>NC_140587.1:452745154-455223904 GCF_964204655.1 Triturus cristatus
CTTTTCAGGTACTGTCATCATTATAACTTAGTCTAAAGTTTCTGACTTAATTTGATTTTCCTCCTTGAAGAAAACGGTGTTCGAGTTGTACTTTGCATTCTTTGGTTCACATGAAATTTACTAGATAAACATTTTAAAACTCTCCCGAGTCTGTGGTCATTTAAGGTATTTCTTTGATGATATTTCAACTATACTGCTAACAACTAGGTCCATTGACCAGAGGAAATTATATAAAAATATTAAAACTTAGCATGGTGTGATGATCATCCACCCTTACTTGCCCAATCAGAATTAGGAGTTTCATAAACTTGAAACATTTAGGGGTGGTGTCTACCATTAGGAGAGTGTAATTGAGGTAGGTTAGTTAGTCATATTACTCGCTCGTGCTGCAGAGATGCTGAGAGACCAAGATGCTGTCCGAGAATTGAGCAGATCCTAAAGCAGAACCGAACTTCAGAACTTAGAGCCAAAGCTAAATTAGAAGAACATCGCGGAAGAACCGAGGAGAGAATTAGGTAAAGAGCTAGAAGAAGATTGCAGAAGAATCGAGGAGGTAGAGAGTATCAGAGAGGGGTGCGACGCAGGAGTCGAATCTAGAAGAGGTCACCTATCCTGTCCTGAATCCTTTCCTGAACGTTTGTCTCCTGACCTGTCCCAGGGGACCCATTCCAGCTCATAGGCCAAGGGGTTGGTTTCCACACCATCCTAGGTAACTATAATTCTGTGCTGTATGTCATTGTACTGCTCTCTCTGTTTCTCCCTTTTCAGGTACTGTCATCATTATAACTTAGTCTAAAGTTTCTGAACTAATTTGATTTTCCTCCTTGAAGAAAACGGTGTTCGAGTTGTAATTTGCATTCTTTGGTTCACATGAAATTTACTAGATAAACATTTTAAAACTCTCCCGAGTCTGTGGTCATTTAAGGTATTTCTTTGATGATATTTCACCTATACTGCTAACAACTAGGTCCATTGACCAGAGGAAATTATATACAGACGGAAGCGTTGGTAAAAATTGGTGGGGTAAATTTATTTCGCAGGTATTATTACAATAAATTGATCCGAGAGGTGCTTACTAGCGTATGTAGGAATGTTTATGGGCTATGGTTAGTTTTAGTTAAGTTAGGTGTAAATATTGAGATTTGAATTATAAATGTATTAACAAACCCATTTGTATCTTGTTCTATGTTGTCTGAAAATTCCCAGGAATATTGAATAGCGGGTGCTAAATGGAAACCACACTGCTGTGAAGTTACTCGTTTGCTAAAGGTAGCGCTGAAAAGCTATGCAGGGCTTTCAGTGCTGAGTTAGGGGTTCATTTGTATAAAAGTGAGAGTGATTGATAGCAAAGAGTTAGCTGGTGAAACTTTGGTCTTATATCACCGAGAATGGGTAATTCCGAAGGAGTAGCAGGTTCATCGATGCTTGAGTGAAGAGTAAGCGGAAAAGTTTTACTCGCAGCAAATGTAAATCGATTTTCTGATTTTAGCAGATTTTAGCAGAAGCAAACAGAGTAGCGAATGTTTCTATGTTGTCATTTAATGAATTTTGCATGTAAATTGTAGGAAAAGAAGTCATTTGTGTTACCTTGTAAAGGAGGGGTCAGTTGTGAGGGCTGCATTGACGTCACAGAGGGCCATTCTTGGATTGGTTGGAACAGCGGGCGTGTGACTGATGCGAAATTTGTGAAGGAGGGGTCAGTAGTAAGGAGTGATACTGACGTCACAGAAAGCCGTGCTAGTATTGGCTAAACGCATAACGTGAGACAGAATTTGATTGGCTGGAAGAATAGAAGCTGCGCTGGTATTGGTCAATTCTTAAAGTAAAAGCGAACATTTGATTGGATAGAAAAATAGAAGCCATAATAATAATTGATAGTGGGTTTTGCATGTGGAGACACAATCCAACTTTAATAGGGAATCGCCCAGACAGAAGGTATTTAGGATTTGCCAGAGACCAATATATAAAAGGATCGACAACAAAAATGTACAGAGAAAAGAGGAAGATTACATTTATGCAGAAAATGATTTTAAAAAGGATAAACCTATTAAGACTAGAGAGGGAATTCTTATCCGTCCCCCGAAAACGCCTGCATCATACATGATGATGGAAAGAGGCTATCATACTTGTGTAGGGTTAGAAAATAGGATAGAATATACGAAAAGTAATGGAGTGCTAGCTTTCCAGAACATGGTACATTTAATGGAAAATTCTACATAATCTGAGATTAAGAACGAATGAATTAGAGCCCAGACCTAGATTAACTCAGTATGAGGCATTAGAAGAATGGGAAATTGAAGCATTTGAGCACGATAGATGCAGAAGTAGCAGAAACCTTAGTGGATTTTATCCCAGACTGCTGCGCGAAACACAAGATAGTCAGATGAAAAAATGGAGACAAGCAATGGTGGCTGAAGGATTATATCCTGTACCAATGACTGAGGAACAGTCAGGAGGCAAGTGCACAGAGAAAACAAAACATTTAATAATGACAGGTAGTGGAGAATCAGAAGATGATTTCATGGAGGATATTTTAATGAAAAACCCTCCGCCATACCAAGATTAAACCAGTGCCCTGGTTTTAGGAAGGCCATTGGTTCCACAAGTTATACATGACCCAACAAATGGAAGGGCACTTCAAGAAAAAGAAAGAGAGACAATAAATAAGAACAGAGAACTGGCAATGCCCCGTCCTGGAGCCATTTTGGGCGGGGGTGGAACTGGAACTCACGCAGACCCTGGGGTGGGAGGTTCCTCATGACCCACTGTGCCTGATCCTGGGGTTGTTCGACGGTCTCGATGGCTCCCGGGTCGATAAGCACTTCCTGGGCACTGCGTTGGCGAAAAGGGATATAGCGGCACTCTGGTCCCAGTCCAAGCCACCGACTAGGCGGAAATGGAGAAGGGGAGTGGACTGGTGCGGTACCCAGGAGTAGGCTCTCTTTGAGGCCCGGGGTTGTCCCGAGCTTTTTGATAAGGTATGGGGCAAGTGGTTCAACCTGCGGCCCTAAGGGGTGCAAACGTTTTTTGTCAAGATTGATTATGGGTGAATGTGTTATTTTCTTCGCAAAAACCCTATAGGTCTATGTCCTTTTCCTTTCCATTGGGTCTCTTTAATCATGTGCATGATTTTACTGCCAGAGATGTTTCTTTGTGATTTGTTCTTGAAACCAATAAATTTGATTATCATAAAAAAATAAGAAGAGAGAAGACTTAATACAGAAAATAACCCAATTTAATACGCATCTCGAAGCATTAACCATACCAGTGACTAGAGGTCCAGTAGTTCCATTGTATGGGGATAAGGTGATCTGCCCCAAACCTCCAGTTATGTCCACACATGTAATTGAACCCAGAAAAGAGAAAATAATAATTGATGACCAAGGCAGTGAATGTGACTCAGTGATATCATTAATGGATTTACCAATAAGAGGACAGATAAATGAAACCCTGAGAAGTTCTACCCCTAGTAGTTCAACACCCTGTATTGTCTACCTTACGGTACCAAGCAATGTTTGTGTGCATTCTTGTACATTTTTATTAGCTCATTATGTTATCCTCTCTTACTTCCTCTACACTGTTCCCCTTTTACCTTGTTCTCCTCTTCCATTATTGTGAAGTGCTCTGATACCCCTTGGGGTCTTGTTTGCGCTATACAAAACTTATTAAATAAATAAATAAATAAAGGAAGTACAAATAGAGACTTCAACAGGAGTCAAGAGTGCCACAATAGTATCACCAGAAGAAATAGAAAGGTGGGCACAGGGAATAGACAAGCCAAAACAACCATTGAAAATTTTAGATATTTACAAATTAAAGGTTGAATTGGAAGAAATTAATAGCTGGAAATGTGGGACTAGACAGGCTAAATACTTACAGTGAAGAAGAGTTACTGTTTATTTGTAGAAGTATCACTAGAAATAGAAAAGTATTCCATGAGAAATTGACAGATCTAGCCTCCGAAATGGGAATCGAAATAGGGAAATCCAAGGTATTACAGAAACCATACAGAGTAGAATTCTGTGATAAGGACTCAGATTAAGAATGTGTTATTAATTATGAATATGTCCGGAAGAAAATTACAGATTAAAGAATTAATGACAATTTTTCAAAAATGGGGTGATCTAGACAAGTGGAAAGCTAGATAGATGAGGAAAAAGGAAGAAGCACATGCAAATAGAACAACCTCTGAATTTCTGTGGAAAGAAACAGGAAAGGTCGAGAGATTATGTCCCATGAGAGAGGTACCAGGAGGAGGATATGTACATGTTGCATGGACCAGACAGGATATTTTGTCATTTACTAATGATTTCCCGAAGCTAAGAGAAAAACCAGTGAATGGTACTGGCAAGTTGAGAGATTTGTGAAGGTTTCAAAGGTTTTGCTAAAAGATTTGGATGGTCTGTTTGACATAGTGATACCTGCAGATTTGTGGACAGAATGTAAAATTACTGTTGAATGGCCTAGTGATGAGTACCCGAGAGATGAGAAAACAGGAGCCCCTTCAGAAGAGGTAATGAAGAAATATCACTAAGTGATCACTTTCTTGAAAGGGAAAATTCCTCCGAAAGAAACAGATTGGGTAAAAATAGACAGAACGACACAGGATAGAAATGAGTCGGTGCATACTTATTATGAACAACTGCCGCAAGTGTTCAAGCAGTATAGCGGATTTGAGAATATCTGAGATAAAGATATGGGACATTTTGTGTATCGATTTGTGACAGGATTTAACCCAGAAATTGGAGACATGATTTGTCAACACATGTTGTGTTGGCAGGCAAGGCAGATGAATGGTATACTCAAATATGCAAAGTACTGCAGAGACGAAATTGACAATAGACAGATAAAGTTAGAAGAGAAGGTGGTGTGGGCCCAAGTAAAACTAGCAGAACAGCAGGAACTCCAGCTAAATAGTCAAACAGGAAATCAAGGGAAAGGGCAAGGCCAAAGTGAAAATAATGGGGGAAAACTAAAGGCAAGAATAAGTAGAGAGGAGGCAAAGAAAACGTTTCCCTGTCACGGGTGCGGAAAATTGGGGCATTGGAAAATCGAGTGTAAAAATATTCAGAATAATAATGGCCCAAATCAAAATTTTAATCCACAGACGCAGAACGAGGTGATAATGAGCCAACCGCAGCAGTTGCCACCTGCCCCTATGCCAAATTTTGTGAACCAGGCCAAGTACAGTGCGGACACCGGATTGCAAGAAGGAAGTGGTAAGAAAAATTCTGTAACATCAAAATTTCTTTTACAGGATACTTATTTCAGTGACAGTGACCAATGACGGTGCCTGAGGGGGGAGGAAGAGGAGTGTGTACTTGGCGCATCCTTACTGGTGGCGCATCCTTACCGGTAGATCAGTCAGGTCCATATATTGATGGTAAAGTAGAAGGAAAAGATATTACCTTTTTGTTGGACACTGGTGCTACCCGCTCTACGGTGAGAACAGCAGACATTCCAAACCTACCCCTTTCGGGAGATTCAATCCAAGTAGTGGGCATTTCAAACAAACAGATTAGAACTCCTATTACGGAACGAATGGAGGTATGCTTTTGCAATTTCAGGGAAATGCGCACAGTTGTGGTGTGTGACTCCAGTCCCGTAAATTTATTAGGCAGAGATCTACTGTGCAAAATGAACTGCACAATATTTTGCACACCGGCCGGTGTTGCAATTCAAACCCCAGATGAAGACGGAGTCTATAAAATCATGCTAGCTAAACAAGACACAGAGGTAGACGAGATGTATTCTTTGATGACAGAAGACGATTTACCAGATGAAGTCAAATTGACAGTAAATCCAGATTTGTGGGATTTTACAGGAAAAGAAGTAGGGATAATGGCAAATGTAGATCCAGTAAAAGTAACCGTGAAGGAAGGTGCAGTCTATCCGAACACTCAACAATATAAAATGAGTCCCGAAGTTAAAGCTGGTGTTGCAGCAGAAATTGATCGAATGATTAAACAAGGCATTCTAAAAGAAATAATGAGCAGTCCATGAAATTCACCTATAATTGGCATTAAGAAATCCAATGGGAAATATAGGGTGGTTCAAGATTTACAAAAAATCAAGAAGATTGTTGTACCATGTTGACCTGTAGTGCCTAACCCAGCAGTAACTCTGTACCAGATACCATGGAAGGCAGGATGGTTTACTGTAATTGATTTATGCCATGCTTTCTTCTCCATTCCATTGCATCCTGATAGCCAGTATAATTTGAGGATCGTATTTTTGTCTGAAATCATGTTCCTCAAGGGTATACTGAAACTCCTTCAATTTTTAACCAAATTTTGAAAAAGTGTCTTGTTAGACTTGGCATCTTTTGGCGTGTTTCCCCTGAGTTTTTGCTTTCTACCCTCTCGGTTTTTGCTGCCGTAACGTTTCTGGGCACATTTCGCACTGCTGATCAGTGGTAAAGTGCAGGCCCTCCCTGTGTCAATTGTGTTATGGATTGGTGTTTCCTCGATTGGATATTTGATTTACTTGTTAGTCCCTAGTAAAGTGCACTGAGTGTGCCAGGGCCTGTGCATCAAATGCTACTCGTGGGCCTGCAGCACTGATTGTGCCACCCACGTGAGTAGCCCTGAAAAGGCACCTCAGACCTGCCATTGCAGAGTCTGCGTGCAGTTTGTAACTGCCATGTCGACTTGGTCAGTGCACACACTTGCCAGTCCCTAGCCTTCCCTTTTCTTACATGTTAGGCACCCCTAAGGTAGGCCCAAGGTACCCCTGTGGGCAGGGTGCAGTGTATGTGAAAGGTAGGACCAGTGCTTAATTTGTAAAATATGAAGTGCAGGTGCTCAAATGTTTATCGGAGGCCACACCTACTTTTCTCTGGCTCCACCCACTTCCTCCACTGGCTCCACCCACATCATCAACTGGCACTGCTACTGTGTGCAACAATGGAAAATAAGCCAAATCACCCAATATCAAATACATGTGTTGTATAACGGGAGGGTCAATGGGCACAGAATGATCAACACAAGTGCATTTTGCTATTTGAAATTAAAATTCATGTCACTTTCCTCACTGCCATGATGAGGATGCACTGGTAAACTGAGAGCCGGCTATCATATGTACCCCAATTTGTGACCTAATATGCAGACTATTACAAGAAAGGTTTTTGTGCAGTGCATGGGGAACATTTCCATGTCGTGGTGTTCTCATTGTGGTGATAAGGGAAACGAGGCACAGAGAAATACTGGCTTAGCATCACACAACTTTGCCAAGTGGAGAAGCGAGGATGTATCCCTGTTTTGCTACTTTCACGTGTGAAATTTAATTTAGGCATTAGATGGGTGTCTCTTTCTTTCTTTAGTTTTAATTCAAAGGTAATGATGTGTCTTTAATTATTTTCCATGTTTTGTTTTGCAGAGTTTTATATAGCGCGAACTTGATCTGAATCGGGTAACAGAGCGCTTTACATAGCACCAGTTACGTTACATGAGGACACACTTTCATTTTTTGTTAGGCACGGGGAGATTTGCCCAGAATCACAGGATGTTTTAGCGTCATTACCGAGACTCGAACCCAGTTCACCAGGTCTAAGGTCGAGCTCCCTAGCCATTAGGCCAACTCCTCTGCCCTGTTAAAAGGCATAAAAGTTATTAGTGGTAATGCTTACATTCAAAATATACATCGATAAGTGGAGCTGCACATCGTGTAAACCACACCATATAGATGTTTGTTCAACTTCATGTACACTTCTTTTTATGCGGTGGCTTTTGGCCTTCACAGTGATAATGCACAGTGGTATAATCCAGCCTACAGCCCACAGTTTTGAACAGGGGGCCTGTCTCTTTCCCCTGATAAAAAACACTCTCAGGGAGATTAAGCATCACTCCATCTCTTTCATGCTCTAACATAACATCTGTGCTCTGAGTGCCAGGGAGCGAGGCGCAGAATCAGAATAACATTATTTTTCAAAATCAGTGACACCACGGCTGCCCTCCGAAATTCGGACGGACTCAGTTTATTTTACAAGACCCGGTCCCCGACCAGTCCGTCCAGCATCAGTGTACGATTTTCTGGGAACGAGAAACTCGCAATCTCGCCTCGCATTCATATCATAAACTGAACCAACCGCCCCCTGATGGACTCTTGGAAGGAAGAGAGAGAGGCCAGAGCCAGTAGGGAATGTTTAGGCAAGGCAGCCAGGGTTACGTGACGTCAGAGCATGCCCGGTGCCGGTACCAAGCCTTTTGTTGAGTGACTGAGACCAGACACCATCACGCAGAAACCAAACCAAACTGCGTTTCGTCGTGGGGAACAGCCCGAGAAGTGAAGAGTCAAGTGAAGTAATTTGTGCGCGGCCGCGTGCCATTTTGGACTACAAGTGCAACAGTGGCTGCTGTGTGGACACGCCGAGCAGGGCCCGCCCCAGCCTTGTCTTTACACTACTGCGGCAGGCCCTATAGAAAAATCACATTGGTTATGACTAGGAGGACGGTTAATGACAAAAGTGGGTGTACCACCTTCGACGGCCGGCGGGCCCCGCAGTGGCTACTAGGGCAGACACAGGCACTGGCTGGGCAGGGCTGGCAGTCAGTGAATCTGGATCGCATAATCATATCCAGTTAATCGAATCTTAAATGTGGGGCCGACGGAGGCTAGCTGCCCCGCCGGGCCGCCAGTGCCACCCCTACCACCACAGTGATCAGGTGACTGTCGGTCGGGTCGTCACGCCACCCCCCACCCCCACACTCCAAAATGAAATGCAGCGTTGTTTTTTGTGGCAAGGCAATAATGGCATATTGGCATCGCTAGTAGCAGCTACTAGTACAGTACAGTACTACTACTAAGTAGGTTAGTACTTAACTTACCGTTACCGGTGGTGGGTCGGCCGGCAGGGACTCACTCGGGCACACTGACACCGGCTGCATGCACGGCCTTTTTTCTTTTAATAACTGATTAGGCCTGCCTGGTGCTGCTTAATACTACCAGTCAGACACAGTACTCTACTGGATGTGGCTGATCGATGCCCTCAAAGCCACACTGGGTTGTCGTCGGTCGGACGGGCGCGGCGGGCCGACTCCTGGTGAGCTGCCTGCTGTGCACCTCGGTGGTTATGCTAGGGCGTGGCATTGTGAAATAAATCTGCGCACGTTGCTGCACAGCCCGCCCCTACCCCATCAGAACCAAAATCCAGCCCAAACCAGTGTCCTCCGGCCCGCCCACCACAGGCAAGAGGCTAAAGCCGCGGCGGTGCGCAGTGCGGTGCCGCCATGATTAACACAGTTATATTTACATGAAGAATGATGAATCTCTTCTGGGGGCGGGGCTTAGGGCAGGTTAAGTGTCCCACACGGCAGCACTGTTAACCGCCGGCGCCGGCTGACTCACTCGGGAGATGTGATGCGAAAAACACAATGCTGCTGCACGAGAGAGAGGACAGTAGTACAGTAGCAAGTGTACAGTAGTAAGTTACATTGAAAAACGTGACGTGCATGGTGAGCCTCGTGCGCAGCAGATGCGTGTAGAGTCAGAGTCAGAGTGTCAGACTGTAGACCCGGCCCTGTCAAGGAAGTGCCGGTGCTAAGCACCGGAAAGCACCGGCACAAATTAAGCCCTGGGTAGGACATGCCCGGGTGTGTGTGGCATGTCCTGATAGTGAATAACAGCCAATTTCATTTTTCACTATTGCAAGGCTATCTGTTCTCATAGGCCAGAATGGGCAGTTTGAATATAACATTTTATAATCCTAAACTGACCCAGGGAACAAGGTAAAAATTCGAGTTTAGTATGCCTGAACTCAGAATGTTAAAATACATCTTTTAGTGAAGGTGATTTTTACATTCTGTGTTTGAAAATACCACTTTTAGAAAGTAAGTATTTTCTTGCTCAGTCATCCCGTGTGCCTCTGCTGGAATGTGGATTGCCTGTCTGGGTTTCAGATGACAAAAGGCTGGGGAGCTGGAGGGCTCCAGATAGCCTAGGTAGAGTCAGGAAAGGGCTGAATAGACCTGGGCTGCTATGGGGGATGGAGGAGGAGATTTCCTTGCACCTCAAAGGGCCTGGTCTGCCTCTGACAATGCCGTCTCCTCCTCCTGCCAGAAATTCACACCTGAGAAGGCAGAACTTGTTAAGGCTGGGCACAGACACCCTCTGCCTAGAGGATCAAAGGATTTTGGATACAAATACTGGGGCCCAGACCCCTGAACTTTAAAACTCATCTGGATCAAGAAGACTGCCAAAAAGAAGAGCTTGAGAAGCTGTGAGGAGGAACTACCACTTTGCTGTGTGCTTTGCTGGGCTGACCTACCTGCAGTGGCTGCTTCTGTCTTGGGCAGTGAAAGGCCTGGACTGGACTTTCTGCAACCTATTTTGTGAGTCTCTCCAGGGGCTTGAAGTAGAGCTTGTCCCCTGTTCACGAAGGTTCAGGAACAGCAAAGACTTCCAAGCTCTTCTGCCCGCAGCAGTGGGGACTGTGTGTTTTGCGCTGTATCAGAGGAAAAGCAACTCAACGACGTCGACGACGCCGCTGTCGACTTCGTGTTCTGAAGGCACACAGAGGGCACCGCCGCAACGCCGCACCGCAACCTTGGTCTCACCGGCGACGCCTGTTGATGACGCCACCGAGCCGATGCTTGCACCGCGACCTGTGGGCCCCGCACTCTGCACCACCTTGCTTCACGCCGAAGCCTTGGCACCGCAGAGAGCACCGCCGCAACCCGCCGCACCGCGACCTTGGTCTCACTGACGACGCCTGTTGATGCCGCCACCGAGCCGCTGCTCACACCGTGACCTTTGGGCTCCGCACTGCCTTGCTTCATGAGGACGCCTTGGCCTCCCCGACGGCGTCGCTCCATGCCGAAATTGATGCCGCTGTTTGCACAGTGGTTCGAGGGCACCGCTCGTAAGTCACACGAAGCACCGCCGTCATGCTGCACCGCAGCCTTGGCCCGCCGACGCCAGCACCATCGACTCCTGCTCGTCAGCCGACGACAGCGCTTCAGCAACGACGACGGCGCTGCTTGCACCGTGACCTGCTAGCACCATGATGAGCACCGCCTGCATCTTGCACCGCGACCCTGGTCTCACCGACGGCGCCATCCGACGCCCCCACCGAGCCCCTGCTCGCACTGCGACCTGAGGGCACCGCACGCCGAACCGCTGCACTTCGCACCGCAGCAGCCGACGCCAGCCGACGCCAGCATTCCTGATTCCATCAGAGAGGAGCTCGACCTGCAACGCGAGTGACTTTGAGGGCCTCATCGCCCTGCATTCCTCACAGGTACTGTTTGCAGGTCTTCCCGACACCGTAGCTGGCCCACGACCCCGCGACTAGCCAGAACTGTTGGATTTGTTGTTCATGACGCCTTGGTAGCCCCAGATGGAGCTATCGACATAGAGGAACTTTGTTTGAAACTTATTTTGATAACTACAGACTTTTTATAAAAATATATTATTGGGGATTTTTGTCGTTTTTGGTCTTGTTTTAATTATATAGAAATATTGGATATTTATCTAAACTGGTGTGGTGTCCTTTTGTAGTGCGTACACTGTATTGCTGTGGGTTATGTGCAAATGCTTTACACACTGCCTCTAAGATAAGCCTGACTGCTCGTGCCAAGCTACCAAGGGGGTGAGCAGGGGTTATTTTAGGAGTGTAACTCCCTTATCCTGACTAGAGTGGAGATTTTTGCCTGGCTTCGGCCCTTGCCCTAGCCTACCAGAAATCCCATTTCTAACATGTCTTGAAACTTTAGTGCTGCCTAGGAAATCAGTCCTGGTGCAGTATATCGATGACCTATTGGTTGCGTCAAAAACAAGAGATGACTGTGTTACTTATTCAATTGCCTTGTTAAATCATTTGGCTGATGGCGGACATAAAGTGTCCCCTGAAAAATTGCAGTTTTGCAGACATGGAGTCAAATATCTTGGACATCAAATAGAACGTGGTGTGAGGAAAGTGACCCCCGAAAAAATAGAAATAATAAGATGAATGAAATTGCCTGAAACCCAGAGAGAAATAAGAATGTTCCTTGTAGTTGTGGGATATTGTAGGCAGTGGATTGTAGGGTTTTCCTTGCTAGCCAAACCCCTAATAAAAATGACCAAGAAACAAGCAAAAGATCCAATAGAATGGGATGACGAAAGTATGGAAGCATTTGTAAAATTACGGAAGTGTCTGTGTGAAGCTCCTGCCAGATTACTCAAAAGAATTTTCACTGTTTTGTTGTGAAAGGAATAGTTGTGCACTTTCAATTTTAACCCAGAGACATGGTTTGATGCGACGTCCAGTGGCATATTTTTCTGCTACTTTGGATCCTGTAGCCTTAGCTTTACCTGGTTGTTTAAAAGCAGTAGCTGCAACCTGCACAAGTCTAGAACAAAGCGAGTCAATTATGATGGGACATCTGGTAAAGGTGCATGTTCCACATTCAGTTGAGATTCTGTTGACAAGAACTCAAACTCAGTATCTTACCCCTGGTCGGATGACTGAGTATGAAAGAATCATATTAGGTGCTGAAAATGTGACAAAAGTCAGGTGTACCGTTCTAAACCCAGCTACCTTGTTGCCAGATGTATATGGAGAAGTGGTGAGCGATTAAGTCAAGCACGACTGTTTGGATGTGACTGAACTTTGCACCAAACCCCATCCAGACATACAGGAAGTACCCTTGAAGAATGCTGAACATGAGCTATTTGTAGACGTCTTGTGTATGCGCCATGAGGAGGGAGGACTAAGTGCTGCTTACGCTGTGTGTACATTGGCTGGAATAGTGGAAGCATCCTATTTACTAGGAGTCAAATCTGCACAAGTAGCCAAATTAGTGGCTTAGATTAAAGCATGTAAAATTGGGAAAAATTGGAAAGTAATCATTTTTACTGATAGCCAGTTTGGTTACGGGGTTGTGCATGATTTTGGCCAGCTCTAGATGTAGAGGGATTTCTTGACTTCTTTAGGATCTCCAATTAAAAATGGAAAATTCGTAAAAGAACTGCTTGAAGCAATAATATTGCCAAAGGAAGTGGCAATGGTCAAGTGTGCCGCACATCAGTCAGGAAGTGACTATGTGACAGCTGGTAATAGGTATGCTGAGCAGGTTGCCCAACACTGCGCCAAATGTAAAATGGCAGTGAACAAGAAAATTTAAACAAGTGGAATCAGCTGCCAACTTATGCTACTCTCAGGATTGGAAACATGGGAAGAAGTAAGACAACTACAAGATGAGGTAGAATTGAAGGAAAAGGAAGAATGGGTGAAAGAAGGATGCGAAAAAAGGTCACAAGACGATGTGTGGGTTTACGTAGATGGCAGACCTTTAATGCCAGACTGTATGCTTTCACAATTTGCAAGGATGTGTCACGGAGACACCCACATAGGCAGGGATACCATGATCAGACTCTTTAGACAGGATTGGTTTAACCCCAGGTTTAGGAGTGTAACAGAAAGTCTATGCCAGAGATGCTTAATTTGTCAACAAATGAATCCAGGTCGAAAGACAGTGGTCAGTACGGGAAAAATTGGAAAAGCAGCAGATCCATTTAAAAGGCTACAATTAGATTTCATCCAGCTACCACCTTGCAGAGGTTTGAAATACATATTTGTCATAGTTTGTATATTTTCGCGGTGGGTGGAAGCATACCCTACTAGAAGAAATGACAGTATAACAGTTGTCAAACTATTGTTGAGAGAACTGCTTCCACGGTTCAGTTTTCCAGTAACTTTTGAATCAGATAGAGGGTCTCATTTTAATTATTAAATAATTCAACTAATCTGTGAAGCATTTAAAATTGAAACAAAACTGCACTGTGCATATCGCCCAGAGGCTTCTGGAGTGGTAGAAAAAATGAATGGCACTATCAAAACAAGACTGGCAAAAGTATGTGCATCCACCCCACTGGAGTGGCCTGATGCTTTACCTCTTGTTCTGATGGGGCTCAGAAGCATTCCGGACAGGAATACAGGGATGAGTTCCCATGAAATACTCATGGGAAGAGCAATGAGGCAGGCATGTATACCAGGACACAAACTGTTGAATATATCTGATGACTTGGTATTGGACTATTGCAAAGAACTTGCTGACCTAGGGCGTTCTGTCTCTCACCGGGTTGGAGAAGACGCAATTGCCAGGCAGTTGAATCAAGCACATGATCTGAATCCTGGTGACTGAGTGGTGGTGAAGGATTACACTTGAGAGTGGTGCTTAGCACCCAGGTGGGGAAAACCACATCAGGTTATATTAGTTACAACAACAGCAGTGAAATGTGCAGGCTTGCCTCATTGGATTCATGCAAGCCATACTAAGAGAGTACCATCACCTGATAAGGAAGGACCCCAACTGACTCAGGCAGTTGAGGCTGCAAAAGGTTGTACAGCTGAAGGATCTAGAATATCCGATCCTGAAGTAGCTGATCGAGAACAACCGAGCACAAGTCAGGATGACTGGATACCAGTAGTTGACATACCTGAATATATTGTGAGAACAAGAAGCCAACCCAGGTTAGAAAGACAGGAGAATAGTGAGGACCAGATAGGTATAGAAGAACAAGCTCAGGAAGGTGAAAATACAATTGTTGGAGATCCTGAGCAGTATCAGACAAGGAAAGAACAATCTACTCAGACAGAGGTGGATGAAACCATTCACGAGTCTGAGGAGGGACAGATAGGTCTAGAAGAACACGTTCAGGCTGCAGAAAACCAAAGTGCAGTAAGACCTGAGCAGGACTAGACTGGAAAAGAAGAACAAGTTCCGGTAGAAGAAAAAGAGAAAGACGAAATAAAACCTGAACAGGGTCAATCCAGGGAAGAAGAACGCATTCAGGCTGAAAAGGACATTGCAAAAATAAGCCCTGGACAGGGTCAGACAGAGAGGGTTTCTGAAAACGAAAACGATCAAATTGTGCCACAGCTTAATGAAAATAAAAGAACACTCGAAGACAGTGACAGTGCAGTACAAGCAAAAAGGGTCAGAAGAGGTGATAACTGGCCAGGTGTTGTGAAAAGGTTAACGTATCATTTCAAAACAATTAATGAAGAACCTGACCAAGTAAACAACATTTCTAGTCAGTCTAGGACATCTGCCGAAAAGCCCAAACAACGAAGTCAAAGATTAAAAGTATTGAACAATAAGTTCAAGGGTCTTGAATGGACCTATGTAATTCTTGAAGATTTTGAGAATTTAGATTTAAATGAAGAAAGTGATGAAGAAATAAATGCAGAACAGATTGCCGAAGAAGTGAGACCAACCTGAAAACTCCCCAAGAAATGTATATTTTAAAATTAATCCGAAATAAAGAAGAGAAATCTTCTTAGCCCAAAATGGCTGATGATAGGGCTGCTGGAAAACCAAAATGAAATTGTATACAAAGATGTTGTAGAATATGCATATGTAGTGTATTTTTAGTGCTTATAATTTGGTTAGTACTAACAGTAGCCATTCCTCATTTGATAGTCACAAAAGAAAAGAATAACACAAGCACGCATGAAAGGGTAGCTAATATTAAAGGAGATAGAGTAGTATTAGAAGCACCAAAGGAGTCTGAGACTGAAGGAGATAGAGTAGATTTAGGAGCACCAGATGAGTTAGATGTACACCACACTGTGACAAAAAATGACACTGCTTTAAATGTATTTACAAATGTATTAATGCAATATGTAGACACCATGGAAGTTAGTGATTGTTTGTGTGTATGAAATTACCAGCATCAGTAGCAGAAGGTGTAACATATCACCATATTCACTTAACATATAGTATTTCTTGTAGCATTTTAGCAAGTTTGTTTTATAGAACAGGAAAGTTACGATATTATTATTCTAATATAGATGTGATTTTTTCTGAGGTTCCTATGTGAAAATTCTAATATAGATGTGATTTTTTCTGAGGTTCCTATGTGAAAGAACATGAACCCAGTTCTTAGTACTACGGATGCACAGTATATGGGAGAATATTTTCTAACTATGAAAACAATAGATATAGCTGAAGCACACAAGCACAATGTAACATGTAAATTACGCGAAGAAGAAAATATATTTTTGAATTTAGTTGAACAATTGAGACAGGACTTCCAAAGAAGGGCTTCTGAACCGAAACCTCAGATACCTCAGTGGGCTGAGAAAGAAAATATGTATACAACTCTGCAAGACTCATGCTGCTATGTCCCTGAACGTTGAAAAGATAGGGAAGATCTGCCTCCATAGATTAAAGACTGACTATAACAATGTATTTATTGGTTCCGGTGAATGTGAACATAACTTTTTAGTAATTGAAGGATGGGGACTAAAAGGTGGAACAGATCCAGTATTTCTTGGAATTTATTACGTATGTGGTGACAAAGCATATTTTAGGCTGCCTGATCATTTGTACGGGAGTTGCCATTTTGGAATAGTATTCCCAAAGTTGTACCATGTGAAAAGAATCACTGGAAGCAATGAAAACGCAAAGGAACTAACACGTATGAAGAGAGCTAGTTTTTCAGAAATAGTAGGTGATATATTCAGTGCATTGATACCTTCAGTGGGAGTAATTCTAAACTCACGTAGAATTTGTCAGTTATCTACAGTGGTTGACCGTCTATCGACTGATACTGCTGCTTAATGATTAATATAGAAATGGTTGCGATTAGATCTATGGTTTTGCAAAATCGACTTGCTCTTGATATATTGTTGGCAAAAGAGGGTGGATTCTGTAAAATGCTGAAAGCGCAACATTGTTGCACTTACATTCCTGATAAAAGTGTTGAAATACGAAATTGGAGGAAGATTTGAAACCACTGGAAGTTGACAGTGTATGGAAGTTAACAGATAGTATTACTACCATAGGGGGCTGATTTTCTAATATGGGCAATAGTATTATAGGTCAAATAATACTACCAATATTAGGAATAATACTATTAGTTTCAGCAATAATGACATGGCTCAAATGTTGCAAGAAAAGAAAGAGATATATAGTAAACGAAAAGGGAAAGAAGAGAAAATACAATGAGATACAGTTAGAGAAAATGAAAAGAGATCTATATAAATAGATGAAAAATGTACAGTTCAATAACGAAAAAGAATGAAAAGAAAGAATTGAAAAGATTGAAGAAGGAATTGAGATGTGTTAAAGTTGGCATCTGATTTGGTGGTGGGAAATTAGTGATGGCATTAAATGCCATCAGAGAGGGGATTGATGGAGTAAGGACTCGTATAAAAAGAGACTTGCTTGGAAGCAATACTCTCAAATAACTTGTAACTCCATAATATTTGTGTTTGTAAATACTAATCTGCACCATAGTTCGAACATTTAAATCTAGGGGAAGGTTGCCTATGGTTTTTACCAACAAGTAACCCGAGTGTCACTAAAGATGGCCGCTAAACACGGGATTCTGCATTGCGCATGCGTCTACTGCATATACGTAGTATTACGTAGTAACGCTTGGAGGGAAATCTTTGCAGCTGCGCAGTTGCATTCAAAATGGCCGCTTGAAACTTACATGATAATGCGCATGCTTTGCTGAAACTAAACCATGCAAGTTCATTAAAATGCTAATGCGAAAGATTTATATAAGTAAATGGGATTAGAGTAGAGATAGGTTGTATACAGTGATACCATTTTATTTTGATTTCTAACATGTCTCTTTCTGACTTTACTATTAGTTCGTATTTGGGCCTCTGAGGGTGACTGAAATCCACACCCCACGTGATGACTGCACACACGCAGTTGTAACCCGCCAGGAACCATGATGAAGCTCTTGAACCACAGCCAAGGCCATGGATGCTACATGTCCTGGGAACCTAACTGTCTTCCATGGAACTGAAGGAAGCTGAACCCTAAATTGCATACATTGTTATTGATAAAAATGTGAATGCAGGTGGGAAATAAAGCTTGGGAAGGTAAATTAAGGGGTGGGAACATCGAACAACAAAGCTTTAGAAAAATATTAAAATTTAGCATGGTGTGATGATCATCCCCCCCCTTGCTTGCCCAATCAGAATTAGGAGTTTCATAAACTTGAAACATTTAGGGGTGGTGTCTACCATTAGGAGAGTATAATTGAGGTAGTTTAGTTAGTTAGATTACTCACTCGTGCTGCAGAGATGCTGAGAGACCGAGATCCTGTCAGAGAATTGAGCAGATCCTAAAGCAGAACCAAACTTCAGAACTTAGAGCCAAAGCTAAATTAGAAGAACATCGCGGAAGAACCAAGGAGGGAATTAGGTAAAGAGCTAGAAGAAGATTGCAGAAGAATCGAGGAGGAAGAGAGTTTCAGAGAGGGGTGCGACACAGGCGTCAGATCTAGAAGAGTTCACCTATCCTGTCCTAAATCTTGTCCTGAACCTTTGTCTCCTGACCTGTCCCAGGGGACCTATTCCAGCTCCTAGGCCAAGGGGTTGATTTCCACACCATCCTAGGTAACTATAATTCTGTGTAGTATGTCATTGTACTGCTCTCTCTGTTTCTCCCTTTTCAGGTACTGTCATCATTATAACTTAGTCTAAAGTTTCTGACTTAATTTGATTTTCCTCTTTGAAGAAAACGGTATTCGAGTAGTACTTTGCATTTTTTGGTTCACATGAAATTGACTAGATAAACATTTTAAAACTCTCCGAGTCTGTGGTCATTTGAGGTATTTCTTTGATGATATTTCACCTATACTGCTAACAACTAGGTCCATTGACCAGAGGAAATGATATACGGATGGAAGGGTTGGTAAAAATTGGTGAGGTACATTTTTTTCTCAGGTTTTATTATAATAAATTGATCTGAGCGGTGCTTACTAGCTTATGTATGAATGTTTATGGGCCCAGGTGAGTATGTGGATTGTGTGTATCTTTAGATGGGAACCCCGCTCCATCAGGGGGAGTCATGTGGAAGTGATCTGGATGACATAGAAGTATTGGTGGTGAGCGGGATGGAACCACAAGAAACTGTAAACAGACTAAAGAGAAAGTAAATGTTTATTGTCCCCCAAAGTGTGTGGTCAAAGTTAATGGGAAACAGGTACATGTTTGAGCGGATTCCTGTTCTTCATTTACGCTCATTGACAAAGCTCCTTGGGAAGGTCTAAAGATTGGTGAATTCTGTCCTGCAGATATAGAACCTGATTTTTACTCTGGAGAACTCTTCCGAATGCAAAGATTTTATCAGGAATTCTATTATGTATGTAAAAACTTGGATGGATAAGAACCAACTTAAATTGAATTCGGAAAAAACTGAAATAATCAGCCCGAGCAATAAAATCACTCATTGGACACCATCATATTGGCCGTCTGAGCTAGGTGCGGCCCCTACCCCTAAACCATTAGTTAAGAGTTTGGGTCTTTATATAGAATCCGACCTATCTATGATCGCCCAAATCAATGCAGTAACCTCTGCTTGCTTTGTTCAACTCCGTAAATTGCGCAAGATCAGACTTTTTTTAGCAGAGAGGCCAGCATTCAAATTGTGATTGCCCTTATCCTTTCTAAGTTAGATTATGGAAATACCCTTTATCTTGGCGTACCACTATATCTGAGACATTGACTTCAGCTGATTCAAAATCAGGCAGCTAGAATCATCTATCTTAAGGATAGGAGATGTCACATCACCCCGCTACTTAAAGATCTCCACTGGCTTCCAGTTGAGCAGCGCGTGTTGTTCAAAACTGGCTGCATACTTTTCAAAGCCACTCAAGAAACTGACCCTAGTTTTATTATTTAATGCATTAGAAAGCACCGGCCTGAGCGCAATATGAGATTGATGCATTGAACCTCTTGGAGGTGCCTAGAATCAAACGGAAACGAATAGGTGGGACCCGGTTCTCTTATCTGGGTTCGAAGCTTTGGAACTCACTGCCTAATCCTATCAGACTGGAGACTGACTACATGCGGTTCATGAAGGCTTTGAAAACCTTGCTGTTCTCCCTAGCTCATAATTAGTTGTTCCTCACTATGCTCTCATTTTTTTTTCTGCTTAAACCTACTAGCGCCAAAAGACCTGTTGGTGAATGTGCGCTTACATAAGTTCCTAAATAACATAACATAACAGAACCTAAAGGATACTGTCGGAAAAAAATTGCCAGTCGTAGGTTATTATATTTTTTTTAAATAAACTTTATTGACATTTCAAAAAATACATGCAACATCATTGACAAGCAAAGACCGCACAATAGCACATCCAGCTGGTTCGTGCTCCGCTGGTAATTGTACATATTTCTGTAACTTGCAAATTAAAATATAACACACTGACGTTGCGGTCTTTGGGCTTTGTCACTCTCCCACTTCCAGATGAATCCCTTTTAAATTAAAGTTTCCTGCTTATATACTGTTGTGCCAACTTTTTCCTGTAACTCCCACTTCCCCACCCTGACAGACATCTGTATTACTTCTGTCTTTTGAGTACTGTATCATCTGTTCAATTATCCTATGTTTGTGTACCTTATAAGGTCTGTGAGGTGGTTGTCCCAGTCTGTGAGTTCGCTACTAATGGGGGCTGTAAGTCAGTTATCATTGCTGTCCAAGCTTGGAGGTTGTTCGACTAATTTTTCATCTCTCCTGACTTGTTTCATTCTTACTCTCTTAGCGGTTGCTCATTCGCACGTGTCTTTCAGCCATCTATCGTATTTCGGGGACGTCGGTTTTTGCCATTCAATTGCAATGCGTATTTTTGCTATTATTAAGCCCAGAATCACAAATTTCCTGTTCAACTTCTTCTTTTTTGGTGTTGGGAGAAGACCCAGTATTAGTGTCGGCACCTCTCTGGGGACCTCTCAGCCCGAGGCAACTCTGATCCTCTGCAGCACCTCCTCCCAGAATGTTACCACCAATGGACATGACCACACCGCATGTAGGAAGTCAGCTTCTAGTTGCTGGCATCTGGGGCATGCACTGGAGCGCTCTGGGTATATTTTGCTGAGAACTTTCGGAGTTAGATAAGCTTGATGGATATAGTTATACTGTATTAGTTTAAAACAGGCATTTGAGCACCCCTGTTTTACCCCTTTATGTAGTCTCCCCATTCTTTCTCTGTTATGTGTTCTCCTGTCACTTCTTCCCATCTTTCCTGCAAGGGGAGTGATTTGCTTGGTAGGTCCTTGTTAATCGTTTTGTATAGGTGGGTTATCATAAGCCGTCCTTGCGCCATCTTCAACATCACCTGTAGCGTTCTCGTGATTGGCGGTTCCTCCGGGAATGTTGGCCATATCTCATTAGCCATCTGCAAGATCTTTGAATATTGTAAATACAGTCCTCTACCTAGATCAAAGGAGGTCTCCACATTTTCCCGCGTGATAAACTGCCCGTTGTGGTATAAGTCTCCCATCATCAGGCATCCTCATCCTCCTGTTTTCCATTTATGGATCAACATTGATTCCGCGAGCTTAACAAACCCTGGAATTGCCCACAGAGGGGCATCAGGTGCATATGGTGCCTGCCTCACCACTATTTTGATTGTGTTTTCCCAGACCTCCGCGATGTACCTAATAAGGTACGGAGATGCACCAGAAACTCCTCTACCTCTCATTAATAATTCGGGTAGGGTACCTCCCTCATATGACCCCTCCAACAGTCATTTTTCCCAGTTATCCTGGTCATCCAACCAGTGGATCACATGCTGTAGTTGTGAGGTCAAATAGTAGTATTAAATACATGGGACCTCAACCCCATCCATTTGCCAGGGCCTCTATAGCGTTGAGAGACTAATACGCTTGCATTTAGGACCCCACAACAGGTCTGTCATCAGGATATTTAGTTTTTTTTATATACTGGGCGGAATTTTATACATTGAATTTTGTAATCCATACAAACATCTCGGTAAAATGACCATTTTCGTAATAGCAACCTTTCCCATAAGAGATAAAGGCAAGTCCCTCCAGAATCGCACCGAGCCACGGATCCCTTCTACCACTCTGCCCATATTTAGCTCCAGGAACCTTTCAGCCGGGTGAGCCAATCTAATCCCCAAATATTAAGGGGGGTCCGTCGTCCAGGGCAAGCCCACTGCACGTAGCACATCCATCCGACGTTACGCCAAACACCCCAGTGGCAGTAATTTAAATTCTTTTGTGTTCCCCCGGAGGCCAGACACCCTTCTGATTTCCTCCAGAATAACTAACAGAACAGGGATTGTACTACTTGGCTGTCTACAATACACCAGAGTGTCGTCAGCATACTTTGAAACCACATAGCTAGTATTCCCCACTTTGATTCCCCATTCTTTTAATCGATTTCTGAGTGCTCAAGCCACTGGCTCCATGGCCATATCAGGGGAGACGGGGCAGCCCTGCTTTGCACCCCTCTCTAGTTGGAACGCCCTTGAAATTCTACCCCCTGTCTTCACCCAAGTGCAGGGCGATGTATAAATTATTTGTACCCATTTAATAAACCCTGGGCCCATGCCCATTTTTTGCAGTGTTGCCCATATAAAGAGCCAATCCACTGAATCCTATGCTTGTTCAATATCTAGGAGGACTAAGGCGTGTTCCTCCTGCATTCTACCCGGGTCATGCCATACATGGGCTAATCGTCTCAGATTGAACATGGTGTTGCGACATGGGATGAATCTCGCTTGATCTGAGTGGATCAGGTGCAACATATGGGGAGAAGTCT
The DNA here is from genome assembly GCF_964204655.1 of Triturus cristatus. Taxonomy (NCBI): domain Eukaryota; kingdom Metazoa; phylum Chordata; class Amphibia; order Caudata; family Salamandridae; genus Triturus; species Triturus cristatus. Next base: position 452,767,671 of record NC_140587.1, read on the forward strand.
GCTTGCCAGAATGCCGCTGAGCACCTTCACATCTATGTTTAGGAGCAAAATAGGTCTGTATGAGTTCAGTTGCTGTGGGTCCCTGTCTTGTTTTGGGATCATTATCACTAAGGCTTCTCACACAGAGTCCGGCAATCTTCGTGCGTGAGGTGCCTTGTTGTATGCCTCCAGTAATCTGTTCACTAATATCGGTGCAAATTGTTGGTGAAATTCCCCCGGAAACCATAATTCCTGGGTTTATGCAATTAATAGCCCCCAGTCTCTCTTCTCTTGTGATCGGACCAAGTAGAGTTTCTTCCATCCCCCGATCTAATTGGGGTAATTCTACTGAGGACAGAAACTCCTCTATTGCGATACTCAGTACCCTTCCCATACACCTTAGCCAGGTGCTCAGCGTGTATTTCAATGATCCCCATTTGTGTGTACACCGGTTTCCCAGCCCCATCCTGAAGTTTCAATATTGGTTCCGTGGACGATTCCCTCTTCAATAATGTGGCTAACATGGCCACCGACTTATTTTCCTCCCAGTGTAGGCGCTGCCGGTACGCCTTGTAGTCATGCTTTTCTAGCCATTTCCATGCCTCCAACAATTCAGCCCTAGCTTCGCACTACTCCTCTCGCCTCTGTGGGACTGCATGTAGCTTCTCTTCTAGACTTGACAGCCTACGTTCCTGATCATCTATATCGTTTATTAGTTGTGTCTCAACCCGTATGCCATATGTATAGAGACCCCATGAAGGACCACCTTCATGGCGTCCCATTCATATTCCCTGTTTGAGGCCGACCCCCAGTTTTCTTCTAAATATGTGGTTAATGCTGTCGATATCTCCCTCTTGAATGGAGCGTCCAGCAATGCCTCCTCCCTGAGGCACCACGTAGGGATAGCCGGTTTAGGTCTATGGCCCTCAAAGCGTAATAGAACCGGTGAGTGATCCGAAATGTATCTTGCTTGATAAGATACCCCCTTAACTTCCTGAGCTAATGGTGGTGAGACGAAGCAATAGTCCAGAAGGCTAAATGTGTTAGTAGCTGGCGTGTTACATGAGAATGTTTTCTGCATGGGGTTATGTTCTCTCCATATGTCCATGAGTTGCATTTCCCTGAGCATGTCCATCAACGTTCCCGTTATATGTGGTTTGGTGTGCAATCGTGGAGGCTCCTGGTCTAGGTTTCCATCTACAACACAATTTACATACCCAAGCATTAATATCGCCTCCCCATGAATGACGCAGCTTCCGCCATAACATGGAAAGGAATTTGGACAATCTATATTTGGAGCATAGACATTAATGATTCACATTTCCCTCCCCTCCATTGTGCATTGCACAATCACATATCTTCCTTCTGGGTCCACTAGATGAGAACTTGAAGGGAAGCCCTGGTGCCTCCCAGACAAGGACCCCTCGTGCAAAACCTGAATAGGATGTGGCATATAACTGTCCTCTCCATCTGCATCTCATACACGGAATTGCATCCCCCCACACGTGAGTCTCCTGTAGGCACGCTATTGACACTTTGTATCTTTTCGAATAAGCATATACCCTTCTGTATTTTTCGAAACCTGCCAGCCCCTGAACATTCCATGTAAGAATTTTCAAAGACGTAGACGCTATTTCCAGCATGACATCTCGTCCCCCCTTCCTCCCAGTGTTATTACTCCCCCTTTTACAGACTGTTTGTGGACTTGAACTGTCACTCCATCGAACCTGAACACAAATTGCTGCTTCTTCAAGGACATCCGACTTACCCCAACTTTTGGAAGTAAATAAACATCCCTATCCCCCACCCCCTGGGCAACCCAGCTACACCCCATGCTTCCCCTGCACTGCAAGACGGGACTCACCTCAGTCACCCCATACCCCATAGCCAAACAATTTACAACTGAACAATGACTAGGACTCCTGTGGCATGATAGCACACCACCAAACTACCTTAAACTTGTAACTTTGCGCGTCAGGGTTTCACCCTAACAAACCTACAAGCGACCAGACAGTCAGTCGGGTGTGAGGCAGAGCCTCTAGCTCCTAGACCACGGCCCACTCCCTAAGGGGCATGAACAAGACCCCCCACCGGTTGTCGCACCCCCAATACCCAGCGCATCCCCTTGTTTGTACAGACTTTCTAGTGTCAGCTTTACAATCACTTATCTGATACTGCATGTTAAAGTCGCATTGTCCCCTCTCAGCTTGCATCTCCCCTCGACAAGAGGGTGTCCGGCAACACGTCCTGTGATCTTTCCTCCAAATCCTGGGCTGCCTCCATCTGTAAAGTTCTGTCTGAGTGTACTCGAATTCATCCCGGGCTGGTGTCTTGCTCCTCTTGTGTCTTCCGGGCAAGCAGAGTTCTGTCGCTCAATTGTCCCCTCCTTCACCAGGATCTGTCAGATTCCCCCCGGAGCTCCAGGCTCGTGTCCGACAGGCCCGCCTCATCCAGCCATGCTGTTACTGCCTCCACCAACTGAAAGAAGCACAACCTTCCTTTGTGCTCCACCCACAGCTTGGCCAGGTAGATCTGATTATACTTCAGTCCAGCCTCTCGCAGATGTCGTTTCACCACCAGGAATGTCCAGCTCTGTTCCTGGACCAGCTGTGCATATTAGGAAAAATCGCAATAGCGTGACCTTGGTATGTTAGCTGTCCCTTCGCTCTGGTGGCCTGGAGGATAATGTCTTGGTCCCTATAGTTAGAAAAGTGGCCTATGATCACTCTTGGGAGGGCCACCGGTCGAGGTGGCGGACCCAGCGCTCTATGGGCTCTCTTGAAATTGAAGAACTTAGATAGTCTCTTGGGGGCCACTTTGGTTAACAATCCAATTCTCCAGACGGACCCTCCGCCTTTTCAAGAAAACCAATGAAACGTAGATTGTTCCTTCACGATCTACCTTCTGCATCCTCATCTAGCTGCACCACTCTTTGTTGTAATCGCACCATCGAGTCCTAGAGCAAGCAGACCTCCTGCTACATGGTCTCCACATTTTGCTTTGTGGTGGATACCCTAGCCGAGACCTTGTGAAGATCGCATCTCAGGAGATTCACCTCTATTGCTACTGCGTCAATCCTATGTACCATACTTTCTCTAGATGACTGGATCGCCACCATAATCTCCGCCATCGATGGAGACGTGTCTGGAAGATGTCGCTTTTGTCCCCCTGTTCTTCTAGTTTTGCTGCCGCCTTGGCCAGCCTGCTCCGCAGAGCATGGCTGTGCATAATTGGAAATTTTGTTGGACTGTGCCTTGTTGACTTGTTGGCCTTCTCTTTCATCATCTTGCCAGTTATGTTCAGGCCCAGGGGCTCCAGTCAGATTCCAGTATTCGCTTTGCCGCAGGGCCACTCCACTGTAGGGTGCTTCCTGCTCACTTTTCCCCCCCCCAGATATATTCGTCCCCCTCCATTACTTTATTGGGGTGCTTCGGGTGTCAAATTGCCCCCCCTCTCTCAGGCCTTGAAATCAACAATGTCTCTGTGTACCCATCTGCACCAATCAGTCTCAGTAACTCTGGCCCCGCCGCCGGTCACGGCACGACTCAAACTATCACAGATTAGAAGCCCAACTGCACCTTCGCTCTTCTGCTATGGAGCCTGCTCTGTGTTCTATATTGTTATTGTTGGCCCCTCTAGCCCAGCCTGACGCCCGGTTTGTTCCGGCTCCTTCTTTTTTGTGTTTACTCTTGTTTTTTTGATGTAGAAATGTTTTTATTTTTCTCCTTTTTTTGTATGCAGTGGGCCGCCGCAGGTCTCCGCTGGGCCCGCCCCTCTCAATAGGCCCGATCCGGGAGGCAGCCGCATTCGACTCAAGGCCTGTCTCCTTGTATGGTGGACTCCTCTTTATCCCCACCGCGGTGTTGGTGCTCCCCAGGATAGCGCCCCCTCCTCCTCTCCCGCTCCAGATATACTGGCTGGGTGTGGGGGGCTGGGAACCATCATGGTGTGCCCCTTGCCTTCTCACCTCCTATGCTGTTTACCAGCAGCGGCTTCCAATCCGGGCTGCTCTGATCACGCAACCCCGTGTCTCCCGAAGTCCACCCCTGGGCACAGCAGGTTCACTTTCTGGGCCCAGCAGCCCCGTGCACGGATCCTACCCAGGAGCTCCGTACCTCGCTCCGGGCCGCCTCACTGCTCCCTGCCGCCTTCCACTGCTGATATCCATCGCACCTCCCGTCGAGCGACCAGAACTCCGGGGCTGCTTATTCACGACCGGGCTCGTATCAAGATGCCGTCCTGCGGCCTCTGATGTCGCAGTTTCACCGTCGTCCGCCACGGGCCCAGGGCTACGATTTTTTTACTGCTGATGGGCTAGATGGATGAGCCTCGGCTTCTGCACCTATGATAGGTGTTCATTAAGGCTGGGATGTGCAGGATGTTTGCCGGAACACTGATCACTGGCGGGAGCTCCGGCAAACTTGGCTAGTCCGCCATGCATCCAAGCCATGCCCCCAGTCGTAGGTTATTTTGTAGCAGAGTTAGGATTTCAGGACAGAAAGGCAGAAGGAAAAATCTATGAAGTTGAGAAGGGAAGGTCTTTGTTGGGTTGTAAGGAGCAACACACATTGGGGATGATTCAAAATCCAACCCACCCTAAGCAAATGTTGTTAATGGAATCACGGGGTGCAAATGAATGGGTCACCATGTTTCCAAATTTGTTCAGAAAAGTATTTGTTTTTTTTTTTAATTTGAACACCGGATTGTACTTGAGGAAGGAGTAGTGTCCATAGTTCACAAAGTGAAGAATGTTCCACTTGGTTTAAGGTGACTGCTACAAGAGGGGTTACAGAAGCTTTGTAACTAAGAGATGATAGAACCGATTGAGACATCGGAATGGTTAAGTCGGATTGTTATCATGAGGAAGCCTAATGCAAATATTTGCATGTGTGTGGACCTCAGGGACCTTAATAATTGTACTTGGATCGACCGTTCTCCCTTTCCCCGCATAAATGAGATGTTGGTGAGTGTGAAAGGGAGTAAATGTGCTGGTATTTCAGGAGGACGTGCTAGTTTGGGGAGTAATCAAAAATCAACATGACGAGATTGTGAAGGAAGTGCTGCAGAGATTACAAAAAGCAGGAGTCAGCATAGGTCTAAATAAATATAAATTTAGCATGAAGGAGGAGGAGTACTTGGGGCACACTCTGACCCATGTTGGGGTTAAACCCAAACTCAGGTTAGTAGAAGCACTATAAAAAGCTCCTCCTCCGCAAAATAAGTAGCAGTTGGGATCGTTTCTCGGCCTTGTGGAGTACAATGCTAAGTTGGTAAGCCATTTTACTGACAAGGTTCATGCATTGGGTGGTTTAATGGGAAAAGGGGGGACATTTCAATGGTCTTAAGAATGCCAACATGCATTTGAGGTAGTTAAAGGGTCCATTTTTAAAGCATTTACTCCAAAACCCTTTGACCCGAAAGAGAAGATGGTGCCAGAAAGGCCTCGCCCAGCATTGCAAAGTGGCTTTACAGCCTCCAAGAATATATGTTTTCTCTAAAATATGTGCCTGTAGTGAAGAATATCAATGCAGATTAGTCCAGATTGTCGTTGGAGGATAATAATGAGAGTGAGGATGATGAATGGATGGTGGCTGAAGTATCGGACGTCTGCGGAGCTATTGGTGAAGATGAGTGGAAAGGCTGTTCTAGCAAATCTGATATTGGTGAAATTAATAGTAGCACTGCCAAGTGCTCAAGGTTGGAAGAAGGGAGAATAGCTGGAGTTGTTAAAAAATGTGTGGGAGGAGTTGTCTGTTATGGATGGTATCGTGAGGAGAAGTTAGAGGCTGGTGGTACCTGTGGTCCTAAATGATAGTTTATTGAGATTGCTCCATGAGGGACATGGGGGAATGTCTGCAATTTAAAGAAAAACCTGAGTAGACTTCTGGTGGCCAGGCATGGACAAGCAGGTTGAAAGATGTATCCCAGATTCCATTCCCAGCAGTGACAACTCACAAGTGATTCAGGAAACAACTATATGCATGGTAGCTCTACCCAAACGCCTATGGGAGAGAGTTGCGATTGATATTTGTAGTCCATTTGAAGTTTTGGTTGTGAGTGAGAAATATGTGATAGTGATGATGGACTATTTCTCAAAACGGCCCAAAGTGCCATTTATGAAAGAAGTGAAATCAAACAATGTGATTCCTTTTTGTGAAGACATGTTCCGCAGGGAGAGATGCCCTGTGGAAATGAAAACGGACAATGGCCCACAATTAGTTTCAGAAGAATTTAGTACTTTCCTCAAAAAATGGGAAATTAACCATTGCAGGACCCCTGTATATCAACCTAGGGGGAAGTGGTTTAGTTACACACTGCTGAAAAATACAATGAACTATCTCCATTCCTCCGACTTAATCAATTGAAAACTAAAGTGTATATTTGGGCTGCATCGATGCGATTAAGAAGTCAAAATTCATTTGTAGCAACAATGAAACACAAGAAAACAAATGTACAATCACCCATTCATGAACGTCAAGGTACGGTGTCAAGTGCCTGTTTACTCAGTTTTAGCACAGCTGATGATGTGGTACTGATATTAGTGAACTATAACATGAATGCTCATCACGATATAGTAAGTCATTTTATTTTTGATTTATAGGTTGGGAAAACTCAAGACTATGTAAGTCCAATTACACATAAATGAGGAATTATGTTTGAACAGATTAAAAATACAAATTCCAGGAAATATATGTACAATATTATGTCTTTTGTCTGTGATATTTTCTGGACCTAGTGTCAATTCCTGTTCTACTATTACAGAAGCTCAGGGTAATATATGACACAGAAATGTATATTAAATTTCACAGTTTCAAATGAACATGTTCTGAAAGATGATGCATCTTCTCCAGTCCAAATATATAATTAACTTACCAGATCTCTGTTCAAAGCTTTAGTAGAATACTTCAACCAATACATCCTCAATAGCTTTAAAGCATTGCAGATAAGTGAATTGTAGCTCATTTTATCCTTTCTTATCTCATTGCTAAATTATCATGAAACATTGAAATAAAAGTGTTTTTTGATCGTCACAAAAGAAGATTTTGTTCAAAGAATCACAATACCATTAGAATCTATTATCAAAGGAAACACTGCTACACTGTATAATTGTGATAAGGAATCATCTTTTCATCGAGGCAAAGAAGCCTCTAATCTGACACCATATCAAAAGATTTTCACAGATGTATCATAAACATTCTTTTATTCAAGGTTTACCACTGGCATTGAGGCATTCTAAATATTAATGGGTAATCAAAACGTAGTGGGAAACATTTCTTGCTCTATATGTACATTGAAAATCTAATGTAGGCAGTTTACTGGTCTCACTTGAAAGAAGTTTTCCCAAGCGGCTGATGTTCCTGATGTTGTTAATGGGGTGCATTGCAATTAGCAAAATGATTGTGCTACCTTGCGACTATATATATTTTTTATTTTAGCGAGAACTTGACCCAAAGGTATTAGAGCGCTTTACATGAGCACCAGTTGCGTTACAGACGACACATTCATTTTTGTTAGGCACGGGCAGATTAAGTGATTTGCCCAGAATCGCAGGATGTTGAGCATCCCTGCCAAACTCAAACTCGGTTTCCAAGCTTCGAGTTTGACCACTATTTATTTTATTTATTTATTTACTAATATAGCTGTTAGGCCACATCTTCTCTGTATTGCAATACATGCCGATGTGCATACCGGGATGAAAGACGTCGCAACCTGGATAAGCAGCCGTTGCCTAAAGCTCAACTTGGAGAAAACAGAAATCCTCATCCTCGGCACCACCCTGTCCACATGGGACAACACCTGGTGGCCCACCGCCCTTGGAAACCCACCCACCCCTACAGCCAACACTCGCAACCTCTGCATCATACTCAACTCTTCACTCACCATGAACCGCCAGATCGATGCTGTGTCCTCCACTTGTTTCACCACCCTCTGCATACTTCGCAACACCTTCCAATGGATCCCTCCGACACCTGTAAGACTGTCACCCAGCAACTCATCTATCATCTACGCCAGAATCAACAAAAAACTTCTACGCAAACTCCAGACCATCCAGAACGCCGCAGCCAGACTCATCCTCAACACCCCACGACATGACCACATCACCCAACATCTCCACGTTCTCCACTGGCTACCTGTCAAAAAAACAATAACCTTCAAACTGCTCACACACGCCTACAAAGGCCCTCCATAACACTGGACCCCATTAACTCGACTAACTAATCTCCTTCCAGACCCCCAAGAGAAACCTCCACTCTGCCGGCCTAGCCCTAGCCACGGTTCCCCGCATCCACAGGGCCATACCGGGTGGCAGATCTTCCTCCTACATCACAGCCAAGATCAAGTAACGAACTCCCCCTCCGCATCAGATGAAGCCCAACACTACACCAATTCAGAAAGGACCTCAAGATCTGACTTTTCAAATGATCTACTGAGCTTCTCGTACCCCCCCCCCCCGTGCCTTGAGACCCTCACAGGTGAGTAGCGAGCTCCAGAAATCCCCGATTGATTGATACCGGAGTCCTGCTTCTGCACATGGAATGAATTGCTCAGATTGCTGTACTTGGGGACCGGGAGGGCCCAGATAAGTTTGGCGGAAGATTCTGTGGGATAGTGGGGGATTACAGGCACCAATTTTCAAGACTTATTTATTCGTCAACTTGTACTCAGCATACAGTGCTGTCGCTCTAGGACGGGGGTGCTGATCCAGTGGCAGGTATGTTAGCTTGTTTGGTAAGACACTGGGCATTACTGGCATTATCCCTAGTTCTTTACAAAAAGTGGACAGCTTTATTGTTGAAAGTTAAGACCCTGTTAGATATAAGGGGATAGGCAACTAATAGAGAAGGGGATGAGTATATTTATATGCAGCAGCTGATTTCCTGGCATTCTGGGATCATCCCAATGATGCCATTCTTCTTAAGGCACAGAGGTGAGGAAGATACCTCACAGAATATGGGAGACTTGTTTGAAGATGGCCGAATAGTGGGCTATGCGGCTTTCTGCGATAAATGGGGGATAGCTTGTGGATGCTTTCTGACATATGCTAGTTTGGCGGCAGCTGTTCCCAAGATCTGGGCAGGGTTTCCCCAAGAACCAGAAATACATGTGTTACATCAGACCCTTCCCGATATGGGAGGAGAGAGCAAACTCATCCCTCAAATGTACTCATTGTTGATTCGACAGACGGATGTCCGTATAACTATGCTAAAGACACAGTGGGAAGGTGTTATTGGCATGGAGTTAAGAGAAGGGGACTGGACATCTATATTAGGTAACTGCAGGAGAGTTACACATAATGCACGCCTGAAATGCATACATTATAATTGCGGACATAGGGATTACGTCACACCACAAAATATACATAGCCTAGATCCCTCCAAACCTAAGAAGTGCCCCAAATTCAGAATAACAGAGGCTGGACATGTGGTGTACATGCCCGGGGGTGAGACTCTTTTGGAGTGAGGTAATTCAGACCCGAAGGATACTAACCAACCTACAAATACAGCCAACGATGCAGATATGCTTGCTGTGACCAGTCAACCATAATAAACACAATAAATATGTGAAGCTGGTAGTGGAATTAGGCTTCTCCGTGACAAATAAGAGTGTAGCCTTGAGATGGATGACCAAACGACTACCACCACACAAAAGAATGGTTATGGAATTTGCACAGTGGGTATGGGCTGAATGTGGGGTACGTCATAGGTTGGTTTACAAAGAAGTGGAACAGGGAGGAAGGGTGAAATGGGACTTAGTAGGAGTTCGACTACAACAGGAAATGAGAATTCCGGAACCAAGACTAGATTTAAAAGGAACAGATGATTAATACTTTCTAGATGTGTCTGTGTTATTGAATTACAGTAATATGATACGATGATACCAATTGTGCTGCCTAAGCAATCCAAATGTTATATTAGGGATGCCCAGACGTGGGTCCCTTGTTCACTTTGACATTGGATTGAAGCAAGCCTGGCTGATGAGGGGTGTTACGCCGAAACTGGTCCCGGGATGCTTGTTTCTGCTCCAGGGAAGACCTGGCTTGGCAGTTCGAGCTGGACTATTCCCATGAGGAACAGGGCCAAGAATGATTTGCATATTGCTGGGTCTGAACTGGGGAGGCGAAGTGAGCTAAAGGAACGATGATGGATTCAACCCAGATACTCATAGTGACTGTGGGTCAGTGTCTGAAAACTTTCAGTGCTCCGTCCATCATCTTCTTGTGTTTGATATGTATGGACTTATATTTATTTGTATATGGTGTTACTCACATCTCCTTGTTTAGGTTGGTGGGGGTAAGGGGTCGGGACAAGTAACTGAACTGTAATGTTGTCTTCTTCCTAAAATAACTAAATAAATAAAAGAAATTCTAGTTTAAGCAATTCAGACATTAGGACAACTTAGACTTTGGTGGAGCAGTAGCACCACTGTAAATCCCGAGAAGTGCTGGGTTTGCACCAGCGGCTACTCAGCTGGCTCCACAGAGGATGCCTGTAACTTGATGGTATATATGCCACTGGGCGACCAGATCATGATGATCTTGTGTTCCTTATCTGAGACTGCCAATCAAGGCATGGATGTCTTGGGAATGGAAAACTCACATGGCCCCCATGCATCAGGGCCATTGTTTTTTTTAGGGTTTTTTTAAAAACAAAACTCTTGCTATGGGAATTTGTTTTAAAGAAAGAAAACACTGTCCCAGACTGAGTGCAGCAAACATAACACCCGCTTGGCAAAGTTCAGTGCCTTCAGTGGAAGTGCAATACCGCCAGCCCCACTGAGGGAAGAGAGAATCCTGCAAAACTCGCGGAGATGTCTAAATGTGGCAGATGGTCCAGCACCAGTGCAGCAAAGGTATGGCCTCTTCTGAATTGGCAAGTCAGGGCCCTGTCACCAGGGTCTAATGACCCTGTTTGCTCATACAGTTCAAAATAAAAGACCAGATTCACAAAACTTTTCATGAATATATGAGACTTATATTTGAAAAAATTGCGACAAACACATGTGTAAAATAGTAGTGAATGCAGAAACATCTATTGTACACATTCATAGGCAGCAAATACATATGTAGAACTAATAACGATTAGAAGTAACTTTCACACTCATAACAGTCATTCCTAGGAGCGAGCTCTGGCGTCTCTGGAGGGAGCAGATGGGGCTTGTGCCTCAGCTCTATTTGTCCTGTCCCATCACCACAGCTGTTGAATGCAGCCCTCTGCTGGGAGGCAATATAGAACAAGCATCTGCAATGCAATAGGTCCTGCATTTACGCGAGTTTGAGCTATTGACATTGCCTTTTATTGATGTTTTGGTTTTTAAAACATAAATAAAAGGCATTGCCATTTACAATGCAAATAGGTTAAACTCTCGCTAATGCAAGACCTATTGCATTTCAAATGCTTGTTTTTTTTTATTTATGGAGTTTTTTATAGCACAAACTAGACTCGCTACGAGAGCGCTTCATATGTGCACCAGTTGCATTACAGATGGAAAATTCAGTTGAAAAATAATAGCTGTGCACATATAGTTGAAAAAAAAGTGAAATTACAAATTCATTGTACTGTTAGAAAAAAGAAAAAAGAAATTACTACTGGAGGCTGGTAGGTGCAGCCCACAGCCTATTGCAAAAAAACACCTTGATTCAGAGTATACTCATCCAATGAACAACAAAAAACAATGATTCTGTACCTCGCTTTGCCACAACCAATAGATTATGTTTCCTCATACCTGACTGTGGCACCGTTGCTTCTGGCTACTGCTACCGTGTAGTGGGGGCTGGGTCAAGGGGTGTCATGTGAGTATGGGGACACAGCAGTGCTGAAGGTACAGAGCACGTCCGATACAAAGAAAGTGAAAGCGCGGTATGCCGCGCTGTTAAAAAGTATGAAATCAATCTTTGTAAAGTTGTTTTTGGTGAGCTGCGCATAAGAAAGCAAAGCACAACCACCACTTTACATATTTAGCTTGGTGTCTACGCTATTATGAAAGTGAAAGTGAAAGCAGGCGTGTCAACAATAAAAACAAAGAACAAAAGAAAAGCACGTCTGCCATTATCCCATCTGCGTGGGCTGTGCTTCTTAAATTTAAAAAAAGCATTGAGAGAGAGAGAGAGAGAGCGTGTCCTGTCTGCAACAGCAGGCATAAGAAAGCCAATTAAGAAAATAGTGGCCCCAGGCTCTAATTAAAGCATACGTGTAACAACCGAAGTAGAAGGGCCAGTCCTTATGAGAGGTTACAAATGAAGACAAGGTGGTACTAAGGAGGGACTAACAGGCCTATTAACCAATCAGAAGCCAGCATTTACAAAGGACAATGACACAAGTTAATGACATATATGGGCGGAGAGTGGGCAGGCTTCAAGTACATACTGCAATACAGCATGCCTCGCAGAGCAGCGCATGCACGCTGACTCTAGGCTCGACCTCAAAAACAGACAGACAACCCACCTTGGCACACTTATTAATATATCTAAATACATTTAACTGCAAAGCTTCACGGGTGCTATTGTTGGGGTGCCCTACATATTTTGACTGGGAACCATTGTGTGCCCCTTAAGGAAAAATCGATTCTAGAGACGCTCTTATAAGTCAGTCATAGCAGTTGGATCTAGTCACTGTGAACACACACTCAGTGATAAACAGCTATATATTTGTGGATCTCGAGAAATATTAGTGCATTAGTAATATATTCACACATTTATCTGCACAATAACTTACATTTGAAATTATAGTGTTGTAACTAGTCAGAAATTGTGCGGAAGTGAATGATTTTTCACATCTTCAAAGGGGGTGTATTGAAAAAAAATATTTGTAGAAGCATTCGTTCTTCGAAGAAAATACAGTTACTGAAATAATCATTTTAAGCTATCACTATTTTCCTTGAACTGTCCATGAGAAACCAATATCATACAAAGTCTTTATATGTGCAACAACATAGAAAAGAAGTGCATGCAAGGAATGTAAATGTGAGGATCTGGATTTCTGCCGTGTGGTAAAGCAGTAAGTTTACATACTCCTGCCAAGCCAGTACTGCAGTGCCTTTCTAGGTAAGGGTCACATCCAAAGAGGAATCCTGAGCATGTATCTTGTATTTAACATCACAAGCCTACCTCATTGAAAGCGTTTAAAGTATGTTTAGCAGCACCACAGCAACGTTGAGAATTCACTTATTACACATCCCTAAGCTATTTAGTCAAAAGAACAATTTTTAAAGTTCAAAAAGTACATTTATTAAGGGAAAGCAAAATAATAATACAAAAGATATAACAATGAGAAATTGCATACATTAAGCAATCTAAAATTGAGAATCAAAGAAAATAATGTGTAAGTCAGTTTAGCATAGCATACAGAGGAGAGTAACAGAAATATACAAGTAGTCAGTGAACAAAGGATAGTTACATTTCATGTTGAGATTGTAATATAAAATGAAATATGACTTTACAATATAATATTAATATTAGGAAAGTCAGGGCGGTTTAGACACTTCTTGTTGTAAGGGGTTCAAAGACAGAGAACGTCGGGCACTAGCATCAATAAACAATGTAACAGGTAGCCATAAATCTGAGCGTTTCGATACCATATGTATTGGATATACAAAAGATGTGTCCAGCCTGTGGTCGTAACAGACAGCATACCACCATGCTTGATAAGACAATTTAGTGTAGTCCTTCCAATTCTTGGTTATTTGCTGAAAGGCAACTGCTAACAAGTCTATTATCTTTACATTAGAATCACAGTCCTTCCAGATAGGGAATAAACTTCCTAAGAAGACATGAGAAGCGGAGAAGGGGTAACAGGAGTCAAAGATCAAATTAATTTGAGACCATACCTTTTGCCAAAAACTATGAATAGGTGCGCATGTAAAAAGTAAGTGATATAGATCTACATGTGGCGAGGAGCAAGTCCAACAAACGTCTGAGAGGTGTGCATGTCTTGTGTTTAAAGTAAGTGGGGAGAGTAAGAAACTATTATATATAAAAAGAGTGTCTGTATGGTGTTCGCTGCTCTAGAGGACTTCCTGATTTTGAGCCAAATCCTGTTCCATAATTCTATGGGCCAGCAGACTTCTAAATATTTTTCCCAGGAGAGCTCTACTTTAGTCTTTTCTCTTGGGGTGGGCAAACTGTGTAAATAGTTATATATGACAGAGGCCCTAGAGTTAGTAATTAGAATAGCATGTAGTTTATTAACAGGAGGAATCACAGAGTCAGTGGACGGATGTGAAATTGTATAATGGGTACGGGCATTCTGAATGGCTTGTGTTAGGAGGGAAAATTTAGAATGGAAAGACGCAGGCAAGTAAAAAGAACTACTAGCGTGCAAGAAAGACATAATGTCGTTCTGGACATATAATTGATTTACCCAAATTCGACCTCGTTGCCTCCAGGATTTCCAATAAAAAGGTTTATTTCGTATTAATATGCAATTGTTATGCCATATGGTGAAACTGAGAAAAGATTTCCAATCCATGGGCTCTGAAGAAGAGGCAGGTGGTACGATTTTGGAGGTATGTTTAATTATAGGAGTGGATAAAGATTGCGGCTTGCTTGTGAAGGATAAGTATTCTTGTAATGAGAAGGGGGAGATGAAAGACTGTTCAAGTTTGGCCCAAAGAGGACTATCCACAAGAGACTCGGAAAGCCATCTCGATGCTCGGAGAAGTAAAAAAGATTTATGATAAGTAGGAAAGGCAGGGAAATTAACCTCACCTTCCGATTTTGGACGAATCAATTTTAATATGGACATACGTGATTTTTTATTACTCCATAAAAAAGAGGATAAGATAGAATTAAATTTCCTAAAAAATTTGAAAGGAATAGAGAGTGGAATATTGGAAATTTTATAAAGAATTTATCATCTTTATAGTGTCTAGGCGATCCCACCAAGATAGGTATAGAGGATGCCATTTCGTGGTTATAGAGGACAATCTCTGTTACAATTTTCCATACATCGTGATATTGTTCCTGAATTGAGGGAGTAAATTGTAAGCCTAGATATTTAATATGTTTGGGGCTCCATGCGAGACCTGAAGTGGCGAAGTCAGCTTTGAAGGTATATTTTGTTATAGGTAACATTTCAATTTTGTCTTTGTTCAATTTATAACCAGAGATGGATGCAAAAGAATCAACCTCTTCCAAAAAAGAGGGAAGTGAAGATTGAGGTTGTGAGAGAAACAATAAAACATCATCAGCATAGGCTGCCATTTTGATTTGATTTCCCTTGAAATCAAAACCATGGATAGTATCATTATGACAAATTCTTAACAAAAAAGTTCTAAAGCTAGATTGAAAAGAAACAGAGAGCGTGGCTAGCCCTGTCGGACACCCCTACCCAACTGGTAAAAAGAAGACATACTACCATTTGCACACACTGCCGCTCGTGGATTAGAGTACAAAACAGAAATTAGAGAAATAATTTTTGGGCCAAAACCAAACCATTCAAGTGTGTGGAAAAGATAGGGCCATTCCACTCTATGAAATGTTTTTACTGTATCTAGAGCTATTGCTGATAAGGAGTGTGGAACATGTGAAGCTTTGTAAAGGATGTCAAAAAACAAACGAGTGTTATCAGTGATAAGGCATCCTTTAACAAAACCAGATTGCTCCTTTCCTAATAGGTCAGGCAAGTGGGATTCCAAACGTAAAGCTAGGGCCTTTGACATTTTTTAATAATCAACATTGACCAAAGAGATGGGTCGGTAGTTTTTACAATATTTTGGATCTTTGCCATCCTTAGGAATAAGACAAATTAGGGCGTCCAAAAAGGAGCCAAAAGATTCACCTGATTGTAAAAAAGTATTTATAAGAGTATGTAATTTGGGGAGTAGTAAATGTGCAAAATGGGTGAAAAACTCAACAGTAAAACCATCTGGACCCGGAGCTTTATCTTTCTTGAGTGTTTTTAAGGCGGTGAGAAGCTCCTGTTGTGTTAAGTCAGATTCTAAGAGTGAGAGATCTGGTCGTGTAACAGAAGAGTGTTGAATGTTGGGTAAAAATTGAGAAATAGAATGGTCTGAGGAAGGCACTTCTGATGTGTACAATGTTTTATAAAATTGGAGAAATTCACTTAAAATCCTTAATTTTTAGTGTATGATGTTCATCCAGAATAGATTCTATATTGAGTTTTGTTAGAAGGTGGTTCTGACACTATGGGCCGCCTGGATTTTTTGCTTTTTGAGCACCTAATTGTTGAGCTTTTACTGTGGGGGACCCTCGTAAGTTGGGATTCACCCACAGTGAACTCAGGATGTAAGAGACTGCATGGGGGTTTTACTGGTGTCCCCCTGGCTTGACCAGGCCACTGCGCAGCAGCTGGAGTAAGGGACACCGGGCTGGTTACATGCAGACACGTGTACATGTGTGTGCAACCGTGTACGGGCTGCACAGGGGAGATTCCTAGCATGCGCAGTCCAGGAGCAGCTACAGAGTGAATGGTGTGGCAGGACTTATGCAGAATTGGGTGGTGACATGGAATAGGCTTTATCCAGTGGGAAGAAACATGCCAGGGAAAGTCAGTGTGCTTTACAGGGTTTATTCCATTATTCTCTTATGGGGATAGGGAGCACATGGGCTAGTTTCACTTTCCTAAGGCCTACAGATTCCAGACACGCACTAAAGTCTACTGTTGCTGATGTGAAAAGAAGTGTTCTGCAGAGTCCAAAGTCATATTTGTACTGCTTTTGGGTCATACAGAACTGTCATATTTCTCTGAGCCAGCCATGACCAGACCCAGGCTGAGGGATGACCTCAGCTGGATGGATTGATAACCTTTCTTCCACAAACTAAGCCCTCCTCTCCACAAAGAGAAGATGGGTGGGGCTACCGGCTCATCCATTAGCATGCCAGGCACCAGGCTGCACCAAGGAGGGAAGGCAGTGAGGGGGGAAGGAGTTGGGTTGCAGAGGCCATGTGGCCAGAGACACTGAACTACGCCATTTTGAACAAACCCAGAGGCTGGACAAGAAGGAAGGAGCAGGGGCAGGGAAGTGATGTGTCACTGTTTGACCAGCAGAGATTTCCTGCCAGCCCCCTACTCAACCTTAAAAAAGTGCTTGGACAGGAAGAGAAGCTCTCTCTGGGGTGTGGACTGCTGAAGCAGAAGGTGCTGGAGCCCGGCGCAATGGGCAGTTGGAAGGAAGAACCCCCTGACTGCTACCAGGGTCCTGAAAAGCGCCAGAAGAGGAGTCCAGGACCAGAGCGCAGAAGCAGGGGCCTCTGCGCAGGGAGAAGAGAGGCCCAGGAGAAGAGCAGGCGAAAGGCTGGCTCAGGGAGCCAGTGAAGACAGCTCCCTGCTGACTCCACCCTCTTGGAGACCCGTAGGGCGAAGGAGAGTGCTTTCAGTGGCTGGGTGCGCCACCAGGAGCAAGATAACGCGAAAATGAAGAGGATCCGACCCCCAGGGGCTGAGATATGGCCCCGGAAGGTAGGCGACCTTTGAACCCTAAGAAGACCGACGACAAAGCATGTGGGGCTCCGCCACCGGTCTCAGAGATGCCCCCGGGGTGGGTCAAGTCCCGGGGGCTGCCCCCAAATGAAGCAAAGCCGGGGTGCACAAGGGTGCACCCCATGAAAGTGCCCCCGCGGGGTGCCAGGAGCCCACCCTGGCCCCTGCTGAAAACTATGCCAGGGAGCGCCGTCACGCTCCCCGTAAAGAGTTGCAGGGGAAAGGGCCCGGGATCCCAACTCTGGGCCCCGTGTGTGATGGAGGGGGCGGAGAGCGCCGTCGTGCCCCCCGCAAGGATGCTCCCAGGGGCATGGGATGCCATCCCCGGGCCCGAAGTAATGCCGGGGAGCGTCGTTGCGCTCCCCGTGAAGTTTGACCCCTGCGGGGTGCCAGGAGCCCACCCTGGCCCCCGGCGAAAACGAGGAGGAGGGGCCCGGGACCTTATTCCCAGGCCCCAAAGCAAAGCCGGTGGCGCTCTCGCGCCCCCGTGAAGATGGCCCAGGGGCCTGGGACCCCATCCCCGGGCCCCAGAGAGAAGGCAGAGGCCGGGGGTGTGCCGTCGCACTCCCCCATGGACTGGGCGGGCCAGCGCGAGTCTACCGGTGAGCGGGCAGGCCCGAAAAGTGGACCTGGCTCCCGCGGCAGCACACGAGGGTGCTGGCCGTCCGGGGAGCCGGCAGGGGCAGCCGGGGGTGGGCTCCCCAGGCTGCACTCCACCGTCAAGGCATGTGGGGGTCCCGGGTGGGACCGGGACCCCAAAGAGGAGGAGAAAAGCTGCACGGGGCCTGGGTGGGACCGGGCCCCCAAAAATCTGCAAAGCGTCCGGGGGTGGGCTCCCCGAGCCACATTCCCTTACCTGGGGTTCCGGGTGGGACCACGCCCCCCAACAAGGCCTGAAGATGCGACGAAGCTGCTAGCAGCTGATCGCAGCTCTCCCCGGCACAGCGGGAGAGCCGCTCATCAAATATTCATGGCGAGGAGCCTGAAGCGCCCCATAATGCCTTTGCAAGGCAGGGGGAATTTTTGTTTTGGTGCCTGGTGGCCCCTCCAGAGGAGGGGGGTCACCCTCACTTGTGAAAAGGTGCTGGGGGAGTTGCTGGAAACGCGCAGTCTTCCCCCCAGCACAAAGATGAGTCCCTCCCTAAGTTTCCTGGGGATTTGAAAGGAATAACCCCTCAAGGGCTCAGCCAGCATTTTAATTCCTCTTCGGCTGGAACTTTCGTTCTACAGCTGGAGGAGGGTTGAGAAGTGCGTAATGGAGTGAAGGGCTGAGTAGGGGATGTTTAGAGAAGGACATCCCCTGGAGGTGAAGAGATGGAATTGCACCAGAAATGCTTTTACTAATGTTATTTCTTTTAGAGGGACTGAAGGTCACATGTGTAATGTGAAGTACCTGTGTGAGGTGATGTCATAAGCAAAGTAGGGTTATGTCGCCAGACATTCCTTCTAGGGTGTCTGGCTGTATATGCGGAATCCTATGATTTTAGCTGGAATGCCTTTAGGGGCTGCAATTGCAATGCATTCTAAGGACCCACAAATGTGATGAGTACTGTCATTCTAAATTCTAGTGATCCACAAATGTGATGAGTACTGTCATTCTAAAGTGTTGCTTAAACATGTATTCTTGCTGCTGCGCTTAGGTAAAGAACCCAGACTGCTACCCTTAAGATATAGAGCTGCATACTTTATGGTCAGTAGGACATGCTCAGTCAGGGTTATATGTGACCAAGGCAGGGTTACCTATTGTAAATGCTTGTTGAGATAATGGGGGGGGTTGCCACTGGGATGGTGCTAGTGGACCGGGCCCTCGCCCCAGGTTATGTTCAACCAACTGCATTGGGGGCAAGATGATGTGCTTACATGTGAGTGGTGGTACTAGACCCCCCCCCCCCGCGGGAGGGGTGGAGATGTTATGCAATGTCGCAAAGTAATTCCAACAGCTTATGTATATTTGTAAATTGGTGCATAGAATTGAATAGTGTGTGTGTTTAATAAATGTACTCTTACTTTTATAAAGCAAAGTACAGACTGGACAATCAATTATTGAGTGTTATTTTTGCGCACCTGCAAATGGCGATTACTAGCCCACACAACCTCCCTTGAGTAAGTCTGAGACTGCTCTGCAACGCTACCCTCTGAGAGTCAGGCGCTACAATTGGGTGTTTGGTTCCCAGTGAATGACAAATGTAGTCATGTTATTTGTGCAGGCCTCACAGATGCTGCCTCGTTTTCCAACATTTGTTATGCTTAACCTCCAAATAGTTAGCTAATACTTTCCCAGCTCTGTTTTGACCACCATAAAATTTTGCACAAGACTTTAGTAGATACGTAGAAGCATTATTAGTTGTTTCCTTATCAAACTGAAATTTAGCATCTATAAGTTCCAACAAACAAACTTTCGACTTGGAAGAATAATAAGAATGCTCTAATCTCTCGATCCTAGCCAAAAGGGTTTTGGTAAGTTCCTGTGCCTTTTTAAGTTTTTTAGAAACATATCTGATAATAAAATCCCTAGCTGTTGCTTTAAAAGCGTCCCAAACCACATGAAAAGGCAAAGTATCAGATTGATTCAGGAGAAAATATTCGTGGAAAAAAGAAACAAAGGAGGACGGAAATGGTGAGTCTAAAAGTAGAGAGTTATTAAAACGCCATTTCCGAGTTGAACTGGGTTTCTGTAAAATGTCCAATTGGATAGTAATGGAAGCGTGACCAGATATTAGAATAGATTCAATATCTGGCGCCAACTACGATTGAGATATGTTATGTGATATAAAAAAAATAATCTAGTCTTGATTGGGTATGATGTGCCGGAGAATAATAAGTATATTCTCTTAAAGTGGGATTACAGAGCCTCTAAGCATCTATAAGCTTGTTTTGCTTAATAGTTTGTGTGAAAAGTTTATGAGTTATGTGAGGGACAAAGGAGATTGCTGAATTACGATCTAAAAAAGGGTCGAGGATTTGATTGCAGTCACTTGTGAGAGTAAAGTTATCATCAAAACAATGTGTAATTTGTTGGGCCAAGGATGTCCAAAAGGAGGAATCCCCAGCAGTGGGTGCATAAATATTAAGTAAAGAGATCGGAGCATTACCCACCATCAATTTAACAAACAGCCATCTACCAGCTTTATCAGCACATTGCGATAACATTTTAACAGGAAGTGATTTTCGGCAAAGAGTGAGAACTCCATTTCGTTTACCATCACCTGAAGAGAAAAAGACCTCCCCCACCCAACCTCTCTTTAATTTTAGTGACTCTTCAGCCGTCAAATGAGATTCTTGTAAACAAGCTATATCTGCTCCCAACTTTGCTAAATGTGTCAGAACTCTCTGTCTTTTAATGGGCAAATGTAAACCTCTGACATTCCACGAAACCACTTTTAAGGACATAGGATAAAAATGTAGATAAATGATGAACACCAATCAAGGTAAATTATTGAACAACATAACAATGTACCAAGTAACAAACCGACTGTATGTAAATTGAAACAATTGAAGTTAAAGGGAAAAGAAAGAAGAATGATCTAAGTGAGCATAGAACATTTGAGATACAAAGAAACAACAAAAAAGAAGGAGTGTTTGAGTGAGAAAATAGTAAAGTAAAGCTATAAGAAAGGAGTAAAGATGGGAGAGAATAAAAGTAATGCAAGAGTGAAAAAAGAGGAACAAATCCAGAGACTTACAAGTAATCCACGACATATGAAAGGTGGGGGGAGGTGAGACCACACGGAACAATGACGTGTCCAGACCACATGCGGGAAGGAGAGCAGAACCGAAGGGTAATGAAACATAGGGGAAGTGTAACACGGAGACACAACCTGTAAGGAAGAAAAAAGGATATTAATTCTAAAATCAAAAAGTACTAATGAGAACAAACATTATTATCAACTATTAGCACACAAGTAAAGTTATTAACACATTAAAGCATGTAACAGAGATGAATGCATTTCAAAGTCCAAGATGTCTATCTCATGTGTGATGAAGAAGTATCCATAAAATCAGCGTGGTAAGAATTAAGGAAGCTTTTCAGTTTCGTAGGGTCATCATACGTGGAAGTCTTATTGTTGATGGTCACCTTAAACAGACAAGGGTGAAAGAGGCCATAATGTGCACCTATTAAACAGAGTTGAGTTCTCATTGCTAAGAACATAAATAAAGAAAAGAAAGAAAGAAAAAGCTACCCCCTAATGTAATTTAGGTCCTAGAGGAGGGGGAAAAACAGAGCAAAACATATACAAAACCTCTATCTGACCTATATTTCTTTACTATCTCATACAAAATATGCTGGGCCCCTTCTACAAATTAGAACAGTTATTCTGGAGAAATCTTAAATTAGATACATCCATTTTTATAAAAAACGTAATTTTTATTTTTTTATTTTTTACTCATTTTCTAAGTTCATTCACTAAATACACTTTTTTTTAATATAAATGTTCATAATACAGTTTAAAGAATCAATAAATCAACTTAATGTGACTAGTAGAAAAATTCAAGATTATACATTATTCTTATGAATAAATCATACCCCCACATACTCGACCATATAAAAACAACATACTCACTCCATAGCATACCAATCATTCATCCTGTCACCCACAAGTGTAAAATTAAATTGATAGCTTATATAGCACATGAAAGGGAACCGTACATGAAATGTCTCAACAAACAATTTTGTGTTGTAAACATGTGTAGAAAATTTCCAACTTTATCAGAATCAGACAAACATGATTTCTCTTCTTTGTTGTCTGAACTAGAGATTATAGTTTGCTTTTTTTTCCATTGGATTTTTTCCCAGTAAATCGGTTCCTTAGAGTTAATGGTCGACGTACGTATCGGTGGAAAGGGAAATCTTAGACCACCTTCTTCAGGACCAAAATTTGTACAGGGCTAATGTAGAGTAGGACGGGGGATTATCTGTGAACATAAGGAAAAGTAGAATTTGTTGAATGACAAAAATTTGTCAAAATGTTGATCTCTGCTTTATAGGGCCAGAACATGCATGAGTCATGTTTTGCAAAATTCAAAGGGAACATATTTTACTAATAGATCATGCTCTTAGGGTGTTCGACGTTTTATTTAAAATGCATCTCTTGTCGTGCAAAGGTGCTAAAGATTAGTAAAAAAGCAAACTCTTTCTTCGACCGGGAATAATTAGTAACGTGAGGAAGGTGAACTGTTAGTGTATTGGTTTTGTGAAGGATATTTGTAGTATATTTTTTATATACAGAGAGAGAGAGTACTATGCCAAAGAAATAGTGTGATATTTTTTAACCACTAGTATCTCCCACCTTCTGGATAAGGGTGTCATATTCACAAAGATGACCAAAAATTGTGTCCGACTATCAATGTAAATGAATTTAATTAGAAATGTAGTATTTTAATAAAACCTGGTAATCGTTGTAGTTGGAAACTATTTTGTATGTAGATTAGTTCAAATCGTAGGCCACTGTTTGAAATCCATGAATACTTCTTATTTTCATATTCAGTTATGGATCCAAATGAGACGACATAGCCACTTAATTCTGTGAAGGTAATAAAAAAATAGAGATAGCGACCTTAGATTGTTATCACTACCTGTTTCTTGTATGGTCAAATACATGTCGAGTTACATTATATTTATAGTACTCTTACCGTGGGCGTGCTGCCCTCGGGCATGCTTTCAATGGGCATGGGGTAGCCAGTAGATTTTGTTCAGGATATTAAGGAATAGGCCTCCCGATATTATAAAGTGCCTCTGATTTCCTAAAAAAGAGAAAGGGCTGATTATAATACTGAGTTCAAGGAAGTTAAATAATAATGTTTATTGACCCGATTTATGTGCTCCTATATGAGACTGGATGATAAGCATCCGAGTATATTACTGACATAGCCTATATTTTCAGAATGTCCTTTGCAAAACACTGATGTATTCAAAATTGACTCGTAATAGTACTAGGCTTTGCATCTGCACAACTTAACGTACGAAAGCCCCTTTGAGAATTATGGCTTAGAAATCAGAATGATTAAATCTATTTTTTAGAGTGTAAGTTTACAAAAAGGGTTTGCGAGAGAATTTATTCTATAGTTGCACTCACCGAAATTCTTGGGCGAAGTGGTAGTCAAATAGTACGTGAGATCGAAACAGCCGGTATACACCAGTTTTTGGACGCGACTGCTACGAGCCTTGTTTTTAAGCAGGCGTGCTAATGGCAGTCATGATGTCAGGCTACGTGAATGCGTCTACCGGAAATGCCCTTCCCTGCGTGAGTAGAGAGAGAAAAAGTTTGCTAAAACTAGTCTTCTGAGACTGACGAACATAGGCGACATATTGTTATGTGCAATCATTGCTTTCTAATTTCGTATTCGCTTGGCTGTGTTTCCAATTCAAGGAAATTAAGACAGCTCAATTAGTATATATGATATGCTGAATTTTATTTTTCTCGCGTGAGATACCTTCAAGTCATGTATAATGTTAAATTGCTGCCGAAAAAAAGGGATAAGAAATGTATTTGTAAAATAGCCGGTATGATGATAAAAATATTGCCTATAAAGTATCTACTATTTGGTATGATTTGTAAGGCTCATATTATTAGCATAGTAAAGGTGCATATGCTGATAAGACAGTCATTTAGGAGCCATTAAATTGGCAAACTGGATACAGTGTTTCATAAGTTGGTTATATTTAAGGCCATATATCCAGTGCTGCCAGTAATGACAAATGTTGATAAAGGGTAATCTACTAATGATCCCCAAGACAAAGAAAAGGTGAAAGAAACAATTGTATGATATGGGATAAAGGTATTTTGTAAGGTATGCTCAGTGATGTGCCTTGCATGAAACATATATGTATATGAGAGCATATGAATGATAGTTCTTAATGTACTGATTTATAGGGGAGAACGAAATCAAGTTATAAGCCAAACTATTTCCTCATTGAGTCCATTGCGGACTGTATCAAGAGAAAAAATCCAGAAAGTTTCTCTAATCTTTAAAAAAAATTCCACCTCCTTGCCTGGTGTTATTCGTACATGCTCCAGTATCATCCAAGTGAGTTGATTTTCTGAATGACTATGTTCTATACAGTGTTTCACCATTGGTGCTTGCATCTTCTGTGTTCTGATAGCTGACTTGTGTTCAGAAAACCTGACGCGAAATTCGCGTCCTGTTTCCCGTATGTAGCCTAAGCCACAAGGGCACAGGATAAGCACTATATTCGTTGTTCTAAAGTTCGTCATCTGTGTTAATTTACCTGTCTTGCCTCCATATGTCCAATTTTGTGTGGTAATAGACGATGGGCAAGCATGGCAATTGGCACAATTGTAGTTGCCTATACAAAATGGTAGTCCTTCTAATGTTGTTTGTCTCATAGTGGTCTTAATTTTTGGCCTACTATGAACTAGTTTGTCTCGGAGATTGGAATTTCTTCTGTAAGCAACAATGGGCTTCTTTAAGTCTTGGTCATGGACTATAAGTATCCTCCAATTTCTGTCAAGGATTTGTTTAACCTTACTGTTGATGCTTGAGTGGTCCACTACACATACCATGGTGTCAGAAAGTTGTTTGTTTCTACCTCTTAACAGTGATTCTCTGTTATAGTATTTTGCCCGCTTTAAAGATTGACGCACTAATCTTTTGGGGTAGCCTCTCTGAAGGAGACATTTTTGAAGTTGTTCTGCATTGTCTTGGCAATCTTTAATGGTGGTACAATTTCTCCTTATCCTTAAAAATTCCCCAAAAGGGATTGAGTCTTTTTGGCAAGCTGGATGACAGCTGCTATGCTCTAAGATTGTATTTTTCGCTGTGGGTTTTCTAAACAGACTTACTTTAAGATGTTCCTGCCTTGCCATAATCCAAATGTCCAGAAATTCTACCTTGTCCTTTGAATAATTGCATGTAAATCTCAAATTAGCATCACTCAGATTGAGCCAAGCTACAAAATCATGTAAGTCCTGCTCAGACCCAGTCCATATAAAGAAAATTTTGTCAATGAACCTGTGCCAGTAGGTGATATTCTCGTAGTAGGGTGCAACCTCATTGAAGATATGTTTTCGCTCATGCTCTCCCATGTAGATATTTGCCACACTCGGCGCACAGGAAGGCCCCATGCTAGTACCTTTCGTTTGTTTATATAAGGTGTCATTAAAATGAAAATAGTTATGATGTAACACTACATTCAAACATTCCAGAATGAACTGGTCAGGTCTCTCCCCAGGAATCCTGGCCAAAAGGGCTGTCACTGACTCTATGGCCAGGTCCTGGGGTATGTTATTATATAGTGACTCAATATCTAGGGTTACCATATACTGAGTATGTTGATTGAAAGGTTTGTTTTCAAGAGTGTTTATCATATGCCCTGTATCTGTGATATAGGAGGCATAAGAGGTGGTTAGGGGACATAAAAAAGCGTCCACATATTGTGAAAGGGGTTCTGTGATGGAATTTATTGCCGATATAATCGGTCTGAGAGGTAGGTCGGATATATTTTTATGTGTTTTCGGTATGCCATATAACACTGGCATTACTGTGTTTGGTTTGCTCAGAAAATCTAACTCCTTTTGGCAGATATATCCATCTACAAAAGCTTTTTAGGTGTTTTTTTCTATCAATGTCTTTAAGCTATGCAGGGCTGTTGTCCTCGCTTTTTGGTAATCTTCTGGCACTTTGAGCATGTTTTCTATTTTGTTTGTGTAGCTGTCTGTGTCCTTTAAGACTATGCCTCCTGCTTTATCACAGGGTTTACTAGTAATGGATTGGTTCTTTTGTAGATCCTGTAATGCTTTTTTCTCATTGATGGTCAAGTTGGGACTTACTTTAGGGATGTATTTAGTCATCCTAGTGATCTCTTTAAGGACCGATTTTTCAAAGATCTCTACCTCTGGACCAACCATGTCCAGGGTGGGAGTAAAGGTAGAAGGAGGTTTTCAGCCTGAGTAATTGATGTCCTCTTCTAATTGATCTCTCAGTGACATAAATTTGTTCAGTCTGATTTTCCTAAAGAATGCAAAAAGATGCTTGTGTAGTGTAAAAAGATTAGGCTGAGTAGTGGGAACAAAGGAAAGCCCCTTGCTTAACATGTTTGTTTCTTCTCGAGTAAGCTGGTGTCTAGACAGATTGTAAATGGGGATAAGGTCTTGTGCTTCAGTTCTGTTATTTATTGTTTCCAATATTGGTGATTACGGGTCCGCATGTAAGGTTGTGGATGTTGTTGCTCCATCGGACTATAATAATCCTGTTCTTGTTTCTGTAATTTCATCCTGCCTCTGCCCCTTGGTAAAAAAGGTGAAGGTGCCACTGAGTAATGGTTATGTTGTTGGCCCCTCGTATTTCTTTGATGATATGATTGTCTCTCACCTATTGTTGGACCTTCGTAATCTGAATCAGAAGAGTTAGTATCAGAGAAAGTCACAATTTTTTGTCTTCTGTTGAGTTGTGGGTTGTAGTGTTCCAAAGGTTGATGACCATCCTAATAGAAATTAGAGCCCAAGTATGGATATATTTTTTCTTGAGAAAACCACCTGCAGTCTTTTTTAATTTGTCAGTTTTTTCTTTATGAGATACTCATCAAATTCTATTATTTCTTGATTTATTGTAGCTAGTTTGTTCTTAGCTTCGTCCAAAGCATTACTAGTTTTGAGTTTTACTTCTAAATCATTTATTTCTTGTTCTAGAATAATCAGCACTGTTTCCACTATCAGGCTCATCCAATCCATGGAGCAGCGGTTCGCAATTTGCGACCACCGCTCCAGGAATTTATGGTATGTTCCTCACCCTCAAGCCTGAAGGGATGACGCCTACTTTCAAATATTCTAGCATAAAGAATGCATGTGAGGCCATTCTCTTCTGCTTCTTTTTAAGATTAAGTAATGTATTCCATTCTGTATTATCATTGCTAATGGTACTGTCAGAAGCTTGTGGTCCTGCTATTTGGCCTATCAAGGTTGAAAAATCCTCCTCCGAGAATCTGAAAGTTTTAAAGTTTTAAAGTTTTCCATAATGTTTGTGCAGTTTTCTAAGTTTAAGATAATGTCAAACCGTATAATAAAGTAAGGCCAAGAGAAATAAGATTAACAGACTGCTAGATGGTTTTGTAGGAAACCTACACTAAATTTCACAGAATTTATGAAGTTATATTAAAAATCCAAAGTGTGAATAAGGCAAAAGCAAGGAAAAGATTAGCCTTGAAATTACTTTTGATTCTACTGGTAGTCATATCAAAAGTGATGCATCAAAGCAAACCTCAAATTACCCAATGAGCAGAAAAAAGCAATTGCTTCCAATCTGTGATTAGTAAGAAACCTGCGGTAAAAACCGAGTAAGTAACATAAATAAAGAACATTCTAATTTGTAGAAGGGGCCCAGCATATTTTGTATGAGATAGTAAAGAAATATAGGTCAGATAGAGGTTTTGCATATGTATATGTTTTGCTCATTGCTAAGAACTCCTTACGTCTATCCGCAGTTGGTTTGGAGTAATCTTGAGAGAAGAATAAGGAGTTGCCTGACCAATAATGTGACTTGATTGCCCTGGCAGCTGATAAAAGCTTGATCAAGTCAGTATATTCCAAGACATATAGAATCACTCCTCTCGGCTTTCTCCCTGTGGTAGAAGACATTGAAGGTGCCGGACCCAACCGATGAGCCCCTGAATATTGAGCATAGTATCATCTGGTAATTTAAGGATTTTTGGAATGAAGGATTTAAAGAAGGTAATTGGGTCTGTACCCTCCACTCCTTCAGACAATCCATAAATGCGGGGATTGTTTCTTCCATTTCTGTTTTCCAAATTTTCAACTTGCTTGTGTAGCGCTGACACTTGAGAGGATAAGGATTCGATTTTGGTGGTAGAGGAGTTCAAAGAGTCAATATTCTGTTCCATTGTGGTGACTCTGTCATCCAAGCTAGACCATCTATCAGTGAGGAGTTGTAGCTTAGAAGTAGTTTCCTCAACAAAGGGACGCAAAGCCCTTATTTCTTCCAACAATAAGTCCATCGAGACTGAGGAAGGTTGTTTAGGGGGAGAAGGAGGATCCTTCTTCAAACATTTGCTCGCCGCTTTGTTAACACCAGAGGATATAGTGGTGACAGATGTCGAGGCGCCCTTAGGCGAAGCATTCGCTGAGTCAACCGTGGAGAGACAACTAAAACGAGAAATGGAGCGAATTAAAAACTTGCGTGTCGAGGACTTTGAATGAGAGGAGTCCTTCGTTAATTTGCCCATGCACCTGCGCAAAATTGTAGTTAGAAGGCTAGTAGCACCAGCTTATGTGAAACCCCCAAAAATGATATATGAATTGTTCCTCCTCCAAGCCCAAATAAATATCTCTTCAGCATTGTATATATATATGCATGCGGAAAAAAAGAACAGTGCTACAAATGTGTTGAGGGAGGTTGAGTAAGGTTCACATCATGACAAGTAATTTTCAATGTATGTCTTTTCTTTCAAACCTTGAAGTGTTACAGACATAACAAGGCAGTGAAGCATAGAGTTACAAATTCCGCTGAGGCATTTGGGGAAAGCTGGTGTAGACTGTATGAGGCAGCTTTGTCACTCAAGGGGAAACATGTGACAATATGAGCTGTGAATAATGTGCCATTCGTTTAAATCACCACAAGCAGGAAAAATAAATTTTAAAGAAGCCAGGCAGAATGCAATATAGTACAGACCCATGTTGTGGAAAAGCTCAGGGGTGCGTGACATTCCAACCGGCGCGCTGAAGTATTTCTCGTCAGATAAGAAACATCAAAATGGTGGCTTCTGAACTAGTGAAACCGCTCTGCAGTGCGAAGAGAGAATAATGTAGCTTACAGGGCACCACAAGGATGATGAAACGTTCCACTCGTTGCCTCGGAGTTTAAGAGGCTCAGTCCTGCATTCCAGCGTCCGTGTGCACGATAATTGCTGTATCGGAGCCGCTGCCGTCAGCGCTGTCCCGGGAGAGTCAGGGACCATCCGCCATCTTCTTTGGGTGCTAGCCACGCCCCCCCAAGTCAAAAGAACAATTTAATGAGGAAAACGAACAAGAAGATTGGTGTAGTAGATCAGGAATTACCGATTTTAAAGGAAATACAGAAACAAATCCGTACAAATTAATGGTGAACCTACAGCCAATGTTAGTCTAGGGACATTATTAAATGTGGCCACTGCTGAGGTTCCCTCATACATCAAAAATGAGCAAGCATTGGCAAAGCCAAATAGATCTCACCTATGCAAGAGCTATTGGCTTTGCCAATGTGTTTTAGCCATGTTGTACACTAGCTTGGCTATTGTTCAGCATGGCCAAATGTTTGTGATGTAGAGAAGAATGGTGAAGAGTGGAGTAGAGTGTGTTATAGAGTGTCATGGCACAGAGTGTTGTGTATTGGATTGGCATAGAGTGGAGTCGCATAGTGTGGCATAAAGTGGAGTACAGTAGAGTAGACCTGTGTAGAGTGCATTGGCATAGATTGTTGCAGAGTAAAGTGGTGGAGAGTGCAGTGGTATAGAGTGTGGCGGCATAGAATTCAGCGGTGCACAATGCACCATCGTTCGAATGCAGTGGCTTAGGGTAGAGTGTTGCATAGCAGAGTACAGTGATGTAGAGTGTAGTGGTGCAGGGTAGAGTGGCATAGAATGCAGTGGCATACAGTGGTGCAGAGTAGAGTGGTGCAGAATGGTGCAGAGTAGAGTAGAGTGCAGTGGCATACAGTGCAGTTGCGTAGAGTGGAGTATTGCAGAGTGAAGCATCGTAGAGTGGAGTATCAGAGTAGACTGGCATGCAGTACTGCAGAGTAGAGCAGCATAGAGTTCAGTGGCATAGCGTGCAGTGTTGCAGAGTATAGTGTCGTAGAGTGTAGTGGCATTCAGTGCAGTGTAATAGAGTGGAGTACTGCAGTGTGAAGTGGCGTAGAGTGGAGTGAAGCAGACTAGAGTGGTGTAGAGTGCAGTGGTGTAGAGAGCAGTGATTAAAAATGCAGTAGTGCAGAGTAGAATGTTGTAGAGTTCGGTGGCGTAGAGTGCAGTGTTGCAGAATAGAGTGTCATAGAGTGCAGTGCTGTAGAGTGGGCTAGAGTGCAGTGGCATAGAGTAGAGTCTTGTAGAGTAGAGTGATGCAGGGTAGAGCGGATGGCATAGAGTGCAGTGGTGTAGAGTGAAGTGGCATAGAGTGGCACAGAGTAGACTGGTGCACAGTAGAGTAGAGTGCAATGGCATAGGGGGTAACAGTGGAGTGGAGTGGAGTGGAGTAGACCAAAGTGGGCTGGTGTAGAGTGCATTGGCATAAAGTGTTGGCATAGAGTGCAGTGCCATATAATTCAGCAGCATACACTGCATAGTCAGAGAATGCAGTGGCATAGATTAGAGTGGTGCACAGCAGAATGCAGTGATGAAGAGTGCAGTGGCAAAGAGTACCGTAGTATAGAGTACAGTGGCATAGAAAACAGTGGCTTGGAGTGCAGTGCTGCAGAGTAGAGTGGCATAGAGTGCAGTGGCATAGAGTGGTGCAGAGTAAAGTGGCAGAGAGTGCGGCTGCATAGAGTGGCGGAGGGTAGAGTGAAGTGGTGTAGAGCGGAGTGGCATAGAGTGTAGTGGCGAAAGAGTGGCGTGCCTCAGAGTGCAGTGGCATAGAGTGCAGTAATGCAGTGTAGAGTGGCGTAGAGTTCAGTGGAAGAAAGTGCAGTATTAAAGAGTGCAATGTTGTAGAGTAGAGTGTTTGTAGAGTGCAGTGATGTAGTGTAGAGTAGAGTAGAGTGGTGTAGAGAGTAGTAGCATAAACTGCAGTGGGGCAGAGAAGCCTTCATTGAGGTAGAGCGCAGTGACAATGAGTGCATTGGCATAGAGTGCAGTGGCACAGAGTGCAGTGGAATAGAGTGGAATGGCACAAAGTGGCATAAAGTGCAGTGGCGTAGAGTGCTGTGGAGCAGAGTAGATTGTTTCAGAGTAGAGTGAAGTGGTGTAGAGTGGAGTGGTGCAGAGTAGAGTAAGATGGCGTGTAGTGGAGTAGTGCAGGGTAGAGTGCAATGGTGTAAACTGGCATAGAGTAATGGCATAAAGAGGTTTAAAGTGCAATGGCATAGAGTGCAGTTGTGCAGAGTAGATTAGAGTGGTGTACAGTGGACTGACATAGAGTGCAAGGGGTGTAGAGTGGAGTGGTACAGAGTATAGGGAATTTGTGGAGAATGTATTGGCATACAGTGCAGTGACATAGAGTGAAGAGTTGCAGAGTGGTGTAGACTGCAATGACATGGAGTCAAATTGAGCATAGTAGAGTGGAGTGGCCTAGGTTGGAGTGGTATGGAGTGCAGTGGCGAAGAGTGCAGTGGTGAAGAGTGTAGTAGTGTCGAGTAGAGTAGCAAAGAGTACATTGGCATTGAGTGATGCAGAGTTGAGTGCAGTGGTGTAGAGTGGAGTCATGCAGAATGGAGTAGAGTGCAGTTGTGCAGAGCGCAGTGGAATGGTGTAAAATGGAATAGAGTACAGTGGCATGGAGTGGTGCAGAGTAGAGTGGAGTGGCATAGAGTGGAATATGCATGGTCTAGTAGCACTCTTCCATTACAGACAACACATCTTCAATTGAAATCACCATTACATTTGCAGACATACAGTTTTAAAAGTATACAACACACAAATGATAATGTGTAGAAATGTCATCGCGTAGTGTATGGATTTGTTTTGATCGTTTTAAAATATTTGTTTCCACCACACTTCAGAATTACCGAAAAATGTGCTTCCTTTGGGCTTTTCTAATTCTGAAATATCTGCACAGTTAATATACAGACACTTACATTTTGTTGTGTGTTAGAAAAATATATAATCGTACAGTCTTCCTGAAGCTCTGACCCCTAGAGCCAGCACGATTGTCACATAAATGGAGATTTTCTAGCTTTAGTGAACAAAAGTCATGATTTTATTAAGGACACGAAGGTGAGTATTATGCATAAAAAATAAAAATAAAATAAAAACAAGATTTAAAGGCCTGTTTACATAAATCGAGCACTGGTGAATGAATACTATAAATAGGATTTGGACAAGAGATGGACTCGAGCTGGACAACCTAAAACAAATAGAGCAAGCAAATAGAAAACAAGCAAATATAATTTACAAACCACAAAGTCAATGGATTAACAACGGGCAGAATACATTCCCAGGGAAGATTTCCGAATGTCTCCAATATGCTGTTAGCAAACCAGAGAGCTGCGCTGTCTGATAGGCTTCGACCTAAAAATTAGTACATGCTGCTTCACTTAACAGAGGCTGGAAGAGACGCTGAAAAGTCAGTTAACTTACAGAGTGCTACACAATATATGCATTCAAACTTCCAGGGGCACTTCTGGGGAACTCCAACGAAACAAGACGGACTCTATCACCCTCCTGCTTCAGGGCCATAAACAAAGTCCAATCTCAACTTTTTTGAAGTATTGACTAAGTTCTTGATGGATTATTTGAATGCTACCTAACTTCTAAGAGCACCTTTGAGGGACTTTAGTTAGAGATCTAAGACGGACACAGATGTCTTAACCTCTGCTTCTTGGGGTCACAGTCAAAGTCCTATTCCACTGAGTCCTTCAACAGAGGTGTTTTGTTTGTCGAGGGAGAGTCAGATATTATTACCCCCTATTTCTATATGGCCAGAACCAAAGTCCAATACTACTAGCCTGCAGAATACTAATTCAAAGGTGCTATTACTTGCCCAGACTTTTAATGTGGACCATATGAGGCCAGTTTTCCTTACCCTTTGAGACCAACTTCCAGGGTATGAATAAAGTGTGAATACATAGGAATGAAGCAAAGACCTATCCTTTGCAAGTAAGCAAGTGACAAGCAGACTTTATCCGCTTCTCTTGCCCCTTCAAAATCCATTGGTGTTCTGACTCTCAAGTGCTGGGACCCTCATGAAAATTTAATACCTCAGCAGTGGTTGGTGGAGATCCTATGCCCATCTTAATAGGGATCTCACCCATAGTTCCCTCTTACTTTACAACAATTTTACCAACGTATAATAAAAACAATTCTAGGAAGCATCATTCCAGGGGGTTTCCAAGATGGCAAAAGAATGCTGCCATTGATCTATTAAAAGGAGGTGCCTCCCTCTGCATGCAAGGGAAAAACCTGCCTAAACTTTTAAACCCCTATGTAAGAGAAACTATGCTGGCAGAGACAAGGCCCACATCAAAGGTGGGTCCGCACTACATCTCTTTTTAGGATAAGCAGGGAATTATCCAAAGTCCCTCCGTGGGCTTGGTAAGGATGCTTTATACCCACTCTTCTCCCGTGTCCTCCTGAGACAAGAGTAGATGATGTTCTTTTCCTTAACCTCTCTAAATCTTCCCGCCAGCTCCCTGCAGCTTCTCTTTGCTCTTCTAGATAGAGCTAATGATGGTAATCTAATTTAATTATAGTTAACCCTAGAGAGTGAGAACACCTTGTCACAACCACTGCAGAGGTAAAGTCCCCTTTATAGAGCTGCATTGGCTCATATAAAATGAATCTCAATTACTAAAATCATCTTTTCAACATTTATACCAATGTCTAAATTTGGTAAGAAATTTGATTTTTAATACTGAGAAGAACATCAATAGGCCCTTCGGCTAAAATGTCCCTTGAGGGAACATATACTTAAAGCAGATTTGCACCCATGGAAAGGCACTTGAGTCTGTGCATGGCGTGATAGCATTTCATTATTACAGAAGTAGGATAAATTACATTCTCAATATGTTCCAATTGCATACATTACACGTGTAAGCATTTCCAAAACGTTAGAACGTGTTTCAGGATTTTAACCTAGTACGATACTGTGGAATACTGCCACACTCTATGGCATTTTCTCTCTTTTCCACCAATGAGTAATACAGCCGCAGGATACCTGTTAGGTGGAAGTGCGCTTTACAAGTAGTTTAAATAAAATAAATAAACTGTGGCTTTAAGGTAATTTGTACTGGTGTCTTAGCGCAAGAGGTAGGCTTTTCAACATGTCAAAGAGTTCATTCTAGGACAATAGTGATACAGCTTTTATTTAACAGCTCTTCAGGCCATGCTATTAAATGTGACGTATGCCAAGAATGCCTTTTTCAGCGTAACCTTACCTTACTAAATTGTGGATATGATGATTGTGGTCAGTTTGTTATTCCCCATGTTTATTGGTCAAGTCACACACCCTGGGAGGCGCTGAGTAGCATTCCAAGATCAAAACATCAGGAGAAAGTGTTTTCTACTAAACGAAAAGCATAACGAAACTAATAACATCAGTGAAAAGATATACATTAAATACAAAGGCCACATCTTTAAAAAAACAAACATCATCAGGACATATTCATACCTGCAAAACCAAGAAAACGTGTCTCAACAATTCGTTCTGCATGTAGAATGCCACAAAGACCATGTATCTTACACTCTATGTATGTACCTCATACTCACACACCCTCCTCTTTCTGTCAAAGCCTTTCTTCTAACATATTTGCAGTTCTTGAAATGTAACAATTATATACATTAAATTAAATTAAATAAAGCAAGAGAAACCAAAACGATCATACATGCCATCTGGCTGAAAGGTCCATAGTTTACCAATCCACCATCTCTTCACTTCAAAGAACGCCCTTTGCCCCCTGTGACAGCCCTGCCTGCATCTTTCAAAATGTTCCAGGTGAGAGAGAATGTAACTCTGCAGTGAGATATTCTGAAGCATTAAGTAAAAATATTGTATACAGTAAGACAATATACAGGACTAGATCACATAAGACAGCGTTATTTTAATGCAAGCATAAGCTCCAGATTTGGAATCTTGATTTGGAGTGGACAAGAGTGTGTGCTCAAAACACTATTTAGCACCACACTGGAATCTAGCCTTAAATGTTCAAATGACTGTTTTGGTGCCAAACCCATCGTGCAAAGGCACCACCATTTTCATTTTAGTCGGGGCTATTTTAACGCTTCTTGTCACGGGGCTGAGACATATAGCGTAATAACAGCATTGGGTTTGGAGACTGTATTGCACTGTATCCATTTATGTCTATACGTAATATAGTTTACCATTCATTACATGGAAATGTAAATATTTTTTCTGTTGCTTTGATTTTACTAATGGTAGCTTACTGTTTTGGAATTTCACATCTCATTCTCTTTTAGCACCTCTGCCCCTACCTACATTTCTTAATCTGCATTGGGCTACAATTCTGCTGCTTGTTAAAGTTCTTCTCTTCGGCATTCACCTTACCTATACTGACAAAACTTGGTGGCTCCTTTTTTATAACTCCCTAAGTTATATGCTTCTTTTTTGTTTCCTGTTTGTTCCCGGTTTTCTTGTAGCCTCAGCACATTTTGAAAAGATATCAGATGCTAGACATGCAAGAAGCACCTTATTATTTTTTTGAAATGAAAGAGGAAAGTAGTAATTCCATTGAGGATGTCAGAAATATTAATGAGAAAGATATCAGCTTCGCTTTTTAAGTCTTGCGGGACAGAACTGCCATACTAGTTCTTTAGAATACACATAAAGCGGCCTTTGAATCTACCCAGGGGAGCATGTCCCATTCACCTCATGCTATTGACAGTTTGGCGTATCATTCCTCCTAAGGAGGGCTTCTATTGACTATTTTACACCTTCAAAATATACTGAGATATCACACATTAAATTATTTATCTCATACAGGAAATGTGTGCACCAAGCAGTCATTTACTTATTTTTTCACTGGAGAAGACTTTTTAAATGCTTTAGGTAGGGCTGAAGCCAGCCTTCTTGGGTTTGCCAAAGCTTGTTTCCTCTGCTAAAGCCCTTTTTGAGACAGAAACTTAAGAGCAGCATTTAAATCATAAAAATGTGCATACAACTTTATTTAATGACATATCGCCGTCAACATTGATTAATACATGATCTGGAGCCATTTGTTGCTGGACAACGTATATCTGACAAATTCTAATACAGCCCACCACAGAAGTTTATGTCTGGACCCTGGTATGCAGGCTGGTGTATTTTTCTCATCTACAAATCTCTTCGAAGCAAAATATCATTGTTTTAGTTGCTGTTGTTGCTCTGACAGCAGAGGCAGCGGTGCTCAAGGTCATTCACAGATTCATCAATACAGGAATATAATAAATGCTGAACACGAGTTACATCCAATGTGGAGAAGAAGAGGGAGTTACACGGTCGCCCCCCTCTCCTGGGTCACAACCCCCACAGCCCTCTCCTGAGGATTTCTAATCTTATACATCAACATTTGCACCACGGATGCAATTCAGAGAGCATTCCTGTCACACACATAAATCATTTGACTTCAACTGCTCTGCAGAATAATTGCTCCCCTGGGAGAGACTGTCTTCCTTTCCTGCTGAGAGCTCCTCACAAACTTGAGGTTTTAGCCTCCGGTACTGAGCATCACCAAGCACTGGTAGTGCTACTTAGAATTACATGTGTTTATGTACTGCAATTCTGTTCAGTAAAAATAGAAACAATGCAGAGGGGGGCTGGCGAGACTCGACCTATGTTAATTTACCAATAGGTCTGTTGTAAAATGACAACATAGGAATAGACAGCAAATCCTATTTTAAAGAGAGATGTCGATTTTTCTTCAAAAAAATGATGAATGATGGAAATGGTGATTAGTACATTATTCAGTTTTACTTTATGCTCTGTCCTAATTTTCCTAAAATGTGACCTGTTAAAGGAGACTTCTCCAATAGGTAGCTTATGAGCTAATGGCAGCTCTCCAGCAGTGAGTAACTCTCCTGTTTGCAGGACAACTTCTAAATTAGAAACTTTTGCCTGGTTAAATTAATATGTGTATATCACAATTGAAAAGTAGGTATTTGAGGCGTAAATGTGTGTATTTTCAGAACCCATAATTTCAAAAGTAATTTTTAAAGGTGATATTTGTATTAAAAAATCATTCTGCAATGGGAGACTTCTAACATTATTACCTTGGTTCCAGGGAGCATTGCAGGTCCATTTCCATTGTAGGGACTTTCCAAATGTACTACGTCTACACTGTTGGTAATCATGGGTGGTAAGCCTGCATAGGTGGCCACTAAAGTAATCTTGTCTGATGTGATCATTATTACAACACTAACAATATTAGTAGTTCAGTGGATGTCATTGAAGATAAGTAGCTCTTATTAGTGAAAAGGTTAATGGCTCATGTGTTAAAGCATATTCTGTGCCCTAAGAATGGGCCCAATTCTTAAAGGTTTGTAAAACTAAAAGAAAACCAGTGTGCAAATAGAGGCATTTTAAGGACCAAAACCCTGCTGTTA
This sequence comes from Triturus cristatus, assembly GCF_964204655.1. NCBI lineage: Eukaryota > Metazoa > Chordata > Amphibia > Caudata > Salamandridae > Triturus > Triturus cristatus. The sequence goes on from NC_140587.1 coordinate 452,805,285, forward strand.
ATTCACAGATATATACACACACAGATATACATTTTTTTTTCGAATTCTCATTCCTGACACTACTCCCACTTTTCTCGACACTACATGATCCTGCAATTTTCTTGACTATGTTAATTCTGCTCACATTGGTCCATCTCCTTTGCTCACTGAACAATGTAAGCTTACTCTATCCTCTATTTTTCCTGAATATGATGTTATTGTTGTTATTGCTCCGCTATCTGCATACCTGTAAAGCGCTGCGATACCCATAAGGGTAATATTCGCACTATATAAAACTATCAAAATAAAAATTAATGAATAAATAAATAAACCAGTAATATTGTGCACATTTTGTCCTTGTAAGTAAGCCTGGGCAAAGCACTACGCTACGCTCGCGTAGTTTGCTAAGTTTGCGCTACTTCGCGCTACGCGAATTGCACGTAGCACAGTGCAAACATGCGTAGCGTTGCGAAGTGCAGCGGTCTATTTTTTGCTTGCTCGCGGTCCTCAACATCAAGTTGGCGACCGTGAGCAAGCAAAATGACATCCCGGCAAGACTTTTTCCTTGTTCGCGATCAGCAACATCAAGTTGCCGATCACGAGCGTAGAAAATAAACATCCCGGCGAGATACTCAACGCGGGGAGGTCAGGATTCTCATTGCGTATGCTCGCGACCGCTCGCGATTAGAAACTACCAGTCCGCGTTGAGAAAGCTGCCGCGAGAGTAAAAATCTACTCGAGCGGCAGAAAACTACAGCTCGCACTGTGCAAGATGCCGTTTTCAATGATTGCACAGTGCCGGATGCTTGTCCGCACTGTGCAATCATTGAAAACGGCATCTTGCACAGTGCGAACAGGGTACGACGCAGTTCACTTTGCGTACCTTCGCGTAGTGCTACTTCGCGAACTATGCCCAGGGTTACTTGTAAGTAAGATTCATGCACACAAAAACTCTATACTATATTAGAGTTCCTGTGCAAGCAAAAGACTTATTTGTGGGCATTATATGTGGACTTTGCCTGTAAAAGTTGGTGAACCTCCACAGAAACGCAGGTCTGTTGATAATCATAAACTTTTGTCAAATATTTTCCATCCCTGAAAAAGGATAAGTGATAAGTATTATCAAGTGGGAGAATATCTGATTTCAAAGTGGAGGGGAGAAGGAACACTTCCAAAAATAGTGTGGGTGTAGGAAAAGATTTTCTCCATAGTGGAATATTTTCCTTGCAGAGACACAAAAGAAAAGTTACAACATGCAAATGTACTTTAGTGCCATGTTCAAATTTACAACGGTACTCCTCTGTTTGTAGAAATGGAAATGTCTGTGATTACATTTGGGAAACAGTGAGATTCACAATGGAAAATTTCTAGTACCTCCATTGCACTAATCTGTTTTTTATACCTGTTGAAGTGGTGCCGCCAACCAGCAAAATAGCTATTATGTGAGCATCCTTTTGTCAGTAGTGTATGCAATTTTTGGGTTTCAATTTGTATGCCAGTATTTCATGTGCTCCAAGTTTCATTGTTGTTGAAACATTGTCGTGTTTAATTGCACAATATTTGTTTTGTGCTTCATAGCTCCGTTAAGACACTTTGCATTTGCGTAGGGGAGAGACCTCATGTAACCCTTTCATCCTCTCCCCTTTCCCTCTACTGCTTTGTCATGATTATGGAGAAAGAACTTCTGGCTCTGTGTTCAACTATTCGATCCATTGTATCCTAAGTTTATTTTCCAGGCAATATCTGTTTTTAGGATTTTCCTGAGTTTAGTCTTTTTTATGCCACGAGGAAGAACTAGGACTGTGGAATGAGGGCGAAAAGGATGTTAAGGACACACTATACTTTTGCGAGAAAATCTGCTTTTTCCTGATTCCAAAACTTACTTGGTAGAACCTTGACTAACCACAAATGTTTCCACAAAACATGTGTTGATATAAGAAATTGAAAATTTCTCACACATGAATCACACATACTTGGCAAAATGAGTCCTTCTTTCTCTTTATTCTCTGTGAACCACATAGACCCTCACTTGATCTAGTTTGTGGACAACACCAAATCCTATCTCAGGATCTAGGGTACAGAGAAGCTACAAGAGTGAGATGTTTGTTTCAGCAGTCACCAAAGATACTTGCCACCAACTGACTGTAAATTAACTGTAAGAAAGCAGTATTTATCGCAGGCCGCAAGAGCAATTAGCCGATATATCACCCTTCTTCAGCAATATTTCTCCATTCTATCATAATGATGGAATCAACTTACAAGCATGTGAATGTTGTGCAACACAGCCAGTTAAAAAGTTCACAAGCACAAACTTTGATTTCTTAAATATTTAGACTATACCCAAAACCCCGATCCACTCTCACCACTCTATGGCCACTACAGACCTTGGAGGAAGATGTGGGAAAAAGAGTTTGAGTTGGCAGATGTTTGCTGAGAGTAAATATGGGTATAGCAATACTTGTGGTGGGCAGATTGTCTATCTTGTCAGAAAAATATTGAGTACATTTTTCGCATCACAATTCCCTGACTGGAGGAGAAGGATCAGAGGGTGTAGAGGGGAGGTGATGTGGCAGAAATGGTAGAAGTAGGTGATGAGTGTAGTCCCCTGGAAGAAGGTCTGATACTTGCACTAATTCATCCTTCGCAACAGTGAGATCAATAATGGAGCATATTACTCAGTTGCAGGGCTTGCTCATGTGTGGGATTGAAGAACATACTGATTATACTGTATCTATTGTAGCATTATAACTTCAGGTTGCTAAGGTGGCCTCCACCTACTTTGCTGTGCTGAAGTTGTTAAAAAAATATAATTTGGATGATTCTGCTTTTAGCCCAAAGAATTCTTTCAAGACTGGACTATGAAACATCCTGTATGAAGGATCAGACAAGGCCTCTCTTAGATGGCAACAAGCAGTCCAAAATTCCAAGGCCATGCGCTTCTAACAACTCCCTAAAGGTGCCTCTGTTTTGAACTTCCTCTGCGAGCTTCACTGGCTTGCTGTTGAAAAACAAATACAGTCTAAAGCCTTATGCTACATACCTAAGGCTAGGTCAGGCACAGGACTGTCATACTTACTAGAATTGGTAGTTCCTTACCCGCCTGCTCGCATGCTCTGATCCCTCAACTGGTCCCTGTGCATGGGTTCTAGAGTCAGACTGCCCCATATGGAAGGTCGCTCCTGTGCATATCGGGATCCTACGTTGTGGAATGCCCTACATGAGTCTCTGAGAAACTGCACCTCACTGACCATCTTTCTCAAGAACTATAAGACCTGGATGTTCTAAGCCTGGCAGCCCGGTCTGCCCCTCCCTCTACCTAAGCACCTGGAAACACTATTTGGATAGCTGAGCACTTTATAAGACTTAATAATAATAATAATAATAATAATAATAATAGCAATGGCAAAAAATAGTGCTTTGTACCACTGATATGGCCCTGCAGCCCTGTCCCGCAGTACTGTCTTAGGTAAAGGTAAGAGGCTATGCATTTTTTATTTATGTTGGAAGAGTGTCTCTCTTTAATATAACCTCGATGAGAAGCATTGGGTGTTGCGCAAGAGAGCTGGAAGGAAGCTCAGAATGTGTCACTGCAGACTTGGTATTGGGCTAATGAGTGTAGAGATGAAGAAACATGTAAGATAGATATAACAACTCTCAACCATGCATTACATCATCTTCTAGTTGAGTCACAAGTCATCAGTTTTCAAGACAGCTTTTGATGATTCTGTGGAATTGTTGGTTGTGAAGAGACAGATTTTACTGATCTTTGAAAGTCCAGGTGGTTTTGCCAGTTTCTTAAGCATGTGAGGAAAGAGCTCCAGAGTTTGCCAGTCTGTTTTGAAACAATGTCCCACCTTTGCAAGACTTTATGCATATGGCATGACCAGAAGTGGGGTCAGAATAGATCAGAAGATACCACTTGCATGGTAGGTTAGGAGTTTGGTTTTGTAGGAAGATGGACGCTGCAAGAAAATAGATTATTATTTGGAGTGGGAAGTCACCCACCTCAAGGAATAGTAACAGTAACTTTACAGGGTGAACCCCCCACCCCCTCTCCCCACAGTCAATAAATTAATCTGAGCTCAACCCCATGGTTTCTATGGCAAAGAGCAGACTGGCTTAATTTAGGGCCATGTGTAAAGCATTTATGCAGTACAGAAAACGGTAATAAAGTCAAAATAACAAACAATAAAAATCCCAACATGAATTAGAAAAGAATAGAGTACAATGTAATAAATAAATGACACCATAATGAAAAAAATCGAGTGAGGTGAAATTGAGATATGAATTTTTAAAGTTTTAGGTACATAATAGCATAAAAAATCACTAAGCACCAATGATAGTCTAGGGAAGCAGCTGATTGGGCCTAGGCACAATTTCAGACTGAATGCAATAGAGCATTGTGACATACACCAAGCTTCTTCATCTGGATCAGAGATTTTACCTTCTGACTTAGTCTTTTTTATGGACTTCAAAATTCTCCAGCATGTAACCCTGAAGCTATATGCAAGGAAGGTGCACACAAATTGAACATGTTTGCTGTGAGGTGCCCCAGGCACCCTTGCAAGTTCAAAAATGTGAAAGTTCCAACTTTTCAGGGTTTCTGGAGCAGTTGCTCTGGGTCACTTCAAGGTATTCAAGGCTCTCAGAGACAGCACTTAAGGGCCAGAATTCGCTTCAGAAGAGGCCACCAGCAAGGGCATCAGCAAGGTCCAGTCCAGGTCTAGTGTGTGGGTGTAAGTCAACTTGCCAATCAAGAAACGGCCTTCTGCAGCTTGTTGAGACCATGTAGCCACACAGGTGGTCAGCCAGCTGACCATTGGAGTCCACTAAATGTTCCTAGGGGAAACCCTACCCATGTTTGCAGGGGCCCTACTGCAAACAATCCCACAGTACATCTTCCTCCCACAAATCAAGATGGAGAAACCCTTCCTCCTTTGTGCAGATCCAGTGGCCAGGAAAATGAACAGTCCCCTCCTCTGTGGTCGCTCAAAACCGGTTCTGGAAGTAGGTCCCCTGCCACTGGATTTGGTTCCAATCTGGCTGGAGGGTGGGGGGAGCATCTCCAGTTCCAACCTTATATTTACTTGCTAAAGGACAGGGCCATTTACTTGGTAATGAAGCTTCTGGGCTTACCCTAACTGGCTCTCCTATAAGAGGAAATAAAGCAACTCCCCACCCACAGGCTATTGTTCCTGCTCTTTGTGTTGGGTTTTGAAGTCAGCGCTGCCCACAGCAGCGCTCTTAGCCCCACCGCCGATTGTCTCCTGTCAGCTGGCGAGGGTGGTGCCTGAGCAATTAAAAGGGAGTGGTCCTCAAGGGAAATGCACTTTGCGTTCCATCACGGACCCCGCCAGGCCTCCCGTACAATACTTTGTTTCGATCACTTACCTGGCATCTCTCTGATCCCACGCCGGGGTGGTTAGACCTTCCTGCATTCCTCTCCGGGCGTCCTTGAAGTCTTTTCCATTTCTGAGTTGTCGGTTACTCTTCCGGGGCTCCAAGTATCCTCGGAGGTCCCTTGCCAACTGACAACATTGTTTCCTTCGGGTTTGCTGCATAGTGTAACCCTTTGTTCCTCATTAGTCTGACTCTGTAATATTGGAAAATATGGTATTTAAAGATTTAAAGTATTGTTGTTTCTTTTGTTTGGGGAATACGCTTTTCTTTTCCTATAGCTCTCTTATACTTATCTAATGACTGTACTCCTTGTTTGCTGAGGAGTGTGTTTTCAGTTCTCTACTGGTTGCGTCAATTCTCTTCTTGCTAAAATATAAAGAGACTGTATTAGAACTATATTTTGTTCACATTATTTTTTATAGTGTGACCGTGCACTTTTTGCCATATTTTTTATCCTTGTTTTCTCCTGACTAGGGAAATTCATTTTTTGGGTTTTCCCAAGTACAGGCGAAATAGATTATTTTTTCTAAGGGTCTATTGATCTCCGAAGAGAATTCCTATTGGGGTTGATATGCTTTATATTTCATCCTTGTTTGTGATTTAACTCCTGCATAATTAATACTTTGTATTTATTTTCTAGATAATTTGTGTGTGTCCTACGTTTTAGGTAAGAATGTTCTCTGCGTATGAATAGGGCATCATTCAACAGGTATGATATCAGAGTAGTTAAATATATACAGCAAGCTACTAGTATGGTAGGAACCTTTGAGTCTTTTCCATTAGGAGCCTTGATGACACCCCAAAGGACTATCCAGTGGATTCTACCTCTTCTTCCTTTCCTTGTTTTGTCTCGCCTTCTTCCCCACCTTCCCTCTTTTGCTTTGACCTTGTTGGGAAAGGGAGGTGGGTGAGGGTATTTGGGGCCTAGCATCAGTTCCATCCATTTCACCCCTGCAGAACATCCAGGTGAGCCTCACACTCTGAGCAGTGTTCATAGCCAAATAAGGCCATGTAGTGGCAGACCAGCTGTCAATAGGCTAATGCTAATTAGCTTTCTGATGGTTCAGGTAGTTAAAAGGCAACTTTCTAAAAGTTACTTTCCTACATATCTATTGCAAATTCAATGGATCCATTAAATGTAATGTGTACAAAATATTAAAAATAGTCTTTGCTTGAATGTTGTTGTCATTTTCTTTCAAAAGTTATAAATTAAGGTTTATAAGCTACGCTTTGACATTCTCTAGGATTCAGCTACTACTCTGGCAATGAAAATAGCATTTGGGACTTAGTCAATTGGAGGAACATGCCTGTTTATATTTCACACATGTTCCACTTTTAAATATCAGGCAAACTACCTTTTGGGTGACGAAATATAATTAAGGGGATTTGTTAATATTTAAAAGCAGGGTTTCTTGCATATCAAAACCGGTTATTTTGACAGATCTATTCAGTGCTGTAGACCACCAGTAAAATAAACTGAGCTTACGCTAACATAAATTGTGCTTGCACTGTCCTCCAGCTGCATTGAGGTCACAATACATCACGTGATGACTATTTTGCTATTTCTTGCACTAACCCCTTTGCTGCTTCTGTCGGCCAACGGCCATCACGAGCACCACCTCCGTACTGCAGCGCACGTCCGTGGGCCGACGCGGCCCCACCCACTTGATCAAAGCGCCGCACCACGGCGGAATTTTCGCCGCTATTAAGCGGTTAACTTCCCCTGCCATGAGTATATTTGTGCATCATGTACCTCGGCCTTATCGGAAAGTTAAGGATGCCAATTAGATTTAGATGTTTTTAATGGGGAGCACAGACACTTTATTTCTAGTTAGAAGGGGTAAAGTTCACAAAATTCTATATTTAGCAAAGCATATGAGGCAAAAATTGGGGGTAAACCATGCAAATGATGGTCAAGATGAACCTTAAGCTGGAAGCCAGTGAAGATTTTAGAAGGGTGTTGTGGTGTGATCATGGATGCCAGTGTGCCAAGGATTAGTAGCTATCAGCCATGTTCTGGATGTGAAAGACTCTGTGAAGAAGGAATGTGTTGCCCTAGTTCATTGATGTAGCTGAGGTGGGAAAGAACAACGCATGGGAAGACCACAAAGGTAAGGAAACTGAAGAAGACGATCTCATTGTGAAATAGGAGAATTTAATCACCGAATATACCTGAGTAGAAGGGATCCATAATTACCCCTTGGTTTCTGAGCTTATTGGAGCCGTAGTTCACAGGGCCAGGAAATGGCGGATTGCCGAATTCCCACATGTGAGATTTTTGGTATTTAAAGTGTTGTACTTTAGACGGATGTAGGCTATCCCACCATCATCAGCATATATAACTTTATTTGACTTTGTATAAAATCATACAAGTGTACAAATTAATGACATTTCATAATGCGCACCCATAAGAGAGAAAAATACAACTCCAAGTGCAAGAGGTCAAGAATACCGTACCCTCTAAATGTAAAAAAATACAATTTCATAGAAATAAATCACCAAGTGCAAAAAATCTGAAATCAAGTGTCACCAAATATAATGACTCCACGGAAGAATCCTTAAAAGCGATCGGGAGGGGTGAGATAGCAGCATCATAACCTCAAATAGGTACACACTAAAAAGGAGCTAATATTTAGAACTAAAAACCCCAGCCAGAAACCATGACACATAAAAACACATTTTTTATGTGAATAAAAGCTGTAAATCTGAAAAGGCGGGTCTAACCCGTCTCAATTCCATTGATAACAGAAGAGGACTTATGAATTTATTGCACAGAATATTAAATCTGGGGCATATAAGAACAATATGCAAAAGAATCTGAGTTAGAGACCTTGTCACAGACACATGACGGTAAATTGCGATGCTCCTATTTCCATGACTAGAGAATCTGGATTTCATTAAAGACACAGAGGCTAACATTATACATATTTCTTTTAATGTAACTCCAAGCAGCCACTTGAAAGCATTACATCACAAAGTGAAAAAGTTCCAGAACAGAACATACAATAGTCATGAGCACACAACAATCTGCCTCTTTTAAATGTGGTGAAAAAGGAAATAGTTCAAAAGTAAACTCATCTTGTTCTCCTTATTTAAAACCAGTAGAAACGAAAGACAAGGAAGGATCAGGAGGCCAAACTTCTGGTGGTTATAAAGAGTTACCTGAAAAGAAGAGAGGTATAAGTACTCCATTGGAATGAAAGGAGAAAAAAGCAGAAAAATAAACAATAAAACTCTATACATCATATTTTATATTAAAATCATTTTAAAGACAATATATGAAATATTAAGGTTAAAAGGCAAACCATCCATGGGAAGGGATGGGTGGGATAATGTTAGCCTCCGTGTGTTTAATGAAATCCAGATTCTCTAGTCATGGTAATAGGAGAATCGCAATTTCATTACAAGGCTACCATTATGCTTGTTGGTAGCTTTGTAAGACTACATCAGACATATTTTCAATGGTTTGCAGTAGTGTTGTGTAAAAGTGTTTGCATTAGACCAGTCTGCCGCCTTAAGAATGTCTTTTAACTTACCTCCAGACCAGAAAGATTTACTGGCCATAGCACCTCTTAGGGAATGTGCTTGGAATTTCTTTAAGTCAATGCCAGCTAAATTCATTGTGGATTTAACCAATCTGGCAATAGAAGCAGAAGTTATAGCTTTAAAAGGTTTGACAAAGGAAATAAGGGATTGATTCACACCATGAGGACGAAGAGCATTCATTTTGCAATCGTACTCTTTCATGCAATCCACAACACAAAGTTTTTTGCATAAGTCAAAACGTGGATAAAAAATTGAATCTGACATAGTTTAAGTTCTCCTAATTAACTCAAATTTAAATCCAAACATGTTATGAGATCTATTTGTGATTTCAAGAGCTTTGACATCAGAAACCCTTCGGCAAGAGATTAAACACAACAAGATTGCAAGTTTAATGGAAAGACTTTTCCTATCTAAGTGTGTATTCTCAGGCCAATTTGTGAAAAGGTCTTACATTAGTTTAACGTCCCGAAGAGACTCGTATTTGGGTTTAGGGGGTCTCCTTAGTCTGATACTTTTTAAGACTCTACAAACTATGACCTTTTACCTACCGTTTTTCCGTTGACTAGAGCGTGACCTGCAGAGATAGCCGATCTGTAACAATTAATCGTTCTATAACTAAGACCATTATCAAACTGTTCTACAAGGAAGTTAACTATATGGACGATCGGAGCCTCCATGGAATCCAGGTTCCTCTCCAGGCACTAACGTACCCATTTTCTCCAAATGATGTTATACCTATAGTGTGTGCCGGGTGCCCAAGACTCTCCGAGGGGAGTTGCAGCTGTCGACGAAAGTCCAGAGATTTCATTGAATTTCCTGACACCTTCCAGGCAAGAAGGTTCAAATCCCCAGCCTGAACTAAGGGGTGATCTCCTCCATCTATGTCTGTTAGGAGGTCTGTCTCGGCTGGAATTAAAAAGGGAATCTTGCAAGCTAATTCCAGAGTAGTGGGGAACCAAGCCTGAGATGCACAAAAGGGAGTTATTAGAACTAGGGAGCATTGGTCTTGTCTCACTTTCTGTAGAACTCTCTGAATCATATCAAAAGGAGGAAATGCATATGCTTTAAGATCTTTCCAGCATTGGAGAAAGGCGTTTACTGCCAGAGCACCCGGGTCTGGCATCCAGCTGAAATATTTCTCTAACTGGAAAGTTAGTCTGCTCGCAAACAGATCGATTTCTAAGGGGCCCCATATTTTGTTGAGAGCCTTGAAGGCAGATATGTTGAGTTTCCAGTCGCTGTGATCTAAAAGGAATCTTGAGTTCCAATCTGCAGATACATTTATCTTCCCTGGGAGGCATTCTGCTCTTAGGGCAATTTTGTGCTCTAGACAAAACATCCAAAGTTTCTTTGCTAAGTTTGTGAGATCTGCTGATTTTGTCCCCCCTAAATGATTTAGATAAGCTACTCAAGACATATTGTTCATCTTCAGAATGACTGCTCTACCTTGGAGAGAATTTATGAAACTCATTAGTGCATATAGACCAGCAGTCAGTGATAAGTAGTTTATGTGGTGAGAACACTCTTCTTGAGACCAAACACCACCCGTGTTCTGATCGAGAAGGCAGGCTCCCGAGCCATGAAGGCTCGCATCTGATTCCAGAATAAATTCTGGTGTTGATCCATATATGGCTTTGCCATTCCAGACATCTAGATTTTCCAGCCACCAAGTCAGTTCTGATTTGGCATCCTGATCTAGGGATATCCAATCTCCGTACCAAAGGCCAGATCTTAGAGCTCTCGCTTTTACTCTTTGAAGAGCTCGGTAATTCAGAGGACCCAGGAAGATGGCTTGAATAGATGAAGAGAGGAGGCCTAGGAGCCTGGCAAGTTCCCTTAGAATTAGTCTCTCTTGTTTTAAAACAAATCTTACTTCTTTTCTGCTCTTGGTTATCTTCTTTGCGGGAAGTAGAAGGAGGCGTTTTGTAGTATCTATGGTGAAACCTAAGAATTCTAGGGTTCTGGAGGGAGACATTGTCGATTTTTCTTTGTTTATAATGAACCCTAAGCTTTCTATCAGATCCATATCTGTCTTCAGATCTTGAATTAATTATGAGTAGTGTTGGGACATTATGAGGATGTCGTCCAGGTAAATAATTAATTGAATACCTCTTTCTCTTAAGAGAGAGGCTATTGTCCTCATAACCTTGGTGAAACACCAGGTGGCAGAAAATACGCCGCAAGGGAGGGCTTGAAATTGGAACAGATGGTTGTTCCAGATAAACTGAAGGAATGGCTGATAAATTGGGGCCATCGGGATGGTAAAGTAAGCATCCTTTAGATCTAGTTTGACTAACCAGTTTCCCTTCAGTAACAAATCCCTAAGGAGGTGGATGCCCTCCATCTTGAAGTGCCTGTAGACAAGATATGTGTTTAGTTCCCTGAGATGTATAATGGGTCTCCCTCCCTTGTCCTTTATTTGAACGAGGAAGAGAGAACTTACAAATCTCATTGAATCCAAAGGTACTTTTATAATTTGCCCTTTCTGAAGCATTGAGGATATTTCCTCCTCTACTATTAATCGTAGATCTGTTGTGAGAGGGATGGCTTTGGGGTAAGATGTTTGAGTAGGGGTTTCTACGACTTCTATAATGAAACCTTTGAAACTATTTAAAACCCATGGGTCTTGAGTGAAAAATCTACAATTCTGATAGAAGAATTTGAGTCTGCCTCCCACCTTTTGAGGGGAAGAAGAAAGAAGAGGAGGAAGGATACTCATTCTGAAAGTTGTTGTTATTGGAGACTTCACGTGATCTGAACCCTCTGTTGCGAGAACCTCTCCCTTTCTGCGGGTAGAATTGGGGAGGATTGGAAGGCTGGTAACCTCTTCTGAAATCTCTGAATCTTGAATAGGGCCTTGGATTGAAAAGGCCGGAAGGGAGGCCCCTTCGTCCGGCCCGACCAAAGAGGTTTCGGTTGAAAACGCATTTCATATTGTATTGTGCAGAGGGACTTGATCAGATCTTCGCCGAAGAATACGCCTTTAGAATTTTGGGAAGGTTCTTTGTTCGCCATATCAATCAGTTTGGGGTTTATTTTTGTAAGGACTACCCTTTAGCATTGAGGCTGGCGTTAGCGTTTCCCAGAAGGATCATGGCTCTTTGGCTCCATCCCCTGATTAGTTCCGTATCTACGGGTGTGTTATTAATATGGCATTGTTCAGCCGTGTCAATAATCCTGGCCAAAGGGCCAGGAACGTTGAGAAGGCGGTCTTGACATGCCTTAAGGGATCTTTCCATCCATTTCCTGGGGTCTCTTCCGAGTTTGAAAAAGGAATTTATTTAGTTCTGGATCAAGATTGGGGGTTTGACAATTTCATCTTGAATAGAGGGTCTTGAGCATTCAGCTCTGAGAATGTTGTGGGTATCTTTTTCAAGTAGGTTCCTAAGCCATTTCTTAATAAGTTGGGCTACGTGGTCTTGTGGCCACCATTCCGAACTTCTCGGATGTTGAATGTTGTTGGGTGAGAACATTTCTCGTCTCCAGTAGGTTGGCTATTGTAGTCGTGATCGTCTTCATGTAGATCACGGACATATTCATCAAAGATGTTAGTAGTTTTATTTTCTTGTATTTCATTATCGGTAAATTTGTAGTGAGCACTTTGATAGTTTGTGCCACTAAGGACACCCGCATTTTTTGTGCCGCAGTGAACACCAGTATAGTTTGTGCCACTGAGGACACCTGAGGAGTTTGGCGTGTGAGAACCTCCATTAATAGTTGAGGTGCTGAGACCTCCTGTATTGTTTGAGGTGCTAGGACCTCCCATCGTGTTCCGGGGGGTTGGATATTCAATATTTTTACTTTTCTTAAGTCTTTTCCCCCTTTTTTTAGTGAGATCGTGATTGACTTCTATGTTTTGGCTTTCTGAAGTGTCATCCGTCATCCTCCTATGTAGGGAGGGATCTTTTAGATGTCATCATTTGGTTTAATGTTTCTAACCTACAGGATCTCATCTCTCTATGAATAATTTTCTTAAAAGCCTTGTTGTTATCCATACTAGGGGTGGGGGCAACAGCATCATCAGAGTCAATATCAGGCATTTGTACTTATTTAATTAATAAATGGCTTAGAAACGAATAGGTAGGCAATTTAATTAAGAAAATAGAAGGTCAAGAATATTTGAGTCTTATCTTGATGTGGTTAATAAAGGCTCTTTATCTCTTAGGAGTGAATCAGTTAAGTTAAATAGAGCCATTAAACCAAATATATAAGAGGACTGTTAAGTCTTTTAATCTCTTGTCAAAGTATATTTCAATAATAATTTGTATCCCCTTTTTTTTTTTAAATGCAGAAAAAGGTACTCGTGTGTAAATAACTGAATCTGCCAGCAGCTGATCGCGAAGAGAAAGAGCAACTGATGCCCCAAAAACTCGAGCGATCAGCTGTTGACAGTCTCCATGGAAACATGTAGGTCTCAAGAGCGCTCGTATTTGGCGGCGATTAGCCGTAGCCAGGCCTCGCAATAGGAGAAGAATAGCCCTTGGCAACGGGAGGACGTAACATTCCTGTTGCCAAGGTACACTCCTCTAATGGCTTCGGTAACTCCCAGAATAGGAAGGGAGTCGGGGGTTGGCATCGCCAGTCATCATGAGAGGCACCGTGAAGGACTGGGCTATTCTAAGGCCCAGCGGTGCCAGGGGACAACACCTGAAACCTTCGTGAGTTACCTGTTCCGGCGTACAAAACACAGAGACACAGGACACTTCCTGCGGCATCAAAGATCAGCGTTTATTTACTGCAGGGATGCAGAAATCACAAGAAGTACACAACGTGTAGGTTCTGAGAGACTGCTTCGAATTGCAAAAGTGGATCGCTCCTTTTATACACATTTTTGTCATTGCACAACATAACAAACAAAGGTTTACAACTCAGTTCCCACAGTAAACTTCAAAAGGGTCGCATTCATGTTTCAGAAGCCCAGAACATAATTACAGCAACATTGCCGGTTCCCAACTGTAAAAACACATTATCCCCACATTACGCACATTCCATTCTGACTGTAAACGAATTAGGAGAAGGGACAGAAACAGATGCAAAGGAAAAACAAGGATGCACAACAGATTGAAAAAGAGTGTGAAGAGCAATATCGGAAACTTGATTGCAGGATCAAAGGACCCGTGCCTAATGCATGCACGATTGAAACAATAGACTGGCACGGCAAGATGAGCCTTGAGCGGGGCCATCTGCCTTTGCCGTGTCATTTCCCTCATCATAAAGACACCTTCAAAGAAACACGTGTCCTTCGCGAAAGCTTGGGAATCCCAGGGTCACAAAGCGGACAAGGTCCGTTCGCTGGCTACTTGAGGGCAAGAAACAAAATGGATGCCGCATTTAAAATGGAACCTGAGGGCTCAGATGGACATACCCAGGAATAAGACGAACCGTACATAGTAGCGTAGCGAAAACGAGAACACCCACTAAACTCGTCATTTGCGGTTCGTAGATACCAAACTCGTCCATATTCGAACACACCCAAAAAGTGTCATTACGATTCCCACGGAACCTCAGACGCTCCTTTTGCCCTCATGTAGGCAAGCACTAGTCGAGATCAGAATCGATTTCGATATTCATCAAATCGTTCAGCTGTTGCTGGAACATCATTCTATCCATCAATGTCTCCTTGGTAACAGATGGCTGTCTTATACACGTTGTAGCACAGAGGCCACATAAGGCAGGACCACACTGCACACAAAGACAACACGTGAACAGAAACGTTACAACAACCCCTACGATCATCAGAATCTTCCAACCCCAAGTTGATATCAAACCCCAAAACCATCCTAGAAGGGTCCAACCACCTTCGTCCACGTGTATGGACTCGGAGATCTTTTGCAACTTCGAGATGGCTTGGTAAACAGTTGGAGCGTTGTCAGGGATGAAAATGCAACAGCTCGAATGGATCACTTTGCACACACCACCTCTATCTGCAAGAACGACGTCTAGAACCATACGGTTCTGCAACGTCATAAGTCTATCCGCCTGAAGTTCTGCTGTTAAATTACCAAGAGCACTCGCAGTTATGTTAGCAGTCGACTCTACCACACGGGTCAACTGTCTTAGGTTCCTACTATTAACCATAGGTCCCCAAAACGGCAAGAAACCCTTAAAGAAGTCTCCTGCTTCTTGACCGGCAGTGTCCTCTTCGCTAATAACGCCTCTCACAACTCTAGTTTTGTGATAGTCTGAGGCAACTGTAAAAGTCGGTGGCAAAAGATTCGCAATATAACAGGTACCCGAGAAGTCACGGGGCAACCATGTATATGCACGTTCATAACATACAAAATAGGTACCCTTGGCAGTCAGAAAAACAGGGGAAGAGAGCATTGGTAGAACATACGTATCAGTACAAGCACTCTTCCCAAGTTGTGCTCTCGGATTTCGACCCAGACCTTTCAAGCAGAAATTACCGAGGTGGGGTACGATCCATATTGGAGACGAGCTCTTAAGCTGTCTATCACCCACTGACATACTATATTCAGCCTCACTCAGATCTTTATAGGCTTGCACCTCTTCATCTGGAATAAGCGATGCATCAAAAATATCTCTATCTAGATCAGCAATCGCTATCGCCAAAGGCTTGTGGTACGGACCAGGACCAAAGTTTGCAGAGCGTGGCTCTCGACTGGGGTAGGAATCTAGTGCACTACGGAACATAGTTTGGAATGCTCGAGCTGACCCTTGGGAGCTATAAGGAAGAACCAGATACGGAATACCCCTATCCATGGTATGTGGCATTAACCCGCACACCCAACAATTGGTAGTATTCATCACCAACTGATGCTGATGTAGGAGTTGAACAAAGGAGTTATTCATGAGTTCCGCACGTCTAACCTGTTCATGTTGGGGCAGAAGATGAAAGGAATGTGGAGAAGCAGTGGTAATAGGGCTTAGTTTAGGAGAAAGAGTAGGTGAAATGGAAGGCAATAACGATTGTATTCCAAAATACACTCCACCCACCAATAGCATAGACACGGCCAGAAACAGTAGGAATACCTGAAACAAAAAACATTTTGTTCGTAAAATCTTGTGCAATTTTGATCTTTGCGCCGACATCCTTTCTACTTCCAACAGCTTAGAGAATGCCATCCTCTAAAAACCGTCCGTGACGTACTTGACGCACTTCGTTCTGAGTAGCGATTATCAATTCCCAGGAGTTCCCAGGAGTCGACAAAAAGTAACCGACCTAATGTCAGGAACCTGCTAAACAGAAGGGAGTACCCGCACGGCCCTACGGTTAACCCGGATGATAGGTTTTCGTAAACACTCAGCTTAATAAAAAATCTCTGAGCTGTAAAAAGCACACATAAAAAGGAACTCAAAAAAAAAAAATCCGAAAAGGATGTAATTGTTCTTAATGTTCGTGGCAACAGTAAAGGATAATATAAGAAAAATGTATTAGTCTTTGTTACGTGGACGAAGAAAGTATCGATTTCTTCCAGGTCGAGTCTGCTCTTCAAATAATTGTTCAGCTGGTGAAACAGTGTTCAGTCGATTAGATGACAACTCAGACCTTGAGTTCTCCACAACTGACGACCCAACAGGTGTATCTGGCTGCAATGAATTGTCTCCTACAGGTTGAGCATCACTAAACGGCACAAAGCATAGAGGGGTCTCGGTTTCCGTTGCCGCAATACCAGTTCTCACCCAATTGTCAATTGTCTGCTGGTGAAGGGATCGGAACCTTCTTGGTATGGGTGGCGTGCACCCAGTTCTTTCTACCTTCCAACCGGACTGCAGTCCTTGTAGCCAACAATACTTGGAAGGGTCCCACAAATCTCGGCTCCAAGTTGTGTTTTCTGCCAAAATTGCGGGTAACAACCCAGTCACCCGGTTGGAGCCGATGTCCAGGACCCTCTGTCTGTGCTGGCAAAGCTTCAAAGACCTGTTGATGAATTAACCTCAGTTTAGCAGTCAGATCATGAAGATAATCAATTAGCATTGGATACTCAAGACTATCAAAGGCCTTAGGTCTCGGGACTCCCCAAATGTTCGCAGGGCGGCCGAACACAATCTCATATGGGCTGAGCCCTACTCGAGAGTGTACAGTCGCTCTGGTTGATAAGAGAGCCAGAGGCAAGGCATCAGGCCATGACAAACCAGTCGTAGCTTGTATCTTCGCAAGTTTCAGCTTCAGAGTACCATTGTACCCTTCAACCAAACCTGCTGCCTGGGGATGATTGGCACTATGGAATTTTTGTCGAATTCCAAGGCCCTTACACACACTCTGCATCACACTTCCCACAAACTCGCTTCCGTTATCTGACCACACAATCCGTGGCATTCCATACCGAGGAAAGTATTCCTTCAGTAGGACTTTCGCTGTGGACAGGGCAGTATTATCCTTAAGAGGATAGGCCTCGATCCATCTGGAGAACGCACAAACCACAACTAAAACGTACTTCAGATTATTGCATCTCTCCATATGAATGAAGTCCAGCTGGATAACCTCAAAGGGACAGGGAGGAGGAGCAAAATGACCGGGTGGAGTGGGGGTGCCCTTGCCAGGATTATACATCAAACACACCATACAGTTCTTAACCACCCTCTCAGCACATTTAGCAATACCATCATTCTTCCATACAGGAAACAACAACTTACATACACCTTTCGCGCTAATGTGTGACAAACCATGAGCCATAGTCACGACGGCTAATACATACGCATCCGGTAACATCCACCTCTGACATTCCGACAAGTCAACCCAACATCCATGCATGTCCAACTTTCCCGTGCTTTCTTTCCACTTGGTCCGTTCAGTTTCAGTGGCCTCATTCTGAATTGCTTTCACGCTCTCAACAGTATCTTCACACATACCAGTCTCCGTCAACCACCTCACTGAACTCGTAACATACATTCGGGTTGCAAGATTCTTAGCCGTTTCCTTAGCAATCTCGTCCGCAAATGCATTACCACGACCAACATCATCCGTAACCTTTCGATGCGCACTACATTTAACGATCGCTACCTGTTTAGGCAATGTAAGTGCATCCAAAAGATCATTCACGAGCTGTCCGTGTTGGATCTTCGTACCATGTGATGTCATAAATCCTCTTTCTCTCCACAATCGAGCAAAACTATGTGCAACACCGAATGCATACTGACTATCGGTAAACACATTCACTCGCTTTCCCTTAGACAAAACACACGCTCTTGTTAACGCAATCAATTCTGCCGCTTGCGCTGAATTCTGACTCAATCTCGCAGTTTCCACAACCGTGCTCAACGTCACTACAGCATACGCAGTCGTCACATCACCATTCGGCAACTTAAAACATGAACCATCAACATACAACGTGCCATCGGGGTCTGTCAATGGAGTGTTTTTCAGGTCCACACGACCCTTCGTTTCTTCCTCAGTTCGTAAATAACAATCATGCGGTGGTACATCATTTGTTTCCATATTAGCCGGCAACAATGTCGCCGGATTCAGTACATTACAACGCTTAATCTGTATATGACTTGCCAAAAGGGTCAACTCATACCCGGACAACCGTGCACTCGTCAGATGTTGAGTTTTTGTCCGATTCAAGAGAGTGTCAACTGCATGCGGAACCATCACTATTAGCATATTATCCATGACCAGACCTGCGGATTGTCGAATAGACACCGCAGCTGCCGCTGTCGCCCTCAAGCAACTTGGCAACGCTCTAGCTACCGGGTCTAAAGTCGAGGAAAAATACGCACACGGACGCTGCTTACCACCAAATTGTTGCGTCAAAACACTCAACGCACAACCTTCTCTCTCGTGAACGTATAGTGTAAACGGTTTACTGTAATCAGGAGTACCTAACACAGGAGCCGAACACAACGCATCACGTAGTTCAGAAAAACTTTTCTGACATTCTTCCGTCCATGGCAAAGGAGTCGAAACATCCTTGCACGTGAGAGCTATCAATGGCTTCGCTAACAGTGAAAAGTTCGGAATCCACTGCCTGCAGTATGACGTGATACCTAGAAAGGCACGCACATCTCTCTGAGTTGTTGGCACAGTCATTCGAGCAATTGCTGCAATTCTTTCAGGGGTCAACCTTTTTCCCGCCTTTGACAATAAGTGACCTAGGTAGGTTACTTCTTGACAACAATATTGTAGTTTAGATGGTGACACCTTGTGATGTAAGTCACATAGATGCTGTAACAGTGATACTGTAGCAGTTCTACAAATCTGTTCAGTGTCAGCAGCTACCAACAGATCATCAACGTACTGAATCAAAGCCGCACCAGCCGGCAACACAAACGCATCAAGTTGACTCTTAAGAGCTTGGCTGTAGATCGATGGACTCTCACAGTAGCCCTGAGGAGCGCGTTTGAACCTGAAGCTACGACCACCTAATGAGAAACCGAATAGATCTCTGCTTTCCTCAGCAATCGGAATGCTAAAGAACGCATTCTTCAGATCGATTACCGAGAACCATGATGCAGAAGCTGGAATCAGAGTCAGCAAAGCTGTAATGTCAGGCACCACAGGAAACTGTGGAACAACAATTTTATTCACCTCCCTTAAATCAATAACAAAACGATACACAGGAGGCTTGGATGGATCAGTTTGTTTCAAAATAGGTAACACAGGACTATTAGACACGTTACCCCGTGTTTCCTCGATGACATCTTTATCGACCAAATCATAAATGATCGCTAAAAGTGCTCGTTCTCCATCAAGAGAGATACGATACTGGGGAATGCGTGGCAGTCGCACGTTGGATTTCAATTGAACAACATAAGGTGGTATATCCAACAGGCCCACATCATTGGGACCTGTCGCCCACAAAGACTCAGGAAGAGAACTCAATTCCGGTGGGAGCTTATCAGTCGACAAATACATAGGAGTGATCACTCTCTGACCCAACGTAAGCTCCACTCCCGCAGGAGAACAGTACAAAGTCGCATATAACCGCTTCAACAAATCCAGGCCCAAAAGATTCTCACCACAACCAGTAGTCAAAATCAAAGGAGCTTCTAACTCACGAGACCCAATTGTAAGGGGCAAAGGGCTAGAAACTGGATTGCTAACGGGGTGCCAGAGAAGCCAACGGAAACATTCGTTAAGCCAGACAAAGGCGCGCCAGGGAGTTTCGAATGCATGATGGAACTTTTCGCTGCACCAGTGTCCAACAGAAAAGGCTCAACTACGCCCAATGTGGCAACTGCGACATAAGGCCCTCTCTGATCAACCGGAACTGATACTACTCCCTTTCTTTGTCTATGGCTGTCCTAGTATTTACCGTCCGCATCAACATCATGCTCGACATAATAGTCGTCCACATGATACTGTGCAGATCTACCAGACGATGGATCGCGCCGATCAAAGCAATTTTGCGAATCTGATGAAGTGGCAAGACGCTCATTCTGATTCTGGGTAACACCGCGACCTCTACCACGTGACGCTTGCTGAGGGCCACTACGACCTCCTCGAGCCGAAACACCATTGTTCCGGTCACGCAAAACTGGACAATTAAACTTCAAATGGCCCTCACCCCTACAATATGCGCATTGATTATACCCCAACACAGAGCGAGGTATAGAGGAGTAAGTACGCGACTGCGATCTAGAAAACTGCGATTGTAATCGATTTGGCTGCTGCGAGTCATTTTGATTCGAGCGCGGAGGATACGCTTGCTGCAATAAGACCTTTGTTTTAAGATCCTTCATTTTCTTATCTGCGCGTTCGCTTTCTTCTTTCTCCCTATTTTCGTAGTATTGGGCCGTGGCTAATATCTGAGCAGTGGTAGAAACGGCCCACGAACTTTCAGAATTCTTCAACTTGTTGCTTAGTTCAGGCAACAAATTCGATACAAATTTATCAACGAACAACCACTGACCTCCCTCAGAGCTCATATCCTGACCACTATGATCGATAAATGCCTCCTCAAATCTCGTAAAGAAATCGGAGACACTCTCGCCCTTCTTTTGTTTGCACGCAGACAATTTGTCCCAATTAACGCGTATTGCTGGCATAAGTGTCTTCATAAGTGTAATTATCCTCTGGGGCAGATTCTCAATGAGCTGTTCAGGTTTAGCCCCACCAACTTGCCGTCCATCAGCCGCCGCAAGAGCAGCCCAATCACCGCCTAACTCAGCTGCGTGATTCTCTTGACGGATTTTCGCCCAAATCGGTTGAGGTACTACATTACCAAACAACATATCGATATCGGCAAGGTTCATGACAGTAGCATCCACTAATTGGGACAACTCCTTATAATAACCTGCAGGATTTTTGCGGGGGTCAGGCAAGGTTTGCTTTACCTGCAAAACTTCCGATCGCTTCCACGGGAGGTGTATCCAAACTCTCTGAAAGTGTGGTAGAATAGCAGGATTAGCAGCAGGATCACCTGGCATCCATACTGGGGGAACTTCCCGCATAGGATACTGACCAGGTTGTGCCATCCGCTCCTCAGTTTCGTCCTTAAACAATGCTCGAGGTTGTACTGTAGATCGAAAAGATAACAGACGCTCTAAAGCACGTCGGACATTACCACCCACAATCATACCAGTCGAAAATTGATTCTGAAGCTCAGTGATCTCGGGCGGTACATTATCCACCTCCTCATTATCCCACTCTTCTCTCAAGAATTTACACATTTCCTCGAACACGAATCTTTGTGTGGGCTCATTAAACTGAGAAAATGTCTCAAAAACTATACGCGAAGCGTACTTCGCAGGATGCCTAATCCATTTACGCGCCATTTTCACCAACGACTCACGTTCCCTACCATCAGGAATTTGACTGCGCCTCTGAGCAACATCAGAAAGATCTGACCCTAGTATCGGTCCAAAAAGCGGAGAATAGAGAGTAGCGACAGCATTAAATATACGACTACGAACAGAGGGGGAAGAAGAAGGAAGCACAGGAGCAACGACATTAGGAGTAAGCGTAGAAACAGTAGCGGTAGTCGGGATAACAGGAGTAGTAGTAAGATTGGGCTGATGAGATACTGGCAAAGGAGCAGTAGGAAAAAGAGCGGGTAAAGGAGGATGAACAATTTGCGGCACAAGGGGATTCGGAAGAACAGGAGGAACGACAGGCTGACCAGCAGCCGCCAGAACAGCAGGTTGAGGAACAAGGGGAATGACAGGACCAAGCAAGGAAACGGTTCAAAGCCGGAGGGTCGAAGGGAACTTTTTGAGACCACACAGGGTTGGATCCCCAACTCAAGTACCTGAAACAACAAGAACCCTGAGGTCTAAACTGACCAAGAAAAAGAACGAAAAGGTGATGTATGAATAACAAACAAAAGCCCAATTCACTAAGTGAAAGGGCAATCCCTTTTAAGGACGTAATCCCTCACTCACCCTGGGTGACATGCTTCATCATATAGGATTCTCCTCCCAGAGAAAAATCCTAGTTTCTCTGGGGGCTACAACCCCCTCTATGAGAGGGAGGAGCTCAGGGATGTTTTGATTGTACTCTAAAGGATGGACTAAATCCACATATGATGAGCTGATTCGTATGAGTGAGGGGTGCAGTGCTGACAAATTGATTGTGCAGTAAAAAGTGTATTAAAACTAGTCACGGGACAGCAAAGGGAAGTCCTCTTAGCACAGCCGTGCCGAAGCTAGATTAAAATAGTGAACACCACTAGTCAAATGTAAACTATGGTGATAAACAACAAAGGAAGGTCGACATGTTTCAGCCAACACGCCTAAAGAGGCTCGGCTTTCATCAGGACCACAAGAGCTACTGCAAAATGAAAAAATGAAAAAAACTGTGTGAATCCTACACAGAAAAAAGGATACTGTGAACACCCATATAACTGCTTGAAGGGTGTATGTCACCTTGTCATCTCAACATCACCTAAACAAAGAAAACTAGGTATGAAAACAAGTTGGT
Source organism: Triturus cristatus (assembly GCF_964204655.1). Classification (NCBI taxonomy): domain Eukaryota; kingdom Metazoa; phylum Chordata; class Amphibia; order Caudata; family Salamandridae; genus Triturus; species Triturus cristatus. Next base: position 452,828,035 of record NC_140587.1, read on the forward strand.
TCTCAGTGCAAAGTACTTAAAATACAGGAAATGAAACTTAATAACTTATTGCATTAACCACTCACCCGTAAATACTGGGTGGGACCATAACCTCCACCTGGCAACCGCTCAGGAAGGGAACACCGCTCTGAAAAAGGATGTAAGACAACTCAAACTCTGGTGCTTACATCTCATGGGCGAATGTTCTAATCAGATATTGGCTGTGTGGACTTAAAAACTAAGGACAAGAGAGACTGATATTTTTGCTAATTTTACAGGGAAAAGCATGAGTTCTACTTGGAAGAAGAACTAATGAAATACAGCGTTCTCCAAAGTGTATGCGTTACAACAGGATATACTTGTCAATGTCTCGCTGTCAATGACATTAGTATAGAACAAGCCAAGAAAACATCTGTTTTAAAGAACTGCTTGTAAAAACAAAACTCATACGAATCAGCTCATCATATGTGGATTTAGTCCATCCTTTAGAGTACAATCAAAACATCCCTGAGCTCCTCCCTCTCATAGAGGGGGTTGTAGCCCCCAGAGAAACTAGGATTTTTCTCTGGGAGGAGAATCCCATATGATGAAGCATGTCACCCAGGGTGAGTGAGGGATTACGTCCTTAAAAGGGATTGCCCTTTCACTTAGTGAATTGGGCTTTTGTTTGTTATTCATACATCACCTTTTCGTTCTTTTTCTTGGTCAGTTTAGACCTCAGGGTTCTTGTTGTTTCAGAATCACAGGACCCACAGTCTCTGGAGCATAGGGAGGTGGTGATTTCAATAGATAAGACAATATGGGATCTTCTACCACTTCTTCTCCCGTCTTATCAGGACTAGACGGTAAAACCGGATAACATTTATCCACCGCCATATGATGAAGTCTAGCACAAACTTCCTGCTCCTTCTCGTCTTTGTCTCGCTGATACTGTTCTGCATTTCGCATCACCGTAATAACACCTTCTCTCTTATTTTTCTTAATCTGTTTGATTTCTTTCTGCTTGGCCTCTTTGCGCCATAACCGAAAGGAATCAAACATGGCCGGCCTAGCCTTCTTTTTAAACAATTTAGCTTCAAGATTATCTAATATTGCAGTTTCGAAACTACCATGTGATGGCCAACTAAGAACACCATCATTTTTAGTGTAACAAATCCAATATTCATTATATACAATAGGACCTACGCCGTGGCGACTATAGAGCTCATAAATTGGAGTTCCAACTGGAGGTATCGGACATGAATCCTCCAGTCGGGAATCCGTGCTGCAACATTGAAGGAAACCAAACAAAGTACTACGGCCAGGCATCGTGCACACTAACCGAGTTTACAAACTTCAAGGGCTATCGAATTACAATGTCCTCGCAAAAAAATGCAAGACCCTCAGTTTTTGGCAATTGCAATCGTCAAATAAAATCCAACAACTAAGAACCACAAATGCAATGGAACCATGCAAACAACCAGGGTTAGCGACCCACAAATACTTAACTGAAAGAGCAATGGCGTCACCAGGAAGGCCCGTCTATCGTCTCGCCGTACAAAGGACTATGCCAGGCACCAAAACAGGTCGACAGTCAGGGCATCAGTCCGTCGCAGCCGTCAGGAGGCGGGAATCTTCGCGGGAAAAGTCTTCGGGCCACTTATTTCGACAACTGGATCGATGAAGCGGGGTGCACCTCCCCTCGGAGATTTCACACGAAGTTCCTCACGATCGTCGGGCTTCGGACCGGTACCACTGATGTTGCCCAACGTTGGGCGCCAACTGAAGGACTGGGCTATTCTAAGGCCCAGCGGTGCCAGGGGACAACACCTGAAACCTTTGTGAGTTACCTGTTCCGGCGTACAAAACACAGAGACACGGGACACTTCCTGCGGCGTCAAAGATCAGCGTTTATTTACTGCAGGGATGCAGAAATCACAAGAAGTACACAACGTGTAGGTTCTGAGAGACTGCTTCGAATTGCAAAAGTGGATCGCTCCTTTTATACACATTTTTGTCATTGCACAACATAACAAACAAAGGTTTACAACTCAGTTCCCACAGTAAACTTCAAAAGGGTCGCATTCATGTTTTAGAAGCCCGGATCATAATTACAGCAACATTGCCGGTTCCCAACTGTAAAAACACATTATCCCCACATTACGCACATTCCATTCTGACTGTAAACGAATTAGGAGAAGGGACAGAAACAGATGCAAAGGAAAAACAAGGATGCACAACAGATTGAAAAAGAGTGTGAAGAGCAATATCGGAAACTTGATTGCAGGATCAAAGGACCCGTGCCTAATGCATGCACGATTGAAACAATAGACTGGCACGGCAAGATGAGCCTTGAGCGGGGCCATCTGCCTTTGCCGTGTCATTTCCCTCATCATAAAGACACCTTCAAAGAAACACGTGTCCTTCGCGAAAGCTTGGGAATCCCAGGGTCACAAAGCGGACAAGGTCCGTTCGCTGGCTACTTGAGGGCAAGAAACAAAATGGATGCCGCATTTAAAATGGAACCCGAGGGCTCAGATGGACATACCCAGGAATAAGACGAACCGTACATAGTAGCGTAGCGAAAACGCGTACACCCACTAAACTCGTCATTTGCGGTTCGTAGATACCAAACTCGTCCATATTCGAACACACCCAAAAAGTGTCATTACGATTCCCACGGAACCTCAACCGAAAATAGGCATGAATGTCTCTTTCTCTCAAACCCGTCAAAAATCGGGTCGTCCCAGCTAAATTAACAGTTAAGCAAATTCCGAAAAACAGAATCGAGCCTAGAAGTTAAAAACAAAGGAATAATTAAGAAGGAATAGGGTAAAGAAAAGGGAGGGTTAAGCTCGGGTGATTGTTGAATGGGAAAAAGGAAGAAAGAAAGGGAGAAAGATCTCCGTAAATTGGAGATCGGTAGAGAGACAGTGGGTAAGGGAGTGGGGTTTGTCCCATGAAAAGTGTTTTAAGGGAAAATAGAGGAAAAATATTGTCAAAATAAGGTTAACAGAATCAGAATAAGGAAAAATAATTAAAGGTTTTACTTATCTGCTTGTAGCCGCATTTAAAAGAGGCAGATTGTTGTGTGCTCATGACTATTGTATGTTCTGTTCTGGAATTTTTTTCACTTTTAATGTAATGCTTTCAAGTGGCTGCTTGGAGTTACATTAAAAGAAATATGCATAATGGTAACTCTGGTCTTGTAATGAAATCAGTCATCTTAAACCAAACACCTTTTACAAATAACAGCTGATGAAATATGCCCAATCCAAAATACGTTAATAAACGCGGATGATGATTAGACATCTCTAGCAGGAGATATGGTTCTATTCCATCAACTGATTTTACCAAACAATACTGACGCATTGACTACTTGGCTAGAGCAGAGCCCCCTTCTGGCTGCCACTCTGAGAGAAAGGGCCTTTTTCAGTCAGGCCATATCATCTTTTGAGATGCGCTTGGGATCGGTAAATAACTCTGGCCTCCCTAGAGCTTTAAAGTTGTTCTTGAGATAATGCAACTAGGGTGTATATGACATATTATCCAGAATTAAACAATTATGAATAATTAGCCTGTTTACATTTAACTCCTTCTTAAACCAGAACGAACACCACAATAAAAGGAGACGAAGGCGAATAAAAGCAGTAATATAGACCATGCCCAGTTCTTCATAAATGAAATCTGAGGAAGTGCTTTGCCCATTCCTAAGAGGCCTCTCATAAACTTGTTTTCACTCACCTGAATTGGAGTTGGCATTACCCCATATCGATCAGTCAAACATGGCACTTTGCTCTATAAACATCTAACATAATCTGTGTTGGCCTGTGCCTCAAGTGAGAAGCAAAATCACATAGGCTAGCAACGGCCCTCTTGAGAGAACCTGTATTTTCTTTTATCAAGGTTTGCCAACTAAGACCTGAATCTAATGAAATCCCTAGGTAAGTAAAATTATCCACCTTACTTAATGCCTTCCTCTGCACTGACAAACTAGAGGTTTTAGTGTTCTTGGAACCCAACACCATAAAATGATTTTTCTTTAAATTGGTTACTAGATCCAAACTTTACATAAATATGATCAAAAGGTCTATAAGTCTTTCAAGGCTTCTGGCTGTACACGCAATCAGGTCTGCATCATCTGTATAGAGAAGAGTGAGGAGCAATCTCATACTCACCATTGGTATATCAGCACCGTTTTCTGTAAGCACCCCCTCCAGACGATTGATATGAAATGAAATGAAAAATGAAAAAAATATTTAATTAAGCGCACTGCGGCCAAGCGGCTTCCTGGCGCTGGTAGCAAGAGCAACCGTCACAAAAAACAGCCCGAAGGAGTTAGCCGGGGTACGCCTGAGAGAACAGAAAAGTTTTCAAAGATTTACGAAAATGGGAATAGATGGGGATGGATCGCATGGAGAGGGGAAGGCTATTCCAGAAACGAGGGGCCAAAACAGAAAAGCGTGTGCCTCCAGTTCTGGTTTTGCGAAAACGGGGGACATTGAGAAGGGCCAACGATGAAGAGCGAAGAGTGCGAACCGGGGTGTGAGAGGAAATAAGGGAACATATGAATGTAGGAGCAGAGCGGGCAAGAGCCAAGAAGACCAGACAACCCATTTTGAAAAGAGAACGCTGGAGAACAGGGAGCCAGTGAAGAGACCTGAGGACAGGAGTGATATGATGGGTTTTGGGAAGGTGAAGAATGAGACGGGCGGCCTGGTTCTGAATAGCTTGCAAGCGGCGTAATTCGTAGGCCGGGATGCCCACGTACAAGCTGTTCCCGTAATCAAGACGGGAGGTAATCAGGGCCGTGATGATGATTTTAAGTGCCTCTGAGGAAAAGAAGCGTGAAATCTTTCGAATAAGGCGAAGGGATAGAAAGCATGAGGAAACAACGGAACTGATTTGTGCATGCATGGAGAGATCATGACTGACCTGGATACCCAAAGTTCTGACAGAGGAGACAGGAATAGGAAGAGGGCCAAAGGAGAAGGGCCAAAAAGCAGAAGACCAGGGACTGGAAGAGCCGCCCGTCAAGACCAGCTCGGTCTTGTCCGGGTTAAGTTTGAGATGGTTAGAGCTCATCCAATCCGAGATAAAGACCAAAGTAGAGCGAAATGTAGAAGAAGACAGAGGTGAGGAGGAAAGATCAAAGACAAGCTGGAGGTCGTCGGCATAGTTGTACACGGAGACCCCCTGAGCAAGAAGAGCGGAGATAAGAGGGTGAATGTATAGATTAAATAGCAGAGGAGAAAGAGAAGATCCTTGGGGAACACCACAGGAGACCAAGCGGGGGGGAGCAGAGAAGCCAGACAAGTGAACAGCCTGAGAGCGGCCAGAGAGAAAGGAGGCAAGCCAAGAAAAGGCAAGGCCCCGAATGCCCGCTGCGCTGACACGGTCCAGAAGGATGGAATGGTCGACCGTGTCAAACGCAGCGGATAGATCAAGGAGAACCAGGGCTTGAGGAAGAGAGGAGTCAGCCTTAAGTTTCAGCTCATCGAGGACGGCCAAAACCACTGACTCCGTGGAGTGGCCTCGACGAAAGCCTGCCTGATGAGAGGCCAGAACATGGTTCTCCTCGATGTAAGCAGTGAGGCAAGAGGTGACATAGCTCTCTAAGACCTTGCCAAGATAGGGAAGAAGGGATATAGGCCTGAAATTAGAAGGAAGTGAGGGGTCAAGGCCGGGTTTTTTTAGAATAGGCAGGACAATAGCGGTTTTGAAGAGAGAAGGGACTAGGCCCAAGGCAAGAGAAGCATTGAGGAAAGAAAAAGGGGGAGAGGGACAGCTAGTGAATAAAGCTCTTAAAATCCGGGCCGGAGCGCAGTCGGCTGGAGAGCCTGACTTGATTTTAGCGAGCAGGGTAAGAAATGTACCTGAAGAAATAGGGGGGAAAGAATCAAAAGTAGAAGAAAGAACCGAAAAAGAAGAAGTAGGAGTAGGGGGAGGGAGCAAGGGGATGTTGGCTTTAATCTTAATGATCTTCTCAATGAAGAATTCATTAAGCGAAGAGCAAAGGTCTTGAGAAGGGGAAGGGATAGAGTTGGTACGATTCGAGAAAGCCAGATCTTTGACCAAGGAGAAAATCTCCTTGGATTTGTTGGCAGAAAGAGCCACTTTCTCAGAAAAGTAGTTGGTTTTGGCTGAGAGGACGGCCCGCTTGTAATCCAGGAGGAGATGTTTAAATTGGGCCCGAAGAATGGGGCAATAATTTCGTCTCCAGTGACGCTCAGAGCGTCTCAGATCTAACTTCAACGCTTTAAGCTCGGTATTAAACCACTTATGAGCGTCATAGGGACGAACGGCCTTAGTCTTCCTAAGCGGGGCGACCAGGTCGCAAGAGGAGGACAGCCAGGTGTTGAGCGCTTCAGCTTGGGAGTCCAAGGAAAGTTCGGAAAGATCAGGAGTAGAAGAAGCAAGAGAAAGGGAGAGAGAGTTGAGGTCAACCCGATTCCAGTTTCGAGCAACAAGGTTTTTGGGTAAGGAGGGCCTGTCGGGAGCACCAAGAGTGATGGAAAAGGAAATAAGAGAGTGGTCAGACCAGGTGCAGGGTGAAATGCTGGGGGGAGAGAGCGTGCAACTTGAAGACCAAATCTGGTCAAGTGTATGACCCTGGATATGGGTGGGGCCAACAACATGGGGATGAAAATTAAGGCACTGAAGAGTAGCCGAGAAATCCTTGGAGGGCAAGTCCTCCTTAGCGTCGCCCGGCCAAAAATTAAAATCCCCCAACAGGAGGACTGAAGAGTTGTTGACCACAAGTGTTGCAAGAAGTTCCTGAAGGGTAGCAACGAACAGGGGCATGTGCTGGGGAGGGCGGTACAAAAGGACAACCGTGAGAGGGGCAGGGAGGTTAAGTGAGCGGGCAACCAGAAAATCCACATTGGGTATAGGAGAGTGAGGGAGAAGCTGAAACTGTAGACTGGAGCGAACTATCATGGCCACACCGCCACCCATCTTGCCGTCAGGGCGATCCGACCGGAGGGCGTAATAGGAGGAGGGGAGAATGGCCAGGACGTCAGGAAGAGAGTCGGAGGAGAACCACGTTTCAGTAAGAAAAAGAAAGTCAGGAGACTCAGTGTGCAACAGATTGAAGAGTTCCAATTGATGTTTCACAGCTGACCGAGTGTTAATTAAGAAAGCAGAGGCAAAGTTGGGTGAAATAGAAACAGGCGGTACAGAGGGATCTAGCAAAGGGAGGGGGTCTGAGACTAGGATACCGAGCGAGTCCAAGTGTAGCAGCAGTGAGGGAGCAAGAGACTGAGCAGGTTTACAAGAGTGCAGTTGAGCGGAGGTGTATACCTGGAGAGAGGCGGAGTCCATGGCCCCCGGTCCCGGCCCGCCGCGGACGGGCGCAGACGGGCTTAACTTAGGCGCAACTTCGGCGCGCCTTCGTCGCGCCCGCTGCGCTCGTCCGCTGCGCTGCCGAGGACCGGCGGCCATGTTATAGGGGCACATGAATGAAAAGGTCAGTGGGCGTGGCAGGAAGGGAGGAGCCAAACAGCAGCGACGCGGCGCCCGGACCCGGCCAAGATGGAGGACCAGCCCGTCCCGCACCGAGAAGCAGGTGAGGAGGGGGCGGTCAGCAGCGGCGGTCTGGGGCGCGTGCGGGGGCAGGGCTGCAGGGAAGATCCAGGAGCGCTGGGCGCTGGAGCGAGAGTTCGGGAGAGTGCAAGTGCGGCACGAAGAATTAAAATCAGCAAAGTCTCGTCAGGCGGTGTTGCTCCCGGAGACGCTTCGGGAGATTAGTGGCAGGAAGCAGGAGTGATTGCACTCTCAGGCGTCCGCCAGAAGTACTTGCCAGGAAGGGAGGAGCCAAACAGCAGCGACGCGGCGCCCGGACCCGGCCAAGATGGAGGACCAGCCCGTCCCGCACCGAGAAGCAGGTGAGGAGGGGGCGGTCAGCAGCGGCGGTCTGGGGCGCGTGCGGGGGCAGGGCTGCAGGGAAGATCCAGGAGCGCTGGGCGCTGGAGCGAGAGTTCGGGAGAGTGCAAGTGCGGCACGAAGAATTAAAATCAGCAAAGTCTCGTCAGGCGGTGTTGCTCCCGGAGACGCTTCGGGAGATTAGTGGCAGGAAGCAGGAGTGATTGCACTCTCAGGCGTCCGCCAGAAGTACTTGCCAGGAAGGGAGGAGCCAAACAGCAGCGACGCGGCGCCCGGACCCGGCCAAGATGGAGGACCAGCCCGTCCCGCACCGAGAAGCAGGTGAGGAGGGGGCGGTCAGCAGCGGCGGTCTGGGGCGCGTGCGGGGGCAGGGCTGCAGGGAAGATCCAGGAGCGCTGGGCGCTGGAGCGAGAGTTCGGGAGAGTGCAAGTGCGGCACGAAGAATTAAAATCAGCAAAGTCTCGTCAGGCGGTGTTGCTCCCGGAGACGCTTCGGGAGATTAGTGGCAGGAAGCAGGAGTGATTGCACTCTCAGGCGTCCGCCAGAAGTACTTGCCAGGAAGGGAGGAGCCAAACAGCAGCGACGCGGCGCCCGGACCCGGCCAAGATGGAGGACCAGCCCGTCCCGCACCGAGAAGCAGGTGAGGAGGGGGCGGTCAGCAGCGGCGGTCTGGGGCGCGTGCGGAGGCAGGGCTGCAGGGAAGATCCAGGAGCGCTGGGCGCTGGAGCGAGAGTTCGGGAGAGTGCAAGTGCGGCACGAAGAATTAAAATCAGCAAAGTCTCGTCAGGCGGTGTTGCTCCCGGAGACGCTTCGGGAGATTAGTGGCAGGAAGCAGGAGATATACATAATAAAAAGAAAAGGTGGCAATATACATCCCTGACGGACACCTCACTTAAAGCTAAAGTGCTTTGTGCGTTCCCCATTTCTCCTGAATCTTACCAAACACATCATACCATGTTGGAGATTTTTCACAAAGGCAACAAGAGCAAGTTCAACCCCGATGTGCCCCAGCTTTGCCAAGAGCTTTCCTCTGTTAACCTTATCAAAGTCAGAGCTGAGGTCCATGAAGGCCAGCTGTACCGAATGCCCTTTGGCCTTAGAATATTTAGTTATTAAAAAATATAAATTAAGGTTCTGCTGTACCATGCCCCTGCTGGGTCTAATCCCATACAGGAGGTCCAACAGAATGTTATGCTTGTTGGTCCAGTGGGTCAATCCCTCCGACCTAGCCAATGATGTTTACCTCCACATCAACTAATGAAATGGGTCTGTAACAAGTAGGGTCTTTTCTATCTCCCTTCCCAAAGTCTGGCACTATCTCGGAGTGACATCAGGCCTCTGGTATAGAACTACAAAATGCAGTACTGATATGTAAAGTAAGAACGGGGTCCCACAAATCCACCATGGGCTTAAACAAATCCCCGGAACCCTGTTTGCCCCAGGCACCTTGCCTGCAGGGAGATGTAGGATCATGGTTCTAACTTCATCCCAGTGTATCCTCAACTTAATTCCCTCAAATGCACACGAGGGAAAGAGCTTAGAATTCTCCCCATCATATAGAGCCAAAAAATTTGTCACCCAAGCCTGGGCCAGCATGATAGCAACCAAATCCGATGCCTGTAACTCATTAAAGAAATTATGATTTCCAACCCTCCGAAACATGGTACTGTCCCTCAGGGCACTAGTTGTCACTAGATCCACACCCCGACCAATTATTTCTTTAGCCTGATCTTCCTTTCTATTATAGCCACTCAATATAGGGCTCTTTGCTTTTTTACCTCCCTGCTATCTCTGGGTAATTTTTTTAAGCCAGCAAGATGGTCCTTACATGCGCTTGTACAATTTCTGTCAAACCATCTACAAGAGGCTAGGGTCTCCGAAATCCCTGGCTAATTAAGAACCGAATTAATGTGGAGGCAAAGCATATCATAGGCCCTGATAATACTCTCCTGGGAGGCCTCTTCAACTAAGCAAATCTGTAAGTCAGATTGACATGACATGGATAGCTCAGCATTAAAAGCCTTTGGAATAACCTTGTCCCATTTTAGTCTCCAACCCTGATCTCTCAAACTGGCTGGAACTTTAAATGAGAAGCAAGTTTCCATCTGCTTCTTATTCCATAGAAAGGTGGCAGAGAGGGGATTATGATCACTAAATGTGTTCCACCCCACTAAACTACTAATTAACGAACATTATAAACCTGCTGATCATAATTAAATATAGTCAATTAAAGACCCTGTGTTAGGACATCTTTTCCGGAGTTCAATACCTTTACACTCAAAAGGTCAACCAGATGATGATCTTGGGCCAGGTCATTCATATAATCCCCTAAACAGTATGTTTAAGGTGAAATTGGTCTACTTTTGCAGCTTCTTGGTCAGTCAGGGTACATAAAAAGCAATCCCTACAGGGATGGAGATCGAAATCTCCAAGTATCATCATAGCTGTATGTTGAGGAGGGTAAGGAGTATTGAAGACTTTCAAAACCTTTCCCAAAGCTGACACCACATCATAGGACTCCTTGTAAAATTCTACGTTTATTCTCAAAACAGAGAAGTACACCAAGAAGATGGGGAGAATTAGTAGCAACCGCTTTCATTTACAGTACAGATTTAATTTGATAAATGTTGCAAGGCCCCCCTTGCTCTCCCCCTAGAAGTTGGAACAGCGTTCATGAAAAAGTGGCATAAATGTCTAGATACAAACTCCCTATTGTACACCACGTCTCCTGAAGACTAATAAAATTAATTATAAACATCAAGAAGGTTGGACCAATAAGGGTCATCAAATTTACCTTGTGCATCAGCAATATTCAGGTTAAATACTTGGAGCTCCCTCCGAGAAATTAACACGCTAGTGGGGTCATTTCTATTTATCACCCCAGTCAGTCTTGATCATTAAGCCCACTCAACATTTCTAAGCAAATGCTAAGAGCTAGATTGGGACCATGATTCAGGACATTATCGCGAGCCAAGGGTCCTTCTGCCAGTTATCCCCTGGATCCTAGGTTTATAAAAGGATCCCAGAGGGAGCACTGAAATAATACTGGGGACAATCGGAAAAGATGGAATCGACCAAAAACTGTTCAGTCTAAGGCCAGCCCTCTGAGCATTATGAAAACAACTAAAGAATTCTAAGAATAAGATTTCGGGATATTCCTGATCCACTGACTCTTGGGGCCATTACAATTTCTTCAATTAGTGACTGACCATCACTAATGGGGACCCTCCTTATAATCCAGTGAATAATCTTGGTTTTAAGCTGCTGGAAGGTTTCCTGGTCAAGTGGCTTTAGGGTGGTACATTGACAAAAACTGAAACATACAGGGTACAAGCTGAGGGAAGTTGCAAAATAACATCCAAAGGTGTAAAGCCCCACAGAGGCCCCTATGAAGCTTGTTGATCCCTCCTTTGGATCTCTGACTCCAAAACCCGGACTAAAGTACCTACAGCAGCCCTTCCCCCATCTCCATGTTAATATCCTCCTTCAATACTGATGAAGCCAGCTTTAAAGAGGGTAAGAAACCCATGGGGTTAGGCAGAGTTTTACCAGGAACGTTCCCCCAGTACATACTCAAATGGTAAGGGTGCCCTAGAGCCATGACAATCATTGGAAACAACTTTGCTAGATCGAACATCACGTACAGGGGGTGAGTTAGCGGAACAGAAATTCAACTCAAGATTTCACCTGACTGCTCCTGGAGAGACCCCACATATTTTCCCAAGGCCCAACCATTTCCTCCACTTTTCTTTGAATAAGCGTCTTGAATACAGAAGAGATTTTAGTTTCCAAATTGCGAAGCAAATTCTGTATCAGACAGCTCTCTGGAGCAGTTGATGATTGGCCCCTTTTTGTCCCACTGTTGCTTTTATTACCAGCCTGTGGTTTGTGAGGAAAGGGCCCCTTTTTACTCTAGGGCACAGTTCCCCAACTCCCCACCAGTCTGTTTTTCAAAATTGGAGCATGAACTTGTATATGCGAGGGAACAGCCATATCCTGTGGTTCCTGTAAACATTCCTGGCCCCAAATATGGGAGAGATCCTGTGAATTAACATCCGAAGTAGTCCAATCCCCTTCTTCCAATATCAAATCTGTCTTTTGGGGAGTTTGTACCAGCTGGTCTTCTGCACAGGAAATTTCCTCAGAAAGAGCGACCACAGCGTTATTTAAAAATTATACAATGGTGCTACTAGTTCTGGGGCACTTGTCAGTAGCATTAGTAGCCTCCACCTTTTTTTTCCCCATGGTGCTCAAGAGAAATATCCAAGACCTTGGAAATTGGTTGAGTAGTCCCAAGTGGACCACTGGTCCTGGATTCCTATTCACTAAGTGACTTAGTGAATAGGAATCCAGGACCAGCCTCAAAACAATCTGAGCGCTAATAATTTTAGTCTGTTAATTTAATGGAGTCGATGTGCAGAAGGGGGCTGAGGTAAATGGTGACTAGAAGTTGTGTGATTGTAGAGCCTTGTGGAATGCCTGCACTGATTTCCTCCCTCTGCTTCCTCGCAGGACTTACTGGGGCTTGTAGTCCTACCCGACTCCATTTCCACATGTAAGCTATCCACTAGTCCACTGCCAAAGTCATCACCCGGAAGAGGCGGGGCTGGGTTACACCCCTTGGTGGTATGAAGTAAGTGCTTCCAGTATTTCTTGGTGTGTCTTTGGATCCTTGTGTCCCTTGTCATCAGGAGTCGATGTGCAGAAGGGGGCTGAGGTAAATGGGACTAGAAGTTGTGTGATTGTAGAGCCTTGTGGAATGCCTGCACTATGGAGGAAATGGAATGATGTACATTGCTGAAGGGACATTTTGTGGGATATTTAGGTAAAATGAGATCCCTTTCATGACATTAACTTCTGACATTGCTTGATCTATGGATTAAGATAGGTGGTATATTGTGTCATAGATAATTGACATAGAAGAGCAGCAAATGAGTACCAGTCTACAATGGATTTGAGGTCATCCAAGGTAATTGCTGGGAGGATTCCATAACTGAGCCTGGTCAGAATCCCATTTTTGATGAAGGCTAAGTGAAAGCTGATCTTTTAATGATTTTTTCAAAGAAGATTTATTGGACATCAATATGACATTGATGGGGCTACTCTGGCCAAGGACTTTTTTTAAAGGTGGGTTTGGTGTGTTATGTCTTGAGGTTTCTTGATACATTGCCAGATCAGAGGGAGAAGCTAATGATGCTTCTGGCTGGGTGCTGGAGAGGAACATATTCATGAAAACGTATATAGTGCAGAGATCTTCTGTGGAGTCAACTGTACAACTTATTTTCTTGCCACCGCTCTAACGTTTGGTGGTGAGTTGCATGAAGGAAAGTATTTTGACTTGTGTAATGCGGGTCTTGAGTGGTGGAGTATGCTATACATTCTTCCAAGGTCTTGGTTGGAGGCAGCTGTCTAAGGCTTCGGTTTTTGTGACGAAGTGGGCTCACAGTGCATTTCAAAGAGCTTGAGAGTAGATGATGCTGAGTGCCTTGCATTCTGAATTTTGGAATTCAGCAATGATTGTATGGAGTTACTGAATGGGAGGTAGTGTCAGAGATGACTGTTGTGTAGTGTAGTGTCTTTGATATGTTTATGGTGGCCTTATACAGTCTGCAGTGGTGTAGAAAGAGATGACTGGCATTCCTGTTGACCATCTTTTCCCATATTCTTTCCAGGGATCTAATTTCATCTTTTTCTCTTTAGAGAAGCAGCGGACTGTTCATCAGATTTCTCTCATCAGGGGGATCGGTTGTAGAGATGCAGTCCTATCATCATTACGGTGAGTAGTAAAGAGTTGGTAATGAGATCTTGCAGAGTATTGAGATTGAGTTTCTGTTTTTTGTTCCCAGACAAGGGACCTTATCATTGCAGTGTTTGGGGTATAAGGTGGACAAAAGAGGTTCATATGGAAGGCAATTCCATGGTATTCGTGCCTTGACAGGGGGTCATTTTCTGGTGTGGTGATAGATCCCCAGGAGATAAAGATGGCATTAAGAGTATGACCAGCTCTCTAAGTGAAGCCAGCAGTATTCATGCATGTCTAAGGCTTCAAAGTTTTAAAAAAGGCATTTGGTTTGAGATGAATCTGTCTTGTCAAGCCAGATATCGAGGTTTCACAGGAGACATACATTGGGGTCGTTGAATGTGATGTCACAGATGGGGTCAAGGCAGTCTTTTAAGAAACATAGGTTTTGTGCGTAGGTCAGCTAGAATGATCATGAGAAAGTAAATAAAGGTGTTCACCTGAAGAGGGTACATCTTCACGCTGAGACGTGCAGGCAACTGAAGGTGTTTAAGGTGGTTTTAAAAACCAGATAAGATTCAGTATGGTATCCATGATTAGTTCATTGATTTTCAAAAGGATCTTGTTCATGGATCTAGTGTTGTTGAGGATGCAGGACAGATTGATGTTAGAGGAAGTAAGTAAAGGTTAGTGTTAGCGCTGGAGACAGAGAGCTTCAAGGAATGGGGAGGCTTCACTGTCAGCCCAAGACAGTTGAAGAGAGTTAGATATGGTTAGGTGGTCTAGGGGAAGGAGTGTGGGTGTAATTCTGATGGAAGATATAGGATGGGAAGATGAAGGAAGGAAAGAGTGTGAAATGGGTTTGGGAAGATATGGAAAGTAGAAGGTGAAGAAGGGGGCTAGAGTGAGTTAATTCCTCAGAAAAAGAGGGTTGGTGGGAGGAAAAGTATAGAGGTCTCCTATGTGTGCAGTCATATGGTGAAGCATAAGTAAGGGGAAGGAGAATCTAGATTTTTTAATGTAGAGACTTTAAATTAGATATTAATGACAATAAAGGAAGTTGGGGAAGAGGGTATAAATTGGATGGAAGAATAAAGAGTTCAAAAAAAATAGAGAAAGGTGATGAAGGTGTAGGGTTGGAAGCAATGTGATGGTAACTGTTAGTCTAGTTGGAAAAAAGTGCATGAGGAATCAAATAGAGGAGAATTGTGGAACGAGGTAGGATATGTGAACCCATGCAGGAGTGTTGAGAAGAGGCGAGATGGTTTAATTGGCTGAGTTACATTGTGGGTTGGAGTAAAAGTAATCATTTTAAAGAAGAGCCTTCAAGACCGCCAAGATTTAACAGGGAAATGCTCTGGAGAGCTGTACAGACTAAAGGACATTACCCCAAGGAAGATGCAGTGTAGTAATTACAAAATGAGTGTTAATTGGACCTACCTTAGAGAAGGGGGCATGACCAAAGGAACATGTAGCTCCCTGGTACTACAACAAGAAATTCATAGCCTTTGTGACCCATCCTTGAGCAGAGGAGGTATAACCTTATGAAAGATGAAGCTTACTAAATGCCATGAGTTAGGGGCCTATAAGTCCAGCCCAGGGCAATATACAAGTGACCCTAGTGAGGACAGAGTTTGCTAATAGTGTGGGAGTTCTTTTTCTTTTCTCATATTAAGTGCAGTATAAACTGAGCTTACGCTAACATACATTTTGCTTACACTGTCATCCAGCTGCATTGAGGTCACAATACATCACGTGATGACTATTTTGCTATTTCTTGCACTAAATAAAGAATTGTAAGTTATAGCACTAATAAACAGAGAGTGTTCCCAGAGACCTTTGCCTCACTGTACCTAACCATGCACATCTTCACTGAGGACATCCTAACTGTCTCAGGCTATTGTCCTACAATGTATCAACAAGCATGCTTGAATAAACTGTGATAATACTACCATGAGAGAATTCTCGATTGTAGTAAAATGTTTCCTCTTGCTCTTTCCTCATTGGTGCATATCCTGAGAACCATGTGCTTGTGTAGAGTTGTATGAAAGTCTTTGTCTAAAGTCCTTCAAAAGGATGTGTGTTTCTTTGACACCCTGGATCCCTTTATTCCCCACTTCCAGAAGGCAAATCTATGTTGGATTTCATATAGAGCTGTACTGAGTTCTTTATCTCTGACACTTTGCTGCTAAATTTACTAAGGGCATAGTTCATGTGTTTTGCCTATTACTTCTTTATACAACCTTTGTCTGTCATTCTTATTGAGAATACCTCAGTACTGATTTTGATCTGGGTCTCAATGTATCTTGACTGGTCCTATTGGGGAGCACCAAAGTCTGTATCTGGACTGCACCGCTCCCTGGTCCTAGCCATTGACGTGTTTTTGGTATGATCATTTGGTATACATTTGGGCTCCGACCATAGTATCACCAAGATCGGTCATGGGTGCTCTAGCCACAGCGATTAAAATGTAAGAAAGATACAGCTTTATAAAACTGCCAATATTTCAGTCTATTTTTTCATTTAAGAGCAATGGAGGTTTGACCCTGTTGAGAGTGGAGCCTCCCAAAAACACCAGTTTACAAGGATGGTGGTGGGTCTGTTCGCCTGTACGACTGCCTGTTTGAAACCAATAAATAAAGCTATTTTAAAAAACACCAGTTTAAGAGTATATGTATCCACCCGGATAACGAAGCTTGCTAAAACAACGAGGTATTGTATGTCTTTGATGTCCAGACCAGAGTGCCTGAAGTGAAACCCTGTAAGATTCATTCTCCTAAACCACCTGGAATTATGACTATGAGGTTCCATATTGGGAGTGTGGGAGGGTTGAATGCAACTCAGTATGAGATGTGTCTTCTTGACTACCAGAAACTGTAAATAGGTAGGTCTTTCAAGGCAAGGCAGTGGTGCAACACCAAGGACCACCAGAGTTTAAGTGTCTCTGGGTCCACCCAGGAGTGATGGAGATGAGATACTGGGAAAGACGCAGATTTCTAATAATCACCAATTATAAGACTTTAGGTCCACCAGTGATGAAGGAGCGACCCCTGGGGGGGCAGCTTCCAAAAAACACCCATTGGTCCATCTACTGCAGCAGACGCTCCACCTTGGGAGATGTCGCTTCTTAAAGCTCCCAAGTTGAAGAATCTATGGGTCCACCGAGGAGCAGAGAGCTAAGACCACATCAAACACATAGCTTCCTGATTTGCACTGAGGAGCAGCTGGCGTACAACTGTTTGGAACACTAAGCTTGCAAAGCAAAGATCACCCAGGTTAAGAATTTGAAGGGTTTACCCAGGAACGGCGAAGGTGTAACACTATAGTAAAACGTAGTTTCAAAAAACTATTGAGTGCTGACCATGGCTCCTATCATCCCCTTCCCACTGTCTGATTAGGTGCTTGTCAGCTACACAGAACTTATAGAGTCAGACAAGTTAAAATAATTTTCATTCTAGAAAGTATCAGTGTAGCATCTCAAGCTATTCAAAACATCTTCTGTGGATCGCACATCTCTAAATGTGTGTATGCCGTCCACCAGGCCCACTGTACTGAGAGCATTTCATTTGAATGAGGTGGTTACCTGCATCCAAGCAGTAGATTACAGAAATGATTTGGTGTTGGCGTTCTCCAGTTGAGGGTAGTGTTACTCATTGCTTGATTCTTATTCCAGCCTCTCCTTCTCAATGCCAAGGCAGTGACCCTCGGACAGCCTAACCGGGCCTGCCTGTGCCCCACAAAACCCTAACATGGGCTCTCATGCACATACATGTATTATTATCAGATACATTGGTGCATTGCCTTCAGTTTACCATTTTCTTAATACCTTTTTGTTATTTTAGCACCTGATTATTGGCGTTGCTTTTTTCGACACGACTTTCGGATGTTTTTCGTGTTTCCGAGATTCTGATGAACTTTTGTCCCGTTCATGTCTAGTGCTTAAATAAAAGCAGCGTTATTTCTGTGCTCCTGTTTTCCGTCAATTTCGGTAGCATCTTCTGTTTAAATATTTCCTTGTAGTTGTAGCACCATTTCTGGCACCGAAACAGATGTAACTTTGTACAAATGTACATTCTTTGATCGAGGCCGGAAATAATACAAATGTTGTTCTGTGGTTTATTCTATGATCTATGAGGGTGGAAGTAAAATGAAACGAACCTCTCAAAAGCCTCGGAGTGTTATTTCAACAGTTGTTTGATTTTCAGACTATCATCCATAGACGGTTTTCAAGTTATCATGAAGTGCTTCAGTGATTGATGTTTGCATTAGTTCCTATTAAAACAATGTAATTGCAGTGGTGCTGCATCTATGAATATAAAATAGTTCAGGTCAAATGATAAATGATTTAGTGAAATCAATGCAAATGTGCTTCCAAGATAAGCAATCAAAGATGTGAGATAAGAAGTCGAAGCAAATGTGTTTATAAGATAAGTAGAATCAACATCCCAAATGCGCAGAGCAGTCGAGAACATCTTGAAAGTTTGCGCTTCAGGAACATACACATTAGGAATGGTCCACGTGAGCCAAGGGACCGGAAGTAGGAAAGAACGGGCCAGGCGGACAGGCTCTGGGGCTAGGGCCGCTCAGACCTCGCAGGGGCTAACTGGCTGTCGAAGGCTAGGGGGAGGAGGGGGGGGGGGGGGAGTTGTGTTCCTGAAGAACTACAGTGGGAGTGACAAAATAGGCCTCGGCAATTGCTGACATGTTGCAGAGATTGCTGGAAGCCTGCACAGCCTGGAGCTGATGCCTGTATGACGTGCCATGGATTCACACCCCCTCTCTACATCCCTCCGGAAACTAGGGGCAGATGCAATAGAAGTGGAACCCTCTCAGATAGGAACTTCCTGCGATGAGGACTGTTACATTCAGGAACACGGGGGGCTCCCACTGAGAGCAGATGGAATGGTCCTGGGAGAATCTGATCTTCCTGGCCTGGAAGAGTAGCCCCTCAGCTTAGTGTGCCTCACAAGATCTGATAGGGACTTCTCCTACCCTAGTTGTCGGCCTTGCTCATAATAGGGAGATGTAACGTTCACTGTGAGGACTGTGAACCCTAATACACCTGCAGGACCCAAGCAGGCATCCTGGCACCCTGCCCAGATCTGGGGAACTGAAGCAACAGAGAACAGAAAGACTGGTCCCGTCCCATCCTAGTGGCACCCGGGAAAGAGTGCTCCCCTACCTCCAGTTAGAGACCTGAACGATCTTGGAGGCGCTATCTGAGCTCCAGGTGGAGGCAGAGGCCCCATTCTCCCACATCATCGAGCAGTAGTTCCAGGCACAGAGGCTACCATCAGCGGCAGAACCCTGTGTCTCCCGATCTTTCACAGCAGTTCATGAATGCTCAACTAGTCTTGGGGAAAAACAACCTAGAAGAAAGGAGGAATCTGTGAGAGGTGCAAGGGGAGATCCTGGCCCTGCGATAACGGAGCCTTAAAGTGATGTCAGTGAGTCCGAGTGACTGTGGGTATCTCAGTGACTCAACTGTTTTGTGGGGTCACAGGGGTGCTCATGACACAGGTTGATGGAGCCTTGGGAGGGGAACATGGGGGATTTCCAATCCTTTGTGGGGACGCTCAAAGGGGTATGCTTAACAACATAGATTCCACAAGAAGACAGAGACATGATCTTTTTTAGTCTGCTCAATGGCAAGGCACACAATGTTGTTATGCAAGCAGAGGCTGAAACTTACACATTATTAATATATGCATGATTTGCTGTTAGAGGCATGTCACTGTACCCCATAAAACGTCAGAGCTCAGATCAGGAAGGTGACTTAGGCTGTGTGTGACTGGTACAAGTACCTAGCAGGTCACCAACCTTAAGAGAGATTTTGAATTAATTCAAAGGTAAAAGATCTTGTGGACCTGTACAGGCAGCATCAACCTGCTATTCATACAATTAAGGGGCCATACAACCCAAGAGACTAGAGACAAACAGATATAAGGGAACGGAACCGGACATCCTTAGAAAATTAGGGGAGGTCGAACCAGAAATGTGGTGCTGGGGAGGGAAGGGATGTGTACAGTAATGGTTGCATGTCTTTTTCCCAGCCCAGGCTGCATCCACAGAGCAACCACATGCACAGTTGCCAGCAGCAGAAGTCCAAGTATAAGGGGTTAGTTTCTCAATAGAAGAGGCAGTGGGATCTCAATTTCCTAGGAAAGGGAACGTCCCATGCCCAAGAAGACCTCCCTAGGATGAGTGGCTTCTAGACCACAAAGGGCATGGATGGGGATACCATGTGTGTGAGGTGACTGGTCACAAAAAGGGACTGTACACAGAGAAAGTGCTAACCACAGGTGGAGGTGGTTCACTTTGGGGATGCAGGGGAGGGAAGCCCCCCTGAGCTTTGGAACTCTGTGGGGGCTAGCATGGAATACACCAAAGGCTGTCCCGTGAACTGGTTACTGTTACAATAAATGCCACTGAGCGGGAGGCTTTGCCGATAATGCCTGCAACGTAGCCACAATGGATGGCATAGTCACCCCAACCAGTTCACAAGTGAAATGACCTCTGTAGTACTTGGGAGTGGCACCAGGGAGAATGTCTCTCTAGCACATGTTACATTCCACTTGGATGGAGAAAAAGGCTGTGAAGGTGTGTTCCAGAGAGTGGGGGTTTCCAAGACTCCACTAATGACTTGCCTTGTTGTCGTGGACTACTTGGATGAGAAGAATACTGCAGTGACCAGGAGACGAAGCTGCAAGAAAGATACTTTTTTAGGGTCATTTGCCAACTTCAACTATTCATCTGAACACCCATACCATTGATGCTGTTTGCCCTGCTAGGAGACAGGACTCAGCCGTACAGGTCACTGTGATTAGGGAAAACTGGGATTAGGGCAAGTGATGAGCATAGTGACGTGGTGGATGGGGAGAAACCAGAAGAACTGGACACACTGGCAATAGAGTCCTGTGGCTCTGGAACTGCACATCCATGAGGCTTTTCACAGGGCCTTCGGGAAAGAACAACTTTGGCCCAGTTGAGATCTGAGGCTAATGCAAACAAATTAGATGATGCTCAGCAAGGGAACCAGTTGACCAAGTACAAAGTGTATGGGGTAATAGGCTTTTTTACAATGAGCACAAAGAGCAGTCTCCCATGCCAGGGCTGGTTGGTAGTACCTCACCCCTATAGAGTGAAAATCCTCAGATTCGGCATGGGATGACTACAGCAGGCCAGCTGCGTCTATCTAAAAAGAGGGCCAGGTCCATAACAGTTTTATTGAGTCCCACAAGGTGGGAAGGAACCATCAATTATGGGGTGGCACGTAAAGATGGCATGTAAAGACTACACAGAAGAACCCCACAGGTGTCGTGAACATGATAGAGTCATAGCATAGGAGAGCTGAGGGGACTATGTTTGAATGAGGCCATGAAAAATTAGAGGATGTGGGAAGCCAGATCTTTAACCTCCTAGATAGCTGCCTTTAACTTTGTAGAGGTCCAAAAATATCTCACATAGTCCAAAAGCAAGGAGTTGCAGCAGGTGGTCTTTGAACCCAAACGCTGATGGTCTATCTCAAATGTCAGTTGGCACAGACTGGGTACAGGCCAGGCCCACAGGGATCTGTCCGCTGTCCTATCTCTTCCAATCTGGGGAAGATGTCATCTAAGGCCTTTGTATGGCTGGGGAGGAGCATCTTTTTTCTACAACATTCAGATGATTTCCCCTGAAGGTGGGATAATGCCCAGGCCTCCCTTGTGAAATTTGCAAAATGTTTCCATGCTTGGGGAAAGATTGTAGGTTTCCTGGGAGGTTGTTTTTAGCTGAGCCCTGAATGTCAATTAAGGTTAGAGAATGAGCGACTCAGTCATTCAGTTACTTCTTTAATCAGTCAAAAATGACCGTAAAAGCACACATAACAAAATCATAATACAGAGATAAAACTTATAAAATAAAACTTTCATATTTTGATGTGCAGTAAAACAGATTCTAAAGACACATTTGATAGTTAAGATGTCTGGTTACAATGACAAGCGCCTGAAACATGATCCATTCAACAAAAAACCTCAATTAAGGGACCACATTTTTCTGTTAAATTGAAAAATATTTCTGAGAGGAAACTATACGTATTTAAAAATTGAATATTAAATCATATAAATAAAAAGAAGGGAAATAGAATATCAAACATTCAATCAATAAATTCAGATTTAACAAAAAATACAATCATTAAAAAAATCGATTTGTGTACTAAAATTACATATCAAGTCATAAAGGTTTCAGTTAATAAGCTAGAATAGGATACTAAACAAATGGTCAAAGGAGAAATATAGGTTTGGACTATTTAGAATGCGTGCTATTTCATATCTTTAGCGCAAAACAAATATATCTGATCACAGAGTGATAGATCGATTGAGGTTCTAGGTGCTGTAAGTAATGTAGACCATCTTTGTATGAACTAAATTTCAGCAGACATGACATTGGGTGTAAAAAACATTATCTTGAAATGCTATAGAATGTGCAAAAAAGCATAAAGTGCGTCGTCCATTGTAAAGAAATAGAATCGCAGATACAACAAGGGAGTGAGGAGAACTAATTGCCCGCTAATGGGAAGGCAAATACAAATTGAACCATGCTTAATCTCAAACGTGTGAGATAGAATCTGTGCTCCGAGTTAACTACACAATAGATATGGATATGTCCCTTCCGAAGTCGAGATCGGCGCATAGCGAAGAACACAAGCCATTTCTAGGGCTCTCTCTATTCTGACATCATTACAGGATTTAGAGACCCTGTGCTTTACCTCCTCCTCAGTATAAGCACCAATACTGCATGGTGAGTTAAAAAGATTAATCATACCAAGATCTTGAAAGGTTTATTTAACATATGCGAGCCAGGGAATTGAAGCCACATTATCTAAACGTAGGCAGTCCTCTAGTACCAAATGGAAAAGCTAGTCGCAGGAGTGGCCCACAGTTTCAGCCACAAGAGCAAGAGGACAATTCTCACTTGGCCCTCCAGATGATGCAAGCCAAGTTCTAGATGTGAAATATAACTTGCGGAGGTTTCAGGATGGCCAGCAGCCTGCCCAAAATTTGTTTTCAAGAAACTGCAAATTACCCAGGATGGCATAGACCCAAACACCCTCACCATAGGTCCCCACGGAAAGGCATTTAATATTATGCGGCAGAATAATTTCCCTAATAGGTTTGTGGTTTAGCTTTTTCATTAAAGCCAAAGATCACTTTACATGCCCCGTAAACTTCTGGACTCTCTCTGGGTAAGTAACAAGTCCCATTTCAAATTGGCATCAAAGTAAATAACACAATGGGTGTGCCCCCAGTTGAGTATTTTCTTGACCAGGTGTTCTTTGGGCCACAATTCAAAATAAAAGATTTCTGATGGTTAACCTTTAAATTGAGATTTTCCATGAAATCATGAAAAGAATCTAGCAGTGCCTGTAAACCATTGGCTGTACGTGTGTCTGTATAAAGAAGGACTGGAACCGGATGAGACCCGATTTTAGGAACAGTCTTAACACTTGGGCGTAGCACTGAGTCAATGGCCTAATGTAAGACAAGAACAACAAGCATTTGCAATGCAATAGGTCTCGCATTATAAAAGTTTGAGCTATTGGCATTGCTAATAATAATGCAACACCAGTAGCGCAAACATTCAGTAATGCGAGACCTATTGCATTGCAAACGTTTTTTGTTTGTTGCTTTTTTATATAGCGCGACTTGACCCAAAGGCGTGCATTTATGTTGTATTGAGTTCAGTGCAATTATGTGGTATGTTATTATGTGGCACGGAGTGGTATTATGCGGAGTGTTTTTATGTTGCTTTAAGTAGAGAGTAATTATGTGATGTTGAATTATGTAGTATTGAGTGGTATGTGGAGTGCATGTATGTTGCATTGAATATAGTAATTATGTGACGTGTAATTATGTGGTACTGAGTGGTATTATGTTGAGTGCAGTTATGTTGCATTGAGTAGAGTGTAATTATGTGGCTTACAATTGTGTGGCACTGAGTGGTATCGGGCGTATTTATGTTGCATTGAGTAGAGTGTAAATATGTGGTAAGTAATTATGTGGCACTGAGTGGTATTATGTGGAGTGTATGTTGCATTTAGTAGAGTGTAATTATGTGGCTTGTTATTACGTGCCACAGAGTGGAGTGCGAGAGTGAGAGGGAAGAGGGATAAAGAGAGAGAGGGAGGGAGAGAAAGAGAGCTAGAGAGAGAAACAGGGAGAGAGAGAGGGTTAGAAAGAGTGAAAGAGAGAAAGAGAGAGGGAGAGATAGAGAAAGAGAGAGGGAGAGAGATAGAAACAGGGGAAGAGAGGGAGGAGCGATAAAGAGAGAGCGGGAGGGAAAGAGAGAAAGAGGGAGGGAGAGAGAGACAGAGAAAGAGAAATAGAGAGGAGAGAGTGAAAGAGAGAGAGAGCAAGAGAGGGTGGGAGAGACTGAGAAAGAGAGAGAGAGAGAAAGAGGAGAGAGATAGAGAGGGGAGGAGAGAAAGAGATAGAGGGAGAGAGAGAAAGAAAGAGGGAGGGAGAGAGAGAGAAAGAGAGAGGAGAGGAGAGAGAAAGGGAAAGAGTGAGAAAGAGAGAGAGGGGGAGAGAGAGAGATAGAGAGAGCGGGAGGGATATCGGGGTGATTCCCACTTCCGAAATGAATAAAGTAAGGCCATGAGAAATGTGGGGCAGAGGGGTCATTATGTCACAATCCTCACACTGTGCTTCAGGTCTCTTGTGCTGTGATATTTAGTCAGAGCTGCAGTTAAAAATGTTATGCTACAACTCCTGCTTTGTAAAATTAGGATAAGAGCAAACTTGGCACCTCGCTGCTGTCCGAAGTATCATCGTTTTGAGTTTAACAAGGGTCAGAAAGTACTTGAGACAAGAGAAGCTGTTTAAATGCAGACAAACATAGATGAGCTACAGCTCCTAACAGCCTTCCAGCAGCCTTTGAGTGCTATGTACCTGGGATCAGACTGGTCGCTCTCGTCTGGCCCAAAGTAACCGACTGCAAACTGAGTGAAATGTTGACATTAATATGGATACACTAACAGACATGTTCCAGTCAGGAAGGCTTTAGAGACGAGTACCTCATTTAAATAAACATGTTCAAATCGGCCAGATTTTAGAGAAGAGTGCGGTTCTTTGTAAATATCACTGGGAACAATTAAACTGCATTTCCTGGGATGTTAACGCTACCTTTAGCAAGGCAAAAATAGCCTTTCAAACATGCAAGTATGGAAGGGAAGGATATGCAGAGTGCCGGGCAGTTTGTTACAGTAAGGGTTCACATTGGGGGAAAGACTGTAACTACTGTAATAATACCAAGCCAAGCCACCCGTGACGCTGGGCCATGAAGAGCCGAAAAAACCCACCGCTTTATTACAAGCGTGCTGAGCTACAAATCCGAGCCGCCAAGGGAGGGGGTGGCAAATGGTGAGCACTTTCGTGGCCGCTTTGATGTTTTCAGTGGCCGCGCGGCTCACTGAGAACATCAAACCGGCCGCGAAAGTGATCAGCAGTCTGAGAAATGGTGCGCGCGCCGTGCGCACATGCACTGTAGCTGGAGGCCTGAAAAGCACTAGTCTGCACTTCCAAATCCCCCGTTTACTAAAGCTCTCACCAGAGCAGTGCTAAAGCGCTGGCTCAGGCGAGACCTTAAAAGGGGCTAGGATACATCCATTACCTCTCATGCTGCCAGTATTGATTGGGTACAATCTCCATTTTGGGTATAACGCACTTTGATGGTTGTATCCCGGTGCAGGAGATTAAGGAGCTCTAATAAGGGGGCCTCAATTGCTGCCAAATCCATAGGTGCCCAAAGCTTCTCCCTATCAACGAAGTCAAAGACACAGTAGAGGTGCATAAATGCCAGATGTAAGGCACCCCTTCTAGCTTAGACAGATTTCCCTGTTATCAAGGATAGTTTAGGAGCTTGTTCAACTGCCAAGCCCCGGCCGAAATCCACATTGCACCTCTGAAAAAAATCAATTAGTGTCAGCCCAATCTTCCAGTGTGGCTAGACTTACTTTCCCTAATATTTTGACAGATGAATCCAAAAGTGATATAGGGCCGCAACAAGCTGGCACGATAATTGACTCCCTCCAAGATTCCACTGGGCCTCCCCTTATTTCAGCACCAAGTACGTTTGTTATTAAGGGTGCCCAAAAGGTAGGATTATACCTAAATAAGTCAATAGGTTCCCCATTGGGGACTGATGCCTTCCTGGCATCTTAGAATGGCCTTAGTGACATCTGGAACCTCAATAGTGTTGCCTTATGAGGCTCGTCGGGTGAGGAGGAAGGTAAAGGGTCTGGGTTTGAAGGCTGTTCAAGCACTAAATTGTCTGAATTAAAGATTTTTGAGAAGTGAAGTACCCAGTCGTTAGCCGGAATGTGACATTCCATACCAACATCTAAACAGTCAGAAAAATTGACGGTTTACAATTCCCCAAAATGCTCTGCTGTCTCTAAATTGTGCGCCCACTACCAGGGCTTCCCGAACTTTGATTTTAATTTCTTCCCTTCTTTTTCTAAGACATTTTTATATTAATTTCCAGAATTCCTAAGAGCGAATATATTGGGAGGGACCATTTTAGAGGCCTTTTTAAGGTTTTTAAGGGCAGCGGTGCAATCGGAATGGAACCATTTTTGAGCTGGGTGATCCTTGAGTGTCTTCTCTCTAGTCAACATAGGTGAAACAGTATTACAAACCACCACAAAACTGTACAGGACTTTATCTGATTCTGCTTCGGCAGACAGACAGACAGCACATTATGTCCTCATATTTATCAATTATTAAGTCCTTAAAAAAATTGTTCGGCTCTATAGTGTTCCACTTCATACATACACCCTTATTCAAAGAGTATTGTAATGGGGTCCTATTCCCGGGCTTAGTTCTTATGTGTAAAGAAAAAGAAAAACCTGACAATAATAAGATTGTGATCACTGACTATGGAACAGCAAGTTTCATAGCTAACTGTTTTAGGAACAAGTTCTGTCGAGAGTTTAATCAGTTCTATTGTACCACCTCTGCCCCTCCCAACAAACGCGGGTGGATTAGAAATACCCAATCCTTGCATGTCTATTGAAAA
This sequence comes from Triturus cristatus, assembly GCF_964204655.1. Lineage (NCBI taxonomy): Eukaryota > Metazoa > Chordata > Amphibia > Caudata > Salamandridae > Triturus > Triturus cristatus. The sequence goes on from NC_140587.1 coordinate 452,854,676, forward strand.
GCGTAAATTATGTGTCAGGACTATCCAGTTTAAAGCTTCCCCATATGTTGTATGTAAGAAGTGAGTCACATAATCACATTGCAAATCCGTCACCCCACAAACACGTTCTTCACTAATGGGACACCTAGCAATATTTAAATCCCCTTACCAAATAGGAGACACATGGTTGCTTTTACTGCAGACAAAATCTGAAATACATCTATCAAACTCATCTATTATAGAAACTTGTGTTCGGAAAACTAATAAAAATAAAAATTAATTAACACAACTTTTGCAGAACCTTTTTCCCTGACACTTAAGTTGCCACCATTGACAGGGACTAAGACGGCTAAGCCTCCTTTCACCCTGCATGATGCTGAGGGGATAGCTGGGGTACAAAAGGATGGGTATCCATTCACTTAAAAGTGTTCTAATGCCCAAGTCTCTTGACAGCATATAATATCAAAATTCTTGATGAAAAGTAACCAGTTGTCATTTATCAGTTTCTGACGAATCCCCACAATGTTCCAAGAAAGTAATGAAGGCCAGGAGATTTCACCACTGGCTCCAGTGCTAAGCTTTGGTTAGGTGAATCCCGAAAGTGACTTGCAAGCTCGGGAGCAATTGCAAGTGAAGTAATAGAATAGGGGCAAGTAGAAGCCATTGACAGTCAATCAATTTTAGAAACACCAGATAATGGTTCAAATGATTACTGATGGAAATTGGAGCCGTGGGAACTGGCCTGTGCTTGGTGAAGTCAGCGGCCCTATTGGGGGGGTTAGGAAAAACAACGAATGGGAGGGCACCTGTCTTGCGCTGCTGGTTAGCTAAATGATCAAGATGAGACAGCAGGGAGCACACTAGATCTAAATATTTCAAATGAATAACCATACAATGCCCTTTAAAGGTTTTAGGTGATGGGCCCATCCAGTGTGCTCTCTGAGCCATTATAATATTGTTCACAATGTGTGTCAACAACCCTGCATTTTTCTTGCATATATGAGCAGCTTTATATTTTAGTCTCAGGCTATCCTCTTGGGCTCCTTCATCCAGAGGGGACACCCCCTCCAGAATGATCACATATGGGGTGCATTCTGGAGGTAGATGTAAGTGGGCCAAACGCCTGCCTATCGATGATGTCAGTGCCTGCTGGCTGTGAGGTTTTTCAGAGGAAACAGGGTGGCAAGGATCCATTACTCGGTTCGGAATAGCTGTACTTGTCTCTGTAAAACTGGCATCGTTCGAGACCGTCATAGTTGATGGGCATATAGGAGCAACAGTGGGAGAACATTGAAATGCGAGACTCTGGAGTAAGGCCTCCTGTTGTGCCCCTGAGTTACCTAGCAGAATCTATTTTGCACCTCAGTCAGAGCTTGTACTCTGGCAGCCAGAGATTTAATCTACCCCAGCAAGTCCTGTTGGAAGCTCTTCAATAGGGCCTCCACACTTATAAAAAAAAGGTTTGCAGCACTCTTGTATGGTAACCTTAAGATTGAGCCTATTGATAGAATTGTTCTAGGTTGGCTGCAAGGCACAGTTCGGACCAATCCCCCATCCAACTGGGCCTGATGTTTTCCCTTCCCTCCACTTCCTTTTAGAGGGGGGTGGTTTGTTAACTCCAGATATGGGAGGACCGGAGCAGATAGGTGAAATACTATCCAGATTATCATGCACAATACAAGGATTATTGGGTTTACCTTTTTATAGCTCTTAGTGGTAGACTTAGTAAGCAAAGACTCCCTCTGGTCATTTTCCACTGGTCATTTTCTACTTTTACCACTTTTGGCCCTATAATGACTTCAGGGGGCTTGGTAGAAATAGCCCCCATCGCGGTTGATAGATATGAAGTGATTGAGGGGTAGAGAGAGAAAGCCTTTATTTATCCCCCTCTGTTTCTACTGTGGGAAAGTCTCTTCTTCCCCATGGTTGAAGAGGTCGAGGTAAACATGCAGTCAATTGCTTGATTGCGATTGACAAATGGTTCTATGAATGTAAAAAACAATAACAGACAATAACAGATAGGACAAGATCACCAACCTTTTGGTTGCCAGCTTCAGTAATGATTAAAATCAGCCCATGAGCCAAGAACTATGGCACAGCCCAGCCTTGTCAGGCCGCGGATGAGCAGAGACGGGCCCACTCTAGGCCTAGTCTTTGCCCGGCATGCGCCTGGGCGAGTCCCGCACTGCAGGATTGAAGCTGGGGTTAACAGCACCTGCCTGGTGTGAAAACTAGCAAGGACGGCCTCCCTGCTGCAAGTTGCACTGGGCCCTGAAGTTTGTGGCCCTCGCCAAGTGAAAGGTCCGTCCCACTCTGCAGGAACAAAATATAGCGAGGGCGACCTCCCTGCGGCAAGTTGCACTGGGCCCTAAAGTCTGTACCCCCTGCCGCGTGAAAGCGACTCATCAGTAAGATGTGTATGTATGTGTGTGTGTGTATCACACACAAGTGAATGGGTGTCTGGGATTAGCTAAAGTTGTGTTTTTGACCAGTCCCCATGTTAGAGCTGCAAAGCCCTCTCTGGTGACAAAGTGAGATAGAAACACAGGCAGGAGAGGGTGGGCAGATCCTTCCAGCCATGTTCAGGTGAAGGGAGGTGACACTCAAGTAAGGAGTGAAGTCTATGTTAAGCATGATCTGTGGTACCGGGCAGAAGTCATTTTTCAAGAACCCCAAGTACAGTAGCCATACTTCTTATCCTGCACCCTACTTAATTGGGACACCATAGTATTATGGTGAGAATAGTTCCTCAAGGAGGGGTTACTGTGTGGGGTAGGTGGGCTGTCTATGTGGTATTACCCAGGCTACAAGGTAGGGAAGATTCTCTTGGTTCTAGAATTGGATCTAGAGAGGGAAGGATCTTTTCTGTTTTCCCTCATAGTAACAGGCCTTGGTTGGCTTGGATCCCAGATGTGCTCTGCGAGGTAAAACGGCCTATGATGGGGCTCTAAATCATGTTTGATATGTCCTGCATTGTATGCTTACTTGATTTATAATTCACTACTGTGTGTTTTTTTACTGGTGTTGGGTTTAGAAATATAGAATATATTCTAGAGCCTTGAGGTCTGCATTTATTCTCCATTGGTTGATTCTTCCTAACCCAGCAAAAGGGAAACTCTCTTGGAGGTTAGGTATCCGGTGACGTCAAGTGAGCGTTATGCGGTGCAGATACTTATTCCTTTGGAATTCTGAGCTACAGCCAATATGTCTACAGGTAAATTAATTTGTAACAGAAAAAAACTATTTAGAAAAATTGCTCCTGCCCTAATCACCATGCAAGTCATTACCAATGAGCTTGTGCTATGGCTGTTAGAGATGATGTCTGGGCGATTTGTTCCTGTGTAACGACCTAATGATGGCGGCTGCTGTCTTGATGCTGCTACAGAGAGACCATCTAGACTAGAGTGTGCTAGGAAGTGAAACATGACAATAGACACTCCATCGAATCAGAGTTTGCAGGAGATATAGCTACCAAAGATGATTCTACAGGAGAGTCTTTTGTAGAGTTTTCAAAAACTGGCAATATGGAGGTAAATAAAAAAGATCTTTGAAATGTTATTACACAGATTATGCGGCCTCACCTGGGTATGTAAATATCGAGAATTTTAGCTAAACCGTAAAGATTTACCAGATATCTAAAAACTCTGGAAGTGCCACAACAGCTCTACCTGTACCGCTGCCTATTTTGGGGTCTCTATCCAAGAGAGTGAGAATGTACACAGTCAGCAATTTGGACTCTCCAACCAATTTGCAAAACGAATATTTTCTTGATGTGGAGGACCATATCACCATGTAGGGTGAGGTTGTGGGCCTTCAGGAACATAACTGCACAGTCATAGCCCATGCCCTGTTAAGAGGTTGTACAGAGACTGTTTACTGTAAGAAGGCTCTTCCTGACTGGGGATCTAATTTCATAAAGCGAACCAGATGAGTGCATGAATACTTACACATTTCCCACCTCATGCCACCCTCAGATTAATGATCAGGTTGAGGATTTTAACACATTTTAAGTTATATGGCAGGTTAGCCCAATTGAAGCCAAAGTGGCACATCCTTCTACTCTACATGTCATTACCTACATTGAGGGATGCAGAAAGAAGTGGAGTTCAGGACCCTACATCTGCTCTTCGGCCTAATGTCTGAGGCGCACTCATCCTTGTCAAGGAAGGGAACAAGAGGTCTCGTCCAGGAGATGTCAATGACCATGTACTGGAGCCTTTAAAATAAAATGGAATGTCTCATACATAAAGAAAAAAATAATCTCCCAGCATAAGATGAACCTCTGTCATGTACTTGTGTGATTAAAGGGCAGCTCTGAGTGGGTACCAAGAAGATCTGGAGGTCCCCATAAAGAATTCTAAAAATATGAAAAATGATTTTTACATATCACAGAGTGCGCCTGTTATTAAAATATGGCAGCTTTCGGTCTACTGTCCATCTTCTTAGGATGCTAGGCACTGGAAAAGGTTAAAGGTTATGCACTCCAAATCCATTTTCTGCGATTCATGTGGATCAACGTCATTTCCTATAGTGCAAATTCCTTGCAGGGTGGTGCTAAGCTAAGACTTTTTTCTAGGACATTCAAAAAGCAGCTGATATATATGTATATGTTGCATAATCATCAGCATTACCAGCATCTTTAGCGCTCCTCCCCTGTCATGTGGATCAGTTATCTGTGATATGCAATGCTATTTCTTCCTTGATGGCATTTTGCTGGATGGCATCATGGTGTATACATGTTTCCATTGAACCTTGACTCTCAGTGTAAAGAATTCCTTGGGGAATAACAAAGTTAACGTATTGGAAATGTGAAAATGTAGCACGGTGCTTAAAGATTTTAAATTGGGAACGCTGCGGCATTGCTTGCTTTTAAGGTCTCAATGTATGTGGGGAAATCAACAAAGCCCTAAACAATTATGGGAAAAACTCGAGCCTCCCTGCTGAAGCTGCCTTCAGCATGCATTGATTAAAACGAAAGTTCAAAACGAGGGTTGACTTTATTTAGCACAGATTTACTTCATTAATGTTTTATTCTCAGGTGTTGGACTTGGAGAACCTTCCCGAACCCGCAGAGGTTATTGATTGTGGTGTTCGTGACAGTGCCGAGGGCCACTTGAATTATTCATGCCAGGCTGCACCGCCCGCACACAGCTTTTCTGGGAATATTTTCAGTCGGAATCACTAATTAGCACATATGCGAAATCTTCTCAAAGCTTTTGGGAGCTCTCCTCATTACTTTTTCATTTCCTTCTATTTGCCTAACCTATGTCATGGATGAAAATTCAAGAAGACAGGCTGGAAGAATTGTTCATATTAAATGTGCAAGTGCCAAGGGGATGCAGGGGGGAGGAAGGAATGTGCACCACTGTGTGATTGTGGCACAATGTAGAGTTGCAACGAATGTCTCAAAAGATCACCGAAGTATTTATTTACCTTTGCAGTGAACCAGGCAGTGGCCTTAAAAGGAGTGCAGGAGATCTTTGGACAGAATACCACTGGGAGCTAGAATCAGAGAAGGGTTTACTGAACTCCCGACAGCAGGAGCGTGGCTCATATAATCCGTGTATGGACAACTTTGCAAACTTTGGGACACAACACTGTGCGAACGTTTTCCTTAAAATATCAGGACTGCTTCATCTCCAGCAAACTTTTGTCCGAGTCTTATATGTAGTCGCTCTCGAATTCTTTTGTAAAATCCCCGTTTCTTCCATAGACAATTATTTTTCGCTTGTCAGTTCCACAATAACGCATACTTCAAAATAGTGTGATTGTACATTTAAAAGTTTTATTTTTGTTCTCCACGGAGCCTAAGGCGACGCCCAGGTCCACCAATGTTGGAGGTATTCCCTTCCCCTCCCCTCTGTAGACACAGATTTACAGGGTCCATTTCCAGCTCTCTGGTGTACACTTCCCAGTCCGCTAAACATATTTGGTCACATGCAATATCACAGCACTGTGGTGCAATACCACTTTGCAATTTTAAATTCATGATTTGTAAATGTAAAATGAGAATTCGCTGTCATTAAAAGCCATTAGCATGCCTAAATCCAAATTACGTGCACACACTGATTAGTGAATCAGCCCCAATGCCATTTCAGAAAACTTCCAAAGCTGGTGGACTAGGACAACGCAAAAAAGCAATATTTCTCATGGCCTCACCGAACTTATCTTTTTGGGTGTGTTACTTGCTCTCGAATCGTACTAAACTGGAAGGAACTCGATAAGTATTGGCTGAGGCAGGTGAGACAATACACGGCACCGGAAGCCTGTTCAAAGGTAACATCTGTGTGTCAAGCATCGTGCAGTGCAACGGCTGGACACGGAAGCGATGGAAATATAACCAGCTGGTCTAGTTACTGCTGACCAATTGTCAATCCTGTTTCGTTCCCCCTTTTTGCCTGGTTATCCATGTCCTCTCCCACCAGTCAATGATGATATTTCCGGATTTTTCTTTTGATTCGTCATTTTTCGCAAACCCTCCACCAGTACCCACATACATTTCTATGTTAATCAGAAACAGAAACATTGCAAAGTATGAAAGCATGACAAAATCAACAGATAATTATAAAATAATATGGAAATGCAATAACAAACAAATACGTCAAGTGAAAAAGTAATTAATTGTGTAGACCGCTAACCATCAGGAGTCCCACTATTAGGGTATGAACTAAGTTGACCTAAAATACATCAACGTAGCTTTGCTCCTTTTATGACACCGTGTTAAAGCCAATACTTCTGGCTTTATTGTAACAACACATGCAAACAGAATTTGTACGTCTGTGTTTCGATACCTTAGCACATGAAAGCTAGACCTATCGAAGTAAGTTCCATTCTTATCGCAGATGCCATTAGAAACAGAACCGAATGAAAAGGCTGACGTTTGGCAGAGCATGAAAAGCTTGGGGGGAGGGGCTGGTGCCCCCTCCCTTTTACAAATAGCGTTTGGCCCTGGAGGATGGTTCCCTGGGACCCAAAGTGGTTTGGGGAGGGAGGCTGTTCACCACGCTCAGCTTTAAAAAAAATGCCCCAGGGTATGGGGTCCCTGAGGCCTGAAGGCCAATCCCACGCCATGCACAGAATGGGGTTGGCAGACTGTGGGGGCTGGCTGCAGTCCTGGCTGCAGGCCAGGCCCTATGGCAGAGCACACACCATGCACAGTCGAAAGCAATGCGCAATGTGGGGTTGACTGTCTGCAGGGGGTGTTACCACAGGGTGTAGCCACAGGCTAGGCCCCGAGGCCAACCCTTGCAGCGCATAGTTGATGGCCTTGCACAGCAGGGGTTGGCTTTACAGATGGTAATAAAATATTACTTTATGTTAAAAAAAACTAGAAATTCACTGAAAAAAGAGGTTAAGGTAGCGTTATTGTTAGATGAGAATTTCAGTGGCATTTCTAGGCCCTCAGTTATCTTTACTCCCATTTCACCCCAATCACCTTACCCTCACATCCATCTTCTGAAAAACCAAGTATTTCAAATGATTATTCTCCTGTTTCAGGTGTTCCATTAGTCCCCGCAATCTTCTGCATGCAAGATTTCAGGCCCTCCATTGGTAATTTCCTGCAAGCCTCTTCCCCTTCTCCGCCATACTCCAGCTTGTTCCTCAACCACCTGCCACATCTAGCCAGCCCTCAGTCCCTGCCCAATGTACCTAATTTCAAGGAGATGGCCTTGCAAGAAGACCACATGAAAGGGATCCCTTACTGTTTACATCTTTCTAATCAACACTGGTTCATTTTAACTCGTTGACTTCACTTTACTCCCCACTTGAACTAAATCTGGGCAATTAAACAATCCTGCTTGCCTCAATCAGCTTTCATTTAAAAGTGAAATAAAATCCACCTTTCTGTTCTCCTTTCCCCCGTGTCATAAATGTCTCACTATAGCCTCTTCCCCTCTCCAAAATCAGTTATGAAACCTGTATACTCCTGTTTTCAACATTTCTCCTTAATTGCGTTAATTGTGCTATCTGCTCCCATAATATCGGTACACACCTGTTTTCAAACATGCAGAACAACCTGGAGGGTGAGAGCCAGGGTCCAGTGGCATCAGTGAAATAATTTGCCCTATAAACATGTTACATCACACAAAGTGATGTCAGATAACCTTTCATCATGTGATAAGAAGTGATATCACATGGCCTTTGCCTCAGTGACATCACAGGCAGCACCATGAGCAAGTTCTCACATTTATCTAGCATACATTATGTACCAAGCTGGTGAAGACAAGTAATAAATTCTACAAGCAAGAAGTCTGAAAATTAATTTTGCATAACATATCCCACTGACAGACACTCGTTCACCAAAACTCTCAAATCGAATAACATGCTACCTGCCTGCAAATTCTCTTTGGCGTCTCCTCAGTAGTAAGGAGTGGTATATAAACGTGATTACAATGCAAGGCAGTTAGTATCCAAACGGTTTTCACACCAAATACAATCCTACCTGTTTATGGTCACAGAAAGTTGGCAAACACAGTTTTAACACAGAGCTATTGAAGTTTACAAACGTTAAATCACTTTAAAGTTTGTAAACAGGGTACATACTTTTTTAAGGAAGTGAATATATTCCTGGCCGATGGTTAAATAGTACCTAATCTCTGATATTTTGCCAGCGGCCAGCTAAATATCTGAAACTTCACTGTTTAGCTGGCCACAGGCTAAATAGTAGAGATCATGTGGCTATTTGCCTGGCAGCCAGATAAATAGCATTTTGGATGTCATTATTTACCCAGACAAGAACAAAAATAGGTACTCCAGATAATGGTACGGTAGCGGCCCTCTTGTAATTGGTATTCAGCATGTGTAAAGCATTTGAAAGTAAGTGCATATCAAATGTACAGTAGTATGTACCAAGGTAACTGCATGAATTAAGTTGTTTGCAGAAGAAGAAATAGTAAAAACTATTTTGAATTAAAACGTTTATGTTATTTTAATATTAAAATAAGAAAGTTAAGAATCAAACCTCTTGAGGATACTGCACACTGGAGCTTCAGGATACAGCACACAGGCATTTTGTGCTGCACTTTAGGAATATTTGGCTCTCTGCAAAGAATAATGAGTATGGTGTTAAAGCATGTTACATAAAGGATTTCTTTATTAGTGATCAGACGTTTTTTTTTAATGTTGATGATCTTCCTTGGCCAAGGGCCCAAAGGAACAGAAGGGCCAGGAGTAGAAGGAACAGAAGGACCTGGACCATAATGAAAAGGAGGGCCAGAGTGCACCAACCAGGGCTAGAGGGCTGAAGACTAAGGGTGGGGTGTGCGGAGTTTTGCCTACTCCGCGCTCCACGAAGTAGGCGGAGTAGGCAAAACTCCGCACACTCCGTGGCGGGCGGAGTTGACCAGCCCCCGCCTCCCACCCGCCCTATTAACAATTACTATACAAGCTTAAAAAACACGATATAAAGTATTAAAATGCCGAACCTGAGCTGCGGCGTCCCAGGGCTGTCCTCCATCGCGACTTCTTGATGACTACTGCACATGCGCGGGTGCCCGTGCATGCCCATTTCTCGCGAGCAATGCACCTGACCTGCCAGGGCCTGACTTCTAGACAGGCCCTGCGGCTAATGCCACACCTCGCACGATGAAAGGCTGTGCTCAGGTGGGGCTGGCGCCTTGTGGGTGGGTTGGCTGCCTCCAGGTGGGTAGGCCACAAAGCCTGGCTGCAGGCTGGGCCCTGTTGCCAACCCCCTGCTTTGCCTGGCCAAAAGCTGAGCGCAGCATGGGGTTTGCTACCTGTGGGGGGTTTGCCGCACATCCTGGCCTCAGGGCAGATCCTGCGGACAACCCCCAAGTAACATTATGGTTAGTTGTGATTTAAAGATGCGTTTTTGGTTTTAAAAAACGTAGAAATTCACTGAAAAAACCCAAAGTTAAAGTTACGTTATAGTTAGGTGAATATATCAGGGACAACATTAAGATTTTAAACTAAAAATAAAAACACAGAAATTCACCAGTTATAAATAGCAGAGCTGATTTCAGTGACAACATAACAATTTACAAGAAAGAAAATCACTGAAATTTACCAGTGAGTATAATTTGTGCCCTTAGCTAATTATAGCTTGCTCCCCTACAATGCACAATTATCGCATCGAAAAGGACATAAGGAAGAAGAAGGAATAAGCAGGCCAGCACAAGCCAGAGTATTGAATTGCAAAGATTCAGAAGTTGTGGAAAGTATGGTACGAGCATAAGAAGATGGAGGAGAGAGGGCAGGGATAAGGTGAAGAAGAAGAGGTGTCGTAGCAGCAGCTCAACTTTGCCAGTTGGGTCAGATGAAGTACAGGGGCCCTATTACATTTACGGTACAAAAGGGGGTGGTGATGGACGGAGCATCAGAACCAATCAAACACTCACACCCAGTCAACAGATCTGGGTTTGATCCATCACCGTTCTTTAGCCCACTCTGCCACCCCAGTTCAGACATGGCCATATGCAAATCAGTCTGACCCTGTGCCTCATGGGAACAGTCCAGCCCGAACTGCAAAGCCATGCCTTCCCTGGACCGGAAACAAGCTTCCTAGGACCGGTTTCTGGCATTTCAGCCGTCTTCAGCCAGGCTTGCTTGAATCCAGTGGCAAAGTGAGCAAGGGACTCACGTCTGAGCATACCCTGCCAACTTATGGCGAACAAAGCGGTACAAAAGGGGGTGGTGATGGACGGAGCATCAGAACCAATCAAACACTCACACCCAGTCAACAGATCTGGGTTTGATCCATCACCGTTCTTTAGTGCTTTGTTCGCCATAAGTTGGCAGGGAATGCTCAGACGTGAGTCCCTTGCTCACTTTGCCACTGGATTCAAGCAAGCCTGGCTGAAGACGGCTGAAATGCCAGAAACCGGTCCTAGGAAGCTTGTTTCTGGTCCAGGGAAGGCATGGTTTGGCAGTTCGGGCTGGACTGTTCCCATGAGGCACAGGGTCAGACTGATTTGCATATGGCCATGTCTGAACTGGGGTGGCAGAGTGGGCTAAAAAATGGTGATGGATCAACCCCAGATCTGTTGACTGGGTGTGAGTGTTTGATTGGTTCTGATGCTCCGTCCATCACCACCCCCTTTTATACTGCTTTGTTCGCCATAAGTTGGCAGGGAATGCTCAGACGTGAGTCCCTCGCTCTCTTTGCCACTGGATTCAAGCAAGCCTGGCTGAAGACGGCTGAAATGCCAGAAACCGGTCCTAGGAAGCTTGTTTCTGGTCCAGGGAAGGCATGGTTTGGCAGTTCGGGCTGGACTGTTCCCATGAGGCACAGGGTCAGACTGATTTGCATATGGCCATGTCTGAACTGGGGTGGCAGAGTGGGCTAAAAAATGGTGATGGATCAACCCCAGATCTGTTGACTGGGTGTGAGTGTTTGATTGGTTCTGATGCTCCGTCCATCACCACCCCCTTTTGTACTGCTTTGTTCGCCATAAGTTGGCAGGGAATGCTCAGACGTGAGTCCCTTGCTCACTTTGCCACTGGATTCAAGCAAGCCTGGCTGAAGACGGCTGAAATGCCAGAAACCGGTCCTAGGAAGCTTGTTTCTGGTCCAGGGAAGGCATGGTTTGGCAGTTCGGGCTGGACTGTTCCCATGAGGCACAGGGTCAGACTGATTTGCATATGGCCATGTCTGAACTGGGGTGGCAGAGTGGGCTAAAAAATGGTGATGGATCAACCCCAGATCTGTTGACTGGGTGTGAGTGTTTGATTGGTTCTGATGCTCCGTCCATCACCACCCCCTTTTGTACTGCTTTGTTCGCCATAAGTTGGCAGGGAATGCTCAGACGTGAGTCCCTTGCTCACTTTGCCACTGGATTCAAGCAAGCCTGGCTGAAGACGGCTGAAATGCCAGAAACCGGTCCTAGGAAGCTTGTTTCTGGTCCAGGGAAGGCATGGTTTGGCAGTTCGGGCTGGACTGTTCCCATGAGGCACAGGGTCAGACTGATTTGCATATGGCCATGTCTGAACTGGGGTGGCAGAGTGGGCTAAAAAATGGTGATGGATCAACCCCAGATCTGTTGACTGGGTGTGAGTGTTTGATTGGTTCTGATGCTCCGTCCATCACCACCCCCTTTTGTACTGCTTTGTTCGCCATAAGTTGGCAGGGAATGCTCAGACGTGAGTCCCTTGCTCACTTTGCCACTGGATTCAAGCAAGCCTGGCTGAAGACGGCTGAAATGCCAGAAACCGGTCCTAGGAAGCTTGTTTCTGGTCCAGGGAAGGCATGGTTTGGCAGTTCGGGCTGGACTGTTCCCATGAGGCACAGGGTCAGACTGATTTGCATATGGCCATGTCTGAACTGGGGTGGCAGAGTGGGCTAAAAAATGGTGATGGATCAACCCCAGATCTGTTGACTGGGTGTGAGTGTTTGATTGGTTCTGATGCTCCGTCCATCACCACCCCCTTTTGTACTGCTTTGTTCGCCATAAGTTGGCAGGGAATGCTCAGACGTGAGTCCCTTGCTCACTTTGCCACTGGATTCAAGCAAGCCTGGCTGAAGACGGCTGAAATGCCAGAAACCGGTCCTAGGAAGCTTGTTTCTGGTCCAGGGAAGGCATGGTTTGGCAGTTCGGGCTGGACTGTTCCCATGAGGCACAGGGTCAGACTGATTTGCATATGGCCATGTCTGAACTGGGGTGGCAGAGTGGGCTAAACAATGGTGATGGATCAACCCCAGATCTGTTGACTGGGTGTGAGTGTTTGATTGGTTCTGATGCTCCGTCCATCACCACCCCCTTTTGTACTGCTCTATTACATTTACAGCACACAACACTATCCCTTTTTGCGCCATGGTGCATCTTCAAACAGGTTTGGCGTGCATAAACAGGGAAAGTGCACCATATTAGGTTGAATGTGCTGCCTTCATGGCAGCCGCAAACTTGGGGCAGCGCATTCAAGTGAAATACGGAGTGGCTTCTTCAAAGTCGCTCCATATTTCAATGTCTGCAATTTTAAGAGGGGGGAGAAATAGGTGAGTGACTGCATCTGCCTGCAAGGAGATGTCTGGAGGGCACATAAGACCCACTTGGCCCCCTCCAAAGGGCTGCCTCTTTTTTGTGCCACTCTCTCAGTGCGCTTTCTGACAGCATATTTACATCTGCTCCCGGGTCCATAATAGTGTGGGTGTAGAGGTAAAGAGAATCCTTCATTTGCATTGAACCACACCCGAATGCAAATGTGGGAACACCCTCTTAAAATAGCGCTAGAACAACATCTGCGCTAGCATTGTTTGTATTACAGAAGGGGCTGCACAAGCATGTGCTGCCCCTTCTGTAATACCAAAGTGCACTGGCAGTGCACAAAGCAGTTGCAAACGCCCACTGTGCCCCAGGGGCACTTCTATACTACAGTCCCAGGAGAGGGAGCACAGAAGACACTTAGGGGCATCTTTATGGGGATTTGGCGCAGGGCAACACAGCAAGCCACCCTGCTACGCTGCCCTGCGTCAAAGTGAAAGGGCAGGAATGTGCCGTATCTATGGCATACAGTGCATTCCTGTCTTTTCTACCTGCGCTGACGCCATTCCAGCAGCCTAGTGCCAATGTGCAAGGGTGTCTGTGTTGCATGCAGGATTGTTTTTGTGTAGGAAGGGGCACCTTCCTTCCCATAAACAATCCTGTGAGGCTTTTTCCTCTTTTTAGCACACATAGAAAAAGAAAAAACAAGGATAAGTAAAGTTATTTTTCCTCATTGCGCCTTCCCTGTGGAGGCGTAAGATTTTGGCGCATCCCCAGGTTTCCACAGTCTTGTAGATCTGGGGATGTGTCAAAATCCATGGGTGTTGCGTGGGAACACCCATCACAGTGCCTATGGGACACCTCCCTAGCGCAGAGTAAGGTAACGCAGCGATTTGCGCTGCCTTGCCTTAATCCATATCTATGAGGCCATTCAAAGCCATGCAAAGTGGCTTTGTGTGAACTCATAAATATGATTTGGTGGTTTGCACTGCAGTTGCGTCACAAACAGTGATGAAACCATGACGCAAGGGGCTTGTAAATATGCCCCTTTGATTGAGCAGAGGATGCAGCTGTTGAATGGAGATGGAGGGAAGTCATATTTGGCCCTGGGCCTACCGAAGCATAGAGAGGACATCAACAAATTACTTCAGTATAACAGGGCTTGTGTTTCTATTGTGAGAAGTTTAGGAGGCAGAAGTAGTACACACAGCTACAAACTGGACTTTAGTATAGATACAGTTCCAGTGGGTGGCCAGGAACTGACTCAATGAGCCGCTTGGAATAGTCCCCTTGCGGAAAAGGCGTACAATATTAGGATAAGGGAGGTTAACAGGAAGAAGGCCTACACTGGCACTTCAATGGAGGACCATGTAAAGTTGAGTATTGCTGTCCAATATGGGTGACTGTTTCAATAATAGCATCATGGTAGGGAGCAGAGGAGGAGTAGGGCTGCGTAGGAGAAAGGACATCTTATCACTGCCCATCCTGTTACTTGCAGATGTGGAGGTACCAGCTGGCAGCTGTCATGAACCAGTTGGTAGCAGCAAAAAAATAGCAAGATTTATTTAGTCGGTCACCTGAAGCATCGCTCTCTAGAAGTACCAGCTGGGCAAGAAGAACCAGGAGGTGCCCACAGAAGGCGACCAGATAACAGAGGGTGTCCTGTGGGTGGGAGGGGAACACATGATTTGCAAGATCACATAGGAGCAGCAACCCTGCCGCTTACGTTATTATATTTGAGCTTGCATAGGGCTGGTCCATTGGCATGATCTGTCCCTAAGGGACTTTCTTCACCACTTCTGACATCTGTAAATAACGAGTAAGATTTGATGCTCTTAGTAATATGGCAAGGCTTGTTACTGTAAGTAAGAATTGTTGCAGAATAGCTATCTACAGCGTTGGCATTTGTTTTGTAATGTTTTAATATCTGGAAAAATCAATGGGAGGCTGGCCGGTTTGCACCAGGTCCCTATGTACCACCACAAAAGACTCATAGAATTATCAAGTTAGTATGTGTCCTGTAGAAAGCACAATTTCATTGAAAATGGGCAGAAGGTCCTTTTCTGTGCACAAGCTTGGGTGAAAAATGAGAGCAGGATAAAGCCGCTTGTTCTTTAGCAGAATTGGTTTATAGGTGATCCATTAATGATTATTCACCTACAAATTATGATATATTTCTAGATATTGTGTATGATGTCTTTGCTACATTACATTACAGGCAGTAGCGGCCCGTCCCCTGCCAAAGTGGTAAGCCTGGCTGGAGGAGCGAGGGAGGGGCTTGAGGGTTTGGGGGACAAATGTATTTTTTAAAAACAAAGCTTACCTGAACGCCGCCATGTGCTGCATCACCCTCCTCCAGGCTTCTTCTTCTGGGCACAGGCACCCAGACTGCACTGCGGCCAATCATGACGCTGCATGAAAGCAGCGTCAGGACTGGCCTGAGCGCTGTCAACTTGCTCCCAGGCAGACTGGGAGCCTGTGTCTGGTCTCTCCAGCCCCAGCAACGCAGCTGGGGTTGGAGAGAGCTTCACTGCGCATGAGGGTTTGGCAGGCATGAAACGGCCGGCCAAAACCTCATGCGCAGTGATGGGAGTGCCCACCACTCCCCCACCAGCAGTGTCATTCCCTGGAACCACCCCAATGGTCGTCAGAGTCCTGAGGGCGGGTCCAGGGGATTGAAATTAAACAGGTTTAAAACCTGTTTTATTATTGTTTTATTTGATGGTGGTGGCAGGGGGGCGTCGCTCCTCCGCCCTAATGGAGCAGCCACCGCTAATTACAGGCCCAATGTGGCAGGATGTGTCTGCATGAAAATAAAGTAAGATTAGAGATAGATATAAAGTGCAACTGTGTTGGTAGAGACACAAGGACTTAAATATCTATGCATTGCTGCAGAGAAGGCCTGGCTCTGGTTGAGGTATTATTTTTCAATCCTGAGGACAAATTATATGTTAGTCAATATGTGGCTGTATAGTAAGTGGTCATAACAACTCTCGGCTACAGAGTCCAGGATCAGAAGAAGCATAGCAAAGTTTAGACAAACAATAGCGAGTCTTGGAGCTACCTTTCTGGTAAAGCAAAAAAAGTCCAGGGCCAAAAGAGAAACATAGTAGATATAGGAAGACATTGGTAAAGATGACGATTATACTGTGTGCCTGGTGTTAAAGTTGGTCAAGCAAATTTACAGACTTGAACAACATACTGGTCCACTTCTGTCCTTCAGCAAAAATCTAATGTATGTATAAAAGGGGTGGGGGCTTGGAGTGACAGTCAAAGATAGATCCTGGCTCATTTACTGCGATCTTTGACCTCGTATTCCCCACTCAGTTCACTTGACATCAATGCACCTCCCAACAAGAGCACCTGACATGACGAGGCAGGCCGACATAATTGCAGATTGTCCAAGACGGAAATCCCTTTAATTAGCTGTAGGTTTCTGAAGTGAAAGTACCTAAGAGACCAATCTGGCTTAAAAGTAATACCCAGCCACCCGTTCAATCAATGCCCTGTTCGTTCTTGTTTTTAAGTAAAAGAATTTCTGCTCAGCCTTCAAAGGCCAATCTCGGTGATCAATATTTCTAGCGAGTGACCGAGGAGGGTGATTGTGGAGTAATCATCTGTGTTTTACTCACGCGGTAGACGGCTCCTTGTTTACGCCATGCTGCTCTTCATGCTTATTTGATGTACACTGGAGCCTGGCTGCCACGCGCAGTTTGAAATGGAAAGTACACCTTCGAAAAGGTATAGTAAGGAACAACCTGGGTCAGATTTACAAAGGTTTGATGCTGTGTTTGTGTCACAATAGCGATGCAAATTGGCGCAAAATCTTTTTGGCCGACTTTCTTTCCAGCGCTAAACCTGTTTAGCACTGGAAACAATGGGAAAGTAACGAGAAGCAGCGCTGCTATGCATTACTTAGCGCCAATGGGGCGTACCATGGGCGGTGCATGGGCGTTCCCAT
Source organism: Triturus cristatus (assembly GCF_964204655.1). Lineage (NCBI taxonomy): Eukaryota > Metazoa > Chordata > Amphibia > Caudata > Salamandridae > Triturus > Triturus cristatus. The sequence goes on from NC_140587.1 coordinate 452,871,554, forward strand.
GCAACCACATAAGGTTTCCGATGCCAAACCCAATTTACTAAATAAAATAGACAGTGTTTAATGTCAGAAAATAGTGCCCTCTTCAAGTAGGTGCTATGAATGGGAAATGCTTTCTTTCGCCTTTATTTTCTGACTTTGCATGTGTACTGCACTGTACAGCACACATACAAAGTAGGAAAATATTTAAAATTAGTCTAAGCATAGTATTTTGCACTGGAAGGGTATCCTTCCAGTACAATTCCTATGCGTGACTCATGGAGACACCCTTGGACTATGGTGCAAAGGAGTCTTTGTGGCACAAGGCAGCTAATTTCAGCTCTGGCGCCAGGGAGAGAGGAGGAGAGTGCCATATTTCAGTAAATTTGTCACTCTCCTGCTCTCTCCTTCTCACGCAGCGTAGCATTTGTCGCTGCTGTACTGCGCTGCGTGAGGAATTGATACATCTGTGACAGTGGTGGCAACAATTGTGCCCTGTGGATATTTGTTATAAAAAAAGACAAAAGTTTATGCGTAAGAGAGAATCAGTGGAGATGTGAGAGGTGCAGCGCTTCCTTGTTCTTAAGCATTCCTTAATGCCCCAAAGTAGTGTTTACAGCACACAGCACTGCTGCCTGGGACTATCCCCCACTATCCCCCACTATTGACTGATGCAGAGCAGTCCTGACTTGTTATTCAGAACAAGATGACCTTGCACGTTTGGGATTTGCAATCAATTGTTTGAAGTTGTATCAGATATTGGAAGCGCTGGGCTTGTAATATGAAGAATTGATTTTACTTCTTCGTGCAATGGATTCTGAAATCATTGAGGATGGTGAGATGTGACTGGCTCGGATGTACTACAAGCGATGTTATGATAGATTGGAGAGCATTACAATGGCGCTTCATAGCCATTTAATTAGGAGGAGGAGAGTGAACATTTACAACATATTTACTGCCGCGTCTCTAAAGTCTAAACACCTATGGGCACTTTACTATAGATATATCTCGCTCTCTCTCTTTCTCTTTGCCTCGCTTTCTCTTGAGTTTCTTTCTTTCTTTCCCTCTCGGATTGTCAAGCTTTTTAAAATATATGTCATAATTATTGTATCCTTGTGTGCTGGCATCATTGACTGAGCTAGTTTATTTCCTGTGCGTCATGGGTCTGTGTATGTGAATGCATGAATACAAATGTATATAAATATACACTCACACAGCTATGTATGTACAAATTCATATATAAAAACATATATATGCATATATATTTGCTGAAAAAACAAAGGTGAAAGTGGCTTTATAGTTAGGTGTTGAATTGAGATAAAAACTAATGTCAATAACCAAACAAACACTGACATTCACCAGTTATACTTTATTAGGATACCTATAACATGTGGTCCTACCATGCACTGCTTATGACCTCTCATATTGCATCACTCATGACATATTAAATGGCCTCTGGAAAGTCCCTCCACCCAACCCCACTGCTGGCTGCCAACTGCCAACTGTGCAGTAGGGAGCAGACCACAGGTCCTGGCTTCCAACACCCCACCCCTACCCCCTAGTCCTCCAGGGCTCCTAATCCACTTTTTCTTTGCTTTTTTAAAATATATTTTTTTAGAGTATACTCACCATGCAAGCTTCCACCCCATGTTACTGTGGTACTGTGCAAGCTTCTTAGAGGAATCTTGCATGATGCTGCAGTACTATGGCATCGAAACCTGTATAGGGGCATCTACTAGAGCAAGCCAGAAACTCACAGCAGGGACGGTCTGGGTTCTGCAAGACTACTGTGGTTCCCTGCAGCTGATTTTTTAAATGTAACTTCTGGGAAGTCCCTCTGGGTCTCTTCCAGAAGCACAGGTGGGTCAGGGTATCCCACACTTACTCCCTTATGCCCTTTAAAAAAAGCTTTTTCAGGAAACAGGTACTGGGTCCTTGACTCCTGTAATGGCGGTGGCAAAATTCGCTTCAGAGTAGCAGTCAGTCAATCAGATCCCATCCAAAATGGCTGATGGGAGAAAAAGCTCCCTCACTCATATAGAAGGAGCTGTTATTTTATTTTCTTGTGGTACTCTCGCTGGACAAACTGTCCAAATATACTTAACTTTTTAACCTCTTCTTGCCCACCCAGCATATTTATTTCACAAACCATACATACAGGTGTTCAGAATCTAATATACTATTTATCATCATTGCTGAAATAGGGGAGAGTAAGTAACTCACAAGATGATACAGTCCCCCCTATGCTGCATTCTGGGGCTCACAGTAGATTTAACATTGTAGTTGTAGGTAAAAATCCCAACTTGCAAAGTATTGCTGGCTTAAAGGCCGGAATTGCCTCAAGGATTCACACATGCCACAGGATCGTTTGAACTCTATGGGACCTATCCCAAATTGCATTTTGTGCTATGTTTAGTTGTACTACAATAGTACTACGAAAGTACTACAAACTTCTATTCAGAAACCTAGTCACAAACCTACAAGTGTAAATCTCCACCTCTCCTATCTTTTCTATGGCAATATTGTCACATTATTAGTAAATGTGCGAGTGACCAAGAGGAGTCTTTGAAAATTGTGGTGTTTACTACAAAATAGGTGAGGATTAAGGAGGAGTTAGGAGCAGTTATGGTAAGGTTAAGCTGGAATTTGGAGAGGTAACAAAACAACAATGACTCAACTGGAAATCATTTAGCAAGGGCAATTAAAGATAAAAGTGTGTATCAAAAGGGACGGGGGCAAGAGAAAGGAAGGAGACCACAACAGAAATGGTAAAGTGAAACAATTATAATTTGTAGTTATAGCAGCACTACAGCACAGTTAAATGTATCGTGACCATAACACACGAGTGAGCACTGTGCGTGCTGGTGATAAGTGACGGCGCAGTGACACAAGAGTGAGAAGAAAACAGCGTGAATGGCGGACAAAATAGGAACAACTAACAAAGTGGTCAAAGATATAATAAAATTATATACAATCGGTATTTTAAGTTTTGGGATTAATTAATTGACCACAGCAGCGCAAAATCAAAATATCTCCGGCAAGAAGTCCCTTCACGTGTGCCCGTCAGGCATTGCAGTGCTGGCCCGACGAGGAGCATGCCCAGATGGTGAAGCATGACACCTTTTGGGATGTGTGAGGGCACTTGCTCCTATCGGAGCATATTCCACTGACATGATATACTACAAGTACTCAACCTTTGTCTAAGGAACTGCAAACTCCAGTATTTAAGTGTTTTTACAACATGTCAGTTTTTCCTCATCAGTGCACTCAGTATTTTCTCTTGCTTATTAAAAGAGGTTATTCACCTCACCTCAGTTTTGCCTTTTTTTGACTCCCTCGCATTTTGTTCAGCAAACAGTATGCTTTCCCTGTCTTTGTTGTTGGCAGATTTTTGTGCTTCTTCAATTGTTTTGAAGCTGTACCCTCTTAGTAAGAACCTCTGCTTCATATCTGCCTGACATGGCCGTGCTAAATATATTCACTGAAAAAACAAAGGTTACAGGGACGTTATAGTTCGGCTCAGATTTCACTCGTATAAAACCATTGAAATTCAGCAGTTATAGTTCTATTATGTTATGTTTTGTTACAGAAATTTATATCGCGCACGGCTACTCATGAGTGTCCCGGCGCGGAAGCCAAATAGAAGACTGTGGGGAACCTTGAGTCACTGCCAATTAGATAAACAATATTGTTCTTAGTCTCTTCCTGAACAGACGAGGATCATGAATGCTCCGCAACTCAAGGGGAAGAGAGTTCCAGGCTTCAGCTGCTTTAAAAGATAGAGAACTCCCTCCAACTCTAACAAGCCAAAAGCATGGGATCGATGCCAGATACTGTGAGGCAGAGCGAAGATGTCTTCGGGGGAGTAGAAAGTAAACCGTTTCTTCAGGTAGAGCGGGCCAGATCCATGAAGGGCTGAGTGGGCCAAAGTGAGAGCCTTGAATTTGACTCTTTGAGCCACTGGAAGCCAGTGCAGGTCATGCAGGTGTTTTTTTTACGCTAGACCTGCCCGGGATGCCCATCAAAGCTCTGGCCGCAGCATTCTGTACTGCTTGGAGTTTTTTGAGCTGGCATCCTGGTAGGCCAATATAAAAAGCGGTGGCATAGTCAAATGCGACTGAGAATCAGAGCACTAGTGACCATCTCCTTAGCAGTCCTGGTAATAGAGGCAGGAACTTCCTAAGGGATTTCAGTGTGCCAAAACATTGACCTGCCAGTTTCTTTATTTGCGTGGAGAATCAAAGGTTCTCCTTAAACCAAACCCCCAAGAACTGCGTAGAGGGTAATCTGGTGGCCAGAGAGCTTCCCTAATCTGTGGAGGAAAAGATCCATATAAGACAATCTCTGACTTATCCTCGTTACATTTTAAGTGAGCTGATGCAAGCCATTTAAATACTGCCGTAAGACAGTCTTTAGCTTGAGTTGGAGAGGAGTCAGTATCCTTCAGTAAGATAGATCAAGGGGATGATGTATAGGTTGAAAAGGAGTGGGCTGAGGGTGGAACCCTGCGGTACTCCGGTAGTCACTTTTTGAGGGGCAGATGAAAAAGGGGGTAGCCACACTTGCTGTGATCTGTCCTCTAGAAATGATTTCATCCAGTTCCACGCTAGGTCTGCAACTCCAATGTTAGCAAGGCGAGCTAGTAGCAGAGAGTGTGGTACCGTGTCGAAGGCGGCAGAGAGGTCTAATAAAATCAGAGCCGCTCTCCTGCCCCCATCCAAACATTCTTTGATGGCTTCAGATATTTCCACAAGCACCATCTCTGAACTATATGAAGTTCTGAACCGTAATTGGGCAGGATGGAGCAATCCAGAGGTTTCTACAAAATTAGCAGGCTGCTTCAAAACTGCTTTCTCACACACCTTCGCCATGCCCGGAAGAAGGGAAATAGGGCAAAAGTTGGCAGGATTAGAGGGATCTAGAGAAGGTTTTTTAAGCAGAGGGAGGAGTTTGGCTTGCTTCCACTCGAGTGGGACAGTGGCGGATTGGAGGGACATATTAATAAGGGAATTAACCTCTGGGTTAACCACTTCTGCGACAGCGGCCAGCAGCTGAGCCAAACAGGGATCAGCTGGGGAGCCTGATTTCAATGATTCCAGAATAATCAGCGTGTCTTGAAGTTACCTGGGTTAACTATAACTTACGTCCACCCAATGCACTGCTTATGACCTCACATATTACATGACTCATGATATGTTCAGTGACATCACTGACGACATCTACAATTACCCCAATGATATATCATCCAGTGAGGGTAAGTGTTCAAAAATGTTTCTGAGACTTAAATGTATATACTAAGCTACTGTATGAGTTAAATTACGATTCTTTTTGTACTACTGAGTGATATTGTTTCTAACATATGTTATCTGAGTGGCTGTGTGACTGTCTCTATCAGTGTGTGAGTGGCCGTATGGGTGTGTGAGTGAGATGGTAAGGGGCTGTATGGGTGAGTGAGTGAGTGGGTGTGTGAGTGGCTGTCTGGGGGTGAATGTGTATGTGAGTGACTGTATGTGTGAGTGAGTGGCCGTTGGGTGGGTGAGTGGTTCTGTGAGTGGCTGTATCAGTGACTATGGGTGAGTGAGTGGACGTGTAAGTGGGTGTATGGGTGAGTGAGTGGCTGTTTGAGTGGGTGTATGGGTAAGTGAGTGGATGCATGAGTATGAATACTGGTCAGTCAGTGTCTGTATGAGTGGCTGCATAAGTGAGTGACTTGGCATGTTAGTGCTTGTTTCAATGTGCAAATGGGTTTGTAAGTGGTTTTGTGAAAGTGTGAATGTATGTGTGAGTGGCTGTATGGGTTAGTGATTAGCTCTGTTAGTAGCTGTATGGGTGGGTGATTGGCTGTGTGAGTGGCTGTATTGATGAGTGAGTGGTTGTGTGAGTGGCTGTATGAGTGAGTGAGTGAGTGGCTGTGCATCAGTATTTGCATGGGTCTGTGAATGGGTACGTAAGTGTTTGTGTGTGAGTGGGTGCATGAGATGTTGTATAGGGTGTGAGTGGGTATGTGAGTGGTTCTGCAGATGATGTCATCAGTGATGTCATGAGTGATATCATTTGAGATGTCATCAGCGATGTCACTGACCATGTCAAGCGTGATGTAATATGTGAAGTCATAAGCAGTGCATTGTGGGGATGTAAGTTATAGTTTGCTCAGGTAACTATAACTGATGAATTTCAATAATATTGTATGAGGGAAATCTGAGCCTAACTATAACGTCCCTGTAACCTTTGGATTTTCTGTGAAATTCTAGGTTTTTTTAGATTCTATTTCCTAACTATAATGTCCCTGTAACCTTTGTTGTTAGGTAAATTTTGAAGGTTTTTAAATTTTATTTCCTGACTGTAACCTGTAGCATTTCAGCGTGGGTCTTGGAATGCCTGTATAGGTCGGGTGTGTCAGTGGCTGTATGGGTCTGTGACTGGGTGTGTGAGTGGTTATGTGAGTGTGTAACAATCCTCAGTATCCAAGTGGACTTCCCCCCAATGAGTAGTGAGGCATGTTTGCAGAGTGCTAGACAAAGGGGGCAGAGCCTCAGATGAGCTCTCAGCAATCCTGCTGTGTGAGACTTAATGGTGTTAACAGGAGGGGTTATTGGCCCCCACGACCCTCAGCATCCAAGAGAAATTAATCCCCCAAGTAGTGAATTGGGAGGCACATTTTGCAGAGTGGTTGAGAAAGAGGGTGGGGCCTCCGATGAGCTCTCAGCAATCCCGCTGTGTGGTAACAGGAAAGTCCTTGGCCCCCAAGGACCCTCAGCATCCAAGGGGACTTCATCCCCGAGCAGTGTGCCAGGTGGCGCGTTTGCAAAATGATGGACAAAGGGGGCGGGACCAGTGATGAGCTCTCAGTTAGGCCCCGGGATAAGGTACCTGGGGGCCTAACTGAGAGCTCATAACGGCTTCTTCATGCTGGGTGCCCAGTGTGCAATGTTGGGGACCACAGGGGAGCCTTAATGCTCCCTTTGACATAGGGAGCCAGCTCTGGGGATGGCAGTCTCCAGGGCCGTTAGTGGCTCCAGAAGGGGAGCCGCATGGCCCCCTTCTTTACTTTTCATAGACCGGCCCCAGGGAGGTAGTGGTGCATGGGGTGTACATAACCCAGGAGGGGGCCATGTGTCCTCCTCACATTCTATTTTGATTTCTGGCCCCAGGGAGGTGGTGGTCCCCAGTGCCTGAGGTGGCGCATTGGCCCCCTCTAACTTCATAATTTATGCCCCAGAGAGGTGGTGGTCCCTGGGCTCTAAAGAGCCACAGGAGGTGGGTCCTCACTATTCCTCTCCATATCAAATATCAAGCCCTGGGGAGGTAGTGGTCCCAGGGCCTAAAGAAGCCTTAGATGGGGGTCCCTGTGCCCCCCTTTCTTGTTATTCTCGCATGTCCCCGGGACCTGGCCCACCTGGGGTCTATACTGTAAACAAGTACAGGAAACCACGGGTTTTAAAAAATATTGCTGCAAATTTGTGAAGTCGTGGTTTTCGCAGCAAACATTTGAAATAAATGCTATTTAGCCTTCGCGGGGTCAAGGACCCAAGTACCATACCTAGGGGGTCAGGGCATTCCTACCATGCCCCCTTCTCTTTTTTTTGCATTTTTCTTTGGGAGTCAGCTGAGTCAGAGTCCCAAGATGGCTGCCAACACTTCCTGGTTGAAGTGTTGTCGGCCAATCAGATCTCTGCACAAGAGCCAGAGTATTCACAAAGGGGTCGCATCCCTAGATATTCAAGTCTGTTTTTTCTTTAATATCTCCAAACCTACTGAATGGATTTACACCAAATAACAAAAAAAGGCACTTTGTGGACCAAGATCTAGCTTTTTGCCAAATTTGATATAATTCCGTCCAGCGATTCAGGCTGTAGTAGTGTTCAAACTCCCTATAGAAATTAACATGGGAAACTCATTTTTTTAACCCCCCTTTGTGTTGGCCCCTGCGTGACGGATCCCCCCATAACTTTCCATGCACAACTAGAATCAGTGGCACAAATGTTGGGAGAAAAATTTGTGAAGATTAGTCAAACAGCGCCAAATATATAGGCAAGTCAAAAACGCTTTTCCTAGGGAAACTAGGTCCTAACTATAGCTACCTATTGGTAACCACCCGTAGGTAATATATATATTTGTCTAGCAAAATATTACTATTTTAAAATTGGGGTGCTGTTAAGTGACTGAAAAGATGGATATGCTGGGTAAAAAGACTTGGAAAGGAGGTGCTGTACTGATGCAGAAGTCTCTCTCTTTAACTAATTGATGCCCATTTAAAAATTAACTGTGCCTTTAATTACCTCAAAACTCATTCCTCCCCTGACATTTTTAACCCCACTAGTTTCATGCTTGCCTTTGAGATCTTAGTGTTCATTTACTTCAGCCTGCTCCTCAGAAAAAGGCTTTAAATTCACCAGCTCCTATCCCACTAAAATGGCGTTTCGGAGTGCCATATTTTTGTCCTGAATACAAAATGTCTAAAGGGATTAGAGCTCTGTGATGATGCTGCAGTTGATTACTAGGAAACTGACAGGCTGCTGCTGGTGTTGGAAGTACATTTTACTTGATTTACTGAAATGAATGAGAAAGATATTTGAGAACTCATAGAAAATGTGTCCTGATTTTAACTTTCTAGAGCAGTAACCATAATTTCTTTGTTTTGTCCAGTCACTGTAGTCTCCTAAATTGGAAATTCAGTCAGTTTTACAGCTTTTATTTAGTCTAGATGCCACTTTTTTCATAAATATAGAATGCTAGGGCTCTAGTTACTCATTAGAAGCTCTGTGGTGAAGCTGTGATTGCCCACTAGGAGCTTAACTGACAGACTGCTGCTGGTATTGAAAGTACATGTTTCATTCTTCATGTCAGAATGTTTTACTGATACTGATGAGAAAGGTAATTGAGTACTCATAGAAAATGTGTACTCATTTTAGCTTTCTAGAGCACTAACCATAATTTCTATGATAAAACGAAACCCACTGTAAAGAGTCGAAAACACACCACACCCACTCATTTAATTAATTTCTAAAGGAATGTCTTTAATTTTTGCAGCTTTAATTCCATCAAGATTGTGTTTAGGTGTTCCATACATATGCCACAAATACAGAATATTAGCATTCTAGTTGCTCATTAGAACACCGTAGGAAGCTGCAGTAGGATACTGGGAAATCAACTGACAGGCTGGTGAGGATGGTAGCGTGAACTCACAGAAATGTACCCTCCCCCACATGCTCCTGTGGGTCAGTGTGTGCTCAGCCTACCTCCCTATATTCTTTTTATTATTTAATAGACATAGGAGTCTTGTCCCTGAGTCCTGCGAAGGCTATCTTAACATATTGTTCATGTTGTGGCCAGCTAGTCAGGATTGACTAGCCTCCTTTAAACTGGCCAATCAAAGCATATTTTGAAATCAACAGCCGAGATATGCCTAACTTTATAACCCCTTTATGCCCAACTTGAACCTCTCTTTAAGTGCTATTTTCTCAAAAACGGCTGACCGGACTTCCGTGGAATCACACAAAGATCCTTTTTTGAGTAAAGTTCTAACATTTTGCCAAATTTGGTGTAATTCCATTCAGCTATTTTTTCTGTGTCGCAGAGCAAACCTTTCTATGGCAATTAGCTTAGGAAATTGCACCTGCACCCCTTTATTCACCACTTTCTCTGACTGATAATTTGTGATTCCCAGTTCTTTTTCTTCTTTGGTGGACATGCTCCTCCTCCTTTTTTGCCCATTTCTAAAATATTTTTAATGTACTCTGCTATTCATCCAAAAGGCCTCCTTTCTTGGTTCTCTGTGTTTTTGATTGGACAGTTGCCTAGTTCTGTGTCGGTGATTGTGCTTACAACGTCAGTTTTGGTGTTTATTGGTTCAATCGTTTTTTTCTTTGTCAACAAAGAGAAATACTAAATTGCCAAATATTAAATAAATGTATATGCTTAAGACTGAGAGTCATAAAGAAAAATAGAAAGAGAAACAGAGAGAAATGTCGAGAGAGCGACAGGGAGAGGAAAGAACAGGAGAGGTGGGGAATAAACGAGAACTAGAGTAACAGAACGAGAGAGGAAATATCCCTCTATGATCTTTCCGTGAGGTCATGGATAAAGCCATGGTGAGGAACACAAGCTTACAAATGTATGCAAAAGGGGTAAATGTACCCGACAAAGGTTATCCAGCCTTCAGGGGTAGAAAGCATCAAAACAAGGAGCTTTCTAGACAATGTGTAACTGGTTTGTAAAACATTTGAAATTCCTACCCCAGAGAGATGTTTGATATAATTCTGTCAATTAGAATCTGCAGGCGGAGTGGAAGAATTCCGTTTTCAAGTCAGAGCACATACACTGTGAGACTCATCTTTATTCAACACTTCTACGAAACACCTCTCTTAGACCATGAAGTGCGTTGGGCGTGTGTGCCTGAAATGCTAACTTTAGAGACAACCCTGGCATCTGAAATTAGAAGCACAAAGTGAACTCATGTATTGCAACTCTGCTAAAGAAGTCTGGAAGTATCCCCGCCGGAGCGGGTTCGGCACATTCGATTTAAGTACAGGTTTAGCAGTACTGAAGTGTTAGTAATGTGCAGGATTACCGACAGGCGTGTTTCACGGTGGGGTCTGCTATTCAGATGAATTCAGCACGAGCAACCTGGGAAATGAATACATGTTTGAAAACATGCACATTAACATATACTAAGTAAGCCCCCCGACGGAGGGGCAGGGTGAATGTCGTCTTTGTAATGGATTTACATACAGTTACTGAAACGTGATTCCCTGAAAATATACCTCTATCCCTGGACGTTAGATTTTGACTCAATACTTCAGCATTTCATTTTTTAGCAACAGGTAATGGGGAAAACTACCTGCCTTATAACACGGAAAGCACACAATTAGTGACAGACAAGGGTGGCAGTGTGGTCTTCCCTTACAACATACCTCCACACATAGGCGGCCTACAGCATGTAGTCAGGTCCATGCATTAATTCTCTAATTCAGCGGCTCGGGACCTTTTGACTTCTGTGGACCTCACTGAATCATTACTAGAATCTGGGGACCCCCAATGAATGATTATTGGAAGAAGGGGACTCCCCCAGCCTAAGAAATTTTTCTGATTTGAACCTGATAACAATATACAAAAATACAGAAACAAGTATCCACTAAGAAAATGCTCAAATATTGAAATATTTAGTTTAATATTTAGTTTAATTCACAATCAAATATAGAAAAGGTTTTAAAATTTTAAATTTCCCTTTTTAATTTGTATACTCTTTATTAATTTTAATGTACTTATGTTAATATTATTTAATTTTATAAACACTTGCAGACCCCCTGACTAAGCCTCGTCGACTCCAAGGGGTCCTCTGACCATAGTTTAAGAACCACTGCTCTAAAAAACTAATTGACAAAAGCTAGCCCCTTTCTTATTTCAGCTGCACTGGACCTATTGGTTGTCAGTTCTCCGCTTGAGTGCCTGGAAGCCTCTTTTGAAGCAGCCGGTGTTATACAAATGGAGTATAATTCATTGATTGATCTACATCTTCCTACAAACTCAGATGTGGCAGGCGGACCATTCCGGGCCTATGCATCATGCGCTTTGCAGACCACGGCCACCCATTGACCACACCTCTACTGGCCTACACACTCTCCACTTTCACCATGCAAACGTGGTGGCATCCAAAGAAGCAGTATTGGAAGGAGTCTATGGCATAACCAAAACTTCATCTTTTGGTGTAAGAGTCTAAAACACAGATGGGCCTTTTTTGGAATAAGCTACACCTTGTTATTGTTATTGTTAAGCATACTTGTAAAGCGCACTGTAACCCTGCGGGCATCCTGGCGCTGAGATACAATATACTACCATCATGCCCGCTGCAGAAGCATACAAAGTTGACCTGCTAACCTCTTGGAAAGAGCCATGTTTTTATTTTCTTACGGAACAGTAGCAGGTCCTGCGCGTGTCTCAGTTCAGTGGGCAGAACGTTCCATGGCCTGGCAGCTGCAGTACCAAAGGCCCTACCCTCTGAATTAGCTCTTTTAATCCTCGGTATTTTGACCAGGTTAACCGAGGAAGAGCCGAGAGTACGGTGGGAGCATACCATCAGAATTTGCTCTGCAACGTTTTAGGCCCAAGCCCGTGCAGCGCCTTATAGACAATGCATAATGACTTGAACTGTATCCGTTGCAGAACAAGTAGCCAGTGCAGCTCCGCCAGGGCCTGGGATGCTGAAGATCGCCGTGGTCTCATAAGGGCGAGCTTTGCCGCCACAGTCTGGACACTTGGTAGCCTCCCAATCAGATACCTAGGAGACTCTAGTAGCAAGGAGTTACAATAATCCAGACGACTCAGGATAACGCTCCTTACTACTAGAGCTCTGGCCTGGATTGGTAACATCGGAAGAATCTTCCGAAGTGTTCTGATAATTGAGAAGCTACTCCCCACAATTTTGTTGACTTGAGTCTCTAGGTTCAGCTTATCATTAAAACAGTCAAGAAGTGTAGGCACCACTTTCCCTATCGCACAGTGTAAAATCTCAATTTTTTCACTGTTAAATTGCAAGGAGTTGTTTCTTAGCCATTTTACTGTTGCTTGCATACAGGCGTGAAAGTTTCCTAAGGATGCCTCGTGATCCCCTTCTAGAGACAGGATCAGCTGAGTATCATCAGCATAATTAACAAAGCTAACATTAAATGACTTAATGATCGCCATCAACGGGCTCATATAGGCATTAAACAGTATTGGGCTAATTGCCGACCCCTGGGGTACACCATGCTCAATATCAACAAAGGCTGATTGATGGGGGGGAGAGCCACTGCTTGCCGTCTGTTAGCCAAATAAGATTGAAACCATCGCAGGGCCACATCCACCACCCCCATTCCTTCTAGCCTGGCTGGAAGGATCGCATGGTTAACCATGTCGAAAGCAGCAGACAGGTCTAGCAAGATCAGAATCGCTGACTGTCCCCTGTCTGCACCCATTCGAAGATCGTCGAGCACGGTCACCAGCGCTGTCTCCGTCCCATATCCCGGGTGGAAACCAAATTGAGCATCCACCAGTTTATTGTTAGTCTCTAGAAACTTTGAGTGTCCTACTCACCAGGCGCTCAAGGATCTTCACTGGGTGCGGTAAAAGAGAAATGGGCCTGTAACTCTTAAGGCACAGGGGATCAAGATTTGGCTTCTTCAAAAGCGGCGTAATAATTGCTTGTTTCCAGCAGGGTGGTACCAGTCCACTACTTAAGGATTGTCCACACAACTGGCGGTGTGGCGGGAAAAGTTCAGGTCCTAACTCTTTCCAGGTTTTATGAGGCAATGGTTCCAGAGGCGAGCCTGAAGAGACACCCAGTGCTAATTTGTTAAAGTCCTCCTCTGAGGGTAACTCAAAATGGTCTAACACGGTCACCTGCTTATCTATCTTAATCCCACCATCCTCACTCCATTGAGTGTTTACCAATGACCTGCCGTCCACCCCTCCAGAATTATCCGGGTCACCCGCTTTCATCTCCATAATGATCTTGCTTATTTTCTCCTCAAAAAAGACTGATAAATTATCACATAACTCCTGTGTTGGAAGGATCTTATTTTTTGTGCAGTCTGGGCTGGCAGTATCTTTCACAATGTTGAAAATGCTCCCTGTACTATTAGATGGCTTCATAATGACATCAGTATAATATTCTGCTTTTACTGCAGTAAATTCCTTTTTGTAGCTAGCTATTTTCCCCTTCCATATAACTTTTTCATTTTCCACGTACTCTTTCCTCGAGCGCCGCTCAGCATATTTGCATTCCTTTTTTAAATTCTTAAATTTTTCATTATACCAGGGGGCAGAAGGTCTACCCACTTTCCTAATAGTTTTTAACGGAGCAATCTGATCAAGTTTATTAATGATACCCTCACAGAATGCTGTGTAGTTCTTCTCCACCTGTTTCCTGGGGGCAAAAATCCCATTTAAGTGAAAAACCTGGGATATTTTAGCCCTCTTCACCAATCTATTCCAATTCCTGCCTATATAACTCCTTCCTGTCTTCGGGGCAGAGGCATTCAAACTGAGGTTATTCACCCGGAACCTGACCAGGTGATGATCAGACCATCCCACTAGAAGGATGCTATCCATACTAATGGATTCTTTATCAGCAAATATCAAATCCAGTACATTGCCTCCCCTGTGAGTAGGTTCTATGACCCATTGGACCAGATTCATATCTTCACAAGACTGTATAAGGTTTTTATAGCCTGAGTCCAGCTTCCCATTGGTCCACAGGATAACATTTCCTTGAATTATCATTCTAGCATGGGTTAATGCCATATTGCTAAAGAAATAGGCCAGATCCTGTTGGAATTTCACAGCGACTGCTCCCGGAGGTCTGTAACAGACCATCCCGGTCAGCACATGCCCAGTAATATTTTTCAGAGAGAAGCCCAATAATTCAATGCCTGTCACCTCATCAATATCCATTGGAGAAAAGTCCCACGAGTCTTTAAAGATGATCCCCACCCCCCCGCCTCTACCATTGAGCCCAGGCTTATGACATGCTCTGTATCCCAGTGGGCAGGTCAGGCCCTGCTCCACATCTGAGCCGGGGTAAGTCCAGGTCTCTGTTATAAACAGGGCATCCAGACTATGTGATTCTAACAGAAGATGAATCTCCACGTGGTGCTTTGGCAGTGATCTTACATTACGTAGGCCACATCTCAGAACATCCAATCTAACAAAATCAGGCTCAGGCCCGCTGTCCCTTCTAGTTTAACCTCTCCTGCTCCACTTCCCTGGAACCCTATGGCTCTCAGTTCTTCACCTGTGTACCTGCATCCTGCATCCTGCACTTCCTGGGATAGCCCTCCCCAAACTGACAGCATAGCTGGTACTGTGCGTGTTCTGTGCACGGAGGGGCGCAGACAGGCTTGCCTTTGGTGCGCCGGTGGCGTGCCTGCTGTGCGCGGTCGCACGAGCATGCTCTTTTATGGGCAGGATTTGAGCAGCAACTAGAGCGCTGACCCCCAGACACAGCGGGTCCATTCAGGGTTCAAGTATGCTCACGAGGTGCTTTTTATAATTTTAAAACAGTTAAAAATATCAGCATTACAATATTTCAGCGTTACGGAAGTTTTAAAAGCGTGCAAGGTCAGCAACGTGCAAATTCAGCAGCTACACACAGCATAACATGTATCTAGACGCTGCGCCATATTTGGGGAATTCCTGAAACGTGAAAGCCAGTTCACCCCTGTCAGTGTGTGTAGGGAAGAACTACTTTGTCCATGGAATTGTTGCAAAATGATTGGGGATTGGAGTGACATTTACTGGCTGTAAACAGGTTGTTTTGATGCAAGAAGCCTGGTGGCAAGGGTCGCTAGGGCGTTCAACCATTCTCCAAGACTTGTTAGTTCTTAGCCTTCATCAGAGGAAAGGAACAGAGCACAGTTGTTGCTTTGAGAGCCAGGAGACACAATGAGCTGGTGATGGCCAGTTACTGTAGCATGGCTTATTGTCCTAAACAAGCGCTGTCCAAAGTAGGTCCACAAGGCCCTCTTACATGCCTCGTTTTTGTTGTAACCTCTGAGTACGTAAATCAACTACATATGGATTTGTTTGATATAAATTGATCTTTTGTAGACATTTTGAGTGTCTGACATGGCTCATCTGGACCCGTGCTGGACTCACGCCTACCTGGAATGTTACAGCATAAAGCATTTTCACATGACATATTAAAACATTTACAAGGGCTCGTGTGCTGAAACATGTTCAGACATGGCCTCTACCAGGCCACCATCCCAAGGATATTACCACTTGCATTAGGATCACTCAGCCATTATAATGTCATTTTCACTCCAAATCGCCATCACACCTGCATACTGGTCTCTTCTGATAGGACAGGTTTCACACTAGAGGGATCACCCGACATCCTGGGGGCGGACTGAGTTATAAACTCTGCTACATATGTTCATTCGGACTAGCAGCTATGCAAGGTCTCATAAACAGTCATAGAAGTTGCTGTATTTGTGTTATACATACTCCTTGACGGTCATCTGAGCGGAATGACGCATGTGAGGCTCATTGTCAGGCTTCTGACTTAATGGTGCATCTCTCACTACACCGGTTGCTGTAAACACGGTGTTGTTTATTAATACTCCAATAAAGAGGGCTTCGAAAAAAAGATAATAATGTCATCTTCACTGTTGGGCGCCACCTAAACACCTGCCAGCTGAGTATTGTTTGAGACACATGTTTGAAAACAAGTTAGCTAATTACTGTCCGATTGACCCAAAACAAGTTAGGCTTTCAAATGGAGGCTGAACTTTGAAAAAAAACAGTTGAAAATGTAAAATACATGGGCTTCAAAGTATTTCATTTATAACCTCATTCTGGGGAGTAGGGTCAATACCCAGGATGCAACCAATGAGACACATCCATGGCTGTCTTGCCTCCAAAGTAGTGCCTTGTCCACCAGTTGAAGTCTAAGACAGTTTCTCATAGTTAGCCATTTTGACTGTGATGAGATCCAGAGGTGTAGCTGGCAGTGGTGCAGCTGGTGCAGTAGCACTGGGTCCTAGAGGTGCGGGCGGAACCCCGACTGCCTTGCACCAACTGCAGGTAGATTGCAGGTCACTGGCTCTGAATGATGTAAACAGAGAGCCTGCCTGGGGTGTGGCACTGTGTTTACTGATGAGGGAGCGTTCCGTGGGTGGAGGGATTAGACAGGAGAGGGGATATAGATGAAATGCAGAAGAGAGAGGAAAGGAATGAAAGAAGAGGAAAACGTGACTGAAAGAAAGGAGGTAAGGATGAGCAAAAGGAGATGAAGATGACGAGGAATAGGTCAGAAAAAGGATGTCAAGGAAACAACAGGAGGAAGGAGATGGAAGATAGACAATGAAGCAATGGCAAGCTGCAGATGAGAGCGAAAGAGAGGGAAGAGATAAAGAGAAAAGGTAGATTAAGAGGAAGCGGGGTAAAGTGTATAATGTAGATAGAAGATACAAGACACGGGAGAATTGGGGATGAGAGGAAGGGAAGGAGAAAGCGAGGAGAGGGTTTAAGCAGATTGAAGAGATAAAAAGTGGGAAAGGGTTGCAGGAGATAAGGATAAGAGAGAGGTAGGAGGAGAAGAGAGACAGATAAAGGCATGGGGAGCAGAAAGGGTTAGGAGAGAGCGTCAGTCCAGAGGTGCGAGGGGCCCACTTCACTCTGATAAAGACAGTCTTTTATTACTAACCTGGGGTGCATTGGGTGCATTTTCCTTTATTGCAATAGGGTCCATGGCACCCTTGTTACGCTGCTGATAAGATCTTCAATTTATGGTGTAAATATCACTGGGTGGAATTATGCGTGTCTTCTCCAATGCAAATCCAAGGTTACCAATGAGCTAGTTCGTCGGCTCTCACTGTTTAAGACTCAGAACGGTGGGTCTTAGTGAACCAGGAGTTGGTGCACTTGAAACTGAAGCCCTCTCCCTCCTCCTTTACGTTCCACAGAGCATACATGGGACAGGCATCTCACTGTTAACAGCTCACAAAGATCCTCTTTGAGAACCCATGTCTCCTCTACTTGGCTTTTTAATGGCAAGCAGAGATATTTCAAGGTTCTGCTCCAAGTACCAGGATACAGCACCTGAGGGAAGCCCGCTGATTGTTCAGGTTGTACTTTTAACAGTTCCAGAGACCAGCATGAGTAGGGTTGGTTCTTTCGGCCACAAGCAGATGACATACATTCCCTGCCCCTGCTCTGCTTAGCAGTGTAAGGCCTTTGCTTTATACAGTGCTTAATTTGTAAAAGAATATGTGCCAGAACCCAAAGTTTTGCTCAGAAGTTAGTCTTGATTCAACCTTATGCCTCTTTAATTCATCACCAACATTCCCTGATACTTTATCTCACTCTAGCAGGATCCTGCTTTGTCACTTTGTCATGGTTTTTCTGTCTTTCTCTTTCATCCCCAGTCTCTGTTTTTCACACACTTGCTCTGGGTCAAAGTCTGATGAGTTAAAATAAGTGCTGGTGTCCAAATAAGAGTGCTGATGGGCCCCACCTGCAACCACCGGCACAAATTAAGCACTCCCTTTACCTGTTCTGGGACAAGAAAATTAGGAGGGAAGGGGAGAGAATCACAAAAAAATGTCATCTGTTTATTTTCAGAGGTACTATCTGGGTTCATGTGCCAAAATACCCTCAGCGCACAACTCCATACAAAGAGCAAAGTACATTGTTACCTCCATGAAGCCTCTACTGCTACAGTCAATATCAGTAGTATGTTGGTGTTTGGGGAGGGGTGGCAATCAATAAAAAATTTCTCTTGCATTGGACATACAAAACAACCTTTTGGTCTTGTCAATCAGACAGACCCTAATTGACAAGACTGTCAGAGTGAAAATGTCACATGTCACTGCTCATTTGTGGATGTCCACTGATTATATCAGTGCAACATCATCTGGTCACATTAGCACATTTCTTAGCTTTTTGAATCTGCTCAAGCCAATCAGAACACCACAAGTGACCAATACCACCAGTCACTGAAGCAAACGGAAGGTAATGTTGAAGATCTGACAGCAAAAGAAACGAGGAACTTTGTTCATGACTCACCTGGAGATGTGATATTTTCTGCTCTGGCCAGTGCAGATATGTGTGGTGAAATAATCTTCAATCTTGAAGGTGCACTCAAAAGATAAATTAACTAAAAACTTTAAAATCACTAAAAACAGTTTCGCTTGATCACTGCATTGATTGATAATATAGGTGAGAACCTATCACTGCAGAAAAATGTTCACACATCAAATGTTCTAGTCTAGAAGATATGATTCATAAAATGTGTCTTGTCAACATAAGGAATCGACCATACTACTAGCCCGCCATAGGGCTTGTTCTAGCATTCCCCGATCCTCCAGATGACAAAACGTTTTTCCTTTTCATACTGTCATTTGTCCCCTAACATTTTCAATCCTACATCAATCTCAAAACAGGATCACAAACATATGCACCACCATGTCACTGGTATCCCTGCACCAGTGAATAATTAACTTTTGTTTTTTAGCTATAAAAGTCATACAGTGCAGTAATTTCATGTGGTTTTCTTTCTTGGTGCCTGCATTCTCTGCCCAATTTAACATTCTCTGCACAGTCTCTGTAGCATTGGCACTGCACATTGTAGAAATATGGATTCTCTGGTTTTGAGATACTTTGCTTTTTGTGCAGTGCTAATTTTTAATCAAGAAACAGTGACATTTGGAACATAATCAGTGTCTCACGTTCATAGTCACACTGTAAGTGATCTGATCACTGCAGTCAAATCATTGGCATTCATTAGTCCAGGCTTCCAACTGTACTTGGAAGAGAAGAGGAAATATATTTTAGAGTAGAGGTTGACTGTAGTCTGCATATGCTGCTTCTCTTAATTGCAGTACACTAGTCCTTGTCTATTTCTCACCATTTCCTGAACTACTTTCATCTCACTATAAAATATACTACCCCTAAGAGGCAGTAACGGCCCGCATGACTCGCGGGTGGGGAGGTCGCGCAGGTGTTTGTGTGAGGGGGAAATTCAAAAATAAATTAAAAAATAATTAACTTACCGGGTTCCGCGCCGCCGCTGCTCCTGGCCAGGTCCCGCTGCTGGAACAAGAAGAAGGCAGCCTCCCTCCCGGCAGCCAATCACAATGCTGCAATGGCAGCGTTGTGATTGGTGGAGACGGTGCCCAGCCAAGCGCCTCTAGGGAGGCCATGTTCTCTAAGCAGCCTACATAGAGAAAATCCAGAGTGCGCATGACTGGTTTGGTTGGCCCCAAAGAGCCGACCAAACAGTCAGGGCACTCTGGGTGGGCAAGCCACTCCTCCCCGACCTACCAACCCATCCGCCTCCAACCAGGCATACCCTCCGCCCGCCCCCAATCAGGCATACCCTGCCTTCTGCTTTCTCGCAGCGCGAGAAGTAGAAACATAAAATGGTATTTAAAATCCCATTTTATGTTTCTGCTTCTCGCACAGCGAGAAAGCAGTGGGGCGACACTCCTCTGCCCTAATGGAGGATCCGCACCTGCTAAGAGGTAAAATGAACAGCCCCCAAAGACCTGTTTACTCCTTTGGTACAGAAATACAGTCATTCCTTTTGGTTATTATCAAAATATTAGTGTATTATTTAGACCTTAGAGTATGGTCTACCAAGGTTGCGGATGCCATGGCCTCTTCTTCACTTGTGGGATTGCACTCTTGAATATCACATACAAAATATCATGGCACAGTAATATCATGGCTCAATTATAGAGGGACAACATTTTGAAAGATAAGTATGTATAGATTTTCTATACCTAACTCCAAATATATATATATATATACACATGCTATACAGCTGTGCCTCCTTGGCTACATAGCCTCAATCTTTACGCAAACCTATAGTATCACATGCACATCCATTCATTTGATAATGCTTGATATACATAAAACCAGGAATGCACACGCACTGAACTGCCAATTCATATGTTTATATATTTACATATACAAATATGTAAACATACGCGACTTAACTTGCACGCACGCTCCCCTGACCTCCTTCCATCTTGCTTCCATAGTCTAGAGGTGACAGAGGCAATGTTATTTCTTCCATGTCAATACATGTTGACAGGGATGATGTCACTAGTGTTTTAAATTTCACTTGCTGCTTTTTCACTTATCTTCTTTTAAAGAAGCCGTCGAAACGCGTCTAGGTCGTTGTATGGATTAAAACGTCTTTATTGTCATCCGTTCACAGAGTCAGTGCCTGTCTGTTCGCAGCCGTCAGGATTGGAATACAATATGATAGATTCGCCGGGATCTTGCCAGTGACCCTCCTCGTTCAGGTGCTCTGAGCATCCGGAAACATTTGGTATTATTCTCTCGAAGAGAAAGCGCAGAGCCCCCCGAAGCCGACACCCTGTGACTCGATCGCCAGAAACATCCTTCTTCCAGACGAGTACCCTGTTCCTTATGGGGGCCGGTGGGCAATCGGAGATTCAGGTAAGCCCGCTGGGGTGGTTTGTGAGGTGTTTACGAGCACAACATAGTGGCTGATGGGAGAGATAGTCCCGTGCATTAGATAACGGGCAGTGAGTGACAAGGAAGATATTCTTACCCTACAATGGCTGAAGAGTGGGAGAGAGAGCGGGAAGAGGCAGCAAAAGACATTTTCAGTGACACTGACAGTAACGCCACATCTGTGTCCATGGCAACAGGATCTGCCGCACAACAACTGGCAAGCGACATTGTAAAAATTACACATAAACTTGAAAAACTGCGGAAGGGAGAAATGGCCAAATGGTGGGAGTGCAAATCTCTCCAGAGATATCTTGATGTTGGGCGAGTGCCAAGGGGCCTGAGAATCCTCGTAGTGCACACTTACGAAAACCTAAACCCCGAGATGCTGAAAGAGTGGGCGGACAATAGTGCAGACTCATCGAGGAGAATGCTGCAAATATTAATCAAATATGCCACGAGTGACGAGAAGAAATCCTCAAAAAAATAGAGGCTTTATTTAACGAACTTGAAAAATCATTAACAATCTATAAAAGAGAGAAAGGCTGTCAAATTCCAACGTGACAGAAATGATTACATGAATGGGAAGATATATACATTTTCCCAAAAATTCGAAAATATACGCCGCCAACAGCTTTCAGCAACCTCAGACACATTAATGAAACCGACAGAACCCAGTGGCTCAGATTTGAGTTCAGAAGTGGAATCAGACACAGAGGCATCTGGGTTAGATAAACGAAAACCCCCCACTGTGGTGCAAGAATTTGTTTTTTTACGGCTAGAGAGGCTAATGAGCCTTCGGCCGCGACCGCCCAGACCAGAAAGCAACTATACCCCCAGAAATAAAAAAACAGGAGAAGAAAAGACAGACGCTGGGGAAAAGGACACACAAAACAAGAACAAACGACAGTACAGAAGAAACAAACGACGATGAATACTAACACAGACTTTTCAAACATAGTCATTAACCTCACCGATATAGAGCTGACAATTGATGA
This sequence comes from Triturus cristatus, assembly GCF_964204655.1. Lineage (NCBI taxonomy): Eukaryota > Metazoa > Chordata > Amphibia > Caudata > Salamandridae > Triturus > Triturus cristatus. The sequence continues at coordinate 452,893,492 of NC_140587.1, forward strand.
ACAAAAAATCCTCTCGCTAGGCCTCACGTTCTGTGCTAAAAATAACTTTGATTATGCCCAGACTAGAGTGGACCTTTTTCATTTTGTTAGAAATCTTAAACTTCAAAAGCATTTTTTTCATACTGCCAAAAGTACTGACACTGGTAGTAATGATGACGACAGTTGCACTCTCACTGTGGGAGACATGGCTCTACTGCAGAATTTAGCCAACATGGAAGAAACAGTAGACCAAGAAACAGCTACTGAATTTACTATATCAGCAGGCTTAGATATATATCGCACAGAACGAATGCCTTTTAAACCCAGATCTGTGTTCATACCGATGATGCCAAAAGACGGGCTGGACATCTTTGCAGAGAATGTAATAAAAGATCTGAAGGATTTAGCGTACAAAAGCAGCAATTAATTTTCTAGTACCAATCGCAATAAGATGACTAAGTACAATGACCTTATTAAGAAAATCAAGCATAGACAGGACATAGTGGTCCGCTGGTCGGACAAAGGCGGAAATGTCGTCGTTTGGCCACTGGAACAATACAACAGAGAAGCGCAAAATCAACTGCAGAACAGAGATTGCTACAGCCGAGTAAGTCCAAAAACCATTTTAGGAATCAAAGAGAAGTTCCACAAGGCCTTGTATGAATGGAAAAGCATGGGATTACTATCTAAACAAGAATTTGAGTTCCTAAAAACAGACTACCCAGTAATACCACAGATGTATTTAATTCACAAAATACACAAGAATCCATTGGAACCCCCGGGGAGACCAATCATCGCAGCAATAGGAGGACTATTTGAGAATGCTTCAAGGTTTATAGATCACTTCCTACAGCCAATTGTATGTACCTTACCAGCATACATAAAGGACACTGGGGACTTTTTAACAAAAATTTACGATGTGGCTTGGGAGAGTGACTACGTATTGATGACATTAGATGTGAGCACACTCTACACTAGCATCAGACATAAGGATGGGCTCAATGCCCTTAGTTACTTTCTAGGCAAACGACCTATGCATTTGTTTCAACACACCATGATGCTAGTGCAAATGACAGAAATGTGTTTGGATAATAATGTGTTCATATTTGACAAATTAACCTACAAACAGCTGCAGGGCACAACCATGGGTACTTGCTTCACCCCCAGCTATGCTAATTTGCATATGGGCTGGTGGGAGGAGCAAGTACTCATGAAAACTCAAGGTGACAGTTTTGCGGAAAATGTGGTCCTATACATCAGGTATATAGACGATATCTTTATCCTGTGGAAAGGGTCCTTAGAAAATGCCATACCTTTCTGTAGAGAAATTAATATCAACTCACTTAATCTCACATTCACATGTAACACGAGTGAAAAGAGTATGCATTTTCTAGAACTCGAAATCTATGTAGAGAATGGCAAACTGCAGTCAAGAACATTTAGAAAACCGACAGCGGGTAACGCGATACTCCATGCGCACAGTTTCCATCCTACCACATTAAAAGAAACTAAACTAAACTAAACTGTAGCACCGCTAAAGGCCTAGAACAATCAACCAGTGATCTCTGCAATAGACTAGAGCGCAGGGGTTACAGCCCAGACACACTCGCGAAAGCTAGAACCAAAACAGCAAACATATCAAGGAAGGATCTTCTCTTTAAGAAAGCGAATATAACTGAGAACAAGAACAACCCTAAAAAATCAACATTCCCAGACTAATCACAGGATTTAATGCATACCATGCTAATGTGCGCAGAATAATACACAGGCACTGGAACACTATACGCAATGACCCTGTCCTAGGCCCCATTTGCAGCAAAACACCGCAAATCACTTTTAGGAGAGCCAAATCTATGCGACAGGAATTAGTCAGCCGTGTGCCGTCTGTGACTAAAGGTGGCACCTGGCTTACAGCACTCAAGGGTTTCCACAAATGCGTGAAGTGCAAGGCGTGCAAACATGGTGTCAACACCAGAGAGGTCCAGATGCCCTTCCGACAGTCCCCTTACGTAATCAGAGGCAGCTATACCTGTAAATCTGACTTTGTAGTCTACCTCATGTACTGAACATGCGGCAAAGTGTACGTGGGTGGTACCATCCACCCAGTGCACATCCACATTTTGCAACATCTTAGGGCCATCTGCAACAATGACCCTACATACCCTGTGGCCAGACACATCAACACATCACATAGTGGTAAGGCGCAGGATTTATTCTTCTTTGTGGTTGACACCGTTCCAAAAAACCCCAGAGGAGGCAACAGACAGTTGGCCCTCAGAAGGCTCGAATCACGCTACAGCATCCTCTTCAATTCCAAAATCCCTAATGGAATGAATGCGGATGAGGCTTTAAAGTGCATCTGTAATTTTGATTTTGCTGCCTGTCCCGCTCGAAGTCCAGACTCTGTAACGTTAGGTCACATTCACTTTTATTTTACCCTTATGCTTATGTTTTTCACCAGTTCTCACTCACAAAGAGGCCTCTCTACATGTGACATCTGTTCCATCCTCTGTACACAGCGTCCATCCACCAGATTGTAGTGCAATGAATCTCCGGTCACGGGAGCAGCAATCGTGATTATCCTAAGCCCACTGGGGCTATATGGCTGTGCCTCCTTGGCTACATAGCCTCAATCTTTCCGCAAACCTATAGAATCACATGCACATCCATTCATTTGATAATTCTTGATATACATAAAACCAGGAATGCGCACGCACTTAACTGCCAATTCATAGGTTTATATATTTACATATAATGATTATTTTACATAGCACGTGACTTAACTTGCACGCACGCTCCCCTGACCTCCTTCCATCTTGCTTCCATAGTCTAGAGGTGACAGAGGCAATGTTATTTCTTCTATGTCAATACATGTTGACAGGGATGATGTCACTAGTGCTTTAAATTTCACTTGCTGCTTTTTCACTTATCTTCTTTTAAAGCATTGTTGTGCAGATAATGTTAAGATACATTAACAATAGTCCTGATTATGTATGTATCAATTGTTTTTCACATTACGAGAAAAATGCATTGTCATGTGCAAATAGTCATAGGTGACTTCTATGTCTATTACAAGGCTGTCGGTTGCTGTGACAACCCTGTGTGAACAGTGCATATAACACAGTGAATATGAATGTACCTGATGTAGTGATCAAGGCGGTACGCCGCCGAAAAGCGTCTAGGTCGTTGTAAGGATTAAAACCTCTTTATTGTCATCAGTTCACAGAGTCAGTGCCTGTCTGTTCGCCGCCGTCAGGATTGGAATACTATATATATATATATGTGTGTATATATATATATATATATTCACTGAAAAAACCATAGGTTTCACACATGTTATAGTTAGCTGGACATTTTACTGATAAAAAACCAATGAAATTCCCCCGTTATAGTTAGTGCAGGCAACTATAACTCACGCGACCGCAATCCTCTGCTGATGACATATGTGTCTTTATGAAAAAAAAATATTTGTAATATATGTATAGCTAAAATTTAATGGAAGAAGACATGGGCAAATAAGTGTCTAAATACAGTATTAGCATCAGCAGAGGATTGCGGTCGCGTGAGTTATAGTTGCCTGCACTAACTATAACGGGGGAATTTCATTGGTTTTTTATCAGTAAAATGTCCAGCTAACTATAACATGTGTGAAACCTATGGTTTTTTCAGTGAATTTGCAAGGTTTTTTAAATGCTAATTCCTAACTATAACGTGTGTGAAACCTATGGTTTTTTCAGTGAATTTGTACGTTTTTTTAAATGCTAAGTTACTTTACGCCATTCGTGGCGTGCCCGCCCACTTAACGCAGTTCGTTCCGTGCGCGCATGGTGCGCTTCGCGCACCGTGCGCGCACAGTGAGCACACGGTGTGCTTCGCGCACCGCGCACCCACTTTACGCAGTTAGTGCCGTGCACGCACGGTGGGCACGCGGTGCGCTACACGCACCGCGTGCCCACGTTACGCTGGATGGGCCATGTACGCACGATGCGCTTCGCGCACCGTTCGCACATGGAGGACATATTATGCGCTTCGTGGTGAAAGGTAATGTTTGATTTTTAAAGGTTTAAATATATGCCATGCAGTAATGGTGCCCTTCGGGCACCATTTGCACACGGGGTTTGGAGAGTGTGGATAATTTTTGTTTTTTTATTTTTTTTTACCGTACGCGTACGGTAAGCGTAAATGGCGATTTAAAAAAATTGCAATTTTTGCCTTGGGGGTTCTTAGGGGACACCTTCAACATGGCTAGGTGGTTGGGAGCAGTCTAAACAGCCCCTTTACATGTTTTTTGCCTTTGTTTTTCCTCCTCCCCCTCAGAGTGCGAGATAGAAAATGGCGGACGCCGCTTCCTGTTTTCGACCGATTCGAATGTTTACTAAGATCTAACAGCCAATCAGAATCGCGCTCGCGCACGGCACCGTACGCGTACGGTAAGCTTACTGTAAGCGCACGGTAAGCGCACCATAAGCTGCCACAGATATATATATTGATTTAAAGGCTATTTTCTCAGGATCTACTGAACAGATTTACACCAAACCTACAAAAGGCACTTCCTTGACCTGTAGACTACCTCTCTGCCAAATTTCAAGTAACTCTGTTCAGCCGTTCGGTCTGTAGCTGTGTCTAAAGGTCCTATGGAAAAATGCATGGGAAAAACGCGTTTTGGGACCCCCCTTTTTTCTCAGCCCCCGCTTGACGAATCCCCCCGAGACTTTCAGGGTAGGAGCGGAGCATAGCGCCCCACCTATTTTGAAAATTTCGCGAGGATTCGTCGACCGGCGCCAAAGTTATTTCAAATAGAATGTTGCGGATTTCCTATGGAAACGTGGTCCTAACTATAACTATCTACTGGCGACCGCCAGTAGATAATATATATATATATATATACATACATATATATATATATATATATTATCTACTGGCGGTCGCCAGTAGATAGTTATAGTTAGGACCGTGTTTCCATAGGAAATCTGAAAATTCTATTTTGAATAACTTTGGCGCCAGTTGACGAATCCTCGCGAAATTTTCAAAACTAATGGGGCGCTCTGCTCAGCTCCTACCCTGAAAGTCTCGGGGCGATTCGTCAAGTGGGGGCCGAGAAAAAAGGGGGGTCCCAAAACATGTTTTCCCCATGCATTTTCCCATAGGACCTTTAGTCGAAGGTACAGCCCGAACGGCTGAACAGAATTACTTGAAATTTGGCAGAGAGGTAGTCCTCAGGTCAGGGAAGTGCCTTTCTGGTGTCAATCTGTTCAGTAGTTCCTGAGAAAATAGCATTTAAATGCATATAAATATCTATAAGCACGTACCGTGCGCGCACCGTGCGCGCACCGTGCGAGCACCGTCCGAGCACCCTAACGTGCGCGAGCGTAATTCTGATTGGTGGTTACATGTTAGTCAACGTTCGAATCGGTCGAAATCAGGAAGTGTCTGCCGCCATTTTGTTTGTTTTCAGTGCGAGAGTGAAAAAGGAAGGTGGCGAACGTGAAAAGGGGGCAGGGTAGAGAGTTCCTGACCCCCTAGCCTTTGTCAGGGGGTCCCTGAAGGACCCCGAAGGCAGAAAATGTTTTTTTTATTATTTTTTTTAAAACCCCCCCCCAAAAAAATAATAATTTAATACGTAGTTTATTGTAAAATAAATATATAAAAAAATAATAATACATACATAACTTAGCATATAAAAAACCATACAAATTCACTGAAAAAACCATAGGTTTCATACACGTTTTAGGTGCCGATTCCGATCCTGGAGAAACCGGGTACGAACCGTCGGACGGAGCATTTTCTCCGTCCGACTCGTACCCGGCCAAAAAACATTACAAAAATGCAAGTACGATTCGCATGGAAACACTATTTCCGTGCGAATCGTACAAAACACCGACCGACGAAAATATACATACAAATGTGATCCGGGAAAGCGCCGACGTGACGTCGGGACGCATTCAGGCTGCGTTTCACGAACCAGGAAGTACGATCCGCACCGACGTCACCCCGCACGGATTATATTCTCCGGCTGCCAAAAACTGCCGGGAAATCAGGACGACGCGCACAAGGAGCACCTGTACGCGACGGACAGCCATGGACCCCAACCTACGCGTCATCCCGGCCCTCATAGCAGTCCACCTGCTCTACAGGAACCGATGCAGATGCCGCAGAAGGTCAGAACAACACCCAGGGGCAAAGGGGGGGGCAGGGGCAGGACACATAACCCCCACCCAAGTCCCAAATCAGACATGCCCTGGACATACCTGACCTGCAGGACCTGGTCACCTCGAGGGGGTGGGGGCGTGTCCAGCAACGCAAGCGTCCACCACAACGGAAGTGGATGTTGACGCGAACCGGCAACACAACAATTCCGGTACGTACCGTACCCACGCCTTAAGAGCGTGGGTACGGGTCGTACCACGCCCACCCCTACGTCACCCCAACAATGGCGGTACGGCCCGTACCCAGGTTCCAAAGGCCTGGGTACGGGCCGTACCAGCATTGTTGGGGTGATGTAGGGGTATGCGTGGTACGACCCGTACCCCTACGTACCCCTACGTCACTCCAACAATGGCGTTACGGCCCGTACCCACGCTCTTCAGGCCTGGGTACGGTGCGGACCCCCAATGGGGTGCCGTAGGGGTACGCACCGTACCCAGCCCTTCAGAGCGTGGGTATGGGTCGTACCACGCCCACCCCTACATCACCCCAACAATGCTGGTACGGCCCGTACCCAGGCTATTCGAACGTGGGTACGGGCCGTACCGCCATTGTTGGAGTGACGTAGGGGTACGCGTGGTATGACCCGTACCCATGCTCTTAAGGCCTGGGTACGATGCGGACCCCTACGGCACCCCAACAATGGTGGTACGCACCGTACCCACGTTCCAAAGGCATGGGTACGGGCCGTACCCAGGCCTGCAGATCGTGGGTACGGGAATGTACGGAGCGTACCCCCATCCGTGTATGTATGGAGCGTACCCCCACCCGTGTATTAATGGAGCGTACCCACATCCCACCAGTGTATGTACGGAGCGTACCCCCACCCGTGTATGTATGGAGCGTACCCACACCCCACCAGTGTATGTACGGAGCGTACCCCCACCCGTGTATGAATGGAGCGTACCCCCACCCGTGTATGAATGGAGCGTACCAACACCCCACCAGTGTATGTACGGAGCGTACCCCCACCCGTGTATGAATGGAACATACCCCCACCCGTGTATGTCCCAAGCGTACATGCCCAGACACAGGAGGGGTGGGTGCAGAGTCCTCCCAGCAGTGCCCAGACACAGGAGGGGTGGGTGCAGAGTCCTCCCAGCAGTGCCCAAACATAGGAGGGGTGGGTTCCCATCACTCCCAGCAGTGCCCAGACACAGGAGGGGTGGGTGCAGAGTCCTCCCAGCAGTGCCCATGGAAAGAAAAGGGTGGAGTACCCACAGATACAATGGCCACAAATGTCAGTACGGTGCCCAAAGACCCTGCAGAACACGTAACACATGTGTGCGAGGCTGGGAGTACACACATGCATAGTGTGTAAAAGGGAACATGTCCACATGAAGTCATGTCAATAAACTTCATACACAAGTACAGTGACCACCAAGGATGCCACTAATGATGCAGGTGGAGACATTGCCCAGCATGCATGGCCAAAGTTGAACGGATCCATCAGGTACCAAGGAAATGTAGACACAGCTCAGCACAACATATTGGAAACACCCTGCAGGGAAGATGTCAGGGTCCACAGAGGAAGGAACACACCTTGGGACAATTTCACCATACAGTAAGAACACACATGACCAAAGATTATTTGCAGAGCCCTTGTGATGGCACACAGATACCAGGGTCCACCCCATGAGCAGCACACCACAACATTTCCCAGACACCTACCACATTATCACCACCCCAAATCATGGAGCAGCACCACTAACAGCAATACCAGAAAAGCAGTAGTGTACAAAGGAAAAATAAAACATTGCTTTATTCAGCATGAGAAGAAAAAATTGTTAATAAAAGTTAAATATGTACAAGGCCCATAGGGCAGTCCATAGTCCAATTCCTGGTGGGGGACACATCGGGACGCGTGTCCCCTAGCTTGCCTGCACAGTTCATACCTCCTTTGCTTCCACAGGGGGGGGCATCATGGGGGGAAGGACCAGGCACCGCAGGGACAGGAGGGGCAAGGGTAGGTGCTGTGGGTGCAGGGACGGAGGACTCCACCACAGGGGGTGGGGCAGCGCCAAAGGTGGTGGTGAGAATGGCGCTGCACACGGTTGCAAGGTCCCCCAGCGTCTCCCATGCACCAGAAGGAACCACAGGCCCCAAGGAGGGGGGGTCGGAGGGATGGGTCGCAGCGCTACTGGGGGAGGGTGTGGACAGGGGGGGGGACTCAACCACCCTGACCGGGGACTCCTTTGAACGCTTGCGGGGTGGTGTCACTTTGGGGCTCAGGGACAGAGCGGCCATGAAGGAATCCTTGTTGGAATCTTGGCCAGGAGAGCTGAGGGGAGTGGATTCGGGGGGAGTGGGTTGTGAGGAATGTGGACTCCCACTGTGGCTGCGTGTCTTCCGTTTGCCCCCAGACTCAGTGGGTGTGCCTACTTCACCCTGTTGTGAGAAAGTGGGTTTCTGTTGCAGTAACCCCCCCCTTTTTTTTGCCTAATAGCTGATGCACTTTTCCTTGTTGTGCCCTGGGCTCCTGCCAATCAGGTGCCCAGGGCCTGTGTTCCTTCCCTAAAATACAAACTCCAAATTGACAAACCCTGGCCACATGTCAGCCCCTAGTAAATGGTACCCTAGGTACCCAGGGCCTTGTGACCAGGGAAGGCCTCTAAGGGCTGCAGCACTCATTGTGCCACCCTTAGAGGCCCTGTACCCTTACACACACACACTGCCTTTGCAGGCTGAGTGTCTGGGCACAGGACAAAACAAAGAGTCGACATGGCACACATCTCTGTGTGCCATGCCCATCACCTACACTGCCAAGGCATATGTCAGCCACCCCTCTGGCTGGGTGCCTTATGCCTATGGTGTGGGCACAGGAGCAGGAGCCCTGTGCCCCTACAGTACCCAGGTCCATTCCTGGGCACTGTAAGTACAGTGCTGCCAGATTACAAGTACATGGTGCTGAGAGCTCGTCAAACACGAGCTCCACAGCACCATAATGGCAACCCTGAAGACTGGGGAGTTTGGTCTCAAACTTCTCAGCACATTAAACCCGCACTGATGCCAGTGTGGGATTTAATGTACTAAGCACCCCAGAGGGCATCTTAGAGATGCCCCCTTACAGCTAACCTGCAATCCACGTCTGCTCTGAGGCTGCCCAGGCTGCCACACAGCAGACACGTTGCTGGACCCCTGGGTGGGAGAGCCCCTGCTCTCCCGGGCCTGCAACAATGCACGTCCTGGGTGAGGTGATAAATCTCCTCCCCCAGGATGAGCCAAGGGAAGCTTCAAAGGCATGCCGCCTCTTGGAGATTCCCCAGGCCTCTGCAACCCCCCACTCTGGAGGGAAGCTTGGCCGGAAACCCCATACAAGGACAGGGAATGTGCCAGCCTGCCCACCCCACCCCTCAGGTGGGGGAGGCGAGGTGAAGCACATCTCCGGGCTATCGCCATCTTGAGGATGGGGGGCCCTACCCTATCAGGATTAGGCTACTGCCCCCCTCCCACAGGAGAGAGGCAGGATAGGGGGTGTACCCACCCCAGGACAAGGACCCATTGGTCCCTGGCCTTCACCTACCTGTAACGCCCCTAAATCTAGTATTTAGGGGCACCCTGAACCTTCCTTCGACAGATTCCAGATAGAAAACTACAAGAAGAGCAAGAAGAACAAGGACCTGCCCTGCAGCTGCTAAAAAGAGAAGAAGACACCAACTGCTTTGGCCCCAGCCCTACCGGCCTGTCGACTCTCGTACCTGAACCAGCGCGGCATCTCTCGTGGCCAGCAACCTCACCAACCCCGGAGGACCTGGCTACCTGTTGGCTCTAAGCCCCTGGGTCTCCCATGAGTAGAGGCTCTACTCAAGAAACCTATTTTTAACCCTGGGCAGCAGCCCGGAACCGCGGACCCAACACACTCTGCACCAGCCAAGCCTGGCCAGTGCCGGAGTGGACAAAGACCCTAAGGACGACCCCACGGCGACTGTGACCCCGAGTCCGGCACCCAAGGACCCCCCTCGACATTCCGGAAGAAGCCTGCAGCCTCAGAACAGAGTGCCACCCCAACCGCGATCAACCAGAGGGTAAGATTTCCGACATCAAAAGGCACCCCTGCACCCGGCGCCCTGCGGCCCCCTGTGCCCAATCCCGGGGTACCCACCTAACCTACAACTACCCAACTTACCTCTCGAAGTGGTGGTGGCACCTGAAGCATCCTCGTCCCCGAGCCTGCAGCCTTTTTCCAAACCGGAACATTCCCATTGATTTCCATTGAGCGCCCGAAGGCTCAAAAGCACCCTGCACCCAGCCGCCCGAGTGGCCCTGGCAGTGCCCTCTCTACACTAACCTACTTCCCCACTTGCCCTGAGTAAGTGACCAGGAGCCCAGCTCCCACAGCCGCGTGGCTTGCCAGACAGCAGCCACCAACCAAGGCCCCCCTATCCCTCATAGGATAACATTGGGCCTAACTCTCTCTGCACCCGGCCGTCCTGAAACCGCTGAGGGTGAACCAACTGTACCTACCTGACACTGGGGGACCCCTGAGTCCATGCCCGGAATTTCAACTCTACCAGTCGAGTACTTACCCTTAAACCGCTAACTTCGTTTTCCTCATAGGGTAACATTGACTGACTTTTTCTTCAAAAATCTTCTAAGTGTGAACTTTTCAAAACTGCAAAAATTCACCAAAAATCAGCCAAGTGACAAAAACGAATTTACTCACCTGCTCCTAGGTGAGCTCCCAGTGCTGGATCTTGGTGCCCAGCCCTGACTCTGAAAAGTGTTCACAACTATACTTACCTCTAACTCATTTTTCTCCCATAGGAAACCATTGTCTGCTTTTCTGTGAAATTTCTTCTAAGTGTCTACTTTTGCAAATTTGAAATATTCTTTTAAAATCGTACCATTTCTGCAAACGAAATTACTTACCTGCTTTTGATAAGGACCCCAGTCCTGGGTCTAGGCACCCAGTCCTGGATTACTAAAGTAACGATAAAGTACTCTACCTGCAATTTGAATTTCTTGCCATAGAGATCCATTGAATGTTTTCTGTGAAATATTTTCTAAGTGCTAACTTTTGAAATAGCTAAATATTATTTAAAAATCATTACAGTTATTAAGTCGACTTTCATTACTTGATTCTGAATACTGACCCCAGGCTGGTTCTAGGAGCCAGACCTGGAATTCCAAAAGTAATCTGAAAAGTAATTTATTACAAATAACCTGAATTTACCATTGAGCTCAATGCATTGTTATGTTTAGGAAATAGGATTGTTTATTGCAACCAACTGTGACTGTTTACACAAATTTATTGCCTAAGACAAAAGTATTTATATTCAACCTCTCATACTGAGAAAGTATATTTTTACTCCCTTTGTGGTTCTAAAAATAAAACAAGCATATATTTTATATATATAAACCATTGGCCTAGAGTTCAGTTATTGAGTGTGTGAAACCATTTGCTGACTGAGTGTGTACAATAAATGCTTTACACTGTCCTCTGGTACTGCCTTACTGCTCGACCAAGCTACCACGTTTGAGAGTAAGGTCATACCTAACTTTGACCTCTATCAGCCTCTGGGGGACTGTGGACTCTGTACACCCTGTACCTATTAGGGAACAGTATATACAGAGCCACTTTCTCACATTGGTGGCAGCGGTGGGATGCCGCGCTGGTGCAGGTACGAGAGTCGACAGGCCGGTAGGGCTGGGGCCAAAGCAGTTGGTGTCTTCTTCTCTTTTTAGCAGCTGCAGGGCAGGTCCTTGTTCTTCTTGCTCTTCTTGTAGTTTTCTATCTGGAATCTGTCGAAGGAAGGTTCAGGGTGCCCCTAAATACTAGATTTAGGGGCGTTACAGGTAGGTGAAGGCCAGGGACCAATGGGTCCTTGTCCTGGGGTGGGTACACCCCCTATCCTGCCTCTCTCCTGTGGGAGGGGGGCAGTAGCCTAATCCTGATAGGGTAGGGCCCCCCATCCTCAAGATGGCGATAGCCCGGAGATGTGCTTCACCTCGCCTCCCCCACCTGAGGGGTGGGGTGGGCAGGCTGGCACATTCCCTGTCCTTGTATGGGGTTTCCGGCCAAGCTTCCCTCCAGAGTGGGGGGTTGCAGAGGCCTGGGGAATCTCCAAGAGGCGGCATGCCTTTGAAGCTTCCCTTGGCTCATCCTGGGGGAGGAGATTTATCACCTCACCCAGGACGTGCATTGTTGCAGGCCCGGGAGAGCAGGGGCTCTCCCACCCAGGGGTCCAGCAACGTGTCTGCTGTGTGGCAGCCTGGGCAGCCTCAGAGCAGACGTGGATTGCAGGTTAGCTGTAAGGGGGCATCTCTAAGATGCCCTCTGGGGTGCTTAGTACATTAAATCCCACACTGGCATCAGTGCGGGTTTAATGTGCTGAGAAGTTTGAGACCAAACTCCCCAGTCTTCAGGGTTGCCATTATGGTGCTGTGGAGCTCGTGTTTGACGAGCTCTCAGCACCATGTACTTGTAATCTGGCAGCACTGTACTTACAGTGCCCAGGAATGGACCTGGGTACTGTAGGGGCACAGGGCTCCTGCTCCTGTGCCCACACCATAGGCATAAGGCACCCAGCCAGAGGGGTGGCTGACATATGCCTTGGCAGTGTAGGTGATGGGCATGGCACACAGAGATGTGTGCCATGTCGACTCTTTGTTTTGTCCTGTGCCCAGACACTCAGCCTGCAAAGGCAGTGTGTGTGTGTAAGGGTACAGGGCCTCTAAGGGTGGCACAATGAGTGCTGCAGCCCTTAGAGGCCTTCCCTGGTCACAAGGCCCTGGGTACCTAGGGTACCATTTACTAGGGGCTGACATGTGGCCAGGGTTTGTCAATTTGGAGTTTGTATTTTAGGGAAGGAACACAGGCCCTGGGCACCTGATTGGCAGGAGCCCAGGGCACAACAAGGAAAAGTGCATCAGCTATTAGGCAAAAAAAAGGGGGGGGTTACTGCAACAGAAACCCACTTTCTCACACCTGTGTGTACGTGAGAGGAGGTGTGCGCTTGGCCTTCCCTGGTGGTGTGGTGCCTGTGTCTGGTGGGGTACGTACATGATGACGTCTGGGTGTGCGTGGGACAGGCATGGGAGTGGGAAGTGTGGATGGTGCAGGGGTGGGGGGACGCAGCGCTGCAGGAGATCCACTGCTGCAGTCAGTGTCGAGTCTATGGACCTCAGCAACTGGCGTTGGTCAGACTGCGCAGCTGAGATGCCCTCCATGTATGCCTCCATCTGGGTGAGCACACCGGTGTGGCCATGGAGGACATTAAGCATCGCAGTCTGACCAACCTGCAACTGGCGCAGGATGTCCACAGACTCGGCATTCGCGGCAGCAGTGGTGACAGGGGCAGGGGGTGTCGGTGCCTGGCAAGAAGGAGACACGTGGTGACCTAGCACGGCGGGAAGGGACCCGAGCAAGTGGGAGGCCGGTGATGGTAATGGAGGGGGCGGGCAGAGATTGAGTGCTGCTTTCAGCTGTGGGAGCTGCCTCCGCCCCCTCTGGGAGCTCAGCCTCGGACCCGTCAGCGTCATAGTCGGTGGTGGGACTGGACAGGTCCTCCGCCTCACTCCCCTCGGCCTCCGTGCCACTCGATGCGCCAGACAAGACAGCACTGGTGCTCGATCCCTCCTCACGGTCCATGCCAGTGTCTCCCTCGGAGTCCCTCGACGATGCTGTGGGCAAGGTGAAGAGACAGGAAATAATCAGACACCTGTATACATATGTCACATGAGTCAAATCTACATAGGTCACAGTGCATAGCCTGAAAAGCAACATGAGTAACATCTACAATACAATGTACATATGTAGGCCCTGCAACACACAGTTGGTTGACCCACCATGCCACTGAGAAACAATGGAGAGCATGACACAACAACAAATTACTTGATATCAAATTGGACAGAGGAGCCAGGCTCTGGGGACAATCATGCACAGCATCAGCACCACACAGCGTTGCCAAAAAAGGATGAGCAGGAACCATGTCTATTAACTTTTTGCACATGCTGCAAAGCTAATACATTAAACCATGGCCAACATGACTGGGTCACTGCACCTTGAGTGTATGTCCAGACAAACATCACACACAGCCCAGACCAAGCAAGGAGACTTCAGATTTTTACATGTAGGCCTTGCCCGCACAAACCACCCCCTACCTGAGACAATGTAAGTGAGACAGAGGAAGTACTTACACCTCTTACTCTGGGATAAAAACACATGGCCTGCACTAAATCCTGATTGTACACAAGCTACCCCTGGTGCGCCTGTCCACATATATCATTGACAATCAACCATCATCAGATTGTCGTACCAAGGCACACAGGCACTGCCCACTGTGAGTATGCACAAGCAAAATTGGGTCACACTGTACAGTGGACACATGTAGCACAGTTTACGTAAATACAGATGAGGCCAGGGTACAATGCCACAGAGCCCAACCTATGCCGAAGACACAGAGAATGTCCACATTGTTGGATGACACACATGATACCTAGGAAAAGGTGCCCCAGGGCACGGTAGTGGCCACATTCCTCCATGGTCCTGGATGGATATGACTGCAACTGAAGCAACCGTCCCTGCACTATGCATTACTCCCACTCATGCACATCATGTCAGAGGGCACAACATTGGACATGCATGTTGTAAGGCAGTACACTTTTAAGACACACTCCTATGTCGGGACTCACCATCAGTGCCAACTGACATGGACCCCACAATGACTGAACTGGCCAGGGCACAGGCAAGGTCCCAAAACCTGTTACACACCACCCCCACACATGATGCTGCAAGCATTGGGCACTTGGATTAACTGCCAGCCTAGATAAACTTGTGCAAGAGTGACTACACACAGACCAGGGAACACATGGCAAGGAGGGGAAGGGAGGAAGAACAGCACCGGTGTACTTTGGGGAACAGGTCATGCACTGCACATTTAAACCCTGGCAGTGTATCCATGCAACAGCGCACTTCCAAAAGCTGGTGACACACAACAAACACACATGTACCTACCCCCTTCCTGCTGCTGCTTCTCCTATAAGCACCTATCCAAGTCGGGGAAGACCACCGCCAGCACACGCTTATGGATGTGGGTCAGATGCCGGTGCCCACGGTTCTTGTGGCTCTCAGGTGAGTCCCCCAGCAGGACCCGTGCGATCCTCCTCGTCCAGCACCGGCTATCCTGCCAGCGTTTCCTCACATGGGCTAGGCGCCGCTTCCGACCCTCCGTCTTCCTCACGGCACTGACGGCTTGCTTCCAAATCTCCCCCTTGGCATGGACGCCTACCTGTGAGGATGCAAAAGTGAGAATACTTTAATACACCTGAGCAATGACACAGAGACACACATATTAATAATTTGTCTTGTTTGAACAGGCCATGGTATGCAGGCAACTCATTGCACGTTTGTCATAGGGACATTATCCTCCGGGGAAGGCCAAATGCACTACGTGGCATTGAAAGTACACAGGTGGCATGAGGGGTGCCACACAACCAATGATCCAGGATCACACTGTGCATCACAAGCGACACCAGGATTATGTACAGCACCTCAAAGCAGTCACATGCCCCAGCCCACTGACGCAACCTCAGCAGAGTACACAGACACACACAGGCACAGGACAATCACCTGCCATTGCTAACTGCGGGTACAAACCTCACTCAGCCCATGTGCCACTAGACTGGGGGGTGTCACAGGTGTGGGGCTGGCTCTGCACGGCAGTCACACAGCACTGCTCCCTGCTCACATCAGATGGGCAGGGTATATCCATCCCTCATGCAGCTGGCGTGCAACACTCCACATATGCAATCACCCACATGACAGGGGACTCACACACACACACCAATGTCCAGGGGACGAACACATCATTTGGACACTCTCAGCACAGGTACACTAAACAAACACACATCTATGGGTACTGTCACCTGTCACACTGGGGGGACCACAGAATCACATCAGGACTGTAGAAACAACATTTCCAGGAGGAGTAGCCAGGCTGAATGTGGCATGCACCATGCATTGATTGTCACAGTAAGCACTATGCAAGTGAGGAGTGCACACAGGAACTACAGCATGCTCTGCATGGGAGACATGAGGCATTCCCCACCCTGGGACCCACTCTAAACAACATTGCATGTCTGTCACACATGGACACAATGCCAGAAGTCACAGTCACAAAAAAGGGGCACAGTCTAAGCTACTGGAGTCAGCACCCACCTGCTCCCCTGGTCGACCATACAGCATGGTGTACTGTGGGAGGATCACATCCACCAACGCCAAATTCTCCTCCATGGTGAATGGCTGGGTCCTCTCCACAGACCTGGACATGGTGCCAGAGGAATCACGAGCAGCAGCAGTGTTGTGGAGTGAAAGTATGTGCAGGCAAGTGCTCTCTCATGGGACCTGGCTGCCTTATATCTGCCTTGCTGGGCTGTTTCATTTACAGGAGTACAGAGTGATTGGTCAGTCACATTAGCATCCTACGTTTCCTCCAATCCCTTTAAACCTACCAGAGTGAGTGGCTTTGCATGGTTTAAAAATTGAGCATGATGTCAAGTCAACAACCACTTTGCAACAAAGTATATTGTTTCCAACCGACTTCTGCTGGCCACCTGATGCAAAAATGCAAACTTTAAACTCGGTCTCCATGACAACCAGCATGCATTTTGGCCCTTATACTTGTCCCTCATATGTCCCCTATGTTATTTCAATATTTACACACAGGTACGGTGCGTTCCACGGCCCCAGGTCACCCCAAATGCAGTGAAACGGACCGTACAGGCGTGTGTAGGGTCCCTATCACTATGGGAGTGCTGGCGTATGCGTACGCCATGGTAATACGGACCATACACACGTGTGTATGGTCCCTATCACTATGGGAGTGCTCGCGTATGCGTACGCCATAGTAATACGGACCGTACACGCGCGTGTACGGTCCCTATCACCATGGGAGTGCTGGCGTATGCGTACGCCACAGTAATACGGACCGTACACACGCGTGTACGGTCCCTATCACTATGGGAGTGCTGGCATATGCGTACGCCATAGTAATACGGACCGTACACACGCGTGTACGTCCGTATTACTGTGGCGTACGCATACGCCAGTACTCCTATAGTGATAGGGACCCTACACACGCCTGTACGGTCCGTATCACTATGGCGTACGCATATGCCAGCACTCCCATAGTGATAGGGACCGTACACGCGTGTGTAGGGTCCGTATTACTGTGGCGTACGCATACGCCAGCACTCCCATAGTGATATTGACCCTACACACGCGTGTATGGTCCGTATCACTATGGCGTACGCATACGCCAGCACTCCCATAGTGATAGGGACCGTACACACGCGTGTACGGTCCGTATTACTATGGCGTACGAATACGCGAGCACTCCCATTGTGATAGGGACTGTACACACGCCCTCAGTGCGTATGTACGGTTAGTTTCACACCTGACAGTGGTGACAGGTGGCACACAGACAGGAATAGAGCTGTCATACTTGGCCAAGGCTGGACATCAAGGCATTGTCTGTGCAGTACTACATGTGTCGGGCACAGGTGTGTAAGGCTGTGATGTGGCACAGTACTCCTGAGGTGTGAAGCAAATAACTGTATGATGAGCTGTGTACACATGTCATGTATGATGGTGCACTATGTGCCACACATCCCCTTCACTCCTTTGACATGTGTGCATGTAGTACAGACTTGTTGAGCCATGCGTTACTGGCATGGCACAGTCACCGACACCCGCAACTGTCCCCTGATGCCAGGTACACGGAATGTTACACCTGAGATGTGAATGCCCGCATTGCACGCTGTAACTATGTCATGTGTGTGTCATGTGTTCCCATGGGTTTGCTGTAGGTGTTTGGTCAAATGCATCTGCAGTCGCTGCCACCAACATGTGTCTGTGTGTAGATGGGCATGGCACACTGTTACGCACACCAGCCCACATGTGTAATCCGACGTAAGGTGTGTATGTATGCATCGACATGGAGTTTCAAAACAAGGACATATCTGCATACTCTCAATGTATGTGTGATCAGTCTTGACATGTACCCCTTGATGGCAAGGTGTGTGGTCTGTCCTTTTTATATGACATGTGACCTGTGCCTCTAGTGTTCCGCAACCTGTCTGTATGATTAACATACTTATTCTGCACATATGCGTATGTCTGGAACTCCTGTGATGTGTCTGCCTGTTCACTCACACTGGCCCACCGCTAGTTTAATGCCATGTCATGTTGAGCTTGAGAATCCACGTTTGTGGCTGGCTCTTGGTAGGAGTGTCACCTGCCTGGCATACGTGTCCAGGGCATATTGCACAGACCTGACTCGGTATGTAGCATATGTGTATTGCCTGTTGAACATGTGCTCAGTACATTGACATTGGTGGTGTACTGTACTCACTCTTCGTTGTCCCTTCAAATTCACTGCAGGGCTCCGCCTCTCCATCGACCAATTCCGGACTTGGCTGACATGCGGGAAAATGACTGTATACGCCGCTACCGCTTCCCCCAACGTTTCATTGTGGACTTGACGACACGGCTGGCAGCACACCTCCAACCGCTACACAGGTATCCTACTGCACTGACACCCAAGATGAAGGGGATGGCAGCCCTACATTTCTTTGCCACGGGTACCTTTTAATATACCATTGCTCATGTTGGTGGCATGTCCCAAACCATGTTCAGCCGTGTTCTGCATGATTTTTTAGAGGCCATGTTGGATCACCTGGATGAGTTCATTAAATTCCCAACTCCTGAGCAGTTGACAGGTGTCAAGCGTGAGTTCTATGCCCTGGGAGGGATGCCCCATGTCATTGGGTCCATAGATGGAACCCATGTGGCTTTGGTACCACCACAGGCACAGGAGGTAGAGTATAGGAACCGCAAGCATTACCACTCCATTAATGCCCTTGTGGTGTGTCTTGCCAACATGGTGATTTCACATGTCTGTGCTCGTTTTCCAGGATCAGCACACGATGCCTACATCATGAGGCATAGCAGGGTGCCTGAAATGATGCTGCAGCTGCGAAATGAACGAGCATGTATTGTTGGTGGGTATACTCTGGCAGTCCTGTATTTAACGTCATCTTCCTGTCTTACTGATTCTCCTGACCCACTTTTGTCCATGATGTTTCCATGTAGGGGACGCTGGCTATCCCAACATGCCATGGCTGATCACGCCTCTCCACAACCCCAGCACGGCTGCCCAGCACTGCTACAACAACGCCCATGGGCGGACCAGGCGAGTGATAGAGAGGACGTTTGGCCTCCTGAAGAGCCGATTCCGTTGCATCCGCAAGACCGGTGGCACACTCCCATATGCACCGGTGAAGGTCTGCAAGATCTTCCTCGTGTGCTGCATGCTGCACAACATCGCAGTGGAGAAAGCTGTGCCACTCATCCTGGATCCGGATGAGCAGGACCATCCACCCGTGGAGGATGAAGGGCTTGGTCACGAGGCAAGTGATGTGGAGGAGGAGGAGGCGGTAGAGGACATCCGGAGTCGGCTCATATGCAACTTCTTTGCTTAGTGGTGAGTTCCAGTGTCTGAGTGTGCACGCATTGGGCCGTGTGTGGCATGTGTTGGAATGTGTGTGTCCATCTGCATGTCTGCCAAGTGAGTCAGAGGTGTGTTTGGATGTGTCACTCGAGTGATGGTGGTGCAATAGAAGAATGTTTTTCCAGAGTCATCATTGTCACCTAGCATGTTGACAACCTTATACGTGTCGAGTACATGCACATGCATGCGGATGTGCTTCTTTTGGCTGACTTCTGGTGTGTCTCTCATCCACAGGTACTTGCGCATGCTGTCTGCTGGTGGCATTGTTGTGCTCCTGCTATTCCTCATGAACACAGCAACATGTGCTGAATCAGCGTTACATGCACGGACAAGTTTGGAAATCTCCTTAGGGTAAGGGATGCAGCACGGCTTTTTGGGAGTGGTATTTGTTTGGAATGTGTGTGCACTGCTCCTGTTCATGTTTGGATACTTTACATACATGTAGAATCACCATGGGGCACATGACATGGAGCTGAATTCACCTGAATTGATGGTCAGACTTGGTGACAGTCATCTGTAATGGGATTGTGGATTGTGATGAAGCCATCAATGTGTGTAACACTGCCCTCGGAAACATACGGGTTGCACCGGGTTGACATGGTGTGTGAATTCCCCATTAGAGGCTCAATGGTGTATAGCAGCCTCTCCGTGAGCAGCAGGGGGTGTTTAGCTGTAACCCATCACTTGTGTGCCAGTTCTATGGATTTCCAGCATCTGTGGTGCAAAGGGGGGTGCCAGTGATGGTCCCACGTGTTCATCCACATGACCTGTGTATGTGTTGACAGAGTTGCATTAGCATTCCGACACACATGACTAATAAAGGTGTCCCTCTGCCTCCAAGGTGCCTCATCTCTGTCAATGGTGGTCTGTTGCCACTGTGCATGCGGCATGTCTGGCATAGTTCTAGATGGCGCATATGAGTCTATGTGTAGAGTAGCAAGATGCAAGCTGTTTTTCAGGGATTAGAATCTGTATTGTGCATGATGTCCATGGCTGTGTAGGTATTGTGGCATGTCAGTCTCCACGACGGCCACTGTGCTGCATGTGCATCCATTGTGTGTGTGTGTGCCATGTTGAACCAGACATTCCTTCCTTGACATACACCTTTTGCATGGTTCCTTCCTGAGATCCTTGTCTTTGTGTGCTACTTGTGGCATTGTTTTCTTGACATGGCGCATGCTGCTGCAGGCCCTGCAGCAAGGGCACCCAGTGTCCACGCAAACGAGCTGGTGTTCATCATGGATTGCTTGCTGACATGTGCTATGCAGATCAGCAGCATCTGTGCCTCATGCTGCAGCACACTCTGCATTATGCACAAGATCCCTAGTTCCATCCACCTAAAGGCAAGAGAGACCATCCCCCAGGTCAACTACGACATCCGTGCCTAATCCTACCCTGCACTCTACGGACGTGTGCGTTACAACTCCCATGATACTTGTCCACATCCAGGGTGCATCTGCACAGCTCTGCTTCTACATCCGGCGACCAGGCCACATCAACGTCTAACAGAGATGGGGGGAATGGATCACTGCCAGCTGCAGGATGACCTTCTCAATCCACACACACACTCAGGATGCAGCCCACAACCACAACACAACCTTGTGGCACTGTGATCCAACACCCCATTGTGCCATCTCCATGCATCCAACCTTGGCCGGCCCACCATTCTCCACATCCACCTGACTCAAGCATGCAGGACATGGTTCTGCCATGTGTCTACACATACCTGGGAGTAGCACTCCAGGACACTCCACTTGATCCCTGACCTCTGCGCATGACTGTTGCTCTTCTAAATAGGTATGATGGCACAGTTGTGCGGGCACCCCCTCAGCTGGTTGGGCCCATCACGGGTGAGTATGGTGCTCCATGTCTGTATTGGATGATACATTGTGACCCATGTGTGTCCTGTGCCAGACTCAGACCCCAGGGTATGGATGTTTGGAGTTACTTCTGAAATCAGGCATGGTTTGACTTTACAACACACACATGTAGTGGAATAATGCAAAATGACGGCATCATCTTGTGATTGTGATGATTTTTATTTGTGGTGGGGTACGTGTTTGGGGGGGATGACAAGAGGTGCTTGGCGGGAGTGTAGAATCCAAAGTTCACAGGGGGAGTTGGTATCCTTGCCATTGAAAGTCATCAGAGTCTATGCCACAGTCTTTGTCAACATTGGTCAGACAGTGACCAGCAAGGCCATGTGGCAGAGCATGTCATTTGCTGATGTGCTGCTGTTGGGCCAGAGGGCCAGGTGCCAGGCCAGGTGACCTGGGAGATGGTGATGTTCCGCTGACTCTCACGGTCTTTTGCGTGGACGACCCACCTTCCTGCGGGGACCCTCAGAAGCAGGCCGTTACGATGCTTGTGATGCTCCGTCTTATGAATCCTCCTCCTCCTGATCCCTCCCTGTGGGTGGTGATGTTCTTCGCCTGGTGGCACAGGGAGGGTTGCCCATGTTTTCGGCAATCCGATGGAGTACACGGGTCATGTCCGTTTGCACCGGCACAAGCTCAGCCTGTCTTGCCTCCATCCGTCCTTGGTGTCGCTGTTGACATGCATGTTGCTCGGCCTGCAGGGTCTTCATCTCCTCGAGGGTCCCCTTGATGTCTGTGAGGGTGGACGCAATCTGCACCATGCCCCTGGCGTCACGCCGGTATGTGTCCAGGATGTTGCTGACGTGTGACAGTACCGGTTCCTGAGCCAACTGGTCAGGTTTGCGCCTCCGCCGTCCTCCACTCCCACCACCCCTGCCCACGTGCGCCTGGCCTGCTGTTGTGGGCACATCGGGTCTCCGGGACCCCTGAGGGATGGCATTTGCGGTGTCGCCTGCCTCCTCCTGGGTGCCCAGAGAACCTTGTCCCTCCTGGACAGACTGGCTGTGTTGTTGTGTGCGGGCAGGGCTCCTGGGTGTCTCCTGGGATGTGGCAGGAATGGGGGTGGTGGTTGGCACAGTTATACCTGACGCAGGTGCTGCAGGTGGTTGGACACCAGAGGGGCCAGGTTGGTCTGGGTCATCCACGGAGTGGTGAGAGTCGTCGCTGCCGGTGGGGTCCTCTTCACACAGAGCCTGGTCCTTTGAGTCTTCCCCCCCAGTGTTGGGGGGAGATCGATGACGTTGACCTGTGTGTGAGAGAGACAATGTTAATTGTGTTACATGCGACATCCATGTTTCATTCATTTTTGTGTTGGCACAGTTCCTCTGGGTGGTTGGATTTGGCTTGCATTCCTCTCACAGTGCACTCGTGCATGGGTATGTCCCTTGGCCACAGCTTTCGACACTTATCCTATGTGTGACACAATCTTAGTTGATGCATCTTTTTGGAACGCAGTCAGCAGTGTAGTGAGCGGGCGTAGCAAGCCATGCAGAGCCGCCTTACGTGTTGCACTGTACGTGGCCAAATGGTGTTTTTTCCATGCTATTTGAGAATGCAGGTAGGTAACTTAAGCATTTGTGACAGGGTTCTGACAAACTCAGTGGGTGGGTATACTGGGTGTAAGGTTAGGTTTGTGCCTGCAGCACGGATGTACTTGTGCACAGATTGACACATGGCCCAGTGTTTATCAAAGGTTGAAGGGGGGGTTCACGCACTGCCAAACCTTGTCTACATGCACACAGTCCACCTGCTGACGAGCGGACATGGCCACAACACCCAAGGGTGATTTGGTCTCCCTCTGTCTCTCTTTCTCCCTCCCTCTGTCAGCCTCCTCCCTCTGTCCGTCTCCCTCTGTCAGCCTCCTCCCTCTGTCCGTCTCCCTCTGTCAACCTCCTCCCTCTGTCCGTCTCCCTCTGTCTCCCTTTCTCCCTCCCTCTGTCAACCTCCTCCCTCTGTCCGTCTCCCTCTGTCTCCCTTTCTCCCTCCCTCTGTCAGCCTCCTCCCTCTGTCCGTCTCCCTCTGTCAACTTCCTCCCTCTGTCTCCCTCTGTCAACCTCCTCCCTCTGTCCGTCTCCCTCTGTCTCCCTTTCTCCCTCCCTCTGTCAGCCTCCTCCCTCTGTCCGTCTCCCTCTGTCTCCCTTTCTCCCTCCCTCTGTCAGCCTCCTCCCTCTGTCCGTCTCCCTCTGTCAACCTCCTCCCTCTCTCCGTCTGCCTCTGTCTCCCTTTCTCCCTCCCTCTGTCACCCTCCTCCCTCCCTCTGTCTGTCTCCCTGTGTCCACCTCTGTCTCCCTCCCTCTCTCTCCCCCTCTCCCTCCCTCTGTGTGTCACCCTCTGTCACCTCAGCCCAGCTTCCTGGGCACACACAGTTTGCAGGTCTTTCAAAGGCCATTGGCTTGTTCATGTGGGTTTGTTTCTTCTCTGCGGGCACCCATTGGGCGGAGTGTCTGAGTCTGCGCTGCTGCTGTGGCGGTGTGTGCTGACACTCTTTCAGAGTGACGCGTCTTCATTAGCTGCTGTTATGTGCAAATTGTTCCTTCATACCCATGTCATCCTGCAACGCGGCCACCATTTGCAGGCAACACAGTTCTGTGTGGGGACACACTGTTTGTATGGCTGTGCCCTAGGCCATATGGGCTGAGGGCATTGTTGTGTGCTTCAGAGTTGATCTATGTTAGTTTTGAGGCTCACCCTCCCGGCATCGGGGACATCCTGTCTTGTGTTGGTGTTTTGTGTGGCCTGTGACTTGGCATGGCCTTGCTTGGGGCATGGGGCATGGAGGCGCTAGTGGCATGTGTGTGTTTTTGGAGTGTGGTTGTCTCCGGTGCTGGCTTTGGGGGGGTTGCGTGCATGATTGGTATTTTGGTTGTGTATGGCGTTCCCCCCATGTGAGGTGAGTTGTTTGTGTACTCACCAGGCTCTCGGACTCCTTCTACTCCATCTACTCCCACCGGCGGCAGCGTGGCCATCACCTTCTCCTCCCAGGGATGGTAGTGTACCGGTCTGCGTGGCGGCCCTCCTCCAGTGATGTTACCCTGGTTGTGATCGTCCGTCATTTTGCGGCGGACCGTCCTCTGCAGATCGTACCACCTGGCTTGGCACTCATGCCTGGTACTTCTGGTGGACCCAACAGCATTCACAGAATTGACAATCCTCTCCCACATGGCTGATTTTTCGGATATGCTGGTCCGTCTGACCAATGTTCCAAAGAGCTGTGGCTCGACTCTGACGATTTCGTCGACAAGGACCTCCAGCTCCTCCTTTGTGAACTTTGGATTCTTGTTAGTGGGCATGGTGTGGGGTGTGGGTGTGGATGGTTGTGGGGGTGTGGGTGTGGATGGTTGTGGGGGTGTGAGTGTGGTTGTGAAGGTGTGTGTGTGTGAATGTGATGAGGGGGTGTTTGTGATGGTGGTTGTGTTTAGGAGTGCAAGTGTAAGGTGTATTGATGGATGTAGTATGCTGCAGTACGTTGTCTCTGTGGTCTGGCAGTAGTGGATCTGTTGCAAAGGATCATGGTTTGTGTGTGTTGGGCCATTTTTATTGGTCCATTTGTGGGTGTGGCTGTGTTTGAACTTTGGGTGGGTGTGTCATAAGGAGTGGTTGTGTTTTGGGCCTCTGTTTAGCTGTTTGGCAGTTGCAGGCCAGTGTATAGGATGTATTTGGGCTTGTTGGACATGTTTTGTGGTGTTGTGTGCATCGAATTGACTCTCCTTGTGTTGTTTTGGTTTGTCCTGGTTCAGTACGAGTGTTTTTGGCGTCTGTACGGTGCGTACATGGGCCATGTTGTTGTACAGTGCTGTCCTTTGCTATGGCTTAGTACGACTCGTACATGCGCGATGTTGGGTGAGGGTGCTGGTGTAGGGGCCTGGGGTAGGGTGCGTACAGACACGGGCAGGGTGTTGGTCCGCACCGTCCATCGGTGGTGGTGTTTTGCACCGTACCTACAGGGGGGGCTGGGTTTACGCTCCGTACATACACGGGTGGGGGTACGCTCCGTACATACACTGGTGGGGTGTTGGTACGCACCATTCATACACGGGTGGGGGTACGCTCCGTACATACACGGGTGTTGGTACGCTCCGTACATACACAGGTGGGGGTACGCTCCGTACATACACTGGTGGGGTGTGGGTACGCTCCGTACATACACGGGTGGGGGTATGCTCCGTACATACACTGGTGGGGTGTTGGCACGCTCCATTCATACACGGGTGGGGGTACGCTCCGTACATACACGGGTGGGGGTATGCTCCGTACATACACAGGTGGGGTACGCTCCGTACATACACTGGTGGGGTGTGGGTACACTCCATACATACACGGGTGGGGGTACGCTTCGTACATGCACTGCTGGGGTGTTGGTATGCTCCATTCACACACGGGTGTGGGCACGCTCCATACAGACACGGGTGGGGGTACGCTCCGTACATACACTGGTGGGGGTACGCTCCGTACATACACTGGTGGGGTGTGGGTACGCTCCATACAGACACGGGTGGGGGTACGCTCCGTACATACACTGGTGGGGGTACGCTCCGTACATACACGGGTGAGGGTACGCTCCGTACATACACTGGTGGGGTGTGGGTACGCTCCGTACATACACGGGTGAGGGTACGCTCCGTACATACACTGGTGGGGTGTGGGTACGCTCCATACATACACGGGTGGGGGTAGGCTCCGTACATACACTGGTGGGGTGTTGGTACACTCCATTCATACACGGGTTGGGGTACGCTCCATTCATACACAGGTGGGGGTACGCTCCGTACATACACTGGTGGGGTGTTGGTACGCTCCATTCATACACGGGTGGGGGTACGCTCCATTCATACACGGGTGGGGGTTCGGCATGTACATCCGCGGCCGGGGGGCGTTTGGCGCGTACATGTGGGGGCTGGGGGGGTGTTCGGCGCGTACATGCGAGGGCTGGGGGGGTGTTCTGCGCGTACATACGGGATCTGGGGTGGGGTGTTCTGCGCGTATGCGGGCACATGTCTCCGTGGTTGCGATAGGAGTTCGGTCCGTACGGTGTTTTTTCCATACGGTTGTGAAATCTAAAGGACGGGACTGATCGTACTTGCGCGTTCGGACTTCATTTTTCCAATTCGTACGGTAAATCGTCCGGGGATGTGTCAGACACATTTTCCGACCCGAGGATGTGTGGGGAAATTTTCCCACTGCGATTCGTATGGACTTTTTCCCATGCGAATCGTACTTGGCAGTTTGTACGCTACTTGTACGATTCGTACGGTAAAAAATCCGGATACGATTCGTACGGGGGAAATTTTTCCAGGATCGGAATCGGCCCCTTAGTTAGGAATTAGCATTTAAAAAACCTTGCAAATTCACTTAAAAAACCATAGGTTTCACACATGTTATAGTCAGGTGGATATTTCACTCGTAAAAAAACAATGAAATTCCCCCGTTATAGTTAGTTCAGATAACTATAACTCGCGCGACCGCCACTCTATCACAAGGATGATGTCATCAGTGATGTCATGAGTGATGTCACTGACCATGTCATGAGTGATGTAATATGTGACGTCATCAGCAGTGCATTGCGGGCGCGCGAGTTATAGTTATCTCAACTAACTATAACGGGGGAATTTCATTGTTTTTTTACGAGTGAAATATCCACCTAACTATAACATGTGTGAAACCTATGGTTTTTTTAAGTGAAGATATATATATATATATTCAATGAAAAAACCATAGGTTTCACACACGTTATAGTTAGGAATTAGCATTTAAAAAACCTTAGAAATTCAATGAAAAAACCAAAGGTTTCACACACGTTATAGTTAGCTGGACATTTTACTCGTAAAAAACCATTGAAATTCCCCCGTTATAGTTAGTTAAGCTAACTATAACTCGAGCGCCCGCAATGCACTGCTGATGACGTCACAAATTACATCACTCATGACATGGTCAGTGACATCACTCATGACATCACTGATGACATCTCAAATGACATCACTGATGACATCACTGATGACATCATCCAGTGAATGTGTGTTTTTCTGAAAATTAAATATGTTTTATATATGTATATCTCAAGGTCGATGGAAGAATAAATGGGTATATAAGTGTCTAAATGGATGATTTGTTTTTGAAAAATTGATTGTTTAACTGACTGATTAGGTGTATCATAGTGAATACATGGCTTAGTGAGTAATGTTTAAATATGTATATATCTGTATCAGTCTTTCACTTTGTGTATAAGTGGCTGCATGGGTTGGTGAGCAGCTACATGAGTGTTTATATAGGTTATTAGTTGGTTTTTTGGGTATCAGTATAAGTGTCTGATGTCTTTATGGTTCGATGGGGGGTATTACGTAGTGCATAGGTGCATGAATGAGTGACTTACTGTTTGTATGTGTTGAAGATAGTATGTGTGCAGGACTGCATGGGTGGATGAGTGTGTGTATGGGTGTGTTAGTGAGTGAATGACTGTCTCTACAGTGTTTTTATGAGTAACTACATATGTTTTAAACTAGTATATGTGACTATTGGTGTGTATAAGTGAGTATATGTGAGAGTGAGAGATTGAAAGAGTTCCTGTATGAATAAGTATGTGTTTCTATAAGTGATTGTTTAAAAGACTAAGTATGTGTAAGTTTTTGTAGAAGTAAGTGTGGTGGTGTGTGTATAACTGTATATGCAAGTAAATGGATGTTTGATTCTTTATTAGCATGAGTGACTATGTGTGTGAGTAACTCTACGGATGAGTGGCATTGTGTAACAGGATGTATAGGTGTATGAGTACATATGATGAGTGAGTACATGTATGAGTGACTGTATAGGACTGTTGGTGAATGAGTGGATGTGTATGTGGATCTTAGAATTACTGAAGAGGTTGTTGTAACTGGTATTGGTATGTCCATTGTTTTGAAAAGTTTAGTCTCTATTTATGAATGTGTGTATCAAAGGTTATATTAGGGTGAGAGGAGGTCTGCCACTCTATCACAAGGATGATGTCATTAGTGATGTCATCAGTGATGTCATTTGAGATGTCATCAGTGATGTCATGAGTGATGTCACTGACCATGTCATGAGTGATGTAATATGTGACGTCATCAGCAGTGCATTGCGGGCGCGCGAGTTATAGTTAGCTTAACTAACTATAACGGGGGAATTTCAATGGTTTTTTACGAGTAAAATGTCCAGCTAACTATAACGTGTGTGAAACCTTTGGTTTTTTCATTGAATTTCTAAGGTTTTTTAAATGCTAATTCCTAACTATAACGTGTGTGAAACCTATGGTTTTTTCATTGAATTAGCAAGGTTTTTTAAATGCAAATTCCTATCTATAACGTGTGTGAAACCTATGGTTTTTTCAGTGAATTTGTACGGTTTTTTAAATGCTAAGTTATGTATTTTTTTCTATTTTTTTTACATATTTTTTAAAAAAAATTTCTATCCTTTTTTTAAGACTGTGGTTAAATTTTTAAAATTCTATAATATGTTTTTTTAAAAATATTTTATAATACAAAAAGGTAAAATTTATTAGCAATACATTTTTTCCTTTTTTTTTTTTTTTGTTTTTTAGTACGCGTACCGTAAGCTTACGGTAAGCGTACGGTTTACGCAACGTCCGTAATTTTTCTACGCTGTTTGCGTATAGTTACGCAATTTGCGTAGCCGCGCGTACTCCGCGTGGGACGCGTACGCGTGTACGCTACACGCGCACGTTACGCGGAAGTGTCGGGTAGTGACTGTTATGCGCATGCGCGCAAGCGCGTGTCTTTTTTACGCGCATGCGCACTTTTGCCGTAAGCGTACCGTAAGCGTACCGTAAGCGTACGGTAGGTCATGTGATCATGAAACACAACTTTTGATTGGTTGAAACTACTTTCAGTTCTAGAACTCTCCTACACCACACCCATTCCCCTCATTTCTGCTTGTGATCCCTTAGGAGAAGGAGCTGGGTTGTCTTTGTGATACGATGGCAGACCAGCAGAGCTCTTCTGAGAGTGAGGCTAGCACTAGCAGCACTACCTTGAGGCAGAGAGCGAGGAAACAAAAGACCTCTTATGTATGGGATTATTTTACTTTTCCTGAAGGCCAGAAAAAGGTAAATGCACCCTTAGTAACTTGTAAGCGTGTACTTTCAAGAGGTAATCCTGACAGGAAGTATTCCTTTGGGAATCATACCATGAAGAGACACCTCAAGGATGTACACAGAAGGACACATGCTCGACTTTTTGGAGGTAACCCTTCAGAAAGTCAACCAAGCACATCCACAGCAGCTCAGCCTGGACCATCATCTGCAGGGCTGACTCCTTCTTCTGCAGGTCAGGTGAGCCCTTCATCTGTGGGGGGAGCATCTCCTTTTGCTGGCCCTCTGGAAATTAACCCTAGATTTCTGAGGGTTGATATTCGATGTGCCTCTTGTCATGATCTAATTTGTCATAGGGAGACCAGTGTTTCCCTAGTGGACCTCAAAATAGATCAGCACACTTGTCACAGAGACTAATTTTCCCATTCTTTCTTTCCTCTCTCCCTGCATGAACACAACGGCTCTTTTAAGAGCCAACCTTATCTTTCATCTTTTTTTTATAGATATTTTTAAAAACTTGTTTTTTTTTTTTTACCGTACGCGTACGGTGCGCGTAATTTTTTTTTTTTTTTTTAAAAAAACACTAAAAATCAATAATCACATTACAAGGACTTTGAAACACTACAATTATTATTATTGACTTACCATACCCACTCAAAAAAATATTTATTCATTTGTTTTTTAAAAAAAAAATTCCTTTAAAAATGGGTCTAGTTTTCGAAAATTTTCTATATCAATCTGAAAAAAAAGAAAAAAGTATTAATATTTTTTAAACATTTTAAAATACAGTACTCGTATTTACATATTTTAAAAAAAATATTTTTGCCTTATTTTTGCTGTTTTCAGAATATATTGCATTTCACTTTAAATTGTGAAAGCAATTGCATTCATCATTTAACAGCGGGCAAAAAAAAATTAACAATCTCAAAGATTGTATTAAAAAAGCCCAGAATCTCTTCTCAATTAAACTTAACATTACAGAAATGCATAATATTCTAAAAAAATATCATCAAAAAACAATACTTATTTCTTTAAAATACCGTCTGATATTTTTGTTTCAGAAGTATAATCACAATATTATATCTCAAATAACTCCACAATACATCTGATTCCATTTCCTTTAGGCAAAATAGTAATTTTAAAAAATTTTTGGGATTAAATTTCCAACGGTAATCCAATAAAATTCTAAAGTTTAATTTGTCCAGATCTCACCGATTCTCTGTAACATTTTGGTTCAAGAATTTTTTTTTAATAATTTAATAAGTCCACAATAGAATTGGTTACTTTTCCGCATGGCCAAATAGTAATTTTTAAAATCATTTTTGAAAAAATTTCCAATGGCACTCCAATAACATTCCAAAATTTAAATTGTGCAGATGTTACCGATTATCTCTAAATTATTGGTTTTTGAAAGTTTCATTAAAAATTAAAAAAGTCAACATTACAATTGGTTATCTCTCCATTAGGCCAAATGATAATTTAAAAAATCTTTTTTTTAGAAATTTCCAATGGTAATCCAGTAAAATGGTAAAATTATTTTGTCCAGATCTTGCCAAGTTTCTCTAAAATTTAGGTTTCAGGAAGATTAGATAGGAATTTGCTAAATCAAAAGGCAAACGTTGTTTGAAAATCAATTGGGAATCATTACACAGTGTCCAGCCTTTTTCACATTTAAGATAAACTGTGTAATGTCCAGAAGTAACAGTAGGTCCATCATGGAAAATTATTGCAACAGTTACAAAAGTTTTTCCTGAAATTGATAATTGCTGTCCTGTAAACTTCTTTATTAAAGTATCCAATTTTGAACCATCAGCTCTACATCGTTGCATCATTAAAATTACATACTTTCCGTATTCGTTTAAAATTAATGTTGAAAACATGTCAGATTTACACTCACCGCATTTCATGCTATGATTAGCATCTTTAACTAATTTTGCAAAAGTGACTGTTTTACTGTCTGGCAATGTCAAATAAATAAACCTTTCATTATCAACATTAGAGCCACATATATTATAACAGTTTTCACAACTATGTTCCCATTTATAAGAGAGACCAAATACATTTTCAATGGGAACCCCTTCTTCTTCCAGTACCTGAAGAAAATACATCAAGAATTCCTGTGTATCTTGCTGTACATTTTGAGAAAACTGTGTTCGTCCTGAACATATATCTAAAAGTTTTCTAATTTCAGTAGCACTTTCTATTTGAGTTTTATCTTTACTCAGCTTTTGAAAAAGGAGACTCAGCTCAGAACAGAATCTTTTTCCCTGATTTACTATTATCTGCTCTTGCAAACTTTCCAGATAAAATGCAACATTCAGCACTACATTTGCGTAGCAGTTGACACCAGAGCTATTTTCAAAATGACATCCTACAACCTGTTCTTCATTTTCCTTTTTCTTTTTGCTTGCAATTACATCACTCCTCTTTTTTTTCCTCTTCTCTACATCTTCATTACAGATATTCTCATTTTTTCTTTTACGAGAAACTACACGTTTCTCCAACACAGGATACTGACCTAAATGAGGAGCATAGCTTCTTCTTAATCTATTATACTCCTTTACACAGTTTGTATCAGCACTAACTTTTGAATCATCAAAGTCTATCATGAATAAACCTGATAATGTTTTCACTCGTGACAAAGCAACATATGCCATACCTTCTTTGAATACAGTTGAACCAATGTTCACAAATGCACAATCTACAGTCAATCCTTGAGACTTGTGAATAGTTACAGCATATGCTAGAGAAAACGGAAACTGCTTCCTACGTACATATAAGTCTTTCACAAGCATGAAACGAACTGTACAACGACAAATATCTTTAACTTCTTCTATCTGATCAAATTTTATTTTTAAACATTCAATTCCATCTTTTTTCTGATAATTAATAAAACCCACAACTCTTCCCATAGCTCCATTAACTAAACCTTTTTCAACATCCAAATTTCTTCTTAAAAATACTCTACAGTTCATGCAAACATATAGATTTTTTTCTAATCCAGCTGTTTTGGAGATGTTCTTCTCTAGTGAGTCCAATTTATTTTTCAGTTTGCCTGTTACTGTGACAGTAATTCTTCCATCCTCAATTTTGTCCACTGCTTCCAATTTCCTGATCTCTTCCTTTTCCAATTTCAAAAGCTCCTCATTAAATATTGAGCATTCACGTAGAGTTGGCATTAAGCAGATGACACTTTTGTTTTCTGCAATGTTCTTGTATATCTTCTCTGCAACTATTTCTTCCTTTGGAAATAAATTATGTAGCAGCCGACTCTGTAATGCTTTTTTGCCAACTTCTGTGAGTAGTCCAATTCTGATATCTTTCAGAATACTTCCATATTCTTCATCGCTTGCTTGCCTCATATTAGTAGTAAGTTCCTTGTACTCAAAGAAGGACCAAATATTTGTATTTCCGATGCTTCCCAATGACTTCTTCGTGTCTTCATGTGTGACAGTACTAAACACTGGTTGTCCTTTAACTGGAGTAAGTTGCAAAAGATCTCCAAAAACTATGACGTGTTTTCCACCAAATAACATGTCATAGTCTGTCTTCAAAATTTGCTGCATTCTTAAATGCACAAAGGCAAGCATTAAGTTTGATACCATGCTCACCTCATCAATAATGAGAACTTGCATCTTCTTCAATACTCTTGAAACTTCCAAGGATGCTTCTCCAGTTAGCTTGTTGTATTGTATTTTGTTCTCATGCTCCACTGGTAACATTAGCAAACGATGTAAAGTGATTCCTTTTATGTTATATGCTGCTAACCCAGTTGGAGCAGTAACCACACAAGACAAAGTAGAATCTGTTTTTTGCTGTAGGTAGCTTCTGATGACTTTTATAAGGAAACTTTTTCCAGTTCCAGCTTGTCCGCTTACATACATCCTGATTGGATGAAATGATGTGCATGAGCACTCTTTTTTTTCATGTAGAAATCCGTGTTCAATTTTGCTTCTGATCTCTTCATAAATTTGTTGCTGCTCTTGATTCAGTTGTCTTTCCAAATTTTCTAAGTCTATAAATTCTTCTTGAGCTTGATTCATAGCCGTTTCCACTTCATTCATGGCTATTGATGCTTCATTTTCAACGATTGGTTGTCCTAGGGGATCTTGACTGAGTGTTCCTGAACTTTGGCTGTCCTGAGAACTGTCTCTAGCTATTTCTGCTGCAATTGTAGTTTCCTGTTCAATTTCTTCATTTAACATTTGCAGATAACTTGAGAATGTACTGCATTGTATGCTGTCTTTGCAAGCATTAAAAGAATCTTCATAGCTTTGAAATTCTCCCAGTAGTTCATCCTCTGTACTCCATGGTTTAAACAACTGTAAAAGAGCCAAGTAGTAAAATTCCTTCTTGTCAGTAGTGTCGCAACTCAGCTTCCTGTGATTTATCAAACTTCCTTTTGTTTGCTTCACCAAACATCCTTCCTCACCAACGACTTTATATTTTCCATTGTTGATGTCTTCTGCGGCTTTCCGTGAATAAATGTAGTTCTGCAGCACTTCATAGAGACACATGTTCTCCAGATGTTGACTTCTCTTGGGATAATATGTGTCCAACATGTTTGATTTCAAAATATCTGTACTTTCTGGGTCATTCTCGGCCAAATATTCAATTTCTCCAACAGATTTCAGTACCCGATTTCTCATTGCTGCAAGGCCTAAACTTGCCCAAATTATTCTTCTTGACTTCGAGTAGAGACTTGCAGAAGATAACCTATCTGAACATTCGTAGGATCCAATTTCTCGATGCGATAACATCTTCAAACTGAAACTGTACAGCTTCTTACTGACAGTCTTCTCGTGAGAAATCTCTTCCCACATTTCCTTCAATTCTGTTTTTTCTGATTTCGTAATGTAAGACGTTACATATCGAGTAACAGCAATGGAATTGTCAGCTACATACTGTATATCCATGTTAGCGTTCCACATGGATAAAACGACTGGGTTGTAGTCATTTATATTTTTGGATTCTTCTTTTCTTTTTAGGTTGTAGGTATTCTTAGGTGATTTCCTTGTGATAGTATGTCTCACAGCTGACATAAAACTATTGACTCTTCCATTTGAAAGAACAGGTCTAGGAAATCCAAATCGACATTTAGTGTAGTATTTATCTTTGCTCTTGTATTTCCGTCGACAGTATTTTCCACACCGATGACTTTGGAAACGTAAAACTTGCTCCTTTAACTTTTTCTCTTCTGTGCTTTTTGGTATAGCACATGTTGCATATTCTTCAATGAAAGATAACACTGCTTCATCAGTATCTGTTCCAAACTTTGGGGCATCCTTGATCCACAACAGCATATGAATATGAGGAGCACCTCTTGCCTGGTACTCTTTTCTCCAAAAGAAATCTACTACTTCTCCAAGAGGTGGATTTTTTTTATTGCAGATGAAGGACATCATAGCCTCAAATCTATGATTGAAATATCTGCAAACATTAACCGGATCCAATGAGCACAGTTCTCCTGCTGTCTTGTATTCAATGTTTTTAATGTTTGAATTTGCCTCTCGTAGAAAATCCAGTAAATCATCCCAAGCGTACTCCGCACAGCTTAGGGTAACGAACCATGTTGGTGTTCCTAAATTCCGTAACATGCATTTTAGTTCACCATGGCGTCGGTACCAATATTCATTTGTCCCACGCTGACAAGCCATCAGATTGATCAGTTGTGTTTCCAAATGATCATCTCGGTGCTGCACTTTCTCCATAAAATCCTTAGCAGACACATTTTGTAAATGTACTCCACTTTTTAAAATGTGATTTACTGCATAAGACAGTGCAGACAAGTCGCTTTCAAATAAAAGATGGAACAAATAAGGAATACTTTGTCGAAATCTGGGATCTTCAGCATATAGTCTTGTAGTCCGATACTCAGAAGCTGGAATCTGTTCTGGACGTTCATCGTATCGTCCTCCTTTTCCTTTAGGAAACAGCTGGGGAAAACATCGAGCTTCCAAGCTCTCCTCCCATACACTCACGGGAGTTCCTTTTGCTTTCTTCATCTGAAAGAGATCAATATTATCTCCCATAACTTCTTTTGAATGAAGAGGATGTATGCTAAAATGTTCATAAATTTCTTCTTCCTTTGACTTGTCCACTTTTTCAATTTGTCCAGTTGGTGTTTCTGTGTCTTCTTGTAAATCTTCTTCTTCTTCTTCTTCTTCTATATAAATTGATTCATACCATTTGTTATTCCTTTTCAAATACAAATTTGCTCTTTGTACTTTCCGCACATCTACCAGCTCCTGCCAAATCTTCTTATTCTTTGTAGGTACACCATTAACCAGAATAATTAATGGTTCAGTTTCCAAAGTATCCGCATCAATAGTTTCCATATTTTTTTTCAAATCCAAGGGCAAATACACCACTCTTCCTTTTAAACCTCTCAGTAAACCAGAAGGAGGCAATTTACCAGTTTTGGGCTCCATACGTACTATGGTCTGGAACGGATGAACACATTGAATGAGTATAGGCTCATATGTATTTAATTCAGAAAGTTCAGCAGGAATAGCATCCAATTCTAAATTATTATGTACAGCTCTGGTCGGCATTCTATTTTCCTCTAACTTGTTGTAACAGTATTTACAAATACGCTGATCTTCACCCAAATCAAAACAATTTTCTAGAAATATATATGTGGCAAAATCCTTCCACTTATAATTATCTTCATTTTCACTCTTTCTGTAGAGATCAACATTCCTAGTTTGTTTTCTATAATGAGTTCTGCGGCAACAAATACAAGTAAAATTTGGTCATTCATTAGAGACTATTGCAAATTTTGTTATATGATCATTAAATGTGTTACTTACAGAGGGTTCTACATTCTCTTCCACTTCTTCCTCATTTACTGTGTCCTTCTCTGCACTGTTTTGTTCAGGACCAAAGTAACAAAACTGAATTTCATCCACAACCTTCTCTACATCTGATACCGTTCCTCGGAACAGAGCCCTATTCAATTCATTTAACTTTATTGCTGGACTTTTGGCAAAATACAACCGTCTCACAAACTTTCTCATTTCAGTATGATGAACAGCCAGCATCCTAAAATGATGGAAAACACTATTGCACACTTTTCTAGATAGACAAGCCAGAGAATGACCCTGCAAACCAGTATTCTCTCTCACTCTGCATGGATCCAGACTTTGAAGCACCTTAATCTTCTGTTTTATACTTTTTTTACTATATTCTCTTAGAAACTCTCGAAATTTGTCAATAGATTCCTGACGCACAGTGCAAATACTACTACAATTCCAAGTGTACACTGGGGCTTTAGGACGTCTCCCCATAGCCTCATCTGCCATCACTTGTACCTCATCTCTTGGAACCATTATCTCCTTCTCCATTATGCAACCATTTTTTACTTCGTAAGAACGACCTCTGGTGTCAACTGCATGCAGCAAACTATTACTTTGAAAATAGCTCTCTTCATTAAAAAAAGGTTCACTACTTGAACTATGCATCCACTTTCCTAAAAACACTTTACAAAAGTTTGTTCTCTTCACTACTCTTTTCCTTTTGCTATGTGATTTCAGTACATTAACAATTTTGTCTAATGTACGCATCCTATTCAAAATTAAAATGAATAGTTTCCTTTTTAATTCTAATGCCTTTGCTGCAATGGCTTCTATTTCTTTTTTTCTTTTATAAAACTTTGTCTTTTTCTTATATTTCTTCACATCCTTCATCAAATTGGACATAACTCTTCTCTGAAACATTTTTCTACGTATCTCTTTAAACGCTGTTTTTCTATTTATAAAAATCTTTTCAGTTGCTGAAGGTATTTTTGCATTAACTAAATTGTCAATTTTTTCCTCTCCTTTTTTGTTCAAAACATCCTTTCGAGTACAGACATTTTGTACATTTTTCATTCTTTTGAATATATTTTTTAGAAATTGTTTTTTCTGCTTACCAGAAGATTTTTTCTTTTTCCAACATGAGCATCTTCTACTAACTTTGGTCCTCTAGTTGTCTTCAAATATAGGTTTTGTTTGTGCGTTTTTTGAACTCTGGATTTTGTAGGCATCTTAAATTTTGTCCACTGCTCTTCAGCAATACCTGAAAAAAACTAAAAAAAAAATCCTTTATTTTATTTAAATATATTACTACATTTCTTTTCACAATAGTCACAAAACGTAATTTCTTTGCCAATTTGAATGCACACTTACTGCTCTTTTTTTTTGGCAAGTTAAAATCACTTTTACAGACTGACACATTATGAAACCACTTTTCAGTTTTTTAAAAAAGCCCATGTCCAGACTGCTTTTTCAGACCACCACCATGTGTATCCTCGGTGACTACCTACACTCCA
Source organism: Triturus cristatus (assembly GCF_964204655.1). Lineage (NCBI taxonomy): Eukaryota > Metazoa > Chordata > Amphibia > Caudata > Salamandridae > Triturus > Triturus cristatus. Next base: position 452,931,433 of record NC_140587.1, read on the forward strand.
GCAAGGGCAACCAGCCTTAGTGATGCTGAATGTATTTGCATTACAGACTGAAACCTGAAAACCCCACTCGCTTGTAAATACTGTGCATGATTATACATGGAAAGGAGCTGGGTGTGTGCTAAGAGTCTGCTTCTTCCCCCAAAAAATCGCTCCCCCTTTTTCCTACTAATGCAACTGTGAAATCACCAGAGCAAAACGCAATATATCTCTGCCTGTAATTCCTATTTGCACACAGAGTCATGTTTTCACATTAGTCCCAAAACGAAATTTCATTGCCAATTTGAATGCACACTTACTGCTCTTTTTTTTTGGCAAGTGAAAATCACTTTTACAGACTGACACATTATGAAACCACTTTTCAGATTTTTTTTAAAAAGCCCATGTCCAGACTGCTTTTTCAGACCACCACCATGTGTATCCTCGGTGACTGCCTACACTCCAGCAAGGGCAACCAGCCTTAGTGATGCTGAATGTATTTGCATTACAGACTGAAACCTGCAAACCCCACTCGCTTGTAAATACTGTGCATGATTATACATGGACAGGAGCTGGGTGTGTGCTAAGAGTCTGCTTCTTCCCCCAAAAAATCGCTCCCCCTTTTTCCTACTAATGCAACTGTGAAATCACCAGAGCAAAACGCAATAAATCTCTGCCTGTAATTCCTATTTGCACACAGAGTCATGTTTTCACATTAGTCCCAAAACGAAATTTCTTTGCCAATTTGAATGCACACTTACTGCTCTTTTTTTTTGGCAAGTGAAAATCACTTTTACAGACTGACACATTATGAAACCACTTTTCAGATTTTTTTAAATTGCACATGTCCAGACTGCTTTTTCAGACCACCACCATGTGTATCCTCGGTGACTGCCTACACTCCAGCAAGGGCAACCAGCCTTAGTGATCCTGAATGTATTTGCATTACAGACTGAAACCTGAAAACCCCACTCGCTTCTAAATACTGTGCATGATTATACATGGAAAGGAGCTGGGTGTGTGCTAAGAGTCTGCTTCTTCCCCCAAAAAATCGCTCCCCCTTTTTCCTACTAATGCAACTGTGAAATCACCAGAGCAAAACGCAATAAATCTCTGCCTGTAATTCCTATTTGCACACAGAGTCATGTTTTCACATTAGTCCCAAAACGAAATTTCTTTGCCAATTTGAATGCACACTTACTGCTCTTTTTTTTTGGCAAGTGAAAATCACTTTTACAGACTGACACATTATGAAACCACTTTTCAGATTTTTTTAAATTGCACATGTCCAGACTGCTTTTTCAGACCACCACCATGTGTATCCTCGGTGACTGCCTACACTCCAGCAAGGGCAACCAGCCTTAGTGATCCTGAATGTATTTGCATTACAGACTGAAACCTGAAAACCCCACTCGCTTCTAAATACTGTGCATGATTATACATGGACAGGAGCTGGGTGTGTGCTAAGAGTCTGCTTCTTCCCCCAAAAAATCGCTCCCCCTTTTTCCTACTAATGCAACTGTGAAATCACCAGAACAAAACGCAATAAATCTCTGCCTGTAATTCCTATTTGCACACAGAGTCATGTTTTCACATTAGTCCCAAAACGAAATTTCTTTGCCAATTTGAATGCACACTTACTGCTCTTTTTTTTTGGCAAGTGAAAATCACTTTTACAGACTGACACATTATGAAACCACTTTTCAGATTTTTTTAAATTGCACATGTCCAGACTGCTTTTTCAGACCACCACCATGTGTATCCTCGGTGACTGCCTACACTCCAGCAAGGGCAACCAGCCTTAGTGATGCAGAATGTATTTGCATTACAGACTGAAACCTGAAAACCCCACTCGCTTCTAAATACTGTGCATGATTATACATGGAAAGGAGCTGGGTGTGTGCTAAGAGTCTGCTTCTTCCCCCAAAAAATCGCTCCCCCTTTTTCCTACTAATGCAACTGTGAAATCACCAGAGCAAAACGCAATAAATCTCTGCCTGTAATTCCTATTTCCAAACAGAGTCATGTTTTCACATTAGTCCCAAAACGAAATTTCTTTGCCAATTTGAAAGCACACTTACTGCTCTTTTTTTTTGGCAAGTGAAAATCACTTTTACAGACTGACACATTATGAAACCACTTTTCAGATTTTTTTAAATTGCACATGTCCAGACTGCTTTTTCAGACCACCACCATGTGTATCCTCGGTGACTGCCTACACTCCAGCAAGGGCAACCAGCCTTAGTGATGCTGAATGTATTTGCATTACAGACTGAAACCTGAAAACCCCACTCGCTTGTAAATACTGTGCATGATTATACATGGACAGGAGCTGGGTGTGTGCTAAGAGTCTGCTTCTGCACCAAAAAATCGCTCCCCCTTTCCATCTAATGCAACTGTGAAATCACCAGAGCAATACGCAATAAATCTCTGCCTGTAATTCCTATTTGCACACAGAGTCATGTTTTCACATTAGTCACAAAACGAAATTTCTTTGCCAATTTAAATGCACACTTACTGCTCTTTTTTTTGGCAAGTGAAAATCACTTTTACAGACTGACACATTATGAATCCACTTTTTAGATTTTCTTAAAAAGCCCATGTCCAAACTGCTTTTTCAGACCACCACCATGTGTATCCTCGGTGACTGCCTACACTCCAGCAAGGGCAACCAGCCTTAGTGATGCAGAATGTATTTGCATTACAGACTGAAACCTGAAAACCCCACTCGCTTGTAAATACTGTGCATGATTATACATGGACAGGAGCTGGGTGTGTGCTAAGAGTCTGCTTCTTCCCCCAAAAAATCGCTCCCCCTTTTTCCTACTAATGCAACTGTGAAATCACCAGAACAAAACGCAATAAATCTCTGCCTGTAATTCCTATTTGCACACAGAGTCATGTTTTCACATTAGTCCCAAAACGAAATTTCTTTGCCAATTTGAATGCACACTTACTGCTCTTTTTTTTTGGCAAGTGAAAATCACTTTTACAGACTGACACATTATGAATCCACTTTTTAGATTTTCTTAAAAAGCCCATGTCCAAACTGCTTTTTCAGACCACCACCATGTGTATCCTCGGTGACTGCCTACACTCCAGCAAGGGCAACCAGCCTTAGTGATGCAGAATGTATTTGCATTACTGACTGCAACCTCAAACCCTTAAAGTATTCCTTATTTTTACCAGTACACCTTAATTTATCAGGAAAAATTGTCCATATTATTTTACATGTTCCTCACATTTAAATTTCTCCCAAAACAGAAAATAATAAACACAACTTCTACAAAAGGAATTCCAATTCTATTATTCATTTCTTAATTTACCATATACATCCCCTCTCAAACTCTAAACTCACCTTTAAAATTAGTTAGTTGTGAAAGAAATGTGGCACTCAAACAGCAGATTATCAGAGCCAGGATCTCTGTTCTCTACACCTCTCTCCTCTCAGCAGAACCAGATAATGGCAAACTTTCCCTCTATTTTTCCACACATATACATGTAAGTTTCAAATCTCAGTGCTTCCCCCTTTTTTTCAAATGTAATCACACATTTCTATTGGTTGAAAACCAACCCTTTTCCAAAAGTACCCTGCCCCCAACTTGACTTCTGCCTAGTACCCTTCCCCCAACTTGACTTCTGCCTGCTACCATAGCAACAGCTCATGGAACACTGCTGTGTGGAGTTAGGTCAGAAGTTCGCCACACAATGTTTCAATTCCACAGAGCAAGAGTGCTTGACTTTTCAAACCTAACAGCAAATCCATAGTACTGTTCTTTGGTAACACATTTTTTTGTACCAATACAAAACATGCTTCTATTAATTTACACATACAGCCTAGTTTTTATTCTAGAATGGTATGAAACAGCCAATCAGTTCTTTTTGTTTTGAAAAAAATATGTATGCCTCCATTTCCAAACTGTCTTTCTTTTCTTATTGCCATTCTACTGAAAGACACCTCCTGAGTGCATCCAGTTCTCCTTTGAAGATGTTCACAGTGTGGATTGTAGGGCACAGCTATGTCTTCTGGAGTGAAAAGTTTGCAGAGAAAACAGGTATGGTGAGAGACCTTGCTTTGCCAAATGTAGACATTAAATGGATTGGTCAGAGAGGGTTAAAGTGGCACCAATTTATGCCATTGGTGAAATCCTTCATGCAAATCCAACACCCTGACCTCATAATAGTGCACTGTGGTGGCAATGACCTAGGCACTTTGACTGGGGTAGGTCTGGAAATGCTTATGAAGGACACCTTTGCACAACTGTTTTCACTTTTCCCTAAAACTGCCTTTGTGTTTTCCAACATATGCCAAAGGCAAAAATGGAACTGGTCCAATCATTTCTGTCCGCAAATTGACAAAGCAAGAAAGCACGTCAACAAATCTGTTTCTGCTTTCCTCCGTGACTATGGTATGGGTGCCATTTACCACAACAACTTGCGTTATGACATGCAAGACATTTATAGAGGAGATGGTGTGCACTTCAATGATGAAGGGAACAGAGTCTTCCTCTTGAACCTTAGACTCTGCATCGGTACTTACTTGTAGGTACCACTTAAAAAATCACTTCATAAACACAACGGCTCTTTTTAGAGCCCCCTAATATCTAAACTCTTAAATCTGCATTTCATTTCTTTTTTTATTTATTTTTTCTTCCGTACGCTTACCGTAAGCTTACCGTACGCGTACCCCGTGATTTTTTTTAAAATCCATAAATGTTTTCTTTGTACTTTTCTGTCCTTCTTTGACCCCCTCACAAATGTAAGGGGGTCTGTAACTCTCCTCCTTGCCCCCTTTTCTTGTTTTCACTCTTTTTTTTCTGAGTGAAACACACAAAATGGCGGCCGCCGCTTCCTGGTTTCGGCCGATTCGAATGTTTACTAAGATCTAACAGCCAATCAGAATCGCGCTCGCGCACGCCACCGTACGCGTACGGTAAGCTTACGGTAAGCGTACCGTAAGCTGGCTCAGATATATATATTGATTTAAATGCTATTTTCTCAGGACCTACTGAACAGATTTACACCAAACCTACAAAAGGCACTTCCTTGACCTAGGGACTACCTCTCTGCCAAATTTCTAGTAATTCTGTTCAGCCGTTCGGGCTGTAGCCCTGTCTAAAGGTCCTATGGAAAAATGCATGGGAAAAACGCGTTTTGGGACCCCCCTTTTTTCTCAGCCCCCGCTTGACGAATCCCCCCGAGACTTTCAGGGTAGGAGCGGAGCGTAGCGCCCCACCTATTTTGAGAAATTCGCGAGGATTCGTCGACCGGCGCCAAAGTTATTCAAAATAGAATGTTGCGGATTTCCTATGGAAAAGGGGTCCTAACTATAACTACCTCCTGGCGACCGCCAGTAGGTAATATATATATATATATATATATATATATATATATATATATATATATATATATATATATATATATATATCTATCTAAAGTGTCCACATCCTCAGATTCCGGGACACAAATGCGGCGGTGCGAAAACAGGGTCCGAGGAAGTCCTGTATTAATGAACGTTTCACCAAGTGTATAACATACACAAATGCACTCCTCCCCAAAGAAGAAACAGCGTGTCAAATGGATCACGAAGATTTAATTAATGTGCATTAAAGCCAAATAAATACCCAACGTGTTTCGACGAACATATCGTCTTGGTCACGGGTAAATGTTTGTTAAGATTCAACAGTTTAAATACATCCAAAAAAGCATCGGAACAACGCACAAAATTTGCGGAAGTAAACAGTGAAAGAGGACAGTAATTTGCATGTACTCCTAGCTGGCGGCATGGCGGCCATCTTAGAACGGTAAAAAGGCATAATACTTTATCAAACACACTGGTACCTCAATAAAGTTTTACATGCAGAATGAAGGAAATGAATGGAAAAAACGAAATGAATTAATTCAAACACATACATGAGTTACAATATACAATTAATGTTGATTATATAGCGGCTTGCATGTTGTATGTTTACTAATCTGAACCGCTACTCGTTTGGATTATTACATCTACAAACAGTCAAGCATTTCTTTGGCCATTCATTTTCTATATGTCCTAATCTGAAACAGTAGGTACCTCAGCCAAGCGCCCCAAGTGGAGTAAAGAAATTGTTATTAGCATAAATCAATAGAATTCACAACATATCAGTGTTAAACCCAAGTGGGTGAAAATTACCAAAATTGATGAAAAGAGGAACATCCGCATACATCCAACATTACATAATGTACATGATATATCATAAGAGTAGAATTCAAATAATTCAAATTATATCCAGTAATAAAGAGTATGAGAAATATGAAAATTATTATACCAAATATACAAAATATGCAAAATGTACTTAGCCCAAGTGGGCCCTCAATTATTCTTTTACTTCTTTTTCTGACTCTTATTCTTGATAGTAGCCTCTTTCATCCTTAAATTCTACTTCTTAGACCACCTAAACATAACAGGATAAAAATAGCAAATAAAACAAAACTGTCAATCCAAATAATGCTCTCATATCAAAGATACACAGCACCGATGCTAAAAAAGAGGGGATCAATTCAGAATCAACAACGAGGTGAACATCAGAGCCAACCCACCATTACAAAATGTATCTTCCATCATTGTCCTAAACATTGTAAAGGCATGGCAGAATAAAAAAGAGAATTGGAATAAAGGTGTGACAATAAGGTTCAGAACATTAACAAAGAAACTAGGGACCTAGTCCTGGGAGACAGTAAAGCGCAATAATATATGTGTAAACATATATATATATATATGTGTAAAAGATCTTACTATAACTCCTGAAAAATAGGGGAGAATAAAGGGCGAGAAATCAACACCAGCTCTACACTTAATCCCCCAAATGCCAAGACAATTCTTCTTCAAAATTTAACCCTGCTGGAATCTTGGTATTGAGCTCCATAATGTACCTGGATTACCCATTCTCTATTTATTACCCAATTTGCACAAAAATTCTATCTCCCCCCCTGGGAGACCGATTGTCTCTTCAATAGGTTCTTTACTAGAAAATACATCTAAATAAATTCTTTGACAAGAACTGGATAAATCTAAAACGGATAAAGTTGTCATTGACTTCCTAAAACAATTGGAAAACAAGTTAAAAACCTATGAGGACAGTATCAAGGTGAAAAAACAGAGGAAATTCTTACGGGATAAGAAAGATTATGCTGAAGGCCGCATCTTAACATATGCTAAACGTTTCGACTGGGCCCAGAGAAATCTGCATACCATTCAAAGACAGAGACAACAAGAGTTAATATCAACTGGTTCGAGTTCTGAGTTAAGCTCCGATACAGAAGCTCAAAGTATCCCTTTAGGAGTACGTCCATTAACCTTCCTACACGAATTCCAAATCCTGAAACAGAGGAAGGATCAGGAGGAAAGACCACAATCCAAGAGAGGAAGAGGAAGAGGAAGAGGCGCAAAAAGAGGGAGAGGAGCAGGAACAAGGAAAGAATCAGACTAAGGAAGAGACGTGGCGGCAGAACAAAATCGATATTGCATGTATCCAGTGCGGAAGTACAGACCAATAAATCAGTAATCAACCTATCCTCTAGGGTCTTGACACCAGAGGAAGTGTCCCTATTACAATTAGGACTTTCTTTCTGTCCTTCAACGGATATTGACTTTGTTGACACACGTATCCACTTATTTTTGTACATCCGCAAACTTAAATTGATGAAGATCTACAAAATGAATACCAATTCCAAGAAAACAAGATTGGGCTGTGCATTGGAAGAAGATGACTATAATTTGAATATTGAGGATGCAGACCTAATTATGAATTTACTCAATATGGAGCAAGATGTGACCGAATTGTCAAAAAAAGAAAAAAGTGAAAGATTAATGAACTCGGGATTTCGGACTGATGCAACATACTGTACAGGATTAAGACCCAAATCCAGGTTTAATCCAAATGTGCCGCATGATAACATCGAGACATTTAATCAGACCATGATATGGGAAATTAACAAACTGAAGAAACAAAAAACCAAGAGATATAATGACAATTTAACCAAAACACAAAGGGAAGCACTAACAGCATTACGCCAGGATACCAGCATAATTATCAAACCCTCGGATAAAGGGGGGAATGTAGTTGTTATGGATGTTTCTCAGTATAATCAGGAGGCTCTAAGACAGTTGCAGGATACCTCATGTTATGAGCAGATCAATTGGGACATTTATAAAGCCTCAATCACTAAGTACTATGCATTGTTGGAAAGCTGGTGTCGGAGTGGTATGCTATCCAAAGATGAATTTCTTTGGCTGAAGAATGAAAATCCACGAGTCCCCTGTTTTTACTTGCTCCCCAAAGTTCATAAGCACCCCACTAGACCACCGGGGAGACCAATTGTGTCCTCTAATGGGGGGTTGTTGGAAAATACCTCGATCTTTTTAGATCTTTTTCTTGCACCTTATGTGTCCAAATTAAGATCTTTTTGTAAGGACAGCACCGATTTCTTACGAAGAATACATGACATTACCTGGGAAAGTAATTATTTCATGATAACACTAGATGTCTGTTCCCTCTACACCTGTATAGAACAACAAAAAGGTGTGGAGGCTTGCATGTATTTCTTGAATGAGAGATATATATCATTGTGGGAACACACTCAGATGTTAAAGAGGATGATGCTTGTTTGCCTGGAGGAAAACATATTTATTTTTGACAAAACACTGTATCGCCAAAAGTCCGGTACAGCAATGGGAACATCTTTTGCACCCAGTCTAGCCAACCTGTTCTTGGGTTGGTGGGAGGAATGTGTAGTGTGGGTAGATGAGAACGAGAGATTTATACAACACATCCCGATTTGGATCAGGTATATCGACGACCTGTTCCTGATATGGGATGGACCCTTGGATCTAGCAAAAGAGTTCATTAACAAATTAGTGAGGAACAATCTCAATTTGACGTTTACTCATTCCATCAGCACCTCACACTGTGAATTTCTTGACATTTCCGTCAACATAGAGAATAACCAAATAGTGACCTCCCTTTTTCGTAAAGAGACCTCGGGGAACACTTTGCTTCATGCAAATAGCAACCACCCCGTACCATTACTAAACAGTATTCCCTATGGGGAGTTCCTTCGGGCTCGAAGGAACTGCAATACTGAAGGTGGATTCCTTAACGAGAAACGTGTCATGGAGAGTAGATTCAGACAAAGAGGCTATGCACCCAAGGTTATCGCTACTGCAAGCAATAAAGTTGAGAATATGTCACGAAATGAAGTTCTTTTCTCATCACGTCAAAAGGATGGGAGAAACATAGTGACACCCAGATTAATTACCACTTTTAATCGTAGATCAAACACCCTGAAGTATCTGATGAAGAAACATTGGGGATTGCTTGAATCTGACCCCATAATTGGCCCAGACATAGGCATTACACCAGCCATAACATACAGAAAATCTAAGTCTCTAAGAGATCAACTCGTACACAGTTATCAAACGACATCAGAAAACACTACCTGGCTAGGAACAGCAAAAGGCTTCAGGAAATGCGGTTCCTGTAAGGCATGTAAACATAGTAATAATCGTGACAGTTACATCCCTGGCCAAAACACGAAATTGCGAAAGCCCATTAGAAAATTCATTACCTGCACCAGTGACTACACGATTTATGTGTTGGAATGCCCGTGTGGATTAAACTACGTGGGCAGTACCAAACTGCAGTTGAAAACCCGTATACTACAACACATGAGGGCAGTAACTAATAATGATCTCAATTACCCGGTAGCGAGGCATTATCAGGACAAACACCAGAGTAACGCCAATTTAATTAAATTCTTTGGTATTGACAGAATTCTACCTCTTCAGAGGGGAGGTGACCGTGAGAAACTTCTGAGAGTCAAAATATATTATTGAACTCAACACAAAGATTCCCAACGGGATGAATTATGGGGAAGAATTGGCCACCCATCTAGGCTAATTGACTTACTGTTGAGCCACTTATCCTTGTCCTTCTCTGTCTTACCTTTCGGTATCAAACTTTTAATATCACCCCCCCCCCCTGTTTTTGTTACGAGAGTATAGGATAGATATACATCATGATTGACTGTGAACATTATCCCAGTATACTCATCTATTGATTGAGTATGGCCTTGACAGTTCATGTTACTATCTAGGCTTGGTGTAGTGATTGAGATTATCTATACCTATCTCGTTTGTTATTTTCCATTTGTCTATTCTCACCGGGGTTTTTTTGTTTGATGGTTTCACTATTATTATGACATATTTTCATTTCATCTTTATTAGGGTGTCGCACACACATAACAAACAGCAGCTTACCTTTATGCCCTCTCATAGATCCCCCTTTCAGTAGGCCAAATTTTTTTAAATAGACTTGTCTGGCAATTTGATACATAACAAGATGTGCTCTTGTCTTAAACAGGCATTGGCCTATTAGATTTTCCACATCATGGGTACATTACCCTGTGAAACAATAAATTTATATATGTGTCTTTTTGCCACGCACTAAACAGAAATACGTGATGTCGGGATCATGCAATTCATTATATTATGATACTTATGTTGTCCATCCGTTACATGACTTTATGTGCTATATATATTTTTTGTGTTGCTTATGCGATGGAGGTATTGCCTGAATTAATTGGCTGATACATTGGGTACATTACCCCATTTGAAATATTCAAATATTCAAATATTCAAGCATTTAAATATTTAAATTTATATGTCTGATTTCTATCGCATTCTCAGGATCATGAATTCCAATCGCACATGTTAAATGTCAATGTTAACAATTTATTATTACGATGTATGAATTTCTTTTGAACCTTACAGGGCGCTTGAAAAGTTTTTCTTTCATGTCTATTAACCGTGACCCGTATTTCTAGGGGAATTTGGGCATAGGTCAGTAACTTGACAAAGGCTTCGCCGAAACGCGTAGTTCTGTTTATTTGACACAATAAAGTCTTAGTGTGTTTGTCCTTGGTGTGCCGCTGGATTTATTTCGGAGAATTCGTGAATCATATCCTGGTTAATACATTTCAAGCGGAGTTGTGACCGTGGCTGGCACCGGCGTCACGAGGGAGGAGAGTGGTGATTTCACAGCGAACGTTTGAATATATATATATATATATATATATTCACTGAAAAAACCATAGGTTTCAGGGGTGTTATAGTTAGCTGGACTTTTCACTTGTACAAAACCATTGAAATTCCCCCGTTATAGTTAGTTCAGCTAACTATAACTCGCGCGCCCGCAATGCACTGCTGATGACGTCACATATTACATCACTCATGACATGGTCAGTGACATCACTCATGACATCACTGATGACATCTCAAATGACATCACTGATGACATCATCCAGTGAATGTGTGTTTTTCTGAAAATTAAATATGTTTTATATATGTATATCTCAAGGTCGATGGAAGAATAAATGGGTATATAAGTGTCTAAATGGATGATTTGTTTTTGAAAAATTGATTGTGTATCTGACTGATTAAGTGTATCATAGTGAATACATGGCTTAGTGAGTAATGTTTAAATATGTAAATATCTGTATCAGTCTCTCACTTTGTGTATAAGTGGCTGCATGGGTTGGTGAGTAGCTACATTGGTGTCTATATAGGTTGTTAGTTGGTTTTTTGAGTATCAGTCTGAGTGTCTGCATGGTTCGGTGGGGGTATTACGTAGTGCATAGGTGCATGAATGAGTGACTCACTGTTTGTATGTGTTGAACACAGCATGTGTGCAGGACTGTATGGGTAGATGAGTGTGTGTATGGGTGTGTTAGTGAGTGAATGACTGTCTCAATAGTGTCTTTATGAGTAACTACATATGTTTTAAACTAGTATATGTGACTATTGGTGTATATATGTGAGTATATGTGAGAGTGAGAGATTGAAAGAGTTCCTGTATGAATGAGTATGTGTTTCTATAAGTGATTGTTTAGAAGACTAAGTATGTGTAAGTTTCCGTAGAAGTAAGTGTAGTGGTGTGTGTATAACTGTATATGCAAGTAAATGTATGTTTGATTCTTTATTAGCATGAGTGACTATGTGTGTGAGTAACTCTATGGATGAGTGGCATTGTGTAACAGGATGTATAGGTGTATGAGTACATATGATGAGTGAGTACATGTATGAGTGACTGTATAGGACTGTTGGTGAATGAGTGGATGTGTATGTGGATCTTAGAATTACTGAAGAGGTTGTTGTAACTGGTATTGGTATGTCCATTGTTTTGAAAATTTTAGTCTCTATTTTTGAATGTGTGTATCAAAGGTTATATTAGGGTGCGAGGAGGTCTGCCACTCTATCACAAGGATGATGTCATCAGTGATGTCATCAGTGATGTCATTTGAGATGTCATCAGTGATGTCATGAGTGATGTCACTGACCATGTCATGAGTGATGTAATATGTGACGTCATCAGCAGTGCATTGCGGGCGCGCGAGTTATAGTTAGCTGAACTAACTATAACGGGGGAATTTCAATGGTTTTGTACAAGTGAAAAGTCCAGCTAACTATAACACCCCTGAAACCTATGGTTTTTTCAGTGAATTTATGAGGTTTTTTAAATGCTAATTCCTAACTATAACGTGCCTGAAACCTATGGTTTTTTCTGTGAATTTCAAAGGTTTTTTAAATGCTAATTTCTAACTCTGCCTACAGAGATAGGACATGTGAAGAAAGAAGAAAAAATGCACAGAAAGAAACAAAAGAAGTGCAGAAAGAAGCAACAGAAGTCCTCAAATACGAAGATAAGTGCAGGAAGAAGGATAACGTGCAGAAAGAACAAAAAGAAGAGCAGAAAGAAGCCTTGTTGCAAAATCATCCTGTACCCTCAACTTTTTCAGATGGATACTGGTGGTAACTGAGTCTGACTAACCAGTCCTAGAGCCAGTGCTATGTTAAAAGACACTTAGAATACAGTGAAAACACCTACATACACTAGGGAACATTATGCATTGGGGTCCCCCTGTGATTAGCCTGACCTCCTCTGTAAGCCCCTAGTATATAATAGGGCATGGGGATTAAAACTACCTCTTAAAACAGGCCACAGGGCGTTTTTGCACACGTTAACTCAGGCCCCGTCCCCTCCCTTCACCACTGTGTAAACACGCCCTGTGTCCATTTTTAGTTGGGAGATTAAGTTCATTTGAATCCTGAGGGTCCCTAGGGTCCAACTAGCCCACTAGGTACCTCCAGTAAGTGCCACAGAGCTGCGTTGCAGAGAGGTGTAAAAAGTGGCACGGCCTGGACCACCTCTCTGCAATGCAGCTCAGTGGCGCTTACTGGAAGCACTTGGTGGGCTAGTTAGCCCCCAGGGGCCCTCAGTATTGAAGGGAAATTATATCCCCAATTTAAAACGTGCCATAGTGCGTGTTTGCACACGTCACCTCAGGCCCCGTCCCCTCCCTTCACCACTGTGTAAACGCGCCCTGTGGCTGTTCTAAGTTGAGAGATTAAGTCCCCTTGAATCCTAAGGGTCCCTAGGGTCACACTAGACCACTAGGTACCTCAAGTAAGCGCCACAGAGCTGCGTTGCAGAGAGGTGTAAAAAGGGGCTTGGCCTCAGAACACCTGTCTGCAGCGCAGCTCCCTGGCGCATACTGGAGATGCCTGTTGGGGGCGCGTTTGCAGAGTGCTGCACGGAGGGGGCATGGCCTCCGGCACTTTTATTTATTTTAATTTTTAAGAAGGGGGGCTGTGTGGTTCCCCTTCTTATTCTAATTTATTGGCCCTGATGACCCCATCCCCCAGGGCCTGTCTCCTAATTATATTTTTTTGACCCCAATCCCCAGGGCCGGCCACTGTTTTTTATTATTTTTAAAAAATATATATTTATAGACACACCTAGGACATGCTGGACAAACCGTACGTACCTATCACCATGACGATTTGCGTGATATTCATTAAAAGGCGACTATGCATGCAATGAATCCACGTGGAATGTATTTACACCACTAGTAAAGCTCTGACATGTCTGATGCCCTACCGTGCCTAATCCCGGTTGTCGTTTATTTATACAAACATGGGTAGCTATTGACGGGCACATTTAATACACATGCACACCAAGCCATTCAAAGGGGATTCGACAAAAATTCGACCAAAACTATGCAAGAAACCCCCCTCACGGTTAATAAAACACACATCCACTGCCGGATGTGTAATACTTTTTATTTTACTCTCTGGAAAGGGGACGAACATCACTTGAGAGTCACAGCGCGCTCCTGACAGAGCCCAATGCTGTGTTACACCCACCATTGCCTGCCGTGTGCCACACACCTCTGTGTTGTATTTCACTAGCTAGTGCATATGCTATAACGCTCTCTAGCCCATGTGCACTGTAACACCACCCCGTGAATATGTCATGCCACACTTGTCTTCGGACGGGTTATATTGCCCCATCTAACGTGCCTTCCTCGATGCCTATGTTATAACGCACAGTGCTATGCCATACATATTACAATCTGGGATCCATATCTTTGTCACAGTGCATAGGCAACGTTACACTCCCCAGCACATATTTTATATTACAACTTTAGACACTAGTTAGGTTACACAACACTGCCCTGTGCATATTACACTCCAAGGCGCATATCGCATAGCACACGCTAGTGCCTGTGCTATCTCGCGCTCTCCAATAAATCTGTCATTGCGCACAATGTATTGCATATTATATTTCACGCCTGGTTCATCTTATATCACACTTTTTGGTGCATAGTTTATACCATACACTATATCTAGTTTTCATTTTCAATCGTGCTCTCAGGACTATGTTGTATATAACACTGTGTTCACCTACCCTTTTCACGGGCATTACATTTTGCGATAGGGGGTGGAGGGTCAGGGGGTGTTTCTGCCAAGTGAGCCCGGAGTCACAGTCACAAACGTCCTCTTCTTCCTGAATAAAAGTGAGATTATGCTGCATACTTGTTCATATTTTAAGTAGTTTGCACAGACACAATGTTTTAAAAACAATAAAGTTCCTAATACCCGCCTTCTCTGAACAGTTAGCTTGCTGCCCATCCCCCTCCTCCCTATCCTCTGTTGTGTGAATCCATGGACTAGCCTCCTCCCTCCTGCCATGCATGGTCTGATGTGCTCCCACTGCCCTCAATTTAGTATGATGTACCAGTCCACTCCTCCTGCCCTCCATTGCCCAATTCTATGCCCCATCATTGACCTCCTGCTTAAACTCTGTGCTTAGCTTGCTGCCCCTATTCTCCTTCCCCCTGCCCTCCGATGTCTTTGTGCATCCTTTTTGCCCACCATGTCCCATGGACCTGCCACTCCTATCTACTCTGAGGGTTCTGTTGAGCTGCCACTCCCCTCCCACCTGCCTAGCATTGTCAGATGACTGTAACCTGTCCCTGCCACCTCCACCCTGCCTGTCCACATGCCATGCCCCTATCCTCTTCCTCCTGTCCTACATGGTCCATTGTACTGCCACACCCTTCTGCCCTCCCTGGTCTGTTGTGCTGCAACTGCTCCTCCTGCCTGCCCCGTGTGGTCTGTTGTGAGGCCCCTTCCCCTGAACTTTCTTGTCTGTGCACAGGTCCTGACCCTCCCTTCTATCCTCCATCGTCCTTTGTGCATGCCCCTGCACCCTCCTTCTTGCCCATCATAGCCATTGTGCTGCCACTAACCCTCCCACTTGCCATGCATGGTCTTCTGTGCTGCCATGGCCCCTCCCACCTTCCCTGTGTGGTCAGTTAGCTGCCCCTGAACCACTCCCACCTTCCCTCCATGGTCTGTGTGTATGCCATCACAGTCTCACTGTTGCTCTTCATGGTGTGTCTTGCTTCTAGTGCCCATCCTGCCTGACCTCCATGGCTATCTTGCTGCTCCTGCCCTGCCCCCTTGCCCCCAGCCCTCTGTTAACATATGCAGACCCCTACTCCCTCCCTCCTGGCTTGTCTGTTCCATTGTAATGCCCCTGATCCGTCCCTCCTGCCCTTTATGGTCTGTTATGCTGCAGCTTTCTCTCCTGTCTGTCCATTATGGTCAGCTAGCTACCATTGCCTCTTGCCCCTCTGTTCTCTGTTGTCCATGTGCATGGTCCTGTCCCCTCCCTCTTGCTTTCTATGGATTGTTGTGCTGCACTCCCGTCCTGCATGCCCTGTGTGGTGTATTGTGCTGCTGCAAACCCTGATGCCTGCCCTGCAGGGTCAGTTTGGTGCACCTCTCCATGCCCCTCCTGTCCTCTGTTATCCAAGTCCATGTCCCTATCCCATTTCCTTCCATGATCCAATGTACCATACTTGCGAACATTTTGAACTTGGTAAGAGCGAGACTTTGAAAAAAAACTGGGGTATTGATTTTCCCCTTTGAGTTACATTGAAAAAGAGAATATTGTAGACAGGAGACAGATCAAATAAAGCCCATTTGAGCTTAAAAACATTGGACGTTTCCTGGCTGAATCGGGTCTGTTGGCATGTATGGTTGTACTACCATTGCCTCTTCCTTCTGCCCACAATGGTCTATTACATTGCCACAGCCTTGAAGGAGGGTAGATTTTGTATCACAGGGGGCCCCTGGCCCGTTCTGTCCACACCTGAAGTATGAGACCCTTGTCCTTGCCCTGCCAGCCGCATTTGTAGGCCGTATTAAATTGACCAGCGGGTCCTGTGTTGCTATATAATTATCCTGAGACATCCTTACCACTCAGCCAGCATAAAACCCATGTGTAGGCCCTTCTGTTCAATATGTAGGCCTCTTTGTTAAATTGACCATAGCTCTGGAATTTTGGTGTATAGCAGTCTGAAGGCAGGTCTGCGAGGCCTTCTGCTCCAAACTAGTAGCCCCCACCCTACCCGAGTGCTCCGTGCTCGGTATCAAAGTTCAACATCCCCCTGAAGCTGTCGACATACAGTAGGCTGCATCCTGGACTGGTACTTGCTTCCTGGGCAGGTTTCCTGCTTTTAAGGAAGTGGCAACCGCAGAGCGTCAAGTTAGGAGAACTGAGGAGATTTTATACATGAATATATTGAATTCCCGTACAATACCCATTATTTTCTGCTTGCTCTATGGAACTTACGATAAGCGATTGGCCTGAGAGACTGACCTTTTCACCCAGTCCATTGTCAGCATTAAGTGGGTAAATGACGAAATGTCTGGTAAAATCTGTAGACGAAGCTTTTGGGTAGCATACGTAGGTAGATGTAGCGTGCAAAGGAGCCCACAAAATGATATAAAAAGGGAGCACCCACAGATATCGACGGACTACCTCGCCGTCTGTATTAGGCCTGGGCAAAAATTTCGTTCCGTTCGCGGAAATTGCGATAATTTGACATTTTTGCGTTCCGCGGAGAGCGCGAAAATGTCAAAAATTCCGGTTTCCGCAGCTTGGCGATAATTTGTTTCTTGCTCGCGCTGTAAAATGATACATTCTCGCGCGCGCGCGATCGCCTTACCTGAATCCCTGCGTTCGCCGACAAGTTTTCTTGATCCGGTCGCGTTCTTCATGAGATGTTGTATTGTTTTTAGCCATTTGCGCTGTCTCGCGACAGTTCGCGCCCGCAGTGACGTCATGCGTCGCGCGATCACGTCTTTCTTCTCGCGATCATGCACCGCGAGAACAACTCAAAACAAGATGGCCGCGCCCGCAAGCAACCATATGGGTAAGTTGGCGACCCGCAACCATGCAGAAAATCTCGCGAACATGCCGGAAAAAAACTTCCGCATCTTTGCGATATTTCTGCTTGTTTGCGATAATTTTAAACATTCTCGCGATAATTTGCGAAGGTTAATTCCGCAAATTCCGCCCACCCCTAGTCTGTATGTAGGTTAACAGGCTGTGCAGGTTTTCCCCAAGAGCTGGGAGCTCTTGTCTTCCTTTGCTTAAAATGTCTTGCTCTGCTTTGCTTGAAGTATCTTATTCTATTTTACCTATATGAAATGTCATGTTATGTTTAACCATTGTTCTCTTTACTTTTGCATTTAAAAGATTTTGTATTGTAATTACAGGAATGCTTGCTCTAAGAGTAAACATGAGTGTTCCTAGGTAACATTTTCCTTGGTGTAACTTGTTTCTCATGATCCATTTATAGATGTGTTTTCTCTCTCTCTCTGTCAGTACATTAATTGAGATACAGAGAATATCATGACAGCTGTATGATTATCTTGATTCTGTATTTTGTACTTTATGTCTCTATTCTGCGGTTTCTTTGAAGTTGCATCTTCTCATTAAACTGCCATTGTATTCTGCCTCCAATTCCATGTCTCATATGTCTGTTTTCTTCATTTTTGGAGCAAGCGTTCCTAGGCACCCCGGCTCAAATTAAGGTGCCCCTTTTGTCCCTGACTCACTCTCCTGCTCAGTTCTGTGGTGGCTCCCGGGGCTCTGGGGACCCCCCTAGCTTCCTTGACCCATAATAGATCTTCCCTCCAACAGCCTCTCTTGCAAGTCCTGTATTGTTGGTTTGTTGACCCTGCCCCCCTTTCCACTGCCCTCCATAGTCTGTTGTGCTTCCACGGCCCTTCCTGCCTGCTCAGTGTGGTTAAATTGTTGCCTTTGCACCCTCCTACCTGCCTTCAATTTTCAGAGTCCGTGCCCCTGGCCTCTGCCTCTCAACAGTATCCTAATGAACAACTAGATTGCTAACATTCTATATTTATTACAAAAGTGTGGAACGCCTGACATCATCTTGATGTAATCAAAACTGTAATACCTAGAGCATTTCCTTTAGAAATTACATATATGAGAGGGTCTTATTGGCATCAAAATTATGGTTAGTGCTCTAAAAGACTAAAATAAGGACATATTTTCTGAGTTTTAAAATAGCGACAAAGCACTTTTAAATTATTTGTTATATTTATGTTTTTTTATCCAGTTGACCACTTGATTAAATGTTGCACTTAGGGGAGAGGATGTGGTGTTACTTCCAGAACTGCAGACTTTGCAACTGGGGAACCAGGTTGAAGTTTCTGCTTCAGCTCGACATTCTGTGATTCTGGTCAAATCACTTAGTCTCCCCATGTCTACAACCAAAATGAATTTGTTCTTGTGTGATGTAACCAATGCTCATGTAAAGCACTCCAATACCTGACAAGTCTGCACTATATAACACTGCAAAAACACAAAATAATAAGTGTTTTGCACACTTCTGTCATTGGGCTATATTTGGGCTATATCTGGGTGATTTTGGGCTACATTTGGGCTCTTTTGTCTCCGGTGGCCATCTTGGGAGATTTATTTGTTATGAAGTTTCCTAATTTCCTTATGTACTGCAGTCTCCTCAGTAGGAAATGCTTTCAGTTTTTTACTTTGATTCCATCATGAAGGTATTCAGATATGTCACACATTTGCCATAAATTCTGAATGTTAGCACTCTAGTTGCTCATTAGATCACTGTAGTAAAACTACTGTTCACCATGGAAGTCTGCTCCTGGTATTAAAAGTGCATGTTTCAGTCTGCATGTCAGAATTTTTTAATGAAATAGAAGAGGATTTGAGAAGTCACTCAAAATGTGCCCTCATTTTCTTTCTTCAGCATTAATCATAATTTCTATGGCAAAATGAACCCCCTCATTGTGTTCCTTTTTAAATTAAATGTTTTAAGTGTTACCAGTTTATTCCAATCAAGATGGCTTCAGGTGTGCCATACTTTTGTCATAATGAAGACAGTAAGCGCTCTAGTTGTTTTTAATAACATTCTTGGACATTCTGTCATTGGGCTATACTTGGGCTACATCTGGGTGATATTTGGGCTACATTTGGGCTCTTTTGTCTCTGGTGGCCATCTTAGGAGACTTATTTGTTATGAAGTTTCCTAATTTCCTCATTTACTGCAGTCTCCTCAGTAAGAAATAATTTCAGTTTTTTACTTTGATTCCATCTAGAAGGCATTCAGATGTGTCACACATTTGCCATAAATTCAGAATGTTAGCACTCTTTTTGCTCATTAGATCACTGTAGTAAAGCTACTGCTCACCAGGGAAAACTGCTGCTGGTATTGAAAGTGCATGTTTCAGTCTGCATGTCAGAGTTTTTTTATGAAATAGAAGAGGATTTGAGAAGTCACTCAAAATGTGCCCTAATTTTTCTTTCTGCAGCACTAATCATACTTTTTATGGAAAAATGAACCCCCTCATTTTGTTCCTTTTTAAATTAAATGTTTTAAGAGTTACCACTTTAATCCAAGCAAGATGGCTTCAGGTGTGCCATACGTTTATCATAAGTAGGACGGTTAGTGCTCTAGTAGTTCTTTGGAACACTCTGGGAAGCTGCAGTAGAACACAAAGGAATCAACTGACAGTCTCTGCCCTTGTTGGATGTACATGTTTTACTGAGAATGTCAGACTTCATTCTCACATGACTGAGAAAGATAATGTGAATTTACAGAAAATAAGCTCTCAGTTTAGCTTATAGATCACCTTCCAAACCTCTGTGGTAAAAGCATGAGAAAATATTTTTCTCTCAATCATGATATCCCAGCAGAAGGCTTTTTCACATGGTGAAATCACCTTAGAACATACCACGATTCCTAAAATGAGTATGGTACCATCAACAAATGATTTATAATGTAACTAAAGTCTTAAAACCTTCTATTAACTGCAATGCTTTTTAATGAGGTGCTATCATGTATATTGGTCCCAAGATGGCTGCCAACACTTCTTGGATGAAGTGCTGACAGCCAATCAGATCTCAGGATGAGATGTGTGGTTAGGCTCCGCCCACATATATATATGCTTTTAAATGCTATTTTCTCAGTAAATACTGAACAGATTTAAACCAGACCTGCAAAAGGCACTTCCTTGACCTTATGGCTACCTCTCTGCCAAATTTCAAGTAATTCTGTTCAGCCGTTCGGGCTGTAGCTGTGTCTAAAGGTCCTATGGAAAAATGCATGGGGAAAACGCGTTTTGGGACCCCCCTTTTTTCTCGGCCCCTGCTTGACGAATCACCCCGAGACTTTCAGGGTAGGAGCTGAACGGAGCGCCCCATTAGTTTTGAAAATTTCGCGAGGATTCATCAACCGGTGCCAAAGTTATTCAAAATAGAATTTTGAGATTTCCTATGGAAACTAGGTTGTAACTATAACTATCTACTGGCGACCGCCAGTAGATAATATATATTTATATATATATTTATATATAAATATATATATATATATAGTTAGGACCTAGTAGGAAGTGTGTTTTTTGTTTTGCCAATATCTTTGCTGCCATTTGACCAATCTTCACAAAAATGTAAAAACTAATATGATGCTCAGTTCAGCTGCAGTGTTGAAACGTTCAGTGTGATCTGTCAAGTAGGGGCTGATAAAATGGGGGTCTTAAAACACATTGTCCTCATGTTTATTGCCATAGGGATTTTGAATATGACTACAGCCCAAAGTGCTTGACGGAATTACACCAAATTTGTCTGAAAGCTAGTTCTTGGTTCATGAAGTATGCTTTTAGTGATTTGATGTATATCCGTTCAGTAGTTTTAAAGATAAGAAATGAAAACCAAATTTAATTTGTATATCAAAGGGCGCGGACCCTCTGTGGACCCACCCAAAATAAATCCGCAGATCTGCGCGCCAAAACTAAAGGCCTGATTGGCAGGCTACACCTTCACAGAAAAGTTGCAGCTGCCATTTTATTTCTCGGGAACGGTTGCCAGGCTGTAAAGCTGCATGTATAGTGAATGAAAGGGTCAGGTAAGAGCTGTAAGTATGTGTACTGGGCAGTAAAATGCCTCAAAATGGTTTTTTTTGCCACGCGCAAGATCCACGTATCCATTGCAGGGCTCAGTGCAGCCCCAGTTTAAATCCGCAACATATCCGCGGACTTGGCGTGTCTCAAAAACATATATATATAAACTTTTATACCCACTCTAACACCTATAGAGACACGCTCACACTCTCTGACATACCCATACAGACACTGTTACTCCCACTCACATACCCATATAGACACTCTCATGTCCACACTTACACCCATACAGACACTGTCACACCCACTCATATACCCATACACCCTCACACACATACTCACATACCCATACAGACACTGTTGTACCCACACTTACACCCATTTAGACACTGTCACACCCACTTGCATACCTATCCAGACACTCTCACACCCACTCATATACCCATACAGATACTATTACACCTGCACCTACATCCATAGAGACACGGTCACACCTACTCACATACCTATACAGGCACTCTCTTACCCACACTTACAGCGATACAGACACTCTCACACCCACTCACATCCCTATTCACACACTGTCACACCCATTCACTTACCCATACAGCCACTCTGACACCCACTCACAAACCCATACAAACACTCTCACACTGACACTGATACCCATACAGACACTCTCCCACCCACTTACATACCCATACAGACACTCTCACACCCACACTTACACCCACACAGAAACTCTTGCACCTACTCACATAACCCAGATAGACACTCAAACAGCCACTCACAGACCCACTGTCAGAGCTACTCATAGATCCACTCAGACACTGATACACCCACTTGTAGACCCCCACAGGCTCCGCAGACCTGGTGAGACTAAAATAAAAATAAATATATACACTTTTACAACTTCTCTTATACCCATTGAGACATTCTCACACTCTCTGACATACCCATACAAACACTGTTACACCCACACTTACATGCATACAGACACTCTCACACCCACTCATATACCCATAGAGACACTCACACAAACTCACATACCCATCCAGACACTGTTATACCTGCACTTACACCCATATGGACACTGTCACAGGCACTCACAAACCCATACAGACACTGTTAGACCCACACATACACCCATACAGACACTCTCATAACCCTCACATACCCTGATAGATACTCTCACAGACCGACTGACTGAGCTACTCAGAGATCCACTCAGACACTGATACACCCACTCGGAGACACACACAGGCATTCACACTTTCAGTCACAGATGCACACACAGAGTCATACATCCACTCACAAACATCTATAAGCAAATGCTAAATGTGCTGTTTTGTATTGAATGTGTTATTTTGGTTTGTGGATCCACGATGGATCCATGAAGTTGAGAAAAAATGTATTAAAATAGATTTATAAAAAAAGGACAAGTGTTTCGGAAATAGGGTGGCTCTGATAAGAGCCTTTCTGTTTATGTGATCACTACACATAAAACAGGATGCAGTCTTTCAAGTTGTTCAGGAACAACCTGTTGCCTTTTTCTGTGAAATATACTCCATGAGGTCTGTAAATCCCGTCAATGTAAAAGCGTAGGTTGTTATTGTAGATAGAGCCCATGTTATGGTCTCTGAGGAATGCAGAAATAGTTTTATTAACATGTTTCCTGGCTTTGTCTATCTTCCCACTTCCAGTTCTTCCTCTGGCATTTGTTGGAAAACACCAAGGCAGGGTGAGGGAAAATTTCCAGTCCTACCCCAGTAAGTGTGCCCAGGTCATTGCCACCACACTGCACAATCATGAGGTCTGGATGTCGGCAATTGATAATGCTTTCAAAGAATGGAAGCAATTGATGCCACTTCAACCCTCTCTGGGCAACTCAAGGAATATCCATATTAGGCAAGCTCAGGTCCATGTCAATGCCACTCTTTCTAGCACACTCTCTCTAGCCTAAAACACAAAGCTATGAATCACAATCCACACTCTAACCATTTTCCAAGCAAGGAGCAAAGCAGTAGCACACAGGAGAAGGCTGCTGATGAATAACACAGATTTGAAAAAGAAGACAGTTAAAAAGATGCCTAGCAAATTCAATTTAAAAGATGAAATTTGATTGGATGGTATAAATATGCTAGTGGTTAGAACTAGGATGTGTTATTGAGATAAATGTAAGTAGATGTGTGATTGGCTTTTTCTGCTGTGATCAAAAAGTAATGGTGTTTGGGATCTGCTAGTAATTGCGTACACTCAACCACACCTACTACAGTTGGTTTAGGAGTTAGCCTGCTACTCTCAGAAAGTATTGTGAACTTGTGACCTAATGCTAGCGGAGAATATTAAAATATTGATCACCAGAGTTATAGAGCTATAGCAGCATGGGAGGAAGGAAAGAAAAGCCTGGACTGTGAATGTGATGGGAGATCATCAATAGAAGAAATGGTGAATAAGGTGTGTTTGGGTCCAAAGTTAGGCATTAATACCAAGTGCTCTGTAAGTGATACTCTTTAGGAGCAGTTTAATAAAAAAAGATTTCAGTTTGACACACACATGGATCCATGGTTCTGCTGCGTGTTTACATGAGGGGCCACGCTTAGCACCGCTGTGAATCCACGGAGCCGCCCTCAACACCCACAAATTTGGGCTTTCTTTAAAGGAGTGTAAGAAAAGGTTCAGAAGAGGTGTATTACTAGTAAAATATGAAAGCAGTGTTGTGATTAGTCTACAGACTTATAACCTTGAAACCAAGTTTGAAAAGGTTGCCTTTAATGGTTCCCTTGTATGAGAGTGCTGCATCATTCTTGTGCTTGGTTTTTGTGTACATTCTGAAAGGAGACATTAAAACTGATACTGAAAAAGAAAAATACAGACGGACAATCACATTTAACACGTATGTGAATTTGGCTGTAGCATAAGAAATTTTTGATAGAGCAGGAGTGAGTGCATATAAAGTGGATGGAAGTGAGTGGGATGTTTAGAAAAAGTAAAAGGGAATATAAAAGAGTATGTGATAAAAATAAATAAAAGTACAGTGTTCACCAAAGGGGAATAAAAATGTGCTATGGGTAAGAAAATGCGGGTATTCACCAATGTACCCTCTGACAAAAGCAGTGAGATACCCAGGCATTCTGTCATGTATATTCTGACACACTCGGGTATGCACTAATATTTAGATTGAGACCACCTGGCACACACTGATGCTTACAGTAGCTCAGTAAGGTATAGTCTGATATGTACACTAACACACATAAAGATATAACTATGCATACACTAACAGAGCCAAGGATAAATGTATGTATACATTAACACAGTGAGGTACACCCCGATGTATACACTAACAGATACAGACAGATACTGATGCATACAGTGATATAACTAGGTACATAGGGAAGTGTATCCTGATTGACCCAGCCAGAAACTGGTGCATCAAAGTATATTTTTATGTATACAGTAACACACTTATGCAAACAGGTACATAATAATTCACATAGAGGTAGGTACTGACAGAACCAAACCAGACACAGTAATGCAGGAAGAAGCACACCAAGGTAGAGACTAAACAATCTAGAAAGGTAGCCAGCTAAAGAATAATCCCGGTATTTAGAGGCCCAGCTATACAGTGAGACACAGATTAATATACTGACTGGGCACTTGCAAACGGCATTGCTGCCGGGGCTGCAATACCACCTTCATGGAAGGAAGCTGAGGTTATCGTGGTATTTAAAAAGGACGACCATTCACAACCATCCAACTATAGGCAGATCAGTCTGATCGATGGTGCACAAAAGGTCTCCTCCCTTGCCCTTCTTACGAAGATCACGAATTGGATGGAGGAGGGCAACATTCTATCCCCCTTCCAAGCAGGATTTAGGAAGAGAGTCAGCACCATCGACCAGGTCTTTCGATTTTCACTACTGGCCTGGAAAACTGTCACTTAAGAAAGGGGTAGCCTCTATATAGCATTTATCGACTTGAAGACGGCCTGCAATCTTATCCCCAGACATAAATTATGGCAAGTGCTGCAAGAGCTGGGCCTTCCGTTATCACTCCTCGAGCTGGTCATTTGCCTCCATGAGGATAACTTTGCAAGGGTCTGCTGGGGAGATCAAGGTCAGCTAACTGACCCAATCAGAGAAGACAGAGGGGTCAGCCAGGGGTGTGTGCTGGCCCCTACCCTGTTTTTGCTTTTTATCAATGGGGTGGTAAATTACCTAGCAGAAGTCCCAGCTGACGCCCCCTCTTTGGTGAGCATTAAAGTGACTACTCTACTATTCGCAGACAACACACTACTGGTCTCAAAGACCCCCAGTGATCTCCAACGGTTGCTAGACCGCTTCAATACTTTCTGTGGACTGAGTGGCCCGGAGGTCAACACGTCAAAAACAGAACTTCTACTGATGAGCCACCACAAATCCTTTAAAGGCAAATTATCACATTGAGGGATTCCTCTTGAGAGAGTAAGAACAGTTGATTACTTGGGCGTAACTCTCTCTGATGAAATGGCCTGCAGGCACCACATAACAAAGCAGATTCTTCAGCAGAAGCAGGCCACTGGGGCTCTGTTGAAGGAGCATAGGCGCTCCCAGGCTATACCCATAGCAGCACCACTGCAAATTTATGATCATAAAGTAGTGGGCTCTACTCTGTACGGGGCTGAACTCTGGGGGTTCGAAAACTTGGAGGGTCTACTTACCACTGAGAATGAATTCCTGAGATCCCTCTGTTCTCTTACCCAAAGTACTCCGCTCCTTCCCTAATGATTTGATATGGGAAGACCATCCATTGTTGACAAAGCACGACTTCGCTCCTTGCTCTTTTGGTTACGTCTGAAACTGACCCCTGAGCTTTCCCATTATGTTGCTGCAGCTGATGATGTTTGTAAACTCGATCACTTTAGCAAAATTGTGTGGTTTACTAAAGTCAAATCCTTACTTACAGCAATAGGTTTAGGAAGTTCATGGGATGTTAAAGACCCCTGTTTGCTACCAAGTAAGGGGCTGGTCAAGTCGCAATACTGGAACTGTTTCGCCCAGTATAATGGATCAGCCTCACTAGGCGGCCGCCTTACCTTAAAATTCTTGGATTTCAAAATCCAAAGCGCACATGACCAATAAATGGAGGTCATTAAGATCCCTCAGGATGGAAAGCTCTATATCCAATTTAGATTTGGATCTCTTCCTGTAAATTGCTTCATATCTGCGTGGCGACAACATACACATGTGCCCCGGCTGCCCATGTCCCGTTGAGTCTATTACACACATTTTCTTTTCTTGCCCGCTGTACAACTCGCCGAGGTGCAAATGGTTGGCACCCGTTTGCAGGTTGTTGGGAACACAATGCCACCAAGAAGTGATGTGCATCCTAAGATCTGACTCAAGCACACTAATTGCGTGTGCAGTAGCCAAGTACCGTGGGAAAATGAGGATACTTAGAAGGCATACACTAAAGATGTGAATTGGTGTCCCTACGGTTTCCACTCCATCCTACCAAACCCCCTATCGGGAACAAGGCAGTATTACTAGGCATTTGCAACATAGTGCAGAGATTCATCTTTTTAATGTGATTTTCAGTGCGATTTTAAATGCACTACTTTGAGGCTTTCCCCATGCTAACTGAACTTTTTATTCTTTCCAATTGATCTTTTTAATTGGTTTTACCTTGACTGTTATATCTTTTTTATCAACTTATTGTAATTGTATATTGTGAATGTTTGTCATGTATTCAAACTTGAAGTTCCGGACTGTAAGCACTTGCACTCATAACAAATTCATTGTAATACTGCAATGTCTTCAATCTTGCAATTATGTACTGTTAGCACGTACACTTTTATGGTCAGAATGACCGAATAAAGTTTGATTTGATCTTAATAGACTGACTCAAACAGTAATGTATGCACTGATACACACATGCACATATGAATACATACAGCAATATACTGAGTGTATCACTAATAACTATGACAAAGAGAGGTAGATGGATATACAGTTATATCTGTCTACTGTACAAAACAGAGCTTGGAAGAAAAGGAAACTGTTTCTTGTATAACTATTTACAAACAATAGAGTAAAGAATAGTTATAAAGTGATTTAATGTAGATGTTCATTGATTGTTTATTATTTCCAGATAGACACTTTAAAAAAAAGAAGATTGACCATGCCTGACAAGAGACAAAGAAGAAAGAAACAGAGGAAACAGTATTACCAACTTCAAACTGATAGAGAAAAAGAAAATAAGGTGGAAAATGTCCAGAGAAGAAAAAGAGAAACTGGTAAGAGTACTAAGCAGTTTCTGAAACAAAGTATGTCATAAGAGGCAGAATGAGGGTAAATTCTTATCTAAAAATTGAATTTTCACATAAACTGTAAAAAAGCAAGGAGCATATGTTTCTGACAGTAAGAAATGTTTCAAAGAAAACAGGGAGTTTGTCAAAGAGACAGAAACTGTTTAAGGAGTTACGAGCCTAAATGGTTCACAATAGAGTAATACAGAATTTGCTACAAAGGATGAAGAAATATAAAAGGATAGTGCTGCATTTAAGCAAAAGCAACATATTGAGAGTGTTGTTGAGCAAGCGTTTGCCCTGATGAGGAAACTATTTATCTTAATATTGAATAGAATGAAGATACTAGACAAAACAGTATTGTGTATGAAGAACAAAACTCTTAGGAAAAGGCTTATTAATAGAACTTATTTTTGCAAGATTTTTAAAGGTGAATGGAAGCATACCTCTAGTACCGAACCTTTTCATAATGTGGAAAGCTATTTCCAAGAGAACACACTAGTGCATGCAGTTCAATAAACTGATCATTGTTATGAGGTAAAAGATGGTACTCCTGTTGCAAAAGAAAAGATGGTTCCTAGGAATGTAGAGGAAGTGATAGCCGAAGAGGTGCAAGAAAGGCGTAGACATGTCCCAGTATACAAATTGAAATGTAGTAGTATTTGTAGTGCTCGTCAAGAATCAATTGAATTATTAAGAACTTTCACACATGAGTTTACATGCAGAAGTCTGAAACAGAAAATTTCAATTTTGCAAGGATTAGAGCCATATAAAAAGTGAGGAAGTATACTAATTCACAGGGACATTCACTGGCATGTTTTTTGAGGAATGTTTGCAGACGCACTTCCAAGAGAGTTACAGAAAGGTCTTAAAGGTAGAGTTATGCACTTGCCATTATATTTCAAAAAGAATATTGAAACTATAAGGGTACAGAGAGATTTTAATGATCCACTTATTATTCTAGTAAACGGTGCCCCTACTAAGTTCAACAAATATGGCAAGAGTTAGTGGGTGTTAAAATAGTTTAAAAAAGCAACATTATACCCGGTACAAAATTATATTTATTGAAAAAAATGCTAATGCTGTTCAAGATATAACACACATGGAGGAAGAAGCATTACCATCAAGTGGTAGATTGAAAAGGTGGATCGATTGAGATTGAAGAAATTTATGAACACTATAGCATCCATTATCTACATTCTAAAGAAATCATTGGTGATGCTATCAATCTGTTTCAAATGGAACAAGCAAAAGGAGCTCTCATGAGTGTCTGGGAAAAAACCTTAGAGGCTCGCTGTTTTCCTCAACTGTTTCTCACTGGAGCAGGTGGCCGCTATGATGATCGCCCTGTACAGCTACTAACAGCTAAATACAGGTCAACACGATTATATTCAGAGGATCCAAGATTTTACCAGTGCATTCCATACATGTTCAATCTTCTGTTTGAGAGTGACTTATCTGGACTTTCATATGCTGTAAACCACATACTAAAGACAGGAGTTAATCTTCAAAATCTTTCATGCGAAGATTTTGTTGAGAAAGTTCAGAAAAGAATAAAAACATAGAGTACAACTGGATGACGTGCAAACGTGACACCAATAAATATTGGTATCATCATCATGGAGAACTCAAATGTATGTTGAGAAACCTAGGTGCACCTACTTGGTTTCTGACACTCAGTTGTGCTGAGTGCGCGTGGAATGGCCTGCTTGAGTTTTTTAGAGAAACAAACTCAAACATTAAGGACATCAATGTCAAGACAACAGGAGAACTTTACTCCTTGGATCCTGCTAATGTTTGTAGATATTTTAACCACACGTTTCAGGCTATGCTCTCTTTCATGTGCCACAAAGGAAATCCTCCTCTTGGCGAAGTGATTGATTTCTTTTGGCGAAAAGAGTACCATGCAAGAGGTGCTCTTCATATTCACATGCTGTTATGGGTAAAAGATGCACCGAAATTTGGAGCAGACCGTGATGAGTCTGTCTTGTCTTTCATAGAACAGTATGTGACATGCGCAATCCCAAAAGATGGTGGTGAAAAGGGCTTCAGGCAACAAGTTCTACGCTTTCAAACTCATAGATGTTGGAAGTACTGTTGTCGAATATACAGATGCAAAGTAAACTTTTACATGAAATGTCAATCCCATGACCTGTCCTTTCTCAAGGAAGAGTGAACAGCTTTTTGTCTACAGTCAGAAATACACTGACACAGAAATCACCAAAAAACACATACAATCTGAGAAGAACAGAGGCTTCCAAGTATGCTAATGACTACAACACTGTGATTTTCAAGATGTGGAATGCAAATATGGATCTACAATTTGTTGTAGACAACTTGATCACTGTTGCTCGGTATGTTACTTCATATATTACAAAATCAGATAAGACAGAGATGATGGAGAAGTGAAAGGAGATTTCTGCAGAAAAAGACTGTAACCAAGAAATTGTACAGCTCCAGCTTGAAAATGCTTTCCGGTAAGGCGATAGGTTCCTATGGGTGTGTGACCAGTTGAACTCGGCCAATTTGTTCTTGAAGTCAAGGGGAATTGTTTGGGTCTAGGCCTTGCAAGCACCTGAAACAGAGGGGCCGATTCACAGAACTAATCTGAGACAAAATCCTAAACTTACTACTTTTGGTATTCACAGAAGGCATTTAGTAGTTGTAAAGTTAGTATTTTGTCTTAAATTAGCATTTTGCCCTAAGTTAAGATTTTATCTTAAATTAGTATTTTGTCTTAAATTAGTATTTTGTCTTAAATCAGGATTTTGTCTTAAATTAGTATGTTGTCTTAAATTAGTATTTTGTCCTAAGTTAGGATTTTGTCTTAAGTTAGTATTTTGTCTTAAGTTAGGATTTTGTTTTAAATTAGGATTTTGTTTTAAGACCAAAACTTAACACAAAATCCTAACTTAAAACAAAATCCTAGTTTAAGACAAAATCCTAACTTAAGACAAAATACTAATTTAGGCCAAAATACTAATTTAAGACAAAATCCTTACTTATGACAAAATACTAACTTAAGACAAAATACTAACTTTACTACTACAAAATGCTTTCTGTGAATACCAAAAGTAGTAAGTTTAGGATTTTGTCTCAGATTAGTTCTGTGAATCGGCCCCAGAGTCTTGATGGACAAGTACTATCCAGAAAAGAGTCCATATCTGGAGAATATGTGCCTTTATGAAGTACTTCAACACTACAGATACAAAAGCTATATAACAGAAATCATAGAAGAAGGAAAATATGCAGTAGTTGGATGTGATAGTTGTTTGGTGAGACACGCAAAAGGAAATCTAATTACCACAGAAAACTGAGTTGTCAAACTCCAGACAGAAGAGAGTTTTTCTATTTGGCACTTCTGCAACACTTCAAGCCTTGGTGTGCTGAATCAGAACTAACTGGAGACCATGGGGCAGATTTACAAGCCCCACTTTTGTGATGCATCGGCGGCATAAACAATGCGGCCAATTTACAACGTGAAGCATCGAGGAAGATGCATCACGTTGTAAAGCCCTGCATCACATTATACCTGCGTCAGGTATAATGTATTCAGGGTGGGCATTCCCACACAGGAAAACTTTGTAAAAGTGACACAGTGAAATCTGCAAGATTTCACTGCACCACTTATAGGACGCCACTGCATCAAAACCTTACGCCTGCTAGAAGCAGGCGTAAGGAGTGATGCAGTACAGTAAGTATAGGCCTCAACATGCATTGCTGGAGTTGCGTCGTGATTGCGACACGACTCAAGCAATTCATGACTTTTGGGCCAACAGATGAATCAGAATTGCTGACGCATCTGTCAATCCTTAATATAAATATGGCGCATCCTTGGCGGCGCAAGGGTATCGCAGGCTGGCGCAGTAAATCTGCCCTTAAGACAGCTACGAAGCTTCTTTTAGCGCTGTAAAAGGCAGCATTCAGTGTTCAGTCTTCCCAAACTACTTGCAAATGTTGAAAGATGATGTTGAATAGGAAGAAACCAGATGAAATAGCTAAGGAGAGTTCACAAAGCAGCCAAAGTTCTGGACCACTGAGTCAAGATCCCCTTAGACAACCAGTTATTCAAAAGGAAGTAGCCATAGCTATGAATGAGGTGGACACTGCAATGCAACAAGCAAGAGAGGAAAGTTTTGTTTTCAAACATTTAATAGCTCAACTAAACAATGAACAGAAAGAAAATTATATTGAAGTAAAAGATAAAATAGAGCATGGATTTCTGCATGACAAGAAAGAATATGAATGCTCTTCCTTTAAGCCAATACTACTATATATCAGTGGTCCAGCTGGCACCGGGAAAAGCTTATATTTAAAGTTCTTACTGCTTCCATACAGAGGATAACAGAATCAAATGTATTGTGT
Source organism: Triturus cristatus (assembly GCF_964204655.1). Taxonomy (NCBI): domain Eukaryota; kingdom Metazoa; phylum Chordata; class Amphibia; order Caudata; family Salamandridae; genus Triturus; species Triturus cristatus. The sequence continues at coordinate 452,963,685 of NC_140587.1, forward strand.
GTAGTAACAGCATCAACTGGTTTAGCTGCACACAATATTAAAGGAATTACTCTACATTGACTACTAATGCTACTTGTTGAACATGACAATAAACTGGCATACAAGAAGTTATCTGGGGAAATGTGTCATGAAGTGTCTAGAGTATTAAAGAAACTGAAGCTTTTAATAATCGATGAGGTAAACATGGTCTCAAACGTAATGCTTGCCTTCGTTCACTTGAGAATGCAAGAGATTTTAAGAACAGAGTACGACATGCTTCTTTGGAGGAAAGCACTTCATTGTTTTGGTGAACTACTACAACTAACCCACAGTGAATGGACAGCCTGTTTTCAAGACACTTTTACATGATGAAACTCATAATTCTTATGGAGTACTGGAAAAATAAACATTTGGCTGAACTACCAATATAAGGAACTACAGAAGAAGATGAGGTAGATGGAAATATTCTGAAGGATATTAGCGTTGAAATTCTGCCAAAGTAAGGGAAAAGTACCTTGGAAAGTCGACTTATCAATAAAGTATTCTCCTCTAAGAACACAGCAAAACAACTAATGTTCAAGGTCTTTGAAGAAGGTAAATCGATAGTCTGTTTAATACACTTCAAGAGTGCTTCAAATTTAATGAAAAATTACTAAAACTGGAGAAAGAAGACAATGTGGAACTCACAGCTATTGATACAATGAAACACCAGGGTGTGACAATAATACTAAGTACAAAATAGCAAGCAAACTTGGATTCACTGGAGAAATCTGTATCTAGGAGTGCAGGTTTAGAAAGTGTCTGCGCGTGTGCAAAAACTGTAAAGTAATTTTGCGGCATAATTTAAATGTTGAGGAAGGATTAGTAAAGGTGCGATGGGTAAAATGATTGATTTCATTAATTTTCCGAGTAGGGATGAGGTTGAATTCTTAGCCATAAACTTTGATCAGGTTGATGGTGTGAAGCAGATTGCCTGATGTATTGTCCTTTTTTTGTTTGTAAAAGACTTATATGTCTGGCAACAGTAGTTCCCACTGTCCAAGGCATATGCTGTAACTATCCATAAATCACAAGTTTTAAGTGTAGACGCTGCTTTTATTAATATTGGAAGTACTGTATTCAAAGTAGATATGTCATATTCAGCATTGTCCTGAGTTAGAACATTGGTTTGTTTTTGGTTGTTTTTGTTGAAAAGAAAGTTAGTGCCGATGCAAGTTGTGTCAGAGATTACAATCGGTTAAAAAGTGTATATGCTTCTCACTTAAGATAATATCCTATTTATAAGAAACAGATAATCTGCCTTAGGTGTAAACTTAGAAAACAATCGATGGATGTTCCACAAATGAAGCAAAAGAAAGACAAGGAAGAAGGTGTTAACAAGAAAAGGGGGAAATGAGGGATATATTGTAGGTTTCCAGTTGGAAAATAGTAATAGTGTCAACTGCTTTGGTAATGTTGTTCTCAATGTACTCTTAAAGAAGACACCAGATTCTGCGCTCGACTGTGTCATTTGTTGGAATGTTTACATAGTGATAGGACTGTAATACATTCTGCTTCAAACATTCAAGATCTAGGAGACATATATAGTGGATCTGTAGTATGTCCACACTCAATAAGACGCACAGGAATTTATTCTTGTCATCCATGGAGTTTTGAATCAAGAAGAAGTAAATATTGGTGACTTATATGTACTGAGTTACACATGGTACCATGACTGTGAAGATTGCTCTCCCACTTGAATCATTTCTGAATGATTTCTCTACTTACCATTACCGGATTCCAAAACTGTACCTTTTGAAAGATTGATAAAAAAAGACGATCCTAAATATGAGCTGCCCAAATTGTAGATCAGATTGTATGTCTACAGAGAAGTGCAGAATACATTATATTAATGCCACAACGATGCAGAGCAGATGGATCTGGAATGGAAACTGAAATCACAAACTTCAAAGCAGGGCAAATGTCAATTTCTGAAAGGATGTACAGTACAGTGGCTATCTTTCTGAAAGGATGTACAGTACAGTGGCTATCACCTTTCATGAAGGACTTCATATAACTTCAGGACACTACACTGTGTACTTAAGAAGTGTTAGTGGATGGATGGAGTGTAATGACAGCAAGTTTACATTGAAAACAAAACTGCCTTTCATTCTTTCAAATTCATACCTCTTCTTTCTTGAACAAAAGTTCTATGGAGGATTACTATTTAAAAAGTGGTATGGAGTGTTTGTTCTTCAAGGATCATCAGTGTTTAAAATATCATTTGTCCTACCAGGAGTGATGTCTTCAAAACGGACTCCAAAATTCCAATGTGCTTTATATCTTTTTTGAGTAATGGACTACTTGCAATGTCATAACATTTTATTTTTTTCTGATATGTTTCTTAAAATTAGTTCAGTAGCTATAGCTGAAATAATGTACTAAGTATTTGTAGTGAGTGCAATGCCTAGTGTCACTAATTTATAGTGCCATAATGTGCAGGTCTATTTTTTTCAACAATCTACATGGTTGTTTTTACTAGGCCTGGGCTAAACTTCCGTTCCGCTCGCGGAAATTGCGATAATTTGACATTTTCGCGTTCCGCGGAGAGCGCGAAAATGTCAAAATTTCCGAATTTCGCAGCTTAGCGATAATTTGGTTCTTGCTCGCGCTGTAAAATATTACATTCTCGCGCGCGATCGCCTTACCTGAATCCCCACGTTCGCCGACAAGTTTTCCCGATCCGGTCGCGTTCTCCACGAGATGTTGGATTGTTGGTAGCCATTTGCGCTGTCTCGCGACAGTTCGCGCCCGCAGTAACGTCATGCGTCGCGCGATCACGTCTTTCTTCTCGCGATCATGCACCGCGAGAAGAGTAAAAACAAAATGGCCGCGCCCGCAAGCAACCGCATGGGTAAGTTGGCGAGCTGCGAACACGCAGAAAATACCGTGAACGGGCGGGAAAAAAACTTCCGCATCTTCGCGATATTTCTGCGTGTTTGCGGAGATTTTAAACATTTTCGCGATAATTTGCGAAAGTCACTTTTGCAAATTCCGCCCACCCCTAGTTTTTACCCCACTGTTCAAGGGTGAATATTTATAGATCACATCATTTATGGTCTACATGTATGAAAGCTGAGAACTTAAAAAAGGGAAAATAAAATGTTTAAATTGCATCCACAAGCATTCAAGCATATTTCAACTACTGTAAGTTTCATACATATCTTAATTCTGCTAAAATTAGTACAATTAAACTATAACATCAATCCCCCCCCACAGTTACCCCTATTCAAGTAAAGCAGTCATAAATAAAGTGTCAAAATACTCCAGATGGGCAAGTATATCACAGTAGTACCCATTTTCACCCAATGTATCAGATTTAACCTAGATTTCCCTACTTTCACCCGCAAGGACTCAAGGAGCTATTCAACGAATCTGTGACTGCTTCTGGGTTCAACAAACTATCCACCAGGTGTTCCCACACTTTACCCCTTTCAATCTTCCCTCATCTTCTTTTATCTCATGTACCAACACAGCAATCTCCAAACTTGCCCATTTAACCATTTATTTATGCCATCTAATAATTTGAGGACCATGCACCGATTTCCAGTAGTAGTTTTCTTATTTTTAGGGTTAGGGTATCCCCTGAGAGGCAGATCAAGGGTGTACAAGGTACATGCTGCAAGGTTATTGTTAGACCTGGCACCTTGGCGTGAGTCTCCCTTCCTCTTTTTGTCACTGTGCCTCATGTGTTTTTATGGTGTCGGCCGCTCAGCGCGCTGTGCCACTGCCAACCAGTGTCACGGTGCGAGTGCTCCCTATGTAAATTGTATATGTTGGTTGGATTCCATGATTGGATTGTTGATTTACTGTCAGACCCCAGTAAAGTGCGCCGGGGGCGCCAGGGCATGTAAATGCGAACACCGCTGGTGGGCTTGCAGCACTGGTTGTGCCACCCACAGAAGCGGCCGGTAAAATATATCTGAGGTCTGCCATCGCAGAACCTGCGTGCAGGCTGGTACTGACATGCTGGCCGGCAAGTGCCCACACTTGCCAGTCCCTAAAACCTTCCCTTAGCTGCATGTTAGTCACCCCTCTGGTAGGCCCACGGGCAGGGTGCGTTGTAAGCCTAAGGTAGGACAAGCCCGGATGCGTGGCATGTCCTAGTAGTGAATTACCGCCATCTTGTTGTTCACTACTGCAAGGCTACCCTGTTCTCATAGGCCAGTATGGGTGGCCTGGATTATTACACCCTATGATCCTAACCGACCAGGGGAACATGGTAGGAGATCGAGTTTAGTATGCCTGAACTCGGAATAATAAGGTACATCTTTTCGCAAGGTTTATTTTAATATTCCGGGTTTGCAAATGCCGCTTTTAGAAAGTTGGCCTTTGCTTGCCTAAACCTTTCAGCCGCCTCTGCGTGATGTGTATCTGATGTCTGGCTGGTGTGAGTGACAGGGCTGGGGGAACCCCGATGGGCAGGGCTAGGTAGCCTGGTATGAATAGGACGATCGACAGGTAGATGGGTGGGAGGAGTGCTCCTAGGTTCTGAATAGGACAGTGCTCCGCTACCTCGATGCCGGCTCCACCCCCTGTGGAGCGTCTGATGACTCTGCCCTGCACTCTGAAAGAAGAAGCCTGCATCACGTAAACAAAGTGCTCAGAAACCGGACTGAACTAGGCAAGGGCCCCCCTGGCCTGGGAGAACAAAAGATTTGTGGTATAAATGGAGGAGCCCTGCTCCTAAGAAACTAGATCCGCTTTTGACCAAGAAGAATCTCTGCCTGAGGAGGAGGCACCGGGAAAGCTGTAGGAGGAAGACTGTCCCTATCCTGGGGGATTGGCCTGCAGGGGTGACCTTGCTGCCAAAGGAGAGAAGAGAAACTGTTGCTGAAGACTTTCACTTTACTTTTACTTTCAAAACTTGTGCTTTTCCAAAACGATCTCCAAGGGCTTGGAACTGAGCTTGCCCCCTGAACTGAGCCCCAGGACCATTGGGCTCTACCTGATCTTCACTCGCCTGCTACTGGACTGTGGTGTCCTTTCCCTCGCTGGAGCTGTGACCCTCGTGCCCCAGTCCCTCCTTGAGCCGTGACCAGGACTGCTTAGCCGCCCCCGCCTTGGGAAGAGCCTCGCTCGATCGGAGCCGCTCCCCCTACGCTGTGCTGGGCTGCCCCGTCACCTCGCTCGTTGGAGACTCGCTGTGCACCTTCACCCTCCCGCCGGAATCGGCGTTTGTGAGCATCTCCAAGCCTCGGACGGCCCGGACGCATCTGCGTGCCCGGCTGCCCCGCTTTGTTCACACGCCACCCGCAACACTCCGCTCTTGTCGTGAGCCTGAAGATCAGACACCCTCGTGAAGTGTGGGAGCCCCGGACGCCGCCTCGCTCTTCTGTCGAAGAGCCGCTGAAATCCCGCACCCGCCTTTGCGTCAAGAAACAAGGTACTGTACTTACGACCTCGACCGCGAGCTCGCATCGGATCCAGGGTCCGCAACGTTCTTATTTCCCTGTCATCTGCTGTGTGCTCCCTGGGCGCTGCCTCAGCACGAAGTGCGCTGAGGCCTACAGTGACCTTGTGCCCGCCTAAAGAACTTTCCGTAAAACAAAGAGAACTTGACCGTATTTTCAAGAATTGTGGCCCCATCAGTTCAACGTTACTGGGCCTTGTATTTGAATCTGCTGAATCTACATAAAAGCTTATTTTTATATACTTCCTGATTGGTGTCCGTTTGTGGTGCATGCAAGGGGTTTACTGTATGTGTAATTGCATTTGCTTAACCGTGTACGCCTGAGACTTAGCCTAGACTGCTCGCGCCACGCACCTAGAGGGTGAGCAGGGGTTATTCTGGGGAGTCATCCTTCGCCCTGACAAGAAGCAAAGGGTCCCTGCTTGTTGTGGGTTCACACCTGCGTCAACCAGAGCCCCCTCATTTCTAACAGTTATTCCATTAATAAATTCCATTCCATCCTTCCAGAAGCCCACTAATGAACAGCAGGACCATACCATGTGGAACATTTCTTCCTCCAACTCCCCACATCTAGGGCATTGTGCAACCGCTGTCACATAGAACTTGTTAATCCTCCCAGGTGTTAGATAAGCTCTATGCAGGATATGGAAATAATTAATCAATTTTAATCTGCCATTTCTAGAAACAGCTGGTATATGTGCTACAATCCCATCTCAGTCCAAATCATGAATTTGGAGCTGTAAATCTCTCTCCCATTTTAACTTCAAATCAGCAAGAGGAGTAAGAATATTTGCATGAATCACACGATACAAATATGAGACCACTCTTACACACCCTGTTGTTGTACAGAGCTGTTGACACACCTGATGTGTGGCAGCTTCAGCATCTCCATTTCTCCAATAATTCCTTATTGTTGCAACCAATGCCCTATGTGCTAAAAAGTGTCCTCTACGTATATTAAATTCTTCAGCCAAGTCTTCAAACCTAAGCAACCTGATATAGGTCCTCAACATGCTTAACCCCCAAGGTAGTCCATCTTTCAATCTCTGCCACACTTAGTCATGCGTGCACTCAGACACCCAGGGACTTGCTTATAAATGCACTAACACACCCAAGAACAGACTGATGCATACACTGACTGACTCACACACTCAATGATGCATACACTCAGATGCCCTGGGACACACTGTTACATATACTCACTCACCCATGCACACACTGATTCATTCACTGACAAACTCAGGCACTCACTCATCCATACATGTAGACAACCAGGACACACACATACATATACTGACACACCCAAACACGCATTGATGCATTCACTCACACACACTTCTAATAGGTAGCACAGTGTGTTACCATGCCTCCTAACTTTGTGGAGGTAGCTAGCACAGTAATTACCAAGAGGACTGCTATTTCCAGAAAAGGTTGAACAAGCTGCGGAATCTGCAGATCTTGACTCCCTCTCACTCACCATCTGCAGATAAGACAGTTCATGTATGGTCTTGATGTGTTTTCACATATTCGATGTTCCATGGCTTTACTTTTTTACAGGGCCACGCAATAACTTCTTTTTACAGAGTTTACGTTTCACGAACCTGGCAGATAGATACCTTCTTCTCTCCTGAGGGTATAGTGAAAAACTGCCACGCCTCGGTATCTTTCCTAGAAGTAGATGGCATTTCTTTTTCTTCTTCATCACCAACAAGTTCAGGGTCTTCAGATTGAGGTGGATCACTCCCTTCAGCCATTGGAAATATAACTACAACTGGAAAATATTGCAAGCAATGCTTCTCCTACAATGGTTTGAAGACGAATAACTGTTTTAGGGAGTGGTCCTAATCACAAGTAGGTGTGGTTTAACATTAATGCAAAAAGAACAACTGATGGACAGAATGCAGAACAATGTCATACATTCACCCCAGTACAGCTGTGTCTGAACTGGATTGGCAAAGTGAGCTAAAGAATGATGATGGATTCAACCCAGATCTGTGACTGGGGGTGAGGGTTTGAAAGGTTTCAGCACTCCGTCCATCATCTCTTTGTGTTTGCTTTGTTCGCCCTAAGTTGGCAGGGTATGCCCAGACGTGGGTCCCTTGCTCACTTTGCCACTGGATTCAAGCTAGCCTGGCTGATGAGGGCTGTTAGCCCGAATCTGGTCCCAGGATGTTTTTTTCTGAACCAGGAAAGACATGGCTTGGCAGTTCGTGCTGGACTGTTCCCATGAGGCACAGGATCAAGACTGATTTGTATATAGTTGTGTCTGAACTGGGGTGGCAAAGTGAGCTAAAGAATGATGATGGATTCAACCCAGATCTGTGACTGGGGGTGAGTGTTTAAAAAGTTTCAGCACTCCGTCCATCATCTCTTTGTGTTTGCTTTGTTCGCCCTAAGTTGGCAGGGTATGCCCAGACGTGGGTCCCTTGCTCACTTTGCCACTGGATTCAAGCTAGCCTGGCTGATGAGGGCTGTTAGCCAAAAAAACGGTCCCAGAATGCTTGTTTCCAGTCCAGGGAAGACATGGCTTGGCAGTTCGTGCTGGACTGTTCCCATGAGGTACAGGATTAATACTAATTTGCACATAGCTGTGTCTGAACTGGGGTGGCAAAGTGAGCTAAAGAATGATGATGGATTCAACCCAGATATGTTACTGGGGGTGAGTGTTTGAAAAGTTTCAGCACTCCTTCCATCATCTCTTTGTGTTTGCTTTCTTCGCCCTAAGTTGGCAGGGTATGCCCAGACGTGGGTCCCTTGCTCATTTTGCTACTGGATTCAAGCTAGCCTGGCTGATGAGGGTTGTTAGCCCAAAACCGGTCCCAGGATGCTTGTTTCTGGTCCAGGGAAGACATGGCTTGGCTGTTCCGGCTGGACTGTTCCCATGAGGCACAGGATCAAGACTGATTTGCATATAGCTGTGTCTGAACTGGGGTGGCAAAGTGAGCTAAAGAATGATGATGGATTCAACCCAGATCTGTGACTGGGGGTGAGTGTTTGAAACGTTTAGCACTCTGTCCATCATCTCTTTGTGTTTGCTTTGTTCGCCCTAAGTTGGCAAGATATGCCCAGACGTGGGTCCCTTGCTCACTTTGCTACTGGATTCAAGCTAGCCTGGCTGATAAGGGCTGTTAGCCCGATACCGGTCCCAGGATGCTTGTTTCCGGTCCAGGGAAGACATGGCTTGGCAGTTCGGGCTGGACTGTTCCCATGAGGCTCAGGGTCAAGGCTGATTTGCATATAGCTGTGTCTGAACTGGGGTGACAAAATGAGCTAAAGAATGATGATGGATTCCACCCAGAACTGTGACTGGGGGTGAGGGTTTAAAAAGTTTCAGCACTCTGTCCATCATCTCTTTGTGTTTGCGTGGTTTAACATTAACCAATAGAATGGGAGAATCTCCTTTTCACATTAATGCATTGATGTCAAAATCATAAAAGCACTTTTTAAAAACAAATAGATATACTGTAGGTACTTTTTGCTTCCAAATATGTGCAGCCTTATGGTACATTTGCAAACAGAGTCTCCTATATTCTTATAGACCATTTTTACAAATTTGATGAGTCCATGGATTGCAACGGCAAGTCCATTCTGATCACGTAATCGGAACAAAAACCATAGAGTATGGCCTGTCGGTTTTTGCAATAGTGGGGAGCAACTGCGGAACTCAAAACGTTTTGGGGAAAAAAAATATTAAAATAATACATTTCCAAAGACACTACCTTTACTTTCTTTTTTAACCAAATTTCACTAACTACTTCTTCATTTACTCTATTTTATACCAAATGTTGTGGTTTCAGTAATTGTTTAAGTGCATTCTCATTGCTTTAACCATATTTCTCCTGAATTTCACAAATTCATAAAGTCATTTCATTTCCCTGTGATATATTACTTCACTGTCTTCTGTTTGCTTTCTCCTCTTTTTAAATTCTTTTTTCAGTTTTCTCCCTTAGTTCAAATCCACTGCAACACCAACCCACTAGGTATTTAGCTACTCTCACATTCACTCGCAAACCCACACACCCACTCACACACTCATTCATCCACTCATGCAACCACTCACACAACCACTCACAGACTCATACAGCTACTCATGCATGCTCATACACCCACATAAGCACTCAGACACCCACTCAGAGACCCATACAGTCACTCACAGAGCAGGTCAGCATCCTACACAGACACTAACACACCCACTCTCAAAGCTTATAGGTTACAGTTAGGATCAAAAGGTTCGAAAAAAACTCTGAATTCACTAGAATACAAAGGTTACAGGGATGTTATAGTTAGGAAATAGAATTTAAAAAACCTTTGAAATTCACTGAAAAAAGCAAAGGTTACATGGACGTTTAAGTTAGGCTCACATTTCACTCGTGCAAACCATTGAAACTCAGCAGTTATAGTCACCTGAGCTAACTATAACTTACTCCTCCACAATGTACTGCCTATGACCTCGCATATTACATCACTCATGACATGGTCAGTGACATCACTCATGACATGCCAAATCACATCACTGATGATATCACCGACAGACCAACTCACCTACCCAATCCCAGACCAATAAAATTACTGACACACACCCACCCACTCACTTATACAGCCACTCACACAATCACTCACTCACCCATACAGCCACTCACACACCCACTCACAGACCCATACAGCCATTCACATACCCACTCAACCCCTCACACAACCACTCACTCACTCATAAAACAACTCACACAGCTACTCACTCACCCAGATCGCTTATAACAGAGCTACTCACTCACCAATAGTCATTCAGAAATCCATTCACTCATCCAGATCATTTATAAACCCATTCACACATCAATAGCAGCACTCAGCCGGCCACTAACTCACCTACAGAGCCACTCACACAGATACTTACTATGCAAAACAGCCACTCACACACCCACACATTTACCCATATACCCACTTTCACACCCAGTCACTCACCCATAGAGCCATTCACACAGCCACCGAGTCACCCATACAGCTACTCATAAACACACACTCACCCACCCATACAGCCATTCACATGGTCACTTGATCCTCAACACAGCCACTCACACACCCATACAGCCACTCACACACCCACTCACTCACCAGTACAGCCACTCACACAATCATTCACTCACCCATACAGCTACTCACACACCCACTTATTCACACATACAGCCATTCACACAACCACTGGCACACCAATATAGCCACTCAGACACCCTCTCACACACTGATACAGACAGTCAAACAGCCACTCAGTTGAGGTAAGTTAGAAACGGTTTCACTTATTAGTAGTTCAGAAAGAATAGTAAGTTAACTTATGCAGTAGCTTAGTATATATCTTGAAGACTCAGAAACATTTATGAAACACTTATACTCTGTAGATGATGTCATAAAGTTATGTCATCAGTGATGTGATTTGAGATGTCTTTAGCAATGTCATCTGTGATGTCACTGACCATGTCATGGGTGATGTAATATGTGAGGTCATAAGCAGTGCATTGCGGGGGTGTTGGTTATAGTTAGCTCAGGTAACTATAACTGCTGAATTTCTGTTGTTTTGAAGCAGTAAAATGTGAGCCTAACTGTAACGTCCATGCACCTTTTGGTTTTTTTCAGTGATATATATATATATATGTTGATCAAAATGATCCATTGGTGCCTTCATAACAATGTGTTTATGTTTAATAATGTGGTATTTCAGCAGCTACGTGGTGTGGCTATGGGGGCATGCTTTTCCCACAGCTACGCTGGGCTCCATGTGGGCTGGTGGGAGGAGCATGTCCTCAGGTCAGGACACGCCTCAATATGGTCTGAGCATGTAATTAAATATTGGCGTTATATAGATGATGTCTTCATCATATGGCGAGGGACGAAAGATCAAGCCAGTCATTTTGTCGATACCATCAATGACAATGATTTAAATATGCAATTCACTGCTAATATTGATTCCAATTTTGCTAATTTTTTGGCCATCAGAGTGGAAGCAATCAATGGTAGATTAGAAACTTGTTTGTATAGGAAACCAACCTCTGGCAACACAGTTTTACATGCAAAAAGTTTTCCTCCTCAACACACCATAGCCAGCATTCCATATGGCGAATTCATTCGCATACACAGAGCTTGTAATACACCTGAAGCCTGTATGTATCATCAAATGGAGGCTAAAAAGAGATTGGAGGCCAGGGGATATCAGTCCAGCAGATTAGATGTTGTCATGAGGAAGGCTAATACCCTAGATCGTACAGCTCTACTTGATCCAAACAGACATGAGAAATCCAATGCTATTGTCCTCAACGATACCCAAAACTGTGAATATGCAGATATAAGATTGGTTATAGGCTACAGTAGACAAGCTAAAAACATTAAACAAATTGTCAAAAAAGGAATGGCCTATAGTCTTAACTGATCAAATTTTAAAGGAGGTCCTTCCGACCACTCCTACAGTGACTTTTAGAAGGGCTCACTCCATGCGCAACGACTTGGTAAAGAATAGTCCAGAAACCACTGAAATTGTCAATTGGTTGTCTCCCCAAACAGGCTTTTTAGATGTAGCTCCTGCAGAGCTTGTAAGTTTGGTGTCAATACAGTTTCTTATTCTACACCCTTTTCGAATATGTCCATCGCACTGAAATCTCACTATACCTGTAGAACAGATCATGCCGTATACATACATAAATGCAGCTGCAATTTGTGCTATGTGGGCAGCACTAAACTACAGGTATATTTGTGGATTTTACAACATCTTCGTGCGATAGTAAATTCCGACCCAACTTACCCGGTGGCCAGGCATTTCAAGGCAATACATAGCAACAATTTGAACTGTTTGCAATATTTTGTTATAGATGCCGTGGCACAAAACAAGAGGGGAGGCAACAGGGAAAAACAGTTGCGACAGCTGGAGTCACGGTATATAGTAGAGCTGGACACCAAGTCCCCCAAAGGTTTGAATATAGCGTAAGGCCTCCATAATTTTCTATAAGGATGTTCACATATATAGCCCCTGCTCAGATAGATTTTTCCATTTATCTGTCTTATTTATTTATTTTTACTTGGATATTTTAGGTTCTTACCGACATCTATCAGCTCTCATATACATGCATTGTGTATTTTGACTTTCAACTTTTGGCTCTGTGTATGGCTATATCAAATCTTTACTCAAACATGAGGGAACCATCTTAGGCTCCACCAGGCTGCACAGCCACATGTCTGCCTGAATCCAATGAATTAAATTCTTATAATTGAATCTGCTTTCTTCATTTTTTCACCAATAATTTTCAACCTTTCTTTTTTCCTTTTTGTTCAATTCATTTTATTCAATCCATACTTAACGTCAATGTTCAAAAAAGGCTCAGAAGCATATAACGGGTTCCATGTCATTTCCAAACCGCTTTATGTCCGGTTTTTTTATATGGGCCTTGTGAGTCCTCCAAGAAATGCTTCTTTACGAAAAATTTCCAATTTTGCTCTTTCCATGAAAATGCTTGTGCACTTTGTTTTTTCATAATAATACAACACGGCAGGGAACGCGGCTTCTGGGTCATTCGTCATCAACTTGTTTGTCAAATTCTTAACTTGTCCTGTTGTTCATTACATTTTAAACTTTTTATGGGTGCAATCTCATTGGAGACGAAAATAATTCATGCAATGAGCTAAATTGAGATGAGATGCACACCTTTGATAATCCAATATCTGAACCATTTTCAACAATTTACTCCATTTAAATGTTCACGGCGTGCAAAACCTGCTCCGCGCTTCGTCCCATTGCGCTGCAACATTACTCAAACACGAGGGAACCATGTTAGGATCCACCAGGCTGCACAGCCACATGTCTGCCTGAATAAAATGAATTAAATTCATATAATTTAATCTGCTTTCTTCATTTTTTCACCAATAATTTTCAACCTTTCTTTTCCTTTACGTTCAATTCATTTTATTCAATCCATAACGTCAATGTTCAAAAAAGGCTCAGAAGCATATAACGGGTTCCATGTCATGATTTATTTTAGCAAACCCAATGCATTTCGGGAATAGATTCCCTTCGTCAGGGGCATCTGAAAATACAAGCAAATATATACTTTTAACCATGTCTATCAACAAAGCATTTAATTGAAATCTAAACAGTGTATAAAAATGATGTTAGCAATGAGCCTATAAATAAAGCGCTGAAAATTCGTCTGCCATATATGCAAAAAATTGTAACATGCAAACTGTACCCAATCACTTCTAAACCCACATTATTCATATATATTCAGCGTAACACGATGACACCATAGTTTTGAGTGAATCAACCCCTTATCAATGATAAAAGCAGTACCACTTCTTTGAAAACACTTATATAAACTTCTTGGCGCTTACCATGACATGCTGTTACATCCTAAAATATCAAAACGTGATTCCAAAATAACCAAATCCAATTTAAAATCCATAGCTTCATTTTCCTGCTGTCCAGCACGCCGAGGCAAGCGTGTCTCATTTCAAAGTAAACTGAATCTGATGCTCAGGAAACCACTATAAAGTGTTTCCGCCCATCTTAACACCCTGCAGGTGATTAATTTTGTATGCTTGTGTCACACCCCACTTAACAACAAACCATAAGCGCTGCGCTTTTAACTTTATTCACCATGATTCAATGAGTACTACTACAAATCCCACAATGCACTATACCCACACTCTTCCACCTGGTGTAGATCACAAAACCCACTGTTTCCGATTCTCAAAACAAATTCATGTTAATAAAAGTAAAGCCACTCCTTTCCAAACCACTTTATGTCCGGTTTTTTTTATATGGGCCTTGTGAGTCCTCCAAGAAATGCTTCTTTACGAAAAATTTCCAACATTGCTCTTTCCATGAAAATGCTTATGCACTTTATTTTTTCATAATAATACAACACGGCAGGGAACCCGGCTTCTGGGTCATTCGTTAACAACTTGTTTGTCAAATTCTTAACTTGTCCTGTTGCTCATTACATTTTAAACTTTTTGTGGGTGCAATCTCATAGGAGACGAAAATAATTCATGCAATGAGCTAAATTGAGATGAGATGCACACCTTTGATAATCCAATATCTGAACCATTTTCAACAATTTACTCCATTTAAATGTTCACGGCGTGCAAAACCTGCTCCGCGCTTCATCCCATTGTGCTGCAACATTACTCAAACACGAGGGAACCATCTTAGGATCCACCAGGCTGCACAGCCACATATCTAATCTTTAGCCACATACATTTGTGACTATTCGCATTTTGGGGTATCTTATATTCCATCCTGGTAGTCATCTTCCTGCGATCTTTGCCTCTCTGTGACTCACATGATTCTCCTATGCGGCTTTTTAGTTGAGATATATATATATCTAACATGAATTTTTCTCAATAGGGATGTTTTTTCCTATTGTTTAATGATTGTCTCTAATTTAACTTAAGTCGCATTGTGGGCCATGATATCACTTGGGATAATAAAGGTTTCCGCCAGTTTGTTTCCCCAGTTTTTATGAATTATTTAGTATTATCTCACTTTTCTACACTTTTTGCACAAATTTTGCACTATTGAACATTCGAGGCGCATGAAGAATTTAGTCTTGGCACAGATATTCATGTGTATAGAACGTTTTAGTGGTATTTGTACCGAGATTCAATGGTGAAAATAACCATTATATTTTCACATAGGAAGCGTTGAAAGCTTGCACAAAATCCAGTATTTGCACTAAGTATACCATATTTCTTGCCTGTCTAACGTATTTGCACATATATCATGCTTTGTTTGCTCATGACTAGAGTTTACACATTCATGCGTATTTTGCACAATTGCGTCCTTTGCATATATTTATTAGGTTATAATACGATATTTTGTTTATTCACGTGGTTTTTATAGATCACCCATTTAGGGGATTGTTTTTTAATTGATGAAATATAATATGCTATGTGCATTTTTCATTAATACAACCATGATCGATGTATGATTTTTTGTAAAATTATTGCTTTTAAAGGTACGCAATCTGCATTGAATATGTAAGACATATGGACCAACTATACGGGCGAAACCACAATTTTGTTTATGGTTTTCTAATTCATTGTACTTTTGTGTAGTTGAGCTATAGTTTTAAACTTGAACGTTTGTTTGAATTATCTTAACCCCTTCGCTGCCAGGCCTTTTCCCCTCCTGTGCCATGCTCTTTTTTGGCTATTTGGGGTAGTGCGCGCTGAGGCCCCTGTAACTTTTTGACCACATAAGGTATCCACGCCAAATTTGCATCCTTTTCTTCCAACATCATGGGGATTCTAAAGGTACTCAGGGTTTGTGGATTCTCCTAGAGGGGTCACAGAAATGTGCCAAAATACAGCAAAATTTTGGGTTTTTTCAGAAAAATTGGAAAAACGGGCTGCAAATGAAAGCATCTGGGTTTTTCCCTGCAAATGTTATCAAAAAAGGGTTTGTGGGGTTGAAATAACCATTTTCCCAGCTTTTTGGGGATACCAGACTTTTGTCAGAAACCCAAAATTTTTTACACAGTTTTGGCATTTTTCTGGGACATTGCCTAATTTTGCTATTTTTTGTGCTTTTGACCTCCTTCCAGTTAATGGCAGAAATGGGTACAAAAGCAATAATGGATCCTGGAAAGCTATACATTTTCGAGAAGAAGACAACATTCTGAATTCAGCAAGGGTCATTTGTGTAGATCCATAAAGGTTTTTTTATAGAAACTAACAGTTAAATATAGGATAAATTGAAAATTAGTTGAAAAGAAAAGCCTTTCGTGTCAACGTTTTCACCTGTAACTTCTTCTAATTATGACAGCTCTTTGAAAGCAATATACCATTACATCCGCTGGACATTACTGGTTGTGGGGATATATAGGACTTGTAGGTTCACCAAGAACCCGATGAACCCAGAGCCAAAAACTGAGCAGCAACTTGCAATGGTTTTTTATTATGGACCGGGTATATAGTAATTATTCTGTAAAAATGTGTACATGGAAAAATCGGTATGAAAGACACCTATGTATTTCTGAAATGGGAACAAAATATAGAGTTTAGAAACAGTAAATATTTGCACATTTCTGAAATTCGGAATACTCATACTAGCATGAGAATTATCAGTCATTTTTTAGAATGACTTCTTTTTTACACAATATCTTTCATTTGGAAGGCAGAAATGCATCAAAAGTCAATAGATAATAACAGTTCCCTTACAAAACTGAATTACCCTAAGTCTCCAGATAAAAATGGTACCTCACTTGTGTGGGTAGGCATAGTGCCCGCGACAGGAAACGGCGCAAAACGCAACATGGTCACAACTCAATATCGCAGTGAAAATTTACCCTTTTTTGGCAAAGTGCCTAGCTCTAGTTTTTGAACCCTAGCTCTGCGGGCACCTTGGGACATCTAGCAAACCTATACATTTTTGAAAACTAGACACCCATGGGAATCCAGGATGGGGTAACTTGACTGCCTCCCACCAGGGTCTGTTACCCAGAATCCCTTGCAAACCTAAAAAATTGTGCAAAAAAACCACATTTCCCACACATTTCTGTGGTGGAAAGTTCCGGAATCTGCGTGGATCCACAAATTTCCACCCACCCCGCGTTCCCCAAAGTCTTACGAGAAAAACGGTACCTCACTTGTGTGGGTCGGCCTAGTGCCCGCGACAGGAAACGGCACAAAACGCAACGTGGTCACACCTCAATTTCGCAGTGAAAAATGACCCTTTTTTGGCAAAATGTCTAGCTGTAGTTTTTGAACCCTAGCTCTGCGGGCACCTTGGGAAACCTAGCAAACCTATACATTTTTGAAAACTAGACACCCAGGGGAATCCAGGATGGGGTGACTTGACTGTCTCCCACCAGGGTCTGTTACCCAGAATCCCTTGCAAACCTAAAAAATTGACAAAAAAAACACATTTTCCCCATATTTCTGTGGTGGAAAATACCAGAATCTGCATGGATCCACAAATTTCCACCCACCCCGCGTTCCCCAAAGTCTTACGAGAAAAACGGTACCTCACTTGTGTGGGTCGGCCTAGTGCCCGCGACAGGAAACGGCGCAAAACGCAACATGGTCACACCTCAATTTCGCAGTGAAAAATGACCCTTTTTTGGCAAAATGTCTAGCTGTAGTTTTTGAACCCTAGCTCTGCGGGCACCTTGGGAAATCTAGCAAACCTATACATTTTTGAAAACTAGACACCCAGGGGAATCCAGGATGGGGTGACTTGACTGCCTCCCACCAGGGTCTGTTACCCAGAATCCCTTGCAAACCTAAAAGATTGACAAAAAAACACATTTTCCACGCATTTCTGTGGTGGAAAGTTCCGGAATCTGCGTGGATCCACAAATTTCCACCCACCCCGCGTTCCCCAAAGTCTTACGAGAAAAACGGTACCTCACTTGTGTGGGTCGGCCTAGCGCCCGCGACAGGAAACGGCGCAAAACGCAATGTGGTCACACATCAATCTCGCAGTGAAAAATGACCCTTTTTTGGCAAAATGTCTAGCTGTAGTTTTTGAACCCTAGCTCTGCGGGCACCTTGGGAAACCTAGCAAACCTATACATTTTTGGAAACTAGACACCCTTGTGCTTCCAGGGAGGCATGGCTTGCGTGGATCCCCCAACGTTTCCTTACCCAGAATCCACTGCAAACCTCAATTTTAGCTGAAAAAATCACATTTTTCACACATTTTTGTGTGGGAAAGTTGAGGCATCACCGGGCTGACACAAATTTCCTACCACCCAGCGTTCCCCCGGGTCTCCTGATAAAAACAGTGCCTCACTCGTGTGGGAGACCCAAGTACCCGCGACTGGCAAGGCCCCAAAACGTATTGAGGTGACATGAAAATGGCCTACCTCAAAACGACCTGGTTTCGCAAGGGGGGTCACCTGGGTTTTTGGCCCGGTGCTCGGCGGCCACCTAGGGGAAACTACCAAACCCACACATTTCTGAAAACTAGACACCAGGGGGGATTCCAGGGAGGTATGGCTTGCGTGGATCCCCCAACGTTTCCTTACCCAGAATGCCCTGCAAACCTCAAATTTAGCTGAAAAAATCACCTTTTTCACACATTTTTGTGTGGGAAAGTTGTGGCATCACCGGGCTGACACAAATTTCCTACCACCCAGCGTTCCCCCGGGTCTCCCGATACAAATGGTGCCTCACTCGTGTGGGAGGCCCAAGTACCCGTGACAGGCAAGGGCCCACAACGTATTGAGGCGACATGGAAATTGCCTACCTCAAAACGTCCTGGTTTTGCAAGGGGGTCACCTGGGTTTTTGGCCCGGTGCTCGGCGGCCACCTAGGGGAACATACCAAACCCACACATTTCTGAAAACTAGACATCCGGGGGATTCCAGGGAGGTATGGTTTGCGTGGATCCCCCAAAGTTTCCTTACCCAGAATGCCCTGCAAACCTCAAATTTAGCTGAAAAAATCACCTTTTTCACACATTTTTGTGTGGGAAAGTTGTGGCATCACCGGGCTGACACAAATTTCCTACCACCCAGCGTTCCCCCGGGTCTCCCGATAAAAACGGTGCCTCACTCGTGTGGGAGGCCCAAGTACTCGCGACAGGCAAGGCCCCAAAACGTATTGAGGCAACATGAAAATTGCCTACCTCAAAACGACCTGGTTTTGCAAGGGGGGTCACCTGGGTTTTTGGCCCGGTGCTCGGCGGCCACCTAGGGGAACCTACCAAACCCACACATTTCTGAAAACTAGATGCCCGGGGGATTCCAGGGAGGTATGGCTTGCGTGGATCCCCCAACGTTTCCTTACCCAGAATGCCCTGCAAACCTCAAATTTAGCTGAAAAAATCACCTTTTTCACACATTTTTGTGTGGGAAAGTTGTGGCATCACCGGGCTAAAACAAATTTCCTAACACCCAGCGTTCCCCCGGGTCTCCCGATAAAAATGGTGCCTCACTCGTGTGGGAGGCACAAGTACCCGCGACAGGCAAGGGCCCACAACGTATTGAGGCGATATGAAAATTGCCTACCTCAAAACGACCTGGTTTTGCAAGGGGGGTCACCTGGGTTTTTGGCCCGGTGCTCGGCGGCCACCTAGGGGAACCTACCAAACCCACACATTTATGAAAACTAGACACCCAGGGATTCCAGGGAGGTATGGATTGCGTGGATACCCCAACGTTTCCTTACCCAGAATGCCCTGCAAACCTCAAATTTAGCTGAAAAAATCACCTTTTTCACACATTTTTGTGTGGGAAAGTTGTGGCATCACCGGGCTAAAACAAATTTCCTAACACCCAGCGTTCCCCCGGGTCTCCCGATAAAAATGGTGCCTCACTCGTGTGGGAGGCACAAGTACCCGCGACAGGCAAGGGCCCACAACGTATTGAGGCGATATGAAAATTGCCTACCTCAAAACGACCTGGTTTTGCAAGGGGGGTCACCTGGGTTTTTGGCCCGGTGCTCGGCGGCCACCTAGGGGAACCTACCAAACCCACACATTTATGAAAACTAGACACCCAGGGATTCCAGGGAGGTATGGCTTGCGTGGATACCCCAACGTTTCCTTACCCAGAATGCCCTGCAAACCTCAAATTTAGCTGAAAACATCACCTTTTTCACACATTTTTGTGTGGGAAACAGGAGGCATCACCGAGCTGACACAAATTTCCTACCACCCAGCGTTCCCCCGGGTCTCCCGATAAAAACGGTGCCTCACTCGTGTGGGAGGCCCAAGTACCCGCGACAGGCAAGGGCCCAAAACGTATTGAGGCAACATGAAAATTGCCTACCTCAAAACGACCTGGTTTTGCAAGGGGGTTCACCTGGGTTTTTGGCCCGGTGCTCAGCGGCCACCTAGGGGAACCTACCAAACCCACACATTTCTGAAAACTAGACACCCGGGGGATTCCAGGGAGGTATGGCTTGCATGGATCCCCCAACGTTTCCTTACCCAGAATGCCCTGCAAACCTCAAATTTAGCTGAAAACATCACCTTTTTCACACATTTTTGTGTGGGAAAGTTGAGGCATCACCGGGTTGACACAAATTTCCTACCACCCAGTGTTCCCCCGGGTCTCCCGATAAAAACGGTGCCTCACTCGTGTGGGAGGCCCAAGTACCCGCAACAGGCAAGGCCCCAAAACGTATTGAGGCGACATGAACATTCCCTACCTCAAAACGTCCTGGTTTTGCAAGGGGGGTCACCTGGGTTTTTGGCCCGGTGCTCGGCGGCCACCTAGGGGAACCTACCAAACCCACACATTTCTGAAAACTAGACACCCGGGGGATTCCAGGGAGGTATGGCTTGCGTAGATCCCCCAACGTTTCCTTACCCAGAATGCCCTGCAAACCTCAAATTTAGCTGAAAACATCGCCTTTTTCACACATTTTTGTGTGGGAAAGGTGAGGCATCACCGGTCTGACACAAATTTCCTACCACCCAGTGTTCCCCCGGGTCTCCCGATAAAAACGGTGCCTCACTCGTGTGGGAGGCCCAAGTACCCGCGACAGGCAAGGGCCCAAAACGTATTGAGGCGACATGACAATTGCCTACCTCAAAACGACCTGGTTTTTCAAGGGGTGTCACCTGGGTTTTTGGCCCGGTGCTCGGCGGCCACCTAGGGGAACCTACCAAACCCACACATTTCTGAAAACTAGACACCCAGGGGATTCCAGGGAGGTATGGCTTGCGTGGATCCCCCAACGTTTCCTTACCCAGAATGCCCTGCAAACCTCAAATTTAGCTAAAAAAATCACCTTTTTCACACATTTTTACCTTTCCTGTCACGGGTACTTGGGCCTCCCACACGAGTGAGGCACCATTTTTATCGGGAGACCCGGGGGAACGCTGGGTGGTAGGAAATTTGTGTCAGCCCGGTGATGCCTCAACTTTCCCACACAAAAATGTGTGAAAAAGGTGATTTTTTCACCTAAATTTGAGGTTTGCAGGGCATTCTGGGTAAGGAAACGTTGGGGGACCCATGCAAGCCATACCTCCCTGGAATCCCCCGGGTGTCTAGTTTTCAGAAATGTGTGGGTTTGGTAGTTTCCCCTAGGTGGCCGCCGAGCACGGGGCCAAAAACCCAGGTGACCCCCCTTGCAAAACCAGGTCGTTTTGAGGTAGGCATTTTTCATGTCGCCTCAATACGTTTTGGGGCCTTGCCTGTCGCGGGTACTTGGGCCTCCCACACGAGTGAGGCACCGTTTTTATCGGGAGACCCAGGGGAACGCTGGGTGGTAGGAAATTTGTGTCAGCCCGGTGATGCCTCAACTTTCCCACACAAAAATGTGTGAAAAATGTGATGTTTTCAGCTAAATTTAAGGTTTGCAGGGCATTCTGGGTAAGGAAACGCTGGGGGATCCACGCAAGCCATACCTCCCTGGAATCCCCCGGGTGTCTAGTTTTCAGAAATGTGTGGGTTTGGTAGGTTCCCCTAGGTGGCCGCTGAGCACCGGGCCAAAAACCCAGGTGACCCCCCTTGCAAAACCAGGTCGTTTTGAGGTAGGCAATTTTCATGTCGCCTCAATACGTTTTAGGGCCTTGCCTGTCGCGGGTACTTGGGCCTCCCACACGAGTGAGGCACCATTTTTATCAGGAGACACAGGAGAATGCTGGGTGGTAGGAAATTTGTGTCAGCCCGGTCATGCCTCAACTTTCCCACACTTAAATGTGTGAAAAAGGTGATGTTTTCAGCCAAATGTGAGGTTTGCAGGGCATTCTGGGTAAGGAAACGTTGGGGGATCCACGCAAGCCATACCTCCCTGGAATCCCCTGGGTGTCTAGTTTTCAGAAATGGGTGGGTTTGGTAGGTTCCCTAGGTGGCCGCCGAGCACGGGGCCAAAAACCCAGGTGACCCCCCTTGCAAAACCAGGTCGTTTTGAGGTAGGCAATTTTCATGTCGCCTCAATACGTTTTGGGGCCTTGCCTGTCGCGGGTACTTGGGCCTCCCACACGAGTGAGGCACCATTTTTATCGGGAGACCCGGGGGAACGCTGGGTGGTAGGAAATTTGTGTCAGCCCGGTGATGCCACAACTTTCCCACACAAAAATGTGAAAAAGGTGATTTTTTCAGCTAAATTTGAGGTTTGCAGGGCATTCTGGGTAAGGAAACGTTGGGGGATCCATGCAAGCCATACCTCCCTGGAATCCCCCGGGTGTCTAGTTTTCAGAAATGTGTGGGTTTGGTAGGTTCCCCTAGGTGGCCGCCGAGCACCGGGCTAAAAACCCAGGTGACCTCCCTTGCAAAACCAGGTCGTTTTGAGGTAGGCAATTTTCATGTCGCCTCAATACGTTTTGGGGCCTTGCCTGTCGCGGGTACTTGGGCCTCCCACACGATTGAGGCACAGTTTTTATCAGGAGACCCGGGGGAACGCTAGGTGGTAGGAAATTTGTGTCAGCCCGGTGATGCCACAACTTTCCCACACAAAAATGTGTGAAAAAGGTGATTTTTTCAGCTAAATTTGAGGTTTGCAGGGCATTCTGGGTAAGGAAACGTTGGGGGATCCACGCAAGCCATACCTCCCTGGAATCCCTCGGGTGTCTAGTTTTCAGAAATGTGTGGGTTTGGTAGGTTCCCCTAGGTGGCCGCCGAGCACCGGGCCAAAAACCCAGGTGACCCCCTTGCAAAACCAGGTCGTTTTGAGATAGGCAATTTTCATGTCGCCTCAATACGTTTTGGGACCTTGCCTGTCGCGGGTACTTGGGCCTCCCACACGAGTGAGGCACCATTTTTATCGGGAGACCCGTGGGAACGCTGGGTGGTAGGAAATTTGTGTCAGCCCGGTGATGCCACAACTTTCCCACACAAAAATGTGTGAAAAAGGTGATTTTTTCAGCTAAATTTGAGGTTTGCAGGGCATTCTGGGTAAGGAAACGTTGGGGGATCCATGCAAACCATACCTCCCTGGAATCCCCCGGGTGTCTAGTTTTCAGAAATGTGTGGGTTTGGTAGGTTTCCCTAGGTGGCCGCCAAGCCCGGGGCCAAAAACTCATAGGACCCCCTTTGCAAAACCAGGTTGTTTTGTGATAGGTAATTTTGATGTCTCCTCAATAGGTTTTGGGCCCTTGCCTGACACTGGCACTATGCCTACCCACGCAAGTGAGGTACCATTTTTCTCTGAAGACTTTGGGGAACGCAGGGTGGGTGGAATTGTGTGGACTCACGCAGATTCCAGAACTTTCCGACAAAGAAATGTGAGGAAAAAGTGTTATTTTGAACACATTTTTAGGTTTGCAATGGATTCTGGGTAAGAGAACCTGGTGGGAGCCAGTGAAGTCACCCCATCCAGGATTCCCCTCGGTGTCTAGTTTTAAAGAATGTACAGTTTTGCTAGGTTTGCCTACGTGCCAACTGCGCTAAGGCCCAAAATCCACAGGTATGCACATTGCTAAAAAAAAAACGGAGCCCAGTGGGCTTTCTGCCGCCCTGGGGGGGAATCAGGGAAGGGGGTTTCATCCTGATATGCCCCTAAAGGGCAGAAAGACTGTGGCTATTTTTTGTGGGGGTGGGGGCATTGGTATGACCATTTTGGGCAGCCCCCACCCCCACGCATAAAAAAAGCCTGCATACTCGCTGGCGCTTACTGGGCTTTCTGCCCCCCCAGGGGGCAGATCAGGGGCCACTGCCACCATCTGCCCTCCCGGGGGGGCAGAAAGACTGAAATTTCTCTGGGGGTGGGGTGGGGTATTGTCATGCCCATTTTGGGGAGCCCCTACCCCTACACTAATAAAACAGAAAAATCCATGGTTTCTAGTGGGCATTCTGCGCCCCAGGGGGGGCCAGATTGGGGGCTACAGCTCCCATCTGCCTCCTGGGGGGCAGAAAGACTGACATTTTTGTGGGGGGGAGAGTGGGGGCATTGGCGTGCCCGTTTCGGGCAGCCCACACCCTAAAAACAATTTCGCTAAAAAAATCCCTGGTGTTTAGTGGGCTTTCTGCCCCCCCACCGAAGGGGCAGATTAGGGGCCAATGCCCCATCTGCCTCCGGGGGGGGGGGCAGAAAGACTGTAATAATTGGGGGTGGGGTGGGGTGGGGCTATGGGCCTGCCCGTTTTGGGCAGCCCCCATCCCTATTTTTTTTTTTTAACAATTCCCTGGTGTCTAGTGGGCTTTTTGCTCCCCCGGGGGGCAGATTGGGGGCTAATGCTCCCATCTGCCCCCCGGGGGGGCAAAAAGACTAAAATTCGCTAAATTACACAGGGGGGAGCAAAGGCCCTTGCCCAAGGGGCCGCTCCCCCCTTCCTGGTGTCTAGTGGGTGGATCCCTGCTTGGGGATCGCCCTCCTGTGGCAATCCCAAAGCAGGGATCCACTGGGGATGGATACCATTGGAAAGGGGAGATTCTCCCCTTTCCAACGATACCTCTCCCGTCTTTCTACGTGCTCAGGGGGCTGAGATAGTCCCCTGAGCACGTACAAAGTGAAACCTGAAATGAGCCCCTTGGCTCATTTCAGTTTCACTTTCACTGGAATGACGTCGGCGCGACGTGCGCGCCGATCGTCATTACAGTGAAAGGGGGGGGGCCTCGGGTGCTGGGGAAGCTCTTCCCCAGCTCCCGAGGCTATTTGTGCACAAAGGGAATCCCTCTGGTGCCCGCACCAGAGGGATTCCCTAGGGTATGCCTCATGACGAGCTGGACTCGTCATGGGCACAGCGCGACTGTGCTCCATGACGAGTCCAGCTCGTCATGGGCATACAAGGGGTTAATTGCTCACATAACGATGTTTTTCATATACAGTATTTTTTCTATGTAAATCACGACGTCATCCTGAGCGCCATAACTCTGTGCCTTTAAATATTTATGTCTTTTTTCCGTTCGTCATGTGACCAAGGACACCGTTCTGTGTCCGAAACGCGTCTGAGACAGCACCGTATGAATTCACTGCATTATATAAATTCAATCTGGCATCAGCTATATCGAGAGTCTGTGTTGCTGCTTTGTGCTCGATAGCACTTGGGAGCTTTCCGTGTGGATATATATATATTTAGATATACAGGTACTATAATGAGTTTAATATTTATATTTTTTACTATCTGCACAATCACACATTTGCGTAATTTGTACATACTACAATTGTTCTAGGTGGTTCCCTCACGCTGAGAACACAGTTCTATAACTGAGACAGTACAGTGGCCCATGTTTTAATCTTTTTTGTAGAGCAATATTCTTAAACATCAAACAAAGAGTCCATATAACATATGAGCAGATATGCGAACATGGTAGGGTTGATCAACATATGGTATAGATAGGCTTGGCAGCATTATCTGTAAGAATATCATCAATTAATATTATTGTATAGCTCTTTTAATGTTTTTAGAGTATTTATACGTATTTATATTTATTTTTATTTTTTGCCTTGTTACAGATTAAATTGAATTCATGGACTGTATCAATTTGCCGTCTACACTATTGTGTTGTATTATGAGATTTAACTCTGGACCTGCTTTGTTATGACTCCAAGAATATATCGAATTGGACTCTACAAGGATAACATATGATTTATACATATGTTTCTCTATTTTGCTCTATAATTGTGATGTATTCTAAACAGTCATCATGTATAATTAAGGTCACTCTGTGCAGTAGCATAGATGAAAGCAGCAATTCAGCGTTACTACGGAATCGTTTGTAGTTTTGTATGCACTTGAATCAATTGTATGTACATAGTATTTTGTCTATGTCTATACTTGGTGTGTGGTCACATGGGTTAGGCATCACTATTTAAAAAATGGCTTAATTACCTTGCCTCGTTGATGTGAACAAGGGTGAGTGACGCCCGAAACGCGTCTTCAAGAGAACTTACAGCTTCAATAAAACATCTTGTTGCTTTAAATCGGTGGTTCGTAGTTCCTTGGTGCAAAGGTTGGTGCAAAGGACCAGGTGTTTCGATACCAATTGACGGAAGGTGGTTGCTTCCGTGACGAACCCCCTCCCCTGCAAGTGGCTGCCTCCCTCAACCGGCGAAAGTGTGGATCCGAGAAAGGAGTTTTTTGGCGGCAACCCCCTTACAAAATTGCATTACGCCTGTGTGGATACACCGGATCACGGCTTTGCGGTCTTAACACTGATTTCCGCGGATGCTAAAGATCGGTAAGCACGGCAATACAATAGTAAGGTGGGGAGGTGATGTAAAGCAACGTTTGACTGGCGGTACACGCTGCAGTCGGGAAATCGCTGTGTGTTCCTGCTACGATGTCAGCCGAGGTGGTCCGCACCCGAGAGGCTGCGGCAGAAGAAGTATTTAAAGATGTGCCTAACAATCCTGTTGCACGGGGAGATTCAGAGATTTTGAATACCGGCACGGAAACGGATGCAAAAAACCTACTTAAAAGGCTAGAAAAGTGTATGAAAGCAGAAACGACTAAATGGTGGGAGCACAAATCACTGACCAAATACATAGAAGTTGGTCGTGTTCCCAGGGGCCTGCGTATCCTGTTAGCCCCCAGTTTTGAGAATCCAAACCCACATATGTTAAAGGAATGGGGAGAAAGCAATCTAGCGGCATCAAGGAATTTGGTATGCATTTTGGTCAAATACGCTGAAATAGATCGCCATGCAATTTTGGAGGAGATAGCTACAATATCAGAACAATTGGCCAAATTAGAACCAAGTGAGTTCATCACCAAAACGAAGCGCGATATCGAAGAGAGAGTTAATAAACAAGAAGAAAAAATCAAGAATCGGAAGGCACAGAAATTCCTTCGTGACAAATACGACTATGAAGAGGGTCGTATTTTCACTTTCGCGCGTAAGTACGAGAACGCAAAAAAAGCAATCTTTGATAAAGGTCCTCAAAATGTGAATAAACCTGCAATGGTAGGACCAGGTACCACTACGAGTGTGGTTTCCGACAGCGATTCTCTTACAAGTGAAGTCACATCTGAGGGCGAAAGCATAACCAGTCTGGGAACATCAGGACAAACGAAGATATTGAATTTAGGAGAAGAGGTTGATTTTTTAGATTTCGACAGACGCCAAACGCTAAGGCCTCGGAATCAAATCAACAAGAGACCAGAAAACGTAAAAACATACGAAGAAGGGAGCGGCGCAAAAAGAGGAAAAGCGCCAACAAGAAAAACATACTGGCGAAGGAAGTGAAAGCGAATACCATCATCAACCTCTCACCATTAACTTTATCTCAAGCCGAGGAGCAACTTTTGAGCTTGGGACTTTCTTTTTGTCCAGTAAGCGATTTTAACTATTCCCAGACCAGAATTGATGTTTTTTGCTTTATTAGAAAACTAAAGCTTAAGAAGTTCTTCGCCATTAAAGATGGGTTAAAGGAAATACAGGCTAATCAGGATACATGTTTAACTAATGTCACAACACTGAGTATAGATCTAACAGCTTCTGACGCCACTCTTTTACGTGATATGCAACATCTTAATAAAGAAGCAGTTTTGGGGACTGATTTGGATAGTGACTTGTGCTCCACACAGGAGAGTCTGCAGTTTGAACGCATACCACAGTTAGGAGCTGGTATAAGCCCATTTAAAGCCAAATCAAAATTCATACCCATTATGCCTAAGGACGCTATTGATATTTACCATGAAGTTGTTATTGAGGATATAAAAAAGCTTCATTACCGTACTAAACACAAAAAACGATACAAAAGTGAACATGAGATTGAATATGCCAAGTTAATTAAAAAACTGAGCAACATGCATGAAATTATAATTACCAAATCAGATAAGGGTGGCAATTTGGTGATCTGGCCCCAGAAAGACTATATAGTAGAGGCCAAAAGGCATTTACAAGATGTGGAGTGCTATGAGAAAACTTCCCTGAATAAATACAATGTGGCCAAACAGACTTTAAAGAAGGAACTATTATCTTGGAAAAGAGAAGGGGTCATCTCTATGGAGGAATTTAAATTTCTCAACATTGAACATCCAACACTGGCCAAACTTTATTTCATCCCGAAAGTTCACAAAAAGACAATGCCAGTTCCTGGGAGACAGATTATATCAGCTATTAACAGCATAGGGGAAACAGTTACCCAGTATGTTGATTTCTTCTTACAAGATTTTGTTAAATCACTTCCGAGCTACATTAAGGACACTGGTGACTTTCTATCTAAAATAGAAAATATCACATGGTCAGATGACCTGCTTTTCATCACATTGGATATAGAATCCCTATACACCAGTATTGAACACTCCACAGGTTTGGCAGCAATAAAACACTTTCTGGACCAAAGACCAATTGAGTTTTATCACCATAATAAGATGCTTTTAAGTTTAATTTCCTGGTGTCTACATAATAACTATTTCATGTTTGGTAATGATTTGTACCTTCAAAAAAGAGGCGTGACGATGGGGGCTTGCTTCTCCCCCAGCTATGCATGTTTGCATGTAGGCTGGTGGGAGGAGCAGGTCCTCAAAATCACCCATGCAAATGTGTTTAATGAAAATGTTTTGTACTGGATGAGATACATAGATGATGTCTTTGTAGTTTGGAAGGGCAGCAAAACTGAAGCCTCACAATGTATTGAGGAAATGAATATCAATTCTGCCAATCTTAAATTTACGTCCAACATAAGTAGGAAAAGTATTGATTTTTTAGACGTAAAAATATTTGAAAGAGATGGAGCTTTAAGAACTACACTATACAGAAAAGAAACAGCTGGCAATTTGACCTTATATGCCAGCAGCTCACATCCCAAACATATGGTTGATAACATCCCATATGGAGAATTTTTACGTCTAAAAAGAATTTGTAACAACCATGAAGACTTCAATAGATGTACAGAGGAAGCGTACAGGAGATTCATAGATAGAGGATACAATGAGAAGATTTTAAAAACAGCCTTAAATAAGACTAAGGAAAGATCCAGGGAATCTCTTCTCAATATCAAAGTGGATTCCATATCTGATGACAATTCCTCCCCTAGATTGATTACAGCCTTCAATAAACAAGAGAGGAAAATTCGTGCCATCATCAAATGCCATTGCCCGATTATTCTCACGGATGGAGTATTATCTACTAGATTACCATCTCAACCAACTGTCACATATAGAAAGGGTATTTCTATGCGCACACAAATAGGAAAGGCGTGCCCGGAACTAACTACAGCTAAAACGTGGCTACAGCCCAAAAATGGCTTTACAAAGTGTACTACCTGTAGGGCTTGTAAGTTCGGTATTAATACCACACATTATCTTTCCCCCTTCAGTCCTGACAAAATCGCCATTAGGGGTAATTTTACCTGCAAAACTGAATTTGCGGTGTATGTCCTGACATGCACCTGTGGACTTAGGTATGTGGGTAGCACGAAGTTGCAGGTGCACATCAGGATATTACAGCACCTACGAGCCATTGTCAATAACGACACCACGTATCCTGTGGCCCGCCACTTCAAATCAACGCATAACAACGATCTTAATTGTCTTAATTATTTTGTGGCAGCCGCAATCCCTAAATTACGTCGAGGTGGTGACCGTGAAAAAGCCCTCAGATAGTTGGAATCCAAACTTATTCTTGAACTTGACACTAAGTTCCCATCCGGTTTAAATAACACTGAGGATTTACACAATTTCCTATGAACCAGCACTTTAGAATTTTAGGCATTTTTTGATATCCGTTTTAAGTCCGGTGTTTTCTATATTTGTATTTATACTTAGTAGATGTATTCTATTCCCCTTGATTTTAGATTTCGATTTTCTATATGGTGCGTGTATATTTGTAATTGTCACATGTGGATTTTATATGCTACGACATTCTATGTATATAGCATATCCCAGCACAATGTGAAAAATTGATGTTTGCTGTTTTTAGATATACAGGTACTATAATGAGTTTAATAT
This sequence comes from Triturus cristatus, assembly GCF_964204655.1. NCBI lineage: Eukaryota > Metazoa > Chordata > Amphibia > Caudata > Salamandridae > Triturus > Triturus cristatus. The sequence continues at coordinate 452,993,885 of NC_140587.1, forward strand.
TTATATTTTTTACTATCTGCACAATCACACTTTTGCGTAATTTGCACATACTACAATTGTTCTAGGTGGTTCCCTCACGCTGAGAACACAGTTCTATAACTGAGACAGTACAGTGGCCCATGTTTTAATCTTTTTTGTAGAGCAATATTCTTAAACAAAGAGTCCATATAACATATGAGCAGATATGCGAACATGGTAGGGTTGATCAACATATGGTATAGATAGGCTTGGCAGCATTATCTGTAAGAATATCATCAATTAATATTATTGTATAGCTCTTTTAATGTTTTTAGAGTATTTATACGTATTTATATTTATTTTTATTTTTTGCCTTGTTACAGATGAAATTGAATTCATGGACTGTATCAATTTGCCGTCTACACTATTGTGTTGTATTATGAGATTTAACTCTGGACCTGCTTTGTTATGACTCCAAGAATATATCGAATTGGACTCTACAAGGATAACATATGATTTATACATATGTTTCTCTATTTTGCTCTATAATTGTGATGTATTCTAAACAGTCATCATGTATAATTAAGGTCACTCTGTGCAGTAGCATAGATGAAAGCAGCAATTCAGCGTTACTACGGAATCGTTTGTAGTTTTGTATGCACTTGAATCAATTGTATGTACATAGTATTTTGTCTATGTCTATACTTGGTGTGTGGTCACATGGGTTAGGCATCACTATTTAAAAAATGGCTTAATTACCTTGCCTCGTTGATGTGAACAAGGGCGAGTGACGCCCGAAACGCGTCTTCAAGAGAACTTACAGCTTCAATAAAACATCTTGTTGCTTTAAATCGGTGGTTCGTATTTCCTTGGTGCAAAGGTTGGTGCAAAGGACCAGGTGTTTCGATACCAATTGACGGAAGGTGGTTGCTTCCGTGACGAACCCCCTCCCCTGCAAGTGGCTGCCTCCCTCAACCGGCGAAAGTGTGGATCCGAGAAAGGAGTTTTTTGGCGGCAACCCCCTTACAAAATTGCATTACGCCTGTGTGGATACACCGGATCACGGCTTTGCGGTCTTAACACTGATTTCCGCGGATGCTAAAGATCGGTAAGCACGGCAATACAATAGTAAGGTGGGGAGGTGATGTAAAGCAACGTTTGACTGGCGGTACACGCTGCAGTCGGGAAATCGCTGTGTGTTCCTGCTACGATGTCAGCCGAGGTGGTCCGCACCCGAGAGGCTGCGGCAGAAGAAGTATTTAAAGATGTGCCTAACAATCCTGTTGCACGGGGAGATTCAGAGATTTTGAATACCGGCACGGAAACGGATGCAAAAAACCTACTTAAAAGGCTAGAAAAGTGTATGAAAGCAGAAACGACTAAATGGTGGGAGCACAAATCACTGACCAAATACATAGAAGTTGGTCGTGTTCCCAGGGGCCTGCGTATCCTGTTAGCCCCCAGTTTTGAGAATCCAAACCCACATATGTTAAAGGAATGGGGAGAAAGCAATCTAGCGGCATCAAGGAATTTGGTATGCATTTTGGTCAAATACGCTGAAATAGATCGCCATGCAATTTTGGAGGAGATAGCTACAATATCAGAACAATTGGCCAAATTAGAACCAAGTGAGTTCATCACCAAAACGAAGCGCGATATCGAAGAGAGAGTTAATAAACAAGAAGAAAAAATCAAGAATCGGAAGGCACAGAAATTCCTTCGTGACAAATACGACTATGAAGAGGGTCGTATTTTCACTTTCGCGCGTAAGTACGAGAACGCAAAAAAAGCAATCTTTGATAAAGGTCCTCAAAATGTGAATAAACCTGCAATGGTAGGACCAGGTACCACTACGAGTGTGGTTTCCGACAGCGATTCTCTTACAAGTGAAGTCACATCTGAGGGCGAAAGCATAACCAGTCTGGGAACATCAGGACAAACGAAGATATTGAATTTAGGAGAAGAGGTTGATTTTTTAGCTTTCGACAGACGCCAAACGCTAAGGCCTCGGAATCAAATCAACAAGAGACCAGAAAACGTAAAAACATACGAAGAAGGGAGCGGCGCAAAAAGAGGAAAAGCGCCAACAAGAAAAACATACTGGCGAAGGAAGTGAAAGCGAATACCATCATCAACCTCTCACCATTAACTTTATCTCAAGCCGAGGAGCAACTTTTGAGCTTGGGACTTTCTTTTTGTCCAGTAAGCGATTTTAACTATTCCCAGACCAGAATTGATGTTTTTTGCTTTATTAGAAAACTAAAGCTTAAGAAGTTCTTCGCCATTAAAGATGGGTTAAAGGAAATACAGGCTAATCAGGATACATGTTTAACTAATGTCACAACACTGAGTATAGATCTAACAGCTTCTGACGCCACTCTTTTACGTGATATGCAACATCTTAATAAAGAAGCAGTTTTGGGGACTGATTTGGATAGTGACTTGTGCTCCACACAGGAGAGTCTGCAGTTTGAACGCATACCACAGTTAGGAGCTGGTATAAGCCCATTTAAAGCCAAATCAAAATTCATACCCATTATGCCTAAGGACGCTATTGATATTTACCATGAAGTTGTTATTGAGGATATAAAAAAGCTTCATTACCGTACTAAACACAAAAAACGATACAAAAGTGAACATGAGATTGAATATGCCAAGTTAATTAAAAAACTGAGCAACATGCATGAAATTATAATTACCAAATCAGATAAGGGTGGCAATTTGGTGATCTGGCCCCAGAAAGACTATATAGTAGAGGCCAAAAGGCATTTACAAGATGTGGAGTGCTATGAGAAAACTTCCCTGAATAAATACAATGTGGCCAAACAGACTTTAAAGAAGGAACTATTATCTTGGAAAAGAGAAGGGGTCATCTCTATGGAGGAATTTAAATTTCTCAACATTGAACATCCAACACTGGCCAAACTTTATTTCATCCCGAAAGTTCACAAAAAGACAATGCCAGTTCCTGGGAGACAGATTATATCAGCTATTAACAGCATAGGGGAAACAGTTACCCAGTATGTTGATTTCTTCTTACAAGATTTTGTTAAATCACTTCCGAGCTACATTAAGGACACTGGTGACTTTCTATCTAAAATAGAAAATATCACATGGTCAGATGACCTGCTTTTCATCACATTGGATATAGAATCCCTATACACCAGTATTGAACACTCCACAGGTTTGGCAGCAATAAAACACTTTCTGGACCAAAGACCAATTGAGTTTTATCACCATAATAAGATGCTTTTAAGTTTAATTTCCTGGTGTCTACATAATAACTATTTCATGTTTGGTAATGATTTGTACCTTCAAAAAAGAGGCGTGACGATGGGGGCTTGCTTCTCCCCCAGCTATGCATGTTTGCATGTAGGCTGGTGGGAGGAGCAGGTCCTCAAAATCACCCATGCAAATGTGTTTAATGAAAATGTTTTGTACTGGATGAGATACATAGATGATGTCTTTGTAGTTTGGAAGGGCAGCAAAACTGAAGCCTCACAATGTATTGAGGAAATGAATATCAATTCTGCCAATCTTAAATTTACGTCCAACATAAGTAGGAAAAGTATTGATTTTTTAGACGTAAAAATATTTGAAAGAGATGGAGCTTTAAGAACTACACTATACAGAAAAGAAACAGCTGGCAATTTGACCTTATATGCCAGCAGCTCACATCCCAAACATATGGTTGATAACATCCCATATGGAGAATTTTTACGTCTAAAAAGAATTTGTAACAACCATGAAGACTTCAATAGATGTACAGAGGAAGCGTACAGGAGATTCATAGATAGAGGATACAATGAGAAGATTTTAAAAACAGCCTTAAATAAGACTAAGGAAAGATCCAGGGAATCTCTTCTCAATATCAAAGTGGATTCCATATCTGATGACAATTCCTCCCCTAGATTGATTACAGCCTTCAATAAACAAGAGAGGAAAATTCGTGCCATCATCAAATGCCATTGCCCGATTATTCTCACGGATGGAGTATTATCTACTAGATTACCATCTCAACCAACTGTCACATATAGAAAGGGTATTTCTATGCGCACACAAATAGGAAAGGCGTGCCCGGAACTAACTACAGCTAAAACGTGGCTACAGCCCAAAAATGGCTTTACAAAGTGTACTACCTGTAGGGCTTGTAAGTTCGGTATTAATACCACACATTATCTTTCCCCCTTCAGTCCTGACAAAATCGCCATTAGGGGTAATTTTACCTGCAAAACTGAATTTGCGGTGTATGTCCTGACATGCACCTGTGGACTTAGGTATGTGGGTAGCACGAAGTTGCAGGTGCACATCAGGATATTACAGCACCTACGAGCCATTGTCAATAACGACACCACGTATCCTGTGGCCCGCCACTTCAAATCAACGCATAACAACGATCTTAGTTGTCTTAATTATTTTGTGGCAGCCGCAATCCCTAAATTACGTCGAGGTGGTGACCGTGAAAAAGCCCTCAGATAGTTGGAATCCAAACTTATTCTTGAACTTGACACTAAGTTCCCATCCGGTTTAAATAACACTGAGGATTTACACAATTTCCTATGAACCAGCACTTTAGAATTTTAGGCATTTTTTGATATCCGTTTTAAGTCCGGTGTTTTCTATATTTGTATTTATACTTAGTAGATGTATTCTATTCCCCTTGATTTTAGATTTCGATTTTCTATATGGTGCGTGTATATTTGTAATTGTCACATGTGGATTTTATATGCTACGACATTCTATGTATATAGCATATCCCAGCACAATGTGAAAAATTGATGTTTGCTGTTTTTAGATATACAGGTACTATAATGAGTTTAATATTTATATTTTTTACTATCTGCACAATCACACTTTTGCGTAATTTGCACATACTACAATTGTTCTAGGTGGTTCCCTCACGCTGAGAACACAGTTCTATAACTGAGACAGTACAGTGGCCCATGTTTTAATCTTTTTTGTAGAGCAATATTCTTAAACAAAGAGTCCATATAACATATGAGCAGATATGCGAACATGGTAGGGTTGATCAACATATGGTATAGATAGGCTTGGCAGCATTATCTGTAAGAATATCATCAATTAATATTATTGTATAGCTCTTTTAATGTTTTTAGAGTATTTATACGTATTTATATTTATTTTTATTTTTTGCCTTGTTACAGATGAAATTGAATTCATGGACTGTATCAATTTGCCGTCTACACTATTGTGTTGTATTATGAGATTTAACTCTGGACCTGCTTTGTTATGACTCCAAGAATATATCGAATTGGACTCTACAAGGATAACATATGATTTATACATATGTTTCTCTATTTTGCTCTATAATTGTGATGTATTCTAAACAGTCATCATGTATAATTAAGGTCACTCTGTGCAGTAGCATAGATGAAAGCAGCAATTCAGCGTTACTACGGAATCGTTTGTAGTTTTGTATGCACTTGAATCAATTGTATGTACATAGTATTTTGTCTATGTCTATACTTGGTGTGTGGTCACATGGGTTAGGCATCACTATTTAAAAAATGGCTTAATTACCTTGCCTCGTTGATGTGAACAAGGGCGAGTGACGCCCGAAACGCGTCTTCAAGAGAACTTACAGCTTCAATAAAACATCTTGTTGCTTTAAATCGGTGGTTCGTGGTTCCTTGGTGCAAAGGTTGGTGCAAAGGACCAGGTGTTTCGATATATATATATATATATATATATATATATACATATATGTATATATATATATATATATATATATATATATATATATATACATACACATGCACACACATATGTATATGTATATATATGTGTGCGTATATATATATATATATATATATATATTCACTGAAAAAACCATAGGTTTCACACACGTTATAGTTAGCGGACATTTCACTCATAAAAAACCAATGAAATTCCCCCGTTATAGTTAGTGCAGGCAACTATAACTCACGCGACCGCAATCCTCTGCTGATGACATATGTGTCTTTATGAAAAAAAAATATTTGCAATATATGTATAGCTAAAATTTAATGGAAGAAGACATGGGCAAATAAGTGTCTAAATACAGTATTAGCATCAGCAGAGGATTGCGGTCGCGTGAGTTATAGTTGCCTGCACTAACTATAACGGGGGAATTTCATTGGTTTTTTATGAGTGAAATGTCCGCTAACTATAACGTGTGTGAAACCTATGGTTTTTTCAGTGAATTTGCAAGGTTTTTTAAATGCTAATTCCTAACTATAACGTGTGTGAAACCTATGGTTTTTTCAGTGAATTTGTACGGTTTTTTAAATGCTAAGTTACTTTACGCCGTTCGTGGCGTGCGCGCCCACTTCACGCAGTTCGTTCCGTGCGCGCACGGTGCGCTTCGCGCACCGCGCGCCCACTTTACGCAGTTAGTGCCGTGCACGCACGGTGGGCACGCGGTGCCCACGTTACGCTGGATGGGCCATGTACGCACGATGCGCTTCGCGCACCGTCCGCACACGGAGGACATATTATGCGCTTCGTTGTGAAAGGTTATCTATTAAATGTTCAATATCTGATTATACATTTTAACCTTCATTTGTTGTAGGGTATATATCAGTGGGCAGATGTTAAGGTTGAAAGGGTGGGGGGGGACAGGGAGGAGCTCTGTGGTACCCACAGTTCATACTTACTATAGCAGAACTATAAGGTGAGAGACAGACTGATTGCTTTTGATCTTTTAGGAAGGATTTCATCCAATTTATGGCAGTTCCACTGAGACCTGCCGCAGCAATTCGATCCACTAAAGATCTCAAGGTCAACAGTATTTAACGCTGCAGATAGATCCAGTAGGACCAATGCCTGAGTACATCCCTCATCAGCCTCTTCTTTTAGGTCGTCCACTACATATAGGATGATTGGTTCGGTGGAGTGAGAGGGCCGGAAGCCTGTATGGTGGGGATCCAGGAAATTGAATTCTTCTAGGAAGGATCAAAGATGTTTAGCTACATGTGCCTCTAGAATTTTAGCGGGAAAAGGGAGAAGAGATCTGGGCCTATAGTTGTCTAACTGTTAACGATTCACACTTATTTTTTTTTTTTTTTAAACGGAATGATCACTGCTTCTTTAAAGGCTGGTGGTACATCTCATTGCATAAAGGATAGTTTCAATAGGCAAAGACTGCTCTAACGAAAGGAAGTAAGAATACGTTTTTGTATTTGGGGGCCATGTACGCACGATGCGCTTCGCGCACCGTCCGCACACGGAGGACATATTATGCGCTTCGTTGTGAAAGGTTATCTATTAAATGTTCAATATCTGATTATGCCATGCACAAAAGGTGACCTACGGGCACCTTTTGCACACGGTGGGGTGGGAAATTGTGGACATTTTTTTATTTTTAAATATTTTTTACCGTACGCGTACGGTAAGCGCAATCGGCGTTTAAAAAAAAAAAAAAAAGAATTTTTGCCCTTGGGGGTTCTTTTGGGACACCCTAACCAAGGCTAGGTGGTTAGGAGCTGTCTAGCCTGCCCCTTTTCCTGATATCCAACTTTGTTTTTCCTCCCCCCCTCAGAGTGCAAGAGAGAAAATGGCAGCCGCCATTTCCTGGTTTCGACCGATTCGAATGTTTACTAAGATCTAACAGCCAATCAGAATCGCGCTCGCGCACGGCACCGTACGCGTACGCTAAGCTTACCGTAAGCGCACGGTAAGCGCACCGTAAGCTGCCACAGATATATATATTGATTTAAATGCTATTTTCTCAGGAACTACTGAACAGATTTACACCAGACCTACAAAAGGCACTTCCTTGACCTGTCGACTACCTCTCTGCCAAACTTCAAGTAACTCTGTTCAGCCGTTCGGGCTGTAGCTGTGTCTAAAGGTCCTATGGAAAAATGCATGGGGAAAACGCGTTTTGGGACCCCCCTTTTTTCTCAGCCCCCGCTTGACGAATCGCCCCGAGACTTTCAGGGTAGGAGCGGAGCATAGCGCCCCATTAGTTTTGAAAATTTCGCGAGGATTCGTCGACCGGCGCCAAAGTTATTCCAAATAGAATGTTGCGGATTTCCTATGGAAACAGGGTCCTAACTATAACTATCTACTGGCGACCGCCAGTAGATAATATATATGTTCAATGTACACAGACATGGAGTTGAGAAGAAGAATAATAAATGTTTTTTTCTCTCTGTGAGCTTACCTTTTATTAGAACATTGGAATGTTGGAAACTCCATTGAAAACAATGGAGCGCTCTGGGCTTATAATGGCTGGTATAGGCCCGGAGCTCCAACATTCCAATGTTTCTTTGTTCACAGCTCTGGCTGTGAACAAAGACTTCAGGGAGCCTGAGGGGGTTTCAATCCCCTCGCGCTCCCTGAAGGCTTTGTTTTGTTAGAACATTCTGCCCTCTAGTGGCAGAATGTTCTAATAGCCTTATAGCCCTTCGTAGCAGGGCTATACTGGCTTTTAAAGTCCCTCTGCTTTGTTAAAGTCCCTCGCCTTCGGCTCGGGCCTTTAACGCTGCAGCGGGCCTTTAACAGCCGGTATAGCCCGCTACGGCGGGCTATAAGGCTATAATAGTTTATCCTTCGATATTAAGTACACGATGTTAGTGTCCCACGATATCCTGGACTCGATATTGTGGAAGCGACAAACTTACCCCAAAATTTGGACACACCAAAAGGTACCTTATTCAGTTGTCCCACAGTTTATGGGATCGGAGATGGTATTAAACCTCAGTTTCACGAGGCAATGTGTCCTCGTGTTAAGGCAAGTCCTAGAACATCAAATAACCATTATTCTGCCTGTTCGCTGAACCTCACTGAGCCTTTTTTGGGACTCTGCAGAATTCTGCAGTGCAAAACTCCACAAGCTCTGCCCAGGCCTACAAATTAACAGAGTTCATACAGTTTAATAAATGATGGGATCCACTCAATTACTGAGTTCTAGATCAATGACACCATCCCAATTATTTAAAAAAATATTCAACACCTTCTATGTCAATGTTATTTGAAGCTATTCTAACAAATAAGAAACATTTGAAAATAAGACCTTCTCTCAGTGAATGAACCCAGTGAAGAAACGAATGAGATAGATACTTGTTGTAATCTTACATTCACACCATAGAAAGTTAATTGTGAGCAAAACAATACAGCAACGGAAATAAACTAACATGACCTCAGTTTTAACTGTGCTATGGAGCCTGTGGGAAGAGGGTGTAGTCAGGGGGGGAAAGGAGTGAATGACAGAGATGGCATTCATGAACATAACTAAAACACATTAATACTACACATCATAGGAATATTGTTTCAATTGCAATTATGTTGATTCGGTCACTATTTGTAAAATCAAGTGAAAAGTCGTATTAATCGTCATTATTAATGCCCAAAATATAAACCCCAAAAATGATTCAACAATATTCAGGAACCACAACCCTGGTGGAAGACAACCTGCCTGCCGAACGTAAATATATCCTACCGCTCAGCAGCTGTTTTTTGATTTCAAGAAACAAACTCCTATATTGGGAGTTTGTTTCATGAAAAAGAAACCAATGTCCCTAACACAGTGGGATATTCCTCCCTGCATGTGGGAGCGTTTGTGGACCACAGTGCCTTTTTCCTACCTTAGATCATCATGACTAATTGTGTGTGATGACCTTCACTTTGAGGACTCTGGGGTCTGGGAAGGACGAACTGTCAGGTCAAAAGTTTACACCGACAGAGCCATGAAATACTCCCCTCCTCCCCAATATAAACCATGCACTTTCCCCACCTCTAACTAGAATGGATAAAGTGTGAGTTTGGCGTCTAGAGCACTCCTAATTTACTATGGTACTCCTGTTCCACCAAGCTCTAGATAACCCCTTATGTTTTCTCTTGTAAGTGTCCAACTTTAACAGCCCATTTCACTTATCCCTCAAATAGAACTAACCTTAAAATTTGTGGTGAAGCCAAAAATTGCTAATATGCCTTAACAACACAAACAACGTACACTATTTTCCACATTTCAAGGAGCAGAGTTAGCAAATGCTTTATGCTAAAGGAAATGGCTTTCCCATTCAGTAATAGTACCACATTTGAAAATCTGTGGATCCACTTTGCTTTAAATGTCAAAAGTTATGTGGAATATACAGTAACTGTGGTCCACAAATCTAACTGACTATTACATGCTACTGACACATTTCCAGGGGATTACTTATTTGGGACAAGGTTGAACCTCGCAAAAATATTAAGGGCTTCATTTAGAGTACCACAATAGGCGAAAAAATATGCATTCCCAGAGTTGCTACAGGTTTGTTCTCCTCTCATATTACAAGTGATAGCTAATAGTAGGTCGTTGAGTTTGCAGTGCTAATTAATGCCAACAAAATGATCATCATAACAAAGAGGGTAAAAAATGTGCTAAAGTATGCTGTACTGAATTGACCACAATTTAGTCTATGTTTTTCGAACACCAGCCCTAAATCTTTAGGTTATTATAAATAAGGTTAAGTGCTCTTTACACTACTGCCAGATTTTTCACCAGGCAGAGAATATGGCCCATTGTCATTCTGTAAATGACTAATAACCCTGCCATTAGATTAGTGAGTCAATTCAATTCAATTAAATTCAGCTTTATTCGATTAAAAGAAACATTAATCATAAAAGCGTAAACACAATGCATAAAAAAACATTAAACATGATTACATTAGCAGCTGATTTCTTGACTTAAAAATGAATTTTAAAAATGCAGAAACAGAAGCTACAACATACGGTGAATCTAGCATTTGAAGGGCTAACAGTGCGGGGCGACACTGTCTAACACCAAAAGATTTCAAAACTGGAAGGATCCATCTTTTCCTGGGAATAGAGTAAAATTTACACAGTAAAACAACGTGTAGTGTTGATTGGATTGACATATCGTCACACGGACAATTACAGAGTGGATTAGACCAATCATTACAAACAGGAAAACTTAATAATCTGTGGATGAGACCTAAGCGGAAACGGACTAGCAAAAATCTGTTAAAATCTCCAGTAACAATTGTTATATATGGTTGTATTAAAAGGTGGGTGGAGATCAGCTGATGTGCCTGTACTGAAATCTTCTTCATTTCTAAACATAATCTAGAATCATTTAAATGGTCTAGGCACATTTTTTTAGGTCCTTTCTCGCAATCAGAGTCAAAGAGGTGGGATCATCATAATATTCGCAGTGATCCAATTTACAGAAAAATGATTTAACATAAATTAACCATCTTATCCTTGGCACACCTTCCAGTTTTAAGACATCCCTAATGATGTTACGATTCAAGTCCAGGTTATCAGAGGTCCAGATCCTATGCCATTCGAGTATAGGTTGTATTTTGATTATATCCTCTAGATAACCAATACCCAATTCAGTGTGGCAATTATAAGTAGATGTGGAATCTGGGACTGCCAATAGAAACCGAAGAAATTTATTTTCTACCGTCTGTAGGGAGGAAACATCAACAGTCCCCCAAACGCCAGCGCCATAGGTGGCAACTGAAACACATTTAGCGTTATAAATTTTCAACAATTCAGACGGGGGCCTCCTTCACAGTTTCTTACTAAAATTATGAAGGGCAGTCGCCATAGGTGGCAACTGAAACACATTTAGCGTTATAAATTTTCAACAATTCAGACGGGGGCCTCCTTCCCAGTTTCTTACTAAAATTATGAAGGGCAGTCACAGTTCTCGCAAACAAGGCCCTCCTAGCTTTTACAGCGGGTTGCCAACTTAGTTTATTGTCAAATAAAATGCCCAAATATGTAAAAGAATTGGTGTATTCTATTGGCTTGTCATAAACATACATGGTCTTTGGACCCTTGCTACCACCACTGCCACTGGTCATAGCAAAGGTTTTGGAGACATTGATGGTAAGCCCCAAGTTGGACATAAATGTCTCAAATGAAGAAATAACACGTTGCAGGGCAAGGGGGGTACGAGCCATTAGCACGGCATCATCTGCGTATAATAGGGCTGGGATAGTTCTCGATTCAATTTGGGGAAGGTCATTACAATTTTGAGCTAAATATTTTTCAAGGCCATTGATATATAGATTAAAAAGGAAAGGAGCGAGAACACAACCCTGTCTCACTCCTTTTCCTATCTTAAAGTCCTTTGTACATTGACCCTCCAGCCCATATCGTACCCTAGCCTTGGCCCCTGCATAAAGTTGTCTCAAAAAGATAATTAAAACAGGATCAACATCAAGCTCTTCTAAAATTTCCCATAACTTTGCGTGTACAACGCAATCGAAGGCTGATGATAAGTCAACAAAAGTTAAATAAAAATTACCCCTTTTGGCCACCGTGTATTTGTTCATTAAAAGATTTAAATTAATACTCTGGTCCACGGTCCCCATGCCCTTTCGAAAACCATATTGAATACAACATAAGATTCCCCGATCCTCAGCCCAGTCTTGTAGCTTATTTAAAATGACTCTACCAGCAATTTTCATAGACGAGTCAAGCAAAGAGATAGGACGATAACACGCTGGATTATCTCTATCTCCTTTCTTAAAAATAGGGACTAAAACAGAGACTAACCAAGTTGGAGGAAGACTATTTACTACAATTGCATTAAAAAGTGAGGTTAAAAGTGGTCCCCATAATTCAAGATTGGATTTAAAAAGATCTGCAGGGACACCATCCGGGCCTGGTGCCTTGCCCCATTGACTAGTCATAATGGCTTCGTTTACTTCCTGTAGCTCGAAGACCAAAGTCTTTTCACATGGAGATCCCTGGTGAGGCAGCTCAACTTCTTGGGGCCCAGATAGAGCAAGTGCATCAGTAGGGCAGTCATAAAGATGTGAATAATGACCAACCCAGGCATTTTCAGGTATTGCGACCACTATGTTGGCTCTGTCCGAGCTAGTTAAAAAAGGAGCATTAACGGCTTTCCAGAAGGCTGCTGAGTCTTTGGATGCGGCTGCCTCCTTCAAAGCCAGCCACATCGACTTTTTTAGCTCTTGTTTAGTGAGTCACAACTGAGAGGTTCAGTTCCATTTGAGCCGGTGGTCCTGCCCGGTCACGTGCCTGTGACAGGTCAGGCATCAACATCTCAAGCATCCCAGGTCTCCTGCTCTTCTTCAGTGCATTGTCACCTTTAGTGGTCATGTTTGGATGAGAACCTTCAGTGGCAGATTCCATCTTTGCTGCACGCTTGTGAGTGGTTCTTCCACCCCCAGGTTTTTGCATATGAAAATGTATTACAATGACCTGTTTGCCTGGATGAATCTCTATCCCAGAGCTCTTTGAAGTGGAATGTTGACCTTTCCAATCCCAAATAAAATAAAATAAAACAATGTGTTGGTTCTGCCCTGAACCCTTTATGTCTTCAGCTGTAGGCCCTTCCATCCCCCTCTGCCACAATATAGAGCAGGTGCGAAAACACAACACGTACTGTACACATATTTCTTGAAAGAGCTAATAGCAAGTCGGTGGTCCACGTATTCAAACAGAGCGATAGTCACGGGAAACATGGCTGTTCGTAAGTACAGCATTTGTTACACAATGAATACTTTCCATTGCCAGTGCGCCCAGCCACAGAGGGAAGTTTCTTTATGCTGTATGGTCTATTGAAATGCGTCTATTTTATGCCACTCAGAGTTACTGATAAGCTTCAAGAATTACGATTGTTCTTCTCAGGCAACTGCGTCCTTGGATTATTGCTGGGTTATGCATAAAAAATGCTTTCTGCGTAATATATTCAAGCTGACATTCTCGTCCAGATGGCCAAAGCCCAGAAAGAAGGGAAAATATTCAAATGTTTTGTTGATTGTTACAAATGTTCCAACGTACACGTGGATGCTGCTGACTCGCTTAAACACTCACCGTTCTGCCCTGAAAAGCCTGCATTACTTACATATCCACGATAATTGACACATTGTTGAATGAATGGATGCTTTCGACAGATGATCTAAATTTGTCATTCATCCAGAAGAATGCAGGGAGGGGAGGAGGGGGGCGTTCCCGCTCAACTCGAGATGCATTTTCAATTAGAGAAACTCTCCGTCGTTTATGGTTTCCACACTTGTTGAAGCACCGGTAACATTGGGGTGACAAATCCCATTACCGCGCTTCTCGCAATTGTCCTCTGAAAGCGCATCCCTTCACGGTGCTGTCGGGACGTGTGCACGGTGCTGACAATCAGCGCCCAGGCCTGCGCGCCGGCCCGTGCAGTAAGGAGCCGGCGTGTCACTCTGTCCCCTTGGAGTCTGGGAGCTCAGGCTGTGGCGGAACGGGGGCGGCCAATCCCGTTGAGGAGATCAGTCAGCCAGCATTAGCGGTATTTTAACGCTCCCCCGTCGCCTTGGAAGTCAGGCACTCGCGCGCATTCTTCTTTTGTTGCGGGCAGCCGGCTTGCAGGTGGTACTCGAATGCCAGATGGCCAAGGAGAAAATGCAGAGCTGGGGCATTTTTGTCCATATTAGCGCATCTGTGTTAATCAGCTGTGGACCCATGCCATATATAAACATTCCTATGTGTGGGGTACCACAATAGACGCACAGTATGCATCAAGAAAGAGCACCTTGATGTCAGGGCACACCCCTTAAATATAAATCCTAATGAAATATTACAGCGAAACACTGCAACTAAGCTGCACCACTATTACCAATTTAGAGGTGATCAGCATATTGGGCAGAGCTGGGCCTGTGGGAATCGAACCCGTGGCATGCGGGTCACACAAGATGGCATCGGTGGTCATTTAAGCCATGACTTAAAAACAACATTCCTTCGAAAATAATAACACGAAAACGACATTAATAATGATGACCGGACAGCCCATTGTCAATAAGGCAGAGAAAGGGGAATGGGGAGGGGGCAGAAGACAGCAAGAAGCAGAGGAGGATTAGTTCATGCTACTCATAATCCCCAGTGGTGTAGTTAGCATAGTTGCTGCAGCACAAAAGGTTCGTCAATTTCTCGGGCTCTGCCAATTGCAAGCATATGGGCAATTACCAAGGAGTGTTGAATAGGAAGGTAAGTATCAATACGCTGTAATATTTGCACTTGGGTACTATAAGAAATGGCAGAACTACAGAAAATAGGCGTCAAATCCTTCAACTGGCAGCATAAGCAGAGTTTATAGTTTAAAGGCTTGTTAAGATAGGTAGGTAATAGCCTGAAAAAAATATTCAACCACATTTTAAAAGAGGTGCACGAATATTTAATACAATCCTTGAAGAAAGTCGGAGCAATATAACTTATTGATTCTTCAAACGAAGGGCCAGCCTCATACACAGACACACCGAACAGAAACAGCTGTGGTGCTAAACCTTCATAAAACACAACCAGGCACACTAATAACTTCCGTACTAAGGGGCATATCAACAAGGGCTTTATCTCTGCTTTTTTGGCTTTAAATGCCAAAAAAGGAGAGATAAAACTAGCGCCCTATCAACAACATGGTGCTAACATGCAAATTTGCATGTTAGCACCCTTTTACTCTACGCTTCCCCTTGCATCTCTAATGAGATGCAAAGGGGGCGTTCCAGAGTAAAATAATAGGAGAAATGTCGCTAAGCGACATTTCTCCTATTATCAAGAATGTCGCTAACCCTGTTAGAGACAAAAAAAGCAGCGCTAACCGCGGTTAACGCTGCTTTTTTACGTCTGGTATGTTTCTGACTTAGCCATGATATCCTATGGAAGGAGGATATCATGGCTAAGTTTGCCTGTCCCTATCAACAAGCTAACGTGAGATTATCGCTGGGTTTCCAGCGATAATCTCACGTTAGCCTGTTAGCGTGAGGATTTTTATCGCTATTGAGATAAGCGTTGCTAATAGCACGCTATCTCAGCGATAAAAATTCACGCTAGCCGGCGATAATTATCCTAGCGCTAAGTGCGCTTAGAGATAATTATCGCCGGTTGTTGTTGATATGCCCCCATGTACCTGATCTATGAGGAAAAAAAAGAAACATCAGAAAAGTCCATTTTAAAAAGATTTATATTCTTTAAGAGGCAAACAACAAGACAGAGGAATGAAACAAAAGGACTGCAAGGAAATCTCTGCTGTGAAAACCAAGAAAGACAAATGGAAGGTCATGAGAAAATTTGAGTTTGATGGACCATTTAGTCTTAGTGTAACCAAAAGCAGAGACTTTCGTGAAGTAGGGAAAAAAATTGCCCAGCCTGTAAATTCAAACACTCCACGTATGTTAACTTTAATTTGGCTAACTGAAAATAAAAAACCTCGGTGGTACTAGTATAGACCATGAAAGCTAATCCGATATTAGGTATCAAAACCTTGGTTATGTGTAAGGTATAAAAATTGAAAATGTTGAGCATCCAACTGAGAAGGGGAAACAGCTCAATGCAAAGCCAAAAGGGTAAGTTCCATGATGACTTCCGCTTCCTCCCTGGAAAGACATGCTAGGAATCTGGCTATTAAGGGAAAGGACAGAAAGGCTTAAAGGAGTAGAAGAGGCCACTGAGTTGTTAAAGTATCCGGTCCCTAAAGTTTCTTTTCATGACACTGGTATAGAGGAGCGGTCGTGAGTGATGCACAAGATGGCTGCCAGACCTTAACTCTCCCGGTCGGCTCCGATGAGCAATCGGGAGCACGGCACATTTTTGGGATGTTTTCGCTTCCGAGGGCTGGAATTTGATGTCGGAAGGTGGGCGCCTCCCTTTACTATCCTTTTAAGGTCTCGTGACGTAAGCAGCGCATGCGCTGCCCTCGTGTTACGAGGCTTCTTGGAATCGATACGGTTCCAGAAGCCTCGTCCTAGCTCTGCCTTCAGCTTTGATTCGTGCGCGTCGTTTGGCGTCACAAATTATGCCGAAAGTAGTGCAATGATTGCATGCAAGGCATGTCAATCGCTGCTTGTTGCCACCCTGTCTCCTTTTAGCCACGTCCAGCGGGATTGGATCTCTTACCCGCAGCGTGACACAGTAGGTATATTATCAGCTTGCCGCACTTTTTTTTGTTAGCTTGTTTTTCAAGCAGACCTCTTGCCAGAGATAATGACTCAGTGGCGTAACATAGGCTCCCGCATTGCGTGTGTGTGTGTGTGTATGTGTGTGTGTGAGTGTGTGTTTGAGGGGTGATGGACCTGGGAAAGAAGACTTCGATTCATTTATTAAATACCAATTTGACCGCAACTAATTTACGGCGCATCGGAGTTAGTATTAAGACTTCACTGCTTCCTACACAGAACGCTCAATATGGCCGAAGCTCATCAACATAAATAAAGGACCTCCATTCGGAATCTCCTTAACTATAACAGAAAAAGGACTTCACCCTGAGACTTTTTAATTATAATAGAAAAAGGACTACAACTCTAGCTCTTCTCTTGACAGCTAGCTATATAGCCATCCTGGACTTCACTAATTAACATTGAAAAAGAACTGCCACTCTGAGAATCTTTATCCTGATTTAAAACAAAGGACTACATCACTAGCTCTTCGCTAGCCATTGATCATCATAGCCTCCCTGTTCTAATTTTCATCCATTCCACTTCCACCTAAACCCCTTTTCCTTCCCCTCGCCTAGCGCAGTTTCTCTCTCAGCCTCGTTACCCACCCCCTGTAAAGGCAACTTCCCTCACTTCCTTGTCCCCCTGAGGTCTACCTCTCGTCTAACCACTGAGTATCTATCCCCTTAAGGCCATCATCTTACTTAAACCTCTACCCATTGGTTTACCCCTCGTTAATCTAGACACCCACATTATGGAACGCACCGGGAAATGCACCTACTCCATCACCTACTCTCCTAACCTCACTAAAAAAGCAGCCAAAGGCTTCAAACACAACCTATTAAAATCCCACCCGGAAACCCCTATCTCTGACCCCTACTTCTCTATGAACAAGGGGCTCATTAAGAACGATATCATATTCTACACGAAAAGAAGAGCTCAATGGAGAAAAGCCTTTATCGCTCTCTTTAAGGTTTCTAACTTAAAGAAAACAGCGCACGGTATCACCCTATCTATCCTTCCCTCCTTATTCTTTAATGCTGCTGCCACCGTCACTATCTATCATAATGGTATCATCCTAATCCAATCCTCCAACCACAACCATAATCTGATCAATCATATTTTTACGCTCATTAAGGATAGAGTCACTCTTACTCTCCCCTCCCCCCTTCCATTCACCTGGACTTCTACAATTCTCATCCCGCGACTGAAATAAACCAGAACCCCCAGATGACCCTACCCACCACAACTTTATCTTTTGACCCCAACGACAACCCACCCAACAGCACTTTCCACCTTACAACCACCCCACTTCTTAACATCGCCAATTCACTCCCCATCCCCCCTCACCCTGCACTTTCGCACCCCCCTCCCCCTCACTGCTACGCCCAACACCTCCCTTCAACGCAACAACCCCAACAATACCCCCTCGGACTCCAGCATTGACAGCCCACAAACCACTCCTACTGCATTCCTTATAGCACCCTCCCTCCTCACCTCCTCTCCCGGTCCATCAGCTTATCAGCCCCATTATCACCCACTTGGACCCCAGTAAGGACTCCCCGCACACCCCCCAAACCTCTCACCTGGCTCTCCTTATATCACCCCCCACCCCATTTCTTCTTACAGCTCCTCCCCTGGACACATAAACCCTACACTTACACCCACGGCTCTTGACACAGACATTTCTAATGAAACTACTTCACCGTACACTTCCTTGGTCCTCCCATCCAATAACGAATCCATCTTGCCTGAAAACAGACTTGACCTGATATTATCTACCCTTCAACAAATCAAATCAGACATACAAGCCCTTCAAGACCTTCTCTTACAACAAACCAAGTCCACCTGTACTAAACAAAAATACAGACCGTCCCCACACCCTAAGATCTTTAACCACATCCAACATCGTCCTGCAAACTCACAAACACATGGATCTCCACGTTGAATCACAGTCCCACACCCTAATGCCACATCCCGCTCTATCAGGGGATTAAACCCTCTATCTGACTTAGACCTAATGGCCCTCCTCCAATCCTACGATCTACCTTACCCTCTTCTCAACACGGAAACTCCAGTTAGCCCGCAATCTGACTCCTGTATTCATTCCATTCTGATCAACACACACAGAGCCCCTAGACTCAATTCCAGAGGCATTGTTGAAAATAACCTCACTAGAATCCCCATCACAGTTGATCCTACCACTGTAAACACCCAGCCACGTCTAAGATGTATACTCCTCAACTGCAGGTCCGCCTCCAGATATGCAGCTGATATTGCCGACTTACTTATCACGAACGAACCCGACATTATGATCCTGACAGAAACATGGCTAAATGAAACTTCTACTCCCATCCTGGACATCTTGTTACCTCCTAACTATGACATCACCAGACTTGACAGAACTGACAGGCCAGGCGGTGGGATAGCCTGCATACACCAGACCAACCTAACTGTGACCAATTCCTATGCCCCGGCTATATCATCCTGCGAATACCTATGCTTAAACATCGCCAACAACAACAAACAAATCTGCTCTCTCCACACCTTCTACCATCCTCCGGGAGATAACCTCACTTTCATAGAACACTTCATGGACATATTAGCTTCAAATGACAATCAACATACTAAACAAATTTTCTTAGGGGACTTTAACCTTCACTGGGACGACCAGAACGACCCTCCAGTTAACAGTCTCAAAGCCTTCATCACAGACCTCAATCTCACTCAAATTTGCAACAGCCCTACACACGACAAGGGTGCAACACTCAACCTAATTATTTCCAAAGCGGATTCCACACTGCTAGACTCAATACTCCCATGCGACTGGTCTGACCATCATATCATTACTTTCCAAATCCTTGAATCCTTTAAACGACTCCCGACACAACCCCTGAGAACTAAGATCTGGAAGAGAAACCTGAAAAACATCGGATCTGACATCTCATCCTTAGCTAACGCAAACCCTCTCCGTCCCCCGGAAGACATGAATGATGTACAGGGGCTGTGAAATCACTACTTTCGCTCCATGAACAACCTGCTTGACAAAATGGCCCCCTTGCAACGGAAAAGAACCTCCTCAAAAGACTCCAGACCATGGTACGATGGGAGGCTAAATGATGACAGACGCTCGCTTAGATTAATTGAACGCCGCTGGAGAGATACTCCCTCAACGGACCTCCTCCAAACTCTAAGAACATCCAGAAATGCCTATTTTAGAAAGATCAAAAAATCAAAAACAGATTTCTTCAGGTCTCAACTAGACCTTGCCAAGAACCGCCCCAGAAAGCTTTTCGACCTTATCAAAACCCAAACTAAAAGTCTACCTATTGCCCCCAACTCCTGCCCACCCTCTCTACCCAACTGTGAGGAGTTTGCTTCCTTCTTCGCCTCTAAGACAGAATCCATTAAATCGGACCTACTCAAGGACCTTAAATCCATACCAGATTTGACTAAGAGCCCTTCACTCCCCCTGGATGGTGCCCTAGCCAATATCTGCCCATTATTTAAACTAAAAAACAATGCAACGTGGTCCCATTTTGACATTTACTCTGAAGACTCCATATTAAAATCACTTAACACACTAAAACCCTCCAATCACTTCACCGACCCGCTACCTGCGAACTACCTAAAATACTTCATTCCTCTCCTACTACCCAGCTGGACCAAGATCATTAACACTTCCCTCCTTCAAGGCTCCATCCCTGACATCTTGAAAATTGGGCAGGTCTCACCTATCCTTAAGAAAACCACGGCGGACCCCTCAGACCCCAACAACTATCGTCCGATATCTAATATACCTATGTTAGCCAAACTCCTGGAAAAATGTGTTAACATACAGCTGAACAGTCACATTGATCGATACAACTTGCTGAACCAATTTCAATCAGGTTTCAGAGCAGGTCACATCACCGAATCAGCCATGACTCATGTAGTAGACGACGCGCTCAAAATCCTAGACCAAAATGAAGCTTGTCTACTAATCCTACTCGACCTGTCATCAGCTTTTGACACCATCAAACACGACAACCTACTTGACCTCCTGAAACACAGAATGGAAATATCTGGAAATGTATTTAACTGGTTCGCCTCCTTCCTCCAAAACAGATCCCAAAGATTCAAGGTCAACCAATCCTTGTCCAACCCCATTCCAGTCACATTAGGAGTCCCTCAAGGCTCCTCCCTCTCACCCACCTTGTTCAACCTTTTCATGGAACCTCTTACTGATCTCTTCAGCCTCACCAAGATACACTTCCACATGTACGCAGACGACACACAAATATACATCAAGATACACTCACTAGAGGACATCAAATCGCTCAACACCACACTACAAAAAACCCAAACGTGGTTGGCAGAAAACCATCTGAAACTGAATTCTCTCAAAACGGAATTCCTTTTAATCACCCCCCCGAACAAAACCCACACTATCCTGGACTGGATGAAACACCTAACAGCTCTCAATGGAGAACCGCTCATAGTCGACTCAGCGAAATCTCTGGGGATAACGCTAGACAGTAACTTAAAGATGCAGAAACACATCAGCACCTCAACTAAAGGAGCTAACTTCCAAATAAAGACCCAGCGAAAACTGAAACCCTTTCTGCCTGCACACGATTTCAAACAAGCAGTTCAAGCCCTAGTAATCCCCCGAGTGGAATATGAAGCAGTGACCCTATGCGGCCTCCCAAGATCTTCAACAGCACCGTTAAGAGCCACGATCAATTCAGCCGCTAGACTCATCACAGGATCTAAAAGAAACGCTCACATTTCCCCTGACCTGAGAGCCATCAACTGGCTCCCGTTTGAAGCCAGAATTCACCTAAAAATCGCCTGCATGACGCACAAGGCCCTCTACCACAAAACCCCACAATACCTAGCACAGAAACTGGTTCTCTCTGCAGGCTACAGAGCCTCTAGGAGCGCCAAAACCCTTCTCCTACAACCTCAACGATTTGCCAAGAAAAAAACTTATAACCGTTCCTTCTCTGGTATGGCTCCGAAGATATGGAACGCTTTGCCCAGTGAAACAAGAATGAACCCCTCCACTTCCTCCTTCAAAAGAGAAGTGAAAGCTATCCTCATGGCTAAATTCACTTGAAATCTATGTCTACTCATTGTATTTCTTTTATTGTCTGTTGTCTGTGTATACTACACTTTGCCTTCTTTCTACCTGTAAAGCGCTCTGATACTCGCAAGAGTCTTGTTCGCACTATATTAAACCTTCAAAATAAATAAATAAGGGGCAGTTTCGTTACACCTCTCATTTCAATGTTGGGCTTTTGACTGTGAAACCGAGATAAGCTATCAAACGCAAACACAGAAGCAGCCTTCTTGGTTTTCTGCTTCATACAGCCAGAAACGACCTCGTTCACTTGAATAAACAACTAAGCGTGTCTTATCCTGCAAATTCAGTGTCTGTCTTATCTGTAAATAAGAACTGTTGGGACTTATGAGCAAACATAAACTCAGTCACGCTGAAGATAGTATTACACAATCACAGACACACTCATGACACACTGAAAAGTGGCAGATTAAAGTACATTTTGTGTTCGTTACTGCTGACTATGAGCAGCCTGTGATTTCTTCTTGGGTTTCCCATAGATCTCTCAAGACCTGCCGACAAACATATGTTAGAGCCTCTGGTATCAATCCTTCGGTTACCGTCACTTTAACGGGAGATGGTGGGATCTGGGGTTGCCACGAGCCTGGGAGCTGTGTTGTCTTCAGAAGAATGTGATGTGGGTGAAGTGTGTGGGGGGCAAGGAGCTGTCTTTGATGCAGGTCACCGGGAGGGGCTGGTGTGGGTCAGAAAAGGAAGTTAGTTATGATGAGGTGAGCGGCATGTGCAAAAACCTCGAATATTTCCTGGTCCCCGTGCTCACATGAAACCTGCAGGCCTCAGCTTACTGGTGCCTGTTGCAGGAGTGCACAGGGCTGGGGCTTGTGGGAAAAGGAGGGGGGGTAGGGGTGTTACGTTGTTCTGTTAACTAAGTGCATAGAGCAATGACTTCAAAATATGAATAGATCTGCAAGGAAGCCTCCCAGCTCTTCAGATCTGTGTAACCTGTATGTCACGGTGTCTAGCTTACTAAACATTCTCAATAACAGTGCTTTAAATGGGTAGGTACTCAAGGGTACTCAGTGCATGCACTTCTATGGATTGAAAGGTAGAGTACTTGGACTTTTTAGTACCTGCACCAAGGGCTTTAAGCAGGTTGGGGTCTCCATTTCTGTCCTCACCCTAACAGGGATTTTTAGGTCTCAGCCTGAGTAGGAATGCACCCCTCAACAGCTGGCAAGGGTCTCTCTCTACTACTCTCTCTCTACTACTCTCTACTACTCTCTACTACTCCCTCTCTACTACTCTCTACTCTCTACTACTCACTCCCTACTACTCACTCTCTACTACTCCCTCTCTACTACTCACTACTACTCTCTACTACTCCCTCTCTACTACTCTCTACTACTCTCTACTACTCTCTCTCTAATGCTCTCTACTACTCTCTACTACTCCCTCTCTATTACACTCTACTACTCTCTATTATTCTCTCTCTACTACTCTCTGCTACTCTTTCTCTACTACTCTCTACTACTCTCTCTCTCTACTACTCTCTACTACTCACTCTCTACTACTCACTCCCTACTACTCTCTACTACTCACTCTCTACTACTCACTCCCTACTACTCTCTACTACTCACTCTCTACTCACTCTACTACTCACTCTCTACTACTCTGTCTCTACTACACTCTACTACTCACTCTCTACTACTCTCTACTGCTCACTCTCTACTGCTCACTCTCTACTACTCACTCTCTACTACTCTCTACTACTCCCTCTCTACTACTCTCTACGACTCACTCCCTACTACTCACTCTCTTCTACTCACTCTCTACTACTCTCTCTCTCTACTACTCACTCTCTACTACTCTCTACTACTCAATCTCTACTACTCACTCTCTACTGCTCTCTAGTACTTCATCTCTACTATTCTCTACTACTCTATACTACTCTCTACTACTCTATCTCTACTACACTCCACTACTCCCTCTCTACTACTCTCTACTCTCTACTACTCACTCTCTACTGCTCTCTACTCTCTACTACTCTCTACTACTCACTCCCTACTACTCACTCTCTAATACTCACTCTCTACTACTCTAGCTCTCTACTACTCTCTACTACTCACTCTCTACTACTCTCTACTACTCACACTCTACTACTAACTCTCTACTACTCACTCTCTACTACTCTCTACTACTCTCTACTACTCACTCTCAACTCACTCTCTTCTACTCTCTACTACTCTCTACTACTCACACTCTACTACTCACTCTCTACTACTCTCTACTACTCTCTCTACTACTCACTCTCTACTACTCTCTCTCTCCTACTCTCTACTACTCACTCTCTACTACTCACTCTCTACTACTCTCTACTACTCACACTCTACTCACTCTCTACTACTCACTCTACTACTCACTCTCTACTACTCTCTATTACTCATTCTCTACTACTCGCACTCTACTAATCACTCTCTACTCTTTCCTCTCTCTCTACCTCTCTCTCTACCTCTCTCTCTACTACTCTCTACCTCTCTACCTCTCTACCTCTCTCTACCTCTCTCTACCTCTACCTCTACCTCTCGCTACCTCTCTACTACTCACTCCCTACTACTAACTCTCTACTACTCTCGCTCTCTACTGCTCTCTACTACTCACTCTCTACTACTCTCTACTACTCAATCTCTACTACTCACTCTCTACTACTCACTCTCTACTACTCACACTCTACTACTCTCTACTACTCATGCTCTACTACTCACTCTCTACTACTCGCTACTACTCACTCTCTACTACTCACTCTCTACTACTCACTCTCTACTACTCTCTCTCTCCTACTCTCTACTACTCACTCTCTACTACTCACTTTCTACTCCTCTACTACTCTCTACTACTCACACTCTACTCACTCTCTACTACTCACTCTCTACTACTCTCTATTACTCATTCTCTACTACTCACTCTCTACTAAGCACTCTCTACTCTCTTTCTCTCTCTCTACCTCTCTCTCTACCTCTCTCTCTACTACTCTCTACCTCTCTCTACCTCTCTCTACCTCTACCTCTACCTCTCGCTACCTCTCTACATGCACACATATGCACATATATATGCATTTTTATATATATATATATATGTGTATATTTATATACATACATACATATATAAACATAGATATACATCTGCATATCTATATAAATACAGATATAAATGCATGCATACATATACATATACATATATGCATACATATGCATGTTATGTACATGACAGTTTGAACAACACTAATAAAAGCAAAGCTAAAAAGCCACCTAATTACAAACTGAATTGCTTTAACTTAAACGAGAGCGAGACCTATTGCATTTTCAATGCTTGTTAAGCAACCAGGCACCGCACTGACACAGAACTCCTTCAGCAGTGCTATTCACCTTAGAGGATGCCCTCATCTTGCTGTCCTGTGAGGTATTGCATGATGCATCAGAGCCGCTAGAGTTCACCATTTCTTCACTTCTGCTCACTAAAACGTTGTTGTTTCAAGCACAGTAAGAAACTTAATATATATTTTCAATGGGCGCTATGCTTTTGCTTGGACTTCTATGTCATGTGGTTATACCAAGGCGCCACCGGGAACTTGGTCATGCTGCCAATATGGTGGTTGTGCCGGTCCCCGGGACGCGAGGGGAGGAGTCAGCGGGCACGCACGCATGCGCAGTTTTCTCAAGCATTACCGGTACAGCGAGGAAAAGGAGGAGGGCAGTCCGGGGACGCCACAATACTGAGGTAAATGGTTTTAAGTTTCTTTAATTAATGTTAACTTATTACTTGATAGGGGGGTGGAGGCGGGCGATGTAGTGTAGCAGAGCGGAGCTCCACAGAGCTCCACGGAGTTTGATTGCAACTTCGTGGACCTCCGTATAGCCCCGCTACGCACACTACACCCGGGGTTGGACACATATACACTCAGTAATGGATGTTTAGCAGAACCAAAAAGGTACAAGGTGCCAACTATGGTCAACAGAGAGATGCAAGATAAGCACTGTGCCAATTATACATCATGCCAAGTGTGAAAGTGACCATGTCACCAGAGTTTTTTTTATTTTTTTATTATTATTAATTGTTACTGCAACAATAATACATACAGTACACAGACAGAGCATCGTATATAGGGTGTGCGACCAATGGATACAGAAGTACATAACCAGGAAGGCAATGGGACAAGCCCGCAGTTATTGGTGGTTTTCTCTGGACAGTTCTATTGCATGGGCGGGGACATTTCATGGTATACATTCTTCATTTCATCTAGTCCTCAGCCAAATACAGTACATGTCTCTGTGTAGTTTCTATTTTCGCTATTTCTCCGGGTGGATCATTGCAGCGGCCCTAGACATACAGTACACGGCCTATCTCCGGGGTCAGTACATCACTGCAGCTTACCACCCCCCCGCCATCGTCACTCAAGGAAGTGCCATCAATTTTCCAAATTCCACACCAGCACTTGGCCACAGGGGGGAGAGTCTACCATCGCTGTTATCAGGCCAGTCAGGGGGGGGGTCCGCTAGCTCGGGCCTGCAGGTATTGCGTTAGGGGGTCCCATATATCTCTAGGTTTTGAAGTAGAGGGCAGCGTTTCCACATATATGGTAAGGCACTCCTGACAATACACCAGGTCCTCCAGCCATTCCTTAAATTTAGGGGCTCGCCCCCTACCCCACCTACAGGCCACTCTACGTTTCGCCAACAGCAGCGAAATCGAGACATAGCGTCGTCGCGCCTTTGAGATCTGTCTAGTATAGCCCAGTAGCGCAATTAAGGGGTCACAGTCTAGCAGAAGGCCAGTCATCTCAGCAAGCGCTTCAAAGATTTGTCCCCAGTATTCCCGCACCCCCGGGCATTCCCAGGCTAGATGCAGGTACCCAGGGTCCATTCCACCGCATCTAACACACCTGTCTGTGTCTCGTAGCCCAAAACGGCACATCTCAGCCGGGGTGCAGTACATACGCTGCAGAAATTTATAATGAATGATACGCAACCTGGCACTCGCTGAGATTTCTGCAGTTTGCGAGCAGCAGTATCACCATTGTTCGTCCGTAATGTCCCTTTTCAGGTCAGTCGCCCAGCGCATCCGCGCTTTGTCAATAGGGGTCTCACTGTCTGCTCGTATCGTGCGATACATACTGGACACCAGGAGCCCAGGATTAACGTTCTGTAACATCTGGTGTAGCGGCTTTAGTATCTCTGGCTCCCGCAGAAAGCTCGGGAGAATGGCCCGCATGCCCTGCCGCAGTCTCACATACAGAAACATTTCCAGTGGAGTATGTTGTATGTCACCAAAGAACTGAGCAGACGTGCAGAAGTTACCACTACGAAACAAATCTCCCCAGGTTCGCCTGCCCACTCGATTGCATAATTGTCTGAAACCTGTCTCCTGCAGCAGTGTCAGCCGAGGATGATACGTCAGAGGCACAGTTGGGGAATAAAGGGTCGAAACCCCCAGGGTCCTCATAATGTACTGCCATGCATCAATAGTGCTCGTGATTGTGGTTGTCGCAATGTTGCGATGGCAAGGGGACGCATGGATCATTCCATCCAAAGGAATCGGGTCTGCCAGCCAGTGTTCCGCCGCCATCTGTGGCATGCACGCCGGTGGATTCACCCAATAATAGGCGTAATGGGCTTGGGCGCATGCATGGTAGAGCTCGAAGTCCGGTATGTCAAATCCTCCTCCCAGTGCAGGCCTGGTAAGCACCCTCCACTGGACCCGCGGCCTTCTACCACCCCAAAATAGTCTTATAAGCTCGGAACGCAGAGTTTTGAAGAAGAACCGCCCGGGTGATAAGGGAGATTAAGAAATAGGTATAAAAACTGCGGCAGTATCACCATCTTAATCAATGAGGCTCGTCCTGCCATTGACAGGGGCAAGGCAATCCAGCGGGTGATATTGTCAGTGAGCCGACTCATGGCAGTGCCGTAGTTTAGTCGGATCATTTCCTCCCTATCTCCCGAGATCTGAATCCCCAGGTATCT
The DNA here is from genome assembly GCF_964204655.1 of Triturus cristatus. Taxonomy (NCBI): domain Eukaryota; kingdom Metazoa; phylum Chordata; class Amphibia; order Caudata; family Salamandridae; genus Triturus; species Triturus cristatus. The sequence goes on from NC_140587.1 coordinate 453,021,820, forward strand.
CAGGTCTGTGTCACACCACTCAAGCGGGTAGTCTAGTGGGAATTGGACCGCTGTTGACGTTAAGGGAAAAACATGCGATTTCTCCCAGTTAATATAAATACCAGATAGTTTCCCAAAGACTATAAATTCTCGTAACAGGGGGTTGAGGTTAGTCTGGGGTTCACGAACATAGAGGGTCAGATCGTCTGCGTACATTGAGATCAAAACCTGACGCAGGGGGCATCGGAGTGCTCTATCATTGTGGTGCTGCCGCAGCCTGCACGCCAAGGGTTCGATCGCAAGGGCGAATAGGAGGGGGGACAGTGGGCACCCTTGTCTAGTCCCTCTTGTAACGGGAAAGGCAGACGAAACACGGCCGTTAATGAGCACCCTGGCTGTGGGCTTTCGATATAACAGCTGGATCCATGATACAAATCCCGGGGGAAACCCCATGCGAAACAAAATGCCAAATAGATAATCCCATTCAACGGAGTCAAACGCTTTGGTAGCGTCCAGGAATACCGCAGCCATCGGGAGCTCCGGCGATACATTCTGGAGAATCGAGCACAACGTACGCAAATTATGCGAAGTTGCCCTCCCTGGAATAAAGCCCGCCTGATCCGGCAGGACCAGTTTGCCTATGAGGAGGAGAACACGGTTTGCTATAAGTTTTGCCAATATCTTGGTGTCGCAATTAAGGAGCGATAACGGCCTATAGGAGGCGCAAACCTGTGGGTCCTTGCCCGGCTTTAATATTGACGTGATTAGGGCTTCCCGCATAGAGGGGGGTAATGTTCCACCCTCAAGGACCTCCTTATAGAGTTCTTTCAGTATGGGGGCCATAGTATCCACATATGTTTTATAAAATTCAGCAGGGAGTCCGTCGAGACCCGGCACCCAGCCGGATTTCTGCTGCATTATTGCCTCACGAACCTCGTCTATCTCAAAAGGGGCGCAGAGGAACTCCCTGTGGTGGTCTTCCAACCATCCAAGCGCTACATCTCCAAGAAACGTCCTGAATTCTAGGGGGTCCCTGCGCTGTGTCGCATACAGTTTGGCATAATGGTCCACAAATATATCTTGCACCGTCTCTGTGTCCCTGCACAGCTCCCCCCCTACGTCTGCTATTTCAAGAATATAATTGGAGAATTTAGGTGTCCGTATGGCGTCAGCTAGCGATTTCCCTGGGCGCTCTCCCTCCCCATACCGCTGAGCTCTCCAGTATTTCCCCAAGAACTTGGATTCTCGGTCAGCCATATTTACGTATTCCGATAGCTTGTCCCTGAACTCTGCATGTGCCGTTCCCCCGGCTTCTTGAGTCATCCGCAACTCCAGCGCTTTCAGCTCTTTTTCTAACCTCTGGAGCCTCCTACGCATATCCCGAAGCACTCCACAGCTTTTTGATATGCATACACCTCTAATCGTGACTTTAAATGCTTCCCATATAATCTCCACCGAGTCCACGGATCCCCTATTTCTCTGAAAGAAAAGTCAAATTTCCTCCTCCAGTTCGGCATGAAACACCGCATCCAGCAGTGCTGCGGGCTGCAGTCTCCACGACCTCTGCACTCCTCTCCCCCCCAACAGGTTAAGTTCAAGATGCACTGGTGAGTGATCCGAGTATGTGCGCGGGAAGTGGCTAACTCTGCCAATACATGGCTCTAGACCTCTGAATGTTAGACAGTAATCTATCCGAGCCCAGGATGCCGCGCTTGATACAAAATGCGTGCCCTCCATGGATTATGGGTGCATGTGGCGCCAAGTGTCTAGTAGTCTGCCTTCTTCCATGATCTCACGCATCGTGGCCTGTGTGCGATTATAGTGGTGTGGCAGCGCCGTCGATCTATACATGGTAGGGACAAAGGTTACATTAAAGTCCCCTCCCCAGACGATATGTGTGGTGCCCAGTGCCAGTATTTTGCCCCAGAGGACAGTGAAGAAGTCTGGTGTGTCCACATTTGGGCCATAGCAGCTCACCAACGTGAATGTATCAATTCCCAACCTCCCCCACACTATCACATATCTTCCCTGCGGGTCTGTTAGCTCTCCCTGCGGCACAAAGGGTGTATGGCGCTTAACTAGGATGGCAACCCCTCGAGCATAGGAAGAGTAGGATGAGAAAAGCCTGTAAGTCGCCCATTTCCCCGCGAATGTATTACTATTTTGTGGAGCACAGTGTGTTTCCTGCAATAGTGCAATACTGATCTTATGCCGATCTAGATATGAGAGTATTTGTCTCTTTTTTCTAGGGTCCCCCATCCCCCTTACATTCCAGGAGAGAATCCCTATACAATTGTCGGGCGTCCTACCTTCCATTCTCTCCATTAGCAGTTACAGGTGCCTTCCGCATCTCCTTGAGTGTGTCACTGTCTATAGCTGTACCGTTGCGCGTTTGTCTATCTAGTAATATCTGAATCAACATTAAAACATTCCCACTATCCATCCCCCCACCCCCCTCCCACTGAAGCATCCTAACCATGCCAGTACCTCTGTTCCCTCCCCCCCCTCTCTCTTCCCAACTGAAACCTCTACAAACCCGGGGACACTTCAACAAAGTGTCGAACAGATTCTTCAGAAAGAAAAGTCACCCTAGGGGGGATCTCCCAAATGGGGTGTATCACCAGGTGGCCACAGGTTCCCTCTGCTTCCTTAGGGACACGCAAGAACGTGCCATATCCCGCAAGAAAGGCAAGGGTATCCGGTATGTTCATGGAAAGTCTTCATTGCCAGGTCTACTACTCTGTGTAGTGTGGGGAAATATTTCAACATATAGTGCATGTTCGCCGCTAAGGTGAGATGTATTACTCACGTCTGCTTTGGTTATTATCCTCCGACGGATACATCCCCTGTCACTCAATCAATGTCCGAGGTGGTGGGCGACCAGGACCCTGCAGTAGATCGTTCCCCTGTATTTCGGCGTCTCAATTGTTTCAAAAAGTCCTCAGCTTGCTGTGGTTTAGTGAAGAAAGATTGCTTGCCTTGGTGGGTAATACGAAGCCGGGCCGGGTAAAGCAGTGCATAGTCGATTTGTGCTTGCCAGAGCTTTTGTTTCACAGGGAGAAACTTTCTTCTGTCCTCCTGCACCGTCGCAGTGAAGTCCGGATATATAGTTAAAGTTACTCCTTCATATTGAAGCTGCTTCTTCTCCCGTGCCATCCTGAGGGCCACGTCCCGGTCTCTGTAATTGAGAAGCCGTGCGATGATGGGTCGCGGCGGTCCTCCCACCGGTGGTCTTGGGCCCAACGACCGATGCGCTCTCTCCACTACAAATTGGGATGAAAAGGATTCTGTCCCTATTGTCGCCAGTAGCAGTTTCTCCACGTATAGCTCCATCCTCCCTGTATTGGTAGTTTCAGGTATACCCAAGAGGCGGAGGTTATTGCGGCGACTTCTCGCTTCCATGTTTTCGCTCTTAGCCGCAATAACTTTCAGGAGTTTGTCCATTTGAGTCATCGTGTGTTGCATGCGCGCCGCAGCATCTTCCGAGTCTGATATGCGCGTTTCCGCCTCCTTGAGCCTATCTTCATGCCCATCTATTTTGCGCAAAATATTGTCCATGCGTGTGTTCATGTCGTCCATTTTCCCCGCGATTGAAGCTATTCCCTGTCGTACCTCCATAAGGATTGTTTTCATGTCCATGTCTGGTTCCATCGACAAGTCGCGGGCACTCATTGCCGTAGGTTCGGTGCTACCCTCCGGGCTCAGCTTAGCACTTTTTTTCGACTCGAACTGAAGTCGGGGCTGGCAAGGATCCGTCTTTCCCATCTCGTCGGGTCGTGAAATGCACCACACCAGTTCTCAGGAGAGTTCGAGCAGCCCCACCAAGCGACAGTCAGGTGTCCCTACCGGCCGGCGTGCAGGACACTACGGCATACAATGTGTCCTGGGTGCCTCCTCTTCAACGAATATCTCCAGGATCTCTCAGGTCGAGGTCCGTCCGCGCGGTACTCCGTCCTCCACGCCACTAGAGCAGCTCATACATCCGGAGCTAGAGTCCGGCAGCGGTCACCCGTCGCGGAGGGTCCCTGGCCAGGATATAACCTTATTTCCAAGTCGCAGTGGAAGATCACTTGCAGCGGGGCGTCACGCAGGCCGCACCCACCTTCCACTCGGGGGACTCCCGCAGAACAGCCTGCGGTGTATGGGAATCAGGGCCCCTGGGGTATGTCGCAGTGCTCTCGTTGGTAGTCGCTCAGCAGCCCCCTCACGACCACCGCAGCCGCGTAGGCAGTTCCGCTGAGCCAGTTCCCAGGTCCAGCACGTCCCTTGCCCCCCAGGCGCTACTGTTCCCCCAGGTATCAGGGCCTGAGTTCGTGTGGCGTCTCCAGGGTATTATGCAGATATTAGCCAGGTCTCGTGTGTCTGCTTTATTGTCACCTGCACCCTCGCATTAGGAGGCAGCGCTCTCGGTCGCCTCTCCTCTCAGCACCCACAGCGTCGTAGGATCACTGTCCTCACAGCTTCCAGGCGCTACTTCAGAGTCACACGCGCCTCAGTGCCCCACAGCGCAGAGCTCCCCGCAGCCTCGTCCCCAGGCAAGTCCAGGGGCCTACCGTGTCCTGGGCAGCTCCACGATATCGGGGCCAAAGATCCGCCGCCGCTGTCACTCAGGCACCTCCGCTCTTGGCCCTGGTCCTCTCCGGTGTTCACAGCGCATGGTCAGTCCAGGCTCTCGATGCGCTTCACGCTCCCCGCTCGCAGTCCTCACGAGGCCCCCGGACGTGTCTCTCTGTCCAGCCGCTGTGTGCTCTGTCACTCGGGCGCTGCGCCGACCAGCCCTCCCCTCTTCGGCCTGCCCGTGCCTCCTCAGCCGCGATCCTCCGCCCGTCGCGGCCTACACGCCTCGTGGGCACATCGGCCTCTCGTAACTGTGTCTTGCCCGGCACGGTCCTCCACCAGCCAGGCGCCCGGCTCCGGTCGGGGATGTTTCCTCCTCCAGTTGCCTCCTCACTTCTTCGCCATCCGCAAAACTCGCCAGGGTAGCAGATCGGTCATTTCTACATCGGTGCCATGCATTCACAGAGCGTGCCCGACCTTGAAGAAGGATTAGTGGACGGATTATACCACCGGACTGTGGGAGCTTCACCCGATGGCAGCCATTCCGCAAGTGCGCCACCTAGCGCCCCCCACCATGTCACCAGAGTTGCTTTAGATGTCTTTGCCCTTATGGCGAACATTACTAAAGGCAGAGCATCAGGTAATTTCAGGCCAAATCATCAGTTGTCTTTACTAATCTATTTTTTATTTTGGAGTTCATCCTCTCCCCCTGGCCTGAACTTTGGGGGTGGTATGGGATATGCAGTTTCCACTCTATTTCCAAATATGCCATAAAGCGCCCCCACTGTCGCTATTTATGCCCTGGGGAACCCCAAACCTGTGTATGCTATCCTTCATCAAGCATCGCGCAACCATTGCTGCCTCAGTCTTCCTTGTTGGAAACACCTCCATCCATTTTGAAAAATTATCTATACATACCAGAAAATATTTAAATCCATTCACTGGGAAGCAAAATGCATCTGCGCATTCATCCGTTCTTGTGAAATATCAGCGGGTCCATGCTCAAACCTTGTAAGGGAAAAATACATACTATATGGGGCGACAAGCCTCTTATCCCAGTAGACCCACAACCCCCTCATCATTCGGCTTACATCCAGCATCAATCCACATTCTCTCTTCATCTGGTGTTGCACACCATTGTGCTTCCTTCATGTGAGCTGGCAACAATTGTCTCTGAATGAGCTACATTTGTGGAATGTTTTTTTCTTCATTAAAGGCACCATCTGTACTGGCTGTAACATGCTCTCTTTTCCTGCTGCGCCAGCCGTGGCATTACCTCTGGCTATCGTAGTATCAGCTCCTAGGTGGGCTTCACATTTTATTACCACTTTCCTGTTGGGTAGTAGTAGTAGTATTTTTAACAAGTTGTTTACTAAAGGGCCATTTTGACTGGGGCGCCCTGCTGCTGTTATGAAACCACGATACTGTCACAGCTGGCCAAAATTTTGGACAACTCCAAAGGCATTGCATGAGTCAGTGTAAATGTTAACAGTTTTCTCCTCAGCTAGTATGCATGCTATTGTTACAGCATACAGCTAAGCTTACTGGGCAGATGTGCCAGCTAGCAGAGCTGTACTTTCAACTATGGTGTCAACTGTTGTAATAGTATACTCTGTTCTGTAATTAGTATCTATCAATCTGCTGGAGGAACCATCAGTGAACAACTCATAGTCTGCCTTTTCTAGTGGTGTCCGCTGTAAATCTGGTCTTGGTGTAAAGCAATTTTCTACAGTGTCAACGCAGTCATGCTTAGGGGGTCCCAGCAGAATAACCTTTCGCAGGTAATACTGTTGCCAAATTAACAGGTGGAAATCTGTTTACTGTAATAATACAGTTGGACAACAAGGTGACCTCATAACCTGTGTGTCTGACAGCAGAAAAATATTGTGTCGCTCCAGTTGACAACAACAGCTGTACCAAATGTGGTACATTGACAATACAAGAATAGTCCAACACAATGGGAGCCATCCTCTCTACCATCACAGCTGCCGTCACCCAGTCATTGCTGACGTCCTAGTCACATATTAGTGTCCCATAGGTCTTTTTCCAGCTGTGTCAGCACACCATTTGCAACACCACATCATTCGAAATGCCACTTTGCCCTGCCACATAGAGATGGAAGGGCAATTTGTGGTCAGGCAGTCCCCATGCTGGCGTAGTACACAATGTCTCTTTCAATTTCTTGAAACGGTTTGCAAGTTCATTAGTCCATATAATGTTGTTTAGTGCATCTTTTAGTTTACAGTGACTGAAGATGGCTTCATAACATCATTCCTTTTTTTTGGTCGATAATGATAAAAAAATTGCTGAGAAGAGAGAAATACTCCGCCTCTATGGGTATAGATGATAATATAATATTGGTGTCAGGCACAACAGGATGTAAGGGAACCACAAGTTCATAAGGTAATCACTTTACGGGGACAGCATGTTTTCACCAATCCTCTCTTTTTTCAAATATCACTTTATGGGATGGCATTTTTTGTTTTTCCCAAGCTTCTCAGTTCACTAGTTCTAGAACCTTGTTTTTAGTCATCTGAGAAGCAATATTCCCTTCAAGTTTATCAAACTGCAGTCTAACATCACCATTCATCATCTCTTAACACATACACAAGTTGCAATAGAAATGAACTATCCTTAGTTCTTTGTTAGTCCTGAAGGCGTTTGACAATGAGGCCCAAATATTTAGGGCAAAACTTTTCTTCAGCTATAGAAAATGTTGTTCTGAAGCTGGCACTAAAGTAATCTCTCTTCCTGCGGGCCTAGTTTAATGCTTACAGCACACCCTTCTTTACCTACATACAACGTGTCCTTGAGCAACTCCATTGTTCAGTATAAATGTTTGTCTGCCATGTCGGCGTACGATTCAGGCACTGGCCCAGTGAAAAATGTTACAGTACAGTGTATTGGCTCAGGTATCAATGTCAACTGCACTAAATGAGTGACCAGGTTGCTCTCAATGTCAGGGCTGTATTTAAGCAGCTTTTGAAACATGCCATTATAGAAATCTCCCTGTAACGGAGTCCATTGGTAAAGTGTTAGATAGAGAGAGTGACAAGACAGGGGGTGCACATAACAGAGAATCCTCACTTAAGTTGCAAGCAGTAAGTGCTCTATTCTAACCTGTCCTCGGGTATGTGTGAGTAAATTTGATTTAGTTAAAATATACGGTTGCTAATTTTTTGCAGGGGGGCTACCTCTGCAAATTGGTCAGGCACAGCCATATTAAAATGTAAGAAATCGACCACTTTATCTCCTACCTTAGGTGGAAATATCGCATTTCTCTCAAGCATGTCTGATACCTTCACCATGAAACACTGGGATGGGTGTTCTATTACTCTGATCCTTTGTTTTCCCTGGAAAGTGGTGCTCATGTAGCACTGGTTCTCCTGTAAGTCTCTTGGCATCTGCAACAATAACACTGATCCCTACTCGTGTCTCCACTCTGGTATCTACTCTGTGTCCCTTGGTAATGTTATTCAGTAGGGTTTCGCAAGTCTTTAAAAACTTGGCTATTCAACAGATAAACTGCTTTTTTCTGTTTTCCTCTAAGCCCTGACTTGTCCTTTGCACCGGGAAACCATTTTTGGGTAGCTGTTGCTCATTATAAATTTAAAAACTAAACTAAACTAAACTAGGGTAAGCCCCACCCTGCATATCTTCTGCAAAGTCATTATTTCTCAAGAAAACAGCGATGTCCACTCTGCCTATAACAGAACTTGCAATACTTCCTTAAGACAGTCTTGTTAGTGGTATTGTGACGGTCCCTAAACTAAGTTCCAACTTAGTGAGACACTGTCTCCTTCATTTAGTTATGTGCTTATTGACACTGCAAGATGCACCATAAAGGGGTCAATAATTTTCGTTCTCGGACCTAGAACAGACCTGTGGTGTCCAATCTAGTTCCATGAGGGCTGAATGGAGGGCAGAATTTCATTGCAACCATTATGTACACATTTCCATTCATTAAATGTATTTAAATTACTGATGATGATATCCTTAGAATTTAAACATGTATTTAGCACCACTTTGGCCCTATTTTTCCTAGGCACATAAAAACCTGAGAGATCATTGAGCCAAGTTCAATTTAACATTTTTATAAATCAGCACTTTTGAACTGCTATGTTCTAGTCCGTTCATTACCCGTACTGTGTTATCCCGTCACGTAATATTTGGGAAATCTAATGCAAAGGAACTACGTTACTGTTAAACTACTCTTCAAAATTACAAGCATTTATTATATACAATTTTCCTCTGATCCAGAGTGCCTGTTTAGAACAAGTTGCACTCCAGTGTGTGTTTGCTTAACTTTTAGAAAACTGCCCTCATTTAGTGCCGTGATAGCTAATACAACACAATACTCTTTGTACGTGTGTGGCTGCAAGCCTCCCTACACGAAGCATCTGCTGCAGGCCAAGATAGAAGCAAAACTGCTGAAAAGAAATATACTCCCCACCAAACCAGCTGACCTTATTTTCTTTATTACCTTTCAGCACTAGGTTACTAACCTTTGAAGCCATTCCAGCAGCCACCACCATAAACGGGGACAGTACAATAAAAGTTGAAATCACAAACATCGTTTTTAGAAGAGGCTCTGAAAAGTTCTGACCTATTTTCTTTTTACACATACTGCTTTTAGCTTGCACTAGTGAGTTTGTGCGTGTGACTATCACAAATCATTTAGATAAAATCTATTTTATCAGTAAACTGCTTACAACTGGTGTAAAATGAGGACTGTCACAGTGGCTAACTTCATAAAAATAAAAAACTGCTCTAAATCACCTGTGAAGCCAATTTGCTTCCAGCAGTGCTAGTGAGCGCTAAACCCAGAACTCAGCATCTGACACTTAAAACTACATCGTAAATTCAGTCCCATGTCTCAGCTTAGTCGCCTTTTAGTGTTTTTTTAGTGTTTGACCCATTTCAAAGTCCCATCAGAGCTCTGCAGGGCCAGACTGACTGAATACACCTTCGTGCTGACATTTTGAGTTTGTGAAAAGGTAGGATGTAAACTTTGTTGTTTTTTGTATTCCTGTGCAGTGCGACCTGTTTGTGCAAAAAGGTAGGTAATGTAGTCCACATGTCTCCAGAACTACTCTCTTCTTTCCATAACTTGCAATAGCTGGTGTATTTCAGATATACTGCAGCCATTAGGCCACACTAAAAATTGCATTTTCATTTTGCCACTAAGAGGAAGGGATATTGGCATCGTTAGAGCTCATAATCGTCTTATTTTGTACCCAACATATTTACCCGTTTAGACACAGAAATCTGAATGTGCAATTTGCACATGTGGAGAAAAATAACACTGAAAAGGTAATAGCACAGTAAAAGCTATTGCCTTACATTGTAGGGTATCATGAAAAGAAAGTGGTGCAAAACATTTTGCGAAATATATACATTGCTGATAATTTCAGTAGTGACATTATAAAGATCATAAAAATCCCAAAACGATTTCAGATAAATGAATTGTCAAAGTATCCTACATGTATATACTTTGAGAACAAACTGTGCTATTAGGCCATGTTTATCCTTAGTCGGTATTGAATAATAATCACTGACAATTTTGCTGTTGTTTTATATGAAAGGTTTAATTTCTTTCTTTAAGTTTAATTCTAATGTAGAGTTTATTTCCTGCAAAGCTACCACTTGCCTTTAAATGCATTTGTTCATAACAGTTACAAAATGTCTTTTGAAACTAAGCACAAAAAGAATTGTCACCCGTGGGTAATGAATATTATTATGTTATTTCTGAGCCAAATATTATGTCTATGTCTTGTCTTCAGAATTTACATTTTATGTTGATATCTTTCATCTTGCTTTCATCCAAAATAATAAAACTATATTTCTAACCTTTCAAGACTTGTGGCTTTTAATACAAGTGTGTGAGTTTTGCTGTTCTGTGCCATTTTGTATTTACCGATAAACGTGTTGACACAGCTTTGCAAGAAGCAATGCAGCAGTATATCTGTTCCTGGTCTATTTACAGCCCCCCTCTACATGGATTCATATATCTTACTGAGAAAGCATGTTTGAACCGAAAACTGCCACAGTGTGTCCCTAGTCAATGTTTTTTTTTAAAGAGGAGGACAGTGAACGAAATTGGGATATCTGCCATGGAATCAGTGGATGGCATGCCATATTCTGTGGGAACTCCTGTTTCTAGCTTTGCACCCCTTATTAATAACCCTTATGCTAATCTAGTTGTCCCTTTAGCTGAATGGTGCACTAAAAAGGCCGAAAGGACAGACCGTGTTCAATTATGGGGTGATGCTCAGCAGCTGATTTGAGATGTAATCAATGATGACAAAATTAACATGGAATGAGTGATATAATATGTGGGATCATAAGCAGTGCATGGCTAGGATGCAAGTTATAGTCTGTTAAGTAAAATATAACTGGCAAATTTCAGCGTTTTATGTTTTTTTTAAATGCCAGTTCTTATCTCATTTCAACAACTAACTATTGTGTTACTTTCATCTTAGTTTTTTTCAGTGAGTATATATGTCTAATATTTTACCAATAATTCAGCTGCACTCCTTCAGAGTGATGCATTTCATTTATTCATACAACCAACACAGTTAAAATTAAAAATGGAAAACTCAATGGGGCATATTCTCAAGAACGTGTGATAATCATCGCAAAAGTTACTTAACGCAACCTACAACATCGCAGTCGATCGCAGGAATTTTACGCCGTGTTAACCAAGTATTCACAACAAAGCATTTCCATGCGATAGACACCAGATAACGCGTCTGTTGGACTCGGCCCTTCTGGCAGGTTTTTGCTTTGTACTGTGACCTGGTGTTAGTGATTTTTGGCTTCTGCGCACTTTACCACTGTGTCCCAGGGTAAAGTGCGTGCGTGTAGTGAGGTTGGCCTGCCATAGGAATGCATGGGGGAATGTATGTGTCCCTGGTAGTTCCTGATGAGTGGGGAGTGCAGGTGCGAGTTTGGTATGTGCGGACTCGTGTGATGAAATGCTGCGCGATGATGTGTGTGGCGTCAATGTACCTAGTGTGGAAGTGCCACTTCTAGAAGTTGGCATTTCTGTGTGCAGTGTGAGATAGGCGCCTTGTCTGGCGATTGGCTGGCTGAGGTCATGTGATGGGCTAGGGAATCCCCAGAGTCAGGAGGAGTCACCCAGTGGTGAATGGGGAGATCAGCAGCCAGATGGGTGGGAGGAGTACACCTGGGACCTGAATAGTGCTGGGCTTTCCCCACACAATGCTGGCTCCACCCCCTGTGGTGCGACTGATGACCCTGGCCTGTCCTGTGAAAGGAAGGAGAGGAGTTGAGCAAAACAAAGTGCTCAAGTGCTCCTGAACCAGTTGTAACTGGTTCTGCCCTAAACCCTGTGCTGTGTCACAAAGGAAACCTGTGTATAAAAAGGGGCTGTGACCCCATGTATGTTGTGTTCTTCTGATCCTAACTTGAGGGGGCCTGCTGCTGCTGGGCGCCAGGAGAGACCGCCACTGGGGACCGCCTCCCTGCTGGAGGGCCCTGTGAGCTGGCCCCTGGGCCCAGTCTTTGCCCCCCTTCATCTAAAGACTTTTCCCTGGACCTTGCCTTCCAGCGCCTGGGAAGCGCTATACCTTGATTTACTGAGAAGCGCTTGCATTTGTGGCCAGCAGTACTGCGCTACGATAATTTGCGATGGAACCCCGACGTAGGGATTCCCCCGCTTTTTGCCGTGTTTTGTGGCGGGTGCCCATCCCGCATTGTGGTGCTCGTTGGCGGGTGCCCACCCCGCTTATTTCCGCCGATTTCTACTTTAATACGAAGGCGGGAGCCCACCCCGCACTTCGGAGGAAGCAGAGGAAGAATCACCGCCGCAGCCGGGCTCCAGCAGGAAGTCAGGCAATCCTTGAGGGACGTGGGTGTGGTTTAAACAGGAAGCGGACGGGAGCCCACCCCGCGCTCCTGTGACGGAGACCAGGAAAAGAAGAGTAAGCCGGGAGTCCGGACGAAGGGCGGGAGCCTACCCCGCCTCCGTCGGTGAAGGAGAGCCCCGCAGCAAGAGGAAGCGGAGCCTGAGGTTCGGCGGGAGCCTACCTCGCCTACCGGCGAAGAAGAGGGCCCCGTGTGCAGCCCAGCAGCCGCCGTCCCCACGAGACCGAAGGAGAACGGTGACCTCGCAGAAGAGAGCCAGTGAGTGGGGTGCGGTACTCAGTGGTTGGGGGGTGTGTCGGGCCACATTGACGGTGGCCGGCCCCCTGTGCAAGCTACCTCCCAGCTGCCCCATCTGACAGCGGGCAGCTGCAATGTGTGGGGCAAGTCTTTGTTGAGTCCCGGAGGGGGACTCGGGGGCATTTGTTTTTGCTGATTAGAGCGGCCCCGGAAGGCAGCGGGCCGCTCCCACGTTGTTAAGGGGACAGTATTACTTCCGAGCCGACCCGGCTCTAACGTCGGGGGCCATATTTTGCAGAGCCCACGAGGCACCATTGTTTTGGGGCATATTTGTATTTTAGAGCCCACGAGGCTCCCATGCTGTTCTGGGCATTCCAGAGCCCAGAGAGGGCTCAAGAGGCACGCCGGTGCCAGGTTCATTCACAGCTGCCCAGCACTTAGTGGGCAGCTGCAACGTTTAGGTGGTGCCCTGCGCCCTGCACCCTGTGCGTTGCTGCATTCGCAGCTAGCCCTGACTCTGCTGGACAAAGGGCGTTTGAGCCCTGAGAGGCCAAGTTGGCCTGGGGACAGTTTCCCTGTGTTGTGCCCTCCCCTAGGGTGCATGGTTATTTTAACATGTATACTTTTGCGCAATGTGCCCTGCCTTTATGCTGTTTTCACCTCTAGATGTATTTTTATACCTAGGAGGTTGTGTTACCTAGTATAGTGATACTAGTGAGTTCATGGTTCCCTGCATAATATTTTCCTAAGGTAGTTAGGGTTGCGTAGGTGGTACTTACCTGTTACCAGTGGTTACTGGTTGTGCGCTACATTTATCATTTGTTCTACATTTCTACATTTACAATTTGGTGATTTGTGCTAATTCTGACAGTGGTCCATGTGGCCCTGTCTTGTGTAAATAGTCCCCTGTAAATTCCGCCCAGTGCCAGTTGGCACAGTGTAAATTGTGTGAATATTATCTAATGTTTTTTGGTATAATACAAAGGCTATTTTTATATAATACCTTGTGTGGAGTTTCTTTTGTGGTGGGCCTTGGGTGTTGATGCTGGGTGCGCGCGCAAACGCTTTACACATTGCCTCCGAGATAAGCCTGACTGCTCGTAAAAAGCTACCAAGGGGTTGAGCAGGGGTTATCTTTGGCGTGTAACTCCCCAGCCCTGACTAGAGTGGTGGTTTCTGCCTGGCTTTGGCGCAAGCCCTAGTCAACCAGAAATCCCATTTCTAACAGCGTCAACTGACCGCGTTAAAATATACGCCACGCCACAAAGATGCGACACATGAACACAAAAACAGCTGCATTGGGGCCAAGCGCGATACAAAAAGCTGCGAAAACCAGCCACAGGCCTGAAAATCCCACGCGTCTGGCGGGAAAATGCACTATAAAAGCAGAACAAGAAAAACACACCAGAAACAATCCAAAGTGCACCCTGAATGAGCGCAGAGGCCAACGCAAACCCCACAAGCCCCACAGACCACCAGCAAGGTACAACAGTGTCAGCGAAGGCCAGGGAGAAGAGGGAGAGGAAGACGGGGTGCAGTCCACAGCAATACAAGACCAGCGTCACGGAGGTGACAGAACACTACCAGCAACTGTCCCACAATCAGACTACCTGGAAACCTAAACCAGGCACAAATCCGCTGCCAACAGGAAGGCAGCAACGGTGACAGAAGGTGGGAGTCCTGCGCCACAGGAGGAGCAGGAGGAAATGGAGGCCAGTCATCAGTGTGGAGACGGTGCAAGGAGGGGGGAGTACGGACACAGCTCGAGAGGATCTGACACAACAACAACAGGGTGAGGAACAACCAGGGACTGGGGGGATGGGGTAGATGGGCACAATGGCACACATGCACAACAAGTATAGCGCACTGCACACCCACAATAACCCTGGATCATGTCCCTCATCCCCGTGGCACACTGCAGCACACACACATAGCAATCACAGCACATCCACATTGATGACAACTTGGTACAATGCGCAAAGCTGACACTGCAGAACAGAGGACACAACTGGCTCCGCACACGCACAGAAACATGCCTACTACATCTGACAGAGCAGGAAACTGTGAAATGGAAAAGTATGCGTATGACCTCACATCCGTCATGTAGTCCAAATGTACACTGTCCCGCAGCAGTACTCAGCACCTCCCAAACAGTCTCAATGTACATTGTCATACAGCCTGCATGTAAACCAGAAAAATGCGCCAACATACATGTCAACACAATGTCAACATGCATCTCCCCTTCACATTGCAGATGGGCACACAACACCTCCAGCAGAGCACAGAAGACAACACATCAGTGATGCCGGAGAGGACCACCACACCTTTGACACCAACGCCCTACAACAGCCCATGGACATGAATGAATGAATGAAAGGTGAGTTTATATAGCGCAACTGTCACTCCGGCTGGAGCCTCCTGGCTCTGCAGATAACCGAACATACTGATACAAAGCAATCTAAATAAGAGCAAGAGAGTAGGCATCAGAGAGACCAAATATCCAGGTCTTAAGGGCACGTTTAAATGGATCTTGCTGTTGTATTGCCATCAGTTCCCTAGGTAAGTGATTCCATGCTTTAGCTCCAAGTATCGAGGCTGATTTTCCTCCCCTAGTTGACAGTTTGAACCTGCCCACTGCCAAAAGATTAGCCGAGCTAGATCGTAACGTTCTGGCAGTAGTGTACGGTTCAAACCTGGCAGAGAGATAGGCAGGGCCAACTCCTCGAACAGCTCTAAAGGTCGTCAAGAGGAGTTTAAAGAGAATTCTTTTAGGAATTGATAGCCAATGTAGAGTCTTCAATGCAGCTGAGGCCGATGATTTACGGGGAAGACCCAGAGCCAGTCTAGCAGCTGCATGTTGGACAACCTGAAGCCGTCTTAGGGCCGATGTATTGGTCCCAACGAGAAGGCTGTTGCAGTAGTCCAACCGTGACAGAATCAGAGCTACTGTTACTGTTTTTCTTGCTGCTGATGGAATGACATTGAAGAACTTTTTCAAGGTCCGAATGTGGCTAAAACAGATCCCTGTTAATTTTGATACATGCGGCTTAAATGAAAGTGAGGTGTCAAACAAAACTCCCAGATTTCTGGCAACCTCCACAATAGATGGAGGGGCTGCCGTATCCTCTGGCCACCAATCCTTGGGTTGGAACGTGTTGTTTTTACCAATGGGAAGAATCTCTGTTTTATCGGTGTTACAACAGAGATGGTTGTTAGTCATCCATTTAATGATCGCTGAGAAACAGGTTTTAAAATTCTCCTCTGCTGATGTTGATTTATCCTCCAGAGACAGAATGAGTTGAGTGTCGTCAGCGTAAGATGTGGTCTCAATTCCAAAGGAAGAGATCAAAGAGATCAGAGGGGCCATATATATGTTAAAGAGCAGGGGACTGATGGAGGCCCCTTGAGGGACACCCGTAGAGACAGTGCGTTCAGATGACACACAAGATCCCAAGGAGATGACTTGTTTCCTGTTAGACAGGAATGATGATATCCATGCCAGGGCCAAGTTTGTAATGCCGCATGATCTTAATCTGGCTAACAGGATGTCATGGGAAATGGTATCGAACGCGGCAGACAAGTCCAACAGAATCAAGACTGCCTTCCTGCCACTGTCCAAGATGAATTTAAGGGTGTCAGTGATCTCAAGTAACGCTGACTCCATCGAGTGTCTGGGACGAAAACCCGACTGTCGAGGGTGAAGGATAGATGCAGATTCAGTAAAGCTGGCCAGTTGTTGACACACTATTTTCTCAGTGATCTTACCCAAGATGGGGAGAAGCGAAATGGGCCTATAGTTGGATAATATTGAGGACTCTACATTCTGTTTCTTTTTTAAAGGTTTGACAATCGCGAATTTCCAATCTGTGGGAACATTACCCAAGGCAAGAGAGGAGTTCACTATGCCATTGATGACAGGATTAACCACATCAATAATATGATGTAAAAACGTCGGGGCAGACGTCCAGTGGTGAACCAGATTTGCAAGCTAATATAGCCTCTTTAGTTTGGGCTAAAGTAGCCGCTTGAAATGATGCTAGAACTGGAAGATTGGAACTGAGATCTGGTTCACTTACATCGTTAAAATCTTCCGATTTCCAAGTCCTAAAATTTCTTTGAATGTTTTTAATTTTGTCCTCAAAAAAACATGCAATTTCATTGCAGAGTGCCACAGATGACGGTATGGTGGTGTGCAGGACCTTGGGATCAGTAAAAGATTTTACAATTTTAAATATTTCTTTTGTATTATTCTTGGCTATAGTGATTTTATTGCAATAGTATTCCCTTTTTGCAGTATTAATGGCCGCCTTATATTTCTTCCTAAAGGCTTTGAAGATAAGCAGACTGGATACTTCGTATCCCCTCCTCCATTTACGTTCCAGCTGCTTGCTATGTAAATGGAGCTCCGCTAGGTCCCTGGAGAACCAAGGGTCGTTGTGGATCTTCCTTTTGGATATTCTAGTGGCTCTTCTATGGGGTTCCAGTTTATTCCCGATGGATGTGATCCAATTATTCAGTCTATCTGAATCCTCTTCAGGTTCCCCTATAAGTTCAGGTACAGTATTTAAAGCCATGGCTGTCAAGAGGGGATTAGAGGCCAACAGGTGCCACTTCCGCTTACTAGTATAGCTGTGGTCACTGTCGTTTATAACTGTACTAACTTTTTGGGGAATAGGAAAGTCAAAAGGAATAAAACTGTGGTCAGACCAGGCCTGTGGCAATGGTTTGCCAGTCTGTAGGGACTCTAGGTTAGAGCAGACAGTGTCCAGAGTATGTCCTCCACAGTGAGATGGACCTTGGACCAACTGTTTGAGCCCCAGCATAGAGATAGTTTCTAGAAAGGAAGACACTCCCGGGCTACTCTCGCATTCTAAATGAAGATTAATATCCCCAAAAAGAGTAAAGTTCGTGTATCTGAGCACTGCCTCGCTGAGGGCTTCTCCCAGGGAGTCTAAAAAAGTATTGCTATTGCCTGGTGGCCGATATAACAGTACTCCAGCAAAGGAAAAGGAGTTATCCATAGCACAGCAGAAACCCATGTTTTCTGCTCCTTTAAGGCCTTGGAGGGAAAAGGTCTTCACCTGCAAAGATTCCCTATGTATAATGGCTACTCCCCCTCCCCTGCCCTCCTCTCTGTCCAACCTACACATGGTAAAATCTGGTGGCAGAGCGGTTACTATATCTGGATTGCAGTCCTCCCTCAACCACGTTTCGGTGACAAATAGGAAATCTAGTTTGTTCTCCACAATCAACTCCTTAATATCCAGGGCATGCTTTCTTAAAGAGCGAGCATTTATTAGGCCTCCAAGGATGGATACTGGAAGGGAGTGAGTGGTGTGCGAGTCAGACGTTATATGCTGGTTAATTACATTAATTTGGGTCTGACATAATCGACAACTTATCAGACCCGTAATACCATTAACCTCGAGCGAATGACCGCATTGATTACCTATATTTAGTTCCTCCAATTGCCGAGCGGTCATGGTCTGGTGTGGTGGGCAACAGGCAGCGTGGCTGGCGCTGGGTGCGTCATGGTCGCGGATGGGCGCAGACGGGCGCAGACGGGCGCAGACGGGCTTGCCTTGGGCGCGCCCGCTGCGCGCGTCCGCTGCGCGTCAGCGCCATATCCTGTTTATGTACTGTGTGCGAGGGAATGGGTCCGAGGACTAGACCGTGACCCTCTCAAGATGGCGGATATCGAGTGTCCCACCGGAAGTGAGGAAAACGATTGTAGTGTAGGAGTCCCTCCACACAACCAGCACCAGCTGTGGTGGACCGGGGAGCAAACGCAGAAATCAAGATAGAATACACAAAATCACAAGGTAAAAAACGTTTTTAAAATGATCACAATGCGTTCACAACAACGTGAAGTGAGGCACATATGTATCAGAGAAATTTACTATCGCCTCAAAATAAAGGAACATTTTCAAAAGATTTTTAAAAGATAGTCTTAAGCACCAAAAACGAGCCTTAGTTACAGCATTTCACAGTCTACCCAGTTATCAAGTGCGCGTCATCGCCATATCCTGTTTAAGTACTGTGTGCGACATCCCACGCAACCCACCACCAAGAGCCAGGCAGCCAAGCTACTTAGAGGAGAACACAGAGCCTGCAACACACCACACAGCAGGAAGCACCCGCAAGCACAACTGGCTCACAACACTTCACCCACCCATGGCACACCAATGCCATGTGTCAGCACGCCAGAAGGAGGTTGCCGAACAGGTGTGGGTGGGCTCCAAACCCATGGAAGGCAAACTATATCACATACTTTGGTGTCTATTACCCTTCAGGGACCACCCACACCCCACAAAGGAGACACACACTGCCATAGACACATGCAGATGCACATTCCCAGTACAGAACCACGCCCGGGGCACGCAAATAGCAGTCACACACCCATGTTGGCTCTGCGTATGTCGGTCCAGCCCACTCCCCTTATGAACTGAGTGTGTGACGACAAAGCTACATGTCCAAGCTCTAACCCGCTGCCTGCGGTGACATGTCTGCATCCGCTGTACACAGCACAATGCAATGTCGTAGGGTCCAGGGCCCCCATGCATACAACAAGACCACAGGGACACACTCAGATATCATGTTGAACTGTCTACGGGCACATGCACCCGGCCCCTTTATTGGTAGGGCCACATGTACAGTGATGCCTGTGCTGGATGTGTGTGGGGTGAGTGTAAGCCAGCCCGCACGGCATGCTTGGTGCTGGCAACCACTTGAACATTGGACACCAGTGCAACGGAAACTGAAAACACCTGCATAACAGAGTCAAATGCTGAGCAACATGGAGGGAGCCGGAGCAAGTACAGAGGTTACCCAATATGCAAACAGAAGTGTCTGTGAGTTGCAGTGCACTGGAGTTGGGGCACTAGAGATGAGCGCGCTCATGTGAAGAAAAAGTCTCAGATTGTGCCCTTTGAGAAATTCCTGATGCAAATGCAGTGGGGTGTGTTAGACCTGCATCATCTTCCTCATGAACATCTCAGGTCTCCCACACTGCTTGAGGTGACATTGCTGCGCTACCTCTCCACAGCACAAAACACAATCAGTAACAGACGATGGCTTGCAGTGCACTGAGTTAGTGGCACCTGGAGTGCTGAGCAGGGTATCAGGCCGATGATGGCATCCACGACAGGTATGAACAACTTCGTAAGTCTGTCAGGACCACCATTTCGACTTTGGCAGATGGCGGTTGGAGGTGGTCCTAGCGTTGGTGACATGTGCCTCCTGCGGTGATGCAACGTCCGGGCCGGTCAGGACTAGATTTGATGTGTGAGCTCTGGTGGGCCGCAGTTGAGTCCGGAGGCAGCTAACAGCGCAGGGCCACAGACACATGGTGTTGATGACCCCAAGGCCATCGCCTCAGAGGCCATCCAATATCCCAGAAGAAGGGGTCACGGACATGACCAGCGCAGAGTTAGTGGGCCCGGATGCACAGAGGCCGCCACAGGCACCCCGCCACGGAACAGTGATTTACGGTGCACTGAGGTAGGGCCTGGCGCAGTGAGTGGGTCCTCATCAATGTCGAAGGTGAATGTGACGGAGGCTTGCGGGGGACAGAGGAAGGTGTCCTCCGGGGCATGATGCGGAAGGTCTGATGTTGTCCGGAAGCAGCAAATGGTGGAGTGGAAAGCGACAGCATCGTTTTTACCACAAAATCAGTATCAGCTACATGAGGATGAAAACTATCCCCTAGTCCATAGGCTCAGACGCCTCCAATGTACGACCAGAGAGTGTCCATGTCTGTCGGGGAACAGACTTAGTGGCACTGGGGCTAAGGGGGGATGCAGACTGCGATGATGGCGGTACACTGATATGAACTCCGCAATTGATAAATCAAGACTCTGTGGCCTACTGGACCGCAGAGTAGGCCAAAGGCAGCGGTCAGCAGTGGCCCACAGCCTCATGTCATTGGCTCGCGATTCAGAGAGTTAGTGACACCAGGGCAGTTGTCAGTAGTGTTCGATCGCCTCCGTAACGATGATCCTATTCTCTCCGGACTGCAACATGTCATCCTCGTACGCCTCTCCTTGCGTGCAATGATATGTATTCTGCCTTTGACAACGGGCAGTACATTCCCATTGGTGCCATCCTGGAAGCGCTGGTTGATGATGGACTGTCGGAGGATGAAGGAATCATGCACACTGGCTGAGTATTTGGTGACGACGTTGGTGGAGATTCCATGGTGTTCGGATGCTGCCTGCATATTGATGTGAGACGTGTGCTGTCTGTTGCAGTGATTGTGTGCTCTGTCACCAGGGGGCACAAGTAGGACATGTGAGCTGTGGATTGCCCCCAACATGTGTGTGCATCCAGCTATGGCGTATGGTCCTTGCTTGGTCTCCAGCGGATCCTGCGCATTGTGGTGGACGTATAGATACTGGGGTACCAGGCTGATTATGGCATCCAGGACAGGTGCGAGGGACTTAGATGAGGCTGGCTGTGAGACTCCTCTGACTCTGGGGGGTGTTGGCTGGGGGGTCCAGATGCCAACAGGGGCAGCACAGCCAGCAGCTTGGTGTGGGTTGGGATGCTGGTTGTCTGCCGTGCTGGTGCCGTCGGCCTGTTGGGCATTGATGGTCAGGATGCGTGGGAAGGTTGTCCTTTTGAGCCTGTGGTGGGTAATGACATTCCCAGGTGTTGGGTCTGTGAGGTTGGTGCGTTTTCAGCAGGTCACGGTCTTTGTCTGCGCTGCCTCAGTATTGGTCTGGGGGGGTGAGAGGGGTCGGGGGATCTTGGGGGTGGTGGCGGTGGGTGATGTTGCCCTATTGGGGCTCCGGGCTGCATGTTCAGTTGCCCAGGTGCATCTGTTGTTCTTCATGTTTGGCTCGGGCTGTGCTCCCTTGGCTGCTGCCGGTTGTCGTCCGACTTTACACCAGGTCAGGGCAGGGCAGGTGTTAGTTTCCTGCAGCTAACACGCCTCATCGCATGTTTCGTGGTCTTTACACAGATCTGTCTGGTGGTTAAGAATGTTGAGGAGTGGTGTTGTCGCGGCTTTTATGCTCGGGAACGCCTACTCTGCATCTCATTAGCGATAGTTGCCGGGGTCATCTGTGGCAATGTTTTTTGCGGATGCTATCACCGGAAAAGTGGTGCTATGGGCTGTTAGCACCAGCATGTGAATGGGGAGATACATTTATCGCAAGTTTGGCTGTGCTAAAGTGCCGTTAACTCGGCGATAGCTCCTTGAGAATATGGCCCAAAGTTTTTTGGCCTCACGCAGCATTGGTCGCAAGATGTTTTTCTCAGTACCGGGTCACATAATAAAGCAACACACAGTGATTACATCACTTCCATCTGGATTACCTACTAAGATGGAAAATAACGAATTGATATTTAATCATCTGTCTGTCCTAATGGATTGGCCTAAGGAATCGCCCAATTTTTATGTCCCTCAAGATTCTACATGATTTCAAGGATGATGCATGTCACATACAATTTATTTGCCATTCAAGGTTTGTGCCGGTTTAAGACAATTTAAATGTAAAATTTCCTTAATGATTTTGTAAACCACTCTGCAGTGTATCCTGGGAGTTGTTTCTATTTCAATAACCTGTTTGACTGTTCATATGTCAAGGAAATGTCACTGATAATCTTTCATCAAAAAAGCCTCTTCTATATAGAATATCTTGTCATCAGTACAATGTGGACTTTTCTCCATGATGATTTGGGTGACGTTATCCAGCTGACCAGCTTCCCACTCTCCATTCACCCACTGTGGATTTTATTCAAAGTTTATCTGGACAAATGGCACCAACCCACTTGAGTAATCTTGGTTTTGACTGCTAATACCATAGTGCATTGAACTGCATACGCCTTAAGAGGCACAAGTACATGCCCATAGGGGCGGGACTTTTTTAAAATAAAGCAGGGGTTTGAAATCAATGGTTGTTATACATGCAGTTTTGTCAGGCTCGTGAGCAAGGGTGGATGCTTGAAACCTGTTGAGCCGCGTATAGTATTGAAATGGCCTGTTGCGAGCTGACCAGACTGGAGGCCTCGTTGTCAGAAGCTTGTCCTCTGAGATGGCCTCCTCATTTGGGGCAACCTATTGTGTGGATTTATTGCGGCCATGCCTGGTCGCGAGGAAGGCCCGCCGCATACCAGTGGATCCAGACACTTGGAAATCCGAGTGTCAGCATGGAACGGAGGTATTCAATATGAGTGGGGTGACGTAATCCAGCTGACCAGCTTCCCACTCTCCATTTACCCACTGTGGATTTTATTCAAAGTTTATCCGGACAAATGGCACCAACCCACTGGGGTAATAACGTTGGTTTTGACTGCTAATACCATAAGGCATTGAACTGCATACGGCGCAAGAGGCACAAGTACACGCCAATAGGGGCGTAACTTTTTTAAAATAAAGCAGGGGGTTGAAATCAATGGTTGCCATCTGTGCAGTTTTTTCAGGCTCATGAGCAAGAGCGGATGCCCGAAACGCGATGAGCTGTGTATAGTTTTGAAATGGACTGTTGCCCACGTTGTCAGAAGCTTGTCCTCTGAGATGGCCTCCTCATTTGGGGCAACCTATTGTGTGGATTTATTGCGGCCATGTCCGAATGTGAGGAAGGCCCGCCTCATACCAGCGTATCAGTCAGTCAGTCAGTGTCAGTCAGTGTCAGTCAGTCAGTCAGTCAGTGTCAGTCAGTCAGTCAGTCAGTGTCAGTCAGTGTCAGTCAGTCAGTCAGAGTCAGTGTCAGTCAGTCAGTCAGTCAGTGTCAGTCAGTCAGTGTCAGTCAGTCATTGTCAGTCAGTCAGTGTCAGTCAGTGTCATTCAGTCAGTGTCAATCAGTTTCAGTCAGTGTCAGTCAGTCAGTGTCAGTCAGTGTCAGTGTCAGTCAGTCAGTATCAGTCAGTGTCAGTAAGTGTCAGTCAGTCAGTGCCAGTCAGTGTCAGTCAGTCAGTCAGTCAGTGTCAGTCAGTGTCAGTCAGTGTCAGTCAGTCAGTGTCAGTCAGTCAGTCAATCAGTGTCAGTCAGTGTCAGTCAGTCAGTGTCAGCCAGTCAGTGTCAGTCAGTCAGTGTCAGTCAGTCAGTGTCAGTAAGTTTCAGTCAGTGTCAGTCAGTCAGTGTCAGTCAGTCAGTGTCAGTCAGTCCGTCAGTGTCAGTCAGTCAGTGTCAGTCAGTGTCAGTGTCAGTGTCAGTCAGTCAGTGTCAGTCAGTCAGTGTCAGTGTCAGTCAGTCAGTGTCAGTCAGGCAGTCAGTGTCAGCTAGAGCAGCTCTGCTGACCTGGTTCTCTGGCTCTAAAGCAGCTCTGCTGACCTGTTCTATGGCTCAAAAGCAGATCTGCTGACCTGGTTCTTTCCCTCTAAAGCAGCTCTGCTGACCTGGTTTCTCCGGCTCTACAGCAGCTCTGCTGACCTGGTACTCTGGCTCTGGAGCAGCTCTGCTGATCTAGTTCTTAGGCTCTAGAGCAACTCTGCTGACCTGGTTCTTTGGCTCTGGAGCAGCTCTGCTGACCTGGTTCTCTGGCTCGAAAGCAGCTCTGCTGACCTGGCTCTCTCCCTCCAAAGCAGCTCTGCTGACCTGGTCCTCTGGCTCTACAACAGCTCTGCTGACCTGGTTCTCTCGCTCTAGAGCAGCTCTGCTGACCTGGTTCTTAGGCTCTAGAGCAGCTCTGCTGACCTGGTTCTCTGGCTCTAGAGCAGCTCTGCTGACCTGGTTCTTAGGCTCTAGAGCAGCTCTGCTGACCTGGTTCTCTGGCTCTAAAGCAGCTCTGCTGACCTGGTTTCTCTGGCTCTAAAGCAGCTCTGGTGACCTGGTTCTCTGGCTCTAGATCAGCTCTGCTGACCTGGTTCTCTGGCTCTACAGCAGCTCTGCTGACCTGGTTGTCTGCCTCTAAAGCAGCTCTGGTGACCTGGTTCTCTGGCTATAGAGCAGCGCTGCTGACCTGGTTCTTAGGCTCTAGAGCAGCTCTACTGGCCTGGTTCTCTGGCTCTACTACGGCTCTGCTGACCTGGTTCTCTGGCTCTAAAGCAGCTCTGCTGACCTGTTCTATGGCTCTAATGCAGCTCTGCTGACCTGGTACTCAGGCTCTAGAGCAGCTGTGCTGTATTACAAATATACATTGTATCCTTAACTAGGACCATTCAAACATACCTCTGTAGTCCAACCCCGCCTCACACGAAATATACCCGTCAGCTCATCATAATGCGCAAATGAATGCATGAATAGATTGCTTTAAAAAGCTAAACACCAGAGATGATGATGCAGCAGAATTCCACCTTTTACGAGGGTGGGGGACTGAAGCAGGAGAGGCTTTCAGCGGCCATTAGGTCTAGCCTTTGGGACCTTATAAGTGTTTAGTTATCCAGCACAATATCCTTGATGCAACAACATCAAGTGTTGCATGGCTAAACACTTATAAGGTCCCAAAGGCGAGACCTATTGGCTTTGCCAATGCTTGTTAAAACTTGTGTGGGTGAGAAAACTGTATAAACTCCAGTTTAAGAGCTCGCCCTGGGTGCATGATCGCCAGAAATGAGTTTGCCTGAGACACATAGGATACGCAGCAATTTAAGACAGGAGCAACAATGCTTGGTAAAAAAAAAGATATATATATTTTTTTTAGATACGCTATTTTTAATTTCTTTACTTCCACAGTAAACCGTGACCTCAAAATTTCTACCCTGTAGAGTTAACAGAATTTTATGAAGTGCTCACACAGTGTATGTAGAAAACATTATTTAAAATGCTGAGTGTAAGCCAGCACTAGGGGATATGTCAATCCTCCCTGATTCAGGCGGGAGGTTCCCAGTCATGGGACTTACCTCCCCCCAGAAGATGTTAAAAATCCAGTTGTATCCGCTTTACTTCATATAGGTGCCGATTCCGATCCGGTAAAACCCGGGTACAAATGGTCGTACGGAGCGTTTTCTCCGTCCGACTCGTACCCGGGAAAAACACCTTACAAACTCGCAAGTACGATTCGCACAGAAATACCATTTCCGTACGAGTCGTAAAAAACACCGACCGGCAAAAAAATACATACAAATCTGATTCTGGACGGCGCATACGGACGGAGTCAGGCAGCGTTTTACGGACCAGCAAGTACGATTCGTGCCGACGTCACTCCGCACGTAGTATTTTTTACAGGAGCCAAAAACTGCTGGGAAATTGAGGACGACGCAAACAAGGAGCACCGGTACACGACGGACAGCGATGGACCCCAACCTACGCGTCATCCCGGCCCTCATAGCCTACGACCTCGTGTTCAGAAACCGACGCAGACACCGCAGAAGGTCAGAACAATCCCCAGGGGCAAAGGGGGGGGGGGTGCAAGGGACAGGAAACATAACCCACACCCCACAAAATACGAATACATCCTGCACATTAATTACCTCCATGGTCTGGTCACTTCGGGGGGCGTGTCCACCAATCCCACGTCCCGCCACAACGGAAGTGGACGTGGACGCGTACCCGTCACCACCACAATGGTGGTACGGGACGTACCCACGCCCCTCAGAGCATGGGTACGGTCCGTACCACCATTGTAGTGGTGATGTAGAGGTACGCGTGTACGGCCCATACCCATGCCCCCAGAGCGTGGGTACGGTCCGTACACGCGTACCCCTACATCACCACTACATTGGTGATACGGACCGTACCCACGCCCCCCAGAGCGTGGGTACGGGCCGTACCACCATTGTAGTGGTGATGTAGGGGTACGCGTGTACGGACCGTACCCACGCCCCCAGAGTGTGGGTATGGGCCGTACACGCATACCCCTACATCACCACTACAATGGTGGTACGGACCGTACCCACGCCCCCCAGAGCGTGGGTATGGGCCGTACACGCATCCCCAGAGTGTAGGTACGGGCCGTACCACCATTGTAGTGGTGATGTAGGGGTACGCGTGTACGGCCTGTACCCACGCCCCCAGAGCGTGGGTATGGGCCGTACACGTGTACCCCTACATCACCACTACAATGGTGGTACGGACCGTACCCACGCCCCCCAGAGCGTGGGTACGGTCCGTACACGCGTACCCCTACAGCCCCATTACATGATGGATACAAGGCATACACACGCCACGGATGTAGGTGTACGGCTTGGTGCAGCACATCAGCTGTAAATTGGGGGTGGTGTATGCCCAGGACAGCAGTGTACCACAGCAAGGGCGCAAGTGTCCAGACATATAAGGGGTGGGTGCCTATCACTCCTAGGAGTGGACAGACATATGAGGCGTGGGTGCAGAGGACTCCAAGCAGTGCCCAGACATATGAGGGGTGGGTGCAGAGGACTCCCAGCAGTGCCCAGACATATGAGGGGTCGGTGCCTATCACTCCCAGCAGTGCCCAGACATATGAGGGGTGGGTGCCCATTACTCCCAGCAGTGCCCAGAAATATGAGGGGTGGGTGCCTAGCACTCCCAGCAGTGCCCAGACATATGAGGGGTGGGTGCAGAGGACTCCCAGCAGTGCCCAGACATATGAGGGGTGGGTGCAGAGGACTCCCAGCAGTGCCCAGACATATGAGGGGTGGCTGCAGAGAACTCCCAGCAGTGCCCAGATATATGACGGGTGGGTGCAGAGTACTCCCAGCAGTGCCCAGACATATGAGGGGTGGGTGCCTATCACTCCCAGCAGTGCCCAGACATATGAGGGGTGGGTGTCTATCACTCCTAGCAGTGGACAGACTTATGAGGGGTGGGTGCAGAGGACTCCCAGCAGTGCCCAGACATATGAGGGGTGGGTGCAGAGGACTCCCAGCAGTGCCCAGACATATGAGGGGTGGGTGCCTATCACTCCCAGCAGTGGACATAGACATGGGGGTGGGTACAGAGGACTCCCAGCAGCGGACAGAGACATGGGGGTGGGTGCAGAGGACTCCCAGCAGTGGACAGAGACGTGGGGGTGGGTGCAGAGGAATACCACCAGTGAACAGTGACATGGGGGTGGGTGCAGAGGACTCCCAGCAGTGGACAGAGACATTGGGGTGGGTGCAGAGGACTCCCAGCAGTGGACAGGGACATGTGAGGGGTGGGTGCCCATCACTCCCAGCAGTGGACAGAGACATGGGGGTGGGTGCAGAGGACTCCCAGCAGCGGACAGAGACATGGGGGTGGGTGCAGAGGACTCCCAGCAGTGGACAGAGACATGGGGGTGGGTGCAGAGGAATACCACCAGTGGACAGAGACATGGGGGTGGGTGCAGAGGACTCCCAGCAGTGGACAGAGACATAGGGGTGGGTGCAGAGGACTCCCAGCAGTGGACAGGGACATGTGAGGGGTGGGTGCCCATCACTCCCAGCAGTGGACAGAGACATGTGGGTGGGTGCAGAGGACTCCCAGCAGTGGACAGAGACATGGGGGGGTGTACATCATTATCAGATGACCACAGCTTCATGGGTGAATGTACGTATCCCTAACTTAGGACAATGATGATAGTGCCATAACAACACATCACTGACAGCATTGTCCCACTCCCAGGAGGAGGGATGTCTTTCCCCCACTGCATGACACACCACATGTGGGTGTGAGGACAAAACACACATGCATACCCACGCCTGGCAGATGCAGCACAATACACACACTGAGATCATGCCACAAGACTTTATAGTCATGTCACTGCCTAATAAACTAAGAGAGCCAAAGAGAACACACACTGTCACGCACATCCCAGGACTGATAGGAATGTTCAGGTGCTGGGCTAGCCATCAAGATGTTGTCTGTCATGGAAGGAATAGGGTGGAGTTCCCACAGATACAATGCCCACAATTGTGAGTCAGGTGTTCAAATACCCAGCAGAACAAGTACCATATGTGTACTAGGCTAGGATTACACACATGCATTGTGCGGAAAAGGGACAATTTCTCCATGAAGGCAGGGCAAAATACTCTATACACAAGTACAGTGAGTACCAAGGATGGCACAGACGATGCAGCCGGACACATTGCTGAGCAGGCATGGCACAGAGCAACACAACAATTGTGCAACTCTCTGCAGGGGAGATGTCAGGTACCACAGAGGAAGGAACACTCCTTGCAACAATGTCTCCAAACACAAAGAGCATACACGACAAAGAATCGTTGCAGAGACCTTGTGATGGCACGCAGATACCAGGTTCCACCCCATGAGCAGCAGACTACAACATTTCCCTGAAACAAAACACATGCCCACAACCCCAACTCCTGTAGCATCAGCATCAACATCAATACCTGAAATGCAAGACTTTTCAAACGAAAAAGAAAATGCTTTATTCAGCATGAAAATAATAATGTGTAAACGAGACTATTCACAAAGGCCAATGGCCAGTCCATCTCATCAGTCCTTGGGGGGGGACACATGGCCATGCGTCTCCCCTAGCTTGCCTGCACATCACAAGACTTTGTCGTCGACTGGGGAGGGGGGCATCATGTGGGGAAGGACCAGGCACCGCAGGGACAGGAGGGGGAAGGGTAGGTGTGGTGGGTGCAGGGACGGACGACTCCACCACAGGGGGTGGGGCAGCGCCAAAGGTGGAGGCGAGCTTGGCGCTGCACACTTCTGCCAGTTCTTCAAACGTCTCCCTTGCACCCGGAGAAACAACAGGCCCCAAGGAGGGGGGGGTCGGAGGGATGGGTTGCAGTGCTACTGGGGGAGGTTCTGGATGGGCTGGGGGACTTAACTCCCCTACCCGTGGAGTGCCTTGACCGTTTGCGTCCAGGTGAACTAGTGGGGCTGAGGCCCAGCCCAGCAAAGTAGGCCTCCTTCTCCGAATCTGGGGCAGGGGAGCCAAGGGGAGTGACATCGTAGGGACTGGGGAGTGAGTCATGTGGACGAGGACTGTGGCTGCGTGCCTGCCTGTGTGCCCCAGACCCAGTGGGTGTGCCTGCTTCCCCCTGAGTGTGCGTGTCAGGAGGTGTGCGCTTGCCCATACGTGGTGGTGTGCTGCTTCTGTCTGGTGGGGTGCGTGTGTGTGGATGTCTTGGTGTGCTTGGGACAGGCATGGGTGTGGGACTTGTGGATGGGGCAGGGGTAGGGGGGATGCAGCGCTACAGGTGACTCGCTACTGCCGTCAGTGACGAGTCCAGGGACCTCAGCAACATCCGTTGGTCAGACATCGCTGATGACATGCCCTCCATGTACGACACCATCTGGGTCAGCAGTCTGGTGTGGCCATGGAGGACAGTCAGGATCGATGTCTGCCCAACTTGCAACTGCCGCTGAATGTCAACAGACTCGGCAGTGAGAGCAGCAGGGGGGACAGGGGCAGGGGGTGCGGTGCCTGGCACGAAGGAGACACGGTGTGGCCTAGCACGGACAGAAGGGACCGGAGCAAGTGGGAGGGCGGTGATGGGAATGGAGGGGGCGGCGAGAGATGTACTGCTGCTTTCAGCTGTGGGAGCAGCCTCCGCCCCCTCTGGGAGCTCAGCCTCGGACCCGTCTGCCTCGTAGTCTGTGTTGGTACTGGGCAGGTCCTCCGCCTCACTCCCCTCGCCCTCCGTGCCACTAGATTCCACCGACTTGAGGAAATATGAATTTTGTGATCAGTTATGTCCCCTATCGTAGACCCCAACGGCTCCATGTGCATGCTATAAGTACATGTATGTTCCCTCCTACTCCAGTTTTGAAGACGCAAATATATGTGCGTCCACCGTCAACATGTCCTCTTTCAGATCCGCTATGAATGGGTCAGATATTCCATTCCTAAGTATGAAAGGCCACCGACTTTATGTGGTTCACTTTCCACATTTTACAGATTCAGGCGAGTAGGCCCTGAATTCTGTCATCAAGCCTTTTCCTGCCTTCTGCCTCTGAAAGCTCCAGTCTGAGCCTGCATCTGTATCCATGAACTTTGTCCTACTCCCTGCGCGGCTAACGGTGCCTGATCCAGCATATCGCCTGCCAAAAACTGTATTTCACCTTCAAGATTATCTCCTCCGCTCCTCATCCGATGCATTCCTGTCTAGCAGTTTAGGTAAACATTCCTTCAGCTACCGTGCAAAGGGGCCAGGCCTCGCTGTCCTCATGCAAGTAATTCATAGCTCCGTTACCATGGAATATTCCTACCCCCTCGCATCTCATGTAGACACTTAGACGCTTGTACACGCACTAACAGTCAGTATAGAATAGATTCTATCCTAGAGACCTTTCCTTTTGGATAACACAGTTCTTTAAACATAGGATATTAGATATGATTTGGGATTAGGTTGACATAACCCCCAGACTTCTGTCTCCACATGTAGAGCTAAATGTCAAGTCCCCTTCACCCTCTAGTTGCACGTCAATCACACGTCATGCGGCTGCGCGCGCATCTCTGCCAAATATTTCTGCTGACATTGCAGGATTCTTCTATGGATCCACCCATTTGTGACATCATGTTTAATGACGTATTTTAGTTACACCCATGTATACGCCTCTATTAGTTACGTATGCACAGTTTATCTGTATTATCAGCTGTTACGCCTCTTGCATCTGTTTCACTGTAATGTATTTTCTATAAAACTGCTTATCTGTCAATAATATATGCCCCTTCCTTCCTGAACTTTCGTGGTGATGGAATAGAATGCCTACAATTCGAATTGTATTCCTTTGTATAGGAATAAAGCCTTTTAAAACCTCTAATACCACGGATTCTGCCTCTTATTTTTACTGAGTTATTCTCACTAAGACTTTACCGCATAAAAAATAGTACCGGTAACGAAATATTTACCACATAAATTGGCGCCCGAACAGGGACACTTTCTCATCTCACGCGCCGGCGGTGCGTTGCAGGCCCGGTCTCCTGACACAGCTGAACGGACAAAAACGCGTACCTGCAGGATTTCCTGTATCTCCCTCCGGCCAAGCGGGAGCGACTGAGGCTGCGATCAACACCCAGACGAGGCGGTGAGAAGTGCGAAGTATCCCGACCAGAGCCTAGCTGAGAGAGCAAGATCCGGGGTATACAGAGGCCCACCAGGTTCCGAAGTTCCGAGTCCAGTCGAGTCGAGTCGAGTCCGGTCCAGTTTCAGTTCCGTTCCGAGGCCTTCCGTTCCGAGCTACCCGGTGAGTACCATTACCGGGGAGGCATTTAACGTGCACATAGTCTGTGCCGGTCAAGACGGGTTTGGGTACACAAGTCCGGTCTGCACTGTTTCAGCAGTGTATCTGTACTGTTTAGCAGTATATATAGTATGTCTTGCATATAAATAAGTATTATCTAGTGTCAGTATTATGTCAGTAACTAGTTTTCTATTAGTTATCATCGTTCGTTAAAAATGTTAAATGTTAAATGTTTTAATACGTTCTATACATTGTGGTGTGAATGACTGTTCATTATTGTGTTCATCGTATAAGGTGTGTTCTAGAAACAAGATCTAAAAATGCCGCTCTTTTCGAAACTAAGACAGATCAAAACTAGAAAAGGTGTACTCGAAGAAGCTGTTCCCATTCCACCTAGGGACACACCAGGATACTTTATGTATCATAAGCATGGTCTAGATGCCGTATTATTTCTTGATTTATGGGTGGACTACACCAAAGAATTACCAGAGAGTCAGAGATGGCCCGCAGCGGGGACCTGGGATGCAGATTGCATCATGAGAGTAGAAGAAGAATTATGGAAAAAGAAAGCCAGACAGTCACAGAAAGATGCCATTGAATTATGGCGTAAAGAATCATACAGACGTACAGAAAAAGCACACAGACAGGAAGAGAAAGGTAGAGAGAATTCAAATAAAACTCGAGAAAATCTATTACTTGAGGAAGGTACCCGAGTAAAATCAGAACAAATAGATAGACAAAGAAACACTCTTATGAATGGTATGTATCCTCTTCTGGCCGAAGGGTTACCTAAGACTACCCCGGAAATACCAAAAGACTTAACCCCTCCATTGCTCCCGATAAAAGCACATCCCAAAACACATCCCAAAACAGCAAAGGACGTTTTCCTTTCCTCCTATTTAGATGACGTAGCTCCCGAGTATGCTAATGCCATACCGCACATACCGCTTGCCGATGGTGTTCAACACCAAGAGCATCCGTCTGTATCCCCGCAACTACAAACTCCTACACAACAAGTTCCCACAGGTCCATCCGTTTCTACAGTTTTTCCTGCATCTACAATCTCTATCCTACGTCCAACGAATCCTTTCATGCCTAGCGCCTCCGATGGTGCTACAGGAGGTACGACAGACATGTTTGCCACCCCGCCGCGAAATAAACAGACCCTTAGAGATTTAGCACTCCAACGTACACCCCAACTAGCGACATCCGACATGTTTAAAGAACAGCTTGTGGATTGTAGATACGACCCAGTACCAGGTAGACAGGATAAATTGCTCATATCATCACTACGTATAAGACGAGCTACATTATATTTAATGACAATACCAGGAATGGGTGAACACCTAGACGAAATATATCGCTTTGTCCAAACAGGGCGAGGTCCAGAAAGTATTAATGAAGCTATGGAATATCAGAAAGTGGATGTCCAAAGACAACTACTACGTTTTTTCAGAAATTGTGTAATTAGGAATCAAGACAGGCCCGGGGCAGATCACGATACCATGCAAAGACTTGTCAAATGGGGTCAGAACATATCAGAAGAGAAACACGATAGACAGGCGTGTATAATAGCCATGTGTCGAAAGATCCGCAAGGAAGTAGAACGAATACATAAAGAAAGACGAGAAACAGACAGAGTAGAATCAGAAGAGGAGGAGGAGCAAGAATCAGAACAAGTCGAAACAATAGCTTATGTAGGTAGAGGAAGACCCCATAATAATACTAGAGACTTTAACGACCCGATACGTCCAATACGTCCAGAATATAATAGACATTTTCCAAACCCTATGTTAAATACAAAATCCCCCTAACACCTATTCCAAGCCGCTGATAAATTACTCCGAGATCGAAGGGGGTACCATATGCTCGATTCCATGGACGAACAAGAATTAGCCAGGTCAGCAGTACAATGGGCTGACAGCCCCAGCGAATACAATGACGATGTACTTGCACACACATTTCTGAATCTTGACCCATACGAACAGCGTTTAGCTAGTATATACATGATTCAACACCTCCTTATATTATATAAAAGCCAACACTCCGATCCAGGACCCTTACCTGACATATTGACAGAACTGCTCACGAATATATGGAGAGGGTCAAGTACTGATTTGATTAAAGAAATTCTAGAATTCCGAAACCAATATTTAAATTTCGTATGCCCAGAACATGTTCCAGTTCCCATTATGGGAAGAAAAATGTATCACATAGA
The DNA here is from genome assembly GCF_964204655.1 of Triturus cristatus. Classification (NCBI taxonomy): domain Eukaryota; kingdom Metazoa; phylum Chordata; class Amphibia; order Caudata; family Salamandridae; genus Triturus; species Triturus cristatus. The sequence goes on from NC_140587.1 coordinate 453,055,683, forward strand.
TAGACAGAACCCGTTACGCGAAGTGCACCCAATAAGAGGTGACGGTAATAACTTTACACGCGTGTTTGTGTACACGCCTATAACTAAACTAGAATTATTAGAAATGAAGAAAGTAGTACCCAGCCATGACAAGGATCCAGCAGGTTTCCACCGCGAGATAAAAGACATGTTACTCATGGGAGAGTATACCTACCCCGACATTATGAAAATATTAAAAGTCCTATTACCCGCCGGTGTTTATGAGAAACTTAAAGAAAAGGAATGGGAGGTGGGAGACCAAAAGATAGATTGGACAGCATTAGAAAACGAAGAAAAGGCCCGAGCTGCAGGATCAGGGCTTGGGGAAAAGACTACAGCACTAGCAGGACTATTAGTGCAGGTACTACCACGTTTATTAACTACGAAAAAGGAAGACTGGGGTGCAATCTCAGCCTGTAAACAAAAACCAGATGAAGACACTAGTGATTTCTATTCCCGATTTGAAAAATGTTTTGGTATAAATAGTGGCATAAAAGCGAGTAGTGAGTCATATCCACATCTGTTTGTGACAAAATTAGTTGAAAATTCTCTGCTACAAGTTAAGAATAGAGTATTGAAATTCGAAAGTACCTGGCAAGGTAATACCCCATCACAGATGTTACAGATGTTACAATATCATCACAATAGAATTAGAGAAGAACAAGAACACGAACAAAGACGTATGAAAGATACAAAAATGAAAATGCTTGTTGCTCAGTCAGTTCCAGCCGATGGTCATCATAAAGGTGATTCCGCAGGTCCTACAAAAGGGACATGCAACTATTGTAAACAACAAGGTCATTATATACACGATTGTCCAGTCCTGAAACATAATATTGCTACAGGTAGAACCCAGGAGAGACCACGTCCACCTAGACAGGATCAGAATCAACAACAAATTCCTCAGCATGCACAACCTAGGTTAGCTCCGCAACAACTAGCTCCGCAACAGGGAGCTCCACAACAGACCGTAGCACCACCGCAAGCGCAGCCTATTGCTGCAACACAAGCAACAACACAACAGATGTATCAGTATGCACAAGCAGATTATCCCGATTATCAGCGATATACATGACATAGTCTAGAGAGGGAAGTTGGCTTACCCCTTATTGAGGTTCCTGTAGACCAAGAGGGACCTTATGTACATAGTGAACTATTAGGGGAAGACAGAAAGTTTTTACTTGATACAGGGGCAAGCAGAACAACTATAAGACGCAGTGAAGTTCCAGGGGCACCCCTCTCAGGCTCACAGAATATTTCCCTTGGATTCTCAGGAAAACCTGTAATAAATGACGTGACACAACCTCTTCCACTTACGATTGGTCCATTGACACGTACTACAGATTTATTGCTTACTAAATCATGTCCAGAAAACTTGTTAGGAATAAAAACATTGAAAGCTCTAGGAGCTATAATATGTTGTTCTCCGGAAGGAGTACGACTATTTCTACGTGACTTCAAAGGTCACTACGTGTCCAGAGACATGGATCACCGACTGCAGAATTTACCTACACATTTATGGGCACAAGGCCCCACTGATGTTGGTTGCATGAATATTACACCATATCGTGTCACACTAAAAACAGGAGTAATACTACCACGAATGCGACAATACAAGTTACCACCCGATGCTGTTGTGGCTTTGCTGCAAATCATTGACGAGCTCATTGCACAAGGAGTGGTTGTCGAAACAGACTCCAATGTATGTAATTCCCCGATAATTCCGATTCTTAAAAGAACGGATCCAAAAGCACCACCAGTATATCGATTAGTTATTGATCTGCGCGAATTAAATAAATGTATTGTACCACAATACCCTGTGGTCCCAGATATCTCTTCATTACTAACAGCTATTGACTCAGAAGCAACGTTCTTCACTGTAATTGACCTCAAAAATGCTTTCTTTAGCGCCCCAATAGATCCGGAAAGTCAATACTTGTTCGGGTTCAGTTTAAATGGACGAAGTTTTAAATTCACACGCGCACCTCAAGGATTTACAGAAAGCCCCAGCATCTATAGCCAAGCACTGAAACGAGAACTTGACAGTATCCACATGCCAGTTAACACTGCCTTACTTCAATATGTCGATGATCTGCTGATCACCGCCCGAAGCGAACATGAATGTGAAACAGCGTCACTGACGGTTTTGAAATTTCTGGCCGACAAGGGGCACAAGGTGTCCCCTTCTAAGCTGCAATTCTGTGTCCAGCGAGTTGTTTACCTTGGACACTCGCTGTCCAAGGAGGGAAGGCAGCTTACACCCGACCGCATCCAGTTAATCGCTAACATGCCACCACCCAAGACACAAAAGGAGGTACGGGCATTCATAGGCCTCACTTTGTACTGTAGGCAGTGGATCCCTCAATATGCATTTCTAGCAAAACCACTCATCCAGTTGACAACACAGGAGGCAGCCACATTGACTGTCCTCCCTTGGACTCAAGAACATACACACGCCTTTGAAAGTTTAAAGAAAGCTCTATGCCAAGCACCTGTTTTAGCAACACCATGTTACAATAAACAGTTTACACTCTTTGTTACAGAACGCGAAGGTACTGCCTTGTCAGTACTCACTCAGGAACAAGCAGGATCACACAAACCATGTGCTTATTTCTCTAGTACATTAGATCCAGTAGCTCAGGCTCTTCCTGTGTGCCTGAAATCGGTGGCAGCAACAGCTTTAGCAATCAGACAAAGCGATGCCATAGTGTTAGGACACCAATTGACAGTACAAGTACCACATGCAGTAGAAGTTCTTTTGAACCGCACACAAACACAACACTTGACTATAGCGAGACTAACCGGTTACGAACTGACATTATTTCAGCCACACATAGAAATCAGACGTTGTAATACGTTAAACCCTGCCACACTGTTACCAGTGGGCGGAACAGATCCATTGGCACATGATTGTGTCGAAGTCATTACTATCACGACGAAACCCAGACAAGACTTGACAGATATCCCTTTGTCAGATCCAGACTTGACATTGTATGTAGATGGGTCATGTATGAGAACAAGTACAGGAGAGTTAGTGGCCGCTTACGCAGTCACAACAGACACTGAAGTCATTGAAACAAATCGTATTAACACTTTGTCAGCTCAAGCAGCAGAGCTCATCGCTCTGACACAAGCCTGTATTCAAGCCACAAATAAGAAAGTCAACATATACACAGATTCACGTTATGCATTCGGAGTCGTCCATGACTTCGGCGTACTGTGGCGAGAGAGAGGTTATTTAACTTCTCACGGTGCCCACATCCAACACGGACCCCTCATTCAAACCCTATTAGACGCGATTCATCTACCTACTGCAATATCGATTATGAAATGCAAAGCCCATACAAAAGTTACCGATATCATTTCTCAGGGTATTGACCTAGCTGACAGAACAGCTAAACAGACTGCTCAGAATCAGACTCTCACAACTGACATGACAAAGACAATAGTTCAGACACTAACACATTGCATGACAGTTAAGGATCCCGCCCTTGATGTAATTGACATACAGACACATGCTACACCAGAAGAAATAAAGAAATGGACTGAATTAGGAGGGATCCAAACGGATCAAGGATGGATGACGAAGGAAAAATCTATATGGTTTCTTCCCGACTCTATGGTCCAAGTCATCATTAACACAATACATAGTCCAGCGCACCTAGGAGAGAAAGCTATGCTAGACAGCATTCAACACATTTGGTTCAACAAACACTTGCGAGCAGCAGCTAAACAGAAAGTTCGTACCTGTATGATATGTTGTCAGTTTAATCCAGGTAAAAGCATCCCCGTAGAGCAGGGTGGATTTCAACCTCCCGATCATGCTTTTGAAGTCCTCCAGATGGATTATATCCAGATGGAACGATGTCGAGGATTCAAATATGTTCTCGTAGTTGTCTGTGCTCTTTCCCGTTGGACAGAAGCATACCCGGTTTCAGATTACACTGCTCCGACTACTGCCAAACAGTTAGTTCGAGAATTCTTCCCACGGTACGGTTTACCACGTGTTGTCTACTCAGATAACGGCCAGCCGTTCTCATCCGAACTAATGAAACACGTTTCCCTTCTATTAGGCTACCAATGGAAATTCCACTGTGTCCGACATCCCGAGGCAGCAGGTCTCGTGGAACGCCATAATCAAACTCTGAAAATCAGATTGTCCAAAATATGTAGGGAAAAAGGTGTCGACTGGATAGTAGCCTTACCAGTTGCGCTCTTTTACATGAGAATGGTAGCACATTCTCGAACTGGGCTATCCCCGTACGAGGTGATCTTCGGTAGACCACCAAATATGTGGGGGACGCCTATACCTCGCAAAATAACTGATGTTGACTGTAATATGCTGACAGATTACCTGGCTTCCTTGATGTCTGCACTACAATCTTGTCGTTCACAGGTAACCGCAGCTTTTCCCGATAATACTGAGGTGAAGCCCCATGACGTGGTTCCTGGTGACCTGGTTTTGGTCAGGAATTTCGACCGGAAGACCCAACTGGATCCTAGGTGGAAGTCGCCTAAGTTGGTTCTACTGACTACAAGGACTGCCGTGAAGATTGAGGGTCGCAAAGGGTGGTTGCACTCGAGTCATATCAAGAAATTTTATGGACTACCATCCAGTGTCAATATTCAACCTTGTATTCCCTCACAGACAGACTCAAAGCTCCCCTTGGTTGAGAAATCAAAATCAGAACTATACAAACTAAAATTGAGGTCTAGTAAGTCAGACAATTTGATTGTTTAAGTCCTCTCCAAGGTGAATCGGTTGAATTTGTCTCTGACATGTATCCTCTAGACCGGAATAGAGAAAGAAATAAGCGAATGCAGCTGAAAAAGCATGCGTATTGTAAATCACTTCGTAGTCACTGCACAGTAACATTATTAATTTTGTTTTTTCTAAGTCTTCTGATCATTATTTTCAGCATACTATTGCATATGTATTACCCTATTCTTAAGCGTGCTTACAATATAACTGCAGAACATTCTTTTAGCGAATTTCCTCCGCATGAGTTGTCCTATAGATTTGCGCTGCGCAACAACACATTCATTAGTATGTTACATCATTCCCATCAGACCAGCAATGCCACAAATTGTTGGATATGTGGCCGACTCCCTCCCTATCAGAACTATAAGGGAGTTTTGCCCCTCTTTCCCTATCCGTTCACACACAATGGCTCCTGTGGAGCATGGTTTAGTTTGATTAATTCCCTAGATTCAAATTCCGCAGTTTACCAAGACAACGGGGTGTGGGGAAACCTGAACCTAGTTTTACTTAAAGTCTGCTACCCTAACAAGGAGGGACTCCCCAAAAGAACAGGAACTGATCTAGAAAATGAAGTATATGGATTAGGTAATTTTACACTTAACCTCATGATCCTGAACGTTGAATCTGAAGCTACACCAATCTTGCCCGCCATGTCAGTATTCCCAGTAAAAGGGGAATTATGTATAAGAAAGAATGGTTCCATACACATGGGCCATAGTAAATGCACCACTGTAATAAAATTCAGTGATCAAGGCAAGTCTACATTTAGAGCTTCCCATCATTCCTACTTCATATGTGGCCAGACCGCATATATATGTCTACCTTTAGATTGGGATGGTACCTGTTACATAGCATTCCTTCTGCCACCTGTTTTCCTAGCCCCTCCTGATTATCATAGAAATACCCATTTAGTACACAATAGACAACAGAGAGATCTCCCAATTGTCGATTACACTGAAACAGCATGGGAAAAATACACAGATTTCAATAAAGGATTCTTTCCCTATATAGGTACAGTCACTAATAGTAAGCTGATACGTAGATTAACCAGAACCCTTGAAGCAGTAGTGAACGAGACTATTTCCGCCTTAGGCAATTTAACAGAAGAGCAGTCTGCTATGCGGATTGTTGTGCTTCAAAATCGTCTTGTCCTTGACGTCATCCTGGCCGATAGGGGCGGAGCTTGTAGGGTCATCGGATCAAGTTGTTGCATTTTCATACCAGAAAATTCGCCGTCAGTATATAAAGCCATAACCCGCCTTCATAAGATTATAAGCCAGATACACCAGAGTCCAGGCACCTGGACTTGGTCCGGTTGGTTCTGGGGCGTGTTGTCAGCCTGGGGATGGAGAATCCTATCCTTCCTAGGTATTGGCTTTCTCATACTATTCAGTTGCTGTTTATGTCTACAATGTGGGCCAGCGATTTGTGGTCTGTGTGCCACATCGTGTACCCCACATCCAAGTTTTCATTCAAGATCCCGGAAGAAGAAAGAAGAACAAATGATGCTATATGAACAGATCGATGGATTGATGAAGATCGATATCACCTGAGGGTCCGTAGGGGACAAGGAGGGAATGAGGAAATATGAATTTTGTGATCAGTTATGTCCCCTATCGTAGACCCCAACGGCTCCATGTGCATGCTATAAGTACATGTATGTTCCCTCCTACTCCAGTTTTGAAGACGCAAATATATGTGCGTCCACCGTCAACATGTCCTCTTTCAGATCCGCTATGAATGGGTCAGATATTCCATTCCTAAGTATGAAAGGCCACCGACTTTATGTGGTTCACTTTCCACATTTTACAGATTCAGGCGAGTAGGCCCTGAATTCTGTCATCAAGCCTTTTCCTGCCTTCTGCCTCTGAAAGCTCCAGTCTGAGCCTGCATCTGTATCCATGAACTTTGTCCTACTCCCTGCGCGGCTAACGGTGCCTGATCCAGCATATCGCCTGCCAAAAACTGTATTTCACCTTCAAGATTATCTCCTCCGCTCCTCATCCGATGCATTCCTGTCTAGCAGTTTAGGTAAACATTCCTTCAGCTACCGTGCAAAGGGGCCAGGCCTCGCTGTCCTCATGCAAGTAATTCATAGCTCCGTTACCATGGAATATTCCTACCCCCTCGCATCTCATGTAGACACTTAGACGCTTGTACACGCACTAACAGTCAGTATAGAATAGATTCTATCCTAGAGACCTTTCCTTTTGGATAACACAGTTCTTTAAACATAGGATATTAGATATGATTTGGGATTAGGTTGACATAACCCCCAGACTTCTGTCTCCACATGTAGAGCTAAATGTCAAGTCCCCTTCACCCTCTAGTTGCACGTCAATCACACGTCATGCGGCTGCGCGCGCATCTCTGCCAAATATTTCTGCTGACATTGCAGGATTCTTCTATGGATCCACCCATTTGTGACATCATGTTTAATGACGTATTTTAGTTACACCCATGTATACGCCTCTATTAGTTACGTATGCACAGTTTATCTGTATTATCAGCTGTTACGCCTCTTGCATCTGTTTCACTGTAATGTATTTTCTATAAAACTGCTTATCTGTCAATAATATATGCCCCTTCCTTCCTGAACTTTCGTGGTGATGGAATAGAATGCCTACAATTCGAATTGTATTCCTTTGTATAGGAATAAAGCCTTTTAAAACCTCTAATACCACGGATTCTGCCTCTTATTTTTACTGAGTTATTCTCACTAAGACTTTACCGCATAAAAAATAGTACCGGTAACGAAATATTTACCACAGACTCCTCAGCAGTGGTGGCAGCACTGCTCGATCCCTCCTCCACGTCCATGCCGGTGTCTCCCTCGGTGTCCTCCGATGATGCTGTGGGCAAGGTGAAGAGACAGGAAAAAATCAGTCACCTGTATACATCTGACACATGAGTCCAAACAAAATAGGCAACAGTGCATATCAGGAAAGGCATCATGAGTAACATCTAGGATACTCCCCACATATGTAAGCCTTGCACTCCCCAGTTGGTTGACCCACCATGCCACTTGGAAACAATGAAAATTAGGACACAACAGCAAATAACTTGAAATCACAAGATCATGAGAAGCTAGTGTCTGGGATCAGTTGAGCACAGCAAGACGATGAAGGCATGCCACCTCTTGTTCACTGTGAAACAAACAGTATTGTCGCACCCAAGGCCAAATACCACATGCCAATGCAGAAGGTGTCCCCACACTCAGAGACCTGTGAGTACTTTTGACACCCCAAAGAAATACATTGTGACTCCTGGAGAATCACAACCCTTTACACAATGGACATGTCTAGCATGTGTGAATGTGGCACTCTGTGAACACAACACACATGTGTCTGTATAGCACAAGTCACACAAGGAGGTGCACACCAAACCACATGTACACAGCCATTGTCTGAGCTGCCAGACTCATTCAAATCAGCCACTGTTAGGCAGAAATGGCGTATCAGTAAGTACATATACATGGCACCAGGGTGGTCTGGATGACTTGACACTCGTAAGTTGGTATCAGCAACAACCAAGGACTAACCCAAATGCTAGCACACTGTGGGAACATGTATATGTATGAACTCAAAACAAGATTCGTTCAAACTGTGCCTTACTTTAAAATGTGCCAGCGTGTCCCTGGAAAGTGTAAAGGTGGCGTCTTGTGCACTTCCTTGGGAGACATCTGTCATGCAGGCACATCATTGTCCTTCACAACCAAACAACAAGGTCAAGCATATGAAACATTGAGACATTTTGACAGGTGTAGTGAGTGCCAATGGGCATTTTCTCTGAGTAACAACTTAAATAATGTCATTTGTCACATGGCTATCCGTCACCTGATCACACAGTTGGCTACACATATGACCTACTGACTGTCATCTGGAGGGGCAGACATGTCCACACCCAGGACAATGCATAAGCAAATGGGCCTGCAATTGTTTAGCAAAAAAGCCTAGCTGTACTGTGGGTTCCCCCTCATGGCAAGCCAGAATGTACCCACAGATGTCAGCACAAAAAGTCACAACTGTGTAGCATCGGAACCACACACAGGTGCCAAAAATGTACAAGCAGGATACATGATTGTCAAAAACTGACACAGGCAATGAAGCACGAACATTAAGCACTGGCCAACATCACGGGGGCACTGCACGATGACTTACTGTACTGCGAATCATCACACACAAGTCAGAACTGGCAATGAAACATCAGGGTTGAACATGTACGCCCCTCCCGCACACACCCACCCATACCTGAGTCAATGTGACTGATACCGATCAAGAAGTGAAACCTCTTATTCAGGGTTACAATAACTGTGCTTGAAAACTAGCTTCATTAACACGACATCACCTTGTAGGGCTGCCAAAACATATTGGTCACAAACAAACATCAACAGATTGTTGTGAATAGCCACACAGGCACTGCCCAGTGTGAGTATGCACAAGCAAACTGGTGTATCCCTGTCCAGTGGGCAAATGTATCACACATGTGAAAACTACTACGTAGGCCAGGGAACAATGCCACAGAGGCAGAGCCATGATGAACCCACAGTGAATGTGCACAGTGTTGGATGACACACATGAGTAGGAGGGCAGGCTGTGTCAGGGGACTGTAGTGTGCACACTGCTCCATGGTCCTGGAATGAGCTGACTGGTACAGAAGCAACCGTCCCGGCACTATGCATATATCCCACTCATGCACATCATGTCTGAGGCCACAACATTGGTAATGCATGCAGCAAGTCTGTTCATTTGAACCCTCACACTCCTATGTTGGGACTCAGCATCAGTGCCAGCAATTATGCACCCCCAAATGACTGAACAGGACAGGGCACAGGCAGACCACCCCCACACATGATGCTGAAAGCAGTGTGCACCTTGATAAACTGGCAGCCTAGATGGCCATGTGCAATAGTGATAACACACAGACCAGGGAACACATGTCAAGGAGGGGAAGAGAGGAAGAACAGCACAGGTTGACTTTGTGGTACAGGATATGCACTGCACATATATAGCCTGGCAGTGTATCCAGGCGACTGAGCAGCTCCAAAAGCTGGCGACACACAACAAACACACATGTACCTACCCCCTTCCTGCTTCTGTAACTCCTGTATCCACCTATCCAGGTCAGGGAAGACCACCGCCAGGACACGCCGCATCTGGTGGGTCAGGCGCCGGCGCCCGCCATGCTTGCGAGGAGGTGAGTCCTTCAGCATGACCCGGGCGATCCTCCGGGTCCAGCACCGGATGTCCTGCCATCTCTTCCTCACTTGTGGCAGGCGCCGACTGCGACCCACCGCCGATTGCACGGCCTTGACGGCATCCTTCCAGATCTTCCCCTTGTGGTAGGGGGATACCTGTGTGGATGACAAAGTGGGACATCATCACTACACCTGCACCATGTCACAGAGACACACATTTGAACATCTTAGATTTGTTGAACAGGGCATAGTATGCTGCCAAGTAATAGCACCTTAGTCATAGGGACTTTTTCCACTGGGGACGCACCAATGCACTACATGGCATAGTAAATACACAGGTGGCATGAGGGGTGCGAAACAATCCCTGATCATGGCACACACTGTGCATCCCAATCAACACAAGGCTGATGGACAGCACCGCAAAGCAGTCACATGCCCCAGGCCACTGACGAAACCTCAGCAGAGTACACAGACACACACAGGCACACATCAATCACCTGCCATTGGCAACAGCGGATCCAAACCTTACTCTGCACATGTGCCACTTGCCAGGGGGGGGTCACATGTGTGGGGCTAGCTCAGCAAGTCAGACACACAGCACGGCTCACTTCACACATCAGATGGATTGAGCAGTTGCCTCCTCCATGCAGCTGTGGTGCAACACTCCACATAGACACTCACCCACATGACAAGAAACATTCACACACATCAATGTCCAGGGGGCGTACACATCATTTGGACACTCTCACCACTCTCACCACAGCTCCACTCAACTCTCACACACATCTGTGGATGCAGTCACCGGTCACACCGGGGTGACCACTGAATCACCGCAGGACAATAGAACAAGAATGCCCAAGAGGATTAGGCTGGCGGAATGTGCCATGCACTATGCAGTGAATGTCACAGTAAGCACAATGCAAGTGAGGAGTGCTCACATGAACTACATCAAGCCCTGCATGAGAGACATAAGCCAGCCCCCCCTGGGACCCACTCCACCCAACATTGCATGTCTGTCACACCTGGCCACAATGCCAGAAGTGACAGACACAATAAAGGTGCACAGGCAAAGGTAGTTGATTCAGCACTCACCTGCTCCCCTGGTCGACCATACAGCATGGGGTACCGTGGGAGGATCACATCCAGCAGGGCCAGAGGGAGACAATACAGCAGCAGTGGTATCGACTGACATGTTGTGCAGGCAAGTGCCCTCTCATGGGTTCTGCCTGCCTTATATCTGCCTTGCTGGCCTATTTCACTTACAGGAGTACAGAGTGATTGGTCAGACTCATTTGCATCCTACGTTTCCTCCAATCCCTTTAAACATACACCAGTGACAGCCTTTGCATCTTTCGATTTTGCAGCATCATGTCAAGTCAACAACCACTTTGCAACAATGTAAAATGTGGCCAACTGCTTTTTCCAGACCACATGATGTAAAATTTTGAACTTAAAACTCGGTATCCATGACAACCAGCATGCATTTAGGCCCTAATACTTGTCCCTCATGTGTCCCCATTGTAATTCTTAAATCCCCACATAGGTACGGCGCGTTTCACACGTACCCCTAGGGCACCATCACTACAGTGATACGGCACGTACTCACGCGTGTACGGGCCGTACACGCGTGAGTATGTGCCTATCACTATAGTTGGGGGTACCGTAGTTCCGAGTGATACGGCACGTACTCACGCGTGTACGGGCCATACACGCGTGAGTACGTGCCTCTCACTATAGTTGGGGGTACCGTAGGTCCGAGTGATACGGCACGTACTCATGCGTGTATGGGCCGTACATGCGTGAGTACGTGCCTATCACTATAGTTGGGGGTACCGTAGGGCCGAGTGATACGGCACCTACTCACACGTGTACGGGCCGTACACGCGTGAGTACGTGGCGTATCACTCGGACCTACAGTAACACAACTATAGTGATAGGCACGTACTCACGCGTGTACGGCAGGTACTCACGCGTGAGTACGGGCCCTACACACGCTCTTAGAGCGTGTGTACTGCGTTTCACTGCTTACACTGGTGATAGGAGGCGCACACGAAAGGAATGGAGGTGTCAGACTCGCACAAGGCTGTACATCAAGTCATTGTCAGTGCAGTCCTTCATGTGCAGGGCCTAGGTGTGTCAGGCAGTGATGTGGCACATGTCTCCTCATGTTGTGGCACAATAGATGTGTGATGAGCTGTTTACACATGTCATGTGTGATGGGGCACTACGTGGCACACTTCCCCTTCACACTTTGCACATGTGTGCATGTATGACACACGTGTCAAGCACTGCATCACTGGTATGGCACAGTCAGCAACACCCACAACTGTCCCCTGATGCCAGGTACACGGATAATTACACCTGACATGTGACTCCCAGCGTGCCACGATGTGACTATGTCATGTGTGTGTCATGTGTTCCCATGAGCTTTCCGTTGGTGTTCCGTCAACTCCATCTGCTGTTGCAGCATCCAACATGTGTCTGTGTGCATATGTGCATGACACACATATACGCACACCATGCCACATGTGGACTCACACATTACATGTGTCATGATGGTTCGAAGATGACTTCCTGACATGAGGAAATATCTGCGTTCTCTCAATGTCTGTGTCATCAGTTTTTGACATGGACCCCTTCATGGAAATGTGTGTTATCTGTCCATTTCCAGATGACATGTGACCTGTGCGTCTAGACTCCCGCCAGCTGTCTGTATGAGATGACATCCTTCAAATGCTGATATGTGGATGTCTGTCACTCATGTAATGTGTCTGGCTTGTCACTTACACTGGCCCACAGCTATTTTAATGGCATGTCATGTCAACATTGCCATGCAACTATTGTGGCTGGCTCTTCGTATGAGTATCACCTGGCTGGCCCACGTGTCCTGCATGTATTGCACAGCACAGACTCTGTATTAAGCAGATGTGTATTAGCTGTTGAACATGTGCTCACCTCAGTGACATTGGTGTGGTAATGTACTCACTCTTCGTTATTCCTTCCAAATCTCTGCAGGGCACCGCCTCTCCCCAGACGAATGCCAGACCTGGATGCCATGCGTGAACATGACTGCATACGCAGATACCGCTTCTCGCAAGAGTTGATAGAGGACTTGACCCGCCGACTTCCACCACACCTCCAACCACAACACAGGTATCCTACAGCTCTGACCCCCAAGGTGAAGGTGATGGCAGCCCTACATTTTTTTGCCACCGGCACGTTTCAATTGACTATAGCTGATGTCGGTGGCATGTCCCAGACAATGTTCAGCCGTGTCCTGCATGATGTTATTGAAGCCTTGTTGGTACACCTGGATGAATTCATCCATTTTCCCACTCGTGAGCAGTTGACAGGTGTCAAGGGTGAGTTCTATGCCCTGGGAGGGATGCCTCATGTAATTGGGGCCATTGATGGGACACATGTGGCTTTGGTACCACCACAGGCACAGGAGGTAGCCTATAGAAACAGAAAACATTACCACTCCATTAATGCCCTTGTGGTGTGTCTTGCTAGCATGCTGATTTCCCATGTCTGTGCACGTTTTCCAGGGTCCGCACACGATGCATACATCATGAGGCGTAGCAGGGTGCCAGAAATGATGCTGCAGCTGCACGCGGAACGAGTATGTCTTGTTGGTGGGTATACTCTGTTAGTCCTGTGTTCAGCGCTATCTTTGTATCTTACGGCATCTCCTGACCCACTTCTTCACATGATGTTTCCATGTAGGGGACTCTGGCTATCCCAACATGCCATGGCTGATGACGCCTCTCCGCAACCCCAGAACAGCCGCAGAACACCGGTACAACGACATCCATGGGCAGACGAGGCGCGTGATTGAGAGGACGTTTGGACTCCTGAAGAGCAGATTCCGGTGCCTCCACAAGACCGGCGGCGCCCTCCCATATGCCCCAGTAACGGTGTGCAAAATCTTCATTGTGTGCTGCATACTGCACAACATGGCAGTGGTGAAGGCCGTGCCACTCATCCTTGATCCGGATGAGCAGGATCATCCACCCGTGGAGGATGAAGGGCTCGGGCACGAGGCAAATGAGGATGAGGATGAAGATGAGGAAATCCGGAGTCAGCTTATCCGCAACTTCTTCTCATGATGGTGAGTCCCTGTGTCTGAGTGTGCACGCTTTGAGCCTTGTGTGGCATGTGTTGCAATGTGTGTGTCGAGCTGACTGTGTGCTAAGTGACTTGGAGGTGTGTTCTGATGTGTCATTCAAGTGATGATGTCATTCCACACATATTAGCTGGGACACTAAATTTATTAAGGGCATGGTGACAACATCATTCCTGTAGAGTACATGTAAATGTCTGAGGATTACCAGCTCTTCGCTGACTTGTTGTGTGTCTGGCCTCCACAGGTTCTTGCGGCTGTTGTCTGCTCATGTCATCATTGCCCTCCTGCTATTCCTCATGAGTATGGCAACGTGTGCTGGATCAGAGTTACATGCACAGACATGGTGAAAAGTCATTTGGGGTAAGGAGTGCAGCAAGGCATTTTGTGGGTGGTATGTGTTTGTTATATGTGGGGACTGCTCCTGTGCATGTTGTGTTACCATGCATACATGTCGACTCACCATGGGCCACATGACGTGTTGCATGGCTCCCATGAATTGATGGTCACCCTTCCTAACAGTCATCAGTAATGGTTTTTGGATTCTGAGGAAGGCATCAATGTTTGTATAACTTCCCTCAGGAACATACGGGATGCTAATGGTGGACATAGTGTGGGACATCCCCATATGAGGCTCAATGGGGAATTGTAGACTCTCCGTGTGCAGCAAGCGGTGTTAGGCTCAACCCCTTCACTTGTGTGCCAGCTCAGTAGGATTTACACATCTGTGTGTTGAAGGGGGTGTCCAATGTAGGTCACACATGGTCAGCCAAATGACCTGTGAGTCTGTTCCAATTGATGCATTTCCCTTAGTGTGAGGCTGAGTAATAAAGGTGTTCGTCACACTCCAAGGTGCCTCATCTCTGTCAATGCAGGTCTCTTGGCACTTTGCATGCGGCATATCTGGCATAGTTGTGGAAGATTATGCATAGGAGTCCATGTGTAGTTTAGCAACATGCATGCAGTTGCTCATGGGTTAGGCTCCCTATTGGGCATGAAGTACATGGTCGTGTATGTTTTTTGGCATGTTGGTCCACACAATGGGCCATCAACAGCTGCTGAGGGTGTGTCTCCTGTGCGCAGGTTGGCCTTCAGTTTCCTGATCCGGTGTCATGCTTCTTTGGTGATTGTGCATGCATTGTCTCTGGGTGTGCCATGTGACACTGGACACTCCTTACTTTACACACACGCCTGTTGCAGTTGTCCTTCTGACATACTAGTCTATATGTGCAAATTCTTTAATTTTGCAAGGAGATGCCGCCTGCTGCTGCGGCCCCTGCAGCAAGGGCCCACAGAATATCCAGATTTGGCAACACACACGCCTCCAAGATGCTCCTCACTTCCTCCCTCCACCCATTCATTTGGCTGTCCTCAGCTTGTCTATGCCAGTGTTGCCGCCACGCGGTGCCAAAGGCTGGACCATCAGCACATGCAAGGTGCACATTGCCCCACCATCCTGTCCTTGCATAACCCACATCACACTACAGTCTGATGTATCAGCCACACTCCGAGCTATGTCCATCCGCACATCTAACGCCTGCTGTCAGACATACCCTGGGCACACACACGACACCTTTGCATGCTGAGTGTGCAACTCCAACTGCCTACACTGTGCTGCCCCGCCTTCCAGGCCCTGTCACACCAACCAGGTCACGTCCCTAATACTCCCCACAGGCTCTGTAGCCCAGCAAGGGCATGGGAGTGGGACTCAAGGCTTCAGCATGTAGTATGGTGTCATCGTCTGGGACATGGCACAGGTATCATCTCTCAGCATGTCAATCTACAGAGTGTCCAGGACCCCCCCTCCACCATCACATTCGCATAGCACCTCATCATCAGCTCGTATGCCATTGACAGCCAGGTGCTCCTCACCCTCAACAAAGACACAGACATTGGCAGTTCCATCATTCAAGTATGCATGAGATCCATTGATGAATGGCTGAACATGAGCCACCTGAGGCTTGACTTGTACAGGACTGAGGTGATCATCTGAGGATTGTCCCCTTCCAGCTGGGTCAAGTGCCTGTGTCCCACACGCAAGAGCCCTGCACAAGCACCCAGTGGCCACACACACAAGATGGTGTGCATCATGTTTGGCTCGCTCACATTTGCCATGCTAGTCCACAGCATCTGTACCTCATGCTGCAACGCCCTCTGCATTATGCACATGATCCACAGATAGATCCACTCCAAGAAAAGACAGACCATCCCCCAGGTCCATGACAACATCCGTGTCAAATACTGCCCTGCCCTCTACGGAGCAAGTACATCCAAACTCCCAGGAAACTGGTCCACTTCCAGGGTGCATCTGCACACCTCAGATTTAACACCCTGCGCCCCAGCCACCTCACCGTCCACCATAGATAGCTGCAATGGATCACTGTCTGCTGCAGGATGACCTCCACACTCCCCACCCACACTCAGGAGGCAGTCCACAACCCCGACCCCAACCAACCTTGTACGTCTGTCATCCTAGATCCCGTTGGGCCATCTCCGTGCATCCATCCTTGCCCTGGCCACCGTTCTTCACATCCACCGTACTCCAGCATACAGGCCATTGTTCTCCCACCTGGCCACACATACCTGGGACTCCCTCCCCGGGAACCTCCACATAAGCCATGACCTCTACGCCTTGATGATGATCTCCCAAATAGGTCTCTCCGCACAGTTTAGCAAGCACCCACTCAGCAGCCAGAGGCCATCACAGGTGAGTGTTGTGCTCCATGCCTACATTGAATGATACCTTGTGACCCATGTGTGTCCTGTACCAGACTCTGATCCTAGGGTATGGATGACAGGAGTTAGTTCAACACTCAGGCATAGTTTGACATTTCCACACACATATGTCGTTGAATAATGCAAAATGACAGGAATGTCTCATGTCCAAAGTGATATATTTATTTGCGGTGGGGTAAGTGGTTTGGTAGATGCAATTATGTGCTCTACCGGGGGAATGGAATCCAAAGTTCACAGGGGGAGATGGTATCCTTGGCATTGGAAGTCATCAGAGTCCAGACCACAGTGTTGGTCATCATTGGTCAGATTGTGACCAGCAAGTCCATGTGGCAGAGAATGTCATTGGATGAGGTGCTGCTGTTGCGCCAGAGGGCCAGGTGCCAGGCCAGGTGACCTGGGAGATGTGGATGGTCCGCTGCCTCTCACAGTCTTTTCCGTGGACGACCCACCCTTCTCCGGGACCCTCAGATGCAGGCCTTGACAATGCTGGGGACGCTCCGTCAGACGAATCCTCCTCCTCCTCCTACCTCTCTGTGTCTGGTGCTGGTCTACGCCTGGTGGCACAGGGAGGGTTGCTGATTCTTTGGGCGATTTGACGGAGTGATTGGCTCACGTCCCTGTGCACCGCCAGGAGCTCAGCCAGTCTTGCCTCCATCCGCCCTTGGTGTTGTTGATGACTGGCATGATGCTCGACCTGCAGGTTCTTAATCTCATGGAGGGTCCCCTGCATCTCGGAGAGTCTGGACATGACCTGGTTGATGCCTCTGGTGTCACGCCGGTATGAGTCGAGGATGTTGCGTATGTGTGACATACCGGTGTCCTGAGCTGGCTGGTCAGGTTCGCGCCTCCGCCTGCCTCCACTCCCACCACCCCTGCCCACTTGAGCCTGGCCTGCCCTTGTGGGCACATCAGGTCTACAGGACCCCTGAGGGATGGCATTTGCAGGGTTGCCTGCCTCCTCCTGGGTGCCCGGAGAACCTTGTCCCTCCTGGTCAGACTGGCTCTGTTGTTCAGTGCGAGCAGGGATCCTGGGTGTGTCCTGGGATGTGGCAGGAATGGGGTTGGTGGTTGGCACAGATATACCTGACGCAGGTGCTGCAGGGGCTTGGGCACCAGAGGGTCCAGGTTGGTCGGGGTCATCCACGGAGTGGTGAGAGTCGTTGCTGCCGGTGGGATCATCTTCACGCGGAGCCTGGGACTGTGATTCTTCCCCCCCAGTGTTGGGGGGAGATCGTCGACGTTGCCCTGTGTGTGAGAGAGAGACAATGTTAATGGTGTTTCATGCAACATCTATGTTTCATACATATTCAAGTTGACACAGTTCCTCCAGGTAGTTGGATGTGCCTAGCATTCCTCTCAATATCCACTTGGGGATGGGTAAGTTGCGGGGGACAGATTGGGATGTTCTCCTGAGTGTTTGACCTGTAGATTGTTGGCTCTGATGCTTATTTGGCTCTGGATTGGTCTTGTTGTGTCACATGTCCATTGTGGGAGTGTGTAAATCCGTTGCCTGCCCCGGGGTTGTGTGCTTGTGTTAGGGGGGGGGTTGTGACCAGGCGTGCTGTTGTGTGTAGTGTGAGTTGTCATTGGGTCTCCCAGGTGATGTATCTGTCCCCTCATGGTGCATGCTGGCATGACAGTGAGTGTGAGTTCCTGTGCTAGATACCTGTGCTTGTGGAGTTGGTGTTTGAGTGTACAGTGGTCCCAGGAGGGCCTTGTGCTGCATACAGCAGGGCCAAGTGTCAGCTACCTTGTCAGTACTTTGCCATTCCCTGTGCATTGTGCATGGGTATGTACCTATGCCATATGGGCTGAGGGCATTGGTGTCTGCGTCTCATTTTCACAATGTGTTGTGTGGGGCCCACCCTCCCAGCCTCCCGGACATCCAGTCTTGTGTTTGTGGTTGTTGTAGCTTTGGACATGGCCTTGCCTTGATTTGTGAAGGGTGCATGGAGACGTTAGTGGCATGAGCGTGGTTTTTGAGTGTGGTTGTGTGCGGTGAGTGCTTGGGGGAAGTTGCGTGCATTTGGTGTATATGTGGTGTGGTCCCCATTGCCCCCATGTTACGTAAGTTGTTTGTGTACTCACCAGGCTCTGCCTTCCACTCCGTGTACTCCCACCGGCGGTAGCAGGGCCATCACCTTCTCCTCCCAGGGATGGTAGTGTACGGGTCTGCGGGGCGGCCCACCTCCAGTGATGTTACTCTGGGCATACTCTTCGTTCATTTTCCTCTTGACCGCCCTGCGCAGATCGTACCACCTGGCTTGGCATTCATGCCTGGTCCTTCGGATGGGCGCAACAGCATTCACCTTATCAACAATCCTCTGCCACATGGCAGATTTTTCAGCTATGCTGTTCTGTCTGACAAATGTTCCAAACAGCTGTGGCTCGACTCTGATGACTTCGTTGACAAGGAGGTCCAGCTCCACCGTTGTGAACTTTGGATTCTTGTCTGTGGGCATGGTGTGGGGTGTGGGTGTGGATGGTTGTGGGTGTGTGGGTGTGAATGTGACGGTGTGTGTGTGAATGTGAAGAGGGGGATGTTTGTGGAGGAGGTTGTGTGAAGGTGTGAGTAAAGGTGTAGTGGAGGTATGAGTAATGTGGAGTTGTTTCTCAGTGGAGTTGTTTCTCAGTGGGGTCTGGCAGCAGTGGGTCTGTTGCAAAGGCTCATGGGTTGTGTGTGTGGGCCCATTTTATTGGTCCATTTTTGGGTGTGGCTGTGTTTGAATTTTGGTGGGTGTGTTATAAGAGGTGGTTGTGATTTGGGGCCTCTGTTTGCCTGTTTGGATGTGCCAGGTCAGTCATTGAGATGTATTTTGTCATGTAGACGTGTTTTGTGGTGTTGTGCGAGTCGAATTGACCCTCCTTGTTCTGTTTTTCAGTGTCCTGGTTCTGTAAGAGTCTTTTTCGCGTAGGTACGATCTGTACATACGCGATGCTGGGTGAGGGTGCTGGGGTACGGTGTTGGAGTGCGGCGCGTACATGCGGTGGGGGTTCTGTGTGTACACATGCGGCCCTGGGGTACGGCGCGTACATGCGGAGGTACGGCGCGTACATGGGGGGGTAAGGCATGTACATGGGGGGAGGGCGCATACATGGGGGGAGGGCGCGTAAATGCGGTGGGGGTACGGTGCGTACAGGTGCGGCCCTGGGGTACGGCACGTACATGTGGAGGTACGGCACATACATGGGGGGTAAAGCGTGTACATGCGGTGGGGGTACGGTGCGTACACGTGCGGCCCTGGGGTACGGCGCGTACATGCGGAGGTACGGCGCGTACATGTGGGGGTGATGCGCGTACAGGGGGGTACGGCGCGTACATGGGGGGGTACGGCGCGTACATGTGGGGGGTACGGCGCGTACAGTTGTGGGGCTGGGGTACAGTGCGGACAGGGTGGTGTACGGTGCTGACATATTTGGGGGTGGGGGGGCTGTACGGCTCATACACGGGCATAAGTTTACCCGTGTACATGTGTGCTACTGCGTTGGCTCCGTACGGGCCATTTTACGTGTGATTGTGTATTCGGACGGACGGTCGCGATCGTACTTGCGCGCTTGGACTTGTGTTTTACGATTTGCACGTAACAATGTCCGGCTCACTCTCGTACACTTTTCCCGACGATATTCGTACGTGAAAACTTTCCGACGCACTCTCGTAGACTTTTCCCGACGCTATTCGTAGTTATTTTTCACGGACGAATCGTACTTGGCAGTTTGTACGGTACTTGTACGACTCGTACGTAAAAAAATACGGATACGGGTCGTACGCAAATTATTTTTAACGGATCGGAATCGGCACCTTAGTGTATAAATGTGTGCGCAGTGTAAAAAAGTAAAAGCGGGCGCCCGAGGGGAGGGGCTGCGAGCCATGCGTTCTGGGGGGGAAAAACAGTTTACAAAAAAAAATAAGCATTGGTCACGCAAGAAAATATGCTGGAGTGGGTACCAGCGACAGGTGGGTGGGCCACAGTGGTGTGACTCCATATACCACAAAGGTAAAAACACCCTAGACTAGTCTTCAAATACATGCAGTTAATTATGTCTTTATAATTATGCATTCTAACTGCTTGATACCGTGAATAAATATTTTAACAGGGAAGGATGAAAGCCTAGATCAGCCCTGTCCCGTCAAATTAAAGAGATCTCCGACAAATGTATGAATATGGTGTAGTACTGGATTCATGATAAATGTGCATCACAGGACACCCACACCACCAAAATAGAGCCAAGAGGACACAAATGTTAGACGTGCTTTCCAAACACGGTTCAACATCATAGAAACCCCAATTAACAAGATTTTTCTTCACTATCCTTAGCCACAGCGTGTCATGGACCACTTGGGCTCCGATAGGTGAGCACTACAGAATAGTATGGAAAGGACGCCCGCACTTAGACGGTTCTATGAGGCCATTTAAGTTTATGAAATATGCTATATAAATATGCCAATATACATACAAAGATAATCAATCTCGCTCTCTCTCCAGGTGGCCGCGTTAAATATAAAAATATCGTGCAAATAAATAAAGAGATCCGCATTTCACAAATAAAAGGGACATGAATGTCTTCAGTCAAGCTTTTCGGAGTAGCTCTGGCAAAATAAAAATATACCAGTCTCCAGTAAACTAACATTGCAATAATATGTTAGTGCTAGAATAATTGAGTGAAATTTGGTGGAGGGGTTGCGGATACATAGCGATGAAAAAAGTATACTGTCACCACTAGCAGGGCTTTAAGTGGGCCGGGTCTCACCAGTGCTGAGCACCGGCAGTTTTTTAAAGGGGGCCTCGAAACGGGGCTCTATCGGGGTCTGTTTTGTGCCCTGGCCACGCCCCTTTGAGAGACCCCTCCAGTTTTGTCATCCCACTTAAAGCCCTGACCATTATTATTATATACGCATGTTCGCGTTCTCATGATAACCCCAACGTTGTAAAAGAAACGGGGACATTAACACATAGAAGGTAAGTCAGTGTCTCACAGATTCCTTTTATCTTTCCTTCTTGACACTTTCATAGCTCTTTCTGGGGATGTTCACCAGCTTTGATGTTGAAAACTCATGAGCCAAGAAGCCCCGCAATCCCGTCATCTTCACTGCACCCGCTCAGCACAGGAAGCGCTGCCGTTCGTTAATCCAGATTTTGCTGCTAATTGTGTAGAGCAACCTTGGAGCGCATTTTATTCTTCCTCAGTCTACCACACTCCAGTGCCCACAAGCAGCATTCCGCTGGCAAACTGGTGGCTGTTGGCAGTGCCACTTTCACCTAGCTGGCACCAGGAGGACATAAGGGCATGTATCTGCATCATAACCTAGGCTTGCTTTAAGACACTTTATTAAATTAAATAACTGTATATTTCTCCTGAATAAAGTAAAGCATGCGGCTTTACTTTATTCGGCAGAACAGTGCCAAGCACATCACCGCCGGGCATGTCCTGCCAGTTGTAACACCTTTTTTTCCGGTGGCACCAGCAGGGCACTTGGAAAATCAGTATTCCTGATTTCAGGTTGCCATCAAAGTTAGACACTATTTTATACCCGTGCAAGAAAAAGACCAAAGAAACTAGTACCAGAAACTGAAAAAAGTATTGCAAGAAAGAGTCCCAGGGCACAGCACAGCTCTGTGAATAGTTCAGCAGAGTCCGGTGAAATAATATCGGGGCACGTGAAAAGCTCAGCAGTGTCCAGCGGCATGTATACAATCTAAAAAAGATACGCATATAGGGAGTGCTGTTTGTTATTGTGTGAGCCCCAACTTTTCGATGGGAAAGCAAAACATACCAGAGAACGAAGCGCCGCAAGGGGTTTGAAAGTGGCGAAAAACTAAGCGCAGCAAGGAGTTTTAATGTGGCGAAAAACTCCAGTCAGGTGATATGTGGGTATCGCACATAATAAGGTACTTCTTAATAAAGTGATCCCGCAAATAATTAAGAAAAATAAAGTGCGTCCCGACTAATGCAGGAGAGAGTGTCACACAAGTGTGTGGACGGCGCTGCAAATGAGAAAAAAATAGTGCTTCAAGCCCTTTAAAGGAAAGAGTGTAAATCCGCCCGTAAACGATCCGATCCTGGTGGGCGTGCCTAAAAGGAGACAGGGTGGCAACAAGGAATGATTGGCATGCCTTCAGTGCAATCATTGCACTGCCACTGGCATAATTCGTGACGCCAAACGACGCGCACTAATGAAAGCTGAAGGCAGAGCTGGGACGAGGCTTCTGGAATCGTATCGATTCCAAGATGTCTCGTAAGACGAGAGCAGCGCATGCGCTGCTGACGTCAGGCTGAGACCTAACTAGGGAACCGAGAAAGAAAATTAACCAAAATGTATTCATTGTTCAACCTTATAAAACAGAAGTTAAAAGAGGATTCCAAGATTGTCTATTCACAGTACCTTTGCTGCTTTTTGCACCACCTTTCCCCTTTGGAGGCATGTCAGCAGCCTACAGCGTTCACTACCTGCGCATTCAGATTCACTGATTGGGCGAACTTCAACTGCATAGACGTAAAAGAAGCTCGAGCAAGGCTCACGTAGCTCCTTATATGCTGAAATGCCTTCCGTTGTTAGAAGAGGCATGGACTCTCCATGTACAAGAAAGCAGAATACAAGCTTTGCTCATTTAGAACATTTCATGTACAGATATAATTCGAAAATGTGAAATAATCTGATAACTATTATGAAAACAACGTAAATATTTAAACCTTTGAAATTTAAAAATCTACATGATTATCAAAGGAGAATAGTAGAATTTAAATTAAGTATGCATATGAACAATAATTATTTTTATCTCTGCAATCCATATCGTAAATATGGCAATTTCATTGTTATAGTATGGCCGCTCCTTGTCGTGGCAGTAGAAGGCTTCTTGGAAGCTGGTATCTTTAGTTTTTTTTACTTTTGATTATCGCTTACATAATTTCCACGCCGAATATGGTACTGAAAAATACGAGACGCTACCGTACTTAAATGAGTTTGAGTGTTAACTACGATGTACTCATTGCCTCCGATGAGCGTAAATGAGGCCAAATGAGCCTGTGTTAAATATGGATCACTGACGAAATATCGAGAAGAAGAATATTGAATTGCCAAAATATCGAAGGAAAAATATAGAATGCCAAAATATCGAAGCCCTATCTCCAAACAGGTAAGTACAAAAATATAGAATCCTAAATATCGTTGTAAAAAATATAGTTAGTGACAATATCGAATTTTTTTAAATGTCTTAAAATTAATGTAAAATTAATGAAATAAAACATATAATTAACTGAAACATACTTAAAAATACTTAAATTACTTTAAAATTAATAAATAATTAATGTAAGTAAAAAAAAAAAAACATATATATTATCGTAATATTTATTAAAAAAATGCAATATTTTTTGCGTAGGATAGCGGGCGGGTAAAATTTACTATTACCACTCCAGTAAGTGCAATAGTAGGGAAAACGTTGGATAGCGGGAGGGTAAAAATTACTATTCCCACTCCAGAGAGTGCAACAGTAGGGAAAGCATTGGATAGCGTAGGGGTAAAAATTACTATTCCCACTCCAGTGAGTGCAACTGTAGGGTAAGCGTTGGATAGCGTAGGGGTAAAAATTACTATTCCCACTCCAGAGAGTGCAACAGTAGGGAAAGTGTTGGATAGCGGTAGGGTAAAAATTACTATTCCCACTCCAAAGAGTGCAACAGTAGGGAAAGCGTTGGATAGCGTAGGGGTAAAAATTACTATTCCCACTCCAAAGAGTGCAACAGTAGGGAAAGCGTTAGATAGCGTAGGGGAAAAAGTTACTATTCCCACTCCAGAGAGTGCAACAGTAGGGAAAGCGTTGGATAGTGGTAGGGTAAAATTTACTATTCCCACTCCAGTGAGTGCAACTCTAGGGTAAGCGTTGGATACCGTAGGGGTAAAAATTATTATTCCCACTCAAGTGAGTGCAATAGTAGGGAAAGCGTTGGATAACGTAGGGGTAAAAATTACTATTCCCACTCCAGTGAGTGCAATAGTAGGGAAAATAATAATTTAATATTTTATTAAAAATAAATAAATTATTAATACCAAATAAAAATAATAAAATTAATTACCAATCACACAATATTTAATAATTAATTTATTATAAATACCAATGTTTTTTTAATTAATAACCTATTAATAATTAATTAACAACCAATTAATTTTCAATACCAAAAATTAATAAATAAAATTAATACCAATTAATAATTAATTAAGAATAAATTAATTAGCAATATACAAAAATTATTTCAATAATTAATTATTTACAATTAAATTAATTCCCACCATATTCCCCTATAAAACCACAACCCTCTACAAATAATAAATTAATACAATTAACATAATTAATCATTAATCAATTAATACTAATTAATTACCAATTAATACTAATTATTTACCAATTAATAATTAATCAACAACCAATTAATTTTCAATACCAATTAATAATTACCTAATAACAATTAAATTACTTCCCACCCTATTCCCCTATAAACCCACAACCCGCTACAGAAGTAAAACGCAAAATTAAATTAAAAATAATTAATAATTCCTAAAAAATATTATTTAATGTACTATAATTAAATTACTTCCCACCCTAATCCCCTATAAACCCACAACCCGCTACGGAATTAAATTACCCAAAAATTACATAACATAAAATTCATTACTTTAAAAATATTCAAACATACATTCCAAAATGTATACATACTTTTAACACATATACTAACACTTAAAACACTATAAAAAAAATCGATATTTTTAACAACTATATTATGACTGTCGATATTACTTACTTCTATATTATTTAAATCGATATTTTATTTCTTACCTGATTTTCGATATTCTTCACCATTATATTTTGGCAATTCGATATTCTGTCCATTCTATATTAAAAACTCGATATTCTGTCCTATCGATATTTTGAATTCGATATTGTGTCTGTTTACCGTTAAATATACCAGGCTATCTTGCTCACTTCTAAACAAGGGGAAAGGGGTCAGCAGTGCCAAGCAGGGGGGAAAAGAGCCCTACAAGCAGGAAGGAGGAGGAGGCAGCTGCAACCCGAAGAGCGGAAGCGAAGAGCAGCTGTTGAGAATAAAAACAAGCTCCGAGGGGCGGAAGGTGTTGTTTTGGGAATGACACAAGAGATTAAGGTGCCGATCACGATCCGGTAAAAAATATCCCCGTGCGACTCGTATCCGGTCTTTTTACCGTACGAATCGTACAAGTGCCGTACGAACTGGCAATCACGATTCGCATGGTAAAAAGTCCATACGAACCGCATTGGGAATCATTCCCCACACGTCCTCGGGTCGGAAAATGTGTCCGACACGTCCTCGGACGATTTACCGTACAAACGTGAAAGGTGAAGTCTGACCGAGGAATCACGATCCATCCCGTGCGTCCGAGGTTACAACCGGATGGAAAAATCACCGTCCGCACCGAACTCCCATAGCAACCATGGAGACGTGCCCGCATACGCGCCCCCAGCCCCCGTAGGTACGCGCCGACCCCCCCCGAGCCCCCGTAGGTACGCGCCGACCCCCCCCCCAGCGCCCGTATATACGCGCCGACCCCCCCCCAGCCCCCGTAGGTACGCGCTGAACCCCCCTGTATGTACACCCGTGTACGTGTCGAACCCCCCCGTGTACGTTCGAGTCGAACCCCCCCGTGTACGTTCGAGTCGAACCCCCCCGTGTACGTTTGAGTCAAACCCCCCGTGTACGTTCGAGTCGAACCCCCCGTGTACGTTCGAGTCGTACCCCCACCCATGTATGTACGGTGCGTACCCCCAGCGCGTAGCGTACCGTACATACACGGGTGGGGGTACGACTCGAACGTACACGGGGGGGTTCGACTCGAACGTACACGGGGGGGTTCGACTCGAACGTACACGGGGGGGTTCGACTCGAACGTACACGGGGGGGTTCGACACGTACACGGGTGTACATACAGGGGGTTCAGCGCGTACCTACGGGGGCTGGGGGGGGTTCAGCGCGTACCTACGGGGGCTGGGGGGGGGACGACGCATACCTACGGGGGCGGGGGGGGTACGGTGCGTACCTACGGGGGCGGGGGGGGGTGTACGGTGCGTACCGGGCCACCTACTCTGGTCGATTCGCGCCGTACTTCGCTTTTGCGGCACTTTTTGGGTGCCGTGAAAATATTGCCGTCCGGACTGCTGTCGGTTCGAATCGTAATTCCTGGGTCGTGAAACGCTGCCTGAAAGCGTCCCGACGTCACGTCGCAGCATTCCCGGATCACATTCGTATGTATATTTTCGTCGGTCGGTGTTTTTTGCGATTCGTACGGAAATGGTGTTTCCGTGCGAATCGTAATTCCATGTTTGTAAAGTTTTACGACCGGGTACGAATCGGACGGGGAAAACGCTCCGACCGACGGTTCGTACCCGGTTTTTACCGGATCGTGATCGGCACCTAAGTGAACTGGGTGCAGCGGCCCGAAGAGAGTGGAAAGACAAAGTAGTGCACTGAAGCAAAACATAAAGTCAGGGCTTTAAGTGGGGGGGGTCTGTGGGGGTCTGAGCACCGGCAGTTTTTTTGGGAGGGCCTTAAAAGAGGTCTCTATGGGGCTCTATTTTCGGGCCTCAAAGGTAGTTCGTTTTTTTCCCCTGGACTGCCGTGAGAGCATGCACATCCGCGCCTGTTCATTTTCCTCACTGAGTAGTGGAGGTCACGGCATGACGTACACAGCACGACGGCATGACGTCATGCCAGGTGAGCATTGATGGAGGAAGGGAAATCCTTTAAGAGAGCCATTTTCTCTCAGGATTTCCCTTGTCTGCTTGCAGTGCAGGAGCAACGTCGTCGTGGTGCCAGCCTTGGAAGTGAAGACATCGTGGGGTGATTAAAAACTGAAGAGGCAGACGACCACAGGCACCCTGCTCCAGCACGGCCTACACTTACTGATTTGGACGCCGCGTTTCCGAAGATAAGATAATTGGAGGGGTCGGGGAAATTAGTTTCAGCATTTCGCACCTGTGGAGCCGCATCTTCATAGGTAAGTGCAGGCCCCCTCCTCTCTCCCCTCCCCCTGCTGCCGCGCGAGGTGCATGCACGTTTGTGTTTTTTTGCAGCTTTATATAGTGCAAATGCGATCCGAATGTATAGGTCTGCTTTACATGAGCACCAATTACCATTGAATAGGGTCACGCTCACTTGTGCCGAGTGTATTGCAAACTTAAGTTCTATTTTGGTGTAGTTTCTTTCAATCCTTCCCACCCTCCCGTGGTTGTTTTTAAATCCCCCCCCCACACCTTCCCGTCACAACTTTCAGATCTCTGTCACACTCCGGTCCTTGCTTTCAATTCACCTCTGGTCGAAAGGATATAAAAAGGTTAGTTTGAAATTTCACTTTTGCCCCTACGCTATGAGATTACTGCCTGTTCCTCCTCAATATGAACGACGCTACACAGATTAAAAGAACACTAAAGTAGTACACTCTAACAAGTTTACGAAAATCAAAATCACTAGCGTATGCCTCCGACTTCTGTAGGTAACAAAAAGGTTGTTTATCAAAGCTATGCTTTAGTTTGAAGAGCGTTAAATGCCGGAAACCAGTGTACAACTGAGAAATCCCACATAACGCTGGCCCTTTAGCGATAAAGCACGGTCTTGCTTGATTCCAAATTATCACCAATAAAATGTGAATAAGGTGTGCTTCAAACGCACTCGATGGAGTGTCAACGTACTCTGTGTCCAGTCCCGCAGAACAAATTCCCCTTTTCAAAATGACTTTCCAACAGATGTCATAGATGAATCAACTGGTTTTAAATATACCATATTGGCTGTAGCTAAGAAGCTCCATTACTTTCAAAGAAGGGCAAAGCAAAACATCCAAGTCCGAAAACATGCACTAATTTTTGTAGTAAAGGAACTCAAAATATTGGTATTGCAGCAGCACAGGCTGGATTATCCAGGCATTAAGACATCTCAATGCTCAGTGGAAACAGAAGTTCTCAATGCATGCTTTTCTAACAGGGTGATCAGAAGTAGTTTACTGAACAGCAGCATATATGCTATACGTTCGCGACTGATGAAGTTACTATACCAGCATATTTTACTACATATAAAGTTATACTCATGTGAATTTCCAAAAGATAAGTGCAACGCACCACAGTGACATTTCGTTTTATTAACTGAATTTCAAGGTCCCTGCTGAGTGCCTTTAGCAGCAAAACAAGAACTGTTAGCGATGTGGAAAAAGACAACAATTCCAACTACAGGAGCATAGTGGATTAATATTTGATCAATACTGGGGATTAAAAAATTAGCATACAGCATTCAGGAGAGGGAGAGGATATTTGCGAATGCATGGGGCCCAACAGTGACAGTTAGCTAGATTCTTTGTGGAACTGAACAGTCTGAAACGATGAGGAGTCTTCCATATTACTGAAACGGATGCTGTTGGGGATTCGGACAAATAGACCAAAAAAGAATCCTTGAAGAAATAGAAAGGGCAGCACACTAGGGAAGAGAGATTGACCATTATTTAGCAGAGGTTAGCTGAGGGGTGGGTTAAGTTGCAAAGTTTTTCGTTTGGTATCTGACCAGGCAATAATGTCTGCCTTGCACTATTCACTAAATTCAAATATTGAAATTTAGATTTATGTATAGTAATGTAAATAATTTTTACATGTTTTTTAAAGTGTTTGGTATTTTTATGGCTTATCCTATTTTATTATCCTTTGCTGGATGCGACTTCATGATGTTCTTAAGCACACAATGCTAGTTATCTTGATTTAGACCACGCCCCTACTCGGATAGGCCACACCCCTTTAAGAGATTTGTCACGCCCCTTTTAGAACACCCCCAGGTTTTTTTCCCACTTAAAGCCCTGCATACAGTACATAGTGAAAGGATCCATGTAGCAAGAGCAGTCTCCTGGGTGGAACAAAACAGCCCAAAGGCGGGACAAATGTATGCTATTGACCAACAAATTCAAAGGGATTTGTAAAGGCAGATGAAAGAACCAATGGAAAGCGATGGGCGTGTTTAAAGCCTTTAGACTGAATATCACATGTCTCAAAGACAGCTCATGCGCTGCCTAGGCGAGACCTAAAAAGGGTTGGCTGAGAGTTATAGATAGGTGGTATAGGAGGGTAGAGGTATTAAAGATCTATGTCAGTCATGCAGGAAATCAGGAAAGAGAACTATTTTCCACAATTAATTGCACCTACACCTTAAAAAGTTACCTTGCATTAGTCAATTTAGAAATAACCTAGCATTCTATTAATTGGATTCTATGAAATGGTCTTCATCTTGAAAATTTCCATAAAACAGTTTAAGTGAAATGGTTTCTTAGTAACAGTATTCCATGAAATTGTTTTTCTATGAAATCACATACAAACATTTTCTTGACTAGGGGGTCGGACAAGCTAATTGGGAAAGTAAAAAATGCTAAGTTGTTGGAACAAGGCGTCATTGAATTTGAGGCAGGTGGAAAATGAGAATGTTCATGTGCCACATGACTAGACATGGAGAGATGGGGTCCGCAGAGTACTCTGAGGAACCAATATTAATCATCACTCTCTTGACAAATTGAGGTGTGATGGAGCACAGGTACTCCATTTGGCCTAATTGTTCTTATTGAAAATGGCTAGAATCAGCTTTGTTTTTGAGAAGGTGGTGTGAAATACATTTTGTTGAAAAAAGTAATAGGCAAATTTACTCTATCTAGAATCATTAATCTGGTGAGTGTGCTTGGAAGAATGCTGTTTAAGAATGCTAATGAGTTCCTCGGGCAGCTTAAATAACTTTATTTTTTGTCTCTGGAAAAAAATGAGTTTAATTTCCTGAATTACATTTTATTGTTTACAGTTTGCAACTATTTTTCCAAAACCATCATGGAACTGACACTGTCCATACTGTGAATCGCTCCACGTTGTAACTATTTATACCTTTAGTTTAGTTGGTTATTAAAAACTTAAAGCTGAAAACCTTTGTCCTGAACTCCCAAAAGATTTGTAAAGTTCAGCGAACTTCACATCCCCTGGAAATTCAAGTGATTCAGGATCTACCGACATTAATTTGTCCAGACCTACTCTCAGCTATAGCACTAAATAAGGACCAGTGCAACTCATTTAAATAAAGAATAGATAAAACAACACAACTGTAACTGTTAAAGCATGGAGTTAGGCTGCATAGCGTGGTACTTGTAAGCAAGGTGACTGAATGAAACATTCCAATGTCCACTCAAACCAATGCTCTTTATGTTTAGTCTTATACAACACATCCCAAAGACTTGAGATGTCACATATTCCACATAAATAATCAATTTTGAATGAAACATCAGCTTTTGTCATTACAATTACATTGTAAAAGGGAGGTCATCAGTTCCTGGAAATACATTCTTAGACATAATACAGAGAAACAGCGTTGCTTCCATCAAAAAAAAGTCACCTTTGAAAAGCTCACAATTGTCTTCATCATCTGTTTCTGGATTTCACCACACCCAGCCCAATAAAGCCTTTTTTTAACACAAAGAATTTAAATAAGAGCATACAGACACTTAATAAGCCATCAAGAAGACTGAATTCAAGTGGTACATCACATCATTTAAACCTGTGAGCAGAAGGCATTTTACCATATCTATCTAAAAAAATAAACCTATGCATCTGCTGACTTCCTTCCAAACACCTCCATCCTTACACCTGATGAAAGAAGTGGTGTCAGCAATATCAACAGCCAGGAGAAGCCTAGGCACCACTTTCTAGAGGGTTTCCCACATGAATCCATCTCAGTGGATGATGACTTTTCCAGTTTTGGCTTTCCTGTACAAAATATTGTTGCCAGCTGTGCCAGTCCAATTGGCTCAATTGAATTGAACTAGGCCTGCTGCTCAAGAAAGTGCTATGTTATCTAAAAGCCTTGGACTGAAAACAAGGATGTTCTTTGATATAAAGTCTCTAACATCCATCAATGGGTTCTCTTCAAATCTTTAAAACGAAATAATGTTGAAATTTGCATTTTCAATGGAAATATTACACTTCTTATCCTCCTAGCAGTCACTGGAGCAATGACTGACTTATGCTGATCAAAAATGCTACATATTTCTCCGAGGGCCTCTCGCAAAAGTATACAATGATCTAAGATGCAGTTTTGAGCTGGTGTATATGAAACACAATCCTTCCATGTGTCTTCATTTAATTTGGGGTTGACATGAGTTGTCCAGTAAACTGAAATACATGTGAGCCAGTCTATTGGACCAGCTATTCTAGGACAGCCGGACAAGGACATCTTGAAATGTGGCACGTTCATTTGACATAACCATATGTATTATTCAATGATCTTAAAAAGGTGTGCAAAGCACTAACATTCTCTATGAGTTTAAACATTTCTAAAGTACCCCAGACAGCACAGATGTGCTGTCAAATATCCAAAGTGTGATACCCTCTCTAAAGTAAACATGGCTTTCCCACTGATGAGGTGTAAAAAAGCTTTTTTCAACAGCACACATTCCAAATGTTTTCTATCCATCAAAAACTCTCATTTTGACTGATACCTTGCCACATTCAAATGGCCCTAGTGAGCTGCCTCTATGTCAAATATGCCAACTGAAACATTTTTACAGGAAACATTGAAATTCCATGTTATCAGATGAGTTGTTTATACTGCAACAAGTTCTAACTCTTTAATGTATCTTTTCTCTCCGGTAACACTTTTCAATGAATCAGTATTTGTAGAGCGCAGCACTGTCAACCCTGGGGTAATCTGGGTGCTGGACTGTGAGGTCTACGTCGTGTCAGCTCCCACTGCTACAGGTCTTGAGGAACCGGCAGGAGGAGGGCAGAAGTGAGCAGAAGGACAAAAGGCTGAAAAATGAGCGAGCAGAAAAGGCAAAACAGAGGGCAGAAAAACTAGCAGACAAGGCACAACAGATGGCAGAAAATTGAGTAGAAAAGGCCAATCTGAGCAGAAGAGGGCACAAAAGAGGGCAGAAAAAAACAAGCAGTAGAGGACAAACAGAGGGCAGAAAAAAAGGCAAAACAGAGAGCAGAAAATGAGCAGAAAGACAAAACAGAGGGCAGAAAAACAAGCAGAAAAAAGCAAAATAAAGGACGGAAGAACAAGCAGAAAAGGCAAAAGAGAGCAAGAAGTGAGCAGAGGAGGCACAAACAGAGGGCAGCAGGTAGACAGACAACAGAGGGTAGTGGACTTCAGGCAAGCTGGACAGGAGAACTGTTGCAGGGGGAGCTGGCACGAGGACCTGCTCAATGGGGTTGTGCTGTGTCCTCCATAAGTAGGTCCTGGGCGTAGGGCAGCGTGCTGGGTGGTGGGAGGAGGGAAGCGACGGGAGAAAGGAAACAGTGGGAAGAGTTAAGAAATGAGCAGAAAAGGCAAAACAGAGGACAGAAAAACAAACAGGAAAGGCAAAACAGATGGAAGAAAGACGAGCAGAAAATGGCAAAATAGAGAGCAGCAAAAAATTTGCTAAACACGGGGCAGAATAATGAGCAGGAAAGGAAAAATTAAGCGGAAGAGGACAAAACAGAGGGCAAAAAAAAGAGTAGAGATGGCAAAACAGAGGGCAGAAAAATGAGCAGGAAAGGTATAACAGAGCAGAACAGAGCAAAACAGAAGGCAGAAAAACGAGCAGAAAGGCAAAATGGGAGCACAGAAATGAGAAGAAAGGCAAAACAGAGGACAGAAAAACAAGCAGGAAAGGCAAAATAGAGGGTGGAACATTTTGCATAAATAGCAAAACAGAGCAGGAAACAAGCAGACCAGACACAAACAGTGGGCAAAAGAATGAGCAGAAAAGGCAAAACAGAGGAGAAGTGGAAAAACAAAGAGCAATAAAATGAGAAGAAAACAAAAGGGAGGGCAGTAAATGAGCAGAAAGGCAAAACAGAGGGGAGAAAAACAAGCAGAAAGGCTAAACAGAACAGAAGAGGGCACAATAAAGGACAGCAAAACAAGCAGAAAAGTCCAAAAAGAGGGCAGAAAAAAGAGCAGAAAGGGAAAACAGAGCAGAAGGGGCCAAGACAAAGGGCAGAAAAACAAGCAGAAAATGCTAAATGGATGGCAAAGAAACAGGCAGAAAAGGCAAAATAGTGTGCAGAAAAATGAGCAGAGGAGGCACAAACAGATGGCAGCAGGTAGATAGGCAGCAGAAGGTAGCAGACTGCAGGCAAGCTGGACAGGAGAACAGTTGCGGGGGCTGGCATGAGGACTTGCTCAATGGGGTCGTGCAGTGACCTTCATTAAGTGGGTCCTGAGGAGAGTGGGGCGCTGGGTGGCAGGAGGAGGAAACAGTGGGATGAAGTGAGCAGAAAAGCAAAAAAGAGCATGACAGGGCAAAACAGAGAGCATAAAAATGAGCCGAAAGGGACAAACAGAGAGCAGAGAATCAAGCAGAACAGGCAAAACAGAAAGTGAGCAGAAAAGGCAAAACAGAGCAAGAAACAAGCAGAGGAGGCACACACAGGGGGCAGCAGGTAGACAGGCAGCACAGGGTAGCAGATTGTGGGCAAGTTGGACTGGAGAACTGTCCCGGAAGAGCTGGCACTACGACCTTAAACTTTTTTATCTCCTTAATTCACCTGGATAACAGTCCTTTTATTAACAGCACTCTCAGTTCTTTATTTATCAATGCCATGTTGACAAGGGACATATTTAATGCATAGTGATGTTTTGTATCTAACAGAACTCGTTGCAATGTCACGGAACTGTTTTCAGGAAATGTGAATCTGATGTAATCAAACTCATTTCTTTTTACAATTTTGCCTCTCAGAATTGAAGGTTGGTGAATATGTTATAGGTCTGAAGAGTAATAATTTACGTTTTCCTTGAGGTGGTACCCTGTTGAAATGATCATGCCCTCTATTTAGGTCTTGGCCTATAGCTATAGATATAGCTGGCTGTTGTCAAAGACATATTGCCTAGCAGTATTTCAGCACTTAATGAGGGTACAAAGCTTTCTTCTTTCTGTCTCGCGGTCTCTCTGTCTCTCTCTTCTCAAATCCCTCCCCATTCACTCAATCATCTCTACCCTGCCCTCTGCACCCCGTTTCATTTTTAGGTCTTGCCTAGGCAGCGCTTGCGCTGTCTCTTCGAGACATGCTGTATTCAGGTATGGAGTTGAAGCTCTGCCCATTTTCGGGCCATATTTCCAATAGGCTCCTGTTACTGTCCTTTATAAATGGTTGCTTTTGATTCATGATTAGGCTTAGTAGTCCCTCCTTCGTTCCACATTTTCTCCGTTTGTAATCTCCCATGAGGACTGGCTCTCTTACGTCTGTTGTTACTCAGTATGTTTTAATTACAGTCCTTGAGCACTATTTTCTTGAATGATTTTCTCCAATTGCATCCACACCATGCTTTCCTGCAATGGCATCCCAACAATAGAGGCAGCGCGCCTTGCACCTTTTCATCAACATTTTTTGTTGGGAAGCACAGCACACTTTTACAATAGCAGCCGCATGCCTTTCTTTTTGTCAGAGTAGTAGGTAATGGCGACTGCACGTCTTTTTTGTGCCTCGCCCCACTCCAAAGTAATACTGCGGAGAAACAACTTTTAAAAAATGTGTTGGCTTTTTTAATAATGGCAGCATGCCACGCGGTGTGCCGCCATTGTTACAATAGTGAATAAATAGAAGAAAAGTTGTTTGTCCGCCGTATTGCTTTGGAGTGGGAAGGGGCGCATTTTGTTAATAAAGGCGAGCGATCGCCATTAGCTACTACTCTAACAAAAAGAAAGTTGCCATTGCCTGCTACTCGCCTTTCTGCATATTTTGCTGAAAGCCCCTTGTGAAGTTGACGGAAAAGGACATTATGCTGATGTACATTGGGTAATTGGCTTCCTTGTCACCAAGACAGCTGTAAGATTGATTCCCTCCCTCTTTGTGCTTCCTCTCGGAGTTTGGCCACTGTTCTGTATCCTCATGCTTAATAAACGATTGAATTACTGACTCCTTTGGCTTTAGAATGAATCCAGAATGTGCTCAGATGTGGTCGAGAAAACCTAAGTTAAAACAAGTCCCCTAGGCAAGACACACTTCTGTCTGTAAAACGGCTTTCTATGCATCACACTTGTACTTTTGGTGACCCCCATAGACCTCTATAAGACTGGGTACATTCCCAATAAAATGAAGCTGCTGATTGTCTGAGAGTCAGTTCTTAATTTGTAAACAAAAGTGCCAGGGCTCCCATCAGGAGGCCACGACAGCTTGCACCACACATTGCTCTCGCCATGCTGCCAATGATAGT
The DNA here is from genome assembly GCF_964204655.1 of Triturus cristatus. Lineage (NCBI taxonomy): Eukaryota > Metazoa > Chordata > Amphibia > Caudata > Salamandridae > Triturus > Triturus cristatus. Next base: position 453,091,749 of record NC_140587.1, read on the forward strand.
AACAACACAACTGCGAACCATCCCACTCGTACAAGTGTGACAATTTGAATTATTCCAGGCCCCCTTAGCTATAAAAATAGATTGGGCGGCAGGTAATAGTTCTTGTTTAATGTATATTGAATTAATTAACTGTTGTTGTGGTCATCTCTAAATTAGCTAGACAGTGCCACTGTCATAAGCATGTATTGACAATTAAATGCTGGTACCGAGACAGTGCACCTTTTTTAAAAATCGTCTGGATTAACCACTGTATGGAAAATATTAAATTCCCTCAATTGGTACCAAAGTCGAATACATTGCATAAATTCAATAAAAAGAATTATAAAAAAAAAAAATTCCCTCAATTGGTTCTTGATCTTATCTCCTTTTATGCTGTATTTGTCTGTGGGACCCAGTTCTTTGTAGTTTGCATTAGTGAGCTTTGTCTGCTACTGGTGCTCAATATTTCATCCCAGGCATTTAACCAAAAGAAAAAAACAAGTTCGCTGAGTACAAATATGTCACATCTCATTCACAGCAGTTCGTATCCAGAGTTACTCAGCCATGTTGTTTCAATGTACACAATTATATATTTATGTGCTCCTTGAAGTGGAGGATTGCTGTTGTGGAATAAACTGCACAATTGAGGGTTGGGTGGAAGCTTTTGCAGCCAAAGTTGCATCCACATCCACATCATCCATGGGCGTTGTCAAGAATAAATGGCCAGTCACCTACTTGTATTAAATGTAACAAATGTTGCTGCTAACCAATAAAAATAGTAATTCTGCAAGATAAATGGTTCTTTAACTATATAATATGATGTCTTAATTTGTTTTCTTGATAAATATTTGATAACAGTTAGTTAATAACAAGGGATACAGCTCCTCAAACTATTGCAAAATATTTGAAGAATCACAAGGTGAAATACAAGGACAAAGGAAAGGATTTATTTTTCTTTAAATGGACATTTTGACAACATATTACATAATACATTGAAAACAGTAAGAAAATGTTGGCTTTCATGTGAAACCATCACAGTGTATTGTGCTGACTTCCTCGTTCCTCCTTTCAGTTGATGTTGCATGGAGGTTAAAGACGGAGCAGGGCTAGTAAGGGCTGAAATAAATAAATGGCTTCAAATAGCAAAAATATTTCATTTACACTAGATCATAGCAAATCCAATGCATAACAATACAACTGTAAATGAACTGATACTACATTAATTCCTCTTATTAAAATCAACTAATACATTTTAAAAAAGCAGAAGCATATTCGTAACATAAATATTGTGTAAAAGGCTGCTGGGAGACAAAATTAGATCAATTTCACACAGCTAAAAGTAGCAATTCATTGCCCAGATCAAGAAGGCATGGCTGTGCAAATAGAAAAAAATATTTCCGATAAGCATGAATAATAGACATAGGAATTAAAATCTCAAAAAGCCAACAAAAAACGTTCATTAGAATAATGTTGTTCTCAGTTGCAGAGCTTTCATAGAAAATACCTACAAATCTAAGTGACCTTAAATCTGAATTCTGGTACACCATGAAACCTTATGCAACTGGATGGGTAATTCATTTTCTTTATAGACACAACATGCTCAGAAATGCCTTGGTAGTTGTACAATGGTACTGCCAATAAATATATATATATATATATATATATATATATATATATATATATATATATATATATATATATATATATATATATATATATTATCTACTGGCGGTCGCCAGTAGATAGTTATAGTTAGGACCGTGTTTCCATAGGAAATCCGCAACATTCTATTTGGAATAACTTTGGCGCCGGTCGACGAATCCTCGCAAAATTTTCAAAACTAATGGGGCGCTACGCTACGCTCCTACCCTGAAAGTCTTGGGGGGATTCGTCAAGCGGGGGCTGAGAAAAAAGGGGGTCCCAAAACGCGTTTTCCCCATGCATTTTCCCATAGGACCTTTAGTCCAAGCTACAGCCCGAACGGCTGAACAGAATTACTTGAAATTTGGCAGAGAGGTAGTCCTCAGGTCAAGGATGTGCCTTTTGTAGGTCTGGTGTAAATCTGTTCAGTAGGTCCTGAGAAAATAGCATTTAAATCAATATATATATCTGTAAGCGCGCTCCGTGCGCTTACCGTAAGCTTACCGTACGCGTACGGTGCCGTGCGCGAGCTCAATTCTGATTGGTGGTTACATGACTGTAAACATTCGAATCGGTCGAAATCAGGAAGTGTTGGCCGCCATTTTCTGTTTCTCGCACTGAGAAACAGAGGGGCGGAACGTGAAAAGGGGGCAACGAAGAGAGTTGCAGACCCCCTAGTGTTTGTCAGGGGGTCCAAGAAGGACCCAAAAGTACGAAAAATACATTTAATAATTTTTTTTAAAAACCGCGGAGTGCGCGTACGGTAAGCTTACCGTACGCGCACGGAAAAAAAAATAAAAAAAATAAATAAAGAAGTAACAATCACATTTATTAAATAAACTAAAGGACCCACAAGGGAGAAAAAAACAAATGTTACTGTGTAAAAAAAGGCGAGGCGCTCACGGCATGGACTGCGCAACGTGGGCGCACGGTGCGCGAAGCGCACCGTGCGCGCAGGGTGTGCGCACAGTGAAAAACCAGGAAAAAAATAAATAAATAAATACATAACTTAGTATTTAAAAAAACGTACAAATTCACTGAAAAAACCATAGGTTTCACACACGTTATAGTTAGGGATTATCATTTACAAAACCTTGCAAATTCACTTAAAAAACCATAGGTTTCACACATGTTATAGTTAGCTGTACATTTCACTCGTAAAAAACCGATGAAATTCCACGTTATAGTTAGATCAGGTAACTATAACTTGCGCGACCGCAATCCACAATGTGTAATTTCAGATGTCATCATTGATGTCATGAGTGATGTCACTGACCATGTCATGAGTGATGTAATATGTGACGTCATCAGCAGTTTATTGTGGGCGCGCAAGTTATAGTTACCTGATCTAACTATAACGTGGAATTTCATTGTTTTTTTACGAGTGAAATGTACAGCTAACTATAACGTGTGAAACCTATGTTTTTTTTTTTTTTTTTGAAACCGTTTATTACAAAACTCAAAAAATATACAAAGATGGGCCTACAACCTTCCGGCCGGCCGCTAGTAAACAAAAGAAGCATATGATACACATTGTATAGCGCGCGTTGCGGCTGAGGAAGATGCACAGGAGTTAGCAGCGTTGATAGCCACACCTTCCGGACCCCACTGTACGGTTTCATTTTAAACTGAAATAACAACCAGAAAAAACAAAAAACCCACAAGGCAATCTACAATCAGAAATAGCAGCATGTGCTCCCCTGAGAGGGGGACCCTACCAATCCATAGGAGTATCAAGAAGGGGAAGAGATCAGGATTAGGGCTGGGTAAAACTCAATGCCCGGAACAGGGAAGATGGGTCGGCTACGGGGATGGGGCAGGCGACGGGTCGGGCAATAACGGTGGAGTACAGATTCCCCCGCGGTAGGCGTTCCAGGGGCCCCAGACTTTCACCCATGTCCCAGGCTTACCTCTCGCAACATACACCACCTTTTCCCGAAACATGCACCAATCCATATGCTCCTTCCAGGCCGAGACAGTCGGGGACCTCTGAGATCCCCACAGTTGAGCAATATCACGCTTAGCCACCATATATCCCAGAGTCACCCACCACGTCTGTGGCGCCGAGTAGTCGGTAGGTTCCCACACATTCAACAGGCATCTCCTCGCTTCGGGTAGCAGCACCACATGCGTAACCACACGCAGGACCTCATGCACACCACGCCAGAATCGCTCCACCTCCGGGCATTCCCACAATATATGCAGAAAGGTCCCCAAAGCGCCACACCCACGCTTACACAACCCGTCCACAGCATAGCCCATACGCAGAAGCCTCGGCCCCGTCATGTAGACTCTGTGGAGTATCTTGAGCTGGACGAAGCGAAGGCGAGCTGGTATGGCCACCTCTTTCGGGGAGGCCACCGCAAGGGTCCAGTCCTCGTCGTCCAGCTCCAGTCCATCGGCAACCCAAGCCTCACGAAGGGCAGTCAGCAATCCCGTGCGGTCATTGATCAGTTTTTTGTAGATCAGTGAGATCGTGCTGTCCGGAACGTGTCCATCCAGCACTCTATCCTCAAGGGGGGAACACTCCGGGATGGCTGCAACGTCCGGGAAGATGGAGCCCAGTGCATGACGGATCTGCAAATACCGAAAGTACTCCCTGCCATGCAAGTGGAACTCCGTCTGCAACATCTTGAACGTTTTAAATCCTCCCCTCGTCCGGAGATCCCCCACCTTGCTAATGCCTATCATGTCCCACTTCTCAAAGCCCTTCGAGGTCCACAGGGAGCCCAACTGCTCGGACGCGTATAGTGGTGACGCCCGGGTCAGACGATCCTTCCACCCCATCGCCACATTGGCCGCGTGCCACACTCGCACCATGACACGCGTGGGGCCGGTCAGCCGAGCGTCGGGCGTGCTGGAGTAGAGCGCTCGATTATAGTCCCCACCCGGGAGTAGCATCTTATCCATTTCGAATGCCGGGTTTAAAGCGGGCCCATACAGGCCGTGATTAATCGCAGCCAGCTGGGAGGCCCAATAGTATCGTTTGATATCCGGGAGGGCAATTCCGCCGTCATACCATGGGAGCGTCAGCTTCGCCAGGGCGATACGCGGCCTCCCGTCCCAGAACAGGCGGCGCTGTAAACTCTCCACCTCACGGAAGAAGCGCGCTGGGACGGGGTCCATAGTATTCTGCAAAGCGTAGAGGAAGCGCGGCAGAGACATCATCTTAAACAATGCCGCCCGGCCGAGCGGCGAGAGCGGCAAGCGCCGCCAGCGCGTGACATCTTCCTTCAGGCGCTGGAGGGGGGGAAGCAAGTTCCGATCATACCGGGCCTCCGGGTCCAGAGTAATGAAGACACCCAGGTACCGAAATCCCTGCGGGGCGATCTGGATCGGACAGCCCCGCGGGAGAATGGGCGCCTCCCCAGAGAGAACATACACGCACGATTTAGCCCAGTTGATGACAAGGCCGGAGTTACGACCAAATGAATGCAAAACATCAACCAGTACTATAAGTGAGTTACGTGGGGAAGCTAGGTACAAGAGGATGTCATCAGCGTATAGGGATACGCGGTCCTCATGCTCGGGGGTCCAACGGAGACCACGGATGGAAGGCTCCCACCGCAGCCACTCTGCCAGGGGCTCCAAGGCAAGCGCAAACAGGAGCGGCGATAAGGGGCAGCCCTGCCGCGTGCCCCGGCCCAGCTCGAACGGAGCCGATACTCTGCCGTTCACCACCACCTGCGCCAATGGGCCCGAATACAGCAATTTGACCCAACTGATGAACCCTGCGCCAAAGCCAAACTTCGCAAGCATCGCCCAGATGTATGGCCATTCAAGCGTATCAAACGCCATGGTGGCGTCCAGGGATGCCAAGATGGCCGGCTCCCGTATGTACTGAACACGTGCAAGCACCCCATGCAAACGCCGCAAGTTAAGAGCTGTGTTACGATGGGGAATAAAGCCGGACTGATCCTGGTGAACCAGTTCGCCCACCACGCCGACCAGCCGATTGGCCAGGACCTTGGCGAGAATTTTAGGCTCCGCGTTCAGTAGCGAAATGGGCCGATAGGAGGTAACCCGGTCCCGAGGTCTCCCCTCCTTGTGGATAACCACGATTGTAGCCAGACGCTGGTCCAGCGGGAGGGAGCCCACCGAATGGGCCTCCAGGAACATCGATCGGAGATGTGGTGCCAGCGTATCCGGTCTCAATTTGTACAACTCGATGGGGAGACCATTAGGACCCATGGCCTTGCTGGAAGCGACCGAACGTATGGCGAGGGCAATTTCGTCGGAGGTTGGAGCGGCGTCCAACGACACTCTGTCCTCCTCCGAAAGGGAAGGCAGTGCGATATCCCTGAGCAGGGTACGGGAATCCTCTTCAGAGCAGGAAGACACCAGGGAATACACCCCACGGAAATAGTCCGCGAAGCAGGAGACAATTTCTTCCGGCTCAGTAACACACACACCGTCTGTTTTCTCAATCAGCGGGACTACACGACTCGCTCTCTCCTTTTTGTCCAGCCACGCAATCAATTTACCAGCCTTATCACCCACATCATACAATCTCCCCTGTTGCTCTCTACTGAGGCCCCTGGCTGCCTCTGTGACGAGGGCCCTATAGGCCGCTTGCTTGAGTTGGAGGACATGTAATACGGCATCCGTCACCCCACTTTCTAGATTACCCTCCAACTCGGCTATCTCAGCTTCCACCCGGGTCACCTCCTCCCGCTCGCGCCTCCGGGTGTGGGAAATGAGGGACAGGGCCTCTCCTCGTAGTACTGTCTTGAATGCCTCCCACAGTGAGACAGCCGAAGGCACGGACCCCACATTCTCGTCAAAGTAGCGCTGGAGGGATTTAATCAATTCAGCGCGAATAGTGGGGTCGCGCAAGTACCTGGGATTGATCGGGACCACCCTACTCTCACCCCTCGGAAAAAGGTCCAGGTGTAACAGGAGCGGGGAATGGTCCGAGATACCCCGTGCCAAATGGCGCACCTCTCCCACCCTACCTATGGTTTTTTAAGTGAATTTGCAAGGTTTTGTAAATGATAATCCCTAACTATAACGTGTGTGAAACCTATGGTTTTTTCAGTGAATATATATATATATATAATTTACTGGCAGTCGCTAGTAGATTGTTATAGTTAGGACCTATTTTCTATAGGAAATCCGCAACATTATATTCCCAATAAGTATGGCGCCGGTTGATGAATCCTCGCAAAATTTTCCAAACTTTTGGCCAGCTCCGCTCTGCTCCTACCCTGAAAGTTTCGTGGTGATTCGTCAAGCGGGGGCCGGGACAAAAGGGGAGTCCCAAAACGCGTTTTCCCCATGCAATTTCCCATAGGATCTGTTGTCGCAGATACAGCCTGAACCGCTGAACGGAATGACGCCAAATTTGGCAAAGAGGTAGTCCTCAGTTCAGACTCGTGCCTTTTGCATAAATGGTGTGAATCCGTTCAGTAGTTCCTGAGAAAATTAGAGTTAAAAGTACATATATATCTATGGCCGTGGAGGATCCGCGGACCCTACCCGCACCTTAAGCGCATCCTCCCCGAACCGAACGCGCAGCCTCCCGATCGCGCGCTGAATGTTAATTGGCTATCGAGTGTCTGTCTACATTCGAAACCAGTAACTGTTGGCGGCCATTTTCTGCCTTGGTAGAAGCGAGGCTGAAGAAGGAAGGGAAATAAGTGTGTAAAACATATAAAGGGGGCAGAGTGGAAATACTCTGACCCTCTAGAGGTGCTTAGGGGGTCCCTTTTTTTTTAAACGGCGAAATGCGTGCAGGGTGCGCGCATCCTATCGCGTTGGGTGCACGGATTCTCTCGCGATGGGTGCGCGGATCCAAGGAAACAAAAATTGAAAAAAGACAAGAAATCATTGGTTGTATTACAACTTTCTACACTGAAAGGTAGGGTGTATATTTCTGTTTGTTAAAGGCATGATTCTTATTGGTTAACAAAAACAGTTTGTAAGGAACATTATACATGATAAGCTGATATGTTGAAAAGTTAAGCACACTTGCTGTCTTGTTTAGCAACTTTGTGTGCTGAACTTGTGACCTGTGTGCTCAGTGCAGTGTTCCATCACCTGTTTCTATGGTAACAGGCAGAAGGCAGATTGGGGGAAGGGTTGAAATGTATTTAATTTGGAAAGGGTTGAAATGTTTAACCAATAGAAATGTGTGTTTGCTTTTGAATTTATGTGTGAAGGATTGTGATTTGATGTTTACATGTATATGTGTGGAAAATGAAAGGGAAACTTTTCCATTCTTTGTTTTTGCTGAGAGGTGCACAGTTAACCAGACTAATGTATTTCTCCTGTTAAAGTGTAGGGAGTACTTTTTTTCTCTACAATCTTATTGACAGTGTGTGTGCATGTAGAAACCATTCTGTGATAAGCATTTGTGTTTTTCATGTGTTGGAAGACAGATAACTGTGCCGTTTTTATATTTTGGTAGAATTAGAAACCAGTCATTGTTTATGAATTTGTGAAATGAGTTATGTTTCTATACTAAAATGTAGTACTCCTTCTAGATGAAGAAATGTGTTTTGGTATAGTGCAAGGGATAATGTTGTTTGTCTAGAATCACACTGTGAGTCTGTGTGCATTTGGGAACCACTGTGAGAGAAGTATTTGGTAACATCGTGTATTTGCTGACAGATAACTGTTTTAAAACCTGTCATGTTGTCAAGTTTTAGTAGCATTAGAAGCCAGTCTTTGGTTATGCATTGATAAAATGGGTCTGGGTTGGACACAAAAGTGCAGTCCTGAAATATGTACATTGTGTGCAGTTCCCTTACCACTTCCACAGTAGTGAATGAGTTTTGGTAAACTCCTAGGGATAATGGTTGTTGTCTAGAATCACACAGTGAATCTGTGTGCATTTGGGAACCACTGTGAGAGAAGCATTTGGTAACATTGTGTATTTGCTGACAGATAACTGTTTTAAAACATGTCATGTTGTCAAGTTTTAGTAGCATTAGAAGCCAGTCTTTGGTTATGCATTGATAAAATAAGTCATGCTTTGACACTAATGTGCTGTACTTTAATATGTAGATTGTGTGTAGTCTCCTTACCCCTTGCACAGTAGTGAATGAGTTTTGGTAAGCTGCTAGGGATAGTGTTGCTTGTCTAGAATCACACTGTGAGTCTGTGTGCATTTGGGAACCACTGTGAGAGAAGTATTTGGTAACATCGTGTATTTGCTGACAGATAACTGTTTTAAAACCTGTCATGTTGTCAAGTTTTAGTAGCATTAGAAGACAGTTATGGCTTATGCTTTGATTAAATGAGTCAGGCATTTACACTAAAGTGCAGTCCTGAAATATGTAGATTGTGTGCAGTTTCCTTATCACTTCCACTGTAGTGAATGAGTTTTGGTAAACTCCTAGCGATAGTGGTGCTTGTCTAGAATCACACTGTGAGTGTGTGTGCATTTGGGAACCACTGTGAGAGAAGGATTGGGTAACATTGTGTATTTTCTGACAGATAACTCTTTTAAAACCGGTCATGTTGTCAAGTTTTAGTAGCATTAGAAGCTAGTCTTTGCTTATGCATTGATAAAATGAGTCAGGGTTTGACACTAAGGTGCAGTACCATGTACTATTCTATTCACTGTGCCAGAACAGAAAATTTAAAAGTTTTACCCAGGCACTGTCCTAGCAGTAGTCTGATGATTTAGTCAGTTTCTAAGTACTTATGTTGTGAACCATACATTACCACATAGACTGCTTCAAATGTCTATGCAGTATGCATGCAGTCTTCTTACATACTATACACTTGTCTTTCACACCTTCAATTCCCTAGTCAGTATCTATACACTTCCAGGAAACACCCTGTCACTCCCTTTGCAGTCCTCTAGTGACCCATTCAGCACCATGTACTAATCCATTCACTGTGCCAAAACCCAAACACTTATAAATTCACCAAGACACTCTCTTTGCAGTACTCTAATCATTCAGTCAGTGCCTAAGTATTCATGCACTGAGCCTGGCCTTAGCACATGGACTGCTTCAAACCCCTATCCACTATGCATGCAGTCTTCTAACCACCTAGACACTTGTCTTTTACACCTTCAATTCCCTAGTCAGTATCCATACAGTCCAGCAAACATACTGTCACTCCCTTTGCACTCCTCTAGTAGTCCATTCAGTACCAAGTACTAATCCATTCCCTGCGCCTAAAGCCTACCACTTATAAATTCACACAGGCACTCTCCTTGCTGTACTCTAATCATTCAGTCAGTACCCAAGTATTCATACAGTGAGCCAGGCCTTATGACATAGACTGCTTCAAATGCCTATTCACTCACCCAGTGTGTCTTCTTATAGTACTGTAATCATTCAGTCAGTTAGCATGTAGTCTTTTAGTGAGGTAGGCTTTAGGGCATGAACTGCTTCAAAGTAGTATGCACTGTGCATGTAGTGTTTTAATGATCATCACACTTGTGGTTCAGGGCTATAGTTTCTTAGTCAGTTTTTATATAAAATGTGTTTGTACAGTAATGGAATAGTATAAATTTGAAAGTTATTAATATACATTTATTTGTGATTCTTTTTTACATATACAGAGCAGGAGTGTTTCTCATCTGTTTGCACTCTTCTCGTGCAAGATTGTTTGGATGAAGGGTCCTTCGGTGTTTCATCATACTTGCCGTGCCGTACGAGTATTTCTTGTTAGGATCCCCTCGCAACAGAACTCTTTTGCAAATCTTGCATGTGACCAAGGTGGCATTGATCTTTGTTTGCCCCTCGGGAAAAGTAAAAAATTTCCACACCACTGAAGGAAAACATTGTGGGAGTGGTGTGTCCTCCAAAAATGTATCCTTAGATTCGGTGAATATTTTAAAGCGACAACATTTACAGTTTTTGTAAGTTAAACTTATAAAATTGTGTTAGCTGTAAGCATTTTATATATCTGTGATTTGTATCTTGTGGTATTTTGTTGAGAATAGCATGTTGGGTCTTTTTTAACAATCTTTTTGATTGTTTTTTTTTTGCCCGCTGTTAAGTGATGAGTACGATTGAAATCACTATTTTAAGTGACATTTAACATATTCTTAGAACAGCAAAAAAGGCAAACAAATTACTTTGTGGAAATTATGCTGTGTTGTAAAAAATGTATAATTACATGTTATAATTTTTTTTTCCTTTTCTTTCACAGATCCAAATTTTAAAATAAGCAATTTATATGAATTTACATTGCAATGAAAATCTGAAAGAAATGTATACCATTTTGTATTCCTATTACTGTTAGTTAACTAAGTTAACTAACTGTTAAGTTAAGTTAACTGTTAAGTTTAACTAAGACTCAATATGCAGAATGAGGAGGTCTGCAAGAATCTACAAAGTTGAAACACGTTTCTGAAAAGACTCTGTTTATACCTATGTAGGTTTGAAATCTGATAATCAGATATCATGTGACCTGCAAAAAAAGAGATTTGAGGGGTTCATAATATTTCCCATTGTAGCTATTGAAGGACCGCAATCATTTCAATCATTCTTCTTTAAGCATCTTTGCAGACAAAACTCTGTGCTTACCTTCTATCATTTGCAGGGAATTTTAAAATCGGAAATATGTCACTTTTTGTAACATAGTTATTGGGCAAGACACTCGTTTATATTTACAAAGAGAGGAAAAGGCACTCTGTGTACTTTTTCTACTCCATGTAAATAAAACCTCATCATACACACCACTTTGCGTTGAAAGGGTGTTCTATAAGTGTTGTTGTGCATGATTTCACTGAATACTCATAGAACAAGATATATCTCTAGATTTATCAGAAATCATAAATCTCGATATGTATGTGAATGCTGGACCATTCTAAAATTGGTGTAGGAAAGTACAATAAGGAAAATTATTTTTATTTCTCCAAATTTCTATATCTTCAATGCATGCTAAAATGTTCAGCATACATTGAAGGAGAAAAATTGATTTTCTCATTGTTTTTGTTCAGGAAGGTGTGCCTTCCTGCAGAAAAACAAACAGCACATGACACAGATATCCTTGCACTATGGTGCAAGGGTGCCTGTGTCACCACATGGCTGCAGTTTAAGCAGCCGTGCAGAGAGAAGCATAGATTTGCAACATATTTATGTACATATGTTGCATCCCTATGCTTCGGAAGTACTACAGCACACTGTAGTTAAAGAGGTTACTGTGTGATGCTGCAGCACTTCCTCATAGTTCTGCACTTATACATTCACCATACGCTACTAATGCATTAATTCACACAATTACGTACTACAGATACATTCATCTAAACTTTCACACACTAACAAAGAAATGTATCTCTTTTTTTAAACCAGGAAAGTTAGTTCTTACAAGAACTTTTTTTTTTCTTCTTTCTTCCTTCATATTTTTTTTTTGGTTTTTCTAACAATTTTGTGATTTTTGGGGTTTTTCTGGAAAAAAAACAAAAAAAAAAACAGGAGGAACCAAACAATGATCTTCAGGGAACAAAAAAAACCAAACAAAAAAAAAAATAGCAAATGTGACTTTCTTGCCGGCGGCAGATCAGATCGATCGATTGCTCACCGTAGCACAAAGTCGCATTGCACTTACTGCAGAGCACTTTTAAATATTGAAATTGAGGACGGATGTCCAAGTTATGGGCTGATGGATGCACTCTTGAAGTGCTCGGCTGCGATGAGGTGGAAGGCGCAGGAGCAGGAGTGTTTCTTATCCGTCGGCACTCTTGTCGTGCAAGATTGTTTGGATGAAGGGTCCTAAGGTGCATCATCATACTTGCCGTGCCGCACGAGTATTTCTTGTTAGGATCCCCTCGCAACAGCACTCTTTTGCAAATCTTGCACGTGACCAAGGTGGCGTTGGTCTTATTCTGCCCCTCGGGGAAAAGTAAAAAATTTCCACACCACTGAAGAAAAACGTTCTTTGGGTGGTGCCTCCACCAAAAATTCATCCTCAGATGAATGAGGAGATGCAGGTGATGCCTGCTGCCCTGAAGCCATTTTTAGTTTTAAAAAGTTAGAGCTAAGTGTAAACTTAGTCTAAAAAATCTTCTTCTCTGCAAAGAGATGCTCCTCCAAAGAAGGTCAAAGAAGAATGATTGAATTTTCTGGAAAAAAAAAAAAAAAAAAAACAGGAGGAACCAAACAATGATCTTCAGGGAACAAAAAAAACCAAACAAAAAAAAAACTAGCAAATGTGACTTTCTTGCCGGCGGCAGATCAGATCGATCGATTGCTCACCGTAGCACAAAGTCGCATTGCACTTAGTGCAGAGCACTTTTAAATATTGAAATTGAGGACGGATGTCCAAGTTATGGGCTGATGGATGCACTCTTGAAGTGCTCGGCTGCGATGAGGTGGAAGGCGCAGGAGCAGGAGTGTTTCTTATCCGTCGGCACTCTTGTCGTGCAAGATTGTTTGGATGAAGGGTCCTAAGGTGCATCATCATACTTGCCGTGCCGCACGAGTATTTCTTGTTAGGATCCCCTCGCAACAGCACTCTTTTGCAAATCTTGCACGTGACCAAGGTGGCGTTGGTCTTATTCTGCCCCTCGGGGAAAAGTAAAAAATTTCCACACCACTGAAGAAAAACGTTCTTTGGGTGGTGCCTCCACCAAAAATTCATCCTCAGATGAATGAGGAGATGCAGGTGATGCCTGCTGCCCTGAAGCCATTTTTAGTTTAAAAAAGTTAGAGCTAAGTGTAAACTTAGTCTAAAAAATCTTCTTCTCTGCAAAGAGATGCTCCTCCAAAGAAGGTCAAAGAAGAATGATTGAATTGGGTGGGGTCTTTCAATAGTTAGAACAGGAAGTGCAATGAAGCAATCAAATCTCTTTTTTGCAGGTCACATGGGATCCACGCACCCTGCGCATAGGCAGCACGCACCCAGCGCGCATTCGCGAAATTGAATACATTTTTTTTATAGGATTAGATGTAAAAATATATTCGTTTTAAGACTAGTTTAGAGTTTGTCTTCAATTAATATTCACATGAAATACATATATATATGTTTTTAAAATGTTAAATATTCCACGGGATCCGCGCACCTACCACGTCATAGACGCATATGACGCATCGCGTAAACGCGTAAACGTCGCGTCACGTACATCGAACGTGTCGCGTATAGGCTGGGAGTCGTGTACCAGTCGCATTGCAATCGCGCACTAAACACATACCCAACGCATACCATGCGCGGATGATATCGCGTAGGGGTCGAGAACGGTGCGCATAGGGTGTGCGGATCTAAAAAACATGGAAAAAATATGTATAAAATAAAGTTTTGAACATATAGTTACAAAATATTTTGAAAAATATAAAAAAATATGTTTGAAAAACCCATTAAATTCAAATAATAGTTTTTAATTTTTAAAAGAATTAATTGAAAAAATAAGTTTAAAAAATGGTGATAAAAAAGTATTTAAAAAAAAACATAATTAATGAAATTGACACACTGAATTTGAAAAATATAGAAATCCAATCAAAATCATTAAACATGATATCTTCAGAGATAAGTTAAAGATAGGAATTAGCATTTAAAAAACCTTTCAAATTCACAGAAAAAACATAGGTTTCATGCACGTTATAGTTAGGAATTGACATTTAAAAAACCTTTGAAATTCACTGAAAAAACCAAAGGTTTCAGGGGTGTTATAGTTAGGAATTGGCATTTAAAAAAACCTTAGAAATTCACAAAAAAACCATAGGTTTTAGGGGCGTTATAGTTAGCTGGACATTTCCCTCGTACAAAACCCTAGAAATTCCCCTGTTATAGTTAGTTCAGCTAACTATAACTCGCGCCCCCGCAATGCACTGCTGATGACGTCACATATTACACCACTCATGACATGGTCAGTGACATCACTGATGACATCACTGATGACATCTCAAGTGACATCACTGATGACATCACTGATGACATCATCCAGTGAATGTGTGTTTTTCTGAAAATTAAATATGTTTAATATATATAGGGAAAGGCCTGTGGAAGAATGAAAGGATGTACAAGTGTGTGAATGGATGATTTTCTAGGTGCGTAACTGACTCTATAAGTGAGTCATTAAATGTATATTACTGCAGACTAGTGACTAAACTGTATGAATGTCTGTATGTGTCTGTGTGTAGGTGTATAAGTGGCTGCATGGGTTATTGATTGGTTGTCTGAGTATCTGTATGGGTGCCTGAGTGTTTGTGTGGGTAGGGTGTGTGTGACTCTATGCATAGATGTGTGAGTGGGTGATTCTATGGGTGCATGGTTTTAAGAGTACATCTGTGATGGACTGTTTGGTTGAGTGAGTGTATGTATGGGTGTGTTAGGGATTGAATGTATATCTCAGTGCTACATGTGTGACTAACTACATATGTGAAAGGCAGTATATATGTGTGTAAGAGTATATAAGTGGGTATATGTGAGAGTGTGTGATTGTGAGAGTGGCTGTATGGATGAATGTGTGCTTGCATCAATGATTGTATAAGAGCGTAAGAATGTGGTACTATTTTTATGATTAAGTGAACTTGAGTGTGTTTAACTGTATAGGTGAGTAAATTGGACTGTGTTTAATTACTTGCACGACTGACTAGGTGTGTCAGTACCTCAATGGATGGATTCTAGGATTTTGTACGAGGGAAATGTCCAGCTAACTATAACGTCCCTAAAACCTATGTTTTTTTCAGTGAATATATATATATATATATTATCTACTGGCGGTCGCCAGTAGATAGTTATAGTTACAACCTACTTTCCATAGGAAATCTCAAAATTCTATTTTGAATAACTTTGGTGCCGGTTGACGAATCCTCGTGAAATTTTCAAAACAAATGGGGCGCTCCGTTCAGCTCCTACCCTGAAAGTCTTGGGGTGATTCGTCAAGCGGCGGCCGAGAAAAAGGGGGGTCCCAAAACGCATTTTCCCCATGCATTTTTCCATAGGACCTTTAGTCGCAGCTACAGCCCGAACGGCTGAACAGAATTACGTGAAATTTGGCAGACAGGTAGCCATAAGGTCAAGGAAGTGCCTTTTGCAGGTGTAAATCTGTTCAGTATTTCCTGAGAAAATAGCATTTAAAAGCATATCAATATCTATACGCGCGCACAGTGCGCGCACTGTGCGCGCACCCTGCCGTGCGCGAGCGCAATTCTGATTGGTTGTTAGATGTCGGTAAACATTCGAACCGGTCGAAACCAGGAAGTGTCGGCCGCCATTTTGTCTCTCGCAGTCTGAGGGGGTGAAAAACAAAGGCGGAGAACGTGAAAAGGGGCAGAGTGGACAGTTCCTGACCCCCTAGCCTTGGTCAGGGGGTCACACAAGGACCCCCAAGGGAGAAAAAAACAACTTTTTTTTTTTTAAATCGCGAGGTGCGCGCACGGTGCGCGCACGGCACACACGGCACGCGCGCGGCACGCACTGCAAACTGTGGGCGCTTGGTGCGCGCACGGTGAAAAACCTGAAAAAAGGAAAAATGTATAAATACATAACTTAGCATTTAAAAAACCGTACAAATTCACTGAAAAAACCATAGGTTTCACACACGTTATAGTTAAGAATTAGCATTTAAAAAACCTTGCAAATTCACTTAAAAAAACCATAGGTTTCACACATGTTATAGTTAGCTGGACATTTCACTCGTAAAAAACCAATGAAATTCCCCGTTATAGTTAGTGCAGGCAACTATAACTCACGCAACTGCAATCCTCTGCTGATGACGTCAGATATTACATCACTGATGACATATGTGTCTTTCTGAAAAATAAATATTTGTAATATATGTATAGCTAAAGATTAATGGAAGAAGACATGGGTAAATAAGTGTCTAAATACAGTGATGTAATATCTGACGTCATCAGCAGAGGATTGCGATCGCGTGAGTTATAGTTGCCTGCACTAACTATAACGGGGGAAT
The DNA here is from genome assembly GCF_964204655.1 of Triturus cristatus. NCBI lineage: Eukaryota > Metazoa > Chordata > Amphibia > Caudata > Salamandridae > Triturus > Triturus cristatus. The sequence continues at coordinate 453,108,187 of NC_140587.1, forward strand.
TTCATTGGTTTTTTACGAGTGAAATGTCAAGCTAACTATAACATGTGTGAAACCTATGGTTTTTTAAGTGAATTATATATATATATATATATATATATATATATATATATATATGTCCAAAAAAAACAAAGATAACGCACGCTCAGAGGTCAGCTCTTTATTCTCTTCAAAAATCGCTACGCGTTTCGACACCCAATGTGTCTTGCTCACACGATATTCTTTAGTTAAACTAAACGTGCATATATACATTGTAAATCATAAACATGGAAGAAGTACTATTGTTTGACCATTCTTCTAAACAATGTTACCATGGCAGCCATTTTGGAACAGGTACAAATTAAAGCATTCCTAAGGACAGTGGCCACATAAATGTTGCATTTGCGCTTAATTTTCATCACAGTATATACTAATATTGTAATATTGTCATTGAAAACGTATACATTTAGCCTGGTATACATGATAAATCTGATTATTTATATGCATGTGCTTTTTCTACATCCGAGGCCGGTGTTAATCTAACTGTGGTTAACACTGAAATTTTACGTGATGGAAAGTGCTAAAACGCGCAACACTTGTATACGTGAGGCTGATTGCACTGATGAATATACAAACGGACTAGTGCCATTTTGGAGTAGGTACCCAGTAATACATACGTGGTGTTCATAGCCACTACAGTATTTCGTATGCGCTCATTGATTATCGTCACAGACTCAAATAATGCTGCCAATGGATACGCATAGAAAGAATCTAGTTCACATTATACCCCTTATTATTTGAATGCATGTGCTTTGTTTAGTCCGAGCAACAGGTATGGTTATAAATGCATTGAAATTTCACGTATTAACTCATTTGAAGTGCATAAAAATTGCATTTCGGCAAATTAATAAGGTTTATAAATATTTGAGTGGACTAGTGCCCCAGAATCATTCCTGCCATGTAAAGAAACCCCACTCTATCCATGAACGCCAAATGGCACAAAATTAATTCCAAATTATGCTTCTCTAACAAAGTGACAACACACCAAAATTTTACTACAAAAAAGATTCTACTACAAAAAAGAGATTCTAGTGATTCTATATATTTTTTTTTTCTCCAAAAAATGTTTTTTTTCTTCTTTTAAATACAGTTTGGAATACAAAAATACACAAACAATGAAGTGTAATTCTTATCTTATTGAAAGTGCAGCTGGCAATCCTTGTGAAGAAAAGGGTAGGGAACCCGTGCAATATCTTGAAAAGTGATGGGTCCCTTCCTTTCCTCCTAGACAATAAGAAAGAAAAAATGATTAAAACCAAAGACAGCTCGAACAATGATTGACATTATAATCTTGTTTGACAGTATCGAGATGTCTGAATAATCATAAAAACAGCATGAAGGAGAAACACATTTGAGGAGACCTAACCCTTAGTCATCATGTAGGTGAGTTGCCAGTTCCTCATCAAGGTTGTGTCCCCCCGGAAATCTAGTTTCCAATTCCATTACCCATTTGGATTCTCTCTTCCTTAGGATTAATTCTCTATTCCCTCCTCTCTTACCTAGATTCACCTGTTCTATGGCAAAGAATTTCAGGAGGGAGTTATTTGAATGGTGTTTATCCTGAAAGTGTTGTGCGATAGGATAATGAAGGTCTGTATTCGTAATGGCTCTAAGATGTTCTTGAATACGTTTCTTGACCATGCAGGTTGTGCTCCCTACATACCTGAGTTTGCATGGACATTCAAGTACATAGATCACAAAGTTGGTATTACAGGTCAAGAACTGTGTTATGATCTTATTCTGTCCTGATCCCACAACTTCAAATTCTTTGACCATGTGGCTAGATTTGCATGCTCTGCAATGCCCACATGGATAGAAACCTTTGATATTATGTAGGTTTCTATTGGGGGTTTCAGTAATGTCACCCTTGACCAAAAGGTCTCTCAAATTTTTACCTTTCCTGTATGTAACTAAAGGTCTGTCACTGATACTGCCACCTATGATAGAATCTGATTTAAGAATTTTCCAATTGTCAGCCAAGATCTTGTGAATCTGCTTGGATCTATGATTGAATATTGTTATTACCCTGGTCTGTGCTTCATCATTTTCAGTGTACTCAAGAGCCTTCGATCTGCTGATATCCTTGATTTTGTTAGCGGCTTTTTTTAAAACCCATTCTGGGTACCCACGCTCCTTGAATCTAACTAGCATGGTTTCTTGCTCTTGTGCAAAAGCCTCATCCGTGCTACAGTTTCTTCGTGCCCTCAGTAGCCCCCCAAATGGAATGCTCCATTTCAATGTCTCAGGATGGGCACTGAGGGCATGAAGTAAACTGTTACTGGCCGTTTCCTTCCGATGTAGGCTTGATACTAGATTACCATTCTGTACCGTGATGAGGGTATCAAGGAATTCAATTCTATTTCTACTCATATTCGATGTTAATTGTATGTTGTATGTGTTGTTGTTCAATTTATTGATGAACTCTATAGCTTCTTTTTCATTGCCCTTCCATATAATGAAGAGGTCATCAATATACCTCATCCATACCCTGACTTGGTTAAAGTCAGAGTCGAGATCTTTATCTTTCCGAAGTTCTTCCTCCCACTTCCCTAAGAAGAGGTTTGCAAAGCTTGGAGCGAAGCATGTCCCCATTGCAGTGCCTCGCACCTGCTTGTAAAGCTCACCATTAAACAGAAAGATATTGTTGGTGAGGCATATCCTCATCATGTCAGCCAACATTTTTGTGTGTTCAAGGTAGCAGCATTTTTTGATCTGTCAATATCTTTGGTGCGTTTGACAAATCTTCGCAAAATTTTCAAAACTAATGGGGCGCTCAAGCCAGCTCCTGTCTTGAAAGTTTTGGGGTGATTCGTCAAGCATGGCCGAGAAAAAATTGTGTTTCTAAAACGCTTTTTCGCCATGTTAATTTCTATAGGAAATTAGGAGCAGGCTACAGTCCGAACTGCTGAACCGAATTACACCAAATTTGGTAAAAACTTAGCTCTTGATTCAGAAAGCGACCTTTTTTTAAATGGTGTAAATCCATCTAGTAGTTCCTGAGGAATTCAAAAATAAAAGATATCAATATCTGGTGACAGCTGTGGATCCGCGAACCCTCCCGATAACAAGCTTGTCTCTGATAGTGTTGGCAGCCATCTTGTGACTCTGTAGAACCGAGTCACAAGAAAAAAGGTGAAAAAACATGATAAGGGGGCAGGGTATAAACACCCTTACCCCACAGGGCCTCAAAAAGCATTTTTTTCTTGGCAGGATCCGCATATGGTAACTGAATCCTGCTGCAAAAAAAATAAAAAAACGGAGCGCGCTCTCCCGCGCTTTGTTTCAATAAGATTCGTTATGGGTCAGGTCCCGGGGCCAATGTTGTTAATATATGCGGGGACTGCATGTGCCCCCGCAGCCCCAGGGACCTCCACCTCCCCGAGGCTTTTTAAATATTATGCGGAGGCAGTGGCGGCTGGTGACATCTGAAAGAGGTGGGCGTAAACTTTCTATTGGACTGCACCGTAGTGATGGAGCCCAGCTAGCGAGCCCAAACATCTTAAGGGGGGTTCGGAGGGTTTTCCCCAGAGAAAATTTTGAAAAAAATGTGGGTAAATGGTGCATTTTCAAGCAAATTTGAGAAGCACAGAGAGTAGAGCTACAATCACACATAGAGCCTGCTACAGCACTGTGAATAGAGCAGTAGATAAGTGGGAGAACTAGAAACAAATAGAAGTGACATACAGACACCCCAAACAAAGGATGCTCCATACCCAGATGAGCGCAATTGGCAATTGAAAATCATAAAATAAAGGGCACACAGAGTATACACATGGAAACAGAAATACCCGAAATACCACACACACACTCAGCAGCAAGCAGAACGTGGACATCAAATACAAACAAAAGGCAGGCCCAAATACAGAAATTGTCACAGACACTCCAAAACGCTAAATATCACATACATATTAAATGGCATAAAGAACAACTGGCACAAACATACACACACATACCGTCTGGAATATAAAGATAAACAGTAAACACAATAAATGCTATACGTACAAACAAAATGGAACACATCCACCCAAATGACAACAACACCCACGCACCAAAAACTCAAACGTACATACTACCAAAGAGGAGACAGAAACTAATTAACAGATATACAAGTAAATTAAATAAACTCCAAATAGCACAAAACAAGTGAAATACATACAAACCAAAAGGCACACAAGATTAATCTAAACCCACATGTTCAAAATCTGCACGAGACACTGTGTCAGAAGATTTGGGCTGAGTGAGGAGGCTGTGGACATTCAGTCACTCTACCACTGCGACAGCCGATACCCAACACAGACCCGCAAGCATGACCGACGAAAATTAAACATCGCTATTAGCTTTAAAAAGAAAGTCACAACGCTAAAACCTAACACAGGAACTGGCAACACACAAGCTGAGGGCCATTTTGCAGGAAAATATGTTTAGAAACAAAGTGTTGCAGCATGAAAGTGATTTCTTTTCTTTAGCCCTGTTACTAAGTTTAATTAAAGTAACTATTCAGAAAGAAGTCTGAGCTGAGATAGGCGAAAAATGCCTTTTTGCACACCAAAATACAGTACTTACGTTTACTCGATCTACAGAGCTGGATTCAAAGCACAGACAAAGCATATGGCATAAATAATGCATCCAGCAGAGCGTAGGAGTATAAACGTACAAGTTTAGAAAACACATAAACTCTCACCTGAAGATGAAAATGGTGCGTGGCAGGCAGTCACAAAGGAAACCTTCTGATTTACAGGACATGTTTACACCACACATCACCTGACTCGGAGGGTGGGACTGGGGGAGTCTGGGAGTAACAGAACACAACACGAGTACCATTTCCTGGGCATAGGCGCTGTTTTGTAAAAGCATGGCACTGCTCAAACGGCACAGCTGCTCTCCAGCTCCATGCATACCACTTTAATCAGGAAAGTAAACACGCCTGTCTATGTACATTTCTGGTCACCAGCTAATAACTTTCAGAAGCACAAACCTTTTGTGAAATATTTTCCAGAAGTTGGTGTAGTTTAGCGCTGCATAAGTCACTCAGTAACACTAAGTCAGTCAAGTCGTCCCATAATTTACATTCATTATGTTCATTTCTGCTAACCTACCATATCTGCATGCACATATATACAGATATTTACAGTTTTAGACTGAGCACTCGTGATCTGGAGGTTTTGGAGCACTTTAAAACAACACGTTACATTGAAAGAGGTCTGATTTATGCACAGGGTCATTAATTGGCTTGCCCAGAGTCACAGGATGGTTGAGCTAACGCCGTGACTTGAACTTTGCTCACCTGTTCATAAGAGGCAGCTGGGGATATCACGCTAAACCCTGCCACTCAGCCCTATGCGTGTGCACATTGTCTAACTGGCAGAACAGCAGCTACCCCTTGATACTGCACATGTTAGAATTACTTTTCAATTCAGTTGCTGTTCAGCACCCACATTAGCTGTAAATGTGTGACGGCCACCAGCTAGAGCATTCACCTTATTGATTTTATTGGCCACCTTTGCCCAGCACCTCTGTTCCCGGTTTCTTGCTCCATTAGGATGGCAATGGGGAAAACGCATTTATGAAAAACGCTTCAATGTTTTTCCACCATCGCTCGAATCTGTCATGCAGCATTTCTCTACAGTTTCTTTGATATAACCGTACTGATTTGTCCCCTCTGGAGCAATATCCTGTTGTGACTAGCGGTGCAGGCCAGGGCAGTGCGCTGTTGCAGTAATATGGGCCAGATGTACGGGGCAGAAAGGTGTGAGGGATGCAGTAGTACAGTGTGTTCCCATATTGTGAAATATTGTGCTTTCTTCGAGATTTGTACCTCTCATTAGTTTCCCTTTGCCTTTTTTATTACTAGGAGGTGCATTTGCAGAGTGGTGTGAAAAGGGGGTGTGGCCACGGACCACTCTCAGCAATCCAGCTGTGTGTGGCTAACTAGAGATGACAGGAGGGCTAGTTGGCCCCCAGGGACCCTCAGGAGGCAAGGGGACTTAATTCCCCAACCAAGATCGTGCCAGGAGGCACGTTTGCAGAGTGGTGGAGAAAGGGGTGAGGCCTGTGTCCACCTCTGAGCAATCCCACTATCTGGAGCTTACTGAAGGTGTCAGGTAGGCTAGTTGGCCTCTAAGGACCCCTAGCATTGAAGGGGACTTTAATCCGCATCCAAAAGCATGCCAGGGAGCGCGTTGGCAGAATGGTGGGCAAAGGGGGCATGGCCTGATGTGAAAACTTACCAGTGCTACTGTGTCGAACTTACTGGAGGTAATAGGAGGGATCGTTGGCCCCCAAGGACGTCCTACGCAGCGGAATTCATGAGCGCTGGTTGGATGCCCAGCCTCCATTCTGCACCACTCTGCAAACGTGATTAATACGTTATAGTTATAAATTAGCATTTAAAAAACCTTAGAAATTCACTGAAAAAAACATTGGTTTCAGGGACGTTAGAGTTAGTAATTAGCATTTAAAAACCTTTGAAATTCACTGTCATCTGTCATCAGTGATGTCATTTGAGATGTCATCAGTAATATCATCAGTGATGTCACTGACCATGTCATGAATGATGTAATATGTGACGTCATCAGCATTGCAATGCATGGGCGCGAGTTATAGTTAGCTCAACTAACTATAACAGGGGAATTTCTATGGTTTTCTATGAGTGAATGGTCCAACTAACCATAACATCCCTTAAACCTATGGTTTTTTTCAGTGAATTCAAAGGTTTTATAAATGCTAATTTCTAACTATAACGTGCTTGAAACCTATGGTTTTTTCTGTGAATTTTTAAGGTTTTTTAAATGCTAATTTCTAACTATAACATGCCTGAACCCTATGTTTTTTTCTGTGAATTTCTAAGGTTTTTTAAATGCTAATTTCTAACTATAACGTGCCTGAAACCTATGGTTTTTTCAGCGAATTTCAAAGCTTTTTTAAATGCTAATTTCTAATTATAACGTTCATTAAACCTATCTTTATTTCTGTGTTTTTTAGTTATCAACCCATTCTCAATTTGGTGAAAACTGCAAATCTCGCCACTCTTCCATCGATACCTTACGCCAACAAAATCGCCACAAATGAGAGCCACAACAAACGCCAATGAGATGCAAAGTAGGCGTTCCCGTGCAAAAACACACAAAAACACCACTTCCCCATATTTTCAACGACCAGCCAAATCTGCAATGCGATCCAAAAAGCAGGCGATAAGCCGAGTTAGCAGTAACAAATTAACATCAACCTTTAACTGGTGTAAGGAGGTCGACTATCTACTCCATGAATTGGACCCAACTCACAGCCACATCTAAAGACCAACACGTGATAGAGCTACTGATCATGCAAGTCTGACACGCAACAAGACCACAAAACCCAGCGCCACCACCACCAGAACCTCCCCCCCGCACCACCTCCCCATCTACCACCGAGGCAGCACAAAACAGGACAACGGACCTTCCCAAAATGCCATGCCCCTCAGCCACACAATAGCTGAATGTTGGAAGATGTGGCAACCAACTATAGATGAAGGAGGCAAGTCACCCATCAACAATAAAGCACACAATGCCAAGTGTAACACTGATATGCTGCACAGACCTCAATATGCAAAGCACAAACCTCTCCATGTGGAGATATACTATTGATACTGATAGTGTAGTGCACAGTGGACGCAACCATGTTACCTCAGGCAGTGGGGAAGATCTCGGTCATGTAGCTGTGTTGTCCCCCCCTGGAAGCAGAAGCGGAGTGGGCTGCTCCAACATATGCCACTCCAGCATAGGAGTATGAATAAATAGGCCAGACCCTAGGCGTGGTCACTTGAGGGAAGACCAACGAGTCTGTCACAGCAGCAGCCCTCACACTAGCACGTGGCTGCTGCCATAACCGCGGGCCTCATTGACACAGGCCCCCTGCGAACCCAGCAGCACAGCCCCGCAGACTTATGTCTGTACCAACTACTCCCTTCGATCTACACTGTGGACAGCAGCGCTCCCAATTCAGATGCAGTGACGATTGCAGATGTCACAGTCCAGTTCGCAAGACACGTTGCTCCCAGTGCGGCCCACCCAGACCACGCATCATCGCACGGTGTGCACACGCTGTGTGCTTCAGGTGCTACTAACTCACTGCATCATAAATCATCACCACGTGGCTGTGCGCCCATCTGGACCGCTGCCTCCGCCCTACAGTGGGGTTACACAGTTCACAATTCAAGATTAGTAGCAACGCAAATTATGTAAGAGACTATAATGGGTTAAGAAGACCAAATGCAGCTCAAGTCAACGTCACCTGCCTGTGGGCCTTTGCTGACTGCTGCCTCCGGCCTACACTGTGGAAGACCAGCGACACGTGGTGCCAACTAACCCTGTTCAACACAAGCCGATCCCACTTGTGTAACTGTGTCCTGAGTCCTGAATGGCAGCGACCACAGCACCAGACTCCCTTTGATCAGTGAGGGGTATTTCCACTGAACCTGCACTACGCAGGCCGGTGGGGCCACCAACATATGCACGTGGCTGTGGGCCCTTGCTCACCGCTACCTCTGGCCTACTGTAGGAGAGTAGGATCTGCCTCATATGTTGCCCCAACTTTTTTCCTGATGTTTACACTGGTTTCTGGCTATAGTCTGGCTGGGACCCTGCTAATCAGGGCTCCAGCCTCTCTGTTCTCTCTAAACGACATGGAGTGCATATTAGGTGCACTAGTGATTGGATACTGTGGTGCCTTATGAGTCCCTAGTATATGGTACCTTAGGTACCAAGGGCATAGGTACTTCATAGGCCTACCAGGGGCTGAAGCATGGATTATGCCACCCCTGGGAAGCAGACTAAATCTGACACCACAGGCCTGCTACTGCAGCCTGGGTGAGGTGGTGCTAGCATTCCTCACTGAGATATAGGTTCACTATATCTCTCCTGCACACACATTTAAGCCTATCAGTCACCCCTAAGGCAGGCCCTATCAATCCTGAGGGCAGGGTGCTTGGTTTCCATGTGAGGGGGTGCCTCTGCCTGAGCAGGGCCCCTCTGGAGCTCTCAGAGTCCATTCTCTGGGGTTGTTTGTGAATGCGGTCAAACCCTATACTCTTAAGTGCATTATAACCTTGCGGTAAATGCTAACTTTGGAATGGCTACATCAAAACATGTCGTGTTTGGTGTCAAACGCTTTGGAATCATACACCCACACTAGTAACTGGTATGGGAGTATGATCCCCCCCTTCTAGAGGGATAGACATGTACCTACTGAGGTAACACGGTAGAAGCCTGAAGAGCCCTGGCATCACAAAATGGATGCCACCAGTCACAGACACTGGGATGACCGAAACTTGCAGTGGAGGAAGCCCAACAATAGGTATCCTGTCACAGGGAGGTGTGACCACCTCCCAGACAGGGTTTAGTGTATTGGGGATGGGTGGGTGCACTCCTAGAGTGCATTGAAGTCCTGCACTGGGGGAGCAGTAGGCTCCTCTGTGCATACACCAGTTCAAACCGGCTCAGGGGCTACCTGTCCCTGCTCTGGCACGCAACTGGACAAAGGGAAGTGGGTGTAGCCACCCACTCCCCTGACCCTCCCATAGGTGGGGTCATAGAGCTAGTCCCTCTCTTCCTTCCAGTATAGGTTAGGGAACCCTTGACATTGCAAACTAGATACCCCTGGACGACGCTCTGAAGAAGAATCCCGGACCTTCGATGTTCCACTACCTCTGGAAGACTGAAGAATCTCCCTTAGAGTCAAGGAGTGACTCCCCTGCTTAGCAGGCACCAAAAACTACAAACTACGGTCGCAAACTCTACCGCTCCGCCAGAGCCCGAAGTCCCTGCAGCCCAGGAAGAGGATTTCCTGACTTCTCCAACGCAATCGTGAGTCCCCAGTGATGCTGAGGCAAGTGGACCCCACGAGTGACGAGGAACCGCAATCCCTGGGTACCATGCACTATTTTCGAGTGCAACCCCTTCACAATGTTCTATGAACCTGTGCTTTAGGCCACATATGGTCCAAGCCTCTAGCAGGGATCCCTCCAAAGATCAGAGGCCTACCCCATCCCGAGTGACCGTGGGCCCCCATTGAGTGGATCCTCCTGAGGCGTCTTTGCAATCCCTTGCCGGTTGGCTTGTGGGTCCCCTGAAGACTTTCCTACAATTCCAAAGGGCTCCCCTGATTGCTCCAGGCCTGCCCTGACTTACCCTCACTGGGTTAGTCTCCCAGACCCTGCTGGTCTGCATCACTGACTTTTTGTTATTTCCACAAGACTTGCTGTTACCAAGGCTTGTTGGCTCCAATCTGGTCACCGACATGGCAGTAAGCTGCAGACTTCGTGGGACACACTGAATCCAGCTCCTGGTTGTCGTCGACACCTCCTGGACCTCGTGGCTGAAGAGTCAAGACACCCGTGAACTACCTGAAAACACCCGACGACTGTGGGCATCCATCTTCCTTACCCCGGGTCACTGCCAAGTGACTTTGAACATTGTCCCCTCTGCTTTCAGGTCTTCCTTCTTCTGAATCCAGGCTTGGATTGCACTGGACACTTCTTCTGTCTTCACAAGCAGCAAGTCTTCATTAGCTCCCATTGAAAACGACGCCGCGACCGGACATCAAAAGACACCTATGCACCTGGCTTCTCTGGGTGAGGTAACTCCAGCACTATGGTGCTCCTGTGGGTGTTGGCTCTAGAACTACTTACCCTGTAAGTGACTTGCTTGTAGACTCTACCGAAGTGCCCTGAAACTCTTAACTTCTAACCGCGACTTGCCCCATTGAAGTCTACGGCGATTCGCGCCTGTGTTCACACACTGCACGCGTCCCCCGTGGGTATCCTACTTACCTGCCTTGGGTGGTTTTGTGAGGCCCCAACACTTCTAAAGGCCCTAGGCCTTGTCCCTTTGCAAGTCGTTATTCTTAAGTCTCTTATTTAGTATATGGTCTGGTACGCCCCTAGGGCCCCAGCCATATTTGTGCTTAATTTATTGCGAAACGTTGATTTATGCATATATTCCTGACTTCTAATCTCACAAGAGATTAGCAGAGAGTTGTTTAGTAATAAATGCATATATATTTGATATATATACCTGTGTGGTATCAAGATATTATGTGGTAAAACAAGCTGCTTTACATTTCTCTAAAGACTTAGCCTGAAGGCTGCTCTCCACAGCTACCACTAGGATAGCTTTCTTGAAAGGTTGTCTTAAACCTATCTACCATAAGAGTCGAATTGTACTGGTGCAAGGTGTCCACTTTAACTAGTGAACACGATATACCAGGCCAACTTCTCACACCTACACTGTGGGAGACCGGTGACAAATGGTGCCACTAACTGTCTTCAACACAAGCCAATCCCATATGTGGAACTGTGTCCTAAGTCCTGAATGGTAGTGACCCCAAATCCATGAGACAACCACAGCACCAGACCCCCTTCGATCAGTGAGGCATATTTCCATATGTAACGGCGGTGACATGTGGTGCCACTAACCCTGTTAAACACAAGCCGAACAATCCCACATGTGGAACTGTGTCCTAAGTCCTGAATGGCAGTGACTCCAACTCCGTGAGACAACCACAGCACCAGACTCCCTTCGATCAGTGAGGCATATTTCCATATGCAACGGCGGCGACACGTGGTGCCAATAACTCTGTTCAACACAAGCCAAACAATCCCACATGTGGAACTGTGTCCTGAGTCCTGAATGGCAGTCACCCCAAGTCAATGGCAGCGTCCACAGCAGCATACTCCCTCTGATTAGTTAGGCATATTTCCATATGCAACGGCGGCGACACGTGTTGCCAATAACTCTGTTCAACACAAGCCAATCCCACATGTGTAACTGTGTCCTGAGTCTTGAATGGCAGTCACCCCAAGTCCGTGGCAGCGACCACAGCACCACAGTCACTTCGATCAGTGAGGCATATTTCGATATGCAAGGCCAGCAACACGTAATCCCACTAACCCTCTTCAACACAAGCCGATCCCCCATGTGTAACTGTGTCCTGAGTCCTGAATAGCAATCACCCCAAGTCCGTGGCAGCGACCACAGCACCACACTCCCTTTCATCAATGAGGGGAATTTCTATCTGCAACTACAGACTCCAGTAGGCAACTAACTATCACAGTCCTACACCCTACATATTATCCTTTTAGTATCCTCGCTTCAAGAATTGTATTTTTTATATCAGTTATAGCTTTACTACAATGACCAAATTAATCTTCAAATGCAAACTAACATGGAATAGCAGTCTACACTACAGGCAGTACAGCTCGCAATTCCAATTTTAAATGCTAATTTCTAACAACAAGATTGTACTCAGAAAATACAACACTTCCTCAATGTATTCTATACTTATTTCATCTTTTCATCATACGCCTACAATGCACTCAGTAGGGCTCACAATGAAAATTATTTCTTCATTCATTAACTACAGAGTCCACTAGGCAAGTAGCTATTACAGGCCTCAAATCTACATAATATCCTTTTAGTATCCTTTCTTCTTGAACATTTTTTATACCAGTTATAGCTTTAGTACAATGACCAAATTCATTTTCAAATACAAATGAAAACTCAGCAGTCTACACTGCGGGCAGCAGACCTCACAATTTGAATTTTGGACACGTGGTACCAACTAACACTGTCCAACACAAGCCGATCCCACATGTGTAACTGTGTCCTGAGTCCTGAATGGCAGTGACCCTAAGTCCATGGCAACGACCACAGCACCAGACTCCCTTCGGTCAGTGAGGCATATTTCGATGTGCAAGGCCGGCGACACGTAGTCCCACGAACCCTCTTTAACACAAGCCGATCCCACATGTGTAACTGTGTCCTGAATGGCAGTCACCCCAAGTACGTGGCAGCGACCACAGCAGCATACTCTCTTTGATCAGTTAGACATATTTCCATATGCAAGGCCGGCAACACGTAGTTCCACTAACCCTCTTTAACACAAGCCGATCCCACATGTGTAACTGTGTCCTGAGTCCTGAATGGCAGTCACCCCAAGTCCGTGGCAGCGACCACAGCACCAGACTCCCTCTCATCAGTGAGACATACTTCCATATGCAAGGACACAGCACGTGGTGCTACTAACCCTGTTCAACACAAACCGATCCCACATGTGTAACTGTGTCCTCCGTCCTGAACGTCAGTGACCCGAACTTCGTCACAGCGACCACAGCACCACACTCCCTTCGATTAGTGAAGGGTATTTGCATATGGAAGGCCGGCGACACTTGGTGCCACTGAACCTCCACTATGCAGGCCGGTGGGGCCACCAACGTATGCACGTGGCTGTGGGCCCTTGCTCACCGCTACCTCTGGCCTACACTACGGTCAGCACGCCTCACAATTCAGATAGAGTCCTGATTCCACATGACGCAGTACAGTAGCCAAGACACATTGCTCCCAGTGCGGCCCGTCCACACCAAGCATCATCACAGGCTCATGCAGTCTCAATGCTTCTGGTGCCACTAACCCTCTCTAACACATGTCAATCCCACATGTGCAACTGTGTCCTGAGTCCTGAATGGCAGTGACCCCAAGTCTGTGGCACCGACCACAGCACCAGACTCCCTTCAGTCTTATTTGTTGTTCTTTTCTTTAAATACATCTTTTTATATGTAAATCTATACATGACTAAGATTCTTCTTTGTCCAATCGCATGGCGACACGTAGTCCCACTAACCCTCTTTAACACAAGCCGATCCCACATGTGTAACTGTGTCCTGAGTCCTGAATGGCAGTGACCCCAACTTCGTGGCAGAGCCACAGCACCAGACTCCCTTCAGTCTTATTTGTTGTTCTTTTCTTTAAATAATTTTTTTATATGTAAATCTATACATGACTAAGATTCTTCTTTGTCCAATCGCACAGGGACACTTCCAGGCCCAAGAAGGTTGTTGGGGGTATGATGGTAATGTGGGAAGAGGGTGCGTTACCTGCTGATGTGGGGAGAGGCAGCGTCAAAGGGGTATATATCACAGAAAGAACTCCGATATGTTTTCACAAATGCCTTGGACAAATGCCAGGTGATGAACTGAATCACAAAATGGTTTTTCAATGCTTATGTAGTGTGAGTTATGAACAGTTCGCACCCAGGCTCGCAGAGGGCCAGCTGCGGCCTATCCGCTCGACTCACTGACGCAGTACTAGGAGCCGTCCGCGTCATTGTGCTTTTCCTGCCCTGTTACGTCTTACGCCACGCCACTGCGATTACGTTCCGACGTTAGCCCCACATAGCTACCTGTCGCAAGTGTACTCGCTGCTGGTGTGCAGGTCAGTGGTCTAGTTCTCAACATCTCACAGCCACTCCCTCAGGGCAGGTTTGCTCACACACCACACCCATCCGACACATGCGTCACAGGCCATGTGACCACGCAAATATAATAGATCGACAATGTCACATCCTTTATTGCCGGTGCTGACTAGATGGCGGACGCTCCATGTGTCTCAACCATAAAGAGTCTTTGAAAAGTTGCGCAGAAGGTTAGTCGCACCCTGATCTGTATAGCCGGCAGGGGCCTACCACCCCCTTGGCGCGGACTTCAGATGCACAGGGTTAGTACCACCCGAAGCTCATATGGCCATCAGGGGCCTACCACCACGTGGCACGCACTTGAGTTCCACAGGCTTAGCGGCCCCAAAAGCTGATGTGGTCTCCGCCATTGATGACTCAGCGACATGTGTGAGATCTGCCGGGCCGCGGAGAAGCTGATGTGGTCTCCGCCATTGATGACTCAGGACTCAGCGACATGTGTGAGATCTGCCGGGATGTGGAGAAGATGATATGGTCTCCGCCATTCATGACTCAGAACTCAGCGACATATCTGGGATGTGCGGAGTTTTGACTCCGGTGGCACCAGGTAATTATTTGCTCATGGATGCGCAGAGGTGGCAGTGTCTGTCTGTCTGTCTGTCTGTCTCTCTCTCTCTCTCTCTCTCTCTCTCTCTCTCTCTCTCTCTCTCTTCCTTCTTTTCCTTCTATCTCTCTAACTCTCTCTCTTCCTTCTCCCTTTCTCACTCCCTTTCTTTCCTTCCCTCTCTTTTTCTCTCTGGCTTTTTTTTCCTTCTCTGTTTCTCTGTGTCTCTCTCCTTTGATATGCCCATTACACACGTCCTTATTTTGTGCTTTATTTTCCAGGCTATGTCGTCGACATCCCTGACCCCACAGGAGTGTTCCGCCTAGTTGTTTTCTATTATTTTTTATACATTTTGTTTATTAATTTATCATTCATATATATATGTTAATAAAAAAATAAAGTGTGAAAATAGTTTTTCGTTTATCGTTTACATATATATTTATTTTAAAAAAAAGTTTGAAAAAACAAATTAATAACGTTTTTGGTTCTTCTCTTCACTGCTGTGTGACTCTTTCTTGTTCTTATTACTGTTATTTGATAGAGTCCACCATGGTGTTAAATTTTGGGGCACTTATCGCGGGAATACTGGTGACGTCTGCAGTTTGCACCAACTTCTGAATAGTGTGTTAGATTTATCTCAACTTTACTTCCATTAAAGTGCTGATAATGAAATGCAAAATAGATGTTCCAGTACAAAAAGACACAAGGTTCAACTTTGCGATTTATTCTAAATACTAAAATCCTGTATTGAATTGCATTGAGGTAGTGGCTGCACGTACAGTGTACACACAAAATCAATTAAGAAATCTCATTGTATTTATATTGATTGGGAATAGTGCGTCAGGTGCTGGATCTTGACGAGATACACTGCTCAGTTCGTATATTGTTCTGCACACGAAAAATATCACATCACAACTTTCACACCAACTGCAATGCGAAACAAATTCCGGTGATAAGCCACGTTAGCACCAGGGATTTTACACCTGCTTTCTGCTGGTGTTAAGCAGGACGACTACCTGCCCCATGAAACGGAACGCAGCCAAGAGCCACACCAGAACACCCACAGGTGCCATAGAGTCAATGAGCATGATACAGGGATACCCATGAGGGCTACAAGACTCATCGCAACAACTCCAGGACCGCCAATGTCCTCCTAACCCGCATCTGAGCAAGTGTGTCCCTGTGGTCATTGTCTTAGCATGATAGGCACGAGCCCTGCAACATCACAGTGTGCTGTCACCTCAGTGTTGGCAGTGAGCCTGGACATATAGCTACGCACGCATCCTCCTGCATGCACAACCTGCTTGTGCTGGCCCGGAGTACACAGGTCAGTGCAGGGGTGTGCCTATCCGGCAACATGAACGGGGTGTCTCGGACATGTCCGTGTACAGGAAGTGCGGTAAGTGTGTCTCTGTGTTCTGGTGTGGCCTGCCACAAAGGCCGCAGCACTCGATGTTGTAAAGTGGAATGCACCACCTCCAAACGGCACTGTGATGATGTAGTGTGAATGTAGCAGGACATGCGCGAATAGGTATTACAATGGTGTGCCGTACGAGTGCATGAGATACAACAGCGCACTGTAGAAAAGTGTGGGGGCTCGTGGGAGGGAGGAGCAGCTGTTTGGCAACGTAACACACAGTGAACTCGCCCATGTGCCACATGCTGGGCATCTCATCCATGATGACCCCGGTCGCATACATCCCACAACACCAACGACCGGCCTTTGTACACATCCTGTATGAATGCAGTGTGGTTTTCACTTCTATGCTCGTCCAGTGGTGTGATGTTGGAGGGTTGTGTGACTTGTGCTCCTTGTTGGTGTGTTTCATTTTGGCCATTGTTTGTCTATACTTATGCTGTACTTAATTGTGCATGTGTGCCATTCTGCCCATCTCCCCCCGTCCCCCCACTCCCTTCTTCTTCCTATTCCTGGTGCTGTTGTGTCTATAATTTTGTTGCTCCACACATAAACACACGTAAAGAACAAATTAGAATAGTTCCTTGATTCTTTTAGGTTTCAAAACTTCCCTCTATTGGTTTCTTTTTAATTTTCCATGTAAACCGTTTTTTTAATATTCAACAACACATAGAAGTCAGAAGTGCAACGTATTCTATCATCACACTTTCTAGAACATTCTACAACACGTGCAGGTTAAAAGTTCATCAATTTTTTTAAACTTAACAATATTTTTTTGCAACATTTTCTCGAACGTTTAACGGCACCTGCAGGTTAAAAGTTCACAATTGTTTTACGTTCGAACAGTGTCTTCCAAATGCAAGTAGCAGCTGTGGTCAGTTGAGCAAATTGTATCCTATGATATGTATTCCACGTTGAAACTGCTTTTTCTTAACCAATCACAAAGATGCTTTTCCACAAAACGAATGTGCATCCTACTTTTAAAAAAGAATGCTTTTCATCTCCCAATCACATATCGTTTTGTATGGCAAAACAAGTACTTCCCCATCTTTAAACATATCTCTTATTCTACCAAGGAACTGCATGAGCTACAGATATCTTTCCATACCTTCCAGCCATACCTTCAAAATGCTAGTGTAGATCGTAGGACATAGCTATATTTTCAGGTGCAAGAGGTATACAGAACACAGATGTATTGACTTAGACCTAGGCTTACAAATTGTGGACATTAAATGGTTTACACAGAGAAGATTGAAGTGGCACCAATTGCTACCTTTGGTTAAAACCTCTTTGCATCTTCCACACCCAGACCTCATGATTGTGCATTGTGGTGGAAATGACCTAGGCACATTGACGGGGCAGGTTTGGAAATGCTTATGAAGGACACCTTTGGACACCTCAGCTCGGCACCATGTGACTCTGGGCAATAGCTCACTTAACCCCTTCCATGCTCATGACGGAACGGTTCCGTCATGAGCCACGGTTGAGCTGTGCTCATGACGGAACCGTTCCGTCATGAGCCCGCCCGCGCTCGAACCCTTCAGCACCGCGGCGGAATTCGCCCAGCGCTGAAGGGGTTAATAGCTCACATAATTTCCACACCGGCCTCGAGGGCCTTCAGACCCATAGAGGTGAGTAGTTTGCGCTTTACAAATACCGTATTGATTTGATACGCGCAAATTTACCTTCGCACTCCCTGTATAACACCCCTTAAGCACCATACACAAGTTACAATGTTCGAAACAAAAGTTCCTCCGAGTAGGTATAACTACATGTTGACACTACTTGACAGATGTTTCACAACGGCCAGAGCACATGACTTCACAGCATATGACACACAGTTTGGACTCACGCTTTCATCCCCGACTCCAGAAGCACCTCAGCTTAACACCATGAGACTCTAGACCACGGGTACTCATAGTACGGCCCGTGGGCCGCCAGCGGCCCGGCAAGCCTTTCTTGGCGGCCCGCAGACCTTCCAGACATCGTACCGGTGTTTTTTATTTTTTTACAGTGCCAGCAAACACAGACTCTGCTCTGTGGGGGCCGGGCGATTCAAGTCATAGTCCGAGTGGAGCTCCAGGGGCGCTAAAAGGTGAAATACACCAAAGCCTCCTTATCATGCAAATGGTCTCTTAAAGACCTTTGAAGTACTCGGGTGGGGCTGTGTGTGCGCCCAGGAAGGGAAGCTGCCTCAGCTGCCTCACAAGCGGGGTGAAGTGACAAAGAATGACAGAGGACAGCAGGGTGGGAGAGTCGGGTGAGGTGACAGAGGGTGACAGTGGGCAGTAGGGAGAGACAGAAACAGACAGAGACAGATAGAGATAGAGACAGAGACAGATAGAGTTAGAGACAGACAGATAGAGACAGAAACAGATAGAGGCAGAGACAGATAGAAATAGAGATAGATAGAGACAGAGCCAGATAGAGGCAGAGACAGGAGCAGACAGAGCTAGATAGAGACAGAGACAGGGACAGACTGACAGAGACAGATAGAGGCAGAGACGGATAGAGGTAGAGACAGACAGAGACAGACAGCGATAGAGACAGAGAGAGAGACAGAGAGAGAGACAAAGATAGAGGCAGGGACATATAGAGGAAGAGACAGATAGAGGCAGAGACAGACAGAGATAGAGACAGACAGAGACAGAGACAGATAGAGGTAGAGACAGGGACGGGGCAGACAGATAGAGGCAGAGACAGACAGAGACAGACAGTGACGGAAAGGGAGACAGAGGGAGGAAGACAGATAGAGACAGGGGCAGACAGAGCTAGATAGAGGCAGAGACAGGGACAGACGGATCGAGACAGATAGAGGCAGAAACAGACAGAGATAGAGACAGACAGAGATAGAGACAGACAGAGACAGGTACAGAAAGAGCCAGATAGAGGCAGAGACAGGGACGGGGCAGACAGATAGAGACAGAGACAGACAGAGACGGAAAGGGAGACAGAGGGAGGGAGACAGAGACAGGGACAAACAGAGACAGGGACAGACAGAGACAGATAGAGGCAGAGACAGGGACAGACAGATAGAGGCAGAGACAGACAGAGGCAGAGAGACAGAGAGACGGAGAGGGAGACGGAGGGAGATGGAGGGAGACAGAGGGAGACAGGGAGTGGGAGGGAGAGGGAGGAAGGGAGACAGAGGGTGACAGAGAGAGGGAGGGAGGGAGACAGTGAGGGAGGGACACAGAGAGAGAGGGTGACAGAGAGAGAGGGAGACAGAGAGAGAGGGAGACAGAGGGAGGGAGACAGAGGGAGGGAGGGAGAGGGAGACAAACAGAGGGAGACAGACAGAGGGAGGGAGGCAGAGGGAGAGAGACAGAGAGGGAGACAGAGAGAGAGGGGGATAGAGAGAGAGGGGGATAGAGAGAGAGGGAGACAGAGAGAGAGGGAGACAGAGAGAGAGGGAGACGGAGAGTGGGGGAGACAGAGAGGGAGGGAGACAGAGAGGGAGGGAGACAGAGAGAGGGAGACAGAGAGGGAGGGAGACAGAGAGAGGGAGACAGAGAAAGGGAGACACAGAGAGAGGGAGACGGAGAGGGAGACAGAGTGAGGGAGACAGAGGGAGGGAGACAGAGGGAGGGAGACAGAGAGAGGGAGACAGAGGGAGGGAGGGAGACAGACAGAGACAGACAGAGGGAGGCAGACAGAGGGAGACAGAGGGAGGCAGACAGAGGGAGGGAGACAGAGGGAGGGAGACAGACGGAAGGAGACAGAGAGAGGGAGACAGAGAGGGAGGGAGACAGAGAGGGACGGAGACAGACAGAGGGAGGGAGAGGGAGGGAGGGAGAGACAGAGGGAGGGAGAGACAGAGGGAGGGAAACAGGGGGAGGGAGACAGGGGGAGGGAGACAGAGGGAGGGAGACAGAGGGAGGGAGACAGAGGAGACAGAGGGAGGGAGTCATGGGGGACAGAGGGTGGAAGAGGGAGACAGACAGAGGGAGACAGGCAGAGGGAGGGAGGCAGAGGGAGGGAGGCAGAGGTAGGGAGACAGAGGGCGACAGACAGAGGGAGAGGGACAGACAGATAGAGGCAGAGGGAGACAGACAGAGGGAGGAGGGCGACAGGCAGAGAGAGGAGGGCGACAGACAGAAGGAGACAGAGGGAGGGAGTCAGGGGGAGACAGAGGGAGGGAGAGGGAGACAGATAGAGGGAGACAGGCAGAGGGAGGGAGGCAGAGGGAGGGAGGCAGAGGGAGGGAGGCAGAGGGAGGGAAGCAGAGGGAGACAGACAGAGGGAGGAAGACAGAGAGGGAGATGGAGAGAGAGGGGGCGAGAGAGAGGGAGACGGAGAGAGAGGGAGACAGAGAGAGAGGGAGACAGAGAGAGAGGGAGACAGATAGAAGGAGACAGATAGAGGGAGACAGATAGAGGGAGACAGAGGGAGGAAGACAGAGGAAGGGAGACAGAGAGAGGGAGACAGAGGGAGGGAAAGAGAGAGAGAGGGAGACAGAGAGAGGGAGAGAGAGATAGAGGGAGGGAGACAGACAGAGGGAGGGAGGGAGAGAGAGAGAGGGAGAGAGAGAGAGAGAGAGAGAGAGAGAGAGAGAGAGAGAGAGAGAGAGAGAGAGAGAGAGAGATGTGTATGCCGGGTCCAGTGGCTCAGTGGACGAAGGCGTTTGCTGCAGGGGCCTGTGTTCCACCTCATGGTCACAGTTTTTTGTTGTTGCTCTAGCCCCACCCCCTACCCCAATGACCCCGCCCCCACAGTGCAGCCCTCGGCCACAAACCACACTGTAAATGTGGTCCCCGAGAGAAAGTTTTGAGTACCCATGCTCTAGACAATACCTCACATATTTTCAGTACCCCAGGACTTTCAAACCAGTAGGAGTCAGTAGTTCATCCTAGTAGGTATAAACACATGCTGACACTACTTCCTCAGGTGTGCTGCAGCGGCCAGGGCACATGACTTCACACCATAAGACACACAGTTTAGGCTCATGCTTTCATCCCCGACTTCCGCAGCAGCTCACCTTAGCAGCACCAGACTACACAATACCTCACTTAATTTCTGTACCCAGCACTTTTAGACCGGTAGGTATGAGTAGTTTGCTTCGCACCCCCTCTATAGCACACCCTAAACACCCCACAGAGGTTACAGTGCTCCTACTCTCCTCTTTCCTACTTTTTTCGCCTTTTTTTCCCTTACTCGCTTCGACAGAATCACAAAATGGCGGCCAACACTTCCTAATTGCAACCGCTCGCACCGCTCGCAGCCAATAAGCAGCAAGCTCGTAACGCCTCAGCCAATCAGATGGCAGAATTCCCAAATATCGATATCTGTAAATTTAGATATTTCTCAAAAACTACTGAACGGATTTACACCAAATAAACAAAAGCGAGCTTTCTAGACCAAGACCCTAGTCCCTGCCAAATTTGGGGTAATTCCGTTCACCCTTTCGACCTGTAGCCTTGTTTAAAGTTTCCTATGGAAATTAACATGGAGAAAACACGTTTTGGGACCCCCCTTTTTTCTCACCCCCCCCTTGACGAATCACCCCCAAACTTTCAGCATAGGAGCTGATATGAACAATGAATTAGTTTGGTCAATCTCATGAAGATTCATCAAACAACGCCAAAGTTATAAGCAAAACATGCTCTTCCTATGGAAACTTGGTCCTAACTATAACTACCTACTGGCAACCGCCAGTAGGTAATATATCTATCTATCTATATATATATATATATATATATATATATATATAAAAACGCACAATGAGGCCCATTGTTGGGGACGTAGCTTTATTCAGCGTCCAACAGTGCAGCATGCTTCCTTTCCCTAACGTTTCGGCACAGGTGGCCTTGATCACAGGGGTAAGTAGTTTCACAAAGTGCATTCATGCGTGCTTTTAAAAGGTGAAAGTCACATGACTGGAATATACAAACTTCAGCTCCCATAGTGCATTGTGAGTTCTTAGACTGAATACGATCTGGAAGTCCTCATTTTAAAACATGTGTACAATTCTTACTTGGCACACGCACTAATCCCATGGAGTTTTCTGTTGAAACCAGTCAGGTAAATTGAAATAATTCCATAGTGATGTCATTTTGTAAGTGGCCTGACAAAGCTTCGCTCCCCATCACGATCGTAGCAGAATGTTTTCCTGCTCGAATCCGAATTGCGTTTTGTCTCATCCAGAGCAGCTGCATATCAGCGGACGATTGGATTAAAAAGGAGGATGTGGCCCGGCTTGCTTCCTTCGACTGCGGTGCCTCTGAGGAAGTGAACTACGAAACGCGTCAGGTGGCAGTCGTATGCTAATAGACTGAGAAGCGAAGCTGAGCATACCAAATAAATGCTTTTACTGGGGAAAAGAGTGTCGTGTTCGAGTGCTGCTTGCCCTTTGGTCACCCCTATGAGCCTTGATATATATATATATATATATATATATATATATATATATATATATATATATATATATATATATATTCACTTAAAAAACCATAGGTTTCACACATGTTATAGTTAGCTGGACATTTCCCTCATGAAAAACCAATGAAATTCCCCTGTTATAGTTAGTGCAGGCAACTATAACTCACGCGACCGCAATCCTCTGCTGATGACGTCAGATATTACATCACTGATTACATATGTGTCTTTCTGAAAAATAAATATTTGTAATATATGTATAGCTAAAGATTAATGGAAGAAGACATGGGTAAATAGGTGTCTAAATACAGTGATGTAATATCTGACGTCATCAGCAGAGGATTGCGGTCGCGTGAGTTATAGTTGCCTGCACTAACTATAACGGGGGAATTTTATTGGTTTTTTATGAGGGAAATGTCCAGCTAACTATAACATGTGTGAAACCTATGGTTTTTTAAGTGAATTTGCAAGGTTTTTTAAATGCTAATTCCTAACTATAACGTGTGTGAAACCTATGGTTTTTTAAGTGAATTTGTACAGTTTTTTAAATGCTAAGTTATGTATTTATTAATATTTTTTTTTTCAGGTTTTTCACCGTGCGCGCACCGTGCGCACACAGTGCGCTTCGCGCACAGTGCGCGCGCTGTGGGCGCTCGGTGCGCTTCGCGCACTGAGCACCCACGATGTGTTGTGCGTGCCGTGCGCGCACCCGGCGTTTTTTCATAAAAAAAAAAATGTTTTTTTCACCCTTGGGGGTCCTTCAGTGAACCCCTGACAAAGGCTAGGCGGTCAGGAACTGTCCACCCTGCCCCCTTTTCACGTTCTCCACCTTTGTTTTTCACTGCCTCAGACTGCGAGAGACAAAATGGCGGCTGACACTTCCTGATTTCGACCGATTAGAATGTTTACTAACATCTAACAACCAATCAGAATTGCGCTCGCGCACGTCACCGTGCGCGCACCGTGCGCGCACGGTGCGTGCCTATAGATGTATATGTACTTTTAACTGAAATTTTCTCAGGAACTACTGAACAGATTGACTCCAGATATTCAAAAGGCACATCCCTGACCTGAGGACTACCTCTCTGCCAAATTTCAAGTAATTCTGTTCAGCCGTTCGGGCTGTACCTTGGACTAAAGGTCCCTATGGAAAAATGCATGGGGAAAACGCGTTTTGGGACCTCCCTTTTTTCTCGGCCCCCGCTTGACTAATCACCCCGAGACTTCCAGGGTAGGAGCGGAGCGGAGCGGAGCGGAGCGCCCCACCTATTTTGAAAAATTCGCGAGTATTCGTCAACCGGAGCCAATGTTATTCAAAATAGAATTTTCAGATTTCCTATGGAAACGCGGTCCTAACTATAACTATCTACTGGCGACCGCCAGTAGATAATATATAACACTATAAATATATTTTATGGGAGTAACATTGTGCAACTAAGCCAATACACTGGAAAAAGTAATTCCCCATTAAAAAAGTAAGGGAAATCAGGTGGCAAATAACCTGTAAACCCAATAGTTTTCAAAGCTGAAAAACCTAGGATCTACAATGTACAGGTGTATGGCCCTATATAGAGAGAATGGCACATTTTTAATCACACGGCAGAAACCTTTGCATAATTGCCTTTTGTTCTAAGCATTTTTTTAGGAAAGTGATATGAAATACACATATTTGTCGCTGAGATCCCGATGTGAGATCCCACTGATGCAGCCACGTCCTTGTGAACCAACTGCAGTCAATGTCTAACAAGGGGGTCATTCATAAACCAGAGTATACTTAGTCCAGATATTTAGGCTTCTATAATGTATGACGCATTGTATCAAATCATAAGCATCACACACATATCAAGTGTTTAACTGTATTAAAATACACAACTCAATTGAACTGGATAATCAAAAGCAATCACAGGTAACAAAATGAATGAAAAAAATGAATGAAAAGCAGGCGTACAAAAACAAAACTACTGCATTCCCTTTTTGTATACTACAAAATAACATACATTAGTAGGGGTACAGAGGAAAGAAAACACATACACATATGTCCAGTGTGTAGTTTGTCCATGTTGTTACAGTATTTATGTGTGAGACAAATGTATGTCAACTCCACTCTAAAAAAAAAAACAATCAGAAGAACATATCAATTAGCTGTTGAATTCGTTATAATGGTAAGTAAATTGAAGAAGAGTAGTGGAACTGTATCGCTGTTTACTGTTTGTACCACTGGCTGTGATGATCAGTCTGTACCTCATTGGAAGTGCTGGCAGCTGAAGCTCAGGATTTTTTACTTATATGCCACTGGAAGGATGACCGCTTGCCATCATATTGTTAAAGATACGTCACAATTGCCAGCTGTCTAGTAAGGAGACCATAAAATAGTTGAAGGCTGATTTTGCTTTTTTGATATACTTATCAAGAAACGTTTACCAGTAACACGCTGACTATAAATCATCTCACAGACTACATCAAAAGTCACCTAAGGTTCACAAAATGTGTTGACACCTGGCTATCAATGGGTCGGTTCTCTGGCAAAGCAATGCTAGGAAACTGCAAAGTGCCTCCTTCCCAGGAGGTGCCATATTGAAGAAGGGGAGGGGGAAATGTCACTTGAGCAGTGCATCTAACTGTTGGTCCACTCATTTACATAATAAAAATGCATTGGTGCTACCACCAAAGCATTTTCGAACAATACATACTCACAATCACTTTACTGTAAAGCATTTTGTGTGAGTACTGTTGCCTTGCAGCTCATGAAGGTCAGCCTTTTACGGTACATTATATTTTTGCAATGCGACAGGGGACATCCCAATGCCCCCTGAAATGATTATGAGTTTTGAGTTTTGCCGAGTGAGGGAATACACCTGGTAAAACCAAATGTGGTATTTTAAGACAGGTCTCTTCCACGGTTTTGAACTTACTAGTGTCTTAAATATTTAAAGTGCGCTGAAGTAGTGCGATTTTACCACCTTATACCACTGGTGTTACGAAAATTGATGGGGCCTCCCTGCAAGGTACATTGAGGGCCCCCCCCCGGCTCAATCAGGAGCTCTCCCGCCAGAGTGCTGTGCTGAGGGGGCCCCCTGGAGCTTTGCCCCCTCACGGCTGGGGCTGCAGGGGGCCTGTTAAGCCCCTGCCTTATACAATAGTAAATGGTTACTTAAAAAGAGGAGAGGATGTGGTCTGTCAGCTAGATTGCTGACTTTGGTGCTGGACACCAGAATTCGAGCCTCGGGGTCGTATCCACATCCTGTGATTCTGGGCAAATCACTTAATCTCCCCATGACTGAATGTGTCCTTGTGTAACGTAACCGGTGCTCATGTAAAGCGCTCCAATTCCTTCGGGTCAAGTTTGCTCTATATAAATCTGCAAAAAAAAAAAAAGCTGTGGGCTGCATTTGGTTGGAAATGTAGCAGCAGTTGTTGGCATCACAAAGGTAAACAGAGCTTAACAGAGTAACAAGTACAAAGCAAGCTAACTACAGAATTAAAACATAACAGGCACAAACAACACAACAAAACAGTTAAAACGTGTACGCGACACACAACAGCCACCGTCAAAATGATGCAGCACAACAGCAAAGAGAAACAAGCATTGGCATAGCCAATAGGTCTCGCTTTTGGGACCTTATAAGTTTTTAGCCATGCAATAGTTGATGTTATTGCACCAAGGATATTGTGCTGCATAACTAACTACTTATAAGGTCCCAAAAGCGTGACCTATTGGCTATGCCAATGCTTGTTTGGATTCCTAATTGATTAATGGAGACCACTTTGGTTTTGCCAATTTTTAGTATTTTTGGTTTTTTCTGTCCCAGTACGACCCTGAATACAGATAATATCCCTTGCTCTCTCAAGCCATCATTTGTCCGTTTTTGTAACAATAATTTCAAGGGACACTCTCTGGAAAGCGCTCCCAGCCCAAAAGATCTGCTACTTGTTATAGAAAACCGCGACAACAAACAAGCACAAGCATGCAAAAGTGCAGTGTGTATTTGCTTGGCGAGCGGACGTGTGCTGCGGTGTCAATGTGGAGCAATTACTCAACCCGTTGGGTAGGGGGTGGTCTGATTCTTCAATTGTGCGATTTAGTTGGAAGCGAACAGCACTTTCAGTCAGAGCAGCGGGGTCCCCTGTGTGAAGAAACCGGGGCTTTCACCCCCAAAAAAACAATTAAGAGCGGTGAGCACAAAGCAAGGTGAGTTAATGCTGTAATCCGTCACTATTCACGCAGGTCACTGTGGGGGAAAGGTAGCCCCCGAGTTAATCATCCGACCTGCAGTCGGAAGAACACTATTGTTTCTTTTCAAGTGCTGATTGCAATGAGTTAATAATTCAAGCGAGGGTTGTGACTTCACTCGGGTTTTTGGGAGGCATGTTGTTTTGTTATGCTTTTGGGAGGATGGGGTGGAGAAAGTGCAGCTCGGGCATGCAGCATAATTTTATGGTTGACTTCCACTGCTTTCTAGCACTCGGATGCCACCCCAAGCCAGTGGAGGAGAAAGTTAATCTACAGTAACAGTCAATCAAAGAGGCAGTTACTTAGGCACTGAGTCAAACCGTGTGATTCATGTGGAAATTGGACTGTAAACAAGGACTCAATAGAACCCTAGGAGTGACCTGGGGTACAGTGTATCAATCACCAGGTACCATTCATAGGACCATCAAGCCGCCACATTTTCCTTGCCTGCAATCACTTGTATAGATGTGCCTCTTTTATCTTTGTGCAATGATGCAGCACTCTTCCGCGTTTTATAATATAACTTCTCAAAATTGAGTTTATTTAATTGTGTCAACCAATAATCTGCAACTGCAAAACCAAATAATATATATTTTTTAAGTTTTAAAAGGCAGAGAATATTCAAACGAACGGAGGTTAGAGTTTGAATTTTAAACAATGATTAAGTGTTAAAAACAAACTTGTGTTAATTTCTTCACATTTATCACTATTAATGAGCAAATTTTATTTTTTTCTTACTACTAAATTGTAAGAGTATCGAATCAGTTTCTAGCGGTGGTCATTTTGTGGGAGTCCAATAATAAGCATTGGCAAAGGCAAAAATGTATGCTTTTGTATAGTAGAGTAGAGTGGGTGAAGGGCGATGGCACCGATAACGTTAAAGAAGTATGAAATCAATGACACATATAGCCAGAAAACCTCTGCTCTGCTTGGTAACCACAGTGAGATCCCAGTCGTAGCTCAAAGTCAGTTAAGTAGGCATACAAGACTCTTTTTTATGAAGGTCCACATTCTGTGCAACTCTTCAGCAGAGTGCCTTGAATGAGAAGAAAACACAGAGTGCCTTTCTTGCCTCTACTGCTTCATGACTATAGTGAGATCCATAGTCTATGACTTCAGACTTAGAAAGGAGGTCATCATACATTTTTAAAAAGTGCATTAAAAACCAATATTTTACAAATTTCTTGCAGCCCACTCCACAGGAAATGATGTGAATTCTTCTGTTTCTTTTCCGGTATCATGGCATCTACGGCTATCCGACTTTCGTTCCCTTATGTTAGCGCTCTAGGTCTATATTAGAACTCTATGAGATGTGCTGTGCACCAGCTACCTTGATCAGCTGAGGTAACACTAATAGCAATCTGTAGAAGAAGCACTGTAGTGTGCATGTTAGTCTTTTTTAAAACCTATAGGGAATTGTTTAATTTTGTTAATGCACAGTGTACCTACCTTGTGATAAACTTGTGGATCCTTTTTAACTAATGCATGGGTATAATGCATCTACAAGTGTTTTAAGGAAATGAAATGTGCTCTATTGAGGAACTATCTTGGGACAGTAACACTAAATAGAGCTGTTTCAGTCAGGGAAATCAACAATGAAACAAGTTAGAGTCCAAGCAGAACCTGGAGAGTGCGGAACAGCGGAAAACGAAGAAGAGCGGAGAGCGAGGCACAACGGGCTCGTGTGCAAGCAAAAAGGAGATGGTGCAAAAAGGAGACGAAGAGCAAACAAGCATTGGCCGCGCGGCCGTCAAAGTGACACAGCCGCGCGGCCCGCGAAAGTGATCGCGATCAAGCGCGGTGAGCGAAGCGATCTGTGGTGGGGGAGGGCGGGAAGCGGGAGTTGTGTGACGGAGGAAACACAGATGGCGGCTGCACGCGTGCACGCTCGCGTGCACGCAAGCTTGAGGCCACCAAAAGCCTGTGGCAGCACTTTGAAAACCCACACACTAAGGTGCCGATCACGATCCGGTAAAAACCGGGTACGAACCGTCGGACGGAGCATATTCTCCGTCCGACGCGTACCCGGTCGTCAATTTCTACAAACAAGGAATTACGAATCGCACGGGTACACCATGACCGTACGATTCGTAAAAAAGTCCGACCGAACAAAAAAACACCTACCAATGCGATCCGGGAAAGTGCCGACCTGACGTCGGGACGCTCGCAGCCAGCCATTCACGACCCAGGAATCACGATTCGCACCGACGTCACCCCGCACGGTGAATATTTTGCGGCAGCCAAAAACTGCCGGGAAATCAGGACGACGCGAACAAGGACCACCAGTACGCGACGGACAGACGACGACGCGAACAAGGAGGACCAGTACGTGACGGACACACAGGACGACGCCACCAAGGAGGACCCGTACGCGACAGGACGACGCGATTGGAGTACCAGTACGCGACGGACAGACATGGACCCGAACCTACGAGTCATCCCTGCCCTCATAGCAGTCCACCTGCTCTACAGGCACCGACGCAGACGCCGCAGAAGGTCAGAATAACTAAGGGAGGGGGGAAAGTGGGGTGGGGTGGGGGTGGCACGACCAGGGCAGACCACAAAACAACCACATAAGTCACACATGGCCTGGACATACCTGACTCCCATGCCCTGGTCACCACGAGGGGGTGGGGGTGTGTCCTGATAAGCCAGCGACCGCCACAACGGAAGTCCGTCACCACGCGAACCGGCAACACAACCAGACAGGTACGTCCCGTACCCACGCCTCAAGAGCGTGGGTACGAGTCGTACCACGCCCACACACACGTCACCCCAACAATGGCGGGACGGATCGTACCCACGTGGCAAAGGCCTCGGTACGGCCCGCACAAGCATCACATAGCGTGGGGACGGATATGTACGGACCCTACCCCCACCCGCGTCTGCATGGAGCGTACCCCCACCCCAACAGTGTAAGTACGACTCGAACCCTCACCCGCGGACGTACGGACCGTACCCCCCATGCCAACAGTGGAAGTACGACCCGTACCCCCACCCGCGTATGCATGGAGCGTACCCCCCATGCCAACAGTGTAAGTACGACCCGTACCCCCAACCGCGTATGCATGGAGCGTACCCCCCATGCCAACAGTGTAAGTACGACCCGTACCCCCACCCGCGTATGCATGGAGCGTACCCCCCCACCCCAACAGTGTAAGTACGACCCGTACCCCCAACCGCGTATGCATGGAGCGTACCCCCCATGCCAACAGTGTAAGTACGACCCGTACCCCCACCCGCGTATGCATGGAGCGTACCCCCCACCCCAACAGTGTAAGTACGACTCGAACCCTCACCCGCGGACGTACGGACCGTACCCCCACCCCCACCAGTGTAAGTACGACCCGTACCCCCACCCGCGTATGCATGGAGCGTACCCCCCATGCCAACAGTGTAAGTACGACCCGTACCCTCACCCGCGGACGTACGGACCATACCCCCACCCCCACCAGTGTAAGTACGAGCCGTACCCCCACCCGCGTATGCATGGAGCGTACCCCCCATGCCAACAGTGTAAGTACGACACGAACCCTCACCCGCGTATGCATGGAGCGTACCCCCCCACCCCAACAGTGTAAGTACGACCCGTACCCCCAACCGCGTATGCATGGAGCGTACCCCCCACCCCAACAGTGTAAGTACGACCCGTACCCTCACCCGCGTATGCATGGAGCGTAACCCCCATGCCAACAGTGTAAGTACGACCCGTACCCCCACCCGCGTATGCATGGAGCGTGCCCCCCACCCCAACAGTGTAAGTACGACTCGAACCCTCACCCGCGGACGTACGGACCATACCCCCACCCCCACCAGTGTAAGTACGAGCCGCACCCCCACCCGCGTATGCATGGAGCGTACCCCCATGCCAACAGTGTAAGTACGACACGAACCCTCACCCGCGTATGCATGGAGCGTACCCCCCCACCCCAACAGTGTAAGTACGACCCGTACCCCCAACCGCGTATGCATGGAGCGTACCCCCCACCCCAACAGTGTAAGTACGACCCGTACCCTCACCTCGAATGCATGGAGCGCACCCACACCGTGTATGTCCCAAGCGTACATATCCAGAAATTGGAGGTGTGTGTGCAGAGTCCTCCCAGCAGTGCCCAGAGACAGGAGGGTGTGTGCAGAGTCCTCCCAGCAGTGCCCTGAGACAGGAGGGGTGGGTGCAGAGTCCTCCCAGCAGTGTCCAGACCCAGGAGGGGTGTGTGCAGAGTCCCCCCAGCAGTGTCCAGACCCAGGAGGGGTGTGTGCAGAGTCCTCCCAGCAGTGCCCAGAGACAGGAGGGGTGGGTGTGGAGTCCTCCCAGCAGTGCCCTGAGACAGGAGGGGTGGGTGCAGAGTCCTCCCAGCAGTGCCCTGAGACAGGAGGGGTGGGTGTGGAGTCCTCCCAGCAGTGTCCAGACCCAGGAGGGGTGTGTGCAGAGTCCTCCCAGCAGTGCCCTGAGACAGGAGGGGTGGGTGCAGAGTCCTCCCAGCAGTGTCCAGACCCAGGAGGGGTGTGTGCAGAGTCCCCCCAGCAGTGTCCAGACCCAGGAGGGGTGTGTGCAGAGTCCTCCCAGCAGTGCCCAGAGACAGGAGGTGTGTGTGCAGAGCCCTCCCAGCAGTGCCCTGAGACAGGAGGGGTGGGTGTGGAGTCCTCCCAGCAGTGCCCTGAGACAGGAGGGGTGGGTGTGGAGTCCTCCCAGCAGTGCCCTGAGACAGGAGGGGTGGGTGTGGAGTCCTCCCAGCAGTGTCCAGACCCAGGAGGTGTGTGTGCAGAGTCCTCCCAGCAGTGCCCTGAGACAGGAGGGGTGGGTGCAGAGTCCTCCCAGCAGTGTCCAGACCCAGGAGGGGTGGGTGCCCATCACTCCCAGCAGTGCCCTGATACAGGAGGGGTGTAACACATGTGTGTGAGGCCAGAATTATCCACATGCATACTGGCTACAAGGGAACATGTCCCCATGAACTCATGTCAACAGACTCCACACACAAGTACAGTGATCACCAAGGATGCCACGATTGTCGCAGGTGGAGACATGGCCCTGCATGCATGGCCAAAGTAGAAGGGCTTCGTCACACACACAGCTCATGTAGACACAGCTCTGCGCTAAACATTGGGAACACCCTGCAGGGAAGAAAGCTGGGTACACAGAGGAAGGAATACACCCTGGGACAAGTGCACCATGCAGTAACTGCTTACATGAACAAAGAAAGTTAGCCAACACCTTGTGATGGCACACAGATCACAGGGTCCCACCAATGAGCAGTACACTACTACACATCCCACACACCCAAACCCTTACACACCACCCAAAACCATGTAGCAGCCCCACCAACACCAATACCAGCATAGCAGTAGTGTGATAATGAAAACAAAATTAAGCTTTATTCAGCATGAGCACAATGTCCGTGGATCGCAGGCAGTTCAATCTTCACAAAGCCCATAGGGCAGTCAATGATTCTCAGCTGGATGGGGGACACAGTGGGATGCGTGTCCCCTACATTGCCTGCACAGTCAAATGGCATCGTCTTCCACACTGGTGAGGGCATCAGGGGGGGGAGAAGCAACAGGCACCGCAGGGACATCAGGGCAAAGGGGCGGCGTTGTGGGTGCAGGGATGGAGGACTCCACCACAGGGGGTGGGTCAGTGCCAAAGGCGGAGGCCAGGATGGCACTACACACCTTTGCAAGGTCCTCCAGGGAGTCCCCTGCACCCGAAGGGACCTCAGGCCCCAAGGAGGGGGGGGGGTCAGAGGGATGGGTCGCAGCGCCACCGGGGGAGGGTGGAGACAGGGGGGGAGACTCAACCACCCTGACCGGGGACCTCCTTGACCGCTTGCGTGGTGGTGTAACTGTGGGGCTCAGGGACAGAGCGGCCATGAAGGTGTCCTTGGGGGAGATGTGGCCAGGAGAGCTGAGGGGAGGGGATTTGGAGGGAGTGGACTGGGTGGAATGCGGACTCCCACTATGGCGCGTTTGCCCCCCGACCCAGTGGGTGTGCCTACCTCACCCTGTGTGTGCGTGTCAGGAGGAGTGCGGTGGACCTTCCCTGCTGGTGTGGTGCCCGTGTCCGTTGATGTGGGTGCATGCCGACGTCTGGGTGTACGTGTGACAGGCATGGGAGCGGGAAGTGTGGATGGGGCAGGGGTAGGTGGGGGGAGGTCGCGCTGCAGGAGACCCACTGCTGCAGTCAGTGTGGAGTCGATGGACCTCAGCAAGTTGCGTTGGTCAGCCTGCGATGAATGAATGCCCTCCAAGAAAGCCTCGATGTTGGTGAGGGTTTTGCCGTGGGCATGGAGGACATTAAGGATCGCAGCCTGACCAACCTGCAGTTGCCGCTGGATGTCCACAGACTCTGCATTGGCGGCAGCAGTGGAGACAGGGGCAGGGGGTGCGGTGCCTGGCAGGAAGGAGACATGCTGTGACCGGGCACGCTGGGAAGGGACACGAGCAAGTGGGAGGCGGCTGGTGGAAACTGAGGGGGCGGTGCGAGGTGTTGTTCCGCTGTCAGCTGCTGGTGCAGCCTCCGCCCACTCGGAGACATCGTCCCCGGACCTGTCAGCTTCGTAGTCTGATGTGCCAGTCGACAGGTCCTCGGCCACACTCTCCTCCGCCTCTGTACCACTCGATGTGCCAGACCCGATGTCACGGCTGGCACTGGTGCTCGGTCCCTCCGCCTGGTCTGTGTCCATGTCTCCCTCTGTGTCCCCCGACGATGCTGTGGGCAGGGTGGAGAGACAGAAATAATCAGACATCTGTACACATCTGTCACATGAGTCCAATCCACATAGGTAACATTGCATGGCCTGAAAAGGAAGATCCCTAACATCTACTGAACAGGGTACCGATGTAGGGCATGAAACACACAGTTGGTTGAGCCACCATGCCACTGAAATACCATGGAGAGCATGAGACAATAGCTAAACACAGGAAAAGGAGTCTGACATAGCACCCAGGCCCTGGGGACAATCCAGCACTGCATCTGCACCACACAGCGTTGGCGAAAATACCGATGACCAGGGACCATATCCATGAACTTGAGACACATGCTGCATAGGTAATGCTGAAAACATGCACAACATGACTCTGTCACTGCACATTGCGTGTGTGTCCAGACACATCACACACTGCCCAGACCCAGCAAGTGGTAATCAGGATTTAACACATAGGCATTGCCCGCCCCAACAAGACCCTACACGAGGCAAATTGCTGAGACACAGGTGGCACCAACATCTCATAGTCTGGGTGATACACACAGGGGCAGGCAAAAAGCGAGATTGAACGCCAAACAGCCAAGGTGCGCCTGTACAAATAATGTGGTACCAGTGCCCATCCTCAGATGAGTATAGCAAGACACACAGGCACTGGCAACTGTGAGTATGAAGAAGGACAATCAGGTCAGGCTGCACAGTGGACACCTGTACAAAATAGCACGTCTATATACATGGTGACAGGGGACAATGGCAGAGAGCACAACTTACGCTGTAGACACTGACAGTGGCCACGTTTATGATGACACATACACCACTGAGGAAAAGGTGCCCCAGGGGACAGTAGTGGGCACGCAACTACATGCTACTGAATGGTAATGACTGCAACACACGTCACCATCCCTGCACTATGTGTATCGCACACTCATGCACATCATGTCACAGGCCACTACATGGGACATGCGCGCTGTAAGGCATGACACATGAGAGACCAACTCCCATGTCTGGAGTCAGCATCAGTGCCAACTGATATGGAACCCACATGCAGTGAACTTGACAGTGCACAGGCAATGTCCCACAACCTGTTACACACCACCCCCACACATGATGCTACAGACATTGTTCCCGTGGACAAAGCGCCAGCCTACATTACCCTGTGGAGGAGTGACTACACACAGACCAGGGAACACATTGCAAGGAGGGGAAGGGTGGCAGGGGCACAGCGCTATACTGGGGCAAACAGGATCTGCACAGCACCTTTAAACCCTGCCAGTGAATTCATGCTACTGTGCCCTTACAAATGCCGGTGACACACAACAAACACACATGTACCTACCCCCTTCCGGCTGCTGCATCGCCTGTAAGCGCCTCTCCAGGTCTGGAAAGACCACCGGCAGCACACGCCTGTGGAGGTGGCTCAGACGGCGGCGGCCGCGGTTCTTGTGGCTCTCAGGTGAGTCCCCCAGCAGGAGCCGTGCAATCCTCCGCGTCCAGCACCGGATATCCTGCCAGCGTTTCCTCACCTGGGGAAGGCTCCGCCTCCGACCATCCACACGCCTCACGGCACTGACGGCGGTCAGCCAGATCTGCTCCTTGGCAGTGGCGCCTACCTGTGAGGTAGAACAAGTGACACCACATCAATACACCAGCCACATGTCACAGAGAGACATATGGGTACAAATTAGCTGGTTACAACAAGGCATGTCATGCAGCCAACGCATTGCACCTTTGTCATAGGGACATCATCCCCTGTTGAGGGGAAAAAGCACTACGTGCCACAGTGGGTACACAGGTGGAATGATGGCAATGTCACAATCAATGATCAAGGCTCACACTGTGCATCACACCCACCCCTCCTGTCTCAGGGCACTGCTGTTAGTGACAGGCACACACCCCTCCTGTCTCAGGGCACTGCTGGGAGCACACTGTACCCACCCCTCCTGTCTCAGGGCACTGCTGGGAGCACTCTGGACCCACCCCTCCTGTCTCAGGGCACTGCTGGGAGCACTCTGTACCCACCCCTCCTGTCTCAGGGCACTGCTGGGAGCACTCTGGACCCACCCCTCCTGTCTCAGGGCACTGCTGGGAGCACTCTGTACCCACCCCTCCTGTCTCAGGGCACTGCTGGGAGCACTCTGGACCCACCCCTCCTGTCTCAGGGCACTGCTGTGAGTGATAGGCCCCCACCCCTCCTGTCTCAGGGCACTGCTGGGAGACATCAGGCACCCCCCCCCTGGGACCCCCCCGACAGTACATGGCATGTGTGTTACACCTGGACGCAATGGCAGAAGTCACAGTCACAAGATAGGGACAGTCTGTGGCAGTGGCCTATGCACTCACCTGATACCCTGGTCGCCCATACAGCATGGGGTACTGTGGGAGGATCACATCCAGCAGAGCCATGTTCTCCTCCAGGGTGAATGGCTGTGTCCTCTCCACAGCCCTTGACATGGTTCCAGAGAATCAGTAGCAGCAGCTGGGTCGACGAATGCAAAGATGTGCAGGCAAGTGCTCCCTCATGGGACCTGGCTGCCTTATATGTGCCCTTCTGCCCAGTCTCATGCACAGGAGTACAGAGAGATTGGTCACTCACATTTGCATCCTATGTTTCCACCAAACCCTAGCAGTCTGTGTGTTCTCTATCGGTTTCATTCTCCTGCATGATGTCAGCCCCACAAACACATTGCAACAAAGTAGACAAATTCCAACTGACTTCTGCTGTGCACCTTCCAGAACAATTTCGAATTTTGAACTTGGTCTCCATGACAACCAGCATGCATGTAGGCCTTAATACTTGTCCCCTATGTAATTTGGAGCATCACACACAGGTACGGTGCGTGTGGGGGCCCTAGGGCACCCCAAATGCATGGCAACGGCCCGTACATGCATGCCTACCCTCTCCATCACTATGGGTCTGCACGCGTATGCGTACTCGTAGTGATAGTGAGCGTAGATGCGAGTGTACGGTCCGTACCACTACGGGTACGCATACGCGTGCAGACCCATAGTGATAGTGAGCGTAGATGCGAGTGTACGGTCCGTACCACTACGGGTACGCATACGCGTGCAGACCCATAGTGATAGTGAGCGTAGATGCGAGTGTACGGTCCGTACCACTACGGGTACGCATACGCGTGCAGACCCATAGTGATAGTGAGCGTAGATGCGAGTGTACGGTCCGTACCACTACGGGTACGCATACGCGTGCAGACCCATAGTGATAGTGAGCGTAGATGCGAGTGTACGGTCCGTACCACTACGGGTACGCATACGCGTGCAGACCCATAGTGATAGTGAGCGTAGATGCGAGTGTACGGTCCGTACCACTACGGGTACGCATACGCGTGCAGACCCATAGTGATAGTGAGCGTAGATGCGAGTGTACGGTCCGTACCACTACGGGTACGCATACGCGTGCAGACCCATAGTGATAGGGCCGTACACTCGCATCTACGCTCTCCATCACTATGGGTCTGCACGCGTATGCGTACCCGTAGTGACACGGACCGTACACTCGCATCTACGCTCGCCATCACGATGGGTACACATACGGCAGCACTCCCACAGTGATTTGGGAACATGCACAGGCCCTCTCAGCAGCAGTACGGCGGATTTTACACATCACTGTGGTGATAGGCGACACACATGTAGGAATAGGGCGGACATACTTGTCCATGGATGGACATACTTGTCCAGGAATGGACATCAAGGCATCGTCTGTGCATTACCACATGTGTGGGGCACAGGTGTCACAGGCTGTGATGTGGAACATGCCTCCTGAGTGGAGAAGGCACCAGATGTATGATGAGATGTGTACATGTGTACTGTGTGAGGGTGCAATGTGTGCCAGGCATGCCCTTGACTCCTTTGACATGTGTGCATGTGGGACTGCGCACTTGGGGTGAGCGTCACTGGCATGGCACCGACACCAACACACGGAAGTGTCCCATGATGCCAGGTACAGGGTTCATGACACATGACTTTTCACTACCCAGAGTGCACAATGTGACTATGCCATATATGTGTCCGGGATTTACATCAGGTTGATGTTGTGGCACCCTCAAAAGCTGCAGCCGTTGCAGCAACCAACATGTGGCTGTGTGTAGATTGTCATTGCACACTGTTCCCAACACCATGCCACATGTGTTCTCGGATGTGATGTGCACATGTATGCAAGGGACACGGAGTAGCGTGACAAGGCCATGTCAGCAAACTCACAAGGAATGTGTGGTGAGTCATGACATGTGCACCTTCATGGCAAGGTGTGTGGGCTGGACTAGTGTAATGTCATGTGACCTGTGGCTCAAGTGTTCCGCTGCCAGTCTCTGCAATCGGCATCACACTTCTGCTGATGTGTGGGTGTATGTCACTCCTGTCTTGCGTCGGGCAGTGCACTTGCACTGGGACACAGCTATTTCCATGGCGTGGCATGGGGAGGTTCTCAATCACCGTGTGTAGCTGGATCTTGGAAGGAGTGTCACCTTGCATCCATACGTGTCCTGGGCATGTAGCACATGCCTGACTCCCTATGTGGCATGTGTGTATTGCCAGATTTACATGTGCTCAGTAGACATGAGTTGTTCTCGTAGTGCACTCACTCTTCCTTGTCACTTCCAAATTACTGCAGAGCGCCTCCTGTTGCCCGAAGAATTCCAGACTTGGCCACCATGCAGGAGAATGACAGGATCCGGCTCTACCGCTTCACCCAACCGTTGATTCTGGAGCTGACGGCGAGACTGGCACCACACCTGCAACCGCAGCACAGGTATCCTACGGCACTGACACCCCAGCTGAAGGTAATGGCTGCCCTACATTTCCTTGCCACGGGTACCTTCCAAAATACCATAGCTCATGTTGGTGGCATGTCCCAGAGCATGTTCAGCGGTGTGCTGCATGATTTCTTGGAGGCCATGTTGATTCACCTGGATGACTTCATCAAGTTCCCAACCCCTGAACAGATGACTGAGGTCAAGCGTGGTTTCTATGCCCTGGGAGGGATGCCCCATGTCATTGGGTCCATAGATGGGACACATGTAGGTTTGGTACCACCACACGCACGGGAGGTGGCGTACCGCAATCGGAAGCACTACCACTCCATCAATGCCCTTGTGGTGTGTCTGTCCAACATGGTGATTTCACATGTCTGTGCTCGTTTCACAGGATCAGCACACGATGCCTACATCATGAGGCGTAGCGGGATGCCTGATATGATGATGCAGCTGCGCAACGAACGAGCATGTGTTGTTGGTGGGTACAGTCTGTCTGTCCTGTATTCTGTTTGGCCGAGCAGCACTACCGCTTCGCCAGTTCTAACGATGTCCATGTGCTTCCCATGTAGGGGACGCTGGCTATCCCAACATGCCTTGGCTGCTGACACCTCTCCGCAACCCCATCACGCCGGCCCAGCTCCGCTACAACACCGCCCATGGCCGGACAAGGCGAGTGATAGAGAGGACGTTTGGCATGCTGAAGAGCCGATTCCGGTGCCTCCACAAGACCGGCGGCGCACTCCCATATGCCCCGGCAAAGGTTTGCAAGATCTTCATGGTCTGCTGCATGCTGCACAACATGGCAGTTGAAAGAGCTGTGCCACTCATCCTGAATCAACATGACGAGGACCATCCACCCGTGGAGGACGAAGGGCTTGGCAATGGGGCTAGTGATGTGGAGGATGTGGAGCCGCAAGAGGACATCCGGACTCGGCTCATACGCGACTTCTTTGCTTAGTGGTGAGTACCAGTGTCTGAGTGTGCACGCCTTGGTCCCCGTGTGGCATGTGTTGTGATGTGTGTGTCCACCTGCATGTATGGCACGTGAGTCAGAGGTGTGTGTGGGTGTGTCACTGGAGTGATGGTGGCAGTGATGGTAGTATTTCCCCAGTCATAATTGTGACCTAGCATGTTGTCATCCATACATGTGTCGAGTCAATGCACATGCAAGTGGCTGTGCTTTTTGTGGCTGACTTCTTGTGTGTCTCTCTTCCCCAGGTACCTGCGCATGCCATCTGCTGGTTGCATTGTTGTGGCACTGCTATTCCTCATGGACATGGCATCGTGGGCTGACTCAGCGTTACAGGCACGGACACGTTTGGAAGTCTCCATGGGGTAAGGGATGCATCTGGGGTGTATTGGGTGTGGCAGTTGTTCACGATGTGTGCACACTGCCCAGGTCGGGGTTTGGTTCCTCTGCAGTCATGTT
Organism: Triturus cristatus; assembly: GCF_964204655.1. Taxonomy (NCBI): domain Eukaryota; kingdom Metazoa; phylum Chordata; class Amphibia; order Caudata; family Salamandridae; genus Triturus; species Triturus cristatus. The sequence goes on from NC_140587.1 coordinate 453,147,969, forward strand.
GCATCCCCATGGGACACGACATGCAGCTGGGTACACCAGAATAGATGGGCTGCCTGGTTGTCAGTCATCAGTGATGGGATGGTGGATTGTGATGATGGCATCAATGTGTGTGACACTGCCCTCGGACACATACGGTTGACATTGGCTTGACATGGCGTGGGACTTCCACATCAGCGGATCTATGGTGTATGGCAGGCTCTCCGTGTGCAGCTGTGGGTATTTAGCTGTTAGCCGACGCTTGTGTGCCAGTACCATGGCTATCACGCATTTGTGCTGCAGAAGGGGGGTGCCAGTGTTTGAGCCACATGTTACTCCACATGATGTGTTCATGTGTACTTCAAGTTGCCTCTGCAATCCCAAAAACATGACTATTAAAGGTGTCCCTATGCCTCCAAGGTGCCTCTGCTCAGTCAATGCTGGTGTGTTGGCACGGTGCATCCTGCATGTCTGGCATGGTATTCCCAGATTGTGGCTATGTGTCAATGTGTCGAGTGGCAAGATGCAAGCTGTGTGTGTGTGCTGAGACTGTGTATTGGGCATGATGTCCATGACTGTGTGGGTAGTGTGACATGTGCCATCCCCATGCATCCAACGTTGTCCAGGCCCCCATTCTCTGCATCCACCGGACTCAAGCTTGCAGGACATGGTTCTGCCACCTGTCTACACGTACCTGGGTGCCCCCCAGGACACGGGCCAGGTTCCCTGACCTCTGCGCATGACTGTTGCTGTACTCAATGTGTCTGTCAGCACGGTTGTTCGGCCACCCCCTCAGCTGGTTCTGCACATCACGGGTGTGTATGGTGCTCCATGTCTGTCTTGCCTAATAAACTGTGACCCATGTGTCCTGTGCCAGACTCAGGCCCCAGGGTGTGGATGGTTGAAGTGAACAGATGACTCAGGCATGTTTAGACTGTACAAGACACATGTTAGGTAATAATGCTACCAGCAGGCATCTACTCTTAATAGTGTGATTTATTAGGGGGGGGGGGGGGGACAAAGTGGGGGGCTTTCCGGGATTAGGGAATCCAAAGTTCAGTAGGGGAGTTGGTGTCCTTGCCATTGGAAATCCTCATAGTCCATGCCACAGTCTTTGTCAACATTGGTCAGCCAGTGACCAGCAGGGCCATGTGGCAGAGAATGTCTCTTGATGCTGTGATGCTGTTGCTCCAGTGGGCCAGGTGCCAGGCCAGGTGTCCTGGGAGATGGTGATGTAGCAGCCACCCTCACGGTCCTTTCCGTGGACGACCCGGCTTCCTGCGGGGAACCTCAGCAGCAGGCCGTGACGACGTCTGGGATGCTCCGTCGGATGTTTCCTCCTCCTCCTCATGATCCCTCCCTGTGGGTGGTGATGTTCTCCGCCTTCTGGCACAGGGAGGGTCGGCCATGGTGTCGGCCATCCGACGGAGTTCAGCGTGAATCCCCTGGGACGCCGTCACTTGCTCAGCCTGTCTGTCCTCCATCCTCCGTTGGTGTAGCTGTAGACAGGCTATTAGCTCCGCATGTTGCTGGGCCTGCTGGACCTTGATCCCCTCGAGGACGGACACAACCTGGGCCATGCCCGTGGTGTCCTGCCGGTATGAGTCCAGGATGTTACGGACATGTGAAAATACCGGATCCCCAGCCAACTGGTCAGGCTCGCGCCTCCGCCGTCCTCCACTCCCACCACCCCTGCCCACTTGCGTCTGGCCTGCACTTGTGGGCACATCGGGTCTCCGGGACCCCTGAGGGGTGGCATTGGCGTTGTCGCCTGCCTCCTCCTGGGTGCCCGGGACACCGTGTCCCTCCTGGCGAGCCTGGCTGCATTGTGGTGTTGGGGCAGGGATCCTGGGTGTCTCCTGGGATGTGGCAGGAGTGGGGGTGGTGGTTGGCACGGTTGTACCTGACGCAGGTGCTGCAGGTGGTTGGACACCAGAGGGGCCAGGTCGGTCGGGGTCGTCCGCAGAGTGGTGAGAGTGGTCGCTGCCGGTGGGATCGGTCTCCTGCAGATCCGGGTCCTGTGAGTGTTCCCCCCCAGTGTTGGGGGGTGCAGCACGACGTTGACCTGTGTGTGAGAGAGAAAATGTTAATTTTGATCCATGCAACATCCATGTTTCATCCGTTACAAAGTTGGCACATTTCCTCTTGGAATTAGGATCTGTCTTGCATTCCACTCACAGTGCACTTGTGCATGTGTGTGTCCCTTGGGCACCAATTTGGCCCCTTTAACTATGTGTGGCACAGTCTTACTTGCTGCGTCAAGTGTGACTGCAGTCAGCAGTGGAGTGTGCATGTGTGCCGAGCTATGCATTTGCGCCTTCCTTGTAGCACTGTACATGTGCACATGGAGTGGATCCACACACTCATATGATGCAGGTGGCTGTCCTTGTGCTCGTGTACAGGTTGTGACATGGCCCTGCGTTTTGCCATGATGAAGAGGGGGGGTTCTGGCACTGGCCACCCTTGTCTACATGCACGCAGTCCACCTGCTGACGAGCAGACATTCCCACACACCACAGGACTGATTTGCTCTCCCTGTGTCTCCCTCCTTCTCTGTCTCCCTCTCCCTCCCTCTCTGTCCCCCTCTCCCTCCCTCTGTGTCCCCCTCTCCCTCCCTCTGTGTCCCCCTCTCCCTCCCTCTGTGTCCCCCTCTCCCTCCCTCTGTGTCCCCCTCTCCCTCCCTCTGTGTGTCAGCCTCCTCCCTCTGTCCATCTTCCTGTGTCTCCCTCCCTCTCTGTCCCCCTCTCCCTCCCTCTCTGTCCCCCTCTCCCTCCCTCTCTGTCCCCCTCTCCCTCCCTCTGTGTGTCAGCCTCCTCCCTCTGTCCATCTTCCTGTGTCTCCCTCCCTCTCTGTCCCCCTCTCCCTCCCTCTCTGTCCCCCTCTCCCTCCCTCTGTGTGTCAGCCTCCTCCCTCTGTCCATCTTCCTGTGTCTCCCTCCCTCTCAGTCCCCCTCTCCCTCCCTCTGTGTCCCCCTCTCCCTCCCTCCGTGTGTCACCCTCTGTCACCTTGGCCCAGCTTCCTGGGCACACACTGTTAGCAGATCTTTGAGTGGCCCTTGGCCTGTTGATGTGAGTTTGTTTCTGATCTCCAGGCACCCATTTTGTCTGCTGTGTGTCTGTGCGCTGCTGCTGTGGTGGTGTGTGCTGCCACTCTTTCACACTGTTGGCTGTTCATTAGCTGCTGGCATGTGCAAAACAGTGCCTTCACCCCCATGTGTTGATGCAAGGCATCCGCCATTTGCTGGCAAGTCATTCCTGTGTTGGGACACAGTGTTTGTCTGGCTGTGACCTAGGCCATATGGGCAGAGGGCATTGTTGTCTGCTTTGGAGTCGCACTATGTGATTCTTGGTGCCCACCCTCCCGCCATCCGGGTTACCGTGTCATGTGTTGTTGTCTTCTGTGGCCTGTGACTTGACATTGTCCAGCTGGGTGCATGGGGCATGGTGGCAGCAGTGGCATGTGCCTGCTCATGGAGTGTGGTTGAGTAATGCGATGGCTTGTGGTGGTTGCGTGCCTGTTATTAATTTTGGTTGTGGTTGCAGTTCCCCCCATGTGAGGTGCGTTGTTTGTGTACTCACCCGGGTCTCGGAGTCCTTCTACTCCTTCAACTGCCTCCACCGGCAGTATGGCCATCACCCTCTCCTCCCAGGGATGGTACTGTACGGGTCTGCGGGAGGGCCCTCCTCCGGTGGCGTTGGCCTGGTCGTGTTCCTCCTGTCTCTTGGCTCTGACCCTCCTCCGCAGATCGTACCACCTGTTCTGGCAATCCTGCTTGGTCCTCCTGGTGTCCGCAACAGCATTCACAGCATCGACGATGGTCTGCCACATGGCTGTTTTGGCTGCCTGGCTGGTGCTTCTGACCAATGTTCCAAAGATCTGTGGCTCGACTCTGAGGATTTGATCAACAAGGACCTCCAACTCTCGGTGACTGAACTTTGGATTCTTGGTAGTGGGCATGGTGAGGGGTGTGGGTGGGGATGGTGTGGGTGTGGGGGGTGTGTGGATGTTGGGGGGGGTGTGGATGGTTGTGTGTGTGTGTGAATGTGATGAGAGGGTGTTTGTGAGGGTGGTCGTGTGAAGGTGTGCAAGTGTAAGATGTGGTGTCGCTTGTAGTCTGGTTCTGTGGTGTCTGGCAGCAGTGGGTCTGTTGCAAAGGCTCATGGTTTGTGTGTGTGGGCCCTTTTTATTGGTCCATGGGTGGGTGTGGCAGTGTTTGAATTTTGGGTGGGTGTGTTATAAGGAGTGGTGGTGTATTGGGCCTCTGTTTGTTTTTGACAGTTGCAGGTCAGTGATTGTGTTATTTTAGTGGTTGTTGGCCATGTTTAGTGGCTGTGTGCCTTTCGAATGGTGTATTGTTGAGTTGTTTTGTTTTGTCCTTGTTGTGTACGTGCGTTTTGAGCGTGTGTACGGTGTGTACATGGGCCATTTGGTTGTACGATTTGGTCCTTGTGTGTGGCTTTGTACGACTCGTACATGCGGTTGTGATGTTGGGGCATGGGGTGCGCTCCGTACTTAGGAGGTTGTGTTGGGGGTGCGCCAGGAACGTACTGGGGTGGGGGTACGACTGGAACGTACTGGGGTGTACATAGACGGTGGTACGACACGTACAGGGGTGGGGGGGTGTACATTGACGGTGGTACGACACGTACAGGGGTGGGGGGTGTACATTGACGGTGGTACGACACGTACTGGGGTGGGGGGGTGTACATTGACGGTGGTACGACACGTACTGGGGTGGGGGTACGACTGGAACGTACTGGGGTGTACATAGACGGTGGTACGACACGTACAGGGGTGGGGGGGTGTACATTGACGGTGGTACGACACGTACTGGGGTGGGGGTACGACTGGAACGTACTGGGGTGTACATAGACGGTGGTACGACACGTACAGGGGTGGGGGGGTGTACATTGACGGTGGTACGACACGTACAGGGGTGGGGGGGTGTACATTGACGGTGGTACGACACGTACAGGGGTGGGGGGGTGTACATTGACGGTGGTACGACACGTACAGGGGTGGGGGGGTGTACATAGACGGTGGTACGACACGTACAGGGGTGGGGGGGTGTACATTGACGGTGGTACGACACGTACAGGGGTGGGGGGGTGTACATTGACGGTGGTACGACACGTACAGGGGTGGGGGGGTGTACATTGACGGTGGTACGACACGTACAGGGGTGGGGGGGTGTACATTGACGGTGGTACGACACGTACAGGGGTGGGGGGGTGTACATTGACGGTGGTACGACACGTACTGGGGTGGGGGGGTGTACATTGACGGTGGTACGACACGTACAGGGGTGGGGGGGTGTACATTGACGGTGGTACGACACGTACAGGGGTGGGGGGGTGTACATTGACGGTGGTACGACACGTACAGGGGTGGGGGGGTGTACATTGACGGTGGTACGACACGTACAGGGGTGGGGGGGTGTACATTGACGGTGGTACGACACGTACTGGGGTGGGGGGGTGTACATTGACGGTGGTACGACACGTACAGGGGTGGGGGGGTGTACATTGACGGTGGTACGACACGTACAGGGGTGGGGGGGTGTACATAGACGGTGGTACGACACGTACAGGGGTGGGGGGGTGTACATTGACGGTGGTACGACACGTACTGGGGTGGGGGTACGACTGGAACGTACTGGGGTGTACATAGACGGTGGTACGACACGTACAGGGGTGGGGGGGTGTACATTGACGGTGGTACGACACGTACAGGGGTGGGGGGGTGTACATTGACGGTGGTACGACACGTACAGGGGTGGGGGGGTGTACATTGACGGTGGTACGACACGTACAGGGGTGGGGGGGTGTACATAGACGGTGGTACGACACGTACAGGGGTGGGGGGGTGTACATTGACGGTGGTACGACACGTACAGGGGTGGGGGGGTGTACATTGACGGTGGTACGACACGTACAGGGGTGGGGGGTTGTACATTGACGGTGGTACGACACGTACAGGGGTGGGGGGGTGTACATTGATGGTGGTACGACACGTACAGGGGTGGGGGGGTGTACATTGACGGTGGTACGACACGTACTGGGGTGGGGGTACAACTGGAACGTACTGGGGTGTACATAGACGGTGGTACGACACGTACAGGGGTGGGGGGGTGTACATTGACGGTGGTACGACACGTACTGGGGTGGGGGTACGACTGGAACATACTGGGGTGTACATAGACGGTGGTACGACACGTACAGGGGTGGGGGGGTGTACATTGACGGTGGTACGACACGTACAGGGGTGGGGGGGTGTACATTGACGGTGGTACGACACGTACAGGGGTGGGGGGGTGTACATTGACGGTGGTACGACACGTACAGGGGTGGGGGGGTGTACATAGACGGTGGTACGACACGTACAGGGGTGGGGGGGTGTACATTGACGGTGGTACGACACGTACAGGGGTGGGGGGGTGTACATTGACGGTGGTACGACACGTACAGGGGTGGGGGGGTGTACATTGACTGTGGTACGACACGTACTGGGGTGGGGGTACGACTGGAACGTACTGGGGTGTAGGTAGACGGGGCTATGACACGTACTGGGGTGGGGGTGTGGCTCGAACATACTGGGGTGTAGGTACACGGGGGGTACGACACGTACTGGGGTGGGGGTACGACTGGAACGTACTGGGTGTAGGTAGACGGGGCTGTGACACGTACTGGGGTGGGGGTGTGGCTCGAACGTACTGGGGTGTAGGTACACGGGGGGTACGACACGTACTGGGGTGGGGGTACGACTGGAACGTACTGGGGTGTAGGTAGACGGGGCTGTGACACGTACTGGGGTGGGGGTGTGGCTCGAACGTACTGGGGTGTAGGTACACGGGGGGTACGACACGTACTGGGGTGGGGGTGCGACTGGAACGTACTGGGGTGTACATAGACGGTGGTACGACACGTACAGGGGTGGGGGTGTGTACATTGACGGTGGTACGACACGTACTGGGGTGGGGGTACGACTGGAACGTACTGGGGTGTACATAGACGGGTGGGGGTATACATATACGGGGGGTACGTGTCGGACGTACGGGGGCTGGGGGGAGTGTTGGGCGCGTATGCGGGCACATGTCTCCATGGTTGCTATTGGTGTTCGGTGCGGACGGTGTTTTTTCCATACGGTTGTAGGCTCGGACGCACGGGATGGATCGTGATTCCTCGGTCGGACTTGGATTTTTACGTTTGTAAGGTAAATCGTCCGAGGACGTGTCGGACACATTTTCCGACCCGAGGACGTGTGGGGAATGATTCCCGGTGCGGTTCGTATGGACTTTTTACCATGCGAATCGTGATTGCCAGTTCGTACGGCACTTGTACGATTCGTACGGTAAAAAGACCCGATACGAGTCGCACGGGGGAATTTTTTACCGGATCGTGATCGGCACCTATATGTCTCGCAGAGCAGCGCATGCGCTGGCTCAGCGAGACCTAAAAAAGACCACATCACCTCCACAACAGCCACCGTCAAAATAATGCAGCACAACAGCAAAGAGAAGAAAGAAAGACCATATCACCTCCACAACAAAATGCTCCAAAACAAATATGGACAAACGTTCTTGCCACACAATACCCCTGCCAGAATCCTGCTTTCTTAATACAGTGTAAAAGGTGTTCGAAACATGTACTGCTTCATCTTACCACCTATGACATGATATAGCGACAGTCAAAATATTTTTGTGATTCGGTCCTTTATGTCTCGTCGAGAAACACAAAAGTAAAGTTTTGACAATCAAGTATATGGTCTTGCTCATTAGGTCTCGCGAGCCAAAGGCTCGAAGAGACATTTTATATGTGGGCTCCCAAAAGTGCTACCAGGCCAGCCTAGAGCTACAGTGCATGTGCGCGGGCGCGCGCACCGCGTTTACTTTCACATTCACGGCCGCTTTGATCGCGATCACTTTCACTTTCGCGCGGCCGCTTAGCTGCGTAGATCCAGCCTCCTCTGCCGGCACACCCACTATTTGGCTCGTATGAGCATACAATTATTCATTTTAGCGCAGTATAATTTTCAATTACATTAAAGAATCATTATCATTATTACACACCCATCCCCTTTCTACACATACAGCTTTCCAGCAGAACCCCAAGCCACCTGGCTCCTCCTACCCCTAAGATTGTGATTCTCAGTTTCATTGTGAGGCTCACAAGGCATAATACTGAGCCAAACCGCTACCCTCTAAGCACTACACAGCAGCATATATTATTAATACACTTAACCAAATTCCTGCACTCGCATCCATAGCAGGCGCGCAACACCCATTGGACTCAAAGGGCTTCAGCCCCCCCCCCGCATCGTGTGTGGCAGCCCGGGATGAGACACCTTCCCGGGCAAAAAAGCAGCCGCACCCGAGCACTTCACAGGTCTTTAAAAGACCATTTGCATGTTAATGAGGCCTTGCTGTTGTTTCACCCCTTCTAAGAGCCCCTGCAGCTCCACTCTGCCTATTGCTTAAAGTTCAGCCACCCCCCCGAAATTTGGCTCTAGTTGCGCCTCTGATCCATAGTGTATATGGACCTTCATTTACGCTCTGCTCCTTACTGACGTCCGTAGCGGACGATAGCCGTACAGGGATCTGGTGACTGGCATTCTCAGAATCTTGTTTTAATTAAGTAGTTCACTCCTTTCCAACTTAATAATATGACGAATAACTAAAACCATCTTTTTCACATTTTAGATCAATAGTTTGTGCCATTTACGGTATTATATCACTAAGAAATGTGAGCAAATTACACAATGATTCTGCGCTCGGTACTCGTTATGTGACGTTTTGTTGCTAAAGCATGTTCCAAATTTGAATAAAGTGATAGGAATTGGTGTCCTTTGTTTAGATCAATAGTTTGTGCCATTTACGGTATTATATCACTAAGAAATGTGAGCAAATTACACAATGATTCTGCGCTCGGTACTCGTTATGTGACGTTTTGTTGCTAAAGCATGTTCCAAATTTGAATAAAGGGATAGGAATTGGTGTCCTTTGTTTATGTCTACTTTCAAAGCACTCACATGAGGATTTTGTAAATAAGTACAGCTGACTTCGAATTGGGTTTTCGGTCTTCCGCAAGAGGCGGGGGTTGGCTCTTGTTAATGTGGCGTGATTGCGTTCCAGTGTGAACAGAGGATTGGCAACCCTTTTCTCTGTTGTTCCTTGCTGTCCATCTGGTTCTCCTCTGCATCATGACTCCCACTATCTATGTAGTGCATCACGGCTGCGACCGAACTGGTAATGCCCCAACTACTTTAATCTTACCTTGAATGTGTGACTCAACTTGGTTGTACATTTCTTTTAATCTCACACGGCCCCTAACCCCACACGTGGGCCACAGCTTCTATTTGCAATCACGTGTTCCTTATTTTCCAATGGAGCACTCCATAGGAATGTAAAGTTTTGCAGAGCGTTTTCTTTTAATCCATCCACCATCTCACTCCGCTCGCAATTTACTTAATATAGCGGTGTTAAATCTCCCCAAGGGCATTAGTACCAATTTACGTTATACCACAGCTGTTTCACTGATTTATAACTTTAAAAATACAGCTTTGTTGTAACTCAGCTGAAATGCGACAGCCACAGCTAATTATTGAAGTCACCCTATTGTAATGTTTCTGTGATTTCATTTGCCAGACTTTCTTCTCCTGTAAGCCATCTGCCCAACACACCCATCCCCCAACCCTTATATCCCATTCACCTTTTTGCAAAATCAGCTCCACGCCTTTGGAGCAATTTGCATAAGTACCGCATTACATTACACATGGTCACCTACATTTATCTATGTATTTCAGAGCACTGCCAAAGGCCATTTTGGTCAACAAAATCCTTCTCCTTTCTGTATGTAAATTGGATTTGAGTGCCCTCAAAAATAAACCTATAAAGGTTGCAGGACAAGGGGCAGCAGGAAAAAAATGCAGCTTTGTTCTTAGCTGGAACGCGACAGACGCAAATAATAATTAAACCGACCTTTTTGTTTCATTTTTTGAAATTTTATTTGCCAAACGCTCCTTTCATGAAAAGCAAGGGCAGCTATAAAATATTTTAAGGAAACTTCAGGCAATTACATTACGAGATTTAAAAGACGAGTCAATAGACAAATGTGAAAATGTACACCAAACCAAACAAAAGACATGCACAAAACTTCTCATTTCATGGCGAGCTGTGCTGGCAAGAGTTTTTGCTGGAACAAATTTAGGTGGAGAATAATTTTTTGGGGAAATATATTAACTGTTTTAAGCAATTGAAAATCGTATTACTGCTCAAGCATCCGGGACATTTTTACATTGGGACATCATTTCACCTAAACTTTTGAGGGCAGGGACTAAACATTTGCACATCATATTTGACATAGCTATCTATATGTTGTATTTTTGCAAGGGGGTGGTGAGACTGGACGTACACTAATAAAGAGAAGAGCACTAGTCCACGGACACCATCATATAAACTGTACACGTGTATCAACTGATAGGCAAGTATGGATGAAATTAACTCCCTCTTCTGCCACTGTGCCCCCCGCTTTCACCGCCGTGCGTCATTCTGCCGCGGTGCCCCCCTCTTTCTCTGCTTTGCCTCCCTATTCGGCTGCTGTGCCACCCTCTTCTACCGCTATGCCACCCTCTTCTTCTGATGTGCCACCCTCTTCTGCCTCTGTGCCTCCCTCTTGCACCACTGTGCCTCTCTCTTGCACCACTGTGCCTCTCTTGTATCACTATGCCTCCCTCTTGCATCGCTGTGCCACCCTCTTCTGCCACTGTGCCTCCCTTTTGCACCACTGTGCCTCTCTTGCACCACTATGACTCCCTCTTGCAACGCTGTGCCACCCTCTTCTGCCACTGTGCCACCCTCTTCTGCCACTGTGCCACCCTCTTCTGCCACTGTGCCTCCCTCTTCTGCCGCTGTGCCTCCCTCTTCTGCCGCTGTGCCTCCCTCTTCTGCCGCTGTGCCTCCCTCTTCTGCCGCTGTGCCTCTCTTCTGCCGCTGTGCCTCTCTTCTGCCGCTGTGCATCTCTCTTCTGCCGCTGTGCCACCCTCTTCTGCCGCTGTGCCACCCTCTTCTGCCGCTGTGCCACCCTCTTCTGCCGCTGTGCCTCTCTGCTGCCGCTGTGCCTCTCTCTTCTGCCGCTGTGCCTCTCTTTTGCCACTGTTCCTGCCTCTTTTGCCGCTGTGCCTTCCTCTTTTGCCGCTGTGCCTTCCTCTTTTGCCGCTGTGCCTCCCTCTTCTGCCACTGTGCCACCCTCTTCTGCCACTGTGCCACCCTCTTCTGCCACTGTGCCTCCCTCTTCTGCCGCTGTGCCTCCCTCTTCTGCCGCTGTGCCTCCCTCTTCTGCCGCTGTGCCTCTCTGCTGCCGCTGTGCCTCTCTCTTCTGCCGCTGTGCCTCTCTTTTGCCACTGTTCCTGCCTCTTTTGCCGCTGTGCCTTCCTCTTTTGCCGCTGTGCCTTCCTCTTTTGCCGCTGTGCCTCCCTCTTCTGCCACTGTGCCACCCTCTTCTGCCACTGTGCCACCCTCTTCTGCCACTGTGCCTCCCTCTTCTGCCGCTGTGCCTCCCTCTTCTGCCGCTGTGCCTCCCTCTTCTGCCGCTGTGCCTCCCTCTTCTGCCGCTGTGCCTCTCTTCTGCCGCTGTGCCTCTCTTCTGCCGCTGTGCCTCTCTCTTCTGCCGCTGTGCCACCCTCTTCTGCCGCTGTGCCACCCTCTTCTGCCGCTGTGCCACCCTCTTCTGCCGCTGTGCCTCTCTGCTGCCGCTGTGCCTCTCTCTTCTGCCGCTGTGCCTCTCTTTTGCCACTGTTCCTGCCTCTTTTGCCGCTGTGCCTTCCTCTTTTGCCGCTGTGCCTTCCTCTTTTGCCGCTGTGCCTCCCTCTTCTGCCGCTGTGCCTCCCTCTTTTGCAACTGTGTCTCCTTCTTGCACCACCATTGATTACAAACCCCACAGCTGTTGGTGCCTGTGGGAAGGGGAAAGGGGACAGAGTACCTGCACTTCTATATTTCCAGTTTAAGGACTGGGAACAGTTCGCGTTCATTATTCACACAGTTCCACCCCACGCAATTCAACTCCACACATTTCCAATCCACACCACATAATGTAACACCAAACCACATAATTCAATTCAACAACACAATTACACAACACACCACATACTTTAAATACACTACAGAATTCCACAGCATGCCCCAAAATTCAACAGCACATCACATAATTAAACTCCACTGCATACCACTCAATACCGCAAAATACTTTTCCACATAATTACAGTCCATAGCACACAGTCCCACTCCATGCAATTCCAATACACCAAATACCGGGTTCTTAGAAGATTGTGAGACACCTTTAGTACGCCAATTTGGTAAGTTTATTTTGTCACGGTCTTGCAGAAAATACACTGCAGGAGACAATGTTCTTATGCACGTTTCCTCTTTTCAGTATGCAACGTGATTCACAAGGAGACAAGATATCAAGTTACGGTCTTACGTACTATTAAGCGTTCTCTGGCCAACTTACATTTTCGGTAAGCCTTGAGTTATATTTTTTGCACACATCGGATCATTTTTATTGATTATGGTTATGGTACAGACGGGACTCATGAGCGTTTTCTCCTTGTCCTTTTAAGTATAACGGTCAGCAGGCAAACAGGGGAACGGCCATTAATTTTCACTAGTACTTTGGGTTTACTAGTGCCTACCTAGATTCTGCATACCACTAATTAATTGGTAAGCTTTACATAGTATTTACTCTTGGTTTGTGTTTAAGCAATGGCATGGCGGTAGCTAGTGTGCTTATGAACGTTGTATATTCTTTGTATTATATAGGGTTCCTTGGTTGTACCAGTCGCTCCGAGTTACGGGGCAGTTAACATATGCGCACGGGCAGTGGACCCGACTAGAGTTTTTTCGTACATTGCAGTGGAGGTACAGAGTTTAGTCGTTTCCTGGGGATTTACTAATTGCATTTTTAGGTCTCGCTGCTTAGATCCAGCCTCCTCTGCCGGCACACCCACTATTTTCATTGAATCACCTTCAACGCCACTTGTTGCTTCTTACTTTCCTGCCCTTTCTCCTCTACCTTCCTCTCTTTTTAATCTGCCTTCACCGTATATTCTTTGCTCTCCTCCCTTCCTTCTTTACAACCTTCCTTACTTTTTTCATCCTTCCTTCATCCGCTTTCTCGTCTATGCCTTCCATTCTTAACCTTCCTTATTTTCCCTACTTACCTACTTTACTTCATTCCTTTTTATAACTTACGTATCGACCCTGCCTGCATTTTTTTCTGTGCCATGCTCCTTTTCTTACCTCTTGTCCATGCTGACAAAGTTCCTATGTCTTCTCATTCTCTCTTCTCCCCATTAGTTTCTTAAGCTCTCCTTCCTTCATGCCAATTTATCGTCCTTACTTGCTCCTGTGGTATTTGTTTCTCTATCATTGCCTTTCGTGATCCTCTCTTCCTCGCTTCCTTCCTCCTGTACCCTTTGTGCTTTGTTCTGATTGGGTAAGTTGTGTCCTCTACTACTCCCTGATGCTCCCGGGACTGTTTCTCACCTCACTCCCATTTAGTTATTTAATTATTTGTGCAGCAGGAATGTGCTTTTGGGCAGCTTGAGTCATTGTTTGTGCTTCATGCACTATTATTTTTTTATTTATTGTAATTTCATTTAACCATTCTAATATGGGCATCTGCTCTGTTAGAAATGCAAACTAAAACCGGCCGTTTGCATCGAGACCCATGCACAGGTATTTGCACACTAATGAACACACATCATGAGACACTGACTGCCATCTTGGAATGGGGTTTATTTAATAAAAAACACAATTCCAAGATTGCCAGCCGGGCGTGAGCATGCTTCTTGATGCAGGCAAATAGCGAGCGAACCTATCACGGAGGGAAACACGAATGTTAATCAGAAGCCCCGCAAATGTCACTGTCGTGTTTTCTCATCGTGTAATAAAGAAACGCCAAGAAGAGCCGTAGGGATGAGCAATGTGAGTCTTTGACGATATCTGACGATGCAAACTGGGGCGAACGTTGAAATATTATCCTTAAAAGGATTGGCTTTAATGTTATGAGATATGATTCACTGCAGACGTTCACGCATATAAAAAGTTATATTTTCAGGCAGCTTATATCAGCGCCGAAATGTCAAGTCAGAGCTTCTTTTGTGTACCTCCTCTGGATCTTGTATGCTCCTATATTTAAATTACTCACTCCTGCGCTCTCTCTTTCTGTTGTCTTTTTTCTCATCTAGCCAGTCCTCCTCTTCACTAGGTTTCCTACTTATGTTCCACTTTCATTTTCATTGACCGCCATTGTCTCTGTGCCACAAAATGACTACTCCCCCATGTTTTCCCACTGCTCCTCTACATATTGTTCTGTTTTGCTCCTGAAGCAGGCATACACCAAGGCTTCTTGGCGCTAAGGGATATTTAACAGTACAACAGACTTTACTCACCCCCTCTAAACATTACTAAAAAGCCAGATTTTCAGAGTGTGCTCACTTCTGCCCGGAATTCCTAATTTCACAGCGGAAACTCAGGGTTTCGTTTTTAATCTTCAGCAACTCCACACCTATCGAGTTACTGGTACACCTGGCACTATCATGGGTGGGGTGGGGAGGGTCAAAGTTACCAGTTATATATATGGGCACTAGTAATGAGAAGACTGCCACCCTATAAGATTTTAGTTTACCGAACTTAAGACCAGGGATGGAAAACATCACCTCATTTTAGAAGGCTAAACTATGGGTTATTCCATATTTAAACCTGTGGCATGTATAACTCTGTGTGCCAAGTTCATGGCTTTCAGGCACACGTATTTTATGAATGGATGCCAGAGGAATTTACGAAGCAAGGCTAATATATTGTCATCGTTTTCAGGCCCACAATCAGGTCGATTGCTGCATCTTTGAACCAACTGTAGTTTTCTTTTAGATCTCGCTCAGACGAAGCCAAGTACATGTTATTTCCATAATCTAACTGTGACTAAACTCAGGCCCTTACGGCCACAGTATGAAATGCAGGTTAAGGCAGGACAGGATTATTTCAAACATTTAGAGATAGAAAAAAATGTGCTTTTAACATTAATTACCAGCACATCAAAGGAAAATGTATGAAAATATGAACAACCAGATTTTGTACAGATTTAGATGGAGTTTTTGTTTTTTTACATTAACGCGGGTCAAATAGTGATGCATCCTGGTGAATATTCCAGGATAGTCAAGAGAATTTGGTGAGATTTCATTTTCCTGTGTCAAAAATCACCATGCACCACAGAATCAAAGCGACTTCGGGGCAGGTGGGTCATTAAATACAGATCGCGCCACTTGTCCTCATAGCCGCCTACGGCAGCAGCATACCTAAACAAGCATTTGCAATGCAATAGTTCTCGCATTTGCAAAAGTTTAAGCTATTGGCATTGTTCATGACAATGCCTTTTTTATCTATTTTATAAAACAAACACATAAATAAATGCCATTATCATTTACAATGCCAATAGCTAGTGTTGCATTATTATTAGCAATGCGAACTGCTCACACTTTTATAATGCGAGACCTATTGCATTGCAAATGCTTGTTTTTCTTGTGAACAAGACCTCAGCTGAAATATTGCTGGGGCTCAAGCCCCGCAGCCCCTGTTTTTGGGCGCCGTAACTGAGGCTGCTTGGGTGTTTGTCCACTTACAGACGCCTCCTGAGCCTGGCTGCGTCAGGGCCTGAGCGCACACTGCAACCAGCCTTAGGAAGGGCTAAGTAGGTTGCGCTCCAGAGACGTAAATAGGATGCTCTCTCAGGCACGTCCCCTGGCAGATGAAGAAATGCAAACGATTGATCACAGTGCGAAATGCTGAAACCTCAAAAGGAATACAATTTATTTTAAATAAAAGCCCTCTGTTGTTCAGTGACAGATTCCAGAGTCAGGAGGCAGAGAGAAACTGACAGCAGATGGTTTAAAGCCAAGACACGGTGGGGGCTGAGTAACATTATAGAAAAGGAATTGCTTTGAACTTCACCCTAGCTTTAAATACTTGGAACGAAGAGGGTCAGGGAGCGCTTTAATAGAGTGGCGAGGTCCTGCCCTGGCAGGCCTTCACAGTCACACGTTGGTGTACTCGCGAGAAGTGGGGCTATAAAAGTCCCGGCGGCCTCGTGAAAGAGGGCTTTGTGCGTGAGGGGTCTGCTTGGGGCAACCCTCCTGTATGGAGCACTGAAAAAGCTCAACCCTAATAGTCTTCCTCTAAATGGGACTGACCTCATGAATTACGTCAAAAAACTTAATCTATAAACTGGCCTCTTCTTGCGCCAGGCTGGGGGGATTCGTGTTTATTTCTAAATGGCTGTCACAAGACCTATTCATCAAACTCTTTATGGGGGGAGGGGGAAAAGACCCATAATCCTCCTTCAAGTGCGGCACCATTAAATAATCATTAGACCCCATTGCTGGGCCCGAGCACCCCTACAAATCCACAAAGCAATCTTTTTATCATTCATTCGACCTTCGGCGCATAGATGAAACTGGTCTAATAAAATGCCCTCTGTCACTATTGGTTTCATGGCGCTAGTCTCCCCTTACTCTTTGCAGTCGGGTGTGTTTTTTCAGCTAAGTAAAAGAAAATAAAGACAGATGGCCATCTCTTTTCAATATCCGTTTGCTTTGTTTGAGCAGTTTAATGTAGTGAAACAGAGTGAAATTTTGCCGCTTGCTAAATGGTAAACAACGACATTACCCAGAATCCATCAGCAGGCTGGTGCACCACCGGGAGCTAGCGATTAATTAACCTGATGTAATTGTAATGCAGAAAACATTAGTCTTAATAGATGACGTGGTGCATGCCGTCGAGGCTGCGAAGGAAAACTGATAAAGCTCTCAGGATGTGGCACCATGAGGGATCTAAACACAAATACACTCTAGAGCAAAGGGTACCAGAGCGAACAGGTGCAGAGGAAAACCTACGTGACTTTTCTGTTCCTCAGTTAATCTGCCCTTAATTTGTCTCTCCTGCTTTAAGTGTATGATGTTAGGCATTGCTGAAAAGTTCACAATCTAAAAAACAAATGAAAAAAGCAAAATACCTCCACAGTTCCATCAAGGCAGCTTGAGTGAGGAACGGGCAAACACTTGGCAAGATACAAAAGAGGGTACAAACGAATATTGTGTTCAGTATTCTGGAACAAGAGTAAAGTCTGGCAGAAGATTAATACACAGCGCGGTCAAGGTATGCACAAATAGGTGAGAAATCCGATGGCCAAATGACATCCATCTGACACCGCATATGTCAGATAATGGTAAATATATCTCAGTGCCACTGGCACTCACACTGAAATCAGAGTATGTGAAAAGATATGGTAACCAGGTATAAAGCAAAAATGGGCGCACAGCACTCTTATTTAGCGGAGAGTATAGCAAATGCAAAATATAAGTGGTGCTCCTAGGAAAGGATTGGTTATCATCCACGATCCTACAATGCCCTCCAGAGGAAGAGCAAAAATAATCAATATACAAATCCGAGCACTCGAATAATCATATGTACAATAATATCTTATTAGTACTCCACTTTAATCCAAATTCAGGCCCAAATAGTATAGTCCAGATCTTCATATTGAGTTTGTAGTAGATATCATTTACAGTTGTATCCAAAAGGGAGACAATCCAAAACAATTGTTCAAAGCGACGAGCAGTTGAATAATCAGCTTAGAGACAACAAGCCAACACGTGTTTCGTCGATAGGTCATTAACACCTCGACTTCTTCAGGGCTGGTCACACGGTGTATGGAGATCCGTCCACACGATTAATGTCAGATCTGTAGGGCAAAATAATGCCAGAGTCCAGTAGAAACCGAAGACACTGAGGGGTATATTCACAAGAACGTGTGCTAAACATCACCAAAAAAAACGCAACTTTACACATTACTGCCGATCGCGGGAAAATAACCCCGTGTCAATGTGGAATTCACAACACGGCGGTACCATGCGATAGTCTGCCGAAAACGTGTCCAATGCCCGCAATACAACCACCCTGACGGAGATAAAAACACAAACCTCAATGCGGAAAAACATGCGATGGGCCAAAGCACGATGAGGAAATCAGCGATAAGCAGCGCCAGGCCTGCAATACACACATGGCAGGTGGGAAAAATCACTATAAAAGTAGAAAAAACACACAAACACACACTGACCAACACCCAAGCACCATGGAGGCAGCCGGAGCAGGCACAGAGGACGAGCGCAACCCCACAAGCACCCCGGACAACCAGCCTGGGACCTCAGGGACAGGGAAGGGAAAGGACAAGAAGAAGAGGAAGACGAAGTTCAGTCCACAGGAAAACAGGATCCTAGTCATGGAGGTGATGGAACACCATCAACAACTGTTCGTCACCTCCAATGTGTTATTGGGCACCAAAAATGGAATATGACGGGACATCGTAGACAAGGTGAATGCCGTCGGAGAGCACAAGAGGTCAATGGACAATGCTAAGAGGCGATGGATTGACATCAAGCGCAAGACCAAGGAGAAACTCGCAGCCAACCAGAAGGCAACAATGCAGACTGGAGGTGGGAGCCCAGTGCCACAGCTTGTGCTGGATGACATGGAGGAGCTGGTGTCAACAGTCATCAGTGTGGAGACTGTGGCCGGAGTTGAGGGACCGAACACTGCTCGACAGGACACAACACAACCGCAACAGGTTGAGTGACCACCAGGTACTGGGGGGATGGGTGGAGATGGCCACAATGGCACACATGCACAATCAAGCAGAGCACAGTGCACACCCACAATGACTCTGGGTCATGGCCCTGATCTACAGACTGTCACAATGTACAATGCCATGCTGTCTGAATGTCAACATGTACCATGCGGCTACATACATGTGGACACATTGTAATAAACCATCTCCCCTTCACATTGCAGGGGCACTGTCAACACCTCCTGCAGAGCAGTCCCAGCCACTCTTCACTGATGACGAGGAGGACACCCCCAGCATCGACACTCAAGCCCTCCAAGACATCATTGACATCATCCACAACTCACCTCCAGGATCAGGGCAGCCCAGCTGCATCGACGAGACCCCACCCACTACCCAAATCACCCAGCAGGAGGCACCCACAGCCCTGGCAGTCTCCCAAGACCTACAGGAACAACACATGGCCTTCCAACGCCGTGTGCTGGAGGGCCAGAGGGAGACAGCTGAACAGGTGCGGGTGGGGTTCGCCATCATGGCTACCAAACTGAACACCATCCATGGGTCTCTAGGTCCCATCAGGGACCAGCTTCAGTCCCTAATGGACACCCCCTGCCCACTCCGTGGTCTCCAACAAGTCCTGACTGACATCGCTGGAGTCATGACGCGGAGAGAAGAACACCTGTCCGCTCAGAGTGGCACATGCGGAGGCTCATGGAGGACATGGTGCGGATGGAGGCAGAAAAAATGGCAGCCATCGCTGCACATCAGCGAAATGTAGCTGGGATCTACCATGCCCTGCAGATCCTCATCATGGCATTGCTGCCACAAGGCGTGGCGCTGATGAATGCTGCTGCCCCCACACCATCCACATCTCCGCCCCCTGGTCTGTCAGTGCCTCACAGTGCGGCAGGCATATCCACTCCGGCACCTGATGTGTCAGTGGCAAACAGTGCCGCAGCCGGTACTGCAACACCCACAGGTGGGGCAGAGCACACATCCGAGGATGAGGACGTGGATGGGTTTGAGTTCAGAAGGAGGCCCTAGCATTCATTTCCGCCACCT
Source organism: Triturus cristatus (assembly GCF_964204655.1). Classification (NCBI taxonomy): domain Eukaryota; kingdom Metazoa; phylum Chordata; class Amphibia; order Caudata; family Salamandridae; genus Triturus; species Triturus cristatus. Next base: position 453,167,675 of record NC_140587.1, read on the forward strand.
GGCCTGTTTCTGCTTGGTGCTGCACATGGCCCCATGACCTTCCACTGACCCCCGATACACTCTGCTGCACTCACTTTGGACCACGACATGGACTGCCATATCCTGTTTGATGACCAATGACACGGCGACCAGACTGCGGACTGTACCCTTCCTCTTCTGCAGTACTTGTCATCCCCGTATGGACTCTGGCTGGCCCTCCACGGGCCCATATTGTGAAGTGTGCTTGGCATGTCCCTGTACCGCTCCAGCTGCAAAACTCCACTGGATGTGCAATAAACATCCAGTAATGCACTGCTGTGTCATGTCTTTCATCATTCATGTATGAATATGTGGATGAATGTAGGAACAGTGATTCCCCTTACGTCAATGATGCTCATGTAGTGGGATGCCAGTCACAGTGTGCTACATTGCCTATTGTGTTCCGGGTGCAGTGGACACTACAACAGGGACACACGTATTAGTCACTTTCTTGTCCGGACATGGACTGAACCATGGCCAGAGCTCCCGAGTCATTGTTGCAAGCCCTACGCTGGTCCGGCGTACGCCAGGCCAGACCACTCCGCTTACGCCCTGAGGGGGAAGGGGCCACATAGCTACCTATCGCAGGCGTACTCGCTGGTGGTGTGCAGGTCACTGGTTTAGTTGTCAGCATGTCACGGCCACTCCCTGAGGGCAGGTTTGCACACACACCACACCCATACGGCACAGGCATCACAGGCCATGTGACCCTGCAAATATAAGGGGCCGGCAACATCACATTCCCCTCTGCCGGTGGTGACTGGATGACGGACGCTCCACGGTTCTCAATCATAAAGGGCCCATGAGTTGTTGCACACAGGGTCAGTGGCACCCGAAGCCTTGCGGCCGTCATGGGCCTACCACCACGTGGCACTGACTAGCGTTGCACAGGGTTAGTGGCACACAAAGCCTTGCGGCCGTCATGGGCCTACCACCATGTGGCGCTGACTAGCGTTGCACAGGGTTAGTGGCACCCGAAACCTTGCGGCCGTCACGGGCCTACCACCTCGTGGCGCTGACTGGCGTTGCACAGGGTTAGTGGCACCAGAAGCCTTGCGGCCGTCACGGGCCTACCACCACGTGGCGCTGACTGGCATTGCACAGGGTAAGTGGCACCCAAAGCCTTGCAGTCATCACAGGCCTACCACCATGTGGTGCTGACTGGCGTTGCACAGGGTTAGTGGCACCGAAATGGCTGAGAGGGTGTGCAGCCTGCGATGGTGACGTGTGCACTGATGTGGTCTCCGTCATTGATGACTCAGGACTCAGCGTCATGTGTGGGACCTGCTGGGCCGCGGGGCGGGTCCGCATGGTGGCGGTACCGGGGCCTGGAGCTTGCACGGGCACGTAGTGTGCCCACTGGCGGACACACCGGTGGCAGCAGGTGAACAGTGGGGCCTGGGTGCGCAGGGGCAGTGGTGCCTCTCTCTCTCTTCCTTTCCTTTCCTTTCCTTCTCTCTCTCTCACTCTCTCTCCCTTCCCTCTCTCTCTCTCTCTCTCTTCCTTTCCTTCTCTCTCTCTCTCTCACTCTCTCCCTTCCCTGTCTCTCTCTCTCTCTCTCACTCTCTCTCCCTTCCCCCTCTCTCTGTCTCTCTCCCTTCCTTTTCTTCTCTCTCTCTCACTTCCTCTCCCTTCCCTCTCTCTCTTTCTCTCTCTCTCTCTCTCTCTCTCTCTCTCTCTCTCTCTCTCTCTCTCTCTCTCTCTCTCTCTCTCTCTCTCTCTCTCACTCTCTCTGCCTCCCCCCCCCTCTCTCTCTCTCTCTCTCTCTCCCTTCCTTTCCTTTCCTTCCCTCTCTGGCTTTCTTTCCTTCTCTGTTTCTCTGTGTCTCGCTCCTGATTTTGTGCTTTATTTTCCAGGCAGTGACATCGAGATTGTCCCTGACGGACCCGACAGGAGTCTTCCGCATTGGTGTTTTGTGTTGTATTTCAATAAAGTTTTTGGTTGTTACTTCAGTGCTGTGTGACTGTTTCTCGTTCTTCTGGCCACACATGTGTGTTTTTTTTGGCAATGTGCGTCATCATGCTGTTTTTGTGGCTCTTGTGTTGTGCACGGTATGTGTATGTCCGGGGGGGGGGGGTGGGGGTCTGGGGTTTGTGGCAGTGGGTGTTGTGGCCCTCATGGGTATCGGAGCTGCATGTCCATTGTTTCCATGATATCTGTTGGTCTTCAGGTGTGGCTCTTGGCTGGGCTCCCTTTCATGCTGTGGGTAGTCGTCCTGCTTAGCACCAGCAAAAGGCAGGTGTTAAATCCCTAGTGCTACCGCGGCTTATCACCTGTTTCTAGTTCGCTTCACAGATCTGGCAGTTCATTGTGAAAGTGGTGGTGTGGTTTTTTCGTGTGGTTTTGCACGGGAACGCCTAGTCTGCATGTCATTAGGGTTAGTTGGTGGTGTTCACCGTGGAGATACATTTTGGGGCAGTTATTGCGGGAATGCTGGCATTGTCTGCAGTTTGCACCTGCTTGTGAATGGAGTGTTAAATCTATCTCCACTTTTGATATGTTAAGGTGGAGATAAATCGGAGATAAGTCCTTATGAATATCCCCCAAAGTCATATATCCAAAACCATCAGTGCCTCTTCGGAGAGTACTCCTTGTGTTCAAGGACTACTAATAAGATATTATTGTACATATGATTATTCGAGTTCTCGGATTTGTATACTGAAATCTGAGTACAACATTTTCCAACAAATTGGTTATTTGTTGTCATAGTATTTGGTGGAAAAGTACAAAAAAATCTCTCAAAATATGTTGTTTCTTACCAAACAACACAGCACTCCATGGCTGTCATTTGAGCATGTTGCAACACGTTTGAGCATTGTACCAGGAACAAAACAATATATTATCGTAGCAACAGTGGCGTAGCTTGGGGGGGTGCAGTCCACCCCGGGGGCACTGTTTTTGGGGGCGGCAGAGGTGAGCAAGTTGTGTCTGTCGACTACCACCACCCCCACCCTCCGAGAACAAGTCGTCCGTCGGCCGCCAGACCCCCTTCCCACCCTCCCCGGAACAAGTCGTCCGTCGGCTGCCACCCCCGCTCCTACTTGCACCAGGCGGCATACTTAGGGTCCATCCGGTGTGGGCAGTAGGTCTAACTATGCCACTGAGTAACAACTATCTATGTGGTAAACATACAACATCTCGGTAACAGTGATGTTGATTTCTGCCTGACCCATTGTGAACACAGATCACTGCGGAAATCTGGTATGCACGCATATCTTGTGTTAATCACTTGCAGGCTATGAAGCTATACTGATGGCAGACTGCATACAGTATAAATGTAAAAAATATAACATGACATTCCATAACTACATATACTCCACCGTCTTTTCCCCGCAATCACCTATCACAACTCCTCACCCCCCTACTCCTACCAATCCCATACACCCTCTGCTCCTCCCCTTCCTCTCTATCCTCCCCTCTCAGGCTCTACCTACCCATCCCCCCAACCCTTCACCTCCACACCCAATAAACACCCATCTCCCTCACACCCCCTCACCCCACCCCTCAATAATCACACATCCCCATCACACCAATATATTCGTTTCTCACTCGCTTCATGCCCTTTCATCCTCTCTGACCTCGTCACCTGAAGATTTCTGCCCCCTGTATAACCTAACCCCTCCACTCACACTTAACAGCTCTGCCACCCATCACTCCATACCTACTACCCTATCTCCCCCCTCACACAGCAGGTCTCCATCCGCACCTAATCATGACAGCTCCCTATCCCCAGACCATTCTCCTCCCACCTCCTACGCCCCTTCATGCCTTCCCTGTACCCGGAATACCCCGAGCCTACACAACATTGTACCCGTCCTACCTACTTTAACTTCCAAACCCCTCACTCCTCCCAGCCCCGTCACCCCTCACCCCACACCATCTACCACATCTCCCTCCTTACACATTAGTCCACCCTCTGCAAATAACACAGACCAAGCACTCCCGATACCTCCCCTCTCCTCAATTGCCCAGATCCTACACAACATTGAATGTGACATAACTAATTTAACCACGGAATTTGCCCGACTCAGAAAATATTTCTTCTTCCACAGCACCAGAACCCTCCCCCACCATAAGACCACCATCCTCCCTCCCTCAAACATCCCCAATAACAAACACAACCTTTGGAGATCGCTCCCTCTCCGATGCCGTGAGCAAAGACCTCTCCGCACCTCGAACCATCTCTCCCCGTCCGACCTCGCCGACCTACGTAACTCCTACCTTCCTAATCTTCCAACCACCAACCCTCCACTCCCCTATGCCCCCATCCCTGTTATCATAGGGACAAATAGAACCCCCTCCTCCCCTGCTTCCCCCAGACCACCACCCCAACTTACGCTGATCCACTCTTGCCCACCTTCCATACACAACCCCACACCACTGAAGTGCATGCTAGTTAACTGTCGCTCCGCGTTCCTACACGCCACAGAAATCTCTGAAACCTGGCTGAATGACCACTCAACGAGCATATTTGACTTACTCTCCCCCCCGGGATTCTCTATTCTTAGAAAAGACAGACCTAACAGAGTTGGGGGAGGGCTAGCCATTATCTTCAAAAAGGAACTTCAGATTTCCCTTTTTACTAACCCAGGCTACTCCTCATGCGAATACCTGGAATCCAAACTGTTAACTCAAAACTCCCTCCCAATTCGTCTACACAACATCTTTCGGCCCCGGGACCACCACAGCCCTTCATTGAGGACTTATCGGATCTACTGGCGCAATCAGCATTATCCAACTCAAAAAATCTCTTTCTTGGGGATCTTAACCTCCATTGGAATGATACCAATGACCCCACCACCTCCCTCCTCACTACACTTCTTGAAAGCAACAAACTCAAACAACTATGCCAATCTCCAACTCACACTAAAGGATCCATACTTGACGTCATTCTGTCCAACGAAGACCTGACCTACGTTTCCAATATCATCCCCACTGACTGGTCCGACCATCACCTTATACTGTTCACCATTGCTACCTCAGCAAACCTCCCTGCCCCTAAAACTATCAGACCTAATAAATTGACCAGAAACCTAAAAGGCATCCCCCCAGGTGTTCTACAATCGAAACTCCAAGTTCAACTTCTTCTCATTCCCCCTCACAAAATGTGAATGAGCTCACTGAACTATTTAACAATACTGTTACAGATATTCTTGACCAACTGGCCCCGCCTAAACTCAAAAACCAAAGAAACACCCCCTCAAACTCTTTGTTTAATACAGAGATAAGTAATGAAAGACGGGCACTCAGACTGTCGGAAAGAACCTGGAGACACCATCCCTCACCCTCCCATCTTGCACTTCTCAGACGTGCTACATCCACTTACAGAAAACACATCCTCAAAGAAAAGGCATCCTTCTTCCGCACTCAACTTGATCGTGCCAAAAACAGACCCAGGGAACTCTTCAAAATCATCCGAAACCAAACTTCCCCCGCACCTCCAAATATGACAGCCTCATCAGACAGATGTGAAGAAATTGCCCACTTCTTCTCGGAAAAAAATGCCAAAATTGATCAATCCTTCCTTCCCACACAACTATCCTCCAACTCCCAATCCAATCTTGTCCTCACCTCTAATGCCTACTCCACATCCCCCCTTCAAGACGACACTTTCTCTCCTCTGCCCTCTATCCTACCGCTCCCCAGACATCTCACCTTCCACATCTCCAGTAACCAACTCCCCTAAATCTCAACTTAAGAATAATGCCTCCTTGCTCAACTTTCTCCCCGTCACTGAGCTTGAAGTCCTCAATATAATTGGCAATCTAAAACCGTACTCCCACACAAAAGACCCAATACCCTCCAACCTTGTCCCTGCCCTTAAGCACATCATCACCCCATTCTGGACCAAAATCATCAACACCTCTCTCTCCACGGGCTGTGTATCCACCTTCCTTCAGCTTGGTCAAATCTCACCATTAATCAAAAACCCCAATGCTGATCCCAATGACCTAAATAATCTCCGCCCCATCACTAACCTCCCCCTTCTCTCAAAGGTACTTGAAAAATGTGTCCTACTACAACTAGACAAACACATAGAAAATGTCAACCTTCTCGACCCCTTTCAATCTGGTTTCAGAAAAGGCTGCAGCACCGAAACGGCAATGCTCAATGTTATAGATGACATCCATCAATCACTTGACAATGGCGAGACCTGCCTTCTTATGCTTCTTGATCTCTCCGCAGCATTCGATACAGTCAATCATTCAGCCCTACTTAATGTGCTTAGGACCCGTTTCGGCCTTAATGGCACCGCCTACAAATGTTCATCTCTTATCTACAAGACCGTACTCAGCAAATCAAAATTCAAAACTGTCTCTCCCCCACTCCTGTCTCCCTTGGAGTCCCCCAAGGATCTATTCTCTCTCCCTCCTTCTTTAACCTCTTTATGGAACCCCTCACCCTCATTCTTAACCAAGCAGGCATAAATTACCACCTCTACGCCGATGACACCCAAATCTATTACAAGATTAAAACTCATGCTGACATCTTACACCTGAACAACACCCTTACCAAGATCCAAACCTGGTTCCATTCCAATCATCTCAAACTCAACCCAAACAAAACCGAAATCATTCTCTTCTCCCCCAAAAATAACCCTCTACCCGTTCCATCTTGGATCTCTGACCTAAGTGCACTCAATTGCTCACTCACCCTGTCCAACTTCCTCAAATCTCTTGGCATCACTATTGACAACACCCTAACCCTTAATGTTCACATCAAAAACTCTGCCAAAGAAGCCCTCTTCACTCTCCGTCACCTCAAGAAAATCAAACCATTCATACCCACCGATGATTTCAAACTCGTAGTTCAGTCTCTTGTTCTGTCACGTATTGATTATGGTAATGCCATCCTTAATAAAATCCCCAAGGTACACCTAGCTCCAATCAAAGCTGTGCTCAACCTTGCTGCCAGGCTCATCACTGACTGCAAACGCTTCGATCATATATCCCCGGCTCTCAAATCTCTTAAATGGCTCCCTATCGAAGGCAGATCTGCCTACAAAACCGCCTGCATTACTCATAAAGTCCTCCACAAAAACACTCCGCAGTACCTCTCAAAGAAATTCCACATTACGAGCTCCACTCGACCTCTGAGAAGCACCAACACCCTACTCCTAATCCCACCTCTGCATAAAAAGAAAGCCACACAATCTCGCTCCTTCTCTGGCAATGTCCCTATTATCTGGAATGCCCTCCCAAAAAGCCTGCGCTGTAATCCCTCCTATTCTAGTTTCAAAAAAGACCTCAAAACCCACCTCCTCAATTATTATTGGGGTTCCTAACCTGTGTCCTACTCCTGATCTCTTATCAATCATACTATACTTGTTCAGTAATATATACCCTGTTCTCCTGTTCATCATTTACCTAATTACTTAAATGTATAGCTCCTGCCCCTGTTTATTTATCTTGATTTGTATAATGATCATGTTGTTTGTACTTTGTATATTCCAAATTTTTGTTGCGCTACCTTTCATATGCTTTTATACCCTATGTGCCTTATACTATCCTTATCTTGTAAAGCGCTCTGATACCTCTGGGTCTAGCCAGCGCTATATAAAACCTTCAAAATAAAATAAATAAACTAAAACCAAACGGGAAATATAGAGTCATACACTGCTAGCTGCCCCGCCTTGGTGAGGGTCCAGAATATCGAGTAGGGAATATCTTCATAATTTAAAATCGTAGCCAAAATGTTGCCAGATAATTATGTATATGTAGGTTTTCTATACCTAACTCTACATATATGTACCTTGATGATATAAATATATCATCAAGATGTATAGTTGTGGAGTTATTAAAAGTAAATCTCTAGTTCCCTATATGGACATGCCTTTCGATATTTTGGTCCTCACCATTTTGGCTATGACACTAAGGTATCAAGATATACCCTACTTGATAATCAAGACTACACCCTATCCACCCCCTAGGACAACTGGGTCTGATTACACAACTGCATGCATCCATATACATGGCTTGTGCAATACACACTGCCAAGGGCATAAGCCAGTAACCCTGCAGAATCTACAAATTGAGATTGCTTAGAGGGATCTTGGGGCATTAGGGAAAGAAATATCTAGAGACTACGATCAACGGTATCTGCAGGGGAAAAATCTGTGGGTTTTATGATTACATCATGGCAAAATCAACAGCAATATCCGTATATAGATGTACTGCCCAATCACTGGTTTATAAATTAAGTATTAAGGCTAAGGATTGGTATCAACCCCTGTTACGCCAACTATGTGATAAAAGGGGATATGATTGATACGGAAGGGAAGTATACCTGTATCTTAAGCACAAAATGTGATACTTTGCACATATTACTAGATTGTTTTAAGGTCCTCGCTGCACGGAAAATGTATTTATGCCCAATTTTTGTAAAATATAGTATTGAAAATCATGCACAAGCTGTAGATCTGTTAACTGAAATGTGCTCTTTGGATATAGCATGTGCCATCAAAAGGTTTATGCTCCAAGTTAAAAAAGTTCATAAAAATGTATAGAATGTGTGCTTTTAGATATTTTACGATGGAATGCATGCTGCATATAAAGGCAGTGCTATTAATTAACTTTGTATTTTATGGAATTTTATGTAACATTTTGTTACTTTTATAGAGCTTATTTAAGGGATTGTATTTATGGAAGTTGAGACATTTTTATGTGTTTAAAGACTAATGTTCTAAATAAACATTCATTTTGACTGACTGACTGACAGCAAGCCATAATGCCATGGAAGGGACAGCACACAACCCCAGGGTATAGGGTACTGCAATTCTACTACACAATATTGGAGAAACAAGCTGTCAATAAATACCTGTGTGAAGATGACACATCTGGCTACTTGATTCTCCACGTGCATGGCATCCACCAACTATGGAATGCAGTTCTTTTGTGAATATATTGAGTCATTTGTACTCATGAAAAATGTGCAGAGCTGTCCGTGAAACAGTGATTTGCATAACTCACATTCTTTACACTCAGTATATGGCGGTGTTTCTGGCTTCTAAATACTTTCTCGGGGGTGGTTGGAAGGGTAATAGCAAATGAGTAAAGTCAATGGTTCTCACCAACGTAGGAAGTTGAACTATGTGAGCAAACTCAACCTTTATGGTATTGGTGAAGGCTGCATTGTTTTAGAGGTTGCTGCAATTTGTCTGTGAGTGGTTGCTTGACAATGACATATAATAACCAGTGAGGTACGCTAACAGAGAGTTATCCTAAAGCATTAAGAGGAACTGCTGGTGTGAAGACAGTCATCACCTTCACTGGTGGAAGTATAGTGTGTGTCAATGAGGATTCAGTGTCCCAATGGTACCTGCACATCACATTTCTTCAGCTCTCTTTGTCACATCACCATTCGTAGCACTCTGCACAACCCTTTGACTTTAAAGGTACAAATAGAATGTCCAGAGGCACAGAAGGGGTGTTGATGAATACAGGCCCCAGCTAGGCCCGCAGGACACAAGGGTTCGCTCTCCTGTAACGGAATCTATAAGGAAGTTGGCACGGAAACTGCAAAGTACAAAGACAGCATTTATTAACCCTTAAGGGTGGTCCTACAATCCACACAACACTCTTCAGTATTGCATAGAGTAGCACAAAGAACTTGCGTACACAGTCCCCTTTTATACACAATAGAGGGGCTCATAAGTGGGTGGATACAACATGAGGCCGAAGAACATTACCATTTATGGTCATTTTCGATACTGAATCAATATGTGGGCGGAGCTAACACACTCCTTAAGCCCGCGAAAACATGGTCAAGCAAGGCTAACTGATAACAGATGTGGTCAAGTCTGGGCATGTGCCAGATGGACAAAGGAGCTATTTATAGACTGTTACATGGCAGATTACAAGAGCAACTAACACAGAGGTTGGACTCTTCTCGTGGGGAACACGTGGAAGCATGACAATACAAAATGGAGTCCAAACTTCGGTCAACATTACAGAGAAAACATGCTCTATAAAAGGGGAATTAATGTCTTTAGTAAATGCTTAATCACATCGTTGTTTCAATTTACAACAGACGACCCTTTCAGCATTTACTGAAGACATCCGGTTTGTTAAGATAATCATCATATATGTCAATCGTCATCATTTCTTCAACTTCTTTAGCTAGACGTTTCTGATGAGCAACATCGGCAATAGCTTTCTTATCGGGGATACAAAATGATACACATAATGAGCAGAGTAAAGGACCACACTGAACGCAGATACAGCATGAAAACAGAACCGCTACAATAATGCAGAGACCAGTTAGAACCTTCCATCCCCAGGCAGTAATTAACGCCCAAAACCATCCAGAAAAGGACCAAGTGCCGTTTTCTGTATGGATCTCAGCTGCAATTTTATGCAGTTTATTGATGGCATTATAAACTGATGGCGTATGATCAGGGATAAACACACAACAGCTACTTCCAATAATTTTACATGCTCCTCCTCTGTCAGCTAGCATAACGTCTAATACCATTCGATTCTGCAATGCAACAATTCTAGTAATCTGTAATTCCTCCGTAAGATTCCCAAGAGCAGCAGCAGTCTGATTTGTCACAGCTTCTACCACTCTTGTTAACCTTCGGATCTTCCTACTGTTCAGGGCAGCTCCAACAAAGAAAAACAGTCCTAAGTTAAAATCAATATACTGTTGCAGACTGGTATCAGTCTGATCTACATCATCAATTGATAAAGTACGTTTATACCTATTTACAGTCACATTATTCAATAATTTCAGATCCTTATGATAAGATGCGGGAGCTAGGAATACAGGAGGTAATAGAAATGATACATAGCATACCCCAGACCACCCAGCTGGCAGACGGTAATAACCTTTATTTCCACACACAAAATACGTATTATGGGAGGCCAAGAAGGTACTATTGTTCAACCCATCAATATTCAGAACAGTAATGCAATCACTAACACCAACAGGAATAAAACCCACACTCTGGACACACAGGTCCGCTTGAGCTTGTGCTACTTGAATTACAAACTTGTCCTTTCCCACAGTGTCTCTTGTGTTCGTAAAGATGTAGGGAATGGATTCATTGTCTGGTCGGTACTCTTCCCACTCCCAAATTGTCCCATTCGCTTGTGGATACCCATTTTTGTCTTGATGGCATTCTTTATTGAGTCTGAAGAGCAATCGTCCCACTGTTGGTTTCCGAGTAGCAAAAAGCAAAGTATACCATGCTCTACAAGAGCCATTATGAGAGAAAGGAAGTGGTATAAATGGCGTTCTTCCTTTCTTCTGATGAGCTGGCATCATCCCACATATCCAACAGTTCGTAGCATTCGTAGCAACGTGGGTATGATGCAGCATCTGGATGAAAGTGTTATTCAAGTAAGATTGTCGATGCTTCAACTCTTGATACGGTAATGTATAAAAGTAGTGCTCCTCAGGCACCGGAGTTGTCAACACAAGAATCTTCCGAGCAGGAGTTACATCCTCCACGAACCATGTGGTTATCCCAACAATGGCTACTGTCAACATGAACCCTAATGCACAAAGGATTTTCTTTTTCTCCATATCAAAACAAAAATAAAACCCAATATCTTCCTGAAACTAAAAGTCTGTCAGAACTCTTCCCCTTGGGCAGCGGTTGATTTCTTCACCAGCGGGCCAAGACGGGTGTCGCTACACTAATGCAGGGCTGATCCCCCCCCCTTGCCTCATCGGCTCTCCGTTTCACTAACCCAAGGGCCGTTCTGACAGTATGTCCCGGTACTGGAGAACTCACTTCCTTGGTCGAAGATGATATCGCCTTCCTCCAGGAGTCGCGTGGTCCGGAAAGAGCTCCTCAGTGGCGTTTGGCTCCGCAGCACGGCCTGTCTCTGCAGCCAAAATTTCTCGTTGATCGGTCAGCACGGCGGGTTCCACCAATCCGGGCGGCACCTTCCTACAGTGCAGAGAGTGGATCCAATTCTTTCTGTTGGAGACTCGCACAGCCGTCCTCGTTGCGAGGAGGACCTGCTCAGGGCCCACCCATCTCGGCTCCAAACTGTTCGTTCTGTCGAAGACTTTCACCATGACATGGTCACCGGGCCGGAGACCATGTCCTTCGCCGGTAGACCGATCAGGGAGCGCCTCTCGGACCTGTTGATGGATAGAAACCAAGTTATCCGTTAACTGTGCTAGATAATCGTTCATCATTACACAAGGTACATCATACATAGCCTTAGGTTTTGGCGGACCCCAAATATTCATTGGGCGTCCGAAGACAATTTCGTAAGGTGTAAGGCCAGTTCGAGAGTGTGGTACCGATCTAATTGACAATAACGCCAGTGGCAGAGCGTCTGGCCAAGTCAAAGATGTTGAAGCTTGAATTTTAGCGATCTTAAGCTTCAGTGTACCATTATACTTCTCAACTAGGCCTGCAGACTGAGGGTGAAACACGGCGTGGAACTTCTGGGTGATGCCCAGGCCCTTCAAGACGTACTTTATAACATCCGCTACAAAGTGAGGGCCGTTATCACTCCACAGAAGTCTACAGACGCCATATCGAGGGAAGAACTCTTTCAGCAGCATCTTCGCAGTAGTCATTGCAGTATTGTCTTTCGTAGGGTACGCTTCAACCCATTTGCTGAAAGCGCAGACCACTACTAGGACATACTTCAGATTATTACAGCGCTCCAGTTGGATATAATCCATCTGCAGAACCTCAAAGGGTGCAGTGGGTGTCACAAATCCTCCTGCTGGAGTTCGAGTACCTTTTCCTGGGTTATACCTCAGGCAGATCATACAGGTCTGTACCACCCTCTTCGCTGTGCTAGCAATCTCTGGATGCTCCCAGACTTGGGTAAGCAATTTCACAATTGCGGAAGCTCCAACATGTGCTAGCCCATGTGCCATCTGAACCATAGGCTGTACAAAAGCCGTAGGTAATTTCCATCTATCCATCTGCTTATTTCTCCAGCAGCCCTCGTCATCCAGTTCTCCCTCACTAGCCCATTGTTCCCGCTCTTTGTCAGAAGCGGTCCGTTGCATTTCTCGCACTTCCTCCTTCGCATCATGCCATCTTTCCACCTGTGACTTTACTACATACACGGCAGTAGCACCGGGCTGCATCGCAGTCTCCCGTGCTACTCGATCTGCTAACGCATTCCCTTCTCCAACTTTATCAACTACTTTCCTATGGGCGCTACACTTAACGATGGCAATTTTCTTTGGGTATGTCAGTGCAGTTAAAAGATTATGAACTAACTCTCCATGCATTATCTGTACCCCATGTGACGTTAAAAACCCTCTCTCCTTCCAGAGTAGGCCGAAGTCATGCGCTACTCCGAAGGCATAGCGGCTATCTGTATAAACATTCACACATAGTCCTGTACTGAGCTCACATGCTCGTGTTAATGCTATCAGTTCCGCTGCTTGAGCTGATTTCTGTGGTATGCGTGCTGTCTCCACTATCGTTTGCAATGTGGTAATCGCATATGCTGCTGAAGTCGTACCATCTGGTAGCTTCAGACAGGATCCATCCACCCACAGTTCTCCATCTACATCTGGAAAGGGCGTATCCTGGAGATCAATACGACCCTTTGTTTGTTCCTCAGTCACGAGAATACAATCATGCGCTTTCCGCGCCTCAGGCTGGGTTTCGGGGTATGGCAACAATGTTGCCGGGTTTAACGTTACGCACCTTTTTAACGTAATATGAGGAGCCAAAAGCGTCAACTCATATCCCGTTAAACGGGCACTGGTCAAATGCTGCGTCTTTGTTTGATTAAGCAGGGCATCAACAGCATGGGGGACTAATACCAACAGCTTATGAGATAACACAATTCCCTCGCTTTGGCGTATTGACACAGCTGTCGCCGCAACCGAGCGAAAACACCCTGGTAATGCTCGGGCGACAGGATCAAGTACAGCCGAAAAATATGCACAAGGGCGCTGCTTATCGCCGTGCATCTGCACTAAAACTGACAATGCACATCCATCTTTCTCATGCACATACAACGAAAAGGGTTTTGCATAATCAGGGGTCCCTAACACTGGTGCTGAACAAAGGGCCTGCCGTAGTTGCTGAAAAGCAGTATCACACTCATCTGACCAAGGGATTGGGATAGGCGTGTCCTTTGTCAAGAGGGCTAACAATGGCTTAGCTATGTGCGAAAACCCCAATATCCACTGTCTACAAAAAGAAACAAGACCCAGAAATGCACGCACATCCTTCTGTGTGGACGGTCTCGGTGTATCCAGAATTACTTGGATACGATCCGGTGTGAGTGCACGTCCCTCCTTAGACAAAAGGTGACCCAAATAAGTCACCTTTGGTCTACAGAATTGCAATTTCTTCCTAGATACCTTATGATTGTGGGATGCTAAAAAGGAAAGTAAGGATAACGTACTTTTTTCACACAACTCCAGGGTGTCAGCCGCCAGCAAGATGTCATCGACATATTGAATGAGGGCGACAACCTCGAGCAGAGAAAAGGAATCCAATTGTCGTTTCAAAGCCTGACTGTAAATGCTAGGGCTTTCTGTGTAGCCCTGGGGAATCCTACAGAAACGATAAGATCTATTATTCAATGTAAACCCAAAAAGATATCGGCTATCAGGGTGAATGGGAATGGAAAAGAAAGCATTCTTCAAATCAAGCACTGAGAACATGGTCGCCGTAGGCGGGACCAAGGTAAGCAACGTCGTGATATCGGAAACCACTGGGTACTGAGGTATCACGATCTTGTTCACTTCTCTCAAATCAATTATAAACCGATAAACTCTGGCATCCGTATCCTTTTTCAGTATGGGAAGAATCGGACTGTTACAAATGTTGTAGGGGACTTCCTCCACTACCCCTACCGCCATCAAATCCTGCACTATCTGTATGAGAGCTTCCTCACCCTCCTGGGAAATACGGTACTGTGGGAGGCGTGGTAACACCGCCCCCTCCTGGACGCTAATGTGGACCGGTGGAATCACCATTTGTCCCACATCAGTATCCGAAGTTGCCCACAAAGCACGAGGGAGGGTAGCTAACAGCGCATCCTCTGACATCGTACACATCCGTTCTGATCGAGGGTAATTGTCATTCAATATTACCCGTACACCAGCAGGGGAGCAACGGATCGTAGCCCTAAAATGCTTTAACATATCAAGACCCATAATGTTATCCGGTGTGTACGGGGCAAGCAGGAACGGACAGGGTGCAGAAAAAGAATCAACCTTAAACATGAGGGGCTGTGAAAGAGGGCTTCGGGAGAGTGTACCGTCAAACCCTACGGATGTGACCATTAAGCCGGATGGGGGAGCCCCCGGAACCAATTGCTTAGATAGCGCACTACGTGTCGCTCCAGTATCCACTAGGAACTGATCAGTAGAGCCCAAGACCTCAGCCGATACATAAGGGCCCTTCTGATCGACTGGCACCTCAACTGATTCTAACCCCCATCCAACGCATTCCTATGCATGCTGAGAGTCATGGTACCCCGACCGGTCAATCCCTGACGCTTGATACTGATGCTGGCGATCGAAAACATTTGATCTATCTCGGTGCTGCCCAGCAGAGTCAAAACGAGCCTGGTCGTTAGAATTCCCTCGGAAGTTGGAGAAACCCCCTCTACCTCGCGGGCCACCATAGGTATGCCCCTGACGCGATGCATGCAACACCGGGCAGTCCCTAGCCCAATGACCCGATTGCTTACAATACGCACATTGGTTCCTATTTAAATCAGATCGGCCCGAGGGAGGACCATAAGATCCTCCCCTACCTCTATTACTACCCCGCCGGGGCGGGCCATAGACTTGTGCCAACATCACCTTTGTTTTCAAATCTTTCGATTTCTTTTCCTCCTGGCCCTTTGCTTCTTGCTCCTGACGCTCATAATACTGGGCGATAGTCAGGAGGGCCGTCGGTGTAGCGGAGGACCAAGAACTTTCACTCGCTTTTAACCGGGCCGCAACTGCCGGCAGCAGATTAGCCACATATTTATCCGCAAAAAGGTGGCGACCCGTATCGTCAGTAAGCGACTGGCCACTAAAATCATGAAACGTCTCCTCAAAGCGCGTAAAAAAGTCCGCAACTGACTCGTCAACTTTCTGTTTACATGCAGCTAACATATTCCAGTCAATCTTTTTAGGGGGGATAATTGTCTTCAACTTAGCCACAATAGCAGCAGGGAGATCTAAAATATTCTGGGGCGGTTTCTGCGCAGGCTTCCTCTCCCTATCCTCATCCTCCAGTTCAGACCATCGAGCCTTAAAAGTGGCAACATCATCTACCTTTCGCACAGATCGCCACATATCTGGTGGTAGAATAAGCCCAAAGAACAAATCTATATCTGCTAGAGTCATAACGCAAGAATTCAAGGCCCCCTCGACTTCTTCATAGAAGGCCGCTGGATTCTTGCGGGGGTCAGGCAGCGCATTCTTTAATGCCATCACATCAGCTCTATGCCACGGAGTATAAACCCAATTATACACAAAATATCCCTTAGCATCGGCGGAGGTAATGTCCGAGCTAGTCCCCGCTCCTTTAGGAGGAACATACAAAGGCGCCGCCTCGCGCATTGGCTTAGCATGCACTAGATCGCGCTTATCTGATTGAGAGGTGGATGAGTGGCCTTCTGCGGTACACGAATCCGACTGCGTCTCCTCCCCTGCTCGTTGGCGCGCTTTTTCTCTGTGGGCCAGCACCGCGTCCCGCAAGGCGAATAGCCGCCGAGCCGTATCAGGAGCCTTAGAGGGAGGAAAAACACCATCATGCAATGCTTTAGCATCCGATGTCACTTCTTCAGGCTCAAAGACACTAGAATATTTCCGAAAAGCAGCAATCACTTCCTCAGCGAAATGACTCAAAAAATACAATCTCTCTCTATCCTGCCACGACCCCCAAATATGGAACAATTCATCCGCGGACACCTTACCCTTAAGTGCACGGAAAGAGATTTGCCGAAGCTCAGCCATATGCTCAGCCGATAACATGGACCGCGTATCTACCTTACCCGTACCCGGGACGGAATCTTGCGGCCTCGGAGCAGATGCGCCGACATAAGGGGGCGGAGAGCGATCTAGTAAATAAAAATCATCATCAAGATTATTAAGGACAGGATAGAGTGGCTGCCGAACAGCATATTGACCCGAAACTTGTAGCCTACGCTCCTTCTCTTGCCTGTCCGTCTGCTCTCTGTCCTCCCGACGCTTCGCTTCCTGTGCTCGCACATGATCATTCTTCCGTTGTTCTTTATCAAACAGCGCTTTCTCACGCTTCTCTCGCACCTCCTTCACCCACAACCGCACACACTCAAACATATCCTGACGAGCACGCCGCTTACACATACACTGTTCCACATACTCAATCTTACGTATATCAAACGATCCATACAAAGGCCATCGTAACTCAGGATCTTTTTTTGTATATTTCCTCCATACTGTGCTGTACATTATGGAAGAAAGACCATGCTTCACATACATATCCCTATTAGGAGTCCCCTCTGGGGGAGCTGGAGCAGATTCCTCGAGGTTCAACCGGTTCCCAAAACAGCAACACCACTTACGGAGTGCGCTGAAAGCAGGCATGCTCAGAAATAATGCAAAATATGCAATATTATAGAAAAAATGGCACTTAATCGTTGCGCCGTTCAAAGTTACACAGCTCCGGAGAAATTTCTCCACATTACCTGCCTATATGTGTTGCAACGCATATATATTTTCACAAAGACAAATACAAAATATGACTAGGTACACAAAAAACTGTCACAGTGGAAACACATTTAGAAATGTAAAAAAGCCATACATCTGTTAGCAATACAAACAAATTTTACGACAACACCTGTTACTTGCATGTATGCACATTATTTAATGTCCAGTTTCTCAGTCCAACAAAAGGATCAGTAATTCAACACAGCGCCAAAAGCATCACAATATCAACATTTTCAAAAGTATCTTGGTGTAAGGTACGTGATAAGTGCAGGATTTTAAGGATTAGTGCAGGGCGTAGTGAGGGAGGGAGGTTGTGAAAGATTTAGGAACATCCACAATTCAATTGAAGAACCTGACCTGCCAGTTAAATGGCCACAAAACTTAAATTAGATAACACAGACTAAGACAGCAGTTGTACATTCACTGACAATCTCCTGTGTTGATTGAGGAAATGAAAAAGTCGACGTTTCGACCCCTGTTAGAGCCAGCAAATTGGTTTGCTTGGGGTTGGGGTCTTCATCAGGACCGGGGGAAGGGCTTACACCAGCATCAGCAGCAATTGTCACGCTGGAAAAATGGGAAGGGGCCAGTCAGTGCTCCCAAGGTGTAGCTTCGTTAGCTGTCAGTTTCCACGGCGCGGCCCTCGAGCTCCAAACACCATTGGATGAGTGTTTATGCTGATACATTCAGCCTTCCCTTGTCTCATTTTTCGAGCATTGGAATACTACACCTTGGGAGCACTGACTGGCCCCTTCCCATTTTTCCAGCGTGACAATTGCTGCTGATGCTGGTGTAAGCCCTTCCCCCGGTCCTGATGAAGACCCCAACCCCAAGCAAACCAATTTGCTGGCTCTAACAGGGGTCGAAACGTCGACTTTTTCATTTCCTCAATCAACACAGGAGATTGTCAGTGAATGTACAACTGCTGTCTTAGTCTGTGTTATCTAATTTAAGTTTTGTGGCCATTTAACTGGCAGGTCAGGTTCTTCAATTGAATTGTGGATGTTCCTAAATCTTTCACAACCTCCCTCCCTCACTACGCCCTGCACTAATCCTTAAAATCCTGCACTTATCACGTACCTTACACCAAGATACTTTTGAAAATGTTGATATTGTGATGCTTTTGGCGCTGTGTTGAATTACTGATCCTTTTGTTGGACTGAGAAACTGGACATTAAATAATGTGCATACATGCAAGTAACAGGTGTTGTCGTAAAATTTGTTTGTATTGCTAACAGATGTATGGCTTTTTTACATTTCTAAATGTGTTTCCACTGTGACAGTTTTTTGTGTACCTAGTTATACCCGAGTCCAGTGGTCTACCGGGTTACCCCATTAATATATAACTCACAAAATATGACTAGTCATCACAAATCAAACTCAAATAGCCAGATCAGGCTGCAAAAAAACTCGGAGCAAGTACCGTACACCGGTTCTTACCAATCAAGAGTCCAGATTCCAACTGCCAAGCTCCACAATCGCCCAAACGGCTTTCACGGCAAGACCGACAGAAGAGGTCTCAGTCGAGGACCGGCGCCACCCAGACGGTCAGCTCGGAAGGGAAGGAAGAAAAACCTCGGGATGCCAGGGCTAAGACGCCGCTGGCAGTGATCACGTCCCCGGCCAAATTCCTCACCTTCGTCGCGACCAGTCCTTCGAGCATCCGAGTCGCCGATGAGCCCCACGTGACGGGCGCCAATTGATGAATACAGGCCCCAGCTAGGCCCGCAGGACACAAGGGTTCGCTCTCCTGTAACGGAATCTATAAGGAAGTTGGCACGGAAACTGCAAAGTACAAAGACAGCATTTATTAACCCTTAAGGGTGGTCCTACAATCCACACAACACTCTTCAGTATTGCATAGAGTAGCACAAAGAACTTGCGTACACAGTCCCCTTTTATACACAATAGAGGGGCTCATAAGTGGGTGGATACAACATGAGGCCGAAGAACATTACCATTTATGGTCATTTTCGATACTGAATCAATATGTGGGCGGAGCTAACACACTCCTTAAGCCCGCGAAAACATGGTCAAGCAAGGCTAACTGATAACAGATGTGGTCAAGTCTGGGCATGTGCCAGATGGACAAAGGAGCTATTTATAGACTGTTACTAGGCAGATTACAAGAGCAACTAACACAGAGGTTGGACTCTTCTCGTGGGGAACACGTGGAAGCATGACAATACAAAATGGAGTCCAAACTTCTGTCAACATTACAGAGAAAACATGCTCTATAAAAGGGGAATTAATGTCTTTAGTAAATGCTTAATCACATCGTTGTTTCAATTTACAACAGTGTCACCAGCATCTACACTGTGCATGAATATATATGTAACATAGGTGGCTGATATAATAGGTTGTTATACAGTTTCCAACACAGATTTGCGTATTCACTGGTTGATGGGTTAGGCCTGTTTGCTTGGTGTGTAAAGCAGTGGACATAGTGTATATGTGTTCTTGTAGGAATGTAGGATCTGCTTTTATGGTTACCCCCACTTTTTGCCTTGTGCTAAGCTGTTACTGACCAGTCTGACTGGAATCCTGCTAATCAGGACACCAGTCTATCGGCTTTCTCCCTAAATTGTCATGTTCAGTACTTAGGTACACCCCAGATTGGATACTGGGGTACTCTTATAAGTCCCTTGTATATGGTAACCAGGTACCCAGGGCATAGGTACCAGAGAGGTCTCCCATGGGCTGATGCATGTAGTACGCCACCCATGAGAGACCATTCAAAATGGATCTACAGGCCTGCCATTGCAGCCTGTGAAAGCTGGTGATATCACCACTTACTAATGTTATAGGTTTCCTATATCTAGGGTCACTGCACTTAAAACCTATGTCACCCCTATAGCAGGCCTTTCCAATCCTGAAGGCAGGTGCTTGGTTCTAAGTGAGAGGGTGCCCCTGCATGAGCAGGATACCCCTTGAACCTTCGGAGTCCATTCTCCCGGGTTGCCAGTGAAACAGCCATATACTACATAGAGGGGCACAGCGTAATTACGCGATGACCATCTCAAAAACGGCTGCAACAAATCATATCATGTTTGGTATCAAACATGTTGGAATCATACCCCCACACTTTAAACGGTGTGGGAGGTATGATTCCAAGCACAGGGAGAGCCCTCTGTTAGGCTCTCAGTGTTCCAGGTACCAGCCTTCTTGACCCGCACAGCACAAAAGGGTTGCTGCCAGAGGCATGATTCTGGCTTCATGCTACTGAGCCAAGCTTGAGCAGGGGAAGGTAGAACATTAGGCATCCTGTCAGAGGGAGGTGTGACCCCCTCCCAGACAGTATATAGTGTATTGAAATGGGGTGGGTGCGCTTGCCAGCACCACCCAGTCTGCATGAGGGGCACAGTTGGTGTCCCTGTGCATAGTCCAGTTTAAACCAGTCCTGGGAGCGGTTGGCTCCCGCTCTGGAGTGAAACTGGACAAAGGACATGACAGTAAACCCCCCCCCTGTCCAGACCCTCCCCTGGGAGGGTCCCCTGAATCTTCCCAACCATTTCCCTAGGGTACTTGGCTTACCTGGGTGTAGGTCCCTAGATTCATCATGGGATAAGATTCAGATCAAAAACCACTTCTACTTCTACCTTTTGGGCACTCTGGACTTCGCTGGAATTCGTTTGTGCCTGACTTTGTCTCCCTTCCAGTCTGCTAAATTGTCTGTGCCTGTGCATCAAACTGGAACCTTCCAAGGCCTGTGACTCATCAAAGACACTTGAAGACTGATCACTCGCCAGTGTGGATCCGGCTGGATCTAGGTCGGGAGGGAGGAGGGAGGGTGGCCCCCATCAACCCATGGTATTTCCGAGACCCCAAGATGCGCAGCGCCCTGGTAAAGAAGGTAGATAATTACTTTAAGGACAATCTGGGAACCGTGGTCTCGGCGGTGTCGCTGTGGGAAGCTTTTAAGACCGTGCTTCGGGGGGAGGCCCTCTCCCTGGTGGTGGCTGCCAAAAACCGGAGGGATTGCGAGGTGCGGCAAGTGGAGGAGGAGATTGCGGCCCTTGAGGGGAATATGGAGGAGGATGTTACAGAGTCCTCATTGCATGAGCTTTGCCTGAAGCAGGCGGAGTATAGGGACCTGGTGACGAACGCCGCCAAGACCCTCAGCAGGGAACAACAGGGCCGCCTTTATGACGTTGAGGATAAGGCAGGGAAACTCCTGGCGTGGTTGGACAGGAAAGAACGGGTCAATAGAGTGGTGCCAGAGTTGATTGGAGAGGGGGGAGAGGCGATCGTGGAACCTGAGGGGATTGTGGAGTGTTTCGCGGAGTATTTTCATAGGGTTTATTCCTCTGTGTCGGACAGGCCGCCCGAGGACTCGTCTGATCTCCTCCGTGATATCGAGTTGCCCTGCCTCTCTGACATAGATAGGGACGATTTGGATGGTGACATCACGATTGACGAGGTGGCGGGGGCGATTCGCGCGTTAAACTCGGGTAAGGCCTCTGGACCGAACGGACTGCCGATCGACCTGTACAAATTGTTCCCGGACAGGGTCGCCCCTCACCTGCGCGCCATGTTTTTGGAGGCGCGGGGGGATGGGATCCTTCCGTTGGATCAGCGGCTGGCGTCGATCGTGGTCATACATAAAGAGGGTAAACCCCGAGATAGATGCGCCTCCTATCGGCCCATTTCACTCCTCAACGCTGAGCCGAAAATTCTGGCCAAACTCCTGGCTACCCGTTTGATTAGGGTACTTGGCGACTTGGTCCATCCGGATCAATCTGGCTTTATCCCGCACCGAAACACAGCATTGAACCTTAGGCGGCTACATGGCGTCATCGCCAGGGCGGATACGCTGCGTGAACCGGCTGTTGTGGCATCTCTTGATGCCACGATGGCCTTTGACACGGTGGAGTGGGCATATTTATGGGCCGTGCTGGCCAAGTTTGGTTTCGGTTGCGGGTTTGTGAGTTGGGTTCGGTTGTTGTACGAGGGGCCACTAGCGAATGTTGTGGTGAATGGTCGGGCGTCTACTCTGTTTCAGCTTGGTAGGGGTACTCGGCAGGGATGCCCTCTGTCGCCTCTGTTGTTCGCCCTCGCCCTCGAACCGTTGGCTGCGTGGATACGTTGGCACCCGGATATACGGGGTCTTCGGTGGTCGCCTGATCACGAGGACCGTATTTCGCTTTATGCCGATGATATCCTGCTGTATCTTGCCTCACCTAAGAAGTCACTTATAGTGGTCTGTGACGTACTCGCATCGTTCGGCAGGAACTCGGGGCTGGTGATTAATTGGGGCAAATCGTACTTGTACGTTCTTAGTGGCGAGGTCCCACCGATCCCTAGCACATGTTCGATACAGGTTGCCCAGCAGGGCTTCGTGTATTTGGGGATTTTAATATCCATGGATCCGGTTGTGCGCTATGAGAGGAATCTGCTCCCCCCCTTGGCACGCTTGAGGCGGGATGTTGAAGGTTGGCGGAGGCTGCCGCTCTCCCTTGTTGGGCGTGCGGCCCTGTTCAAAATGATGTCTCTTCCCCGCTTCCTCTACGCCCTCCAGAACACCTTGGACTGGGTACCGGCCAAATACTTTCGGGAGGTCGAAGGCCTCCAACGGACGTTGCTGTGGGATGGGCGGCCGCGAATAGCTATTTCAAAGTTGACGCTCCCATGGTACGATGGGGGCATTGCGCTCCCGGACATCCGACGGTACTATTGGGCCACGCAGCTGAGCGCGATCAACCATGGGTTTTATGGCCCTGCCCTCAGCCCTGGGTATGCCATGGATAGGTGGCTGCTGCGCGGCGGCAACTACTACAGGGCGTTGTATTCGCGGTCCTTAGACTCGTCCCTCACGGGGCCCACAGGTGTGGCGGTGCGCGTATGGAAGATGGCGAACCGACTCGCTGGGCTGGAAGGATAGGCTAACCCTCGCTACCCCATTGTTTGAATCGGAAAGATTGGGAAGACTCTGGCATACGAAGGGCTTTGATAAGTGGGATCTGATAGGTATATCCAAGGTGGGAGATGTGCTGCATAAGGGGAGGGTGAAGTCCTTCGAGGAGTTGGAGACTGAGTTTGAGCTAGGGCCCTCAGAGTATTTTAGGTATATCCAGCTGCGTCACGCCCTCCGATCAGTCCTCGTGGAGGGTGAGAAGGTGCCGGAGTCCTCTCCCCTTGAGGACCGAGTCCTTGATGGTCATATGCCCGAGAGCACGATTTCGCTCATATATAAGAAGTTGATAAGCGTCCGGGCAGACTTGCTATTGGGGCTGAGAGAACAGTGGACCAGGGATGGCCTTGAGTTGGATAATGAGGACTGGCAGTCAGCGGTTTCTTCGCCTAAGGAGGTTGCGATCCCGTCGCGTCTGAGGCTGGTGCAGCTTAAAATACTGCACCGGGTGTATGTGACGGGGCCAAGGCTGGTCCACATGGGATTCTCGGAGGACGGCCTGTGCAGAAGGGGATGTGGTATGGTGGGTACTTTCCTGCACATCATTTGGGAATGTGGTTTCATTGTGGAGTTCTGGAGGAGAGTCCATGCAGTCATGGGGGAGGTGACGGGCATTGGGGTACAGCCGGAGGCGCGGTGCTGCCTCCTGAACATCTGGGGGCCCACTGACCTCGATGAGGCGCAGACCCAATGGGTGACTCTGGGTAACATGGTAGCTAAAAGGGATATCGCGCGATTATGGGGCTCCTCGGGACCCCCTACACTGACCGCGTGGAAGGAGAACATGGATTGGAGCATGTTTAGGGAGAAGACGGTCTACTGCTCTAGAGGTCGCCCCCGGAAGTGGCATGCCATCTGGGGGCGGTGGAACCAATACAGGGGGGGAATATGTCTTGCCCCGGAACTGGAACCTCCCGAGGAACAGCTTTCCCCCTGACCTACTTTCCAGCACAGTTTGGTTTTAGTAACCGTTCTGGGCCTCTGCTGTTCCCCTTCTTCCTCCGCACACAGTCTTATACTTAGTAGATGAGTGGGGTCCGGCCTCCCCTGGGGGCTTTCGCCATGGGCTTTCAATGTTCTGCCTTGCTGGGGTTTGTTGTGTGTTTTTTCTGTGTTTATTTAAAATTGGACCTTTGCATTACTCTTTGAACTGTATTGGGGACACATCACTGTATCTAACTTGCAATGCTGCCGAACCTTCGGGCTGTCGGCTGAATAGCTGTGTCCTGAATTTCGAAATAAAGGTTTTCAAAAAAATTAAAAAAAAAAAAAAAAAAAAAAGACACTTGAAGAAATCTCCCTTGGAGTGAAGGAATCACTCCCCTGCATTCGCAGGCACCGCAACTAAGTTGACCGGTCTGCAGATCCTGAGCTCCTCTGAACTCCTTGGGCTCTGCAACACAGGTGGTGGTTTCCCACAGCTCTGGAGGTCTGCCCTACCCTCTCACCAAGTTTGAAGCCAGTATCCCTCGTGGGGGTTGCAATTTCTGAACACCCGTGCACAGCATCCAACTTGCAGTTGCAAAGGCTTGTTGGTTTCTTTCAAAGAAGATCTTCAGGCTTCAAGTAGCCCCAATCTCGAGCACTTCTAGTGACCAGAATCTTCAGCCACAGCACATCGTGTGCATCGTGGCCTGCATCTTTTGGTGAGCTGCTTGATGTCCTCTCACGGCTTCAGTGCCTCTGGCCTGTGGGTCCACTTGAGGGTCACACTTGTTTCTTTTGGGCTCCCCTCATTGCTTGCGGCCTGCTCTGACTCCCCTGCCTTTGGTGAGTCCCCTGGACCTTGCTGGTCCCGACATTGCTCCTTCTTTCATTCCTGCGTGGCTTGCCTTTGCCAAGGCTTGTTGGTGCTGCCGCCAGACACTGAGCCCTTCAGCACTCGACATCCTTCGTGGGACAGTTCATGCATGGCTCCTTGTCTTCCTCAGCATCGCCTGGTCCTCACACCTGCAGAGTCAAGGTCATCGTCATCCATCCTGCACCACCCGAAATCGGAGGGCATTCGTCTTCCAAGTCTCCTGGTCACCCCTGAGTGACATAGACTCTGTCCCCTCTGCTTGCAGGTACCTCTCACCTAGAATACGTCCTTGGATTTCACCGGACACTTTCTCCTTCTTCAACAGTGGCACTTTCCTCAAGTCCTCCATTGGGTTCGATGGCGGTTTCGGACACCACTTCACACATATGCCCCTGGGTATCCACGAGTGGGGTGGCTCTCCAACCTTCTGTCTTCGATGGGGTTCCTTCAGGGTCCACTGGGAAGGGTCCTGAATCTTGAAAAATTAAACCCCGACTTACACATTGAGTTGTACAGAGCACACTCTCATGTTCCCACACTGCACATGCTCTCCGTGGGGTCTCTATCTACTCACCGTGTGTGGTATCTTGGGTCCCCAGCACTTCTACGTCCTCTCAACATTGTCTTGACCTGAGTCGTGGTTCTTATACCACTTTCTTAGTATGTGGTTTGGTCCCCCCGAGCCACTGTGTATTTCATGCTATTTACTGTGTTTCTTTGCTAAAGTATTGTGTGCATTGTGCATATCTCTGGGTAGGAGATATTTCCATGTATTAGAGAGTATTATATCATAAATACATATTTTTATAAATACTTTGTGTGGTTCTTTTTCACTTAATCTATACTATAAGATGGCATTCTGGTAAAGCAAGCTGGACTATGCCTGAATGCTGCTCTCCACAGCTACCACCAGAGCTTTCTAAGGTTGTCTAAGACCTCTTAAATCACCATCAGGGTTGTCTGAACAGGTGCAAGGTGTCTACTTACATAAGCGTACATCATATACCAGGCCAGCTTCTCACAGTTCCCATAAATAGAGATGGTGGTTTCTCACTCTTTCTCCCGCCATGAAACCATCAAGCGATGTGACGTAAGACAGCGCGTAAAGCAGTGGACATAGTGTATATGTGTTCCGATAAATAGAGATGGTGGTATCTCACTCTTTTTCCCACCATGATACAGTCAAGCGATG
The DNA here is from genome assembly GCF_964204655.1 of Triturus cristatus. Taxonomy (NCBI): domain Eukaryota; kingdom Metazoa; phylum Chordata; class Amphibia; order Caudata; family Salamandridae; genus Triturus; species Triturus cristatus. Next base: position 453,194,237 of record NC_140587.1, read on the forward strand.
TGACCCAAGACAGGGTAAGATCAGCACTCTGATCACATTCACATGACACCAAAATACTTCCCACATAGATATCATTACAAATAAGACACCATATCAACCAAGCACTCGCTAAGAGAGTAGCATGCAGCCAATCTGATAATGCCACTATAGTCTATCAATACACTGGATCATATGCCACTTCACTGGACCATATGCCACTCCACTCTAAGACACCCCACTCCACTCATCAGCATGCCACTCTTTTCTACAACACGTCACTCCACTCTACGACACTCCACAGCACTCTAATCCACTGTATGCCCCTTCACTGTATGTTATGTTATTAACATTTATACAGCGCACGAATACCAAATGGTGCACTATTCGTTAAATAGCCAGGTCTTCAGGGCTTAACGAAAAGATGCTAAGGATGGAAGATTTCTAATGGAGAAAGAGAGGGTGTTCCAGAGTTTTATAGCACCCACAATGAAGCTTCGGCCTCCCAATTAGCCTTGCAGAATCTCTGAGAGAGCATTAGTTTTGCCCCTTCAGACCTAAGACATCTATTTAGGGAGTACCAATTAAATGACTGTCTCAAAAACTGAGGACCGGTGCTGTGTAATGCCTTATATGTGATACATAAGGCCTTAAACTGAATGCGACACTTGACTGGAAGCCAATGCAGTCTCTGAAGATGCTTACCCGCTAATTGAAACTTGGGGATCCTCAGCAGGAGCCTTGAAGCAGCATTCTGGATCATCTGCAATCTATGTAACTGCTTCTCGGGCATTCTGAGCTAAAGCCCATTGCAATAGTCCAGTTTAGCCATGACTATGGAACTAACCACTATTTTCCTGCTATCTACTAGGATCAAAGGTAGAATTTTCTTGATCACCTGGAGTAAAAAAAAAACTAGCTGGTGCGACTGCTTTGACTTGAGCTTTAAAGTTTAGTTTCTCATCTATAATCACTCCCAGATTTTTTGCTTTGGTGACCGAGATTGGTACTGCTCCCAATTCATCAGGCCACCAAATATGTGACCAGCTAGGGGAGTAATTCCAGAACAGTATTACCTCTGTTTTTCCTGAATTAAGCTTGAGGCAGTGAAAACTCATCCATGAGTCGACTGCCAGCATGCAATCTCTGAATCTGTTTACCTGTGGCATGATATTTTTACAGATGGACAAGACTATTTGAGTGTTGTTCATGTAAGATGTTAAAGCCATCCAGAAGGATCTGAATAATGCGGCCAGTTCAGATACATATACATTAAAAAGTGTAGGGCTCATTGAAGAGCCCTGAGGAACCCCACATGGGAGAGTGAAAGACGAGAATCATAATTTCCCAAGGCAACTGATTGGATCCTGTCGGATAGAAAAGAGGAGATCAAAGCTAACACGTTATTCGTAATGCCCAATGAGTTGAGATGGGTAGGTAACAGTTTGTGGTCGACCGTGTCAAACGCTGCCGACAGGTCGAGCAATATAAGGGCCACAGCACCACCTGCATCTAAGAGTGCTCTGAATTCATTAGTGGTTTTTATCAGGGCAGTCTTGGTGCTGTGCTCTGCCCTAAAACCGAATTGGGATTCATCCAAAAAGTTGTATTCATGTAAAATCGTGTGAGTTGATTATTTATAACTTTCCCCACCAGTTTGGCTGGAACTGGGAGACGTGAAATGGGCCTGTAATTATTAGGATCAACTTCATCAAGATTTGATTTTTTCAAAAGAGGCAAAATCGATGCCCTCTTCCAGATGGAAGGAAAGACACCCTCCATAAACATGGAGTTAAAAATTGAGGTTAGACTGGAGCCAAGGATCTCAGGAACTTGTTTAAAAATTGTAGGGGGAAAGGGTCGTGGGGAGAGCCCGATTTTGCCTGTAAAATATGGGGGGTTACATCGTCCACACTTACTGATCCAAATTCATTGAAGTTTGGAGGGGGTCGAGGGATTACTAAATCACAAATCTCAGATCTTGTCCCATTGTCAAAGGTAATATAGATTTGTTCAACTTTATTTTGAAAATTTTGAGCTAGTGAGTTACAAAAGTCCTAAGAGGGACTATTCACTATTTTTCCAGGGAGTGTAGATAGATTGGTTACCACTCAAAAACAGCTCTTTAGTGAAATTTTCCGCCTCCTTAATTTGTTTGGAAAAATAGGAGCGATTTTCTGTCAAGATTAGATTTTTGTAGTCAGCTAATACAATCTTATAATTGATGAGCTCATGATCATTATAGTTTATTCTCCAACATCTCTCTTGTCTTCTACACTCTTGCTTTTTTAATCTCAAAGTTTCTGAAAAACAGGGGGCCGATGAGGTTTTCCTATTGCTTGAGGTTTTTTGAAGGGGAGCTATATTATTAGCTGTCCGTATGAGCCATTGATTAAAATGAGAGGAAGCCTGTTCTGCCTTTTCAGGCATTTTTGTTTGAAAGCCCGAAAGCTGGAGTATAAGCAAGTTGTTATCGACCTGTTTCTAGTTGCCACTTTACTCCACTCTTTACCACTCTGCAACACGCTACTCCACTCTACAACACCCCACTCCACTCTATGACATGCCACTCCACTCTACTACCCGCCATTCCACTCTATGATATGGCAAACCACTCTGCTACACTTCACTTTATGCCACTGTACAACACTCTACTCCACACTATGACACGATGCACTTCTCCACTCTATGACACTCTACTCCACTGTATGCCAGTCTGCCACACTCTATTGCACAAAATACTACTCAGCGACACTGTTCTCCACTCTATAACACTCTACACAACTCTCTCTAAGCTGATCCATGCCACTTTACTCCACTGTACTCTCTGGCACACTACTGCACTATACTCCACTGTACTACGCTACTCCATTCTATGCTACACCATTCTATGGCACTCCACTCTAACACACTGCACAACACCTCACTCCACTCTACAACCCTCAACTTCACTCTATGCCCCTCCACTGTGTCACTCGATTCCACACTATGACACTCTATGATACACCAGTCCACTGTATAACACGTCACTTCACTCTATGATACACAACTCTACTCTACAACACTCTACTGCACTTCACTCTATGACATTCCAGACCACTCCACTCTATGACACGCCACTCCTCTCTATAACACACCACTCAACTGTACACCACTTCACTGTGTGCCACTCCACTCCACTCTACCCCACTCCACTCCACCCTATGACATTCTACACCAAGACAGAATGTACCACAAAACGTATGCCACGATACTCTATGCCAAAACACTGTATACCACGGCACTCAACAACACAACACTGTGACACTCCACTCTACTCCAATACTTAATTGTACTCTATTTAATGACATGCCGCTCCACCCTATCACACGCCACTCTGCTATACCACATGTCACTGCACTGTATGACACTCAACTCCATGGCACTCCATGACACTCCACTTTACAGCACTCCACTTTATGCACCACCACTCTAAGACACTCAATGAAACACCACTAAACTCTACTCTATGACACCCCGCTACACTGTACTCCACTCTAATCTATGACACGCCACCCCACTGCATGCCACTCCAATGTATGAAACTCCACTCCACTCTGGGCCACTCCACTCCATTCCACTCTACGCCTCTCTGCTGTATGCTGTGACACTGTACGCCACAACACTATATACCACAACACTCTACAACACTGTACTCCACAACACTCTACAATATGACAGTCAACAACACTCCACTCTATGGCACTCCACTCTATGCCACTCCACTCTATGGTTCTCCACTCTACTCCACTCTCTGCCACTCTATGACACTGTACTCCACACTACAACACTCTACACAACTCCCTCTACCCCACCCCAAGCAACTCCACTCTACTGTATGATACACTACTTTATGATACTGTACGGCAAGCCACTTCACTTTATAACCACTATGCCACTCCACTGTACGACACACCACTCCATGCCACTCCATGCCACTCCACTCTGTGACACACCACTACACTCTATGGAATGGCACTTCACGGTACGTCACTCCACACCCCTCCCACTCTAAGACATTTTACGAGACGACACTCTATGACATGCCACTGTATTTTACTCTATGACATTCCACTCTATCTCTGCCACTTCATTCTACTCTATGCCACTCTACTCCATTCTACGCTCCTCCACTCTATGACAATCTATGCCCCTCTATGACCTTGTATTCCACTGTAGGACACTCTACACAGCTCTCTCTATGCCAGTCCACTCTACTTCACTCTACTCTCTGACCCACTACTCAACTCTACTCCTCTACTCCACTCTACTCGTCTCCACTGTAACACACTGTAGAGCACGTCACTCCATGATATGCCACTCCACTGTACTCCATGAGACGTCACTCCACTCTACAACACTCTACTCCAGTCTACTCCACTGTGCAACACTGTATGACATGCCACTCTACTCCACTCTACTGTACAAGATAACATTCCATTAGCCTCCACTGCACTCTACAATACTCTACTCCACTCTATGAGCCAACACTTTATTCCAATACTCTACTCCACTCTACCACACTGTATGACATGCTATTCCACTCCACTCCAATCTAAGATAGGGCACTCCACTCTATGACACAGCACACCGCTCTATGACACACCACTCCGCTCTATGACACACCACTCCACTATATGACACTCCTCTCCACTGTACGACAATCCATGTCACTTCACTCTATGATACTCCACTCCACTGTACAACATGCAACTACACCCGACACCACTACTCTGTACACCCCTTAACACTAAGACACTCTATGAGATGCCACTCTATGACACACCATGCCACTTCACTCTATGCTACTCCACTCAACAGTATGACACACATCACTTCACTGTACGACACGCCACTCCGCTCTACTCAACTCCACTCTATGACCCTCCACTTTACGACACTACACTGTACGACACTCTCCCCCACAATACTCTACAGTACTCCACCTAACAACACTCCACTTGACAACACTACGATTTGAGACACATGTTTTGTGCTTTGTGAATTAACTATGCATTTTCAGCCTTTATGTTTGGGAAGAAACAAGACTAATGTTGAGGTATTTATACTTTGTCTGTATTTTCTCTTACAATCCCCACAACACTTTTACAGGTTATATTTTTCAGGTACGCCTGGCATGATGGTGGCAGATTGCTTTACTTTACTCAGGGTGCAAATTGATAGACTTCAGGTATTCACGTCAGGAGTATGTATTTCCTTATGGATTGCTTGGCTCCACCGGGTGAACATTCACAGCTGGTCAGTATGGGTAGTTCACACTTTCCCCTGTGGTAATGTGATGTTCAGTGTTTCTATTCTTCTTGTCTTCTGGCTGGACACATGCGGTGCCACTGGTATCATAAACACAATTGGTTGCACTTAGATATATATGCTGCAGGTGGCATACCGCAATTTGCATTTTTTACTTTTTGTTGCTTCGAGAAAGTCTGTACCAGTCGAAACATGTCGTCTGTCGATATTTCTCTTCGCTCAAGACTTGTATCGATACTTGAAGCACTGACAATAAAACTGGATTAGCATAAAGAACATTTGGACTATCTTTATAATGAAATATTCACTAGGTATTGCATCTACTGTCCTAGAGTGCTCTAGTGTCATATTGAAATTTTGGATCTGATTGTAACCCAGGATTGGGCCACAATGTGTGGGACACCCTATTGGTAGCAGAGTGTTGGACACGGTTTGAGAGACTTAATGTACATTTACATTGTGAGCTTTAGGTATTAGGGTTTCAGTTGAGCTAGTGCCAAGACACCTCAGTGTATATGTGTTCTCTAGAAATTAATTTAACATACCATAACAGAACATAATTTGCTACTATAGTATCATATAAAGCCTTAGATAGCTCTCTGTAGATGTGTGATTATTATATACCACTGCTACCTTTATTTGCTATTCTATATTCATTCCAAACTTTTGAGCAACTTTCCATTTGTAAATGGTGACTAGACAAAGGTAGTGAAGTTGCATTTGTAAATAGAGAATAGACAAAAGTAGTGAAGTTGGGCAAAAGTGTATGAGTAAAGCGTATACGTCTAACATACTCAGAAGTGTAAGTTACTTTTGCACATAGTCCCGAATGTAGTTTTAAACTGCCATGCAGTTACATATAAGTCAGTGTGCCATCCATAAACTGACAATTTGCTGCATCTGAAAAGTTACTGTGAGATATGTTTAGTGATAGAATTGTTGGGCCAATTAATTTATGTAATCTTTCATCCTGTTTGTGATGATCAAAAAGTAGGGACTGAGACCTGGGAGGTCAATGGGAATGCATGTAAACAAAAAGTTACCCAATTGCTAGCTTCTTTGCTCACAGATATTGTTCTCAGATATAGCTGGCGTCCGACTCAAAGCCTGAACGGTATTGAGGGAATGTGATGATGTCCTATTACTATAAATGACTGGGTATGGCTGAGGGCTTAGTTATCATGTACAAGGCTGCAATACAATTATGGATTTTATAATTATGATGGTCATTTGTCTTATTTATGTTATGGCAAAGCAAGCACACACGAAAGTATCCTAACAGTGTGAACTAATGTTAAGCCAACCAGAATGTAATGGCATTGCATTCTGTTCTGCATATATATAACTCAGATCTGCAATTGCTCTTTCACAGCTAGTGGGTAGACTAACAAGTCTAATAAGTGTTTGCTCATTAGCATTTCTACAAACCGACAGGCTGGAAAGCTATCGAAGCAATTGCCACTCATCCCAGATGCAGATGCGCACTTATAGTGAGCAAGACAGAGGCATTTTTTGTACCCTATGTGGAGAGATTCAGCTGGCCGCAATTTAAACCCTCCATCAGTGATCTTGACATGCGCAGGGTCACTAATAATTCTGCAAGCTGCATAACTTGAATGAGAAGGTTAAGGTGACCTGGTTCGTACTTTCTAGACAGGATTAAGTTCAATTGATTGGTCTGCTTCGCTTTGATTAAATGGGTTCCTATTAAAAGATGATAATTTCTAAATAGGATTAATTTAAAATTGTTAAATAGCCATGTTGATCACAGCTGCCCAGCTGAAATTTAACTGGATATGATTTGAGGATTCGGTACCATCTTCTGAAACCATCTGGGATGGAGACGCAAGTAAAGCACAATAGACATTTTATAGAAGTTAGTGAAATCGAATGTATTTCCAAGAAGCTCATCAATGCAGGGCTCATTGGCAGACATTTATTGATTTTATGGTTGAAATCGTTTTATTGAATTTTGTTGTAAACGAGAAAAATACGCCCACCTACAACCACCGGCTGGCAGGGAACTTTTACCGTTGCTTCATGTTTATTGAATTGAACACAGAGTTAAATGAAAGAAGAGACAAGGAGAGAGTCGAAGAAGAGCAGAGTGACTCAAGAGTGGAGTGAAATCAGTTAGGGAAAGGAGAGACAGAAATCCACCCACCGCGCAAGATAAGGTCTGGTAAGAAGTCAGGGCCGAGTCTCCTTAGGGGAAGAAGATGAGGCAGCAAGGGGAGGTGTGGGGAGCCGCAAGACCCTAACATATCGAGGGCAAGTAAGCTCAACAAACTCAGAGGAGAGGTACGCCACAGTGGACCCCTAGGTTTTATCAAACTTAGGAAACGTGCGGTGGATCCCAGCAGTGATCCGCTCCATACCAACCACCTCCTGTGCAGCCAGCCTAACTTGGCTGGGATGACATCCGTGCCCCATTTCGCCAGTAGGACCTGCTTGGCTGCTCCCAGTGCCAAAGTGATCGCCCTACCTCTACAGGAGCGGAAAGGATATGTAAGGGGGTTAGGAAGTCCCAACAAAATGTAGCTGGGGAATCTAGGGAGTTCTGTTTGGTATATATGGTCACCTAAGGGCAATACGGACTCCCAGATTGACTGTATCTTGGGGCAGTGCCAAAGAATATGGGACAAAGTGCCCACCTGACCGCAATTGCGCCAACATAGATCGCTGCGTCGAGGCCTCCACTTAGCAACCGGTGCAGGGGTATAATACCTGTAGTGCGCAATTTTTAGGAGCATTTATTTCCAGGAAGTGCTGCACGATGATGCTCGGGCCATGTGTATAATGTCCGCCCATTCTTTTGGGGAAAATTCCCTATCCAATTTGGATTCCCACCTACGTTGCGCCGGGGACTTATAGGGATTCTTAGCCTTGTTGAGAAAAGTATAGATGTCTGACAGGAGATGCTTGTTCGAGGTGTGGGTGATACACCAGATCTCAAATTTCGTAAGGAGACGACTTGCATGCGGACGGACCTGATATTTATTGATTTTAAAGTGATCTCAGCAACATAGATTGGAGAGGTTGCTCGATTGATTTTAACTGGTACCGAGAAAGCACTGAATCCTTTTTTGCATGCCACAGAGATGGCTTCATGGCATCCAGGTATTATGGATAGGTTTTACTTCTGATAGTGGTTTGATGAATTAGAAAGATAAAAGAGTAGAATTTGAAGTTTTGTTTTTCCTTGTGGCTGTTCCACATAAGCTCCTCTCGCGCAGATGCTCAGGAGAGATTTAAGTCAGAAATCTCTGAAGAAGGTAATCAAAGGAAAAATTGCAGTGTTTACTAATTGCTTATTCGAGAATCCCAACACTGAATTTAATTCTCTCTGCGTACTGATTTAATTGACATCTGAATGGTATAGGCAATCACCTCTAGGATCCATATAGGAAGAGCCAACCGATGGGTGGTTCTTGTCCATAAACATGATTTAGGATGGAAAACATAGCACAATACCCCGGTCATATTTACTCTGCTACCCGTACCTACACCTTCTTTTGGTAGTAGTAACAGTCCTTGGCTGTCATGAAATGCCTTCACTTTATGCCTGTTGAAGGGCCTCATGGTTCTTAATGTGAACATAGTGATTACTCCAGCGATATATAATTGCAATATGCCTCAAGGAGCATGGACATCAATTCACCAAAATCCCAGCTGCATATGTGACAACAAACACACTTCTCATCACATAGCTTAACATGATTGACCCCTCGTCACACATCAAGCTCTTCAATAGTCTCCTCTGTGATTCTGAGGGGGAGATTATGCCTGTTATGTACAGAGCATAAAAATGGCAACATTGACATATTAAATGTTATGTAAAAGCTGATTCTTGTTACACTGTTACCTCTAATATGTATGCATGCATAAAGCTACAGCTGGTGGGGTGCAGTATCCCTCCACTTATAGCATACCAACTGTTACCCAGAATGTTCCTGCCTGTTCATAGTTTTAGGAAGGCGGATATTCTGACAGATAAATTGATAAAACACCATTACCCCCACACATCATTATCAATGCTAGGAAATGGGCTAAGAACTATAACAAATCAGCGCTACAGGAATCATAACCAAACTCTGAGGAATATAAGACTAATTCGTTTAACGAACTGCAGCATTGCATCTAATTCTGTGTAGAAAAGCATAATTAAAACTGGTATATCATTAATTCTAACAGGCTATCAGTAACAAAACTAATCTTCTTCATAAAGAGAAGCTATAATCTGAAAGATTTGTTAGTTTATTTCAGATCTAGAACACTGAACCCAAGATCAGTACACTATGGGATCTACCACCGATCACAGGTCACCATCCTTGCTGGAGCTGCAGCGCATGTCTCTATACAACAAAAGAAAGTTAATTAAATATAGGGTTAGATACACCTTGGATACTGAAGAAGCATAGGGGCTTATTACGAGCTTGGCGGTGATGGTCCTGCTGTAGCGGCGGTGTCGGATTCTCCACCCGCCTAGCTGGGAATCCGCCAGCCAAATTAAGATGTTGGCAGGTTGCTGGAGGCAAGACTGCTGTAGTGCCGCTGGAGTGCTGCCGCTGCGTTCTGCCGCAGCGGCCAGCCATTCGCAGATCGCTGTGGCAGCAGCAGGGGGAAAGCAGCTGTCAGAGGGCAGTACAGTGAAGGTTACCTCCATCTGGATTACGAGTTGCCTTTCCACTGAGACCGCTTGCTTCGAGTCTGTAGAATCGAAGGAAATGGGGTGCAAACTTGCCCATTACCTTTTTTTCTCTTCAGTCTTTCACGTGGATCCCTTCTTCCAGGACCCATCTACATAGCAGCAACTTGACCCAGAAGAAAACAACCCTGTCAGAGCCGAAACCCACATTTGCCTGTTTCTCACTTGTCACCCATTGACTGAACTGGGCAGAAATGGTCGAGACCCCAGCAATGGCAAAGTACATGTATTAGGTATTTTTGCACATGTGTCATGCATATGTGTACATTTAACACTTGTGCAGTCAAAATCTACACACTTGCATCGACACATATGGAAAAATATTCCCTCCCATCAGAAACAATGCAGCAGGGCCAGCTGGAACATTGAAATACGACAGGCGATAGACTGCCGACTCGGTGGTGCACTTGGAACTGCCACCATGGTGGTATGGAGGTAAGACCACCAAACTCGTAATCAAGTCCATAATAACTGATATTCTGGGAATGCAATCTACATGATTACCTGTCCCTTTGGTCTCAAATATATTGGAATGAAAGTGTGAATCCCCACAGGAGAGTATAGAAGCAATATCAGATGCAAAAAGGTAAGATGCCTTGAGTTCAACTGTTGAGACAATGCCCAGATACCGTTTTTTCCTTATTAATCTAACATTTATTAGTTCTATTCAAGTGAACTCTAAATCCATCATTGACGTCCTGATTAGGGTGTGAAGGTTTTGTAATTACCACTAGCATAATTCAGCTAAATTCCCAAAAATTCAGTGAAAGTCCACATAGCTATTAAAAAATGTCTCTCCAATAAATAATTATGTGAAAACTCATTTAAAACTGGCATGAAGCGCAGTGCACGCATGCAGCAATTTTCATCAGGACGCAACACTCTGATTCTAGCCTGCTCCATCTGATTGTGTTCTCTAACTCATGCAACCCCTTACATCACATTCCTGCCCATCACTCCCATTTTGTCATCTCTCATTTAACTTTTTTGTCTCCTTTTTGCATCCCTGTGCTTTTATTTTTCATTTTCTCCCCGTCTGTCTGTTTGCTTGTTTTTTTTTCTATTCCCCCCCACACACACACACTTATGGCAGAGGCAGGCAGCGTCTAACAAGAAGAGGCAGCTGAAAATCCATAACATTGGTGCAAGGGTGCCATGGCCACTACACACAACATTTTTTGGGGGAGGAGGAGGTGGCTGCACGGATGTCTTTCTCCTCATATTGGCAGTAGGTGGCAGGCCCACTGTAGCACACCCAGCTCAGGGGGAGAGTGTGCCACAGCGTGTGCTGCCACACCATGGGTTTCTGCAGCCACAGGCAAATCATGCACAGCTGGACTGACATCCTGAACTGAAAGCTGGACTTGTTTGACCTGTTTGGCATCGAGGTGGCAGAAACAGGTCATTGATGTTTATAATTTCTTTATTTTATATTAATCATTTCACAGGAGGCACTATTTATATCACACACAAGTTTGAATGATTGTGTGTGTGTGTGTGTGTGTGTGTGTGTCTGGGCATTAGATACATGTTTGTGTGAAGGCAGGTGAACATGCCCAGGTGGAAGTAGTCTGTATACAAAATTTGTAACAGCACAAAAGTCCAAGATGTGCACTCAGAATCTAGGGCCAGATGTACTAATCATTTAAATGGTGGCAACAGCTCCAATTTGATGTTTGGGGCTGTTAAAATGGTTTAAGTTATGTACTAATCCATTTTTAGAAGTCACTTCTAAAATGGGATTGCAAATTAATTCTGATTGGTATCTGTAAGGGATGTGTTATAGTTGTCTCTTCCAAATACTAAATTGGTTTCTAACGTATCAATGTCACAAAATATTGACGTTTTACCAGCTCCTCAAAAGAAGGTAGTAATTCATTCAGAAAAGAAAAGAGGTCTCATTGGATCCTCTTCCCCTATGTGAATGTAAAAACATTTTTTGTTAAAGAGTAGGCAGGGGTCCTCAAGATCACCAGCAACTCTGAAACAAACAGAAGTTAACTTTTCTTTTTAAACACAGTCTTATTTCTTTTAGGGAAAATGGGTTGGATTATAAAAATTTAAGATAATAGAAAGGCAATCACAGACATGGTGGTCTGTTGGGCCCAGCAGGCCACCATTCATGTGATGGCCTCCAACCATAGTAAGTTGCAGTTTGCAACCTATCTCATTACAATTCATGAGGTAGGTGAGATTGTGACCCACTATGAGTCAGAATTTTTAAGACCCAACTTATTAGTACATAGATTAGTTCTTAAAAATCTTTACTGGTTACTAAAATAATGACCAGACTAGAATTGTGGGACCAGAAATTGCCCCTAGTGCATTATTTAAAGTATATAGTTCATGAGAGTGGGACAGGACTACTAAAGCATTTCAGTTATCTGGGAATCTTTCTTGTGGCAGCAAGCAGTAGATTCTGAGTGAGCATCTCGGGGTTGTGAGTCTTGGACTTTCCCCACTAGGTAGTTATAGTTAGGTCTGCTTTTGCCATATAAAGAACATTTCTTGGTTTGCTAATAACTTTGGCTCCATTTTATGGATATTTATGAAACTGTCCCAATAAAAATTTTCATCAACATCAGCTCCTTCCTGGAAAGTTTCAGAGTGATCTGTCAGCCGGGCACCAAGAAAAAAGGGTGGTCCCAGAAAGTAAAATCCCCATGAATTTTTCTATAGACTTCTTTAGGTAGGGCTACAGCAAAAAACTGCTTAATGGAATTACACCAAATGCACCAGGAAGCTAGGTATGAGGCCACAGATTGTGCTTTTCGTCATTTGGAGCACAAATTAAAAAATGGACCCCGGTGATTGGTGGAGAGGCCCATTTTCACTGTAAGCCTTCCTGCTCTTGCAGAAGTGAGAGGCTCCCACCAGTCCCACAAGAGTAAGCTATGTAAAGAAACAGCAGAAAGGCATGCTGTGCCCCTAGATTTAGAGAGGTGGCACCTAAGGGATAACTGCTGTGAAGATAATAAATGTATATTGTTTTTAACTAATTTTTATGATCTTGTGGGACTGTCGCAGGATCATGAATAGTAAAAAGGAGTAGATAAGTTCCCAATATACTCTGTTAAGTAAATAGTTCATTCTTATTTTCTCAAAATTTTACGATCTTGCAAGGCTTTCACAGGATCATGAAAAGTAGAAAGGAGTAGGTGATCTTTGAATACATTATACTATGCACACTTGCTACTGTAGGAAGGAGTATTACTGGAGATGCTGTTTATCAGAGTCTACTATTTACGCTCATCGGCTTGGTAAGAGTTGTGAGTACAGTCTCTTCCCACACCATACTATGCACACCTGTTATCAGAGAGAGAGGTGTTAGCAGGGAGGACAGTCCCTCTCTACTCACTACTACACACGCCCATCATCTGAGAGAGACGTCTGAAAGGAAAGGCAAGCCCCTTCCCACAAACTACTACACACACTTTTCACTTAAGAGGAGGGTCTCAGCGGAGACGCCAGTCTTTCTCCACACACCCTGTCCATCACACCTGTCATCTGAGAGAGAGGTCTGACAGGAGAGGGCAGCCCCTACCCATGCACTACTATGCACACCTGTCATCTGAATGAGAAGCGTGAATGGACAGGCCTGTTATTCTCCACACACTACTATGCAGCCCCATCAGCTGAGGCAGAGCTCGGAAAGGAAAGGCCAGTCAATTCACATAGCCTACTATGCTCATCCGTCATCTGAGAGAGATAGTGACTCTTAGTAGTAAAGACAAATTGGAACATCAAGGTTTAAACTTACCACTATATCAATGAGTGTTAAAGAAACTGGAATCTCTTGAGAAAGCAGTTTCACATACTGCTGGTTTAGAGAACACTCTAAACCTCTGTAAAAATTGCAGGATGATTTTGTGACAGAATCTAAAGTCAAGGAGGGATCCGTGAATGGTGAAATGGGAAATGTGATTGACTTCATTACATTTCCCAACAGAACAGAGTGTGAATATATTCTGACTAAATTTGATTAACTTGAGGAAAAAAAAAAATAGGAAGGTGCACTCACAGATCAGATTCTCCTAGTAAAATATCTGTACTTGAAAAGACAACCGTTTCCTCTGTGTTTGTCCTATGCTGTCACCATTTAAACCTCAAGGATTAAGTTTCGACGCAGCTATGGTAAATATAGGTCCACAGACTTTAAAGAAGAAATGTCTTATGTTGTTTTATCACGGTTGTACCTTCTTGATTTGGAAGAGAGCAGAGTAAATGCTGACTCATCATGTGTCATAGAGTACAATCACTTATGAGGGATCTATGCTCCTCATCTGAGCTTATATCCCATTGTTGACAAGCATCCAACTTACAGAAACCGAAACAATTCTGAGGTAGTATATTTTTAAAAAGTTTAAAATGAAATGAAGAATCTACAAAGACAGAAAAAAAGCTAAAAACTAATAAAGTAGGCAATGTAATAGGTTTTTCATTTTCCAGCACTTCTGGAGTTTGATTTTACTGTCATGTAGTGGTCAATGTTCTATTCCTCCTACAGCCATTGGTTGAAAACATTGTTCAACACAAAGTTCAACACAAAGTGAAAACCCTTATGTCAAGCTTTGACAAAACTTTTCAATTATACATCCTGAAAAACACATAAATAATTCTACTGCATGTATGCGTGATATTGTTGACCACTGTAATGGTGGTGCACAGTTAACTTTAAACATACAACAAGATGCACAGGAGTTTTTAATGGTAGTGTTAAATGTATTAGAAAATGAAGGAATTGCAATGAATGATTTCTTTACAGCAAATTATTCATGGAACCATGAATGTATAAACTGCTGCTATTTAGGAAGGGCAGACATTCAATCAGAGCGATTTGTTTACCTTACACTAAGAGATTGCAAGTCAGAGTCATTTGAAAACCTATTTGTGAAAGCTGTACAAAACAACTCCTGTCAAGTCTGCATATTAAAACTATTGATTACATAGGTTGTAAGACATATTTCAAAATATCGCATACTCATGCTACAAAAGATGCAGAGCTTATGGTAGCAAAATCAATACTGATATCCCCAACTTTAAAACTGGTCAGATAACAATTCATAAGAAAACATACACTGCTGTGGGTATTGTTTTCCATCATTGACACTCAATCAACTCTGGTCACTATACTGTCTACCTTAAATTCCGTCTGACTGGACTGAATGCGATGATGATTCTCTTATAGTAAAGCAGAAATTACCATAGAAAATACCAATTTCCTATCTTATATTTCTACAACCAAGGTTCTATAAGAAACAATATTTTGAAAAATGTATGTAGATATCAATAGGTACAAAACATTAAAGTTAATTTTCATTCTTGTTATGTGGCCTACCAAGGATAACAACTATATCATGATTGAACGTTTCTAATAATAACAAATTAACCTTAAACATATAAATGAGTATCAATGTGTGCTATGTATCAATGTTGGTCTCATGCACATAAAACACGTGGGTTTTTCATAAATCTAAATGATTTATTTTCCCCACAATTAAATAATGGATTGCATTTAATTAAACTAAGCAAACTGTTAGTATTCAGGTGGATCAGGATATATTCAGTGTAAATGTAAATTCCATTATAAAAAGTCAGATCTCACGAGAGGCTAACAAAAGTAAACTAGGAAGCACTGTCCCCTCAAACTGAACATGAGGGATTACCTGCTTGGATCTTGTGAGCTCTCGCAAACTCTCACAAGAGGCTCACGAGAGCTGTCGATTTTGGTACCCTTCTACGGCTCTTGAGAAAGCATCTTGCCAGAGATTTTAAGAAGAGGAAAAAGGTGAAACATATAACACTGGGCGGTGAACTCTGCTCTGCTCGCGGAGTTTGCGGAGTTTCCTGCACTCTGCGTTGTGCGGAGCTCGCAGGTTTCCGAAAAACTCTGCTTCACGCAGGGGAGTGGAGTTTTTTGCTTCGCACGTGTTCACCAACGTCAAGTTGGCTAGCGCAAGCGAGGAAAATCCACCTCCTGGTGAGATTTTTCCTCGTTCGCGATTGCCAACATCAAGTTGGCAAGCGCGAGCGTGGAAAATAAACATACCGGCGAGATTTCTCAACGCGGGGGGTCAGGTTTCTCATTACGAGTGGTCATGTATGCTCGTGACCGATCGCGGTGAGAAATTGCCCGTTCGCTTTGAGAAAGCTGTCGTTTGAGTAAAAATCTACTCGAGCAGCAGAAAAGGTAAGCTTGCGCTGTGCATGGTGCTGTTCGCTATGATTCCACAGTGCGGACAAGCATCCAGCACTGTGCAATCACAGCGAACAGCATTTTTCTACTGTACTCCGCCGCTCGCGGAGCTCCACGTAGTGCAACAGAGTTTTTTTTGCACTTCGCGTATCTTCGTGTAGTGCAACTCTGCGAGCTCCGCCCAGGGTTTGAAACATAGTGCAAGAAACATAGACCATAACTGTAGAGAATAGCTGTGAAAAGAGCTGTTTGTGTTAACAGTTTTCAACAACTATAACTTTTTTTGTGTTTTCAAACATTTTTAATATTCTTTTGTATTTTAAATTTTTTCAAAAAGGGTACAAGAAAAACATACAACTTGGAGTGTCACACAAAAACCAACAGCATCTCCGTAAAAACAAGCTGCTCCTGGGCAGACCTTCTTGTCTCTGATGAAAAATACCACTTTATTAAATAAATCAGGGTTGTTGCCCGCTTGTGCACTTAGAACCTGTGCAAGCACAGTATCTCTTGGAGTAAATGATGTTGAATCCTGTAGAGTTATCTAGCTCAGCAGCACTCTGCCCGTTTAAGCCTTTGTAGATGCATCCCTGTGGCACTCACGCTATATTTTTTATTTCTGCTCTCCTGACTGAATTCTTTGCTGTAATGTTTACAGACAACGTACTTTGCAGACATTTTCTTGCCACCTGGCCTTGTTTCAAAGAAGTGCCACACCAAGGATTCCTTGGTTGGCTGAAATTGCTGAGCTGGTGCAGAAGCACCTCGCAGTACATATGATTCTGATGAAGAAATCTTTCTGCTGAAAGGGAAACAGGATAGGAGAGTACGCCAAATATGTCTACTCTCACCAAAGTCCAATAGTGAAATAAAGCAAAAAAGATGGAATCTCCTTCTTCAAAAAAAAAAAAACATCCATATGAACCAATCAGAATCCTTCCTTAGGGTTTGCTTCCTCTCCCAGACCTCTTGCGAGTGTCTCCCAGACCTCTCGAGAGTGTCTCACGGGCCTCTCGTGAGACCATAAAAAAGTACTTCCTTTATATCCTCTATAGAACAGTGAAACAACATGTTTATTGTTCTATGCTGTACAAATTTGCTGTAATACACAGTAATTAACTTCATTTTAAAAGTATGATCTTGCAAGTGGTTCTCGAGAGCCGAATAGGAAGTATGGCCCATTCTGACCCCATACAGGGATTGTACATCCGGCTCTTGTGAGTGTCTCGCGAGAGCCATCACTCAAAAAAAACCTACAACCATCCTTTATTTACTACTCTCTTATAGATTAGCATTAAATAATAACTGAAAACACGGTAAAGAACCATATTCAATAGATGACAATGAAATTTAGAACTGTACAATCCTGCAAGTGTTCCATTAGTGTCTTGCTATTATGTCTCAAGAGTAATAACACCTGAAAAAAAGATTGCTGGTGACATGTCTTGATAACAGTGTTAAAATAAACACATTCTACTGAATATTTATCTGTTTAATACTCACACACACTTTATAAAGATTTTGGAAACTGTGAAGCATATCCTGTTTTGTTACAATAAAAAACATTCTTTTGATTTCTTTTTTCTTAAGGACTGTGCCCGTTACCTGACATAGTTAACAATGGGATACTTTATACAGGCAGCAAATCAGCCCATTTACAGTTCGATGCCTGTTATAGCCCACAATGGGGAAGATGCAATGCTTCACCCGACTGCCCACTAAAGTAGCATATTTCCTTTCTTAAATCTTTAGAGGACTGAAGGTTTCTAATCAATCCATGATGAAAAACCCCCACCCTCTATGTTAACACAATGAAAGTTCACTTAAAGTCCCAACACGGGTGTGCTTAAAATGTTTTAGCCTAGTGCCCACTCACCATTGATCCTCTCCGTGCTATCTTCTTCACATCCGGTTCAAACGAGCGTCTCAATCGCACGCCCCCTACTACTCTATTTATAGTCTGACCTGCTTTTAATTGTTCACACCTGATCACATACTCGGACTCTCCTTTCCTTTATGTAACCTTTAGTGTAAAAAATAATATATATTCCTCAATATATTTAGCTTGAACACAACATAGGAAGTGGTGCATTATTATTCCTTCGTCATAATAAGTGATTTCAGTTTTTCGAGGAAGTTGATCTTCTCTAAAAAAATACAAATATGCAATTATACACAAGAAGCTCTTGAGAGAAACTTAAACCTATACTGTTGTAGATAGTTCACTTCACAGGCTTCCCATTGTGCTACCGAAGACTTGTATGTCCTGAAACTGTTCTTATTTATTATTCTCCATTATTTGTTTATACTATATCAACTAAAAGATATTAACTCCAAACAAGGACTTAATTGTTCTGAAGCTGTTCTCTTTCTTATCCTTCATTAAGTGTTCATAGCTGTCAAAAGAACCTTATTATGTAGTACTCATAATATCTCTGAGAATACTCATTTTATCTTATCTATATACTTGTTTTAATTCTGTAATTTAGCTCAGTAATTTATTATGTAACTGTATTAATTCCCCCACAGGGATTTGAACCTTATATCCACTCTTTCTCTTTAGGTCCCATTACAATCTCACCTCAGGCTGTCATGGAATATAGTAGTCAGTAGTTAGTCTACAGACCATCAGTTTGCACTTCATAACAGATACTCCTATTTTACCATACGGAGTCCTATTGATTTTATCTAGTCTATTAAAAATGGACCGTCATAGTATTACTACAAGTTAACTGTAAACAGAAATACTAATCTCAACTGGTCCTAAGAGGGATTGTCGGAACACACATTTACTAGAATTCTTTTAGATCTTTTGATCGGTATCTCTATTAATCGTTAATATAGTGTTATTTCATTCAGATTAGTTAGAGGTGATAATTCTTACATTACAGTGTGTAATTCTCTATCTATATTATGTTCAAATTCTACTGTTCGCAATTTATTGATCCAAAATGTTTCCCTTATTCTAATCTTTTTCTCAAGATCGTCACCTCTTCTGTCTAGTATTACATGTTTTAGTCCCATGAAGCGTATGCTTCCTATATCTGCAATTCTATGTAGATCATGAAAATGAATAGCCATAGGATATTTAGTATCATAATTCTTTATGGCTCGCAGATGTTCCATCCACCTCATTTTCAGTTTTCTTACTGTTGATTCTATGTACTTTTTACCGCATATACATGTCATAGCTGATACACAGCTACTGGTGTTACAATTACTAAAGGAAAATATTTCATATTTCTTGCAATATTTGCTATCAACAAATGTTTTGCCAACCTTGCTCAGAGTGAGGAGGGGGAAAGTCATGGTTTTTCGAAACTCTGGAGGAGGCCTGGGCCTGGATAGAAGGATGGCGTACGGTGGGGCGTTCCCCTGCCAAAAGGAATCAGGGTCCAAGGCCCAGGAAATTACCCAAGCTGACTGAAGGTGGGAACCGAGAGATACAAGGTGGGAGAGATAACACGACATCATGAGAAAGTGACAGAGTGGCAGAATGGACTAAGCATCAGAGGTGAGACTATTTAAGACAAGGTGGGGCTGGAGCGAATGGCTCAGTGGGTCGACCGCAGCGGCGGAACCATCGAACAGAAGAGGTGAGGCTGCCTAAATTCGAGAAAAGGGGAACAAAATCAGACTATGGCGCTATATAGTGGTGGAGTTCGGCTCTGAGCCCATAAATTGATTCACGGGGACAATTGCATAACTAACTAAGTTTTGTGGAGGTGAGCGTCTGGGGTGGCGTGGAGGCACACGTTCTTCAGACTCTTTTCACGGGGTAGTCGACAGGCGCTCTGCAATATTGGGGTGGTGGGCTGTCTGGGTCCGTGTGTCAGGGTTGCAGGGTAGGGGGTAGTTCTAAGGGATGAGGGGGGAGGAGGGGAGGGGGTGTTTGGCACCCTGTTTGGTGTGTCAATGTTACATGTGACGTTTTTAGTGTAGTGCATGTGTTTAGAGCGGATGACATTTTCGAACTCAAACCAAACCCTATAGTTTAATTTGGAAGGCCTAGAATCCTTAAGACAAAACATGGATCCACACATGAGCAATATAGTGGCAAGAGAGACACCAGATTTATCATGAAATGCAGGCACAACCTCAAGCTGAAATAAGAATTCTGTCCTGTAATGTTAATGGACTGGGGAGTAAGGTTAAGCGTGATATAGTTCTTCAGTTCATAAAGAGACATTCTCCAGATGTGATTCTCCTACAAGAGACCCATCTCATGTGAAATTGTTGCAAGGCACTAAACTGTTGGGGTTACAAGATGAAGATGCATGCGGGGTACACATCGCGATCGAGGGGGATGGGAATTCTTGTTAAGAAAGGACTGCCCCTAATTATAGAGAACACTAGGACAGACAGACTAGGGAAATATGTGGTGATTTCGGGGCAATGTGCAGGAGCCGTACTGAATATTGTATCATTATATGTCTCTCCCACGCTGTGAGACTCGACCCTGACATACTTGGGGACTTTACTACTAGACCTTCCGCCAGGCCGACTTTTCCTGGCAGGGGACTTTAACATGAAGCCGGGCAAGGCTATGGGACCAAATGGCAGTGACACCCTAGACCGCATGCCAACCAGTACGCAGGCGCCAGTAAAATCACCACTAACCGAATTTCTCCTAGCACTAAGCCTGATCGACATCTGTTGGGCAGTCAACACAATTGCCTTAGAATATACATTTCATTTAGGGGTGCATGGTAGTCGATCGCGAATAGACCTATTAATTTCCCCCTCAGACCTCCTCTCCCAATTCACGAAAGTTAGGCACCTGGCCAGAGGCATTTCGGACCACTCCCCCGTGTGGGTAAGATATGTGGTGAGAGGGGAGTGACGTTCGCGTCCCGTGCCCATAAACCCCTGGTATATTAAGACTCCAAAGATAGGAAAGGGCCTGATCGAGGCCACGAATTTCTATTTTCAGGAGAACGTGCCTCATTGCAGACATTATAGGAGGCATACAAAATGGTGGTGAGAGGCCAGGCCCTCTTGCTGATCGGAGGGTATAAAAAAGAAAAAAGGGCGCTTGTCACGACACTTGAGCAAGAAATACTGGAGTTTGAACTTCAAGTAGTGGGAAAGGTGGACGAAGCTTTGCAACATAGGCTCAAATTGAAACAGCAAGATTATAGAGACCATGTAACAGAGGAGGCCAGAAATAAAATTAGGGAGACGCATCACCAAATATATGAGGCAGGCAACAAAGTGGGCAAACTCTTGGCCTGGTTGGACCTGCACCAAAGGGTGGACAGATGGGTTCCGTCAGTGATTGCCCAAACTGTTGAAATGATTAAAGATCCGAGAGAGATTGCAGAGACTTTCGCAGATTATTACGTGGCTGTCTACTCTGCCAGAACACAATATACAGAACAGGAAACCTCGGAGTTCCTGAAAGGTATTAGGCTCCCAATATTAACCGCAGAGGAAAGTCAGCAGTTAGAGGGAGGCTTAACGGTGACTGAAGTAGCTCAGCCATAGAAGCCTTGAAGCCGGGCAAGGATATGGGACCAAATGGCATTCTGATAGAAATTTACAAACATACGGCGCAGGTAACCACACCTCATCTGTTAGCCATGTTTCAAGAAAGTAGAGACATAGGAAAACTGCCATCAGATCAAAGGTTAAGGATGAATGTTGTGTTACACAAGGAGGGAAAACCCAGGGACCAATGTGCCTCATACAGGCCAATCTCTTTACTAAACGCAGAAGTATAAATCCTTGCGAAGCTGCTGGCCCAGCGGCTTTTACCCTTACTTCTGGCCCTGGTCCATACGGATCAGTCCGGATTCATGTCCGGGCATAACACAGCCCCTAACCTCTGACGCCGTCATGGAGTCATGGGATGCGCACATGGGATTACGGAGGAGGCGGCAGTGCTGTCCCTAGATGCACGCAGGGCCTTTGATATGATCGAGTGGCCTTACATGATGGCAGTGTTCAAACACATGGGATTTGGGCCCCGATTCCTTTCATGGCTGGGACTTCTATACACAGACCCCTGCACGCAAGTGATGGTAAATCGGGTAAGATCCACATATTCTCTCTACATCGAGGGACGAGACAGGATTGTCTCCTATCCTCACTTATTTTTGCGCTGATGTTGGAGTCAGTGGTGGCATGGATCTGCAGGGATCCAATAATTCGGGGCCTATGTTGGTCAGAGGATTGGGAGGACAGGATCTCGCTTTACGTGGACGATGTCCTCCTGTATGTAGCGTCCCCCCGAGCCTAGATAGCGAGAATATTAAATATTTTTGCCACATTCGGATGGTACTCCAGATACACTATCAACTGGGCAAAGTCAGTGGTCTATGTTCTTAGCGAACTGGGGCCAACTTTGCCGGCAGATTGCGAGGCTCACGTGACCTTGGAGGGCTTTCAGATACTTGGGGATTTTCAGCACCCTCTGGTTTGCCTCAAACGCGGCATCCCTCCCTGGCGGGCCCTCCCACTCTCACTGCTCGGTAGAGCGGCATTATTCGAAATGATGGCGTTGCCACGTTTTTTGTAAGCTCTTCAAAATACTCCCTTCCCAGTTCCAGACACGTATTTCAATACTATTGATAGGTTGGTTCACACAATGCTATGGGAGGGGGGTCCCCCAAAGATTGCCCTAAGTAAACTGATGCGTAGCTGGTATGACGGCGGAATAGCACTGCCTCACTATCAAATATACTACAGGGCAGCTCAATTGGCAACGGTCAATCAATGGGTGCATCAGCCACTGACAGAGCCAGCTTATACAATGGATAGATTGGTGATGCAGCCGAGACACTACCTCCATGCATTATATACAGATCTGCGCCGCCTCGCTATTGAAGGTCCCACGGTGGTTACAGTCCAACAGTGGCATCTGGCATTGGCCAAGCTGGGATGGAAAAGTAAACTCATCAGGGCCACCCCACTCGGGGAGTCCCAACAACTAGGTGCATGGAAACTTAGACAACGTTTTAGTAAATGGGACCTAATAGGAATTTCGAAAGTTAGGGGACTTGCATATGGAGAGCAAAGTCCTATATTTTGAACAATTGCAAAAGAATTACGAGTTGGCCAAATCCAAGTACTTTCACTACCTCCAAATCAAACATGTAATACAAGCAGTGGTGCCCCGGGGATCGGAACTTCCAGAGTCGTCCCCCCTCGAGTGTAGACTGCTTGAAGGACATCTGACATGTAAGGCAATTTCACTCACATATCGAAAACTGATCAATAATGATCCTGATACCCTTGCAACACTAAAGGAATGATGGTCTTACAACATAATGGACTTACAGGATGAGGACTGGCTTGAGGCACTGGCCTCCCCGAGAGAGATGGCCATTAGGGCCCCTTTTTGACTAGTCCAGTTCAAAATCCTACATAGAACTTACATATCACAAACCACCCTAGTAAAGATGGGACGCAGGACTGACGATCTTTGTAATAGGAGCTGTGGCGAGGTGAGGTCTTTCTACCACATACTCTGGACATGTTGAGAGATCCCGGTTTATTGGCAGGCGATAATATCTTGCATGTCGGAGGTGGTGGGGGAGGAGTTCACACCTTCGCCCAAATGGGGCCTCTTAAATGTGGGGAGGACTCCAATCTGGGACATGCAGAGCAAACATGAGCTACGTTAGGTTAAATGGTGGCAAAACACAACACAGCACAACAATGGGGGGCAGTCTTGCTACCCAGGCTCCGGAATTGGAAAAAAGACATCGACGGGTGTATGGTGGCGGAAAAAGCAATTTATGTAAAGAGAGGGTGCCCGAAGAAAATGTGGAAAAATCTGGTCCAAATGGAATGACTACAGGGGCAATCCATGTACTCCACCGGTGGGAGAAACATTATTTTCCAGGATTCAGGCAGAGACGGATGGTATTTTGCAGCGAGGAGAGGTTTGATTGCTGTAGGGTTTCGAGAATGGCTGAGATATACCCTGTACTGTGCTGTAATAATGTTTGCTCTATGACTGTAAGCTCACAAATGTCAAGTTTTCATTTCTGCTCTGTTGCAATAAAACCATATTTAAAACAAATGCTAGACAGAAGAGGTGACGATCTTGAAAAAAGATTAGAATAAGAGAAACATTTTGGATCAATAAATTGTAGAATTTGGACTTAATATAGATAGAGAATTACACACTGTAATTTAAGAATTATCCTCTTCAACTAATCTGAATGAAATAATAGTATAAAAAAAGATTTATAGAGATAACAATCAAATTATCTAAAATAATTCTAGCTAAATGTATGTTCCGACAATCCCTCTTAGGACCAGTTGAGATTAGTATTTCTGTTTACAGGCAACTTGTAGTAATACTATGACAGTCCATTTCTAATATACTCGCTAAAATCAATAAGACTCCGTATGGTAGAATAGGAATATCTGTTATGAAGTGCAAACTGATCGTCTGTAGACTAACTACTGACTACTATATTCCATGACAGCCTGAGGTGAGACTGTAGTGGGACATAAAGAGAAAGAGTGGTTATAAGGTTCAAATTCCTGTGGGTAATTAATACAGTTACATATTAAATTACGGAGCTAAATTACGTCGTTAAAACAAGTATATAGATAAAATAGGATAAGTATTCTCAGAGATAATATGGGCCTGCAGGATGAATACTACATAATAAGGTTCTTTTGGAAGGTATGAACACTTAATGAATGATAAGAAAGTGAACAACTTGAGAGCGATTAAGCCCTCTGTAGCAGAGGGGGAATTCGGTGAAGTGAATAATTAAGAACAATGAGGGTTTGAACCCCTCTCTAGAGCGTTCAAATCCAAGATTGGAGTTAATATCTTTGAGTAGATCTAGTATAAACAAATAATGGAGAATAATAAATAAGAACCGTTTCCGGAAACATGAGTCTCTGGTAGCACAACGGGAAACCTGTAAAGTGAACTATCTACAATAATGTAGGTTCGAATTTCACTCAAGAATGTATATAATCAAGAGCTTCTTGTCTATAATTTCTTATTTGTATTTTTTTAGAGAAGATCAACTTCCGCGAAAAGCTGAAAACACTTATTATGTCAAAGGAATAATAATGAACCACTTCATATGTTGTGTTCAAGTTAAGTATTTTGGGGAATATATATTATTTTTTACCGTAAAGGTAAGGTTACATAAAGGAAAGGAGAGTCCGTGTATCTGATCAGGTGAGAACAAATAAAATCAGGACAGACTATAAATAGAGTAGTAGGGGGTGTGTGATTGAGATGCTTGTTTGAATCAGATGTGAAGACGATAGCACGGAGAGGATCAACGGTGAGTGGGCACTAGGCTAATCCTTTTTAAACACACCTCGGGTTGGGACTTTAAATCAATGCAAGTCAGGACTTTGAACTTTCAATGTGTTAACATAGAGGGTGGGGGGTTTTCATCCTAGATTGACGAGAAACTTTCAGTCCTCTAAAGATTTAAGGAAGGAAAAATGTTACTTTAGGATGCAGTCGGGTGAGACATAGCATCTTCCCCGTTACGGGCTAATGCTGGCATCAGAATGTAAATGGGCTGATTTTCTGCCTGAATAAAGTATCCCATTGTTAACTATGTCAGGTAACTGGCACAGTCATTAAGTAAAAAAAAAAAATACGGAAGTTGATGTAATTTCCTGCTTCAACTGATTTAAGCATGAAACAGGCTGAAGTTATGTGAATTGAGAATCCTCTTTTTATACCCTTTCCTTCTCTGATCATGTCCTGATGGATCGCAAAGTATATTATAAAAACTATAAGAATAAGTCTTTTTAACTTGGCTAGAATATTCAAATATAAGGTTCCTAGTGAGACTATGAATCATTTCTTATTCATTCACAGACCCGTATCAAGGGGAACTCAAGATGATGATTAGTATTATTAACAATTCTATGGGATGAGTAACTACCGTATTGGACAAGTGAACAAGTTGAGTAACGCATTTCTTTTTTATAAAAAGAGAAGAATTTTTTGTGTGCAGGTGAGTGAACAGTGGAACAGTGCTAATAAGTGTAATAAAAAGGTCAGACCTTTTTATTACACTTATTAGCACCATATTTTATTTCTAAGATACCACTGGTCAATTTAACCAACGAAGGTATCCTACCAACGTTTTTAAGATCGGCCAGTTGCTCCAGAATAAAATTTCCTAGCGAGTATATCTGGCCCATTTTTAATCCACTGTTCACTCACCTGCACACAAAAAATTACCCGCTCCACTGTAATCAGGTGTCGAAGCACACCCGGATGGCACTCGGCTATCTGGGTGGGACCCCGATGATGAAGCATGTCACCAACCAGGTTGGTGAGTGAGGGGTCTTCTACAGAAAAGAGAATTCTTCGTGCCTCGTCCAGCATACTGGAGACTTTGATCGGTCTCCCGGTTATACTCCTTCTTATGTTTGTTTACACTCATATGGGTACCAATGCTTCCAATAAATATCGATGATGGAGAGGCTTTACTTAAATTTGAAATCCGAATAGATTTGGCTGCTTGCTGCTAATCCTTAGCGCCCAATTTTAAAAGATAGAGCAGTGCTAAGTTATGCATACTTTCCAATCGTAGCACTCATTATAAAGTTAATGAAGCTTGACGGAACTGACCTGTAGATTATGATGCAGCCCCCTGGATTGCAGTGTTATGCCGTGCACAGAGAGCGAGGACAATGAAATAGCGTGATCCTTAAAAAAAATTTAAAAAAGGAATATCCCATAGCGTTTTCATACCAGTACTCTGTCCGTCATATTGGGTTAGTGTTAAGGTGTTACATTAAGAATGGCGATCTCCAATGTAAATAATTGCATAGAAAAGGTCAATAGCTGTAGTTATTAAAAAGAAAAGCAATGTAACAGGTGCCTGTCATTGATAGCCATTTTTTGCCTTGACCCTGACTTTTTATACAGGCCACAAGTAAAACGTAACTTACGAGGAACAGTCGTTGCAGGGAATGTTTTTAATTTGCCATGTAGTAGGAGAATAGCCCTCCTATTATGAAATAAGGACCCCGAGCACTATAAAGTATATCTCTGAAGAGGAGAGTTGACCAATAAATAACTTAAAAGTAAAAATGAATTAAAAAGTGTTTCCAAATGTATATTAATAATAATATGTGAAAGTAGTGAGGCCTCAAATGGAGAAATCCATGAAAAGTGTTGGTTACCATCCCCTGTCAGTCAGTGACAAACCGTGATAAACGTGAACATTACAACTGAATCCAGTTTCATACCAACTATTAAGTTACTTAAATACAATTAGTCTTTGATTGATGGCTAAATTCATCCAATTAAGCAGTTTGAAACATCTCAAAAATGAAAAGCTCATGGTATTGCATGGGTGAAACACCATCCCAGGAAGCAATAGAACGCTCATCATATGTAAAATGGAATATAATATATAATCTTGAAAGTGGGTTGTTGTGAATGTTTTCTTTGCGTGGATAGCTCCACAAGTAACCTATGCATAGCAGGTAAGCTGCTTGGATGCTTTGGAGTGACTTTATCCCTCTTTTCCTTGTGCTGTGCCAATGTTGCTGCAATCGATGACTGCACCATGAGCGACAATCACAGAGCTGCTTCACATAAAGTCATCTTCTTCTTTCTCACCACCACCTGCCTCTGTCAGTCAACAAATTCTCCTCTCTCAGGTGCTCCACAATTGTATGTTGATTTTTCATAGCAGTCAGTTGGCCCCCGGTAGCATAACGTCTACTTGGCTCACCAAGATGCACTAGTTTGCAGAAAAGAGAGCATTCTGCCATGTGCTCCTCATGCAGCCTAAGTGTGAAGAGATCCCAAACTGAGAGCTTTCTTATCAAGTCAAAACCTGAAGAACTTATTGAAGTGGAGCTAGGTGGTAGTGTTTGCCTATCTCTGGCGTGGACTGTGACTGCAGTAGGGGTAGTGGTGGTGGTTGCAAGTTTTTGAGTCCTTGAAAAGATCACAAGCAGGTGGTGTTGTACTGCATGGCTCAGAGCAGGTTGAATAGAGGTGATATGCACTTACTGTGTTCCAACCTCCACACAAACAATTACTTGTTCATCATCTTCCTCACTTCTTAGGCTTTTGTGAACCTTTCTTTTCCTTTGTCTCTAGTGGCTTGTCTTGGTTGGAGTACAATCCATATCAAGATCATCAAAAGGGGACTTGGAGAAACCCATGTGTCTAATGGAAGAGCAGCCACAGCAATATATTCCTGGGCAGCAAACTCAACTTCTTGCTCTGCTCCTGCCTCTGGAAGATTAGGAGTAACAGACTGTGGTTGCTTTTGAGTTTCCTGTCAAGAAGATACAGTTTGCTGCTGGAACAAATTGATTTCAGACTCACTTCTCTCAGGAACCTCCTTCTGCGGGGGCATCTTCTTTACATTATGTATGGTCAGCAGCATGTGCAGAAGCACTTCATAGAGAGGTCTGTGGTCTCCAATCTCAGCTAATTCAAAGACTTCTCTTGGGCTAAGTCTATATCCTATTGTGCAACTACAGTCAATAGAAGAAGATGGAAGAGAGTGAGGCTTGGCAATTCTTGACAATGCAATATATGTCATAACAAGCATCATCATCATATCAATATTATTAAAATCTAATAAAATAATATAAAAATACCTGGTGTCCCTTCAGGGCTCATGGGGCCATTATGGGAAAGGGGCAGGCATGACAATTGAATAACATGATATCACAATTTATGGTGTCCCTCCAAGGTGTATGGGGCTCCCTTAAGAGGCAGGAGAAAGCAGGCAAAATCAAATAAATTAATCAATATTATTACCTGTTTTCCCTCCAGGGAGCAGGAGAGGCAGGCAAAAATGTAATAAATTAATTAAAAGAGCTGTTTAATTACAGACTACTACAATCAGCCACAAGCACAAATAAATGTATTAGGAAAAATATATTAGGTGACATGGGTTTCTTTTTTTTTCATGTTCCTAGAAAATGACTTTTAAATGTAGACTAAAATCATTAATAAACAGAGACTCCACAAATGGTGGTCAACACATGGCTAGCAAAGAATGCATTATGGAGAACAAAGACAAAATGGGCACCCATAGTGCACACACACTCACACACACACACAGATACACACACACAAACAGACACACACACACCCACTCAGACTGGCTTCATATAATTGTGGCTGATGCAAGGGCAGCAAAAAACGGTGCACTGAGAACAAAGACAAAATCACTGTCTAAGACAAACACACGCACACACACACATACACACACACACACACACACACATACATGGTTCCACAAAGCGGTGGTCACCTCATGGCCAGCTAAGAAGGAAAACAAAGATAACATGGCTGCCCTACCCTGGCTGGATCCCCTTCCTCCATCTTCCCCCAAGGCCCCACCTGCTCTTTGGCCAGCACGTTGTTGTGTCAGCTCGGGAGATGGCTGCACTTTTGTTATATATAAATTAAAGGTGCCCAGGTCCCACTTGACTTAAAAAAGACAGAGTATGCTGTTCCTCCTGGTCAGGGGTGATTCTGTGAGGTACACACTCTACCCCAGGAAGGAGATAAAGTGAAATCTAACAAAGCATGAGAAGTACATGTGGTAGGGGGGGGGGAAACCACAAGGGTGGAACTAAAACCCTCACACACCCAGCAAGCTAGGTGTCATGCGTCATCATCTGGGTTTTGCTCCTCGTCGGGTCGGCGCTGCAATCCCCAACGGGCACCCTTAGAAGGGGCTCTTTGTCGGAGATCTTTTGTTCCTTGCCGAAAGATGAGTGCAAGTGAGGGCCAGGTAGGTGTAGATGTTGGTGAGTGTATATAAAAAGGGTTGATTAGTCTGAAAAATGAGTTTATTGGGTCAGTAAACCACCCTATTTAAAAACAGTGTGAGTGGCGGTAGTCTGGACACATTGGGTCAAGGACTCACATCGCTCAACTCAGATGGTCAACATGTTTCTCGCCTAATGGTCAGGAGGATCCAGCGGCAATTCATCAGGACCAGTGTGGTGCAAACTATCTACAATTGTGAGGGTGTATGACAGGGTCTCACATTTATGTGTATGTACCTAGTCAAATCTGCCCTATGAAAGTGTGGAAGAATCTAACACTTTCGCAAAGGAGTGGCCTAAAAGAGAGGGAAAAACAAGCATAAAAGGCCAACACAAAACATTAAAATCACTTTATCATCTATGTACATGATAACATGGAGCTGAAAACTCCTCGTGTGCATGCACTAAACAGGAAGCAGATACGCTCGAATATAGTGATCATGCATTGGTGGATGCAGTGTATGACACCGTGTCAAGGTAGTCTTGAAAGAACCTTTGTGAAAGAACTTAATTCAGGGGAACCTGAATAGCAGTGATGATGTCAATGCGCTCACCTAAAAATTAAACTAGTACCGCTCCAGTCGGTGCGTGGCGAGCCTCTTGGGATGGCGTGGTAGCCTCCTGTAATATACATTGGAACACAACTCAACTCGAAGAGTATATTGACAAAGTACACCTGCTGTGCGCTAGGTGCAGTAAAGGACATGTAGACTATGGTGCTAGAGACCTCAGGCAACAGGGAACACCGTTCGGGGAGAAACCCACCCCTAAAGCCCAATGCGCCGCCCACGAGAGTAGGCAACCCATAACGGCGTCAGAGTCAGCTCAACCCAAAAGCAGCGATCACCTGTCCACCCCCGTGTCCAGGGACCACAGTCCGTCCAACAGTTGCTACGTGGTCCGAGCAGTTTACTCACGTTTTTGATGCCCAAGGTGGTCGTAGAACCTACCCCGCTCCGCCGAAACCGGAAAATGATGTTCACTGTCCAGCGCTCCATTTATGAACCGGTTGAGACAGGTGAGGGCGTGTTAATTGATTGGGCGTTCAGTGTCATATGGTTCGTGTGTGCAGGAACGCCCAAGTTCTATGTGGCTATGGGCGCCATCTTAGAACGGGGTACTGAATCCGTACCAGTTAGAGTAAAGATAGTATCGGTATCTTATAAGTAATTAAAGAGACCCAGTTGGAGTCTAGCCACTCTTTTGAAAAGGAGAATGTGTACAACCCTGTATTGGTTGGTTCCTAGTGTGTGGGTTAACACAACCTGTTCTATGTGACTAGACAGGTCCCACTTGAGACACTTACATCTTTTTTCTTTTGTTTGGGGACATGGGGGGAGGGCCATGGCCTCCAGAGCCTCATCCTTGGGTATTGCTTGACTGATTTTCTCCTGCCGGGCAGGGAGCAGCTTTTCTTTCTGCTTCTGCTGGGCAGGAGTAATCCTCTGTTTCCTGCACACCAGAACCTAGAGAGGTAGGAAGCATTCTGCTTCCACCCAGTGGGAGCCTTTTAGTTCATTCTAGGTTGGAGCATTGAAGTATTCCTTTCCTTCTCTCAGGCAGCCAGGGAACAACAGTGTCTCAGGACACAGACACTAATATGCATCAGGCTCCAGGGATGGAGTCCCTGGGCCCATATCATGGTTCAGGGTGGGTGGCCCACTCCCTTCCCCAAAATAAAATACAGCTGGCCCCAAGGGATGCAGTCCCTGGGTCCATTCTATGGGTTGGGCAGGGGCCCCCAGCCTTTCTCCCAAACAAATAATAAGGCGGGCCCGAAAGGGAAACCTCATGTATTTTTCTCGGAACCTCTTCTTAAGATGATGTCGGAGGTATAATTGTGGAGTGGCCATATAAATGGAAAACTGCGGAGCTCCCACAAGGCACTGTGAATGTAGGTGCCTACTTGACACCCATGTCAGGTTTCTGATGTGGAGACATGTTGAAGGTCCCTTCCATCTCTCAACATCTACATGGAAGTAAAAGTGGATTTACATGCATGTGAAGAAATAGGGAAGGAGAATGAGAGAGAAACACTGGACTGAATATCATTCTCGCAGTGGATCCATCACAGGTGAGGGACTGCTTGGAACAATCGCAGTTTTTGAGGAATGGAAGGCCACTGAACCACCTGTAGTGGAAAGATAGGACCACGGGTAAGTATAGAGGTTCTAGATGGAGTTAACCCATAAGCTATAGAAGTGATGCAGGCGTATCAGTTTTGGCAGTGGATGTTGCTGCGGTGAGGTCTGAAGTGGACCAGGATACAGACAAGGCCCACAGGACACCACTGCAAACTATAGTGGTCAGAAGCTGAGAAAGTAAGCAAGAGCTAGTTATCCAAAGGTATTGAGCACAAGAGAGCACAGTATAGGAAAAGGAGGCCTTAAAAGTGAATCTAAAGCGATTGAACAAGAGGGAAAAACACAATGAACGTGAAGGATGGATAAGTGGTGCAAAGTGGTAAAAAGAAGAGTGCCATACCAGTTCATGACTCGTTGCCAGGCAAAGGCTGCCTGCCAAAAATGGTCTTAAATACTGACTCTACCTATAATGCCGCAGAAGGTTACCTACAACCGGAAAGTGAGCAAATTATTGAGTAAGTCACTTAGCAGACAAATGTTCCCAATCTCTTCAGTTCCCATTGCCCCATTCTCCTTTATCCCCAGCCCCCATTAGTTCCATGCCATCTGTTTTAAACCTGATTCCTGACAGGAAGGTACAGTTTTAGTCATCCTTCCCTACTAGGACGCCTTATTGACTCCCCTAATAGAGGAGCTCATGAGGACATAGGAGCCGCGAGAGAAGAAGTGGGTGATGGGGCTCTTCGCATTTTTCTCTGGGCAGATCCCATTCCATCATCTCGAGCTCACAATAAAGCTGATCATTATCAATTGTCTGTCCACATTTATTTTGACGTTTGCATTACTATTTTAAAGTTAATACACATAATGTTTGTAATCATTTGTATTCGTTAAACAAATCTGCACAAAATCGAGCCTCATTTACTTCAAGTCGCGAGACTTTATTTACAAAGGGAAACAAGAAGACATTATACCCAGGAGCAGCTGTTGCCTCCCAAAAACCTATAAATTGCTGCACCTATTCAGGACCCAGATAAAGGTGATAGGGATGAGCTATCCTCCTGGGCTACATAACTGTAAGGAGCACCAGATCGGCAGTTTAGATGCCCATTTGCATTAGGGGGCCTCAACATCTGATGTTTGAGCTTTCGTCTTCACAGATCTCACATCCTAGATTACACTTAAACAGAGAATTTATCACAGTATCGCAGTTGGAATCTCATTTTTCTTATTAGTTAAATCCCCTAAAACAATACTTCCACTTCCACCTAGGGACAGAACCTCTTTTACACCCACATAATCGTGCATCATTCTCTCTAAATTGCTGACCAGTTCTTCCCTCTAACTAGTGATCACTGGCTAATAAAAGCCATTGGGTGTTCTTGGCTCTTCTCATGGAGTTGGCAGAGGATTGATACAGTCACGTGGTTGGATGCATCAGTCTGGACAATAAAGAGCTGACAATCTGCAGTCCAATGTACATGTTTATGTAGCTTCGGGGATATCAGGTCTGTGAGTGGAGCCACAAAGAACCATAGCGCTTTCTATAGTTCTGGAACTACCCAATGAAGCCAAGACACCACAAATGAGTCGGAATCTTCCAAACCATGGCAGTATGGATTTAGCAACGAAAAGTTCCACTTTTCCACTACCCATTGGGTGATTGGCATTGTTCACCAAATATTGCCCAATTGTATAGCTGGTTTCCCTGACACTGAGCCGGGATTTTTATAATGTCTTCAGCACCTCCATGAATGGATCCCGGCGATCTGATCAAGTATCTCTGAGCGAGCACTGTTCTGTTGCCAGGTAGGTGATGCACAAAGCATTTAGGATATTCAGCACATGGTGCACAAAACTCCAAAAGGTGACTGATTCATCCTTTAGTCCAAAATGAATAACTGGAACGGGCCTTTTAGGGTGAAGAGTGTAGACTTTCATTGACAGGAAATATTTATGAGCTATTCTGTTAAATAAAAAAAGCAACATCACAGAGTGGGAATATTTTATAACTGTATCAGCAGAGGATGTAACATAGCACAATGTAACATGATAGAACACCTCAAACAACCGACTCAGCGAGAGGGTGAGTTTGCAAAGATGAGGAAGATGTGCGCTGGGCACACATGGATTGATTGATTCCTAACATTGCTGGCAACTACTGTTTGCTTTTTGTTTGAGTACTTAGGTAATTTTAGGCCCTAAAAACTTTGTGGAAGTTCAGTGCATTACTGGCTCGTTAGTAGTTCCTTTTCCTTCGGTAAAAAAATAATAGAAAAAAGCAAGTGAAACAGTTAGCAACGCTGGGATCCAGGCACCGATATTTGGAATAATACATAATTACTATAAAATGTTGCTTGAATTCTGACTCGCTTGAGCTTCGCCTTTTAGATCCATTACAACTCTTAAAGACTTCAGTTGAGTGACAGCTGGGCCCACCTTCACGCGCCAGATAGAGGGCTTAGTCATGCAGCTTAAAATAAAGTAAGCAAGAGGCAGATGGCGAAATGGACAAAATGTGGCTTATTTAATCTGCCTGTGTTTGCTAGGAAGTAATTGTTTTACAGACTCCTGAAAGCTGTGCTACCACAAGATAAACACCGAGGCTTCTCCAGCGCGGGGACATCTGACAATATTTGTGTAGCTGAACGGGAGCGTAAAGCCGATCGGGCCGCTCAATCAACCTTTCATTACCCAGATGCATGGGCTGAGCACAGCTTCTTGGAAACAGGAAGCGTGCCGAGCTCTTCCTCCGTTTGTTCTGTGCATCCGTACAGCGCGCCGTCCGTCTGGGAGGTTGTGCGGCAAAAACAGGTGTTACAGTACTCCTCTCCCTCCGCCCCCACAGTAGGACGGATATACTGAAGGGTAATAATACCAGTAGTACTGCAAAACAGACACACCTACTGCTGACGGGCAAACAGGGCCGGCTTAAGTACTGGTGGCTCCCAGTGCAACAATGTTTGTTGGTGCCCCCAGTGAACTCCTTCTCCAAGGATTCCTTCCCTCACTACAGCTCACTGTTCTATATTAGGATTTTAACTAATAACCTGAAAATAACAAAAGGATCTCTCTGAGAAAAAGCAGTAACCCACTGAACTATTGACATTATATGCACTTCTGTTATGGGTATGGTACTCTTCTTTGCAGCAGGCATATTAACACACTGCAACATTTATGATGAGTCAAAATTTCCTCTAGACAAAACTCCATCTCCCTCCAGCAGGTCCATTAATCACCAGAGTTATCTTGACATTTTTATTGTTGCAGGTAAATTGCTGGAGGCAAAGGACATGGCAGCAAGTGCTTTTAATTCCATAATATTTCTTTTTAAATGGCAATTACCCTCCCCCCCCATCGGCCCCCTGCCCCGAAGTCAGCGCCAAGTGCAGTTGCACAGGTCGCACCGCTCTAGAGCTGTTCCTCTGCATGCAACTTGGCCATGACTGGTTTTATATATCAAAATAGCAATCAACCATATTTCTAATAAAATGCATGGTTGAAGTTTTGTGTAATTCCTTGGCCCCCCCGGGACCTGCACGTTTTGGATGACCTAAACTAAGGGCTTGGTGTGCAGACAGACTCTGGACACCCCACAGGATGGGTCAGCCGTTAGACCAGCTAGCTCTACGGTGCCACTACCACCCCCCTGTATTCTTACAGTGGTGTATGTAGTTTCTGGCCACCACTGAACATGACAACCCTGATTCCTCAGGTATCGTGGAAACAATATGGTATCTTTTGCTCAGTCACTCGTGCTTGCTTTTCTCAGAATACACATACAATGACGATTGAAAGGGGTTCAATAATTATTTATTGATGAAGCGTCAGTCTAGTATGAAACATGTTATTATTATTATTATTTTTTTTTAGCTGTTAGCTGTTAGCTGTGACAATCAAAAGACAGGAGCATACAAATGTAATCGCTAGTACCAATATCGTAAATAGCAGATACATTTCTACCATAGTGCTAATAGGATTAATAAAAACATATTATAAAAAACAATAGCATTGGCATACTTCTACGATGCGTAGCCTACCTAATGTACCTCGCCTAAATATGTAGGTGAAGCATGTGTATGTAAATGTCAGGATGGATCCTAATGGAGCCAAGAATCCCCCGGGGAAGTGCTAACCCCTCACCTTATGGTTCTGAATGAAGGACCCTGTCTCTGCGTTGATAATGGCACCCTGCAAGGGATGTCAGGTCTCGCCTGTAGAAGGATCAGCCTGCAGAGCCTGGTTCCAGCCTGGAAATAATTCTCCTCTCTTTCTGTAAGGGGGAGTGAGGGTCTTTTATACTAAGGTGGTCACTCCAGGGTTTTTCAAGACTCAATATGTTTTTAAACATTCACTGACCCTTTGCTAATCCTTTTCTAAACAAAAACACTCATGCACAGCTGGCTGTTGGCCATGGATGAAAAAAAGTGGTGACCCTAATACAGAATAAACCTACCGTTCCTGGGGACATGTTTATGTACATCAGGTACTGGGATTAAGATAGGATACCGAGAGCCTGGTTGTCGGAGAGACAGAAGTAAGCTACTAGGTAAAAGGTCACCTGTGTAAGACCGTTATGTCATGTGGATGGGACAAAATGTATGTTATCGGTATGTAAGGTCAGCTAGGTAATGATAGTAAAAAAAAGGCATAAAAATCCTTTATGTTAAAAGTATACTAAAAAGAACTTTAAAAGTCTTTAAAAGCATCCATAAAAGCACGGTCTATATAAAAGGTATTCTTCCCTAAAAAGAGTTCATAAAAGGTCCTCTATATCTTGAATATAATCTCATTGTTTTCTGAGCACCTTGAAAGCCACTATGTTCAGATAGAGCAGAGAAGAAAAAACAAAGTATGTTTGAATGCAATTTCGTACAAGTTGTAAAAATTGCAGAACAGTTCCTAGCACAGGAGAGGCCAGATTGTTTGGGAATCCTGCGCTGAAGACTCAGCATCACTGAACATTTCATACGCAGGACGCAGTCCTTCTAGCACCTCCAGTATGAGATCCAATAATTAGAGGTGGTCATCACTAGTTCTCACGGCAGCTGTCGGGGAAGAATTAGATGCCTGTGTGCCTGAGACTGATGCCTGCACATCCATAATAGAGCCTATCGCTGTTCCAACAGGAGCTGAAGCATCCCGTGGAGGCTCTAGGAACGCCATCATCAACATAGGGCTACGCTGTGGACAACTGTGCACATGGGCCCGTAAAGTCACCAGCAGCATGTCTATGTCCGGCAGCGCAACCAATGGAAATGTCAGACAGAGGTCCAACACGCGTCCAAATCTGCAAAAGAGGCAGCGGAATACTGGTAGAATGCAGTCAAGCCAGGCCGTTTTGAAAGACAGGAACCAATGCTCGCTCAGCTCTCGAAGCCGAGGTATACCCACAAAGACCACCAATCGCTCACGACAACGTCGCTCCAGCAGTTTTCTCTCTATGTCTCGAATGATGTTGACATCCATAGTGAAGCAATAGGAGTTAAATCAGGATGCCGGGTACTGAAAGCAGGACCAAAGGAAGCCCTCCAAAAACACTTCCAAGTGTATGAATGATGGAATCACTCCGAAAATGGTTTGAAAGGTGGTTAACAGACCTGATCTAATGCTCTTAAATAAGTGTACTATTCCCCGCGTATCAGACATGTTAAAGATACGATGGACCATTTCTTGGAAATGGAGCAGAAAGTTCGTATGGACCAGAGCCTGTATCTCTGCCGAGGACCTTGCCACTTGATGATCAAAAAGTCTCTTGGGCTGAAGTTAAGGCCACATTATGCTGAAACAGCATTGGTTTCAGTCTGCTCAGAGAATCAAACCCTATGTTGGATACATTCAGTGAAGGCCACAGTGTTGCCTCGGTAACTGTGGGAGTTGTGGGAAACAATACTTGCTTACAACAAATAAACCTGGAGTTGACAGTCACTAGATAAGCAATGCTGGGCATCATACCACAGCAGCCTTAGTCATTCAGCATCAAGTAACTCTCATTTGAAAGTAACTCAAAAACAGGATGAATTACTGCAGCTGGAGAACCCTTCAGGTAGCAGGACAAGTTCGCTATTGACACATTACATGTTCCGTGCAGTGAAATTTCTTTACACACTAAAGACCCACTTAAGGCCTTTTCACAGTTTGAAACACTCAAGAAAACTTCCTTCTCCTTGTTTCTGCACCTATATGTGTATGGTAACTCCCAGGTTTCTCGTATATACCCTTCGCCCAATGCTTCATATCTGCCTACTGGGTAATATTTCAGGCAGTACTGGAATTGGAATGTTGTGATTGGCAGTGTGAGATAGCCATGGATTAACCATTCTCTAGACGGTGACTCTAATACAGTAAAAGGTAACTTCTCTAGTTTTTCAATGAGCAGCATGGTGTACTTCGCATCTCTGCATGCCATGGTCAATTGTCTTTCAGTCAGATTGTAAGGCGAAAACAGATTTGTTTCTTTAATGTATCGCCATGGAACGTGGCCAGAATGCTGTGATTGAAGCGTCCAGCTTAAAAGCATAATATCATGTAGCTGTGATTGCCCATGTTGTAGAATAGATAAATCTTGTTCCATTATGCTGATAGCTGAGGACACAATGTTGTCCAGTGAATAAATACGAGATGAGAGTGTGGTCATGCCATTGTCTACCACAGCTAAGGCCTTTCCTTGGTTAATTCTATCTATTTAACAAAGTCTCTCTGCAGCTTCCTGTTGGGAGACTTTCCGAACTTCATTATAGATGGTATAGGAGAAGCGTTTCCTACGTGGTTTCTTGGGACCTTACAAGAAATCCCTAAGATCCATGTTGTCTGACAGAAGGGACAAGTGTTGTTTCACCTGTGAAAGTGTCGAGGTCGTTAGCCAATCTAGGCACAACTTCTTTACACTGTAGGAAGTCACTACCCCTGGGTCGTCTGTGTGTATATAGCATGGGTCAGGCCTCTGGATACAAAATCCTTTGGTGGTACCCTTGAATCTTGCATTACACACATATTAGTGTCTACAGGCCAAACCAACCAACCCTTCAAATCGGGAGATGATGAATATGTACTTGTGCCATGTGCCCCTTCACTTGTTAGTGTGTTATTGGAAATACCCTTAATAGGTGTGGGAGAAGGGATGCTCAGTGTTTTCAGGTCTTTGACTTTTGCAACCCATAACAGGTAGTCTGTTGTACTGTTCTGTTCAGGAAAATCATCTGTAACGGTATGAGGCAGGCTGTGAATAAAGCCTCAGTTCCCTGAACCTGCCACAGATGGATTTGGTGTCTATGGTGTTCCTCCAGTAGTCGAGACCCTGTTTAGACAGTTGGGAGATAAAAGGTGCTGAATATATCAGCTTTATGTTTGTTGGCATACATTTCTTCGTTGTTGCATTAATCTGTGCAAGTTTGTAGTACAACGATTCTGGGTCGGATGTATTGAACCTTGAAAAGTATGCAAATTTCTATGCGAATGTGGCAGAACTACCTTTTGGTGGTGTTGGGCAATGTTTCCATTGATGGTACACATTAGCAGTGCGTAGTACACTTGCTCTATGCAAACAATGATGACCATAATGCAGGTAACAAAACATGGTACGTAGTCAGTTGTATCCTCATACAGTTTCCTGTAAGAAAATGCAGCAGATTGTTCTAAATTCTTGAGCATAGTATTTACAGCGTCAATGTCCCATTCATCAGATCGTGTACTGGGGGTAAGGTAATCATTTGAAGACATTTTAAACAAATGTGGAATTTTCAAATGTTCAGTGGGGTCATATACATCATAAGAAACTTTATCCTAAACTATACCATCCGGTATTGGAATTGCTGTAATGTTCACCAGGGACATGTCTCTTTGTTCACGGTGTGATGACGTATGTGGTTTCAGGACCAAGTTCATGGATTGTACTGCAGAGCATTCTGGGAGATAATGTCTGTTCAGAAGTGGAAAAAAGACAGTCACCGTGCCAATCCAAATTAACAGGTATACTACCCCTACTGCGAACCAAATATGCAACCAAGGTGGCACTAAGTAAGTTTATTTGAGCGAAAGATAGAATTGGTGACATTTTTCTTTCTTTGAAGTGGGTGGCGTTTGATCAGATTCACTTGGATCTGAAGAGAAATCATTGAAATTGATGAAGTAGCCAGGCGCAGTATGATCTGTCTTTGGTAGCTCCGCAGGTTTCTTAGAACTGGCAGATGTGTCGTTTGAAGGCACATTAATGTAAACATCCTTGTTGGGCTGGATTGCAACTTGCATTTTTGTTTCTTCTTGATATGTTTCAATTTCAACTGGAATAATTTGTGCTCCATTGTTCGTTACTCCTTCACATTGTGTAGTGGAGTCTTGAAATGTTATTAGTCCTGCCATCTGCGCTTCATGTATAGTAGCAAGAGGAGGTCTGCGGCTACTCAGGACCCCACGCGGCCTACTGTTGAAGATCGGACACATA
The DNA here is from genome assembly GCF_964204655.1 of Triturus cristatus. Classification (NCBI taxonomy): domain Eukaryota; kingdom Metazoa; phylum Chordata; class Amphibia; order Caudata; family Salamandridae; genus Triturus; species Triturus cristatus. The sequence goes on from NC_140587.1 coordinate 453,234,712, forward strand.
ATGTAGTTTGATCAGATCAATGGAGACAAATCTTTTTTCTTTTTTGCCGGCAAGAGGTGGAAGAAGAATTGTTCTTGTTCCCACTACCGCTAGGACAGGTACAGCAGTTCTGTAAGATGGCACAAATTCTCTTCTATCCACAATCGTTTCCCTGACCAGGTCCCCAATCTTCAGGACCCAGGCAGGTTTTGCCAGAACTTGTTTCACTTCCCCAGTGGCGGTGCGTTTGACTTGCACGTTGCTTTGTAATGCTCGGAATTCATTGAATTCCTGTAAAACAGCCAAACGGTCATTCAGTTCAAATGGTTTTGCATCCGCCACTGTGCTGGCACAGTCAAGATCAGGTACCCACATTCTTGTCCCAAACAGGATTTCATAAGAGGTATAACCTCCCAAGGATTTTTTTGGCATGTTGTTGAGTGCCCTCTGGACCCCTTATAGGTGATTGACCCATGTGCCACCTGCGCCTAATACACTTGCTGTTAAGGATTGCTTTAGATTCCAGTTTTTCCACCACCAAATTTCCCTTGGGATGATAGGGGGAGGAGTACGGCAAGGCCACGCTCATACTTTCCATGGCTTCCTTGTAAGCCCAAGAGCTAAACGCAGGGCTACGGTCGTAATGTAACCTGCCAATTGCGTATGTCCCGATGAAGACTCGCAAATCCTTTATAACAGTTTGAGTGTCAGCCGAGCACTGGGACCAAACCCATAGGAATCTAGAGCATGAATCCACTGCCACCAAGATGTACTTGTAAGCCCCTTCTGATTAAGGTACTGCTGTGGTCCAAATAGACACATGCGAGGGGCCTGTCTGAAATCAGTAATGGTGTTCAGGTGGCCTGTGAATGGTGGAATCCTTCAACTGCTGGCAAATATCACACATCAGCACATAGTACTTTGTTTTTTTGGTCAGCCCCGACCGCCAGTAACGCTGCTTCAGTATGGGAATTGTTGCAGTGACTCCTGCGTGTGCAGAGCACTGTTGCCTTGGCGGCTTCATCAGTCAGTGAGTTCCCTTCAACGTGTATGCCAACACGCTGATGACTCAATGTCTGAATAACTTGAGCCTATGGCAGGCATGCTTTCAGCTTTGCCACTTATTCCCATAGCAATTTGTGTTTTATCGTGCAACCCTTGGAGTCTCATTGTAAGATTGCGGACAGTAAATCAAATCGCACACAATCAGTGTGGGGAATTCCCGATCCGTATACTGTAGTGCTAGTCTCAGGGCTTTCAGTTCTGCCAGCTGCACTGTACAATCTCCCAGAGATTGCATAGTCGTATTGCTGGGATTGAACTTGCCATCCAGCATTCAACCTTTCACTATATTGCTGATTACTTCCAATAGCCGGTTGGGTAGAACCATCAGTGTAAATGATGTATTCATACTGATCAAGAGGCAAGATTTTATCTCGGAGAGGGTATTTTTGTTCGTACTGTAGAAATGCTTGTGTTTTCAGTGCAGGATCATATCTGTATTCTATCTGTATTCTACATCTGTTGCAGTGAGAGAATTAGCCCATTATATACCTGTGAGATGGTGTAGACAGGTCTGCATGGGGTCCGCAGAAGTCATGCTTGGAACATTAGGTTTGACTAGAACAACCCATATAAAATCATTGGCATCATGCCCTGATACTTGTCCATGCGGACTGAGGTATGTGGGTATGACCATGAAAAAGATGAAGACGCGGATGCTGGAGCACAATACGCTGCTAGAAACAGATTAACAAATTTACCACACATGTCGTGGAAAAAGGGCATGATGCCAATGATTTTACATGGGTTGGTCTAGACAAACCTAATATCACACAGCCCATCACCAACATGTCACCGTTTTTATCCAGGAAAGAGCAGCGCTGGGACTTCAGGTTACACACTAACAGCAGGGGCTTAAATTATGATTTTCCCTGGTTTATCCTAATCTGCTAGTAATGGGTGTTGCAAGCATGACTTCTGTTGACCCCGTACGGACCTGTCTATACCCTCTCACAGCTATACCTCATTCACCACCATAGGTGCCTTTATTGCACTTATTGACATTTGGTCCTTCCTCCAAAACATGGTCGCTCTTGACCATGTTTGGACACTAGTCCACAGATATCTGACATTAGGTTTCAGACTCCCCTCCCCTTACCTGGACTGTCCCCCTGGTAGCTGTACTCACACGTTCCAGTGCACTCCACCTTGGCACAGTCTACGCACTTTCTTTATTTGACATCTAGGCGTTGAGACCATTACTTAAACATTTCCACTAAAAATACTTTTTTCTCTCTCTTGCCAGCCCGACTTAAGGTATATGGCCCTTTCCTGTACCTGTCTTTTGACATCTGAATAAAGCTTTGAGGCTTACACTTTTCCTTTGTAGACTGTTGCTCTATCAGCTGTCCCATTAATGGTTCACTGTGTGCACTTGGCTGTAATTGTTATTTGATATCCAAATGAAGTTTAAGACTCTCACTTTCCCACCTTGTCTTGTTAGAATTAACATTTTCATGTTTGCACATTGCCCTATGTAAGTTAAACTTTTCTTTACAGGTGCTGTTTTAGGCTGTTCGAAATTGCTCTAGTTCAATTCCGAGAATCGCTCCACTATAAGTTTTGTTTCTGCCGTGTTAGACTTGTTCCCGTAATAAGTACACTGTTCCTATTAGCGCATACCTTTCTCACTAGATAGAGGCCCTCTCCCACTAGTCTGCTGATGTGCCCGAATGGAACGACCTTGGATTTGAGATACTTTGTAAATGATAGAAGCGTTGAAACCTTTATTTTGTATTTTGCTTTTTAGCTTCACCTGCCTGGAAAATTCCACTGTGGACGTGTTCTAGCCCGGTTACAAAATGTACATAATGCATGTTAATGCTTGTCAGTCAGTCAGTCATAAAGTCTTTATTCGGTTTTAGTGCACACCATAAAAGCATACTACAATAAATACATGTTAAAAACAGAGATTTCATTATTAATAAATTACCAACATTAAAAAGGGTACAGTTCATTTCCTCAAGGTATGAATTACCACAGTTAAAAAACTTGCAATGTTAAAAGTTTCCCAGACATTATTTAAAAGCTGTAAATACAGAAAAGCAGGTCTCACTTGAACAAAGCCTTTATCTTTTAAAATTGGGATTAAAAAACGTTTCCTGAGGTCAATAAAGTGCTCACAGAAGAAAAAAAGGTGTATAATGTCCTGGGGGGAAAAATTATCACAGGAGCAAGGGCCAGGGTCCAATGCCCTTTTCCAGTCTTTCTTAGCTCCGATCAATGAGTATAGTTGGTTCAATCTAAATCTGGTTAAAAGAAAACGATGATTTGGGTTTGTTAAATATTCAAGATAAGGTTCCATAAGAGGTGTTGTTTTACAGAGCTGGTGGCTCCTAACGGAACCCTTAACCAACTCCTTCTCTTCCCTTGCCAAAGTTGATATGCAACTATAACTTTCTTTGCACCAGATGATGTCGCCTTTTACCAAGGTCTCGGGAGAAAAATACAGCTCTGGTCTCCCGAGTTTTTTAGCCAGGGTCCAAATGTATTTCAGCCATGGTATATACAAACCATGATCAAGCGAGAGACAATCTCTCAAAATGGTGTGGTTCAAGTGTAAATCCGGGTTAAGCCAGATGCTAATCCATTTCAACATCGGGGCCAGGGCAATGCTGTCTTCAAGATAACCAATGCCTAGCTCCTGATGGACAATATAATTAGCAGTACAAATCGGTACTGAGAGGAGATTTTTTAGAAATCTATCCTCAACAGTCTGAATGCTTTTAGCGTTGTTAATGCCCCAGACCTCAGCTCCGTACAAGGCTATAGAGAGACACTTAGCCTTGTACACCTGAATAAGGGCCTTCAATGGTCTGGCTCCCAGTTTTCTCGCAAAACCCAGGACTCCTACTATAGCTCTTGAAAACACAATCTTTTTTGCCTGTATTTGGGTTACCCCAGAATCTCGATCGTCAAAGAGGACACCCAAATAAGGAAAAGAAGAGACCCTCGATAATTGATGACCCCCACATAAAAAGGTTTTAGATTTGGCAGATTTAGGGCCAATGACCATGACGTGAGATTTAACAAAATTAACAGATAGGTCCAAATCCTTCATAAAATCAGCGAAGGAATTTAACAGTCGCTGAAGGCCCACTCCCGTTCTGGCGATTAAGGCAGCATCGTCAGCATATAAAAGGGCAGGGACCGAATATTTCCCTGCACGGGGGATATCTTTACATGAGGCAACAAGGGTGTTGTCCAAATCGTTTATATATAAAGTAAAAAGGAGAGGTGCCAAAATGCACCCCTGCCTGACCCCATAAGAAATGGGTATATCTTTGGTACAATTTCCCTTTTGATCATAACGAACTGTGGCTATTAACTCTCTATGTAGGTCCGCCAAAAAATGAACAATCTCTTTATCAACACCAAGTTCTAGGAGCATAGGCCATAGTTTTGATCTATTTACACGGTCAAAGGCCGAGGACAAATCCATAAAGGCAACCAACAAGGTTCCTTTTTTGGCCACCGTGTATTTACCAATTAAGAGTTGTAGGTTTAAACATTGGTCTATGGTACCCATCCCTTTCCTAAATCCATACTGGACCATAGAGAGTTTTCCAGATTCCTCTAGCCAACCGTTTAGTTGGGCGAGAACAACCCTCCCCAGGACTTTCACTGAGGAGTCTATAAGAGAAATTGGTCGATAACAGCTCGGGTCGCCTCTGTCCCCTTTTTTAAAAATAGGGACGATGACTGATTTTGCCCATGTTGATGGGAGGCCCTTTTGGCAAGCATTTATAAAAACATTAAAAAGAATTTTAGACCAAAGTTTAATATCTGATTTGAAAAGGTCAGCCGGGACTCCATCGGGTCCCGGCGCCTTATTACTTGTCATTTGTAAAATAGCATTTGTCACCTCTAATTCTGTGAAGGTCAACGTATAATTGTCAAAGTTAAGTGAGGGCCCCGCCCTTAAACCATCTCCATCATACACCTGTTTAAAATGAGCATACCAAACATCCTCTTGGATGCCGCATTCAAGCTCGGTGTGACTTATACCATTAAAAAAAGGTTTATTTACAATGGACCAAAATTTCGCACTATTATTAATGACATCAGTAGACAGGAGGTCATTCCATGCATTTTCCCTAATTTCGGTTTTACGTTTCTTCTGAGCCATTTTGTAGGCCTTCCTGCAAATAGCAATTTCCGCTCTGTCAGGTGGAACCGCTTTAAGAGCTAACATAAGCTTCCGTTGGGAGGATGAGCAGCTGTGATCAAACCATTTCTCCCCAACTTTGGGTTTATCCTTGCATGCTTTTTTAAGATCACTGTTCACCTGACAGCAGATTTTTTCATAAGCTGTCAAAACCGCATCACTACAAATCCCGTCCTGTGAACATAGAAGTATTTCATCCCCGACCGTCTCCCACAAATTTTTGGTGAAGTCCTCTGGGACCAACTGACACCATTTCAGGCGTCGCATTTGGTCTGTTGGCCTTATGTCCAGTATACTGACAGTAGGTTTATCCGCTATTCCTTTTTTAAGATCATCAGTAAGAATTAACTGGACGGGATTGTGGTCACTAAGAGTAGACCAATTAACCTTATAATGACTTACATTACCAGCTAAGTTGGATGTAACAAAGATGTAGTCAATAGTGGATCCTATTCCACTTCCTTTAAAGGTCGGGGTTTCATTTATGTCATTTACGGGATAAACCAAATGATTCCCCACTAGAAGCTCATCTAAAAAAGTCCCCTGTGGTGTGTGTTCAAAGTGTAAGTTACCTTGATCTTGTGGGCCTAAACTGTCCCATATAAAACAATTTTTAAAACATGGATGAACATTAAAATCACCAAGCACAATAACCGAATACGGATTTTTACAAAGTTCATTATACATTTGTAAAAAATCAAATAGACTGCGTAAATGTTCATTAGGCATATTCTGAATAAATGAATTATAAAAATTTACTATAAGCCAGATCCCATTTAAATTAGAATGAATTTCAACTGCTAAACAGTAAGGCGAACCCGTTTCCACTTTACTGTATTTGCCATCAATGGTTAGTGCAATAAGGGTCAAAAGACCACCTTTAGCCCTTCCCCTATTGGAGGCCACTGCTGGTGACCAAAAAGCACAAAATCCGTCCAGTAGAAAGGTATTTTCAGTGTCCCAAGTTTCTTGTAAGCCGATGATTTCATGGCCTAATAGAGTGTCCCTCCAGGTAGGGTCGTGGATTTTATTATTTAGTCCAGCTATATTCCAACTAAGGACACTTGTGCCAAGAGGCATTTGAGAGGCACTGACAGTCGCATCCACTCTATCATCATTGACACTCCCCAATACGCACGTATCATTTTGTGTGGCCTCTCCACATGTGGCTGGTACAGAACCACCTGATGCCATAACCTCTCCCTCCACAGCGGTGATGTATTCATACTGATCAAGAGGCAAGATTTTATCTCGGAGAGGGTATTTTTGTTCGTACTGTAGAAATGCTTGTGTTTTCAGTGCAGGATCATATCTGTATTCTATCTGTATTCTACATCTGTTGCAGTGAGAGAATTAGCCCATTATATACCTGTGAGATGGTGTAGACAGGTCTGCATGGGGTCCGCAGAAGTCATGCTTGGAACATTAGGTTTGACTAGAACAACCCATATAAAATCATTGGCATCATGCCCTGATACTTGTCCATGCGGACTGAGGTATGTGGGTATGACCATGAAAAAGATGAAGACGCGGATGCTGGAGCACAATACGCTGCTAGAAACAGATTAACAAATTTACCACACATGTCGTGGAAAAAGGGCATGATGCCAATGATTTTACATGGGTTGGTCTAGACAAACCTAATATCACACAGCCCATCACCAACATGTCACCGTTTTTATCCAGGAAAGAGCAGCGCTGGGACTTCAGGTTACACACTAACAGCAGGGGCTTAAATTATGATTTTCCCTGGTTTATCCTAATCTGCTAGTAATGGGTGTTGCAAGCATGACTTCTGTTGACCCCGTACGGACCTGTCTATACCCTCTCACAGCTATACCTCATTCACCACCATAGGTGCCTTTATTGCACTTATTGACATTTGGTCCTTCCTCCAAAACATGGTCGCTCTTGACCATGTTTGGACACTAGTCCACAGATATCTGACATTAGGTTTCAGACTCCCCTCCCCTTACCTGGACTGTCCCCCTGGTAGCTGTACTCACACGTTCCAGTGCACTCCACCTTGGCACAGTCTACGCACTTTCTTTATTTGACATCTAGGCGTTGAGACCATTACTTAAACATTTCCACTAAAAATACTTTTTTCTCTCTCTTGCCAGCCCGACTTAAGGTATATGGCCCTTTCCTGTACCTGTCTTTTGACATCTGAATAAAGCTTTGAGGCTTACACTTTTCCTTTGTAGACTGTTGCTCTATCAGCTGTCCCATTAATGGTTCGCTGTGTGCACTTGGCTGTAATTGTTATTTGATATCCAAATGAAGTTTAAGACTCTCACTTTCCCACCTTGTCTTGTTAGAATTAACATTTTCATGTTTGCACATTGCCCTATGTAAGTTAAACTTTTCTTTACAGGTGCTGTTTTAGGCTGTTCGAAATTGCTCTAGTTCAATTCCGAGAATCGCTCCACTATAAGTTTTGTTTCTGCCGTGTTAGACTTGTTCCCGTAATAAGTACACTGTTCCTATTAGCGCATACCTTTCTCACTAGATAGAGGCCCTCTCCCACTAGTCTGCTGATGTGCCCGAATGGAACGACCTTGGATTTGAGATACTTTGTAAATGATAGAAGCGTTGAAACCTTTATTTTGTATTTTGCTTTTTAGCTTCACCTGCCTGGAAAATTCCACTGTGGGCGTGTTCTAGCCCGGTTACAAAATGTACATAATGCATGTTAATGCTTGTCGATTTCAGTCCCCTCTGCAGCACTCCTAGCGACTGGGCATACCAGGCTCCGCTCTGAGTGTATATATATAAACAGTTATTGGTTTGTATTCTCTACTGTCTGACCGACTCTTCATTTGGTATGGAAGGCTGAGAGGTGGTCATTAGAAACCCGGATGACCCTAATCGGGCCACTTCCTTCAGTTGGCGCCCGAACAGGGACTCCTTCGTGTGATTGATCCATCCCCTTTCCACAGACGGGGGAGGCCGAGGACATCGTCGGGTCGGACTGACGGCTCAGGGATCCCTGTATTAAGAGTATTATTTGCCCACAGCTGCCCCTTCTGTCCTGCCGGATAGTGCCTCGCCCAGTGGTGATCCCGACTGGAGTCCTGAAAACCCTTGGATCTGACCATTTGGTCTGAAGAGTCGGCAGTGGAAAACTGGTTCGTTTGTACTACTGATATCAGGTACGTTTGTTTTGGTTCTTTATGGATATGGTAATATTGTGGTTTGAGTTTGGTACGGTCTGAGGCCTGTTTTGATAAAAAGTACTTGCAACTACTTTGCCAGATAAAAATAACAAACTTGCTTCCTTTTAAAGATGCCTGGCCTTAGCAAAGTTTGGAATTTGTGTTGTTGTTGTTGTTCTACAGATGCTCGATTGGAAGAAGCTCAGCCGGCGCCTCCTGAAGGCAGCCCTAATTTTGAAATGTATGTGAAACATGGCCATGGCCCTATTATATTTAGTACATTATGGCACAAATATACGAGGGACAATGCTGAGTTGCAGTGGCCTTGACGGGCACGTTTGATAAACAAAATATTGGGTTTTTACAGGAGCAGTTATTTAAGAAAAGAAGAAGACAGTCCATGTTTGACTTCCTTAGGACTTGGCAGGAGGAGGCCAGACAGAGACGGTTAAAGATGGAGAGAGATGCACGGAAGGGGAAAATGCAAACATTAATGCAGAAAGCTGTGGCATATGATAGAGAAAAACAAGAGTCCGGAATTGAAAGTGAAGATAGGAGATTTCGGTTGCATATTGATAAGTCTTATTTGGTCAAAGAAGAAGATGATACTTTTGTAGAGGAGTTGTTAGATACTCGAGCCCCTCCTCCTTCTGCCCTCAGAGGATATATCCCACCGTTCCCTTACATTTACAGCAGCCTGCTTCGTCTGCTTCGGCTGTTCCCGTATCTATGGCTGTTATTTTGACGGCTTTGGCTACTGCACCTCTTGCTCCTTCTTTATCCTCGCCATCTTTGACAACTGTGACCCCTAGTACATCTGCTGTTTCAACTCCTGTATTTTCCGTTCTTTCTCCTCCGGTGCAAGCATAAACAACGATTGTGCCTGTTACCTCTGTTTTTTCTTTTTCTATGGTTTTTCATCCTCCGATGCCTTTGAATGCTGAGACGCCAGTACGTGGGTTTGAGGAGAGATATTGGACGAACTTCAGGGAGTGAATGGGCCTGTTAGTGCGATCTGGGTTAGGGGATGAAGAGAAACAAGTAATAGCTGATCAGGCTGCATGGAGGGCTTGTAATGCGATTTATGTTTTTTTTGTCTTTGTTTTTTTTGTAGATTTAAATAGCGCAAACTTGACCCAAAGGTATTGGAGTGCTTTGCATGAGCACCAGTTACGTTACACAAGGACACATTCATTAGTTTGGGAAGTATGCAAGATTTTGAACCCTTTATACAGCAACATGTCCTTAAACATATATCTGCTACATTGATTAGTCTTTGGCAAACACACATTGGGACTGAAGCGCCTCAAATTTTATTTGATATTTGAGACTGTGTATATGTTACTGATTTGGAGCCAGGCCAAGTGTTTGGAAATGTTACAACATTAGTTGCCTATAGGGGTAGACTACATGAGAGGAGCCCTACAACAATAACTCAGTATCTGATGTGTAAGGTCCATCCTATATATCACCTAAAAATACCTGAGTTTACGGATCAGCGTGGTAATGTCACTTGACCGGCTGTAGCGGCCTGTTTCCAGGAGCAATGGGTTTATACTCCATGGAAAAGGAGTGAGGTTTTAGCCCTTAAGGCTAATTTTCCTGACCCTAGGAAAAATCCTTCAGCTTATTAAAAGGAATTAACAGAAGTTGCCTCTTCTACTGTCATGACTCTTGCTGATATTGAATTGTTTTTGGTCTTCTCATTCCGGTTGATGTTTGGAGACAGGTTCATACTCAAGATCATGTCGCGGAGTTGGGTGGTACATGGGATGTGATCAAAGGATGGGATCAGGAAAGAAAACCAGGTGATAAACCCCGGGCCGAGATACTTACTTTGCCAGGTCATATTATTACATATATGCATTCACTAATTCCACCTAAGAATGTAAGCTGAGACAAATTGACGGCTTGTCGACAGAAGAAGGATGAGTGTTTGTCTGATTTTTTTACCCAGTTTGAAGATACATTTTTGGACTATAGTGGGCAGGATAAGTCTATTGGGGGAGGAGTTCAATTGTTTGTTGACAGGTTTGTTTCTAAGCTTCTTCCTGAAATTACGACTCGTTTGCTGGCATCTGAGAGTACTTGGTCCACTTCTTCCCCTCTGTTATTTTGAATATGGCCCAGTATTATGAATACAGAGATCAGGAGGAAAAGGAAAGGCAGCCTTCGACGACAACTTTAGGGCCAAATCAGTGTGCGTATTGCAAGGAGGAAGGTCATTGGCATATACAGTGCCCTGTGCTTTTACAGAAAATTACGACTCCTAGAGGGCGAGGTTCTGGTGGGAGAGGTCGTGGGACTGAGGGACTGAGAGAGCTCAGAATGCTACGGTTTCACAGGGTTGCTCTGATAATAATTACTTTGATGACCCTCGTGATGGACAGTATTATCATGATGATTACGATATTGATCCGGCGCCAATACTACCCATTAATCAGGGATCAATACATCACAAATCACTTCAATGGAACATACATATTCAACCCAGAAATCCCTGATTGCGCCGGGGGTCAATTTGTTTCGAAAGTTCGTTTATGTCATTTAAATTATTCCTTAACAAACTAATTTATTTATCAACTCTTTCTCTACTTGATCGATGGATCAATTAGTAGAATAGTTGGTGGCAATGATAAAAGACTAGTTTTACTAATCATTGGTTTAAATGAACTTCAAACTCTTTGCAAGGTTAATATATGAGGTTTATCTCAAATTCAAAGTAAAATGCTCATAATGCTTTAGGTGACAATTACATAAACACCAAATCTCATGAAAGGTATTCTTATACATTGATTACAGATTCAATATTCAATGACAAATATGCAATGAAGGAGTGGATAGAGTAAGAGTCATAAGGGTTCAGCAAAAATTAAGAAGCCAAACAAATATAATTTCGAATGGAAGGATAGATGAAAAGACCATAGATTCATCTCGGAATATACATAACCGTTCATTGTTGATGGAGTGGATTGGTGGAGAGAGAAAAGCTCAAAAACAGATAAATTAATGCTAAGAATTTTTTAAGGGCACCTAAGCTGCATACGAACCTAATGGTCTAAAGGGAAATAGGAAGACAACCCCTGGTCCCAAGGGATGACCAAGATTCCCAAAGGGTAATCAGGAAAACGCAGAGAATCAGGACAGGTACAGGAAAAGATGGGGCAGCTAGGCCTCTCAGGAAAAACCGACGGACAGCGGCCTATCTCCCTCTTCTCTCTCTCCTAGCAGCATTCCCCTTCTACTCTTCTAACCCCGCCCCTAAAGTCCCAAATATATAGTCTAAATTGACATGTTCATCCCTCAAAATTTACATTTACGCTCTAACTCGCACTGTGATTGGGGGGCAGGGGAGGTGGTACTGTCACACCACCATGACTTTACATTTTATTCATCACTTCTTTGTGTACAAATGTTCCTAGGGTCTCGAACTTAACTTTATTCACATGTTCACACATTAGCTACAAATGTATATTTCTTTATTAGTAAAATACGGTTCTTTTGCTGAGGACACCTCCGGTCCCACGCTCATGTACAGTAGTTGGCAGGCGATGCACGCACTGGCCTTCACTCCTTTATGTCATCTTCATCGCACAGCACAGCCTACTGACCTCATTGCAGAACTAACTCGCTCCTAGCAATCCCTCCTCTCACCATTGCCAAGTTAAAATAAAATGGAATCTTCACTCAGCACACTAAAGTGGATAGAAATTAACATTTATTAATTATGTGGTAATATAACCGTCACTGTTTACCTCCCACAATCCACTATTTCCTGTTAATGTTACCTAGCATTAGCCAAATGCGAACAATCAGCATTAATCATTATTTTAGAAGTAAAATGAGACATGCAAATACTGAAGCACTTGTGGCCTTCTCGTGCAATTTCTTCATTTCTTCAAAAACACAACAATTATTACAATACTGTGTGATTACGGGTTCGTTTTAAAGCATACAGAAAGCAATTCCCCTGTGTTTATGTGGGTGCACGTTAGACTTACTAAGTCTACTTACTGTTAGTATGAATTATGGGGAAAGATGATCCGAGCAGGTCTCATTTTGCGAAACCCTGCTCCATCAATTCCCCCCTCTGATGGCTTTTGAAAGCCATCATAAAATACCTACCATACCGAGTGCCATCTATCATTCCAAATTTTTAAAACTCTGTATTCTTTCCTCTTTTTTAAATCTTTCATTAAATCATAATATTCTTTATTCATTCCCTCTAACTCTATCTCTTTCTTTTTCTTGTTCTTCATTCCTTTCCTGATTTTGTCACTTCTCTTTTTCGACCTTTGCACTTATCACATTTGTATGTTGTTATTATCATTAAGGCGACTATTGCTACAGAGACAATTGGAATTAATATTTTGCCTAATAAACTACTTCCAAAGGTAGAAATCCATTTACTCATAGAGGAGAAACTCTTACCAAGTTTCTCCCATACACCGTCAACCTCCAGTTGGGTCAAATCTGTATGTAAATTTGTAATATTCTTTATAAATCCTTCTATTGCTTTACTCTTATCAGGAATATAAGTGCAACATTGTTGATCTTTTAACATTCCATGGACTCCACCCTCTTTTGCCAATAGTATATCAAGGGCAAGTCTATTTTGCAAAACCATTGATCTAATTGCAACCATTTCAGTGTCAATCATCAGGAACCCACAAGCAGTATCTGTAGACAACCGGTCAACCATTGTGGACAATTTTCGAATTTTGTGTGAATTCAGATTGACTCCAACTGTGGTATTTGTGCACCAAAGGTATCACCTACTATTTCTGAAAAACTTGCTCTAATATTACGTGTTAGTCCTTGCTCGACTTCATTGAGTTTGTGTTTACTTCCGTCCATATGGTAGACCTTAGGAAAGACGATAGCAAGATAGCAACTTCCATACCAGTATGTAGGCAACCTATATTACGTTTTCTTGCCATACACATAGTATTTCTCAGGAAAAACAGGATCTGTCCCACCTTTCATTCCCCAACCTCCAGTTATTTGGACGGTATGCTCACATTCACTATAACCTATAAAGTAGTTATTATAGTTAGTTTTAGTTCTAAAGACACAAATCTTTCCTTTCTGTGACCAGTCCATTGACATTGCAGCATGCCCCTCACCCTTTTCAAAGTTTCCTTCTCTAAAATCCCAAGGAGGTATTCAGGACTTTTGTTCAGCGGATTCTTTTGAAAGCTTTCTCTTCTGATTTCTATCATCTCTAGAAATACCTTTTCTTCAATCTTTAAACTACAAGTCAAGTTGTTCTTGTAAGCATATTCTATGTCTAGAGTTTTAGTAGTATGGAAGAACTCTCCCATATATCGTGCATTCCTAGCACTCAACACCTTATTCAATTCTTTAATGACAGGAATTTCTGAAAATACAAAGTCTATATTAGAATAGTGGTACTCGAGTTTCCCTGTTGCATAGAATAAGCTGGTAAGTAGACTACAAAACACACCATATGTTAATGGAAGGTGGTGATAAGTCAACCCTTCAAAGACAGACGAAGGAAACTGCATGCACACATAACAATCACTTACATTTATTGTTTCAACATACTCGTACAATAACTTAGTGAAAACATTTAAAGAGAAATCATGAACTGATTTGTCCTGATGGAGTATGCTTCCATCAATAGGTTCTATTTTAGTATCTGGGGTTTGATTAGTGACATTACTCATCCTTTAACTTGTTACATCATCAGTATTGTGTCCTTTGTTTGTACCCATTAGAATAGGTACAAGAACAGTTAATAACATCCACATAAGTGTTAGTACTAAGACACTACATAAGCAAGCTTTAATACATCCACGTTTTAAACTAGGTTTTGGAAGTTAAGTCACTTCTGCTTCTGTCATTTTCTTTCTATATAATAAAAAAGAAATTTAAAAGTCTACCTATATCTCTCTACTTTTGACTACTAAAAATAAAAATAAAGATGTACAATAGTAGTGTAATCCTACACTTCAAGCTTTCTTCTTTACACCCCTTCTTCTATTTTTCTTTTCTACTTTATTTTGCTTTCGAAAGTGTAATTCATTTGAGTCACCAATGTTGTACCTTATTTTATTGCAGTTCTTTTAAGGAGGCCTTAGTTCTCTTTCATCACCTTGCTCAGTATCAGTTTCACCTTTTTCTTCACTTGGATTTAAATTTTCATTTTCGTCCAAAATTACGTAATTCCATTCAGGTGAGTTATATTTTCTACTTGGGATTCTTATCATTCGTATTTTTCTAACTAGCCCTTTTGCTGACCTTTCTTGATCTGATTAACTGGAGATCTAATTACTATGTTCAGGTCTTTTTCTTTTTATAAGAGTGTATTTAATCTTTTTACACCTTTTGGCCAATAATCAGTTTTTCTTGCTTTCTTCGCTTGGACTATGTTTGCACCTTCTTCATCTGGTTCACAAATTATTTTGCTTGCCCTTTTTTCTGACTGGGTTTCTTCTTGTTCTTTCATTTCTTCTATAACTTCCCTTTCAACGGTAAATTCACTTTCTTCAGGCTCAAGTATATTTTTACCTGTGACTGATTTGGATGAAAGTTCACTTTCATTTGGCTGAGGTATATTTTCCCGTATGCAGGTTCAGCTGTAAGTTCACTTTCCTCTTGTTCTGTTATATTTTCACCTGTTTCAGGTTCAACGGGAAATTTGTTTACTTCAGAATCATCCGTGAACTCACTTTCTTCTGCTTCGACGACTTTTGAACCTCAGAATTTTCTGTCAATCCTACTCAACTTGTGCTTAGCTGTTCACCATCTGTTGATTCGTTGGAATCTGTCACTCTAGATTCATCAGCTTCACATACTTCAGCCACTGACCTTTGATTCTGGTTCTTCGGTAGTGACCCTCTCAGTCTTTCAGGTGGATCTAGGGTTCTTTTGGTATGGCTCGCGTGAATCCAGTTTGGCAAGCCAGCACACTTCACTGCTGTGGTCGTCACCAGGATGATTTGATAAGGTCCATTCCACCTGGGGTCTAAACATGTTTTTCTTACATGTTTCTTGACGTAGACCCACTCGCCAGGACACAGATCATGAGCTTGATTCTGATGTATTGCTGTGGCGTCCTCTCCAACCTGGTGAGACACAGAACGTACCAGTTCAGTCAATCCACCGCAATAGTCAAGCACCAGATCATCAGATATATTTATCAATTTGTTCGCTGGTACATATGCCTGTTTCATGGCTCTTCCCATTAGGATTTCATGAGGACTCAATCTAGTCTTTTTGTCAGGAATGCTTCTTAGACTCATCAGCACAAGGGGTAAAGCGTCAGGCCATTTCAGTGATGTGGATGCACATACTTTCCCTAACCTGGATTTTATAGTGCCGTTAATTTGCTCAACCACTCCAGATGCTTCCGGTCGATAGGTGCAATGCAGCTTCTGTTCTATTTTAAATGCTTCACAAATAAGTTTTATTACCTCATTATTAAAATGGGTTCCTCTATCTGTCTCCAAAGTGACTGGAATTCCAAATCTTGGTATTAGTTCTCTCAAAAGCAGTTTGGCCACAGTGAGACTATCATTTCTCCTCGTAGGGTTGGCTTCCACCCAACGTGAGAATAAACAAACAATAACCAAAACATATTTTAGTCCATTGCAAGGGGGAAGCTCAATAAAATCAAGCTGAAGTCGGGTAAATGGTCCTCCTGCTCTCCCAATTGTTCCTCAACTTACAACTGTCTTTCTCCCTGGCTTCTGTTGCTGGCAGACAATGCACCTTTGGCATAGGCTCTTTGCAATGACTCTGAACTTTGGCTTATACCATGTCTGCCTGAAGACTCTGATCATGGCATATCTTCCAATATGCACATGTCCATGGTACATCCTGGCCATCTGGGAAAGCAAAGAGTCTGGTAGAACTGGTCTTTCATCATGATATACCCATAGGTCATCTTCTGCTCTTTTCTACAGCCTGTAAGTCTCCATATTTCCTTATCCTTATCACTTGCCTCATCCTGCATTTGCCTCACTTCATCCCAAGTCTCAAACATTGTGGCAGTTACAGACATAAGATGGCATTCCGTATTTTGTCTTTCAGTTGATCTATTAGAAGCAATTGTATTCTGGGCACAGAATCATGCAATTTGGTGTGCATATCTATTGCCTTTTGTCACCAGATCACTCCCTGATTGATGGGCAGCACATTTAACTATTGCAATTCTTTTAGGCAGTTGTAATGCTTCCAATATTTCCTTAACTATTTTTCCATTTTGTATAGGAGAACCTGAAGAAGTCATGAATCCCATCTGCATCCATAGCAGGCCAAAATCATGGGCAATACCATATACATACCGACTGTCTGTGTAAATGGCTACTTTCAGACCTTTAGCCTTTTTACAAGCTCTAAATAGAGCTGTCAGCTCAGCTATTTGGGCGGAGTTTACTCCTTTCAGACAGGATGCTTCAATCAATCAATCAATCAATCAATCAATCATTTGTAGAGCGCACTAATCACCCGTGAGGATCTCAAGGTGCTGGGGGGGAGAGCAGCTACTGCTCGAACAGCCAGGTCTTTGAGAAGTCTCCTGAAGGTCAGCAAGTCCTGGGTCTTCGCAGCTGTGTGGGGAGGGTGTTCCATGTCTTGGCGGCCAGGTATGAGAAGGATCTGCTGCCAGTGGAGGCCCTGTGGATGCATGGGACGGAGGTGAGGGTGAAGTCGGCAGAGCGAAGCTGGCGGTTCGAGGTGTAGAAGGTGAGACGTTTGTTGAGGTATGCTGGTCCGGCATTGTGGAGTGCTTTGTGGACGTGGGTGAGGAACTTGAAGGTGATCCTCTTGTTGACTGGGAGCCAGTGCAGGTCTTTCAGGTGGGCAGTGATGTGGGTGTGGCGGGTATGTTGAGGATGAAGCGTGCGGAGGCGTTTTGCATGCGTTGGAGTCTTGTCTGGAGTTTGGCCTGCATAGAGGGCATTGCCGTAGTCCAGTCTGCTGCTGATGAGGGCCTGGGTGACCGTCCTTCTGGTTCCTGTGGGGATCCATCTGTAGATCTTGCAGAGCATGCAAAGGGTGTTGAAGCAGTAGGAGGAGATGGCGTTGACTTGCTGGGTCATTGAGAGTGATGAGTCCAGGATGAACTCCAGGTTGCGAGCGTGGTTAGTGGGTGTGGGTGCGGCTCCCAGGGCGGCTGGCCACCAAGAGTCGTTCCAGGCAGAGGGGGTGGAGCTGAGGATGCGGACCACTGTCTTGTCCGAATTAAGTTTCAGGCGGCTGTCTGTATCCAGCTGGTGATGGCCTTCATTCCTTCGTGGAGGTTGGTTTTGGCAGTGGCGGGGTTCTTGGTGAGTGAGAGGATCAGTTGAGTGTCGTCGACATAGGAGACAATGTTGAGGTTGTGCGAGTGGACGATGTTGGCGAGCGGTGCAATGTTGATGTTGAAAAGGGTATGGCTGAAGGATGATTCTTGGTGCACGCTGCAGATGATTTTGGTGGCTTCAGAACGGAATGGGGGTAGGTGGACCCTCTGGGTTCTGTCGGTGAGGAAGGAGGTGGTCCAGTCCAGGGCTTTGTGGCCTATTCCTGCATCATGTAGGCGTGTTTTTAGGGTTTGGTGGCAGATGGGGTCAAAGGCGGCCTAGAGGTCAGGAGCATGAGGGCCACGGTTTCGCCATTGTCCAGTAGGGTACTAATGTCATCTGTGGCAGCGATGAGGACGGTTTTGATGCTGTGATTGCTGCAGAATCCGGATTGGGACAGGTCCAGGATGTTGTTCTCCTCGAGGAAGTGGGTCAGTTGCCTATTGATGATCTTTTTGATGACTTTTGCCGGGAACGGGAGCAGGGAGATGGGCCAGAATTTCTTGAGGTCTTTTGGGTCCGCTGTAGTTGTCTTGAGTAGGGCATTGATCTCAGCGTGCTTCCAGCTTTCCGGGAAGGTGGCAGTCTCGAAGGAGCTGTTGATGATCTTCCAGAGTTGGGGTGTGATGATGCGGTTTGCTTTGTTGAAGATGTGGTGAGGGCAGGGGTCGGATGGTGAGCCGGAGTGGATGGTGTTCATGGTCTTGATGGTGTCGTCATCGTTGACGTGGGTCCAGGAGAGCAGGTGGTTGGTGAGGCTGGGGGGTGGTGAGTCTGCAGTGTCGGTGGCTGTAGGGAGGGTCTGGGTGTTGAAGCTGCCGTGGATGTCTGCGATCTTGTGGTGGAAGAAGGTGGCTAGGGAATCGCAAAGGTCTTGCGACGGCGGGATGTCATTGGAGCTGGAGCTGGGGTTGGAGAATTGCTTCACGATGTTGAAGAGCTCTTTGCTATTGTGTGCGTTGTTATCGATGCGTTCCTTGAAGGAGGTCCTTTTGGTGGCTCGGATGAGTTGGTGGTGCTTGCGGCTGGTGTTCTTTAGGGCTGCGTGGTTGTTCGGTGTGTATTCGTGGCACCACTTTTTCTCGAGTATTTGGCAGGTCCGCTTGGATTCTTGGAGGTTGGTGGTGAACCAGCTGGCCTTTCTGTTGGTGCGTCTGTTTGAGGGTTTTTTGATCGGGCGAGAGTGTTGGCGCAGTCGTTGATCTATTGCCTTAGGCTGCGGGTGGCTGTGTTGGTGTCGGTGGTGTCTGTTGGTGGGTCTCGAGCGAGGGTGGTGATGAGCTGGTCTTCGGTGACCTTGTTCCAGCTGCGGTAGGGGATCCGTTGCGGGTGGTGGTGCATGGTGGGTTTTTGAATGTGAAGTGGACGCAGCAGTGGTCGGTCCAGTGGAGTTTGGTGGTGTGGCTGAAGGTGATGTGATTGCTGGCAGACAGGATGGGGTCAAGCGTGTGTCCGGCGGTGTGGGTGGGGGTCGTGACAAGCTGTTTGAGCCAGAGGTTGGCAAGGTTATCAAGCAGCGTGACAGAGTTGCTGTTGTCGGTGTTCTCGAGGTGGAAATTCAGGTCTTCCGAGGAGGACATAGTCCGTGGAAGCAAGAGCGTGCGTGTTGACGATGTCAGAGATGGCATCGATAAACTGTGGTCAGGGTCCAGGGGGTCTGTAAACGAGTGTTCCTCTGAGGGTGGTGTTGGGGTCGGTGTGGATCTGGAAGTGCAGGTGTTCGGCGGTGGTGAAGGGGTCTGTTGTACAGGTCGAGACTCTGAGGGTATTCCTATAGATTATGGTGATTCCTCCTTATGGTCTGTTATTGCGGTCCCTTCTGGTGATCTTGTAGCCATCTGGGATGGCTATGGCAATGGCGGGTGCCGAGGAGGGGTTCATCCAGGTCTCTGTTAGGAAGGCGACATCCGGGGAGGCTGAGTCGAGTAGGTCCCAGAGTTCAATGGCGTGCTTGTGGACGGAGCGGGTGTTGAGTAGTATGCATCTGAGGTGGTTGCGTTCTGCTCTGATGGGTGGTGTACAACGTGTGGGTGTTGTTCGGTGGCTGGTGAAGCTGCAGCTTTGGCAGGTGAAGGGTCCATGGGTGAGTATAGGGCTGGCCTGGAAGCAGTTTGATGATCGGCCGGTGTTGAGTCCGTGGAGGAACTCGGCGTCGTAGCGTTTTCGGATGTCGTGGCTCTCGCGAGGACCAGGGGGTCTGGTGCTGGGCGCGGTCCAGGCACGGACGGGCGCAGACGGGCTTGCCTTAGGCATGCCTTTGGTGCGCCAGCGGCACGACAGCACAACGGTCACCATTTAAGTAGGGGAGGGGGAGGGGCGTGCGGCTGGGAGGCAGGAGCGGGTTGGTTGCAGCGGGAAAAAACGCCGAAGCAGCGTTATGGGTTGTGACAGGAAATGCAGGCAAAAGCAAGCCCAGAAATATAAAAAAGAAAATATGCGCAGGATCCAGCAGGGAGAAGTCTCGAACCCTGCCTGGCTGGGACCGTAGGCTGTGCGCAGTCAGGTGAAGCTGCAGCTTAGAGGCAGGTGTGGGGCGGGTTGCGGCGGGAAAAAACGCAAAAGCAGCGTTATGGGTTGCGGCGGGAAATGCAGGCAAATGCAAGCCCAGAAATATAAAAAGAAAATGTGCGCAGGATCCAGCAGGGAGAGGTCTCAAACCCTGCCTGGCTGGGACCATAGGCTGTGCGCAGTCAGGTGGAGCTGCAGGGGAAGAGCTGATCTCTGACCAAGGGTCAGGGGTCTAGCTCGCGCTCCCCGTAGCGGTCGCCATTTAAGTAGGGGAGGAGGAGGGGCGTGCGGCTAGGAGGCGGGAGTGGGGCTGGTTGCGGCAAGAAAAAAAGCCGAAGCAGCATTATGGGTTGTGACAGGCAATGAGGGCAAAAGCAAGCCCAGAAATATAAAAAAGAAAATATGCGGAGGATCCAGCAGGGAGGGGTCTCAAACCGTGCCTGGCTGGGACCATAGGCTGTGCGCAGTCAGGTGGAGCTGCAGGGGAAGAGCTGATCTTTGACCGAGGGTCAGGGGTTTAGCTCCTTCTAAGGTGCAAACTGTTACATAAATTTTACTGGTGTGAGTGTGGTTTCTACGAGCGCTTGCATTTCCGCGCTCGTGGGAATCACGCCGGGTGTTTGGTTTCAAGGGAGGATTCTAGAGTGGGAGTGGATCGGTGTTGCGGTTGGGGGGCATTAATGTAACGGACCCGGACTGATGAACATGGATTAAACCTTCCTGCATATGCTGATTTCTCTTGTCAGTTATTTATCTTGAAAGGACCTTGATTTTCCACATTGGCGACGAGCGGGCACGGACTTGCCTCGCATATTTTAAATATCCTACACTATATTTTTTGTGTGATGGGAAACTAAGGAAAAGAATTATCGCATTTCAGCTTTCACTATCTTATTTGTTGGAATACATGTGTATTGTGCCTCAAGCATTTAAACAACAGAGCGACTGCCAACAAGTTTAAGTTCAAACCTTCGTGCCTCTCAATGATCGCAACTCAGCTCATAAAAACTACCGATCTCAGAAAGGATTTCCTGCACACTGAACATTACTGAGAGTGAAGTGAATATATGGACTTGGAAACGGCAGAGGGTAACATAAAACATTTCAAATAAGTGAGTATTGAACGCTGCATTGCTTCTTTCAAAATTACACTGCGGTTCACTCACCAACTTGGAACAGAATCCTCGGACCTGTTTACCTTCCATATCATTTCCCTGAGCTTACGAGCACGCACGCACGCACGTCATAAAGGATATCAAGACGTTGTGACGCTACTCTACACGCTGCACTTTGACCCTACGTGCCTCCATTTTGAATTAGCATAATTTTTATTTATTTATCACGGAGATCGACGAACTTCTCTTTTAAAAGTGCTGCTTTTACATTTTCCTTGCAAATTAGTTACCGGCTGCTGCACGATCGTCGTGTATGGTGAGGCATCAAAAATGGAGGAAGGCAATTGTCAATAATACGCATACTGCGTGTAGGGAGGTACTTTATTGGTTTAAAAAAAATATATATATATATATCATGATTTCATCGGCGATTCCAGGTCCAGCTGTCATTAGACTCGTGCGGTTGAGGCATCTGGGGACACAGGAAGGATACTTGCTTCACCAGCGCAGTTCTGACCAAGACCATAGACCACGTTCTGCATGATATTCAGGGCCCTTGAAAGGACACTTGGACCAGAGTTGAGTAACTGACTTGCAAGCCGTGAGAGGTGCATGCTGGTACTTGCAGTTCGCCATTGCGTCTGCAGTACTGTTTGGGACTCTAAACTCCGCCCACCTGAAGTGCTATTAATGGAGGAACGATCGGGAGCACACCTGTGGGATACTTGGTGAAATAACTTTGTTGGAGCAGGCATCTGATGAAGGCACAGACCGAAACGCGTCATGCCAGTGCTCTTGTGAATAAAAGATCCTTCCTGCATTCCCTGCTGTGTCTCTCCGATTCTTAGCATCAAAAGAATCTTCTGTGGCATTTATCGCGTGCTAGTCCTGGGCGCTCTGGAGAAGACCCGCTTCACTTTGGGACAGTGCAACCAGGACAGCTTCGGAATTTTTTTGACTTTCCAAGGTATTGGTTATGCCCTGACCCACCGCAGCCAGTTTCAGCAATAGGGCCATTGCTACAAGCAGTCCATGACTGCACGGAGGAAACAGGATGATTTCATCGGCGATTCCAGGTCCAGCTGTCATTGGACTCGTGCAGTTGAGGCGTCTGGGGACACAGGAAGGATACTTGCTTCACCAGCGCAGTTCTGACCAAGACCATAGACCACGTTCAGCATTATATTCAGGGCCCTTGAAAGGACACTTGGACCAGAGTTGAGTAACTGACTTGCAAGCCGTGAGAGGTGCATGCTGGTACTTGCAGTTCGCCAATGCGTCTGCAGTACTGTTTGGGACTCTAAACTCCGCCCACCTGAAGTGCTATTAATGGCGGAACGATCGGGAGCACACCTGTGGGATACTTGCCGATAGAACTTTGTTGGAGCAGGCATCTGATGAAGGCACAGACTGAAACGCGTCATGCCAGTGCTCTTGTGAATAAAAGATCCTTCCTGCATTCCCCGCTGTGTCTCTCCGATTCTTAGCATCAAAAGAATCTTCTGTGGCATTTATTGCGCGCTAGTCCTGGGTGCGCTGGAGAAGACCCGCTTCACTTTGGGACAGTGCAACAAGGAGAGCTTTGGCATTTTTTTGACTTTCCAAGGTATCGGTTCTGCACTGACCCACCGCAGCCAGTTTCAGCAATAGGGCCGTTGCTACAAGCAGTCCGTGACTGCACGGAGGAAACGGGATGATTTCATCGGCGATTCCAGGTCCAGCTGTCATTAGACTCGTGCGGTTGAGGCGTCTGGGGACACAGGAAGGATACCTGCTTCACCAGCGCAGTTCTGACCAAGACCATAGACCACGTTCTGCATGATATTCAGGGCCCTTGAAAGGACACTTGGACCAGAGTTGAGTAACTGACTTGCAAGCCATGAGAGGTGCATGCTGGTACTTGCAGTTCACCAATGCGTCTGCAGTACTGTTTGGGACTCTAACCTCCGCCCACCTGAAGTGCTATTAATGGCGGAACGATCGGGAGCACACCTGTGGGATACTTGGCGAAAGAACTTTGTTGGAGCAGGCATCTGATGAAGGCACAGACCGAAACGCGTCATGCCAGGGCTCTTGTGAATAAAAGATCCTTCCTGCATTCCCCGCTGTGTCTCTCCGATTATTAGCATCAAAAGAATCTTCTGTGGCATTTACCGCGCGGTAGTCCTGGGCGCGCTGGAGAAGACCCGCTTCACTTTGGGACAGTGCAACAAGGACAGCTTCGGCATTTTTTTGACTTTCCAAGGTATTGGTTATGCACTGACCCACCGCAGCCCGTTTCAGCAATAGGGCCGTTGCTACAAGCAGTCCGTGACTGCACGGAGGAAACGGGATGATTTCATCGGCGATTCCAGGTCCAGCTGTCATTGGACTCGTGCAGTTGAGGCGTCTGGGGACACAGGAAGGATACTTGCTTCACCAGCGCAGTTCTGACCAAGACCATAGACCACGTTCTGCATGATATTCAGGGCCCTTGTAAGGACACCTGGACCAGAGTTGAGTAACTGACTTGCAAGCCGTGAGAGGTGCATGCTGGTACTTGCAGTTCACCAATGCGTCTGCAGTACTGTTTGGGACTCTAAACTCTGCCCACCTGAAGTGCTATTAATGGCGGAACGATCGGGAGCACACCTGTGGGATACTTGGCGAAAGAACTTTGTTGGAGCAGGCATCTGATGAAGGCACAGACCGAAACGCGTCATGCCAGGGCTCTTGTGAATAAAAGATCCTTCCTGCATTCCCCGCTGTGTCTCTCCGATTATTAGCATCAAAAGAATCTTCTGTGGCATTTATCGCGCGCTAGTCCTAGGCGCGCTGGAGAAGACCCACTTCACTTTGGGACAGTGCAACAAGGACAGCTTCGGCATTTTTTGACTTTCCAAGGTATTGGTTATGCACTGACCCACCGCAGCCAGTTTCAGCAATAGGGCCATTGCTACAAGCAGTCTGTGACTGCACGGAGGAAACGGGATGATTTCATCGGCGATTCCAGGTCCAGCTGTCATTGGGCTCGTGCAGTTGAGGCGTCTGAGGACACAGGAAGGATACTTGCTTCACCAGCGAGGTTCTGACCAAGACCATAGACCACGTTCTGCATGATATTCAGGGCCCTTGAAAGGACACTTGGACCAGAGTTGAGTAACTGACTTGCAAGCCGTGAGAGGTGCATGCTGGTACTTGCAGTTCGCCAATGCATCTGCAGTACTGTTTGGGACTCTAAACTCTGCCCACCTGAAGTGCTATTAATGGCGGAACGATCAGGAGCACACCTGTGGGATACTTGGCGAAAGAACTTTGTTGGAGCAGGCATCTGATGAAGGCACAGACCGAAACGCGTCATGCCAGTGCTCTTGTGTATAAAAGATCCTTCCTGCATTCCCCGCTGTGTCTCTCGGATTCTTAGCATCAAAAGAATCTTCTCAATCAATCAATCAATCAGTGACACTTATAAAGCGCGCTACATACCCGTAGGGTCTCAAGGCGCTGGGGAGGGGGGGTGCCGCTACTGCTCGAACAGCCAGGTCTTCAGCTTCTTCCTGAAGGAGAGGTGGTCTTGGGTCAGGCGCAGGTCGGACGGGAGGGAGTTCCAGGTCTTGGCGGCCAGGTAGGAGAAGGACCTTCCTCCTGTAGTCGCTCTTCGGATGCGGGGGACGGCGGCGAGGGCGTGGTTGGCTGATCGGAGGTGGCGTTTGGGAGCGTAGAAGTTGACTCGGCTGTTGAGGTAGCTCGGGCCTTGGTCGTGTAGGGCTTTGTGTGCGTGGGTGAGGAGGCGGAAGGTGATTCTCTTGTTGATGGGGAGCCAGTGAAGGTCTCTCAGATGACCGGAGATGTGGCTGGATCGTGGGATGTCGAGGATGAGTCTGGCTGAGGCGTTTTGGATCCGCTGGAGTCTCTTCTGGAGCTTGGCGGTGGTCCCGGCGTAGAGGGCGTTGCCGTAGTCCAGTCGGCTGGTGACGAGGGCCTGGGTGACGGTCTTCCTGGTCTCTGAGGGGATCCACCAAAAGATCTTTCGTAGCATGCGTAGGATGTTGAAGCACGCCGAGGAGACGCTGTTGACTTGCCTGGTCATGGAGAGGGAGGAGTCCAGGATGAAGCCCAGGTTTCGTGCATGGTCTGTCGGTTTGGGCGCGGTGCCCAGGGCGGGAGGCCACCAGGAGTCGTCCCAGGCGGAGGGTGAAGAGCCCAGGATGAGGACCTCCGTCTTGTCTTCTGTGGCATATATATATATATATATATATTCACTTAAAAAACCATAGGTTTCACACATGTTATAGTTAGCTGGACATTTCCCTCGTAAAAAACCAATGAAATTCCCCCGTTATAGTTAGTGCAGGCAACTATAACTCACGCGACCGCAATCCTCTGCTGATGACGTCAGATATTTCATCACTGATTACATATGTGTCTTTCTGAAAAATAAATATTTGTAATATATGTATAGCTAAAGATTAATGGAAGAAGACATGGATAAATAGGTGTCTAAATACAGTGATGTAATATCTGACGTCATCAGCAGAGGATTGGGGTCGTGATGAGGAACTTTTCATACATCTCTAAAGATCTAAAGAACAATTTGTAAAACTGCCCTGAATCACGTAAACAACACATTAGTCCAGTATACAAAGAATATCAAGTGATCATGATGTAACCCTTAGGTACTATATCTGGTTACAGTGAAACACACCAAGATAGACAATCTAAATGCAAAGCCTAACTGTGCAATGTTTTCTTTAATATAATTTAAGCACATTAATATTGTTTGCTACAAATCCCACAATGCAGCAGAAATGCAACAGTGAGTATAAAGACAGGAAAGAGACAAAGGACTCACTAACCGTGAGAAAAGCCAAGGGCTGAAACGCGTTGGTGAAGGTTGCTAAATAAATTGCCTTAATAAACACAGTTCCTGAGTGCCACGTCTTTTGCTTTGAATCCAATATATATATATCTATATATATATATACCCACAAATATATATACACACACACACATATATATATATATTCACTGAAAAAACCATAGGTTTCAGGCACGTTATAGTTAGGAATTAGCATTTAAAAAACCTCAGAAATTCACTGAAAAAACCATAGGTTTCAGGGGTGTTATAGTTAGCTGGACTTTTCACTTGTACAAAACCATTGAAATTCCCCCGTTATAGTTAGTTCAGCTAACTATAACTCGCGCGCCCGCAATGCACTGCTGATGACGTCACATATTACATCACTCATGACATGGTCAGTGACATCACTCATGACATCACTGATGACATCTCAAATGACATCACTGATGACATCACTGATGACATCATCCAGTGAATGTGTGTTTTTCTGAAAATTAAATATGTTTTATATATGTATATCTCAAGGTCGATGGAAGAATAAATGGGTATATAAGTGTCTAAATGGATGATTTGTTTTTGAAAAATTGATTGTGTAACTGACTGATTAAGTGTATCATAGTGAATACATGGCTTAGTGAGTAATGTTTAAATATGTAAATATCTGTATCAGTCTCTCACTTTGTGTATAAGTGGCTGCATGGGTTGGTGAGTAGCTACATGGGTGTCTATATAGGTTATTAGTTGGTTTTTTGAGTATCAGTCTGAGTGTCTGCATGGTTCGGTGGGGGGTATTACGTAGTGCATAGGTGCATGAATGAGTGACTCACTGTTTGTATGTGTTGAACACAGCATGTGTGCAGGACTGTATGGGTGGATGAGTGTGTGTATGGGTGTGTTAGTGAGTGAATGACTGTCTCAATAGTGTCTTTATGAGTAACTACATATGTTTTAAACTAGTATATGTGACTATTGGTGTATATATGTGAGTATATGTGAGAGTGAGAGATTGAAAGAGTTCCTGTATGAATAAGTATGTGTTTCTATAAGTGATTGTTTAAAAGACTAAGTATGTGTAAGTTTCCGTAGAAGTAAGTATGGTGGTGTGTGTATAACTGTATATGCAAGTAAATGTATGTTTGATTCTTTATTAGCATGAGTGACTATGTGTGTGAGTAACTCTATGGATGAGTGGCATTGTGTAACAGGATGTATAGGTGTATGAGTACATATGATGAGTGAGTACATGTATGAGTGACTGTATAGGATTGTTGGTGAATGAGTGGATGTGTATGTGGATCTTAGAATTACTGAAGAGGTTTTTGTAACTGGTATTGGTATGTCCATTGTTTTGAAAATTTTAGTCTCTATTTTTGAATGTGTGTATCAAAGGTTATATTAGGGTGAGAGGAGGTCTGCCACTCTATCACAAGGATGATGTCATCAGTGATGTCATCAGTGATGTCATTTGAGATGTCATCAGTGATGTCATGAGTGATGTCACTGACCATGTCATGAGTGATGTAATATGTGACGTCATCAGCAGTGCATTGCGGGCGCGCGAGTTATAGTTAGCTGAACTAACTATAACGGGGGAATTTCAATGGTTTTGTACAAGTGAAAAGTCCAGCTAACTATAACACCCCTGAAACCTATGGTTTTTTCAGTGAATTTCTGAGGTTTTTTAAATGCTAATTCCTAACTATAACGTGCCTGAAACCTATGGTTTTTTCAGTGAATTTCAAAGGTTTTTTAAATGCTAATTTCTAACTATGCCTACAGAGATAGGACATGTGAAGAAAGAAGAAAAAATGCACAGAAAGAAACAAAAGAAGTGCAGAAAGAAGCAACAGAAGTCCTCAAATACGAAGATAAGTGCAGGAAGAAGGATAACGTGCAGAAAGAACAAAAAGAAGAGCAGAAAGAAGCCTTGTTGCAAAATCATCCTGTACCCTCAACTTTTTCAGACGGATACTGGTGGTAACTGAGTCTGACTAACCAGTCCTAGAGCCAGTGCTATGTTAAAAGACACTTAGAATACAGTGAAAACACCTACATACACTAGGGAACATTATGCGTTGGGGTCCCCCTGTGATTAGCATGACCTCCTCTGTAAGCCCCTAGTGTATAATAGGGCATGGGGATTAAAACTACCTCTTAAAACAGGCCACAGGGCGTTTTTGCACACGTTAACTCAGGCCCCGTCCCCTCCCTTCACCACTGTGTAAACACGCCCGGTGTCCATTTTTAGTTGGGAGATTAAGTTCATTTGAATCCTGAGGGTCCCTAGGGTCCAACTAGCCCACTAGGTACCTCCAGTAAGTGCCACAGAGCTGCGTTGCAGAGAGGTGTAAAAAGTGGCACGGCCTGGACCACCTCTCTGCAATGCAGCTCAGTGGCGCTTACTGGAAGCACTTGGTGGGCTAGTTAGCCCCCAGGGGCCCTCAGTATTGAAGGGAAATTATATCCCCAATTTAAAACGTGCCATAGTGCGTGTTTGCACACGTCACCTCAGGCCCCGTCCCCTCCCTTCACCACTGTGTAAACGCGCCCTGTGGCTGTTCTAAGTTGAGAGATTAAGTCCCCCTGAATCCTAAGGGTCCCTAGGGTCAACCTAGACCACTAGGTACCTCCAGTAAGCGCCACAGAGCTGCGTTGCAGAGAGGTGTAAAAAGGGGCTTGGCCTCAGAACACCTGGCTGCAGCGCAGCTCCCTGGCGCATACTGGAGATGCCTGTTGGGGGCGCGTTTGCAGAGTGCTGCACGGAGGGGGCATGGCCTCCGGCACGATGCCAGTCTTTTATTTATTTTAGTTTTTTAAGAAGGGGGGCTGTTTGGTTCCCCTTCTTATTCTAATTTATTGGCCCTGATGACCCCATCCCCCAGGGCCAGTCTCCTAATTATATTTTTTTGACCCCAATCCCCAGGGCCGGCCACTGTTTTTTATTATTTTTAAAAAATATATATTTATAGACACACCTAGGACATGCTGGACAAACCGTACGTACCTATCACCATGACGATTTGCGTGATATTCATTAAAAGGCGACTATGCATGCAATGAATCCACGTGGAATGTATTTACACCACTAGTGAAGCTCTGACATGTCTGATGCTCTACCGTGCCTAATCCTGGTAGACACCCTTGTCGTTTATTTATACAAACATGGGTAGCTATTGACGGGCACATTTAATACACATGCACACCAAGCCATTCAAAGGGGATTCCACAAAAATTCGACCAAAACTATGCAAGAAACCCCCCTCACGGTTAATAAAACACACATCCACTGCCGGATGTGTAATACTTTTTATTTTACTCTCTGGAAAGGGGACGAACATCACTTGAGAGTCACAGCGTGCTCCTGACAGAGCCCAATGCTGTGTTACACCCACCATTGCCTGCCGAGTGCCACACACCTCTGTGTTGTATTCCACTAGCTAGTGCATATGCTATGACACTCTCTAGCCCATGTGCACTGTAACACCACCCCGTGAATATGTCATGCCACACTTGTCTTCGCACGGGTTATATTGCCCCATCTAACGTGCTTTTCTCGATGCCTATGTTATAACGCACAGTGCTATGCCATACATATTACAATCTGGGATCCATATCTTTGTCACAGTGCATATGCAACGTTACACTCCCCAGCACATATTTTATATTACAACTTTAGAGACTAGTTAGGTTACACAACACTGCCCTGTGCATATTACACTCCAAGGCGCATATCGCATAGCACGCGCTAGTGCCTGTGCTATCTCGCACTCTCCAATGAATCTGTCAATGCGCACAATGTATTGCATATTATATTTCATGCCCGGTTCATCTTATATCACACTTTTTGGTGCATAGTTTATACCATACACTATATCTAGTTTTCATTTTCAATCGTGCTCTCAGGATTATGTTCTATATAACACTGTGTTCACCTACCCTTTTCACGGGCATTACATTTTGCGATAGGGGGTGGAGGGTCAGGGGGTGTTTCTGCCAAGTGAGCCCGGAGTCACAGTCACAAACGTCCTCTTCTTCCTGAATAAAAGTGAGATTATGCTGCATACTTGTTCATATTTTAAGTAGTTCGCACAGACACAATGTTTTAAAAACAATAAAGTTCCTAATACCCGCCTTCTCTGAACAGTTAGCTTGCTGCCCCATCCCCTTCCTCCCTATCCTCTGTTGTGTGAATCCATGGACTAGCCTCCTCCCTCCTGCCATGCATGGTCTGATGTGCTGCCACTGCCCTCAATTTAGTATGATGTACCAGTCCACTCCTCCTGCCCTCCATTGCCCAATTCTATGCCCCATCATTGACCTCCTGCTTAAACTCTGTGCTTAGCTTGCTGCCCCTATTCTCCTTCCCCCTGCCCTCCGATGTCTTTGTGCATGCCCCTGCTCCATCCTTTTTGCCCACCATGTCCCATGGACCTGCCACTCCTATCTACTCTGAGTGTTCTGTTGAGCTGCCACTCCCCTCCCACCTGCCTAGCATTGTCAGATGACTGTAACCTGTCCCTGCCACCTCCACCCTGCCTGTCCACATGCCATGCCCCTATCCTCTTCCTCCTGTCCTACATGGTCCATTGTACTGCCACACCCTTCTGCCCTCCCTGGTCTGTTGTGCTGCAACTGCTCCTCCTGCCTGCCCCGTGTGGTCTGTTGTGAGGTCCCTTCCCCTGAACTTTCTTGTCTGTGCACAGGTCCTGACCCTCCCTTCTATCCTCCATCGTCCTTTGTGCATGCCCCTCCACCCTCCTTCTTGCCCATCATAGCCATTGTGCTGCCACTAACCCTCCCACTTGCCATGCATGGTCTTCTGTGCTGCCATGGCCCCTCCCACCTTCCCTGTGTGGTCAGTTAGCTGCCCCTGACCCCCTCCCACCTTCCCTCCATGGTCTGTGTGTATGCCATCACAGTCTCACTGTTGCTCTTCATGGTGTGTCTTGCTTCTAGTGCCCATCCTGCCTGACCTCCATGGCTATCTTGCTGCTCCTGCCTTGCCCCCTTGCCCCCAGCCCTACTCCCTCCCTCCTGGCTTGTCTGTTCCATTGTAATGCCCCTGATCCGTCCCTCCTGCCCTTTATGGTCTGTTATGCTGCAGCTTTCTCTCCTGTCTGTCCATTATGGTCAGCTAGCTACCATTGCCTCTTGCCCCTCTGTTCTCTGTTGTCCATGTGCATGGTCCTGTCCCCTCCCTCTTGCTTTCTATGGATTGTTGTGCTGCACTCCCGTCCTGCATGCCCTGTGTGGTGTATTGTGCTGCTGCAAACCCTGATGCCTGCCCTGCAGGGTCAGTTTGGTGCACCTCTCCATGTCCCTCCTGTCCTCTGTTATCCAAGTCCATGTCCCTATCCCATTTCCTTCCATGATCC
Organism: Triturus cristatus; assembly: GCF_964204655.1. Taxonomy (NCBI): domain Eukaryota; kingdom Metazoa; phylum Chordata; class Amphibia; order Caudata; family Salamandridae; genus Triturus; species Triturus cristatus. Next base: position 453,266,228 of record NC_140587.1, read on the forward strand.
AATGTACCATACTTGCGAACATTTTGAACTTGGTAAGAGGGAGATTTTGAAAAAAAAACTGGGGTATTGATTTTCCCCTTTGAGTTACATTGTAAAAGAGGATATTGTAGACAGGAGACAGATCAAATAAAGCCCATTTGAGCTTAAAAACATTGGACGCTTCCTGGCTGAATCGGGTCTGTTGGCATGTATGGTTGTACTACCATTGCCTCTTCCTTCTGCCCACAATGGTCTATTACATTGCCACAGCCTTGAAGGAGGGTAGATTTTGTATCACAGGGGGCCCCTGGCCCGTTCTGTCCACACCTGAAGTATGAGACCCTTGTCCTTGCCCTGCCAGCTGCATTTGTAGGCCGTATTAAATTGACCAGCGGGTCCTGTGTTGCTATATAATTATCCTGAGACATCCTTACCACTCAGCCAGCATAAAACCCCTGTGTAGGCCCTTCTGTTCAATATGTAGGCCTCTTTGTTAAATTGACCATAGCTCTGCAATTTTAGTGTATAGCAGTCTGAAGGCAGGTCTGCGAGGCCTTCTGATCCAAACTAGTAGCCCCCACCCTACCCGAGTGCTCCGTGCTCGGTATCAAAGTTCAACATCCCCCTGAAGCTGTCGACATACAGTAGGCTGCATCCTGGACTGGTACTTGCTTCCTGGGCAGGTTTCCCGCTTTTAAGGAAGTGGCAACCGCAGAGCGTCAAGTTAGGAGAACTGAGGAGATTTTATACATGAATATATTGAATTCCCGTACAATACCCATTATTTTCTGCTTGCTCTATGGAACTTACGATAAGCGATTGGCCTGAGAGATTGACCTTTTCACCCAGTCCATTGTCAGCATTAAGTGGGTAAATGACGAAATGTCTGGTAAAATCTGCAGACGAAGCTTTTGGGTAGCATACGTAGGTAGATGTAGCGTGCAAAGGAGCCCACAAAATGATATAAAAAGGGAGCACCCACAGATATCGACGGACTACCTCGCCGTCTGTATGTAGGTTAACAGGCAGTGCAGGTTTTCCCCAAGAGCTGGGAGCTCTTGTCTTCCTTTGCTTAAAATGTCTTGCTCTGCTTTGCTTGAAGTATCTTATTCTATTTTACCTATATGAAATGTCATGTTATGTTTAACCATTGTTCTCTTTACTTTTGCATTTAAAAGATTTTGTATTGTAATTGCAGGAATGCTTGCTCTAAGAGTAAACGTGAGTGTTCCTAGGTAACATTTTCCTTGGTGTAACTTGTTTCTCATGATGCATTTATAGATGTGTTTTCTCTCTCTCTCTGTCAGTACATTAATTGAGATACAGAGAATATTATGACAGCTGTATGATTATCTGGATTCTGTATTTTGTACTTTATGTCTCTATTCTGCGGTTTCTTTGAAGTTGCATCTTCTCATTAAACTGCCATTGTATTCTGCCTCCAATTCCATGTCTCATATGTCTGTTTTCTTCATTTTTGGAGGAAGCGTTCCTAGGCACCCCGGCTCAAATTAAGGTGCCCCTTTTGTCCCTGACTCACTCTCCTGCTCAGTTCTGTGGTGGCTCCCGGGGATCTGGGGACCGCCCCTAGCTTCCTTGACCCGTAATAGATCTTCCCTCCAACAGCCTCTCTTGCAAGTCCTGTATTGTTGGTTTGTTGCCCCTGCCCCCCTTTCCACTGCCCTCCATAGTCTGTTGTGCTTCCACGGCCCTTCCTGCCTGCTCAGTGTGGTTAAATTGTTGCCTTTGCACCCTCCTACCTGCCTTCAATTTTCAGAGTCCGTTTCCCTGGCCTCTGCCTCTCAACAGTATCCTAATGAACAACTAGATTGCTAACATTCTATATTTATTACAAAAGTGTGGAACGCCTGACATCATCTTGATGTAATCAAAACTGTAATACCTAGAGCATTTCCTTTAGAAATTACATATATGAGAGGGTCTTATTGGCATCAAAATTATGGTTAATGCTCTAAAAGACTAAAATAAGGACATATTTTCTGAGTTTTCAAATAGCGACAAAGCACTTTTAAATTATTTGTTATCTTTATGTTTTTTTATCCAGTTGACCACTTGATTAAATGTTGCACTTAGGGGAGAGGATGTGGTGTTACTTCCAGAACTGCAGACTTTGCAACTGGGGAACCAGGTTGAAGTTTCTGCTTCAGCTCGACATTCTGTGATTCTGGTCAAATCACTTAGTCTCCCCATGTCTACAACCAAAATGAATTTGTTCTTGTGTGATGTAACCAATGCTCATGTAAAGCACTCCAATACCTGACAAGTCTGCACTATATAACACTGCAAAAACACAAAATAATAAGTGTTTTGCACACTTCTGTCATTGGGCTATATTTGGGCTACATCTGGGTGATTTTGGGCTACATTTGGGCTCTTTTGTCTCCAGTGGCCATCTTGGGAGATTTATTTGTTATGAAGTTTCCTAATTTCCTCATGTACTGCAGTCTCCTCAGTAGGAAATGCTTTCAGTTTTTTACTTTGATTCCATCATGAAGGTATTCAGGTATGTCACACATTTGCCATAAATTCTGAATGTTAGCACTCTAGTTGCTCATTAGATCACTGTAGTAAAACTACTGCACCATGGAAGTCTGCTCCTGGTATTAAAAGTGCATGTTTCAGTCTGCATGTCAGAATTTTTTAATGAAATAGAAGAGGATTTGAGAAGTCACTCAAAATGTGCCCTCATTTTCTTTCTTCAGCATTAATCATAATTTCTATGGCAAAATGAACCTCCTCATTGTGTTCCTTTTTAAATTAAATGTTTTAAGTTTTACCAGTTTATTCCAATCAAGATGGCTTCAGGTGTGCCATACTTTTGTCATAATGACGACAGTAAGCGCTCTAGTTGTTTTTAAGAACATTCTGGGACATTCTGTCATTGGGCTATACTTGGGCTACATCTGGGTGATATTTGGGCTACATTTGGGCTCTTTTGTCTCTGGTGGCCATCTTGGGAGACTTATTTGTTATGAAATTTCCTAATTTCCTCATTTACTGCAGTCTCCTCAGTAGGAAATACTTTCAGTTTTTTACTTTGATTCCATCAAGAAGGCATTCAGATGTGTCACACATTTGCCATAAATTCAGAATGTTAGCACTCTTTTTGCTCATTAGATCACTGTAGTAAAGCTACTGCTCACCAGGGAAAACTGCTGCTGGTATTGAAAGTGCATGTTTCGGTCTGCATGTCAGAATTTTTTAATGAAATAGAAGAGGATTTGAGAAGTCACTCAAAATGTGCCCAAATTTTTCTTTCTGCAGCACTAATCATACTTTTTATGGAAAAATGAACCCCCTCATTTTGTTCCTTTTTAAATTAAATGTTTTAAGAGTTACCACTGTAATCCAAGCAAGATGGCTTCAGGTGTGCCATACGTTTATCATAAGTAGGACTGTTAGCGCTCTAGTACTTCTTTGGAACACTCTGGGAAGCTGCAGTAGAACACAAAGGAATCAACTGACAGTCTCTGCCCTTGTTGGATGTACATGTTTTACTGAGAATGTCAGACTTCATTCTCACATGACTGAGAAAGATAATGTGAATTTACAGAAAATAAGCTCTCAGTTTAGCCTATAGATCACCTTCCAAACCTCTGTGGTAAAAGCATGAGAAAATATTTTTCTCTCAATCATGATATCCCAGCAGAAGGCTTTTTCACATGGTGAAATCACCTTAGAACATACCACAATTCCTAAAATGAGTATGGTACCATCAACAAATGATTTATAATGTAACTAAAGTCTTAAAACCTTCTATTAACTGCAATGCTTTTTAATGAGGTGCTATCATGTATATTGGTCCCAAGATGGCTGCCAACACTTCTTGGATGAAGTGCTGACAGCCAATCAGATCTCAGGATGAGATGTGTGGTTAGGCTCCGCCCACATATATATATGCTTTTAAATGCTATTTTCTCAGGAAATACTGAACAGATTTACACCAGACCTGCAAAAGGCACTTCCTTGACCTTATGGCTACCTCTCTGCCAAATTTCAAGTAATTCTGTTCAGCCGTTCGGGCTGTAGCTGTGTCTAAAGGTCCTATGGAAAAATGCATGGGGAAAACGCGTTTTGGGACCCCCCTTTTTTCTCGGCCCCTGCTTGACGAATCCCCCCGAGACTTTCAGGGTAGGAGCGGAGCGTAGCGCCCCACCTATTTTGAGAAATTTGCGAGGATTCGTCGACCGGCGCCAAAGTTATTCAAAATAGAATGTTGCGGATTTCCTATGGAAAAGGGGTCCTAACTATAACTACCTACTGGCGACCGCCAGTAGGTAATATATATATATATATATATATATATATATTTGTATTAAGACTTACAGGCAACATATTCCTACAATGGATTCAGCTTATTTAAGCACATATCGTAAGTCTTTCTACCTTGTTCATTACCATGTGACACAGAACAGGGGAAGTGGGTGGTACACTTAAAATACACTTAAAAGTGGAAAGGCAAAGGTAAATTTGCATGTGATCAAGGGCTCTTGAGGCCCGAAACGCGTCGTGCGTGGGTTGTGAACTGCAATAAACATCCTACCTGAAGTCCAGCGGGGTCCGAGTTTCCTTCTTCGCCGCCGTCGAGTGGAAGTAGCAGAAATTTGAACTTTCCGATATCGTTACGGAGGTCGGTTGCTTCCGTCACCGGACCCCCTCCCCTCAAAGCAGGCGGCCGCCCTCGACCGAAACGCAACGAGGATCCTTGGTGGAACTTTGGCGACCGCCCCCTACCATTGCGAAAGAAAACGAGCATTGGCTGGAGAACGCGATCGGCTGGGTCGGAGGACCCGCAAGAAAACGTACTTCACCGGTGAGTTTTATTGGCAAATGTTGTAGGTGGGGAGAGACTGTACATCAAGGCTGTCTAACGACAAGTCTAGAGTTTACTGACTTGCACGACTTGCACGAATCCAACGAATTTTCACAACCCACAATGTCGGCAGAAATGGTGCGAGAGAGGGAAATGGCGGCAGAGGAGGTGTTTGGAATCTCTCCAAGCACTTCAAACAACACAGCACAAATGATAAACATGGAGAGTGACCATGATTCAGATGTCAAGTCCCTATTGAAAAATCTGGAAAAGAAAATGAAATTGGAGACCACAAAATGGTGGGAGCACAAGTCACTTTCTAAATATGCCGAAGTAGGAAGGGTCCCACGTGGATTACGTATTCTTTTGGCGCCCAGCTTCGACAAACCAAACCCCAACATGCTACGCGAGTGGGGGGAAAGTAATTTAGCGGCTTCCATGAATCTGGTCAATATTTTGGTAAAATATGCCAACATCGATCGTCTGGAAATCCTACAAGAAATTGAAGAAATAAACAATCAATTGAGCAAATTTGAAACAACGGAACTGATCACTAAAACAAAGGAGGCTATAAAAGAAAGAGTAGAGAAACATGAAGAGAAAGTCACACAAGTTCGCCCGTGATCTAGCGGACTATGAAAATGGCCAAATCTTTACTTTTGCCCGCAAGTTCGACACAGTAAGAAGACAACATTACAGTGAAAAAGCGAAGCGCAACACTGCAAGTGTACATATCGAGGTGGACAATGATAAAGATTCATCCAGCATGGACACTGTTTCGTTGACAAGTGGATCGAGTGTGGAAATAGACCGTCCACATGAAAAACAAACCAAACTAAATGTGGAAAAAGAACTTGATTTTTTAGTGGAGGAAAGACTGTTAACATCACGACCGAGGCAGCAAAAGAGGCCAACAGAAAACGCAGAAACAAGAGAAGAGCCAACAGGCGCAAAAGGTGCAAACAAAAACACAAATAAGAAAACACAGTGGCAAAGAAAACGGCGCTAAAAGATAACAGCATTGTCAATCTATCTTCAATAGAACTAACCAAAGCGGAGCAACAACTACTGGCACTCGGTTTAAATTTCTGCCCTGGTGATAGCTTTGATTATGCACGCACCCGCATTGACGTTTACTGCTTCATTAGGAAGCTTAAACTTAAAAAAATGTTTGCGTTACAGTCAGGCAAACAACAAGAAGATAAAACCTCAGAACAGAACACCACTCCAGATCCAATGCTGGCAGCCTCGGACATTCCTACTTTGCTCATATTACAAGATCTACATGGACAATCAGATTCTGAAATTTCTAATGATGACACAGACTTGAACACACAAGAGAGGCTAAGAAAAATCATCCAAATACAGAAAGGGGCTGGGATCAGTCCTTTTAAATCTAAATCATGTTTTGTACCACTAATGCCGAAAGATGCTGTTGACATATATCATGATATGATCAGCAATGATCTAAAAAAGTTGAACCACAAAATCAATAAAACTAGAAAACAAAGAAATATGTTTAAAAAAAAAAAGAGAATATGAGAAATTAATGAAAAAGCTAAGGGAAAATCATAATGTGGTTATAAAGAAATCGGACAAAGGTGGGAATTTGGTTTTGTGGCCGAAAAAAGATTACATTTTGGAAGCACAAAGACAGTTAAATAATGAAAGTTGCTACATTAAATCTAGCATTAACGAATACAACACAGCCAAGACAGTTTTACATAAAAAGCTGGCACATTGGAGACGTGAAGGTCTCATTTCCACTGAGGAGTACAAGTTTATGTATAATGAGTTTCCAGTATTACCGGTGTTATATTTAATTCCTAAAATACATAAAAATGTCATGCCCGTTCCTGGTAGGCCCATTATATCGGCCATTAACAGCGTAAGTGAAAAAGTTGGCCAATATATTGATCATTTCTTACAGAACATAGTTAAAGATTTACCCAGCTATGTTAAAGATACAGGCGATTTTCTACAAAAAATTGAAAATCTAACCTGGACTGATGATCTATGTCTTATCACACTAGACATAGAATCATTATATACCAGTATAGACCACATCCAGGGACTAAACGCGGTAAAACATTTTTTAGATCAAAGATCTAGTGAATTCTATGAACACAACAAAGCCATTCTGGAGCTCATCTCATGGTGCCTCAACAACAATTGTTTTCTTTTTGATAAAGATATTTTCAAACAGCAACGAGGCGTGGCGATGGGAGCCTGTTTCTCCCCCAGCTACGCATGCTTGCATGTAGGCTGGTGGGAGGAACAGGTTCTCAACAAGGCACACCAGGCAGTGGTTGAGACACACATAGTTTCATACTTGAGATACATAGATGATGTTTTTATATTATGGAAAGGGAACGAGGCAGAAGCCCATGCATTTATTGAAGACATCAACAAAAACACCATGAACCTTGTTTTTACATCCCACATACATAAGACACAAATTGAATTTTTGGATGTATTAGTGCACCTTAAGGAAGGGAAACTTGCTACTACATTATATAGGAAGCCAACATCGGGCAATATCATGTTACATGCAAAAAGTTCACATCCCAGGCATCTAATTGCAAGCATCCCTTATGGAGAAATTCTGAGACTTAAGCGGATCTGCAATAATGAGTCAGATTTCAATATGTGCACTAATGAAATGGTGGGAAGATTGAAAGCCAGAGGGTACAGTGATAAGATCATTGGCGACGCTATCAGAAAAGCAAGCACACGTCCGAGGCAGAGTCTCTTTAAAAACACCAACACTGAGATTTAATGTGTATCAGATGCAAGAACGTTCAAGGTTGACAGTCCAAGATTAATCACAACCTATAGCAATGAAGAACGCAAAATTAGAGCTATAGTTAGAAAGCATTGGCCTATAGTGATGACTGATAATGTACTGTGCAACAGATTAACAGAAACCCCGATGATCACATTCAGAAGAGGTAAAACCATGGGATCTATCTTAGATAAAAGTTCCCCAGAGACCAGGAAAACGGCTGGCTGGTTACAACCCAGCAACGGTTTTAGAAAATGTGCAACTTGCAGAGCCTGCAAGTTTGGCTGTAACAAGACCCACTACTCAACTCCTTTCAGTGAATCTCCAATACCAATACGTGGCCATTACAACTGCAAAACCGAGTATGCTGTATATGTCCTGTCGTGCACTTGTGGCCTTAACTACATCGGGAGTACGAAGCTACAGGTGCACGTCAGGATATTGCAGCATATCAGGGCCATTTTACATAGTGATCCAGCTTATCCGGTTGCACGGCATTTTAAGCGAACCCATGCTAACGATATCAACTGTCTAACATACGTTGTTATTAACGCTGTCCCTAAGTCACGAAGGGGTGGGAATAGGGAGCGCAAATTAAGACAGTTGGAAACTAGGATCATTTTGGAATTCGACAGTAAATGGCCAAATGGGTTGAATAACACAGAGGATATGCACAACTTCCTATGAATGGGTACATTAAAAAAAAGATATAGTAATGATACAAAATGATACCCGGCATGTGTAACACAGAGCCACCCCATAAGATTAAATGGGAGAGGGTATGGGAACATATGACAACACAATCTGGTCATGATCCATGTTTTAACTTTTTAATTACCATCAATAACACTATAGATTATTTAAACATAATATTTACAAAAAGATGTGCGTTGTAGAAAGAGAAACATAAAGAATATAACCTGTCGCCACTCACACATAAAAGGAATCAAAAAAACTATGACAAAATAGTTTCTAGAATAAAAAACAAAATAATATATGTTTTTTTGAGTATGTGCAATCTCACAGTATATGCTTTTTAACAGTACATATCCACATTTTAAAAAAAAAATGGAATTTTACTGTTATCAATATTCTTTTTTTTTTATTTTTTTTTTTGGTAAAAAAGGCTTTATTGTGCAGAGAAAAAGGGGTACAAGCACGGGCCCACAACCACCTGGGCCGGCCGCTAGTATTCAGAAATGGTCAAGCAGTTCAAAAAACAATGACTGGCCCACAGGGGCTCCGCTAAATTACAGGAGATCAGACTGCACATAAGGGACATCAGGATACACCCTTTTTACATAAATATCAACAAAAGTAAAGAGAAAAAAAAAACCAAAAAGCAAGGCGAAAAACATTGAAAGGGCGTCTAACCACAGCAGAGGAACTCCACACCCGACCACCATAGGGTGGTCAATAAAAAGGGGGTCTGAGAGGGAGGGGGGGGCCATGGGAAAACCAGACCTATACACAGATGAACAAATGAAGCAAGGAACCCTCAAGGATCAGGGGGACAAGGCAACCTCAGACGTATCCACCAGGGGGGGAGAACAGATAGTCCCTCGATACACATTCCACTGACCCCAGATTCTACCCCACGCCCCCGGTTTACCACGAGCCACATACACCGTCTTCTCCCTAAACATGCACCAGTCCATGTTCTCCTTCCATACTGACACGGTGGGAGGCCGTTGGGAACCCCAAAGCTGCGCAATATCTCTCTTTGCAATCATGTTCCCAAGGGCCGCCCACCGAGCCTGGGCCGCATTATAGTCATTGGGCTCCCACACATTCAGAACACATCGGCGCACCTCCGGCAGCAGAGCGACCCCGGTGACTCGTTTCATAACATCATGCACCTGGCGCCAATATTCCGCCACCTCGCGGCACTCCCAGAGGATGTGGAGAAAGGTGGCACTGAGCCCGCAGCCACGCTTACAGAGCCCGTCGTCAGAAAACCCCATCGAGACCAAACGGGGACCCGTCACATAGACACGATGGAGAATCTTAAGCTGGACCAGACGGAGACGGGCCGGGATGGCAACCTCCTTAGGGGATGACAGCGCAGACTGCCAGTCCTCGTCGTCCAACTCCACCCCATCCCCCGTCCACGCCTCCCGAAGACGCGCCAAGAGATCAGCCCGATTATTTATTAGTTTTTTATAAATCAGGGAGATAGTACTGTCGGGGACGTATCCGTCGAGTATACGGTCCTCGAGAGGCGAAGAAACAGGGACCGTGGTCCCCTCCCCAAAGACAGAGAGTAGGGCGTGCCGAACCGGGGCATAGCGGAAGAACTCCCTTTCACTAAGCTCGTACTCGCTCTGAAGCGCCGCGAAGGATTTAACCGCGCCTTTAACCCATAGGTCCCCCACTCTGCTAATGCCGATCGTATCCCAGTGCTCAAAGCCTTTCGTTGTCCAGAGGCTTCCCAAGCGCTCTGAGGCGAATAAAGGAGTAGCACACGTTAAACGCTCACTCCAGCCCACAGCTACAGTCGCCGCCTTCCACACACGTACTGCAATCCTAGTAGGGCCCGTGAGGGTCCTCCCGGCAGATCGAGAGTAAAGCGCTCTGTCATAGTTACCGCCGGGAAGCAGGAATTTATCCATCTCATATGCCGGGTTCGAACCAGGAGCGTACGTAGCATGGTTAATGGCAGACAGCTGGGAGGCCCAATAGTACCTTCTAATGTCAGGAAGCGCGATGCCCCCGTCATACCAGGGAAGAGTCAGCTTTGCCAAAGCGATACGCGCACGACCGTCCCAAACCAGTCTCCTCTGCAAACTCTCCACTTCCCTAAAGTAGGCCGCCGGAATGATATCGAAGGAGTTCTGGAGTGCGTAAAGAAATCTGGGAAGGGACATCATTTTAAACAGCGCTGCGCGACCAAGTGGAGACAAGGGCAACTTACACCACCGAGCCGTATCCACCCTCAAACGCCGGAGGGGAGACAGGAGATTCTGCTCGTAGCGGACCGCCGGATCCAACGAAACGTACACCCCCAAGTATTTAAAGCCGGATTGAGATGTTGGAATCGGAAGCCGAGGCGGCAAGAGAGGAAAGCCACCGGAGATAGGATACACGCAAGATTTGGACCAGTTAATTATCAACCCCGAAAATCTCCCGAAGGAAGTAAGGACATCAAAAAGCACATTGAGCGAATTCCGCGGAGAGGTGAGGTACAAAAGAATGTCGTCCGCGTACAACGAGACCCGATCCTCGAAGCCCGGGGCCCACGGGATCCCTCTGATCGAGGGCTCCCAGCAGAGCCAGGCCGCGAGCGGTTCCAAGGCGAGAGCAAAGAGCAGAGGGGACAACGGACACCCCTGCCTAGTACCCCTCCTGAGAGCGAAGGGCCGAGAAACCCGCCCATTCACAACAACCTGAGCCATTGGTCCAGCATATAGGAGCTTAACCCAACTAATAAATCCCTCCCCAAAGCCAAACTTCGCCAAGACGGCCCAAAGGAATGGCCACTCGATGGTATCAAAGGCCATCGTGGCGTCTAAGGAAACCAATATGGCCGGTTCAGAGAAGTACTCCGCCCTAGCGAGGACGCCGTGTAGACGCCGCAAGTTGAGAGCGGTATTACGATGAGGGATAAAGCCGCATTGATCCGGATGTATCAAATCACATATAACTCTCAGCAAGCGATTAGCGAGGACCTTGGCAAGGATTTTCGGTTCGGCATTTAGTAGGGAAATAGGCCTATATGAGGCACAGCGGTCTCGTGGCTTACCGTCCTTGGGAATCACAACTATAGTAGCCAGACGCTGGTCGTCGGGAAGGGAACCCCGCTCGCGCGACTCCAGAAACATACGACGGAGGAAGGGCGCGATTTTATCCGGGCGTAGTTTATACAGTTCAATCGGCAGTCCGTTGGGGCCCATAGCCTTGCCCGAGCGAAGGGAACGAATCGCGGTAGCAATCTCGTCGACAGACAGTGAGGCCTCCATCTGCTCACGGTCCTCGACGGACAAGCCGGGCAAGGCAATATCCCGCAGCAAGAGACGAGAGTCATCCTCATCTCTATCAGACACCGGGGAGTACACCGCCCGGAGGTGGTCAGCAAAGCACTCCACAATCTCACCAGGGTCAGTCACACACACTCCATCCGAATTCCGAAGCTCCGGGACCACACGATTCACTCTCTCCTTCTTATCCAACCAAGCAATCAGTTTACCCGCCTTGTCCCCGGCATCATACAACCTACCCTGCTGCTCCCTATACATGGTCTTGGCAGCGTCCATAACAAGAGACTTATATTCAAACTGCTTCAAGCTGAGGGCATGAAGCCCATCCTGAGTGACCCCCGTCTCCAAAGCTGCCTCCAGCCCCGATATTTCAGTCTCCAGCTTCACCACCGCCTCATTCTTAACCTTCTTAGCCTCCACTATCTGGGATAGGGCATGCCCGCGGAGCACTGCTTTGAAGGCTTCCCACAGGGACACTGAGGACAACACCGACCCCTCATTCTCGAGAAAATACTGATCAATCGACTTAACAAGGCTATCACGAATCTTGGGGTCTCGCAAGTACCAAGGGTTAATAGGGGCGATCCGCCCAGCGGACCGCGTCCCGGTGTCGAAAAGCAACCACAGTGGGGAATGATCAGAGATACCCCGGGTCAGGTGCTTCACCTCTCGAATCCGGGCAGTCTGGGTGTTAGACCTGTCAGCCCTAGGGTGGTCTCCCCCTGTATTTTTCATCGTGCCTCATTTTTTCCACCCTCATTTTTGTGTTGGTCTTAGGTCTCCGGGCGCCTTTTCATTGCCAATCAGTGTTAAGGTGCAGGTGCTCCCTACCCCTAAGATGGCTGCCACAGGCCCCTGCTACTGCGGAGTGGCCTTTCTAGTAGCACCCTAGCTGCCAGGAGCTGGCTGGGACCCCACAACAATGTTGCGACACCAGCCTGCCTTTTTTGTCCTATACCTAGAGTGGGGAAGCTCCTGGAATGTGCTGGAACCTTCTAGAAGAAGGGTGGGGTTTTACTTTTGCCGCCTTAGGAGGTGGTCACCTGACCTAGGGCTACTTAACAGAGGGAGGGAACTTTTTCTAGTTAGTTGGGGTAAAGCAGACCTGGGGAACCCACGCAGGAGTTTTAGGCGGTAGGGCCTAGACAGGGACTTATGCCTCTGAAGGTGACAGGGTTTAGGCACTGCCCTTTAAGTGAGTGAGGGACCCTGTACTACCCACTGATCTGGCCCAGCGATAGGGAGACCCCGGAATGATCTGCCAAGCCTGACTAGGAGGGAACTAGTCACCAACTCACCCCCCAAAAGGAACAGAACTTTTAAGGGCGCGAGAACCAACTGTGCCACCAAGACTGCAAAAACCTACTTCTGAAACTCTGCTGAAGCTGACCGACGGAATTTAAGGCTGAAGCTGAGGGCGGAAACTGACTACTGAAACTTATTACTAAAGACTCCCTGCTGGACTGCTGGGGGATCAACCAGGTACTAGCGCTGTGACCCCTGCGCTCCCCGACCTTGCCTGGGATCCCCCTAGTCCGTCCTGTATCAGGCGCTGGTCGCCGAAGTCACCCCTTAATTTCTGCCCCCCCCGGTGTGGGGATTCAAGGCGCACTCACCGCTGCGGCCCGGGGCCGGGAAACTGCCCCCCTGTCGTCACCGGGGCCCGCGGAGAAGCCAGGGGCCCCGCCGCTGCCGTCGCAGCCAAGGTATCGTGATCGGATTGTGAAGAGGGCAGCCGAGAAACCGCGAAGGCCGCGTAGGCCTGAAGCCCCGTACTCGCATCACCTGACGGGGGCGGACTGCCAAGCGCCGCCCCCGCCGTAGCCCCATAGGTGGACTGGGCCGCGCCCCCGCAGACCGCACTGCCATTGGCGGCTGCGGGCGCGACCCCGGAAACAAGGCCGGAATCCCCCTGAAGTGCCCGTGACGCCAGCGGAGCTCCCCGGTCACGTCTGACCAGACCGGGAGCCCCGCGCTGTGTCCCCCGCTCCCCGCACCGCTCCACTAGGCGGGAGAAGCCCGCGACCAAGGCCCTCGGCCCGGAGATCGCCGGGCGGCCCCGACGTCAGCTGGAGGTCCCACGCCGGGGAGAGCGCTGCAGCGCGAAGCCCAGAGGAGGAGGGGGTCCCCTCCCACAAGAGAACGCGTCACCAGGGCCGAGGGAAGGCCAGAGACTCAGGTAAACTCCGGGGAGGAGGGCGGGAGGCCCCCCTGAGGCCCGGAGCACGCCCCTCCCCCGGAGAGACTCCCCACGTGGCCCCCTATCATCCCGGACAGAGAAGCGCTGGGACTGCCTACCCGGAGAAGCGCCTCAGGGACTGTGAGGTCTACCGCGCCAGAGATAGGATGGCTAGCACGGGGGTGGGCTCGTCCATTTATGCCCCCGTGTTAAGGTGGCTAACGCTGCGTGCTGTAACAGGCTAGTGCTGCCATACCCTGCCCTGTTTGATGCGCCAAGGTGATCCCATGTGGCTGGCTACAGTGTAATGCCCAGTTCCGCAGCGCCACGTTAAATGACATGTGGGGAAGCGCTATTCAGGTGTGAGGTGCGGCGCTAGGTTCCTAGAGCCTGGTTTATAGGCTATTCAATTGCTAGTTGCCGTGCCATGTTCCTGTAGCCTGGTTTCAAGCGCTATTCATGGGATCTGTGCAGTGCTGGGTTAGATGACCTATTTGGAGCGCTTGTAAACTGCTAGTTGCGGCGCTTTGCTCCTAGGGCCTGGTTCCCAGTGCGATTGAATTGCCCTGTGCAGCGCTATGTGCCATGTTTATGCAACCTGATTTTTAAGCGCTATTAATTGTTGTGCGCAGCACTATATCTCTAGGACCTGATGTTTTATGGTAGCCAGGTGGGGTCAAGTTAAAGTTTAATGAATTGCTTTTGAACTGAACTGCTGTGGAATGTATACTGTTACTGCCAGTGAGAATCTAATGAAATTGCCTTTGAACCTCATTTGAACTAGATAAACCTGATTTTTAAGTGAACCTACTGTGTGGTGTCATTTATTGTGTGCGCTTTCTGCTTCAGGGGACGTGTGTGCTGTATGGTTGCTTCACACGTAAGCCTTCGGGTGCCCAACCGCTCGAGTCACGCTACGCCTTTAGGGCCCGGTGACCCCAGGTCTTACATTGTTGGCGAGCGGTGGGATAAGGACCTGTGACCATACAGCACCCTCCAGTGAAGCGGAGGGCGCCGCAATTAGACGCCTTTTGTGGTTAAGCTCTTCAACTGTTGATTACTGCATTGAGTGAATTCCACTGTCCAGACTGAGGGTGTAGAATCCCAGTAGCCGGAAACTGTCCCCCACATCCTAGGATTTTTTTTTTCCTCTTCTTCCTTAGTATCTAGGTCCCCGCCTGTCACGATGGAGTTCCGGTTAGCTGACCTCGAGGGGTACACTGTGAGGCAGCTGAGGGAATTCGGGCAGGAGATGGGGGTGCCTGGGGTGCGGAAGGTCAAAGGACCGGAACTCCGCACCGCCTTAAGGGCATGGGTAGAAGCCCACCCAGAGGGAAGAGGGGATGAGGGACAGGAGGCGCAGGATGCCCCTCAGGAGGAGAGCGCGCAGGAGGTACTAGACCTGATCAATGGGGATGTGTCCGAAAAGGGGCCACCAGGGAGACGTTCTGGGGCCAGCAGTAGGGCAGGGTCCAGGAGAAGCGCGTCTCCAGAGGAATATGAGGACAGGAGGGAGGAGAGGCAGTTGAAGTGGGAGCTAGCCAAGTTAGAGCAGGAAAGAGAAAACAAGAGATGGGCAATGGAAGAAAAGAAGCTGGCGCACGAGCTTCAGCTTAAAGAGTTGGAGCTGCGCGCTCTCCAGTTGAATGCGTCCAATAGGGACGATGGTGGCAGCGTACCAAAGACTCCCCAGGAGTCAAAATTCTATTTGCCCAAAGACGTGATTGCCAGTTACACGAGAGGGGATGACATCGCCAAGTGGCTGGAGGCATACGAGGTGGCCTTGACAGCCCATGGGGTACCTGAGAGTAGCTGGGGGGGTGGCCTGTATCGCTACATACCTCCCGATGTCAGGGACACCCTTTTGTATTTAGCAAAGGCAGATCAGGTCAGGTATGCCCCCATGAAGGAAGCCCTGCTTAAGAAATTTGGCCTCAACCCCGAGAGGTATCGGCAGAAGTTCCGTGGCAGCCATAAGCTGTCCACGCAAACGTGGGTGGATTTTTTTGATTACGCCCGTAAGGCGCTAGATGGTTGGGTGCGTGGCAGCGAAGCACAGGATTACGAGGGCTTGTACGATCTTTTTTTACGGGAGCACCTCTTGGATAAGTGCTTTCCGGAGCTGCGCCAACATCTGGTGGACCGCAAGATAACGGACCCCCGTGAGCTTGCGGAGGAGGCAGATATTTGGGTGAGCACCCGGGTGTCTCACAAGGGCCCCGGGGGAGATGGCTCGAAAGGCGGACAGGGTTTCCCCCAGAAGAAAGAGGGGGGAGATAAAAAGGTGGAGTTCTCGAAAGGTCCCCAAAATAAGTTTGGGAAGGGAGTAGGAACCCCACCCCCGTCCAATTCCACAAGACCCACTTACCCTGACAGGAGTCAGCAGCCAAGGATTGTGCGGTGCTACGAATGTGGGGAGATTGGACACTACAAGGGAGATCCCAAGTGTCGCAAGCGACCCCCAGCCCCAACGGGCGGGAAGAGCCCCGGGGTAAGTAGTGTAGCGCTTGGGGTGGAGCTGCCCTTAGATAGGGAAGGGGAGTGGACAGGCCTGGCCCTGGTTTCACTCGGGGATAGAGAGATGGTTCCCGTAGTGTCCCTGCCCCCGAATACTGCTAAATACCAGCAGAAGGTGAGAATTAACGGGGAGGGGGTGGAGGCTCTGAGGGACACAGGGGCCAGCATGACCACTGTCGTGAGGCGGCTGGTGTCCCCAGAGCAAGTAATCCCAGAGGAGTTCCATCCGGCCGTATTGGCTGACGGCAGTGTGAGTCACTATCCAGTGGCTCAAGTTCCCTTTGAGTGGGGAGGAGTCAAAGGCCTGCTGAGAGTTGCGGTGAGCCCTGCCTTGCCTGTGGGGTGTTTGCTAGGGAACGACCTGGAGCACACCGAGTGGAGAGAAGTAGAGTTTCGAGCTCATACAGAGATGCTGGGGTTGCCAGGGTGGACTTGCGTAAGCACGCGGTCCATGGCTGCCCGGCATGGAACTCACCCTGGGTTGGAGCTTGGAATCATGGCCCAACCCAAAGCCAAACATGGAAGGAAGAAGGTGGTGGAGGACATGCCCCGTGAGATGGATGGGGAGGCCGCAGAGGTGCCCCCGGAGTCCGCGGAGGTAGATGTCGTTCCTGTGGAGGACTTGCCGACCCTTGCTGACTGGCATGTGGAAGGAGGACCTACCCGGGAGGAGTTTTGTCAGGCACAAAGGACGTGCCCCACTCTTGAAGGCATGCGGCGGCAGGCCGAAGCCCAAGTGGCCAGTCAGGAACTGGGAGGTTATCATGTGTATTGGGAGGATGGTCTCCTATACAGTGAGCCCAGGGTGCCGGTACATGGATCTTCGAGGGCCATAGTGGTCCCCCAATGTTACCGGGCCTTCCTGCTGGAGTTAGCGCACGAGATACCCTTAGCCGGACATCTGGGCCAGGACAAAACCTTTGCACGGTTAGTCCCCCATTTTTATTGGCCCAGGATGAGGATTGCCTCGGACACCTTTTGTAAAACCTGCAAGTCTTGTCAGGCCAGTGGCAAGACTGGGACTAAGTTGAAGGTCCCGTTGGAACCGCTCCCCGTGGTCGGGACCCCTTTTGAGAGGGTCGGTATCGATATTGTTGGGCCATTGGACCCTCCGACCGCAGCGGGACACCGGTTCATCTTGGTTTTGGTGGACCACGCCACAAGGTACCCAGAGGCCATTCCTCTGAGGACCATCACTGCACCGGTGGTGGCGCGGGCACTGTTGGGGATTTTTACCCGAGTGGGATTCCCCAAGGTCGTGGTGTCGGACAGGGGCACGAATTTCATGTCGGCCTACATGCAGGCCATGTGGAAGGAGTGTGGAGTGACCTATCGGTTCTCCACCCCTTACCACCCCCAGACTAACGGACTTGTAGAGCGCTTCAACAAGACGTTGAAAGGAATGATCCGGAGCCTGCCAGAGGGCTTGAGGCGTAAGTGGGACGTCCTCCTCCCTTGCCTGCTGTTCTCCTACCGTGAGGTGCCGCAGAAGGCAGTCGGGTTCAGCCCTTTCGAGCTGCTCTATGGCCATCCCGTTAGGGGGCCCCTCAGCCTAGTGAAGGAGGGGTGGGAGAAGACTTCGCAGAAGCTTCCCCGTGATATTGTCAGCTACATGCTGGCATTCCGCAGCCAGATGGCCAAGCTGTGGAAGGCGGCCTCAGAGAATCTAGAGGCTAGCCAGGCCGTCATGAAGGAGTGGTACGACCGCAACGCTCGGACGGTAGAGTTGGACGCTGGACAGAAGGTGTGGGTCATGGAACCTGGGGAGCTTTGTGCCCTCCAGGACCGGTGGACTGGTCCGTACGAATTTGTGGAGCGACGAGGCCAGACCACCTACGTAGTTGACCTGAAGACCCCCCGTCAGCCCCATCGGGTGCTCCACGTCAACCGCCTGAAGCCGCACCATGAGCGATCGGAGCTTGCTCTCCTCATGGTGACGGATGGGAGCGAGGAGGAAGAGAGTGAAGCTCTTCCTGACCTTCTTGCGGTCCAAGAGAAGGATGGTTCGGTAGAAGGTGTAGTCCTCTCCCCATCCTTGACCCCAGAGCAACAGAGGGACTGTCGCCATGTCTTGGGACAGTTCGCCTCGTTGTTCTCCCTCACGCCTGGAATCACTCATCTGTGTACCCATGATGTGGACACAGGGGACAGCCCCCCGGTGAAGAACAAGTCTTACCGGCTCTCTGACCGAGTGAAGGATAGCATCCAGCGTGAGGTGGCAAAGATGCTGGAGCTGGGGGTGATAGAACATTCCAGCAGCCCGTGGGCTAGGCCAGTGGTGTTGGTGCCGAAAGCGGCCCCACTGGGTACGACGCCAGAACTTCGGTTCTGTGTGGACTACCGGGGGTTGAACTCTGTCACGAAGACAGATGCTCACCCCATCCCACGGGCAGACGAGCTGGTGGACCGGCTGGGAGCAGCCCGGTACCTCAGCACCATTGACCTGACGTCCGGATATTGGCAGATTGCCATGGCCGATGGAGCAAGGGAGAAAACAGCATTCTCCACCCCCGAGGGCCACTACCAGTTCCGAGTGATGCCCTTTGGGCTCAAAAATGCTCCGGCCACATTCCAGCGGTTAGTGAATCAGGTACTATCTGGCCTGGAGTCCTTCTCAGCGGCATACCTGGATGACATAGCTGTCTTCAGTAGCACCTGGGAGGACCATCTGCAACACCTCCAGGAGGTATTGCAGGCGCTGCAACGCGCTGGCTTAACCATTAAAGCCAG
Organism: Triturus cristatus; assembly: GCF_964204655.1. Lineage (NCBI taxonomy): Eukaryota > Metazoa > Chordata > Amphibia > Caudata > Salamandridae > Triturus > Triturus cristatus. The sequence continues at coordinate 453,285,229 of NC_140587.1, forward strand.
CAAGTGCCAGATTGGACAGGGATCTGTCGTGTACCTGGGACACCTGGTGGGCAGAGGTAAGGTGCAACCCCTCCAGGCCAAAATAGAGACCATCATGGCCTGGGAGCCCCCCAAGACCCAAACTGCGGTCCGAGCTTTCCTCGGCCTCACTGGGTATTACCGCCGGTTTGTCAAGGGATATGGCACCATCGTAGCCCCCTTGACGGAATTGACGTCCAAGAAACAACCTCGCAAGGTCATATGGACCACTGCTTGCCAGGAGGCATTTGAAACGCTGAAACAAGCGATGTGTACCGCTCCAGTACTCGCAACCCCAGATTTCAGTAAAGAGTTTATTGTACAGACGGACGCCTCATAGCACGGCATAGGTGCGGTGCTCTCGCAGCTCAACACAGAAGGCCAAGATCAACCTGTGGCCTTCATCTCCAGAAGACTCCTCCCTCGGGAACAGCGATGGAGCACCATCGAGCGGGAAGCCTTCGCGGTGGTCTGGGCTCTGAAGAAGTTGAGGCCATACCTCTTTGGATCTCACTTCCTGATTCAGACGGACCACCGCCCCCTTCGCTGGCTCATGCAGATGAGAGGCGAAAACCCCAAGTTGCTGAGGTGGTCCATTTCCCTACAGGGGATGGACTTTCGGGTGGAACATCGGCCCGGAGTTGACCACGCCAATGCTGACAGTCTCTCCCGGTTTTTCCGCCTTAGCGATGAGAACTCCCTAGAGGTTGGGTAGCTCTCCCCTCTTTCGGCTGGGGGGGACGCGTGTTAGACCTGTCAGCCCTAGGGTGGTCTCCCCCTGTATTTTTCATCGTGCCTTTTTTCCACCCTCATTTTTGTGTTGGACTTAGGTCTCCGGGCGCCTTTTCATTGCCAATCAGTGTTAAGGTGCAGGTGCTCCCTTCCCCTAAGATGGCTGCCACAGGCCCCTGCTACTGCGGAGTGGCCTTTCTAGTAGCACCCTAGCTGCCAGGAGCTGGCTGGGACCCCACAACAATGTTGCGACACCAGCCCGCCTTTTTTGTCCTATACCTAGAGTGGGGAAGCTCCTGAAATGTGCTGGAACCTTCTAGAAGAAGGGTGGGGTTTTACTTTTGCCGCCTTAGGAGGTGGTCACCTGACCTAGGGCTACTTAACAGAGGGAGGGAACTTTTTCTAGTTAGTTGGGGTAAAGCAGACCTGGGGAACCCACGCAGGAGTTTTAGGCGGTAGGGCCTAGACAGGGACTTATGCCTCTGAAGGTGACAGGGTTTAGGCACTGCCCTTTAAGTGAGTGAGGGACCCTGTACTACCCACTGATCTGGCCCAGCGATAGGGAGACCCCGGAATGATCTGCCAAGCCTGACTAGGAGGGAACTAGTCACCAACTCACCCCCCAAAAGGAACAGAACTTTTAAGGGCGCGAGAACCAACTGCGCCACCAAGACTGCAAAAACCTACTTCTGAAACTCTGCTGAAGCTGACCGCCGGAATTTAAGGCTGAAGCTGAGGGCGGAAACTGACTACTGAAACTTATTACTAAAGACTCCCTGCTGGACTGCTGGGGGATCAACCAGGTACTAGCGCTGTGACCCCTGCGCTCCCCGACCTTGCCTGGGATCCCCCTAGTCCGTCCTGTATCAGGCGCTGGTCGCCGAAGTCACCCCTTAATTTCTGCCCCCCCCGGTGTGGGGATTCAAGGCGCACTCACCGCTGCGGCCCGGGGCCGGGAAACTGCCCCCCTGCCGTCACCGGGGCCCGCGGAGAAGCCCGGGGCCCCGCCGCTGCCGTCGCAGCCAAGGTATCGTGATCGGATTGTGGAGAGGGCAGCCGAGAAACCGCGAAGGCCGCGTAGGCCTGAAGCCCCGCACTCGCATCACCTGACGGGGGCGGACTGCCAAGCGCCGCCCCGCCGTAGCCCCATTGGTGGACTGGGCCGCGTCCCCGCAGAGCGCACTGCCATTGGCGGCTGCGGGCGCGACCCCGGAAACAAAGCCGGAATCCCCCTGAAGTGCCCGTGACGCCAGCGGAGCTCCCCGGTCACGTCTGACCAGACCGGGAGCCCCGCGCTGTGTCCCCCGCTCCCCGCACCGCTCCACTAGGCGGGAGAAGCCCGCGACCAAGGCCCTCGGCCCGGAGATCGCCGGGCGGCCCCGACGTCAGCTGGAGGTCCCACGCCGGGGAGAGCGCTGCAGCGCGAAGCCCAGAGGAGGAGGGGGTCCCCTCCCACAAGAGAACGCGTCGCCAGGGCCGAGGGAAGGCCAGAGACTCAGGTAAACTCCGGGGAGGAGGGCGGGAGGCCCCCCTGAGGCCCGGAGCACGCCCCTCCCCCGGAGAGACTCCCCACGTGGCCCCCTATCATCCCGGACAGAGAAGCGCTGGGACTGCCTACCCGGAGAAGCGCCTCAGGGACTGTGAGGTCTACCGCGCCAGAGATAGGATGGCTAGCACGGGGGTGGGCTCGTCCATTTAGCGCCCCCGTGTTAAGGTGGCTAACGCTGCGTGCTGTAACAGGCTAGTGCTGCCATACCCTGCCCTGTTTGATGCGCCAAGGTGATCCCATGTGGCTGGCTACAGTGTAATGCCCAGTTCCGCAGCGCCACGTTAAATGACATGTGGGGAAGCGCTATTCAGGTGTGAGGTGCGGCGCTAGGTTCCTAGAGCCTGGTTTATAGGCTATTCAATTGCTAGTTGCCGTGCCATGTTCCTGTAGCCTGGTTTCAAGCGCTATTCATGGGATCTGTGCAGTGCTGGGTTAGATGACCTATTTGGAGCGCTTGTAAACTGCTAGTTGCGGCGCTTTGCTCCTAGGGCCTGGTTCCCAGTGCGATTGAATTGCCCTGTGCAGCGCTATGTGCCATGTTTATGCAACCTGATTTTTAAGCGCTATTAATTGTTGTGCGCAGCACTATATCTCTAGGACCTGATGTTTTATGGTAGCCAGGTGGGGTCAAGTTAAAGTTTAATGAATTGCTTTTGAACTGAACTGCTGTGGAATGTATACTGTTACTGCCAGTGAGAATCTAATGAAATTGCCTTTGAACCTCATTTGAACTAGATAAACCTGATTTTTAAGTGAACCTACTGTGTGGTGTCATTTATTGTGTGCGCTTTCTGCTTCAGGGGACGTGTGTGCTGTATGGTTGCTTCACACGTAAGCCTTCGGGTGCCCAACCGCTCGAGTCACGCTACGCCTTTAGGGCCCGGTGACCCCAGGTCTTACATTGTTGGCGAGCGGTGGGATAAGGACCTGTGACCATACAGCACCCTCCAGTGAAGCGGAGGGCGCCGCAATTAGACGCCTTTTGTGGTTAAGCTCTTCAACTGTTGATTACTGCATTGAGTGAATTCCACTGTCCAGACTGAGGGTGTAGAATCCCAGTAGCCGGAAACTGTCCCCCACATCCTAGGATTTTTTTTTTCCTCTTCTTCCTTAGTATCTAGGTCCCCGCCTGTCACGATGGAGTTCCGGTTAGCTGACCTCGAGGGGTACACTGTGAGGCAGCTGAGGGAATTCGGGCAGGAGATGAGGGTGCCTGGGGTGCGGAAGGTCAAAGGACCGGAACTCCGCACCGCCTTAAGGGCATGGGTAGAAGCCCACCCAGAGGGAAGAGGGGATGAGGGACAGGAGGCGCAGGATGCCCCTCAGGAGGAGAGCGCGCAGGAGGTACTAGACCTGATCAATGGGGATGTGTCCGAAAAGGGGCCACCAGGGAGACGTTCTGGGGCCAGCAGTAGGGCAGGGTCCAGGAGAAGCGCGTCTCCAGAGGAATATGAGGACAGGAGGGAGGAGAGGCAGTTGAAGTGGGAGCTAGCCAAGTTAGAGCAGGAAAGAGAAAACAAGAGATGGGCAATGGAAGAAAAGAAGCTGGCGCACGAGCTTCAGCTTAAAGAGTTGGAGCTGCGCGCTCTCCAGTTGAATGCGTCCAATAGGGACGATGGTGGCAGCGTACCAAAGACTCCCCAGGAGTCAAAATTCTATTTGCCCAAAGACGTGATTGCCAGTTACACGAGAGGGGATGACATCGCCAAGTGGCTGGAGGCATACGAGGTGGCCTTGACAGCCCATGGGGTACCTGAGAGTAGCTGGGGGGGTGGCCTGTATCGCTACATACCTCCCGATGTCAGGGACACCCTTTTGTATTTAGCAAAGGCAGATCAGGTCAGGTATGCCCCCATGAAGGAAGCCCTGCTTAAGAAATTTGGCCTCAACCCCGAGAGGTATCGGCAGAAGTTCCGTGGCAGCCATAAGCTGTCCACGCAAACGTGGGTGGATTTTTTTGATTACGCCCGTAAGGCGCTAGATGGTTGGGTGCGTGGCAGCGAAGCACAGGATTACGAGGGCTTGTACGATCTTGTTTTACGGGAGCACCTCTTGGATAAGTGCTTTCCGGAGCTGCGCCAACATCTGGTGGACCGCAAGATAACGGACCCCCGTGAGCTTGCGGAGGAGGCAGATATTTGGGTGAGCACCCGGGTGTCTCACAAGGGCCCCGGGGGAGATGGCTCGAAAGGCGGACAGGGTTTCCCCCAGAAGAAAGAGGGGGGAGATAAAAAGGTGGAGTTCTCGAAAGGTCCCCAAAATAAGTTTGGGAAGGGAGTAGGAACCCCACCCCCGTCCAATTCCACAAGACCCACTTACCCTGACAGGAGTCAGCAGCCAAGGATTGTGCGGTGCTACGAATGTGGGGAGATTGGACACTACAAGGGAGATCCCAAGTGTCGCAAGCGACCCCCAGCCCCAACGGGCGGGAAGAGCCCCGGGGTAAGTAGTGTAGCGCTTGGGGTGGAGCTGCCCTTAGATAGGGAAGGGGAGTGGACAGGCCTGGCCCTGGTTTCACTCGGGGATAGAGAGATGGTTCCCGTAGTGTCCCTGCCCCCGAATACTGCTAAATACCAGCAGAAGGTGAGAATTAACGGGGAGGGGGTGGAGGCTCTGAGGGACACAGGGGCCAGCATGACCACTGTCGTGAGGCGGCTGGTGTCCCCAGAGCAAGTAATCCCAGAGGAGTTCCATCCGGCCGTATTGGCTGACGGCAGTGTGAGTCACTATCCAGTGGCTCAAGTTCCCTTTGAGTGGGGAGGAGTCAAAGGCCTGCTGAGAGTTGCGGTGAGCCCTGCCTTGCCTGTGGGGTGTTTGCTAGGGAACGACCTGGAGCACACCGAGTGGAGAGAAGTAGAGTTTCGAGCTCATACAGAGATGCTGGGGTTGCCAGGGTGGACTTGCGTAAGCACGCGGTCCATGGCTGCCCGGCATGGAACTCACCCTGGGTTGGAGCCTGGAATCATGGCCCAACCCAAAGCCAAACATGGAAGGAAGAAGGTGGTGGAGGACATGCCCCGTGAGATGGATGGGGAGGCCGCAGAGGTGCCCCCGGAGTCCGCGGAGGTAGATGTCGTTCCTGTGGAGGACTTGCCGACCCTTGCTGACTGGCATGTGGAAGGAGGACCTACCCGGGAGGAGTTTTGTCAGGCACAAAGGACGTGCCCCACTCTTGAAGGCATGCGGCGGCAGGCCGAAGCCCAAGTGGCCAGTCAGGAACTGGGAGGTTATCATGTGTATTGGGAGGATGGTCTCCTATACAGTGAGCCCAGGGTGCCGGTACATGGATCTTCGAGGGCCATAGTGGTCCCCCAATGTTACCGGGCCTTCCTGCTGGAGTTAGCGCACGAGATACCCTTAGCCGGACATCTGGGCCAGGACAAAACCTTTGCACGGTTAGTCCCCCATTTTATTTGGCCCAGGATGAGGATTGCCTCGGACACCTTTTGTAAAACCTGCAAGTCTTGTCAGGCCAGTGGCAAGACTGGGACTAAGTTGAAGGTCCCGTTGGAACCGCTCCCCGTGGTCGGGACCCCTTTTGAGAGGGTCGGTATCGATATTGTTGGGCCATTGGACCCTCCGACTGCAGAGGGACACCGGTTCATCTTGGTTTTGGTGGACCACGCCACAAGGTACCCAGAGGCCATTCCTCTGAGGACCATCACTGCACCGGTGGTGGCGCGGGCACTGTTGGGGATTTTTACCCGAGTGGGATTCCCCAAGGTCGTGGTGTCGGACAGGGGCACGAATTTCATGTCGGCCTACATGCAGGCCATGTGGAAGGAGTGTGGAGTGACCTATCGGTTCTCCACCCCTTACCACCCCCAGACTAACGGACTTGTAGAGCGCTTCAACAAGACGTTGAAAGGAATGATCCGGAGCCTGCCAGAGGGCTTGAGGCGTAAGTGGGACGTCCTCCTCCCTTGCCTGCTGTTCTCCTACCGTGAGGTGCCGCAGAAGGGAGTCGGGTTCAGCCCTTTCGAGCTGCTCTATGGCCATCCCGTTAGGGGGCCCCTCAGCCTAGTGAAGGAGGGGTGGGAGAAGACTTCGCAGAAGCTTCCCCGTGATATTGTCAGCTACATGCTGGCATTCCGCAGCCAGATGGCCAAGCTGTGGAAGGCGGCCTCAGAGAATCTAGAGGCTAGCCAGGCCGTCATGAAGGAGTGGTACGACCGCAACGCTCGGACGGTAGAGTTGGACGCTGGACAGAAGGTGTGGGTCATGGAACCTGGGGAGCTTTGTGCCCTCCAGGACCGGTGGACTGGTCCGTACGAATTTGTGGAGCGACGAGGCCAGACCACCTACGTAGTTGACCTGAAGACCCCCCGTCAGCCCCATCGGGTGCTCCACGTCAACCGCCTGAAGCCGCACCATGAGCGATCGGAGCTTGCTCTCCTCATGGTGACGGATGGGAGCGAGGAGGAAGAGAGTGAAGCTCTTCCTGACCTTCTTGCGGTCCAAGAGAAGGATGGTTCGGTAGAAGGTGTAGTCCTCACCCCATCCTTGACCCCAGAGCAACAGAGGGACTGTCGCCATGTCTTGGGACAGTTCGCCTCGTTGTTCTCCCTCACGCCTGGAATCACTCATCTGTGTACCCATGATGTGGACACAGGGGACAGCCCCCCGGTGAAGAACAAGTCTTACCGGCTCTCTGACCGAGTGAAGGATAGCATCCAGCGTGAGGTGGCAAAGATGCTGGAGCTGGGGGTGATAGAACCTTCCAGCAGCCCGTGGGCTAGTCCTGTGGTGTTGGTGCCGAAAGCGGCCCCACTGGGTACGACGCCAGAACTTCGGTTCTGTGTGGACTACCGGGGGTTGAACTCTGTCACGAAGACAGATGCTCACCCCATCCCACGGGCAGACGAGCTGGTGGACCGGCTGGGAGCAGCCCGGTACCTCAGCACCATTGACCTGACGTCCGGATATTGGCAGATTGCCATGGCCGATGGAGCAAGGGAGAAAACAGCATTCTCCACCCCCGAGGGCCACTACCAGTTCCGAGTGATGCCCTTTGGGCTCAAAAATGCTCCGGCCACATTCCAGCGGTTAGTGAATCAGGTACTATCTGGCCTGGAGTCCTTCTCAGCGGCATACCTGGATGACATAGCTGTCTTCAGTAGCACCTGGGAGGACCATCTGCAACACCTCCAGGAGGTATTGCAGGCGCTGCAACGCGCTGGCTTAACCATTAAAGCCAGCAAGTGCCAGATTGGACAGGGATCTGTCGTGTACCTGGGACACCTGGTGGGCGGAGGTAAGGTGCAACCCCTCCAGGCCAAAATAGAGACCATCATGGCCTGGGAGCCCCCCAAGACCCAAACTGCGGTCCGAGCTTTCCTCGGCCTCACTGGGTATTACCGCCGGTTTGTCAAGGGATATGGCACCATCGTAGCCCCCTTGACGGAATTGACGTCCAAGAAACAACCTCGCAAGGTCATATGGACCACTGCTTGCCAGGAGGCATTTGAAACGCTGAAACAAGCGATGTGTACCGCTCCAGTACTCGCAACCCCAGATTTCAGTAAAGAGTTTATTGTACAGACGGACGCCTCAGAGCACGGCATAGGTGCGGTGCTCTCGCAGCTCAACACAGAAGGCCAAGATCAACCTGTGGCCTTCATCTCCAGAAGACTCCTCCCTCGGGAACAGCGATGGAGCACCATCGAGCGGGAAGCCTTCGCGGTGGTCTGGGCTCTGAAGAAGTTGAGGCCATACCTCTTTGGATCTCACTTCCTGATTCAGACGGACCACCGCCCCCTTCGCTGGCTCATGCAGATGAGAGGCGAAAACCCCAAGTTGCTGAGGTGGTCCATTTCCCTACAGGGGATGGACTTTCGGGTGGAACATCGGCCCGGAGTTGACCACGCCAATGCTGACGGTCTCTCCCGGTTTTTCCGCCTTAGCGATGAGAACTCCCTAGAGGTTGGGTAGCTCTCCCCTCTTTCGGCTGGGGGGGACGCGTGTTAGACCTGTCAGCCCTAGGGTGGTCTCCCCCTGTATTTTTCATCGTGCCTCATTTTTTCCACCCTCATTTTTGTGTTGGACTTAGGTCTCCGGGCGCCTTTTCATTGCCAATCAGTGTTAAGGTGCAGGTGCTCCCTTCCCCTAAGATGGCTGCCACAGGCCCCTGCTACTGCGGAGTGGCCTTTCTAGTAGCACCCTAGCTGCCAGGAGCTGGCTGGGACCCCACAACAATGTTGCGACACCAGCCCGCCTTTTTTGTCCTATACCTAGAGTGGGGAAGCTCCTGAAATGTGCTGGAACCTTCTAGAAGAAGGGTGGGGTTTTACTTTTGCCGCCTTAGGAGGTGGTCACCTGACCTAGGGCTACTTAACAGAGGGAGGGAACTTTTTCTAGTTAGTTGGGGTAAAGCAGACCTGGGGAACCCACGCAGGAGTTTTAGGCGGTAGGGCCTAGACAGGGACTTATGCCTCTGAAGGTGACAGGGTTTAGGCACTGCCCTTTAAGTGAGTGAGGGACCCTGTACTACCCACTGATCTGGCCCAGCGATAGGGAGACCCCGGAATGATCTGCCAAGCCTGACTAGGAGGGAACTAGTCACCAACTCACCCCCCAAAAGGAACAGAACTTTTAAGGGCGCGAGAACCAACTGCGCCACCAAGACTGCAAAAACCTACTTCTGAAACTCTGCTGAAGCTGACCGCCGGAATTTAAGGCTGAAGCTGAGGGCGAAAACTGACTACTGAAACTTATTACTAAAGACTCCCTGCTGGACTGCTGGGGGATCAACCAGGTACTAGCGCTGTGACCCCTGCGCTCCCCGACCTTGCCTGGGATCCCCCTAGTCCGTCCTGTATCAGGCGCTGGTCGCCGAAGTCACCCCTTAATTTCTGCCCCCCCCGATGTGGGGATTCAAGGCGCACTCACCGCTGCGGCCCGGGGCCGGGAAACTGCCCCCCTGTCGTCACCGGGGCCCGCGGAGAAGCCCGGGGCCCCGCCGCTGCCGTCGCAGCCAAGGTATCGTGATCGGATTGTGGAGAGGGCAGCCGAGAAACCGCGAAGGCCGCGTAGGCCTGAAGCCCCGCACTCGCATCACCTGACGGGGGCGGACTGCCAAGCGCCGCCCCGCCGTAGCCCCATTGGTGGACTGGGCCGCGTCCCCGCAGAGCGCACTGCCATTGGCGGCTGCGGGCGCGACCCCGGAAACAAGGCCGGAATCCCCCTGAAGTGCCCGTGACGCCAGCGGAGCTCCCCGGTCACGTCTGACCAGACCGGGAGCCCCGCGCTGTGTCCCCCGCTCCCCGCACCGCTCCACTAGGCGGGAGAAGCCCGCGACCAAGGCCCTCGGCCCGGAGATCGCCGGGCGGCCCCGACGTCAGCTGGAGGTCCCACGCCGGGGAGAGCGCTGCAGCGCGAAGCCCAGAGGAGGAGGGGGTCCCCTCCCACAAGAGAACGCGTCGCCAGGGCCGAGGGAAGGCCAGAGACTCAGGTAAACTCCGGGGAGGAGGGCAGGAGGCCCCCCTGAGGCCCAGAGCACGCCCCTCCCCCGGAGAGACTCCCCACGTGGCCCCCTATCATCCCGGACAGAGAAGCGCTGGGACTGCCTACCCGGAGAAGCGCCTCAGGGACTGTGAGGTCTACCGCGCCAGAGATAGGATGGCTAGCACGGGGGTGGGCTCGTCCATTTAGCGCCCCCGTGTTAAGGTGGCTAACGCTGCGTGCTGTAACAGGCTAGTGCTGCCATACCCTGCCCTGTTTGATGCGCCAAGGTGATCCCATGTGGCTGGCTACAGTGTAATGCCCAGTTCCGCAGCGCCACGTTAAATGACATGTGGGGAAGCGCTATTCAGGTGTGAGGTGCGGCGCTAGGTTTCTAGAGCCTGGTTTATAGGCTATTCAATTGCTAGTTGCCGTGCCATGTTCCTGTAGCCTGGTTTCAAGCGCTATTCATGGGATCTGTGCAGTGCTGGGTTAGATGACCTATTTGGAGCGCTTGTAAACTGCTAGTTGCGGCGCTTTGCTCCTAGGGCCTGGTTCCCAGTGCGATTGAATTGCCCTGTGCAGCGCTATGTGCCATGTTTATGCAACCTGATTTTTAAGCGCTATTAATTGTTGTGCGCAGCACTATATCTCTAGGACCTGATGTTTTATGGTAGTTAGGTGGGGTCAAGTTAAAGTTTAATGAATTGCTTTTGAACTGAACTGCTGTGGAATGTATACTGTTACTGCCAGTGAGAATCTAATGAAATTGCCTTTGAACCTCATTTGAACTAGATAAACCTGATTTTTAAGTGAACCTACTGTGTGGTGTCATTTATTGTGTGCGCTTTCTGCTTCAGGGGACGTGTGTGCTGTATGGTTGCTTCACACGTAAGCCTTCGGGTGCCCAACCGCTCGAGTCACGCTACGCCTTTAGGGCCCGGTGACCCCAGGTCTTACACTGGGCCGCGGGCATAAGAAAATAATCCAATCTGGAGAGACTCCCATGGGCCCCAGAGTGAAATGTGTACTGACACTGTGTCGGATGCATTAACCTCCAACAATCCACCAGACCGAAGGTATCCAAGAGCCCGCCGAGCCACGCCTGGGCAGCAGGGAGGGCCCTGGGCGGGTGGCGATCCAGATCACCCGAAACAACCGAATTAAAATCCCCACCCATAAGCAAAAGACTGTCAGGAAGCTCAAGCAGCATACGACCCAAGTATGAGAAAGTGGAGTTCTGGAGGCCCGGGGGAACATAAACCGAAACCAAGGAAAGGGACTGTCCCTCCCACCTCCCAATCAGGGCCGCATAGCACCCTCTATCGTCTAGGACAACCCTAGTGATCTCTAGCGGAAGTGAAGATCGTAGGAGAATGCCCACCCCTCTAGAGCCGGTGGTGAAACCGGAATGGGCCACGAGTCGGTAGCCCCCCCTGTTCATGGCATGACAAACATTACCAACCAAATGCGTCTCCTGTAAGAATACCACATCAGGAGTCAAACGACGCAAATATTGCAGCACAACACCCCGTTTGATACGATCCCCCAATCCGTTGACGTTCCAAGACATCAATCTCAACCCGTCCCCCCCCATTCCCCCCAATAGATCAAGGGTCCCCCAGCAAATAGCGCGACACCTGAAACTGAAACAGAGCCAATACCTCGCCTTGCAAACAAAAAACACAAATCCAAACAACCCACCCACCAACCCCCCCCGAATTCAACTCCCCCCACCCTGCACCCCTGCGGTCCAAAAAACCCCCCCAACTTGCAGTGTGCCTGTCGCCCTACAAACCCCATTCTACGAAAAGACCCCGGAGGAGGAAAGGGACCCGGCCCTGCCCGCCCCCAACACAGATCCTAATTAAACAGAATGTACAAAAGAAGTAGAACCCAGCCGAACAAAACACAATGTCAAAGTCAAGGACCAAAAGTCACTCCGAAGGAGGCCCGCCACCCTCGGTACCACCAGAAGGCCCAGGCCGGTCACCCCGGTCCGGCAGAGAATCCAACCAGTCACTTACAGTCGCAGGACAGTCAAAAAAGGTAGTCCGGTCTTCGTATTCCACTCGGAGCCTAGCAGGAAAAAGCATGGAGTACTTAAAACCCAGGTCCCGGAGATGGCGCTTCACCCCCTGGAAGCCCATCCGCTGTTTCTGGACAAGTTGGGTGAAGTCCGGGAAAAAGTTAACGGATGAGTTCTCATATCGGACCGGGCCATGTACCCGTGAGGCCTGCAGAATCGCATCTCGATCTCTGTAGTGAAAAAGTTTTGCAACAATAGGCCTCGGGGGAGCTCCCGGTCGCGGCCGACCGCCTGGGACTCGATGGGCCCGCTCCATGGCAAAGAACTTACTCAGGCCAGCGGGGGCAAGCTGGTTGAGGATGAGATCTTCAACCATAAGATCAACCGGGCGATTGTCGAAGGTCTCTGGAACACCAATGACGCGGATGTTGTTGCGTCGAGCCCGTCCCTCGAAGTCCTCCAGCCGCCGGGCCATCAGGTCGTTGGCCGACTTGAGGTCGCCAAGAGCAGTCTGCAGGTCCGACACATCCGTACCAAGGGTGGACGTCCGTAAATCCAGCGATTGAACCCTCTCATTGGTCTTAGAGAGATCCGCCCGAATTAGCGTAACATCAATGGCCACCGTGTCGATTTTACGGGCCAAGGCCTCGTACTGCTTAGCGATGGTCTCCTTGATGCCGTTAATGGCGCCCATGATGTCCTGCAATGACAAATCCGGAGGGACGGACGGAACACCATCAGCGTCGTCCGTGAGAACACTGGCCGTCCCAGGGGACCCTTTACCCTGAGTGTAGCGGTCCATGTTGTTAGTCTGGACCGGTCCCCCACGTAGGGATGTCTTGGTCTTACGCCTCTCGGGATCCCCCTTGCCACCCATGTTGAACCACGCTCACCGAAGGGGACCACCGAGCAAGCGTCGAAGGGGCACAGGCGAAGCAGACACGAGCCGTACCAGAGACCGCAATGTGGCGGTGCGAGAGGATCAAAGTCAATGGGCAGACTGGTATCAGGCGGAGGCAAAGGCACCAAGCGAAGGCCGAGTGAAAACCCAGCCGCACAAAGCAACTCCACGGTCCAGCCACTCAGAGATCCAAAAGTGAATCCGAAAGTGATGGGACGGCCGCTGGCACAGCCCCGATGTCGTTGTTGTTCAACTATGCCCCGGCTCCACAGTTCACCTTCGCACCGGGCACAGCCATCAGTTGGGCCTCAAAAATTCAAACCACCATAGATCAGGTCTCCCAGGTCCGATTTGGTTTCTGAAAAGAGTTTAGGGTTCAGCCAACGTTCATCTTCCAGAATCCGTCAACCAAGTCAGGATAAAGTCAGGATAAGTTCCGAGGAGCAGCGAGGGTCCGGGGAGCCCTGTGCTCACGCGACCATCTTGGATGCGCGCTAGGCTCCTCCTCCCGTTATCAATATTCTTGATTGTTTACATATTTATTACATTGTAACTGATTTTATGAGGTATTTTACCTATTGCACTGTATAATGAAACATTTTGCACATTTTGCACCATTTTGCACATTTGCACATTAACACTTTTTTAAATTTCATCTTGCTGCTATTGCACTTATGCACTTTCTTTTTCTGCCATGGTACTGGATTCATCCAGCTAAGGAGTTCGTTTTTTATCTTGAATTGCTGCTAAATTTTTTTATGGATTTATCCTGAAATTGTATTGATTGCACAATGCAAATATGCAAAAGAATGTAAAAAACATGTATTTGTATTAAGACTTACAGGCAACATATTCCTACAATGGATTCAGCTCATTTAAGCACATATCGTAAGTCTTTCTACCTTGTTCATTACCATGTGACACAGAACAGGGGAAGTGGGTGGTACACTTAAAATACACTTAAAAGTGGAAAGGCAAAGGTAAATTTGCATGTGATCAAGGGCTCTTGAGGCCCAAAACGCGTCGTGCGTGGGTTGTGAACTGCAATAAACATCCTACCTGAAGTCCAGCGGGGTCCGAGTTTCCTTCTTCGCCGCCGTCGAGTGGAAGTAGCAGGAATTTGAACTTTCCGATATATATATATATATATATATATTTTTTCATTCATTTTGGTGCATTGTTTTTTTTCCCTTCCTCAAAATTGTATTACTTTAAATCATTTTACAAGGATATTAATATATATATATGTTTATACGTACATATATATATACAAAAAAGAGAAAAGACACTGAACTACTGTTAATATAAATACAATTGTGCGTTTAAGCATACCACATTAATCTGTTACGTCACTTGTTAGTATTTACAATTGTTAAGTGATATGTCGGGCATTGTACCACCTCCTTCTTTCCTCTCATCATCGGGCGATCCTCCTATGCCATGGGAAGTGTGGGAACCCGTGTTTTTAGCTTATGTTGAGGTTTTAGAAGGAGAGGATTGTGAAGCAGAAAGGAAATTATCCTTGTTAAAACATTGTCTAGGAGGATTTGGACTGAAAGAGTTTAAAACACTACCCCCTTTAGTCAGTCCTGGAAGAATTAATGTTTATCAGTATGCTTCTTCACAACTCAACTTACGTTTTGGAAAAAAATGTGGTCATGGAAAGATTTATTTTTTACTCACGCAAACAACGTCCTGATGAATTTCGGCACTCAGGTCTCTTGCAGCCTCTTGTGATTTCGAACGTATCTCATATGAACAGGTACTGAGGGCCCAAATTTTAATGCGAACCAATAGCAAAAAAGTTCAAGAAAAATTGTGGTCCACTTCTGACCTATCATTAAATGCGGCCATTGACATCGCCAAAATCCATCGAACACTCTGAAGAATTCATAAAAGAAATCAGAGGCAATGAAAAAGGAGACGTGTTTAGTGTCAACAAGGAATCCAAAGACCCTGATAAACACAAAAAGTCTTTCTATTCCAAGTTTGACAATTCCAACAAACATGAGAACAAGTACAAGAGTTCGAACACCAAAATTGAAAGGCGCAACCCACCTTTACTATGTTTTAGATGTGGAAGTAATAGTTATTTAGCGAACTTTAAGGGCTGTCCCGCTATTGATAGAGTTTGTTCTAAATGCAATAAGAAAGGCCATTTTAGTAAGTGCTGTAAAACTACTCCTAGGAAGGTTAATTATATACAATCTTCAGATGATGATAATATTTCCTATAACAATGATGAAAATGAGATTAATATTGTGATTAATGTATGCAGTGATGACGGGGTTTCAAAATTTCCTTCCTGTTTCATCAATGTTGATGGTATCAGTTTGAAATTTTTAGTAGACTCTTGTGCTTGGTATTCCATCATTTCCGCAAATTTTTTCTATGAGAATTGGCCAAACAGACTCCTTACTTACCCTGATGTATCCCCTGGGGGCTACACTGGGCACAAGATTGATTTAATTGGTTATTTTTCTGCAGATTTAAAATGTTCTGGCCGCCATACCTTCAGTAAGATTTATGTTGCAAAGTCAGGAAAATCTCTCCTTGACTGGCCACACCAACATCAATTGGGCATTAGACTTGATCCCAGAGTCCATCCTCCTGTTTTTGCTATTGAGCATTTTGCTTTTTATGAACCCATCTCAGTTGATAATTTAATAAGAGAAATTCCAAGTGTTTTCAGTGGGAAGCTAGGGAAATATGAAGGATTTGAGCATGTTATTAAACTTCACGAAAATGCCACTCCTTTTCGTCACAAAGTGAGGAATGTTCCACTCTCTTACAGGGACAAGTTGAAGGATATGCTAAAGAATCTCTGCAAAGAGGGCATCATAGAACCTATAGAGTCCTCCCCCTGGGTTTGTCCCATAGTTATTTCGGTAAAATCTTCGGGCAAACTTAGGCTGTGTGTGGACTTACGCAGTTTAAATCGTGCCATTTGGGTTGATGCACACCCTCTTCCCAACTTGCATGAAATGGTTTCTACTTTAGCCGATGCACAAGTATTTTCTTGTATTGATTTAGCATGCGCGTATCACCAAGTGGTTCTTTCTGAACATTCGAAACATTTTACAGTATTTATTACACCTGAGGGTCTTTTCAGATATTGCCGCATGCCGTTTGGCCTAGCCAGTGCTGCACCAGTCTTTCAGAGATTGATGAAAGAGACTTTGGAGGGGCTATCTGGTGCCATCGCATTCCAAGACAACATTCTGGTCTACGGGAAGGATGATGAGGAGCATGACCGCAATCTATATGTCATTGCAGCTTTAGCTGAGAAAGGGCTTACTCTTCGTTTGGATAAATGCAAAATAAAAGCAAGGGAAGTGGAATACTTAGGACACACAATCAGTGGCAAGGGCATTAAACCAAAACAAAAACACATTGAAAGTATAGTTAATGCTCCTTTACCTTCTTCAAAAGAACAAATAGTAGCTTTCCTTGGGTTAACTGAGTTTTACGCAAAGTTTATCCCAAATTACTCAGTTAAAGTTGACCCTTTTAGGTGTTTACTTAAGAAAAATGCTAAATTCACATGGTCTAAGGATATGACTGAAGATTTTGTAAAATTGAAGAAATTTATTGTTAATGCATCATGTTTAAAACCATTTGTCGCTGGAGAAAAATGTATAATCATGGTAGATGCCAGCAATTTGGGCCTTGGTGGTGTCCTACTACAAAAAGACAATTTGAGTGAATGGATTGTAGCTTACGCTTCTAGGGCTTTAAGAGATGCAGAAAAAAACTATTCTGTTATTGAAAGAGAGTTACTTGCTTACGTATGGGGGCAGAACACTTTAGGAGTTTCCTGTGGGGTACTGAGTTTATCATCAAAACCGACCATAAACCACTTGTATATTTGATGTCTCCTGATGGTGGTAGATCTATGTCTGCACGGTTAGCCTGACTATCCTCGAGACTACAATATTTCCGTTTTTGTATTGAGTACGTTCAAGGGAAGGCGAATATGCATGCTTATTGTATGTCCAGGTTACCCATTGCTAGCGAGGGAAATTTTCAGGATAATGATTGTGAAGTGGCCTTCACCACACAAGATGTGAACTTAATACACGGTGGGGAATCAAGCTTATGTGAAAATATCTGGATCTCCGAAATGGAAAAGGATGTTGAATTAAATACCGTTAAAAAACTACATTATACAGGGGTGGCCGGAATTAAGGAAATTGTCAGGTGAGATGATGAGTTTTGCTAAGATTCACGATGAATTAGCCATTGAAAATGGACTAGTTGGGGGGGGGGAGCCTAGCGTGTGACAAAGATGGCCGCGTAGGTGCGAGGCTCCCGAGGACCTCCGCGACCTCCTACATCTATCCTGTCTTCATCCTGATTCGGTTGAGGGGACTGTGTTGGTGAACCTGAGCCGAGGTGGTGCCCGTTTTCCGTTCTTGAATCGGACCCCGTGTGCCGTTATGGGCATCGATTGAAGTTTGCGGCCTGCTCCTCTCCTGACCCCGGACTTGAGTTGGGGGGTGATCCAGTGGAGAAGTGAATAACAACGGCGGGACGAGCCTGGCGAGACGCGTACCCCACACTTTCACTTTCGCTTTTGAGCCCCCTTGCCATCATTGCGAGTGGGATCACGGCGCTCCTTTGTGTGGTGGCTGCCTCGCTGGGAGACCCTGCCTGCCCTGCGGGGACCTGCTCCACCTTCCGAAGGAGACCTCTGGGGTCCTTCGCCTCGATTGTTCGCCCTCCGCTGCAGGACTCGTGGGTGTACGGGATACAGGACGATGGCGACGAAGCAGGATGGAGAGAGGCTGAAGGCCAAATCGACCCGGCGTGGCGCTGCAACTCAGGCCAACATTATGGATCGCTACACCCTACCGAAAGGTTCTCCCGGCGGGTCGCATAAGTCTCCGGAGTGCCCCGCGGATGCCTCGGATTTGCCGACGGATCTGACTTTGCAGGACGTCATGGGCGCCATAGCGGAGATGAAGACCTCGGTGGGTCAACAGTTTGATACCCTGGCGCACAAACTCGACGCGGTTCTCATCGATGTTAACCTTGTTAGGGCAGACCTTTCCAAGACAAATTATAGGGTTGACTCTTTGGCCCACACCGCGTCGGGCCTCACGACTGAGGTGGCGGCCCTCGAGACGGAGGTGCGTCGGCTCCGGCAGGCCAGTGCGCTCACGGATCGGCGACTGGAGGATTTCGAGAGTAGGGCCCGGAGGAACAACGTTCGCATTATCGGGGTGCCTGAGGGACTGGAGGATTCCGCAGCGGATCTCTTTGTGGAGGATCTGATCTCTAATCGTCTCAGCCTCGAGGTTTGAGTAAATTCTTTGCAGTGGAGAGGGCCCATAGAGTTCCGGGTGGCAAGCCGAAGGTCGGAGCTCCCCCGCGGCCTCTTATTGCCCGTATCTTCAACTTTCGGGACAGGGATGCGATTTTACAAGCTTCTAGAGTGCAGGGGCCGCTTAAGCTGGAGAACGTGGAGGTGAACTTCTATCCTGACTTCACGCAAGCGGTCCAGAAGCAGAGGCTGGGTTTCATGGGCGTCAAGCGTCGGCTCCGGGATATGAACTTGAAATATGCCATGCTTTTCCCGGCCAGGCTGCGTGTGGAGTCCGAGGGCCGCTCTCATTTCTTTGACCGTCTGGAGACGGCTGGGGACTGGTTGGACAATTTGCCTAGGGGACATGATCGAGAGGGGATGGGGGCCGCGGGAGGAGAGTGCCCACTGGATCGGGCCTGAGGTATTGACACTGGGGCTAATTCCTGATGATGCCACTTTTCGGCTGTGCTCAGGGTTTCTTTGACTGTCGTGCCTTGCTCCCCCTCCCTGGGAGGTTGTGGTGTATCTCGAGGGGGTTCTCTTTCCTCCTCTTGGGGGTCTTTGTAGTTTAGTTCATGCAAGGGCGACAGGCACACTGCAAGTTGGGGGGGCTTTTCGGGCACATGCAGGGGTGCAGGGAGGGGGGAGTTTCGTTTGGAATGTTGGGTTGGAGTTGGGTATTGTTTGTTTGTACCACAAGGCAGAAATATTGTTGTGTTATATTCATGGTGCTCTCTGGGAAGGGACTGATTGGTTTTGGCTGTGATGGGGGGTAGGGGACTGAGACTTCTTTCCTGGAATGTTAACGGACTGGGGGACAGGATAAAACGGGGGGTGGTCCTGCAGTTTTTAAAACGGATTTCACCTGATATTGTGTTCTTGAAGGAAACACACCTTATTGGTAATTCCTTCTGTGCTATGAATAGGCGGGGCTATCGCCTTGTGGCTCATTCGGGCTTCACCTCTGGTTCGAGGGGTGTGGGCATCATGGTTAAAACCTCGCTCCCGTTGGAGGTTGACGAGGTGCTCCATGATGACAGGGGGCGCTATGCGGCTCTGGTGGGTAGATGGGAGGGTAAAGTGGTTGTTTTGGTTTCGGTTTATGTCCCGCCGGGGTTGCAGACGACTACTTTTGCTGATTTGGGGCGCCTTCTTCTTGGGCTGCTGGAGGGGATTCTAGTGGTTGGAGGGGATTTTAACGCTGTGGTCTCCGGATCTGCGGATCGTCACCCACCCAGGGATCTCCCCCGGGCCCAAACTTGGTTGTCTGGCCTCTTGGATACCCTGGGACTGGTGGATTGTTGGCGGCTAAAACACCCTGCGCAGGTACAATACACCTTTCATTCCGGGGCTCATGGTAGTCTCTCGAGACTTGATTATGTACTGATGCCAGCGGCACAGGCGGGGAGGGTCGGGGAGGTGCGACATCTTGCTCGGGGTATTTCAGACCACTCCCCACTCTTATTACACTTTGATATTGTCTCGGGGATGGAGGGGAGGGTGGTCCCGATCAACCCCTGGTACCTGCGTAATCCCGCAATTCGCACAGATTTGATTAAATCCCTTGAGCAATATTTTGGAGACAATGTGGGATCGGTCTCGTCTGCTGTTTCTCTGTGGGAGGCGTTCAAGACGGTACTCCGGGGGGAGGCCCTGTCCCTCATTTCCCATTCCAAGAGGTGTGAGCGGGAGGAGGTGACCCGTATCGAGTCTGAGATAACTGAGTTGGAGGGCGACCTGGATTGTGGTGTCACGGACGATAAGCTGCATGCTCTCCGACTCAAACAAGCGGACTACAAGGCCCTAGTCACCGAAGTGGCCAGGGGCCTGAGTAGGGAGCAACAGGGGCGTCTGTATGACATGGGTGATAAGGCTGGAAAACTGATTGCGTGGCTGGATAAAAAGGAGGGAGCGAGTCGAGTTGTTCCGCTGGTTGAGAGAGTAGATGGGGTGTGTGTTACTGATCCGGTGGAAATTGTTGATTGCTTCGCAGAGTATTTCCGCGGGGTGTATTCCCCGGTATCTTCTCGCTCGGAAGGGGATTCTCGCGACCTGCTTAAAGATATTGCGTTGCCTTCCCTCTCGGAGGAGGATAAATTGTTGATGGACGTGACTCCAACATCTGAGGAGATCGCCCTGGCCATACGTTCAGTCGCCTCTGGTAAGGCCATGGGTCCTAATGGCCTTCCCATTGAGTTGTACAAATTGCGGCCGGATACATTGGCGCCGCATCTTCGTGATATGTTCCTCGAGGCCCGGGCGGCGCGTTCCCTCCCGCTGGACCAGCGTCTAGTTACTATTGTGGTTATTCACAAGGAGGGGAGGCCGCGTGATCGGGTCACGTCTTACAGGCCCATTTCGCTTTTGAATGCGGAACCGAAAATTCTGGCCAAGGTGCTGGCTAATCGGCTGGTCAGCGTGGTGTGCGATCTGATCCATCAGGACCAATCCGGTTTTATCCCTCATCGCAACACCGCGCTTAATCTGCGGCGTCTGCATGGGGTGCTCTCGAGGGTTCCGTTCATACGCGAGCCGGCCATTTTGGCGTCCCTGGACGCCACTATGGCGTTCGACACGCTTGAGTGGCCATATATCTGGGCGACGCTGGAGAAGTTCGGGTTTGGCCCGGGATTCATTGGCTGGGTGAAATTGTTGTATTCCGGACCGCTAGCGCAGGTGGTGGTGAATGGTAGAGTATCGGCTCCGTTTGAATTGGGCAGGGGCACGCGACAGGGTTGCCCGCTGTCGCCTCTCCTCTTTGCGCTCGCCTTGGAGCCCCTGGCGGAGTGGCTGCGGTGGCACCCTTCGATTCGTGGTCTCCGATGGACTCCTGAGTATGAGGATCGAGTCTCTCTCTACGCGGACGATATTCTTTTGTATCTCGCTTCCCCGCGTGAATCGTTGATTGTGTTAGTGGATGTACTGTATTCCTTTGGCCGTAACTCAGGCCTAGTCATCAACTGGGCTAAGTCCTGTGTATATGTCCTCTCAGGGGAGGCTCCTATCCTCCCGCGGGGTTGTCCTATCCAGGTTGCTCAACAGGGATTTAAGTATCTGGGTATTTTCATTACCCTGGACTCTGCGGCCCGATACACGCGGAACCTACTCCCCCCCCTCCAACGTTTGAAGGCGGATGTGGCGCGTTGGAGGCGCTTGCCGCTCTCGCCGCTCGGCCGGGCAGCGCTGTTTAAGATGATGTCGTTGCCACGGTTTTTATATGCCTTACAAAACACGATGGATGTTGTTCCGGCTAGTTACTTTCGAGAGGTGGAGGGTCTGCAACGCCAACTGTTTTGGGATGGGAGGCCGCGGATCGCCCTCGCGAAGCTGACGCTCCCGTGGTATGATGGGGGGGGGTCGCCCTCCCTGACATCAAACGTTATTACTGGGCCTCCCAGCTGGCCGCGATAAACCATGGGCTTTATGGGCCCGCCCTTAATCCGGCCTTTGAAATGGACAAATTGCTGTTGCCGGGTGGCGACTACAATCGTGCGCTCTACTCTAGATCGCTCGACGCACGCTTGACGGGTCCGACGCGGGTCGCGGTACGGGTGTGGTATGCGGCAAACTCGGCGATGGGGTGGAAGGATCGGTTGACCCGGGCGACGCCATTGTATGCCTCTGAGCGACTGGGTTGTTTGTGGACGACGAAAGGCTTCGAGAAGTGGGACACGATTGGCATCAGTAGGGTTGGCGATCTTTGGACGAAGAGGGGATTTAAAACGTTTGATGTGCTGAAAGCGGAATACCAGTTGCATGATAGGGAGTACTTCCGGTATGTACAGGTTCGTCACGCGTTGTGTTCCGTATTCCCGGAGGTCGCGTCCATCCCGGAGTGCTCCCCTTTGGAAGATAGAGTGCTAGACGGGCATGTACCGGATGGCACTATCTCATTGATCTATAAAAAAGCTCATCAACGATCGATCGGGACTGTTGACCGCCCTTCGTGAGGCATGGTTCGCTGATGGACTGGAGCTGGACGACGAGGATTGGGTATCTGTGGTGGCCTCCCCGAAAGAGGTGGCCATACCGGCCCGCCTTCGTTTCATCCAGCTCAAAATACTCCACAGAGTCTATGTTACGGGACCAGGCCTGATGCGTATGGGATATGCGGTGGATGGGATGTGTAAGCGTGGGTGTGGCTTGTTAGGGACCTTCTTCCACATTTTGTGGGAATGTCCGGAGGTGGCTCGATTCTGGCGCGGTGTGCATGCGGTGTTGCAAGCGGTCACGCATGTTGCGCTGTTTCCCGAGGCCAGGAGGTGTTTATTGAATGTGTGGGAGCCGACTGATTACACGGTGACGCAAACGTGGTGGGTGACATTGGGATATATGGTGGCCAAGCGTGACATAGCACAATTGTGGGGCTCCCAGAGGTCACCCACGATTTCGGTATGGAAGGAAAACATGGATTGGTGTATGTTCCGAGAAAAGGTGGTGTATGTAGGGGTGGGCGGAATTTGCGTAATCGCGTTACGCAAATCTCCGCGAAACGGTAAAAAATCTCCGCGAACATGCAGAAATTCCGCGAACACGCGGAATTGCTTTTTCGCGATGCTTTTTTCCTGTTCACAGTTGCTGTTTGCGTGCTCGGGGAGAAATATCTCGCGAACACGCATTTTGAGAACGCGAACAAGAACAAATTTCGCGAAGTCGCGGAAAGCAGAATTTTGGGCAATTTCGCGTTCTCCGCGGAACGCGAAATTACCGAAATTCCGCAAATTCCGCGAGCGGAACGGAATTTACTGCCCAGGCCTAGGTGTATGTGGCGAGAGGCAAGCCTGGGAAATGGGTAAAGGTGTGGGGCCCCCGGAACTCCTATCGCGGCGGGATTTGTACCCCGCCACTGATGCCCGACTTGGCGGCGGCCCTGACTCCCTAGTCTGTACGTTCCCTTGATTTTGTGTTATCGTGACCACTTTGTCTCTGCCCTTGCCCTTCCCTCCCTCCTATTCTTGTAGGTTGGTAGGGCCCTCCCGAGGGGAGCACATAATGTTGCCTAGACTTTTGCCGCCTTGTGGGTTTGTTTTTCGTTTTTCATTTAAAATGAAACCGCCAATTGCGATGATTGGGCAATGTAGCCGCAAGTGACATCTTTGATCTGTGGGACTCTTACTGCTTGCCGCTTGTGTTTATAAATGTGTTTTATGGTCTCACTGTTTACTAGCGGCCGGCCTTAAGGTTGTAGGCCCATACTTGTATATCTATTGAACTTTGTAATAAAGGTTTCAAAAAAAAAAAAAAAAAGAAAATGGACTAGTTATGAGAATTGACAAAATAATTCCACCTTTTGCTCTGAGAAACACCATCATGGAGATTGCTCATGAGGGGCACCTGGGGATTTCTTTCACTAGGAGACGAATTAGGGAGGCATTTTGGTGGCCCGGAATAGATTCCTCTGTTGAGCACTTCATACGTGAGTGTAGTGAGTGTTCGAATAGTGATAAATCAGTTGTTCCTTTGCAGCTTGAATCTCACCCAGTTGATTTTCCTGTTGGTCCATGTAGGAAATTGGGTCTAGATATCATTGGTCCATTTCATGTCTCAATTGGAATAATGCCTTACAATCCATTTTACTAGCATATAGGACTTCTCCCAATTCAGTCACCTTGGCTAGTCCATTTGAACTTTTGAGGGGACGTAAACCAAGTACCAGTTTAGTTCCGTGTTGGTTAAAAAAAGGTTTAGATGACAATAAATTGACTGCAATTGACTTTGATGTAGTTAAACAAAGAGTCCATGTGTACAAAAAAAAAATGAAACAGGTCATGGATAAGAAGAGAGGATCTGGAAGCAAACAAAAAATTGTTATTGGTGATCTTGTTCGTTTGAAAAGAAAAGAACATTTTCCAAAAGGTTCTCAATGTTGGTCAGATCCAAAGAAAGTTATAGAAGTGTTTAACAGTGCGGTAAGAATAGAGGGAGGAAGTGTTTGGAATTTGAACAGGATATCTTTGTTTAAGGGCGTTTCCAATTTTCCTAAGAATTCTAGCAAGAATACATGTTTGGATGATGTACATAATGATGTTTCTTCTAGACAAGATCCTGGTTGCTCCATTCAGGACGGTGATTCTTCAAGGAGGAAACGCGAACATCACTGTCCTGAGAGATTCAAAGATTATGTGATGGATTAGTACGTAAAAAAAAAGGGGGAAGATGTGTTACATAAACTTTACTGGTGTGAGTGTGGTTTCCACGAGCGCTTGCATTTCCGCGCTCGTGGGAATCATGCCGGGTGTTTGGTTTCAAGAGAGGATTCTAGAGTGGGAGTGGATCGGTGTTGCGGTTGGGGGGCATTAATGTAACGGACCCAGACTGATGAACATGGATTAAACCTTCCTGCATATCCTGATTTCTCTCGTCAGTTATTTATCTTGAAAGGACCTCAATTTTCCACACAAACAGCATAGGCAGTGCTTAATTCTCCTCTTCCATTCCTCAAGCATGACCCATCCACAAACAACTCGCAATCAGAATCCTCCAGAGGATCTTCCTCGATGTCGGGCCTAGGCTTAGTGTACAACTCAGTCACATCCAGACAATCAAGGTCTGCTTCCTCCTGTACTTCCTCACAACGAGAATTTGGCAACAGAGTTGCTGGATTAACTATAGTAAACCTGATCACAGTCACATTTTCAGCACCTAGAATCACTCTCTCATATTTAGTCAGCCAACTAGAGGTGAGGTACTGAGTTCCCATTCATGTCAAAAGAATCTCAACAGAATGTGGCATGTACACCTTATCTGGGTAACCCATTACAATCGATTCACTCTGTTCCAAATCATGCATGTAGCTGCCACTGCTTTCAAACATCCAGGTATTGCTGTTGCTACCGTATCCAAAGATGCAGAAATATATGCTACTGGATGTCAGGCCATTCCATGTTTCTGGGTTAGGACTGAGAGTGCACACACATCTCTCTCACAGCAGTACAATGTAAATTCTTTAGTATAGTCTGGAATTCACAGAGCGGGTTCTCTACAAAGTCTGTTTCTCAATTCTATGAAGCATTCAGGTCAATTTCTGCAAAAGTTTAGCAATCAGTGAAAAACCACATATCCACTGGCGACAATATCCAACCATTCCCAAAAACATTCATACTTCTTTCTGAGTGGTGGGTGGTTTCATCTGTTTTATTATGCAGATTCTTTTTGGGGTTACTTTTCTAACTCCCTTTTCAATTTTATGTCCAAGGTATTGCACTTTTTGTTTACAAAGTTGCAATTTTGCTGGGGACACCTTGTGTCCTATACTCGCTAAATGGTTCAATGGTATTTGTTACACGTGCCTCTCGTGTCTTTGATGCCACCAGTAGGTCATCAATGTATTGAACCAAAACTGATTTGTCTGGCAAGATTAAAGTCTCTAGGCATTTTTTCAAGATCTGATTAAAGTTTGAGAGGCTTTCACTGTACCCTTGAGAGACTCTGCACCATCCCAAAACACGGTCTCCAAACCTGAAAGCATCAAATACTGGCTATCCGGATGCAAGCGAATCGAGAAAAATGCTTGGCACAAATCAATCACTGTTTATCATTCTGCATCACATGGAATTTGGTAAAGAATCACTGCTGGATTTGGCACTACTGGATAGCAAGGCATTACAATTTTATTTATTTTGCGCAAATCCTGTACTATCCCGTACATTCCATTGGGAGGAAGGAAATATACATTTTTTGCTTGATTAATTAAAATCTTTGCAAATACATAACAAAAAGATTACTATGTACACAAATTATTAAGCTTACAAACAACACTAAAAGGATCATCAGTAAAAATATTCCCAGTTTGTGCAATTGGCTGTTCTGTAAGACAATACACATAAATACTTATACTTCAAATAGTGCTGAGCATTGCAATAACTACCATTGATTTACATGCCACATGACACAGCATAACCAAGCCCATTGTTCAAACTATTGGGCATTATTAATTTAAAATGCTAGTGCAACTATAGGAAGGTATTAAGTTCATTTAACATATAAAAATCGTTTTCTTGACCTTTAGGCAATAAATAAAAGTGCTGGTACAACTATAAAGTGTTATTTTATGTATTTATTTTTAAAATTTGTATCCTCATATGCCTCAAGAAAAGATAACCAGATTCCATTTGCACACCTAACTGGAAGTAACTGTGACCCTCTGTGCTTGCGTGCTGGAAAAACCGGAAAAAGGGAGGGGAGGGAAGGATGATCTGCTCCGAGACTTTATGGCCCAGATTTTTTGAGAGCGTCACGACTCACCTCCACCTTCCCGCTTTTCCCTCCACTGCATTCCCCCAAGCGCCTGAGCACTGATTGGGAAGCATCAATGGAGAAATACCAGGGTAGCTGGACGAGGCTTAGCAGACGTAATCATCGGATATTAGTAAATGTTTTGCTGATCGCACCACTCCAAAGCAGGAGACCAGAAATGATGATTCTTAAAAGCTCTCATATCTAACCCAGCCACATATTTGATAGAATGCACCCAGTCAGAGAATTTGGGAGGAGATGCAGCTATCCATTGCTTACAGATCTCTCTGCGTGCCAGTAGCATGGTGTAAAAGAACAGCTTAGAATTATTCTCTGTGACCTTTTCCAAGGAGTCCACACAACCAAAGATAACCGTCAAGATGCTTACCTTAATATCGATGTCTAGCATCTTGGACAGAGCACTACTCACGTCTTTCCAAAATAACTGGATCTCAGGACATTCCAGAAACATGTGTACATCGTCTTCTTTCAGGCCCCCGCACTTAGGGCATGCCACATCACCTCCTCTTCCAAACTTTGACAGCCTCTGTGGTGTCCAATAGGCTCTATGGATGGAGAAAAGGTGATTTCTTCTTAGATGCGCAGATTTAATTGTTTTAAAAAGCATAGACATTGATACTTGCCACTTATTTTCCAGCGAGGGCCCCGGCAAGCATCTTCCCCATAGCTCTGTTGGAAGAGTAAAAGCTCCATCTTCCAATTCAACCATCAGCCAATAGATCATAGCCAGCTCCTTTTTAATAGTTACTTCTTTCATAAGTGTATCTTCCAGATCATTCTGTTTTCCTATCGCAGTGGTAGGATCTTGAAACCAGCTTTGTATTTGGATATACTTGAATTTGGATACCTGTTGGTTCGATAGCTGATTGCAAGTATCCCAGCTTATTAATTGTGCTTCAGGCGAAATATGGTTCCATCTTGTTAGGCCTGCCTCTTTCAATGGTCTGGCTAGGATATCTTTAGCCCAGCCCGGTGAGCCTGGTGAGTCCCAGATGGGAGCCATGGAGCTATAATATGGTATCTTCAGAGCCTTTCTGACCCTATACCAAGTCTCTGCCAGGCCTTTCAAGCCTGACTTTCTTAAAGTATTTGGGGTCAGCGTATTTGAACAGAAAACCCTGGCTGGCTCCAGACTCCTGTCTTGCCATAGTATCTAACAGCCTTCCAAGTTCCGATATTGTAGGAGTGTTAAAAAGCATTTTTCCATTTTTTAGTAGGAATGCCCATGAATAAAATAGTAAATCTGGCAATGCTAAACCACCTTTATCGACCCTTCGTCTCAATTTCTTCCAGGCTATTCTTGGGCCTTTACTTGCCCAAATAAAAGTACTTATTTGGCCCTGCAGTTTTTTAAGTGCTTCTTTTTCAAATGCTAGGGGGATAGTATCAAACAGAAAAGATAGTTTTGGGAGCACCATCATTTTTATTAAATTGACTCGGCCGAGCAAAGTAAGTTGAAGGTGTGCCCAGATTTTTAAAAGCCCATTAATCTCTTTCTTTGCCTTCTCGAAATTCATTTTTGTTAGTTTAGAAAGATCTTGCGGAATCAAGACTCCCAGGTATCTCATTACCTCCTTTTGAACACCTTCCCCCACTTCTAAGTTCCAGGACATAATTTCCGTCTTACTTCTATTTACATCATAGCCCGATGCCTTCCCACAATCCTTTGTTAGTGCGTTAATACTACCCATAGTTTTATGCAAGTTAGTTGTATAAATAAGAATGTCATCTGCATAGAGGCCCAATTTCTTATTCCAGCCTTGGAAGTGGAAAGGTACGATCTCAGAATCTTCCCTGATTCTTCTGGCCAGAAGCTCTATATACAGATTGAACAGAAGCGGCGATAGGGGACACCCCTGCCTAGTACCTCTGCTAATGAAAATTGGGTCTGTTAAAGAGCCATTAATCAGTAATCTGGCTTTTGGCAGACTATATATAGCTTCCAATATTCTACAGCAGTTTAAACCCAGGTTTGCTGAACTTGCCGCTGCTTGTAGGAAGACCCAATTAACTCGATCAAAAGCCTTAGTGGCATCTAAAGCAATTACCGCTAGTGGAAGCGCATAGGTAGATGCAAGGTCTATTGAACCTATCAGTGAGTGGGTTAATTCCTTTAGGTACCTTCCACAAATAAAGCCTTTTTTGTCTGTGTGGATCAACTCTGCCATAGGACCATTCAATCTATCAGCCAATATTTTTGTGAAGAGCTTGTAGTCACAATTTAATAAAGAAATTGGCCGATATGAGTCGCAATTTATTGGATTTTTTCCAGACTTTAGAATCAAGGAGATATTAGCCTCGTTCCATGCAGCTGGCATTTCAGCGCCATTAATAAAAAGATCATTAAAAATCTCTAAAAGGAAGGGTGTTAGTGTGTTCGCCAAAGCTTTATAAACCTCAGAGGGTAACCCGTCCGGACCCGGGGCTTTGGCTTTCTTTCCTTGTCGTAATGCAAGCTCAACTTCCCCTTCCTTAATCTCTTGATTCAAAATCCTAGATTTGTCGGCTGAAATCTTTAAACCTTGGGATAGCCATACTTGAACCTCTTCCTGAGTGGGTTTTAGATCTTCATGGTACACCTTACTATAGTGTTTATGAAAAACTTGTTCGATCTCCTCGTTGTTAGTGATAAGGGCACCTGTACAGTCACTTTGGATCTGGTCAATCCTGTTCCTCACCTGTTCTTTTTTTGCTTTCCAGGCCAACAGCTTGCTACAGCCTTCACTGTATTCAAAGTGGGCTAACTTGCTAGCTTCCCATTTTTTTCTGACTCTATCCTGTAAAATTGTTGACATTTTAGATTTTTCTCTCAGTACCTCTTGGAGAAGAATTCCCCGGACTTCTTCCTCTATCTTAGGGTCAGAGAGAACTTTCTCTAGGGACTGAACCTTTTCCTCAATTACTGACACATGTTTATGATAGTTGCGCCTCTTCTCAGCTGCTAGTGCACCTAACCTGCCTCTCGAGAAGGCTTTGTAGGCATTCCAGATTACACCAGATGTGGCTTAGCCCTTATTAAACAGGAAGAACTCTTCCGTTTCTCTAGCGAGTGTGGCCACCATATCATCATCCGGTAAAATCGTACGATCTAACATCCATCTTGATTGGGAAACTTTCTCATATAAATCTAAATGTAGAAGCACTGCCGAATAATCTGACAGATGGGCACCCACGTGCTCGACCTTTTGAATCCACATAGTTAAGCTACTGTCGGTGAGGAAATAATCTATCCTAGACTGATGTCTGTATTTATGATTGTGAAATGTGAAACCTTTTTTTTTTATTCCGGCCTTCAGCCTCCAGATATCTTGCAGTCCCAGCTGTGTCATAGCTTGTTTGATGAGCATTGACATTTTTGGGTTGACACAGGCTCTACTACCAGAAGACCTATCTAGAGTACGATCCAAAACAGCATTAAAGTCACCGGCCAAAATGATTGGGTCAGAGGAGTCCACCAATTCTGTTACTAATTCTCCTAAAGGAGAGACATCATCCTGATTAGGGCCATAATATCCCGCTAACGTGAAAGGGTAACCTAAGACCTTTGCCTTCACCACTAACCATCTACCTGCTTTATCTGAAATATGTGCCCCGAACACCACTTGCGACCCTTTTTTAACAAGAATCGCCACCCCCTTAGTGAGAGCCGAACTGAGATGGACAGACTACTTCGGAGATCAAACCTTGGCTTCTAAAGAGGTCTAAACTAAGCCTGGGCAAAGCACTACGCTACGCTCGCGTAGTTTGCGAAGTTCGCGCTACTTCGCACTACGCGAATTGCACGTAGCACAGTGCGAACACGCGTAGCGTAGTGTTGCGCAGTGCTGCGGTCATTTTATGCTTGCTCGCGGTCCTCAACGTCAAGTTGGCGACCGCGAGCAAGCAAAATGACATCCCGGCGAGACTTTTTCCTTGTTCGCGATCAGCAACATCAAGTTGGCGATCGCGAGCATGGAAAATAAACCTCCTGGCGAGATTCCCAACGCAAGGAGGTCAGGTTTCTCATTGCGAGTGGTCGCGTATGCTCGCGACCGCTCGCGATGAGAAACTACCAGTTCGCGTTGAGAAAGCTGCCGCTCGAGTAAAAATCTACTCGAGCAGCAGAAAACTACAGCTCGCACTGTGCAAGATGCCATTTTCAATGATTGCACAGTGCCGGTTGCTTGTCCGCACTGTGGAATCATTGAAAACGACATCTGGCACAGTGCGAACAAGGTACTACGCAGTTCGCGAAGTGCTACGAGTAGCTCGCGTAGTGCGAACTGCACTTTGCGTAGCTTCGCGAAGTGCTACTTCGCGAACTACGCCCAGGGTTAGTCTAAACCCTCCTTCTCTGATAGATGGGTCTCTTGTAATATAATGATCTGGGCTGGGCAATCTCTTAAATACTGTAGGATTTTATGTCTCCTCCCTCGTACCCTAAGGCCATTTACATTCCATGATAGAACTCTTATTACGGCCTTGCTTCTCTCAGTCATTCGTTTTCATATTTTTTAGAATCGTACAGAGGCGATGAAAAAATTAAAAATAAATAATAGGTGTTAAGAATATTTTCAGAGGCTCTAGAGGATCTTTTTTTTTCTTTTTTCCCATTGCTCCCCACCCTGTGTCCCCACCTACCTTCCCACTCCATGGAAACCCCCCCCTACTTCTACATGGCTCAAGACCATATGAGTGCCCCCCCTCTTAAAGCGTCCACAGTAAAAACAAAATGTGTTTTTTTTTTTTTAATTAGTTGGTTAGATTATATTCATGGCTTTTTTTTTTCCACCTTAATCTCTAGTTCGCAAAAAAAAAAGTTCACCTTTCTTTTTTTGGCGGCCAGTGAGTAACCGGTCGCGGGTGAGCTCCCGGGAAAAGCGCCCCCGGTAACCAAATTAATCAATACCCATGATGAAGGAGCTTTAATTTTTCTGAATTTTTTTCCCTCGCTGAAAAGAAGGGAGCGAAAGAACGCCTGGATAACTTAGCGGCACCACATACCTTGCTTGTGAGCTCCGGCTGTCCTTTGTTTGACGGGACCGTCTTACACGCGTCGCGGAGGGGACGTCCCGAGTGAAGGGAGATCATCGGAGGCTTGGGTCCTGAGCCTCGAGGTGGCTTGGAGTGCTTGGAGTGCGCCCAGGCTCAGTAACTCGTGTGCACTTCTCTCCGTGAGCAACACGGCGCCGGAGCGGGCCTGGTGCAGAGCGGCCCTGGAGCTCCAAAAAGGGAGAGGAGCGGCAGCGAGAATCTCCTTCCGGGAAGGGGGAGGCAGAGGGGGCTTCCCCCGGAAGGAGTCTAACGGCGATTTGCAGCGGGGAGAGGAGGCACCAACGAGGGACAGCCGTGTGTCTCTTGGGAGATGAGGGATCCACGAAGAGGAGATTACAGCGCCCCCACAGAAGGGTTACCCCAATACAGTAAGGAGAGGTAGGAAAAAAGCATTTATTGGAAACAAGGCGGAGGGGGCACCTATATATGCCCTCCGAAGTCTGACAGAAACCCCTGGAGACAGGGCAGAGGGCGAATCCTTGAGCAGTAGTGAGCTCTTTACTGGACAGAAGAGTAGGCAGAAAGGCATTAAGAAGGAAGGAGGTGACAGAAGTGACAGAAGTGAAAAGAAAATAGAGGAGAACGAGCAGAGGAGGGCTGGAGAGAAGGCTGAAAAAACAGAGAAGGAGAAGGAGATAAGAACAGAGGTCCCTTAGATCCGGTGTACTGTAGTTAAAAATATATTACCTTCTGATATAAAATTGAGACACAAAAAGTCCTTACCAAGATCCCTAAAAAATAGCTTGCTAGACCCTAAAGTTAAAATCACCCCCTCTCTTAAAACCTTTTTTAGAGTTTTGCCTAAGGTATTAATTCTGGGGGAAAGCACAATGGCAGGTTTAAATAATTCTCTAGTCACTGGGAAGCAGCTTACCTCTCCGGAAGCCTTCCCAGACTTTCCAGTCCGAATGGTTAACGAAGCATGCATCCCAGAAACTAATGCTAGTAACAACCCAGAAAAATTAGGAACAAAACTCGTCGAGACTCCTATACTGGTAGATAAAGAAGATATATCAGTGGGAGCACTTCTAGCAGGTTTGACGGCCGAAATTAAGAACAGATTCGAAATATCAGAATCTAACCAGTCTGAGATAAAAAAAGGCCTGCGAGGTCATGGAGAGGAAGATAGATGATCTTAGTAGCAGAACATCCTCATTGGAGGAAGAGGTCAAGGAACTTAGAGAGACGGTGCAGGGTAATTGTGCCGAAATTGTGAAATTGAAGACCGTGGAAAAAGAGAATATGGACAGAGTTGAGAGGTTAGAAAATTTCCAGAGACAAAACAATCTAAAAATCCTGAAGGTGCCTGAATGCAGAGAGGGTGATGATATTAAATCATACGTTGTGAAACTTATTAAGAATAAGCTCCAATTAGAGGAGTCGGAAGAAGATTTAGCTAAGGATATACAACGTGTCCACAGAGACCCTTTAGACTTAATGTAAACAGGTCTAAGCCCTGGAAAATCCTATTAAACTTTCTAACTTACTCGTTAAAAAGAGAAAATCCTCTCCAAGGCTCTGGGGGTGAAATCAATTGAGGAAGATGGGTCCAGATACGAGATAAGATCGGATGTCTCTGTTACCACCTCCAACAGGCAATGGGAGATGGGGCAAAGGATTGAGAGCTTAAAACGCTTTGGTGCTTCAGTTCAGTTAAGTTTTCCAGCCTACTTAAAAGTCATGCTGAATAATAAAATGCATATTTTTTATTCTGTGGATAAGCTGGATGACTTTATCAAAAGTTTCCAATCAGGTAGTTAGCCTCTTCCCCTCTTTTACTTTAAACCATTAACTTTGATATAAGCACTATATTATAAAAGGAAAAAGGAAAAAAAAGGAGGGAAAAAAGGAGGGAAAAAAAAAACTATAAAGTGTTATTATTCATTTTTGATTTTTGGCGACTCCCTTCTGATGCCCTTGTACTCTTATTTTTAACATGCTTCAGATAACGACACATTTTTGAGTCTCTTGGTTGCCGACTCAATCTTTTTGTTAGCCGACAACTGAACGTCAACAGGGGTGAAGCAAAGCTTCACTGCCTGCCTGCAGGACCAGGTGCCATATTACCTGAAAAAGGGACGTAACACGGTGCATCTTATATCCTTTAAGTTGGGACAGTTACAGATTACATGAATAATGTCCTCCTTCCTGCTTCCGAATAGACGGCAAGTCAGTGTAACTCCTCTTCTTTCCCATGGTGGGAGGTGGAGATTAATTGCAATTATCCCCAATCGCAGCTTTAGAAAATTTTCCTTCATTCTTATTTTGACTCCTGCACTCAAGTAGGATTGGGGTTTGAGCATTGCGTAATCACTGAGCACTATCCAGCCGTGTGCCTTTTTAGTAAGAATTGCTTTGTCTTCTAAAACAGATAACATGGACGTTGTATTTTTCACTGCTTTTTTGAAGGAAAGAGGATCTGTTGGTAGGGCCCAGAGTTCAGACAGACCCAGTAGCTCAATGGAGTCTAACAGGTAATCCCTGGCTGAGCATTTTCCTTGACGAAGTAAGGCATTCCAGTGGTGTGAGTTTAGGGATCCTGCCTCTGCACTTTGGATTTTATGCCAACTTTTTACATAAGCACTCCTTCTTTCCACCGTTTGTCCCTGGATCCCAAATTCCAGCCGTATTTGAGCAGGGGAGACATATTTTGGAAGATGGAAAATTGCTCTATAAGAATTGTCTATTACTACGTCTAGGACTGCCAGGTCTTTGCCTTTAAGAGCCTCACTCCCATATGTTAGTGTCAGCAGCACTTTGGCCCGCAGAACCTGTTGGAAGGGATCAAGCGTGACGTCAGGAAGCCGTCTCTTCAATGACTTCAGTGCTAAACAAGTGTAGTTCCCTTCCTCCGCATGGACTCTAGCTGAGGTTTAAAGGAGCTTTTATGGTCCATTAATATTCCCAGATATTTATAACTCATTACCCGATCCAAACGTTGGCCACCTAGGAACCAGCTGTTATTCTTCTTTTTATGATAGTTAACTGCCATAATTTTAGTTTTCTTGAGATTTATTTGGAGGGCGTTCCGATGTGAGAAACTACTTGTCATATTTGAAAGATGCTGAAGACCAATGGTAGTCCGACTAATCAAAATCAGGTCATCAGCATATAGCAGGTTTGACAATAACTTGTTTCCCAATTTTGGAGCATGGGATATGCAGCTATCCAGGTCTCCTGGGAAATCAGCTAAAAAGAGGTTAAAAAGAAGCAACGCAAGGACACACCCCTGCTTGAGGCCTTTCGACATCATGATTCATTTTGAGATATGTGTCCCAGCGCCTATTTAATCCTGATCCAGGTATCTGTGTGTAACTGTTAAGGCCAATCCAAGAGTGAATTAGGTAGACCCCAGCTTTCAAGTTTTCCCCAGAGTTTGGCTCTGATCGAAGGCGGCTGTATAGTCAATAAAACAAAGGAAGAGGGGGGTTTTTGATTCCTTAGCTGCATCCATTAACAGTGTTAGGGCCAAGATGTTAGTTGTTGTTCCTTGGCCAGTTTGATTGGTAGGAATGATGGAGTTTTCTGAGGCCCAAGAAGTTAACTCATCCAAAATTGTTCCTGCGTAATATTTTGCATCTACGTCGATAAGGGCGATTAGTCGATAGCTTTTTGGATCGTTTCTATTGCCCTGTTTAAAAATAGGACTGATAATTGATCCTTTCCGGGATGGTGGCAGTAGAGTTTATGCCCTTAAATACTGGTAATAAAGCCTTGCTCCAGAAGTTGTCGTCATGTTTATAGAACGTCGGAGGGATGCCATTGGGGCCAGTGGCACCCATAGCTCTACCCCTGGCTATCAGACATTTTATCTGTTTTTCCATGGGTGCATACCATTCCTCATTAATGGAGGCTAATGAATCTAACTCGGCGGCCAGGAGGATCCCCTGTTGTTTATGGATATTAGAACTATCGGCCGATTGATCTTTGTTAGTGTGATTTTGTGTTACTTCTACCCTGTTGGGGGGTTCACTATCCGTTGTCGCAGTACCCGTTTCCTTCTTCGATTCCGCTTCCTTTTGCCTATTGTTGTTGAAATGGGCTGAGAGATAATCTACCCAAGCGGCCCCAGTTATATTGGAGCTTATTCCTGGATGGTTCGGTCGCTCTATCTTGTGGATCGTTTGCCAAAACTTAGCGCTGTTTTTTTGCTTGGCATCATGCAGTAACTTGGCCCACAGTTCATCATTCTTTAATCTTATTTATCTCCACTTCCTCCTTTTCAGTAATACCTTCATATGCCGAAGGGTGGACTGCAAGTCCAAGTTCCCTGGTGTTTTTCGAAGTTATCTCAGTGTTTGACTTATGGTGCGTTTTAGACTCTTTGATTCTGGGCTGCATTTCACTTTTGTTAGATCATCTTGCAACTTATTTTATTTATTTATTTATTTAAGATGTTTTAAATAGCGCTAGCTCCACCCAGGGGTATCAGAGCGCTTTCCATTTGCATAAAAATTATTTAGGGAAAGAAACAGAACAATTGATATAAAATGAAGCAATTATACATGGTGGAGTAAAAGAGTCAATTGAGCAATACAGACAATAACAGTAAAAAGTGCATAAGGGTAGGTTCAGTGGTCATAATAACGCAGGAGGGATTAGGTATGTGAGAAGGAGAGGGAGGGGAAAAGTTAGGATGGGAAAAGAGGGAAATAGGGTGGGGGGTCAGGATGGGGAAGTGTGAGGAGCAAGGGGGAAAGCAGAAGTGTTTAAGGGAGATGTGGTGGGTAGAACAAGTATGGTAGGAGAGGGATTAAGTACCCCAATATTTGTTGAGCAGGTGTATTTTAAGGCCTTTTTTGAAACTGATATAGGAAGGGGTACATCGTAGATCTTTGGGGAGGGCATTCCAAATGCTGGGGGCCTTTCCAGAGTAGGAGCGTGACTGAGAGGCTTTTTTTTTAATAGCGGGGGGATGAGAAGAAGAGAGTTTGTGCTTCTCAACGTCCGGGCGCAGCCTGCTTTAGTGAGTTTGTTGTAAATTGGTGTCTTTTGATAAATGGCTTTGTGTGTAATGCAGGCAATTTTATAGGAGGATCTGCCTTTAATGGGAAGCCATTTGAGGTCCTTCAGGGCAGGTGAGATGTGTTCAGAACGCTTACAGTCAGTTGTTAGCCTGGCCGCTAAGTGGAGGACAAATTTGAGGGGGGCTAGGTGAACTTTGGGTGTTCAGGAGAGTAAAGCGTTTCCGTAGTCAATCTTTGAAAGGACTAGAGATTGGATAACCAATTTGAAATCTTCCGCTGGAATGAAAGGTTTTATTTTATTGAGATGCCGGAGTGTGAAGAGTGCTCCTTTTGCCGAGTTTTTTATATGGGTATTGAGCGCAAGCTTACTGTTGATGGTGATGCCAAGAGATTTAACTGATTCGGCAAGGGAGAGAGAGCAGTTAAGGGCATTAAGGTCAGCGATCCATGCTTGAATGGGGAGAGGGTTGTTTTTGGGAGAGAAGAGAATGATTTCAGTTTTGTTTGGATTACGTTTGAGATGGTTGGTGAAAAACCAGGATTGAATCTTGGATAGGGCTGTGTTGAGTTGTGTACGATATCAGAGTGGGATTTGATTTTATAGTACAGTTGGGTGTCGTCAGCATACAGGTGGTAGTTAATTTTGGCTTGTTTAAGTATGAGGGTGAGGGGTTCCATGAAGAGGTTGAAGAGGGCAGGAGAGAGGATAGATCCTTGGGATACACCGAGGGAGACAGATGTGGGGCTGGAGAGGCATTTTTGAATTTTGATTTGTTGGGTTCTATGTTGAAAGTAGGAGGTGAACCACATTAAGGCCGAAACGATCTTTGAGTGCATTGAGCAAGGTTGAATGGTTAACTGTGTCAAATGCAGCAGTGAGTTCGAGAAGGATGAGTATGCAAGATTCACCCTTATCCAGGGCGAGGTGGATGTCATCGACAATGTTAAGCAGTGCAGTTTCAGTGCTGCAACCTTTGCGGATGCCGGATTGTAGGGGGTCAAGCAGGTTGTACGTGTCAATGTGCTTATCCAATTGAAATAGGGCGTATTTTTCAAGGGCTTTGAAGAGTAGGAGGAGGTTGGAGATAGGGCGGAGGTTGTTAGGGTCATTAGGATCGGCCTTGGGGTTTTTAGGGATGGGCTTGATTTGTCCGAGTTGGAGGGAGATAGGGACACATCCAGTAGAAAGGGAGGTGTTAATGATATTGGTCCAATAATGGACAATGACGTGCTTTAGATCTTGAGTGAGAGTGGATGGGAGTGGGTCTTTTGTGTGAGAGGACGGTTTTAGATTGGATATGATGTTAAAGACTTCTAGTTCGGAAACAGGGTGAAAATTCTGCCAGGAGGCATTATTTTTAAGCAGTGGGTTGGTGAGGTATGGTTCAGGAGGGGTAGATGAGTGAGGGTGTAAGGAAGAGATAGAGGGTGGAATCAGGGGCAAGTGTGGTGTTAGAGTAGTATTCAGAGGACATTGGGGGGTGGGAGGGAGCTGGGTTACAAGGAAGGATTGATCAATCTTGGCAATTTTTTCGGAGAAAAAGTTAGCAATTTCTTCACATTTGCTTGTGGAGGCCATCAGGTTGGGGGGTGCAGGGGAGGATTGGTTTCTCATGATATTGAACAGTTCTCTGGGCCTGTTCTTGGCACGGGAGAGTTGCAAGCGAAAGAAAGATGCCTTTTTGGAGAAAATGTGTTTTTTGTAGGTGGATTTAGCGGTTCTAAGGAGGGCCAGATGGGAGGGAGAAGGGTGTTGTCGCCATGTTCTTTCAGCAAGTCTAAGTGAGCGTCTTTCCTTGTTGAGGTCAGAGGTAAACCATGATTTGGAGGGGACATTTTTTTGCTTTTTAAGTTTGAGCAGGGCAAGTTGATCTAAGACCTCAACGATAGTTTTGTTAAAGTGCTCAGTAAGTTCGTTTGCATTGAGAGAGGGTTGGATGACATGGAATTGGGTTTGAAGTTTGGACTCCAGTGTGCCAGGAGGGATTTGCTTAAGATTTCTGGTCACAGTCGTGGCTTTATTGTTTTTAGCTAGGGTGGGCGGGGTTGGAGGGGAGATCATGAACAATATGAGGAGATGGTCAGACAAGTCGATAGGGATGATGTTGGATAGGGACGCCAAATCAGTGTTAGAAATGATGGCGTCAAGGGTGGCTCCTTTGGAGTGGGTAGGGGAGTGGCAAAGTTGTTTGAAGTCGATAGTCTCAAGAAGATTAGTGAGAAGGCTGATTGTGGGGTCCTCGGGTTCATTCCAGTGAAGGTTGAGATCTCCTAGGAAAAGGTTTTTGGAGTTAGAGAGTGACGATTGTGTGAGAAGGTCCCATAGTTCTTCGGCAAAGGGAATAGGCTCACCGGGTGGGTGGTAGATATTATGTAGTATTGGGGGGGGAGTTTTCATCTTAAGTTCGGCTCCAAGGTATTCAAAGATAGTGAAGCCTGTGTTCTTTACTAGGGAGAGTTGTAGTTCGTTTTTAAAGATAATTGCTAGACCACCCCCTGTTCTTTCAGATCTGTCTTTTCTGAGAATGTAGTAACCAGGGGGGGTGAGTAGGTCAAGGATAGGTGTTGAGTGATCTTTGAGCAAGGTTTCAGTGAGAAAGGCGATGTCAATATTGTCGTTAAGGATGGTTTCTGATATTTCGGTTGCATGTCGAACTGCCAAGCGGCAGTTCATGAGCATGCAGGACAGGGGTTTGGGGATGGTATTGGGGGAGGGTATAAGTGAATGGCTGTAAGTTGAGGGGGGAGTGTGGGAAAGCTGGGAGAAGAGTGGATTCTGCAAGTCCCAACAGGGATGTTGGAGTGAGGGAGGGATGGTTCATTAGGTGGGGACTTGTCAAGGAAGGAGTTGCAGAGGTCTGAGATGTCGGAAGCGGAGTAGTCCCTCAAGGTGCGAAGAGGTCTGTGTGTACGGCTGTGTAGAGGCGTGGTTGACCAACGCTTAGGATATGGGCGTTTTTGGGGTCTAGAGCATGGAGGGGAGGCCCAAGAGGGGCGGATTCTGGAGTTGAAAGATTTGAATTGATTGGAATCTGTTCTGAGTCGGGCAAGTTCTGTAACCAAGGTAGAGATATTGCAGTCAATGTTGCGAAGTGTCTGGATTAAGAGAGCAAGGAGGGGTGTGGTTGGTGCAGAAGTAGGGGAGGAGGTAGGGTCAGGGTTGGCCGTGGGAGGAGGTTTGTTGTTCGGCGAGGGTGAGTGGCTGGGGTGGGGGGATGAGGGTAGCACCAGGGATTGTGTGAGTGGGGGAGGTCAGGGGAAGGGCGGGAGGTGTGATCCGGAGTTGGGATAGAAGGAAGGGTGTGGCACAGGGTGGTGTAGTTATGGAGGTAGGAGATAGGGAGTGAGGAGAGGAAAGGTGGTACTGGGTGTGGGGAGACGCAGTATCAGAGTTGGGGGTAGGAGTGTAGTTTGGGGAGGGGGAGGAAGGGCTGTCAGGGATGTCGTATCCGGGGTTTAGCCTAGAGGTGAAGGAGGGGGTTTAAGAAGGGATTAGGGGTAGGAGGGGGGTGGTCATTAGGGGGCAGGGTAGTTTGGGGGATGGTATGTGAATTAGATGAGTTGTAGGGGGTAGATTCAAGAGAGGGAGTTAGAATAGAGGACAAAGAAAGGGGAGTATCATAAAGGACTGGAATGTCAAGAAGGAGCGGGGTAGGCATCGTTGAGGTGGGGGAGATCTCGGGGGAGTCTTGCGGTGAGCAGGTGGGGGTAGAGGAGTAGGAAATGACTCAAGGGGGGGTTCAGGAGAAGGTGATAGAATGGAGGTTGGAGAAAGGGGAGTGACATTGGGGTTAGGTATGACCGGAGGGAGAGGGGTTAGCGTCGCAGATTGTCTTAGTTTGGTCCCTATCCTAATTGCAAATATCCCACTGAAGGTCATAATAACATTTTCCCATGCTTTTACCGTTGGGACGGCGTATTCTTTTTCTCTCTCATGTAGGATTTTGACGGAGGCTGATAGTGCTTCAATATTGCTAAGATTGCACCTTATATGCTTTAGGTTAGAGATCTCTTTAGTTACAATGGGATTCCAAGCGTCTAGTATAACAGCCGGTCTCGCATTCAACAGCACTTCCTGCGGTAGGTGATCACTATGTGTGTTGTCATCTATTCTAAAAGTTGCTATTTTGTTGAACATAGCTAATGTTGTAAACGTAAAATCTAGATAAGAGGAAGTTTTTGAAGAGTGGAATGTGGCGACTGGGGGATTATCCTGCAAGAAGCGGCCGTTCAGTGCTCTTAAATTTAAGTGTTCTAATTCCTGTAGCAGATGTTTAGACCATCTTGTTGGTTTATTCATTTTAGCTCGGCCCTGATTCGGTATCCCCCATATTGCTGTGAGAGGGCTGTCATCTTGGCCTCACCCTAAAAGGTGTAAATTTAAATCACAAGCAATGATTATATGGTCGGTATCTTGCTCGTCCATAATCCTTTTTATTTTTTTTGTCAGCTCCTTTACAACTTTTTGTTTTGTTTGGGATGCACGTAGATGGTAATTATTATAACTTCTTGGGGCATATTGTTGAACTTGAACCGTGTTTGGTGGTGTGATTTTCGCCTCTAAGGAGTGTGTTTTGCCTATTGTAGTTATTGAAACTAACATCATTAACCCCCCCGAACGGCGACCAAAATTAGAGCCCTTTATGGTCGGAACGAAATAGGAGATGTGCCCCTGGAGCTCTAAGGCCTTATCAGCCATTGGGCTTTTTGATACCTATGATAGGTGAATTACAAGGACTGCTCATTATTTCCTTCATGATTTTTGTTCATTCATTTGGGTAATTACTGGTGCAATTCCTGCAATCATGTCTAGACTCATTTTATGTTATGGGGTGATGAGATACACAGCACCTTTTTTCACTGTTATCTGTATTGGATCTACCTTGTCCATTAGACCAATTTTCTTTCCTGTCAAATCCCACACATCTGAGTTTACTGTACCTTTTAATTCATCAGGCAGATTGTCTTCGGTGAGAAGTGAAAACAACTCATCCACTTCTGTTCCCAGTTTTGCTAGCATCATTTTAAACTCCACATCTTCATCTTGGGTTTGAAATGCAATTCTATCTGGGGTACAATAAATTGTGCAATTCATTTTGCACAGAAAATCTTTTCCCAAAAGATTTACCTGGCTTGAGTCACATACTACATGCATGTCTTTGAAGTTTCCAATATGAATTTCAATTAGATTTGAGACTGGTGTTCTAATATGTTTATTCGAAACACCTACAACCTGGTTAGTTTCTCCCGAGAGGGGTAGGTTTGGAATTTATGCTGCTCTCACAGTAGAACGGGTAGCACCAGTGTCCACTTAGAATGTAATATCATTCCGATCCACCTTTCCACCTTTCCATCAACAAATGGACCTGACTGATGCGCCAAGTATGCAGTCTTCCTCCCACCTCAGGCATCATCATTGAGAAGAGTCTGAATCAATTCCATTAATGAATTTTTTGCAATTTTTAAGCAATGGTTTATTGTTTTGTAAAGATTTTTATTAATCATGTACAAATAAATACATTACTTACTTACTTACATTACACTGCATCCAATACTGCTGACTAACACTTTGATTCTTACCAAGCGGGTCTCCTCCTTGATATACGGTGTTCACATTGTACCTTTGCACCTGAGCATTCACATTACTTTGTAGAGGAGTTTGCGGCACCTCTAACTATTGCGTAACTATCTGCTGCTGATTTACACCCAACTCATTCTGCATCTGTGGAATTAAATTTTGATTTCCCTCATTATTCTTTTTGTTTTTTCTACACTCATTCCTCTAATGTCCAAACTTTCCGCACGCATGACAAGGACCTTTCTTCATAGCTTCTTCTTTATTCATCCTACCTCTTCCTTTACCTCCACTGTAATTCTGCCCATTCTGATTCTGTCCATTTACTTGATTATTACTGTTTTCTTGTTGCTCTGCTACCTTCACTTGTGCCCACATCATTTTCTCCTTTAACATTTTATGCTTACTGCCAATTTAATCACTACAGTATTTGGCATAACAAAGTATTTTGTCCACTGTTTTGCTCTGCCGGCATATACAATGCTGCTGTATCAAACTGCTAATCTCAGGTCTCAATCCAAATACGAAAAGATACACAAAATGTACCATGTCCTTGTCACCAATATTTTCAAAACCACTATACTGTTTGAATACCTGAAGCAATCGTTCATAGTAGGCCTGAACTGACTCCTTTGGTTCCTGGGTCGTCCTGTCAATTTTAACCCAATCTGTTTCCTTTGGTGAAATTTTTCCTTTTAAGAAAGTATTTACCTGGGTATACTTTCTCATTACTTTTTCTGATGGTGCACCTGTTTTGGGATCTCTGGGGAATTCCTCTTTAGGCCAATCAACAGTAATCTTACATTATGTGCACAAATCAGCTGGAACAACAATATTAAACAGACCATCTAGTTTTTTCAGCAGAACTTTTGATACTTTCACGAACCTGTCTATCTGTTTGTACCATTCAACAGGTTTTTCTCTCAATCTGGGAAAATCATTCGTAAAAGACAATATATCCTGTCTTGACTGACAGAACATCCACATATCCACCACCTGGCACTTCTCTCATCGGATATGCTTTTTCAACCTGTTCTGTTTCTTTCATGGGAAACATGGACGTTCCTTTACTAGCC
Organism: Triturus cristatus; assembly: GCF_964204655.1. NCBI lineage: Eukaryota > Metazoa > Chordata > Amphibia > Caudata > Salamandridae > Triturus > Triturus cristatus. The sequence goes on from NC_140587.1 coordinate 453,328,114, forward strand.
GCTGCTTCCTTCTTTTTCGACCACCTAACTTTCCATCGATCCACATCTCCGCATTTCTTCAAAATATTCATTATTTCTTTTATTTGTTTTTTTTTTCCTGAGACATTAAGACTTTCTAAATCTTTGTCGGTAAAAGCCAATCTGTATGATTTTCACAAAAGTTTCAACTTCTCTAAATCTACTCCATACTCACTAGCAGCTTCTGATATTTTCTTGTGTAAATTCTTTGTTCTCCAGGTGATACTTTTACACAAAAACAACAATTCTTCTTCACTATAGGTCCCTAATCAGTCTGGGCTTATTGTTCCAATAATCATTTCTTCCATATTAACTTTCAATTGACTCACATTTATACTCTGTGATTGGGGTTTTGGTTTTGTCATTTCTTTTATCCAATTGTTCAGCTCCTCCGGTGAGGGCCCTGTTGAACTCCCTGCTAACGGAGTATCATTTGATCCTAGTCTTCTCGGCTCAAACTGAACATTTCTCTGAGGGGTCTCAGTTATCAGTTCATTGATCGGGAGATCTAACAATATATTATTCGTATTAGCCTGTCTATCCCCAATCACACTATTCCTGATGCTACTTCCAGGTACTGTTAATGCATGCACTTCAGATACATTTTGTTTTTTTACAAACAATGGAAGTACTGGTCCAATAGTTACCGGAACTGTCAATGATTCTGCATTTAAACTCAACTGATTCAATCTCTGCACCTGCTCTGATCTGGCCTTATTCAACATCTTGGTTTCATTCTCTTTTATCACTTTCACTATATCATTTATTTGTGGTGTCAATGGTGCTCCCATTGGAGGGGCACTTGGAGTTGGTACCCCTACATTTTCTTCATATGGGGGAGGCTTTTTATTCATAATGACTTCTATCAATTCATCTTCATCTGAATCATTCATGTCACCTCTTATACTTGGGGTCTCTAAATGATTTCTTTTTTTTTGCACTTGCTTCCTGTCTGCTCATCCACTGTTAAAACGGGTATAATCTTTCCGTCACTACTGCTCTTCTCCATCTTTTCAATTTGGTATCTCTGCTCTCAAAGGGATATACAAACAACATACTCTTGTAACCTCTATTACCAACTCTATATTTTTCTCTCACAAATGCTTCTACCTCCCATTCTTCCAATGCTTCGTACTGAATAAATCTAGGGTTTGGGACTAAAGAATTCATTTTATTTCTCAGATTCGCAGAATTCTCACATTAATGGTACCATATTGTGGAAAAGCCAGAATAGCATCATCTTTCGTATATTCGATCCAGTTTTCTAACCATATACATGTGTGATATCCTCATTCTAACATCATAAAAGAAGCAGGTGTCTTTGGAGGCGGAATTGGAATTCCCTCTCTAGTCATAATGGGTTTATCTTTCTTGAAAAAGTTCTTTATTTTCTGTATTAACTTAATTTTTCTAGTCTCTTCCGCTAATAGATCTTATTAAACAAACAACCTTTCCATAATTTAATTCACTCTATTGGTTACCCGTTTGTCCTATACCAGCGTTGCTCACACCAACCAAACCAATCAGAGTATCACTACATCAGCGAAGTCTCAGTCAATACCAGCGCGACTCACACCAACCAACCAATCTCAGTACAGTACATGCCCGCAGCTTGACCAATGTCAGCGTGGCCTTTTCTGTGACGTTAGTATCACTCCTGCTACTGACACTCCCTTTACAAAACTTTACGGCAATGTTTTTCTGAGTTTCCTTAATCAAAATTTCTGTTAGCAACTACACAAAACAATGCTACTTTGTACGTTCCACTAAATAAAGAGATAGTTTTTCACTTTTCCAAAGATTTTCTCACTCAGAGTCCTAATAACGACTAGCGCTATTTTACTCTTCAAACAAGCTTCAGTTGGACCTATAACTTTTCTGTGGATAAAACCAGAATTTCACAAGAGGACTTTTTTGGTGTGAAAAGGAGTCTTGCTAATTTCCTGGAAATTCGTCTAGAATTTCGGAAGTAAACCCTTCGCTATTCAAACTCTCTATTCATACGAAATTCCCTAAGTATAACACCTCCAGCCCTCAGTAACTTTTTGGCATTATTTCAACACACAAAGTACTTCTGCAGTGTGATTCCTTTACCACACTCTTCTTCTGCCTACTTCCAACAGATTCCTTCCTGCTATTTCCTCAGGTATCTCCATACCATGAGTGCTAGACAACATAGAACATGACACTAATCCTTCGTATTAAAACATATAATCAATAATCAACACCAAACTAATAAATAATTAACCGCCCTTTGCTACCAAGAAACTGATCCGGTGCCAATACTACCCATTAATCAGGGATAAATACATCACAAATCACTTCAATGGCCCATACACATTCAACCCAGATATCCCTGATTGTGCCGGAGGTCAATTTGTTTTGAATGTTTGTTTATGCCATTTAAATCATTCCTTAACTAACTAATTTATTTATCAACTCTTCCTCTACTTGATCGATGGATCAATTAGTTGATGCCAATGATAAAAGACCAGTTTTGCTAAACATTGGTTTAAATAAACTTTAGACTCTTGGTAAGGTTAATATATGAGGTTTATCTCAAATTCAATGTAAAATGCTTATAATGCTTTAGGTGATAATTATATAAACACCAAATCTCATGAAAGGGATTCTTATAAATTGATTACAGACTCAATATTCAATGACAAATATGCAATGAAGGAATGGATAGAGTAAGAGACATAAGGGTTCAGCAAAAATGAAGAAGCCAAACAAATATAATTCCTAACGGAAGGATAGATGATGAGACAATAGATTCATCTAGAAATATACATAACCATTCATTGTTGATGAAGTGGATAGGTGGAGAGACAAAAGTTCAAAAACAGATACATTAATGCTAAGACATTTTAAAGGACACCTAAGCTACATTCTAACCTAATGGTCTGAAGGGAAATAGGAAGACCACCCCTGGTCCCAAGGGATGACCAAGATTCCCAAAGGATAATCAGGAAAACGCAGAGAATCGGGCCAGGTAAAGGACAAGTTGGGTCAGCTAGCCCTCTCAGGAAAAACCGACGGACAGCGGCTTATCTCCCTCTTCTCTCTCTCCTAGCAGCATTCCCCTTCTACTCTTCTAACCCAGCCCCTAAAGTCCCAAATATATAGTCTAAATTGACATGTTCATTCCTTGAAATGTTGCATGCATGTTCTAACTCGCACTGTGATTGGTGGGCAGGGGAGGTGGTACTGTCACACCATCATGACTTAACATTTTCTTCATCACTTCTTTGTGTACAAATGTTCCCAAGGTCTGGATCTCAACTTTATTCACATATTCACACATTTGTTACAAATGTATATTTCTTTATTAGTAAAATACAATTCTTTTGCTGAGGACACCTCTGGTCCCACGCTCATGTACACTAGTTGGCAGGCAATGCACGCACTGGCCTTCACTCCTTTATGTCATCTTCATCGCACAGCACAGCCTTCTGTCTTTGTGACAAAACGAACTTACTCCTAGCAATCCCTCCTCCCACCATTGCCAAGTTAAAATAAAATTGAGTCTTTACTCAGCACGCTAAAGTGGATAGAAATGGACATTTATTAATTATGTGGTAATATAATCACCACTGGTTACCTCCCACCATCCACTATTTCCCGTTAATGTTACCCAGCATTCACAAAATGCGAACATTCAGCATTAATCATTACTTTAGAAGCAAAATGCGACATGCAAATACTGAAACACTTGCCGCTTTCTCATGCAATTTCTTTGTTTCTTCAAAAACACAACAATTATTACAATATAGTGTGATTATGGGTTAGTTTTAAACCATGCACAAAGCAATTCCCCTGTGTTTATGTGGGTGCACATTAGACTTACTATGTCTACTTACTGTTAGTATGAATTATGGGGATACATGATACGAGCAGGTTTCATTTTGCGAAACCCTGCTCCATCAATATGGATGAGGAGACAGGTATGTCTTATAGCTAGGACAGCCAGGGACAGGGTGAGGGACCAGTTCAGATACCTGTAAATCAGTGTGGTCCTTATGTCACAGCAGATTTGCAAGGCTCAACTGAGGAATTTTTGGTGGACACAAGTGCGACAAAGAGTTCTGTTTCTCAACATATGGTCCCTGGGGCGGATCTGTCTGGCCACAATAATGTTTCCTGTAGGTTTATCGGGTGTACCAGTTGTAAGCCCCATTTCATGACCCCTTGCATTGACTCTTGGTTCTTACACTGTGGAATCTCCATTTTTGTTGACACCCAACTGTGGTGAAAATGTTATGGGTTTGGATTTGTTGAAGAAGTTGCATGCTACTATCTATTGCTCTTCTGCAGCTGTCTATATTACTATGGGTACTATATGTGAGTACTAAACAGTGTTTGTCTCAGGATGCAACCCTCCTAGCTGAATTTGTTGACGTCCCACCCACCCTATGGGCAACAGGTGACACGGATGTAGGGCTGTTGCATATTCCACCAATTTTGATACAGGTTAAGGATCATGCTATTTTACCTAACATTCCTCAGTATGAATTACCACAAGCAGGAGAAAGGGCTCTTCTTCAGATTATTCAGGATTTGATACAAAAGGGAGTGGTTGAAGAAATGTCTGCCAATATTTATAATAGTCCTATTCTTTCGATTCTTAAAAGGACACCCTCAGGCTCCTCTGTAGACAATGATAATGTTTATCATTTTGTGATTGAGTTGCGCAAAGTTAATAAAATAGTAGTTTCACAGTTCCCTGTGGTTCCTGATATTACTACGCTTTTGACAATGATTCCTTCTACTGTTAAATTATTTTCTGTTATTGATTTGAAAAATGCTTTCTTTAGTATTTGTTTGGGTTCATAGTGGCTGGTGGGAATTTTAGATTCTGGCGCTCTCCTCAGGGCTATACAGAGAGTCTTAGGGCCCGTTTAACAAAAGTAATCTGAGACAAAATCCTAACTTTACTACTTTCGGTATTCACAAAAGGCATTTAGGAGTAGTAAAGTTAGGATTTTGTCTTAGGTTTGTCTTAAGTTTTGTTCTTAAGACAAAATCCTAACTTAAGTTAAACTTAAGTTAAACTTAATTAGGATTTTGACTTAAGACCAAAACTTAATACTAACTCCTAACTTTACTACAACTAAATGCCTTTTGTGAATACTGAAAGTAGTAAAGTTAGGATTTTGTCTCAGATTACTTTTGTGATTCAGGCCCCTAATATTTATAGTCAAGGATTAAAAGGTCAGTTGGATTCCTTATTGCTTCCTCCAGGTAACGTATCAGTGCAGTATGTTGATGACCTCCTTATAGCTTTTGATACAGAACGTGGTTGCAAAGCTAGTACAGTTAAATTGTTGTTGCATTTGGCCCATCATGGACAAAAGGTTTCCCTTTCTAAATTTCAGTATTGTTGAAAGGAGGTCACCTATTTAGGTCACCTACTGTCGAAGGAGTGTAGGAGGTTGACCCCAGAGCGCTTTAGTACCATTATTAAAATGCCCATTCCACGAACTCAGAAAGATGTACGCGCTTTTATAGGTATTACTTCCTACTGTCACCAGTGGATCCCAAACTACTTGTTACTAATCAAACCTTTGCTTGCATTAACATGAAAGCAGTGCATGAGACTTTGCCTTAGACACCCGAATGCCAGCAGTCTTTTGAGCAATTGAAAAATTGGTTTTGCTCGGTTCCAGTGCTTGGCACACCTAACTATGGTAAACCGTTTGTGCTCTATGTTCATGAGATGGCTGGTTGCGCGCTCTTTGTTCTAACACTAAAGTTTGGGGATAAAAGAGGCCTTGTGCTTATTTCTTTGCTGTGCTTGATCCTTTTGCAAGGGCCCTCCCGAGTTGTCTGAGAGCGGTCGCGGCTGTGGCCACTTCAATCAGACAATCAGCTGGACACGTACTTGATACTGACCTGACAGTTATGGTACCCCATGCTGTGGATACACTTTTGAATAAGACAAAGACACGGCACCTACCAGTGCACGTCTCACCGGCTATTAATTGACACTGTTTTCTAAGTATATTATTATTAAAAGATGTGCCACTCTGAACCCAGCCACGTTACTAACCCTCCCTTCTGAGAATGATACAATCAAATAACATGGCTGTATCTTCCGGACGGAAGAAGAGATGAAGGGACGGGTAGACCTGACTGATGTTCCCTTATCTGACCCCCAAGGAGAACTATATGTCGATGGCTCTTGTTTTAAATTACCAGATGGCACCACGACTGCAGCTTATGCTATCACTACATTGCGCACAGTGGTAGAGACATCACAGGCCCCTTATCAGTCGGCTCAATCTGCTTAGCTCACTGCTCTTATTTAAACTTGTGAATTGAGCGAAGGGCTGGTTGTCCACATCTATACTTCGACGATGTACTTACGTGGATGTAATGATGACTGTTTTATATGCATGCACTTTCATGGAAGGGTGAACTTTCCGAATAAAGAAACTGAACTGAACTGAACATCTATACTAACAGCCAGTACGTCTTCAGGTGGTGGATAATTTTGGCCGACTCTGAGCTGAGAGAGGGTTCCTTACTTCTGATGGCACCAAAATTCAGCATGGGCACCTCCTATTGAATATTTTGTCTGCTTAAACGGTCCCAAAGAAATTGGTCATAATTAAATGTAGTGCCCACAGGAAGGTTACTGATGATGTGGGTAAAGAAAATGATTTTGCAGATCAGACAGCTTAGGAAACATTCCGTACAAGCATGAAACGCATGTTTGTAGCAGGTCCAGCTGGGTGGGTCCCTGAAGTTGGCATCTTTGAGAATACCCTTGAAAGTGTAAAAGAGATACAAAGTGAAGCCACAATAGAATAAATAGCAGAATGGCAGGAAAGCACAGCACAGTTGAATGAGGAAGGATGTTAGATTGATAAATCAGGGAAGCAGAGATGGATGTTGCCAGATGCATATGTTCTTCCTGTGGCTACTATGGCACATGGGCCAGCTCATAATAATGCAAAAGGCATTTGTAAGTTGTTAGCCCCTGTATGGCACAATGACAATATCTCCAGGATGGCTGCATATTTAGTGAAGTATTGCATGGTCTGCATGACGCATTATCCAGGGAAGGGTACCCCGACACCACCTGGTAATTTTGCATCACCCACTTTTCCTTTTGAAGTCTTTCAAATGGACTATATTGAACTAGAGAGATGCAATAATCTTAAGTACGTTTTGGTGGTTTTATGTGGTGGTTTTATGTGCATTTAGTAAATGGGTTGAGGCTTACCCCACTAAAGATAATAGAGTCGTTATGACTGCAAAGGTACTCCAGAAGGAGTGATTTCCTCGTTTCGGCTTGCACCGATATTATCTGGAGTGACAACGGAAGTCATTTTAATGCGAAAGTGATTACATTGATTTGTGAAGGTCTCCATGTAAACCAGAAATGTCATGCTGTCAATCATCCAAAGTCAGCGGGTTTGGTTGAGAAGTACAATGGTACTCTCAAACTGAAACTGGAAAAAATTCAGGAGACGACAGGGTTAAAGTGGCCAGATTCTTTACCATTAGCTCTTTTGTCAACAAGAACAACTGCTCATTATAGGACAGGATTTTCTCCTTACAAGGTCATGTTTGGGCGCCCGGCAAATATCTCGTGTGTCCCGAGTCCTCGTAAGTACTCAGATATTGAGTACCCTATGTTGCTTGATTACCTTGGCCAGTTAACAGAAAGTTTGCATTCTATTCACCAAGAGGTGCGGCACTCCCTACCTTCCACAGCAGAAGGGGGACCCGGCCACGACTTCCAGCCTGGCGATTACATTTTGTTACTTAATTTTCAGAGGAAGAAAAGTTTGGAGCCACGCTGGAAAGGTCCTGAGCAGGTTCTGTTGGTGACACGTACAGCTGTGAAGGTTGCTGGCCGTAAGGACTGGGTGCACACAACCCACTGTCGAAGGATTACCTTGCTGTTACCTTACGACAAGTGGGTCAAAGACGGAATTGGGGACACAGAGTGTGAACAGATGCCCAGGTTTGTTCCTTTTAGTGATGCCCAGTTAACGTGGACGCAAACAGATAAAGAGAATAAGGATGTATTAAACGAGGCTGTTCCCCTAAAAATACAAGCTATCCAAGAGTCTTTGTTTAATGATCACACTGTGCCTGGGGCTACGAGGCCCAATTTGCGCCCTCGGCTGAGGGTTACTGCATCTAAGGAGAAAAGAGATTAGGGATGGACTGCATACGCTAGCTAGTACTAAGTCACAGTACCAACGAAACTAACAGAAATTAAAGGAGAATTTCTTATTTGTTTTATCTTAGTTCTTTGAACATTAGTTAGGAATGGCTGAAGTATACCTTGAAGGTATACCATCTGGACCGACGTGGGATACATTAAAAAAGCTTAGGAAGGAGCAAGCTTCACCGCCGGTGCTCAATAGCGCCAACGTATTGATGGACAATAGGAGCCTGTACCAGTGAGGCTATGACGGACACTGGGAACTTGTATACCGTTTTGCATTTTTGGCCCCCTTTTGGCAGACAGGTTGCTGAGATAGAGCAGCCAATGATTCTTGTTGCCCAGCATGATATGGTGTGGACACGAAAATGGAAAATAACATCTGTTTCTCTTGTGATTTTATTGCTAATGATAGTGGGGCCGATTCACAGAATTAATCTGAGACAAAATCCTAAAATTTCTACTTTTGGTATTCACAGAAGGCATTTAGTAGTAGTAAAGTTAGGATTTTGTCTTAAGTTTGATTTAAGACAGACTTAAGACAGACTTACGACAAACTTAGGACAGACTTAAGACAGACTTAGGACAGACAAAATCCTAACTTTACTACTACTAAATACCTTCTGTGAATACCAAAAGTAGTACGTTTAGGATTTTGTCTCAGATTACTTCTGTGAATCGGGGTCATTTTGTGGGTCTCATGGGTTTTGGAACATGATCAAAGTGAACCTTTGTGCAGTGAGGGCAAGGTTATCTCTCTGAAAAGGAATAAAAGAACAGCCCAGAGTAATGTATTTCTTGACACACACAAGAGATTCTTTGGAGAAGGAACAGCTTGTTACCCCACTGAATCTGTCACTAGTTTATGGACTACATATCCATTCTCACTTGTAAACTGTACATATACTCGAGTTTTTGATTTCGGCTACCCAAGACTATGTTTATATTATAGAAAGCCACTTTGAATGGGTTATCCAGGTTGTGATAACAATGCATATTGCGACAATTTTTATATGGAAGAACAGAATATTACTTTGGTGGGCTGGCATTACAAGGAATTGATAGTTACCCTGGAGGCTGGTTATTATCCTGTTTGTTGCCCTATCCTGAATAGCCCAGACACTTCTTTGTATATTAACTGTTCCGGAATAGTGCTGTACAAGAATAAAATCCCTTCAGTGAATGACGAAGATCCGAGTACTACTACTTTTGGGATGAACACTAGATATGCTGCAGTGAATTATGAAGGGCCGATTTATGCACACGCGGGGTTTTTCTTCTTGTCTAATGGTACATATTCCAACGTCCATAATGGTACAGATGATGTAGCTCTTGGGATGGCATTGCCCATAGGTGTGCCTTGTAAATATTAGGCCTTAGCGAAAATTTCCGTTCCGCTTGCGAAAGTTGCAAAGTTTTGGCATTTGCGCGGTCCGGGGAGTACGCGGAGATGTCGAAACTTCTGCGATCTGCTGCGAAAGCGGAAGTATTTTCTTGTTCGCGCTTTAAAAATACATTATCGCGTGCGCGGTAGCGACTTACCGGATCCCTGCATTCGCCGACAAGTTTTCCTATCTGTTCGCATGCGCCACAAGATGTTGGATTGTTGATAGCCGGTCGCGCTATCCCGCGAGAGTTTGCGATCAAAAACACGTAATTCGACCTGGGACAGGAAATAAGTATCGCAAGCAAGATGGCTGCCCCCATTAGCCACCGCATGGGCAAGTTAGAGATATATTTCCCCGCGAGCACGCAAAAACACATCGCGAACAGGCGGGAAAAGCAATGTTCGCGTCTTCGCAAAAGTTCCGCGTGCTCGCGGAGATTTAGAGCAATTCCGCGAGAATTTTTGGGGTACAAGCTGAAAATTGTATCTAATACTACTGTAGTAGCTTTATGCGACATCACCACTCAGTTGAGAAGTATCCGAATATATTCAGAACAGACTAGATACGCAGTTGATTTTATCTTAGCCAAGAGTGGTGGTGTATGCACGGTACAGGGAGACCAGTGTGTAGTCGGGATCAAGAATATGGAAAGGAACATTATCAAGCCTATTTTAGACATCCTCGAGAATGTCTAGGGAATGGAAAGTGGAAATTGGAGTTGGTCTCTTTTTGGTAGCTGGGACTGGATTCTTGAAAACGTGATTTATCTGATTGTGATATTGGTGCACTGCTGTGCTCTTATTCAGTGTCTTCCATTCTGTTGCTCCTATTGCACCACTATTCTCACCCCTAAAAGGAAAATATCAATTCATGAAACCAATTCTGCAATTATGGAACAGAAAGAAATTGAAGATCTCATGAATATAGACGAGGACATTTTCCTTCCCTGATGTTGCTAATATGGAGTGCTCATAAGAATTTATTTTTTTGAATTTGTATTATTGCTTATGGTTTCCTGTTTTTCTTGATGTTTTTAGAAAATGTTTTAGCTCATGCTAAAAGGAGGAATTAGAATAGGCATGTCCATGTTTGCGCATTGAGCTATGTAAGTTAGCATTCACTGCTCCATTTTCTTTACAGGCGCCATTTAAAGGTTTTTGAAACTGCTCTAGTTCAATTCCGAGAAATGCTCCACTATAAGTTTTGTTTCTGCCATGTTAGATTTGTTACTGTAATGAGTAAACTGTTACTATTAGCGCATACCTTTCTCACTAGCAGGGCCAACTTTAGTGCTGGTGTTGCCCTGTGCGACAATGTCTGTAGGTGCTCCCCCAATGACCACCTCTGCCAGGGTTTCCCTCACTAGCTCCCATTAACAGTGCCCTCAAGTCTCCATAACCACCGTCTCTCAGGTTTATTTAGTTTTATAGCACCACTCATACCAGTGTAAGGTGTCGCTGCACTTTACATCACACACATTGCACAGAGACAATCATACATGTGTAAATCAGTGTATAGGAAATGTTATATCAGACAGGGCTACAAGGTGTAGTGTAGGAGTGACATGTCATCTATATTGGTAGACAATATAGTTTGAGTCCTTATTCTGGAAAAGCACAAATTCAGAATTTAAAACGTTACATAATTGTTAGGGGTTCTCTTTAATAATTCGAATTGTTTTCTACCCAAATGAACCCTTTTCACAAGATTAGGATGATAAAAGACTGGGCAAAAAAACATGTGGCTCTAATATATGCCTTGCAGTTTGCATGCAGCTCTTTGATGTCAGTTAATGTCTCAATGTTCTATATTAGGATTGTAACTTATAAACTACAAGTTACAAAATGAGCTCTCTTACAGAAGCAGTAACACACAGATCTATTTACATGATATGCACTTTGCTATCTGCATAATACACATTCTTAGCAGCAGGCATTTTAACCCTCTGCGCTACCTTAGTATGAGTCAAAACATCCCCAAGACAAACCTCCGGTCTCTTTTCAGAAAGACGATTAATCACCAGAGTTATCTTGACATTTTAATTGATGTCTGAAAATTGCTGGAGGCCAGGAACGCTGCAGCAAGTGCTTCTAAAATGATCATATACATTTTCAAAAATGACACCCCCACCCCAAGTCAACGCCCGTTGCGCTGGCACCGATCTCACCACCCTAGAGCCGGTCCTGCTCACTAGATAGAGGCCCTCTCCCACTAGTCTGGTGACGGACCCGAATGGAAGGACCTTGGAATTGAGATACTTTGTAAATGATAGAAGTGCTGAAACCATTTTTTTGTATTTTACTGTTTAGTTACACCTGCCTGGAAAATTCCACTGTGGGCATGTTCGATTGCTAAATGTACATAATGTATCTTTATGCTTGTCGATTTCAGTCTGCTCTGCAGCACTCCTGGCAACTGGGCAAACCCGGCTCCGCTCTGAGTGTATGTTAATAAACAGTTATTGGTTTGTATTCTCTACTGTCTGACCGATTCTTCATTTGGTATGGAAGGTTGAGAGGTGGTCATTAGAGACCCGGGTGACCCTAATCGGACCACTTCCTTCAGTCTTCTCAATAAAGTTTTGGAGACTTGTAGCCTCCCATTTTGAATTGCCACTTTTTCAGCTATCCCAATAAAGCTTTTTATCCTGCTCATACATTTGAGCTTTATAATTTTGTCCATTGCACCAGCTCTGAGGATATTTCTTATTTTTTGCTTTTTGTTTTATTTCCAAGGTCCTTATTACATTTCAAGACCCGGTTCCGAGGCTCTCTCCCCACGCGGAGTACCTCTTCACTTTCTGCCTATTTGAATGGATGGGCGGAGTTAATGCTCCGAAAGACGTCACAAACCAGGCATGACAGGAAGAGCCATTTTCCCTTCCCAGTTGCAGAAACCGGCAGGAGGAATCTGTCACTAAGGTAAGAACTTTCCTTTACTGCACTCAGGCTCCGTCATGCTTTGTCTGTTTATCTCTTTACATACACGCACTGCTCTGCGGACTTTGAATCTCTGTAAACAGGGTCTTTGCTGTCCGACCGAGCAGCACTTGATCGGGACAATTGTCCTGCTTTGTTTTCTCCTAAAGGGGCACCTCCACACTGCAGGGAGCCACCTCTTTGGTGTGGGAACTTACACAGGACCCTCGTTGTCAGTTCCCCCTTTCCTTTATTGCACTCAGGCTCCGTTTTGTTTTGTCTGTTTGTCTCCCCACACAAATATCCCTGTAACCAGGGTCTTTGCCATCCAGCTTAGCAGCACTTGATGGGGACGATTGTCTCGATTTGCATTCCCATACAGGGGCACCTCTTCACAGCTGGGGAGACATCCATTTGGTGTGAGAATCCTTGACCTCGCTCCTGACCTCTTTTTTCTCCACATGAGCAACATGGCCCGGCGGCTGTTACTAGCGTGAGTGTCCCAGTATACACGGGCACTGTACTAGCTTATTTGCCCATAAGGGGACCCGCCTCTTTCCGGCTCATTGTCCCTTCCATTAATATACAGGCGCCATTACCATTTAGGAGTGCCTCTCAGCCGCCTGCAGTCTGGGCACACAGGAATGCCCCTCTCTCACCCCCCTTGGGTACTTATTTTTGAACAGCTTGCTCTGCAGGACGAGAGTCCCTGCATGTAGGGCTATCATTGCATGGCCAGGTGCCCACCCAGCTTTCCATCCTTTGGGCACTGTTTATCACTACCCTAGTTTTATTACCGCGTCCACAGAGGGATCTTTGTCCCTTCTGCATCACTCCTTTCTCATAGTACCTCAGAGCTTGCACCCCCCTTTCTATGCCTCATGTCCTGAATTGCCCTGCCTCTGCCGCCTCATGAGTGGCTGGCCGGAGACAGGACACGAAGGGCCTTATGTAGGTGGGCTGGCATTTACCACTTCATAAATACCGAATCATACCTATTCGGTATTTATGAAGTGGTAAATGCAATGTAGGTAATGAGTCGGTAACTATTACCGATTCGGAAAAATTCGGTAATTACCGAATCGGTATTTACCGATTCGGTAATGAGGCATACCTTCCCATTGATGGGAAGGTATGCCTCATTACCGAATCGGTAAATACCGATTCGGTAATGGGGGAGCACATGCAAGGGTGGCAGGGTGTCACATTGACACCCTGTTGCACCCCTGATTCGGCCATGTGTGCACATGTGGCGCACATACATGCCCTAAGGGCATGTATGTCTGCCACATTGCACACTTAAACGTGCACAAAAATGCTTTTTTTCACCTATTCGTCATTTACCACCAACCTTTAGTTGGTGGTAAATAACGAATCACCACACCCACCACACACTCCCCCTACATTTCATTAAATGATTCGGTATTTACCGAATCGGTAAATTTACCGAATCGGTAATATTACCGAATCGGTAATTTTACCGATTCGGTAAATACCGAATCATGAAATTCTCCCCCTACATCTCAAAAGCCAAAATACCGGTCGGTAACGGTATAATTACCGAAAATCGGCCGTTACCGACCGGTATTTGGCTTCCTACATGAGGCCCTAAGTGCGTAGCCTGTTTCGCCTGCAGACTGTTCTCTACCTGGGACATGCACCACTTGACATATACATTCAACACATAGCCAAATGTATATCTATGTACATGAATGACTGTTACTACAGTCAACCTTTTTTGTCCCCATTCCTTCCTATTTTAGGATTTGAACACCACCTTGAGTAGGGGCACCGAGGGTAAGGCGCCACTAGCACACCCGACTATGCGGATAAGCATCACAATTGGACGATCCTGATATTTTGTGTAGCCACATTTGCCCTGACATTGTATGCATGCAGCACTTAATAAAAGAGTGTGTGAGAATTGTGTTAACATTGTTTTTGTAACACTTGTCTTTTCAGGGAAGAAGCTGACCAGCAGAACTCTTGAAAGGTTCAAATACCTACTAGCTGGTTTTATGCTCTTTAACCACCAACTAATTTTGGTATCCGTGTTTGACTCACCTTACTACTACCACTACTTTTCTGGTCCTGTAGAAAGCCACATCACCTCTACGGAGTGCATTACGGCTGAAATATGTCGAACAGTTAGAGTCTATGAGAGGTTGAATTTTTCTGCCATAGCCCACACTTTGTTAATCCTGACCCCCAGATGTCCCATTAAAGTTTGTCCTGACATACCAGGGAGTTAGTTTTAACCTCACTTTCACTTTCTTCCTACACTCCCTCTGTGCCTGGCTCATCTGAAGGCTTTAGAATACCCCTTGACCATATAATAAAACATCCCTGAGCTCCTTCCTCTCATTGAGGGGTTTGTAGCCCGCACTGTGACTAGGTTTGCAGTGCGAGGAGATTACCCAATGATGAAGCATGCCACCTACGGGTGGGTGAGGTAAATCGTCCTTTAAAAGGGATCTTCCCATACTCTCCCTTCACTTTTGACTCCGGAGTGCTTTTTTGTGTTGCCATATTACATTATAGGGGAGTCGCCCCCTGCTGGTCGTTAAACCTCCTCAGGCCTCTTTCGTGTGTACCATGTAGAGAAGAATGTCATCAGCATGTGCAGTATATTTACTGTGTGTGTCCTTAAACTGAAAGCCAAAGAGAGTGTCTGAAGTTTTTAATTGATGTAAAAAGGGTTCTAACATGAGGATAAATAATAGCAGAGAATAGGGACACTCTTGTTAAGTTCCTCTTTCCAGAGGAAAGTAAGGGGATTGGATACCATTACCCATGACTGTAGAGTGAGGGGATGAGTTAAGTAAGGAAATTAGTTGTAAAGTTGAACACCGAAACTGTGCCACTTGAGAGAACTTCACAAGAAACTACCAGTTAACTCTATCAAAAGCTTTTTCTGCATCAAGGGTTAACTCAGCGAGAAAAGAGGTATGTTTATTTGCTTTACTAAGAATATATAATAAAGTATGCACATTATCTTCTGCATTTAAGAGCATTGGGCTTGCAAAAACCTTGCAAACAGTGTTGATTAGAGAAATGGGACAGTAGTTCTGACAGAGGTCAGATCACAATCCTTTTTCAGAATGCGGCAATTCATTGCCTCAGAAAATGAACCAATGGATTTATTTAAGGAATAAAATGGTTAATTGATTGAAATAGTTTGGGGAAGAGTAAGTTAGAAAATTAAAGTTACAATTCGACAGCAAAGTCACTGGGCCCAGGTGCTTTACCCTGCGGCATACACTTAACTGCAGAGTGCAGTTCTTCAAGTGTTTAGGAAAATTCAAGATGAGAAGTATCTATAGTAGTGCCTTGCCAGGGTTTAAGAGTCAAAAGTTAGGAATCAATAAGTTCTTCAGAGGGATTGGCTTCACGAGTATATCATTGTTGATAGTATTCAGCAAAGCAACCGTCAATGTCTACATTGTGAAGCAGTTGGGTTCCTGAAGTATTAGTTATGGGTTTAATATACATTTTATCACTTTAAATTGTTAGTTAACAGGGCACCAGCTCTGTTCCTTCAACCAAATAGTACATGATGTAAACCCTAAGGAGCATACCACAAGTTTTTTCAGTACATACTTTATTGAACTGTATCTTAGCCACAATCAGTCCAAAGCTGCCGTATTATTTTTGGATGTGTAATAAACGTGTTCTAGCTGCTTAATATTGGCCAAAACAGCAGTGGATTCTTTTTCTTTGAGATTCTTTTTGGAGAAGACATATTTGATTGTAGAGCCCTTTGAAGCTCCTTTAAAAGCATCCCAAGCAAAATGAAACGGTGTGGCTCATGTTTCATTGTCTGCAAAAATTCAGATGGATTCAAATGCAGTAAGGAAAAAAAGAAAAGAAGAAAATAAGTTGAGGGGCACCCACTGTATTCACTGCTACTCTCCATGATTGCTGAGAAATAATCCGGGACAAGGTCTTTTTGGTGATGAGGTCTCCTAATGACAGGATTGGTTGTGGAGAAGGAGAGCTTGGGAACAATCTTCAGGCTGTGAGACTTACCCATAGAAAACCACACATCTATGAAACATTTACATTTAATGATAAATGGTAAATAACCAGCATTTGAGCATCAAACAAATATAAGCTGGCTTGCTGTTCATAAAGAAGAATATAGACATGGCCATCCAAAGTCCCCACCAGGAAATCAGTGAAAAACAGCCCCTACACGAAAAGATTATGCCAGCAGTCAGAAAAAAAGAAATCGCATTCAGTGTGATGTTAGAATGAATTAACCATATCCAGCAAAAAAGAGTGTTCGTGGTGAACTGCAGACTTGGCTTCATAATGGCAGAGTGTTCCGTCAGGTGTCCAAGAAAGATTTCATGAATAAGGGTTATGTCTGCACAGCAGGAAGATTACCTCTGCAGTTAGGCACTCCTCAAATTGGCGGCCATTGCTAGACTAATGCCACTGTACCACTGAAATAATGTAACCGGGGCAAAAGAGCGCTGGTAAAGAGGCTCAATATATGGCGCCTGCACTCCGGTCATGAAATCCGGTGTTGGTGATGCATAATTGCATCAGAATGAGACGTGTCTGCATCTGCCCGTCAGCTGGAGAGGCTCACCATGCAATCTTGCATGGTATCCTCATGCGCCCCCGTATATCGACTTTCTAATGCAAACATTACCTCTGAGATGCTACTCTGCCTTCAAGTACTGCCATTCGCTTACAACAACACCATTTACTATGCACAGTACACTCTAAATATGGTGTACTCAGCTTACAAGTGGTTGAGAGCACTTTCAGACATTAGCCGGCACCACAAGTGGACTGATCCACGGCATGCATCTGTCCAGGACATATGTGGACCTTTTTATGGCTGATTCCTTAAACTTGTTCAGCCGTTTCTTTACTTTGCATTGAGGAGGTTGTGTTAAGTTGAGAGAAGTAAGAATGTAATAACATGTTATATTATTATGCTGCATACAAATGTTTTCCAGCTGTGTGTAGAGTAGGGGTGAGGGGAGCCCTTAGGTCACCCAACCACTCCAGACACTGGCCAATTTCAAGGGAGATCATGGTGGCAGAACACAACCAAAGCCAGGGAGAAAGTGCCACACACACCCACTCAGTGACTTGGGGGAAGAAGGATACAGGAGGGTGGCAAAGATTATAGCATGCTGTATGACAGAGAATAATAAAGAGTATCCCATCACTCACTCTGCCTGTCATTCAATGTGTTTAGTGTGCCAGCTCTAGGACACCAACACAACATCTGACAGCAAGTAGAGCCCACATGACCTACAAGCAGAGCACACATGACCTGATAGACAGCAGCATGAGCTATGAAGACTGCCCAGCACTAGTATTGGGACAATAGAGGACAGTGTGGGCTGTGCAGTAAGGAAAACAACAGTGGATCACACACATAAGGCCGTACAAGACCTGTGCACCCTAGAAGATTGAGTGCCTATCGAAATCAAGAAAGCAGCGTGGGCATGTCCTTAAAGCCATCCACCACGAAAGAAACAAAAGAGCTCACAAAACCATACCTGCCCTAAGTAAATAAGGTGAGGCGGCAGTGAGATCAGCTGCTGCCCAAAGCATTCCCCAGCAGCCAACATGAGTGAAGCCGAAGAGGAGCACATCACATAACATGTCTTTGCCATAGACCAAGAAAGAGGGTTACAATAAAAACCCCAAAACAATAAACTCCCAGAACCGCAATCTTAAAACAAGGGAAAGAATAATTTGGTGTGATTTCCCATATGGTTTAACATCATCTAAATGACAGATCCAAACCGCGAGTATCTGTCCTAGCACACCGATCATCCCTCACCCAAGGTATCAGTGATCTAAATCTCCTAGATATTTGGAAACAGTAGCATGAAGGTGACAGAGACTATGGGGTATATGTGCAAGAATTGCCGCTAACTCTAACGTTAGTTAGCTGCACTTTTCTTACCAACGCGTACCGCTGAAAGCAATCGCTATGTTACTGACGTATTTACAATGCGTCACTACATGGCTATAGTTTCTCACTGCAGCAGGAATTTTTGAGTTAAGACCAGCGCTATGGCGATAAAAATACTGCCGCTAACGTGAAAAAAGTGATGGTCGGCCAGTCAGCGGGCAGAAAATGCACGTTAATCAGCATTTTTTCAAGTTTTGCTGGAAAAATAAACGACAAAAAGTCCGCGAAATAGCAAAAAGAAAACAAGCCTCGAAGAAACGTGGAGCAAGCTGGAACTAGTAATGCAGGAGAGAAAAAAAAACCCTGACCCCTCAAACAGCCAGGAGGACCAGCCAGAGACACAGGTGAAGAGGAAGACTAAACCAAGATCAGCCAGCAGGAAAATGAGATCCTGATTGCAGAGGTGACAGACAAACACCAGCTCTTTGTCAGCTCCACCGTGTCATTGGGAATAAAAAATACAAAATGGCAGTCCATCGTAGCCAATGTGAATGCTGTAGCAGAGGTCAAAATGATAGTGACTGACTGCAAGAAGCGCTGGCATGATGCTAAGCGCAAGACCAAGCAGAAACAGTCCAACAATCGTCAGGCAGCATTGCAGACCGGAGGTGGGGGTCCAGCGCCACAGGAGGAGCTGGATGCCTTGAAGGAACAGGTGTCCGCGGTCATCTGCGAGTAGTCGGTGGTTAGAGTCCAGGGACAGGATATGCTGAACATGACCAACTACATAAGCAACAGGGTAAGTAACAACAAGGGATTGGAGGGAGTGGGGGTGGGGACTAATGATTCTCATGTCCAACTCAATATTCCTCAATGCACACCCACACTGGCTGCAGATCTATTTTCAGATACATAGATACCTGAGGGTTTAAACACATCACTTTAGCTGTTGAATACATATAAAGACGCATAATGGTGGTGTCACTGACTTTGAATTCGGCACATAAAAATATTCAAATATAGAGCAAAATTAACATACATCAGTCTACAAAATAAGGGCAACATGAATAAGCAAAGGGGCATATTTACTGGAGAGGTGGCAGAGTGCCGCATTGGCCTGCTCGGCTCAACACCACGCTCAGCCAAATTGGCAACACAGGGCTGCATCTAATTGACAACAATATTATGCAGCCCCGTGAATAGCCCAGCTCTGGGGCAAAAGTTAGCAGGCCACCACCGATTCAGACACACATGCACCATTGTGCAGGGGCTCCTGTGTTGTGGGGGAGAATATGTCTGTGCAGTAAAGTCCCCCTTCATGAACGTTGACAGTCTTCCACTCGACTCAGACACCCTTGCACAATGGTGCATGTGTGCCGGTATTGGTGGTGGCCTGCTATCTTTTGCCTCAGAGCTGGGAGATTCACGGGGCAGCATCATATTGTTGTCAATCATATGCAGCCCTGTGTTGCCAATTTGGCTGTGTGTGGTGTTGAGCCAAGGAGGCCAATGCGACCCTCTGCCACCTCTCCAGTCAATATGCCCCTTTGCCTGTTTATGAGATGCAGCCCTGTGTTCCCAAAGTGACAAAGCATGTTGTGAGCTTTTGTGGCATAAACACATGCCTCGCCACTCCATTGTAAATATGCACATTTGTGTCTAAAAGGTGCATATTCCATATTGTCAAAAATGTGCATATTGGTGGACACATGTGATGTTCAACTATGAGTAGAAGGTATATGCATCCAAAAGTACAGTGTAAGGACTCTGCATATCAGGAATGTGTCCCATATAAGCTACAACATGTTTGGTCTGTGTGCCATGCTCACCGAACCATACAGTCCCTGTCAAGGTGCATGTCAAGTGAAGTATGACACTAAGCTAGAATTACAATGTTGCACCAATGCATGCTATCTTGCTGCATGTCACCTTCACCGGATACATCCAAATGCACTCATCCACATCAAAGTATGTACATGTGTCATATATTTACCAGTATTGTATAGTTATCACAGTCCTGGTGTGAGATCGCCATGACGCATTGCCATGCCTGGAAACCAGTCCTTAGGTAAAGTCAACAGTGGCAGTAAACAAATGCATAGGCAGTCATGTCTGTAAACATCCTTACACAAATAAAGGCATCCAATCACCCTGAGCAGAACAGCATATATCATCCATGTGTCCATGTGAGGGGCATATGTACAAGCCCTCATCAACACGCCAATGTCACTTGATGTGACGTTGGGATGGTGAAGGGGGTTTAGCAGCATTTACAAGCCAGTGTAAACCGCTGCCATTTAATCAAGGCCCACTTACACCCTTCATGTGGCGTGAAAGGTGAGAGTAATGGGTGTTGTATTTGGTGTCCCCTCTGCAACAGCCATAGAAAAACATGCTGCCCTATACTCAATAGGGTGAAGTTAATAGTAGGTAGTAATACATTTTCGCAAGAAAAAACATGATCTCTAACATGCAAATATATAGAAAATCTACATTTGCCAATGCTTTTGAAGTTTCCATGTGTACTGCATTGTGCAGTATACATAGAAACTAAGCCCGGGCGGGTAACTATGCTCCGCCAGCGTAGTTTACGTAGTTTTGCCTACTCTGCGTTCCATTGTGAACATGGAGTATAAGCAAAACTATGACTCCGTGGCGGAGCTTAGTTAGCCGGCCCCTCCACCTTCCCAAAGTAATTATAAAGTAATTAAAAAAGCACTTACCTGCCATGGCTGCCTCCTCCTCGCCATGGCCGCTGTCCTTCCTCTTCCTCGCCATCCTTCTTCACTGATAACCCCTACGTTGTACGTCTTGCGAGTACTCATGCGCAGGCACAAGACGTACAACGTAGGGGTTATCTAAGAAGAAATACAGTGAGGAAGAGGAAGGAGAGCGGCCATGGCAAGGAGAAGGCAGCCACGGCAGGTAAGTGCCTTTTTAATTACTTTATAATTACTTTGAAAGGGAGGAGGGCGTGGAGCGAAGTTCCACGGAGTTGTTTTCTAACTCCGTGGAACTTCACGTAGAGGCACTATGCCTGCTCTGCCCAGGGTTAATAGAAACAGCATATTGTCAATCATTGATAATGTGCCTGAAGGGGCCCCTCCCTGCACATGAACATTCTTACCCTGAACCCAGACAAAATTGCCCTATCTTGCTTTGGTGCTTATCTTTGCGCCACACTGAGAAGTTAAGTGCCATTCAGGATGAAAAGCATAGCTACACCATTAACTTGTAACTATGGTGCAGGCCTGTGTTACTGAAGTGGAGGAGTGTGGAGTCAATCCTGTAAGGAGTAGGCCTCACTCTGTCACTTCATTGTATCCATGCCCCCCGCGATGCAAGAAAAACGTCTGCAGTCCAACAATTCACAAGTTTCATAAGCCTGACTAAGAGTCATATGTCCTCCAGCTTGCAACATATCACCATTGAAAATTCACAAAAGTGCAAGGGTGTGTGGTTGAAATTAATAAGGGGCAATAAACCAGAAGCTGAACCATTCCTGCATATCAACATACATCAATGAGAATGTCATTTGTCAATATGATTTTGCCACCTTAAAATAGATATACACTGGTTGGAGCATGGCACATCAAGCACATCTACCTGTCATATCATGGGGTACATCACATCAACCCTGATCTCAACTGCATGATTGCCCTACTCATGCCACAATAACAATCATGTGGCATTGCCAACAGCAAGGTGGGTTGCCATGCAATCTACACCTCTAAAACTAGATAATAAAAAAAACATGTAAACTTGAATGATTAGGGGTCACTCAACCACAATGCAGTGTACAGACACATAAATCAGATTAAACCAGCATTGACAAAAATGTGTTACAACCTGCACCACTGTCACTACTGAAAAGAGGATACAACTGGTGCAACATGTGTGTAGAAACTGGCTCATCACATTTGGCATACTGGGAAACGGTAAAAAAATAATTTACAACTCAAATCTCACATCAATGATGTAGCATAATGATTTACTATCCTACATGTAATAGGTGTAGTTTTGGTAAAATAGGGATTGGACTTTGGCATGCAGTCTGCATATAAACTACTTAAATGCATGACCATACTTGAGATACACATGCAACAGTATCTCTCCTTTACATTGCAGAGGGAGAAACATCACCTCCTGTACAGCAGCCTGTCCAACTCTTCAATGGTGAAGATGAAGACATCGCAACCATCGACAAGGACACTCTCCAAGAGCTCCTCAACTCCATTGGCAGCCCATCTCAGGAAGCAGGAACATCCAGGAGCATTGTGGAAGCTCCACTTCCTGCACAAAACAACCAGCAGCAAGCACCTACCACTACAGCTGTCTCCCAGGGCCTTGAGGACCCACTTCTAACATTTCAATGCCGTGTGGTAGAAGTCCAGCAGGAGATCTCTGGTTAGGTGTGGGTGGGGTTAGACAGCCTGGTGGCCAAACTAGATGGGGTCCATGGGTGTCTCAGTCCCATTAGGGACCACCTGGAGTCCATCAGAGGCACCCACAGTCCGCTCCATGCTCTCCAGCATTCCATGGCTGACATCGCTGGAGTACTTACTCAAAGACAAGAATAACTGTCCTGTCAAGGTAGCTTCAGCGATGTCACCAAGGAGTGCATGAAATGAGAATGATCATAGAGAACATGGAGCAGATGCAGGCTTCACACTTGGCAGCCATGGCTGCATACCACAGAGACATTGCTGGAGTCTTGCAAGCCCTGCAGCTTCTCATCACTGTAGTGCTGCATCATCATTTGGCACAGATGAATGCTGCTGCACCTTCAACATCCACATATTACCCCCCTGATGTGTCACAGCCTCACAGTGCTCCAACCAATCCTGGATGAATCAACATTCTTGCGAAAAGGTCAGTGGTAGCATTCATCTCTGGCAAAGAGACTGTTTCTGCTTGGACCTATGCCTACCATCATGCCTCGGAACATCAGCTTCCACTGTCCCCTGAATGACTTTGCTACACTCACCTTGGACTTTAATATGGACTGCCAATTTTGGCATTGTTCACAATGACACTTGAATCAGCCTCCTGACTGAACTCTGCCTCTTACTCAACATGTATCTGGACATGTTTCCCCCCCCAAGGACTCTGTCTGGCCCGCTACTGGGCATTTACACAATGTGATGTTGATACACAAAGAACTGGGCCAGTCTGCTAACGCAGTTAATGCACATGTAAATAAAATTAATTGAGTCACTAAAATGTGTGTTGCCTGTGACTGTTTATGCTGAAATGTGCCAACAATGCCTGGTCAGTTTAGCCACCACTACAAATCAAGGAACATTTGGCAAAGGGAATGTTAGACCTGGCATCATTGGCATGAGTCTCTCCTCCATTTTTTTACTGTTTGCCTCCTCTGTTTACGATGTTTTTGCTGGTTTATTGCTTTGGGCACTGTGCCACTGCTGATCAGTGCCACAGTGCAAGTGCTCCCTATGTTAAATTGTTACATTGATTGGTGTTACCATGATTGGCTTGGTTGACTTACTGTTCAGTCCCTAGTCTAGTGCACTGAGTGTGCCAAGGGCGTGTAAGTTAACTGCTGCTGGTGGGCTTGCAGCACTGGTTGTGCCACCCACAGAAGCAGCGTGCAAAATGTGTCTCAGGCCTGCCACCGCGGCGCCTGCGTGCAGTCCCTGACTGCCATGTCGACTTGGTAAGGAAACCTACTTACCAGTCTCTAAACCTTCCCTTTGCCACATTTCAGACACCTCTATGGTAGGCCCTAGGGCAGGGTGCATTGTTGGTAAAAGGTAGGTCATGCCCTGATGTGTGTGGCATGACCTAATAGTGAATTACAGCCATTTTCGTTTTTCACTATTGAAGGGCTACCTGCCTCCAATAGGCCAGACTGGGCAGACTGATTATTAACTCCATTATAATCTATCTGACTCAGGGAGCCTGGTAGCAAGTCGAGTTTAGTATCCCTGAACTCAGAATTTAATAACACACCCTTTAGGATGGATGGTTTTTAAATTCTATGTTTGAAAATAGCACTTTTAGAAAGTGGCTATTTTCTTGTCCAACTATCTACCGGTCTCTGCTGGTTTGGTGTGTGTGTCAGGGGCTGGGTGGCTCCAGAGGTCTGAGTGAGTCAGTGTGGGGTGAATGGGGCGTTTACACGTAGAGTGAGGGAAGAGTAGCCTGCCCTGCCTGACACAATACTGGCCCCGCCTCCTGCTGGGCGACTGATAGCCCTGCTCCTGCCAGTGACAATACTGGCTCCGCCTCCTGCTGGGCGGCTGAGGACTCTGCCCTGCTCAGTGAATAGGCCAGGTGCCTCTGCCTGGCAACACCCACAACAAACCTGAGATGGTGGGAATTTCCCTGCTTGGACAAAGGGAACAAAGGAGAAAAGGGGTATAAGAGAAGGACCCCTGAACCAAGAACTCAGATCACTTCTGACAAGGAAACCTGTACCAAGGACAAGAAGCCTGCTGATCTAAGGACTTGCCTCCCCTTTCTGCCAGAGTGCTGTTTTGCTGTGGAGGAACCTGAAAGCTGCTTCTTTATTTTTGCCAAGGAACAAGGAGAGAGGAACTTGGTGTGTACTCTCTGAACACTTGCTAGGAAATCTCCAAGGACTGGAAGAGTGCCAGTCTCCTGCTGAAGTCACAGGGCCAAAGGACTTCACCATTTGCTGAATTGCTGGAAAGTGTTGTTTCCAGTACACAAGGGAAAATCTGCAGTCTCGACGCCGCCGACGCCGCCGAATCCAGCTCGACATCGTGAGTAACGGCTCCAGTGTCCCGAGCCTTCGACGCCGGCCGCCGGGCCCGATCGACGCCAGCAGCAACACCAGTGAGCAGTGGGTATCGGCCCCGGCTCCAAGTGACCCCGTCTCGACGCCGGTATCAACGCCAGTGAGGAGTGAGTATCGGCTCTACCTCCAAGCGACCCCGTCCCGACGCCGCTGCTGATCGCATCGACTCGACGCCCTTCTCGACGCCGTGAGCGCTGCTCCGGCCCGACATCCCTCGACGCCGCTGCGGATTGACCCGACTCCGAGGCACGATCGACGCCGACCTCGACGCCGACATCTCGACGTCGTGGATCATCGTTTTCTTCGTTTCTCAAGGTACTGTACTTGTGGGGTCTGTTGCAACTCCAGGCTTGACGTAGCGCTCCTCGCGGTCGACGCCGAACCTTGGGAATCTTGTAGACTCGACGTCGTGTGACTCCTGTGGGGGTTACATTGTTGCCAAAGAACTGTGCTCAGAAGAATACTTTGCTAAAGAACTATTTGCCAAGAAGAAACCTTACTTGAACTAATATTTTTCCTTCCAAAGAGTATTTATTAAGACTGTGGTATATTTTTGTCGTTATTTGGTCTTGTGCTAAGCCTTATATAAAAATACTATTTTTATAATAACTTCTGTGTCGTGTCCATCTGTAGTGTATTCACTTTATTACTGTATGTGGTCATAAATGCTTAACACACTGCCTCTGAGATAAGCCTGTCTGCTCTGCCAAGCTACCAAGGGGGTAGCAGGGGTTATCTGAGTGTGTAATCCCCTTTCCCTGACTAGAGTTGGTTGGTCCCTATTTGTCAGAAGTGTATACCTCTGCCAACTAGAGACCGCCGGTTCTAACATTGGTGGCAGCGGTGGGATTTGAACTTTGCATTTATGACTCATGTGCAGTGATTAGTGTACGCTACATAGTGAAAGCAGACCATAACGCAGCCACAGTCTGTTTGGTAGGATATTCTATTTTTGTTCTCCGCTTTCCTGGAGCTTATTTTTTTTAAACACTGCCAGTTTTGACCATGGAGAATGCCGGAGCTGCTACACCTGTGGAGATTGTTGTGGGGGAATTTGATAAGGAGAAGATAGATTCCTACAAGCTAAAGGATCTAAGAGGATTTTGCAAGCAGTTTAAAGTTCCTACCACAGGTCTCAAATTGAGAGGCGACTTCCTCAAAGCGCTGAAGGCCTGGTTAGAGGCCAGAGATCCCTCTGACCCGGTGGTGGTACCGGAAGAGGAAGAAGAAGAGGAAGAGGAAGAGCCCACAGGTGGGCCAGTGTCATCTCCAGGCAGCAGTGTTTCCTCTAAGAGCCTTTCTCCTGAAGAGTTGGAAGACAGGGAGAAGGAGAGGGAATACAAGTTAGAGATGGCAAAACTTAAGTTAGGAGGGCAGTTGGAATTAGAGAATGCAAGAAGCAAGAGGGAAGCTGAAATGGAGAGCAAAAGATTAGATTTTGAGAGAGAGAAATTAGCGTTTGAACGTGAGAAGATGGTGAGGGAGATGGAGCTTAAAACTAAGAGTTTAGAGTTGAATCCCTCTGGTGGCAGCACTCCATCTGTGCCTGCAGAAAGTAGGTTTTATTTTCCTAAAGATGTGATCAAGGATTACAGTAAGAATGAAGATATTAGCCAATGGTTTAAAGCGTATGAGTTAGCATTGTTGGCCCACCGGGTCCCTGAGAAGGATTGGGGAACGGGGTTGTGGAGCCGCTTTACAAACGAGGGGAGAGATACCTTGTTGAGCCTTCCTGCTGAGGATAGGATGTCTTATACTCATATGAAAGATGCTTTAATGCTGAGATATGGCTTAACCCCAGAAAAGTACAGACAAACCTTTAGAGAATGTAAGAAGTTGCCTGGTACTACGTGGGTTGAATATGTGTCTTTTTTCTGCAGAACCATGGATGGTTGGATAAAGGGTAGCAAGGTTGATAGTTATGATGCTCTTTATGATTTGTTTGCTTGGGAGCACTTGTCTAATAACTGTTTTCCAGAGCTACGCCAGCACCTTGTTGATAGCAAGCTATCTAACCCTAGAAAACTTGCTGAGGAGGCGGACCGCTGGGTCAGTACCAGGGTCCACAAGGGTCCCGTGGGAGACTCAGCCAAAGGTGGGCAGGGTCCCCAGCAGAAGAGTGGGGGGGACAGGGGTAAACAGAGGGAGTTTCAGAAAGGGCCCCAAAGTAATCCCCAAGGGAACCAAGGGAAGGGTTCCCAGCCTCCCCCTGGAAAGAAGCCAGAGGCCCCGACAGGTAAACCTGTTCACAGGGGCCCCATGACCTGCTATGCCTGTAAGCAGGTGGGACACCGTTATTATGATCCCCAGTGTCCCATGAAGGATTCGAATGCACCGCCGCGTGCACCCCCTCGTCAGGTAGCGAGTGTAGCCCTGGGAGGGGAGGAGATGGGTGCCCCCGGTGGGTGGGGTCCCGCAGAAATGTCCCTGGTCTCTTTAGGAGACGTGGAAATGGTCCCTCCAACCCCTCTGCCTAGTAACACTAAGAAATATAGGCAGTGGGTGACCATTAATGGCCATAGGGTGGAAGCTCTCAGAGACACCGGAGCGAGTGTGACAGCTGTCAAGTGTCACTTGGTGTCCAGAGAGCAGGTGGTCCCTCATGCATTCTACCCCGTTGTAGCTGCTGACAACTCACAGAGTAAGTGTGAGGTAGCTCAAGTTCCTTTTGAGTGGGGGGGGGTCTCAGGTACTCTTCAGGTTGCTGTGAGGCCCGCCATGCCTGTTGATTGTCTCTTGGGCAATGATTTGGAGGACTCCCCTTGGGCTAAGGTGGAGAGAAAAGCGCATCTGGAAATGTTGGGTCTGCCTGAGTGGGTGTGTGCGACCACCCGGTCCATGTCAGTCAGTAAGGGTGTTGATGGGGGCCCGGAGCCTGGAAGTATGGCCCAGGTCCCAACCGTGAAGAGAAGAGGCAGGGGGCGCGGGAAACCGTCCCCCATCGTTCCCGCGGTCCAGGAGGGAGCAGACCCTGAGGGGGATGCCCTGGAACCGACAGGAGAACAAGTGGCCGAACTGGGAGACCTGCCCGAGCTGACCCATTGGCAGCAGGATGGTGGTCCCTCCAGGGAGGAATTTTGTGCTGAGCAGAAAGTGTGCCCTTCTCTTGTGGGTATGAGGCAGCAGGCCTCAGCCCAAACGACAGGTGATCAGTCAGGATCACATTGGGTCTACTGGGAGAACGACCTCCTGTATAGCGAGCCTAAAGCTGCTGAGCCTGGGTCAGCCCGTGTGCTGGTGGTACCCCAGCGCTTCAGAGCCTTCCTACTGGGGTTGGCTCATGACGTTCCGTTAGCTGGACATCTGGGGCAGGACAAGACCTATGACAGGCTTGTCACCCATTTTTATTGGCCCCAGATGAGAAGGGATTCAGATATCCATTGTAGGACCTGTCAAACTTGCCAGGCAAGTGGGAAAAGTGGGCGGAAGCAGAAGGCTCCCCTCCAACCTTTTCCCGTCGTCAGTACCCCCTTTGAGCGAGTGGGAATTGACATTGTGGGGCCACTGGACCCCAAGACAGCCATGGGCAACAGGTTTATCCTGGTCTTGGTGGACCATGCCACCCGGTACCCGGAAGCCATCCCTCTCCGAACAGTGACGGCCCCCGTGGTGGGACGGGCACTGATGGGTGTTTTCTCCCGCATGGGGTTCCCCAGAGAGGTGGTGTCAGACCGGGGCACCAACTTCATTTCGAATTATATGAAGTCTCTGTGGAAGGAGTGTGGGGTAACCTACAAGTTTACCACTCCTTACCACCCTCAAGGTAATGGGCTGGTTGAGAGATTCAACCGGACCCTAAAAGGCATGATCATGGGTCTTGAAGAACCGATGAGGCGTAAATGGGACGTCCTCTTGCCATGCCTGCTGTTTGCTTACCGTGAGGTGCCACAGAAGTCTCTAGGGTTCAGCCCCTTTGAGCTTTTGTATGGTCACCCGGTAAGAGGACCTTTGAGTCTGGTCAAAGAAGGCTGGGAGCAATCTCCCAGGAAACCTCCCCAGGATGTATATAGTTACATGCTGGCCTTCAGGAACCAGACTCGGCGCTTCAGAGATCTTGCTCAGGCAAATCTGGAGGCCAGCCAGGAAGAGATGAAGCGGTGGTACGATCAGAATGCCACTCTGGTTGAGCTTCAACCTGGTCAGAAAGTTTGGGTCATGGCCCCTGTGGAACCTTGTGCGCTCAAGGACAGGTGGACTGGACCATTTGAGGTTGTGGAGAAGAAGAGCGATGTCACCTACTTGGTGGACTTGAAATCTCCCAGGAACCCCTTAAGGGTCCTGCATGTCAACCGGTTAAAGCCCCACTTAGAAAGGTCCGAAGTGGGCATGCTCCTTGCCACAGATGCTGGGATGGAGGAGGAGAGTGAGCCTCTTCCTGACCTCCTGTGTGCAAAAGAAAAAGATGGGTCAGTGGATGGTGTTGTCCTCTCTGACACACTGACCCCCGAGCAGCAGCAAGATTGTCGCCATCTGTTGGTACAATTCCCTGATCTGTTCTCCTTAATCCCTGGTGTCACTCAGTGGTGTGTCCACGATGTGGACACTGGGGACAGCACTCCTGTGAGGCACAAGGCCTACAGGGTGACTGAAAAGGTCAGAGCATATATCAAGGAGGAGGTCTCCAAGATGTTTGCCTTAGGGGTGGTTGAGTCCTCTAGCAGTCCTTGGGCCAGCCCAGTGGTCTTGGTCCCAAAGGCTGCCGCGCCTGGTGCTTCACCAGAACTTCGGTTCTGTGTGGATTACCGAGGACTCAATTCGGTCACCAAGACTGACGCGCACCCCATCCCCAGAGCTGATGAGCTCATCGATCGGTTGGGGGCTGCCCGGTACCTTAGTACGTTTGATCTAACGTCTGGGTACTGGCAGATCGCCTTGACTGATGGGGCAAAAGAGAGGTCTGCATTCTCCACACCAGATGGGCACTACCAGTTCCGTGTGATGCCCTTTGGGATGAAGAATGCCCCTGCCACATTCCAGAGGTTGGTTAACCAGGTATTGGCCGGGCTGGAAGATTTCAGCGCCGCCTACCTGGACGATATAGCAGTGTTCAGCGCCAGCTGGGAGGAACACTTGCGCCACCTCCAGGAAGTGTTGTTGGCCCTGCGCAGAGCAGGCCTCACAATCAAGGCTAGTAAGTGCCAGATTGGGCAGGGTTCAGTGGTGTACTTGGGGCACCAAGTAGGGAGCGGCAAGGTGGCCCCCCTGCAACCCAAGATAGATACCATCCTGGCTTGGGAACCGCCCAAAACCCAGACTCAGGTGAGAGCCTTCTTGGGTCTCACGGGTTACTACAGGAGGTTTGTCAAGGGGTATGGCAACATTGTGCACCCCTTGACCTCGCTGACTTCCCGGAAGCAGCCGAGACTTGTGATCTGGACTGACGCCTGTCAGAAAGCCTTTGACACCCTGAAAACTGCAATGTGTACAGCACCGGTCCTCCAGGCACCCGACTTTTCAAAAGAATTCATTGTCCAGACAGACGCTTCAGAGCATGGTGTGGGGGCTGTTCTAGCACAGATGAATGAGGAGGGCCGAGACTTACCTGTAGCCTTCATCAGCCGGAGGTTACTTCCCAGGGAACAAAGGTGGAGTGCGATAGAGCGTGAGGCATTTGCTGTGGTCTGGGCGCTGAAGAAGCTAAGACCCTACTTGTTTGGGTCTCACTTCCGGGTTCAGACAGACCACAGGCCCCTCAGATGGTTAATGCAGATGAGGGGTGAGAACCCAAAGCTGTTGAGGTGGTCCATTTCCCTACAGGGGATGGACTTTACGGTGGAACACCGCCCTGGTACAGATCACGCCAATGCTGATGGTCTGTCCAGATTTTTCCGCCTTAGTGATGAGGACTCCCTGGGTGAAGGGTAGTTCTCCCCACATTTCAGCTGGAGGGGACACGTGTTAGACCTGGCATCATTGGCATG
Organism: Triturus cristatus; assembly: GCF_964204655.1. Classification (NCBI taxonomy): domain Eukaryota; kingdom Metazoa; phylum Chordata; class Amphibia; order Caudata; family Salamandridae; genus Triturus; species Triturus cristatus. The sequence continues at coordinate 453,359,215 of NC_140587.1, forward strand.
AGTCTCTCCTCCATTTTTTTACTGTTTGCCTCCTCTGTTTACGATGTTTTTGCTGGTTTATTGCTTTGGGCACTGTGCCACTGCTGATCAGTGCCACAGTGCAAGTGCTCCCTATGTTAAATTGTTACATTGATTGGTGTTACCATGATTGGCTTGGTTGACTTACTGTTCAGTCCCTAGTCTAGTGCACTGAGTGTGCCAAGGGCGTGTAAGTTAACTGCTGCTGGTGGGCTTGCAGCACTGGTTGTGCCACCCACAGAAGCAGCGTGCAAAATGTGTCTCAGGCCTGCCACCGCGGCGCCTGCGTGCAGTCCCTGACTGCCATGTCGACTTGGTAAGGAAACCTACTTACCAGTCTCTAAACCTTCCCTTTGCCACATTTCAGACACCTCTATGGTAGGCCCTAGGGCAGGGTGCATTGTTGGTAAAAGGTAGGTCATGCCCTGATGTGTGTGGCATGACCTAATAGTGAATTACAGCCATTTTCGTTTTTCACTATTGAAGGGCTACCTGCCTCCAATAGGCCAGACTGGGCAGACTGATTATTAACTCCATTATAATCTATCTGACTCAGGGAGCCTGGTAGCAAGTCGAGTTTAGTATCCCTGAACTCAGAATTTAATAACACACCCTTTAGGATGGATGGTTTTTAAATTCTATGTTTGAAAATAGCACTTTTAGAAAGTGGCTATTTTCTTGTCCAACTATCTACCGGTCTCTGCTGGTTTGGTGTGTGTGTCAGGGGCTGGGTGGCTCCAGAGGTCTGAGTGAGTCAGTGTGGGGTGAATGGGGCGTTTACACGTAGAGTGAGGGAAGAGTAGCCTGCCCTGCCTGACACAATACTGGCCCCGCCTCCTGCTGGGCGACTGATAGCCCTGCTCCTGCCAGTGACAATACTGGCTCCGCCTCCTGCTGGGCGGCTGAGGACTCTGCCCTGCTCAGTGAATAGGCCAGGTGCCTCTGCCTGGCAACACCCACAACAAACCTGAGATGGTGGGAATTTCCCTGCTTGGACAAAGGGAACAAAGGAGAAAAGGGGTATAAGAGAAGGACCCCTGAACCAAGAACTCAGATCACTTCTGACAAGGAAACCTGTACCAAGGACAAGAAGCCTGCTGATCTAAGGACTTGCCTCCCCTTTCTGCCAGAGTGCTGTTTTGCTGTGGAGGAACCTGAAAGCTGCTTCTTTATTTTTGCCAAGGAACAAGGAGAGAGGAACTTGGTGTGTACTCTCTGAACACTTGCTAGGAAATCTCCAAGGACTGGAAGAGTGCCAGTCTCCTGCTGAAGTCACAGGGCCAAAGGACTTCACCATTTGCTGAATTGCTGGAAAGTGTTGTTTCCAGTACACAAGGGAAAATCTGCAGTCTCGACGCCGCCGACGCCGCCGAATCCAGCTCGACATCGTGAGTAACGGCTCCAGTGTCCCGAGCCTTCGACGCCGGCCGCCGGGCCCGATCGACGCCAGCAGCAACACCAGTGAGCAGTGGGTATCGGCCCCGGCTCCAAGTGACCCCGTCTCGACGCCGGTATCAACGCCAGTGAGGAGTGAGTATCGGCTCTACCTCCAAGCGACCCCGTCCCGACGCCGCTGCTGATCGCATCGACTCGACGCCCTTCTCGACGCCGTGAGCGCTGCTCCGGCCCGACATCCCTCGACGCCGCTGCGGATTGACCCGACTCCGAGGCACGATCGACGCCGACCTCGACGCCGACATCTCGACGTCGTGGATCATCGTTTTCTTCGTTTCTCAAGGTACTGTACTTGTGGGGTCTGTTGCAACTCCAGGCTTGACGTAGCGCTCCTCGCGGTCGACGCCGAACCTTGGGAATCTTGTAGACTCGACGTCGTGTGACTCCTGTGGGGGTTACATTGTTGCCAAAGAACTGTGCTCAGAAGAATACTTTGCTAAAGAACTATTTGCCAAGAAGAAACCTTACTTGAACTAATATTTTTCCTTCCAAAGAGTATTTATTAAGACTGTGGTATATTTTTGTCGTTATTTGGTCTTGTGCTAAGCCTTATATAAAAATACTATTTTTATAATAACTTCTGTGTCGTGTCCATCTGTAGTGTATTCACTTTATTACTGTATGTGGTCATAAATGCTTAACACACTGCCTCTGAGATAAGCCTGTCTGCTCTGCCAAGCTACCAAGGGGGTAGCAGGGGTTATCTGAGTGTGTAATCCCCTTTCCCTGACTAGAGTTGGTTGGTCCCTATTTGTCAGAAGTGTATACCTCTGCCAACTAGAGACCGCCGGTTCTAACAGGGAATATGCTTACTCTGTGTCTATGATAGGCATTGTGAGGGACGGACACTTGTGATTCTACCAATGCTCAGACCTGTAAGACAACACTGTTTCAGCAACATAAAAATACTCTATGCCCATGATGTTGATTGTGACTTGGAACAATACTCACATCAGTGTAAAGCCACATGAAGTGTTTTAAAAAATAATGTACAAAAAAAACTTAGAACAAGTACTCATAGTCAATGTGGTGAACAATGTTTAAATAGATGTGTGCCAAGAGAGTTCCCTCAACATGTCACATATGCCAAAAAGTCTATCTAGCAGAAAGAAGAGGAATGGTGTAGGAAAGCATATGCCAAAAATTGTTACTGGTTCAAATCCGTGCAGAGGTTTGCTGTAACGCACATCACAACATTCCATTGCCTAACCCAATTTGTTCACAGTGTTGTCCACAATGTACAAGGCTGTGTTGAAACATGTACAGAGGCGTTAGGATGAATTTTAAATAATGCAAAGCATACATCCCCTGCCCTCCCACATGGAAAGTGAAGCTGTTGTGGGGACCGGTGTAATCAAAGATAACCCAAAGTATCCTAACGCCATACCTACAGCAGTCAACCAATGCTTAGTGAGCACAATGCCCACAGTGCATCCTGTGTAATTCTAATTGCTAAATAGTCACATATGTATAAATATGTCTCAGACCACTCCAAAACCTTTTCCTAACTGAACTGTGTTACCCTAAACATAAATCAGTTTGGTTCAAACACATTTTAAATTAAGATTGATGGTAGTCTGTCCCTTGAAGATGGTGCAATTACATTTGTAGATATTCAAATTGATTGTGTAGGGGATGCATTTGTCATACTCCACTACCAATTCAACAGGATATGTCCACACAGCGAAGATCAATGGCAGCACAAACCATCAACCATTAGCAGTTTATTCTTACAAAATACAATCGCAACGAACTAAACTAATAATACTGACTAATCCCAAACTACACTAACCTAACTTGTACTAAAATTAAACTATACTAAACTAACTAGTTTACCTAAGACTATACACATAACAACATATATTATACATCAACCCACCTGACCCCTTACGGCAAATTCAGGGACGGCACAAAGACAGCTTAACCTATACATCAACTAACTAAACATACATACTAAACGAATACATATTTGTTTGCATTTTTTTATTTTCTTTAACAAGTCCAAAAACACATCCACCCCCCTCCCTCTAAGGAAAAGGAAACTTAATCAAAAGCACTAAGAAGAGAATATCCAAAAAGTAAGAACTAACTACATCTAACACTATACTAGCTGACCTTTTCTTTCTTGTGTGCGCCACAATGTAATCCTGATGGGCCAGGAATTGGCTGGGACTGGCTCTGGTGTGCTGTGGAGGCAGGCAGGGTAGCGTGTCATTGTCCACCTTTCTTTGTGCTGTCTGATATGGACTTCCACCTGCCAGAAGCCCTATTCTCACTGTACCTCTTTGCCATTGCATTGTATCACTTTGCCACATGCCTAATGTGATGGTAACATTCCTTACGCTGGAGGAACAGCCGCTGGTCCTCCGGTGACATGTTGTCTGGAAAAAACAAATACATGTCATGTTTCCTGACTCCAAAACATGATGGCATTATGCATAATTGACACAACACAATCTAATAAGTCATATGTTCTATAAATATCATCTTATAAAACATGCAACAACACACATGACATGACAAATCATAAACACATAATAGCAGGAATCAGAATAAGATGTTCATGACAACATGGTTATTCCTGGGCTTGGACAAGGCAGGCACAGAGTGCAGTGACAACAGTTGTAGAGTTGCTGTTTCCAATTTGGCTGTGCAAATGAACAATAGGGGGTATTCAGTTGGTATGAAGTTTAACAGGCTAATAGCAGACCCTGCCATTCCAAATACACAAAGACAAAAGGCTGCACTGTCTGCAATCATGTCAGATGACTAATAACAACTGTGGTAGTCATGTAGTACATTTGAGTCAATGGTAATTAATTGTATTAGGGGCCCTCTGGAGGTGTCAACACAGCTACACAACCATATTGGATCATGTACACATTTACTTGCAAATCTTAGGAACACTGCATATCATTTGACATGCATGCACGGAAAGAGGGCATATGTTGCATGAAGCATTGTGTAGCAGTGTTAACCTGCTCTGCATATTTCTGTGCAATGGCCCAATGGGACACCAAAGCTGCTGCATGTCAGCCACAAATTTGGCTGCACTGCTTTTCAAACAGTGGCATTGTGAACACATTCATGCTAGTGCTAAGGAATGCACCCTCCTCCAACAGTGTTATGTTGTCTGACTTAAGCACATGGTAGTCAATGTGATGCAAGGATCACCATCATGCACTTGAACCATCAGTGTACTGTCTTGTTTTTCATGTGTGATACACTCTGATGACCAACTTGTAACATAGGATTAAGAGAACTGTTGAGCATGTCACCATAAAGAGCATATTTCAAAAATATTTTGGACACAGTTAAAATGTGCCCCTGTAGGAATGGTTGGGTGAGATGATGAATGGGCTTAGCAGTGTAACAATGTCAAACCCTCAACACCTAAATGGAGCGTGAAAGGATGTCTGATGTATGAGTTGACATTGTCCTACATTGATTTATTATCCCTGCTTTGACACTGAGTCTGAGATAGTCTGTCTAAGACAATGTTGTGACACCAAACTTTGCATTGGCTACAGAGGTCTGCTTACTTACATCAGCATGGAAATGAATCACAAGATTCCTCATCAAATACAAAAGTATTGTATGGGACAAATATATGTACCAACAATCTGTGTTACATTGGAATAGTTTTCCTGACAAACTTGTTGAGGTTTCATCATGTCAGTCAGCCCTTTGTGAGACGTACTCACGTTGTCATTGTGGTTATGTGACCTGCTCTTTGGACCACTAACTGTCAATGTCAACTGGAACTGCTATTAGACTTGACAATCACCAACATGCATATCAGTGCTGGGAGTCAACGTATTCCAGGTCTGTTCATACACATCAACATCATTACTCAAATGTTTCTTCTGAAGTGTCTTCACTCTTGGATGTACCTACAATGGCTGGAGTGATGCACAAAGTTTGTATTAATGGGCTTATAATTCAGTAGCTCAAACTGTACTATATTCATGTGACAAATATTTCCATGCTCAGGAAACATATTTAACTTGATGTAGCAGTGGACATGCCACATGTCCACAAGCTGACCTGTACACATTATACCATGTGAAGGAGCCATGATCATTTTGGATCAGATCATGCACAATACATCACATATGTGTCTGTCCATTGTTCCTAAATGAAATATCAAATTAAACGTGTCGTGAGTACCCACAGACACAGCTTACGTCAATTCATTGATTTATTGTGACACAGTTAACACAATGGGGGCAAACATCATATGGTGATGGTAGTACAATCTATTTTGTTTACAATAGGTTTGTATGTTTGTTTTTGTCACTAGTTCATGTCAGATTGCCACATCACTTTGCAAATGATAATCAACAACAGATGAGACATGTTCAGTGGTACGCACTTATCATCATGTACAACATTCTACAATTGAAATTGCCAGCAGCATATCTGGAACCCTTGCACAATCATGCCAGGGCACATAGATGTTTGTGATGCTGCATGATCGGCTCTATGACATGGCAATGACATCATAAAAATCATGGACTCTTTGCTTGTACATAGCTAGGGTGTTGTGAACCAAATGAGGAGTTGCAACATCAAGTCAGGAAGGGCAAGGCTGTCCTCTAGCATCACATGATGCTGATGTGCTTAACTCCTGATTTGATGCAGCATCATCACACCAGAGGTGAGGTTCATGTGATGCACATCCGGACTGTGTACTATGACATACAGGGCCTGTGGCATGACTTGAATATGCCAACAGATACAATCCAAAGGTAGGGGACACGCACTCAACAGTGGCGTGTGGGTTCATGAATGCATCCACATCTCCTTGCGTGATCAAGGGTCTTCCAGCTGTGGAAAATGTATGAAAAGTACGATTAATGTCATTGACATCACACTTTACAAGACTTACGCACATCATTGATGGCTTTCTGATACGATTTCATTGACTGCCATAGTCAGGTGTGGTGCCAAGTTGAATACATATTACAATCTGTTTAGCCTGTCTCACCCACAACACACGTCAATTTCACTCTGGTGACATAATGGATATCTCTGCCACAATCTGAATGATGTAAAATACTACAACTTGTTCCACAGCCTCATGATTGACGATTTTGAACTCAAACATCAAGAGATGTGACGTTTGTAGATCAAATCTGTTTTTCCACTACGCACAGGTGTATCACAGCCTATGACATGTTTGTGACCCACATTGTGTATCTCACTGAGTTTGACAGCCAGTTGATCTTGTGAAGTGTACCAATATCAAAGCATGCAGGGGTGGCACAGTATCATGACTGGAATGTATTTTCGTCTTATGGCAAATTCCATAAGGGGTGCATATATGTTGTGTTTAACGTAATTAGTGCCCAGTGGATTCTTCCTCTGATGTGATACGAAGTTGCTCATGTATTTACCACATGGCCTGCCGACGATGAGTCCACGGTGATCCATGAGGATCCCCTAACGGCCCACGCAATCCTGCCACCAGTGCTTCCACTGCTGGACAGTCCTGTCCACACCAGAACCATTGAGCATTTTCATACCGGATGTGCTCCCACCTTACATTCCGGAATTTCACATTGTATCCCTGTAGGGTATGTGCCACAGCCTCTACCATCTTGGGCAGGTAAAATTTTACCAGCCAGAGGAAGCTCCCCAAGGCCCCCTCTGACATTCTGCCCTCTCTTCCCTGACCCAACATCTCCAAATACACTGTTGACCCCAGGCAAACCAAAACATACCCAAAATAACCCCTACTAACTGGAAAATTACAAAGATACCCCTCAGACATAAACCCGACAAAACAGTAAAACAGTTGCAAAAAACACATATGAACAGAGTTGCAGGACTCAACAAGGACAGTATTGACAGTACATTACACATAGAACTCTCTCCAAAACACAAACACCAGCAGACACCTTCCAACACCTCCACAACTCACAAAAGACACTAACAGTGTGTTTGAAAGAGAAAGTGTACAGTACTCCTCCATGTAACATGATGCAGACTGATATCATTTCTTTCATATTTCTCTGTACTAATTCACCACTAATCCTTATGGGTTCCGGAGTTGCGTGCTACTTGCCAAGAAAGTGCTTCAACACCCCATAATGGGTAACAAGGGCTATATAAATCCTGACCTTTTTTCCCTCTTGTATCCCTCCGCTATCCTTATGAGTCCAAATAACTGACTAACCTATCCACAACTTAAATTACTTTCATATTTCACTATACTAACTCAACACTAATCCTTTATAAGTTCCGAAGTAGCGTGCTACTCGCCGAAAACGTGCTTCGACGCCTCGTCAGGGGTCGTAAGCGCTATATAAGTGCAATTACAATCACAAGTACAATTCCCTGGCAGTTTGCAGCCCATTTTCATGGTTTGCAACGAAATTGTACACGCCCAGCGGTAAGCGGGAAGATTTCATGTGTATACATGTATTTTGCGAGTATTTTCCGTGCCGAATATGAAAAATATTATCGCAAACATGGATTCTTGATCAGTATATGTACCCTTTTATCTGATTTGTCTGGACTAACAACAAAATATGTATTTGTTATGTGATGTTGTACTTTTGTGTAGTCTATCTGAACTGTACGGTATGAATGGTCCTGAGCTAGCAGGAGGCACTAATTACTCATGTTGATGTCTGTTCATGACTGGTCATGTGTGCATGTAAACACATGCCACAGTGTTACACATTAGGCTAAGCACTGGTCGTATGTGTCACTACATGTGATCCTCTTCAATCACACATTGCTGTGATATCTGTGCCTGTTAGATGGTCTTGCTACACAAAAGTACTTGACCAACAGGCTATCACTCCTTGCCTATGATATTTGCAATGCAGCATGCAATGCACAGCTATGACTGCACATTCACATTTGAGTATATGAATAGCTAGAGGCACAGAGGGGCACATTGATGACAGGCTGTGCTTAGGCACTCATGACTTCATTTTCAAAAGGTATGTCTATGCATTTCATGCTGTGCTATGCATGACATGGTCTATGACCAGTGTGCAATCACCAAATCCATTGTCAACATTCCAAAAAATGCTAAACAAGGCGTTACATGGTGTAAGTATATTCTTGTGCAAGCAACATCACAAGATGAGTCTAGCATGCCAGCACTGAGCAAATATTAGCTGGTATGGACAATTATGTTATGGCCGTACCAATACCATTGTAAGTACATTTTAGTATTGTGTCTTTGCATATTTTAATACCCTATGGGCTACAACATCTTACAGGAACAGCTCAGATAATGCATAGTTCAATGTGTGTGACAGCAGATTGGAGCGGAAACATCCTAATTATGCATAGCTCAACAGGCCCCACTCAGCCTAGTACAAGCATGTTGAAGACCCAGATTCATGTGTGAACATGTCATTGTTACTTTGGAACAGCAAAGCTACACTTTGGAAGTCACAATCCTTGCAACAGCAAAACTAGGGATACCTGTAAGCACAAGCAGTACGCATGGCCTGAAGATCATGCTGTGTCTTTGTATGAGACCCAGGTGTTTAGACACAGATACTGCTGAGTTACAGCAGACTGACATGGATGACAATGCCAGCGTTGTGCATGATAGGGTGGACCCAGTTTCTTGCCATTGTTGCATGAGCAATGAACATTACCTGATGGCAAGGATTGTCATGTTATTGTTTTAACATCGCTGACATGAGAAGTATACATGGTGCCACTTGTGTTAATCATTGAAGCTTCTACTGTTAATGAACAAAGGTTAGTGTGCATTGCAAGTCACACACCAGGAGGACACTGCTATTACAGGGTAGACATCCTATCTCTTTGAATGGCCTCTCAACGTCATTAGGCCCGTTGTGCTGTCCGTCACTGTTGAGGATGAGGTCCATCTACTCTACAAGACTTGTGATGCAGGGGTCATGTTAGTAGGCAAATAAGAGTATCCACTTGTGTCCCCTGTATCAGTAGTTTAAAATGCATAGTTTGCGTGCCATGCTGTACCCTGGATTGTATTATCTGGACTCAACAAGGATTATGCTGGGCGAGTCATTGACTCAGAGAGGGTGTTGTGATTTGATGCTTGCTGTAGTATTGATGTTTTGGAGATGCTTGTGTGTGAAGCAGAGAAGGCCCAGAGGTGGTATCTGCACATTATCTGTAATAATACGGCTTTTATCTAGCAGTTTTCCATGGATAATATGGAACATGTGATCCGCTTTCCACTGTTGCCATTAATGAGGCAAACATGTGGTGCAGCCTATCATCAACACATGTTAGGGAGCACTTTGGTGTATGTTGGTTTTCCATGGATGCTATTGGGACAGATATTTCTGTCCGGCACACTCCTGACTGTGGTGGAGTGTCTTACTGCCCACACTGTACTGTTACATGAACCATACATGATAGCTGGCCAACTTGCACAATCCCATTTCATGATGAGAATTTGTACATTGCTTGAAAGATGCAACATTGTGTTGAAGTACTGGGTATTTTAGACCCAGCGGTGCAGGGGCACACACCCTATGACTTCTGGGTTCACCCTGTTCCGGACCTACAGAAACACAGAGTCTTCTGGGTGAAGTCAAAGATTTGTTTATTGGCTGCAGACCAATGACAGGTATCCTAGAAGTACAACAGCGTGTATGTTCTCAGGAGACTGCTGAAAATCATAGGAACGGACTTCTCCTTAAGTACAAAATATCATGCTCCAGGCACACATTCCTTGGTTTACGATATGGTCATATAAAGGTATACATTACAAACGAAAAAGCAGAGTCATGATGACCATCCCACATTCCAGTTCGGCCAGCCCACAATGATTTACACAGTAAGGTTCAGATCCCACGTTTGATGTAAAGAGACCCCCCAATAAACATGAGCATCTCCTGTTTTGGGAAACAAGTCATAAAGCAGGAACAAGCAGGTGTGGAAGAGGTTAGCCGGGGGATTGTGTAGAATGAAAGGGCTTTATGACGGGTCAAACCCTGATGCTAATCACAGGTGGACGGAGGAAGGGGAGCTCGTGAGACCGGTTTGACCCGGGGCAGCAGAGCCAGCTGCCCAGGTCACAGAGAAGTCAGAGGGAAAGCCCATGTACTGTGAGGCCCGTATTAACTCCATCATAGCCTATGTGAGGGCAATGACAAGATGGCCACTGCTTCCAAAATGGAACCCGCGTAGTGGAGCAGAATAACGTGTACACAGTGCATTCATAGCTAGAACGATATATAAAGCACTCGTACATGCCGCATTTACCATTTGCGGTTCGCTAATACCAAGATAGACAGGGGTAGGGCCCTGTCCCCTACGCGGTCCCAAATATTAAAGTACGACAGACCCTCCTTTTGCCCTTACATAGGCAACCACTATACTCATCTTAATCCGAGTCTAGGTCAATGTTCATGAAGTCATGGAGATGTTGCTGTAGCATCATCCTATTACTTAGTTCGTCCCTCGATACAGGTTTCCTTACACATAAGGTAGTACAGAGACCACATATCGCGGGAGCACACTGTATACACAGACAGAACAGGAAAAGAATGGCTAAGATCATTCCAACGACCATCAGAACTTTCCAACCCCAGGCAGATATCAATTCCCAGAACCATCCCACCAGTGACCAATCTCCCTTATCCACGTGTATGGCTTCAGATATTTTATGGAGTTTGGAGATGGCTTGATACACTGTTGGAGCATTATCTGGTATGAAAATGCAGCAACTGGATTGGATGACCTTGCATACCCCACCGCGGTCTGCAAGAATAACGTCTAGAACCATGCGGTTCTGCAAAGTCATAAGGCGATCCGCTTGGAGCTCAGCTGTCAGATTACTAAGGGCACCAGCCGTTACATTGACAGTGGATTCAACCACACGAGTCAGCTGTCTCAGGTTCCTACTATTGACCATAGGTCCCCAAAACGGCAGGAAACCCAAGAAGAAGTCTCCTGCTTCCTGACCGGCAGTATCCTCCTTACTAATCACGCCCCTCACAACTCTGGTCTTGTGATAGTCAGAGGCAGCAGTAAATGTCGGCGGTAGCAAGTTCGCAATATAACATGTGCCCGAGAAATCAGGGGGCAGCCATGTATATGCTCGGTCATGACAGATGAAATATGTGCCCTTAGCAGCCAAAAACGCAGGGGAAAACTGTGACGGGAAAGTGTACGTTTCGGTACAGTCACTTCTTCCCAGTTGAGCTCTAGGATTCTGACCATTACCCTGTAAGCAGAACCGACCCATGTGGGGTACGACCCAGATTGGAGATGAGATTTTTCGCTGTCTTTCACCCAGACTAATACTATACCCCGTCGCGTTCCATCCTACATAAGGTCTCAACTCTTCTTTGGGAATAGATGAGTATGCATTGATGTCCCTACTCATATCGGCAACTCCTTTCATCAAAGCCTTATTATTGGTGATAGGTCTGATGGAACGCGGTTGGCGAGGGGAGTATGTATCTAGAGCATAGAGAAACATGGTTTGGAATGCCCATGACGATCCATTGTAACTGTACGGTAGCACCAGGTAGGGAATACCTTTGTTAATGGTATGTGGCATTAACCCACACACCCAGCAATTGGTCGTATTCATTACTAGTTGGTGCTGGTGCAAGAGCTGGATAAACGAGTTATTTACAAACTCGGATCATCTGGTCTGTTCGTGCTCAGGCAAAGGGTGAAAAGAGTGAGAGGAGGCAGTAGAAAGAGATATAGGCTGTTGAGTGGGTGCAATGGGCTTTTGAGCGGAGAAAAACACAAATCCTACAATAAACATTATTATACTACACAGCGTAAAAAGGCACAAAAAGACAAAACATTTACTTTTTACAATTCTACACATCCTTGCGTTAAAGTTCATTTCCTCAATCGGTCTCTCCATCTTAAAAAACTCCATCCTCTACTCGGGCCGCTCGCGGTGGATGAGTTTCTTCTGCTAAAGAGTACGCCTGTCAGTCCAGGGAAACGCCCTAGACCAACCAGAACCGTCAACCTAGCGTCTTCGGCCTGTACCCCAAAGTCTTGGCACCGCGACCCTGCGGCAGAACCCGGATGGTGGTTCGAAAAACAAAAATCAAGAAAGTCCTTCAGATGGGAGAGCAAAAATGTCAAAAGGGAAATAATGAGGAAATCTTTATTTGTCCATGGGCCTAGGTCTCAAATTATAGCGGAGACGGCCAGGTGCTGTTTGGTCTCGGAACAAAAGTTCAGGCTCAGTGGTGTCCAGTCGACTTGATGGTGGCACAGCTTCCTGCAGAATAGTGTCACTCTCTTGGTCTGAAACTGTGCCTTTTATGCGTGCGTCACTGAATGGTACAAAACGAGGTACAATGTCTGTCTCTGAGTCGGCGATACCCTCCTTGACCCACTGGTCATATGGCAGAGGCAAGGGGACTATTTTGCAGTGGGTACCATGAATCCAGTGCTTCTTCCCTTTCACTCGCACTGCTGATCTTGTTGAAAGAAGAACAAGATGAGGGCCGATCCAGCGAGGCTCGTCGTTGCTCTTGCGCTGGAAATTTCGGACTAGCACCCACGTACCAGGGTTGATAGGGTGTCCAGGAGGTTCAGAGGCTTGGGGAAGAGTATCATGTACCTGTTGGTGCAAAACACGCAGTTTAACAGTCAAATCATACAGGTAATCGAGCAGTACTGGATGTTCTATTTCGCTAAATTTCGCCGGTCTTGGCACGCCCCATACATTAGCCGGGCGGCCAAAGACGACCTCATAAGGGCTAAGTCCCACTCGTGAGTGTATGGTCATTCTGGTGGACAGGAGTGCTAAAGGCAGAGCGTCAGGCCATTTAAGACCGGTGCTCGCCTGGATTTTAGCCAGCTTGAGCTTTAAGGCTCCATTGTAGCGTTCTACTAATCCAGCTGATTGGGGGTGATTTGCAGCGTGGAACTTCTGCTTTATCCCTAGCCCTTCACATACATTCTTCATCACTTTACCCACAAACTCACTTCCGTTATCACACCACACCATTCTTGGCATCCCAAACCTAGGGAAAAACTCCTTCACAAGGGCTTTGGCTGTGGATAGGGCAGTGTTATCTTTCAGAGGATAAGCCTCTATCCATTTTGAGAAAGCACAAACAACCACCAATACATATTTCAGGTTGTTGCATCTTTCCATGTGAATAAAGTCCAGCTGCAAAACTTCAAATGGACATGATGGGGGTGAAAAGTGACCAGCCGGAGTTCGGGTTCCCCTACCAGGGTTGTACTTCAAGCATACTATGCAATTCTTGACCACATTCTCTGCACACTTGGGAATCCCAGCATTCTGCCATACTGGAGCCAACAACTTGCATATACCTTTCGTACTGATATGTGCCATTCCATGTGCCATAGTAACCACTGGAAGCACATATGCATCAGGCAACAACCATCGCCTATGTTCTGTCAGATCAATCCAACAACCATTCTCATCCAACTTACCCATACTTTCTCTCCACTTGCTTAACTCTTCCTCTGTGGCTTCAGCTTGAAGCGACTTCACACTCTCTATTGTGTTTTCACACATTCCAACATCATTAACCCATCTTGCGGGACCTGCAACATACATTCTAGTCTTCACATTCTGTGCTGTTTCTTTCGCGGTCTCATCAGCAAACACATTCCCACGTCCAACATCATCTGTGACTTTCCTGTGCGCACTGCATTTCATGATCGCAACTTGCAACGGTAGGGTCAGTGACTCAAGGAGATCATTCACCAACTTGCCATTCTGAATTTTAGCTCCATGCGACGTCAGGAACCCACGCTCCTTCCACAGTCGCCCAAAATTATGAGCCACGCCAAAGGCGTACTGGCTATCTGTGTATATGTTCACTCTCATTCCTTCAGACAACACACATGCTCTCGTGAGGGCGATTAATTCTGCTGCTTGGGCCGAATTATGTGGCACTCGTGCAGTTTCCACGACCGTGTGCAAAGTCGTGATAGCATATGCAGCAGTCGTGTCACCATTAGGGAGCTTAAAACATGACCCATCTACCCATAAAGTGCCATCACACTCAGTCAGGGGAGTATCTTTTAGATCTACTCTCCCTTTCGTCTCTTCTTCTGTTCTGAACAGACAGTCATGTTTCTCAATCTCATCTGAGTCTGTTGGAATTGGCAACAATGTAGCTGGATTCAGCGTATTGCATCTTTTTATGTGTATGTGATTAGCTAACAGTGTAAGTTCGTAGCCCGATAATCGTGCACTAGTCAAGTGTTGTGTCTTGGTCCTATTTAATAATGTGTCTACAGCGTGTGGAACCATGACAATCAATGTGTTGTCCATTACCAAACCAGCAGATTGTCGGATAGACATCGCTGCAGCAGCTGTCGCTCTCAGACAGCTTGGCAATGCCCTCGCTACAGGGTCCAAGGTAGATGAAAAATATGCGCATGGGCGCGGTCTGTCGCCAAAAGGCTGTGTTAACACTGACAACGCACATCCATCTTTCTCGTGAACATACAATGTAAAAGGCTTACTGTAGTCAGGAGTACCCAACACAGGTGCTGAACATAATGCATTACTCAATTCCACAAAACTTTTCTGGCACTCTTCAGACCATGGGATAGGATTCGGTGTGTCTTTGCATGTTAAGGCTAACAAAGGTTTTGCCAATAAGGAAAAACTAGGGATCCAATGCCTACAGTATGAAGTGATGCCCAAGAAAGCACGTACTTCTCTCTGTGTCTTTGGCACACTCAACTGTGCAATAGCTTGAATTCTTTCTGGGGTCAGTTTCCTTCCCTCCTTCGATAAGAGATGACCTAAGTAGGTCACTTCTTGTCGACAATATTGCAGCTTAGAGAGAGACACTTTGTGATGGAAAGCGGATAAATGGCGCAACAGTGACAATGTGGCTTCTTTACAAATCTTTTCAGTATCCGCAGCGATCAGTAAATCGTCCACGTACTGAATCAGGATAGCGCCACTAGGTAAAACAAGTGCATCAAGCTGCGCTTTCAAAGCCTGACTATATATGGATGGACTCTCACAGTAGCCCTGGGGAGCGCGTTTGAAACGGAAGCTTCGGCCTCCCAGACTAAAACCAAAAATATCTCTGCTCTCTTCTGCAATTGGGATACTAAAGAAAGCATTCTTTAAATCGATCACTGAAAACCATGCAGCAGAGGCTGGAATCATCGTTAACAAGGCAGTTATATCAGGGACAACCGGAAACTGTGGCACAACAATCTTATTAACCTCTCTGAGATCGATCACAAATCTGTAAACAGGTGGCTGTGAGGGATCCGTTCGTTTTAAGACAGGTAAAATCGGACTATTGCAAACGTTGCTTCTTGTCTCTTCGATCACACCCTTATTAATCAAGTCGCTGACAATGTCTAACAATGCTTTCTGCCCTTCATTAGAGATCTTGTACTGGGGAATACGTGGCAGTCTGACATTAGCCTTTAGAGTCACCACATATGGCGGTATTTCCAAGAGGCCCACATCATTGGGACCAGTAGCCCAAAGGGCATCCGGAAGGGACGACAATTCAGGTGGCATCGTGTTTTTAGACAAATACATTGGGGAAACCACTTTCTTGCCTAATGTAAGTTGTATTCCTGAAGGAGAACAATACAGTGTAGCGTGCAATCTTTTCAACAAATCTAATCGCAGCAAATTCTCACCACAACCTGTTGTCAGGATCAGGGGTGCTTTCAGCTCTCAAGGTCCAACAGAAAGTGACATGGGACTGGAAATCGGGTTCCTAACCGGGGCGCCAGAAAAACCTACTGAAACATTTATATCGCCAGACAAAGGTGCGCCAGGGAGTTTTGAATGCATGATTGAACTCTTTGCAGCACCAGTGTCTAGCAGAAAAGGCTCCGTTACATTTGCTGTAGTCACCTCAACATACGGTCCACTCTGATCCACTGGCACTGAAACAACTCCCTCTCTCTGTCTATGGCTGTCCTAGTAATCAATATTCTCTGCATCACCGTCCTCTGCATAATAATCATTATTATAATACTGTGCCGTATTACTAGTCGCGTTAGCTTGCTGATCAAAGCTATTGATGGTACTTTGAGGCGGCAGAGGACGCGCGTTCTGGGAAACACTTCCACGCCCTCTGCCTCTAGGAGCTTGCTGACCACCCCTACCTCTTGCGCCATACATATTACCGTTCCGCTGCATTAATTTAGGGCAACTGTATTTAAAATGACCTTCCTCTTTACAGTATGAACATTGGTTGGGACCTACAGGGACACGTGGTTGGTAATACCCGTTCATTTGCTGGTTTGTCTGAAACTATTGGGGTTGGTGATAGACACCTTGGGGTTGCCTATAATTATTACCACCTCCACGTGGCGGATAGGCCTGCTGTAAAAGGACCTTTGTCTTCAGTTCCTTCGTTTTCTTTTCCGTTCTATCTTTCTCGTCTTTATCTCTATTTTCATAATACTGTGCAGTAGCCAGTATTTGCGCCGAAGAAGAAACAGCCCAAGAACTTTCTGAATCTTTTAACTTTTTACACAGGTCAGGAAGTAAATTCTGCACAAACTTATCCACAAACAGCCGTTGGCCACCCTCAGTACTCATATCTTGCCCACTGTGGTCAATAAACGTTTCTTCAAACCTAGTGAAGAAGTCTGACACTGTCTCATCTTTCTTCTGCTTGCATGCAGATAACTTGTCCCAATTTACGCGCATCGCAGGCATTATTGTCTTCATATACGTGATGATTCTACCAGGCAATTCAGCTACTAAAGGTTCTGGTTTCGCACCACCAGTTTGTCTAGCATCAGCAGCAACAATGTTAGCCCATGTATCCCCTAGTTCTGCATTGTGATCTACATTACGAATTGATCCCCATAGAGGCTGTGGAACAACATTACCAAACAACATGTCTATGTCGGCCAGATTCATAATGCATGACCCTGCCGTCTGTGACAACTCTTTATAATAACCTGCTGGGTTTTTACGGGGATCAGGCAAGGACTGCTTAAGCGCTAACACCTCAGAGCGCTTCCATGGAACATGCACCCAAACACGCTGGAAATGCGCTGCCACAGCGGGGTTACCACCGACAGCTGCAACCGCTTCCTTCCATACCGGGGGAACTTCTCTCATAGGGTATTGTCGCGCTTTTGCCTTTTTCCCCACAAGGACCTCTTGTTCAAACAATGACTGTTGGCAATCGTCATTCCTTAAGGACAATACAACCGCAACTGCTTTATCTACTTCGCGGTCCACAATTATACCAGTTCCAAAATCGAACCTCACTCTACACAATTCCTGCGGGTTCGGATTTTTACCACTATCCTCCAATTCTTCACAGAGAATTTCGCACATTTTCTCAAACACATATCTCTGTTTAGGGGCATCCCATTGATGGAAAATGTTAACAACTGATTCCACATCATACAGTGAAGGAAAAACGATCCATCTACGCGCCATGTGATCTATTACCTTTTTCTCATCGGGGTTAGGCAATTGGCTGCGCAACTGCTTACGCTGTACACCAGGAGTCGCACCAGATGACCCAAAGAGAGGAGACATTAATGTAGTAACCACATTAGCTAAGCGCTGTCGCGCTGAAGGAGAAGCTGAGGCGAGAACAGGGGGAAAAACAGAGGGAAGAAAAGAGGATGTAGAGACAGGTACTGGAGTGGTGGAAGGAAGAGTGTTAGGGGAGGCAGTTACTGGATTAGGCAAAGTCGCAGGAAGTGCGGGGGCAGTTGGAAGCACAACTGGCGGCGCTTGAGAGGGCTGCGCTACAGGAATAGGAACTGGCTGCAAAGCAACTGGCGGTTGCGGCAAGGCTTGCAGTACATGCACTGGAGGCGGCATATTTACAAGCTGGGGAGGCGCCGTGGCAGTTTGAGCATACGGGGGTGGCGAACTCAACGAATGTGACATCAAGGGATCTTTCTCCTTTTCTTCTGACTCATCCTGCTTAGAATGTGGCAAAGCTGGGTAACATTTGTCAATCCCTAACTTACGCTGCCTGTGCAATTGCTCATTCATTTGCTCCTCTTCATTGTCTTTAAACTGTACAGCTGCTTGCATTACTGACATACCTCTCTCTCTCTTATTCTTTTTCGCTAACTTAATTTCCTTCTGTTTGGCTTCCTTTCGCCATAAGCGGAAAGAGTCAAACATCGCCGGCCGGGCTTTCTTCTTAAACAATTTAATTTCCAGATTATCTAAAATATCGGTATCAAAACTACCATTTTGGGGCCATTTTAAAACACCATCTTTCCTGGTGTAGTGGATCCATACTTCGTTATATGCAATGGGGCCTACGCCATGTTTTACATAGAGCTCATAAGTTGGAGTTCCAACCGGAGGAACCGGACATGATTCCTCTAGCTGGAAATCTTTTCCACAACCCAAACAGAATAATCTACCAAATAGTCCAGAACCAGGCATCTTCGCTCACTAGTCTAGATCCAAACGTCAAAGGATTATCGAATACGATATTCTCGTGAATACACGAGTCCTCTGGTTTTGGCGTTTGCAAACTCCAAAGTACCAATTCAAATGATCCCGAAGGATACCAAAACAAATGGGAGACGCTCCACTTATACTTAACTGAATATTGCTGATCGATGGCGTCACCAGAAGACTCTCTCGATTGTTTCGCTCTCTCAAACTCGTCAAGGGTCCAAAACAGGTCGATTAATCAGGGCAGCAGTCCTTCGTAGCCGTCGGGACGCGGAGAACCTCGCAGAAAAGACTTTCGGACCACGTCGACATGCAGGGGTCGATGAAGTGGCGGCCTTCCTCCGGAATTTCCACACGAAGCTCCTCACGAACCTCTGGCTTGGACTGGTACCGCTGAAATCGTCCCGAGTTGGGCGCCAAACTGAAGTACTGGGTATTTTAGACCCAGCGGTGCAGGGGCACACACCCTATGACTTCTGGGTTCACCCTGTTCCGGACCTACAGAAACACAGAGTCTTCTGGGTGAAGTCAAAGATTCGTTTATTGGCTGCAGACCAATGACAGGTATCCTAGAAGTACAACAGCGTGTATGTTCTCAGGAGACTGCTGAAAATCATAGGAACGGACTTCTCCTTAAGTACAAAATATCATGCTCCAGGCACACATTCCTTGGTTTACGATATGGTCATATAAAGGTATACATTACAAACGAAAAAGCAGAGTCATGATGACCATCCCACATTCCAGTTCGGCCAGCCCACAATGATTTACACAGTAAGGTTCAGATCCCACGTTTGATGTAAAGAGACCCCCCAATAAACATGAGCATCTCCTGTTTTGGGAAACAAGTCATAAAGCAGGAACAAGCAGGTGTGGAAGAGATTAGCCGGGGGATTGTGTAGAATGAAAGGGCTTTATGACGGGTCAAACCCTGATGCTAATCACAGGTGGACGGAGGAAGGGGAGCTCGTGAGACCGGTTTGACCCGGGGCAGCAGAGCCAGCTGCCCAGGTCACAGAGAAGTCAGAGGGAAAGCCCATGTACTGTGAGGCCCGTATTAACTCCATCATAGCCTATGTGAGGGCAATGACAAGATGGCCACTGCTTCCAAAATGGAACCCGCGTAGTGGAGCAGAATAACGTGTACACAGTGCATTCATAGCTAGAACGATATATAAAGCACTCGTACATGCCGCATTTACCATTTGCGGTTCGCTAATACCAAGATAGACAGGGGTAGGGCCCTGTCCCCTACGCGGTCCCGAATATTAAAGTACGACAGTATGACATTGACATATTTTCTTAGGAGCATGCTTGTCTATGTATTCAACTGGGCCTACCGGTGTGTGGCTCTGTAGATTGCTGTAGCCGGCAGAAGGGCAAACGTGCACACATCATACAATTCACATGTGTGAACGTGTAGTCATAATCCAGATCTAGGTGGGGCACCTTCTGGGGGCTATGATGAATCATTTCATGACCTTATGACCCAAACAAATGTCCATGCCTGTTGATATATGTTGCATGTTGTTGGGATGTCAGTGCTGTGCTGATTGTATTCCCTGTAGCACTTCTCTCATGTGTATGTCTGTTCTCTGTTTTGGGTGTGTGAACACACAGCTAGAGTTATTGGATGAGGATGTAGCCCATTCTACCCCTTCAATGCCATGAGGCAATCATGTTGTGGTGCATGTGACATAGACAATTCGTTGACTTTGCCTTGGCAGGTACATGGCCCTACACACAAGTTGTTGTGTGCTGCTGTCTTGCCATGTGTCCCATGTCTGGCATCTGTGTCACTGTTTGTGCTTATGTGACTATAGCATTGACAGATCATTACTGTGTTGTAGAATGATACATGCACAGTGACTGATGCATGGTATGTGACTATTGATCATTACAATGGCACATATGTCAGCTTGTGAGTTTTTAACAATTTCGGTTGTTGTTTTACTGTGTGTACTTGGTGTTTGAGGCATTCACAGAACTGTATTGACACACCAGTTTTTGTATCTGTACTATCATCTGTGTCTTCATCCTCCAAACCCAGAAGTGGATGCAGTACAGATCTACAATGTATATTTGATAATGTTGTCACTTACCTTTATTCCTGTGCCATTGAATTCACAAATATATTTGATTACTCATTTTATGGTGGTTTCTAGCTATGTGGGCACAGCTACAATTACGCATCAGACAACAGTGTATGTTGTACTACACTCTTGTATATCATCAAACATGTATGTGCTCCTGGGATGACACAACACAAACATATTGATTCTCACTGAGGAAACATACACATTAATTTGCTCATATGCCCAAAACGTTGTTCCATCTCCAATCTTCATTTGATTGATGCTCTCTCCACTGCTATATGTGAGAGCTGTGTGGCACAGTTTTTCTGTTACCTTTAACTTAACAGATATATGAACTTCTGAAGAAATAAACCAAGCATACAAGAGTTTTGTGAAGTGATATTTTATTTTAGAAAGTAACATTTGGTGGCTTTTTTAAAGAAAAATCCATGTGATGGGATCATTATTTATTGTGAATATGTAAAAACAATTCTGATGATTTGATCCCTTCTTGCTGTTCCAGCAGCAGAAGCTGTGGTGTGTCTAGCAGCTGCCTCTTCATCCTGGCCATCCTCTGGATTGTTCTGCTCCTCCTGGTCTTCATGCAATGGTGTGTTTGTTCGTACACAAATATTGCACAGAATGCAAAATGGCATTATGATCTGGCATACAAGTTCTGGACTGTACAGGAGTCTGCCCCTGACATATCTAGGCACCGGAACCTGGATTTAAGGACTCCAAATGTCTGCTCAACTATGGCCCTTGTGCATCCCAGTGCAACGTTGTAGTCTCTCTGAGCCTGTGTATGGGTCACTTTGATGGGCACCATCAGCCATGGCGAGAGTGCATATCCTTGATCACCTGAAAGAGATAATGGAGAGATGTGTCCATTAGTATTAGTGCCTGCTATGTTTGTGAAGTGCCTTTTTTGGTGTGTGTGCATTGTGCAACATTGTTATTAGACCTGGCACCATTGGCGTGGATCTCCCTTCCATTATTTGCTGTTACGTCATGCGTTTTTGCTGGTTATAGATGCTTTGGGCACTGTGCCACTGCTGTTCAGTGCCACAGTGCAAGTGCTCCCTATGGTAAATTGATGTATGGATTAGTGACTCCATGATTGGTTTACTTGTCAGACCCTAGTACAGTGCACTGCGTGTGCCCAGGGCTTGTAATCAATGCTGCTGGTGGGCTTGCAGCACTGATTTGCCACCCACCGGAGCAGCTTGTAAAGTGTGTCTCAGGTCTGCCATTGCCGAGCCTGTGTGCAGTCTGGTACTGCCATGCTGACTGGGCAAGTACACACACTTGCCAGTCCCTAAACCTTCCTTTTTATACATATTAGTCACCCCTATGGTAGGCCCAAGGGCAGGGTGCATTGTAGGTAAAAGGTAGGACATGCCCTAATGTGTGTGGCATGTCTTCTTGATAGTGAATTACAGCCATTTTCGTTTTTCACTATTGCAAGGCTGTCTGTTCTCCATAGGCCAGAAGGGGCAGTTTGATTATTACATTTTATAATCTTAACTGACTCAGGGAACATGGTAGAAACTTGAGTTTAGTATGCCTGAACTCAGAATAGATCTTTTAGTGAAGTTGGTTTTAACATTCTGTGTTTGAAAATACCACTTTTAGAAAGTAGGTATTTTCTTGTCTAAAAACCATCCAAACCTGCCTCTGCTAGGCTGTGTATTCCTTGTCTGGAGTTTGAGTGACAGGGGCTGGGGGATTCCAGGAGACAGGGTGAGTCAGCACAAGGCTGAATAGAGAAATCTGCATCTAGATGGGTAGGAGGAGTTGCACCTGGGACCTGAATAGGGCTGGGCCTTCCCTCCACAATGCTGGCTCCACCTCCTGTGGTGTGTCTGATGTCCCTGCCCTGCACTGTGAAAGGAAAGCAGGAGACATGTCAACAAAGTGCTCCAGGACTGACCAGAACTGGTTTGGACTAGGCAAAGGCCTCTCTGCCTTCAGACAACAAAGAGAAAAGTAGTATAAATATTGGGACCTAGACCCAAGAACTTTAGATCACTTCTGGGAATCAAGACAAACCTTTGCTGAGGAGAAGAACCAGGAAGCTGAAGGAGGAGACTACCCCTGTGCTGTGTGTTTGCGGGTTGGCCTGCAGTGGTTGCTTCATTACCAAAGAGAGGAGAAAAGGACTGAGTGTGCTTTCTATCAACTTGAAGAAGAATCTCCAAGGGCTTGAACTAGAGCTTGCCTCCTGCCTGAAGTCTCAGGGAAACAAGACTTCACCAACTAGCTCCCCCCTAAATTCCCTTGCTGGGAATTAAAGTGCCTGCTGTTGTGCTGGGCCTTCTGAGAGACTGCGTGTCGCTGGGAGCTGGAAATGCGATGCAAACAACGAGAAGTGTGTCGCCGCCGCAGGCATCGTATCGCCGAGGAAGCAAGCTGCCGCTGTCATCATCGCATCCCCAAAGCGCGGCACATCGCCGGAGAAGCGGGCCGCTGCCACATAGGTCATCGTCGCATCACCGGAGAAGCGCGTTGCAGGGCTTGTCGCGGCTCCAAAGATTGGCTGTCGGGCATGCACGCATCACACCAAGGTTGTCGCATCGCAACCAAGATGCCATTTTGTCGCATCGCACCAGAGAAGAGTATCGCATCGAGGTGCCAGCGTGTCGCATCGCACCGGAGAGCAGTAAGAAATCGACGCATCAACTCCCCACACAGTAAGGAAGTGAGTATCAACTCCCCTGCGCAGCAGTAAGGAACCGACGCATCCACTCCCCTGCGTGTAAGGAACCAACGCATCACCTTCCCTGCGACCCTTTTGTTTTCGTTATGTGTTACGCATCTAAGGTACATTGAGAGTAAAGTGTCGCATTTACAACTTGAGAGAACTGAGCTATTTTATAACATTTGAGACTATTTTTTAGTACAGTATTGTGGATTTTTGTTGTTTGGTCTTGTGTTAAGTCTATAGAAAAATACTTATTTTTATAATACAACCTGCGTGGTGTCCATTTGTAGTGTTGTCACTGTATTACTGTATGTGTTCACAAATGCTTTACACACTGCCTCTGAGATAAGCCTGCCTGCTCGTGCCAAGCTACCAAGGGGGTGAGTAGGGTTTATTTTAGGAGTGTAGCCCCTTACCCTGACTAGGCGCAAGAGTCCCTATTTGTCACAGGTACCTACCTATGCCAACTAGAGACCCCCAAATCTAACAGTTGTACTTTCTGGTTTGTCATGTGGAGCTTCAGACAATTAAGCTGCACAACTGAAATTAACTTGCCTATACTTGACAGCCTACACATCACCATGTTGTCATTGTCCGGGTCCTGTGTATTACCTCCATGTAGTGACTATCAGGATGTATGAGTCACTTAAAAAGAGATTAGAGTTTCTTTACAGACCCATTGCACAAACTGAACGTCTCCTGTGCACATGTTTTATAGGGTACACTATTGGCTCATATGCCTGGTGAAGTATCCACCTTGACCTTTTGATGATTACCATGTTGGAACATCATCTAGATACCTCATTGGGAGTGATTGTGTTGGGGGTAGCTGAGAGCGAAAATCCTTGTCTGCTAAACGTTGAACTCAAGGTGGGTCAGTGTTTAATTAACAGTAGCACTGATACCTGGTGCACTTGACTAACTGAGGCATGTGAAGACAACATACATATGCATTGATGTCCTTATGCATGAGTTGATTTTGACTCTACATGTAGTCATCTTGGGGTAATACCCATCAATATTGCCATGTGCATATCAGTTCCCAATCAAAATACATTATGATTTCTACACCTCACCAGGGGAGTCATATGGATGTACAACATGTAGTGATTTGGATTGTTTGTATGCTCTTCCTCTGCATGCTCCATTCTGCAACGACACAGACTGATGTTTAATCAACTTTGGTGATTATTTGTGTGCAGTTGGTGCTCCCTTCATGCAGCACTACTTGCAAACCCTTAATGCAGAAACACCCACTGCATGGTGCATGGCTGACAATGTTTTTGCATGTCAGCTAATTGTACACCATCACATGTGAGAGAATGGTGATCCGTCATCTTGTTATACAAATGGCACATGTGTTTATTTCAAGATGTATGTAGCACAGCAGAATGTTCTGTGTCATGTGCTGCATTGATTATTTTAAATTTTTGTCTGATGATGTCTGCAAAATCCATATTGCAAGGGTGCCAAAGTAGTTTGTGTGAGATTTTCTAGGCTACTCCCTTGTTGGGCTGTCTAACATATGTCTTGTATATTTTGCATTGGGTGCTTTTGTATATTGTTTGGACCTGATCCAAGGTATGTGGTATTACATTGGCTACATGTGCATTCTCACATATTTGAGCTAAATGCTTGTGTACTTGAGGTGTGTGGTGTGTTCAGTTTGTACTTACCAAGAAGCAGTCCATTTCCATATGTGCCATTCTCAAACCGCTGGTTGATGATCGAATGGCAAAAGATGTAGGAATCATGCACGCTCCCAGGAAACCTAGCGACAACATTGATGAACAGGTCCAGGTGGTCCACAATTGCCTGAACATTCATTGAGTGTGTGTGGTTCCTGTTCCTGTATGTATGTGCAGTGTCCGCAGGAGACACAAGTAGAACATGGGAGCAGTCAATTGCCCCCAATATATGCTGAAACACAGCAATGTAATAGAAGCCTTGCTTGTTGTCAAGATGGCCCTGAGCATTGTTGGGAAAGCATAGGTGCTGCGGCGTCAGGCTGATAATGGCATCCAAGACAGTTGGGAGGAACTTGGAGAAGGCTGACTGTGAGACTCCACCCACTCTGGCAGTGGTTGGTTGGAAGGTACATAAACAAAAGGATCCACCCGCAAGTACAATAGATCAAGAGACTCCCGTTCATACCATGTGTGTCCCACGGTCGTGGAGAATACACATCAGTTGTTAAAATACCCCTCACACACCAAAAGGGCCCTTGGTGTCATGCTTCATCATAGGGGTCTTCCCGCCCCTCTACGGGACGGGGCGTGCTACGACCAACGTATACGTGGGAGCACTGTTCTTAATGAGACTACTATGTGTAGTGCAAGGGTGTGCAAGGAAGGGTCAGGAGTGAATGGAGAGTGATTTAAAAAATACCTGGCTCTCTGGACTAGGAAAAAAAAATTTATTCTGCCATCTAAGCTGGTATTAGTAAAACGGTGGGGGTGGAGGGTGTATGCCTCAATGAGCTTGACCTCCTGGTGTCGACATGTTTCGAAGCTTCCCCATGCTTCTTCGTCAGGACCTAAAAGATCCCTTCCAACGACGCACTGTGATGTGGTAAAAAATAATAGGTGAAAAAATCAAAGAGGAGGTAAATAGCCCCCAAGAGTTGGTAACGCCCCAATGGGTCTTACATACTCCTTTTAACCTAAAAGGAGAAAATGGTATGAATGAGAGATACACAACACATTTTTGTAATATGGATAGAGGTTCATTCCGTCGTGTTAGAACAGTGATCTGAAAAAGGAAGTGAACGATGATCGTCTTTTAACGCTATTCATAACGTTATCACGTGACCTGTGATAAAAATACTGTGTGACACACTACATCAAAAACACAACATAACAAAACACAACATAAAACACACACTCTACTCAGAAAGGAAACGAAGTTCCTGTAGGGCGAAATATAATAGTGGTTGTTTGCATGCCCAACAAAGCCAAAGGTAAAACATACTTGTTGCCTTCTATTGGTCCGTCACACGGGGCTGTTTGGCGCGTATTCCCTGATTGGTGTGGGTATTTAAACTACGAAGTCTCCAGTCTGATTTTATCGACGGAGCCGACCGGGGTGGTTATTTGGGCAGGACACTGATCCTTGGAGGCGTAAGTACGGCACAGCCGGCAGGTGAAGGATGTACCTTGATATTTTGTAATATTGACGATTGGATTACAGTCTCCTCTCTCCCGTTACTTAGGTAGCCTATTTTGGCACTCCAACCACTCGGTAATTGAGCTCATGAGGAAATTGTTCTTTTTGCAGCAAGTATGTTTTACCTTTGGCTTTGTTGGGCATGCAAACAACCACTATTATATTTCGCCCTACAGGAACTTCGTTTCCTTTCTGAGTAGAGTGTGTGTTTTATGTTGTGTTTTGTTATGTTGTGTTTTTGATGTAGTGTGTCACACAGTATTTTTATCACAGATCACGTGATAACGTTATGAATAGCGTTAAAAGACGATCATCGTTCACTTCCTTTTTCAGATCACTGTTCTAACACGACGGAATGAACCTCTATCCATATTACAGAAATGTGTTGTGTATCTCTCATTCATACCATTTTCTCCTTTTAGGTTAAAAGGAGTATGTAAGACCCATTGGGGCGTTACCAACTCTTGGGGGCTATTTACCTCCTCTTTGATTTTTTCACCTATTATTTTTTACCACATCACAGTGCGTCGTTGGAAGGGATCTTTTAGGTCCTGACGAAGAAGCATGGGGAAGCTTCGAAACATGTCGACACCAGGAGGTCAAGCTCATTGAGGCATACACCCTCCACCCCCACCTTTTTACTAATACCAGCTTAGATGGCAGAATAAAAATGTTTTTCCTAGTCCAGAGAGCCAGGTATTTTTTAAATTACTCTCCATTCACTCCTGACCCTTCCTTGCACACCCTTGCACTACACATAGTAGTCTCATTAAGAACAGTGCTCCCACGTATACGTTGGTCGTAGCACGCCCCGTCCCGTAGAGGGGCGGGAAGACCCCTATGATGAAGCATGACACCAAGGGCCCTTTTGGTGTGTGAGGGGTATTTTAACAACTGATGTGTATTCTCCACGACCGTGGGACACACATGGTATGAACGGGAGTCTCTTGATCTATTGTACTTGCGGGTGGATCCTTTTGTTTATGTACGCTTTATTGGGAGGAAGTATCCACCTCCACCACTCGTTGAGTGGAACCTCTCTACTCCCCTCCTTGTTTTTCTTTCCGTTGGTTGGAAGGTACCAGAGGCCAACATGTGCAGCACTGCAAGAAGTTTTGTCTGCAGAGGGATGTTTGTGCAGCTCTGTGATGGTGCCTGCAGCCATGGCACTATCTGGGTGAGTATGCATAAGATGGAGGTTCTTTTTAGCCTGTAGTGGGCTATCACATTCTCTGGCCAGAGGTCTCTCAGTGTGATGTGTTGGCAGTAGACCCACTCTCCTCTGCGGCGCTGCCGCTGTGGTGGTGCTGGTGGCGGTAGTGGTTGTGGTCTTCTTGGAGCTCCAAGCTGCAAGAGTAGTACCTCCATGGCTTCATTAGGTAAGCAAATTAGGGTCTGGGTTAATTTCCAATATGTTCAGGTGTGTTTGCACCATTTATTAGACCAACTTTTTTCTGGTCTTAAAAACCAGCTGCTACCTGGACTTAGCAGCAGTTTTTTTCTAACTATCGCCGGGCCGTAAATTCATTGTAAATATGCCGAAGTGCGGTTAGCTGCAATTCTTACACGGGAACAGCCACATTTCATATCATTTTTGTTAAGTCCCGCTAACAGAAGTGGCGATCCTAAAAATGCACGTTTATGCCGTAAAACAGCTGCTAACTGTGGTAAGCGGCAACTTGTAAATACGGCGATAAAATAAAAGCTGCGGTAACATCAAAAAATGTACGCTACGGTGGCGTTAACTCCTTGTACATATGCCCCTATATGTTCTATCCAAAGTCTATAAATCATATTCACGGATGTATCTTCAAGCAAAAGGAGGCTTTATTTAAGTTACATCTTTCACCACAGCCTCCTTCCTTCAGCTCCTCTCCCAGTGAATGCCCTTGTCACTTTGAAGAACAACATTCCACAAGAGAGTAGAAGGATCTATATTCTGATTCTATGGAATACACTTAGACCCTCATTACGATGTCGGGCAGAAAGCCTCCGCCTGACACTGTCTCAGATTCAGGAATGACAATTGTGGTCGGCGGTTCCGACCACCGGATTGCAATGCGGCCGAACTTCATTCGGTCGGATTCCCTTTGTTTCCTATGGAAGCTCGTGTTACGTCCTAGAACCAGCCATAAAACAGCCTCCTATGGGTTAATGGGGTATGTGTGGAAATCCCTGAACTCTGTCGCAGGCACACCATGCTACCTGCCACACAGGGCAGAGTTTCACAGGGGGGTACCTTAGGTACCCTCTCAACCAACAGCTGTAGGCTGTGGGGGGCAAGGGGCCCTGCCTCCCCCAAAGTCACTTTCTGAAAGACTTTCCGTGTTGTACAGGCCGACATGGAAAGGCTGTTGGAAACCAACATCATAATCCCGATGATGGAAATGCCGTCCATAGGAAGTTATGGTGCGGTTACAACCAACACGATTAATCCCTGAGTCGGTCGGAACCAAGTCGGAATAACCGTCTGGTATACGTTACGACCACGAGCATTGTAATTGGGCAGTTGGACTGTAAACCAACCGAGTCGGTCAGAAGGGCTCTGATACAGTAGGAATGATTCTGACTGTGGGGTAGAGTCTTTCCGCCCGACATTGTAATGAGCCAGATAGTGTAGGATTCTGAGATACAGAGAAACGGCTTTTAGAATTCCACACATCTCCCTTCCCGTAACAACACCCAATTAAGAACTATATACAGCTTTACCATACAAAAAGCCATCTAAACAAAATGGTGTAAGAGAAATAACATAATATAAACGTAGTCAGTAAGCTGTGCGGTGTAGGGAACAGAGATAGAATATACACATAGATATTAAGCTGTGTGGCATAGGGAACATACCTCGCACTTCATTTTACTCATAGCAATTCAAATACATGGGTTTGACCAATGCCCAGTACTTCTACTCATCCTCACCCCCCTCTGATCAACATCCCTTCTGTTGTGTATTTCTCCACTGCCTCCTTCATTTCCCTTCCATACATCAGATTGCCCACCCTGTTAAGGCTCCACACCTTATGGGCTTACATCCTAACAGAATTTTTGAAAACTTTGATTACTCTCATTGGCTGTAAAAATGTGGAACCCTGTACGGACATACCTTTATGGGGAGATTTTATTTTCACCAAATCACCCACTTCTGCAACAGTTCTCTTGACCACTTTGCGTACATCAAACCTTCCTTTATTCTTGATCATCTTCTTCACTTCTACCTCATCCTTCTTTTTATCATCCCTTACACACCCCAGACCCATTGTATTACCTAATACCCAGATGGGGAATAGCATAGTACCTGCCTTACTTTTCCAGAATAATTCAAATGGGGTGATCCCCGGTCATGGTATGAGGTGTGAACCTATACTTTTTTACCCTCTTGAGGACCTCAGTCTTCCAACATTTCTGGTTACCCATTGCCCTTTGAATGGTTTCCTTCAAAACACCGTTAAACCTCTCAACCATTCCATTGGCTTCTGGGTGATTAAGAGATGTCCTTCTATGCACAATGCTGCCATCATCCAGTTAAGTCTCCATCTCTTTATAGACAAACTGGACTCCATTGGCAGACAACATGGTGAAAGGGAAATGGTCTTTTACAAAAATCTGCTCTAGAAATGCCATAACATCTTTGGGTTTGATGGAATTGGTCAAACCTACCTCTGGCCACCTCGATTATGTGTTTAACAACACAATGATGGACTTATCTACACACAATACCTTGATGGGACCCAGAATGTCAATGGCCACCTCCTCCCAAGCTTCTTTAGGAAGACTCCTTAAGTTCATGGGTTGTACCTTTGGTTTCAAAACCTTGTCACTCCTGCTACATTCTACACACTCCCTTACAGCTCACTCTATGTGAATGTCCATTCATGGCCACCAATGCACCTGCCCCAGTTTTTGGTCTTGGAGATACCTGAGTGTCCATCATGGGCAAATTCTATCAAGCATTCTCTTAAACTGCTGAGTGGCATAAGTCTTGTACCATGTAACGACAATCCTTTTTGTACCGCATGTTCAGAATGTATTTTTTACAAAACCTTTCAACAGCTCCTCAGCCCTTGCATCCTGACTCCAACAGACCTTTACACCACTGATCGCTGCCTGCAAAGTTTCATCTTTGCCCACTTCTTTAATCCACTTGTCCTCTTTGATTATCCTATCACCAATGAAATACACCACAAAGCCGTCCTCCTCACAAGATTCCTCATCTATATCACACTGTCTTACTACCAAGTTTTTGTCCGCCAGACGTGAGCAACAATCAGCCAAGTTGTTTCTTGCACCATCACATACTCCACATGAAAACTGAATTACTGTAGTGCAACTGCCCATTTTCGTATTCTGTAGGAAACATTTTCCAAGCCGTTTTTCTCCAAAATCTCTCTTAGGGGTTAGTGGTCCATCTTGACCTGATACTCACCACCCCAAATAAACTTCCTTAATTTCCTTATTGCCCAGAAAATGGCCAACGCCTCTTTATCCACAAGTGAATAGTTGAGTTCTGCTCCTCGTAGACACCTCGAGATAAACAAAAAGTTGTTTCTGTAAAAGAACTGCTCCCAAACCTGTGGAGCTTGCATCAGCCATAATAATCGTGTCCTAACCGGGTTCAAAGTCCTCATGAAGCTGCTTTAGACAGATATTTCTTTAGTACCAACAATTCTCTATCAGACTCCTCATTCCAGACAAACCGTGTTACCTTCTTCAGCAGTAATCACATATTATGCGTTTTGTCTGCAAATTTAGGAACACATTTACCATAATACTCTGGCATCCCCAGAAATTTCCCTTCCTCATCCTTACTTTACGGTGTGGACATTTTGACTATGGTGCCCACCAATTCCTTCCTGGGTTCTTTACCTGTAGCTGGAATCTTATGTCCTAAGTAATCAATCTCCGACAGGTTAAATTTCCATTACTTCTACTTCATTTTAAGACCATTTTCCCTCAGTTTTTCAAGTACTTTCCTAACATGTAAATTGTGATCCACCACACTTTCTATGAAACATATTCTTGGTAGATTCTAACCCCACTCATTCCTCTGACCATACTCTCCATCATCCTCTGAAATACTGCAGCCGCTGAAATAAGCCCGAAAGGCCTCCTGAGAAACTTAACATTACCAAATGGGGTAACAAATGCCATCAAATCCTGTGAGTCATGGTGTAACTTCACCTGATGATATACAGAGGGGAGATCAATTAATGAAAAACAGATAGTGGAACACACCTGTTCAATTCTCTCAAGTCAATGCATAACCTGGCCTCCCCATTGGCCTTTTGTGCCATAACCACTGCGGGCTAACCACTCTGTGGCCTCAACTTCCTCAATGATGCCAGCAGCTTTCAACTTCTGTAACTCCTCCTGGATCTTCGCTTTCACTCTAATGGGAACCCCTCTGACCTTGCTAACTGCCGGAGTTGTATTCTTTTTTAAATTTATTCTGTGAACATACCCCTTTGGATATCCCAACTGTTTACTAAAGACTTTTGGGAATTCTGTCTCATTACTGGTTCTTTGCATAACCACCTGGCACAACTCTTCGCTGCTTTCCTCCCACTCAGTGTTTTTCAGACGAATGGCAGGTGTCTCATTGGGAGCCAAATAAACTTTGAGATCCCTCTGATGCATCCAGCTTATCAAGGAGTCTCCTCTTTCAGAGATATAGATCTTCCCATTCACACGTCTATCCTTGAAATTAATACAACCCTCAAAATAACCTGTTAACTTTATAGGCTCCCCCATAATCTTTTGGATGAATGTTCGATCCGTGTAAAACCACTTGATCTTTCAAACTCAAGATACAATTCACTCACAATAAGGTTTATCTTAGATCCAGAATTAAAAATCATGCGTATCGGTATCTCTTCTATCAGCAGTGTCTCAAATGAACCATTGTCACTTACATACAAAATGTACAAGACAATCTCTTCTTTCCTATCATCACTGTCAGTGCCATATGTAATTTCATGAACCTTTTTTTTTGCTTTGCCACTCCTGCAACATTTAGAAAAATGGTTTTTGGATTAACAATTTTTTAATTTAGCCTTCAATTCAATAAATTCTTTGTTGGTAGCTACATGTCCATATTCACTGCATCTGTAACATGTTCCTTGAAATTGTTTATCATTCGTTCTATTTTAAGTGCCTTATGATTTTCTTTGTGAGAACTATTTTTCCCTACCCTTCTTGTGAGTTTGCACAACATGCAGTTTTCATCGTTACTGTTTTTAACTTCCCCTTTTGTTAATTCTTCCACACATGCTTGACTATGTTCACATGGTTTTGCAATAGTGAAAACTTCACATGAGGACGGATTATCCTTTTGCCAACAAAGCTTTGTCAATGCTAAAACCCAGCTTAAATTGGTTCTTCAGCCGTTCATCACAAATCCCACCAAAATTACATGTAGAAGCCAGTTTTCACAATATGGGTATATACTCTTTTATATTCTCTCCCTTTCTGTGCATACACCTGCCAAAATGATACCTTTCAAGAACTGTTGAGACCTTTGGCAAAACGTGCAAATCTAATTCCTCTATACACAATTAAAAGTCACTCAAACCAATGGACTTTTCGGCTGTCAGCTCAGGCAAATGTTCATAAACTTCCTGGCCTTCTGGGCATAAACAATGTAAAAGAAGAGAAGTTTTACTCTTAACAGGCAATGTTGTACCAGAAATACGCATATAATATGCAAACACATTTTTTTCCCTTCTTCGACTGTATAGGTGGATCACCTGGTTGCAACAAAAAAAATGGAATAGAAGCAATATTCTGCATGATATCACACTTTCCACCACAAGCAGAATAAGTATCCTAATGTTACACACAGTGTAGCGAGGCAATTACAACTAGGAAACTCGCAGAGGCAGTATCAGTTCCAGTCCAGATGTATTTATTTGCAGAGATCCAATAAGTTAAAGTGAAATAAGAAGCCCGCGTCAGAGACAGCTGCACCATAGGGAGACAAACAGCAACTGCCGGGGCTGGAATAGAACATGGCATTTGCACATTGAAAATTCTAAGCAAAACGTTCTAAATATTAAAGAAACAGTATGTCACTTACTACATACCCCCTCCCCATAAACACAATAAATTAATACAAAACATAATCATGCAATTTAACAGGTAACCTACAAACTCGCTGATTGCGTGTAGCTGCATCATCAAATGAAGAACGAGATAAAACAGCTTGAGGAGAGCTTGAAGAAGACGCACTGGTGACTACTTCAGACCTGTCAGGTACATTAGGGAAATTTACAATGTCAAAACCAGGACCAAAAGTGAAATCGGAATTATCTTCATCCAACCTGTTAGCATAAACCTTATTGAAAATTTCAACTTGAGTGTCATTAAGATTGACAATATTGTTTTTATTCCACCATCCTCAATTTTCTAATAAAACGGAGGGTTTGGTAACTTTGACAACACGAACAGGTAGAGAAAATTTAGACTGTCCCTTGCAAACTTTATAAGGTTTCTTAATGAGAAACCAATCATTGGTTTTGAGTGCAGGAACTTGTGATCTATACAGACCATCATAAGCTTTCTTCTGAAGCAACTGCTTGGCAGCAACACCATCTTTGATTACCTGGGGGTCAACTAAGATGTTCCTTCTTTGGAACAAAGTAGAACCTGCTGATTAATCAGTAAACCATTTAGGCATGAGTCTAGACTTAGACGTCTCTACCTCTGAGGACTTTGAAAGGTGTAACTCCAGTGGTAGAATGCGTAGTAGTGAGATAAGCCCAAACTTTATTTTGCCAAAAATCACTTACATCAACATTGGCTGCAGTAGAAGTTTGACCACCTTCTTTGAGGAAACGATTGGCCCTCTCCACAAGGCCATTGGAGGAGGGGTTGTACAACGCTACTTGACAATGTTTGATCTCAGAACTCTCTAGAAAGTGAGTGTCTTGATGGGAAAGGAATGGTTGACCATTATCAGTGACAGTACAATTGGGAGTGCCTTCAATATTGAAAAGACTCTGAAGGAAGGAAACAACAGTGGAGGAGTTAGCTGCTAGCACAAAAGAATAATAGATCTATTTGGAATGATTGCAATACTTCTTGTCAGAAGGTAACAAAGTGAAAGGCCCTTAGAAATCCAAAGCAATCTTATCCCAGGGAAAATCAGGAAATAGTTTTTTTTTGTTTGTTTTCCAGTGTTTGGCAGAGACAATCCAACTTGGACAATTATCCACAAAAAGAGATACTTGTCTATCTAGACCTGGCCACCAGTAAATGTCTTTTTAGTCTTCTGCAAGTGGCAGAAATCCCTAAGTGGTCTTCGTGAGCAATGTTTATGATTTTTTCTCTTAGGGAAATAGGAGGTACAAAAAGGCCATTCCTGACGCAAACCTTGTTTTCAAAAGATAATTCCTCACTAATTTGTGTGAAACATCTTAAATCACTAGTTAGATGTTTGCTAGCAGGCCAGCTGCTTTTAAAGAACAATTCTACTTTCTTGGGGGTTTCATCCAATGCCATGGCAGATGACCATTCATCTTGAGAGATACTGCTGCTACACATGGATAGCATCTACAAGACCAACAACGCAATCTTTATGAAAGTTCACCTTCACTACAATCAGGAAGGAGAATGCGAGAGAGGCAATCTGCCGGCACATTTTTACCGCCTTGGATGTACTTAATGGTACGATTGTATTCTTGTAACTTGGAAAGTAAACTTACTAATCTGGCAGAGGATTTGCCCAAACCATTACCAGATAGTAAGAACACCAAAGGTTTGTGGTCGGTGAAAACCTTGCAACTATTGCCTCAAATGTAAGTTTTAATTATTAATTTTTTTAAACCTTTTTATTGACATTTAAGATATAATGAACAATCAATCATCATTTCAATGGCACAATCAAAGACATCGATAACATATGGTTTAAAAATCCTCAGTAGTGGTACATCTACAAAGTGATACAGAGAGACCTCACCTCCCACCCGCGTGAATTTGTTGTGTGTATCATGCAATCTACCTGTGTAGCCATTTGTCCCCGGTCAACCGCTGTCTTCTGACTCCCGCTCTGGTGGGGGAGGCTCACAAATGTCACCCCAAAATCGATTCCATTTGCCCCATATCCGCGTCTGTTTTTGGGGACAGCCCCTTGATGGATACCGACTTCTCGGTAACCATCATGAGGTCCATATC
Organism: Triturus cristatus; assembly: GCF_964204655.1. Classification (NCBI taxonomy): domain Eukaryota; kingdom Metazoa; phylum Chordata; class Amphibia; order Caudata; family Salamandridae; genus Triturus; species Triturus cristatus. Next base: position 453,395,171 of record NC_140587.1, read on the forward strand.
TCAGCACCATTGTCGGTGTGTTGGAGACAGTCCCGAGCCCCAGTGATGTGCTATATTGCGTTTTGCTAGTGTCGTTCCCAGTGTTACCCAATCTTGGTCTGTGTGGTTCAGATCCGTGGGCTCCCAGATGTTGAGCAAACATCATTTTGGTTCCGGCGGGATCTCCACCCTGGAGACTTTTGTCATAGTTCGCAGGAGGGCCGCCCAGAAGCTAGTGATCACTGTGTAGTCCCATATGGTATGCCAGAAACTGCCCTCGGCCCCGCATTGTCGGAGGCAGAGAGGAGTATCCGTCCTACCTAGTTTGTGTAGTAGAGTTCTTCTGTAATAGATTTGATGCATGATTTTTAGCTGTACTAATTTTAATGTAGAGGGTATTGCGACTTCTCTTGGGGAAGATAGGGCCGCCCGCCAGTCGTCCTCATCTAGGTCTCCCAGGTCCGCCTTCCATCTCTCTTTCAGAATCAACGTGGGATCTCTCTGATTGTTAATTATCTTTCTATAAGTTAGGGAAATGGCTTTTTTAGGGAGATGTTCTGCCAAAAGCCTGTCCTCTAGTTGGGAGGCCTCCGGCAATTGCGTGGAGGTCAGGATTACTGCCATTAGTGCATGTCGGATCTGCGCGTATCTGTAGGTTTCTGACTGTGCCAATTTATAGGTGGCTTGCAGTTGAGCAAAGGGAATGACCGCACCTTTTTTCCACAGGTCCCCCACCCTGGAAATACCTATCAGGTCCCATTGGTGGAATCCCCTGGTGTTCCTAAGTCTTCCTAGCTTCCGGTTGTCCCACAGTTGTGTCGCCTGTGTGATGGTCCCTTCGCAGCCCAGGGCTCGCTGCGCCGTATGCCATATTTGCATTGTGTGTGCCGTTGGGACCGTGTACTTTGCTTTCGGAGCCCTGTTGGAAAGAGCCCCCATTACCCCTTCGGAATCTAAAAGATGCTGGTCCATACGGAATTCTGGATCTTCATGCGAGGCGTGGAGCCATTGGTTGATGACAGCAAGTTGGGATGCCCAGTAATACGTTTGAATGTTTGGGAGGGCAATTCCTCCATCGTACCAGCCCTTCACTAGTTTTGGCATGGCAATATGGGCGGACCCACCATCCTATAGGAGTCTGGTTACTTCCGCGTTGATCGGCAAGAAGAAGGAGGGGAGGACCAGGAAGGGGGTGTTTTGTAACACATATAAAACTTGGGGTAGTGCCATAATTTTGAAGAGGGCTGCTCTTCCCAGTAGGGTAAGTGGTAGCGAACGCCAGTGTTTTACATTGTGGTGAAATCGGGCCAAGGGCTTCATAAGGTTTTCTTCTGTGAATTGCGTTGCATGGGGGGTGATATATATGCCAAGGTACATGAATCCCCGTTCCGCAATCTGAGTATCACAGTTGTGCGGTAGTCTGGGCGACGGGCCATGAAGGATATAAAGAAGTGATTTCGACCAGTTAATAGTGTATCCCGAAGCTCTCACGAAAGCTGCACAGATGTCCAGTAAACAATTAATGGATCGCGATGGGGAGGCCATATATAGCAGCACATCATCCGCATACAGCGATATGCGATCTTCCCAGCCCCTAGTCTAATTAAGCCCTCTAATAACAGGGTCTTGGCGCACCCAAGCCGCCAAAGGCTCCAAGATCATCGCAAACAGGAGTGGGGCAGCGGGCATCCCTGCATTGTTCCCTTGCCTAGGGGGAAGTCCCTGGAAATCCGGCCATTCGATACCACTTGTGCCATGGGTTTAGCATATAGGAGACGTATCCAGTCGCAGAATTTGGGCCCAAAACTCATATGTTGCAGCACAGCAAAAAGCAAAAAGGAAAGGCCATTCGATCATATCAAATGCCATGCGTGCGTCGAGCGATAGTATGACAGCATCCTCTGCAATAAATGGCATTCGCGCCATGACCCCATGTAGCCTCCGGAGGTTTAGGACCGTGTTACGGTTTGGCATGAACCCTGACTGATCAGGATGGATAAATAGTGTGCCGTGTATTTGTGAGCTTGGCCCTTGCTTTCTCATTTGCCAGTGTTGCATTTTCTTGCTGCGCTAAAGCTAACTTGTGTGTCGTGTCGTCAGTAATGTCTAGGGCATGGTTCGCCTCTGCTTTGGCCACTTCACGTTCTAAGTCATCAAGCTGTTACCTCTCCGACTTCTTGTGACCAGCTATCAGTGAAATCACGTAACTGCTGAGTACTGTTTTGTATGCCTCCCATAGTATTAGAGGAGAGGACACTGAATGTTCGTTCTCGGTGAAGTAATGCTTTGTGGCAGCACGCAAACCCTTGTATATCTTGCTGTTTTTGAGGTATCCCGGGTGTAGACGGAATACCCGTCGCTGTATTGTGTTATGGGATTCACACTCAAAGTATATAGGCGAGTGGTCGGATATGCCTCGGGTAAGTGTTGAGTCCCCTTGACCCGGTCTAATCCAGTCGCTATCATAAAGATGTAGTCAATTCTAGAAAGGCTATTGTGTACCGCGGAATGATATGTGTTTTGGCGATCACGTGGGTGCTTAGTTCTCCACACGCCAATGAGACCAATCACGTCTATGAAGTCCGTTAACTTGAGTGTCACACCACCGGGGTCTCTGGGTGGCTGTTTGTCAATAGAAGCATCTATTACGGCATTGAAATCCCCCCCCCATAATAATTTCACCCTGCGGCAGTGATAAAAAAAATTTACCTAGTGCTGGGAGGGCCGTTTGGTGCAGCGTCGGGGGAATGTACACCGAGACCAGGTTATATGGTCTCCCTTCCCATTGAAAAAGTCAGTGCCACGAAACGCCCTTGGTCATCTATTGTGGCTTCAGTATGTATCAGTGGGAATCGTTTGTTGACCAGAATACCCACCCCGAGAGCCAGATGGGAACTCTGAGTGTGCCGCCATTTTGTACCCCCATCTGTCCAGGGCTTTGGTGGCTGACCCCGTCCGGTGTGTTTCTTGTATAAGCGCAATCGCCAGACTTTTGTGTTTTATATATTGGAGGACCAGTCCCCTTTTGATCCTTTCTCCCAAGCCATTCACGTTCCATGACAACACCGTGAAAGGAGGAGGTGGTCCCTCTGGGTTCTGGGATGTGTTATCTACGGTAGTCGCTAGCTGGGTAGTGTGCGCCATCTATGCATGTAACCATGTGAAGTTGCAGGATTAATTGTTGTGTCCACCTTAGTGTGCTACATGAGTGCCATGAAGTAAACTAAACCAAAACAAACTAGTAACCCAGAACTGCCCCCCTTCTCCCACCCCCCTCCCTGCCTCCCTGCCCGGCGGTTCCCAAACTGCCCGTCACCCCAACTGAGCAGAGCGCTTTGTCCCCATAACCAGTCCTTGCGTGGGGGTGTGATGCTGTTCGTGTCTCATGGAGGCCCCCTCTGAAACGTTACAACAACAGTGGCTTACATCCCATCTGGAGGTGCGAGGACCGCCGAAACATACATGGTCACCCCTCTAATTTCATTCAAGCATGGATCAGGGGCTGAAGGAGCCTGAGCATTATCTAGGGAGTGAAGGTCCATCGGTGAGCTCAAACTGACCATGGGTCTTGGGTGAGAGTTAATGTTAGCTTAGTCCCCTTTATCGCTGGAATCAGTGCATCTTGACCTTTGCGACCCTTGGCGTCTGTACTGCTCCTGGCTCCTCTGCTCCCGGGCTTTGCCGCTGGGCACCAGACTTCCAGCCAGTCGTGAGCCTCCTACGGTGTCGCAAAGAACCAAGTTTTCCCTTCCGCCTCTACTCTCAATTTCGCCGGGAACAGCATTGAGTATTTAAGTTCTCTGGATCTCAATACTTTTTTGACCTCTAGGAAACTGCGATGTTGTTTGGTCACTGCAGCTGTGTAGTCCGGATATAGCGTGATCTCGTGATTCTCAAGACGGAGTGGTGGGGCCACTCTCACAGATTTAAGATAGCATCTCAGTCTCAAAAGTTAAAGATACGTGCCAGGATCGGTCTGGGGGGAGCACCCGGCCTGGGTATGCCTCCCGGTGTCCGATGTGCTCTTTCTACAGAGAAGAAACTAGATAGCCCTCGCGGTTGCAGCTGATTTTTAATGAGGACTTCTACAAAGAGGTCAAGGGCTGCCTCCCCCATCTTCTCCGGTCTTCCAGATCGTCCAGCTTGGCCAGGATAAGCTTATTATCTGACTCCAGTTGGCGCACTTGGTGTTGGAGCACTGCCGTATCTGTGGAGAGCACCTTTGTCATGGATTCAACCTCATTTAGTCTACCCAACAATTTTGAAAAGTCTGCCTGAATCAGGGATATATATCTGTAGAGATCGTGCCTATGGAAGACTGCACTTGCTGAAGGGCGGCCATTATGTCCACTAGGGTGACTACCTCTGGGGCCTGTGGCGCTGGGCTATCTATTTGAGCCGGATTGGATTGTTGTTTGTTGACCTGCTCCTTGGTGTATGCAAATGTATCCAGCTTGCCAGAGGGTACTCCACGCGGACCACAGCCCTCCATCTTGGCCTGTGCTGCGGATGTCTAGCCAGACGTTTATGGGGGGGAGGGCCGTAGTCCCCGCTGCCTGCCGCGCTATCCGGTCCAGCGCTCGGCTTCCTGCGCCCCCCACTCCAGTCAGATGGTCCCACGCCCAACCACTCAGCAAGTCCCTCGCAATGATGGCTCAATGAGGCCCAGAGTATGTATGCGCTCTTCACTCCATCGTGCACCGTGGAGGTCTACCACCTCATTGTGCTCGCGTGTAGCAACCGGGCCTGGGGTTCCTCCCACCTGCTGTCAGCCCTGGGCCACTATTCCCGATCTGGAGTCTTCCGAACCCTGTATGGCAAGGTTAGTCCTGAGGGCGAGAAGCACCCCGGGCGTCTGTTAATATCAGCTTCACCAAGTGTCCCATACACTCCTTTAGTTAGCCACGCTGCAGGCCTGCCGGTAAGCACCTCACGGGGCACAGGAGAGACCAGTCACCACACGAGGTCCAAGGGGGGGCCACAGTACTCACATTGATAGTGGCGCCTATGCTCGGCACCGTAGCGTGTCTCACGCCGTCTCACCAGCCGGCGCACTTACTCCCAGCGGCCCGCCGAGGAAGCTTCTGTGGAGGCTCCGCTCAGCATATCCGGTGCAGCGTAACTGCCAGCGGGGCTGTGTTGTTCGTAGTCATCTGTCGCACCCAGCGGCCTCCTACCGCTGGTGCCCCCCATCCGCTGTGTTTCTCAGGTCCGGCGCCGCCGCTCTCACTGCGGTTCCGGGCAGCCCGTCACTCCAGGTCCCGCATTTCCATGCGGTCGGTAGGCCCTTCAGCGTCACCACCTCTATCTCGGCAACCACTTGCTCTTCGGAGTCCTGGAGCGGCGCAGCTTGTTATGCTGGCGCTCCGATTGCTGCTCACCTCGTTTGGGCGCTGTATTTGTCGGATTACTAATCGGATCGATTACGGAGGCTCCCTCGGTCACTGAGCTCACTTAGGCTGTGGTCATCGTGTTGGGCTGCAAGCCATGCCCCTCCAAGTTTTACATTTTTGAACTGCCGAAGTAATGGCAAGGGCTTCACGTTCAATTGTGCTATAATTGCATTTAGTGGGTGTCAGAGCACGAGATGCAAAAGCAATGGTGTTTTCTTTTCCATCTACCCACTGTCCGAAAACTGCACCAAAGCCTTTCTGATTAGCATCTGTAGTTGTGAAGGAACTACCATTGGGAACAAATGGATGCAGAGCAGGTGCATTTATCACAAGGAGTTTGACTTTCTCGAAGACATCTCGGAGAGTATCAGTCCATATAAATTATGTACCTTTCTTAAGAAGACACCTCAGAGGTTGGACTAGTGCTGCCTAACCAGGAACAAACTGGGCATAGTATTCACAGAGTCCAAGGAAAGAACTTAAAGCATCTTTATCGGGTGGGGAAGGAGCATTACGTATCACATCAACATTACCAAATTTTGGTTTAATAGCTTCGCTAGATATCATATGTCCTAGATACTCAACCTGATTAACTAGTAGTTTACATTTGGTAGCTTTCACAGTCATACCTTTATCTTGTAGAATGTTTATTACTTTCTTAAGAACGTGTAAGTGTTCTTCATTGGTCTCTGTGTAGATTAAAATGTCGTCTTGAAATGCTTGTACTTGTGGAAGGCTGCCAAAAAGGTTGCCCATCAGCTTTTGAAAGACACTTGCCACTGAAGCGACACCAAAAGGTAGCCTCAAATACTTAAAGGCACAGAAAGAAGTCACAAAAGCAGTAAGCGCTTGACAACTCAGGGAAAGCTGGTTCTGGTGGTAAGCGGAATGGAGATCAATTGTGGAGAAGAACTTGGATTTCCCAATATTTGTCAGCATTTCGTGTATGTGAGGTAAAGAGTGACAATCAACTAGGGTATTCTGATTAAGAGATCTTAAGTTCACACATAGCCTGAGCTCTCCAGTCCTCTTTCTCTTTAAAACCACCGGAGAAACCCACTCTGAGGCATTAATGGGAGAAATAATGCCCTCATATTGAAAGTTAGACAGTAGCAATTTCAAATCATCTCTGACACTGATAGGTACAGGTCTAACCTTATGCCCAATTGGTACAGCATCTTTTTTGAGCATAATAGAATGTTCATAACCTTTGACAGTACCTACGGAATTCTTAAACACATCAGGAAACAATTGTACTAAATTATTAACAGTAGGGACAAATTGATTAACAGATAGGATGTTGGTAGGAAGATCACCTAAAAGGAAGGGAGGATCTTGTCAAGGACATATTTTGATACCTAGGAGGGCAAGGTCTTTCCAGCCTATGATATCCCTTCCTTTGACTGCTACATAAATCTTGTTTTTTGTAGATCTGCCTGGAAACTATACTTTGTCCCGGAAGTAACCCAAAAAGATCGATGTCTTGTTCTCCAAAAGCTTTAGGACTGATGTCAGGAGCTATAAGCAGGAAATCACTAGGCCACAAATTGTAAAATGTGTGATCTGCAAGAATAGTGACAGGAGCTCCTGAGTCAGCCATAGCTAAAATGGTCTTACCATCAATATAAATGTCAACTAAAGGACCTTTTATCGGTTTCAGGAACATCAATAGTAACTACAATATTTTGGAACTGGGAAACACACTCTTGAACATCACAAGAGTCTAAAGAAATGTTTGAAACTCTAACTTTACTAGAGTTACTGTTTGGCGCAATGTGTGTACCTCCCCTGCATACACTTTGAAAGTGACCATATTTACGGCATTCAACTTTTTTTTTCCCAATAGCTGGACAGTTGGGATTATTTCCTATGTGGTTCTTGGATCCACAGCGAAAACCAACCAACTAACTCCTGAAAGGTTGATTTTTGGAAAATCTTTTCTCAAAAAATTGTTTAGAGTTAATAGCACAAACAGCATTTTCATCAGAGACCACGTTTATAGCGGCAGCTTGTATGGTAAATTGTGTAGGAAAAACAGGGGTTTGGTTTGAATGAGTGGACAAAACTTTGGATGTAACAATTAACCACTCAATGCTCTTGGCGATGTCAATCACTTCAGCCAAAGTGGGATTGCGAGAAGTGACTAGGCGCTCTTGGATCTTCTTGGAGTAGCAATAGAAAACAAATTGATCTCTAATATATGTATCAACAATAGGGCCAAATTCACGTTTTTCAGCTAAAACTCTCAAGGTTGCCACGTGATCCTCCACAGATTCTTCTGAAGATTGCTTACACATAGCAAAATTAAACCTTTCTAAGAGGACACTTTAGGAATCTGAATACTGTTTCCCCATACGCAACTTGGCTTCTATAAAGACATTCCAAACAGTATCTTGGGGGCAGGAACACATGGAAGATTGTCAATGACCCTGCGGCCAGAAGTTCCAAGATGATTAACCAATAAAGCTAATGTCCTTGAAGGAGAATAAGCATCAGCATCTATAGCAGTATGGTAGTTCTCAAAGTCCCTTAGCCATTCCGTCCACTTCAGATCGGGTTTGCCTGGCTTTAGTAGAAAAGAAGCAGGTTGGATTACACCTTGGTTGTTTACCATAGTGAACACAAGTAACGAAACAACATAAGAAGCAAACATATATAAAAAGTCCCCACAAAAATATATGATGGATATGTGTATCACTGACGAAAACAAAACTTCAAAATTATGTAAATAATTAATGGAATATAGTAAGTTGAACTGATGTATAAATCACCACAATGTAGGTAAAATACACAGTACAGAAAATAAAATTGATGTGTGAATCACCGTAGAGACAGCACAGTACACAATAATGAATTGGTGTGTGAATCACCGTGGTATTGGAAAGATGTGCAGTACACGATGACTCACTTGTATGAAATCATAGTCGAATAGGTGTGTGAATCACCGATAGTGGTGCCGCACACAATAATTGAAAAGAAAGGTTATGGTACCTTTTGAAAATCCCAAGATCGTTGAATAGTGTGCAAACCACTGATAGAAGTGTCGCACAACAGGAGTAGACACTTGACGTTGGAGTCTGAGGGAAGACTTCTTCGTGACTCACCAAGATGGCCGCAGAGCGTATGACATCATGAAACTCCCACAATGCTAAGCGGTTCCTTACGTGATGTCAGGCAAGGGGAGAACGCAGGAGGACCCAGGAAGAATGTCGGAACCTCCAGGCTCGCAACTTCTAGGCTCGGCTCGGGGGATAGAAACAAAGGTGAGAGCGAGAGAAAGTGTGGGGCTGCACAACTGTGATGATTTAAAACACAGCGACCAACGGAAAGCAAAACGTTGGAGGTGGGGCAAGTGATAAATAAGATCACCCACCTCAGAAACACAAATGTCCCACGTAGGAAGTAGTCTTAATGGTCTTGATAGTAGAAGAGATAATAGTAAGGAAGGCCGGTGGGCTCCAGTAACAGCAGAACAGGATGCCGGAAAAATTTGAAAATACCCCACTCCTGGTACCAAAATGTAGCGAGGCAATTACAACAGAGGCAGTATCAGTTCCAGTCCAGAATTATTTATTTGCAGATATCCAATAAGTTAAAGGGAAATAGGGAGCCCACGGCAGAGGCAGCTGCACCATAGGGAAACAAACATCAATTGTCGGGGTTGGAATAGAACATGGAATTTGCTCATTGAAAATTTTAAGCAAACCGTTCTGAACATTAAAGAAACAGTATGTCACTTACTACACACACAAAACAGCAATACAATTAGGACTGAATCAAGAGCAAGAGAACACAAAACCAAATTGTCCTAAAAGTCAATGTGCCAATGCCCAACCAACTTGACAAAATCTAACTACCTTCCGTCATAACACCAGCTGTGCACATCAGTATAGAGTAAACATGCTGTGCACATCAGCGTAAAGAGAGTGCACTGAGCTGGTGCCCAATGGAACCGTGCACAACAGTTTAGAAAATACCACTGCGTACACCCCTTAACTGAGTACAACAGAATTGGGAAAACCACCTCATGAGAGTTGAATGGTGTCTGTAAAAGCTGTGCAGGTCAGCGTTGACGAAATTGCTGTGCTCATACCTCAAACAGAGAGTCCTCAAGGTGTTCGGTGGCACTCCGTAAATACACCTCAGCAGCAGCAGCAAAGCAGTTCACTGTGCGCATCACTACGCTGACTGCCCAAACCAAGATCAAGGGGCATATTAACAAGGAACAGGGAAAATTAACGCTAAGGGCACTTAGCGTTAATTCTTTTAACGCCCGCTATCGCTGGATAATATCGCCTGGTTATCGTGTTATTAACAACGCTAACTGCCTAGGCGATAAAAAATCCAGCGAGAGCGGCATTTTAGGAGGTTATCACAGGTAATGCAGCGATAAAACTACAAGGATAGGGATATCCTTGTTGATAGCCCATGGTGGACTTAGCCATGTAATCCACCTCCCATTGGATTACATGTCAAAGTCTGAAAATTAGCAAACGTAAAAAAGCAGTGTTAACCGTGGTTAGCGCTGCTTTTTTTGTCTCTAACAGGGTTAGCCTGAAGCTTGATAATAGGATTCTCCTATTATTTTGCTCTGGAATGCCCACTTTGCATCTCATTAGAGATGCGAAGGGAAGCGTAGTGAAAATGGATGCTAACATGCGATTTTGCATGTTAGCACCCTGTTGTTGATAGGGCGATATTTTATATCTCTGCTTCTTTGGCATTTAAATCCAAAAAAGCAGAGATTAAGCCCTTGTTGATATGCCCCCAAGACTTTTGGCAGCACGCTATAATTACACTTCAGAAGCTGCAACGAAGCCGTAAGGTGTGTGCATCACTGCGCTGACTTCTCATATCAAGTTGGCTACGGTGACTCGTGGCATCACTCTCACACTGCAGAGCGACTGACGCCAAACACCAGAACAATTGATACGACTGGAATGATGTCGCCCTCCACACTGCAGTGACGTTGGGCTGCTCGAGCTTCACCCTTCGTGATGGCTCCACCATTGATGCAGCTCTCCTCCATGAAGGCTCCTCCGGTGACTCTGCTTAGACCAGGCCTCTTCTCATGTGAAGGCACTGATGTGTGCAGCACGCCCTGTAGGTATAATGACTTCAGCCATCATTGCAGTATAACCACAGTATTCAAGCCTAGTAAAATCACAGCGAATCCTCTAGCTTTCTCGCCGTTCTTTTGCTTCCGCATACTCTTTCAATTTAGTTGTACGCAGTGGTCAGGGCAGTCATCTAGTGCAGCTCAAAGTCTTGCATTGAGAGTAGAAGCAATAGATGAGTTTGGGGGATAGGTTTCTTTACACTCACACAATATTAAGATGGGGGAACACCATATATTCAAGCAATAGCAGGTTTTATTCAAGTTACATCTTTCACCCCAGCCTCCTTCCTTCAGCTCCTCTTCCGGTCAATGCACTTGTCAGTTTGACTAACAACATTCCACAAGAGAGTAACAGGAGCTGCATTCTGATTCTATGGAACATATAGTGTAGGATTCTGATGACCACAAGGCACGCAGAGAAACTGCATTCAGAATACCACTCACACAATCGCCTGTAGTTGGTAATCAAGCAGCTTTACTAGACCGAATACTACGAAAAAGCATTAGAAAAGTAATAGAAAGATATTTAATGGAAAATTAAACGTGAATGTCTCACCAAACAAAAAAAAAGGAATTTAGAGTCACAGCTTTCCAAAGCCAAATCTTGGCTTAAGCAAGAGAGTTGTATAGGATTAGGCACCAACTAGAGCAGTCTTTTATGAAAGAAACAACACAAAAACATTTATACATTAAACACCATACTTCGAAAAGGAGATAAGTCTGACAGATTCTGGCATATAAACTGAGACAAGGCTAAGGCACAAAATCACATAAGGGGGATAGAGGAATACTAGGGGAATAAATATCCGTCTTTCCCAGAGATTCTTAAGGTATACCAATCTCAGTAGAAAAGGTCAGGGAGATCAACAAAAATATGCCTAGCAGAAAGCATCATTTTATAAAACATACTTAAATATTCTAGCAGGCCCTCTCACAAGGATGTTCAACCTTTTCCTAAAATCCAAGACAGTGACATAAACTATTGTCGTGTAGTTCCTAAAATTACTTAGGATCTGCGCGTTTAGACAACACAAACAAAAGGATTGGTGTCCAAACTGATTCCAGGCACCTCCAACGGATATGTTAGCCTGTAGACCAGCTAGCTCACAGTGCCATCATAAGCACCCAAACCTTACCAAAGGAGCGAATAGTTTCTGACAACTATCGAACATGACAACCCTTGATCCTTTGGGGATCGTGGAAACAGTACAGTGCTTTTCGCTCAGTCAATTGTGCTCACTTACTTTCAGAGAGATACACAGAATAAACAATAGGGATGTTTTCAATAAGCATTTATTGAACCAGCGTATTTCTAGTATAAAACATTTTTGCTGCAATAATCCTTAGACAGAAACAGATGTTTAAGATTACAAGCACCAACAGAGTAAATAAAAGGTAGAATTCTACCATGGTGCTAAAACAGTGACTGTATGCAGGCATATAGATATGACAGTAATTAAGCATATTCCTACGATGCAACCCTGCCTAAGTGTACCTAGAATGTATGTGGGTGTAAAGTCACGAATCCCCTGGGAAAGGGCCAACCCCATTCCTTGATGGGAGGGAACAATGGACCCCGTCTTGGTCTCAAGTTGGACACCCCACAAGGGATGTCAGACCGCTGCGTGTTGTAGCTTCTGCAGGCCGGGACCTCAGCATATAGTGTCAGCGTGGAAGCTTCGCCTCTTCCTATCTAGTTTTGGTATGGTTCTTTTATACCATAAAGATAGCCTCTGGTTCCTTACACAATCGATATGTTGTGAGTACGATCATGTAAATGAGCCTAAATCAATACCTGCAAATATGCAAAGTTGTTGTTTCGCCCTAAGATGAAGAGGACCATGACTTTTGTACAGAGCATGTTAATCCTGTTATGCACGTCATGTGCAGGGACTTTTCTAAGAATCCTCATGCATAATAAATTAGGCTAGTTTCAAGGAAACCAATCGAAGTTTATTCAGCACATAACTGGGTAAGAGGTCAGTGCTAGAACCGTTATGCAGAGCAAGGTAGGACAAATGTAGGTAAAAGGTTGTGTAGCTATCTAGGCCTAGATTCGGGTACATTAGGGTACATGACACACACTCCTCATCTGGAGGTTGATAACGTCAACTAATGCTAAAATATGCCTGTTTAAAAAGCATAATAACATTGTAATAAAATCAATGTCTGAAAACATCTAAAAACATGTTATATGTAAAAATTATGTTATAACATTTTTAAAAAGTTCTACAAGTCCGCTAAATAGTTAGACCAACTGAGCACATCCAAAGCCATGGTGCTCAGTGAGAGCAGAAAAAGTAAAACAAAGCATTGTTTTTGAATTCCAATTTGGCTTGTTTTTGAAAAAAGGCTGAATTGTTCCCATCACACAGAGAGCCAAATGTTTATGTGTGGAAGACGCAACTTCACTGTTGGTTTCCTCCACAGACAACGATCCCTGTAACACCTCTTGTATCAGGTCAACAGAGCAAAGGTGATCATCTTCAGTTCCCACAGCCACCACAGTGGAAACACTCGATACATGTGAACCTGTTGTAGAGCCTTTGTCCGATCCGACAGGAGCTGAAGCATCCAGTGGGGGCTCTAAGATTGATGTCATCAACATGGGAATACGCTGAGGACACTGTAACACATGGGCCTTTAAGGGGTCCAGTAGTACGCCTGTGTCTGGTGGCGCAACCGATGGAAGAGTCAGACATATGTCCAAAACGTATTTGTATCCGAAGAATAGGCAGCAGAGCACAGGCAAGATGCAGTTAACCCAGACTGGTCTGACTGATAGGAACCAATGCTCGCTTAGCTCCCGAAGCCGAGGTATGCCCAAATGGAGCACCATGAGTTCACGGCAATGTCGTACCAGGAGTGCCTTTTCCATCTCGTGAGTAACTTGTCCTTCCATTGCGTAGCAGGAAAATTTAAACCAGGATACCCAAAACAAGTAGTAGGACCAGCGGAAGCCCTCCAAAAACGCTTCCTAATATGGAGTATATAAAGGCTGGAATAACTCTGAAGATTGTCTGAATGGCGCCTATAGTCCATAACCTATGCTTTTAAAAAGGTGCACAAACACCCTTGTATCAGACATGTTAAAGATAAGATAAACCATTTCCCTGAAATGGAGCGGGAAGTTCGTATGGACTAGCGCCTGTATATCAGATACAGACCTTGCAACCTGGAGATCAAAAGTCTCTTGGGCTGAGGCTAAGGTCACATCCTACTGCAAAAGCATGGCTTTCAGTCTGCTCAGAAAATCAAACCGCATAAAGGAAACATTCAATGAAGGCCATAGCGTTGCCTCCCTAACTTTGTGTGTCAGAGGAAGGAATACTTGCATACAACAAGTAACCTTGGAACTTACTGTAACTAGATATGCTATGCCTGGTACCATCCCACAACAGCCTTGATAATTTCTCATTAAATTGCTCCCTTTCGAAAGCAGCTTGAATGCCGGATGAATCACGACAGCTGGGGTACCGTTCAAGTGACATGTCCAATTAGCAACTGAAGCGTTACAGGCTCCGTGAAGTGAAATGTCTTTGCAAACTAGGGAACCACTTAAGGCACTTTCACAGAGAAAACTTCAGTGTCCCCATTCCTGCATTCATATCTGTACGGCAAGTCCCAGTACTCATGAATTTACCCGTCTACCAGCACTTCATATCTGCCTAATTGGTGATACTGTAGACAGTATTAAAATTGGAATGTTGTGACAGGCAGTGTGATATAGCCAGGGATTAACAATTCTGTGGAAGGTGACTCAGCCACTGCGAAAAGTAATTGGTCTAATTTTTCACTGTGCCACATCGTATATTTTCCATCTCTTTGTGCCATTACCATCTGTCTTTCCGTTAGATTATATGCGTCATGAGTCATACTGTTGAGGTAACGCCAGGGCATGTTGCCAGAACGCAATGATTGTAGCGTCCAGCTCAATAGTAGAATGGATCAAAATTGCGATTGTCCATGTTGAAGAATAGACAAATCCTGTTCCATTATATCTATATCAGAAGACACAATGTTGCCCAGTGCCTACATTCTAGATTACAGTGTGTTCATACCATTGTCGACCACCGCCAAAGCCTTTTCTAGGTTTACCCTATTAATCTCACGTAGTCTCTCAGCAGTCTCCTGTTGAGAGATTTTCCATAGCTTGTTGTAAATAGAATATAAAAAGCGCTAGCAAAGTGGCTTCTGGGTACGTGACAAAAAATCCCTAAGATCCATGTCTTTTGATAGAACAGGTAAGTGTTGTTTCACCTGGGACAGTGTCAAGGTCTTTAGTTATTATAGGCATAATTTCCCATCACTGTATGATGTCACCACCCTGAGTGCTCTGCGTGTACATAGCATTGGTCAGGCCTATGGACACTAAACCCTTCGGTGGTACCCCTGAGTCGTGACTGGCACCTATTTGTGTCGATAGGCCAAACCATTCGACTGACACCTATTTGTGTTGATAGGCCAAATCATCCCTTCCAATTGGGGTCAGATGAGTTGTACGATCCATTTTGTAGCATGGTATCTAATGTACCTCACTGTGTTGTGTGTAATTTTGCCATCCATCAAAGTGTGTAATTGAGGGAATCCAAGGTAAGTTCAAATCCTTAATCTTTGCTAGCCCAAGACAGGAAGTCTGTTGCACTGTCTCGTTCAGCAAACTCTTTTGATGTGGTATGAGGCATGGTCTAAATAAAGCCTCAGTTCCGTGAACTTGGCAATCTTTAGTCCTCCAGACAGATTTTGTGTCAATAGTGTCTTTTCAAAGGTGAAAGCCTTGTACAGACACCTGGGCAATAAAGGAGGCAGAGTATATCTGCTTAGTGTTAGTCAGCATATTTTTCTTTGCAGGTATAGGTGCGCGCTTATAATCATAAGAGGTCGGGCTGAGGTGTTTAGCTCAGAAAAATAAGCAAACTTCTGTGCAAATGTAGTCGAACTACCTTTTGACAGTGGGAATTTTACCATTGATGGTAAGCGAAAACATTACATGGGATGCTTGCTTTTTGCAAGAAATGGTGACCATAGTGTTGGTAACAAAACATGGTGTCAACATTGAATATACCATCATACAATTCATCATTTGAAAATGCAGCAGATTGTTCTAAATCAGACAGACTAGTATACAGTTTCAAAGTCCCAATCATTAGAGAAAGTACTACGGGTGATGAAATCTCTAAGAGAAATTTTAAATAAGTGTGGTATTTTTAAAAGTTCAGTGGGACCATATACATCATAAGAAACTCTGTCCTAAACTATTCGTTAGGGAACTGGAACTGCTGTAATATTCACTAAGGACAGGTCTCTCTGTTCACGGTGTGATGATGCATGCGGTTTCAGGACCAAGTTCACATGTTGTATTAGAGAGCGTTCTGGGAGGTAATGTCCATTCAGGAGCAAGAAAAAGAAAATCACTATACCAATCCAAAGGATTTGGAACAGTAGACCAATTGCAATCTAGAGCTGTATCCAGGGAGAAACAAAATGAGTATTTTCAGCCAAAGGTAGAAATCACAAAATCTTTTCTTGTGGGGAACAAGTGGTGGCAATAACTCGGGTTTACTTGGATCCAATGAGAAAGAATCAAAATCAATGAAGTAGCCAGACGTGGTTCGATCTATCTTTGGTAGCTCAGCAGGTTTTGTGGCAGATGTCTCAGTTTGAGGCATATTCACATAGATGTCAGTCTTAGGCTGAATTAAGATCTGTGTTTCATTTGTAGATGTGAGATGTAAGATGTAGATGTAAGTTGTTCAATTTCAACAGGTTATAGAATATTCAAACTTAATTCATCTTTCCAAGACGTTCATATGCCACACCACTTCTGCAGCAGCTGCACTGGCTCTCAATTAGGCTGGTCAGGTTTAAGTGCCTTTACATTGATCATAAAGCTCTCTTTGGGCAGGCACCAGAATACATCAAGGACCGCCTAAGGCGTTACCTGCCAGGACGGGACCTCCATTTGTCCGAGGCAGGACTATTGTCCTGCCCATGGCCTGAGAAAGCCAACATGAGTGGATGAGCCTTCTCAGTTCTGATCCCCAACTATGGAAAAAGCTACAGGAAAGTCTGCATAGGGAAGCCTCTCATTCAGGAAAGAGCTTAAGACTCTGTTGTTCAGGGAGGCTTGGGGACAAGATGCACTCTGACCAGGTAGGCGCACTGACAGGGAACAGCTGGTAGGGTTTAGCTATACTCTAATAAGTGCTAAGAGACCGTTGGTGATTACGCGCTATACAAATACCAATTAACATTAACATCTGAACTTCCTATATGGTAGCAGGCGGAGATCTGGCGCTACCCAGGAGCCCATGCGGCCTACTTTTGAGTATCGGCCACATAGTGTGTTTTGATCAGATCAATTGAGACAAATCTCTTTTCTTTCTTGCCGGCAAGAGGTGGAAGAAGTACTGTTCTTGTTTCTTTGACAGCCAGGAGAGGTACAGGCGCTCTGTAAGATGGGGCAAATTATTTTTTGTCCACATTCTTGTCTCTGACCAGGTCCCCAATCTTCAGTACCGAAGCATGTCTTTCCAGAACAGCTTTCACTTCTCCAGTGGTGGTGCGTTTTACTTGGATGTTGCTTTGGAATGCCCGGAATTCATTGAGTTCCTGTAAAACAGCCAAACGATCATTGATGTCAGATAGTTTTGAATCTGCCACTGTGCTGCCGCTGTCGAGGTCTGGTATCCACATTCTAGTCCCAAACAGGACATCATATGGAGTACGGCCTCCCAGGGAACCTCTTGGCATGTTAAGTGCACTCTTGACCCCATATAGATGATTACCCAACTGCCACCCAAGCCTAATACCCTAGCTGTTAAGGATTGCTTTAAGTCCCAGTTCTTCCTCTCCACAACCGAATTTTTGTTGGGATGATACACAGAGGAGTAATGCAATGCTACACCCAAATTTCCCATGGCATCTTTGTAAGCCTATGAGCTAAACGCAGAGCCACGGTCAGAATGTAATGTGCCAATTGCGTATGTCCCTATAAAGACTCACAAATCTTATATAACAGTTAGGGCAACAGCCAAGTACTGAGGCCAAAACCACAGGAATCTAGAGCATGAATTCACTACCACCAGGATATACCTGTAAACCCTGTCAGATTGTAAGGTGCCACAGTGTTCCAAATAGACACATGTGAGAGGTATGTCTGATATCAGTAATGGTGTTTGTGGTGGACATACTATGGTAAAACCTTTCATCTGCTGACAGATGTCGCACCTAAGGACATAATCCTTGGTCTGTTTAAGACCTGGCCACCAATAATGCTCCTTCAGTAGAGAAATAGTTGC
The DNA here is from genome assembly GCF_964204655.1 of Triturus cristatus. Taxonomy (NCBI): domain Eukaryota; kingdom Metazoa; phylum Chordata; class Amphibia; order Caudata; family Salamandridae; genus Triturus; species Triturus cristatus. Next base: position 453,412,963 of record NC_140587.1, read on the forward strand.
AGTGATACCTGCGTATGCTGAAACCAGACCCTCCTGTGCAGCTAGAATTAATCCTAATCTGCGATCCATGGTTGCTATTACTATATCTCCCACTCCTGGAATTTGAGCATACGGAATGTTATGCGCATCTAACTTGTAGGAGTACTTGAGTGGAAAGCCTTTTCGCAAGGCTGAGCTGTTGTTGCACGTAGCGTTCACAGCTATCATTCTATGTCCATCTATCCCCGTGCTAAAACAAGTGTTTGCATCAACGGCAGCCGTTTGCACTGTCGCCTTCATCAGCTAGTAAATTCCCTTTTCAATGTGCACACCAACCCGCTAATGACTTAGGGCCATATGTCTGAAAATGCCCATTTGCGATTCTCAAATAGCGATTTTTTGCGAATCGCTATTTGAGAATCACAAAACCCTATGTATGTAGGATTTGCAATACATTTTGCGAATCCCACATATTCCTTAATTGCGAATCACAAATTGCGATTCGCAATTAAGGAATACCTCCCCATTCATCCCTATGGGCCTAGTGGCCCATAGGGATGAATGGGAAGACATTCTCAATTTGCGATTCCCAATTAGAGAATCCCAAATTGCAAATGCAATTTCAAGGGTGACAGCGTGTCAAAAGGTCACCCTGTTGCACCCCTGAAATGAGCCTGGGTGCCGATGTGGCGCACATACATGCCCTAAGCGCATGTATGTGAGTCACATGGCACTTTGAAAAATGCATAAAAGTGAATTTTTTAAATAAAATCGCAAATTACCACCAACTTGAAGTTGGTGGTAATTTGCGATTCCTTAAGTCCAAATTGCACTTTTTCTGTGCTTTTTACATTGCATTTAAGGAATCACAATTTGAGATTCCTTAAATGCAATCGCAAAATAGGGAATCGCAAAATTTCCGATTCCTTATTTTGTGAGGGGTGGTTTGTGTCACACATATGACACTGCTGTTTTGCGATCGCAAACACCGAATTTCGGCGTTTGTGATCGTAAAATTGCCTTCATACATATGGCCCTTAATGTGTGAATTACATGAGCCCGCTGCAAGCCTTTTTCCAACTCTGCCACCTGTTCCCAAAGGAATTTGTGCTTTATTGTGCAACCTTTGGAATCTCTAAACCCATTCTGACCCCAATGGTGAAGATAATCATTGTATGACTGAACACAGTAAAACGAATAGCACACAATAAGTGTGGGGATTTTCGATCCGTATTTTTTAGTGCCAGTATCAGGGCTTTTAGTTCTGCCAGCTGTGCCGTGCAATCTCCTAGAGACTATGGTGCCGATCACGATCCTGTAAAAACCGGGTACGAACCGTCGGACGGAGCAAATTCTCCGTCCGACGCATACCCGGTCGTCAAAATGTACAAACATGGAATTACGATTCGCACGGAAACACCATTTCCGTACGAATCGTAAAAAACGCCGACCGACGAAAATAAACATACAAATGCAATCCGGGAAAGCGCCGACGTGACGTCGGGACGCACGCAGCCTGCCATTCACGAACCAGGAATTACGATTCGCACCGACGTCATCCCGCACGGTGAATATTTTCCGGCTGCCAAAAACTGCCGGGAAATCAGGACGACGCGAACAAGGAGTACCTGTACGCGACGGACGGACATGGACCCGAACCTACGTGTCATCCCGGCCCTCATAGCAGTCGACCTCCTCTACAGGTTCCGACGCAGACCCCGCAGAAGGTCAGAACAACTAAGGGAGGGGGGAAAAGGGGGGGGCAGGACCAGGGGCAGGCCACAAAACCACCACCAATGTCACACAGCACACATGCCCTGGACATACCTGACCCCCAGGCCCTGGTCACCACGAGGGGGTGGGGGCGTGTCCAGCAAAGCCAGCGTCCGCCACAAAGGAAGTGCCTGACGACACGAACAGGCAACACAACTATACAGGTACGTCCCGTACCCACGCCTTAAGAGCGTGGGTACGAGTCATACCACGCCCACACCTACGTCACCCCAACAATGGCGGGACGGCTGTACCCACGTGGCAAAGGCCTGGGTACGGGTCGCGCAAGCATCACATAGCGTGGGTACGGATATGTACGGACCGTACCCCCACCACTGTATGCATGGAGCGTACCCCCCAACCACAACAGTGTAAGTACGACCCGTACCCTCACCCGCGTACGTATGGAGCGTACCCCCACCCCAACAGTGTAAGTATGACCCGTACCCTCACCCGCGTACGTATGGAGCGTACCCCCACCCCAACAGTGTCAGTACGACCCGTACCCTCACCCGCGGACGTATACGTCCCACCCCAACAGTGTAAGTATGACCCGTACCCTTACCCACATACGTATGGAGCGTACCCCCCACCCCAACAGTGTAAGTATGACCCGTACCCCCACCCGCGTATGTATGGAGCGTACCTCCACCCCAACAGTGTAAGTACGACCCGTACCCTCACCCGTGTATGTATGGAGCGTACCCCCACCCCAACAGTGTAACTACGACCCGTACCCTCACCCGCGGACGTATACGTCCCACCCCAACAGTGTAAGTACGACCGGTACCCTCACCCGCGTACGTCTGGAGCGTACCTCCACCCCCAACAGTGTAAGTACGACCCGTACCCTCACCCGCGGACGTATACGTCCCACCCCAACAGTGTAAGTACGACCCGTACCCTCACCCACATACGTATGGAGTGTACCCCCCACCCCAACAGTGTAAGTACGACCCGTACCCCCACCCGCGTATGTATGGAGCGTACCTCCACCCCAACAGTGTAAGTCCGACCCGTACCCTCACCCGCGTATGTATGGAGCGTACCCCCACCCCAACAGTGTAAGTACGCCCGTACCCTCACCCGCGTATGTATGGAGCGTACCCCCCACCCCAACAGTGTAAGTACGACCCGTACCCCCACCCGCGTACGTATGGAGCGTACCTCCACCCCAACAGTGTAAGTATGACCCGTACCCTCACCCGCGTACGTATGGAGCGTACCCCCACCCCAACAGTGTAAGTACGACCCGTACCCTCACCCGCGTACGTATGGAGCGTACCTCCCACCCCAACAGTGTAAGTACGACCCGTACCCCCATGGAGCGAACCCACACACGTGTATGGACTAAGCGTACATATTGTTAAATAGGAGGGGTGTGTGCCTATCACTCCCAGCAGTGCCCAGACACAGGAGGGGTGTGTGCAGAGCTCCCAGCAGTGCCCAGAGTCAGGAGGGGTGTGTGCAGAGTCCTCCCAGCAGTGCCCAGAGGCAGGAGGGGTGTGTGCAGAGTCCTCCCAGCAGTGCCCAGAGGCAGGAGGGGTGGGTGCCTATCACTCCCAGCAGTGCCCAGAGACAGGAGGGGTGGGTGCCTATCACTCCCAGCAGTGCCCAGAGTCAGGAGGGGTGTGTGCAGAGTCCTCCCAGCAGTGCCCAGAGTCAGGAGGGGTGTGTGCAGAGTCCTCCCAGCAGTGCCCAGAGTCAGGAGGGGTGGGTGCCTATCACTCCCAGCAGTGCCCAGAGACAGGAGGGGTGTGTGCAGAGTCCTCCCAGCAGTGCCCAGAGTCAGGAGGGGTGTGTGCAGAGTCCGCCCAGCAGTGCCCAGAGGCAGGAGGGGTGTGTGCAGAGTCCTTCCAGCAGTGCCCAGAGGCAGGAGGGGTGTGTGCAGAGTCCTCCCAGCAGTGCCCAGCGTCAGGAGGGGTGGGTGCAGAGTCCTCCCAGCAGTGCCCAGAGTCAGGAGGTGTGGGTGCAGAGTCCTCCCAGCAGTGCCCAGAGTCAGGAGGGGTGGGTGCAGAGTCCTCCCAGCAGTGCCCAGAGGCAGGAGGGGTGGGTGCCTATCACTCCCAGCAGTGCCCAGAGACAGGAGGGGTGGGTGCCTATCACTCCCAGCAGTGCCCAGAGTCAGGAGGGGTGTGTGCAGAGTCCTCCCAGCAGTGCCCAGAGGCAGGAGGGGTGTGTGCAGAGTCCTCCCAGCAGTGCCCAGAGGCAGGAGGGGTGGGTGCCTATCACTCCCAGCATTGCCCAGAGACAGGAGGGGTGGGTGCCTATCACTCCCAGCAGTGCCCAGAGTCAGGAGGGGTGTGTGCAGAGCCCTCCCAGCAGTGCCCAGAGTCAGGAGGGGTGTGTGCAGAGTCCTCCCAGCAGTGCCCAGAGGCAGGAGGGGTGTGTGCAGAGTCCTCCCAGCAGTGCCCAGAGTCAGGAGGGGTGTGTGCAGAGTCCTCCCAGCAGTGCCCAGAGGCAGGAGGGGTGTGTGCCTAACACTCACAGCAGTGCCCATGAAACGCAAAGGGTGGAGTAGCCACAGATACCATGCCCACAAATTTCAGTCAGGTGCACAAAGAGGGGAACAACCTTTACAACGCAACTTTTACAACGCACTACCTTTACAACGCATTTTTTACAACGCATAATCCATTACAACGCATGACATTACAACGCATTCCATTACAACGCATACTACCATTACAACGCATACCATTACAACGCATAATATTACACTACACTATCCAACACTTACCCTACTGTTGCACCCCCTGGAGTTAGAATAGTAATTTTTACCCCTATACTATCCAACACTTACCCTACTGTTGCACCCCCTGGAGTTAGAATAGTAATTTTTACCCCTATACTATCCAACACTTACCCTACTGTTGCACCCCCTGGAGTTAGAATAGTAATTTTTACCCCTATACTATCCAACACTTACCCTACTGTTGCACCCCCTGGAGTTAGAATAGTAATTTTTACCCCTATACTATCCAACACTTACCCTACTGTTGCACCCCCTGGAGTTAGAATAGTAATTTTTACCCCTATACTATCCAACACTTACCCTACTGATGCACCCCCTGGAGTTAGAATAGTAATTTTTACCCCTATACTATCCAATACTTACCCCACTGTTGCACCCCCTGGAGTTAGAATAGTAATTTTTACCCCTATACTATCCAACACTTACCCTACTGTTGCACCCCCTGGAGTTAGAATAGTAATTTTTACCCCTATACTATCCAACACTTACCCTACTGTTGCACCCCCTGGAGTTAGAAAAGTAACTTTTATCCCATACTATCTAATACTTACCTTAAATGCAATTTAATATTATGCGTTGTAATGGTATGCGTTGTAAAGGTAGTATGCGTTGTAATGGAAATGCGTTGTAAAGGTAGTTTTTAAAAATGCGTTGTAGTGTCATGCGTTGTAATGTCATGCGTTGTAATGGATTATGCGTTGTAAAAAATGCGTTGTAAGTGCATGCGTTGTAAAAGTGTGCGTTGTAACGTCATACATCCGCACAAAGACCCTGCAGTACATGTACCACATGTGTGCGAGGCTGGGAGTATACGCATGCATAGCGCAGAAAAGAGAACATGTACACATGAAGTCATGTCAATAGTCCACATACACAAGTACAATGACTACCAAGAATGCCACGAATGATGCAGGTGGAGACATCGCTCAGCATGCATGTGCAAAGTAGAAGGAGTCCGTCACACACCCAGCTAATGTACACACAGCTCTGCGCTAAATATTGGGAACACCCTGCAGGGAAGATGTCAGGGTACACAGAGGAAGGAATACACCTTTGGACAATTTCACCATGCAGCAACTGCTTACATGAACACAGAAACCTAGCTAACACCGTGTGATGGCACACAGATCCCATGGTCCCCCCAATGACCAGCACACTACTAGATTTCCCACAAAACCAACACATGATCACCACCCAAAATCATGTAGCAGCCCCACCAACAGCAATATCAGAAAAGCAGTAGTGTTCAAAGGAAACAAAAATGGCTTTAATCAGCATGATCAAAAATTGTATGTTCGTAGAAAGTTCAATATTTACAAAGCCCATAAGGCAGTCCAGAAGTCACAGCTGGATGGGGGACACAGTGGGATGCGTGTCCCCTAGCTTGCCTGCACAGTTACATTCCGTCGTCTTCCACAGGGGTGAGGGCATCATGTGTGGGGGGAAGAAACAGGCACCACAGGGACAGGAGGGTGAAGGGTAGGCGTCGTGGGTGCAGGGATGGAGGACTCCACCACAGGGGGTGGGGCAGGGCCAAAGGTGGAGGCCAGGAGCTCGCTGCACACCTTAGCAAGGTCCTCCAGGGAATCCCCTGCACCCGAAGGAGCCACAGGCCCCAAGGAGGGGGGGGGGGTCAGAGGGATGGGTCGCAGCGCCACTGGGGGAGGGTGTAGACAGGGGGGGGAATCAACCACCCTGACCGAGGACTTCCTTGACCGCTTGCGTGGTGGCGTCACTGTGGGGCTCAGGGACAGAGCGGCAATGAAGGAGTCTTTGGGGGAGATGTGGCCAGGAGAGCTGAGGGGAGGGGATTTGGAGGGAGTGGATTGGGTGGAATGCGGACTCCCACTCTGGCTGCGTGTCACACATTTGCCCCCCGACCCAGTGGGTGTGCCTACTTCACCCTGTGTGTGCGTGTCAGGAGGTGTGCGGTGGACCTTCCCTGCTGGTGTGGTGCCTGTGTGTGTTGTGGTGGGTGCATGCTGACGTCTGGGTGTACGTGGGACAGGCATGGGAGTGGGAAGTGTGGATGGGGCAGGGGTAGGGGGTGGGACGTAGCGCTGCAGGAGACCCACTGCTGCAGTCAGTGTCGAGTCTATCGACCTCAGCAAGCTGCGTTGGTCAGCCTGCGATGAATGAATGCCCTCCAAGTATGCCTCCATGTTGTGCAGCACTTTGCTGTGGCCATGGAGGACATTAAGGATCGCAGCCTGACCAACCTGCAACTGCCGCTGGATGTCCACAGACTCGGCATTGGCGGCAGCAGTGGAGACAGGGGCAGGGGGTGCGGTGCCTGGCAGGAAGGAGACATGTGGTGACCGGGCACGTTGGGAAGGGACACGAGCAAGTGGGAGGCGGCTGATGGCAATGGAGGGGGCGGGGCGAGATGTAGTGCCGCTGTCAGCTGCTGGTGCAGCCGCCGCCCACTCGGAGAGATCATCCTCGGACCCGTCAGCTTCATACTCTGTTGTGCCAGTCGACAGGTCCCCGGCTTCACTCTCCTCCGCCTCTGTCCCACTTGATGTGCCAGCCCCGATGTCACCGCTGGCACTGGTGCTCGGTCCCTCTGCTCCGTCTTTGCCCATGTCTCCCTCCGTGTCCCCCGACGATGCTGTGGGCAGGGTGAAGAGACAGAAATTAATCATACACCTGTATACATATGTCACATGAGTCCAATCTACATAGGTCACAGTGCATAGCCTGAAACAAAAGAAGAGTTACATCTACAAAACAAGGTACATATGTAGGGCATGCAAGACACAGTTGTTTGACCCACCATGCCACCGAAAAACTATGGAGAGCATGACGCAATAGCAAATGAGATGGAATGGAATTTTGACTGAGGAGCAAGGCCCTGGGGACAATCCAGCACTGCATCTGCACCACACAGCGTGGCAGGAAATAGGGATGAGCAGGGACCATATCCAGGAACAAGAGGCACATGCAGCATAGGTTATACTGAAAACATGCCCACCATGACTGGCCCACTGCACCTTGAGTGCATGTCCAGACAAACATCACACACTGGCCAGTCCTAGCAAGGAGATATCAGGTTGTGACATGAAGGTCATGCCCGCACCACCCACCCCCTACATGAGACTATTATTTGGAGACACAGGAAGCACTTACATCCCTTAGTCTGGGTGAAATACACATGGGATGCAACAAATCAAGCTTGCACACAAAATACCCAAGGTGCGCCTGTCCAAATAATCATGTACAAATGGGCATCATCAGATGATTGTAACAAGACACACAGGCAATGTCCACCGTGAGTATGAACAAGGAAAATCAGGTCAGTCTGTACAGTGGACACTTGTACTACATTTCACGTCAATATACATTTGGCCAGGGGACAATGGCACAGAGCACAACCTATGCTGTAGACACAGAGATTGTCAACATATTCGGATTACACACATGATACCTAGGAAAATATGCCCCTGGGGACAGTAGTGGCCACACAACTCCATGCTCCTGAATGGGAATGACTGCAACACACGCTACCATCCCGCACTATGCGTACCGCACACTCATGCACATCATGTCACAGGCCACCACATAGGACATGCGTGCTGTAAGGCCTCACACTTGAGAGACTAACTCCCATGTCTGGACTCAGCAGTAGTGCCAACTGACATGGAACCCACAAGACCAGAACTGGACAGGGCACAGGCAAGGTCCCAAAACCTGTTACACACCACCCCCACACATGATGCTGCAGGCATTGTACACGTGGAGAAGGTTCCAGGCTACATAACCTTGTGACGGAGTGACTTCACACAGACCAGGGAACACATTGCAAGGAGGGGAAGGGAGGCAGGAGAGCACTGCAATACTGTGGGTAACTGGATCTGCACAGCACCATTAAACCCTGGCAGTGCATCCATGGAACAGTGCACTTACAAATGCTGGTGAAACACAACAAACACACATGTACCTACCCCCTTCCTGCTGCTGCATCTCTTGTAAGCGCCTGTCCAAGTCTGGAAATACCACCGCCAGCACACGCTTGTGGATAAGGGAGAGACGGCGGCGCCCGCGGTTCTTATGGCTCTCAGGTGAGTCCCCCAGCAGGACCCGTGCGATCCTCCGCGTCCAGCACCGGATATCCTGCCAGCGTTTCCTCACCTGGGACAGGCGCCGCTTCCGACCATCCGCACTCCTCACGGCACTGACGGCGGTCAGCCAGATCTGCTCCTTGGCAGAGGCACCTACCTGTGAGGATGAACAAGTGACACTACATCAATACACCTGCAACATGTCACAGAGACACATATGAGAACAAATTAGCTGGTTACAACAAGGCATGTCATGCAGCCAACGCATTGCACCTTTGCCATAGGGACATACTCCTCTGGGGAAGGGCAAAAGCAGTGCGTGCCAGTGAAAGTACACAGGTGGAATGAGGGCAAAGACACAATCAATTATCAAGGCTCACACTGTGCATCACACCCACCCCTCCTGACTCTGGGCACTGCTGGGAGGACTCTGCACACACCCCTCCTGTCTCTGGGCACTGCTGGGAGGACTCTGCACACACCCCTCCTGTCTCTGGGCACTGCTGGGAGTGATAGGCACCCACCCCTCCTGACTCTGGGCACTGCTGGGAGGACTCTGCACACACCCCTCCTGTCTCTGGGCACTGCTGGGAGGACTCTGCACACACCCTGTCTCTGGGCACTGCTGGGAGTGATAGGCACCCACCCCTCCTGTCTCTGGGCACTGCTGGGAGTGATAGGCACCCACCCCTCCTGTCTCTGGGCACTGCTGGGAGGACTCTGCACACACCCCTCCTGTCTCTGGGCACTGCTGGGAGTGATAGGCACCCACCCCTCCTGTCTCTGGGCACTGCTGGGAGTGATAGGCACCCACCCCTCCTGTCTCTGGGCACTGCTGGGGGTGATAGGCACCCACCCCTCCTGACTCTGGGCACTGCTGGGAGGACTCTGCACACACCCCTCCTGTCTCTGGGCACTGCTGGGAGTGATAGGCACCCACCCCCTGTCTCTGGGCACTGCTGGGAGTGATAGGCACCCAACCCTCCTGTCTCTGGGCACTGCTGGGAGTGATAGGCACCCACCCCTCCTGTCTCTGGGCACTGCTGGGAGGACTCTGCACACACCCCTCCTGTCTCTGGGCACTGCTGGGAGTGATAGGCACCCACCCCTCCTGTCTCTGGGCACTGCTGGGAGTGATAGGCACCCACCCCTCCTGTCTCTGGGCACTGCTGGGAGTGATAGGCACCCACCCCTCCTGACTCTGGGCACTGCTGGGAGGACTCTGCACACACCCCTCCTGTCTCTGGGCACTGCTGGGAGTGATAGGCACCCACCCCTCCTGACTCTGGGCACTGCTGGGAGGACTCTGCACACACCCCTCCTGTCTCTGGGCACTGCTGGGAGGACTCTGCACACACCCCTCCTGTCTCTGGGCACTGCTGGGAGTGATAGGCACCTACCCCTCCTGTCTCTGGGCACTGCTGGGAGTGATAGGCACCCACCCCTCCTGTCTCTGGGCACTGCTGGGAGGACTCTGCACACACCCCTCCTGCCTCTGGGCACTGCTGGGAGACATCAGGCATTCCCCCCCCTGGGACCCCCCCTACAGTACATAGCATGTGTGTCACACCTGGACACAATGGCAGAAGTCACAGTCACCAAAAAAGGGACACAGTCTGTGCTAGTAGCTCTGCACTCACCTGATACCCTGGTCGCCCATACAGCAGGGGGTACTGTGGGAGGATCACATCCAGCAATGCCAGGTTCTCCTCCAGGGTGAATGGCTGTGACCTCTCCACAGACCTTGACATGGTTCCAGGGAATCAGGAGCAGCAGCAGTGTGGTAGAATCGAAATGTGTGCAGGCAAGTGCTCCCTCATGGGACCTGGCTGCCTTATATCTGCCTTGCTGGCCTGTTTCATGAACAGGAGTACAGAGTGATTGGTCACTCACCTTTGCATTCTATGTTTCCTCCAATCCCTTCAAACCTAGCACAGTCAGTGGGTTCTTATTGTGTTTTTTTCTTCAGCATGATGTCAACCCCACAAACACATTGCAACAAAGTAGATTCATTCCAACTGACTTCTGCTGTGCACCTTCCAGAACAAATTCAAACTTAAAACTTGGTCTCCATGACAACCAGCATGCATGTAGGCCTTAATACTTGTCCCTCATGTGTCCCCTATGTAAAATTGAGCTTCACCCACAGGTACGGTGCGTTCCGGGCCCCTAGGGCACCCCAAATGCATAGCAACGGCCCGTACACGCGTGCGTACGTTCACTATCACTATGGGTGTCCTCGCGTATGAGTACTCGTACTGGTACGGCCCGTACACACGCCTGTACGTTCACTATCACTACGAGTACGCATACGCGAGAACACCCATAGTGCTAGTGAACGTACAGGCATGTGTACGGTCCGTACCACTATGGGTGTTCTCGCGTATGCGTACTCGTAGTGATAGTGAACGTACAGGCATGTGTACGGGCCGTACCACTGCGAGTACGCATACGCGAGGACACCCATGGTGATAGTGAACGTACAGGCATGTGTACGGTCCGTACCACTATGGGTGTTCTCGCGTATGCATACTCGTAGTGATAGTGAACGTACAGGCGTGTGTACGGGCCGTACCACTATGGGTGTTCTCGCGTATGCGTACTCGTAGTGATAGTGAACGTACAGGCGTGTGTACGGGCCGTACCACTGCGAGTACGCATACGCGAGGACACCCATGGTGATAGTGAACGTACAGGCGTGTGTACGGTCAATACCGCTATGGGTGTTCTCGCGTATGCATACTCGTAGTGATAGTGAACGTACAGGCGTGTGTACGGGCCGTACCACTATGGGTGTTCTCGCGTATGCGTACTCGTAGTGATAGTAAACGTACAGGCGTGTGTACGGTCCGTACCACTATGGGTGTTCTCGCGTATGCGTACTCGTAGTGATAGTGAACGTACAGGCGTGTGTACGGGCCGTACCACTATGGGTGTTCTCGCGTATGCGTACTCGTAGTGATAGTGATCGTACAGGCGTGTGTACGGGCCGTACCACTGCGAGTACGCATACGCGAGGACACCCATGGTGATAGTGAACGTACAGGCGTGTGTACGGTCCGTACCACTATGGGTGTTCTCGCGTATGCGTACTCGTAGTGATAGTGAACGTACAGGCATGTGTACGGTCCGTACCACTATGGGTGTTCTCGCGTATGCGTACTCGTAGTGATAGTGAACGTACAGGCGTGTGTACGGCCCGTACCACTATGGGTGTTCTCGCGTATGCGTACTCGTAGTGATAGTGAACGTACAGGCGTGTGTACGGGCCGTACCACTATGGGTGTTCTCGCGTATGCGTACTCGTAGTGATAGTGAACGTACAGGCGTGTGTACGGGCCGTACCACTGCGAGTACGCATACGCGAGGACACCCATGGTGATAGTGAACGTACAGGCATGTGTACGGTCCGTACCGCTATGGGTGTTCTCGCGTATGCTTACTCGTGGTGATAGTGAACGTACAGGCATGTGTATGGGCCGTACCACTATGGGTGTTCTCGCGTATGCGTACTCGTAGTGATAGTGAACGTACAGGCGTGTGTACGGTCCGTACCACTATGGGTGTTCTCGCGTATGCGTACTCGTAGTGATAGTGAACGTACAGGCGTGTGTACGGTCCGTACCACTATGGGTGTTCTCGCGTATGCGTACTCGTAGTGATAGTGAACGTACAGGCGTGTGTACGGGCCGTACCACTATGGGTGTTCTCGCGTATGCGTACTCGTAGTGATAGTGATCGTACAGGCGTGTGTACGGGCCATACCACTGCGAGTACGCATACGCGAGGACACCCATGGTGATAGTGAACGTACAGGCGTGTGTACGGTCCGTACCACTATGGGTGTTCTCGCGTATGCGTACTCGTAGTGATAGTGAACGTACAGGCGTGTGTACGGTCCGTACCACTATGGGTGTTCTCGCGTATGCGTACTCGTAGTGATAGTGAACGTACAGGCGTGTGTACGGCCCGTACCACTATGGGTGTTCTCGCGTATGCGTACTCGTAGTGATAGTGAACGTACAGGCGTGTGTACGGGCCGTACCACTATGGGTGTTCTCGCGTATGCGTACTTACTGACCGTACACATGCCTGTACGCTCACCATCACTATGGGTACACATACGGCAGCACTCCCATAGTGATATGGGAACGTACACAGGCCCTCTTAGCAGCAGTACGGTGGTTTTCACACATCACAGTGGTGACAGGCAGCACACAGGAAGGAATAGGGCTGACATACTTGTCCATGGATGGACATCAAGGCATTGTCTGGGCAGTACTACATGTGTGGGGCACAGGTGTGACAGGCTGTGATGTGGCACATTACTCCTGAGTCGAGAAGGCACCAGATGTATGATGAGATGTGTACAGATGTAATGTGTGACGGTGCAATGTGTGCCAGGTATGCCCTTGACTCCTTTGACATGTGTGCATGTCGTACTGCACACTTGGGATGAGCGTCACTGGCATGGCACGGACACCAACACACGGAAGTGTCCCCTGATGCCCGGTACAGGGGTTACCACACCTGACATGTCACTACCCACGGTGCACGATGTGACTATGTCATGTATGTGTGGGGGGTTCCCATTAGGTTGATGTTGGAGCACCCTCAAAAGCTGCAGCTGTTGCAGCAACCAACATGTGTCTGTGTGTAGATTGACATTGCACACTGTTCCGCACACCATGCCACATGTGGTATCGGATGTGAGGTGCATATGTATGCATGGGACACGGAGTAGCGTAACAAGGACATGTCTGCATCCTCTCTATGAATGTGTGGTGAGTCATGACATGTACACCTTCATGGCAAGGTGTGTTGGCTGTCCTAGTGTAATGTCATGTGACCTGTGGCTCTAGTGTTCCGCTACCAGTCTCTGCAATCGACATCCTACTTCTGCTGATGTGTGGATGTATGTCACTCCTGTGTTGCGTCTGGCTGTTCACTTGCACTGGGACACAGCTAATCCCATGCCATGGCATGTGGAGGTTCACAATCTCTGTGTGGAGCTGGGTCTTGGTAGGAGTGTCACCTGGCAGCCATACGTGTCCAGGGCATGTGGCACATACCTGACTCCGTATGTAGCATATGTGTATAGACAGATTAACATGTGCTCAGTACAAAATATTTGTTGTTGTGGTGCACTCACTCTTCCTTGTCACTTCCAAATTACTGCAGAGCGCCGCCTCTTCCCCGAGCAATTCCGGACTTGGCTGCCATGCGGGAGAATGACTGTATCCGGTGCTACCGCTTCCCCCAACGGTTGATTCTGGATTTGACGGCGAGACTGGCACCCCACCTGCAACCGCTGCACAGGTATCCTACGGCACTGACACCCAAGCTGAAGGTAATGGCAGCCCTACATTTTCTAGCCACGGGTACCTTTCAAAATACCATAGCTCATGTTGGTGGCATGTCCCAGAGCATGTTCTGCCGTGTGCTGCAAGATTTCTTAGAGGCCATGTTGATTCACCTGGATGACTTCATCCATTTTCCTACCCCTGAAATGTTGACTGGGGTCAAGCGTGGATTCTATGCCCTGGGAGGGATGCCCCATGTCATTGGGTCCATAGATGGGACACATGTTGCTTTGGTACCACCACAGGCACAGGAGGTAGCGTACCGGAATCGCAAGCACTACCACTCCATCAATGCCCTTGTGGTGTGCCAGTCCAACATGGTGATTTCACATGTCTGTGCTCGTTTTCCAGGATCAGCACACGATGCCTACATCATGAGGCGTAGCAGGGTGCCTGAAATGATGACGCAGCTGCGCAACGAACGAGCATGTGTTGTTGGTGGGTACAGTCTGTCTGTCCTGTATTTTGCGTAGACTTCCAGCACGACCGCTTCTCCTGTCCTGCTTATGTCCATGTGCTTTCCATGTAGGGGACGCTGGCTATCCCAACATGCCATGGCTGATCACACCTCTCCGCAACCCCATCACGCCGGCCCAGCTCCGCTACAACACCGCCCATGGCCGGACAAGGCGAGTGATAGAGAGGACGTTTGGCCTCCTGAAGAGCCGATTCAGGTGCCTACACAAGACCGGCGGCGCCCTCCCATATGCCCCGGCGAAGGTCTGCAAAATCTTCATGGTCTGCTGCATGCTGCACAACATGGCAGTTGAGAAAGCTGTGCCACTCATCCTGGATCAAGATGACGAGGACCATCCACCCGTGGAGGACGAAGGTCTTGGCAATGGGGCTAGTGATGTGGAGGATGTGGAGCCGCAAGAGGACATCCGGACTCGGCTCATACGCGACTTCTTTGCTTAGTGGTGAGTACCAGTGTCTGAGTGTGCACGCATTGGTCCCCGTGTGGCATGTGTTGTGATGTGTGTCTCCACATGCATGTATGGCACGTGAGTCAGAGGTGTGTGTGGGTGTGTCACTGGAGTGATGGTGCCAGTGATGGTTGTATTTCCCCTGTCATAATTGTGACCTAGCATGTTGTCATCCATACATGTGTCGAGTAAATGCACATGAAAGTGGCTGTGCTTTTTGTGGCTGACTTCTTGTGTGTCTCTCTTCCCCAGGTACTTGTGCATGCCGTCTGCTGCTTGCATTGTTGTGGCACTGCTATTCCTCATGGACACGTCATCGTGTGCTGACTCAGCGTTACAGGCACGGACACGTTTGGAAGTCTCCTTAGGGTAAGGGATGCATCAGGGGTGTATTGGGTGTGGCAGTTGTTCATGATGTATGCACACTGCCCCTGTCGATGTTTGGTTCCTCTGCAGACATGTTGCATCACCATGGTACACATGACATGCAGCTGGGTACACCTGAATAGATGGTCAGACTAGTTGACAGTCATCTGTGATGGGATAGTGGATTGTGATGATGGCATCAATGTATGTAACACTGCCCTCGGACACATACGGTTTGCATTGGCTTGACATGGTGTGGGACTTCCACATCAGAGGATCAATGGTGTATGGCAGCCTCTCCGTGAGCAGCAGGGGGTGTTTAGCTGTTAGCCGACACTTGTGTGCCAGTTCCATGACTATCACGCATTTGTGCTGCAGAAGGAGGGTGCCAGTGTTGGACCCACATGTTACTCCACATGACCTGTGTATGTGTACTCCGAGTTGCCTCTGCATTCCCGAATACATGACTAATAAAGGTGTCCCTATGCCTCCAAGGTGCCTCTTCTCAGTCAATGCTGGTGTGTTGCCACGGTGCATCCGGCATGTCTGGCATGGTTTTCCCTGATAGTGGCTATGTGTCTATGTGTCGAGTAGCAAGATGCAAGCTGTGTGTGTGGGATGAGACTGTGTATTGTGCATGATGTCCATGACTGTGTGGGTATTGTGACATGTGCCATTCCCATGCATCCAACGTTGGCCAGGCCCCCATTATCTGCATCCACCGGACTCAAGCTTGCAGGACATGGTTCTGCCACCTGTCTACACATACCTGGGTGCCCCCCAGGACACTGGACATGATCCCTGACCTCTGCGCATGACTGTTGCTGTACTCAATATGTCTGTCGGCACGCTTGTGCGGCTACCCCCTCAGCTGGTTGGGCCCATCACGGGTGTGTATGGTGCTCCATGTCTGTCTTGCCTAATACACTGTGACCCGTGTGTCCTGTGCCAGACTCAGGCCCCAGGGTGTGGATGGTTGAAGTCAAAAGAGAACTCAGGCATGTTTAGACTTTACAAGACACATGTAAGGTAATAATGCAACCAGCAGGCATCTTCTCTTCATGGTGTGACTTTTTATTTTAGTGGGGGGGGGGGGGTATGACATGAGGGGCTTTCCGGGTGTTTGGAATCCAAAGTTCAGTAGGGGAGTTGGTGTCCTTGCCATTGGAAATCCTCAGAGTCCATGCCACAGTCTTTGTCAACATTGGTCAGACAGTGACCAGCAAGGCCATGTGGCAGAGAATGTCTTTTGATGCTGTGCTGCTGTTGCTCCAGTGGGCCAGGTGCCAGGCCAGGTGTCCTGGGAGATGGTGCTGTAGCGCCGACCCTCACGGTCTTTTCCGTGGACGACCCGCCCTCCTGCGGGGACCCTCAGAAGCAGGCCGTGACGATGTTTGGGATGCTCCATCGGATGTTTCCTCCTCCTCCTCCTGATCCCTCCCTGTGGGTGGTGATGTTCTACGCCTTCTGGCACAGGGAGGGTTGCCCATGTTGTCAGCCATCCGACGGAGTGTACTGTGAATTCCCGTGAACACCGTCACGAGCTCAGCCTGTCTGTCCTCCATCCTCCGTTGGTGTTGCAGTAGACAGGCATGTTCCTCCGCATGTTGCTGGGCCTGCTGGGTCTTGATCTCATCGAGGGTCCCCTTCATATCGTTGAGGGTGGACACAACCTGGGCCATGCCCGTGGTGTCCTGCCGGTATGTGTCCAGGATGTTTCGGACATGGGAAAATACCGGTTCCCCAGCCAACTGGTCAGGCTGGCGCCTCCGCCGTCCTCCACTCCCACCACCCCTGCCCACTTGCACCTGGCCTGCCCTTGTGGGCACATCGGGTCTCCGGGATCCCTGAGGGGTGGCATTGGCGTTGTCGCCTGCCTCCTCCTGGGTGCCCGGGACACCGTGTCCCTCCTGGCCAGCCTGGCTGCTTTGTGGTGGTGGGGCAGGGATCCTGGGTGTCTCCTGGGATGTGGCAGGAGTGGGGGTGGTGGTTGGCCCCGTTGTACCTGACGCAGGTGCTGCAGGTCGTTGGACACCAGAGGGGCCAGGTTGGTCGGGGTCGTCCACAGAGTGGTGAGAGTCGTCGCTGCCGGTGGGATCGGCCTCCCTCAGAGCCGGGTCCTGTGAGTCTTCCCCCCCAGTGTTGGGGGGTGAACCACGAGGTTGACCTGTGTGTGAGAGAGACAATGTTAATTTTGTTCCATGCAACATCCATGTTTCATTAGTTTCAAAGTTGGAACATTTCCTCTGGGAATTTGGATCTGTCTTGCATTCCACTCACAGTGCACTTGTGCATGGGTGTGTCCCTTGGGCACAGCTTTGGCGACTTTAACTATGTGTGGCACAGTCTTACTTGCTGCGTCAAGTGTGACTGCACAATGAGAGGAGGGTCAATAGGTAGTGATGCAGAAAAAGAAACCATACCTATATTCAATCTCTCAAGACACCAATTAACCAATGCTGAGTGCACGCTCCTTAGCAAAGGTCTCTCCTTTGTCCCAAGCACTACCCCTGACATTTTTACCTTAAATAAAGACTTATTCTCCTTCTTTAGGAAAGTCCGCTTACAGAAGTTTATGTCAGATCTAACTCCGCTAGAAGAGGAAGAAAATTACTCTGGTTGCAAACCACCATCTAACTTCACACCAACGTTGGAAATGGTGGGACCTGAAGTTGCAATATTTGAAAAGACGGTAATTAAAGAATTGGAGAGAGTCACCAAATTCATTCGAAAACCAACTCCAAATTTGACAAAATCTGAAACTACAGCTCTCAAGTAACTAGCTGGCAACAATTCCATAATAATCAAACCGAGTGATAAAGCAGGTGGTATTGTCATCCTTGACAGTGACAACTACTCACAAAAAGTGGAAGCAATGCTCAAAATACCAGAGCACTATCAACCAGCGCGTAGATCAGCCTTGAAGGAACTGCAAACCAGAATAGAGACCAGCACGTCAAAAGCTTTCAGAGATGGCTACATTTGCCAAAAAGAATTGACTTTCTTAAATAAAAACAACGCGACAACCTCGACACTATATGGTGTTCCTAAAACCCATAAAGACACACGGGATCCCCCTTTGCGTCCTATCATTTCGTCTATCAACTCGCTTACAGAACCGTTGTCACAATACGTAGACTCGTTTCTTTGCCCCCTCACTAAACAATATCGGTCATACATCAAGGACACAGGCCACATGATTGCAACTGTGGAACACATGCCATTTAACAAAGAAAGCCAACTTTTGGTAACATTAGATATAGAGTCTCTCTATACTAATATACCCCAAGACCGAGCATTACAGGCAGTGGAAACCCTATTGAACAGAATACAGGGTGAGAGACCCAATGCTTTTATCTTGGAATGCTTAGACACAGTACTCCATCACAACTACTTTGAGTTCAAAGATCAACTGTATAAGCAAGTACAAGGCACTAGCATGGGGGCTTCCTGTGCACCGAGTGTAGCCAACACGTATATGGGGGAATTCGAGCTGAAACATATCTACAACGAAGTTGCTCCTTTTTACGAAAACATTGCCACCTGGCATAGGTTCATAGACGATATTTTCTTTATTTGGACAGGAACTGTAGAGGACCTCAATCAATTCATTGACTGGCTCAACCATAGTGAATACAATCTAAAATTTACCGCACACTACTCGCCAGAAAAAGTGGAATTCTTGGACATATGGATAAACGGCGGTACAGGAAATTTAGAGGTTAGCCTATATCGTAAACCTACAGCAAAGAACACTATTTTACAACACACTAGTTTTCATCCTTCCTGCCAAAAAGATTCTATCCCCTTTGGGGAATTTCTTAGAATCAGACGCAACTGCACTAATCTACATGAATACAACAAACATGCAGAAGACCTAAAGAAAAGGCTCTTACTTAGAGGCTATCCTAAACGCCTCATCAAACAATCTCTTAAACAAGCTAAATACTATAACCATGACAGCCTTTTCCAGGGCCGGGAAAAAAATCCCATAGAACGACTTGTCTGTGTAATCAACCATTCTAACTACAATCAGAAAGTCCAGCAAATACTGAATAAGAATTGGAAAATTCTTAACACGAATGAAAGCAGTAAAGCTCTTGAAAAACCTTTAGTAGCTTTTAGGAGAAATGCCAACCTTAAGGACAAGCTAGTACATAGCAGAATGCAACAAACTAACATCCGATTGGTCCAAAGCACTATAAATGGATTACCAGAAATTCTAGGCAACCACAGATGTGGCACCTGCCACGCCTGCCCGACAGCCATCATCACAGACACATGGGCATATGGAACCAGAGGAGGTAGACTTAAAAGTCACACTAACTGCAGGAGCAGCAACATAATCTACCTCATCCTCTGCCCTTGCGGTCTAGGCTATATAGGAGAAACTGGCCGCGAATTCCGTACTAGGCTCTCGGAGCACAAATCGGCCATTAGAACCCGAAAGGAACATGCCCCGATGGTTCAACATTATTTGGAACATAACCATGGAGAACAAGACCTCAAATGGCTCATTTTAGAAAAGGTAATTCCAAAATCGGGCCAAGACACGCACAAAGTGCGTAAAAACAGAGAGACCTTTTGGATTTTCCATTGTGATACTGTCCGAAAAGGTCTTAATGAGGAGATTATTTGGATAACCACATAATAACATACATATATAGGCTGTTCTGTCTGAACTCACTATCCTGCTTGACAGCAACCTAACGTCACCCTATGTACCCACCTTGCAGGCATTCCCTTCAGAGAACCAATTGGAAACCTGCGCCTGTTACTATTGACCTACATGTAGCTGTCAGGTGACCCTACCAAATCTTGAATGTATGACTGTTCCTCCCAACTGATACATCCTTAAGGCCTCTCTAGTGGTCAATTTGTAAGAACTACCACCTACTCTAACATGGCGTTGACTTTGCAAAACGCTATCCACAACCATAGAAGGGCGTGACTCGCAATAATATCGTCGCACGCTCACAATTCACACCTTTTAGAAATAAAAGCATGAGACGGATAGCCAACACGCCATATGGACCACATACGAGAGATTCTCGTTGCGATGCGCTGACTCGCATTTAGAAAATCAAGGCCGGATGCCAATTTCTAACTTATTTACATGTCATTTCCATTCGCTTTGTATACAAACGGCTGGTAATTTTTATTCATTCTGTATACAACACAGCTACGAATTTTTGCCTCCTATTCACGCAACTTTCTTTACAATCAGTAAGATGTTTACCCCACTCCAAGATGGCGCCTACATATCGATTCAGATACCAGCCACTCTTTTAGCGAAGGTACGTCATCTCGCGAGACTAACTTTTTGCTTAAAATTCGACAATCCCACAACACAAGATGTCGACTCCTGGCGATGGATGCTCCACGACGTCAAGGCGAACTCAGGTATGCCCCTTAATGATAGCAGGAAGCTCTTGTCGAGATCATTGCAGGCCGTAACACTTTTTGTGTTAACTCGAGGTTCTTTAAACTTTGTTGTGTAGCACTCGACCTTTCCTGAGTGTCGTTCACAACCTTCCCGATGCCAATAGGTTTTCTCTTTGTGAGTCAGAGAGATTAGTGATAATGTCACCTTAAAGTTTTTCTGATAACAATAACCTATAGAGATCGCTTTTTGTCTGTTTTAACCCACTGCCTCATTAGTGAGAACGCTACAGCCACGCAAAAGAAGTTTCCTTATGACCAATGCAGGGGGCTACAGATTTTCGCATAGCACAGTCACGGGGACCCTATAGATCTGGTCGGGTCATTTCGGGCATGTAACTTTAGAGATTTATATCAGCTCTTAGCACACCTGCTTGGTCTATCGCAGCTAACTTTGCACGTCACTACATCTTACAGGCGCTATGCTGACTCATAACTCAAAATGCTATATTACGTTTCTCTCCTCTCACAGCGCTATGCCGTAACAGGACAGACCATTTTAAAACAAACGTTCATCTTGTGGAACAATAGATAGAAGGAGCGCCTGCATTGCTGCTTAAACGTGGAAACCATTTGGGAATAGAAAACCAAATACGAGGTACATGATTGACCTTCTAACTACACAGCTCTATTGTAATCAATCACCAAGAGACAGTGTGTCATAAAAGCTTTCCTCTTTGTAGAAATACACAGGTATCGTTTTCTCTGACAAATACCGGAAGCTGTACATATATACTCGTGAGTGAGAACACATGCTCACATCCAGACCTTCCAAGGTATCTAGACAGACACTCTGATTATAGCCTTTTAAATGCCGCCATAGATCGATCTTTTGTCTAAGATTCTCAATGCTTTGTTTACTATAGAAATACCAAGCACCGCTCGCCTCAAGATAAAATAGACTTGCGAGGCCAAATACCTACACTTCACCAGATGAATCTATAGGTATTTTTTGCGCACTTCTCCTGTGACCTTTATAAATCTATTTTCTGGGACCTCAATTTCAGTACTCACCTCACTGCATATAGTCTACTTTATTGTTATGCACAAATCACCCCTGGGTCGTTTCTGAAGTTCCACACCCCACCCCTATATGCATGTTCCCTCGTCCAACAAACTCTACATCTAAAGTGCATGATAGCAACCCCCTCTTTAAAGTTGTAAATAAATGAAAATAGTGTTTCCCGATCAGTTGTCAATTATAAATTCCTTGTGCTTATTTTACAGACACCCTGACATCCCTTTTTAACATTCCCACTTGCTAATTCCGGCAGTTGGTCCTGAAGAAGGTGGTTCATCCACTGAAACGCGCGTTGACCGCAAAATTGCCAATATCGAAGATATTGAAAGCCAACATCTTCCCATTTTCAGTCAACTGGAAAAATCTGACCAATTCAAAGTTTTAGCCTTCTATCTTTAGACTGATTTTCCGTACTGTTTTCTGTTTGAATGCAAGCATGAAGTATGAATGGATAGTAAATGCTTTTTTATATTGTAGATGTCTAGGATGTCTTCTCTCACAATTATTCTCTTTGTAAAAATGTCTGTATTCTAAATCATGAGTGTAAAAATCAATAAGCTTCATTTTCTAAATCATGTATAAATTTTCATAAGATGAAAAAAGAGTAAAAACAAATAAAAAAATATATATATTTTGTCTAAAAAACTGTAGTCTAGTGGACTCTTTAGAAATATTGTGGCAATATAAAATAATTTAATCTCTAAATAGCTAGATTGGGAAATACAGAATCTGTAGAGATCTGTTGGTGAATCATACAGGCCGGTTTAGAGGTTCATACTAGATTCAAGTGTGACTGCAGTCAGCAGTGGAGTGGGCAGGTGTGGCGAGCCGTGCATTGGCGCCTTCCGTGTTGCACTGTACGTGGGCACATGAAGTTGTTCCACAAACTTAAATGATGCAGGTAGCTGTCGTTGTGCTCGTGCACAGGTTGTGACATGGCCCTGTGTTTTGCCATGGAGGAGAGGGGGGGTGCTGGCACTGGCCACCCTTGTCTACATGCACGCAGTCCACCTGCTGACGAGCAGACATTCCCACACACCACAAGGCTGATTTGCTCTCCCTGTGTCTCCCTCCCTCTCTGTCCCCCTCTCCCTCCCTCTCTGTCCCCCTCTCCCTCCCTCTGTGTGTCAGCCTCCTCCCTCTGTCCGTCTCCCTGTGTCTCCCTCCCTCTCTGTCCCCCTCTCCCTCCCTCTCTGTCCCCCTCTCCCTCCCTCTGTGTGTCAGCCTCCTCCCTCTGTCCGTCTCCCTGTGTCTCCCTCCCTCTCTGTCCCCCTCTCCCTCCCTCTGTGTGTCACCCTCTGTCACCTCAGCCCAGCTTCCTGGGCACACACTGTTAGTAGTTCTTTGAATGGCCCTTGGATTGTTGCTGTGAGTTTGTTTCTGATCTCCAGGCACCCATTGGGTGTAGTGTGTGTGTCTGCGCTGCTGCTGTGGTGGTGTGTGCTGCCACTCTTTCACAGTGTTGGCTGTTCATTAGCTGCTGTCATGTGCAAAACAGTGCCTTCACCCCCATGTGTTAATGCAAGGCGTCCGCCATTTGCTGGCGAGTCTTTCCTGTGTGGGGACACACTGTTTGTCTGGCTGTGACCTAGGCCATATGGGCAGAGGGCATTGTTGTCTGCTTCTGAGTTGCACTATGTGATTTTTGGGGCCCACCCTCCCGCCATCCGGCTTATCGTGTCATGTGTTGGTGTCTTCTGTGGCCTGTGACTTGACATTGTCCAGCTGGGTGCATGGGGCATGGTGGCGCCAGTGGCATGTGCGTGTTCATGGAGTGTGGTTGAGTCATGCGATAGCTTGGGGTGGTTGCGTGCCTGTTTGTGAGTTTGGTTGTGGATGACGTTCCCCCCATGTGAGGTGCGTTGTTTGTGTACTCACCCGGGTCTTGGAGTCCTCCTAATCCTTCGACTGCCTCCACCGGCAGTATGGCCATCACCCTCTCCTCCCAGGGATGTTAGTGTACGGGTCTGCGGGACGGCCCTCCTCCAGTGACATTGGCCTGGTTGTGTTCATCCGTCATCTTGGCTCGGACCCTCCTCCGCAGATCGTACTACCTGGCTTGGCATTCCTGCTTGTTCCTTCTGGTGTCCGCAACAGCATTCACAGCATCGACGATGGTCTGCCACATGGCTGTTTTTTCTGAAATGCTGGTCTGTCTGACCAATGTTCCAAAGAGGTGTGGCTCGACTCTGAGGATTTCATCGACAAGGACCTCCAACTCTTGGTTACTGAACTTTGGATTCTTGTTAGTGGGCATGGTGAGGGGTGTGGGTGTGGATGGTGGGGGGGGTGTGTGTGGATGGTTGTGGGTGTGTGGGTGTGGTTGTGCAGGTGTGTGTGTGAATGTGATGAGGGGGTGTTTGTGAAGGTGGTTGTGTGAAGGTGTGCAAGTGTAAGGTGTGGTAAAGCTTCTAGTATGGTGCTGTAGGTTGTCTGTGGGGTCTGGCAGCAGCGAGTCTGTTGCAAAGGCTCATGGTTTGTGTGTGTGGGCCCTTTTTATTGGTCCATTGGTGGGTGTGGCTGTGTTTGAAGTTTGGGTGGGTGTGTTATAAGGAGTGGTGGTGTTTTGGGCCTCTGTTTGTTTTTGGCAGTTGCAGGTCAGTGAATGTGTTGTTTTAGTGGTTGTTGGACATGTTTAGTGGCTTTGTGCCATTCGAATGGTGTATTCTTGTGTTGTTTTGGTTTGTCCTGGTTGTGTACGTGCGTTTTTAGCGTGTGTACGGTGTGTACATGGGCCATTTTGTTGTACAGTGCTGTCCTTGTGTGTGGCTTGGTACGACTCGTACATGCGGTTGTGATGTTGGGGCCTGGGGTGCACTCCGTACTTAGGATGTTGTGGTGGGGGTATGACTCTGACGTACACTGGTGTACATACACGGGTGGGGGTACGACTCTAATGTACACGGGTGTACATACACGGGGGGTACGACACGTACAGGGGTATACATACACGGGGGTACGACACATACAGGGGTGTACATACACGGAGGGGTACGACACGTACAGGGGTGTACATACACGGGGGTACGACACGTACACGGGTGTACATACACGGGGGGTACGACACGTACACGGGTGTACATACACAGGGGGTACGACACGTACACGGGTGTACATACACGGGGGGTACGACACGTACACGGGTATACATACACAGGGGGTACGACACGTACAGGGGTGTACATACACGGGTGGGGGTACAACTCTAATGTACACGGGTGTACATACACGGGGGGTAGGACACGTACGTACGGGGGCTGGGGGGGGTCAGCGCGTACGTACGGGGGCTGGGGGGGTCGGCGCGTACGTACGGGGGCTGGGGGGGGTCGGCGCATATGCGGGCACATGTCTCCATGGTTGGTAAGGGTGTTCGGTGCGGACGGTGTTTTTTCCATACGGTTGTAACTTCTGACGCACGGGATGGATCGTGATTCCGCGGTCGGACTTCACTTTTCACATTTGTACGGTGATTCGTTCGAGGACGTGTCGGACACTTTTTCTGACCCGAGGACGTGTGGGGAATGAATCCCAATGCGATTCGTATGGTCTTTTTCCCATGCGAATCGTAATTGCCAGTTTGTACGGCACTTGTACGATTCGTACGGTAAAAAGACCGGATACGAGTCGTACGGGGAAATTTTTTACCGGATCGTAATTGGCACCTATGTCTATGTATTGTTAGGACGGAACTTGCCATCCTGCATACATCCCTTCACCATCGCACATGCTGCGCAGTATTGCTATTTACTTCCTATGGCAGGCTGGGCTGATCGATAAGTGTAAATTATGTATTCATACTGATCTAGAGGCATTATTTCATTCGGAAGAAGATATTCTTTTGTACAGCAGGAATGCTTGTGTTTTCAATCAGCGAGAGTACGGGACCCAAGTCTGGGCATACCCGTCCCACTCGGGGTGACAAGTGCAAAAAGAACAATTGATGGACAGAATGCATAACAATGCCATACATTAACCCCTCACTACAGCAGTCTATACTGCTGTTAGAATTTTTTCTGTGGATGCAAAACGCATTTCAGCTTTTGTGTACAAATGTGATTTGTATGCAATGGACACTGTTTTGCCTTCATTGAAGGTGAGGTAAGAGTACCGTGATTGATCTGTGACTACATGGATCACCAAAAGGAGTAATATTTACACATGTGTGTAAGTGTTTTGAAGCTATCATGTCAGCTTGTACGGAACGGAAATTTTTTGTGTGTTCCTGTGTCTATTGTTGAAATGAAAAATCAGGTCTTATTAGATTGTAGAAAGGTTTTACCTTTTCTGCATAATCCATAACTTATGTTCTGCCAAAATTTAGGAATCCTAAAACGGATTGTAAACTTTTCAGAGTCTTTGGAAGTTGGAGCTGCGCACATTTTTCAAAAAAATTAGCTGACAGACTTTTTCCTTCACTTCATAACTCAACAATTAAGATATTGAGGTAGGCAATTTTAGATTGTTTAAAGTTACATTTGTAGCCCACAGTGGCGAACCCCAAGATTATGTTGTTCACCCTGTGCAAGTGATCCTATAATTCATCGTCCATCAGATAAATATCTACGTAGGCCAATGCCTCCTCATCACAATTTTGAAGTAACTTTGTTACACTTGCTCAGAACAACCCAGGGCTATTTTTATACCCTTGGGACAGTCTACAGAATTGGCGATGAGAACCTAGGGCAGAGAATGCTGTCAAATGTCTGCTTCCAGGTGCCATATTTTGGCAGAAAATTCCATTTGAGATATCTAGTGTTGGTTGGTATTTCTTCAGCACAATGTTATTTATTTAATAATGCAGCACTGTGTGCATTTTCTACTGCAAATGTTTTTGTGCATGTGTTCAAATGCCTTTAGTCTAAACCTAGACGGTATGAATTGTCTGGTTTCATTATTGGAAACAAAGGATTATTCATGGAAGAGTTGCAATTTTCAATCACCCCTTTCTATTCAAGTTGATCTAAGATCACCCTGACCTATTTCTTTGAGTCATGTTTTATTGGGTACTGCCTCTGTGGAGTTGGGGTCATTTTTTATGGGATTTAATGGTGAGGTGACTCAGCATCCCACCCTACATGATCGCGGTAAAGTGCGGAAGCTAGCTTTAATGCCCACTCCTGCGAATATGAATGTTTTTGTGACTCTGGAACAATGTCATAGAAAGTCGGTAAAACTACATCTTCCTCCTTTGGGCACTCCATGATGAACTCAGGTGGCCCATCTTTTTCAGCCAAAAGGATATCGGTAGGTAGGTAAAGCTTTATTCGATATAAAATATCATAAAAGCACAACATACAATGATAAAAAAAAAGGATCAAGTGTACATAAAAAACATCAGTAGTCGAAAACGTCTTAAAAAGTTGTAAAAACAGTTAAAAGCAACATATAAGAAACAGAGAATAAAGTGCTTAGTTATTTAGAGTTCGTTAAAGTACAAGGTAGCCGTCGATCTCATAAGTGGATCAGTGCAGTTGGGATGGAATGTTTTTCTTACGCAATAGCCACGCACAACCCAAGTACTTGGCAATGCCGCAGACAATAGTAAGGGACGAAGTATCCGTCAGCAGAATGCGTAGCACAGTACAATAGTCACGACATCCCAACATTCTGCAGATCGGACGGAGCCATTTAGCTCTTGGCCTTCGATAATGATGGCAAGCAAATAAGAAGTGAGGAATAGACTCACTAGGTGCTGTGCAACTCGGACAGCCAGCAGATGACGGTAGGGATCCCTTCCAACCAGCAGTCACACAATTAAGGGGGAGGGACCCTAATCTGAATCGTACATACAGGGATCTGTCCAGAGGGGACTGGATGAAGTCAAGATATGCCTCCAGTTTACAAACGGGCTTATGTTCGAAAAAAGCCACACTCAACTTCCCCAATTTGGGATTATTCAGATCTCTTGTATTTAGCCAACTCCAATATGCTTCCTTAAGATCCTGTTTCTGAGGGGGTACCTGAGATACCCAGGAGTCTTCGTAGCCAATGGATTTCAGTGTTTGCTTTATGTGGGTGATCCATTTTAACCTCCGCCCAGTGTCTGCTAATAGGAGATCATCTAGACCTGCCGCATATTTAGCAAGTTCAGGGGTCCTCCGCAGTCTTGCCCAGAATAATAAAGGGCGTAGACGTGCAATGTCCTGGATGGAGTGTCTCCCCAGGTCATGCAGCAAAGGTTTTAAGGGGGATGATGCTGGGACAGAGATGAGGTTCCTCATAAATTTGTTCTCTGAGACAACCAAATCGTGAATGTTTTCGTAGCCCCAAATTTCAGCCCCATACATAGAGCTAGACAATGCCTGGGCCTCATATACCACAAGAGCCGGTGCCACAGGTCGACTAGTAGAGAGGTGTTGTTCTCTTATAATGGCACCGGAAACCCTCTTGTGGCACAGAAGCATCTTGGTCAAGTGTGCACTCCACTTCATCCCTTTTGCAATGCGTATCCCTAGATAATCAAAAGAATCTACAATGTCTAGGGGAGTGCCATCGAGGGTAAAAGTATAACTAAAACGTCTCGGAGGGTTTATAACCATTAGTTTGTTTTTTTCGGTATTAATAATGAGCCCATAGGATTTGCAAAAGAAAGCAAATCTGTCTAGGTTTCTTTGTAGGCCAGCCGGGGATTTTGAGATCAGGAGAGTGTCGTCGGCGAACAGGAGGGTGGGGATCTTTTCACCAGCCAGGACTGGCGCATCGGCAGGGACCTCTCTAAGGAAGTCCACCACCCCATTAATGTATAGAGAAAACAGGGTGGGAGCCAGCACACAGCCCTGGCGTACCCCCCTATTCACCGCGACACTCCCTGTAAGCTGGCCTTGGGCCCCCCATCTGATATTGGCATGGTTATTTTCATGTAAAAGCTTTAAAAAGGCAAGAATCTCATGGGGAACACCTAGTTGAAATAAAACCTGCCACAAACGTTGGCGGGGAATTAGGTCGAAAGCCGACTTTAAATCAATAAAAGCTAAATATAGGGTTCCCTTGCCTAAGACTACCGTTTTCCAATATATCATAAAAAATCTAAAAACTTGATCCATGGTGCCTACCTTTTGTCTAAAACCTGCTTGGAAATGTGATAAAACATCCCCATTCCCAATCCAGCATCTCAGTCTCATTAGGAGAACCCTGCCAACTACTTTCTGTATTACATCAATTAGACTGATAGGTCTATAGTTAGCAGGGTCCTCCTTATTGCCCTTTTTAAAAATTGGTACAACCACCGCGGCTTTCCAGGACACAGGTACTATGGAACCCTTAGCTATGGCATTCATGACAACAACAATGAATGAGGCCCAGGGAATTGGGTCGTGTAGAAGAAGATCACCTGGTATGCCATCAGGCCCAGCCGCCTTACCGGGGGCAATACTTTTGATGACCAAGATAGTTTCGTGGATCCCAAAGTTGGTCTCCGCTGGGAACTCAACAATGGGTGGCGAATCCTCCGCCACCGGTGTGTCAGAGGCAGTCACCCCCTCATATATAGCAGAGAAATGGTCGAACCATTGCAGCTCCGCTATATGATTTGGGATACTTATTGTTTTGGCCCTTTTGGCTCTGTTCAGAATGTCCCAGAAGGCTGTAGAATTCCGGTTTAAAGCCGCCTCCTTGAGTTCCTGCCAATGACTTTCTTCCCAATCCCGTTTGGCATCTTTCAGTGATCTTGAATAGTCTTGTCTTGCCTTACTGATTAGGTTTCTATCCTGTTTCCTTAAGGCTTGGGACAGAGTAATTCTGGCCCTTCTGCAACCTTTGGAGTACCAAGGGTTCCCGCTCCTCGAGGAGTCCGCCTTGGGGCGGGCTTTCTCCCCCACAATAAAGAAGTCCCCTATTTTACTGATGGTGTCATAGTAGACAGAGGCTATGAGGTGGGGATCATCCATTTTAGTGCTAGCATCATGGAGTTCGGTAAGTTTCCTAGCTAGAAGCTCTTTGATCAGAGCAAGCTTCTCCTCATGTTGGGAGATCCCGTGCCATTTAAGGCGTCGACAGCACCCTGCCAGTGACACCTCCTTGGTTGCCATTAGTGGGGGTTCGTTGGCCACATTGGGTGTTATCATCCAAGGGTCTTTGGCTTGTAAACATAGTGGATTGTGGTCGCTATCTATTGTATTTTTGACGACCATATCTATGATGAGCCCCCAGGAATGGATATCGACCAGGATATAATCGATGCGTGATGGCGAGATTAATCTGTTGAAGGTAAAGGCGCCACCCTTGTCAGATATAGATCTGCCATTCACTGCACGTAGATTAAATTCTTGTGTAAGTGCGTTCAGTTGGATGGCCCTTTGTGACCATTTCTTAATCGGAGCAAGCTCCAAGGGCGGGATTCCCCAAGTGAGATCTGAATCACTAAGCCCGAGTAGATCTTCTGAGGCTAAGGGTTCGAAAGTGCAGTTAAAATCTCCACAGATAATAATGGTGGAGTTCCGGTCAATATGTGTAAGTTCATGTTCCAGAGCAACCACTGTCTGAGAGATCTGTCCACCCATAGAACCTCTAGCGTAAATGTTAAAGAGATCTAGGGTGGGGCCGCCATGCGTGCCTTTTATTGTCAGATGTAGCAGATCAGGGGAAACATTGTTATGGCACTGAACCTGCCAGTTGTGCTTAATATTTATCCACACATGCAGTCCTCCGGAAGGGCGACCTTTCCCTGAGCTTATGGCCGGTAAAAAATATGTGGAATACCCTGATTTATATAACGGGGTTGTACTCCATGTCTCTTGGAATGCACATACGTCGAATGTGCCAATAAAATCATGCCATTCCGGGATCAAAAGCTTTTTGGTGAGCCCCGCAACGTTCCATGACACAAGATTAAAAAGGGGCGTAGGCTTTGCAGGTGAGATGGTAGACTGAGTGACAGGGGGCATCTCACAGGACGGGGAGGGCAGAAAAGGGGGGGACAAACTTTCAGGGGCTGTGGTAATGTCGTTAGGAACAACAGTGACCGGCTCCATAAGACAAACCTCAAGAGGAGGATTTTGGGCCAGTCAGTCCACCCTATTCAAGTTGGAATCATTGCTAAAAATCCTCTGTCTACCCGCTGGTAAAGCGTTGCTTGGGATCCAAGGCGGAATGCGCCTTATCTGGATACCGGAGTGGTCCGGGGCCGAGGTACGATACTCGAGGAGTACCAAGTTCTCGGCCAGGGTACTGTTAGAGAGAGTAAGCTCAATGCAGTCAAATTGGCTAGTATAATGAGACAGTCTCCTGGCCTTGGTAATGTCTTCTCGAATAATGGACCTACAGCCCCTGACATACCTAACCCAGTGTATGGCTTTGTTTGTAAGGGAGTCCGCATTTTCGTGAGATTGGTTATTAGTAAGTCTTGGTACCCCAGTCATATATACTACAGTTGGGTTGGACAGTGAACCAGCGAGAGTAGTATTAAGTGCGATATTATCTCCAGGGCATGGCACAGACCTCTGGCTGCTGGGTCTCAAGGGTCCAGTTCCTACAGCTAAGGGTGGGATAGAAGTGGTAGCTTTGTCAGTTCTCAGATTATTTACAGTATCCCTGTTTGGTGGTATACTCCGGCTAAAAGGGGGCAGAGTTAGCTGACTAGTGAAGTTAGTTGTGGCATGGGATAGATCTTTAGCCTTACGAGTAATTGACAAAGGGCCTGTTTGGACGGTGGTTAGAGGTGCAAGTGATGTTAGCTCCGCAGAACTACTAAACGTTGTAGGCTGCATAGGAGTTAATAAGACCCTCTTGCTCAATTCCATGACTATGTTCTTCAGGGATACTATCTCGGACAATAACTGATCGATTTTTTGTTCCATCGAGACCCCATACAAAACAGGGGTCTGAGCTGCATTAGAGAGCGAGGGACCAGCCGCTTGGCATGCAGCTGTATCCTCCTCTAGATCTTCCAGGATAGCAAACCTATTAGAGCAAGTGAGGTCAAGCTGAATGGTGGAAGAGAGAGATTCAGTGACTGATGTAAGACCCTGTGTAGCCTGTTTATCTTCCTGATAGGACTCATGATTATGCACTATAGGTGTAAGGGAAGTGGGTGCATTGGAAGGGGCTTCCCTGGCTTTAGTAAACATACTAGGGATCTTGCGAATGCAGATACTAGATGGCAAGATCTTTTGGGAGATATGTAAGGTGCTCCCAAAAGAGACTTTTCACTTTTCTGGGTATGTCCCCCTCCATTAGGAGCATTATGTTGTGTAGACGATGCGGGGCACTTACCCTAGTATCCTGTGTTTCCACCGTGATATGCTCATTCAATGCTGCAGTCACCAAAATCAGGTTCTGGCAAGCTATTGTTACTTCTGCCGCGCTGTCTAGCATCGTCAGAGCCCATTTCCCATTTAGTAGTAGAGCCCTCAGTACCCTGGGCATTTCTTATTTTAAGGCCAGCTACCTTCTTTTTCAATTGAGGTTTACTTTTGGGTTTATCTTCTTGTTTGATAATGTAGTCTGAAGTGCGATGTGTGTCTCTTGGCTTGGCTAGCTCTTCTGATCTGTGTTCTGACTGTCCTTACCGCTCTGAGTTTTTTGATGAACCCTGAAAGGAACGAGAGGAATGTGTATCAGTATCCTGATAACCTGTCAGGTTTTTTAATATTATCACGGTTTCTAAGGTTGTATTTTGTATCAGAGGGCTCCAGTTGAGGAGACCCACCCCGTGATCGTGATGCATTCTGCTTATTATTTCTTGTTTGTTTGTAATCCCATTTCTTTTTAGAAGAATTGGGTGCTTCCTATGAGTTATCCTTTTCAGGATTGCTTGTTAATTGTGGTTTACCAGGTCTAGTTCCCAAGTTATCTCTACCTAGCGAAGTATAGATTTATCTGATAATCTTAGGTAGTTCTCGCTCCTGTGGTGCAGGAGTTACTTTCCTCAGGCGTTGGCATAAAGCCACCGCTGCTGCCTCCCCTTTTATGTTTCCTAACATAATTGTTGATACCTGGGCAAAATTGGCTTTCAAATTCATTCCTAAGTCCAGGGCAGGTTCTGCCCCGTACTCATTCTGCATTTGTTTCAATACTTCTAGTATGACTAGTATTGAGGGGGTACCATGAGTTCTGGTATAAAGGGCAGCTAAAACTGTACTCCATATGGTACAATCCTCTATTGGGGGAGCTATTACCATTGGCAAGCAAATTGTTAATATTCTGTGTTTTTCCTGCAGGCCTGTGTGGGGAAACACTGCCTCAAGCCGTGCTATTTTCTGTGCTATCCAGAACTGCATCTGCTCGCGCTTAGTGGGCATTCTTCCCATAACTGCGTTCAGCGTTTGTGGGCTGATTTTTGTCATGGTCACTTGCAGTTGACCAGCTTGAGTGACCCTTGTAGGTTGAATTGTACGTGTTCACATTACAAACTGTGTAAGGTTTCTGTATAGTTTTACTATCTCTTTGCTGGCCAATGTATCAATCTCTGGATGCGGTGTGGAGGTAGCTAGGACCAGCCAGGTCATTCCTTGTCTGGTCTCACATTTCCTGTGGTGTGAGGGAGGACACCTTTAAACCAATTAATATGTTCTTGGATAGTTAACGGGACTCCTATGTCCTCGTATGGAGAGTATTCTTCAGGAGTCTCATCTTCAAAATGAGTGTTAAACACCTTTGTGCGTGCATCTGCAGGGGGAAATTAGATCAATGAAGAGAATACCTCTGTCCTGAATGTCTTGTGTGCCTCAATCATGAAGGTAACATTTCCACCCATTGCTGGGAGGCCGTAATCTATTAATTTCATAGTAATTGCATGTCTGCAATTTTCTGAAATGTTAGGAGTACCTTCCTGCTCAGCTTCCTCTGCATTAGCACCACTCGTACTAGCGTCCCCATTGTTAGACATTATGGTAGGAAGTAATTAAGAAAAAGAGAAGGATTTGCACAATGTGAGGAACTATAATCCTTCAAGCTTGAACAAACCTACAGCCAATACATCGGATATATCTATTCAGTAGCGGCGGATTTTCCTTTCCTACTCCAAAAATCTCTGATAAAATGTGAGTAGGGGTCTCTGAGAAAGTACGACTGAACTACTCAGATTTGACCGTTAAATAAGAACTAAACCAACGTTGGTGGCGCCATGTCGTGTAGTTCCTAAAAATACATAGGATCTCCACGTTTAGACAACATAAACTAAGGGTCTGTTGTCCAGACTGATTCCAGACACCCCCAAAGGATATGTTAGCCTTCAGATCAGCTAGCTCACAGTGCCACCATAAGCCCCTTAAACTTACCAAGGAACGAATAGTTGCTGGCAACTATCGAACATGACAACCCTTGATCCTTCAAGGATCGTGGAAACAGTGCAGTACTTTTCACTCAGTCAAACGTGCTCACTGAGTCTCAGAGAGATACACAGAATAAATGATGGGGTCTTTTCAATAAGCATTTATTGAACCAGCATCATTCTAGTATAAAACATGTTTGCTGCGACAATCATTAGATAGAAACAGATGTATAAGATTACATGCATCGACAGACTAAATAAAAGTTAGAATTCTACCATGGTGCTAAAACAGTGAATATATGCAGGCATATAGACATGACAGTAATCAAGCATACTCCTACGATGCAACCCTGCCTAAGTTTGCCTACGTGTACCTAGCATGTATGTGGGTGTAAAGCCAGAATCCCCAAGGGAAGAGCCCCATTAACTGATGGGAGAGAACAAAATACCTCGTCTTGGTCTCGAATTTGACACCCTGCAAGGGATGTCAAATCACTGTTTGTTGTCGCTTCTGCAGGTCGGGACCTCATCATCTAGTGTCAGCGTTGAAGCTTCTTGTCTACCCATCTAGCGTGAATATGCCTCTTCACTCCGCATACCATTATTGTGACAACGCATACCATTACCCCGTAAGTCGTTACAACGACTTGCGGAGGGGGGGCGCTGGATGTTGGATTAGTAAAATTTACTATTCCAACTCCAGTCTGTGCGGACAGTAGGGAAGGTGTTGGATTTTAAATCCAACACCTTCTCCCCCCTCTGCAAGTGGTTGTAACGACTTGCGGAGTAATGGTATGCGTTATCACAACACAGTCGTTGTTACGACCGCTTTGTGACAGCATGCGTGGTCATGGATGCGGGGTGAAGGTAGTTTACCATCTAGCGTTGGTATGGTTCTCTTATACCATAAAGATCGCCCCAGGGTTCCTTATATAATCAATATGTTGCGAGTACGATTATGTAAATGAGTCTAAATCAATACTTGCAGTTATGCAAAGTAGTTATTTTGCCCTAGGATGAAGATGACCAGAGCTTTTTTATGAGTATGTTAATCCTGTTATGTACATCATGAGCAGGGACTTTTCTAAGAATCCTCATGCATAATAAATGAGGCTAGATTCCAAGGAAATTGATAGACATTTATTCAGCACATAGCTTGGTAAAAAGTCAGTGCTAGAACCGTTATGCATAGCAAGGTAGGACAAATGTAGGTAAAAGGTCACATAGCTACCTAGATTGAGGTAAATTGGGGTACATCTGCATCTAGTGCTTAAGGCAGACAAATACCTGTTTTCTTGCACATCTTGATGCCCCATTGTACTCTTGAACTGCAATATAAAATTATTTGCCTCAGTCCAAGTAAAGAGACTTCATATTGTATGGCCTAAATTGATATCTGCCCTACAATCGGGATTTATTAAAAACTGGGAGGCAAGAAATAATATAAGGCTTGCATTCAACTTGATGGAGGTGGTCAAACAAAGAAGCAACCAACAGTCCTTCTATCGCCTGATTCCAAGAAGGCCGTCAACAGAGCCAATTGGTCACACTTCATGAAAGGGCTGAATAAAACACAGATGGCCATATGATGAAAATGTTTATCTGTGCCCTCTTCAAGAACCCCTCTGCCAGTATTAAGATAAATGGATATTATATCCCCCATGTCGAGGGGGGTGAGGCAGGGCTGCCCTCTCTCATGTTTGTACTGTCATGGAACCTCTGATTCCATGAATTTTGCTCAACCCATATATCAAAGGCATTAGGGTGGCAGACACAGAACACAAATTGACGTTCTTTGATGACATTTTTAGCTTTCTAACCAATACTAAATCGTGTCTATGAGCTCTACAAATGGAAATAGACCAATTAGCTGAGGTTTCACATTTAAAGATTAGCTTTTCAAAATCTCAGGGTGTAGGCATTTTCGACCCACAGAGCACAGCCTGTGAACTGTTAACACAAGTGGGCTTTAGTTGGTCTGATAACCCAATTGGATACTTGGACATTAATTTACTACCTAGAGCAAAAGGTGCATGTGACTAAAACATCCCTCTTCTCCTCCTAGCACCATATAAAGACATGTATTGCTCGGGCAAATTAGAAATACCTTGAATGGGGAGGATAGCTGGTTTGAAAATTAATTTTATGTCTCTTCTGCTATATGTTCACTAGACACTAACACTCATATTCTCCAAATCAATCGTAACTCAAAAACAAAAAATAAAATACTGGATTTTGGGTGGAAAGGTAGAGTACCTAGAGCCACAAGAGAAACGCCTTTTTGCACAACAACAGAAAGGGACCTTGGCCTCCCTGACAAGAGTGCATATATCCAGGTGGCCAAACCTAGGCCACGTCAAGACCGGAATTATAACTCAGACAGTAAGCCACAGATACAAGTAAAACAAGCATTCTCCTAAATTCTATTACATCACATACTAGGGCCATGGACTTCATTTGAAGGTAGTCTGGGGTCGCAGCTGGGACTCTAGTTTGCTCCTTGCTACTCCTGGCACTTCCTTTGCAACCCCTGGCCTCACAGCAGGCAAAGGCTTTCCCTCTTCTGAGGGCAGGGGTTGTAAAGAAAGTGCCAGGAGTAGCAGGGAGCAAGCCAGAGTTCTCAGCTGCGACCCCTGACTACTTTTAAATGACGTCCATGACTAGGGCTCCCTGCTACAGCTAAATCTAACACACACACACCACCAAACTACATCAATTCTTTTAGAATACTGTCAACAGGTAGTAAGGCGGAAGGGCCCTTTCCAATGACCCCTAAGATGCATTTTCCTGATTTCCCACCAGGGTTGAGAAATCCGGGATTTGGCAATTGGAACGTGAGTAGCCCACTGCTGTTGGGGTATTTCTCTGTGAACAGGAAGCTTTTGTTACACAAGACAATTAGAGCTAAACTAGATTTACCTATAGAAGACGAATAATACCTTCTCTCTCAGGTATTACAGTGGGTCAATTAATGAGAAATAGAAGACAGAATGTGCAGGAAACAAATACGCCTTGAGGGCCTATTTGATATCAGAGTGAGACACAAATGCATCATATGGCTATACAATTACATACAGGAACTTAGGGGCTAATTATGATGGCGGGCAGAGGCACCTCTGCGGTGCTCGCAGTGGCGTAACACTTCATTTTCCGCACACCAGCAACGGTCCTCACGCCCACCATATTACCATGGGCAAACCTAGCCCATTTCCCATCTGCCGCTGTGCCACGTGAACCGCCATAAAAATGCGCCTGCCACTGCGGAGGAGGGAGGCAATAGAGACCCATGCGGAATGACGTCCCGACCACCATACAAATCAGGATGTCCCAAACAGCCCATCACACTTCAGCGGAGAAACCACCCAACCGGAGACGGCAGAAGCACGACAGTGGAGCACGAAACCAGACTCCCGGTCCTCTCCACCCGGTCCCGACCTCAATGGATCCAGCTTTACACGCCTTTCCGGTGCTGTACCTGATCCACCACCAGCAAGTAATGCACCGTCACGGACAACATCGCAGGTATGCAATAACACAACTCTGCACACAACCACAACATACAACTGGGTTGATATACGGATCCTGTACACACCAGACACACTGGTGGGGACAGGAACACATCCACAAGTCTACCGGCACATGTCCTACCTGTCACCAAATAACCCCTCCGCATCCAGGTCACCCATCAACCGTGAATTCAATGCAATTGTTGGATGGCGTTCCCCGGGGAGGCTGCGGAATGTGTTCCTGACCACCCTGAGGCCCACCTTTCCCAGAGTTAGGCCGAGCAAGAGCAGGGAGGCCCTTCCTGGAAGGGTCTCGCACCTAGGATCGCACACGCTACGCTTACTCTCTTCTTCGGATAGAGGGACACCACACAGTAAATCGTTGTAAGATAATAAGCTTTTATCGGTGTGTTGGACCCGGCCTCGTAGAAAGGCCCTCCGTGCCCCCGCACCACCGAAACCTGGTGCCTGCAGCCCAAGCACGCGGCCCAGCCGACCTTTCCCACCAGGACACCTGCACCAACCCCGGACATCCCCGTCCATGGCCTCCCTCCTTTCGGCCACCCCGGGCCCGCGTGCCCACTCCCTGCAACAAGATGGCCGCCCGGCCCCAGCGCGACCCGGGCCTCGAGGCGCCACTCCGGCTGGAGGACATCACGCTTCCAGGGGATGAGAGAGGGAGGAGCAGTTTCTATCGCACCTCTGAACTCCCCTGGGACGATGGGTTTCGATCGGCCCTCCGGCCTCCCTGCGGGCTGGCTCCGTGCCTGCTGGGTGTCTGGGACTCCTCCCGACCCGGCCCTGAAAGGATCAAAAGACAATAGCAGGAAACCCCGACAAGCGGCCCCCAGGTGACAAGACCCCTGCCTGCGCAGACTCCGGACATCAAAGCGGGGTCGACCTATAACAAGGGGTGCTCTGAGACTGTCCGGGAGATTCGACGCTGGAACAACGAGAGCCTGCTGACGTGGTCGCGGCTCCTGGAACTGGAACCTACCTGAGCCCTGCTGAGTGACTCGCGGCTCCCTGAAGATCGTAAGACCTCCGAACTTGTACCTGAGCCCTGCTGAGTGACTCGCGGCTCCCTGAAGATCGTAAGACCTCCGAACTTGTACCTGAGCCCTGCTGAGTGACTCGCGGCTCCCTGAAGATCGTAAGACCTCCGAACTTGTACCTGAGCCCTGCTGAGTGACTCGCGGCTCCCTGAAGATCGTAAGACCTCCGAACTTGTACCTGAGCCCTGCCGAGTGACTCGCGGCTCCCCCAGACTCTCACGGTCCCGCCGGACCCCGACTCCGACCACGTATCCCCCAGCTCGAGGATTGTGAGCTGTGCGCCGGATACGTCCCTGCTTTGAACCGTTACCAGAGACTGTCCCGCTACCCCCTACCTTTCCGAGACTCTTGAGCCCGTGCTCACCTTGTACATATTTGCAGTGATACCTACTTGATAAAGCTTGTTTCTGAGAATACCCAGTGTGGTCTCTCTGTGTCGTGTGGTGCCAGAAGTACGATCCTAGTTGCGAGATTCCTCCCCCTGGGGAATCTCTCGCCAGTGCCCGGCTACGATACAACACGGGTGAGACTCAGGGAAGTCAGGACCCCTTTCCGGGCTCCTCTGAGGTCACCGTCTAACATTGGTGGCAAGCGACGGGATTCGGGCCCATCACCTAGAGATCGTACAGTGAACAACGGACGCACGACCAACAGAGATGGCAGAAGGAAGCGCCATGAGCTCCGCAGAAACCAACGCCAACAGAGTGTTCCAGGTGGAGCATCTGGAAGAATACACACACAAAGAGCTAAAACAATTTTGCAAAGAACTTAAAATAGCTACCACTGGCCTCAACACTACGGAAGACTTGCAGAAAGCACTGAAAACTTGGGTGGAGACCGGGGCATCCCGCCCGGAAGGCACGGGGGAGCGCCCCGACGAAGCCGAACTCCCTCCAAGTGAAAGCAGCGACAATCAGGTGCAAGGCATTGTACCAGACGGGGGCCTATCCCCGGGAGAACTCGCGGACAGAGAGAGACGCCGCAGTCATGAACTCGAGTTAGCTAAACTCAAAATCGAGGGCGAATTGAAGTTAGCGGAGAAAAAGCTAGCGGTAGAGCAAATGCGCGTACAAGGCGAACTGGAAGAAAAGAAGCTCCAACGGGAGCACGAAGGAAGAAAGCTCCAACTAGAGCACGAACGCAGCTTAAAAGAACTCGAGCTCAAGGCCCGAAATGAGGACGGGAGGCCCTCGGGGAACCGAGAGACGGCCCCCCCAGCGGAACAGAAGGTCCACATCCCCAAGGATGTGGTCAAAGAATATTATAAAAACGATGACATTCAGCAATGGTTTCGGGCCTACGAGGTCGCCATGACCTCCCATCGGATTCCACAGAAGGACTGGGGGGCGGGGTTGTGGGGGCGGTTTCTGAGCGAAGGAAGGGACACCCTGCTCGACCTACCCCTCTCCCTGCAGACCTCTTACAGCCACATGAAAGAGGCTCTCCTCACAAGATACGGCCTCACCCCAGAAATGTACCGCCAACGGTTCCGGGACTGCCGGAAGATCCCGGGCACCACCTGGGTGGAGTATGTAAACTTTTTTAGTCGGGCCTTCGATGGGTGGGTCAAGGGCAGCAAGGTCACCACCCTTGCCGAACTCACTGACCTCATGTTATGGGAACATCTGGCTGCGAACTGCTTCGTAGAGCTTCGTCAACATCTGCTGGATAGCAAGCTCACAGATCCCCGGAAGCTGGCTGTGGAGGCCGACCGCTGGACCAACACCCGGGTCTCCCGGGGCATGGTAGGAGAGTACCCCCGAACCAGTCAGGGACCACCCCGCCAGAGAGGGGGAGGGAACCAGGGAGGGCCGAGAGAGTCCCAGCCTAGCCCCCCGAAGACACCACCTCCACCTTTCCCGGCGCCCCCTCCACCAGTAACAGGGCCCCCTGGGAGACGAGGACAC
Organism: Triturus cristatus; assembly: GCF_964204655.1. Lineage (NCBI taxonomy): Eukaryota > Metazoa > Chordata > Amphibia > Caudata > Salamandridae > Triturus > Triturus cristatus. The sequence goes on from NC_140587.1 coordinate 453,453,325, forward strand.
CGGGTGACCGTTACATGTTTTCGTTGCCAGAAACCCGGGCACTACGCCAATGACCCAGAGTGCCCCATGGCCACCCAAGTCACCCCTGCGAGACAGATAGCCAACGTAGCCCTGGGGGAGGAGGTTGAGGAAGCCGAGGAGTGGGAACCCGCCGCTATGGCCCTAGTATCCCTGGGAGATAGGGAAATGATCCCTGGTAGCCTCCTACCGTCCAACACACAGAAATATGGGCAGCTCGTCAAGATCAATGGCCACCAGGTAGAGGCCCTGCGGGACACCGGGGCCAGTATCACCGGTGTCCTCAGGCACCTAGTCCCCGAGGAGCAGATCCTCCCCAATGTCTTTTGCCCCGTAATCTCTGCAGACAATAGGGAAAGTATGTGTCAGGTAGCCCTGGTGCCATTTGAGTGGGGAGGGGTGATAGGTAAACTCAAGGTGGCCGTAAGAACCTCCCAGCCGGTCGACTGCCTCTTAGGGAACGACCTGGAGAGTTCTCCCTGGAAGCACGTAGAGCGCAAGGCCCACCTAGGAATGATGGGACTCCCCGAGTGGGTGTGTGCCACCACCCGATCTATGACCGCCCGACTCACTCCCCGGAGAGAAGTCGAGAGCACCCCGGTCGAAGAAGCCCGTACCGTCCCCGCCGAGGGTCCTCCCGTTCCCCCATCAGAAGGGTCCGTCGCCAGCGACGAACCCGCACCATCCGACCCCGCCCCGGTCCCCGAGTTGGGGGATCTACCCGAGTTGGCCCATTGGCGCCACGAGGGCGGGCCCACCCGGGAAGAATTTTGCCGGGAGCAAGCCACCTGTCCTTCCCTGGTCGGGCTGCGGCGCCAGGCCGAGGGCCAAGCCGCAGGTGACCAGACCGGAACGCACCGAATCTATTGGGAAAATAACATCCTGTATAGTGAGCAGAAATCAGTGGAGCTGGGATCCGGACGGGTACTGGTGGTACCCCTCCGCTTCCGGGATTTCCTCCTGGGCTTAGCCCACGATGTCCCCCTCGCCGGTCACCTGGGTCAGGACAAGACCTACAGCCGTCTCGTGACCCATTTTTATTGGCCTAAGATGAAAGCAGCGGTAGAAGCCCACTGCAAGTCCTGCCCCACGTGCCAAGCCAGTGGGAAGAGTGGGGGGAAGCGCAAGGCTCCCCTCCAACCCTTCCCGGTCATCAGTACCCCCTTCGAACGAGTCGGAATCGACATCGTGGGGCCACTGGACCCCCCCACCTCCCAAGGTCACCGTTTCATCTTGGTCCTAGTAGACCACGCCACCCGCTATCCAGAGGCTATTCCCCTGCGCACCATTACGGCCCCCGTGGTGGGCCGGGCCCTGATGGGGATCTTTTCCAGGGTGGGTTTCCCCCGCGAGGTCGTGAGCGATCGCGGCACTAATTTTATATCAAGGTATATGACGTCCCTGTGGCAACAATGTGGGGTGTCCTATAAGTTCACCACCCCGTACCATCCCCAAGGGAACGGCCTAGTAGAGAGGTTTAATAGGACTTTGAAAGGGATGATCGCTGGCCTAGAAGAGCCCCTCCGGCGTAAGTGGGACGTCCTGCTCCCCTGCCTCTTGTTTGCTTACCGGGAGGTCCCCCAGAAGTCCTTAGGGTTCAGCCCGTTTGAACTACTCTATGGGCACCCCGTCCGAGGTCCCCTCAGTTTGGTTAAGGAAGGGTGGGAGGCAGCACCCCAGACCACCCCCCGAGATGTGTTCCAATATGTCCTGGCCCTCCGGAACCAGACCAGGAGGTTCCGAGAACTGGCCGAAGCCAACCTGGAGGCGAGTCAAGAAGAAATGAAGCGCTGGTACGACCAGAATGCTACTCTGGTCGAGTTCCAGCCGGGCCAGCAGGTGTGGGTCATGGCCCCCGTGAAGCCTGGCGCCCTCCAGGACCGATGGACTGGGCCCTACAAAGTGGTTGAGAGGAAGAGCCAAGTCACCTACTTGGTGGACGTCCAGTCGCCTCGGGATCCCCTCCGGGTCCTGCACGTGAACCGCCTCAAGCCTCACTTCGTGCGGACAGAACTGAGCCTCCTGCTGGCCACCGATGACGGGGCCGAAGATGAGTCGGATCCCCTCCTGGACCTCCTGTGTGTCAAGGAGCAGGATGGCTCCGTGGAAGGAGTGAACCTCTCCCCAGCCCTCACTGCCCAGCAACAAGCGGACTGCCGCCAACTCCTCAGACAATTTTCTGACCTCTTCTCCCTGACCCCCCGGGTCACCAACTGGTGTGTTCACGATGTGGACACCGGGGACAGCCCGCCGGTGAGACACCGAGCCTACCGGGTTCCTGACCGGGTCCGGTCCTGTATTCAAGCCGAAGTCTCGAAGATGTTGACCCTGGGGGTGATCGAGCCCTCTGACAGTCCCTGGGCCAGCCCCGTGGTCCTGGTTCCAAAGGCAGCAGCCCCCGGTGTCGCCCCCGAGCTCTGGTTCTGCGTGGATTACCGGGGGCTCAATGACGTTACCCGAGCCGATGCCCACCCCATTCCACGAGCCGACGAGCTCATTGACCGACTAGGGGCCGCCCGGTTCCTCAGCACTTTCGACCTCACCTGCGGCTACTGGCAGATTGCGCTCACCGAAGGGGCCAAGGAGAGGTCTGCTTTCTCCACCCCCGATGGGCACTACCGCTTCCGCGTGATGCCCTTCGGGATGAAAAATGCCCCGGCCACTTTCCAGAGACTGGTAAATAGGGTCCTGGCCGGGCTAGAACAGTTCAGCGCGGCCTATCTGGACGACATCGCTGTCTTCAGTTCAGAGTGGAGTGAGCACCTCCAGCACCTCCGGAGAGTGCTAACCGCCCTGCGCCAGGCAGGCCTCACCATAAAAGCCAGCAAGTGCCAGATCGGGCAAGGATCCGTAGTCTACCTGGGGCACCAAGTCGGGAGTGGCCAGGTCGCTCCTCTACAGCCGAAGATCGACGCCATCCTGGCCTGGGACCCACCCATCACCCAAACGGAAGTCCGAGCCTTTCTGGGACTCACGGGCTACTACCGCCGATTCATTCAGGGGTATGGCAGCCTGGTCGGCCCTCTCACGGAACTCACGTCTAAAAAACAGCCAAAGAGGGTGCAATGGACGGCTGCCTGCCAGGAAGCTTTCGATGCTCTAAAAAAGGCCATGTGCACGGCCCCCGTCCTCCAGGCCCCCGACTACACCAAGGAGTTCATAGTCCAGACCGATGCCTCCGAGCATGGCATTGGGGCCGTCCTGTCCCAAGTGAATGATCAAGGCCTAGACCAGCCCGTCGCCTTCCTCAGTCGGCGGCTGCTACCCCGAGAACAGAAGTGGAGCACCATAGAGCGCGAAGCCTTTGCCGTGGTCTGGGCACTCAAAAAACTACGACCCTACCTGTTCGGCACTCATTTCAGGGTCCAAACTGACCATCGGCCCTTGCGATGGCTCATGCAGATGCGAGGAGAAAACCCCAAGCTACTGCGGTGGTCAATCTCCCTCCAGGGAATGGACTTCACCGTAGAACACCGCCCTGGTACGGACCACGCCAACGCTGACGGCCTCTCCCGGTTCTTCCGCCTCAGCGAAGAGAACCCCCCAAGGTGATGGGCAGTTCTCTCCGGCTTTCAGCTGGGGGGGACGCGTGTTGGACCCGGCCTCGTAGAAAGGCCCTCCGTGCCCCCGCACCACCGAAACCTGGTGCCTGCAGCCCAAGCACGCGGCCCAGCCGACCTTTCCCACCAGGACACCTGCACCAACCCCGGACATCCCCGTCCATGGCCTCCCTCCTTTCGGCCACCCCGGGCCCGCGTGCCCACTCCCTGCAACAAGATGGCCGCCCGGCCCCAGCGCGACCCGGGCCTCGAGGCGCCACTCCGGCTGGAGGACATCACGCTTCCAGGGGATGAGAGAGGGAGGAGCAGTTTCTATCGCACCTCTGAACTCCCCTGGGACGATGGGTTTCGATCGGCCCTCCGGCCTCCCTGCGGGCTGGCTCCGTGCCTGCTGGGTGTCTGGGACTCCTCCCGACCCGGCCCTGAAAGGATCAAAAGACAATAGCAGGAAACCCCGACAAGCGGCCCCCAGGTGACAAGACCCCTGCCTGCGCAGACTCCGGACATCAAAGCGGGGTCGACCTATAACAAGGGGTGCTCTAAGACTGTCCGGGAGATTCGACGCTGGAACAACGAGAGCCTGCTGACGTGGTCGCGGCTCCTGGAACTGGAACCTACCTGAGCCCTGCTGAGTGACTCGCGGCTCCCTGAAGATCGTAAGACCTCCGAACTTGTACCTGAGCCCTGCTGAGTGACTCGCGGCTCCCTGAAGATCGTAAGACCTCCGAACTTGTACCTGAGCCCTGCTGAGTGACTCGCGGCTCCCTGAAGATCGTAAGACCTCCGAACTTGTACCTGAGCCCTGCTGAGTGACTCGCGGCTCCCTGAAGATCGTAAGACCTCCGAACTTGTACCTGAGCCCTGCCGAGTGACTCGCGGCTCCCCCAGACTCTCACGGTCCCGCCGGACCCCGACTCCGACCACGTATCCCCCAGCTCGAGGATTGTGAGCTGTGCGCCGGATACGTCCCTGCTTTGAACCGTTACCAGAGACTGTCCCGCTACCCCCTACCTTTCTGAGACTCTTGAGCCCGTGCTCACCTTGTACATATTTGCAGTGATACCTACTTGATAAAGCTTGTTTCTGAGAATACCCAGTGTGGTCTCTCTGTGTCGTGTGGTGCCAGAAGTACGATCCTAGTTGCGAGATTCCTCCCCCTGGGGAATCTCTCGCCAGTGCCCGGCTACGATACAACACGGGTGAGACTCAGGGAAGTCAGGACCCCTTTCCGGGCTCCTCTGAGGTCACCGTCTAACACGGTGGTTATCAGGGATCTTTATGATCCGGCAGGCAGGTGCAGAATTAATGCCACAAGCGGCAGCGATCTTGTGATGGAGGGAAAAGGGGTAGCGGGACAGTCTTTCAATCAGTGTCTCTGCGAGGTATCCGGCGCCCAGCTCTCAATCCTCGAGCTGAGGGGATGTTGCTTCTCTCGGCGATCTCTGCCGACTCTCTTGGAGGAACGGGCCGCGAGTCACTCAGCAGGCACCGGAGGGTCTTAGTTCAGGGAGCCGCGACGGCGTCAGCAGGGCTCAGATGGTTCAGAGTTCGGGGAGCCGCGACAGCATCAGCAGGGCTTAGATGGTTCAGAGTTCGAGGAGCCGCGACAGCGTCAGCAGGGCTCAGATGGTTCGGAGTTCGGGGAGCCGTGACAGCGTCAGCAGGGCTCAGATGGTTCAGATTTCGGGGAGCCGCGACAGCGTCCGCAGGGCTCAGGTGGTTCGGAGTTCGGGTAGCGTTCTTCTGTTCAGGGAGCGATCGAGCCGCGACCAAGTCCGCAGGCTCTCGTCAGTCCAGGTCTTCTCTGCCTCTCGTCCCCTCAGCACCCCTTGTTATCCTCCCCCTCCTCTTTGAAGTCCGGAGTCCTCGCGGAGAGGGGTCTGGTGCCTGGGGGGCGGTGTGTCGGGGTTTCCTGTCGCTCAGCCCCTTGATCTGTTCAGGTGTGTCCGGGAGGGACTCCAGACGCCCAGCAGGAGAGGCGCCCGCTCACCGGGGGCCTGGTGGTCGATCGAAACCTCCCTCGGGGAAGAGACCAGAGGTATGACAGGGTCGGCGCCTCTCGGTCTGGTTTGGGGGGGGGTTTCGTTCTCCCTCGGCCGGGCATGCGTGTTGGGGGTCTGGTCGGCCCTCGGGATGTTGGTCCACGGAAGCCGGAAGCCCGTGCCCACGAGGTTCGGCGTGGTTGTAGTGTGACTGGCTGGTCGGGAGGGCCCACGCCACGAGGCCGGTCTCACACGTGCCCCCCCCAGCTGAAAGGCGGGGAGAACTACCCATCCACTTGGGAGTTCTCCTCGCTGAAGCGGAAGAATCGGGACAGGCCGTCCGCGTTGGCGTGGTCCGTCCCGGGGCGATGTTCCACAGTGAAATCCATCCCTTGGAGGGAGATGGACCAGCGTCGCATCTGCATCAACCACCGCAGGGGTCGATGATCTGTTTGCACTCGGAAGTGTGTTCCGAACAGGTAGGGCCGTAGCTTTTTGAGGGCCCAGACTACTGCGAACGTCTCTCGTTCAATTGTGCTCCACCGCTGTTCCCGGGGCAGTAACCTTCGGCTGATGAAGGCTATGGGCTGATCTATGCCTTTGTCGTCGTACTGTGAGAGGACTGCCCCGATGCCGTGTTCCGAGGCGTCCGTCTGGACCACAAACTCCTGGGCGTAGTCGGGTGCTTTGAGCACGGGAGCCGCGCACATTGCGGCCTTTAGGGTGTCGAACGCCTTCTGGCAGGAGGGAGTCCAGTGTATTTTCTTGGGGTGTTTTTTGGAGGTTAGTTCTGTGAGAGGGCCTGCGATGCTGCCATAGTTTTTAATAAACCTTCGGTAGTAGCCGGTGAGGCCCAGGAAGGCTCGGACTTCCGTTTGGGTTGCAGGGGGTTCCCAGGACAAGATGGCGTCGATCTTCGGATGGAGGGGGGCGACCTGCCCACTCCCCACCTGGTGCCCCAGATAGGTTACGGAGCCGTGCCCAATTTGACATTTGCTAGCTTTGACGGTGAGGCCGGCTCGGCGCAGAGCCAGCAGGACTTGACGGAGGTGCTGGAGGTGCTCGGTCCATTGGGAGCTGAAGACCGCTATGTCGTCGAGGTATGCTGCGCTGAACCCCTCTAGTCCGGACAGGACCCTGTTCACCAGCCACTGGAAGGTGGCCGGGGCATTTTTCATTCCGAACAGCATCACCCTAAAGCGGTAGTGCCCATCCGGGGTGGAGAAGGCGGAGCGCTCCTTGGCTCCCTCGGTGAGGGCAATCTGCCAGTACCCACTGGTCAGGTTGAAGGTGCTGAGGTAGCAGGCGGCCCCAAGGCGGTCAATGAGTTCGTCGGCACGGGGGATAGGGTGAGCGTCTGCTCGGGTGACCGCATTGAGGCCTCGGTAGTCCACGCAAAATCTCAGCTCGGGGGCAACACCCGGGGTAGTCGCTTTCGGAACCAGGACTACCGGGCTGGCCCAGGGGCTGTCGGAGGGTTCAATCACCCCGAGGTCTAACATCTTTGCCACCTCGGTCTGAATGCAGGTCCGGACCCGATCAGGGACCCGGTAGGCCCGATGTCTCACTGGCGGGCTGTCTCCGGTGTCCACGTCGTGGACACACCAGCTGGTGACCCCGGGGGTCAGGGAGAAGAGATCCGCGAACTGCCCTAGTAGCTGGCGGCAGTCGTCGGTCTGTTGGGCTGTGAGGGTGGTCGACAGTCTCACTCCCTCCACGGATCCATTGGTTTCCTTCGCCCCCAGGGGGTCTGGAAGGGGCTCGGTGTCGTCTTCGGCCCCATCGTCGGTGGCCAGGAGTAGACTTAATTCGGTCCGTACAAAGTGGGGCTTGAGGCGGTTCACGTGGAGAACCCGGAGGGGGTTCCACGGGGACTGCACATCGATGAGATATGTGACTTGGCTCTTCCGCTCGATCACCTTGAAGGGCCCAGTCCATTTATCTTGGAGAGCGCAGGGTCTCACCGGGGCCATGACCCAGACTTGTTGGCCCGGCTGAAACTCGACCAGCGTAGCATTCTGGTCATACCAGCGCTTCATTTCTTCTTGACTGGCCTCGAGGTTTGGGGAACAACCTTTACAACGCAACTTTTACAACGCACTACACTTACAACGCATTTTTTACAATGCAAAATCCATTACAACGCATTCCATTACATAGCATGACACTACAACGCATTTTTAAAAACTACCTTTACAACGCATTCCATTACAACACATACTACCTTTACAACGCATACCATTACAACGCATAATATTACACTACACTATCCAACACTTACCCTACTGTTGCACCCCCTGGAGTTAGAATAGTAATTTTTACCCCTATACTATCCAACACTTACCCTACTGTTGCACCCCCTGGAGTTAGAATAGTAATTTTTACCCCTATACTATCCAACACTTTCCCTACTGTTGCACCCCCTGGAGTTAGAATAGCAATTTTTACCCCTATACTATCCAACACTTACCCTACTGTTGCACCCCCTGGAGTTAGAATAGTAATTTTTACCCCTATACTATCCAACACTTACCCTACTGTTGCACCCCCTGGAGTTAGAATAGTAATTTTTACCCCTATACTATCCAACACTTACCCTACTGTTGCACCCCCTGGAGTTAGAATAGCAATTTTTACCCCTTTACTACCCAACACTTACCCTACTGTTGCACCCCCTGGAGTTAGAATAGTAATTTTTACCCCTATACTATCCAACACTTACCCTACTGTTGCACCCCCTGGAGTTAGAATAGTAATTTTTACCCCTATACTATCCAACACTTACCCTACTGTTGCACCCCCTGGAGTTAGAATAGTAATTTTTACCCCTATAGTATCCAACACTTACCCTACTGTTGCACCCCCTGGAGTTAGAAAAGTAATTTTTACCCCTATACTATCTAATACTTACCTTAAATGCAATTTAATATTATGCGTTGTAATGGTATGCGTTGTTAAGGTAGTATGCGTTGTAATGGAATGCGTTGTAAAGGTAGTTTTTAAAAATGCGTTGTAGTGTCATGCTATGTAATGGAATGCGTTGTAATGGATTTTGCGTTGTAAAAAATGCGTTGTAAGTGCATGCGTTGTAAAAGTGTGCGTTGTAACGACATACATCCCGAGGTTTGCTTCTGTGAGTTCCCTGAATTTTCGGGTCTGGTTGCAGAGCGCCAAGATGTATCGGAACACGTCCGGAGGGGTCCCCTGGGGGGTTGTTTCCCACCCCTCCTTGACCAGGCTCAGGGGTCCTCAGACGGGGTGTCCATATAATAGTTCCAATGGGCTGAATCCCAGGGATTTTTGGGGAACCTCCCGGTATGCGAACAGGAGACATGGGAGGACATCCCCGTCCATGGCCTCCCTCCTTTCGGTCACCCCGGGCCCGCGTGCCCACTCCCTGCAACAAGATGGCCGCCCGGCCCCAGCGCGACCCGGGCCTCGAGGCGCCACTCCGGCTGGAGGACATCACGCTTCCAGGGGATGAGAGAGGGAGGAGCAGTTTCTATCGCACCTCTGAACTCCCCTGGGACGATGGGTTTCGATCGGCCCTCCGGCCTCCCTGCGGGCTGGCTCCGTGCCTGCTGGGTGTCTGGGACTCCTCCCGACCCGGCCCTGAAAGGATCAAAAGACAATAGCAGGAAACCCCGACAAGCGGCCCCCAGGTGACAAGACCCCTGCCTGCGCAGACTCCGGACATCAAAGCGGGGTCGACCTATAACAAGGGGTGCTCTAAGACTGTCCGGGAGATTCGACGCTGGAACAACGAGAGCCTGCTGACGTGGTCGCGGCTCCTGGAACTGGAACCTACCTGAGCCCTGCTGAGTGACTCGCGGCTCCCTGAAGATCGTAAGACCTCCGAACTTGTACCTGAGCCCTGCTGAGTGACTCGCGGCTCCCTGAAGATCGTAAGACCTCCGAACTTGTACCTGAGCCCTGCTGAGTGACTCGCGGCTCCCTGAAGATCGTAAGACCTCCGAACTTGTACCTGAGCCCTGCTGAGTGACTCGCGGCTCCCTGAAGATCGTAAGACCTCCGAACTTGTACCTGAGCCCTGCCGAGTGACTCGCGGCTCCCCCAGACTCTCACGGTCCCGCCGGACCCCGACTCCGACCACGTATCCCCCAGCTCGAGGATTGTGAGCTGTGCGCCGGATACGTCCCTGCTTTGAACCGTTACCAGAGACTGTCCCGCTACCCCCTACCTTTCCGAGACTCTTGAGCCCGTGCTCACCTTGTACATATTTGCAGTGATACCTACTTGATAAAGCTTGTTTCTGAGAATACCCAGTGTGGTCTCTCTGTGTCGTGTGGTGCCAGAAGTACGATCCTAGTTGCGAGATTCCTCCCCCTGGGGAATCTCTCGCCAGTGCCCGGCTACGATACAACACGGGTGAGACTCAGGGAAGTCAGGACCCCTTTCCGGGCTCCTCTGAGGTCACCGTCTAACACGGTGGTTATCAGGGATCTTTATGATCCGGCAGGCAGGTGCAGAATTAATGCCACAAGCGGCAGCGATCTTGTGATGGAGGGAAAAGGGGTAGCGGGACAGTCTTTCAATCAGTGTCTCTGCGAGGTATCCGGCGCCCAGCTCTCAATCCTCGAGCTGAGGGGATGTTGCTTCTCTCGGCGATCTCTGCCGACTCTCTTGGAGGAACGGGCCGCGAGTCACTCAGCAGGCACCGGAGGGTCTTAGTTCAGGGAGCCGCGACGGCGTCAGCAGGGCTCAGATGGTTCAGAGTTCGGGGAGCCGCGACAGCATCAGCAGGGCTTAGATGGTTCAGAGTTCGAGGAGCCGCGACAGCGTCAGCAGGGCTCAGATGGTTCGGAGTTCGGGGAGCCGTGACAGCGTCAGCAGGGCTCAGATGGTTCAGATTTCGGGGAGCCGCGACAGCGTCCGCAGGGCTCAGGTGGTTCGGAGTTCGGGTAGCGTTCTTCTGTTCAGGGAGCGATCGAGCCGCGACCAAGTCCGCAGGCTCTCGTCAGTCCAGGTCTTCTCTGCCTCTCGTCCCCTCAGCACCCCTTGTTATCCTCCCCCTCCTCTTTGAAGTCCGGAGTCCTCGCGGAGAGGGGTCTGGTGCCTGGGGGGCGGTGTGTCGGGGTTTCCTGTCGCTCAGCCCCTTGATCTGTTCAGGTGTGTCCGGGAGGGACTCCAGACGCCCAGCAGGAGAGGCGCCCGCTCACCGGGGGCCTGGTGGTCGATCGAAACCTCCCTCGGGGAAGAGACCAGAGGTATGACAGGGTCGGCGCCTCTCGGTCTGGTTTGGGGGGGGGTTTCGTTCTCCCTCGGCCGGGCATGCGTGTTGGGGGTCTGGTCGGCCCTCGGGATGTTGGTCCACGGAAGCCGGAAGCCCGTGCCCACGAGGTTCGGCGTGGTTGTAGTGTGACTGGCTGGTCGGGAGGGCCCACGCCACGAGGCCGGTCTCACACGTGCCCCCCCCAGCTGAAAGGCGGGGAGAACTACCCATCCACTTGGGAGTTCTCCTCGCTGAAGCGGAAGAATCGGGACAGGCCGTCCGCGTTGGCGTGGTCCGTCCCGGGGCGATGTTCCACAGTGAAATCCATCCCTTGGAGGGAGATGGACCAGCGTCGCATCTGCATCAACCACCGCAGGGGTCGATGATCTGTTTGCACTCGGAAGTGTGTTCCGAACAGGTAGGGCCGTAGCTTTTTGAGGGCCCAGACTACTGCGAACGTCTCTCGTTCAATTGTGCTCCACCGCTGTTCCCGGGGCAGTAACCTTCGGCTGATGAAGGCTATGGGCTGATCTATGCCTTTGTCGTCGTACTGTGAGAGGACTGCCCCGATGCCGTGTTCCGAGGCGTCCGTCTGGACCACAAACTCCTGGGCGTAGTCGGGTGCTTTGAGCACGGGAGCCGCGCACATTGCGGCCTTTAGGGTGTCGAACGCCTTCTGGCAGGAGGGAGTCCAGTGTATTTTCTTGGGGTGTTTTTTGGAGGTTAGTTCTGTGAGAGGGCCTGCGATGCTGCCATAGTTTTTAATAAACCTTCGGTAGTAGCCGGTGAGGCCCAGGAAGGCTCGGACTTCCGTTTGGGTTGCAGGGGGTTCCCAGGACAAGATGGCGTCGATCTTCGGATGGAGGGGGGCGACCTGCCCACTCCCCACCTGGTGCCCCAGATAGGTTACGGAGCCGTGCCCAATTTGACATTTGCTAGCTTTGACGGTGAGGCCGGCTCGGCGCAGAGCCAGCAGGACTTGACGGAGGTGCTGGAGGTGCTCGGTCCATTGGGAGCTGAAGACCGCTATGTCGTCGAGGTATGCTGCGCTGAACCCCTCTAGTCCGGACAGGACCCTGTTCACCAGCCACTGGAAGGTGGCCGGGGCATTTTTCATTCCGAACAGCATCACCCTAAAGCGGTAGTGCCCATCCGGGGTGGAGAAGGCGGAGCGCTCCTTGGCTCCCTCGGTGAGGGCAATCTGCCAGTACCCACTGGTCAGGTTGAAGGTGCTGAGGTAGCAGGCGGCCCCAAGGCGGTCAATGAGTTCGTCGGCACGGGGGATAGGGTGAGCGTCTGCTCGGGTGACCGCATTGAGGCCTCGGTAGTCCACGCAAAATCTCAGCTCGGGGGCAACACCCGGGGTAGTCGCTTTCGGAACCAGGACTACCGGGCTGGCCCAGGGGCTGTCGGAGGGTTCAATCACCCCGAGGTCTAACATCTTTGCCACCTCGGTCTGAATGCAGGTCCGGACCCGATCAGGGACCCGGTAGGCCCGATGTCTCACTGGCGGGCTGTCTCCGGTGTCCACGTCGTGGACACACCAGCTGGTGACCCCGGGGGTCAGGGAGAAGAGATCCGCGAACTGCCCTAGTAGCTGGCGGCAGTCGTCGGTCTGTTGGGCTGTGAGGGTGGTCGACAGTCTCACTCCCTCCACGGATCCATTGGTTTCCTTCGCCCCCAGGGGGTCTGGAAGGGGCTCGGTGTCGTCTTCGGCCCCATCGTCGGTGGCCAGGAGTAGACTTAATTCGGTCCGTACAAAGTGGGGCTTGAGGCGGTTCACGTGGAGAACCCGGAGGGGGTTCCACGGGGACTGCACATCGATGAGATATGTGACTTGGCTCTTCCGCTCGATCACCTTGAAGGGCCCAGTCCATTTATCTTGGAGAGCGCAGGGTCTCACCGGGGCCATGACCCAGACTTGTTGGCCCGGCTGAAACTCGACCAGCGTAGCATTCTGGTCATACCAGCGCTTCATTTCTTCTTGACTGGCCTCGAGGTTTGGGGAACAACCTTTACAACGCAACTTTTACAACGCACTACACTTACAACGCATTTTTTACAATGCAAAATCCATTACAACGCATTCCATTACATAGCATGACACTACAACGCATTTTTAAAAACTACCTTTACAACGCATTCCATTACAACACATACTACCTTTACAACGCATACCATTACAACGCATAATATTACACTACACTATCCAACACTTACCCTACTGTTGCACCCCCTGGAGTTAGAATAGTAATTTTTACCCCTATACTATCCAACACTTACCCTACTGTTGCACCCCCTGGAGTTAGAATAGTAATTTTTACCCCTATACTATCCAACACTTTCCCTACTGTTGCACCCCCTGGAGTTAGAATAGCAATTTTTACCCCTATACTATCCAACACTTACCCTACTGTTGCACCCCCTGGAGTTAGAATAGTAATTTTTACCCCTATACTATCCAACACTTACCCTACTGTTGCACCCCCTGGAGTTAGAATAGTAATTTTTACCCCTATACTATCCAACACTTACCCTACTGTTGCACCCCCTGGAGTTAGAATAGCAATTTTTACCCCTTTACTACCCAACACTTACCCTACTGTTGCACCCCCTGGAGTTAGAATAGTAATTTTTACCCCTATACTATCCAACACTTACCCTACTGTTGCACCCCCTGGAGTTAGAATAGTAATTTTTACCCCTATACTATCCAACACTTACCCTACTGTTGCACCCCCTGGAGTTAGAATAGTAATTTTTACCCCTATAGTATCCAACACTTACCCTACTGTTGCACCCCCTGGAGTTAGAAAAGTAATTTTTACCCCTATACTATCTAATACTTACCTTAAATGCAATTTAATATTATGCGTTGTAATGGTATGCGTTGTTAAGGTAGTATGCGTTGTAATGGAATGCGTTGTAAAGGTAGTTTTTAAAAATGCGTTGTAGTGTCATGCTATGTAATGGAATGCGTTGTAATGGATTTTGCGTTGTAAAAAATGCGTTGTAAGTGCATGCGTTGTAAAAGTGTGCGTTGTAACGACATACATCCCGAGGTTTGCTTCTGTGAGTTCCCTGAATTTTCGGGTCTGGTTGCAGAGCGCCAAGATGTATCGGAACACGTCCGGAGGGGTCCCCTGGGGGGTTGTTTCCCACCCCTCCTTGACCAGGCTCAGGGGTCCTCAGACGGGGTGTCCATATAATAGTTCCAATGGGCTGAATCCCAGGGATTTTTGGGGAACCTCCCGGTATGCGAACAGGAGACATGGGAGGACATCCCCGTCCATGGCCTCCCTCCTTTCGGTCACCCCGGGCCCGCGTGCCCACTCCCTGCAACAAGATGGCCGCCCGGCCCCAGCGCGACCCGGGCCTCGAGGCGCCACTCCGGCTGGAGGACATCACGCTTCCAGGGGATGAGAGAGGGAGGAGCAGTTTCTATCGCACCTCTGAACTCCCCTGGGACGATGGGTTTCGATCGGCCCTCCGGCCTCCCTGCGGGCTGGCTCCGTGCCTGCTGGGTGTCTGGGACTCCTCCCGACCCGGCCCTGAAAGGATCAAAAGACAATAGCAGGAAACCCCGACAAGCGGCCCCCAGGTGACAAGACCCCTGCCTGCGCAGACTCCGGACATCAAAGCGGGGTCGACCTATAACAAGGGGTGCTCTAAGACTGTCCGGGAGATTCGACGCTGGAACAACGAGAGCCTGCTGACGTGGTCGCGGCTCCTGGAACTGGAACCTACCTGAGCCCTGCTGAGTGACTCGCGGCTCCCTGAAGATCGTAAGACCTCCGAACTTGTACCTGAGCCCTGCTGAGTGACTCGCGGCTCCCTGAAGATCGTAAGACCTCCGAACTTGTACCTGAGCCCTGCTGAGTGACTCGCGGCTCCCTGAAGATCGTAAGACCTCCGAACTTGTACCTGAGCCCTGCTGAGTGACTCGCGGCTCCCTGAAGATCGTAAGACCTCCGAACTTGTACCTGAGCCCTGCCGAGTGACTCGCGGCTCCCCCAGACTCTCACGGTCCCGCCGGACCCCGACTCCGACCACGTATCCCCCAGCTCGAGGATTGTGAGCTGTGCGCCGGATACGTCCCTGCTTTGAACCGTTACCAGAGACTGTCCCGCTACCCCCTACCTTTCTGAGACTCTTGAGCCCGTGCTCACCTTGTACATATTTGCAGTGATACCTACTTGATAAAGCTTGTTTCTGAGAATACCCAGTGTGGTCTCTCTGTGTCGTGTGGTGCCAGAAGTACGATCCTAGTTGCGAGATTCCTCCCCCTGGGGAATCTCTCGCCAGTGCCCGGCTACGATACAACACGGGTGAGACTCAGGGAAGTCAGGACCCCTTTCCGGGCTCCTCTGAGGTCACCGTCTAACACGGTGGTTATCAGGGATCTTTATGATCCGGCAGGCAGGTGCAGAATTAATGCCACAAGCGGCAGCGATCTTGTGATGGAGGGAAAAGGGGTAGCGGGACAGTCTTTCAATCAGTGTCTCTGCGAGGTATCCGGCGCCCAGCTCTCAATCCTCGAGCTGAGGGGATGTTGCTTCTCTCGGCGATCTCTGCCGACTCTCTTGGAGGAACGGGCCGCGAGTCACTCAGCAGGCACCGGAGGGTCTTAGTTCAGGGAGCCGCGACGGCGTCAGCAGGGCTCAGATGGTTCAGAGTTCGGGGAGCCGCGACAGCATCAGCAGGGCTTAGATGGTTCAGAGTTCGAGGAGCCGCGACAGCGTCAGCAGGGCTCAGATGGTTCGGAGTTCGGGGAGCCGTGACAGCGTCAGCAGGGCTCAGATGGTTCAGATTTCGGGGAGCCGCGACAGCGTCCGCAGGGCTCAGGTGGTTCGGAGTTCGGGTAGCGTTCTTCTGTTCAGGGAGCGATCGAGCCGCGACCAAGTCCGCAGGCTCTCGTCAGTCCAGGTCTTCTCTGCCTCTCGTCCCCTCAGCACCCCTTGTTATCCTCCCCCTCCTCTTTGAAGTCCGGAGTCCTCGCGGAGAGGGGTCTGGTGCCTGGGGGGCGGTGTGTCGGGGTTTCCTGTCGCTCAGCCCCTTGATCTGTTCAGGTGTGTCCGGGAGGGACTCCAGACGCCCAGCAGGAGAGGCGCCCGCTCACCGGGGGCCTGGTGGTCGATCGAAACCTCCCTCGGGGAAGAGACCAGAGGTATGACAGGGTCGGCGCCTCTCGGTCTGGTTTGGGGGGGGGTTTCGTTCTCCCTCGGCCGGGCATGCGTGTTGGGGGTCTGGTCGGCCCTCGGGATGTTGGTCCACGGAAGCCGGAAGCCCGTGCCCACGAGGTTCGGCGTGGTTGTAGTGTGACTGGCTGGTCGGGAGGGCCCACGCCACGAGGCCGGTCTCACACGTGCCCCCCCCAGCTGAAAGGCGGGGAGAACTACCCATCCACTTGGGAGTTCTCCTCGCTGAAGCGGAAGAATCGGGACAGGCCGTCCGCGTTGGCGTGGTCCGTCCCGGGGCGATGTTCCACAGTGAAATCCATCCCTTGGAGGGAGATGGACCAGCGTCGCATCTGCATCAACCACCGCAGGGGTCGATGATCTGTTTGCACTCGGAAGTGTGTTCCGAACAGGTAGGGCCGTAGCTTTTTGAGGGCCCAGACTACTGCGAACGTCTCTCGTTCAATTGTGCTCCACCGCTGTTCCCGGGGCAGTAACCTTCGGCTGATGAAGGCTATGGGCTGATCTATGCCTTTGTCGTCGTACTGTGAGAGGACTGCCCCGATGCCGTGTTCCGAGGCGTCCGTCTGGACCACAAACTCCTGGGCGTAGTCGGGTGCTTTGAGCACGGGAGCCGCGCACATTGCGGCCTTTAGGGTGTCGAACGCCTTCTGGCAGGAGGGAGTCCAGTGTATTTTCTTGGGGTGTTTTTTGGAGGTTAGTTCTGTGAGAGGGCCTGCGATGCTGCCATAGTTTTTAATAAACCTTCGGTAGTAGCCGGTGAGGCCCAGGAAGGCTCGGACTTCCGTTTGGGTTGCAGGGGGTTCCCAGGACAAGATGGCGTCGATCTTCGGATGGAGGGGGGCGACCTGCCCACTCCCCACCTGGTGCCCCAGATAGGTTACGGAGCCGTGCCCAATTTGACATTTGCTAGCTTTGACGGTGAGGCCGGCTCGGCGCAGAGCCAGCAGGACTTGACGGAGGTGCTGGAGGTGCTCGGTCCATTGGGAGCTGAAGACCGCTATGTCGTCGAGGTATGCTGCGCTGAACCCCTCTAGTCCGGACAGGACCCTGTTCACCAGCCACTGGAAGGTGGCCGGGGCATTTTTCATTCCGAACAGCATCACCCTAAAGCGGTAGTGCCCATCCGGGGTGGAGAAGGCGGAGCGCTCCTTGGCTCCCTCGGTGAGGGCAATCTGCCAGTACCCACTGGTCAGGTCGAAGGTGCTGAGGTAGCAGGCGGCCCCAAGGCGGTCAATGAGTTCGTCGGCACGGGGGATAGGGTGAGCGTCTGCTCGGGTGACCGCATTGAGGCCTCGGTAGTCCACGCAAAATCTCAGCTCGGGGGCAACACCCGGGGTAGTCGCTTTCGGAACCAGGACTACCGGGCTGGCCCAGGGGCTGTCGGAGGGTTCAATCACCCCGAGGTCTAACATCTTTGCCACCTCGGTCTGAATGCAGGTCCGGACCCGATCAGGGACCCGGTAGGCCCGATGTCTCACTGGCGGGCTGTCTCCGGTGTCCACGTCGTGGACACACCAGCTGGTGACCCCGGGAGTCAGGGAGAAGAGATCCGCGAACTGCCCTAGTAGCTGGCGGCAGTCGTCGGTCTGTTGGGCTGTGAGGGTGGTCGACAGTCTCACTCCCTCCACGGATCCATTGGTTTCCTTCGCCCCCAGGGGGTCTGGAAGGGGCTCGGTGTCGTCTTCGGCCCCATCGTCGGTGGCCAGGAGTAGACTTAATTCGGTCCGAACAAAGTGGGGCTTGAGGCGGTTCACGTGGAGAACCCGGAGGGGGTTCCACGGGGACTGCACATCGATGAGATATGTGACTTGGCTCTTCCGCTCGATCACCTTGAAGGGCCCAGTCCATTTATCTTGGAGAGCGCAGGGTCTCACCGGGGCCATGACCCAGACTTGTTGGCCCGGCTGAAACTCGACCAGCGTAGCATTCTGGTCATACCAGCGCTTCATTTCTTCTTGACTGGCCTCGAGGTTTGGGGAACAACCTTTACAATGCAACTTTTACAACGCACTACACTTACAACGCATTTTTTACAATGCAAAATCCATTACAACGCATTCCATTACATAGCATGACACTACAACGCATTTTTAAAAACTACCTTTACAACGCATTCCATTACAACACATACTACCTTTACAACGCATACCATTACAACGCATAATATTACACTACACTATCCAACACTTACCCTACTGTTGCACCCCCTGGAGTTAGAATAGTAATTTTTACCCCTATACTATCCAACACTTACCCTACTGTTGCACCCCCTGGAGTTAGAATAGTAATTTTTACCCCTATACTATCCAACACTTTCCCTACTGTTGCACCCCCTGGAGTTAGAATAGCAATTTTTACCCCTATACTATCCAACACTTACCCTACTGTTGCACCCCCTGGAGTTAGAATAGTAATTTTTACCCCTGTACTATCCAACACTTACCCTACTGTTGCACCCCCTGGAGTTAGAATAGTAATTTTTACCCCTATACTATCCAACACTTACCCTACTGTTGCACCCCCTGGAGTTAGAATAGCAATTTTTACCCCTTTACTACCCAACACTTACCCTACTGTTGCACCCCCTGGAGTTAGAATAGTAATTTTTACCCCTATACTATCTAACACTTACCCTACTGTTGCACCCCCTGGAGTTAGAATAGTAATTTTTACCCCTATACTATCCAACACTTACCCTACTGTTGCACCCCCTGGAGTTAGAATAGTAATTTTTACCCCTATAGTATCCAACACTTACCCTACTGTTGCACCCCCTGGAGTTAGAAAAGTAATTTTTACCCCTATACTATCTAATACTTACCTTAAATGCAATTTAATATTATGCGTTGTAATGGTATGCGTTGTTAAGGTAGTATGCGTTGTAATGGAATGCGTTGTAAAGGTAGTTTTTAAAAATGCGTTGTAGTGTCATGCTATGTAATGGAATGCGTTGTAATGGATTTTGCGTTGTAAAAAATGCGTTGTAAGTGCATGCGTTGTAAAAGTGTGCGTTGTAACGACATACATCCCGAGGTTTGCTTCTGTGAGTTCCCTGAATTTTCGGGTCTGGTTGCAGAGCGCCAAGATGTATCGGAACACGTCCGGAGGGGTCCCCCGGGGGGTTGTTTCCCACCCCTCCTTGACCAGGCTCAGGGGTCCTCAGACGGGGTGTCCATATAATAGTTCCAATGGGCTGAATCCCAGGGATTTTTGGGGAACCTCCCGGTATGCGAACAGGAGACATGGGAGGAGGACGTCCCACCTCCGGCGTAGGGGTTCCTCGAGGCCCAGGATCATTCCTTTCAGCGTTTTGTTAAAGCGCTCGACTAGTCCGTTTCCTTGGGGGTGGTACGGGGTGGTGAATTTGTACGATACTCCGCACTGCTGCCAGAGGGATTTCATATAACGGGAGATAAAGTTCGTACCCCGGTCACTCACGACTTCGCGGGGGAACCCCATGCGGGAGAAGATCTCCATCAAGGCCCGGCCCACCACGGGGGCCGTCACGGTGCGGAGAGGGATGGCCTCGGGGTAACGGGTGGCATGATCCACTAGGACGAGGATGAACCGGTGGCCCTGGGCGGTCTTGGGGTCCAGTGGTCCCACAATGTCGATTCCTACCCGCTCAAAAGGGGTACTGACGACGGGGAAGGGCTGTAGCGGAGCCTTGCGCTTGCCCCCACTCTTTCCGCTGGCCTGGCACGTAGGGCAGGACTTGCAGTGGGCCTCCACATTTGCTCGCATCTTGGGCCAATAGAAGTGGGTGACGAGCCGTTGGTAGGTCTTATCTTGGCCTAAGTGTCCGGCCAGGGGTACATCATGGGCCAGGCCCAGGAGGAGACTTCGGAAGCGTAGGGGTACCACTAGTACCCGGGCCGATCCCAACTCGGCCGACTTCTGTTCGCTGTACAGGAGGCCGTCCTCCCAGTATACCCAGTGGGTGCCAGTCTGGTCGCCTGCTGCTTGGGCCTCGGCCTGTTGTCGGGGTCCGATGAGGGACGAGCAAGTGGATTGTTCTTGGCAGAATTCTTCACGGGAGGGGCCCCCTTCGTAAGGCCACTGGGCCAGTTCTGGCAGGTCCTCGAGGTGGGTCAGGGTTTCGGGGTCGGACGGCACTGACCCTTCGTCGGGAGTGGCCGGCTCGTCCAGAAGGGGGTCGTTGGCCTCTGGTGGTGTATTCTGTATCTCGGGGGAGGTGGCGGTGTCTAGCGGCATGGGCTCTTCCCCCTCGGAGGGAGGCGCCCGGAGAGTCATTGAGCGCGTGGTGGCGCATACCCACTCGGGGAGGCCCATCATCTCGAGGTGGGCTCTTCGTTCCACTTGTCCCCACGGGTAGTTCTCAAGGTCGTTGCCCAGGAGGCAGTCCACGGGCTGGGAGGTTCGGACCGCCACCTTTAACTTGCCGGTGACTCCCCCCCATTCGAAGGGGACTAGGGCCATCCGACAGAGGCTCTCGGAATTGTCTGAGGAGATGACGGGGCAAAAGGCGCCAGGCAGGATCGGATCCTCGGAGATCAGGTGACAATGAACCGCCGTGACACTCGCCTCCGTGTACCGGAGGCCCTCGATGCGGTGACCGTTGACCGTCACCTGCTGTCGGTACTTCTTCATGTTGGCGGGCAGGGACGTTCCGGGGACCATCTCTCGATCCCCTAGGGAGACCAAGGCCATGGCGGCTGGTTCCCATTCTTCGGAGTCTTCTATCTCTTCCCCCAGGGCTACGGAGGCCATCTGTCGAGTCGGCGGGGTTGTTGTGGTGGACCGCTGGTACAGGGGACACTGGGGGTCGCTGGCATAGTGTCCGGTCTGTTGGCAGCGGAAGCAGGTGATCCTCACTCGGGGCCCCGGCCTCCCTGGTGGCCCGGTGCTGGCCGGAGGTGGAGCTGGAAAGGGCGGAGATTGTCCTCTGGGAGGGCTGAGCGGGGATCCCCCCGGAAGCTCCCTTTGCCGGCCTTGATTCCCTTCGCCCCTCTGGCGGGGGGGTCCCTGACTGTGGCGACCGTAGTCCCCCACGGGGCCCCGGGAGGCCCGGGTGTTCACCCATCGGTCAGCCTCGACGGCCAGTTTTTGAGGGTCTGTGAGTTTGCTGTCCAGGAGGTGCTGGCGCAGCTCTACGAAGCAATTCGCGGTCAAGTGTTCCCATGCGATTAGGTCAAACAGCTCCTCGAAGGTGGAGACCTTGCTGCCTTTGATCCATCCGTCCAAGGCCCGGCTGTAGAAGTTCACGTACTCCACCCAGGTGGTACCGGGTATCTTTTTGCAGTCTCTAAACCGTTGCCGGTACATTTCAGGGGTGAGCCCATATCTGGCTACTAGAGCCTCTTTCATGTGACTGTAGGAGTTCATCACGGTGGAGGGCAGGTCCAGCAGGGTATCTCTCCCCTCGCTCAGGAACCGGCCCCACAGCCCAGCCCCCCAGTCCTTCTGCGGGACTCGGTGGGAGGTCATGGCGACTTCGTAGGCCTTGAACCATTGCTGAATATCGTTGTTCTTATAGTATTCTTTCACCACATCTTTGGGGATGTGGACCTTTGGTTCCACGGTGGAGGAGATGAATTTTGCTTAAAAAAGTGAAAAGATGGTGCATTTGCACATATTCAGCACTACGTTAATGGTCTTAAGGCAGGTTTTCAATTTGGATACACACGCCATGACATGAATTGGTTACACAGGCAAGTACCCTTTGGGTTTAGAAAAGCACAAGACTCCAATGGTGGTACCATCATAAGATTTTACTGCTGTAGGTGTAATGTTACTTGTTGTATTATATATCTGGATGCAGAGACAGAAAGGGCGTGGTATCCGTCTTTGAAATTCTGACTTACTGGTTGCGTCTTTCAAAGGGAGCGGGAACAGTGAACTATTACTGAGAGGATGACTGAAACGAACCAGCCCTACTTCCAAGATGAACCAGCTATTGCGATGTTGACAGCCTCAAATTAAAACTGTTCTCCTCTCACAAGCGCTTATAATAATTCATATCTGATGTACTACCTATTCTTCTCCCAGCCAACAGAAAGTTCTCCCCCCTCTAATCTTTGTGCCAAGGTGAAAATTCTACACCAATATCTTGTGGAAAATTGCTCAAAGTCACTTTTCATTTAGGCAATTTTCCTGTGAACTGATTTTTTTGTGAAATTATTTTAACCTTTGCTGTTATTGGTCTGTAGTCCTTATTTGGTTCAGGTCAGTCCAATATATATTGTAATGGATTTATTTTGTCTTCCTTTTTCTGTGCAGAAAAGGCCCCAAGGATTAAAGTGCTAATAAACTTGAAGTTGCCTGTTCCCTACTTGGGCTGTTTGAGGCAATGCACAGTTGTCTAACAGACAACTTTACACAATACTCAACAAGGGCGTTGATAACCACCAGACACTCCCTATGAATGTATTTCACACTTTCAGGTTATTTTACTCCTTTTCAGTCGTGCTTTCATTTCCAGTCACCGTTTGTCCGCCTATCTCTTCCTTCGTTCCCCTTATGGTGGTTTTGATGGTCTAGCTTGCAGGGATGGCTGGCACAGGTAAGAGCGGCAGGGAATAAATCGACAGAAGAAGGGATAGGTAAAACTAAATAAAAAATAAAAGCCACTTACCTTGCGCTTGCCGCATCGGCGATGCAGATATGTGGTTTATTATTTTTTCTTCATTTTACCTAGCCTGTCATCTGTCGACTTACCCCTCCCCTCCCACCCCAACTCAACGCTCTTACCTGTGCCATCTGCGCCTGCTAGCTGGACAGCTGTCACCAGGCAATTATGTGAGAATCGCTACAGAGGGGCTTTGTCTCTGCCCACATGTTGTTAGCCAGAGGTATACGTTTTGGTAGGGCAGGCGTGCTTCCACACAAAAAAAGTGTAGCCCTCCCCACAGTTGTGATCATTTTGTTAATTTATCCAGGTGCTGAGCTTGCTTGACCTTTCAGGGCCACACATTATAATTCTGAAAAAGTGTCTTCGATAACTAGATAGTTCATGGTGCTTTTCTCTGGCAGCAGCACAGATGGGAGTAGGGCAGTCTTTAACCTACATGAATTCTTAGGTCTGGCTTGATCGTGCAAATGACACCTGAACTTTTAACCTACACCAATATTATTCTACATTTCTTTGCGTTCACACAAATACATATCCATTCTAGTGCTATTTACTTGAAACGATTCACTTTTTTTTGGGTGTGGAGTTTTATGTAGCGGAGGTATCAGAGCGCTTTACATGAGCACCAGTTACGTTACATTCAGACACATTCATTTTTGTTAGGCACGGGGAGATTAAGTGATTTGCCCAGATTCACAGAAGGTTGAGCGTCCCGGCCGAGACTCGAAACCGGTTCCCCAGCGCCGAGGTCGACCACCCTAGCGTTAGGCCACATTCTCTCTATATTACTGTA
Source organism: Triturus cristatus (assembly GCF_964204655.1). Lineage (NCBI taxonomy): Eukaryota > Metazoa > Chordata > Amphibia > Caudata > Salamandridae > Triturus > Triturus cristatus. The sequence goes on from NC_140587.1 coordinate 453,476,704, forward strand.
CAATATGCCTTTAAAGCTAGACCTACTGGCATTGCCAATGCTTGACTATCTCTTGTACTGAGGTAAAGTACAACTAAGTATGGGCGGGCCCCACCTGCAATAACCGGGGATGGGAGGGGGAGTGAGAGGGAAAGAGCGAGAGAAAGGGTGAGAGGGAGAGAGAGCGCGTTACCAAGACAATACACAGACTCGCAGGGATTACAGATCAGATAGCTCAGTCGGTTCATGTGCAGTCTGCACACATCGGTCTGTAACCTGCAAGACTGGTATGACTCCCGGCAGTTGGGCACACCCTTTCATCCTTCTACACTCAGCTCTGTACAAGCTGAGTTGAGCAACAGTGACATCTTCTAGTAACTTGAAGAGCGCAAGTGTTATGTGCAAAGGGAGCACAAGTCACCTTCGCAAACACACACACAAAACATCACACACAAAAAACGCAGCGCAGCCGCAAACTACTCAAAATCTATCAGACGTTCCTGATAGAAATCAAACATTTGGAAAGAATTGTAAATCTTCTAAAACGAGAAAAATCTGGACAATAATCAACAAATAATAAAAGCGTCACAACAAACCCGCTAAGGAAAAAATACAAGATACCCCTCTCCGAACAAACATTCCATTTCCTAGGTCCTAAAAAACACTCAAACAGAACCATATGCATAAAGTGGGGTCATATGGAGGAATGTACACACTCGAGTGCACATTCCTGGTTAACACACGTGCCCATGCAAGCATAAGCAAGAAGCATCACACAAACCAAATACATGCAAGAATACCCAGACACGTATGGCCAGAAAGATATACGAAGTATGAGGAACCCAAGCCACAAACTCCTGAGGGGTTACCCATACTAAAATATATGCACAAGTGTTTTACCAGCACAAACGTGAAGAAAGGTGCGCATCAGCCTTCAGCCTCGCTCCATTAAGAAAAAAAAAAATGCAGCAAGCCCAAAAGCAAGACGTGTACTTTACACGTCGTGCTTTTCAACTTGATGCATGTCTTTTCTTAATAGAGCGTGGCGGAGGGCTGATTGCGGGCACTTGTGAAAGTATTCCTGTCAATCACCTAGCCGTGGCCCATTAAGAAACAAATATAGCAAGTGCAGGAGATTCTTGCTTTAGAACTCTACCCCACAATTCGAAAATTACAGTTTTTCGCGCCGCCCGCGTTTTAAAAGCGGCGGCACGAACGCTCCCGGGATGTGTGCGCGCTAAACTCAGGACACTGCGCGCTCTGGGTCACAGAGGTGCGCGGCCGCGCTGGTTACAGGGAACACTGAGCGGGACAGTCTTTCAATCAGTGTCTCTGCGAGGTATCCAGCGCCCAGCTCTCAATCCTAGAGCTGAGGGGATGTTGCTTCTCTCGGCGATCTCTGCCGACTCTCTTGGAGGAACGGGCCGCGAGTCACTCAGCAGGCACCGGAGGGTCTTAGTTCAGGGAGCCGCGACAGCGTCAGCAGGGCTCAGATGGTTCAGAGTTCGGGGAGCCGCGATAGCGTCAGCAGGGCTCAGATGGTTCAGAGTTCGAGGAGCCGCGACAGCGTCAGCAGGGCTCAGATGGTTCAGAGTTCGGGGAGCCGCGACAGCGTCCGCAGGGCTCAGGGATTCGGAGTTCGGGTAGCGTTCTTCTGTTCGGGGAGCGATCGAGCCGCGACCAAGTCCGCAGGCTCTCGTCAGTCCAGGTCTTCTCTGCCTCTCGTCCCCTCAGCACCCCTTGTTATCCTCCCCCTCATCTTTGAAGTCCGGAGTCCTCGCGGAGAGGGGTCTGGTGCCTGGGGGGCGGTGTGTCGGGGTTTCCTGTCGCTCAGCCCCTTGATCTGTTCAGGTGTGTCCGGGAGGGACTCCAGACGCCCAGCAGGAGAGGCGCCCGCTCACCGGGGGCCTGGTGGTCGATCGAAACCTCCCTCGGGGAAGAGACCAGAGGTGTGACAGGGTCGGCGCCTCTCGGTCTGGTTTGGGGGGGGGGGTTCGTTCTCCCTCGGCCGGGCATGCGTGTTGGGGGTCTGGTCGGCCCTCGGGATGTTGGTCCACGGAAGCCGGAAGGCCGTGCCCACGATGTTCGGCGTGGTTGTAGTGTGACTTGCTGGTCGGGAGGGCCCACGCCACGAGGCCGGTCTCACAGCAATCTCATGGTCACGTCACCGCAGCGGTACAAACACGTGAAAACATGCGCTCAATGTAGTAAGCAGGGCCAGGCATGGGCAGTCCATGAAGATCATAGAGCCACACCTCTACCCTTCACACATTAGGCCCCCGACACCCATTAGGGGATATGTTGTGTGTCCTTCCTGTGCTCCCCCTGCACAATTAACCAGCCAGGTGTACCCCGATACTGCACCACACACTCCAAACAACCAGGGAGCCTGTCTCAGAATGTGGGGCTGAAGAGGAACACCCTGCACAGAAGCTCAGGGCCAGGGTAACCCTCCTCCCCACACCTACCCTCCACTCATGTCAAGCAAACTGAGTCCAATCACGAAATGAACACTCACACTGCATATAAACATCCACTGAACTGTCCACACTGTCTGTCAAGTCACTCAGACACACTCCAAACTGACACACAGCCACATACACATACCAGATGTCAGCAGCAATGGAGCACAATACATGGGATAGCTAAAAGTGAGGTGGACAGTGATGAAAAGCCTTGGAGCAAGCCACAAAGCATGTGTACAACACATGCAAGAGAAGGAACATATCACAACACCCTTAGGCCATCACATCAGACATGGCTGGCACAGTGAGTGAAATTAAACCACAGTGAACTCTGTGCAACAGCTCAGGGAGACAGTAAGGCAAGCCATGCATAGGCACAGGGATGATAGGAAGTGTCTGAAGTCAAACAGTGATCAGCCACACATCTGTCACAACTTACTTGACATGTGTATGTCATCAGCACAACACACATGGCTCACTGTCACACTCATGACTGTCAAACACAAGTTGGATCCTTCACATATACCTCTCCTCCACCCACCTCATACCTGCAACACTCAACACCAGTGTTAAACACACAGAATGGTGCAAATAATGTCCTGGGAGTATACTGAAAAACAATCACACTCCCTGGGTTGCATCCACAAACATCTTGCATACCCTGAACCAATGCTGGCACAAAAATCATTATAGCCAAACACAAACATCACAAACAACATACATAGAAGTACAACAAGCCCACATATGGCCAACCAAATGGTGGAAAGGCAATGAGACCCCAGATAGAACAGGAGTACACACCATTGTCACTCAGGACCAATGCACAGACACCAGACCCCAACACAAACAAGAAGTGCATCATCTCAAAACAATCATGGACACAAACTGGGATCAATGGGACAACAAGCTAACACAGACAGACATACCACACCACCCATCAAGTCAACATGGTGTCATAGTGTACCACATGCATGCATATGCACAATCCTGACAAGTTACAGGACACAAATAGGAGGACAAACCACCAAGGGGCACTCAAAACAAGCTCAGGAACAAGAATCCTCCTAACTGCATGTGACAGACCCACATTTATTGCACACTACACTTGCAACATACATCTGAATGTATCACAATGCACAAACAACTCACACACAATAACATGCAAATAGAACATCACACCCAGAGCACCTGTCAGCTGAAAGAGCCAACACAGGCCAAACACTGCACACATCCACATCACACACACAACAGATGCACATGCCAATCCCTCACATTGCAAACACAGCTGGACATCAGGGGATACACACCAGGCAAGTACAAGGCAACATACACTCACAGCACTGCATGCACAACAAGCAGTGTGTGCCCACCAACCAAACCAGTAGCACACATATCTGAGTGCCACACCATGAACCCCCACAACATAAATCAGCACAGCACACAGCACACAGACAACATCACACTCAGGAAGGGCAGCAGTACCTCAGCAAGCACACATACAGATAACCCAACACCCACAGATGTACAACCCAGGGACTCCCAGGTGCAAACAACATGACCAGAGGACTGTGCAGCACAAACAGTTGACCTGCACATGAGCAACACTGACTGCAAACAAATACATGAAAATCACACAGACCTAATTGGGAAACTGTCCTCAGTGGCACATTGGTCCTGTGCACAGATCAGCACCACAAAGCATAGTGTAACAAATGAAGTGGTGGGGAGGCACACACACTGGCAAACCAAGGAGATAGCTGACATGAGAGTGAAGTGGTATGTACATCAGAAGTGGACAGGTCAGGAGTGTACTATACACAAATACATGGAGGAGTCACTCACAATGGGTAGGCATCAGAAGCACAGATAGGGGATGGTATAGCTCCACATCCCACATACCATACTGGAGCCAAAACTGGCTCAAGTGACAGCAATGCATGAGAAAACACACCCACGATGTCAGTGTGGCTGAGCAGGTCTGCACAGTGAGCACAAACAGTGACAAGACACATGGCTGAACAACAAAACACAACACAGACTTGCCAGTCACACACTCTGCATACTCACAACTGGCAGCAACAACAAGTAGGTATCCCCTAGGAGTGCAAGGACCCACCAACACGCTGCACAACCTACAACTACCACATGTGCACACAATCACAAGCACATGGCTGACAAATCAAACTAACAGGCACTCAGGTCCTGGGTGACACATGTGTGCAGTTGCCATTGCAGGGGCACACACATCAACACTGTTGACAAAGCCACTGCCTTCACACTACACACTTCATGACCACCCAAGTGCACACATTGAAATGTACCCATGTGACTAGGATGACAGACCATCACAAGATGACCATACACCAACACTGCTGTCCACACATCAAGAATGATCACACAGACATGATGGACCCTGGCCAGCCTGCCTGCAATCCTGTGGATAGAATCCCCCTCTGTGCTGGCAGTGCATCCAGACATGACATGTTCACAACATAGCAGACCTGACCATAGAATGATTAGGATAACAGTGGGTCAGCACAAACAACCATCACTGCACCCCAAAGCCTCAGAGTCAAGAAGAACTGAAGTGCCTGTCCCCTCTGCAGAACCCAGAAAACATGAAACAAGCCATTGGCAATGTTAAAGTGGCAGACAGCACATGTGTCACATTAAACCATACCCACACAGCTAACCCTTAATTTAGCAAGGACACTGACAAAGCAGCAGACAATAGGAGTAACTGTCTTTATTACATATTACACAGATAGGCATCAAAAGTAGACAAGAGCAAGACCAGTGTCCAGTCCACAGTTCAAAGTAGGCACATGTGTGCATGAGAACCTACACAGGTAATGGGCAAACACAGTAATAAACAGCAAGGCCAGTGGCCGTACAAAGTGCAAAGTAGGTACATGAGAATCTGCACAAGGAATGGGCAAACACAGTAATAAACAGCAAGGCCAGTGGCCAGTACAAAGTGCAAAGTAAGTACATGAGAACCTGCAGAGGGATTGGGCAAACACAGTAATAAACAGCAAGGCCATTAGCCAGTACAAAGTGCAAAGTAGGCAAATGTGTGCTTGAAAAACTGCACAGGGAATGGGCATCCTAAGTAATGAACAGCAAAGCCATTGGCCAGTACAAAGTAGAACAAAGTACATGTGTGCATGAGAAACTGCACAAGGAATATGCATCCTAAGTGCTAAACAGTAAGGCCATTGGTCAGTAGAAAGTGCATAGTAGGTACATGAGAACCTGCACAGGGAATGGGCATCCTAAGTGATGAACATCAAGGCCAGTGGCCAGTACAAAGTAGAACAAAGTACATGTGTGCATGAGAAACAGCACAGGGAATGGGCATCCTAATTGATGAACAGCAAGGCCAGTGCCTAGTCCACAGTTCCTAGTAGGCACATGTGTGCATGAGAGGCTGCACAGGGAGTGGGCATCAACAGTGATGAACAGCAAGGCCATTGGCCAGTCCACAGGTCCAAGTAGGCACATGTGTGCATGAGAGGCTGTACAGGGAGTGGACATCAACAGTGATGAACAGCAAGGCCAGTGGCCAGTCCACAGTTCCAAGTAGGCACATGTGTGCATGAGAGGCTGCACAGGGAATGGGTGAGACTGTACACTGCCATGGTCAGCAACACAGCTAGGGGGATAACAATGGGCATTCCAGGCACCGCTGTGGGAGAGACAGGTGTGTGAGGGGGACTTTGACTCAGACTTAGCTGTCAGTCAGACTGGGAGGTGGCTGAGTGTCGGGCCAGTTGGAGGGCTGGACCTGGGAGAGAGAGGACCAGCTGAGGTAGAGACATCAGTGGCTTTGGGAGCGGGAGGGCTGCTTGGACCGGGTGGTGTGGTGGCATGTGGAGGTGGAGTCATGCTGCAGTGAGACACAGTGTGGGAGGGAGAATGTGGAGGTATGCCTTTCCACTTCTTGGGGACTCGGTAGGACATTTTTGTCTTGGGCGGAGTGGTAAGTGGGGCGGGCACAACAGGCACACTCTCCACCAAAGCTGCATCTCTTTGGGGACCTGCTGGATCCAGAGGTACGCTTGGCCTGGACTTGCCTTTTCCCCTCCATCACCTGTTGACCAGGTGAACCTCCTACAGTGCCCACCTTTACCTGCTTCACAGGGGTCTGGATGGGAGTAGAGGTTGTGGGTGAATCTGACGGCATTTTCTGTGGATTCTTAGCAGGCACCAGCTTCACAGCAGGCACGGGAACTGACTGCTTTTCTTTACGAGACGCTTTTGGGAGAGGTGTCCTTGCCTGGGGATGCCTTTGAGGCATGTGAGCCTGAGGCCTGCTTCTTGGCTTGGTGCCCCTGAGTGTCACCTGAAGGACTTTTGCCTTTGCGCTCTGGGATGGCTTTGGTTTGTTTGGGGGATGGTGTCTGCGCTCTGGCCTGCTTGGGCTGCTGCTGTTGTGTGCTGCGTGTGGTGTATCTTGAGCCTTAGGTCTGTGGTGTGTGGTCACTCTCGTCAGATGTAGCCACTGGCAGGGGGCTGACCAAAGGAACTGAAGCTGGACTCTGAGCCTGTGATAACTGAATGGCTGCCGTCACTGTGGAGGACAAAGACTGGACAGTCCTGTGTAGCCCACCCATGTCTAAATGAAGGCTCTCCATGAATGCAACTACCTGTGCCAACTTCTTGTCATGGTCTAGAAAGGCATTAAGGAGAGTGACCCACACACTGCTGTCGCAAAAGGTCCACAGCCTCAACGCTGAGTGCAGCAGGGGAGACAGGGACAGGGGCAGCAGTGCCTGGGGGGAAGGACAATCTTCCCTTCCTACTGTTGCAAGCATGTGCAGCACTAGTGGAAATAGGTGGGAGGGTGGGCATTGGACGCTGTGTGGTGGAAGAGGAGGCAGAGTTCCCGCTCCCTGTGCCCGCCAACATAGAGGAGTCACTGCTGGCGTCAGATGACGTTGAGGTTGGTGTCTCTGGCTGTGATTCCTCAAGTAGACTCCTGTCCCCCTCCGAGGCGCTGGTCACATCATTGTCAGTGTGCTTGTGTGTAGCAGTCGTGCCTGATGCCTCACCACTGTTGTCCGTCCTCTGTCCTTCAGTGCCCACGGTAGATGCTGCAAGAGACAGAGACGTAGGTTCAGTTTAGTGCCATTCACATAAACATCATATGCAAGCAAAGCACAAAACAAGATGATGATACCCCCATGTTGCACACCACCCTGTGCAGTAACATTATGCAACCCTAATTCCAAAGTCAAAAATTGCATGTTATCATGCAAACTTGGCATAAGTGACCCATGTGATGGCCACACAGCCAAATAGCCTGCCCGTACCTCTGTGTAACCAGACATACAGATTCCTCTGAGCATACCTAGGGCCCTGAGGGGGGAAAAGATGTACCTCCCAACATGTTGTCACAGTCACATCTGGAGTCAGCATAAGGGGACAACACAGATATAGAAGCCAAAATATCAGTTCACAATGGCCATGAGTTCATGCCATCCACCATGTTGTACTTTGGGGCACAACTACAGTTTCATATTGGTGTCAGATGTGTAGTTCTTACAATTTTGAAGGCAGGCACTGCACACATTGATGAAAGCACACTCAGATGAGGCACATTGCCATTCACTGCCATGGGATGTCCCTGACTCCCCCAATGCAGCCGATGCCATAAGGCCACAACTCAGAATGCAATCTCAAGGGCCATTACTTCAATGACATAAGAAAGTACCTGTAGGAAAAATGCATGACAGCTGCACCCAACACAGAGGCCACTTACAAGCCATTGCATCACACTAGCAACATCACAGAGCTCAGCACTGGCTCAGGCTTGGAATACATGCAGTCACCCACAACCAAAGTCACCCTTCCCAGTATACTCACCCACAACTTGCTGCTGATGGTCCTTCAAACGTGCATCCAGCTCAGGCTGTGTCACAGCTAAGATGCGGGCCATTGGTGGCGTCACGCTCTTGCGCACCAACCTGCCAGCCTGAGGGAGCATCCCTAGCATCATCTCTGCCACGTTTTTGCTCAGCCGGCAGATGTCATCCCACCTCTTGTGACAGTGTGTGTGCTGTTGGTTGGAGACACCCAGAGCCCGCACCTTGTGTGCATTGGCCCTCCATACGGCCTTACGCTGGTGGACTTTGAGCTGTAGGCATGGGAGACAAGAGGGGGACATTTCAGTGACACTGGGTTATGTACCACTATCTCTCAGTACAGGAGCATGATACTAACATAGCACTAATTCACAGATATGTTTAGCAGAGACAATACAGCATGACACGTACTACATAAGCATGGGATAATAATACCAAAATGCATGCAGGTATGAGGATGGACATGGTACCTGCCCATCTCATATACATGTAGGATGCCAGCACAGAAAGCTATGTGTAGGAGGCCCACATCTGCTATCCGGTTCGTGGGTGAGCAAGACATACATTACATTGGAAATGATGTGTTGGGGCAGAATCACCGTGTCCAACACTCCATAGCCCTCAATGTCCTTGCCCTGTGAATGGCTCACTGTGTCATAGAGGTCTCATTTAGGGACATGATCTTAAAATCTCACACCCTTCTCACAAGGTCTGTCGTGCGCAATCTACAGGGCAGAGATAGCTCTTTGATGGATAGTCTAGCAGACAACCCATATGTCTCACTCTGTACATTCAGTGATGTGTCCTTGTCATATTGGGCAGTGACTGTGCAGGCCAGGAGGGCTCACACTGAGGTTCAACATGGGGCATCAGAAATGTCACATGCAGGACAATATGAGAGGGCAAATAGTGCCTACACATGCGAGTCTGTACACATAATGAGGAACATTTAAGGGGGTTCATTTAAAGGTACAACAATCTGCTGTGTCATAGGTGAATTTCCACCAAGAGTGTCACCCTCTGGCATTTCAATCTTGTGCATAATGTTGACACATATATGATGACAATATTAAGTCAGACACACTTCCATCAGTATCCTCTTGACGTAAACTCTTGGTAATGTCACAGTACAGCCTGTGAAGAACCTCATGGACCCACACATCCATTAGCACAGGCAATTTCAATCCGGACTCCAGCTTACCAAACTTACAGTGTCACTGTATGTCTGCAAAAACACTGCATGTCCCTCCCATCCTGATATGTAGCCAGGGAAATGTGTAAAATAGGCTACACACCCCTTTCCCCTGAAGTCAGCATGCTAGGCAGTGTATCACACAAAACCACACTCTCAGGCACATACTGCAGCAGATCAACTTCATGTGTGCACTCCCTGCACTCTCACTTCCACTATGAAACACTTACAATGACATCTGGAGCACCATATAGCCTCCCATACTGTGTGAGCACCTCGTCCACAAGGACCTCCAGCTCCTCTGTGGTGAAGGGATGAGCCCTGATGTTCTCAGTCCTCGCCATCACTGGGTCCAGGAGACAGGGGCAGCAGCAGTTGGGGGTGAGGCATGTCAGGCAGCAGTATCTGGAGACGGGAGCAGCAGCAGTTGGTGGTGAGGAGTGTCAGGCAGCAGTGTCTGGAGACAGGAGCAGCAGCAGCAGCAGTTGGTAGTGAAGAGTGTCAGGCAGTAGTGTCTGGAAGCAGTGGAAATGTGAGGCTCTCTCCCACATATATAGCCCCCTGGGGTAGTTTCAGTGGTTCTAAGTTGCTGCAATTGGTGTTCCAGTGCCGCTTTTTTCAAATGCATCCAATGACCGGCCCCGCGGTGGCAGAGCATGCCTACCGCGATTTACAAAATTGCATTAGGCTACCGCAATTGCAGTTCCCATTGGCTGTAAGGGCGTGAGCATTGGCGGTGATACACCACAGGGACCAGGCGGTCGCTACCGCGGTTGTGCATCTTTCAATTGCATCCAATGACCGGCCCGCGGTGGTGGAGCACGCTTACCACGATTTTGACAATTGCATTAGGCTGCCGCGATTGCGGTTCCCATTGGCTGTAAGGACATGGGCATTGGCGGTGACACACCGCAGGGGCCAGGCGTTCCCTACCATGATTTGGCAGCTTGATATTGGTGCCCATGGCCGTGAGTGTGTTGGCGGAGCACACTAACCGCCATTTACCAATGTGTGAATCAATCCCGCCATTGTGGTGGGCATTGGCGGTGGCACACCGCAGGGGCCAGGCGGTCGCTACCGTGATTTGGCCGCTTGATATTGGTGCCCATGTCTGTGATTGTGTTGGCGGAGCACACCAACCACTATTTTCCAATGTGTGAATCACTACAGCAATTGCTGGGGGCATTGGCACACCGCAGGGGCCAGGCAGTCACTACCGCGAAATGGCTGATATTCGTTGCTGCCAATGACCGTGATTTGGGTGGCGGAGCAAGTTAACAGCACCTATGGACACATTATGCTGTGTCAATGGCAATAGCCATATCTCACCAGTGTACAGTAGACACCTGATTCATGGCACAAGATAGTGCACACAATACCAATGTAACATTTGGCCCACTGCTGACTACACCATGTCGGTGCACATGACTGCAAACATTGGAATGTACCAACTCACATATCACTTGTGATATTGTTGGGCATGTACACATATCAGTGTTGTGATGGACTCTCCAATATGTACACATGTCAATGAGTGATATGGCTAGACAACACACAGTGATGAATGTCTCACTACACAATGTGCATATTTCACAGTGTATTTTGCTTTGCTCATGTACATACAAGATTAGAATGCACAGACTGTGCTCATTGTGTTGTTGATGTGTGCCCAGTTCGACTTACGCAAGAAGGTGTGGCAGGTACAGCAGCTAGGTAGGAGCCAGCAGTGTTGCGGTTTCACACACATGCTGTAGGAACTACTCTCAGGGCTGGTTACGCAAGATGTGGACATGTACCTTTGGGCAGTCACATAATCAGATTTTGTTTTGGAGGTACTCACTGTGTGAAAAGTGGACAAGTGTAAAACTAGTGTAGCAGAAGGTGTCCCTACATGCAAGTTGTGCTGTAAGCTGAACTGTGATGCCAGTCATTAATGTAAGATGTTGGAAACATCTCATGGTGGATTGCAATGACATGTGACCCCTTTCATCTCACCTAGGAGGCGACCAAATGTGCATCGTCACTTCACAGTGCTGGCGGACATGGAGGATGAGGACGTCATACGGAAATTCCGTCTGGATTGACCCACCCTACAAGACCTATGTGCTCTATTGGAACCCCACCTGCGGCCTCACAGGACGTACCCGACTGCTTTGACACCCACGTGTAAGGTGATGGTGGCCCTGCATTTCTTTGCTACTGGTTCAGTCCAGTACACGGTGTCCACTGCAGGTTGGATGTCACAACCTATGTTCAGCATGGTATTACGTGATGTCCTGTCCGCTATGATGACCTACAAGGACCGATACATCAATTTCCCCAGGAGGCATGAATTGGCGGCTGTGAAGCATGATTTTTATGCCCTTGTGCACATCCCTAATGTTGTTGGTGCCATTGACTGCACACATGTTGGCCTGGTTCCACCACAGGCACGTGAACACATCTACAGGAACAGGAAGCATTTCCATGCCATCAATGTGCAAGTGGTGTGCAAGGCAGATCTGATCATCTCACATGTCTGTACCAAATTTCCAAGCTCTGCCCATGACTCGTACATCCTGCGTAACAGCATTGTGCCACAGCTGATGGCTAATCTGCTTCCGGAGCGTGCACGGATTGAGGATGAGCACGCAGAGTCAAACGGCATGCTGTATGTGTGACATGCTGTCCTCTGCCACAGTTATATCATCTAATCAGTATGTGTATCTCACACCTAGGTGACTCTGCATACCCCAACCGGCCTTAATTTGCTGAGCCCACTGCGGAATCCCAGGACCCCGGCTGAGTCTGCTACAATGATGCCCATGAGAGGACACGTCGTGTGGTGGAGCATACTTTTGGTCTCCTGAACTCACGATTTTGTTGCCTGGAAAAGACCGGAGGTGCACTGATGTATTCGCCCAAAAAGGTGTGTCAGATTGTAGTTGCATGCTGCATGCTCCACAACCTGGCCTTGCACAAGGAGATCCCCCTACTCCTGGATGCTGATGAGCAGCCGAGGCCCCCGCCTGTAAACCCACCCATGTCCAGTGATGAGGATAGTGGAGAGGAGGAAGGTATCGACCTGTGTTAACAGCTCATCAATCGCTACTTCCCATGAAGGTGAGTAAAAACGTACAACGGGCACATTGTCTGCTGATGTTGTTGTGGGGAACAACCTTTACAACGCAACTTTTACAACGCACTACCTTTACAACGCATTTTTTACAACGCATAATCCATTACAACGCATGACATTACAACGCATGACACTACAACGCATTTTTAAAAACTACCTTTACAACGCATTCCATTACAACGCATACTACCATTACAACGCATACCATTACAACGCATAATATTACACTACACTATCCAACACTTACCCTACTGTTGCACCCCCTGGAGTTAGAATAGTAATTTTTACCCCTATACTATCCAACACTTACCCTACTGATGCACCCCCTGGAGTTAGAATAGTAATTTTTACCCCTATACTATCCAACACTTACCCTACTGTTGCACCCCCTGGAGTTAGAATAGTAATTTTTACCCCTATTCTATCCAACACTTACCCTACTGTTGCACCCCCTGGAGTTAGAATAGTAATTTTTACCCCTATACTATCCAACACTTACCCTACTGTTGCACCCCCTGGAGTTAGAATAGTAATTTTTACCCCTATTCTATCCAACACTTACCCTACTGTTGCACCCCCTGGAGTTAGAATAGTAATTTTTACCCCTATACTATCCAACACTTACCCTACTGTTGCACCCCCTGGAGTTAGAATAGTAATTTTTACCCCTATACTATCCAACACTTACCCCACTGTTGCACCCCCTGGAGTTAGAATAGTAATTTTTACCCCTATACTATCCAACACTTACCCTACTGTTGCACCCCCTGGAGTTAGAAAAGTAACTTTTACCCCTATACTATCTAATACTTACCTTAAATGCAATTTAATATTATGCGTTGTAATGGTATGCGTTGTAAAGGTAGTATGCGTTGTAATGGAAATGCGTTGTAAAGGTATTTTTTAAAAATGCGTTGTAGTGTCATGCGTTGTAATGTCATGCGTTGTAATGGATTATGCGTTGTAAAAAATGCGTTGTAAGTGCATGCGTTGTAAAAGTGTGCGTTGTAACGTCATACATCCGTCGTTGTTGGTGAAAAGGCCTAGGATAGCTTTGTGACTGCTGCCTGTTGTTGACTCTGTGCTGGCTGCTAATGTTTCTGGGTCAGGGTTGTTATGCACAGCTACAGGATGTCTATGTCGGTACTATTGCTCATTGTAATGTGTGCAGATAGGAGTACCTTGATGACAAGTGATGTGTAATGGCTGTGATGCTACCGCCTGACAGGTGACTTGTTCTGTTGTGTTTACCTAGGTCCCTTCAGCCTCTCCTTGCCTACAAACAATCCGTGCTCCTGGTACATTGTAATCATGGTCAAGATTGTACATCCTGTGATAAACATGGAGCAGACACGAATACATAGGTGTGTAAGGAGTATTTAATTACAATGGGTATATGTGACAGGGAAGTGAATATATACACAAAGGTGAAGAGTGAATCAATGAGTTGTCAGTGATGGAAGATGAGACAATCGAGTAGTCACCACATTGATGTGGTGACCCATTCCAACAGAAGCCTGCCAACAACGTGGCAGTGTGGATAAGGACAGTCAACAAAGTCAATGGCAAGGTGAAGAGGGGTCAACAAGAAGAAAGGACACCGACTGCCTACTCAAAGTAGATATGTATAAGCCCAAGAAGGGTCTAAGTTAGACGAACAAAACAGGATAAAAGCTGACCCAGTTAGGCAAAAGAACAAAGAAAGAAGAGTAATCAATACTGAATTTATTTAAATAAACGAAGATCAAGATAATGATAATCGTACACAAAATTTGACCGAAATAGATGAAATACATAATACAAATATAAGAAGGTCCCACACAACAACAGACATACATACAATCATTCATACAGCACACTTGTGGGTTCAGTGCAAGGCATATTTATACAAACATATATCTTTTTTTATATGTATATATTAAACTTAAAAACCATTTTCATCAAAAGAATATACAATTGGACACAAAAGGAATTAGAGAGAGTTAGTGCGCTCCCAGATTATTCTAGATGGGCGAAATCTTCAGGTAGGCACTAGTAGGTAAATGCCAACGCACGCTTCGGTGTTAAGCCCAACACAGGGCTATACCTTCATCAGGGCGACGGTGATGTTAAACGTGTGGGACACAGCACAACCTATGAGGTGATCATCAAATAAATGAAAGCAATTCCAACATGGGGAATATTTAAACAAATAATACAGGGCGAACAATAATTTATTTTCACCATAACTAACATCTTTGAAAATTAAAACGGGCCTCAATCATTACATCTGAATGACAGAAATTCTACTATGGGGTCAGTACAAACAATAATTTAGATAAACAATACAATAATGACATTTGCGTGACAACAACGTGTATCCCTCAGCAAATCAGCTCCTACAGAATGAGTGCAAAAGAAATGAAAGTTCCCAGAGAGAAAAGAGACCGATGCTCAAACTTAAACAACCAACACCAGTGTCAGGGAAGAAGAAAAAAAACAATAAAAAGTTCCAATGGTGCAGTGATATATAGAAAAATCAATAGTACATAAAAAGACTCAAAACATACGGGGGGGGGAATTCAGACCCATGAGGGTTAGTGCACCCAAGCTAAAAAAGATAGAAGGGGGAAAGGATTCTTTTAAAGAAAAATAATGAGCAACAGGCATTACCTTTTAGTCCGATATACGTTTTAGAAAGAGCTCCTCTTAGCGGGGTTCAGCAACTCAAAGAGGTATCAGGAAGCTAAACAAGGAACTGTATAGATATATATAAAAACAAAATGTGGCGTAAAAATACCATAGGAACATACGATAGCAGACACCCCCGAAAGCGTTAACAGTGGCTCAGCTAAGCACAGTGGCTTACCCGGGGAAAGAACACCTTCAGGTAAAAGATCAGGAACGATGAAGTCCAAGTGAGAGACAGATAGCGTCAGGGGCTGTTCTTATAATAAAGTTAGAAATATCAATCCAAATACATAAGGCAGAAGGATAAACGGATTCCTAAAAAGGGAGCGAAAGGAGTTAATTAGCCATAGGATTAACAAGACACAGGACAGTCATCTTGCGAGTGCTTAGTGTCCGGACTATAACAGGAGATTCAACCACATGAGTATTCCGTATAACGGAACAAAGAGAGGAAGGCTAGAACAGACCTAGTTCGTAATAACGTGGTCTATATTGATAGCGGGGGTGGAGGCAACTATGTTATCCCAAAATTAGGATTCTAACGAGCCGGGGTAATGATAGAAGCAAAAGCAGTCCAGACCAAGGATTTCCCTACAAGGATCAGGGGACATGCTTACCGTAAATCCGGCGGCGTCAAAGGGTAAAGGATACAAATGGAGACCTCCTCACCAGTATATAGCGGTAGTCAGTCGCGCTGTACTTCAGTAGAGCTAGCGATTCTACACCAGGAGTGTAAAGCGATATCTAAAGATAAACAAGAGACTGCCCAGAAGGCATAAAAGAGTTTTTTAATAAGGCGGCCGCAGTGTAGCGGCTATATGAACAAGATTGGGTAACGCCCGGGTTACTTAGAAAGGCAAAGGAATGGACCACTAGGGGTTAGAGTTACTAGGTAAGAACATTAGACAGGATTGGCAAGGCTATAGCTATTAAGTACAAGGGCCAAAGATATTCAGGCCGGTAAAGTCTTAAGCACCAAACAGTCGCAAATGCCAACTCGGCAAACAGAAATGCAGGCAAGTTTCAGGGCATCGGGTCGGATTCTTACCGCGGATAGAGGCGTTGTTCAAGCGGCAATATTTCAAAACGTGAAACGTTCGGAATACAGCTAGATGGCACGGCACTGGTTACTGCTACAATCAGAGTTTAAATAGAGACGTACATGACTTGAAACGGGAGATAGGGGCTCTCACGTTAGTTTCAAAATAGTAGAAATGAAAAAAGGAGTAGAGACTAAGTATACAGGGGAACATATCGAATGAAGCGGCCATCTTGGAACCGGAAAAGAATAAACAGGAGTGCATACCTAAACAGGTAGAGAAAAGGATGTGGAGATAACATCAAAAGATTGGCCAATCGGATATAGATAATTCACACATTGTAGACAAGGATCAAATGCCAAACGGGAGGGTGGACGCTACATGCCTTAAAGAATAAAGCCGAAAAACTCATATAATCGCATTTTCCCAGGGGCATGACTCATTTAAACCCTGGGCTACTACATTAAGGAAGTATATCCAGAAGACCTCTCTTTTCCTTCTAATGGTAGTAGGGTCCTTGCCAGTAGGGGTGCGTATCTTTTCTACAATGATCCATTTCAGATCTTGTTCTGAGTGGCCATGCTCGATCCAATGGGAAACCAAAGGTGCGCCAGATGTTTTGATGCGAATGTTGGACTTATGTTCGCACATCCTTAGTCTGCATTCTCTACCGGTTTCACCGATATATGTTAAGTCGCATGGACAAAAGATCACGTAAATGATGTTAGAGGTGCGGCAATTGGTGAGGTCAGTCAGACTAATAGTGCGATTATTGATATTGATTGTTTGCCTAACCAACGCATTTGGACAGGCTTGACAGGAGCTGCATCGATGGTTTCCTGAGATAGAATGCAGGCCAGTGATGGAAGTTTGGCGCGACACTGAAGGGGGATCCGGTATTTTGCCTTGGACTAGGAGATTCCTAAGGTTTTTGTTTCTTCTGAAAGCAAAGAGAGGTTTTTCTAATGGGATGTTGTCGTCGATGTTCAGAAGATACCAGTGGGAATTGATAATCTGTCGTATTTTGTGATTGATGTTGGAATGTTTAGTTACGCATACTAAACTATCCGTGGGTTTTTCTTCCTTCTGTTGGAACATTGCGTCACGGTTGAAATACCTGGCCCTTTTAAAGGAATTCTTCACTAGTTTGGAAGGATAGCGCCTATTGAGAAGTTTGGTTTTAAGGACATCAGCCTGAGATAGAAAATCTTTCATCTCCGTACAGTTTCTCCGGAGGCGAAGAAACTGGCTGAAGGGAATGCCTTCCCGTTGGCAGCGAGGATGGTAACTGTCAAATTGGAGCAAGGTAGTCCTCGCGGTGGGTTTGGTGTATAGTGAGACAAATAGTTGGTTGTCTTTGTGCTCCACCCACACATCACGGAATTCGATCCTGGTATTGCTGGAGTGGACGGTAAATCTCAAATTAGCGTCCGCAAGGTTGATCCATTGAATGAATTCTTCAAGGGAGGTCTGATCCCCTCTCCAGATGAAGAAAATGTCATCTATGAATCGCGACCAGGAAAAAACATTCTCGAAGAAGGGGGCAATATCATTGTGAATGTTGATTTTTTCAAACTTGCCCATATAGAGGCAGGCTACACTTGGGGCACAGGCAGCTCCCATGCTAACCCCTTGGGTTTGTTGGTAATATTCATTGTTAAATTCAAAGTATTTCTCAGCTAGTATGATCTTAAGACATTGGAGAATAAAAGGGGCATTGGTGATGTCGGGTTCTCGGCATAAGATTTTTTCAATAGTCAACAAAGCTCCCTCCTGGGGAATGTTAGTATATAAAGACTCTACGTCCATGGTGACAAGAAGTTCTCTGTCGCTGCGATACTCTAAGTTCTCAATCTTGGAGATGAAATGGCCGGTGTCCTTAACATACGATTCAAGCTTGGCTACCAAAGGTTTTAAAAACTGGTCAACGTACTTAGATAGAGGTTCCGTTGCTGAGCCAATCGTAGATACAATTGGTCTAAGGGGGGGATCTAGTACATTTTTGTGGGTCTTAGGCACCCCATAGATGATCGGTATTCTGGTGTGACAGGGTGTGAGGAACTCAGCTTCCTTGGGGCACAGATATCCTTCATCAACAGCGGCGTGTACCATGGCCAGAATTAGTTGTTTCAATGCTGGCTCAGGGTTGATAGTGATGCGTTTATAATGCATAGCCACAGACAATAGTTTGTTCATTTTGTCAATATAGATGGGGGTGTCAAAGATGACGATCCCGCCTCCCTTATCACAAGGTTTGATGGTGAGGAGGTGAAGAGGGGTACCATCATGGCTGGCTCCTTGACTGGCGTTTGGCAGGTGCTTGCCATGGGGTCCTCCCTAGGATTTCTTTGGACGGCCCCTTGGTCGTTTGGCAGTGGAGGCCTCTGCTGTGGGCCCAGTAGGGTCTGAGGACTCACCCCTCTCTGTGGCCGCAGAGGAGGTTAGGAAACTGTCATCCTGCGGCCCACTGGAGGGAGGTGGAGGTGTTGTTTGGGCAGCAGGCCTGTCCCTTAGAACCGCCACTAGCTGGCCCAAGATGTCCACGATTTGGACCATACCGTGTCAATGGACTTTAGCAGCAGACGGAGCTCACGGGAATCTTCCCGAACCTGGCCCGTTTGTACCTCGGCTCGTTCATAGGCCCCAAGGACTCTGGCGATGTTGGCCCGGGCTTCGGTCTCAGTGTCTGGTTGTGTTTGACTCTCACTTGCCCTTACACCTGCCCTGTTGTCACGGACCTGTTGCCTCACCACTCTGGGGCAGGGAGAGTGTTGCAGGCAGCACTGGTGGCGCTGGTGATGGTGGTGGAGGCCTCACAAATCGTTACAGCAGAGGTCAGCGGAGTTGTTGTTGCTGATGTGGTGGAGGGGGGACAGTGGGGTCCTGGGACCTGTTGCGTCCTGGCAGACCCGATGGGCCGGCTTCTTGCTCTTCAGCCTCGAAATCCAGGGAGTCAGTATCAGAGAGTCCATGTTCCGGGGGTGGAGACTGGCTCTGCAGGTTGGTGTTGTCATCCTCTGCTGTAGGTTCTAGGTCACCTGTGGGACAGAGGGGAAATGGTAATTGAAGTGCAGCCCACATACTTGGTGTCAGATGTTTGGATGTTACATGTTATACACCATAAAGTTCACATTGACATCACTTTGTATGGCTGCACGGGACTGAGCATCATGCCATGATATGGAGGTACATACATTACTTGTCCATGGTGTGACATGTCAATGGATACCATGCACCACGTGCAGGTTTTGTGATTACGAGTACATGTTGTCATCTAACGACTAGCGGCACAGCAACTTTATGTGACGTACCTTTGTTGATTACTCTGCCTGGCAGACGTTACATCTGAGCATGAACTAACCATTGTTATCTCATGCATACCTTTGTCATGTCATGTGCATTGCTTTATTAGATTTACAGACCATGCTTGTTTTGTTTTCATATGGTCCTTCAAGCTCTGCTCCCCATGGAAATTATAGCTCGCACTCAGTGCTGTGCATTATTGTGCCCTGCATTTCTTCAACATGTGATTTGGTGAGTCACACTTTGATTGCTGTGACAGTTATATATGCTTAGCTGTCTGCACACTGTAAGTGGCTATTGGATCTGTGTCAATTTTCATCGGATGTGAGGGCTG
This sequence comes from Triturus cristatus, assembly GCF_964204655.1. Classification (NCBI taxonomy): domain Eukaryota; kingdom Metazoa; phylum Chordata; class Amphibia; order Caudata; family Salamandridae; genus Triturus; species Triturus cristatus. The sequence goes on from NC_140587.1 coordinate 453,496,672, forward strand.
GTGTTGTCATATGGCTCTATGTTTTTTGAGAGGAATGGTGGGGTGCATGCACTGTCTACTTACCTGTTCTGTTGTCACATTTGGGTGGAATTTCTGACACATCTCTCTGGGTGTGTGGTGGAGTGCTCCATCCCGCTCAGGGGTGGGACAGGGGGTGCATGGTGGGAGTTGTAGTGCAGGCCTCCCACCCCAAAACAGCCCTCCGTGGGAAGATGGCTACCTACCTGTTAGGTGAGGGTGTCCAATACAATGTCTGCCACATGCTTCTGGGTGGTGGGGAGTGCTCCATCCTGCTCAGGGGTGGGACAGGTGTGCATAGTGGGAGTTGTAGTTCAGTCCTCCCACCCCAAAACAGCCCTCCGTGGGAAGATGGCTACCTACCTGTTAGGTGAGGGTGACCAATACAATGGCTGCCACATGCTCCTGGGTGGTGGGGAGTGTTCCATCCTGCTCAGGAGTGGGACAGGGGGCCCTGGTGGGAGTTGTAATGCAGGCCTCCCACCCCCTAACTCCCCTCCCTGGGAAGATGGCTACCTACCTGTTAGGTGAAGGTGAACAATGCAATGGCTGCCACATGCTTCTGGGTGGGGGGAGTGCTCCATCTTTCTGAGCTGTGGCACAAGTGGGCCTGGTGGGAGTTGTAGTGCAGGCCTCCCACCCCCAAACACACCTTCCTGAAGAGATGGCTACCTACCTGTAAGTTTGGTTGTTGTAATACAATGGCTGCCACATGCTTCTGGGTGGTGGGGAGTGCTACATCCTGCAAAGAGGTGGCACAGGTTGCGCCTTGTGGGAGTTGTAGTGCTGGATGCCTGTACACATGCAACCATGGAATGTTGATGGCTACCTTTGGGGTGATTCAGATGGAGTGAATGTTACATTTGTGAGACCTGTGTTGGGTATTCTGGTGCAGATTACTTGAACTGGGCCTAGGAGCTGTAGATTTGTACTTGTGCAAGACAGTACATAGCAGTGTAATGGTATACATTTGTTTGTACTTACCAGTCTGCACTCCCCCGGGTACTCCTGTGAGACTCTCTGGATGCAGTATGGCAAGCACCTTCTCCTCCCATGCAGTGAATGTTCTTGGTGGAATGGGAGGGCCACTGCCAGTCATCTGAGCCAGCTAACGGTTCTTGTTGTTCTTCTCTTTCACCTAGCTCTTGAGGTCATGCCACCGCTTCATGATCTCCTTCTTGTTGCGTGGGACAGTCGCTAATGCATTGACCTTGTTGACTATTCTTGTCCACATTTGTTCTCTGGTGGAGGATGGTGTCTGTTGGACAAGGGTACCAAACAATTGTGGTTCTACTCTGATTATCTCATCTGTCATGACTGACAACTCACTCTCAGTGAATTTGGGCGTCTTCTTTTGTACCATGGTGTGTGATGTGCAAATGGTTTGAGGTGCAGTAGTGAGGATGGTGGGGGTGGTTTAGGTGGTGTGTGTGCGTGTGTTGGGCTGGTGAGATGTGTGGTGTTTTGCCTATCCAATGTGCTTCAGGGTTTGGTTCCTTCAGGGCTGGAGTAGTGCAAAGGATTCTGGTCAGGATAGGGGCTGGTTTTATACTCAGCTATGTGGATGTGTCAAAATGGAGTATTGCTGTCAGGTGTGTTATGTGGGCTGTCCTGGGATTTGCATTTTTTTAGTTGCCATGGGGGTGTGTCATTGGGGTGTGTTAGGTGTTTTTGGGGGCAGAGCTAGTTTGATTTGTGCACTTGGTGGTCTTGTTGAGTGTTTTTTTTATGACCGGCATATTTGTCACGGGGCGTCCGTTACGGTGGCTATGCAACAGCCCTTCCACCGGCTCTCCCATTCATCTCTGTTTGTGATCGCGGTGGTCAGAAACAGCAGATCATCCCACTGTCACCTCGATGGAATCCTAATTTTATGTGCGGTGACTCCGCTGACCTCGTGGAGGGTTTGTGTGTTTCCCCTGCGAATCCGACCACCGCAGACGGATTTTCACCCTTTCTGGCGGTCTTTAATGGCATCGCTCCGCCGCGGTCAGGTATTTCATGCAGTTGATCCTAACCGGGCCGCCGGTATTGCCGCAGTACCAGCGGACGGTTGGTTTCCGCTACCATGGCAGTCGGGGTGATTTTCCGCCCGCCATCCTAATGGACCCCTTAGACTGTTGTCAAAGCACAAATACATATGGGAACTCTGTGAAAGAGATTTAAACATATAAGATCCAGACGCGGACTATGGGAGCAGTTTGGAAGGGGGCGGTTAAGCACTCCATATGTATTCAACATAAGGAAAATGCCTATTAGCTCATGACCAAATAGTACTTTTCCCCAAAAAATCTAAAGGCAATTTTCAGGGCTCCAATTTTTGCTGGAAAGGTTGCGGGGAGTGAGATATTCTGTTTAATGCTTGGTGGTCTTGTACACACAGTCAAACATTTTAGGAAAAATCCTGATACAGTACCGATTCAGCCTTTGGTTTTGTTGCTGTAGGATTCAGGAGAAAAAAGTTTTCTCTTTAACCACATTGGAAGGGAAGCTAATTCCACAATTGCTGCTCACCGCCAGACTGTCTATTACATACATGTATAAAACTCCTTACGATTAATATCCAGTTTGAAAAGATGTGGTCTATCTTTGCAATTGAAAACTCTCAGTTATTATACACAACAGAGTTTACAAATTCGAAAGGGTGTGGCTTCCATTTGTGACCCATATGAAGAGAACTCTGGCAGTGGGAGGTGATCTGACTGTGCTGTCTAATAAACTGGACCCTGAGAAATGGATATTGGGTACCACTGATGGGAGACAGGTTAGTGGTTGTTGCCACAGGTGGCTCTACATCAGTGTCTGATGCACCCAATCCAGGGACCTTTTATATGAGCACACATGTGCATCAAAGCTATCAATCAATTTTGGGAATGTCTGCAGTAAATGTTGACATGTTTACACACGTAGACCTATTTTAACCTATTTTCAGTCACTCGTGTCAACTTGCCCTCATGGGTTAGCAAAACTGATTAGGAAAACAGGTGTGTGAAACTGAATGTAAAGCTACTGAAGACACTGAAAATTGCTTTCTAAATTTCTCAGGAAAAGAAAAGACCTGATTCTGGGCAATTGAGGGAAGGGTAACGTCACCTCTAAAATGCTTGTGCTTATTCCCCAGTAACCCTTTCCTAAATCAGTGGACTATATTGAATTTATATTAAACCTAGGGTCCAACTCTGTTTTGCTTGTTTCTTAATGACAAGATTGACTGGCTTGTCAATCAATCAATCATGGAATTTGTAGAGCGCACTACTTACCCGCGAGGGTCCCAAGGCGCTGGGGAAAAAAAGGGGGGGTGCCGCTACTGGTTAAACAGCCAGGTCTTGAGTAGCCTCCTGAAGGTCAGCAGGTCTTGGGTCTGTTGTAGGCTGAGTGGGAGGGTGTTCCAGGTCTTGGCGGCGAGGTGGGAGAAGGATCTGCCGCCGGTGGTTGTTCTTCGGATGCGCTGGACGGTGTCGAGGGAGAGATCGGCGGAGCGGAGCTGGCGGTTAGGGACGTAGAAGAGGAGTGGTCTGTTGAGGTAGGCTGGGCCAGTCCTGTGCAGTGCCTTGTGTGTGTGGATGAGGAGTTTGAAGGAGATTCTCCTGTCGACGGGGAGCCAGAACAGGCTTCTCAGGTGGGGGGTGATGTGGCTGTGACATGGTACGTCAAGAATGAGGCGTGGAGAGGCGTTTTGAATGTGTTGCAGTCATTTGATGAGCTTGGCTGGGGCTCCTGCTTAGAGGGCGTTTCCATAGTCGAGTCTGCTGCTGACTAGGGCCTGGGTGACTGTTCTTCTAGTATCTGTTGGGATCCACCTGTAGATCCTGCAGAGCATGCGGAGCATGCGGAGGATGTTAAAGCAGGAGGAGGAGACGGCGTTGACTTGCTTGGTCGTGGAAAGTGTTGAGTCGAAGATGACTCCCAGGTTGCGTGCATGGTAAGTGGGTGTCGGGGCTGCCCCCAGTGCCGTTGGCCACCAGGAGTCATCCCAGGCTGATGGGTTGGAGCCAAGGATGAGGACCTCCATCTTGTCCGTGTTCAGCTTTAGTCGGATGCTCTTCATCCAGTCGGCGACGGCCTTCATTCCTTCGTGGAGGTTGGGTTTGGCGGTGAGGGGGTCCTTGGTGAGGGAGAGGATCAGTTGAGTGTCGTCGGCATAGGAGATTATGTTGAGGTCGTGCTGTCGGGCGATGCGTGCGAGTGGGGCCATGTAAATGTTGAACAGTGTCGGGCTGATGGAGGAACCCTGAGGTACGCCGCAGATGATCTCGGAGGCTTCGGATCGGAATGGGGGAGGCGGTTTCTCTGGGTTCTGCCGGAGAGGAAGGAGGTAATCCATTCCAGGGCCCTGTCTTGGAACCCTGCGTCATGGAGGCGTGTGCGTAGTGTACGGTGGCAGACCGTGTCGAAGGCGGCGGAGAGGTCCAGCAGAATGAGGGCTGCGGTCTCTCCATTGTCCATCAGGGTCCTGATGTCATCAGTGGCGCGATGAGGGCAGTCTCTGTGCTGTGGTTGCTGCGGAACCGTGACTGGGCTTGCATCACACAGCTCAATCATGTGTGAAGAAGGATGATAATGAGCGGGGGTTGTAACTGATGCCTCTAATACTCTTACACAAGTGAAAATGAATTATTCCATAATAGAGAAAGAATTACTTTCTGCAACATGTACTGTAGAACAGGTCAGAATTTATATTTGAGGGGGGAAATTCAAAGTCTGTACCGATGATAAACCTTTGGTAAATATTTTAAAACCGGGAGGAGAAAAAATTCTTACACCGGGGTTACCACATTTGGCTTCAAAGTTGCAAATGTATCATCATGATATTGTACATGTTCCAGGCAAGAATAAATATGTGGCTGATGGGTTATCATGGTTACCACTGGAATCATGTAACACACATGAAAAGGATGAGAGCGGCTCTGAGGTAGAATACACATGTGAAGATGTGACATGCGGTAAGGGAAGTGATGTGGTGAATGGATTGGAGTTGTTGGAGGTCAAATGGATATATGAAATGGGACAAGATGTAGTGCTTTTGGGTGTTAAGGAAATTATTGTAAATGGATGGCCATCGGATTGGCAATTACAAGGGGAGTATGGAACATTTTGGAAAGTGAAAGAGAAGTCATCTTTATACAATGACATTGTTCCGAGAGGAGATAGTATTGTACCTCCTATTGGAATGTGTGGATGTAATGTTAAGTTGGGTCATGAAGGCCACAGAGTAATGTCAAGTACCAGGAGGAAGATAAAAGATCATTTTTGGTGGCCAGGAGTGGACAGGATCGTGGATCGTTGGGTTAGAGAGTGTAGTGCATGTCAATTGAGTGACAAGGTGATTAAACCTGTGGTGGTTCCTTTACGAACAATAGATGTAACTGACGGACCATGGCAGAAGAATGCTATTGATTTTATGGGACCATTCGCCATGTTGCCATCTAAAGAGGCGTATGCTATTGTTCTCATTGATTATTATTCTAAGTGGCTGGAAGTAGGGATGGTTAGTAGTGTGACCACAGAAGTGGTTATTGATTTTATGGAGGATATTTTTTCTAGAAAAGATATACAAGAGGAGTTTTATATGTGATAACAATGTACAACTCACATCTGGTAAAATGCAATTGTTCCTGGAAATCCTGGGATCAAACATGTGAGGGCATCATTGTATCATCCCGAAAGCAATGGCCAGGTTGAGCAGTTGAAAAGAGTGGTCAAGGAGGCAATACAATTGGCACTAAAGTCTGGGTTGTCATGGAAGAAGTCTCTTCAAAGTATATTGTTATCATACAGGATTACACCGCAGTCTGTAATAGGCAGAACGCCGTATGAATTATGAAGAGGGAGGAAATCAGGGGTGGATTCTCAATTAAGGCTCTGGGGTTGTGACCCCCTGAAATTCCTTCACATTCCTGTACATATATTAAATAGATCGATTTATTTAGAGATACAATCATATCTCTAAAGAAATAGATGAATTTAAGTCTGAGCTGTCTGTCCCAGCTGCTTGTCCCGCCTCGCTCTGAACAAGGAGACGGAATCCAGGCAGTAAATCAGCTTTCTGAAGTGTGACGCACAACGCAGGGCTTTCTTTTCTAAAGCCGTTGATTGCCATTGTGATCTATGGTGGTATGCACTTTAGGCCAATGACGCGATCAGCATCACGGTTTTCGGCATCGAAGACTTCATCCCTGCATGACAGCAGCTGTCCGTCATTCACCGGCATAGATCCCACCCTTTCCCAGTCATCACACGCAGGAGTGGATGCAAGCATATGTGTTTTGGTGACTTGTTTCGGTAATGTAAGTGTTAAAAGCTAATCTTCTGTTATGTAGATAGTGCTGAGACCCCTCGCCATGCTAACCTCCCCTACTGTGACACTCCAGGCCTTGGCTGCACGTCGCTGACGCTGGCACCATTAGAAGTGGAGCTGCTGCATTTGTTCCCCCACAACATTTATCCAAAAGACGAGCAGGCCAGGGTTCTTGTTCCCTTGTGCAGTTGATCCAAATATCTGAGTCAGTCAGTCATTCTTTATTCGATGATTAAAAAACACCATAAAAGCACATGTATACAAACAATTAAAATGCAATTAAATCTTTGTCAAGACCCTGACTGCTATTACATACAAAGTTAAAAAATAAACTAGAAAAAATAATTCATTATGATGGTGACAATCCCGCTTATTCTCTTGTTACCCTCAGTTGCACCGCAACTTTAATAAAATTCATAATACAGCATAATGTCAAGGGGTCAACCGCTTTTTGCAAACAAATTAGAGCCTCTTTGGCATGTTTTAATTTAGCTTGTTTTAAAATTCCTACCAAAAATCTGCGCCTAGGCATTGAGTAAAAGGAACATAGGAGTACAAAATGAAGGGTGTCCTGCGGAGATCTTTTGTCGCAGCCACAGGCACCCTTCTGCTCAATTGGGAGTGTAAAACCTGGGGGGTCAGCCAGTAAATAGGGTAAAAGATTGAGCCTAAAACGAGACATTAAAAATCTATCCTGGGCATTATACATGAGATAAAGATACGGCTCCATTCCCTCAGTATTTTTTACAAAGCTATAGGCACTCACAGTACATTTGATCCCTTCAACCTCTGCTCTGTTTGTGGTTCTCTCGGCCAAAAAGAATCTCTTGATAAACAACTTATCTTGAGATACAATCGTTGTAGGAGTTGAAAAAAGATCCTTGCGGCCAAGGCTTTCCAAACTGGTCAACACATATTTCAGCCATGGTATGCTCATACTTTTGTCCCTTTCCATGCAGTCGCTTAAAATTTGTCTGCTTAAAGTAGCCTCGGGATTTGACCAGATTTTAAGCCATGCCAGAATATGTCTAAATTTAACCAAGTCTTCTAAGTATGGCCACCCTAATTCTCTATGGGCTATTACAGCTGGGGTACTCTGCAGGATTTTCAGGGTTGAGCGTAAAAATGTGTTTTCCTCCCGCTGTAATTGCTGGATGTTTACAAAGCCCCATACTTCTGCACCATAGGAGGCCTTGGAACAACAGATAGAGCCATAAAGATGCATTGTTTGTTCAGGGGACCATCGGCCCACTCTCCGCCCGTAGCCTGCAATAGCACCATTGGAGGATATCAATTTACAGCAGCATTCCTCCACTAGGGGCTTAAATTGTAAAGAGCCATCAAATAGTAAGCCCAGATACGAGAAGGACTGTACCTTTTCTAGTGTGTGGCTACCTATCTTATAAGAGAATCTGGTGCAAGGTTTATTGCCTGTCAACATCACAAATGATTTACCCAAATTAACCGACAGGTCTAAAGTTTCCATAAACTTTACAAATCCGTCTATTAAAATCTGTAGGCTCTTAGGGGTGCGTGCAAGTAGGACCGCGTCATCCGCGTATAAAAGTACCGGGATAGGACGCGATCCTACACTTGGGCAATCAGTTTTTAAATTAATCAGGGACTTCTCCAAGTTATTAATTTAGAGTGAGAATAAAAAGGGGGCCAGAACCCAACCTTGCCTCACCCCGCTAGTGCATGGGAAAGATTCAGTCAGCCCCCCATCCATGTTGTAGCATACCTTTGCAGTGGTGTCCCTGTGTAACTCCCTCAAGATATTAATCAGTCCCGGATCTATCCCCAAAAGAGTCATCATAGTCCAGAGTTTATCCCTATTCACGTAGTCAAAGGCAGCTGCCAGGTCCATAAACCCCAAATAAACAGCTTCATTACTGGCTTCAGTGTATTTCGCTACCAGCATATACAAGTTCAAGCATTGGTCGCTTGTGGATCTCCCTGTTCTAAAGCCGTACTGGGTGTCTGAGATAATATTATTCTCCTCAGTCCACTCAGTAAGGCGGTTTAGAATTACCCGGCCCAGTATCTTAGCTGACACATCAATCAGTGAGATTGGTCGATAACATTGTGGATTGTCCCTGTTCCCTTTTTAAAAAATTGGGACAATTATGGCCGAGGACCAAGTTCGAGGTAAGCCACACCTAATGGCGGCATTTATCACTCTGGTAAGTTTTGGGGCCCATAGCTCAACATTACTCAAGAACAGATCCGGTGGTGTCCCATTGGGGCCAGGGGCCTTGTTTTTTGTCAAGCCCTCAATTCCCACAATGATTTCGTTTAGGGTGAAATATACTGCCTGCCCCTGCTTTGCTGTCTCCCCCTCCTCTAATGCGGAAACTGTTCTGTGATTATACAGACCCTTGAAATGTGTGAGCCACTGCTCCGGGAGAATATTTGTCCCAACCTCAGGAACATTACTGTCCTGGAAGCAAGGTTTAATAATTATTCTCCAGAACTCCGTAATGTCTCTCCTTTCTGCAGCCTCCCTTAAATCGGACCATGCTTCTCCCAGTAGCATTGCTTTCCTTCTCTTAACCTCCTTCTTATATGTAAGTCTACACTGGGCTACTTTTTGTTTGTCCCTTGGCCTTTTTTTAAGACTGCATTTAAGTTCCCTTAGAGCACGTGAACAGTCCCTGTCAAACCATCTCGGGCAATTATTTTTCCTTATTGGGGCACTTGATTTTAGAAGCCCGTCTACCAGGCTGGTTATTTGCCCGAATGAATCAATTAACAGTGGCCCCTCTACTGTAGTATCAAGGCACTCATCAAAGGCAGTTTTCCCTATGTCCACAAGAGATTTATAAAAATTTTCCCCATCTATTTTTGACCACCTAAGCCGCCTCCCCTGGTCTGTTACACTCTGAGAGGTGCCACCTGCGTGTTCCCTCCTGCACTGGGTCAGGTGAAAAAGCTCCATTACCACGGGGTTGTGGTCGCTGAATGGGCTCCACTCAATCCCTACAGATATGATCCTCTTTTTTAGGGAACTGGATATTCCAATATAATCAATAAATGATGAGCACCCTCGCCCCTTAAAAGTGGGGGGAGCATCCCGTCCTTCTCCAGGTCCATCATGTTCATTGTGTACACCAAATTATGAGTGTCTAAGAATTTGGTGAAGGCCATGCCTTCTTGTGTGTGGTCAAAGTGGGGTCCATTCTTGACTGGGCAATGTGACCATTCAGCATCAGTAGGAAGTAAGGCTGGGCAGAGATGGCAATTGAAATCGCCCATAACTATAATGGTAGGAGCAAGTGCCCCCTTGCTAGCTTCCGTCTCTTGGTTTAATCTGTAATCCATTTCCTGGAGGAATGGGTTATATTCTCCTGATATCCCTGTGTTATAAATATTAAACACAGTCAGCCTTAGCCCTTTACCCCTAAACCTCGCGGCCTGAAAATTCTGGGTGGACCAGGTCATGCTTGTCCATGTGCCTTGAAGATTTAAATCCACAGATATGGATAGACCGACCTCCCCTAGCTCTGCCTGATCTTGACTTTTGTGCGGAAACAAAAAAAACATTTATACCCTGGCATATGGAAGGGACTGTTATCAACCGCCCAGGTCTCCTGTAGGCCAATTATCTGGTACTGGTTTATATACTGCCGCCACTCACAGTTATTGAATTTATTCGCCAGTCCAGCTATATTCCAGGAGATGAGTTGTAGGCCTTCCCCTGAGTTATGTGTGCCAACTATGCCAGCAGGGATAGATATTGTATTAGACAGTCCTTCCATGATTCCTATATGCCCTGATACTAACCCACTGCTCGATGATATTTGGTCATTTCCCCCATCCCTTACCTCACTCAGATCTAGGGTATCTCCCCCCTCTGGTATGGTTGTATGTACTGGGATATTAACTATGCTCTCCCCCCTACATTTTCGTGATGTATCTTCCTCCTCCATAGGCCAAGGAACTTGGGGGGCATTGTTTTGTGATCTATCTATCCCTACCTCTTGCAATTCCTGCGAGATCCTATTCCTCCCTTCTCTTCTTTGGCAAGAATCTGCTGGGGGTGAGGAACTAATAAGTCAATCGTTCTCCTCTAGCGATGCCAGGGGACTGAACCTATTTCTCCAACTTGATAGTCCGAGGTTCCTCGATATGGGACCGTCACAAGCATGCCCTTGGACCCTATGTGAGTTAGGTCTCTCCATGGATCTCCCAGATTGGAATGGAGCATCATAAGGTACTGGGTATCTGGGGTAAAAATATCCCAATGGCAGTGATTTTATGCGACTAATGTGATTAACAGACCCACATGCCGTTATATGTTCCACTACTCTCTTGTCCCTAAAATTGACTATGATACAATTGCCCATAATATCTTTACGTCTAGTGCCTACCCAATTTACCCTTCTGACATGTAATATTTCCCCATTTCCGTTTTCATTGCCAGTCAATGGTTTGTTATGATTAAGCCAATGTGTGACCTTGTTATGTAGTTCCAGGTGTGTCTCATTCTGATCTCCTTTTAATTCAGGTGCTCCTGCCAGGACTACTACGTAGGGGCACGCTTCCGGTGGTAAATTAATTGTGGGCAAAATATTAGACAATTTCCTGGGGACATCAGTGTCAGGCTGATTTATTGATTTCTCCTTTGGGATTAGAGGCTCTTTTGTTAGTTGTGATACAGGTAACAATTGCTCAGATGAGCCCTGACCGATCTGTGGTACCCTTACACTTGAGGTCGTGGCTCTGTCCTGGTGCACAGGGTAACCTAGTGCTTCGGGGATCTGTCTCCCTGAGGATTGCCCATCATTCTGCCCCCTCGGTTGAGTAGCCGTCTGGGGGCCTATATTAATATCAGGGGTAGCTATAGTGTTATGCGACTCCACTGTTGTTCCCAGGGTCCTGCCTCTATTTTTTACCTCGTTCAGAATTTTGTCTAGCCTGCTAGTCAATGGTTTTATTTGATTTACTATAAATGATTCAAGATGGATTTGTAAATCTAACACTATTTGAGTCACCCATGTGGGCGCAACTGATACCTGGGGCACCTTGTCTGCCCACCCCTCCCTTGATCTGCTTCTTATTTTACTTTGAGGGTTACTGGATCTACTTTTCCTCTCATTTGGCTTTTTTGAACAGACATTCCGTTTCCTATTCCTTCGAGATGGATTACTAAGGGCCGATACCCCCATGTTTAGCCCAATATCCGGCTGCGCACAAGGAAGATCTTGATCCAAATTTTCTGGTGAGCAGAAAGGTGAGTTAATCATAACTTCACTTGGCGGACCTAACGATGAGACAGGTGACTCCAATGGTGGTAACAGGGACAGGCGTCTCTCTGTGCGCTCAATCTCGCATGATACCACCCCAATTGCTTTCTATAACATGCGATCGATTGCCGTTGGCTTTAGGACTAGATGAGGGCTATGCTTTTATCTGGTGATTGTACCTGTCGCAAAGAGGGTGAATTAGGCTTTGCTCTAACCGAGCGAGTTTTAACCTTGTGTACCATACTGTTGACACAAGAAGTAAAACAACCGCAAAAGGAACAAAAGAGAGAAAAAATATTTTAAAAAACCACATAATTTATTTTATTTATTTATTTATTTATTTAGCAATTTGTATAGCGCCTGGTGACCCGAGGGCATCCCCGCGCTGTTAATATTGAGTCCTGCTGAGGGGGAGAGAGGTGGAGGGTTTATTTAGGGAACAGAAGGGTTTTAAGTTTTTTCCTGAATGTCAGGTGGTTGGGTTCCAGTCTGAGGGAGCGTGGGAGAGAATTCCAACCAGTGGACGCTTTAACAGAGAAGCGTCGGCCTCCAGTGCGTGTTCTTTTGAATTTAGGGATGTTGGCCAGGTGCTCGTTCTCCGACCGTAGGGCCCTTGGTGCAATGTAGGGGGTGACCAGACCCCTAAGGATCGCAGGTCCCGATCCGTTGATTAGTTTATGGGCCGTGCACATGGCCTTAAACTCCACCCTTTGGCGGACTGGCAGCCAGTGCAGCGCCTTGATGGCGGGTTTAGCGGATGCTCTAGGAGGTACGCTCATGATTAGGCGGGCTGCAGCGTTCTGGGTTCTTTGCAGTCTCGCTAAGGTGGCTTCCGGCGCACCTAGGTAGACCAAGTTGCTGTAGTCTAGCCGTGACAATATGAGGCCCTGCACTATTAGTTTCCTGGACACGGGTGGTAGGAGGGGGAGAATTTTGCGAACAGTTCGTAGAAGCCCAAGACAGATTCCGGCGGTTTTAGCCGCTTGGGTCTTCATTGAGAGAGCGGGTTCTAGCCAGACTCCGAGGGTCTTGATTTCGTGTTTCGGGGTGGGGATTTCCCCGAACACGTCTGGCCAAATTGCCGGGGGGATGGTCGCCCATTGTTTGCCCATGAGCATCACCTCGGTTTTGGAACCGTTGAGTTTTAATGACGATTCACACATCCACCCGTGAATTTCGGTGAGACAGTTTGGTAATTTGTCTGGGTGGTCGTCAAGTTGGGAGAGGGAGACGACCAATTGTGTGTCGTCAGCGTAGCTCACGATTTTTATCCCGTATGGTGTTACCACATCTTCCAAGGGGGCCATGTACACATTAAAAAGTGTGGGGCTCAGGGAGGAGCCCTGAGGAACCCCGCTGGTGAGTGGAAGTGTGGCCGAGTGGAATTCGCCATCCCAAACCTGGAACGTGCGTTCAGTGAGAAAGGACTCTATCCATTTGAGTGCCATCCCGGTGAGCCCTGCTGCAGCCAGTCGGTGAAGAAGGACACGGTGATTGACCGTGTCAAAGGCGGCACTCAGATCCAGGAGGATCACTGCCACTGATCCCCCTGAGTCTAGAATGCGCCTTGCTTCCTCGATGACGGCAAGCAGGGCGGTGTCTGTGCCGTGTCCCGGACGGAACCCGGTTTGGGATTGCCGCAGGATGTTATTAGTCTCGAGAAATCTGGAGAGTTGACTATTCACCAGTTTCTCGGTGATCTTGCTAATCCCTGGAAGGAGTGATATGGGCCGGTAGTTTGCCATATCAGTAGGGTCGAGCTGAGGTTTTTTAAGGAGTGCCTTCACCACTGCCTTTTTCCAGCTGTGGGGGACTGATCCTTGAGCAAGTGAGCAGTTGATAAGCTCCGTGATTGTAGGGGTGATAGCGGGGGCCACATTTTTGAGGAATCTCAGAGGAGCAGGGTCTAAAGGAGATCCACTTTTTATTTTATTCAATGTCGTTTCCACCTCGTTGGGCGTTGTCGGCTTGAATGTCTCGAGTTGGGGACGTAATCCCGTCTCATCGGGGGGCTGAATAGTGTTTCTGCGGGAAGGGGAGCTGGGGGGAGGGAGGGATGTGAGGATGCGGGCAATTTTGTTGTTGAAGTATGAGGCTAGGTCATTACTTCTATCTACCTGAGGGGTGGTGGGCGAGGAAGCGATGGGAACTTTCAGAAGCTCCTTCACAATGAGATAAGATTCCCTAGAGGAATTGGATGATTCCTTTATCCGGGTGTCATAGTGAGAGGCTTTGGAGAGCTTGATTGCGGTTTTATAGGTTTTGACTGAGGAGTGGTATGCCTCTTTGCTGGCGTTGTGCCAGTCTTTTCTCCAAAGCCGTTCAGCTCTTTTACAGTTTTTACGGAGCTGGCGGAGTTCTGGGGTGTACCACGGAGCAGAGCCGATGTTGTTGGTCTTATCTTCGCGCATTCTGAGTGGGAGCACAGAGTCAAGGGAGGTCGTGATCCAATTTCTGAAGTTGCTATCGGCGATGTCCGGGATATTGTCGAGAGTAGGGGTGGTAGATGTCAGGGTGTTGGCCCATTCTTCAATAGGTAGTTTGGACCAAGTCCTGCCTTTAGTGAAGGAGGGAGGTTTCTGAGGTTTCTTGAGGGGTCCTGGGAGTTGGAATAGGACCAAGAAGTGGTCCGTCCAGGGAAGGGGAATGGATTCTATTTCTTGCATCGCGGGGGTGCTGGTGAACACTGGGTCCAGCAGGTGGCCTTTGATGTGGGTGGCTCCTGAGTTAATGAGACGGAGGTCCGAGACCGCTAGTTCGGAGATCAGGTCGACTACTCCAGAATCTGCCGTGTCTTCAAAGTGGATGTTCAGGTCTCCCACTAAGATGAAGTTCGTGGCGGAGTGAGCCTGTGTTGCTACCATGTCTAGGAGGGCATTGGAAAAAGGGCCAGGGTGGCCGGGGGGACGGTAGATTAGAATCCCTGAAAGGGAGTTCATAGGGTCAAGTTTAATTGTGAATTGAAGACTTTCCGAGTCTGGGATTTGTGCATCGCTGGCGTTGCAGGTGAAGGAGTCACGGTAAATAATGGCGATGCCTCCCCCTCTGCCAAGTGGTCGAGGGAGGGATTGGATGAGGAATCCCTGAGGTGTGGCTAACACTGTGTCCGAGTCAGAGTGTGGGGTGAGCCACGTTTCCGTTAGGAAGAGAATGTCAATCTCGCAGTCTTCTATAAGGTGGTGGATTTGTGTCGCATGTTTAGGGAGAGAGCGACAGTTCAGTGAGGCAAGTTTGAGGGTTGCATGCTTCAGTACTCGTGTCGGGATTTGAAGCTGAGCTGGCTGGCAGTTCGTGCAGCTGACAAAGGGTCCATCCATATCATGGATATATCTGCATGAGGGGGCGGTAGAAGGTCTGAGGCTTAAAAGGTCACGGCGGGAATATGTGGGTTTGGCGGAGGCTCTGGCAGCCAGGGGGTCTGGCCCTGGGCCCGGTCGTGCGCGGACGGGCGCAGACGGGCTTGCCTTAGGCGCGCCTTCGGCGCGCAAACGGCGCTCCCGCTGCGCTCGTCCGCTGCGCTGGGGGGGTCGACACATTTGTGCTGGAAGTTAGTGGGCGTGGCCTCGCAGGGGGCGTGGCTTCGCCTTTGGCGTGCTCTCGGTAATGGCGATTCCCCGAGGCTGATGAGCTGGATTAGCGCGTGTCAGCAGCGCTTCCAGTAGGTAAGGCAGAGCGTTTGTATGCTTAAAAAGAGCAGTGAATACAAGTTATTTAAGTGACAATTTTAAAAGCGAGTTACAAACACCTCCGGCTTCCGCCTCAGAGGCTATCAGGTGAATGGGGGTCGGTGCGCTAGAAGAGCGTTTATAGGCTGGGTCGGTGGGCGTGGCCTCGCAGGGGGCGTGGCTTCGCCTTTGGCGTGCTCTCGGTAATGGCGATTCCCCGAGGCTGATGAGCTGGATTAGCGCGTGTCAGCAGCGCTTCCAGTAGGTAAGGCAGAGCGTTTGTATGCTTAAAAAGAGCAGTGAATACAAGTTATTTAAGTGACAATTTTAAAAGCGAGTTACAAACACCTCCGGCTTCCGCCTCAGAGGCTATCAGGTGAATGGGGGTCGGTGCGCTAGAAGAGCGTTTATAGGCTGGGTCGGTGGGCGTGGCCTCGCAGGGGGCGTGGCTTCGCCTTTGGCGTGCTCTCGGTAATGGCGATTCCCCGAGGCTGATGAGCTGGATTAGCGCGTGTCAGCAGCGCTTCCAGTAGGTAAGGCAGAGCGTTTGTATGCTTAAAAAGAGCAGTGAATACAAGTTATTTAAGTGACAATTTTAAAAGCGAGTTACAAACACCTCCGGCTTCCGCCTCAGAGGCTATCAGGTGAAGAAGTCTATCCCCAAGTCAATAAATCACTTGCGTTTTTATGTGGGTCCCAAGTTCCAGTACGCAAGGTCAAATGTCCTCCTCCTTTCTCACAGGCAGTGGTAATTTCGTGACCCCTGCTTGATGATACAGCCACGAGGGGGGGACCCGGCTCGGCCTCCTTCGGTCCCTGGCGGCCACAGACAGCCTGCCCTTTGCCCGGGCTTAGCCCAGCGCACACCCACGCGCATCCCGCGAGGCGGTAGACGCGAGGTGAAGAAATACTGGTCCTGGTGTCAGGGGGCGGGGCCTCATTGCTCGGTTCTGCCCCTCGGCTCCTGGGGCTGGTAGTCCAGCTAACTGTCACGGCACTCTGACCCACAAACAGACGCTGCGTCTCCCGCGAAGCGGGAGGCACGAGGTGAAGAAATACTGGTCCCGGTGTCAGGGGGCGGGGCCTCATTGCTCGGTTCTGCCCCTCGGCTCCTGGGGCTGGTAGTCCAGCTAACTGTCACGGCACTCTGATCCACAAACAGACGCTGCGTCTCCCGCGAAGGGGGAGGCGCGAGGTGAAGAAATACTGGTCTCGGTGTCAGGGGGCGGGTCCTCGTTGCTCGGTTCTGCCCCTCGGCTCCTGGGGCTGGTAGTCCAGCTAACTGTCACGGCACTCTGACCCACAAACAGACGCTGCGTCTCCCGCGAAGCGGGAGGCGCGAGGTGAAGAAATACTGGTCCTGGTGTCAGGGGGCGGGGCCTCGTTGCTCGGTTCTGCCCCTCGGCTCCTGGGGCTGGTAGTCCAGCTAACTGTCACGGCACTCTGACCCACAAACAGACGCTGCGTCTCCCGCGAAGCGGGAGGCGTGAGGTGAAGAAATACTGGTCCCGGTGTCAGGGGGTGGGGCCTCGTTGCTCGGTTTTGCCCCTCGGCTCCTGGGACTGGTAGTCCAGCTAACTGTCACAGCACTCTGACCCACAAACAGATGCTGCGTCTCTGAGTCAAACACAAAGCGAGAGATATGTGCTTCCAGTAGACAGTTATCTGCTGTATGACCTTGAAACTGGCCCTATCTTCATGCCCTTAACAACATTGATGCCAAAAACATGATTTATTTATATTAATAGTTTATTACTAGTTTGTAAAAACCATGCAACGATATCACAAAATAATTACTTAATGTTTTTACAGCAAATCTAGAATTTTTCCAACATTAATAATCCTGTTATATGCCAAACCATATGCCTTGCAGAATTCTGTATTAAGTAAGAGCTCCTCACAGTAGGCAATAAGCCATCAGGGTCTAGGTGAGGATATGGGAGTGAACCATGACAACCATTCTCTGACAGACTATAAAGGTGATGGTATGTATGGAAACGTTTTTATAGGGAATTTATTTAGGTAAGATGATTGGACAACACTTACATGACTGCCCATCGTTTGTCTTGATGCAGAAGTGTATATATGTATGTATATGAAGGTATTTTTATGGTGCAAACGTAACTATCAGAGCCCTTAACAGTGAGTGTGAACCCAGAGTTATGATAAAAGGTCACTCACTGAGGGGCAAGTATCTGGCAAATTCCTAATGTGTGGATGGTGTTCCTTTAAGGGATGTGAATCCCAGAAAGGCAGGCTGGAAGGAGTAGTGCTGATGTTAATGGGGATGTTGCACATTATCCTGGGCGCGTAGACAGAGAAGGCCAGTCTGGTGATGTCCCAGTTCCTTGTGGGAGTTTGCAGTCTGTAGGGCGTAGTTTATTGTCCAACTAGACAGGATAGTCTTTATGATGGCCTTGCAGGTCATGCAGCTCACCCTGAAGAGAATGCAGGCCCGTAGTGGGAGCCAATGTACTTCCAATGTGATGATGTGTTGTGGTTGCATTTTTTCAGACTTTTGAAACGTGGCACACCATGCAGGAAGCCTCCAAGGAGTGCCCCAGTGGTGTTAGAGAGAGCAGTGAGCAAAGTGTTTTCTCTGACCATGACAGAAACAATCAGTGATTGCACTGCAGCTCTGAAATCCATTTCAGAAAGGAAGAGTACGTTTTTCAGCTAGGAAAACTGCTACAATGCTGTCTTGTTTATTCCAAAGATAATTACACAAATCCCAATAGTGATACCTTTTCATAGGATCATTCGCTCATGAGATCACCCACACGTTATGATCTACATCAATTTACTTCTTTTAAATTATTCCAAATTTTATTTAGATCAATATTAGTTATCTTTAATTTAATCATCTCAAAATTTCATTTCAAAACATCATTAAAATAATTAATACACAGAAATAACTTTGAAAAAACATATACAAAAAATAAAGGTGATTAATTAATCACTTTTGTCATGTCGAAAGAAATATAGTTTACAATAATATAGTTGTAATAAATATCAATTTTAAAATATATATAATTTAAAATATTAAAATAAACATAAATTAAATACTAACTTTAATTTATAAAAAAAATAATTAAAGGTATATTTTACCTACTACAACAAATAAACTTCTTTTTAAAAATGTAAACACATAATTATTAATATAATTGAATAAAATATTAACTAGCATAATATTATCAAAAATATATCAATACATACTTAAATATACCAAAAACATAATGGTACCGATTCCGATCCTGCAAAACCCAGGTACAAATGGTCGTACGGAGCGTTTTCTCCGTCCGACTCGTACCCGGGAAAAACACCTTACAAACTCGCAAGTACGATTCGCACAGAAATACCATTTCCGTACGAGTCATAAAACACACCGACCGGCAAAAAAATACATACAAATCTGATTCTGGACGGCGCGTATAAGCAACGTCCGGACGGAGTCAGGCAGCGTTTTACGGACCAGCAAGTACGATTCGTGCCGACGTCACTCCGCACGTAGCATTATTTACGGGAGCCAAAAACTGCTGGGAAATTGAGGACGACGCGAACAAGGACCACCGGTCCGCGACGCACAGCGATGGACCCCAACCTACGCGTCATCCCGGCCCTCATAGCCTACGACCTCATGTTCAGAAACCATCGCAGATGCCGCAGAAGGTCATAACAACCCCCAGGGGCAAAGGGGGGGGGGTGCAAGGGGCAGGAAACATAACCCACACCCCACAAAATACTAATACATCCTGCACATTAATTACCTCCATGGTCTGGTCACTTCAGGGGGCGTGTCCACCAATCCCACGTCCCGCCACAACGGAAGTGGATGTGGACGCGTACCCGTCACCACCACAATGGTGGTACGGGATGTACCCTTGCCCCTCAGAGCGTGGGTACGGTCCGTACCACCAATGTAGTGGTGATGTAGTGGTACGCGTGTATGGCCTGTACCCATGCCCCCAGAGCGTGGGTACGGTCCGTACACGCGTACCCCTACATCACCACTACTATGGTGGTGCCCGTACCCATGCCCCCAGAGTGTGGGTACGGGCCGTACCACCATTGTAGTGGTGATGTAGGGGTACGCGTGTACGGACCATACCCATGCTCCCAGAGCGTAGGTACGGTTCGTACACGCGTACCCCTACATCACCGCTACAATGGTGGTACGGACCGTACCCATGCTCCCCAGAGCATGGGTACGGGCCGTACCACCATTGTAGTGGTGATGTAGGGGTACGCGTGTACGGCCCAAACCCACGCTCCCAGAGCGTGGGTACGGTCTGTACACGTGTACCCCTACATCACCACTACAATGGTGGTACGGACCGTACCCACGCCCACCAGAGCGTGGGTACGGGCCGTACGAGGCGTACCCCTACGTCACCGCCACAAGGGTGGTACGGCCTGTACCCACGCTCCCCAGAGCGTGGGTACGGGCCGTACCATGCGTACCCCTATGTCACCGCCACAATGGTGGTACGGCCCGTACCCATGCTCTGGGGGGCGTGGGTATGGGCCGTACCACGCGTACCCCTACGTCACCGCCACTATGGTGGTACGGCCCGTACCAACGCACCCAGAGCATGGGTACGGGCCGTACCACGCGTACCCCTACGTCACCGCCACTATGGTGGTACGGCCCGTACCCACGCCCCCAGAGCATGGGTATGGGCCGTACCACGCGTACCCCTACAGCCCCATTACATGATGGATACAAGGCGTACACACGCCACGGATGTAGGTGTACAGCTTGGTGCAGCACATCAGCTGTAAATTGGGGGTGGTGTATGCCCAGGACAGCAGTGTACCATAGCAAGGGCGCAAGTGGGTGGGTGGGTGGGTGCAGAGTAATACCAGCAGTGGACAGGGACATGTGAGGGGTGGGTGCATATCACTCCCAGCAGTGGACAGACATATGGGGATGGGTGCAGAGGGCTCCCAGCAGTGGACAGAGACATGGGGGTGGGTGCAGAGGACCCCCAGAAGTGGACAGAGACATGGGGGTGGGTGCAGAGGACTCCCAGCAGTTGACAGAGCCATGGGGGTGGGTGCAGAGGACTCCTAGCAGTGGACAGAGACAGGGGGGTGGGTGCAGAGGAATACCACCAGTGGACAGGGACATGTGAGGGGTGGGTGCCCATCACCCCCAGCAGTGGACAGAGACATGGGGGTGGGTGCAGAGGACTCCCAGCAGTGGACAGAGACATGGGGTGGGTGCAGAGGACTCCCAGCAGTGGACAGAGACATGGGGGTGGGTGCAGAGGACTCCCAGCAGTGGACAGAGACATGGGGGTGGGAGCAGAGGACTCCCAGCAGTGGCCAGAGACATGGGGTGGGTGCAGAGGACTCCCAGCAGTGGCCAGAGACATGGGGGTGGGTGCAGAGGAAAACCACCAGTGGACAGGGACATGGGGGTGGGTGCAGAGGAATACCACCAATGGACAGGGACATGTGAGGGGTGGGTGCCCATCACTCCCAGCAGTGGACAGAGACATGGGGGTGGGTGCAGAGGACTCCCAGCAGTGGACAGAGACATGGGGGGTGTACATCATTATCAGATGACCACAACTCCATGGGTGAATGTACGTATCCCTAACTTTGGACAATGATGATAGGGCCATAACAACACATCACTGACAGCAGTGTCCCACTCCCAGGAGGATGGATGTCTTTCCCCCACTGCATGACACACCACATGTGGGTGTGAGGACAAATAACACATGCATACCCACCCCTGGCAGATGCAGCACAATACACACACTGAGATCATGCCACAAGACTGTATAGTTATGTCACTGCCTAATAAACTAAGATAGCCAAAGAGAACACACACTCTCACGCACATCCCAGGGCTGATAGGAATGTTCAGGTGCTTGGCTAGCCACCAAGATGTGGTCTGTCATAGAAGGAATAGAGTGGAGTTCCCACAGATACAATGGCCACAATTGTGAGTCAGGTGTTCAAATACCCCCCAGAGCAAGTACCATATGTGTACTAGGCTGGGATTACACACATGCATTGTGCGGAAAAGGGACAATTTATCCATGAAGGCATGGCAAAATACTCTATACACAAGTACAGTGAGTATCAAGGATGGCACAGACGATGCAGCCGGACACATTGCTGAGCAGGCATGGCCAGAGTTGAAGGGATCCATCACCAACAAAGGAAATGTAGACACAGGGCAACACAACAATTGTGCAACTCTCTGCAGGGGAGATGTCAGGTGCCACAGAGGAAGGAACACTCCTTGGGACAATGTCTCCAAACACAAAGAGCATACACGACAAATAATCTTTGCAGAGACCTTGTGATGGCACGCAGATACCAGGTTCCACCCCATGAGCAGCAGACTACAACATTTCCCTGAAACACAACACATGCCCACAACCCCAACTCCTGTAGCATCAGCATCAACATCAATACCTGAAATGCAAGACTTTTCAAACGAAAAAGAAAATGCTTTATTCAGCATGAAAATAATAATGTGTAAACGAGACTATTCACAAAGGCCAATGGCCAGTCCATATCATCAGTCCTTGGGGGGGGACACATGGCCATGCGTCTCCCCTAGCTTGCCTGCACATCACAAGACTGTGTCGTCGACTGGGGGGGGCATCATGTGGGGAAGGACCAGGCACCGCAGGGACAGGAGGGGGAAGGGTAGGTGTGGTGGGTGCAGGGACGGATGACTTCACCACAGGGGGTGGGGCAGCGCCAAAGGTGGAGGCGAACTCTGAGGAAATATGAATTTTGTGATCAGTTATGTCCCCTATCGTAGACCCCAACGGCTCCATGTGCATGCTATAAGTACATGTATGTTCCCTCCAGTTCCAGTTTTGAAGACGCAAATACATGTGCGTCCACCGTCAACATGTCCTCTTTCAGATCCGCCATGAATGGGTCAGATATTCCATTCCTAAGTATGAAAGGCCACCGACTTTATGTGGTTCACTTTCCACATTTTACAGATTCAGGCGAGTAGGCCCTGAATTCTGTCATCAAGCCTTTTCCTGCCTTCTGCCTCTGAAAGCTCCAGTCTGAGCCTGCATCTGTATCCATGAACTTTGTCCTACTCCCTGCGCGGCTAACGGTGCCTGATCCAGCCTGTTGCCTGCCAAAAACTGTATTTCACCTTCAAGATTATCTGCTCCGCTCCTCATCCGATGCATTCCTGTCTAGTAGTTTAGGTAAACATTCCTCCAGCTACCGTGCAAAGGGCCAGGCCTCGCTGTCCTCATGCAAGTAATTCATAGCCCCTGTTACCATGGAATATTCCTGCCCCCTCGCATCTCATGTAGACACTTAGACGCTTGTACACGCACTAACAGTCAGTATAGAATAGACTCCGTCCGAGAGACCTTTCCTTTTGGATAATACAGTTCTTTAAACATAAGATATTAGATACGATTTGGGATTAGGTTGACATGACCCCCCAGACTTCTGTCTCCACATGTAGAGCTAAATGTCAAGTCCCCTTCACCCTCTAGTTGCACGTCAATCACACGTCATGCGGCTGCGCGCGCATCTCTGCCAAATATTTCTGCTGACATTGCAGGATTCTCTTATGGATCCACCCACTTGTGACATCATGTATAATGACGTTTACTAAGTTACGCCTATATGTCCGCCTTTTTTAGTTACGTATGCACATTTTATCTGTATTATCAGCTGTTACGCCTCTTGCATCTGTCTTAATGTAATGCTTTCCATATAAATACCATTACCTGTCAATAATGTATTGCCCTTCCTTCCTGAACTTTCGTGGTGATGGAATTTGAAGCCTGCAATTCGAATTGTATTTCCTGTGTAAAGGAATAAAGCCTTTTAGAACCTCTAATACCACGGATTCTGCCTCTTATATTTACTGAGTTATTCTTACTAGACTTTACCGCATAAAAAATAGTACCGGTAATGAAATATTTACCACATAAATTGGCGCCCGAATAGGGACACTTTCTCATCTCACGCGCCGGAGGTGCGTTGCAGGCCCGGTCTCCTGCCACAGCTGAACGGACAAAAACGCGTACCTGCAGGATTTCCTGTATCTCCCTCCGGCCAAGCGGGGGCGACTGAGGCTGCGATCAACACCCAGACGAGGCGGTGAGAAGTGCGAAGTATCCCGACCAGAGCATACCTGAGAGAGCAAGATCCGAGGTATACAGAGGCCCACCAGGTTCCGAAGTTCCGAGTCCAGTCGAGTCGAGTCCAGTCCGGTCCAGTTTCAGTTCCGTTCCGAGGCCTTCCGTTCCGAGCTACCCGGTGAGTACCATTACCGGGGAGGCATTTAACGTGCACATAGTCTGTGCCGGTCAAGACGGGTTTGGGTACACAAATCCGGTCTGCACTGTTTCAGCAGTGTATCTGTACTGTTTAGCAGTATATCTAGTATGTCTTGCATATAAATAAGTATTATCTAGTGTCAGTGTAATGTCAATAACTAGTTTTCTATTAGTTATCATCGTTCGTTAAACTGTTAAGTGTTAAATGTTTTAATACGTCCTACATATTGTGGTGTGAATGGTTGTTCATTATTGTGTTTATTGTATAAAGTGTGTTCTAGTAATAAGGTCTAAAAATGCCGCTCTTTTCGAAATTAAGACAGATCAAAACTAGAAAAGGGGTACTCGAAGAAGCTGTTCCCATCCCACCTAGGGACACTCCAGGGTACTTTATGTATCATAAGCATGGCCTAGATGCCGTATTATTTCTTGATTTATGGGTGGACTACACCAAGGATTTGCCAGAAAATCAGAGATGGCCCGCAGCGGGGACCTGGGATGCAGATAGCATCATGAGAGTAGAAGAAGAATTATGGAAAAAGAAAGCCAGACAGTCACAGAAAGATGCCATTGAATTATGGCGTAAAGAATCATATAGACGTACAGAAAAAGCGCTCAGACAGGAAGAGAAAGGTAGAGAGAATTCAAATAAAACCCGAGAAAATCTATTAATTGAGGAAGGTACCCGAGTAAAATCAGAACAAGTAGATAGACAAAGAAACACTCTTATGAATGGTATGTATCCTCTTCTGGCCGAAGGGTTACCTAAGGCTACCCCGGAAATACCAAAAGACTTGACTCCTCCATTGCTCCCGATAAAAGCGCATCCCAAAACACATCCTAAAACAGCAAAGGACGTTTTCCTTTCCTCTTATTTAGATGACGTAGCTCCTGAGTATGCTAATACCATACCACACACACCGCTTGCCGATGGTGTTCAACATCAAGAGCATCCGTCTGTATCCCCGCAACCACAAACTCCTACACAAGTTCCAACAGGTCCGTCCGTTTCTACTGTTTTTCCCGCATCTACAATTTCTATCTTACGTCCAACGAATCCTTTCTTGCCCAGCACCTCAGATGGTGCTACAGGAGGTACGACAGACATGTTTGCCACACCGCCGCGAAATAAACAGACCCTTAGAGATTTAGCACTCCAACGTACACCCCAACTAGCGACATCCGACATGTTTAAAGAACAGCTTGTGGATTGTAGATACGACCCAGTGCCAGGTAAACAGGACAGATTGCTCATATCATCACTACGTATACGACGAGCTACATTGTATTTAATGACGATACCAGGAATGGTTGAACACCTAGACGATATATATCGCTTTGTCCAAACAGGGCGAGGTCCAGAGAGTATTAACGAAGCTATGGAATACCAGAAAGTGGATGTACAAAGACAACTACTCCGTTTTTTCATAAATTGCGTGATTAGGAACCAAGACAGGCCTGGGGCAGATCATGATACCATGCAAAAACTTGCCAAATGGGGTCAGAACATATCAGAAGAGAAACATGATAAACAGGCGTGTATAATCGCCATGTATCGAAAGATCCGCAAGGAAGTAGAACGAATACATAAAGAAAGACGAGAAGCAGACAGAATTGAATCAGAGGAAGAGGAGGAGCGAGAATCAGAACAATTAGAAACGATAGCTTACGTAGGTAGAGGAAGACCCCATAATAATACTAGAGGCTTTAATGACCCGATACGTCCGATACGTCCAGAATGTAATAGACATTTTCAAACCCCTATGTTAAATACAAGATCCCCTGAACACCTATTCCAAGTCGCTGATAAATTACTCCGAGATCGAAGGGGGTACCATATGCTCGATTCCATGGACGAACAAGAATTAGCCAGGTCAGCAGTACAATGGGCTGACAGTACCAGCGAATACAATGATGATGTACTAGCACACACGTTTCTGAATCTTGCCCCATACGAACAGCGTTTAGCTAGTATATACATGATTCAACACCTCCTTATATTATATAAAAGCCAACACTCCGATCCAGGACCCTTACCTGACATATTGACAGAACTACTCACGAATAAATGGAGAGGGTCAGGTACTGATTTAATTAAAGAAATTCTAGAATTTCGAAACCAGTATATAACTTTCGTATGCCCAGAACACGTTCCAGTTCCCATTATGGGAAGAAAAATGTATCACATAGATAGACAGAATCCGTTACGCGAAGTACACCCAATCAGAGGTGAAGGTAATAACTTTACACACGTGTTTGTGTACACGCCTATAACTAAAATCGAATTATTAGAAATGAAGAAAGTAGTACCCAGCCATGACAAGGATCCAGCAGGTTTTCACCGTGAGATAAAAGACATGTTACTCATGGGAGAGTATACCTACCCCGACATTATGAAAATAATATTAAAAGTCCTATTACCCGCCGGTGTTTACGAGAAACTCAAAGAAAAGGAATGGGAGGTGGGAGACCAAAAGATAGATTGGACAGCATTAGAAAACGAAGAAAGGGCCCGAGCTGCAGGAGCAGGGCTTAGGGAAAAGACTACAGCATTACCAGGATTACTAGTGCAGGTACAGCCACGTTTATTAACTACGAAAAAGGAAGACTGGGGTGCAATCTCAGCCTGTAAACAAAAGCAAGATGAAGACACTAGTGATTTCTATTCCCGATTTGAAAAATGTTTTGGTATAAATAGTGGCATAAAAGCAAGTAGCGAGTCATATCCACATCTGTTTGTGACAAAATTAGTTGAAAATTCCCTACCACAAGTCAAGAATAGAGTATTGAAATTCGAAAGTACCTGGCAAGGTAATACCCCGTCACAGATGTTACAGATGTTACAATATCACCACAATAGAATTAGAGAAGAACAAGAACACGAACAAAGACGTATGAAAGATACAAAAATGAAAATGCTTGTTGCTCAGTCAGTTCCAGCTGATGGTCATCAAAAGGGTGATTCAACAGGTCCGGTGAAAGGGACATGTAACTATTGTAAACAACAAGGTCATTATATACACGATTGTCCAGTCCTGAAACATAATATTGCCACAGGTAGAACCCAGGAAAGACCACGTCCACCTAGACAGGATCAGAATCAACAACAAATCACTCAGCATGCACAACCTAGGTCAGCTCCGCAACAACTAGCTCCGCAACAGGCAGCTCCACAACAGACCGTGGCACCACCACAAGCGCAGCCTATTGCTGCCACATAAGCAACAACACAACAGATGTATCAGTATGCACAAGCAGATTATCCCGATCATCAGCGATACACATGAAATAGCCTAGAGAGGGAAGTTGGCTTACCCCTTATTGAGGTTCCAGTAGATCAAGAGGGACCTTATGTACATAGTGAACTATTAGGGGAAGACAGAAAGTTTTTACTTGATACAGGGGCAAGCAGAACAACTATACGACGCAGTGAAGTTCCAGGGGCACCCCTCTCAGGCTCACAAAATATTTCCCTTGGATTCTCAGGAAAACCTATAATTAATGACGTAACACAACCTCTTCCACTTACGGTTGGTCCATTGACACGTACTACAGATTTATTGCTTACTAAATCATGTCCAGAAAACTTGTTAGGTATAAAAACATTGAAAGCTCTAGGAGCTATAATATGTTGTTCTCCGGAGGGAGTACGATTATTTTTACGTGACTTTAAAGGTCACTACGTGTCCAGAGACATGGATCACCGGCTGCAGAATTTACCTACACATTTATGGGCACAAGGCCCCACTGATGTTGGTTGCATGAACATTACACCATATCGTGTCACACTAAAAACAGGAGTAGTGCTACCACGAATGCGACAATACAAGTTACCACCAGATGCTGTTGTGGCTTTGCTGCAAATCATTGACGAGCTCATTGCACAAGGAGTGGTTGTCGAAACCGACTCCAATGTATGTAATTCCCCGATAATTCCGATTCTTAAAAGAACGGATCCAAAAGCACCACCAGTATATCGATTAGTTATTGATCTGCGCGAATTAAATAAATGTATTGTACCACAATACCCTGTGGTCCCAGATATCTCTTCATTACTAACAGCTATTGACTCAGAAGCAACGTTCTTCACTGTAATTGATCTCAAGAATGCTTTCTTTAGCGTCCCAATAGATCCGGAAAGTCAATATCTGTTCGGATTCAGTTTAAATGGACGAAGTTTTAAATTCACACGCGCACCTCAAGGATTTACAGAAAGCCCCAGCATCTATAGCCAAGCACTGAAACGAGAACTTGACAGTATCCACATGCCAGTTAACACTGCCTTGCTTCAATATGTCGATGATCTGCTGATCACCGCCCGAAGCGAACCTGAATGTGAAAAAGCGTCACTGACGGTTTTAAAATTTCTGGCCGACAAGGGGCACAAGGTGTCCCCTTCTAAGCTGCAATTCTGTGTCCAGCGAGTTGTTTACCTTGGGCACTCGCTGTCCAAGGAGGGAAGACAGCTTACACCTGATCGCATCCAGTTAATCGCTAACATGCCACCACCCAAGACACAAAAGGAGGTGCGGGCTTTTATAGGTCTCACTTCATACTGTAGGCAGTGGATCCCTCAATATGCATTTCTAGCAAAACCACTCATCCAGTTGACAACACAGGAGGCAGCCACATCGACTGTCCTCCCTTGGACTCAAGAACATACACACGCCTTTGAAAGCTTAAAGAAAGCTTTATGCCAAGCACCTGTTTTAGCAACACCATGTTACAGTAAACAGTTTACACTCTTTGTTACAGAACGCGACGGTACTGCCTTGTCAGTACTCACTCAGGAACAAGCAGGATCACACAAACCATGTGCTTATTTCTCTAGTACATTAGATCCAGTAGCTCAGGCTCTTCCTGCATGCCTGAAATCGGTGGCAGCAACAGCTTTAGCAATCAGACAAAGCGATGCCATAGTGTTAGGACACCAATTGACAGTACAAGTACCACACGCAGTAGAGGTTCTCTTGAACCGCACACAAACACAACACTTGACTATAGCGAGACTCACTGGTTATGAATTGACATTGTTTCAGCCACACATAGAAATCAGACGTTGTAATACGTTAAATCCTGCCACACTGTTACCAGTAGGCGGAACAGATCCCTTGGCACATGATTGTGTTGAAGTCATTACTATCACGACGAAACCCAGACAAGATTTGACAGACATCCCTTTATCAGATCCAGACCTGACATTGTATGTAGATGGTTCATGTATGAGAACAAGTACAGGAGAGTTAGTGGCTGCTTACGCAGTTACAACAGACACTGAAGTCATTGAAACAAATTGTATTAACACTTTGTCAGCTCAAGCAGCAGAGCTCATCGCTCTGACACAAGCCTGTATTCAAGCCAAAGATAAGAAAGTCAACATATACACAGATTCACGTTATGCATTCGGAGTCGTCCATGACTTCGGCGTACTGTGGCGAGAGAGAGGTTATTTAACTTCTCACGGTGCCCACATCCAACACGGACCCCTCATTCAAGCCCTATTAGACGCGATTCATCTACCTACTGCAATATCGATTATGAAATGCAAAGCCCATACAAAAGTTACCGATATCATTTCTCAGGGTAATGACCTAGCTGACAGAACAGCTAAACAGACTGCTCAGAATCAGACTCACACAACTGACACGACAAAGACAATAGTTCCGACACCAACACATTGCATGACAGTTAAGGATCCCGCCCTTGATGTAATTGACATACAGACACTTGCTACACCAGAAGAAATAAAGAAATGGACTGAATTAGGAGGGATCCAAACGGATCAAGGATGGATGACGAAGGAAAAATCTATATGGTTTCTTCCCGACTCCATGGTTCAAGTCATCATTAACACAATACATAGTCCAGCGCACCTAGGAGAAAAAGCTATGCTAGACAGCATTCAACACATCTGGTTCAACAAACATTTACGAGCCGCAGCTAAACAAAAAGTTCGTACCTGTATGATATGTTGTCAGTTTAATCCAGGTAAAAGCATCCCCGTAGAGCAGGGTGGATTTCAATCTCCCGATCATGCTTTTGAAGTCCTCCAGATGGATTATATCCAGATGGAACGATGTCGAGGATTCAAATACGTTCTCGTAGTTGTCTGTGCTCTTTCCCGTTGGACAGAAGCCTACCCGGTTTCAGATTACACTGCCCCGACTACTGCCAAACAGTTAGTTCGAGAATTCTTCCCACGGTACGGTTTACCACGTGTTGTCTACTCAGATAACGGCCAGCCATTCTCATCCGAACTAATGAAACACGTTTCCCTTTTGTTAGGCTACCAATGGAAATTCCACTGTGTCCGACATCCCGAGGCAGCAGGTCTCGTGGAACGCCATAATCAAACTCTGAAAATTAGATTGTCCAAAATATGTAGAGAAAAAGGTGTCGATTGGATAGTAGCCTTACCAGTTGCGCTCTTTTACATGAGAATGGTAGCACATTCTCGAACAGGGCTATCCCCGTACGAGGTGATCTTCGGTAGACCACCAAATATGTGGGGGACGCCTATACCTCGCAAAATCACTGATGTTGACTGTAATATGCTGACAGATTACCTGGCTTCCTTGATGTCTGCACTACAATCTTGTCGTTCACAGGTAGCTGCAGCTTTTCCCGATAATACTGAGGTGAAGCCCCATGACGTGGTTCCAGGCGACCTGGTTCTGGTCCGGAATTTCGACCGGAAGACCCAACTGGAGCCTAGGTGGAAATCGCCACAACTTGTTCTACTAACCACAAGGACAGCCGTGAAGATCGAGGGACGTAAAGGGTGGTTGCACTCGAGTCATATCAAGAAATTTTATGGACTACCGTCCAGTGTGAACTCTCAGCCCTGCATTCCCTCACAGACAGACTCAAAGCTTCCCTTGGTTGAACAGTTAAAAACGGAACTTTATAAACTGAAATTAAGGTCTAGCAAGTCAGACAATTTGATTGTTTAAGTCCTCCCCCAGGTGAATCGGTTGAATTTGTCTCTGACATGTATCCTCTAGACCGGAATAGAGAAAGAAATCAACAGATGCAGCTTAAAAAGCAAGCGTATTGTAAATCACTTCGTAGTCACTGCACAGTAACGTTATTAATTTTGTTTTTTCTAAGTCTTCTGATCATCATTTCTAGTATACTACTGCATATGTATTACCCTATTTCTAAGCGTGCTTACAATGTTACTGCAGAACATTCTTTTAGCGAATTACCTCCGCATGAGTTGTCCTATAGATTTGCGCTGCGCAACAACACATTCATTAGTATGTTACATCATTCCCATCAGACCAGCAATGCTACAAATTGTTGGATATGTGGCCGACTCCCTCCCTATCAGAACTATAAGGGAGTTTTGCCCCTCTTTCCATATCCGTTCACACACAATGGCTCCTGTGGAGCATGGTTTAGTTTGATTAATTCCCTAGATTCAAATTCCGCAGTTTATCAAGACAACTGGGTATGGGGAAACCTGAACCTAGTTTTGCTTAAAGTCTGCTACCCTAAAAAGGAGGGACTTCCCAAAAGAACAGGAACTGATCTAGAAAATGAAGTATATGGATTAGGTAATTTTACACTTAACCTCATGATCCTGAACGTTGAATCTGAAGCTACACCAATCTTGCCCGCCATGTCAGTATTCCCAGTAAAAGGGGAATTATGTGTAAGAAAGAATGGTTCCATACACATGGGCCATAGTAAATGCACCACTGTAATAAAATTCAGTGATCAAGGCAAGTCTACATTTAGAGCTTCCCGTCATTCCTACTTCATATGTGGCCAGACCGCATATATACGTCTACCTCTAGATTGGGATGGTACCTGTTACATAGCATTCCTTCTGCCACCTGTTTTCCTAGCCCCTCCTGATTATCATAGAAATACCCATTTAGTACACAATAGACAGCAGAGAGATCTCCCAATTGTCGATTACACTGAAACAGCATGGGAGCAATACACAGATTTCAATAAAGGTTTCTTTCCCTATATAGGTACAGTCACTAATAGTAAGCTGATACGTAGATTAACTAGAACCCTTGAAGCAGTAGTGAACGAGACTACTTCCGCCTTAGGCAATTTAACAGAAGAGCAGTCTGCTATGCGGATTGTTGTGCTTCAAAATCGTCTTGTCCTTGACGTCATCCTGGCCGATAGGGGCGGAGCTTGTAGGGTCATCGGATCAAGTTGCTGTGTTTTCATACCAGAAAATTCGCCGTCAGTATATAAAGCCATAACTCGCCTTCATAAGATTGTGAGTCAGATACACCAGAGTCCAGGCACCTGGACTTGGTCCGGTTGGTTTTGGAGCGTGTTGTCAGCCTGGGGATGGAGAATCCTATCCTTCCTAGGTATTGGCTTTCTCATACTATTCAGTTGCTGCTTATGTCTACAATGTGGGCCAGCGATTTGTGGTCTGTGTGCCACATCGTGTATCCCACATCCAAGTTTTCGTTCAAGATCCCGGAAGAAGAAAGAAGAACAAATGATGCTATATGAACAGATCGATGGATTGATGAAGATCGATATCTCCTGAGGGTCCGTAGGGGACAAGGAGGGAATGAGGAAATATGAATTTTGTGATCAGTTATGTCCCCTATCGTAGACCCCAACGGCTCCATGTGCATGCTATAAGTACATGTATGTTCCCTCCAGTTCCAGTTTTGAAGACGCAAATACATGTGCGTCCACCGTCAACATGTCCTCTTTCAGATCCGCCATGAATGGGTCAGATATTCCATTCCTAAGTATGAAAGGCCACCGACTTTATGTGGTTCACTTTCCACATTTTACAGATTCAGGCGAGTAGGCCCTGAATTCTGTCATCAAGCCTTTTCCTGCCTTCTGCCTCTGAAAGCTCCAGTCTGAGCCTGCATCTGTATCCATGAACTTTGTCCTACTCCCTGCGCGGCTAACGGTGCCTGATCCAGCCTGTTTCCTGCCAAAAACTGTATTTCACCTTCAAGATTATCTGCTCCGCTCCTCATCCGATGCATTCCTGTCTAGTAGTTTAGGTAAACATTCCTCCAGCTACCGTGCAAAGGGCCAGGCCTCGCTGTCCTCATGCAAGTAATTCATAGCCCCTGTTACCATGGAATATTCCTGCCCCCTCGCATCTCATGTAGACACTTAGACGCTTGTACACGCACTAACAGTCAGTATAGAATAGACTCCGTCCGAGAGACCTTTCCTTTTGGATAATACAGTTCTTTAAACATAAGATATTAGATACGATTTGGGATTAGGTTGACATGACCCCCCAGACTTCTGTCTCCACATGTAGAGCTAAATGTCAAGTCCCCTTCACCCTCTAGTTGCACGTCAATCACACGTCATGCGGCTGCGCGCGCATCTCTGCCAAATATTTCTGCTGACATTGCAGGATTCTCTTATGGATCCACCCACTTGTGACATCATGTATAATGACGTTTACTAAGTTACGCCTATATGTCCGCCTTTTTTAGTTACGTATGCACATTTTATCTGTATTATCAGCTGTTACGCCTCTTGCATCTGTCTTAATGTAATGCTTTCCATATAAATACCATTACCTGTCAATAATGTATTGCCCTTCCTTCCTGAACTTTCGTGGTGATGGAATTTGAAGCCTGCAATTCGAATTGTATTTCCTGTGTAAAGGAATAAAGCCTTTTAGAACCTCTAATACCACGGATTCTGCCTCTTATATTTACTGAGTTATTCTTACTAGACTTTACCGCATAAAAAATAGTACCGGTAATGAAATATTTACCACAACTCGGCGCTGCACACTTCTGCCAGTTCTTCAAGCGTCTCCCCTGCACCCAGAGAAACAACAGGTCCCAAGGAGGGGGAGGGGGGTCGGATGGATGGGTTGCAGCGCTACTGGGGGAGGTGGTGGACGGGCTGGGGGACTTAACTGCCCTACCGGTGGAGTGCCTTGACCGTTTGCGTCCAGGTGAAATAGTGGGGCTGAGGCCCAGCCCAGCAAAGTAGGCCTCCTTCTCCGAATCTGGGGCAGGGGAGCCAAGGGGAGTGACATCGGAGGGACTGGGGAGTGAGTCATGTGGATGAGGACTGTGGCTGCGTGCCTGCCTGTGTGTCCCAGACCCAGTGGGTGGGCCTGCTCCCCCCGAGTGTGCGTGTCAGGAGATGTGCGCTTGCCCTTACGTGGTGGTGCGCTGCTTCTGTCTGGTGGGATGCGTGTGTGTGGATGTCTTGGTGTGCTTGGGACAGGCATGGGTGTGGGACTTGTGGATGGGGCAGGGGTAGGGGGGGATGCAGCGCTGCAGGTGACTCGCTACTGCCGTCAGTGACGAGCCCAGGGACCTCAGCAACATCCGTTGGTCAGACATCGCTGATGACATGCCCTCCATGTATAACACCATCTGGGTCAGCTGTCTGGTGTGGCCATGGAGGACAGTCAGGATCGATGTCTGCCCAACTTGCAACTGCCGCTGAATGTCCACAGACTCGGCAGTGAGGGCAGCGGGGGGACAGGGGCAGGGGGTGCGGTGCCTGGCACGAAGGAGACACGGTGTGGCCTAGCACGGACAGAAGGGACCCGAGCAAGTGGGTGGGCGGTGATGTGAATGGAGGGGGTGGGGAGAGATGTACTGCTGCTTTCAGCTGTGGGAGCAGCCTCCGCCCCCTCTGGGAGCTCAGCCTCGGACCCGTCTGCCTCGTAGTCAGTGTTGGTACTGGGCAGGTCCTCCGCCTCACTCCCCTCGCCCTCCGTGCCACTAGATTCCACCGACTCCTCAGCAGTGGTGGCACCACTGCTCGATCCCTCCTCCACGTCCGTGCCGGTGTCTCCCTCGGTGTCCTCCGATGATGCTGTGGGCAAGGTGAAGAGACAGGAAAAAATCAATCACCTGTATACATCTGACACATGAGTCCAAACAAAATAGGCAACAGTGCATATCAGGAAAGGCATCATGAGTAACATCTAGGATACTCCCCACATATGTAAGCCCTCCACTCCCCAGTTGGTTGACACACCATGCCACTTGGAAACAATGAAAATTAGGACACAACAGCAAATAACTTGAAATCACAAGATCATGAGAAGCTAGTGTCTGGGATCAGTTGAGCACAGCAAGACTATGAAGGCATGCCACCTCTTGTTCACTGTGAAACAAACAGTATTGTCGCAACCAAGGCCAAAAACCACATGCCAATGCAGAAGGTGTCCCCACACTCAGAGACCTCTGAGTACTTTTGACACCCCAAAGAAATACAATGTGACTCCTGGAGAATCACAACCCTTTACACAATGGACATGTCTAGCATGTGTGAATGTGGCACTCTGTGAACACAACACACATGTGTCTGTATAGCAGAAGTCACACAAGGAGGTGCACACCAAACTACATGTACACAGTCATTGTCTGAGCTGCCGACTCATTCAAATGAGCCACTGTTAGGCAGAAATGGCATATCAGTAAGTACATATACATGGCACCAGGGTGGTCTGGATGACTTGACACTCGTAAGTTGGTATCAGCAACAACCAAGGACTAACCCAAATGCCAGCACACTGTGGGAACAGGTATATGTATGAACTCCAAACAAGTTTTGTTCAAACTGTGCCTTACTTTAAAATGTGCCAGCGTGTCCCTGGAAAGTGTAACGGGGGTGTCTTGTGCACTTCCTTGGGAGACATGTGTCATGCAGGCACATCATTGTCCTTCACAATCAAACAACAAGGTCAAGCATATGAAACATTGAGACATGTTGACAGGTGTAGTGAGTGCCAATGGACATTTTCTCTGAGTAACAACTTGAATAATATCATTTGTCACATGGCTATCCGTCACCTGATCACACAGTTGGCTACACATATGACCTACTGACTGTCATCTGGAGTGGCACACATGTCCACACCCAGGACAATGCATAAGCTAATGGGCCTGCAATTGTTTAGCAAAAAAGCCTAGCTGTACTGTGGGTTCCCCCTCATGGCAAGCCAGAATGTACCCACAGATGTCAGCACACAAAGTCACAACTGTGTAGCATCTGAACCACACACAGGTGGCAAAAATGTCCAAGCAGGATACATGATTGTCAAAAACTGACACAGGCAATGAAGCACGAACATTAAGCACTGGCCAACATCACGGGGGCACTGCACGA
Organism: Triturus cristatus; assembly: GCF_964204655.1. Lineage (NCBI taxonomy): Eukaryota > Metazoa > Chordata > Amphibia > Caudata > Salamandridae > Triturus > Triturus cristatus. The sequence continues at coordinate 453,532,295 of NC_140587.1, forward strand.
TGACTTTCTATACTGCGAATCATCACACACAAGTTAGAAATGGCAATGAAACATCAGGGTTGAACATGTATGCCCCTCCCGCACACACCCACCCATACCTGAGTCAATGTGACTGATACCGATCAAGAAGTGAAACCTCTTATTCAGGGTTACAATAACTGTGCTTGAAAACTAGCTTCATTAACACGACATCACCTTGTAGGGCTGCCAAAACATATTGGTCACAAACAAACATCAACAAATTGTTGTGAATAGCCACACAGGCACTGCCCAGTGTGAGTATGCACAAGCAAACTGGCGTATCCCTCTCCAGTGGGCAAATGTATCACACATGTGAAAACTACTACCTAGGCCAGGGAACAATGCCACAGAGGCAGAGCCATGATGAACCCACAGTGAATGTGCACAGTGTTGGAGACACACATGAGTAGGAGGGCAGGCTGTGTCAGGGGACTGTAGTGTGCACACTGCTCCATGGTCCTGGAATGAGCTGACTGTTACAGGAGCAACCGTCCCGGCACTATGCATATATCCGACTCATGCACATCATGTCTGAGGCAACAACATTGCTAATGCATGCAGCAAGTCTGTTCATTTGAGCCCTCACACTCCGATGTTGGGACTCAGCATCAGTGCCACCAATGATGCACCCCCAAATGACTGAACAGGATAGGGCACAGGCAGACCACCCCCACACATGATGCTGAAAGCAGTGTGCACCTTGATAAACTGGCAGCCTAGATGACCATGTGCAATAGTGATAACACACAGACCAGGTAACACATGTCAAGGAGGGGAAGGGAGGAAGAACAGCACAGGTTGACTTTGGGGTACAGGCTATGCACTGCACATATATAGCCTGGCAGTGTATCCAGGCGACTGAGCAGCTCCAAAAGCTGGCAACACACAACAAACAGACATGTACCTACCCCCTTCCTGCTGCTGTAACTCCTGTATCCGCCTAGCCAGGTCAGGGAAGACCACCGCCAGGACACGCCGCATCTGGTGGGTCAGGCGACGGTGCCCGCCATGCATGCGAGGAGGTGAGTCCTTCAGCATGACCCGGGCGATCCTCCGGGTCCAGCACCGGATGTCCTGCCATCTCTTCCTCACTTGTGGCAGGCGCCGACTGCGACCCTCCACCGATTGCACGGCCTTGACGGCATCCTTCCAGATCTTCCCCTTGTGGTAGGGGGATACCTGTGTGGATGACAAAGTGGGACAACATCACTACACCTGCACCATGTCACAGAGACACACATTTGAACATCTTAGATTTGTTGAACAGGGCATAGTATGCTGGCAAGTAATAGCACCTTAGTCATAGGGACTTTTTCCACTGGGGACGCACCAATGCACTACATGGCATAGTAAGTACACAGGTGGCATGAGGGGTGCGAAACAATCCCTGATCATGGCACACACTGTGCATCCCAAGCAACACAAGGCTGATGGACAGCACCGCAAAGCAGTCACATGCCCCAGGCCACTGATGAAACCTCAGCAGAGTACACAGATACACACAGGCACACATCAATCACCTGCCATTGGCAACAGCGGATGCAAACCTCACTCTGCACATGTGCCACTTGCCAGGGGGGGTCACAGGTGTGGGGCTAGCTCAGCAAGTCAGACACACAGCACGGCTTACTTCACACATCAGATGGATTGAGCAATTGCCTCCTCCATGCAGCTGTGGTGCAACACTCCACATAGACACTCACCCACATGACAAGAAACAATCACACACATCAATGTCCAGGGGGCGTACACATCATTTGGACACTCTCACCACTCTCACCACAGCTCCACTCAACTCTCACACACATCTGTGGGTGCAGTCACCTGTCACACCGGGGTGACCACTGAATCACCGCAGGACAATAGAACAAGAAGGCCCAAGAGGATTAGGCTGGCGGAATGTGCCATGCACTATGCAGTGAATGTCACAGTAAGCATAATGCAAGTGAGAAGTGCACACATGAACTACATCAAGCCCTGCATGAGAGATATAAGCCATCCCCCCCCTGGGACCCACTCCAACCAACATTGCATGTCTGTCACACCTGGCCACAATGCCAGAAGTGACAGACACAATAAAGGTGCACAGGCAAAGGTAGTGGAGTCAGCACTCACCTGCTCCCCTAGTCGAGCATACAGCATGGGGTACCGTGGGAGGATCACATCCAGCAGGGCCTCGTTCTCCTCCTGGGTGAAAGGCTGGGCCCTCTCCACAGTCCTTGACATGGTGCCAGAGGGAGACAATACAGCAGCAGTGGTATCGACTGACATGTTGTGCAGGCAAGTGCCCTCTCATGGGTTCTGCCTGCCTTATATCTGCCTTGCTGGCCTATTTCATTTACAGGAGTACAGAGTGATTGGTCAGACTCATTTGCATCCTACGTTTCCTCCAATCCCTTTAAACATACTCCAGTGACAGCCTTTGCATCTTTCGATTTTGCAGCATCATGTCAAGTCAACAACCACTTTGCAACAATGTATAATGTGGCCAACTGCTTTTTCCAGACCACATGATGTAAAATTTTGAACTTGAAACTCGGTATCCATGACAACCAGCATGCATTTAGGCCCTAATACTTGTCCCTCATGTGTCCCCATTGTAATTCCTAAATCCCCACACAGGTACTGCGCGTTTCACACGTACCCCTAGGGCATAATCACTACAGTGATACGGGCCGAACTCACGCGTGTACGGGCCGTACACGCGTGAGTACGTGCCTATCACTATAGTTGGGGGTACCGTAGGGCCTAGTGATACGGCACGTACTCACGCATGTACGGGCCGTACACGCATGAGTACGTGCCGTATCACTCGGACCTACAGTAACACAACTATAGTGATAGGCATGTACTCACGCGCGTACAGGCCGTACAAGAGTGAGTAGGTGCCTATCACTATAGTTGGGGGTACCGTAGGTCCGAGTGTTATGGCACGTACTCACGCATGTACGGGCCGTACACGCGTGAGTACGTGCCTATCACTATAGTTGGGGGTACCATAGGTCCGAGTGATACAGCACGTACTCACGCGTGTACGGGCCGTACACGCGTGAGTACGTGCCTATCGCTATAGTCATGTTACTGTAGGTCCGAGTGATACGGGACGTACTCACGCGTGTATGGGCCGTACACGCGTGAGTACGTGCCTATCACTATAGTTGGGGTACCGTAGGGCCTAGTGATACGGCACGTACTCACACGTGTATGGGCCATACACGTGTGAGTACGTGCCTATCAATATAGTTGGGGGTACCGTAGGTCCGAGTGATATGGCACGTACTCACGCGTGTATGGGCCGGACACGCGTGGGTACGTGCCTATCACTATAGTCGTGTTACTGTAGGTCCGAGTGATACAGCACGTACTCACACGTGTACGGGCCGTACACGCGTGAGTACGTGCCCATCACGATAGTTGGGGGTACCGTAGGGCCTAGTGATATGGCACGTACTCACGCGTGTACGGGCCGTACATGCGAGAGTACGTGCCGTATCACTCGGACCTACAGTAACACAACTATAGTGATAGGCACATACTCACGCGTGTACGGCAGGTACTCATGCGTGAGTACGGACCCTACACACACCCTCAGAGCGTGTGTACTGCGTTTCACAGCTTACACTGGTGATAGGAGGCACACACGAAAGGAATGGAGGTGTCAGACTCGCACAAGGCTGTACATCAAGTCATTGTCAGTGCAGTCCTTCATGTGCAGGGCCTAGGTGTGTCAGGCAGTGATGTGGCACATGTCTCCTCATGTTGTAGCACAATAGATGTGTGATGCGGCACTACGTGGCACACTTCCCCTTCACACTTTGCACATGTGTGCATGTACGAATCACGTGTCAAGCACTGCATCACTTGTATGGCACAGTCAGCAACACACACAACTGTCCCCCAGGTACACGGATAATTACACCTGACATGTGACTCCCAGCGTGCCACAATGTGACTATGTCATGTGTGTGTCATGTGTTCCCATGAGCTTTCCGTTGGTGTTCCGCCAACTCCATCTGCTGTTGCAGCATCCAACATGTGTCTGTGTGCATATGTGCATGACACACATATACGGATACCATGCCACATGTGGACTCACACGTTACATGTGTCATGATGGTTCGAAGATGACTTCCTGACATGAGGCAATATCTGCGTTCTCTCAATGTCTGTCATCAGTTTTTGACATGGACCCCTTCATGGAAATGTGTGTTATCTGTCCTTTTCCAGATGACATGTGACCTGTGCGTCTAGACTCCCGCCAGCTGTCTTTATGTGATGACATCCTTCAAATGCTGATATGTGGATGTCTGTCACTGATGTAATGTGTCTGGCTTGTCACTTACACTGGCCCACAGCTATTTTAATGGCATGTCACGTCAACATTGCCATGCAAATATTGTGGCTGGCTTTTGGTAGGAGTATCACCTGGCTGGCCCACGTGTCCTGCATGTATTGCACAGCACAGACTCTGTATGAAGCAGATGTGTATTAGCTGTTGAACATGTGCTTACCTCAGTGACATTGGTGTGGTAATGAACTCACTCTTCGTTATTCCTTCTAAATTTCTGCAGGGCAACGCCTCTCCCCAGACGAATGCCAGACCTGGATGCCATGCGTGAACATGACTGCATACGCAGATACCGCTTCTCGCAAGAGTTGATAGAGGACTTGACCCGCTGGCTTGCACCACACCTCCAACCACAACACAGGTATCCTACAGCTCTGACCCCCAAGATGAAGGTGATGGCAGCCCTACATTTTTTTGCCACCGCCACGTTTCAATTGACCATAGCTGATGTCGGTGGCATGTCCCAGACAATGTTTAGCCGTGTCCTGCATGATGTTATAGAAGCCATGTTGGTGCACCTGGATGAATTTATCCATTTTCCCACTCGTGAGCAGTTGACAGGTGTCAAGGGTGAGTTCTATGCCCTGGGAGGGATGCCTCATGTAATTGGGGCCATTGATGGGACACATGTGGCTTTGGTACCACCACAGGCACAGGAGGTGGCCTATAGAAACAGAAAACATTACCACTCCATTAATGCCCTTGTGGTGTGTCTTGCTAACATGCTGATTTCCCATGTCTGTGCATGTTTTCCAGGGTCCGCACACGATGCATACATCATGAGGTGTAGCAGGGTGCCAGAAATGATGCTGCAGCTGCACATGGAACGAGCATGTCTTGTTGGTGGGTATACTCTGTTAGTCCTGTGTTCAGCGCTATCTTTGTATCTTACGGCATCTCCTGACCCACTTCTTCACATGATGTTTCCATGTAGAGGACTCTGGCTATCCCAACATGCCATGGCTGATGACGCCTCTCCGCAACCCCAGAACAGCCGCAGAACACCGGTACAACGACACCCATGGGCAGAGGAGGCGCGTGATTGAGAGGACGTTTGGACTCCTGAAGAGCAGATTCCAGTGCCTCCACAAGACCGGCGGCGCCCTCCCATATGCCCCGGTGAAGGTCTGCAAAATCTTCATTGTGTGCTGCATGCTGCACAACATGGCAGTGGAGAAGGCCGTGCCACTCATCCTTGATCCGGATGAGCAGGATCATCCACCCGTGGAGGATGAAGGGCTCGGGCACGGGGCAAGTGAGGATGAGGATGAGGTCATCCGGAGTCAGCTTATCCGCAACATCTTCTCATGATGGTGAGTTCCTGTGTCTGAGTGTGCACGCTATGAGCCTTGTGTGGCATGTGTTGCAATGTGTGTGTCGAGCTGACTGTGTGCTAAGTGACTTGGAGGTGTGTTCTGATGTGTCATTCAAGTGATGATGTTATTCCACACATATTAGCTGGGACACTAAATGTATTAAGGGCATGGTGACAACATCATTCCTGTAGAGTACATGTACATGTCTGAGGATTACTAGCTCTTCGCTGACTTGTTGTGTGTCTGGCCTCCACAGGTTCTTGCGGCTGTCGTCTGCTCATGTCATCATTGCCCTCCTGCTATTCCTCATGAGTATTGCAACGTGTGCTGGATCAGAGTTACATGCACAGACATGGTGAAAAGTCATTTGGGGTAAGGAGTGCAGCAAGGCATTTTGTGGGTGGTACGTGTTTGCGATATGTGGGGACTGCTCCTGTGCATGTTGTGTTACCATGCATACATGTCGACTCACCATGGGCCACATGACGTGTTGCATGACTCCCATGAATTGATAGTCACCCTTCCTGACAGTCATCTGTAACGGTTTGTGGATTCTGATGAAGGCATCAATGTGTGTATAACGTCCCTCAGGAACATACGGGATGCTAATGGTGGACATAGTGTGGGACATCCCCATATGAGGCTCAATGGGGAATTGTAGACTCTCCGTGTGCAGCAAGGGGTGTTAGGCTCAACCCCTTCACTTGTGTGCCAGCTCAGTAGGATTTACACATCTGTGTGTTGAAGGGGGTGTCCAGTGTAGGTCACACATGGTCAGCCAAATGACCTGTGAGTCTGTTCCAATTGATGCATTTCCCTTAGTGTGAGGCTGAGTAATAAAGGTGTTCGTCACACTCCAAGGTGCCTCATCTCTGTCAATGCAGGTCTCTTGCCACTTTGCATGCAGCATATCTGGCATAGTTGTGGAAGATTATGCATAGGAGTCCATGTGTAGTTTAGCAACATGCATGCAGTTGCTCATGGATTAGGCTCCCTATTGGGCATGAAGTACATGGTCGTGTATGTTTTTTGGCATGTTGGTCCACACAATGGGCCATCAACAGCTGCAGAGGATGTGTCTCCTGTGCGCAGGTCGGCCTTCAGTTTCCTGATCCGGTGTCATGCTTCTTTGGTGATTGTGCATGCATTGTCTCTGGGTGTGCCATGTGACACTGGACACTCCTTACTTTACACACGCACCTGTTGCAGTTGTCCTTCTGACATCCTAGTCTATGTGTGCAAATTCTGTCATTTTGCAAGGAGATGCCGCCTGCTGCTGCGGCCCCTGCAGCAAGGGCCCACAGAGTATCCAGATTTGGCAAACACACGCCTCCAAGATGCTCCTCACTTCCTCCCTCCACCCATTCATTTGGCTGTCCTCAGCTTGTCTATGCCACTGTTGCCGCCACGCGGTGCCAAAGGCTGGACCATCAGCACATGCAAGGTGCACATTGCACCACCATCCTGTCCTTGCATAACCCACATCACACTACAGTCTGATGTATCAGCCACACTCCGAGCTATGTCCATCCGCACATCTAACGCCTGCTGTCAGACATACCCTGGGCAGACACACGACACCTTTTCATGCTGAGTGTGCAACTCCAACTGCCTACACTGCACTGCCACGCCTTCCAGGCCCTGTCACACAAACCAGGTCACATCCCTAATACTCCCCACAGGCTCTGTAGCCCAGCAAGGGCATGGGAGTGGGACTCAAGGCTTCAGCATGTAGTATGGTGTCATCGTCTGGGACATGGCACAGGTATCATCTCTCAGCATGTCAATCTACAGAGTGTCTAGGACCCCCCTCTCCACCATCACATGCGCACAGCACCTCATCATCAGCTCGTATGCCATTGACAGCCAGGTGCTCCTCACCCTCAACAAAGACACAGACATTGGCAGTTCAATCATTAAAGTATGCATGAGGTCCATTGATGAATGGCTGAACACAAGCCACCTGAGGCTGGACTTGTACAGGACTGAGGTGATCATCTGAGGATTGTCACCTTCCAGCTGGGTCAAGTGCCTGTGTCCCACCCGCAAGAGCCCTGCACAAGCACCCAGTGGCCACACACACAAGATGGTGTGCATCATGTTTGGCTCGCTCACATATGCCATGCTAGTCCACACCATCTGTACCTCATGCTGCAACGCCCTCTGCATTATGCACATGATCCACAGATAGATCCACTCCAAGAAAAGACAGACCATCCCCCAGGTCCATGACAACATCCATGTCAAATACTGCCCTGCCCTCTACGGAGCAAGTACATCCAAACTCCCAGGAAACTGGTCCACTTCCAGGGTGCATCTGCACACCTCAGATTCAATACCCTGCGCCCCAGCCACCTCACCGTCCACCATAGATAGCTGCAATGGATCACTGTCTGCTGCAGGATGACCTCCACACTCCCCACCCACACTCAGGAGGCAGTCCACAACCCCGACCCCAACCAACCTTGTACGTCTGTCATCCTAGATCCCGTTGGGCCATCTCCGTGCATCCAACCTTGCCCTGGCCACCGTTCTTCACATCCACTGTACTCCATCATACAGGACATTGTTCTCCCACCTGGCTACACATACCTGGGACTCCCTCCCCGGGAACCTCCACATGAGCCATGACCTCTACGCCTTGATGATAATCTCCCAAATAGGTCTCTCCGCACAGTTTAGCAAGCACCCCCTCAGCAGCCAGAGGCCATCACAGGTGAGTGTTGTGCTCCATGCCTACATTGAATGATACCTTGTGACCCATGTGTGTCCTGTACCAGACTGTGATCCCAGGGGATGGATGGCTGGAGTTAGTGCAACACTCAGGCATAGTTGGACATTTCCACACACATATGTCGTTGAATAATGCAAAATGACAGGAATGTCTCATGTCCAAAGTGATATATTTATTTGCGGTGGGGTAAGTGGTTTGGTAGATGGAATTAGGTGCTCTACCGGGGGAATAGAATCCAAAGTACACAGGGGGAGATGGTATCCTTGGCATTGGAAGTCATCAGAGTCCAGGGCACAGTGTTGGTCATCATTGGTCAGACTGTGACCAGCAAGTCCATGTGGCAGAGAATGTCATTGGATGAGGTGCTGCTGTTGCGCCAGAGGGCCAGGTGCCAGGCCAGATGACCTGGGAGATGTGGATGGTCCGCTGATTCTCACGGTCTTTTCCGTGGACGACCCACCTTCCTCCGGGGACCCTCAGATGCAGGCCTTGACGATGCTGGGGACGCTCCATCAGACGAATCCTCCTCCTCCTCCTCCCTCCCTGTGTCTGGTGCTGGTCTATGCCTGGTGGCACAGGGAGGGTTGCCCATGCTTTGGGCGATCTGACGGAGTGATTGGCTCATGTCCCTGTGCACCGCCAGGAGCTCAGCCAGTCTTGCCTCCATCCATCCTTGGTGTTGTTGATGACTGGCATGATGCTCGACCTGCAGGTTCTTAATCTCATCGAGGGTCCCCTGCATTTTGGAGAGTCTGGACACGACCTGGTTGATGCCTCTGGTGTCACGCCGGTATGAGTCCAGGATGTTGCGTATGTGTGACATACCGGTGTCCTGGGCTGGCTGGTCAGGTTCGCGCCTCCGCTTGCCTCCACTCCCACCACCCCTGCCCTCTTGAGCCTGGCCTGCCCTTGTGGGCACATCGGGTCTACGGGACCCCTGAGGGATGGCATTTGCAGGGATGCCTGCCTCCTCCTGGGTGCCTGGAGAACCTTGTCCCTCCTGGTCAGACTGGCTCTGTTGTTCAGTGAGAGCAGGGATCCTGGGTGTGTCCTGGGATGTGGCAGGAATGGAGGTGGTGGTTGGCACAGATGTACCTGACGCAGGTGCTGCAGGGGCTTGGGCACCAGAGGGTCCAGGTTGGTCGGGTCATCCACGGAGTGGTGAGAGTCATCGCTGCCGGTGGGATCATCTTTGTTATCGTGCTAAACAGTTCTTTAGCTGAATTTTCTGCTAGGAGAACTTTTTCAGTGAAGTACTTTGTTTTCTCTCTTTGTATAAGGGTTTTGTATTTAGCAATGGCTTTTTTGTAAGTCTCTCCATCTAGAGGATCATACTTTGATCTCCATGATCGCTCTAGTTTCCTTGCTTTTTTTTCTGAACCCTCAGGCACTCAGAGAACCATGGTTCAGACTGTGTACTGCAATGGTTTTTCTGCACTTTTTGCAGATGCTAAGTTATCCATGGCCTTTTTTGCCCAAGTAGTGTATCTTTCTGTGGCTGTTTCAACATCATCAGCTACATTTAGGGCCTGATTCTGATGCAGTTAGGAAAGCATTCCCAACCAGGGCCTGATTCTGATGCGGTTAGGAAGGCCTCCTAACGGCATTTGCTCCTTCCAAATCGGATCGGGAACGTGTTTTCCCGACCGAGGGCCCAATTATGATGCGGTTAGGAACATATGCTCCCATTGAAGTCAATGGGAGTCCAACCAAATCGTATCTGGAAGCATCCGGATGCATTGTACTCCGCCGGCCGGACTCTCCTGATCCGAGTGGGTCGGAAACTATTTCCCAACCGATTCGGTCGGGAAGCTTTTCCAACCCGCATCAGAATCGGGCCCTTAGTGTGGGAAGCGTGTCTAGCAGGGTCTTTTCAAGCTCGTCTGTGTTTATTTTGCCCCATGCTCTGAATTTTTGGGTCCTTGAGGATGTTAACATTGCTGCTTTTGTGGTGGTGGGCTGATGGAAAAAAACACAGCCTTATGGTCTGACCATGGAAGGGAAAGAGTATTTGTTACTACCAGGTATGAATTGTTTGTGAAAATCCCATCCAGTGTGTGACCCACTGTGTGAGTGGGGCCCTCAATTCTCTGGTCCAGTCCCGGAGTCTCTATGAGGTCTAGCAGTTGGATGGTATCATTGACCTTTCTGTTTTCTAGCTGGAAATTAAAGTCACCCAGTAGCAGGTAATCTGAGTTAGTAACACTGTGCTCTATCAGGGTGCTTGTGTTGGAAAGAAATATCTTCCTTGACCCGGTCGGGGGGGGGATACAATAATGTTCCATTTAATGAACAGTTTTTGGTTACTTTCATTGGAAAGGAGATGTTTTTGCAATTTGCGACATTTGTGCCTGGAGTGTACTTTATAGTCATTGAATCTCTAATGATAATGGCTAATCCCCCACCTCATTTTAAATTCTTGTCAGAGTGCACCAATTTGTAACCTGAGGGTATGGCTTCAATCAGGTCTGGGCCTGAAGCTTCATCCGCCCATGTTTCTGTAATAAATATTTTGTCTGTCTTATGAGTGTCAGCATGGAGCGAGAGTTCGTGTCTATGCTAGACTAGGGACCTTGCGTTATTAAGGAACATTTAAAAAGCTTGCCTTTCTGTGTGCCATCTTTTGCCATTATTATTATTATTATTATGGAATTTTGTAAAGCGCATGGTTACGCACCCCGGCGTGTCCTCGCGCTGAGAGGAGAGAAGAGGCGAGTCAAGCAAGAGGTCATATCAGTGCTGTGCGGAACAAGTGAGTTTTTAGTGCTTTACGAAATCTGGTCTCTGAGGATTCAAGGCGCAGCTCCATCGGGAGTAGGTTCCATTTTTTTGCAGCCAGAAATCTGAAAGATCTCCCTCCCATTCTAGCTTTTCGAACATTGGGGATGGCGACCAGCCCAGTGCCCGAGGATCTGAGCGACCGCTCAGGTCTGTAGGGAGTAATAAGATTACAGAGAGGAGTGGGCGCCTTACACATAATGATGCGATGGCACAAGCACAGTGCCTTGAAGATAATCCGCTCCCTGACGGGCAGCCAGTGGAGGGACTTTAAGGCAGCTTTAGATGACGTTCTTCTAGGAAGCCTCAATACCAATCGGGCAGTTGCGTTCTGAAGAACCTGGAGACGGTTAAGGCATTTTGTTGTCACGCCCAGATACAGAAGATTTGAATAATCGAGTCTGGATGTGACCAAGGCATGAACAAGGGTCTGCCTAGCACTAACTGGAAGTAAGTCAAGAGTCTTCCTAAGACTTTTAAGCATGCCAAAGCAGATTCCGACCACCCGATTAATCTGGGCCGTGAAAGAAAGTTTGATGTCAAACACTACTCCCAGATTTTTTGCCTGCTGACAAGGTATAGGGGTGAGTCCTAGGCAGTCCGGCCACCATAACGATGACCATACATTCGGTGCACCTCCCACCACGAGCACTTCAGTTTTTGACCCATTCAACTTCAGGCAGTTGTTAGACATCCAGGATGCAAGCTCCTGCATGCAGGCACTGAAGCTGGATGCTGCAGCGTCAGGAGCTCGTGACAGCGAGATGACCAGCTGTGTGTCATCGGCGTATGACACTAGTTGGAGGTCGTGGCTTTCCACAATGGTGGCAACAGGGAAGACATAAAGGTTAAACAGGGTGGGGCTCAGGGCCGAGCCCTGAGGAACCCCTTGGTTAAGAGAGAACATACGGGAGTAATGTTCTCCCTGTCTAACCTGAAAGCTCCTGTCAGTAAGAAAAGATTGAATCCACCTAAGTGCTGAACCAGTGACACCTCCTTTGTTAAGACACTGTAGCAAGGTGAGATGTGCTACAGTGTCGAAGGCCACGCTAAGGTCAAGTAATATAAGGGCCATAGTGTGCCCCTCATCAGCCCCTTTCCTAATGGTCTCAGTGGCCAAGAGTAGTGCAGACTCAGTAGAGTGTTGGGCCCGAAAACCAAACTGAGTAGTATGAAGCAGGTTGGCTTTCTCCACATAAGCCATAAGTTGGAGATTGGCCACCTTTTCTGCCACTTTAGCCATATAGGGTAGGAGTGAGATGGGTCGGAGATTATCCAGCCTGTCCCAGCTAAGGTTGGGTTTCTTTTGGATCGGAAGTACCACAGCCTGTTTCCAGCTTTGAGGTACACTGCCGGAACTAAAAAAGAGGTCCAAAACCTCTCTGATGTAGGGTTCAAGGGTCTCAATACTCTCTGCCAAAAGCCATGTGTTCCCTGTTCTTAAATTGCTGGATTGGTAGCTCCGTGAGGAATAGCTTGCAATTGGGGCAAGTGGTTGTGTTTAGGTCGTAGTCCGGTTCTAATATAGAGGAGTTTGGGTGCTTACCTACTACTCCCAGGGCTTGGAGCTCTCCACTCGTGTAATATATTGAGTGCCTCCATCTTGGGGTAATTTGGGAAGGGGTTCTGGCCCTCGGCGTGATCTGGGCGCAGACGGGCGCAGACTCAAAAGTAGTCTCCCTCTCCCACCACTAGAGCACTGACTGCAATGGGGGACCTGCTCTGACTTATGGGTACTGCCACTCCCACATGTAAATAGTCAAAGTGCAATGTGTAATGTGCAATTCAATCAGATTCAATCCAGGTAAAAATTATAAAAGCTTTAAAAACTGAGCAGCAATTTTAAAATGCTGTAATCGTGATCAGAGCACATGATCACAAGCAGGCTTACAGTCTCGCTGGAGATGGGGCCGATGACAGCACTGCGCGGACGTGACAGGCTGCCCATAAGTAGCCCTCCCTCTCCCACCACTAACACAATGACTGCAATGGCGGACCCGCTCTGACTTATGGGTACCGTCACCGCCACATGTAAATAGTCAAAGTGCAATGTGCAATATGTAATTCAATCACATTCAATCCAGGCAAACATTATACAAGGTTTAAAAACTGAACAATTTTAAAACGCTGTAATTGCGATCAAAACACACGATCAGGAGCAGGCTTACAGTCTCCCTTTAGCTAGGACCGAGACACCACACAAAACTCACAACTTGCACTTAAACTTGACTAAAACAAAAAAATGTACACACTAATAATATAAATATTTATCAAAAAACCAATCATTAATTAAATATTAATTTTAATTGATTTGTTTTCGACAGTATAACCCCACAAAACACACTCATAAAATTTCCAGAAAATCATTTACACAATTAACATAATAAATTATCAAATTAAAAATTAATATTACTTAAAAAAATAAATATTTACTAAACATTAATTTACTCCCCATCCCAACCCCTACAAAACCTACAACACACAGCTAAAAAAAAACAAAATTGCACTATTAACATATTTAATTATGAATTAAATATATTTTATTTATTAAAAACGAAATGTAAATTAATTACAGTTAATGAACTTACCACCCTTTACCTCTATAAACTACACAACCCCCACCTCAAATTAAACTAAAAACAAATTAATACCACAGTTAAAATAATTAATTTACAAATAAATAATTAAGAGTATTTAGCATGTCATTATTAATTAATTAAAACCAAACTAGTTCCCATCTTTTACCCCTGTAAACCCCTCAACCCCCACCTAAAATTAAACTAAAAAAACTAAAAAACAGTTAAAAGAATTATTTTACGATTAAATAACTAATAGTATTCAACAACTAATTATAAATTAATTAAAATGTATTTACTGCCCACCCTTTACCAGTTGTAAATCCAAACCTCGCACCAAAAAAATGTAATTAAACAATTAACATTAATTAATTAAATTTAATTACCAACTAATTATTAATTAATGAAAAATAAATGACTTCCAACCTTTTACCCCTTTAAGCTCCACAACCCACACTTTACAAAAAAGAAATTTTAACACAATTAACACTATTAAATATGAATATTATTAAATAAAAGAAATAATCATTAATTTATTATAATTAAATAACTTACCACCCTATTCCCCTAAAAACTCACAACCCGCTTCAGAACTAAAAAACATAAAGTATAATTAAATAAAATTGAATGACTACAAAATATATTAAACACAATTATTAAAAAACATAAACAATATTTATACAAAAAAATTACATCACATACATTTAAAATATATACTAAAATACATACCACTAATTAAAAAAATATATTTTACAAAACTATATTTTTGCAAACGATATTAATGACTTCTATATTTTAAAAATCGATATGAATTAACTTAAAATTGATATTCTTATCCACAATGGTCTTGCTCATGATATTTCTGTTACTATGTTTCCAACTCAATAAGGTGCCGATTTCGATCCGGTAAAAATAATTTGCGTACGACCCGTATCCGGATTTTATTACGTACGTACAAACTGGCAAGTACGATTCGTCCGTGACAAATAACCACGAATAGCGTCGGGAAAAGTCTACGAGAGTGCGTCGGAAAGTGTCCACAACCGAATATCATCGGGAAAAGTGTACGAAAGTGATCCGGACAGTCTCACGTACAAATCGTAAAACACAAGTCCGAGCGCGCAAGTATGATCCCGATCGTCCGTCCGAATACACAATCGCACGTAAAAACGCCCGTACGGAGCCAACGCAGTAGCACACATGTAGACAGGTAAACTCATGCCAGTGTACGAGCCGTACAGACCCCCACCCCCAAATATGCCAGCACAGTACACCACCCTGTCCGCACTGCACCCCAGCCCCGCAACTGTATGCGCCGTACCCCCCCATGTATGCGCAGCACCCCCTCATGTACGTGCCATACCACCGCATGTACGTACCGTCCCCCAGGGCCGCACGTGTACGCACCGTACCCCCACCGCATGTACGCACTGTACCCCCAACCCCCCACAGCATGTACGCACCGAATCCCCACCGCATGTACGCACTGTACCACCAGCACCCCCAATGCATGTACGCACCGTACCCCCACCGCATGTACACGCCGCACACCAACACCGTACCCCAGCACCCTCACCCAGCATCACGTATGTACGGATCGTACCTACGCGAAAAAGACTCATACAGAACCAGGACACTGTAAAACAGCACAAGGAGGGCCAAATTGACTCGCACAACAACACAAAACACGTCTACATGACAAAATACATCTCAATGACTGACCTGCCACATCCCAACAGGCCAACAGAGGCCCCAAACACCACCACCTCTTATAACACACCCACCAAAATTCAAACACAGCCACACCCAAAAATTGACCAATAAAAAGGGCCCACACACACAAACCATGAGCCTTTGCAACAGACCTACTGCTGACAGAGCCCACACACAAACAACCCCACATTACTCATACCTTCGCTACACCTTCACTCACACACCTTCACACAACCTCCTCCACAAACATCCCCCTCTTCACATTCACACACACACACTCACATTCACACCCACACACCCACAACCATCCACACCCACACCCACACCCCACACCATGCCCACAGACAACAATCCAAAGTTCACAACGGCGGAGCTGGACCTCCTTGTCAACGAAGTCTTCAGAGTCGAGCCACAGCTATTTGGAACATTGGTCAGACAGACCAGCATAGCTGAAAAATCTGCCATGTGGCAGAGGATTGTCGACAAGGTGAATGCTGTTGCGCCCATCCGAAGGACCAGGCATGAATGCCAAGCCAGGTGGTATGATCTGCGCAGGGCGGTCAAGAGGAAAATGAATGAAGAATATGCCCAGACCAACATCACTGGAGGTGGGCCGCCCTGCAGACCCGTACAAGACCATCCCTGGGAGGAGAAGGTGATGGCCATGCTACCGCCGGTGGGAGTACACAGAGTCGAAGGAGTCGCAGAGCCTGGTGAGTACACAAACAACTCACATAACATGGGGGGAATGGCATCCCCACCCCAACTACAACAAATGCACGCACCTACCCCCAAGCACTCACCGCACACAAACACACTCAAAAACCACGCCCATGCCACTAACGTCACCATGTACCCTTCACAAATCAAGGCAAGGCCATGTCCAAGGCTACAACAACCACAAACACAAGACTGGATGTCCGGGAGGCTGGGAGGGTGGGCCCCACACAACACATTGTGAAAATGATACGCAGACAACAATGCCCTCAGCCCATATGGCATAGGTACATACCCATGCACAATGCACAGGGACTGGCGAAGTACTGACAAGGTAGCTGACACTGGGCCCTGCTGTATGCAGCACAAGGCCCTCCTGGGACCACTGTACACTCAAACAACAACTCCACTAGCTCACATACCCAGCACAGAAACTCACACACACTGTCATGCCAGCATGCACCATGAGGGGACACACACATCACCTGGGAGACCCAATGACAACTCACACTACACACAACAGCAAGCCCGGTCACACCCCCCCTCCCCTAACACAAGCACACACCCCCGGGGCAGGCAACGGATTCACACACTCCCACAATGGACATGTTACACAACAAGACCAATCCAGAGCCAAGTAAGCATCAGAGTCAACTATCTACAGGTCACACACTCAGGAGAACATCCCAATCTGTCCCCCGCAACATACCCATCCCCAAGTGGACACTGAGAGGAATGCTAGGGACATCCAACTACCTGGAGTACCTGTGTCAACTTGAATATGTATGAAACATGGATGTGGCATGAAACAGCATTAACATTGTCTCCCTCTCACACACAGGGCAACGTCGATGATCTCCCCCCAACACTGGGGGGGAAGAATCACAGTCCCAGGCTCTGCGTGAAGACGATCACACCGGCAGCGATGACTCACCACTCCGTGGATGACCCCGACCAACCTGGACCCTCTGGTGCCCAAGCCCCTGCAGCACCTGCGTCAGGTACATCTGTGCCAACCCCCACCCCCATTCCTGCCACATCCCAGGAGATACCCAGGAGCCCTGCTCGCACTGAACAACACAGCCAGTCTGACCAGGAGGGACAAGGTTCTGCGGGCTCCCAGGAGGAGGTAGACAACCCTGCAAATGCCATCCCTCAGGGGTCCCGTAGACCCGATGTGCCCACAACGGCAGGCCAGGCTCATGTGGGCAGGGGTGGTGGGAGTGGAGGCAGGCTGAGGCGCGAACCTGACCAGCCAGCTCAGGACCCCGGTATGTCACACATACGCAACATCCTGGACTCATACCGGCGTGACACCAGAGGAATCGACCAGGTCGTGTCCAGACTTTCCAGGATACAGGGGACCCTCGATGACATTAAGAACCTGCAGGTCGAGCATCATGCCAGTCATCAACAACACAAAGGACGGATGGAGGCAAGACTGGCTGAGCTCCTGGCGGTGCACAGGGACGTGAACCAATCACTCCGTCAGATCGCCCAAAGCCTGGCAAACCCTCCCTGTACCACCAGGCATAGACCAGCACCAGACACAGGGAGGGAGGAGGAGGAGGAGGATTCATCTGATGGAGCGTCCCTAGCATCGTCAAGGCCTGCATCTGAGGGTCCCCAGAGGAAGGTGGGTCGTCCACGGAAAAGACCGTGAGAGTCAGCGGACCATCCACATCTCCCAGGTCACCTGGCCTGGCACCTGGCCCTCTGGCACAACAGCCCCACCTCATCCAATGACATTCTCTGCCACATGGACTTGCTGGTCACAGTCTGGCCAATGATGACCAACACTCTGGTGTGGACTCTGATGACTCCAACTGACAAGGATGCCATCTCCCCCTGTGAACTTTGGATTCTATTCCCCCGGTAGAGCACCTTAGCACATCTACCATAAGACTCACTCCACCAAAAATACAATCTTATTGTTCTGCACATGAGATGTTGCTGTCATTTTGCATTATTCAATGACATATGTGTGTGGAAATGTCTAACTATGCCTGAGTGGTGAACTAACTCCAGCCATCCATACCCTGGGATCAGAGTCTGGTACAGTACACACATGGGTCGCAAGGTATGATTCAATGTAGGCATGGAGCACAACACTCACCTGTGATGGCCTCTGGCTGCTGAGGGGGGGCTTGCTAAACTGTGCATAGAGACCTATTTGGGAGATCATCATCAAGGCGTAGAGGTCATGGCGCATGTGGAGGTTCCCGGGGAGGGAGTCCCAGGTATGTGTGGCCAGGTGGGAGAACAATGTCCTGTATGCTGGAGTACGGTGGATGTGAAGAACGGTGGGCAGGGCAAGGTTGGATGCACGGAGATGGCCCAACGGGATCTAGGATGACAGACGTACAAGGTTGGTTGGGGTCGGGGTTGTGGACTGCCTCCTGAGTGTGGGTGGGGAGTGTGGAGGTCACCCTGCAGCAGACAGTGATCCATAGCAGCTATCCATGTGGACGGTGAAGTGGCTGGGGCGCAGGGTGTTGAATCTGAGGTGTGCAGATGCCCCCTGGAAGTGGACCAGTTTCCTGGGAGTTTGGATTTACTTGCTCCGTAGAGGGCAGGGCAGTATATGAGACGGATGTTGTCATGGACCTGGGGGATGGTCTGTCGTAACTTGGAGTGGATCTATCTGTGGATCATGTGCATAATGCAGATGGCGATGCAGCATGAGGTCCAGATGCTGTGGACTAGCATGGCATATGTGAGCGAGCCAAACATGATGCACACCATCTTGTGTGTGTGGCCACTGGGTGCTTGTGCAGGGCCCGCAGCAGCAGGCGCCATCTCCCTGCAAAAAGCCACATTTTGCACACAAAGACTAGGATGTCAGAAGGACAACTGCAACAGGCGCGTGTGTAAAGTAAGGAGTGTCCGGTGTCACATGGCACACCCAGAGACAATGCATGCACAATCACCAAAGAGCCATTACACCGGATCAGGAAACTGAAGGGCGACCTGCGCACAGGAGACACACCCTCAGCAGCTGTTGGTGGCCCATTGTGTGGTCGACCTTGCTAAAAAACATACATGACCATGCACTTCATGCCCAATAGGGAGCCTAATCCATGAGCAACTGCATGCATGTTGCTAAACTACACATGGACTCCTATGCATTATCTACAGCAAGTATGCCAGAGATGCCGCATGCCAAGTGGCAAGAGACATGCATTGACAGAGATGAGGCACCTTGGAGTGTGACGAACACCTTTATTACTCAGCCTCACACTAATGGAAATGCATCCATTGGAACAGACTCACAGGTCATTTGGCTGAACATGTGCGACCTACACTGGACACCCCCTTCAACACACAGATGTGGTAAATCCTACTGAGCTGGCACAAAAGTGAAGGGGTTGAGCCTCAACCCCTTGCTGCACACCGAGAGGCTGCAATTCCCCATTGAGGCTGTCATGGGGATGTCCCACACCATGTCCACCATTAGCATCCCGTATGTTCCTGATGGACGTTATTCACACATTGATGCCTTCATCAGAATCCACAATCCATGACAGATGACTGTCAGGAAGGGTAACTATCAATTCATGGGAGCCATGCAACACGTCATTTGGCCCATGGTGAGTCGACATGTATGCATGGTAACACAACATGCACAGGAGCAGTCCCCACATATCACAAACACGTACCACCCACAAAACGCCTTGCTGCACTCCTTACCCAAAATGACTTTTCACCATGTCTGTGCATGTAACTCTGATCCAGCACACGTTGCAATACTCATGAGGAATAGCAGGAGAGCAATGATGACATGAGCAGACGACAGCCGCAGGAACCTGGGGAGGACAGACACACAACAAGTCAGCGAAGAGCTAGTAATCCGCAGACATGTACATGTACTCTACAGGAATGATGTTGTCACCATGCTAATAATGAATTTTGTGTTCCCGCAAAATTTGTGGAATGACATCTTCACTTGAATGACACTTCAGAACACACCTCCAAGACAGTCAGCTCGACACACACATTGCAACACATGCCACACAAGGCTCTAAGCATGCACACTCAGACACAGGGACTCACCATCATGAGTGGAAGTTGCGGATAAGCTGACTCCGGATGTCCTCATCCTCATCCTCACTTGCCCCGTGCCCAAGCCCTTCACCCTCCACTGGTGGATGACCT
Organism: Triturus cristatus; assembly: GCF_964204655.1. Taxonomy (NCBI): domain Eukaryota; kingdom Metazoa; phylum Chordata; class Amphibia; order Caudata; family Salamandridae; genus Triturus; species Triturus cristatus. The sequence goes on from NC_140587.1 coordinate 453,552,653, forward strand.
GCTCATCCGGATCCAGGATGAGTGGCACGGCCTTCTCCACTGCCATGTTGTGCAGCATGCAGCACACAAGGAAGATTTTGCAGACCTTCACCGGGGCATATGGGAGTGCGCCGCCGGTCTTGTGGAGGCACCAGAATCTGCTCTTCAGGAGTCCAAACGTCCTCTCAATCACACGCCTCGTCTGCCCATGGGTGTCGTTGTACCGGTGTTCTGCGGCTGTTCTGGGGTTGCGGAGAGGCGTCATCAGCCATGGCATGTTGGGATAGCCAGCGTCCTCTACATAGAAACATCATGGACAGAAGTGGGTCAGGAGAAGCAGTAAGATATTAAGATACCGCTAAATACAGGACTAACAGAGTATACCCACCAACAAGACATGCACGTTCGTTGCGCAGCTGCAGCATCATTTCAGGCACCCTGCTACGCCTCTTGATGTAGGCATCGTGTGCTGATCCTGGAAAACGGGCACAGACATGGGATATCATCATGTTAGCAAGACATACCACAAGGGCAATGATGGAGTGGTAATGTTTGCGGTTACGGAAGGCTACCTCCTGTGCCTGTGGTGGTCCCAAAGCCACATGTGTCCCATCAATGGCCCCAATGACATGGGGCATCCCTCCCAGGGCATAGAACTCACCCTTGACACCTGTCAACTGCTCATGAGTTGGAAAATGTATAAATTCATCCAGGTGTACCAACATGGCCTCTAACACATCATGCAGGACACGGCTGAACATGGTCTGGGACATGCCACCTACATCAGCTATGGTCAATTGAAACGTACCCGTGGCAAAGAAATGTAGGGCTGCCATCACCTTCATCTTGGGTGTCAGTGCAGTAGGATACCTGTGTAGCGGTTGGAGGTGTGGTGCCAGCCTTGTGGTCAAGTTGTCAATCAACGGTTGGGAGAAGCGGTAGCGGCGTATACAGTCCCGTTCCCTCATGGCCGCCAAGTCTGGCATTGGTCGGGGGAGAGGCGGTGCCCTGCAGAAATTTGGAAGGAATAACGAAGATTGAGTACAGCACTACACCACTGTAAATTAACTGAGCACATGTTCAACAGCTAATACACATATGCTACATACAGAGTCTGTTCTGTGCAATGCATCCAGGACACGTATACCAGCCAGGTGACACCCCTACCAAGAGTCAGCTACACTTGTGGGTGCTCAAGGTCAATATGACATGCCATGAAACTAGCTGTGGGCCAGTGTAAGTGAACAGGCAGACGCATTACAGGAGTGACAGACATCCACATATGTGCAGAAGAAGGATGTTTTATCATACAGACAGGTTGCGGAACACTAGAGGCACAGGTCACATGTCCTTGAAATAGGACAGTCCACACACCTTGCCATGAAGAGGTACATGTCAAGACTGATCACACATACATTGAGACTACGCAGATATGTCCTTGTCTCGCAAGTCCATGTGTGATGCATTCATACACCTGTTACGTCTGATTCCACATGTGGCCTGGTGTGCGTAATAGTGTGCCATGCCCATCGACACGCACACACATGTTGGATGCAGCAACTGCAGATGCATGTCACGGAACAACTACAGCAAGCTCATGGGAACACATGACACACACATGACATAGTCACATCGTGCAACGCCAGTAGTTACATGTCAGGTGTCATTATCCGTGTCCCTGGCATCAGGGGACAGTTGCGGGTGTAGGTGACTGTGCCATGCCAGTGATGCAGTGCTCGACTGTCCCCAAAGAGTGGCTCCTCTGTATAAATTGATATCAAGTAATTTGCTGTTGTGTCATGCTCCCCATTGTTTCCCAGTGGCATGGTGGGTAAACCAACTGTGTGGTGCAGGGGCTACATATGTTTGTAGTATTGTAGATGTTACTCATATTGCTGTTCATGCTATGCGCTGTGTCCTATGTAGTTTGGACTCATGTGTCATATGTATACAGGTGTCTGATCATTTCCTGTCTCTTCACCTTGCCCACAGCATCGTCGGGGGAAACCGAGGAAGAAACTGGCACGCACGTGGGGGAGGGATCCAGCACCGGGGCCATCAGTGCTGGGGAGTCGGGCGCAGCAAGTGGCACGGAGGCCGAGGGGAGTCAGGCGGAGGACCTTTCCAGTCCCAACACCGACTATGACGCTGACGGGTCCGAGGCAGAGCTCCCAGAGGGGACGGAGACTGCTCCCAGAGCTGAAAGCAGCACTCCATCTCTCGCCGCACCCTCCATTCCCATCACCGCCCTCCCACTTGCTCGGGTCCCTTCTGTCCATGCTAGGCGACAACAGGTGCGTGAGAGATGGCAAGGAGGTGTATTTAAAAGGTGAAGGGTGCACTTCCACTCCGGATCATTCTGTGGTGTGTTGGCACATTCAATTGCATGGTGCTTGTAATATACACGCTCATAATTTAACTTGTAATCTGAAAGGGATTTGTGTGCCAGTTATGACCCCGTCTTGTACTCTGCTTGCTAACGGTAGTTATGTGCTATTCAATGATGAAGCTTGCTGTGGGATGCTGGTGGGAATTCCTCACATCGTGACTGTATCACTACGAGTGGTTTTCTGTAATAACGTCCTTTTCCCATCCCCGCATGGCCGGCTCAATGTATCCATCTGGCCTTCCATTCCAACCTTGAAAGCAGAGTTCAACAAGATGAGCAGAATAAGGGCTCTATTGTCTCGAAAACAAGTCGTGTTGACTTCATCCCGAGAAACATTTGTCCTTCACGTAGCTAACACGCGCACAGAGGTGCAACCGCTTTTGAACACTGATCTCCCACCACATTTTGGGACTCTGATTCAGACTATCTTTCATGCCTCGTCAACAAGTATCCTGGCTGTTTTTTTCTAAATTGTGGGCTCCGGCCTCGTGACCTCCTTCCAAACTCTGTTTGGTGTGATCCCCGCATTTCATCATTCGATTTTTTCTAGCGTCTTCGGAGGTCTCCCTTTGCTTCTCGCCCTCGTAGCTGGGGTGCTATCATTGATCTGCGTACTACGCTATGGCTGCACAACTTGCGTTACAAGACAGCATGCACCGGCTGCTCCATCTGCGGAAACAGATGCTTGAATTCTACAGCACTTTGCCGCTGGCGACCTTAAGCATTGCCTATGGATTGTCCTTCGGGTTTCCCTTCTTTACCTGCGTGCAACCTGTCTTTCATTGCCTAGATTGTCCATTCGAATGGGCTCTGGATTTGTGCCTGTCTAACTCAGTGTCTCCTGACCCAGATTATGATCGACTGATGAGCCCCTTAGTGGCTCATGAGTTGGACTGTTCTGGCGTCAGGATCATGGCCTGTACTGCAGCACATGGAGTCCTAGGGAATTGGAACATCGGAACGACTGCAAATGAATTCTTATCCAGAAGTTATCTTGATGTCCCCACCTGTTTTCCACAAATGGTGCTGGATGCCCCGATTGTTGAGGAACACGTGTGTTCTTTCCCCCTGCTGAACTGGATGGCAGAAAATTTTGCGGAACGTTCAAATGATTTCCTCTTGGAAGCTGTTGCAACTTATTGTGCTTATACCTTGATGGATAGACTTTAGCCCTGCTCATTTCATGGTGCATCCATCGATGTTATATTTTTTGCCCTTTTACATGGTTAATTTCCCTGCAACACCGTTCATTATTGAACTTTCTTTTCTGACTTTTTCGCTTCCCTTCTATGGACTTCCAGTTCATGCCCTTGGTTCCGTTCTATCAAACTTGAACTCTGCGTTCTCGAATTTGCGCCCCTAGTGGTTAGTGGTACGAACAAGGAGGGGTGTAGTGATGATTCCTATCTCCCTATGTACAATGCTAAGTTGGGACCACCGCTTTAGTTGTTCGTAAGCCATCTTGCCAATTTTGCTGCTTTTGCACGCGACACTGTAGTTGCGTGTTATTAATTTAAAAATACCTACTCGAGTTTGCTTCACATGAGAACTGTCTGTTGTTTGACATCCTTCACAGTGAGCAGCGAGCTTGTACGGTACATTGTGTACACAAACAGTCTGGGTGACTAGACGGTGCATGTTGTTGTGTGCAGGTTGATAGTCCCACTATTTAGCCATTACATGCACGCAGCTGCAGATACCTGATAGACGAGTGCTTGCCATATTGCAGTGCAGCATGTTTTAGTTTCATTGTGATGGAGAACTTTCGCAGGAGATGAGACTAGATGATCCTGTGATGTGATTCCACTGATCTGATCTGTACGGTGGGGGTGTCCCCCATTCAAGCCTAGAGACCTTCTATTAGTCGAATGATACTAATATTGGTTTACTGGCGACAGGAAGGTTGCTGTTTCCACTGTCATTTTCTTATGATTGCTCCTTTCATTGTCTATGATATTGCAACAATGCTGATGCTTCTGAACTTAACCGTTTGTCTGCTTATGTTAGCCACAGTACTGCATCTTAGGACGCGAGGTTCATTGAATGAACTCTTTCAACTTTACCGTGTCTCTGTCTTTCTGTTGTGGACTGATCTGAGAATAATGACGAACAGGTATGTCTGATTCCCACCATTCCTGAGAATATTGTCAGTCGCTTGTTCTCGGTTGTCTATACATTGGAACCGCCGAGCTCAACCTCGGCTAACGAATGGGACACTCGGCTAGTCGGATAAGGGGTTCTGGGTTCTGAGTGGAGTTTGTGGTACACCAAACATGTCTCCTTCGTGCCATGCACCGCACCCCCTGCCCCTGTCTCCCCTGCTGCCCTCAATGCAGAGTCTGTGGACATTCAGCGCCAGTTGCAGGTTGGTCAGACATCGCTGCTGCGTGTCCTCCATGGCCACACCAGACTGCTGACACGGATGGTGTCATACATGGAGGGCATGTCATCAGCGATGTCTGACCAACGGATGTTGCTGAGGTCCATGGACTCATCACTGACGGCAGCAGTGGGTCTCCTGCAGCGCTCCGTCCCCCCCTACCCCGGCACCATCCGCACTTTCCACTCCCATGCCTGTCCCATACACACCCAGACATCCCCATGCACGCACCCCACCAGACAAAGGCAGCACACCACCAGGGAAGGCCAAGGGCACACCTCCTGTAACGCACACACAGGGGGGAGAAGGCACAGCCACTGGGTCGGGGGGCAAACAGCAACCACGCTGTCACAGTAGGAGTCCGCAGTCCTCACAACCCACTACCTCCAAAACCACTCCCCTTGGCTCTCCTGCCCAACAGTCGGACAGAGAGTCCTTCATGGCCAGTCTGTCCCTCAGCCCCAGTGTGACACCACCCCGCAAGCATTTGAGCGATTCCCCGGCCAGGGTGGTTGAGTCCCCCCCTGTACACACCCTCCCCCAGTTGCACTGCGACCCATCCCTCCGACCCCCCCCTCCTTGGGGCCTGTGGTTCCTTCGGGTGCAGGGGAGACACTGGAAGAGCTTGCGGCCATGTGAAGCGCCATACTGACCTCCTCCTTTGGCGCTGCCCCACCCCCTGTGGTGGAGTCGTCCGTCCCTGCACCCACGACACCTACCCGTGCCCCTCCTGTCCCTGCGGTGCCAAGTTCTTCCCCCACATGATGCCCCCCCTTCTGTGGATGATATGGTACAGTGCACTGTGCAGGCAAGCTAGGGGAGACGCGTCCCAACGTGTCAACCCCCAGGACTTCGCATCTGGCGTGGCCTATGGGCTTGGTGAATAGTGTACTGTAGCTAATTTTCTTCGAAATGCTGAATGTGTTTTTTTGTTTTTCCTTTGCACACTATTGCTTTTCTTGTATTGCTGTTGGTGCTGCTGCTCCCTGAGTTGGGGTGGTGATAATGTGTTGGGTGTCTGGGAAATGTTGTAGTGTGCTGCTCATGGGGTGGACCCTGGTATCTGCATGCCGTCACAAGGTGTCTGCATATATTCGTAGGTCATGTTAGCTCTTACTGCATGGTGACATTGTCCCAGGGTGTGTTCATTCCTCTGTGGCACCTGACATCTTCCCTGCAGGGTGTTTCCCAATTGTTGTGCTGAGCTGTGTCAACATTTCCTCAGTGTGTGACACATCCCTTCGACTTTGGCCATGCATGCTCTGCAATGTCTCCACCTGCATCGTTTGTGGCATCCTTGCTGGACACTGTACTTGTGTATGGAGTATATTGACATGACTTCATGTGGACATTTTCCCTTTTACGCACTATGCATGTGTGTACTCCTGTAATCTTGAAACAGATGTAGGACAGAAAACACAGCATTGTCATGTGATACAGTCTCAAAACTTCTAAATCATATACTACAGATAGGAGTCAAGAGATACTGTGTTACAGTAGAGGAAAGAGACAGTATTTTAGGTGGGGCTATAAGAGGGTTGAAATATATTCCTCTGGTTCGATATATATCTGTACTAACAAATATTTTGAAGGCTTTCGCTGCTCATTTACTTACTTGATTACCTCTGGAGGAATAGTTTGTGATTCAATGAGTGTAGAAAGCAGCAGGTGAAACAAACACTGTAGCCAGAGAGATTTCTTTCCTCACTTAGCTCAGCAGTCATGCTCCAATTACGGCACTTGAAGGCCAAACCCGCAGGCAGTCATAAAGGCTACATAAGCACCAGGTCCTAGACTCAACGTTTGCTGGACCTGTCCATCCGTTCAGTCGGCTTCTCTGTCCATTCTTACCATGACTGGCCATTTCAGCGTAAATATAAGGGCAGCAGTTCTGTGAGTCCTCCCACTCATCATATGAAATTGTGGGCCTAATGTGCCTCGATTTGTTTGCTCCCTTTTATACAATGTTTATCCGTTCCTTGATTTGTATTTTACGTTTGCACATCTCTTATAATGAAAACACTTTTCTTCACACATTTATTTGCATATTCTCGCCTTTTTGTTGTAAGGGTTTTTACTTCATGGTGAATACATTTGTAAAACTTGTCCCGTTATTTTTTCAAGTTAGGATTAAAGTGTGGTGACACAAAGCAAGTGTGTACTGTTTTTGTGACTTTTCTCTCACTTCTTGATTGCAGTCTATGGGGCAGATTTACAAGCCCCTTGCGTCATTTTTGCACCGCCGTTGCATCATTTTTTGTGACACAACTGCAGCGTAAAAATGTGGCCCATTTACAACGGGATTCATCTAGGGAGATGCTTCATGTTGTAACGCCCTGCGTCACATTATACCTGCGCCAGGTATAATGTATGCAGGGTGGGCGTTCCCACGCAGGAAAGCCTCATAAAAGTGACACAGTGAATTCACTGCTTCACTTCTAGGACACCTCTGAGTCAAAACCTTACGCCTGCTTGAAGAAGGTGTAAGGAGTGACCCAGCACAATGAGGATAGGCCTCAACATACATTGCTGGAGTTGCTCCAGCAATGAATGACTTTTGCGCCAACAGATGCGTCAGAATTTCTGATGAATCTGTCATTCCTTGCGCCATGGTGCTATTCTGGGTAACATGATGTTCAGTTTCAATTTGCAATCAATAAGGATTTTGTCACGAACACTGGGCCCAAATTTATTGCAATTATGATTTTGCTCAGCGGTATTTGAAGTGGTAAACATTTTTAAGAAAAATTTAAGTAAACGCAGAGTAATGTCAAAAAGCGCAGATATTACTAACAATAATTTATTCTAGAGTTTTCAAAGGAGTTTAAAAATAACGGGCTCATTACGATGGTGGAACGATCGCCACGGCCGAGCCAGCGGTGGCGGTCGTTTCGCCATCACATTGAGATTTACCCACCGCCATATTAGGATGGCGGTGGGTATCGCGCCGGACGCAAAGTCCATCCGTCGCTTTTTTGCCGGCGGCAATCGCGTTGATTGCCTGGCGGACGGAGAAGGACCACTAATATGGTGGTGGTTCCTAGTAGGCACCATCCGCCATATTAGGATGTGTGTGGCCAGGCGCCCTTCCATGGCAGCGATACCACTATGGAAAGGCTGGTGTGGATTGGGTTTGGGGGCCCGTTGAGGGCCCCCCCTTGTTGGGGGCAATGTCGCTGCACTGGGGGGGGTATCGATGGTACCCCTCTACATTTCCATTCACAAGTTGGCAGGCATCGAGTGGTGCCTGCCATGGTGTGCATGGAAATGCACAACCTGAGTTTTGCAACACCGTGGCGCAGCTGCAGCCAGCAGCACAGTCCGCAATGTTAAAACGCAGGATGTGACCGCCACGGTGGCGGTCGCATCCTGATTTGGAGTGCGGGACTGCCGCCTTACAGGCGGGCAGTCGCGTTACCGCTAGGATGGCGGTCCGCCCACCATCCTAATGACCCCCTAAGTTCTTAGTTTCTTTTGCACGAGAGCAGGTTCAAATATTGAACCTGATTCAAAAATAATCTGAGACAAAATCCTAACTTTATGACTTTCGGTATTCACATTGTGCATTTAGGAGTAGTGAAGTTAGGAATCCTAACGTTACTACTCCTAAATGCCTTTTGTGAATCCTGAAAGTCGCAAAGTTAGGATTTTGTCTCAGTTAAACTTGTTTTGGTCTTATGTTTACCAAAACTTAAGTTTAAGTGAGACAAAATCCTAACTTTACGAATTTCAGTATTCACAAAGGGTATTTAGGAGTGGTAAAGTTCGGATTCCTAACTCTACTACTCCTAAATGCACTTTGTGAATACCGAAACTCGTAAAGTTAGAATCTTGTCTTAGATTAATTTTGTGAATTGTGCCCATTGACTCCAGCTTCTGAAGGCAGGAGCTGCTATCTGAAAGTCTGAGCCCATGGACCATGAGTGGTGTCACTCAGACCTCTGCGCTGCATTGGATGCTGGTGGTGGGACTGAATGCTTGCAGGCACAGAAGAAAACACTAACCAATACAAAGCCTCTTTCAAAACTCTTCAGCATTTGTATTATTGTCCCACAACAGATTCTTTCCACACCAGAACATTGAAGAAGTTTTTGTGGCTCTCTTAGTGCAACATCCTTGCTCCATGTGACTCCTTGGACCCAATGGGATGAAATAGAACACCAGCTGCTGCATATGCTCCTCTCAATCACTCCACATCAAGTCTGGTACCACCTACTGCTTTGAGAGAAACCTGCAGAGTTCCTTTGGTCCCCTGCCAATTCCTGGCTACTCTGACCTGAGGAGCTTTCCAGATGGATCTGTGAGCACCTCCAATGAATCCTCTGCGTGGAGTTTGTCTTTTTCCTTTACTCTTGTTCAATAAACATAAATACTGAACATTCTCTGGAATTGTTATGCTTATATTTGATATGGGTTAACTTTTGTTTTTATCACTTATTAAGAGCTGAATTGGAAGGCAATGGCAGGACGAGCAGCTTGGCACCGGTTACCAAAGATTTAATGCCTTTCAGGAACTAAATAGATGACTCAGGACAAGGGTCATATAAGGTCGAGCTACTCTCTAAAGGAACAAGATCTCAACAGGTATTTAGATTTCATAGATCAGGGGCATTTAGTTTGAATTTGTCAATAAGACACTGAAGGCGAATTTCATTTGCAAAAAAGATGAAGAGTCTTAAGGTCTATAGGCTTGATTCACAAAAGTAAATTTGTAGATCTTCTCTTGTGCAGATTTACTCCAACAGCTAAGTGTAACTCTCCACTTTTTTGTTATTCACCATTTCCAAGTGGAAGTTTACACTTACGTGTTGGCCTACATGTCTCCACCCCATAAAATGAGGCAATTAATTAATTTATGAGTATAACGGTTGTGGGTGTGCTATCTCTTAAATAATATGCATGATAGTGGAGCCCAAATTGCAGGGACGGTGTTGACTTCAAGAGCTCTGAGGTAATGTATTTCTAGAGACAAGACTCAAATAGCATTTCAAACATGATTGAGCCCTGCTCCAAACTGTTGTTTTTATTTATTCACAAAAAGAAAATCTTGAAATGGAATTTTCCTATTGAAAATAAAAACGAAAGTGCTCCCCTCGCCATGAGAGTCCTCTCCCATGGTGAGGAGAACATTTAGCAGTTTTCACTGACCCTTTTCCTGGCAGTGGAGGGCAGTGAATACTGACCTGTAATTCAGCCCATCTAAATTAGGTGGGTGGGATTAGAGGTCTGCCACAGACGGCCCTTACTCTACATGTCCATTCGAGGAGTATAATCACGGCAGAGATGGAGTAGTCTATGCCGTGTTTAAACCATAGGTTCATTCATATAAAACAGGTCATAAGGCCCAAAGGTGTAACAAATCAGTAATCAGTCAGACAGCATTCCTAGTATAAACCCAAAGGTCTGTGGCTCACCACAGATTTCAAGGATTTATATAACTAGTATCAGCAAATAAAATGATGGAAACGACAAAGCCAGCATGGATCCAGCACAAGTATCATTATCTTGACATATCATATTTAAATATTTTTAAATGTCATAAAACCCTACCATCTTAACACTATCCCAATACATGAATATTGATTCACCCCTTCTCACCTAATGACATTGAAAGGAGCCAGAGCAAACTGGTGACATAAACAACAGAAAATAACAGTTGCTGCCAGCATGGCTCACGGGTGGAGGGGGTCGCGGGGTCGTGCCGGGAGGGGTTGGGCCAGGGCTCACAAGGAGAGGGTGAGTCGCACGGGGAGAGGTGTTTCAATATTAAAAAATAAAAAAATGAATCCTACCTTTCTGCCGGTCAGGGTCCCGTGTCTTCATTGTTTGGTCTGCTCCTTCTCTCCTGCCTTTGGCCGAAACAGGAAGCAGGCAGTGACCCTCCCCTTCCCTAAGCCAAGCACAACCCTCCAGTGGAGCGTTGTGATTGGTTGGGACGCGGCCCCACCAGGGTCTTTAGGGGATTGCATGTTCTCCATGTAGGCTGAAATGAAGCCTGCATGGAGAAGTGCAGAATGCGCATCATTGGTTCGGGCAGCCTGAAAGGGGCGACCAAACCAATCATATGTACTTAGGAGTGGGCAAACCACTCCTGCCCTGCCCGGGCAGCTACGCCCACTCGCCCCACCGCAATGCGTAAAGAAACATAAAATGGTAATAATGGGAAGTCATTACTATTTTATATTTTGGCTTTCTCCCACTGTCAGAAAGCAGTGGGGCGACGCTTCTCCGCCTTAGTGGAGGAGCAGCCCCTGGAAAATAATCAGGAATGAAATGCAGTGTGCTAGCAGGAAGAGCCATGGAAAGTGACAAATAAGTAACCCTGGGCGTAGGACTATGCTGCACTCGCGCAGTTTGCGTAATTTGTGCAACTACACGCTACGCGAATTGCACGTGGCACAGTGCAAAAACCGCGTAGCGGCCATTTTTTGCTTGCTCGCAGCCCTCAACGTCAAGTTGGCGAACGTGAGCGAGCAAAATAACATCCCGGCGAGACTTTTTCCTCGTTTGCGATCAGCAACATCAAGTTGCCGATCGCGAGCGTGGAAAATAAACCTCCTGGCGAGATTCTCAACACGGGGAGGTCAGGTTTCTCATTGTGAATGGTCGCGTATGCTCGCATACGCTCGCGATGAAAAACTACCAGTCCGAGTTGAGAAAGCTGCCGCTCGAGTACAAATCTATTCGAGCGGCAGATAATGACCGCTTGCACTGTGCAAGATGCCGTTTGCAATGATTGCACAGTGTGGACAAGAATCCGGCACTGTGCAATCAGTGCGAACAGCATTTTGCACAGTGCACTACGCAGTTCGCGTAGCTTGCTTAGTGCGAAGTGCACTTCGCATAGCTACACATAGCGCTACTACTTGAACTACGCCCAGGGTTACAAATAAGCTTCCTACCAATAGTTCTTTGAGAGCAACATCTCATACTAAATAAACCATGCACATTTTGCTGTGTGCAATGTCAATGAGAAATAAAAATACACATTTGATATTATGAGACAGCAGCCATATTAACAACAAGCATTGGCAAAGCCAATAAGTCTCACCTTTTGTCTGCCAATGCAGATCCATTGGCTTTCCCAATGGTTTTCGCTATTGCTGTTTAGCATTGACAAAAAGAAAAATGCTTTTTACCTATATGGGATCATGCTTTTTGTTGTCAGTGTTCCGTATGTATTTATTAAGTTTAGTTAAAAGTGTTGGAGGTAACAGTTTGAGAGATTAATCTGTAATAATGGTTATGAATAATTTGAGGAAGAATTTTTGGGTGAAGCAATTGACAAAGTAGCACATTGTGACAATAACTACAACACAATATACCACAACAAAAACCACATAATAAACCACGCCAATAAAGAGAAAATAAAGCAAAACTGAACATATTACAACACCAAATATGATTGAGTGCCACCCTTATAGTGAGAACCTGGGGCTACTACTTAGGGGTGTCCGGGAACACTCGCCGGCAGCTTGACAAGGCTATATCCCACATAGAGCACATGCTCCTGCAATACGAAACGAGCACAGCACGGGATCCAGCGTATTCCCATCCCCTGCTGGTGGCGCAACAAAAGCATGTCTCCCTACTGGAGTGTCTGTGTTGCTTGAACTACACGGCCCACTTGGCATGCACACACGCCACAGCAGACAGGTCTAGAATGATGTTGGTATGGCTGATACATTTGAAGCAGTCTGGACACTCGATCACAGCCCTAATATATGCCACTGTTGCTCTACTTTATACTTAACAGGACAAACATCATGAACTAACCAACCACTATGCTTCGCTATGCCAATCGAGGTCCATTGCCTCCTAACACGAAATTGAAGCCTTCCTTTCCATGACACTCCTGCCCTGCCTTACAACAGACCAATGGACAGAACTACATCATCATATTATGCTTTTTGGAAATACAAGAAGTGGTCAAGGCCCTGACCACAGGCAAGACCCCTGGCCAGACAGCTGCCTATTGAATTTTATAAGTCATAGGCCACACTCCTTGCACCCCAACTGCTCACTCTATAGGAAGAGGCATTAACGGCCTCATGTCTCCCCACCTCCCTACACGAAGAGCTACTAATATCTATTCCCAAACCAGACAAAGACCCAACCGACTTGGGCTCGTACAGGATGCTGGCACTGCTCAACATGGATTACAAAATGCTGGCTAAAATCTCTGGTACTGGGTTACCCGGATCAGAATGGGTTAATTCCAGCCCGCAACATGTCCCTAAACCTGCGGTACCTCTTCCATGTCTTAAAGTACGTGCCAGGATTATGGCCCCGGGTGGGAAGCCTGGTGCTGGACTTAGTCAAAGCCTTTGATTCTTTGGAATGGGCCATCCATCTTGGCACCTTATTGCTTTATGGAATTGGAGATCGCTTCCTGTGGCTGATCAAGTTACTTTACCCTCGCCCACTAGCCAGAGTCAAGACAGGACCTCTGATCTCAAATTCATTCCAGATTCACAGGGACACTCGCCAGGGCTGTCTGCTCTCACCCCTACTTTTCTCACTGGCCATAGAACCACATGTGCTTGCCCTCCATGCTGGAAGCGTTGACTGGGGTATACCTCTGGAAGATGGTCTGCGCAATGTCTCTCTGTATACAGATGAACTGCTTATCTATTTTAGGAACCTACACTCAATCCCATATGCCAGTGCCCTGATGCTCTACCACTTTCCATATCTCTCTGGCCTAAGGGTTAACTGGGCTAATTCCTGCATGTTCCCTTTTGCCCCTGCGCTGCCAGAACCCCATCTCGTCCTCAATCAGATCCAAGTGGCCTGGCAACCCACTACGTTCGGCTATTTGGGTATAATGGTGTATCATACAACTGAGAACTTATATGATGGTGATCTTATGAGAGCCATCGCTTCCTTGTGGGCACAGATGGCTTTCTGGCTGACACTGCTGTTGTCAGAAGAGGGGCGCACAGCTCTCCTCAAAATGGTTGCCCATCCCTATCTACTGCTTCACCAACCTACCCCTCTACATTCCTATCCCCTTCTTTTGCACCCTGGAAAAAGCAAAGAGGGAAATCATATGGAACAACTCTTGCTGCAGGGTGGCGCTTTCAAAACTATACCTACCCAAAGATCAGGGTGGACTTTCGATGACTAATTTCAAACACTACTATCTACTACTATCTTGCATCCGAACTCCAGTGGGTAGTCAAATGGCTTGCAGGCCTACAGCTTGCAGACACAACATCGACGCCATTGGTGTGTAGTCTGTTGGATGCCATGCATATGCTTCACCCCTGCACACAAGCTCCAGTACCTGAAACCTTACATCTGGGGCTGGCATATCACTTCTATCGCCTTTCTCTCTACCTAACACGTGCAGTAGCTCCATATGCCCCAATGATGCCCCTACCCGCCACACCCTGGCGGCACACCATTACATTGTCAGTGGAACTAATTGCCAGGCTTGAGGCAGGTATTCATACAATAGGGGACCTCTACCAGGAAGGTGGCCTCCTATCTTATGAGTCATTGATGGAAAAAGACGGTCTACCATTGGGCCAATTCTCTAACTGCAACTTAGGTGAATAGGTGGAGCGACATAGCTCTGGAACATTCAACACACCTCACCTGGCAGTACCTGCATGTGATGGGCCTGGGCAGGCATCTGATCCATTGGTTTGCAGACTTGCATTGCTCCCATGACGTGCTACTGCTCACATCCTTCCAGCGCAAGTGGGAAGAGGACTTGATTCACCCCTGCAATGACAAAGAATGGGATGCATTTTTGAGGGGTCCAGTTCATATCCCCGGCAATGCTCGGTTCCACCTTGTCAGCTCTATATCGTGCCTGGGCATACCTCACCCCAGTCAAGATAAACAGCTGCTTCCAGAGGACAGGCGCTGCTTGCCCCCCCTGCTGTCGCCTGGTAGATGCAGATTTCCTTCATGTGCTATGGGAGTGCCCGTCCCTGCAGTGTTACTGGCAGGGTGTCACTACTCACCTGTCCACCTATAAGGGGCGCCAGGCACTGCATACATGGGAAGTATGCCTTCTGAACTTATACCGTAAGACTAAGAAAAACAAGGTCACTTCTTGTTCCTTGACCTAGGACTCCTAACGGGCAAATGCCTCATTACCCAGCGTTGGAAGTCACAGGATCCCCCAGTGTTTGTGGCTTGGGCGCAATCCCTCACAACGTAGGCCCAGGCTGAGAGTGCCACATTACACCGGGAAGACAGTTTAGGGCTAGGCAAATAACCCATAACTACCAACTGGGACGTTATCCTGGTTGATTTACAATCCGTCATCCAGTAAGCCCTAGATACCCACATAGGCTCACCAACACAAAGTAGCTAACTGAATGGTTGACTGATCATTGGATGTGTTTAGGGAGACTATTGCTTACCGCAAACTAGGATCCAGGACAACAAAATGGCCATTTCACCTCAGTGTGTTATGTTCTCACTTGTCTAACACATGAAGTGGTGGGGATGGGCTAAGGTTCTTTTGATTTTTAGTTATATTTTCTGTTCAGCCGATCTGTTTATCATTGGATACCCAAGCGGCCTCAGCACCAAGCTGCTATGGCTGCAGTACAGTAATTATTCTACACAGGATAATCTGGATAGCTCTACAGACTGCTACATATCCACTTCCTCTTGATGCGGCTAACGTCTTCTTTGCATAACTCACTGTACACTACCAACCTGATTTCTGTGTGCCTCATATTAACTGCTTTCATGTACGCCAAGTTAACCGGTTTTACAAACTACATACACATTGTAAAAACAAAATCAATATACAGATCCAAACGAATAAAATCATAAGTATCTTATTTCAAATATAAACTAAATGAAAATAATTCAAATTAACCTTGAACTAGCAAACAAAAAAGTTACAGCAAATTAACACGTCAAATGCATTTTATTTCGACATTAAAATCATGCAAATACTATAATTGTATTGTTAAATATTAATTTGAAAAAACAATTTTTTAACATTACCTAAGTTCACAAATGTTTTTATTTGTATTTAATGTATAGTGAATCTGGTTACAAGTTAAGCAATTAATTAACTTAAATACTCGTTAGATTTGTAAAAATAAGCAAAACATTTTATTTTATTTTTTGTAAATATGTATACATTGACTAAAAAACTCAGAATAAAGTGCAGAGTGCAGTCTTTTTGATGCTAAAGTGACACGCGGAAAAGTATCTTTTACTGTCAATATGTGAATTGTCAACCCATCTTATGAGAAAGTGCCATGTGCTTCTTCCAAGTATTCAATACAAAAAGGACAACTGCCCCAAAGTGCAATGTGATTGTTGTCCATCCCTTCTGCCCCTTCTTGGGGGGATATTCTCAAGAACGTGTGCTAGCCATTGCAAAATTAGCTTAACGCAACTCTTCACATCACAGTCTATCGCGGGAAAATAACTCTGTGTTAATGTGGTATTCACAAGCCGGTCCCACGACAACCCGTCAAATGACCGCGCTAAAATCAACGCGACTCCGCAAAAATGCAAAACACGAACGCAAAAAAAGCTGCGATGAGGCCAATAGCGATACAAAAATCAGCGAAAACCAGCAACAGTCCTGCAATTCCCACACGTCATGTGGGAAAATGCACTATAAAAGCAGAGGAAAAAAAGAAACTGCGCAGCACCATGGATGCACCCGGACCGAGTGCAGAGGCCAACGCAGACCCCACAAGCTCCACAGACCACCAGCAAGGAACCTCGTGGTCGGGAAGGCCAAGGAGAAGAGGAAGAGGCAGATGGGGTGCAGTCCGCAGGAAAACCAGATCAGCGTTACGGAGGTGACAGAACACAACCATCCACTGAACGTCAAAATGACAAACGTGAATGCAGTCGGAGTGTCGAGAAGGTCTATGCAGGAGGACAAGAGGCGCTGGCATGATGTGAAAAACCAAACCAAGCACAGACCTGTTGTCAACAGGAAGGCAGCAACGGTGACAGGAGGTGGGAGTTGGAGGAAACGGAGGCCACATGTATGCTGTGTCACCAGGGGGCACAAGTAGGACATGTGTGCAGTCAATTTCCCCCTAACATGTGAGGGAAGCCAGCCATGGTGTAGGCGCCTTGCTTGGTCTCCAGCTGTTCCTGCGCAGTGTGGGGGGAGTATGGGTACTGGGGTACCAAGCTGATGATGGCATCCAAGACAGTTGTGATGAACTTTGATAGAGCTGGCTGTGAGACTCCACCGACTCTGGTGTTTGTTAGTTGGAAGGTCCCAGAGGCCAACATGTGCAGCACAGCCAACAACTTTGTCAGCGGAGGGATGTTGGTTGTCTGCTGTGTTGGTACTGTCAGCCTGTGGGCAATGGTGGTCAGGATGCGTAGGATGGTTGTCCTTTTGAGCCTGTAGTGGGCAATGACATTCTCTGGTTTTGGGTCTGTGAGGTCAGTGCGTTTTCTGAAGGTCCGCTGTCTTGGTCTGCGCTGCCTCTGTGGTGGTCCGGGGGGGCGGAGGGCGTAAGGGGGGGTGGTGGTCCTGGGGGTGGTGGCGGTGGGTGTTGTGGCGCTGTTGGGGCGCAATGCTGCATGATCAGTGGCTCCATGGCGTCTGTTGGTCTTCAGGTGTGGCTGTGGTCTGGGCTCCCTTTTCTGATGCTGGTTGTCGTCTGACTTTACACCAGGTCAGAGCAGGTGTTAATTTCCTGCTGCTAACGTGCCTTATCGCATGTTTTGTGATCTTATCGCTGATTTGGCTGGTCGTTGAGAATGTTGCAGAGAGGTGTTGTTGCGGCTTTTTGCTCGGGAACGCCAACTCTGCATCTCATTAGCGATAGTTGCCGGTCTCATCCGTGGCAATGTTTTTTGAGGATGCTATCGCCAGAAAACTGGCGATATCAGCTGTTTGCACCAACTTGTGAATGGGGCGATAAATTTAGCGTGACTTTGGCTGCAATAAAGTATCGCTAACTCGGCGATAGGTCCTTGAGAATATTCCCCTTAGACTTCATTGTCACATTATAAAGTGCCATGTGCTCAAAACTAAAACTTAGTCTCTATCATAATATTGATTCTTCTGTGGATTGTCTTGCAGTCTTGATTCATTATTAAAAATTACTCATTTATAGACGTACATGTAGGTCCACTCCAATATTGAGGCCTATAGGGGATTTTGTATTAAATCTTAAAATATGTTTTGATTCCAACTGTCTCAGTCACCGTTCCCTGTTACCTCCTCTACTGCAGACTGGTACCTGGTCTTTGGCAAAGTACTGCAAATTCTCCAAGTTGCCATCATGCACTTGCTCAAAGTGTCTTGCCACTGAGTAGGAGGAATCCTTTTTGACAATCACCCTAATGTGTTGCAATACTCTCAAGTGGACATTTAAAACGGTGCTGCCGATATACATCTTTTGGGATGTGCATCTCAAAACATATAATACATGGTCACTTGTGCAGTGTAATGAATGCCATATTGTCCACTGTTGATCTGTCAGAGGTATTGGCAATTGTCTAATATTCACTCCATATGTATATGCTTTGCACCTGTGGCACCTTGTAAAACCTCCTCTGCCACTCCACCATGATCCACTTAGCCTCATCTCTGGGCTGCTTACCACCAAGTCATCTCTCATTGATCTTGTCCTACGAAATGCCATTAAAGGTGTTTTACTTATTGTCTGACCAATGATAGGATCATTGCACAACAAATGCCAATTCTTCCGAAAAATCTGTCTCACTGTCTTAAGCTCAGTATTCTTGTTCAGAGTTGTCCTGTACTTTCTCAGAGAACACTGGTTTGTCTCTTTCTGTATAATATTCTTTAGCTCTGGCTTCTTTCAAAACTCTCTTACTGTATCCCCTTCCTGTGAATCTTTGCTCTAGTTCTCGTTGTGCAACCTCTAGTTGTGTGCCCTCGCTGCAATTCCTTCACATTCCTAAATTTTTACACAGGGAATATTATATTTTAAGTGGTTCGGATGGAAGCTCTGAGCATGCAAAATCTTGTTCCATGCTGTACTCTTCCTGAAGATTTTCGTGTGCAGCTTTCCCTGTTCTTTGTTGATAGTCAGAAATAAGAACTCTACTGATTGTTTGCTTCTATGTGAAGTGAAGTGCAAATTGAGGGTATTGATATTTATCTTCTCCAGATATTGTTCACCTGAACTCAGGGAACCTCCCCAAATAATAAATAGGTTGTCAAAAACAGGATCAAAGTATTATATTGTCAGATAGTTCTTCTGGACATGTGGCAGGTAGCACCTGCTCCTCCCACCAGCCCATTTGCAGATTTGCACATATATATGCACATTGACTGAAAAAAAACAAAGGTTACAGGGACGTTATAGTTAGTTTCAGGTTTTACACTCACAAAACCATAGAAATTCAGCAGTTATAGTTATATTTATCTCAATAAACTATAACTCATGCCCTAAGGTAACTATAACTCACTGCCCCATCATGCCCAGTTTTCTCATCAATTATTGATTGCAAATGTTGCAATGATATTATCAATGATATCATAGAAGATGACATGACTGATGCAATATGTAGGGAAATTAGCAGTGCGTCACGAGTTATGGTTTAGTGAGATAAGTATAACTATAACTGCTGAATTTCTATTGTTTTGTGTGTGTAAAATCTGAACCTATCTGTAACGTCCCTGTAAACGTTGGTATTTTTTTCAGTGAATTTTTGGGGTTTTTCTAATGTACAGTAATATTTAATGACCCTGCTGCCAACTCGCCTCATGCCAACCCCATTCATGCAGGGGTGTGCGGTGGGGAGTTGGCACCCGGGCCTGGCCTGCGACTAGGCCTTCTGGCCAACCCCCCAAAGGCAGTCAGACTGGGAGGCGGGCACTTAGCCCCTCTCTCGGGACGATTTCAGGCCCAGGCTCATCCCCTGGGGCCTGACACATTTTTTTAAGGTAGGTGGGTACGTGGCCACCCCGGGTTGTATTAGACACCAGGGACCCCATCCCCCAGGTCCGCTGCTGTATTTATGGGAAAGAGGGGCATGCAGTTCCCATCCCCAAGCCATATTTGGCTCTGGTGACCACATCTCCTGGGACCCAGCCATATTGTAAATGGGGCAGGGCACACGCCCTCCCTCCCCGGCCAATTTCTGGCCCCAGGAACCCCATATCATAGGGCCCTTCACCTTTTTAAATGTGTTAGGGCATCGAACCCTCCTCCCCAGGTCAATATGGCCCGGGTATCCTATCATCCGGGCCCCTCACCTTTTTAAATAGGGAGGGGAAGATCCAGCTCCCTCCCCAGGCCAATTTTGGCCCTGGAGACCCCATCTCCCAGGGCCTGGACAAAAACTAATGAGGGGTCCATTGGACCCCCATCCCTGGGCTGATTTTGCCCCGGGGACACCATCCCCTGAGGCCCGGGCAAAAAAGGATGGGTGCCCTGGTGCCTACCCAGGGCACCCATCATCTCCTTGTTGATGCCACGGGGGAAGCAATGTAGCCCCAGCCAGCTACTTGCCTCCAGCAGGAGCCGGCATTGTTCACTCCCACAGGGAGCAGCTAAATATGCTGCTACCTAAGGAGGCGGGTGTAATATTTTTATCTGTGTCCCTACCTGCTTCAGTGTGGGCAGGGAAACAGGTGAAAAGTCTGCTTCCAGCACGCAGGAGTATTTTTCATGCTACTGCCCACTGGGAGCAGTCTTAATGTTTACTCTCACTTGGTGGGAGCATTGAAATTGCTCCCGTCAAGCGAGAGCAAACATAGGTTTCCCTACCCCCACCAGTGCAGGTAGGAAAGCTGCTATGGCCCAGGGGTGAGCACCATGGGATATAGCAGGAGCTGGCACTGGGGATGGGGTCCCCATGGCCATTAGTGCTCCAGGAGGGCGGGCCACGTGGCCTCCTCACCATTAAATGCACAGCTGGGCCCGGGGGATGGGTTTCCTGGGGCCAAACACAGCCTGGGAGGGGGGCCACTTTGCCCCGTCCCTGTTTTCTACTTCAACCCGCTCCCAGGGGATGAGGTCCCCTGGTCCCTAATTGGCTGGAGAGGGGGGCCGTGTGGTCCCCCTTCCCCTTTCTGTTTGACGTCCTGAGTCAAAAGAAGCCTAGGGAGGGAGGTCGGGTGTGCACCCTCCCCATTATATGTATATTTAGTTCCCCCGGGACCTGGACTACCCGGGGGGGCTAGTAAAAATAAATACGGGACACTGTGCTTGTTTTATTTGTAATTTTCCTGTGGATCCTCTGTGGATTTGTGGGAAAATTAAAAAAATATATATATTATGGGACCCCACCACCAGGCCTAGGGGTTCAGATTATGACTACCCTGCCCCCTTGTCTTTTAAAAATGTTTATCTTGGGACTCGGCCAAGCCTGAGTCCCAAGATGGCTGAGACATCTTCCCGGTTGAAGTGGTGGCAGCTAATCAGATCTTATTTTGAGCTCTGCCGAATTTGCTACCCCTCCATGTCTCTAGATATACATAAATGTTTTTTCTTAAATAACTCTAAAACTGAACGGATTTACACCAATTACAGAAGCACTCTTTCTAGACCAAGATCTTGCTTTCTGTCAAATGTGGTGTAATTTTGTTCAGTGGTTCAGGCTATAGTCAAGTTCAAAATCTCTATGGGAAATTGCATAGGGGAAATGCCTTTTGGGACCCCCTCTTTTTCTCAGCCCCCCTTTTATGAATCACCCCAAAACTTTTCCTACACGGCGCCAAAGTTTTTAGCAAAACATAAATCGCTTTTCCTATGGAATCTAGGTCCTAACTATAACTATAACTACCTACCTAGTAGGTTTTACACACACACACATATATATATATATACATAAATACATACATATAAATATATGTGTGTGTATATATATATCATGATGTCATCAGCAGTGCATTGCGGGGGCGCGAGTTCTACTTAACTCAACTAACTTTAACGGACAAATTTCTCTGGTTTTGTACGTGAGAAATGTCTAACTATAATGTCCCTGAAACCTGTGGTTTTTTCAGTGAATTTCTAAGGTTTTTTAAATGATAATTTGTAACTATAACGTCCCTGAAACCTATGGTTTTTTCAGTGAATTTCAAAGATTTTTTTTAAATGTTAATCTCTAACTATGCCTACAGAGGTCGGACATGTGCAGAAAGAGGAAGAAAGGCACAGAAAGAAGCTAGAGAAATGCAGAAAGAGGCAACAGAAGTGCAGAAAGACTAAGAAAAGTGCAGAAAGAAGTAAGAGATATGCAGAAAGAACCAACAGGTGTGCAGAAAGAGGCCTTGTTGCAAAGTCATCCTGTACCCCAATTTTTGGCTGACTGGTACTGGTGGTAACTGACTCTGACTAACCAGGCCCGGAGCCAGTGCTATGCTGAAAGACACTTAGAATACAGTGAAAACACCTACATACACAAGAGTACACTATGTGTTGGAGTACCCCTGTGATCAGCATGACCTCCCCTGTAAGGCCATAGTACATAATAGGGCAGGGGGATTAAAACTACCCCTAACTCAAAGGTACAGAAAGAGGCACGAGAAGTGCAGAAAGAAGCAACAGATGTACAGAAAGAGGCAAGAGTGGTGCAGAAAGAGGGAAGAGAGGTGTAGAAAGAGGCAAGAGAGTTGCACAAAGACGGAAGAGGGGTGCAGAAAGATATAGGAGGGGTGCAGAAAGAAGCAACAGAGGTGCCGAAAGAGGCAAGAGATGTGCAGAAAGAAGCAAGTGAAGTGCAGAAAGAGGCAACAGAGGTGTAGAAAGATGCAAGAGAGGTGCAGAAACAAGCAAGAGAAGTACAGATAGAGGCAAGAGAATTGCTGAAAGAAGCAACAGAGGTTTAGAAAGAACCAAGAGAAGTGCAAAAAGAGGCAGGTGAGGTGCAGAAAGAAGCAAGAGCAGTGCAGAAAGAACCAACAGAGGTGCAAAAACAGCAACAGAGGTGCTGAAAGAGGCAAGTGAGTGCAGAAAGAAGCAAGAGAGGTTCACAAAGGCAGAAGAGGGGTGCAGAAAGCAGTAACAGAGGTGCTGAAAGAGGCGCAAAAGGTACTGAAAGAGCAAGAGACGTGCAGAAAGAATCAATAGAGGTGCAGAAAGAGGCAATAAAAGTGCAGAAAGAAGGAACAGAGGTGCAGAAATAGGCAAAAGGGGTGCAGAAAGAAGCAAGAAAGTGCAGAAAGAGGCAACAGAGGTACAGAAAGAGAAAAGAGGGGTTCAGAAAGAGGCAAGAGATCTGCCGAAAAAAGCAACAGAGGTGCTGAAAGAGGCAAGTGAGGTGCAGAAAGAAGCAAGAGAGGTGCTGAAAGAAGGAAGAGAAGTGCAGAAAGAAGTAACAGAGGTACTGAAAGAGGCACAAAAGGTGCAGAAAGAGCAAGAGACATGCAGAAAGAATCAATAGAGGTGCAGAAAGAGGCAATAGAAGTGCAGAAAGAAGGAACAGAGGTGCAGAAAGAGGCAAAAGGGGTGCAGAAAGAAGCAAGAAAAGTGCAGAAAGAGGCAACAGAGGTACAGAAAGAGGCAAGAGAGATGCAGAAACAGGTGGGAAGGGTACAGAAAGAGGGAACAGGGGTGCAGAAAGAGACAAGAGAGGTATATAAAGAGAAAAGAGGGGTTCAGAATGAGGCAAGAGATCTGCAGAAAAAAAGCAACAGAGGTGCTGAAAGAGGCACGTGAGGTGCAGAAAGAAGCAAGAGAATTGCAAAAAGAGGCAGGTGAGGTGCAGAAAGAAGCAAGAGCAGTGCAGAAAGAACCAACAGAGGTGCAAAAACAGCAACAGAGGTGCTGAAAGAGGCAAGTGAGTGCAGAAAGAAGCAAGAGAGGTTCACAAAGGCAGAAGAGGGGTACAGAAAGCAGTAACAGAGGTGCTGAAAGAGGCGCAAAAGGTGCTGAAAGAGCAAGAGATGTGCAGAAAGAATCAATAGAGGTGCAGAAAGAGGCAATAGAAGTGCAGAAAGAAGGAACAGAGGTGCAGAAAGAGGCAAAAGGGGTGCAGAAAGAAGCAAGAAAAGTGCAGAAAGAGGCAACAGAGGTACAGAAAGAGGCAAGAGAGGTGCAGAAACAGGTGGGAAAGGTACAGAAATAGGGAACAGGGGTGTAGAAAGAGGCAGGAGAGGTACAGAAAGAGAAAAGAGGGGTTCAGAAAGAGGCAAGAGATCTGCCGAAAAAAGCAACAAAGGTGCTGAAAGAGGCAAGTGAGGTGCGGAAAGAAGCAAGAGAGGTGCTGAAAGAAGGAAGAGAAGTGCAGAAAGAAGTAACAGAGGTACTGAAAGAGGCACAAAAGGTGCAGAAAGAGCAAGAGACATGCAGAAAGAATCAATAGAGGTGCAGAAAGAGGCAATAGAAGTGCAGAAAGAAGGAACAGAGGTGCAGAAAGAGGCAAAAGGGGTGCAGAAAGAAGCAAGAAAAGTGCAGAAAGAGGCAACAGAGGTACAGAAAGAGGCAAGAGAGATGCAGAAACAGGTGGGAAAGGTACAGAAAGAGGGAACAGGGGTGCAGAAAGAGACAAGAGAGGTACAGAAAGAGAAAAGAGGGGTTCAGAATGAGGCAAGAGATCTGCAGAAAAAAAGCAACAGAGGTGCTGAAAGAGGCACGTGAGGTGCAGAAAGAAGCAAGAAAGGTGCTGAAAGAAGGAAGAGAAGTGCAGAAAGAAGTAACAGAGGTGCTGAAAGAGGCACAAAAGGTGCAGAAAGAGCAAGAGACGTGCAGAAAGAAGCAACAGAGGTACAGAAAGAGGCAAGAGGGGTGCAGAAAGAGGCAGGAGGGGTGCAGAAAGAGGCAAGAGAATTGCTGAAAGAAGCAACAGAGGTTTAGAAAGAACCAAGAAAAGTGCAAAAAGAGGCAAGTAAGGTGCAGAAAGAAGCAAGAGCAGTAGAAGACGTGCACAAAGAGGCAAGAAAGGTACAGAAAGAGGCAAGAAGAGTGCAGAAAGAGGTAGGAGAAGTACAGAAAGAGGCAAGAGAGGTGCAGAAACAGGTGGGAAAGGTACAGAAATAGGGAACAGGGGTGTAGAAAGAGGCAAGAGAGGTACAGAAAGAGAAAAGAGGGGTTCAGAAAGAGGCAAGAGATCTGCCGAAAAAAGCAACAAAGGTGCTGAAAGAGGCAAGTGAGGTGCGGAAAGAAGCAAGAGAGGTGCTGAAAGAAGGAAGAGAAGTGCAGAAAGAAGTAACAGAGGTACTGAAAGAGGCACAAAAGGTGCAGAAAGAGCAAGAGACATGCAGAAAGAATCAATAGAGGTGCAGAAAGAGGCAATAGAAGTGCAGAAAGAAGGAACAGAGGTGCAGAAAGAGGCAAAAGGGGTGCAGAAAGAAGCAAGAAAAGTGCAGAAAGAGGCAACAGAGGTACAGAAAGAGGCAAGAGAGATGCAGAAACAGGTGGGAAAGGTACAGAAAGAGGGAACAGGGGTGCAGAAAGAGACAAGAGAGGTACAGAAAGAGAAAAGAGGGGTTCAGAATGAGGCAAGAGATCTGCAGAAAAAAAGCAACAGAGGTGCTGAAAGAGGCACGTGAGGTGCAGAAAGAAGCAAGAAAGGTGCTGAAAGAAGGAAGAGAAGTGCAGAAAGAAGTAACAGAGGTGCTGAAAGAGGCACAAAAGGTGCAGAAAGAGCAAGAGACGTGCAGAAAGAAGCAACAGAGGTACAGAAAGAGGCAAGAGGGGTGCAGAAAGAGGCAGGAGGGGTGCAGAAAGAGGCAAGAGAATTGCTGAAAGAAGCAACAGAGGTTTAGAAAGAACCAAGAAAAGTGCAAAAAGAGGCAAGTGAGGTGCAGAAAGAAGCAAGAGCAGTAGAAGACGTGCACAAAGAGGCAAGAAAGGTACAGAAAGAGGCAAGAAGAGTGCAAAAAGAGGTAGGAGAAGTACAGAAAGAGGCAAGAGAGGTGTAGAAAGATGCAAGAGAGGTGCAGAAACAAGCAAGAGAAGTACAGATAGAGGCAAGAGAATTGCTGAAAGAAGCAACAGAGGTTTAGAAAGAACCAAGAGAAGTGCAAAAAGAGGCAGGTGAGGTGCAGAAAGAAGCAAGAGCAGTGCAGAAAGAACCAACAGAGGTGCAAAAACAGCAACAGAGGTGCTGAAAGAGGCAAGTGAGTGCAGAAAGAAGCAAGAGAGGTTCACAAAGGCAGAAGAGGGGTGCAGAAAGCAGTAACAGAGGTGCTGAAAGAGGCGCAAAAGGTACTGAAAGAGCAAGAGACGTGCAGAAAGAATCAATAGAGGTGCAGAAAGAGGCAATAAAAGTGCAGAAAGAAGGAACAGAGGTGCAGAAATAGGCAAAAGGGGTGCAGAAAGAAGCAAGAAAGTGCAGAAAGAGGCAACAGAGGTACAGAAAGAGAAAAGAGGGGTTCAGAAAGAGGCAAGAGATCTGCCGAAAAAAGCAACAGAGGTGCTGAAAGAGGCAAGTGAGGTGCAGAAAGAAGCAAGAGAGGTGCTGAAAGAAGGAAGAGAAGTGCAGAAAGAAGTAACAGAGGTACTGAAAGAGGCACAAAAGGTGCAGAAAGAGCAAGAGACATGCAGAAAGAATCAATAGAGGTGCAGAAAGAGGCAATAGAAGTGCAGAAAGAAGGAACAGAGGTGCAGAAAGAGGCAAAAGGGGTGCAGAAAGAAGCAAGAAAAGTGCAGAAAGAGGCAACAGAGGTACAGAAAGAGGCAAGAGAGATGCAGAAACAGGTGGGAAGGGTACAGAAAGAGGGAACAGGGGTGCAGAAAGAGACAAGAGAGGTATATAAAGAGAAAAGAGGGGTTCAGAATGAGGCAAGAGATCTGCAGAAAAAAAGCAACAGAGGTGCTGAAAGAGGCACGTGAGGTGCAGAAAGAAGCAAGAGAATTGCAAAAAGAGGCAGGTGAGGTGCAGAAAGAAGCAAGAGCAGTGCAGAAAGAACCAACAGAGGTGCAAAAACAGCAACAGAGGTGCTGAAAGAGGCAAGTGAGTGCAGAAAGAAGCAAGAGAGGTTCACAAAGGCAGAAGAGGGGTACAGAAAGCAGTAACAGAGGTGCTGAAAGAGGCGCAAAAGGTGCTGAAAGAGCAAGAGATGTGCAGAAAGAATCAATAGAGGTGCAGAAAGAGGCAATAGAAGTGCAGAAAGAAGGAACAGAGGTGCAGAAAGAGGCAAAAGGGGTGCAGAAAGAAGCAAGAAAAGTGCAGAAAGAGGCAACAGAGGTACAGAAAGAGGCAAGAGAGGTGCAGAAACAGGTGGGAAAGGTACAGAAATAGGGAACAGGGGTGTAGAAAGAGGCAGGAGAGGTACAGAAAGAGAAAAGAGGGGTTCAGAAAGAGGCAAGAGATCTGCCGAAAAAAGCAACAAAGGTGCTGAAAGAGGCAAGTGAGGTGCGGAAAGAAGCAAGAGAGGTGCTGAAAGAAGGAAGAGAAGTGCAGAAAGAAGTAACAGAGGTACTGAAAGAGGCACAAAAGGTGCAGAAAGAGCAAGAGACATGCAGAAAGAATCAATAGAGGTGCAGAAAGAGGCAATAGAAGTGCAGAAAGAAGGAACAGAGGTGCAGAAAGAGGCAAAAGGGGTGCAGAAAGAAGCAAGAAAAGTGCAGAAAGAGGCAACAGAGGTACAGAAAGAGGCAAGAGAGATGCAGAAACAGGTGGGAAAGGTACAGAAAGAGGGAACAGGGGTGCAGAAAGAGACAAGAGAGGTACAGAAAGAGAAAAGAGGGGTTCAGAATGAGGCAAGAGATCTGCAGAAAAAAAGCAACAGAGGTGCTGAAAGAGGCACGTGAGGTGCAGAAAGAAGCAAGAAAGGTGCTGAAAGAAGGAAGAGAAGTGCAGAAAGAAGTAACAGAGGTGCTGAAAGAGGCACAAAAGGTGCAGAAAGAGCAAGAGACGTGCAGAAAGAAGCAACAGAGGTACAGAAAGAGGCAAGAGGGGTGCAGAAAGAGGCAGGAGGGGTGCAGAAAGAGGCAAGAGAATTGCTGAAAGAAGCAACAGAGGTTTAGAAAGAACCAAGAAAAGTGCAAAAAGAGGCAAGTAAGGTGCAGAAAGAAGCAAGAGCAGTAGAAGACGTGCACAAAGAGGCAAGAAAGGTACAGAAAGAGGCAAGAAGAGTGCAGAAAGAGGTAGGAGAAGTACAGAAAGAGGCAAGAGAGGTGCAGAAACAGGTGGGAAAGGTACAGAAATAGGGAACAGGGGTGTAGAAAGAGGCAAGAGAGGTACAGAAAGAGAAAAGAGGGGTTCAGAAAGAGGCAAGAGATCTGCCGAAAAAAGCAACAAAGGTGCTGAAAGAGGCAAGTGAGGTGCGGAAAGAAGCAAGAGAGGTGCTGAAAGAAGGAAGAGAAGTGCAGAAAGAAGTAACAGAGGTACTGAAAGAGGCACAAAAGGTGCAGAAAGAGCAAGAGACATGCAGAAAGAATCAATAGAGGTGCAGAAAGAGGCAATAGAAGTGCAGAAAGAAGGAACAGAGGTGCAGAAAGAGGCAAAAGGGGTGCAGAAAGAAGCAAGAAAAGTGCAGAAAGAGGCAACAGAGGTACAGAAAGAGGCAAGAGAGATGCAGAAACAGGTGGGAAAGGTACAGAAAGAGGGAACAGGGGTGCAGAAAGAGACAAGAGAGGTACAGAAAGAGAAAAGAGGGGTTCAGAATGAGGCAAGAGATCTGCAGAAAAAAAGCAACAGAGGTGCTGAAAGAGGCACGTGAGGTGCAGAAAGAAGCAAGAAAGGTGCTGAAAGAAGGAAGAGAAGTGCAGAAAGAAGTAACAGAGGTGCTGAAAGAGGCACAAAAGGTGCAGAAAGAGCAAGAGACGTGCAGAAAGAAGCAACAGAGGTACAGAAAGAGGCAAGAGGGGTGCAGAAAGAGGCAGGAGGGGTGCAGAAAGAGGCAAGAGAATTGCTGAAAGAAGCAACAGAGGTTTAGAAAGAACCAAGAAAAGTGCAAAAAGAGGCAAGTGAGGTGCAGAAAGAAGCAAGAGCAGTAGAAGACGTGCACAAAGAGGCAAGAAAGGTACAGAAAGAGGCAAGAAGAGTGCAAAAAGAGGTAGGAGAAGTACAGAAAGAGGCAAGAGAGGTACAAAAAGAGGCAGGAGGGGTGCAGAAAGTAGCAAGTGAGGTGCAGAAAGAGGCAAGAGAGGTACAGAAAGAGGCAAGAAAAGTGCAGGAAGAGGCATGTGAGATGCAGACCAGGCAAGAAAGGTACAGAAAGAGGGAAGAAGAGTTCAGAAAGAGACAAAAGGGGTGCATAAAGAAGCAAGGCAGGTGCAGAAAGAAGCATGAAAAGTGCAGAATGAAGCAACAGGGGTGCAGAAAGAGGCAGGAGAAGTATAGAAAGAGGCAAGAGAGTTGCAGAAATAGGCAAAAGAGGTACAGAAAGATGGAACAGAGGTGCAGACAGAGGCAAGAGAGGTGCAGAAACAGGTAAAAGGGGTGCAGAAAGGGGCAAGAGGGGTGCAGATATTTGCAAGAGAGGTACAGAAAGAAGCAATAGCAGTGCAAAAGAACCAACAGAAGTGCAAAAAGAGGCAAGTGAGGTGCAGAAGGATGCAAGAGAGTTGCAGAAATAGGCAAAAGGGGTGCAGAAAGAGGGAACAGGTGGGCAGACTGATACAAGAGAGGTGCAGAAAGAGGCAAGAAAGGGTGCAGAAAAATGCAAGAGGGATGTAGAAATTTAGAACAGAGGTGCAGGAAGAAGCCAGAGCAGTGCCGAAAGAACCAACAGAGGTGCAGAAAGAGGCAAGAGGGGTACACAAAGAGGTATGTAAAGTACAGAACAAAGCTAAAGAGGTGCAGAAAAAACCAACAGAAGTGGAAAAAGAGGGAAGAGGGGTGCAGAGAGGGGTAGGAGAGGTGCACAAAGAGGCATGAGGGGTACAGAAAGAGGCAGGAAGGATGCAGAAAGAGGAAATGAACTGCAGAAAGAAGCAACAGAGGTGCTGAAAGAGGCATGAAGGGTGCAGAAAGAGCCAATACAGGTGAAGAAAGAAGGAACAGAGGTACAGAAAGAGGCAAGAGTGGTGTAGAATGAGGAAAGAGAGGTGTAGAAAGAGGCAAGAGAGTTGCACAAAGAGGGAAGAGGGGTGCAGAAACAGACTATGGGGTGCAGAAAGAAGCAAGTGAGGTGTGGAAAGAGGCAAGAGAGGTGCAGAAAGAAACAAGAGAGTTACAGAAAGAGGCAAGTGAACTACAGAAGGAGGCAAAAGAACTACAGAAATAGGCAATAGAGGTGCAGAAAGAGGCAAGTGAGGTACAGAAAGAAGCAAGATAAGGACGGAAAGAAGCAACAGAAGTGCAGGAAGAGGGGTGGAGAGAGAGGCAAGAGGGGTGCAGAAAGAATCAATACAGGTGTGGAAAGAAACAAAAGAAGTGCAGAAAGAAGGAACAGAGGTGCAGAAAGAGGCAAAAAGGGTGTAGAAAGACGTAAGAGGGGTACAGAAAAAGGCAAGAGAGGTGCAGAAAGAGGGAAGAAGGGTGCAGAAAGAGGCATGAGTGGTACAGAAAGAAGCAAATGAGGTACAGAAAGAGGTAACAGACATGCAGAAAGAGGGAAGAGAGGTGCAGAAAGTAGAAGAGATTTGAGGAAAGAGGCAAGAGTAGTGCAGAAAAAGAAAGAAATGTGCAGGAAGAAGCAACAGAAATGCAGAAAGAGGCAAATGAGGCTAAGAAGGAAGCAAGAGTGGCTTGCACACCATTAGTACCAATTTAACACCCACATTTAGCAATAAGTAACAGGTGACCATTCTAGGTTTGCAAAGGGCCTTCCACCATGCTGTAACACTTGTCGCTACATTTTTGGTAACATTTGAGCCGTTTGAGCTAGAAACAAGGATTTTTTAATCAAATCTGGGGATTAGGGAGCAGATGATGAATTATGTGGCTAATGCAGAAAATGTATAATTGTGCGAAAGTCAGTGCAGCCAAACAGTCGCATAATTCCAGTGGCCCTGCTCATATCTCTGACTAGGTTCACAAGTCCTCCTCAGTGATGCCTTATTTTTTAGTCTCACTGAGTTCATAGTTGAGCTTCTATGGAAACGAGGAAGACTAAACCAGACTACCATACCACATAATTACTCTCCAGAACACATAATCCCACACTACATAATTCCTATACACTAAATACCACATACTTTCTATCCACATAATTTCACTGCACAACATACCACATAATTCCACTACACACAACGTACATCCACTCCACTCCCAAAAACATTTGTAAAAACATTTACATTTACAACCCCAATAGCTCTAATTCTCGCAAATGCGACATCTATTACATTGCAAACACTTCTTTAACTAGTAGTTGCAGTTGCAGAGTGGTGGAGAAAGGGTGCTGGGCCTCCGATCAGTGCTCGGGAATTCTGCTGCGTAGGACTTACAGGAGGTACCAGGAGGGCTTCTTGGCCCTCAAAGTCCCTTAGGAATAAATTGGACTTCATCCTCCATCCCTTAGTCTGCCAGGAAGAGTTCTCATAACAGGCAACACCCCCTTTGCCCACCACTCTGCAAACGCGCTACCTGGAGCATTCTTGGATGGGGATTGAAGTCCCCTTCACTGCTGGGGGTCCTTAGGGGCCAACTAGCCTACCTCTTACCTCCAGTAAGCCCCACAAAGTCGGATTGCTGAGAGGTGGACATAAGCCACTCCCCCTTTCTCCACCGCTCTGCAAACGCACCTCCTGGCATATTTTTTGTTGGGGGATGAAGTCCCCTTGTCTTCTGAGGGTCCCTGGGAGACAACTAGGGGCCTGGTCAGAAATTTTTATTTTGGAGAGAGGCCACGTGGCCCACCTCTTGAGGCCTATAATGGCCCCAGGGACCCCATCCCCAGGGAATTGCCTCTTTTTTATTTTTTTAAATAAAATAGTACGGTCTGGGGGGCCGCGTGGCCCCTTCCCTCGGCCACTTCTGGCCCCGGGGACCCCATCCCCCAGGGCCGGCCTGCCTTTAAAAAAAAATTATAATAAATAATTAAAAGGGAGGGGGCCACGTGGCCCCCCTCTCCAGCCACTTGTGGCCCTGGGGACCCCATCCCCAGGAGCCGGCCCTCAAGTTGGGGACCGTGGGGGAGCCCCAAGGCCCCCACGGTCCTGCCGGCTCCCTGCCTCCTGCGGGAGCCGGCATTGTGTGTTGGGCTAGGAGAGCTGCTTAAATGCAGCTCCCCTTGCCCAAAAGCAATCTGCTTTGCTTTTTGGAAGCAAGAGCAGGTTTCATGCTCTAGCGTCCAAAAAGCAAAGCAGAGTTTGCTACGACAGGGTGGGAGCCGTGCTCCCGCCCTGTCATAGCAAACAGCAATGTCCCGGGGGTGGGCACCCCGGGAAATTGCAGGAGCCGGCCCTGGGGGGTGGCAGTCCCCAGGGCCATCAAGGGCACCAGGAGGGGGGCTGCGCAGCCCTCCTTATTCAATGCTCTGGGGAGGTGGCGGTCCATGGGACTCGGGTGGCCCGCAAGGCCCCCACCCTTATTTTATTATGCCCCGGGGAGGTGGCGGTCCTTGGGGCTGTGGAGGCCCCCATGGGCCCACACGACATAATTTGGCATGCCCCCGGGACCTGGCCCACCCGGGGGCTTAATTACAAAGGCCGAAATGATTTTAAAAAAATGCTTTCTATTGCCCCGGGGGTCCTTGTGGGTCCCCCTGAGCAGGTCTAGGGGGTCAGGGTGTTTGTACCCTGCCCCCTTTTCTTATTTTTCATCTTCTTTTTCTGATTTTTTAGATGGCTGCCAACACGTTCTGGTTTGGAGTGTTGGCAGCCAATAAGAGTGAAGCTCGTACTCGGGAGGAATCACGTGTTCTCCTCGGTGCTCAGATATCGATATTTTTATTTTTTTAATTTCTCAGCAACTACTGAACAGAATGACACCTTTTAAAAAAGAGTGCTTTTTGAACCTACCTTTTTCCCAAATTTGGTGTAATTCCATTCAGCAGTTCGGCTGTAGCCGTGTCTAAAATTTCCTATGGAAATTAACATGGGGAAAATGCGTTTTGGGACCCCCATTTTTTCTCAGCCCGCGCTTGACAAAACACCCCCAAACTTTCAAGACAGGAGTTGACCGGAGCAGGCCATTAGTTTTGAAAATTCCGTGAAGATTCATCAAATGGCGCTAAAGATTTAGGCAAAAGAATAAACTCTTTTTGAATAGAAACAAGGTCCTAACCATAACTACTTACTGGCGACCGCCAGTAGGTTATATATACCCACTTGACTGAATACCCTGATGATCTTCTTCTTTGGGAAGATTCATTTCATGCAGATTCGTATGTGTGTATATATATATATATATATCCTCACACGTACAGTCCGGCGCAATCCTTCCCAAGTAGATCAAAGGAATCACACAGGAGCCGTGGCCTCTATTTCAGTGCAGATTTATTGCAGACACAAACGTCCTACGCGTTTCGGAGTGGAACACTCCTTCGTCACGGGCAAACATTGTGCATTTCATCTTTGTTAATAAAGTAAATCAACATGTCACGTGATACAATCAACATAAACATGTAAAAACATTGTTCATGATATGCTAGTCATTTACCTTCCCTTTACACAAAAAACCTTAAATAACTTTAAAAACTGGAAATACTCATATGATTTATAATATGAAAAAGTATTTTGTTTATGTTGATTGTATCACGTGACATGTTGATTTACTTTATTAACAAAGATGAAATGCACAAAGTTTGCCCGTGACGAAGGAGTGTTCCACTCCGAAACGCGTAGGACGTTTGTGTCTGCAATAAATCTGCACTGAAATAGAGGCCACGGCTCCTGTGTGATTCCTTTGATCTACTTGGGAAGGATTGCGCCGGACTGTACGTGTGAGAATTTTGGGGGTGGCTACCCCAGCCGTGAGCCCGCCAAACCAGAGGCTTGGGAACAGCTACAAACTTTGTGTTCATGTTGTAAAAAACCCTTGCCCACACGAAGGACACCGCCTGAAACACAGCGGCAGGAGGAGTGCCTACCCGGAACACCAGTCGAGCTACGAGGAAGGGAAGCAGGGAGCTGTGTTCTCTTATATCGGACCTGACGGGTGTGTCGAAGTGACACTCCACGGGAGCTGCTATCTAGGCGGAAGGGATATCGTGTTAATCGGCATAGACGCGTGAGTGAACGACACTACTCACAGCGCCAGCAGAGGTGCAGCCCGAGAAGCGTATCGGGAATTACGTGTGTATGTTACACCGTAAAAATAATGGCGGACACCAGAAACAGCAAGCGTAAAGCGGCAGCGATGCAACTTTTTGACAAAACGGCACGCATTGAGGAGGGTGGACAGAAAATCACTCCCGCCCCCAATGTGATAAAAGACAAAAGAAAACTATGGGACACGTTGTGGAAAGTGCTCAAAAAAGAGCAGTCCAAGTGGTGGGAAGTGACGGCTTTGCAACACTACGTGGACTGCAATCGCATACCTCGGGGGTTGCGTATATTTATAACCCCAACACTCCAGCAACCTGATCCGGAATTGATATCGGAGTGGATGGAAAACAATCACATATGCTCCATGAACATGTTGAAGCTACTGATTAAATTTGCAGAAAAGGAGAGCACAAAATTAACTCTAGAGAGCGAAGAAATAATTGTGATGCTGAAAGAGTTACTAAGCGAAGAAGAATTCGAGACTGAAATGGAGAAAATGAACAAAAGATTGGGAAAACTAGAGGAAGAAATTAAAATGAAAAAATTATCCAAATTTGAGAGAGACGAAATTTACTATAAAAATGGCCAGATACTGACCTTTGGCAAGAAATTTGAGAAATTAAGAAATGAACAGACCAGCCAAGCCAAACAAATTGCAAAAACAATACAAGGAGCAGAAGGAGGAGATGAACCAACGACATCAAGCAGTGGATTATCTGAAATAATGGAACAAATCCTGCGATGTGATTCTGAAACAACTAACAATGTGCAGGAAAACGAAGCAGAAGTATTAAAAGCCCGATTTTTAAAGGAGTACGAGTTGCTGACAATAGACAAGTCAAATACAATGACCACCAGAGACAGCCCGGCAAGAGGTCGTGGGAGAGGAGGAAGAGGAGGCAGAAAGCAAAATTATTCCATACAATCAGACAGCCCAGTGGGAACAAGAACAAGGGGCAGGTTTGCCAAGAAAACATGAAGACGCGAACCGTGGTAAATCTTTCTAACTATAAACTAAGTAATGTTGAATTAGATGTTTTAATGTTAGGCTTATCATTTTGCCCTACATCTAGATTCAATTATACAGAAAGTAGGATAGACTTATTCCATTATATAAGAAAGTTGAAACTGAAGAAATGGTTTTCTAACAAGCCCAAAAAACAGGCTATTGAACAATCTAGTGTACAATTGGATGTTCAAATAAAGGACATTGAGACTTTCCAAGCGGCTCAAGAACTGGCAGGAATAGTGGACACGGCCTTTCCTGTAGATCTGACGGCTGAAACTCCTTTTAAACCCAAATCTGTGTTTTTGCCTCAGATTAACTGTGAAGCAATAAACTGCTTTGAGAAAGGGATGGTCAATGAACTAAAAAAACTGAAAAACCACAAAATATATCAAAGAACAAACTTAAACCCTTATCAACTCAAAGCTTTGAATGTACTGGAATCCAATCATGATTTTGTCATAAAGCAGAGTGATAAAGGGGGAAATGTGGTTATCTGGCCTGTGGACATGTATAAACAAGAGGGACTTTCACAATTATCCGACACCAGTAGGTACTGTCAAACAACTAGATTAATTTACAATCAAGCAATGTCTATGGTGGCGAAACAGATCACTGAGTGGAAGGATGAATGCATGATAAGCTTAGATGAATTTTCCTATCTGGCATGCAAATACCCTAAATTACCTGTACTATATCTGCTTCCAAAATTGCACAAAAATGCCCAACGGCCACCAGGGAGGCCCATTGTCTCTTCATGTGGGAGTGCCTTGGAGAACACTTCTAAATATGTAGATCACTTTCTCCAACCCCTGGTCCAATCCCTCCCATCCTATGTCCGTGACACTAGTGACTTCCTTAAGCATATATCTGGCATGGAATGGTCCTCAGAGTACCTCATGTTAGGACTAGATGTTTGCAGTCTTTATACTAGTATTCCGCAAACTTTAGGCCTAGAAACGTGCAAACACTTTCTCCATAGCAGACCAGCAAGTTTTCTGCATCATACAGAGATGTTGCTCAAAATGATTGAGATGTGTTTGAACAATAATTTTTTCCTTTTCGATAAGAACATCTACAGGCAGATCCAGGGGACGGCCATGGGAACCTGCTTCGCCCCCAGCTTTGCAGGTCTTTACCTGGGCTGGTGGGAGGAGCAGGTGGTCCACAACATCGAACTTTTCAAGAACCATGCCGTCCTCTGGTTACGCTACATAGATGATATCTTTTGTATGTGGAGTGGCACTAAGGCACAAGCCATTGAATTTGTAGAGACCCTTAATACCAACGAAATGAATCTCCAATTCACACACCAAATTAGCAAAGATACCATGGAATTCTTGGATCTTAAACTTGAGACAAAAAATAATACCATAGAAAGTTCCTTATTCAGAAAATCTACGGCTGGCAACAGTCTACTCCATGCTGACAGTTGCCATCCACCCAACCTCATACAAAGCATACCTTTTGGGGAGCTATTGCGGGCACGCAGAAATTGCAGCACTATCAGTAAATTTGAAAATGAAAAATCTATCATGCAAGAGCGTTTCTTAGCACGTGGCTACAGTGCTAAAACAGTGAAAAAGGCGATTAATAAAGTAGAAGCTCTTAATCGTCAGGAACTTCTGTTTCCTACGGAAACTGATCCAACCATCAAGCCCAAGGAAACTGTAAGGTTTATCACCACCTACAGCACCCATGCATGGGAGGTCAGGAGGAGCCTAAAAAAGTTTTGGGAAGTGCTCAAAACTGATAAGGACTTGAAGGATTGTATAGGAGATTATCCATCTCTCACCTTTCGTAAACCTAAATCATTAAGAGACCAATTATGCAACAACATGATCCCCAATCCTAGAAAAGAGAATGCAGTCAAAGGGTTTTTTACATGCAACCAATGCAAGGCCTGTAAATATAGTAGCAGTATTAAATCAGTGAAATTCAACAATAATGAGGCCCCATGGGTTATACAAAAACATTTAAATTGCAATACGGAATTTGTGGTGTATATTCTCAAGTGTCCATGTTCTAAATACTATATAGGGAGCACCATCCATCCAGGAAAGAAAAGAGTGTTAGAGCATTTGAGGGCTATCAATAAAAATGACAAAACATATCCAGTAGCCCGGCATTTTCAAGAGAATCACAACAGCAATGCCAATCTTATCAAATTTGCTGCCATTGATTGTGTTTTTCCTAATACAAGAGGTGGCAACAGATTTCTAGAACTCAGAAAATTGGAATCCAAATTCATTATTAGATTCAACACCATGGTGCCCCATGGGTTGAATATGGATGAAGAGTTATCAGTACATTTATACTAAAAATGCATGTTTGGTTCAATATGTCCATGCATACCTGCTGTTGTCTCTGCTTGCTGTTTTTTAGAAATTCTGTGTGACCTCTTTAATAACTTTTGTTACGATATGAAGATTTTAATAGACATTCTGTCTTTTTTTAAGGTAACAGATGCTTGGGAAAGTAGATGAATTGGCTACCCTTTGAACAGTTTGCCCACATGGGCAGCACTCCAGCAAAATTCTTTTATTATGATTTGGCCCACTGGGGCGCCATTGAACTGTGCTAATTAGCGTGAACGAGTCTTCTCATGACCCTCATGTTCTTTAAACGTATTTGACAGATTCTACGATATTGATGTAGACAGCGCGTAGCCCGAGTGCCGATATTTGTACATGCATGGGCTTTCCTTCAGAAATTGAATGGTTCACATCAAACAGTGACGGTCATGTTTGATAAAGTTTTTTGCTTTTGAAGTTTAGGAATTATCAGTAGTATTCACTTATTGAATCTACTGGTTATCAGCAATAACTTGAAAACCATGATTCAATGGTTCTATATAAATGTATGCCCACTGGGGCGTTTATAATAAATGTAGCAGGATTTCAGTCTGATTAATTAGGCTGTTTGTAGTATTTTATTTAAACCATTCACCAAGCCAGCCCAGCACAAGTAGCACTCTTTCGGGGCGGTATGAGAGAATACTCCCGTAGCACTGTGGGCTAATACACTACTGCTTTACTTATGAACATGAGGGGTTCAAATCCCAGGACGGCCGACATTAATTTATTTATGCGGTATTTTATTTTTTACCGTCTTTATGTCGACCAGAATTAAGCACTTTTCATCCCATCTTGGAGTTAATAAACGGAGTAATCATTTGAAAGATGATTTTTAACTGTTACAAGTTAATGTGTGCTACTCGAACGCGCTATTCGAACGTGCTATTCGTAAACTATGAATTTCTTAACATGTAAAAACATTGTTCATGATATGCTAGTCATTTACCTTCCCTTTACACAAAAAACCTTAAATAACTTTAAAAACTGGAAATACTCATATGATTTATAATATGAAAAAGTATTTTGTTTATGTTGATTGTATCACGTGACATGTTGATTTACTTTATTAACAAAGATGAAATGCACAAAGTTTGCCCGTGACGAAGGAGTGTTCCACTCCGAAACGCGTAGGACGTTTGTGTCTGCAATAAATCTGCACTGAAATAGAGGCCACGGCTCCTGTGTGATTCCTTTGATCTACTTGGGAAGGATTGCGCCGGACTGTACGTGTGAGAATTTTGGGGGTGGCTACCCCAGCCGTGAGCCCGCCGAACCAGAGGCTTGGGAACAGCTACAAACTTTGTGTTCATATATATATATATATATACACGAATCTGCATGAAATGAAACTTTACAAAGAAGAAGTTCATCACGGTATTCAGTCACGTGAGAGTCAAGAAAAAGAGGGGAGAGTTGGGTGATCCTAAAGCACAGATTTCCCATCCTAATTCCGATAGAAAAATTCATTTTTTTGACATAAATCTATTCAGCTGTCAGAAATGTGCAATTAAAGAGGTGTTCACAGTGGTCATAAAGGGGTTAAAAAATGTGTAGGGCCCTCTGGAATGCCGAGGGAGCTTTTCATCCTGTTATCCCTTTCTGTACCCTGGATACAAAGCGATTTGATTGGTCAGCTGCCACTTGGAGGAAAATGTTTTGGCCGGCATTACAGGTCTCAAGGATAGTATTCTGCAAAAAAAAGTTAAAAATAGTATAGTGGGGCAGAGTAGTAATATCCTGACATCCAGGCACATGTGGGAGGGGAATCCAGAGGGTCTCCACCAAGGGCCATAAGAAAACAAAATTAGGCGCCACTCATTTGATACTGTTGCGGGACCCAGCAAGGTCCTCCTGTGAGGTACTGTGGTACTCCTGCAGTACTCCTGCAGGAACTGACATACAAGCTTCATTCCCATGGTACTGTGTGCCATGCAAGCTTAATAGGAGAAGCTTGTACAGAACTGTGGTACCATGGGGTCGAAGCTTGAGTGCCAGAACCACAGGAGTACCACAAATAATAATAAATACAAATTGTGGCATGGGGATCTGTAGGGGGTTGACTGCCCATGGGGGGTTGTGCGCAGGGTAGTCAAGGCCTACGGCCAACCCCAGCTGTGCACAGATCTATGCTGTGTGATGCAAGGGTTGGACGCCCCTGGAGAGGTTGGGTGCAGGGCCTGGCCTGGCCAGAGACCTACAGCCTCACACAGCAGGGGGGTGGGTTGCCCACTGTGTGCCTGCACACAGGGCCTGGTTGGTTATGCACAACAGAGGGTTGATGTTCTTCCAGAGGCTAGACCATTATTTTTAATGGTTAAAGTGACATTATAGTTGGGTATCGTAATAAGATGTTACCTTATGTTAAAAGAACCTCAGAAGTTTACTGAAATACACAAAGGTTAAAGTAACGCTATAGTACGGTATGGTAATATGACCGTAGCTTACGTTAAAAGAAACCAAAGATTACAGTGACGTTAAAGTTAGGTGTTTAAATGCCATGCCATGCCATGCAAGAACTGGGGTGCATGCATAGAGGGGGCACATGTTGTGTGCCCCTGCCTGCATCCACATGGCTGAGGCACCATGGTGCCCTGTAAGGACCCCTTTGTTTCCTATCTGCCACGGTTTTCATGGCGGTGGAACCGCCATGAAAACAATGGTAGAGAGGACACTCACAATATGCTTGGTGGGACGCGGCAGTCCCGCCAAGCATATTGAGGCCTGAAGACCTCCGTGCCACCACCAGTGATTGGCAGTGTTGGTGGTCCCAGGGCGGTCCCAACACCCAACTCGTAATGGGGAGGTTGGACTGCCGGTGAGGCAGTGGCTGGACCACGAGACTCGTAATTAGGGCCTAAGTAATAATGAATTGAAATGTAAGTTATTTTAATTTAAAACTAATTGAAATTAAAGTCAGATGGGTTACTTGACTTTTAAGGGGTATATACCATATATATAATCAGTATTTCTTAAACAAAATTAATTTTATTATCATTCATTTATATGGTATAAAATACTAAAGTTTTTAAATTAATTTATGATGGCCACTATGGTGCTTTGGGTTTAATGGGAAACATGTTAAAAGTTATTTTTAATTAAAATACAAATTAGATGTTTTAAATAAGTCAATTTTTTATTTAAATGTTTTTTCAATTGGGTGAATTAAATAAGTATTTTGAAAAATTATTGTTGTTTTTTGCAGATAAGGTGTAAAAGTTTCAAATATCAAATTAAACAATATAAAAATAATAATTTGTTAAATACAATAAACATTAACATTATTAATACATTATTATTACATTTATATTTACAGAAGCATTTCCATAAATAATAGAGTCAAAATAAATTGAGTGATGTAATTATTTAAAAAAATAATTATATTAAAATATGTAATTAAAATGTAAATATAATTATATAAAAATAAACATTATATTAACATTATATTGAAAAAGTTAAATAGGCATATACATGTTTAATGAATAACTTATCAAATTATGATAAAACTGTATTTTTTTATAACATTTATATATTGAATTAATTATTGTGGGGTTGGAGTTAAAATAATACATTTGAAACCGCACACTTTCCCCAATTCTTGCAGGCTTGGAGTCAGAATATCAAATCTAAATACTCCCAAATGTAAACACTTTCCTCAATGGGTGTAGGGTTGGAGTAGGGTTGAATTTGGAATTGTAAGTATGTACATTTTCTCCAATGAAAGTTAGCGTTTTTGAAGATATAGTACAAACAAGAGCCATTAAAGGGCAGAATCAACAAGCAATAAGAACAAGCTAATTCTCCCCTAGGGCTTAATCAACAAACAATAAGAACAAGCTATTTAAGGGCAGGACATATTTTTTTATAGGATTTAAGCTCATGAGTAGAACAATTATGGCTGGATTACGACTTTCGGTGGTGTAGAAGCGGGCGGTACGCCACTGCCGCGCTCCTGCACCTCCAAGATCACTGCGGATCGCCTGCCAGAT
Source organism: Triturus cristatus (assembly GCF_964204655.1). Taxonomy (NCBI): domain Eukaryota; kingdom Metazoa; phylum Chordata; class Amphibia; order Caudata; family Salamandridae; genus Triturus; species Triturus cristatus. The sequence goes on from NC_140587.1 coordinate 453,593,732, forward strand.
TACAATTTTTAAGTGGTCTGGTGGGAAGCCAGCGTGGCGGTCCCATTGCGATGCCTTAGAAAGCAGGCACTGCAATGAGACCACAAAACAAGTTTCCTGCACGGCATAGACTCGGAAGTTCATGCCGTGCAGGAACTGGGGTGCATGTACATAGGGTAGAACACTATGTGCCCCCCTGCATGCATTCCCATGTGGAAGGTCCCCTTTGCTTCCTCTCTGCCACGGTGTTCATGGAGTAGGAACATCCATGACACCGCCGGTGGAGAGGAAACTCGTAATATGCTTGGCAGTACAGCGCATGTTCACAACACCGGCCTCAAGACTGCTGTGCCAGTGCCAGGGAACGGCGGTTGTCTGGCCGTGTCGGCCCCCCTAGGGAGGTTTGAATGCGCAACTCGTAACGGGGCGGTCGGACCACTGGTGCGGCGGTGGCTGGATCACAGCGCCACCAGGAGTCTGGCAGTCCTCGTATCGCTAAACTCATAATCAGGCCCTTAGTACAGAATGTAACTTACGACGTAAACTGGTTGGAGCAAAAAATCAGAGTAAGACATATATATAGGAAGCCCCCTAAGTGTAAGATGAGTGTTTCATGTTTCATGGTATCATTGTTAAAACAACCATTAACTTTGCATGTTTTCTCTGATAGGACACAGGAAGGATTAAAGACATATAGGGGCAGATTTACAAGCCCCTTGAGTCATTTTTGCGCCGCAGTTGCATCACTTTTTGAGACGCAGTAGCAGTGTAAAAATGCGGCCCATTTACAACGTGACGCATCTAGGGAGATGCGTCACGTTTGTAAAGCCAGGCATCACATTATACCTGTGTCAGGTATAATGTATGTAGGGTGGGCGTTCCAACGCAAAAAAGCCTCGTAGAAATGACGCAGTGAAATCTACAAGATTTCACTGCGCCACTTCTAGGATGCCACTGCGTCAAATTCTTACACCTGCTTGAATCAGGCATAAGGAGTGATGCACCACAATGAGGATAGGCATCCCCTTGCATTGCTGGAGTTGCGTCGTGCTTGTGACACGACTCCAGCAATGCGTGACTTTTGCGTCAACAGATGCGTCAGAATTTCTGACACATCTGTCAATCCTTGCGCCATGGTGCGCCGTATTGTAAATACGGCGCATCCATAGTGGCGCAAGGGTTTCTCAAAGTGGCGCAGGGAAAGTGACGCATGATGCGTCACTTTCTTGTAAATCTGCCCCATAATACAAAGTTGATATCCATCTCTGGTACCACAATGTAGAATAAAATATGAAAAAAGTATCTATGTCCACAAAGTAGTTTATCTCAGACACCACCTCTGCACTCCCTTAAATGGCCTATATACCAGTTATCCTCAAAAGCTCTTGGACATCGGGCTTTAGTACCAATAACTCTTGTCAGCGCTGCTTTATGGTGAAACCACTCCTTTATCAGCTCTTGGCTCACCTGAATGTTTTTCTTGGTCTGTTCATGTACTGTGCCCTCAAACTCCTGGGGCTGATCAGGTAATCCACATCATTTTGTGGTGACTCCAAAGGCCCTTCCTATGCTTTTCTGAGTAAGATGTGTGGGTCATACACTTGGTGCCCAAACAGAATTGTGAGTGCAGTGAATCCAACTTCTTTCTGGTAGGGGAATAAGAGATATGATAGGAAAATATCCATCCTCGTCCTGAGGTTCTGTGGCAGGGTGACCATCAAGCTAATATAGGTCTTGTATACTTGTATTTCCACCAACCTTTGATCGCGGGTGGTACGCTATAGAGTAGGGGTATTTCACACCAGCTGCCACATCTGTCACATGTATGAGGAGAAAAAAGTTTGTTCTCAGTTTGAAATCACTAACTCCCAAAATCCAAACCTTGGAAAGATCACTAGGAATGCCTGAGTTACTACTCTAACGGTTCTAAGGCTCAGAAGTACCACTTGTGGATACCTGGTAGAATATTCCATCAAAACTAAGCTATACTTGTTACCTGAGCCAAACTGGCCTCTCAATTTGGCAAGTAGTACAGGTACTACACAACCCCTCGTGTCTCTATGCACCTGAGGCAAGTAGAAGACGGAGTCCAATCTATCCTGGATCCTTTTATGGCCAAGTGCCAGGCCCCTAAGAAAGTGACCACATGAAATTCAGGGCACTAAGGGAGCCACTAGCATCTTGCTAGTTCTTGGCTAGTAATAAATGTTTTATTGTAAGATAATTTGTTAAACATTAAAATACATGTATTTATATTTTTAACTATTTTAAATAATTAATTTAATTGAACATTATTTGATCTGGGGGGTTTATTTCAAGTCCCTACCTCAGCTGATTTCAATGACAGGGTGTTGCAATACCAGTGCTTGGTCATGTGCATGGCTAAATTTACTCCAGCTTTGAGTTGTAGTACATTTACTACTCTTTTGGGTCCTTTTGACTGAACTAATTTTAGAAGTGTAGTTTGGAAATAGGAGTGGGTTTACTCTTTTTTGGATGGGCAAACTCAAACCTTAGACCATCATATGCTCCCTCCTCAAAAAATGTATCAATTTACCCCTCTTAAATTCTATATCAAACTAGTAAACAAACAGGCAAGGGGCACAGTCCACAGAAGCCCTTTCCATGCGCATGTTGGAATAGTTCCTTAATGCTCCATAGTGCTTGTGTGCACATGGCGGAACCATTCCATCAAGTGCATAAAGCACTAAATAGCTCTGCTGTAAACAGAAAAAGGATTTCCTTTCTTTTTGCCTTGGGAGGTGGGGAAGAGCTTCCCAAACTCCAGAGGCATTTCTTCTCAGTGTAATGTCGATCGAGCGCATGGTGAGCTGACGTCATTACATGGAAACTAAAACTGAAATGAGCGATCGGCTCGTTACAGTTTCACTGTTTTGGAGCTCGTGGGGCTGTCTCAGCTCGCCAAGCACTTAAACACATGGTAGAGGAATCTCCCCTTTCAAATGGTATCCCTTCCTACTGGATACCTGATTGGGGATCACCGCAGGAGGGTGATCTCCAAGCAGGGATCCTCCCACGAGGCACCAGGGAGGGGGTAGCAGCCCCTTGGGCATGGGCGTTTGCTCCCTCCAATATTTTTGCATGCAATCAGTCGTTCTGCCCCGGGGGTGGGCAGAAAGCACACTAGGCACCAGGGATTTCTTTTTTATAAAAGAGGGGTGGGGTCTGCCCACAATGGGCAAGACTGTGCCCCTACCTAAATGTATTTGAAAACAGTCTTTCTGCCACCCTGGTGGGCAGATGGTGGGCAATAGCCCCCTATCTGCCCAGGTGGGGGGCAGAAAGCTAGGCAACAGGGATTTTATATTTATACACATTTAGGGGTAGGCGCTGCACAACATGGACATGGCAATGCCCCTACTCTCTTAAAAAATTGCCACAGCCTTTCTGCCCCCATGAGGCAGATGGGGGAATAGGCAGAAAGACCACTAACCAGCAGGGATTATGTTTTTTTTATACGTAGGGGTGGGGCACTGGCATCCCATTTTGGGCAGCTCCCACCCCTACTAATTGGGCAGTCTTTCTGCCCCTCCTGGGGCAGATGGGGGCAATAACCCCCGATCTGTCCCTGGGGCGGGGCAAGAAGTTCACTAGGCAGCCAGAGACTATTTATTTTGTATTTGAGGGGTGGTGTCTGCCCAGAATAGGCATGCCAATGCCCCCAAACACATATTGAACATTCTGTCTGCCCCCCTTGGGGGCCAGATGGGGGTTATTACCCCCGATCTGCCTCACAGGGGGGCAGAAAACCCACTAGACCTCTGGGATATGTTTATGTGTAGGTTAGAGAGCGGCCCAATAGACAAGTTTCACTCCCCCTTTTTTTAGGTACACATTTTGGCTGTTTCTGCAGATCAGCAATATTTTTAAGCTCATCTGACCCCCAAGGAAGGCTGAAAACCACTAGATACCTGGGAAAGTTTCTGTGAGTGTGTGTGAACTGGATTTCTGCTGATGGTTAGTGGTGTTTGGCTGGCTGTGTGTTTACTGGCATTTTGCTGGTGGTGTGTGTGGACTCGCACTTGGCTGGTGGTGTCTGTGTGTGGACTAGCACTTGGTGGCGGTGTGTGTAGACTGCTACTTGCTTGGCAGTGTACATGGACTGGAACTTGGCTGGCAGTGTGTGTGGACTGGTGCTTGGCTGACGGTGTTCATGGATGGTGCTTGGCAGGCAGTGTGTGTGGATGTGCTTGGCTGGCGTTGTGCATTAATGGAACTTGGCTGGAGGTGTGGCAGCAGCGGCTCCTCCGCTATGGCAGAGGAGCGTTGCCCCGCAAACCGGCTGCAGGTCCTTTTTTTTGTTTTTTTCCTCATCCGTCACACCTATGCCCACCCAACCTCCCTCTGCTAGCCCCGCCCACCCCACTTCTTGGCCAGCACACCAACTGCGCCTGGGTGTGCGGGTACTGGCAGTGTGGCTTGTGTGGATCCCCAAGTGTTTTTTTTACCCAGAATTCCCTGCAAACCTCAAATGTAGCTAAAAAATAATATGTTCCTGGCATTTCTGTGTGGGAAAGTTGTAGGATCACCGCACCAGTACAAATTTCCTAACACCCAGCGTTCCCCTTGCCCTATCTATCAAAATGATACCTCACTTCTGTGGGTGCTCAAAGAAGAGTCAGCCTAAAAAACGTATAAAGAAACTGCCCTTTTGGACCCGCTTTGATTCTCCCTCAATCTCTACACGTTTTTGGACCTTCTCTGTCACAGGCACATGGCCCAACCACACAAGTGAGGTATAATTATCAAGGCGAACACTGTGTGGCAGGAAATTTGTGCTGATGCTTTGATCCCATAACTTTCTCACATAAAAATATGAGCAAAATGTGACTTTTTAGCTAAATTTGAGGTTTGCAGGGGATTCTGAGTAAGAAAATGTAGGGGGATCCATGCAAGCCAGACCTTCCTGGACTCCCCCAGGTGTCTAGTTTTTAGAAATGTCTGGGTGTGGTAGGTTTCCCTATATGGCTGCTAAGCCCAGGACCAAAAACATAGGTGCCCCTCTATCTAGCACAAAAAGACCCGGTATTGCAAAGGGGTCACCTGCATTTTTCGTCCCGGGCTCAGCAGCCAACAAAGGAAACCTACTAAACCCAGACATTTATGAAAACAAGACACCCAGGGGAGTCCAAGGAGGTGTGGCTTGCATGGATCTCCCAATATTTTCCTACCCGGAATCCCCTGCAAACGTCATATTTAGCTAAAAAAAAATACATTTTCCTCATTTTTCTGTGTGGGAATGTTGTGGGATCACTGGGCTACTACTAATTTCCTACCACTCAGTGTTTCAACAGGTCTCCCAATAAAAATGGTACCTCACTTCTGTGGGTGGGCCTAGTGCCGGCGACAAGAAATGGCCCAAAATGTACTGTGGAGACATCAAAATTATCGATCGCAAAACTACATGATTTTGTGAGAGAGTCACCTGCGTTTTTGGTCCCGAGCTCAGCGGCCATATAGGGAAATCTACTAAACCCAGACATTTCTGAAAAATAGACACTCAGGGAAGTCCAGGGAGGTGTGGCTTGTGTGGATCTCTCAAAATTTTCCTACCCAGAATCCCCTGCAAACCTCAAATACAGCGAAAAATCAAGATTTCCTCACTTTTCTGCGTGGGGAAGTTGTGGGATCACTGGGTCGCTACGAATTTCCTACCACTCAGTGTTCTCCTAGGTCCCCCAATAAAAATGGTACCTCAGTTGTGTGGGTAGGGTTAGTGCCAGCAAAAGGAAATGGCCCAAAATGTACTGTGGAAATTTAAAAAATATCAATCACAAAACCACCTGGATGGCTTGCCGGCCATCTAGGGAAACCTACCAAACCCAGACATTTTTTAAAACAAGATGTCCAGGGAGTGTGGGTGTGTGTGGTTTCCGTGGTTCCCCCAAAGCATTTTTACCCCAAATCCCCTGCGAACCTCAACTATTGCACACTAAAAATCACATTTCTGTGTATGATCACTGCGCTGGCACAACTTTCCTACCACCGAACAGTCCCCTCAATCTCCAGAGTAAAATTATACATCACTTGTGTGGGTGGGCCAAGAGCCTGCGACTGACAAGGGCCAAAAACATAGCGATTGAGGGGATAGTACAGCGAGCTCTAAGTGCTATATTTTTTCAATAAATGTTTTAGGCTGGCTCTCAATTGGACAGCCACAAAAGTGAGGTATTATTTTTATCGGGAGATCGAGGGGAAGGCTAGGTAGTAGGAAATTTGTGCTGGTGTGGTGTCTAGTTTTCAAAAATGCACAGTTGTGCTAGGTTTCCCTAGGTGCCGGCTGAGCGAGGGTCCAAAATCCGCAGCTAGGTACATTGCAAAAGAAGGGTCAGTTTTCACTGGAAAAATGTGGTGTTACCATTTTGCGTTTTGGGCCGTTTCCTGTCATGGGCACTAGACCTACCCACACAAGTGAGGTATCATTTTTATCGGGAGACATGGGGAAATTCTGGGTGTGTGGACGTTTGTGGCTCCCCACAGATTCCATAACTCTGCATCACAGAAGTTTGGGGTAAATGTGTTTTGTTGACAAAGCGTGAGGTTTGCAAGGGATTCTGGGGAACAGAACCTGGAGAGAGTCACACAAGTCACGCCATTCTGAATTCACCTGGGTCTAGTTTTAAAAAATGCACAGGTTTGCTAGGTTTCCCTAGGTGCCAGCTGAGCTAAGGTCCAAAATCCACAGCTAGGCACGTTGCAAAAAAAGGGTCAGTTTTCACTGTGAAAATATTGAGGGCCCGATTCACAGAACTAAATTAAGACAAAATCCTAAACTTACTACCATTTTGGTATTCACAGAAGGCACTTACTCATTTTGGTATTCACAGAAGGCACTTACTCATTTCAGTATTCACAGAAGTTAGGAGTCCTAAATGCCTTCTGTGAATACCGACAGCCTTAAAATTAGGATTTTTCTCAGTTTAGTATTAGTAAAGTTAGGGGTTCTAACTTTAGGAGTCCTAAACTGAGAAAAATCCTAATTTTAAGACTTTCGGTATTCACAGAAGGCATTTAGGAGTCCTAAAGTTAGGACTCCTAACTTCTGTGAATACCGAAGTGAGTAAGTGTCTTCTGTGAATACCAAAATGAGTAAGAGCCTTCTGTGAATACGAAAATGGTAGTAAGTTTAGGATTTTGTCTTAAGTTAGTTCTGTGAATCGGGCCAGATGTGTCCACTTTGCGTTTTGGGCCGTTTCCTGTTGTGGGCACTAGGCCTGCCCACACAAGTGAGGTACCATTTTTATCAGGAGACTTGCGTAAACACAGAACAGAAACGTTTTATTACCAATTGACTTTCTATGCATTTCTGCCTTTCAAATGTAAGACCATGTGTAAAAAAACATAAGTCATTTTTAAAAATCCTATAAATTCTAATGCTAGTATGGGTACCCACAATTTCGGAGAAGTGCACAGAACCACTACTTCTAAACTCTATATTTTGTTCTCATTTAGTAAATACATACGTTTCCTTGATACCTATTTTTCACTCTTTATATTTTACCAAATAAATCGCTATATAACTGGTACGCAATAAAAAACCATTGCAAGGTGCAGCTCAGTTATTGGCTCTGGGTAACTCGGGTTCTTATTAAGCCTACTAATGCAATATATCTCTGCAACCAAAAGGGTCCAGCAGACATAACGGTATATTGCCTTCAAATATCTGCCATACTTGCAAGAAGTTATACGTGAAAACAGTGGCACAATTGTCTGTTGTTTTCTACTCAATTTCAATATATTTTTATATAGACTGTTAGTTTCAATAAGATATACACAAATGACCCCTTGCTGAATTTGGATATTTGTCTACTTTTCAGAAATTAATAGCTTTTTGGGATCTATTATTGCTTTTACACCCCTTTCTAACACTAACTAGAACACTTTTGTGTCCGATCTATATCTCTTCTAGGTGGAGCTCTTAAACCTAGTTAGTTCCAGCATTTATAACAAGTGGATGCGCATACCACGTAATGTTAGACATCAATTACCGTATGTGTAATTCATTTTAGTCATCATCACATTCTAATGAGAAACAGAGTTTGAAAGCATACAAGTTAGCAGGGAAAATTTAATTTATTGTATCATAGTCATATTTTGATGTTCAACGAACATGTGTTTCGCCCCATGAAAGGTACCCATGCGTTGGGCTTCATCAAGGCTCATCCACTCCGCAGGTTTCTTTGAATATGAGCGTAGGGGTTCCTTAAAGTACCAACGTTCTGGGGAGTCTGATGGGTTTGTATAGTAGCTGAAATCACTTTGTATTACTGGAAAAGAGATCTGAAGTTCTTCACATGTTGGCAGTAAGAATGTTTTGCAGTATAGGTTGAGACTGTCCCATAAACAGCAACACTAACTAAAAGGAGGTTGAAAGCCCAGACATTTGGAAAAATAGGCTATGTCCCAGTAAAAAGACAAAACTGTGCAAAATATTTTGTTTTTCTGACAAAAGTCTGCCTGTTCCTGAAAGCTAGGAAAATTGAGATTTTAGCACCACAAACCCTTTGTTGATACCATTTGTAGGGAAAAACAGACGCTTTCTTCTGCAGCACTTTGTTCCCATTTTTACCCCAAAAAAACGAATTTTTCAGTCCCCTCCAAGGGCATCCACAAACCCTGGGTACTTTTAGAATCCTCAGGATGTTGGAAGAAAAGGACGCAAATTTAGCGCAAATACCTTATGTGGACAAAAAGTTACGGGGGCCCAAATAGAAACTATCACAATTTCCCCAAAATATATTTTTCTTTAAAAACATTTCCCTTACATAATCCATCCTGAGTCCTGCTATTAATCAAATAAACACTTATCTTTTACAGGAAAAATTGACACTTTTCTATTACAGTTAAAATAAGAAAATTTGCAATTATTACAGCAATCTCTGAAAATGTTCTACATTTACCAAAACACTTCGGGGTAAATTCAAAAGAACGTGTGATAACCACTGCAAGAGTAGCCTAACGCAACTTCCAACATCACAGCCCAACGCGGGAAAATTACGCCGTGCCAACCAAGAATTCAGAACGGGCCGCGCAAAATCCAACGCCACGCCGCAAAAATACGAAACGCGAATGCAAAAAAACATGCAACGATGCCAAAGCGGTACAAAAAGTCGCGAAAACCAGCCACAGGCCTGCAAATACCACGCGTCTGGCGGGCAAATGCACCACAAAAAAAGACAGAAACAACACACCAGAAACAAGCCAAAGCATGTAGCAACATGGATGCAAACTGACCCAGCGCAGAGGCCAATGCGAACCCCACAACCCCCACAGACCACCAGCAAGGAACAACGGGCTCGGAGAAGGCCAAGGAGAAGAGGGAGAGGAAGATGGGGTGCAGATGGCAGGAAAACAAGACCAGCGTCACGGAGGTGACAGAACACTACCAGAAACTGACCTACAAGCAGACCACCTGGAATGCAGCCGGAGTGCCGAGGGGGCCAATCCAGGAGGACAAGATGAGCCGGCATGATATGACAACCGAAACCAGGCACAAACCCGCTGCCTACAGGAAGGCAGCAACGGAGAGAGGAGGTGGTAGTCCAGCAACACAGGAGGAGCTGGAGGAAACCGAGGCCACAGTAGGAGACGGTCCAAGGAGTAGTAGGGAGTATGGACACAGCTCGAGAGGGCCTGACAACATCAACAGGACAAGTAATGAACAGGGACTGGGGGGATGGGGGAGATGCACACAAAGGCACACAGGCACAACGAGGTGTAGCACACTGCACACCCACAATTACCTAGGAACATGTCCCTCACCCCCTTGGCACACTGCAGCGCACACACACAAAGCAAGAACAGCACACCCACATTGACAACAACGTGGTACAATGCGCATAGCTCACACTGCAGAACAGAGGACACAACTGGCTCCACACATGCACAGAAACGTGCCTACTACATCTGACAGAGCAGCAAACTGTGAAATGGAAATGTACGCGTACGACCTCACATCCGTCATGTAGTCCAAATGTACACTGTCCCGCAGAAGAATCCTGCACCTCACAAACAGTCACAATGTACATTGCCATACAGTCTCCATGTAAACCAGAACAATGCGCCAACACATATGTCAACACAATGTCAACATGCATCCTCCCTTCACATTGCAGAGGGGCACACAACACCTCCAGCAGAGCACAGAAGACAACACATCAGTGATGCTGGAGAGGACCACCACACCGTCGACACCGATGCCCTACAACAGCCCATGGATATCCCATGCAACTCACCACCAGGGTAGACAAGCTACTCAGAGGAGAACACAGAGCCTGCAACAGACCACACAGCAGGAAGCACCCGCAAGCACTGCTGGCTCACGACACTTCACCCACCCACACATGGCACCCCGATGCCAGGTGTCAGCTTGCCAAAATAAGGTGGCCCAACAGGTGTGGGTGGGTGCCGAAACCATGGAAGGCAAACTAGAACACATACATTGGTGTCTATCACCCTCAGGGACCACCCACACCCCACAAAGGAAACCCACACTGCCATAGAGACACATGCAGATGCACATTCACAGTGCAGAACCACGCCCAGGGGCGCGCAAATAGCAGTCACACACCCACTTTGGCCCTGCATACGATGGCCCTGGCCACTCCCCTTACAAATTGAGTGGGTGACGACAAAGCTACATGTACAAGCTCCAACCCGCTGCCTGCGGTGACATGCCTGCATCCGATGTACACAGCACAATGTAATGTTGTAGGGCACAGGGCCCTCATGCATACAACAAGACCACAGGGACACACGTAGACATCATGTTGTCCTGGCTACAGGCATGTGCGCCCGGCCCCTTTATTGGCAGGGCCACATGTACAGTGACGCCGTGCTGGATGTGTGTGTGGTGACTGCAAGCCAGCCCGCACGCAGTGTTTGGTGCTGGCAGCCACTTGAACAGTAAACACAGATGCAACGGAAACTAAAAACACCTGCATGACATAGTCAACTGCTGAGCAACATGGAGGGAGCCGGAGAAAGTCCAGAGGTAACACAACATGCAAACAGAAGTGTCCTAGAGTTGCAGTGCACTGAGGTAGGGCACCACAGCTGAGAGTGCCCATGTGAAGAAAAAGTCTTGGATTGTGTCCCTTCGAGGCATTCCTGATGCAGATGCAGTGGGGTGTGTTAGACCTGCATCATCTTCCTCATCAGCGTCCCAGGTCTCCCACACTGCTTGAGGTGACATTGCTGCACAACCTCTCCACAACACAAAACTCAATCAGTAACGGATGATGGCTTGCGGTGCACTGAGTCAGTGGCACCTGGAGTGCTGAGCAGGGTATCCGACTGATGATGGCATCCACGACAGGTGTGAGCAACTCCGTAAATCCATCAGGACCACCGTTTCGACTCTGGCAGATGGCGGTTGGAGGTGGTCCTGGCGTTGGTGGCATGTGCCTCCTGCGGTGATGCGACGTCCGGGTCGGTCAGGCTTTGATTTGATGTGTGAGCCCTGGTGGACCGCAGTTGAGGCCGGAGGCAGCGGACAGCACAGAGCCACAGACACATGGCGTTGATGACCCTGTGGCCATCGCCTCAGAGGCCATCCAATATCTCAGAAGAAGGGGTCCCGGACCTTACCAGCACAGAGTGAGTGGCCCCGTATGCACAGCGGTCGGCACAGGCACCCTGCCACGGGACGGTGACTTGCGGTGCACTGAGGTAGGTCCACATGCAGTGAGCGGGTCCTCATCAATGTCCAAGGTGAATGTGGTGTAGGTTTGCGGGGGACAGAGGAGGGTGTTCTCCAGGGCATGATGCGGAAGGTCTGATGTTATCAGGCAGCAGCAAATGGAGGAGTGGAAAGCACCAGTCTCGTTTTCACCACTAATTCGGTATCAGCTACATGAGGATGAACACTAGCCCCTAGTCAATAGACTAAGACGTCACCAATGTACGACCAGACAGTGTCCATGAATGCCGGGTAACAGACTTAGTGGCACCGGTGCTGAGAGGGGATGCAGTCTGCGATGATGCTGGTACACAGATATGAACTCCCCCATCGCTAAATCAAGACTCTGTGACCTACTGGACCGCAGTGTAGGCCGGAGGCAGAGGTCAGCAGTGGCCCACACCCACCTGTTGTTGGCTCGCGATGCACAGAGTTAGTGACACCAGGGGAGTTGTCAGTAGTGTTCGATCACCTCCGTAACGATGATTCTGTTTCCTCCGGACTGCAACGTGTCGTCCTCACACACCTCTCCGAGTGTGCTAGGTGATGTATTTTGCCTTTGAATAATCAATGTTCAGTTCCAATTCTGTGACCTACTCGTGTGCAGCATAGGACCAATAATCCGCGTAGGCCCACAGACAGGTGTGGTTGTAATGCTATGCACAGACTTGGAGGCACCACATCGAAGGGAGTATAGTGACATGAACTCTGCCTTAAATAATGTTCACTGCCATGGTGTAATCAGGACTCAGTTCCAAATGTGTGACCTACTTGACCGTGGTGTAGGCCGGAAGTGGCAGTAGAGTACGTCAATGAGAAAGGACTAAAGCAAGCCTCTGTCGTGGAGTCTGTGATGGTCTGAGAAGGCTACCAAGTTTGTAGGCATCGGGCATGGAGTTTGCGCCTGCATGAGGTGGGCCCTCTGTGACACACGCCGGTGTCGGCAGGTGATCAGTGTGGCCTGGCTGCGCAGGGGGAGGCCTGACGGGTTCGGGGTCCAGTGGTCCGGGGTACGGCATGCACACAGGATCGTAGGCAACTCCGCTCACGAAGACGGTGTCAGCCTCGTGGCGTGGTGAGTGGCGCTACCCTGGCAGAGACATTGGGCTTTCCAGGAGAGGACCACACCCAGGGCTATATGCTTTTTATTCACACCCCTATGCTGGCATGGTGTATGCTGGGCCATCCCACCCCGCTCATGCTTACGGGGGGCGTAACAGGCAACATTTCCGCAAAATCCCCCACTGGCCGGGGTGACATCCACTGTCCACTACACTCATGTATGTCGCCATGGATATTGGTGTGTTCTGCATACTGCGGTCTGTCCAGCACATCTCTGCCACTCTTGACATTGTGTGCTTTCCCAGTCATGGTTCTACAGCATCCTTCACACATGCCTGTTTGCCACCTTTCCCCACATTCGGCTAGTGTGTGGCTGAGGTGCCATGCCGTTGATGGCTCATGTTCACGGCTTGTCCAGGTTACCATTATGAGTTGTCCTGTCGTGTCTGGTGGGTGGGCATGTTGTTTTGCATATTGGTTTTGTTTTTGTGAGGTGTGCATTGCCAGAGTTGTGGGTTGCATGGTTGTGGAGTTGAGGTGAGTTGGTTGTTCATTTGGTACTTGCCAAGGGGCTGTGCATTTCCCTTGGTGCCATTCTGGGGACGCTGGTTGCTGATGGACTGTTGGAGGATGGAGGAATCGTGCACAGTGGCTGGGTATTTGGAGGTGAGATTGGTGGAGGTTCCACGGTGTTCGGTTGTTGCCTGCACATTGATGCGAGAGGTGTGCTTTCTGTTGCGACGATTGTGTGCTGTGTCAGCAGGGGGAACAGGTATGACATGTGTGCTGTGGATTGCCCACAACACGTGCGTACATCCAGCTATGGCGTATGGTCCTTGCTTGGTCTCCAGCGGATCCTGCGCATTGTATTGTATTGTATTGTATAAAGATTTATATAGCGCGGAGTAACTGTAACCCTACGGGTATCCAGGCGCTCTGATTGATGTATGGGGACTGGGGTGAAAGGCTGATGGTGTTGTCCAGGTCAGGTGTGCGGGACTTGGGTGTGGCTGGCTGTGTGTCTCCTCCAACTGTGGCGGGTGTTGGTTGGGGGTACCAGGGGCCAACAGGTGCAACACAGCCAGCAGCTTTGTGTGGGGTGGGAGGTTGGTTGTCCGCTGTGTTTGTGCCGTCGGCCTGTTGGTCGTTGTTGGTCAGGATGCGTAGGATGGTTGTCCTTTTGGGCCTGTAGTGGGCTATAACATTGTCAGGTGTTGGGTCTGTAAGGCTGGTGCGTTTCCTGGGGGTCAGCTGTCTTTGTCTGTGCTGCCTCTGTGGTGGTCCGGGGATGGGGGGTGTTCCGGGTGGGGTTTTGGGGTCCTGGGGTGGTGGCAGTGGGTGTTGTGGCCCTCTTGGGTGTCTGGGCCACATGACCAGTGGCTCCATGGCATCTGTTGCCCTTCCGATGTGGCTGTGGGCTGTGCTCGCTTTTGTGGTGTAGGCTGTGGTCCGACTTAGCACCAGGTCAGATCAGGTATTATTTTCCTGCTGCTAACACGCCTTATCGCCAGTTTTGTGTTCTTATCGCAGTTCTGTCTGGTCGTTGTGAATGTTGTGGAGTTGTGTTGTCGCGGCTTTTGGCACGGGAATGCCCACTCTGCATTTCATTAGCGATAGTTGTGGGGGTCATCCGTGGTGATGTTTTTTGTGGCTGCTATCGCGGGTAAACTGATGCTGTGGGCTGTTAACACCAGCTTGTGAATAGGGCGATATATTTATCGCAACTTTGGCTGCGATAAAGTGCCGTTAACTCAGTTATGTCATTTGAGATGTCATCAGTGATGTCATGAGTGATGTCACTGACCATGTCATGAGTAATGTAATATGTGACGTCATCAGCAGTGCATTGCGGGCGCGCGAGTTATAGTTAGCTGAACTAAGTATAACGGGGGAATTTCAATGGTTTTGTACAAGTGAAAAGTCCAGCTAACTATAACACCCTGAAACCTATGGTTTTTTCAGTGAATTTCTGAGGTTTTTTAAATGCTAATTCCTAACTATAACATGCCTGAAACCTATGGTTTTTTCTGTGAATTTCAAAGGTTTTTTAAATGCTAATTTCTAACTATGCCTACAGAGATAGGACATGTGAAGAAAGAAGAAAAAATGCACAGAAAGAAAAAAAGAAGTGCAGAAAGAAGCAACAGAAGTCCTCAAAGACGAAGAAAAGTGCAGGAAGAAGGATAACGTGCAGAAAGAACAAAAAGAAGAGCAGAAAGAAGCCTTGTTGCAAAATCATCCTGTACCCTCAACTTTTTCAGACGGATACTGGTGGTAACTGAGTCTGACTAACCAGTCCTAGAGCCAGTGCTATGTTAAAAGACACTTAGAATACAGTGAAAACACCTACATACACTAGGGAACATTATGCGTTGGGGTCCCCCTGTGATTAGCATGACCTCCTCTGTAAGCCCCTAGTATATAATAGGGCAGGGGGATTAAAACTACCTCTTAAAACAGGCCGCAGGGCGTTTTTGCACACGTTAACTCAGGCCCGTCCCCTCCCTTCACCACTGTGTAAACACGCCCTGTGTCCGTTTTTAGTTGGGAGATTAAGTTCATTTGAATCCTGAGGGTCCCTAGGGTCCAACTAGCCCACTAGGTACCTCCAGTAAGTGCCACAGAGCTGCGTTGCAGAGAGGTGTAAAAAGGGGCTTGGCCTCAGAACACCTGTCTGCAGCGCAGCTCCCTGGCGCATACTGGAGATGCCTGTTGGTATAGTTGGCCCTCAGGGACCCTCAGTATTGAAGAGGAATTAATTCCCCAACTTACAACTCGCCAGGGGGCGCGTTTGCAGAGTGCTGCAAGGAGGGGACGTGGCCTCCGGCACGATGCCAGTCTTTTATTTAGTTTCAATTTTTAAGAAGGGGGGCTGTGTGGTTCCCCTTCTTTTTCTAATTTATTGGCCCTGATGACCCCATCCCCCAGGGCCTGTCTCCTAATTATATTTTTTTGACCCCAATCCCCAGGGCCGGCCACTGTTTTTTATTATTTTGAAAAAATATATATTTATAGACACACCTAGGACATGCTGGACAAACCGTACGTACCTATCACCATGACGATTTGCGTGATATTCATTAAAAGGCGACTATGCATACAATGAATCCACGTGGAATGTATTTACACCACTAGTGAAGCTCTGACATGTCTGATGCCCTACCGTGCCTAATCCCGGTAGACACCCTTGTCGTTTATTTATACAAACATGGGTAGCTATTGACGGGCACATTTAATACACATGCACACCAAGCCATTCAAAGGGGATTCGACAAAAATTCGACCAAAACTATGCAAGAAACCCCCCTCACGGTTAATAAAACACACATCCACTGCCGGATGTGTAATACTTTTTATTTTACTCTCTGGAAAGGGGACGAACATCCCTTGAGAGTCACAGCGCGCTCCTGGCAGAGCCCAATGCTGTGTTACACCCACCATTGCCTGCTGAGTGCCACACACCTCTATGTTGTATTCCACTAGCTACTGCATATGCTATGACACTCTCTAGCCCATGTGCACTGTAACACCACCCCGTGAATATGTCATGCCACACTTGTCTTCGCACAGGTTATATTGCCCCATCTAACGTGCCTTTCTCGATGCCTATGTTATAACGCACAGTGCTATGCCATACATATTACAATCTGGGATCCATATCTTTGTCACAGTGCATATGCAACGTTACACTCCCCAGCACATATTTTATATTACAACTTTAGAGACTAGTTAGGTTACACAACACTGCCCTTTGCATATTACACTCCAAGGCGCATATCGCATAGCACGTGCTAGTGCCTGTGCTATCTCGCGCTCTCCAATGAATCTGTCATTGCGCACAATGTATTGCATATTATATTTCACGCCCGGTTCATCTTATATCACACTTTTTGGTGCATAGTTTATACCATACACTATATCTAGTTTTTATTTTCAATCGGGCTCTCAGGACTATGTTCTATATAACACTGTGTTCACCTACCCTTTTCACGGGCATTACATTTTGCGATAGGGGGTGGAGGGTCAGGGGGTGTTTCTGCCAAGTGAGCCCGGAGTCACAGTCACAAACGTCCTCTTCTTCCTGAATAAAAGTGAGATTATGCTGCATACTTGTTCACATTTTAAGTAATTCGCACAGAAACACGTTTTAAAAACAATAAAGTTCCTAATACCCGCCTTCTCTGAACAGTTAGCTTGCTGCCCCATCCCCCTCCTCCCTATCCTCTGTTGTGTGAATCCATGGACTAGCCTCCTCCCTCCTGCTCTGCATGGTCTGATGTGCTGCCACTGCCCTCAATTTAGTATGATGTACCAGTCCACTCCTCCTGCCCTCCATTGCCCAATTCTATGCCCCATCATTGACCTCCTGCTTAAACTCTGTGCTTAGCTTGCTGCCTCTATTCTCCTTCCCCCTGCCCTCCGATGTCTTTGTGCATGCCCCTGCTCCATCCTTTTTGCCCACCATGTTCCATGGACCTGCCACTCCTATCTACTCTGAGTGTTCTGTTGAGCTGCCACTCCCCTCCCAACTGCCTAGCATTGTCAGATGACTGTAACCTGTCCCTGCTACCTCCACCCTGCCTGTCCACATGCCATGCCCCTATCCTCTTCCTCCTGTCCTACATGGTCCATTGTACTGCCACACCCTTCTGCCCTCCCTGGTCTGTTGTGCTGCAACTGTTCCTCCTGCCTGCCCCGTGCGGGCTGTTGTGAGGCCCCTTCCCCTGAACTTTCTTGTCTGTGCACAGGTCCTGACCCTCCCTTCTATCCTTCATCGTCCATTGTGCATGCCCCTGCACCCCCCTTCTTGCCCATCATAGCCATTGTGCTGCAACTAAACCTCCCACTTGCCATGCATGGTCTTCTGTGCTGCCATGGCCCCTCCCACCTTCCCTGTGTGGTCAGTTAGCTGCTCCTGACCCCCTCCCACCTTCCCTCCATGGTCTGTGTGTATGCCATCACAGTCTCACTGTTGCTCTTCATGGTGTGTCTTGCTTCTAGTGCCCATCCTGCCTGACCTCCATGGCTATCTTGCTGCTCCTGCCCTGCCCCCTTGCCCCCAGCCCTCTGTTCACATGTGCAGACCCCTACTCCCTCCCTCCTGGCTTGTCTGTTCCATTGTAATACCCCTGATCCGTCCCTCCTGCCCTTTATGGTCTGTTATGCTGCAGCTTTCTCTCCTGTCTGTCCATTATGGTCAGCTAGCTACCATTGCCTCTTGCCCCTCTGTTCTCTGTTGTCCATGTGCATGGTCCTGCCCCTCCCTCTTGCTTTCTATGGATTGTTGTGCTGCACTCCCGTCCCGCATGCCCTGTGTGGTGTATTGTGCTGCTGCAAACCCTGATGCCTGCCCTGCAGGGTCAGTTTGGTGCACCTCTCCATGTCCCTCCTGTCCTCTGTTATCCAAGTCCATGTCCCTACCCCATTTCCTTCCATGATCCAATGTACCATACTTGCGAACATTTTGAACTTGGTAAGAGGGAGATTTTGAAAAATAACTGGGGTATTGATTTTCCCCTTTGAGTTACATTGAAAAAGAGGAGATTGTAGACAGGAGACAGATCAAATAAAGCCCATTTGAGCTTAAAAACATTGGACGTTTCCTGGCTGAATCGGGTCTGTTGGCATGTATGGTTGTACTACCATTGCCTCTTCCTTCTGCCCACAATGGTCTATTACATTGCCACAGCCTCTCTTGCAAGTCCTGTATTGTTGGTTTGTTGCCCCTGCCCCCCTTTCCCCTGCCCTCCATAGTCTGTTGTGCTGCCACGGCCCTTCCTGCCTGCTCAGTGTGGTTAAATTGTTGCCTTTGCACCCTCCTACCTGCCTTCAATTTTCAGAGTCCGTGCCCCTGGCCTCTGCCTCTCAACATGTATCCTAATGAACAACTAGATTGCTAACATTCTATATTTATTACAAAAGTGTGGAACGCCTGACGTCATCTTGATGTAATCAAAACTGTAATACCTAGAGCATTTCCTTTAGAAATTACATATATGAGAGGGTCTTATTGGCATCAAAATTATGGTTAGTGCTCTAAAAGACTAAAATAAGGACATATTTTCTGAGTTTTCAAATAGCGACAAAGCACTTTTAAATTATTTGTTATCTTTATGTTTTTTTATCCAGTTGACCACTTGATTAAATGTTGCACTTAGGGGAGAGGATGTGGTGTTACTTCCAGAACTGCAGACTTTGCAACTGGGGAACCAGGTTGGAGTTTCTGCTTCAGCTCGACATTCTGTGATTCTGGTCAAATCACTTAGTCTCCCCATGCCTACAACCAAAATGAATTTGTTCTTGTGTGATGTAACCAATGCTCATGTAAAGCACTCCAATACCTGACAAGTCTGCATTATATAACGCTGCAAAAACACAAAATAATAAGTGTTTTGCACACTTCTGTCATTGGGCTATATTTGGGCTACATCTGGGTGATTTTGGGCTACATTTGGGCTCTTTTGTCTCCAGTGGCCATCTTGGGAGATTTATTTGTTATGAAGTTTCCTAATTTCCTCATGTACTGCAGTCTCCTCAGTAGGAAATGCTTTCAGTTTTTTACTTTGATTCCATCATGAAGGTATTCAGATATGTCACACATTTGCCATAAATTCTGAATGTTAGCACTCTAGTTGCTCATTAGATCACTGTAGTAAAACTACTGTTCACCATGGAAGTCTGCTCCTGGTATTAAAAGTGCATGTTTCAGTCTGCATGTCAGAATTTTTTAATGAAATAGAAGAGGATTTGAGAAGTCACTCAAAATGTGCCCTCATTTTCTTTCTTCAGCATTAATCATAATTTCTATGGCAAAATGAACCCCGTCATTGTGCTCCTTTTTAAATTAAATGTTTTAAGTGTTACCAGTTTATTCCAATCAAGATGGCTTCAGGTGTGCCATACTTTTGTCATAATGAAGACAGTAAGCGCTCTAGTTGTTTTTAAGAACACTCTGGGACATTCTGTCATTGGGCTATACTTGGGGTACATCTGGGTGATATTTGGGCTACATTTGGGCTCTTTTGTCTCTGGTGGCCATCTTGGGAGACTTATTTGTTATGAAGTTTCCTAATTTCCTCATTTACTGCAGTCTCCTCAGTAGGAAATACTTTCAGTTTTTTACTTTGATTCCATCAAGAAGGCATTCAGATGTGTCACACATTTGCCATAAATTCAGAATGTTAGCACTCTTTTTGCTCATTAGATCACTGTAGTAAAGCTACTGCTCACCAGGGAAAACTGCTGCTGGTATTGAAAGTGCATGTTTCAGTCTGCATGTCAGAATTTTTTAATGAAATAGAAGAGGATTTGAGAAGTCACTCAAAATGTGCCCTAATTTTTCTTTCCGCAGCACTAATCAAATGAACCCCCTCATTTTGTTCCTTTTTAAATTAAATGTTTTAAGAGTTACCACTTTAATCCAAGCAAGATGGCTTCAGGTGTGCCATACGTTTATCATAAGTAGGACTGTTAGCGCTCTAGTTGTTCTTTGGAACACTCTGGGAAGCTGCAGTAGAACACAAATGAATCAACTGACAGTCTCTGCCCTTGTTGGATGTACATGTTTTACTGAGAATGTCAGACTTCATTCTCACATGACTGAGAAAGATAATGTGAATTTACAGAAAATAAGCTCTCAGTTTAGCTTATAGATCACCTTCCAAACCTCTGTGGGAAAAGCATGAGAAAATATTTTTCTCTCAATCATGATATCCCAGCAGAAGGCTTTTTCACATGGTGAAATCACCTTAGAACATACCACAATTCCTAAAATGAGTATGGTACCATCAACAAATGATTTATAATGTAACTAAAGTCTAAAAATCCTATTAACTGCAATGCTTTTTAATGAGGTGCTATCATGTATATTGGTCCCAAGATGGCTGCCAACACTTCTTGGATGAAGTGCTGACAGCCAATCAGATCTCAGGATGAGATGTGTGGTTAGGCTCCGCCCACATATATATATGATTTTACTTTTGATTTTCTTAGGAACTACTGAACAGATTGACTCCATATATGCAAAAGGCACATCCCTGAGCTGAGGACTACCTCTCTGCCAAATTTCAAGTAATTCTGTTCAGCCGTTCGGGCTGTACCTTAGACTAAAGGTCCCTATGGAAAATTGCATGGGGAAAACGTGTTTTGGGACCCCCCTTTTTTCTCAGCCCCCGCTAGACGAATCCACCCGAGACTTTTAGGGTAGGAGCGGAGCGCCCCACCTATTTTGAAAATTTTGCGAGGATTCGTCAACCGGCGCCAAAGTTATTCCAAATATAATGTTGCGGATTTTCTATGGAAACACGGTCCTAACTATAACTATCTACTGGCGACTGCCAGTAGATAATATATAAATATATATATATATATATATATATATATATATATATATATATATATATATATATATATTCTCAAAGAAGAGTTTTCCGCTGAACGCCGCACGCCTGCATTCGCGACAATCTCACTAAAGGTCAAAGACAAGCACTAAAAAATCTGCTGCAAGATCCTGCCATAACTATTAAACCTTCAGACAAAGGTGGAAATGTTGTCCTAATGAACACCGAGGATTACAAAAGGGAGGCCTTGCGTCAGTTAAATGACACTAACTGCTATGAAGCCATCAGTTGGAAGGACTATGATGAAACAGTAGTAAAATATCATAATTTCCTTATGACCTGGTGGCAGCAGGGTCTCCTGGATGACGATGAATATAAATTTCTTAAAAAAGACAATCCCAAGATACCATGTTTCTACCTATTGCCTAAGGTACATAAGAACCTGAAAAAAACACAGGGAAGGCCTATAGTATCTTCCAATGAGGGCCTACTGGAGAACACATCAATATTTTTAGATTATTTTTTGTCTACCTTTGTTAAAGATCTTAGATCTTACTGTAAGGACACTACTGCCTTCCTAAAACGCATTCATGATGTCAGGTGGGAGGAGGGTTTTATTATGATCTCGCTTGACGTATGCTCACTGTATACGTGTATTGACCAATTGCAGGGGGTCCAAGCTTGCATGTACTACTTACAACGCCAACCTTTGGAGATGTTGAATCATTCCTTAATGTTGAGAGAGATGATGCTTTTTTTGTCTACAAGAGAACCTCTTTATATTTGACACTACATTATATAGACAAAGAACAGGCACTGCCATGGGCACTTGTTTTGCCCCGAGTCTGGCAAATCTCTTCCTTGGATGGTGGGAGGAGCAAGTGGTCTGGAGTGAGACATTTGAGAAATTCACTAATCATGTTCCCCTATGGCTTAGATATATAGATGATCTTTTTATCATCTGGGATGGTGGTATAATCTAGCCCAGGAGTTTATTGAAGCATTATCTATCAATGATTTAAATTTGAGTTTCACCCATTCCATCAGTGAAATCTCATGTGATTTCTTAGATGTAAGAGTAACTGTTGATAATATCAATAAAAAACTCACCACTGCCCTCTTCAGAAAGGAGACATCGGGAAACGCATTACTACATGCTCGTAGCCATCAACCCCCCTCTCTCATCAGAAGCATCCCATATGGGGAGATTCTACGAGCCCGTAGAAACTGTAACACAGATGAAGGGTTCAATATGGAAAAGAATACCATGATAACCAGATTCAGGCAACGAGGGTATAAAGACAAAATCCTAACACAAGCCACTGACAAATTAGCAGCTACTACACACAGTGAGGTTCTTTTTGGTAACAAACAAATCAGTAGAAATGAATCCACTGATGGTCCTCGCATGATAACCACATACAGTATGAATTCTGGGAAATTGAAATCCTTACTGAATAAACATTGGGGTCTGATTAAAGCTGATCCGGTGATCGGGGATAAAGTAGGTCAAGCTCCATCTATGACATATAGACGACCTCCATCACTTAGAGACAAATTAGTAAGAAGTTATCAGCCCATGGAATCCAATCCTACCTGGCTACATGCTAGAGATGGTTTCCACAAGTGTAACTCCTGTAAAGCGTGCAAGAACTCTGTAAGCTGTAGAAGCTATAAGACACAGGATGGCAAGGAGAAACCAATCAAGAAATTTATCACATGTACTTCTGACCATGTGATATATCTTTTGGAATGCCCCTGCAACATGCGTTATGTTGGCAGTACCAAACTCCAACTAAAAAAACGCATTTTAGAACATTTAAGGGCTATAACCAATCTGGATTTCAACTACTCCATAGCGAGACACTTCCACACTGCACACAATAGCAATAATGCACTTTTGAGATTCTGTGGAATAGACAAGGTACTCAGACACATCTGTGGGGGAGACAGAGAAAAACATTTACGTATTTTGGAATCAAGATACATAATTGACCTTAACACCAGGGCACCGTATGGATTGAACATTGAAGAGGAACTCAATACTCACATTGGTCTTTAATTCAAGCTAGACCCTCTATAACCCTCGACTTGTCCGTTATGTGTACATATGTTTTCTTATACGCATCACGCTCAGTGATTCTGGATAGGTACTATGAGATATAATGTACCTTGTATATACATGTTTTACATTTAGTAACAAAAAATTTATTTTTTTGTCTTATTTTTCACTTTTTGTATGATTTTGAAAACTTATGCACATGTCTGTGACTGAATTGCTGTTGGGGCGGGCACAGATATTGATCTGTGGTTGTATTACTCTACCTACACGATTTAAATATGCTCGTTGTGATCTTTTTGATGTTTGTGAGAATGGATCATGGGGCACTTGTCCTAAATCCGAGGGTCTTTTCCCTCTATCTCCTCCCTATTTGGGGTTAATGGACTGTATTAATTATTTATATTTTCCATTTTTAAGACCACCAACGAGATTTGATATGGTAATAGATGTCATGCAACGGTTACCTCCCTTTCTCAACAGTCCTTTCTATTTCTCATTGCACCATACACTTCACCTGTTTGTAAACAATAACCTAGTATGTCCGCTATGCCGTTATAAGTGGAGAAATCTTAGCAACAGTTAAAAGCCGAATTGCACTTTTTTGCTGAATCATGGCTTTTATACGGGTAATTTTACCCTTTGATGAATCCATGCTCGTAAATTGTTGAATGAAACTCTCAAGATGTTGGTTGTTTCGTAATGACGAACTACAGTCTTTTCTTTATTTCCACTTGGAGAATAGGATATCAGCAGTAACTGTTTTCTGTTTTCGGTTTTCCCCTAATTTCATTTTGTAATCTCTGCAATTCACGATTTGATGCTTAAAATCAGTTATTATTTCATTGTTGAACTAATGAATTATTTACGAGATGTACGATGTATTTTTTCTATGTCCATTAATTACGTGCATTGCTTTAAAATCGGCATGGTGGAACAAACGAACAACTTGACAAAGGCCGTTCTACGGCTGAAACGCGTTGTTGTTTTTTGTGAGCGATTAAACTACCTTTAACACCAGGACGGTGTGCCGCCTCTTTCCTACCTGTGGATTGAACTTTACATATATATATATATATATATATATATATATATATATATATATATATTCACTGAAAAAACCATAGGTTTCACACATGTTATAGTTAGCGGAAATTTTACTGATAAAAAACCAATGAAATTCCCCCGTTATAGTTAGTGCAGGCAACTATAACTCACGCGACCGCAATCCTCTGCTGATGCTAATACTGTATTTAGACACTTATTTGCCCATGTCTTCTTCCATACATTTTTAGCTATACATATATTACAAATATTTTTTTTTCATAAAGACACATATGTCATCAGCAGAAGATTGCGGTCGCGTGAGTTATAGTTGCCTGCACTAACTATAACGGGGGAATTTCATTGGTTTTTTATCAGTAAAATTTCCGCTAACTATAACATGTGTGAAACCTATGGTTTTTTCAGTGAATTTGCAAGGTTTTTTAAATGCTAATTCCTAACTATAACGTGTGTGAAACCTATGGTTTTTTCAGTGAATTTGTACGGTTTTTTAAATGCTAAGTTACTTTACGCCATTCGTGGCGTGCGCGCCCACTTAACGCAGTTCGTTCCATGCGCGCACGGTGAGCACGCGGTGCGCTTCGCGCACCGCGCGCCCACTTTACGCAGTTAGTGCCGTGCACGCACGGTGGGCACGCGGTGCGCTACGCGCACCGCGTGCCCACGTTACGCTAGATGGGCCATGTACGCACGATGCGCTTCGCGCACCGTGCGCACATGGAGGACATATGATGCACTTCGTTTTGAAAGGTAATATTTTAATTTTTCGTATATTTTATAAGCCATGCACAAATGGTGCCCTTCGGGCACCATTTGCACACGGGGTGGAGAGAGTGTGGATAATTTTTTTGATTTTATTATTTTTTTTTTAAATATTTTAGTTTATCTCAA
This sequence comes from Triturus cristatus, assembly GCF_964204655.1. NCBI lineage: Eukaryota > Metazoa > Chordata > Amphibia > Caudata > Salamandridae > Triturus > Triturus cristatus. Next base: position 453,618,828 of record NC_140587.1, read on the forward strand.
TCCAAACTAAGCCATGCACAATTGGTGCCCTGCGGGCACCAATTGCACACGGGGTGGAGAGAGTGTGGATAATTTTTTTTTTTTTTTAATTTTTAGCGTACGCGTACGGTAAGCGTAATCGGCGAAATTACCGAAAAAATAAAAATTCGGTTTTTGGCCTTGGGGGATCTTTGGGGACTCCCTCAACATGGCTATGTGTGTGGGAGCTGTCTAAACAGCCCCTTTACATGTTTTTGGGCCTTATATTTTAGAAATCACTCTCAGTGCGAGAGAGAAAATGGCGGCCGCCGCTTCCTGGTTTCGGCCGATTCGAATGTTTACTAAGATCTAAGAGCCAATCAGAATCGCGCTCGCGCACGCCACCGTACGCGTACGGTAAGCGAACCGTAAGCGCACCGTAAGCTGGCTCAGATATATATATTGATTTAAAGGCTATTTTCTCAGAATCTACTGAACAGATTTACACCAAACCTACAAAAGGCACTTCCTTGACCTGAGGACTACCTCTCTGCCAAATTTCTAGTAATTCTGTTCAGCCGTTCGGGCTGTAGCCCTGTCTAAAGGTCCTATGGAAAAATGCATGGGAAAAACGCGTTTTGGGACCCCCCTTTTATCTCAGCCCCCGCTTGACGAATCCCCCCGAGACTTTCAGGGTAGGAGCGGAGCATAGCGCCCCACCTATTTTGAAAAATTCGCGAGGATTCGTCGACCGGCGCCAAAGTTATTCAAAATAGAATGTTGCGGATTTCCTATGGAAACGTGGTCCTAACTATAACTACCTACTGGCAACCGCCAGTAGGTAATATATATATATATATATATATGTATATATATACATATATATATATATATATCACACACACACACACACACACACACACACACACACACACATATATATATATATATATATATATATATATATATATATATATATATATATATAAAACCTACTGGCGATTGCCAGTAGGTAATTATAGTTAGGACCTATTTTCCATAGGAAATCCGCAACATTCTATTCCCAATAAGTCTGGCGCATGTTGATGAATCCTCGCAAAATTTTTCAAACTTTTGGACAGCTCCTCTCCGCTCCTACCCTGAAAGTTTCGTGGTGGTTCATCGAGCGGGGGCTGAGAAAAAAGGGGGGTCCCAAAACGCGTTTTCCCCATGCAATTTCCCATAGGATCTGTTGTCGCAGCTACAGCCTGAACCGCTGAATGGAATGACACAAAATTTGGCAAAGAGGTAGTCCTCAGTTCAGACTCGTGCCTTTTGCATATATGGTGTGAATCCGTTCAGTAGTTCCTGAGAACATTAGAGTTAAAAATACATAAATATCTATGGCCGCGGAGGATCCGCGCACCCTACATGCACCGTAAGCGCACCCTCCCCAAACCGAGCGCGCACCCTCCTGATCGCGCGCTGAAGGCTAATTGGCTGTCGAGTGTCTCTCTACATTCGAAACCAGGAACTGTTGGTGGCCATTTTCTGCCTCGGTAGAAGCGAAGCTGAAGAAGCAAGGGGAATAAGTGTGTAAAACATATAAAGGGGGCAGAGTGGAAATACTCTGACCCTCTAGAGGTGCTTAGGGGGTCCCAGAAGAACACATGGGGCCCCCTTTTTAAAAATAAAAAAAACTGCGAAATGCGCGCACGGTGTGTGCATCCTTTCGCGTTGGGTGCACGGATTCTCACGCGTTGGGTGCGCGGAACCACGGAAATGTTTATTGAAAAAAGACAAGAAATCATTGGTTGTATGACTACTTTCTACACTGAAAGGTAGGGTGTATATTTCTGTTTTTTAAAGGTATGGTTCTTATTGGTTAACAAAAACAGATTGTAAGGAACATTATATATGATAAGCTCATATGTTGAAAAGTCAAGCACACTTCCTGTCTTGTTTAGTAACATTGTGTGCTGAACTTGTGACCTGTGAGCTCAGTGCAGTGTTCCATGAGCTGTTTCTATGGTAACAGGCAGAAGGCAGATTGGGGGAAGGGTTGAAATGTATTTCAGTTGGAAAGGGTTGAAATGTTTAACCAATAGAAATGTGTGTTTGCTTTTGAGTTTATGTGTGAAGGATTGTGATTTGATGTTTACATGTATATGTGTGGAAAATGAAAGGGAAACTTTTCCATTCTTTGTTTTTGCTGAGAGGTGCACAGTGCAGAGATTCTGTAAAAGAAAATATGGTGAGTGACTGATATACTTCTTAATCTACAAAAGAACTTGAAAGATGAGTTATTTAATTGTGAGGGGATGTATGTGCACAATTTTGATTTTAATCAGACTAATGTATTTCTCCTGCTAAAGTGTAGGGAGTACTTTCTTTCTCTACAATCTTATTGACAGTATGTGTGCATGTAGAAACCATTTTGTGATAAGCATTTGTGTTTTTCATGTGTTTGCAGACAGATAACTGTGTTGTTTTTATATTTTGGTAGAATTAGAAACCAGTCATTGTTTATGAATTTGTGAAATGAGTTATGTTATGTTTCTATACTAAAATGTAGTACTACTTCTAAATGAAGAAATGTGTTTTGGTATAGTGCAAGGGATAGTGGTGTTTGTCTAGAATCACACAGTGAGTCTGTGTGCATTTGGGAACCACTGTGAGAGAAGCATTTGGTAACATCGTGTATTTGCTGACAGATAACTGTTTTAACTTGTCATGTTTTGAAGTTTCAGTAGCATTAGAAGACAGTTATGGCTTATGATTTGATTAAATGAGTCAGGCTTTGACAGAAAAGTGCAGTCCTGAAATATGTAGATTGTGTGCAGTTCCGTTACCAGTTGCACTGTAGTGAATGAGTTTTGCTAAACTCCTAGGGATAGTGGTGCTTGTCTAAAATCACAGTGTGAGTTAGTGGGTATTTGGGATCAGTGTGAGAGAAGCATTTGGTGACATCATGTATTTGCTGACAGATAACTTTTTAAAAACCTGTCATGTTGTGAAGTTTTAGTAGCCTTAGAATCCAGTCTTTGCTTATGCGTTGATTAAATGAGTCATACTTTGACACTGATGTGCTGTACTTAAATAGGTAGATTGTGTTCAGTACCATTAACTCTTCTAGACTAGTGAATGAGTTTTGGTAAACTCCTAGGATAGTGTTGATTGTCTAAAATCACACTGTGAGTCTGTGTGCATTTGGGTAAGGATTGTGAGAGAAGCATTTGATAACATTGTGTATTTGCTGACAGATAACTGTTTTACAACTGGTCATGTTGTCAAGTTTTAGTAGCATTAGAAGACAGTCTTTGCTTATGCTTTGATTAAATGAGTCAGGCTTTGACACAAAAGTGCAGTCCAGAAATATGAAGATTGTGTGCAGTTCCCTTACCACTCTCACAGTAGTGAATGATTTTTGGTAAACTCCTAGGTATAGTGGTTGTTGTCTAGAATCACACTGTGAGTCTGTGTGCATTTGGGAACCACTGTGAGAGAAGCATTTGGTAACATCGTGTATTTGCTGACAGATAACTATTTTAAAACCTGTTATGTTGTCAAGTTTTAGTAGAATTAGAAGCCAGTCATTGCTTATGCGTTGATTAAATAAGTCAGGCATTGACACAAAAGTGCAGTCCTGAAATACGAAGATTGTGTGCAGTTCCCTTACCACTTCCACAGTAGTGAATGATTTTTGGTAAACTCCTAGGGTTAGTGGTGCTTGTATAGAATCACACTGTGAGTCTGTGTGCATTTGGGAACCACGGTGAGAGAAGTGTTTGGTAACATTGTGTATTTGCTGACAGATAACTGTTTTAAAACATGTCATGTTGTCAAGTTTTAGTAGCATTAGAAGACAGTTATGGCTTATGCTTTCATTAAATGAGTCAGGCATTGACAGTAAATTGCAGTCGTGAAATATGTAGATTGTGTGCAGCTCCCTTACCACTTACACTGTTGTGAATGAGTTTTGGTAAACTCCTAGGGATAGTGGTGCTTGTCTAGAATCACACTGTGAGTCTGTGTGCATTTGGGAACCACGGTGAGAGAAGTGTTTGGTAACATTGTGTATTTGCTGACAGATAACTGTTTTAAAACATGTCATGTTGTCAAGTTTTAGTAGCATTAGAAGACAGTTATGGCTTATGCTTTCATTAAATGAGTCAGGCATTGACAGTAAATTGCAGTCGTGAAATATGTAGATTGTGTGCAGCTCCCTTACCACTTACACTGTAGTGAATGAGTTTTGGTAAACTCCTAGGGATAGTGGTGCTTGTCTAGAATCACACTGTGAGTTAGTGTGTATTTGGGATCACTGTGAGAGAAGCATTTGGTAACATCATGTATTTGCTGACAGATAACTGTTTTAAAACCTGTCATGTTGTGAAGTTTTAGTAGCATTAGAATCCAGTCTTTGCTTATGCGTTGATTAAATGAGTCATGCTTTGACACTGATGTGCTGTACTTAAATATGTAGATTGTGTGCAGTACCATTAACTCTTCCAGACTAGTGAATGAGTTTTGGTAAACTCCGAGGATAGTGGTGCTTATCTAACATCATACTGTGAGTCTGTGTGCATTTGGGTAAGGATTTTGAGAGAAGCATTTGGTAACATCGTGCATTTGCTGACAGATAACTGTTTTAAAACCGGTCATGTTGTCAAGTTTTAGTAGCATTAGAAGCCAGTCTTTGCTTATGCTTTGATATATGAAGATTGTGTGCAGTTCCCTTACCACTTCTACAGTAGTGAATGATTTTTGGTAAACTCCTAGGTATAGTGGTTGTTGTCTGGAATCACACTGTGAGTCTGTGTGCATTTGGGAACCACTGTGAGAGAAGCATTTGGTAACATCGTGTATTTGCTGACAGATAACTATTTTAAATCCTGTCATGTTGTCAAGTTTTAGTAGCATTAGAAGCCAGTCATTGCTTATGCGTTGATTAAATGAGTCAGGCATTGACACTAAAGTGAAGTCATGAAATATGTAGATTGTGTGCAGTTCCCTTACCACTTCCACTGTAGTGAATGAGTTTTGGTAAGCTGCTAGGGATAGTGTTGTTTGTCTAGAATCACACTGTGAGTCTGTGTGCATTTGGGAACGACTGTGAGAGAAGTGTTTGGAAAATCTTGTATTTGCTGACAGATAACTGTTTTAAAACATGTCATGTTGTCAAGTTTTAGTAGCATTAGAAGACAGTTATGGCTTATGCTTTCATTAAATGAGTCAGGCATTGACAGTAAATTGCAGTCGTGAAATATGTAGATTGTGTGCAGTACCATTAACTCTTCTAGACTAGTGAATGAGTTTTGGTAAACTCCTAGGATAGTGTTGCTTGTCTAAAATCACACTGTGAGTCTGTGTGCATTTGGGTAAGGATTGTGAGAGAAGCATTTGGTAACATTGTGTATTTGCTGACAGATAACTGTTTTAAAACCGGTCATTTTGTCAAGTTTTATTAGCATTAGAAGGCAGTCTTTGCTTATGCTTTGATTAAATGAGTCAGGCTTTGACATAAAAGTGCAGTCCTGAAATATGAAGATTGTGTGCAGTTCCCTTACCACTTCCACAGTAGTGAATGATTTTTGGTAAACTCCTAGGTATAGTGGTTGTTGTCTAGAATCACACTGTGAGTCTGTGTGAATTTGGGAAGCAGTGTGAGAGAAGCATTTGGTAACATTGTGTATTTTTTAGCAGATAACTCTTTTAAAACCTGTCATGTTGTCAAGTTTTAGTAGCATTAGAAGGTAGTCTTTGCTTATGCATTGATAAAATGAGTCAGGGTTTGACACTAAGGTGCAGTACCATGTACTGTTCTGTTCACTGTGGCAGAACTGAAAATTTAAACGTTTTACCTAAGCACTGTCCTAGAAGTAGTGTGATTATTTAGTCAGTTTCTAAGTACCAAATAGATTGCTTCAAATGTCTATGCAGTATGCATGTAGTGTTCTAACATACTATATACTTGTCTTTTACACCTTAAATTCCCTAGTCAGTATCCATACACTTCCAGGAAACACTCTGTCACTTCCTTTGCAGTCCTCTAGAGACACATTCAACAGCATGTACTAATCCATTCACTGTGCCAAAACCCAAACACTTATAAATTCACAAAGACACTCTCTTTCCAGTACTCTAATGATTCATTCACTGCCTAAGTATTCATGCACTGAGCCAGGTCTTAGCACATGGACTTCTTCAAACCCCTATCAACTATGCATGCAGTCCTCTAACCACCTACACACTTGTCTTTCACACCTTCAATTCCCCAGTCAGTATCCATTCACTTCCAGAAAACACCCTGTTACTCCCATTGCACTCCTCTAGTGACCCATTCAGCATCATGTACTAATCCAGTCACTGTGCCAAAACCCAACCACTTATAAATTCACCCAGGCACACTCTTTGCAGTACTCTAATCATTTAGTCAGTACCGAAGTACTGATCCAGTGACCCAGGCCTTAGTATATGGACTGCTTCAAACCCCTATCCACTATGCATGCAGTCGTCTAACCACCTACACACTTGCCTTTCACACCTTCAATTCCCCAGTCAGTATCCATACACTTCCAGAAAACACCCTGTCACTCCCTTTGCAGTCCTCTAGTGACCCATTCAGCACCATGTACTAAAACATTCACTGTGCTAAAACCCAAACACTTATAAATTCACCAAGATACTATCTTTGCAGTACTCTAATCATTCACTCAGTGCCTAAGTATTCATGCACTGAGCCAGGCCTTAGCACATGGGCTGCTTCAAACCCCTATGCACTATGCATGCAGTCTTCTAACCACCTAGACACTTGTCTTTCACACTTTCAATTTCCTAGTCAGTATCCATACAGTCCAGCACTTGTCACTGCCTTTGCACTCCTCTAGTGACCCATTCAGTACCAAGTACTAATCCATTCCCTGTGCGAAAAGCCTAGCACTTATAAATTCTCCTAGGCGCTCTCCTTGCTGTACTCTAATCATTTAGTCAGTACCCAAGTAGTCATGCAGTGAGCCAGGCCTTAGCACATGGACTGCTTTAAATGCCTATGCAGTATGGATGCAGTCGTCTAATCACCTACACAGTTGTGTTTCACACCTTCAATTCCCTAGTTAGTATTCATACTCTTCTAGCAAACACCCTATCACTCACCCAGTGTGTCTCCTTATAGTACTGTAATCATTTAGTCAGTTAGCATGTAGAGTTTTAGTGAGGTAGGCTTTAGGGCATGAACTGCTTCAAAGTAGTATGCACTATGCATGTAGTGTTTTAACCGTCGTCACACTTGTGGTTCAGGAACATAGTTTCTTAGTCAGTATTTATATAAAATGTGTTTGTACAGTAATGGAATAGTATAATTTTGAAAGTTATTAATATACATTTATTTGTGATTCTTTTTTACAGATACAGACTAGGAGTGTTTCTCATCTGTTTGCACTCTTCTCGGGCAAGATTGTTCGGATGAAGGGTCCTTAGGTGTTTCATCATACTTGCCGTGCCGCATGAGTATTTTTTGTTAGGATCCCCTCGTAACAGAACTCTTTTGAAAAACTTGTGCATGATCAAGGTGGCATTGGTCTTTGTTTTCCCCTTGGGAAAAGTAAAACATTTCCTCACCACTGAAGAAAAACGTTGTGGGCGTGGTGCCTTCTGCAAAAAAAATTCTTTCCTCAGATTCGGTAAATATTTTAAAGCGGCAACATTTACAGTTTTTGTAAGTTAAACTTATAAAATTTTGTTAGCTGTATGCATTTTATATATCTGTGATTTGTTTCTTGTGGTATTTTGTTGAGAATACCATGTTGTTGTTTTTTTTAACAATCTCTCTGATTTTCCAGGTCTGTCGTCGACATCCATGGTGTCCACAGGAGTGTTCCGCCTTGTTGTTTTGTATTCTTGTTGTTACATTTTGTTTATTAGTTTATCGTTCATATATATGTTAATAAAAAAATAAAGTTTGAAAATAGTTTATCGTTTACTTATTTATGATTATAAAAAATAAAGTTTGAAAAAAAAATTAATAAAGTTTTGGTTGTTCTCTTAACCCCTTGCCTGCTCATGACGGAACCACTCCGTCATGAGCCACGGGCGCCGTGTGCTCATGACGGAGGGGTTCCGTCATGCTGCGGCCGTTGATGGCCGCTCCGCCCACGCGGCGCTAATTCCCCGCCTGTGCGGGCGATTAGCGCAGTGGGCGGAGACGTGACGGAACCACTCCGTCATGAGCACAGCTCACCCGTGGCTCGTGACGGAGTGGTTCCGTCACGAGCACAGCGGACCCGCAACTGCCCCCAAACCCCCCCAGCGCCGCGGCGGAATTCCTGCCGCGGCGAAGGGGTTAACTGCTGTGTGACTCTTTCTTGTTCTTATTACTATTATTTGATGGAGTCCACCATGGTGTTAAATTTTGGGGCACTTATCGCTGGAATACTGTTGATATCTGCAGTTTGCACCAACTTCTGAATAGTGTGTTAGATTTATCTCAACTTTACTTCCGTTAAAGTGCTGATAATGAAGTGGAGACTAGCCGTTCTCGTGCAAAAAGACACGAGGTGCACCTTTCCAATTTATTCTAAATACTAAAATCCTGTATTGAATTGCACTGAGGTATTGGCTGTACTTACAGTGTACACACAAAATCTATTAAGAAATCTCATTGTATTTATATTGATTGGGAATAGTGCGTCATGTGCTGGATCTTGACGAGATACACTGCTCAGTTCGTATATTGTTCTGCACACGAAGAAAATCACATCACAACTTTCACACCAATTGCAATGCGAAACAAATTCCAGCGATAAGACACGTTAGCACCAGGGATTTTAAACCTGCTTTCTGCTGGTGTTAAGCAGGACAACTACCTGCACCATGAAAGGGAACACAGCCAAGAGCCACACCAGAACACCCACAGGTGCCATAGAGTCAATGAGCATGATACAGGGATACCCATGAGGGCCAGAAGACTCATCTCAACAACTCCAGGACCGCCAATGCCCCCCAAACCCACATCTTAGTAAGTGTGTCCCTGTGGTTATTGTCTTAGCATGATAGGCACAAGCCCTGCAACATCACAGTGTGCTGTCACCTCAGCGTTGGCAGTGAACCTGGACGTGTAGCTACGCACGCATCCTCCTGCACGCACAACTGGCGTGTGCTGGTCTGGGGTTCCCAGGTCAGTGCAGGGGTGTGCCTATCTGGCAAGGGGAACGGGGTGTCTCGGACATGTTCGTGTACAGGAAGTGCGGTAAGTGTGTCTCTGTGTTATGGTGTGGCCTGCTACAAGAGCCGCAGCAGTCGATGTTGTAAAGTGGCAGGCACCACCTCCAAACGGCACTGTGATGGTGTAGTTGGAATGTAGCAGGACATGCGCAAATAGGCATTACAATGGTGTGCCGTACGAGTGCATGAGATACAACAGCGCACTGTACAAAAGTGTTGGGGCTCGTGGCAGGGAGGAGCAGCCGTTTGGCAATATAACACACAGTGAACTCGACCATGTGCCACATGCTGGGCATCTCATCCATGATGACCACGGTCGCAGACATCCCACAACACCAACGACTGGCCTTTGTACACATCCTGTATGAATGCAGCGTGGTTTTCACTTCTATGCTCGTTTAGTGGTGTGATGTTGGTGGGTTGTGTGACTTGTGCTCCTTGTTGGTGTGTTTCATTTTGGCCATTGTTAGTCTATATGTGTGTTGTACTTAATTGTGCATGTGTGCCATTCTGCCCATCTCCCCCCTCCCCCCACTCCCTGCTTCTTCCTCTTCCTAGTGCTGTTGTGTCTATAATTTTGTTGCTGCACACATTAATACATGTAAAGAATAAATTAGAATAGTTCCTTGATTCTTTTAGGTTTCAAAACCTCTCTATTGGTTTCTTTTTAATTTTCCATATGAACCGTTTTTTTAATATTCAACAACACATAGAAGTCAGAAGTGCAACGTATTCTATCAACACACTTTCTAGAACATTCTACAACACGTGCAGGTTAAAAGTTCATCAATTATTTAAAACTTAACGATATTTTTTTGCAACATTTTCTTGAACATTTAACGACACGTGCAGGTTAAAAGTTCACGATTGTTTTAAGTTCCAACAGTGCCTTCCAAATGCAAGTAGCAGGTGTGGTTGAGCTGAGCAAATTTTATCCTATGATATGTACTCCACGTTGAAACTGCTTTTTCTTAACCAATCACAAAGATGCTTTTCCACAAAACTAATGTGCACCCTACTTTTAAAAAAGAATGCTTTTCATGATATCTTTAGAGATACGTTATAGATAAGAATTAGCATTTAAAAAACCTTTGAAATTCACTGAAAAACCATAGGTTTCAGGCACGTTATAGTGAGGAATTAGCATTTAAAAAACCTTAGAAATTCACTAAAAAAAACATAGCTTTCAGGGGCGTTATAGTTAGCTGGACATTTCCCTCGTACAAAACCCTAGAAATTCCTGATGACGTCACATATTACATCACTCATGACATGGTCAGTGACATCACTGATGACATCACTGATAACATCTCAAATCACATCACTGATGACATCAATGATGACATCATCCATTGAGTATGTGTTTCTGAACAGTTTTAATATGTTTAATATATATAGGGAAAGGCCTGTTGAAAAATAAGTGGGTGTACAAGTGTGTGAATGGATGATTTTCTAGGTGTGTAACTGACTCTATAAGTGAGTCATTAAATGTATCTTACTGCAGACTAGTGACTAAACTGTGTGAATGTCTGTATGTGTCTGTGTGTTGGTGTATAAGTGGCTGCATGGTTTTGTGAATAGCTATATGAGTGTCCATATGGGTTATTGATTGGTTGTCTGAGTATCTGTATGGGTGCCTGAGTGTTTGTGTGGGTAGGGTGTGTGACTCTGTGACTAGATGTGTGAGTGGGTGATTCAGTGGGTGAATGGTTTTAAGAGTGCATCTGTGATGGACTGTATGGTTGGGTGAGTGTATGTATGGGTGTGTTAGTGATTGAATGTATATCTCAATTGTACATGTGTCAGTAACTACATATGTGAAACACAGTGTATATGTGTGTAAGAGTATATAACTATCTATATGTGAGAGTGTCTGATTTTGGGAGTGGCTGTATGCGTCATAGTGCAAGGATATCTGTGTCATGTGCTGTTTGTTTTTCTGTAGGAAGACACAGAATTTGTTAGTATTTTTATGAGTAAGTGAATTTAAGTGTGTTTAACTGTATAGGTGAGTAAATTGGACTGTGATTAATTATTTGCATGACTGACTAGATGTGTCAGTACCTCAATGGATGATTGGCGGTGTGTGAGTGTCTATATAGGTGTATAAAAGCACACAGTGACTGTAAGTATGAGTGACTGTACAGGTGAGTGAGTGGACATGTATGTAGACCTAAAAGTCAATGAGTGGGTGTACAGTTATTGGTATTGGAGTATCTATGGTTGTCAAAATGGCCGTTTGAAATTTTGAGTCGGTGTATCAAAGGTTATATTAGGGTGTGAGAAGATGCACTAATTTATCACATGGATGACATCATCAGTGATGTCATCAGTGATGTCATTTGAGATGTCATGAGTGATGTCATCAGTGATGTCACTGACCATGTCATGAGTGATGTAATATGTGACATCATCAGCAGTGCATTGCGGGGGCGCGAGTTATAGTTAGCTGAACTAACTATAACAGGGGAATTTCTAGGGTTTTGTATGAGGGAAATGTCCAGCTAACTATAACGCCCCTGAAACCTATGGTTTTTTCAGTGAATATATATATATATACATTTATTGGATTATGTGAATTGCATAACGAGGTACAAATCTCAAAAAAATAATTGCTTTGTAGACAATCCATATGATAAATTATTCTGAAAATCCGCAATTTTGCCACCATTTTTATAAAAGTATTCTTACAGAGGGTGAAACTCAATATCACTGGAGAGAATAAGGCTTACCTGACACAATACAAACATAGTGGACGATTTCATTAGCGCGCCTTCAGTATTTCTGGAATTTTAGTACATTTATGAGAAAAGTATGTTTTTAAATGTAGGATGTCTCATGGGGAAAATGCTCCTTAAACAGTTGTAACTAAGCATGGCTCACTCATTCTAATATGAGGCAGGTATACACCCCACCACTTTTAAAGTTCACCTTTCACTAACCACAGTTGTACTGTATTCCATTGTACTGGAGCATTTGTGCAGTAATTCATGCAGCACACAAGGCTGCAATACTCACCAATTCCTGGGCCGTCTAACTGAGGTGTGTACTAGGAACGGTATTGGGTGTGGTATGTACTCTGTGGGAGATGTTGTGGGGTGCATGAGGTTCGAAGACTGCCCCAAACATGTTGCTGCATGCATAGCAGTGCATTCACATGGAGAATTGCAGGGTGTGAGATCAGACGCAGCCGTGAACAGCTACTTAGTAGTTTGTCGACTTTGTCGAAACCATAGCCTGCATCATGTGTTGTATGTCAGAACATTGTGGTTCATTCATCATTATAAATGGTATGGTGCAATAACATCATGGTTAAAATGTTATCTGACATAAACAGTGTGTCCTAAATATAATTGACCAAATATCATCATATTGGGTGTAGAATTTATATTGCTAACTCTAACTGGATGATATTTTTGTAAACTATATTTGGATTCAATATTTATGTCAGATGATATTCTGGCCATTATATTCTGGTACCCTACCACTTTTGATGAAGCGATCAACCATGTATTGTATGGTTTCTGGAATCGACTGCAACATTCAACACTCCTTATTTGAGCAAGAATGTATGTGATAGTATCGCATTTGCAGGTAGATCCTTGTGCAGAGTGAGGTGCTCATTCCGTTGTGTTTGTTAGTCATATGTCTGGATCTTGGGCTGAGTCAAGTCTCTGTGAGCTTGAGAAGGTCATGGTCTCTGTTATGTTCATATAGGTAAGGAAGCAGTGTTGTTGCTAGTTGCAGATTTGTAGTTTACTAGGGCATAATAGTTTACCTGATTTAGCAGGTGTTCACTATTGATGATGGCCTTGAGATTGCTGTGGCAGACTGATCTTCATTAATACTGCATAGTACTTTTAGCAGGATGCTGGCTTTATCGATAGAGATTTAATGAAGGGAGCTTTGGCCAAGATGTCTTACTTGTTTTCTCATTCACTATTGGGTGCCAAAACAACATTTATTGCAGCTGTGGCATGCAAAGGCAGAGCTTGTCTTTTGGTATTAAGTTCGACTAAGTATCATGGCGCTAATTGTTTTTCTGTTCTTGGGTGTTAGTTGTGCAATTTGAAATAGTGTTAGGGCCTCCTGACATTGGGTTGTTGGTGTGCGTGCTGGTAATGCAATTGGCGCTGATTTCCCAAGCCAAGGACAAACTAGTATGATGAAAGTGTATATCATTTTGTGTGCCTAAAGGCTAGTTCATGTCTACCCAGACACTTTCATTGCATAATTGTTTTTTCTGGCACTGTGCAAGCCAACTTAGATCCTTGTAAAAGATGTTTAATCTACTTTTTAACATTGTTTTGAGTTTACGTTATTGGTGCACAGACATAATATGAGTTTTTATTTTCGGAGTGCAAGAATATCGAATTGGAAATATCGAAGGGACAGAATATCAACATCAAGTATATCGGTGACCAGAATATCGACATGAAGGTAAGAAATATTGTTTTTGTTAATATTGAAGTCAGTAATATTGTTTGCAAAGATATCGTTGTTAATAATATGGATGTTTATGTTAGTGTTATGTATTTTAGTATGTATTTTAAATGTATGTGTTCTATATTTTTTGTTAAGTATTGTATTTTAAAAAAAAATATATGTATTACATTTTTAGAAGTTATACTTTTTTTATAGCAGATTTTGCGTTTTAGTTCTGTAGCGGGTTATGGGTTTATAGGGGAATAGGGTGGGAAGCAATTTAATGATATTAATTGTAATAATAATTTTTAGAAACTATTAATTATTTCAATTACATTTTGTGTTTTTATTCTGTAGCGGGTTGTGGGTTTATAGGGGAATAGGGTGGGAAGTAATTTAATCTTAATAAAGTAATTATTAATTTGTATTCATTGGTATTGATAATTAATGTATTGTTAATTCATTATTATTTGGTAAGTCATTTTTATTAATTGATTAATTGATCATTATATTAATTATGTTATTTTTTGGGGAGCTAGTTGTGCATTTATAGTGGAGGGTGTGTAGTAATTTTAATTATAAGGAAGTAATTATTAAGTTGTATTTGTTATTATTTATAAATAATGTAATATTAATTAATTAGTAATTGGTTATTTAATTAAAACAATTATTTAATTGATAAGTATGTCAATTTTACCCTCTGCTATCCAACACTTTCCCTACTATTGCACTCTCTGGAGTGGGAATAGTAATTTTTACCCCTACGCTATCCAACACTTTCCCTACTGTTGCACTCACTGGAGTAGGAATAGTAATTTCTACCCCTTCGCTATCCAACACTTTCTCTACTGTTGCACTCACTGGAGTGGGAATAGTAATTTCTACCCCTACGCTAACCAAAACTTTCCCTACTGTTGCACCCTTTGGAGTGGGAATAGTAATTGTTACGCTTATGCTATCCAACACTTTCCCTACTGTTGCACTCACTGGAGTGGGAATAGTAATTTTTACCACTACGCTATCCAACACTTTCCCTGCTGTTGCACTCTCTGGAGTGGGAATAGTAATTTTTAACTCTTCGCTATCCAATTTTTTCCTTACTGTTGCACTCTCTGGAGTAGGAATAGTAATTTTCCCCCTTCGCTATCCAATTTTTTCCTCACTGTTGCACTCTCTGGAGTAGGAATAGTAATGTTTACCCCTTCGCTATCCAACACTTTCCCTACTGTTGCACTCTCTGAAGTGGGAAAAGTAATTTTTACCCCTACGCTATCAACACTTTCCCTACTGTTGCACTCATTGGAGTAGGAATAGTAATTTTATCCCCTTCGATATCCAATATTTTCTATACTGTTTTAGTTAATGTAGTGTATACATGTGTTTGTTTTTATCTTTTTAAAATACCGCACTCTTTGTTCTGGGCGCTCGATCCCCCGTTTGGAGGCGCTCCGCTCCCGAGGGTACCGCCATTTTGGGTTGGGAGCCGGCCGAGCAGTGCAGTGCTCCGCCCCTCCCGCCCTTCCTCCTTTAAAACGTAGCGCTTCCCGCCGGAGACTGACTTGACAGTCTCGGTGTGTGAAGTAAGCGTCCTGAGGCGGAAGCCGGGACTTTTAGAACTTTTTAGTATTGTTTGACAACTTACAGCAAATTGTTTAATTTCACTGGTATTTCTAATACAGCTCACATGTGTTTGTTTTTATCTTTTTAAAATACCGCACTCTTTGTTCTGGGCGCTCGATCCCCCGTTTGGAGGCGCTCCGCTCCCGAGGGTACCGCCATTTTGGGTTGGGAGCCGGCCGAGCAGTGCAGTGCTCCGCCCCTCCCGCCCTTCCTCCTTTATATGGCCCCCCTCACGAGGAAGCGCAGCGGACGAGCGCAGCGGGCGCGCCGAAGGCTCGCCAAAGGCGAGCCCGTCTGCGCCCGTCCGCGCCGGACCCGCGCCCAGGGCCAGTCCCCCTGCTGCTCCCATGCCTCACTCCCTACCCAGGTTCGTTTACAACACAAACGACCTGCTAGCACTAAACATCGTATCTCCCGGTAAGGACTGTCTCATTTGGGAACCTGGGACCAATCACCCTCCCACACCCTCCCACTGCCCCAAGTGCTCGTCGCATCTGCTCAAACCTCTTTGGCTACCAATCACGCAATTAAGAGACCAGTTCACCTGTCCGATAACCAACCACCCCCTGACCAAATGCCTTCTCCTTAATACAAGGTCTCTAGTCAAGCATAGCTTAGAAGTCGCCGATTATATTCAGGACGTAGGCATAAAAATTGCCTTCATCACGGAAGCCTGGACCGATGCAGCATCAGGTCCAGATATAGTCAAAGCCACCCCACAGGACTTCATCTGCTATACCCAAAATAGGGACAAAAGGAGAGGGGGTGGCCTAGCCATCATATATCATAAAGACATCAGAGGCTCCTTTCAACCTGGTCCCCCTGACCTAGTTGAATCTCTGCTATTCAACTTTACCCTCTCTAACCACCAGTCCTTCATAGGATGCCTTGTTTATAGGCCCCCAGGCGAGAAAACTAGATTTCTAGCAGCCTTGAGCAAACTACTAGAAGCCGTAGCCTGCTCCCAAAGATTCACTCTTCTGGGTGATTTTAACTTCCATTTGGAAAGCAAAACATCCCCCGACACCCAGGAACTTATCGATCTTTTGACTGGGATTGACATGCCACAGTTAGTAATGGATCCTACCCATAGAGCAGGACACACTCTGGATGGGATCTTTTCCAATCAGCTTAATTTGAAAGTCTCCTCGGTCCTACCAGTGTTCTGGTCTGACCATTCAGCAATCCACTTTTCTATTCCTCTCACTATTTACGAAAAACCAGTCAACAAGAGAAACACCCCGAAACCAGCACGAAAATGGAAGAATATCACTGGGGACTCGCTAGGCAATACACTTAACACCACATTACCCCCCCCTCCAAACAATGTGGAGGAAGCAGCTAAGATCTATACCACCTGGCTGGACCGGGCTTGTTTACTCTTAGCCCCCCCTAAAATCATCTATACCACTCGGGCCAAGCCTTCCGCTCCATGGGTCACAGATCAAATAAGGGAACATGAAATAAGGTGCAAAAAACTTGAAAAAATCTGGCGCATGCACTATAGAGCATCCGACAAAAAAATACTCAATTCGGAACAAAGGCGTTACAAGGAATCCATCCTGCTAGCGAAAAAAGCCTTTCTCACGAGACAGATAGAAGATGCAACCAACACCCCTAAAGAACTCTTCCTTACGGTCGCTTCCTTAGCAAACCCCAAACCTATGGAAATCCCAGCTAGCCTCTCACTTTGCGAAAGCTTGGCGACCTTCTTTCGGGAAAAGGTGGAAAACATCTTCCTTCCCTTAGATAGTATAGTGATGACCTCTTCACCGAGGAAGGCCCTTGAATCTGTCAGACCTGAACCCACGCTTCTATATTTCCCGCCCATCACGGAAAAAGAAGTGATAAGTCGCCTACAAAAAATTAAATCAGGCTCCCCTCATGATCCCTGCCCCACAACAATTACTAAACTTGCACCAGTCGCAATTGCTAGGGCTCTTACTCCCCTCTTCAATCTGATGCTGGAGATAGGGGAATATCCCTCTAATTGGAAGCAAGCTTCCATCTTACCCTTGCTAAAAAAACCCAATCTTGACATCACGGAGATGAACAATTATCGCCCGATTGCCAGACTCCCACTCCCGGCCAAAATAATAGAAGGCTACCTGAACACACATCTTAGTGCCTTCCTTAAATCGGCGGATGTACTTGACTCTTCCCAACACGGCTTCCGAGAAGGGCACAGTACGGAATCCGCCCTGATCAAATCTATGGAAGATATCAGGCAGGTGATGGATACAGGGGGCAGAGCAGCTCTGATCCTATTAGACCTCTCGGCAGCCTTCGATACGGTCCACCATAAGCTTCTGGTGGACCGGTTGAGGGCCTGTGGAATTCAGGGGAAGGCTTTAAAAATTTTACAAGCATTCCTGTCTGACAGATCTCAGACAGTGGCGCTGGGCGGCCACGAATCTCACTCCTTTGTGCTTCCTTGCGGAGTTCCCCAGGGGTCTTCGTTGAGCCCAACCCTTTTTAATGTATATGTGTCCTCCCTCGCCCCGGTGATTCGTTCATTCGGCTTTCAACTTACGGCGTACGCCGATGATACACAGATCGTGGTGTCCCTCCTTCCCGGAAATACAGAAAATACCGCTGACAGATTCAGAAACTGCATGCTTGAAGTTGGCCGCTGGATGGCACAAAGTTGCCTCAAGCTGAACTCCTCAAAAACCGAGGTTCTGCTCTTTGGTGACAGAGACAACTTTTGGTCCCCGAGATGGTGGCCTGACGAACTGGGACCTCTCCCAGACCCGGTGGACAAAGTGAAAAATCTCGGTATTCTGGTGGATACCTCCCTGACCTTTAAAGCCCAGGTGAATGCTCTTTCCTCCTCCCTCCATTTCATACTCAAAACCATCAGGAAAATACTACCTTATCTTGAGAAGAAACACAGGAAAACAATAGTTACGGGTCTAGTGCTTTCTCGCCTAGACTACTGTAACAGCCTGATGTTAAACGCCCAGCAGAGCGTATTAAGTAAACTCCAGCTTCTGCAAAATGCAGCCGCTCGTCTTATCACTGACACACCCAAATTTGCCTCAGTTTCTCAGGAGCTGGGTAAGCTTCATTGGTTGCCGGTCCGTAAAAGAATCATTTTCAAGGCAGTCTGTATGGTCTTCAAGGCCCTCCATGATTCGGGACCTCGGCACTTGAAATCCCTTTTTCGCTGGCACAAACCAGCAAGAACTCTGAGGTCAGGACAACTGGCGCTGGTCACGGTCCCCAGAATTAAAAAAGCTCGCTGGGGAGGCAGGAGCTTCTCTCTTGGGGCCGCAGAGGCCTGGAATAAACTTCCCCTTGCGCTTAGACAAATCCAGAATCTGATGGCATTTAGAAAAGCTCTAAAAACATGGCTCTTCACTCAGTAAGCACGCTTCAACATACCAGTCTATCCTTCTAGCGCCAGGACACCTCCGGGTATCAGAGCGCTCTACAAATGTGCAAAATAAATAAATAAATAAATAAATAAATACTGTATTTTAAAAAGAATAAAAATATTGTAATGTTTAATTTGTTATATATATTTTTTATATTTTTATTTATATTATTGCTGTATGTGTATATATATGTACTTATCATTTTTATTAAGTTTTTAACAATACATAAGTTATTAAAATATTTATTTATAAATAATATTAAGTAAGTATATATATTATATTTTATACATATATGTTTAATGTATTTTTACATTATATGTATTAGTTATAATTTTAGACATTTTAAAATAATTTTAATTATGTTTCTTTTAATCATATGTAATATTTACTTTATTTTACATTACTTGTTAAACATTAAAAAAACGATATTTTTCAACAATGACATTTTTGACAACGATATCAATATTTTTGTACTTACCATTATGTAGATAGAACTTTGATTTTCTGGACATCGATATTTTTGTACCTCGTTATTCTGACTGTTGATATTCTGTCAGTGATCCTATGTTATTGTCTGTGTGGAGCTGTGTGTATTGCGCTATTTTGATACAACCAGAGCTTTGGGATTTTTAGACCATCTAGCAGTACAGACATAGGCAACATACCAACATGAGCTGTAGAACCCAGAGGACTGTACCCCAAAAACCACCTGAGCATTATATGAGCATGGTGGGTTCTGGGCAGGGATCAGTCCTGTGAGACTCACTAGACTCACTAGAGAACTTGTTGTTAGTAGGTTCCAAGCCTCCTTTCACCATGAATAGACACACTCAAGAATAAACACTATGGGGCAGATATACAAGGCCTTTGCGCCACTTTTGCGTAATTTTTAACATGGGAAAAGTGACGCAAAAGTGGCGCAAGGGTCATTGTAAATAAGTCCCAAAGAATATACTTCTATGGCCCTCTTTACGAGTTGCCTGTTAAACAGTGATGCAATCACAAACACTTTTTTGCGCATGGACCACAATTACAAGTGGTGAACTGTTTATTGCACTCTGTAATTACCAGGTGTCAAACCTGCTGGAATTTAACAAGGGAAAAAGGCTCGTTTTTCATCAGGACATGTGGATTTTGTTAAGGGCCAAAATCTGCACGCTATTCCCCAAAAAATCTAAATACCGGACGACTCGTAATGAGGATCTTTATACAGTTATTAAAATCAAAAACCCATTCTAGTGCATAGAATGTGTATATTTGCAACACACAAAAACAAAACAAATAGTTGTTATAATAGCAGATGTTAAAATTTAGTGTAAGGATACTGATTCTTTCCAGCCTGAAATGATGATGAATCAGGTATCTGACCTTCAAAGAATGAAGATGTTGAGACTGCAGGTGAATACGGCATCAAAGAGAAAGTGGAAGGTGTAGTTGCAATCGTTGAAACAGTTTGTAGAGTGGCATCGATTGTGTCTTAAAATGATGAGATTTTGGTGGTCCTGTATGTGCTAACACAGGTGATGGCATAAATAATTGCACAGATGCAGAATCATACACAGCAGTTTGATAATAGGGTAAATGCGCTGCACCACAGAATGCCTCATATACTAAGATCAGCCAAATTACATCTCAAATGTTAGATAGTGTGACTCGTGCTTCCACTGGAATGTTCAGAATGGCTCTTTTATAGCTTGTCATATACCTACATTTAGGTCTCACGTGAGGAGCTTGAAATATATAAAAAGCTGGAGTCCAGTTCTCACTTAGATTACCAAGCATATCCCCTCTAAAATAAAATACCACAGCATCACAGCATTGATTTTCAGTTGGGAGGATATATTTTCATGCACATTCATCCATGTTGACTTTTATTTGTTCACTGGAAAAAAAAAATGCACATCCTACTAACGTTGACATCTCTCTAAAGAAAAAAGGAAGGGATTATTCCAAAATAGTTTCAACAGTCATTCAAAAAGCCAGATCTAGTGGTTTTAACAACAAGCATAAAGCCAGGCGTATTTGAATAAATAATCTGCAAAATGTGTCTGGAATTGAGTCTGTAGGCATTGTTGAATCTCAGATGCTGACCGGGCTGTTTGAAGGATGAATGTTTCTGCTGCAGATCATGTTAAAGAAACTTCTTTCTCAGCTAAAATTAAATGAGCTTATTTAATTTATCAAGGCATGTATTAATCATGTATACCTTCGTCCATGAGACACTTTCAAACATCTTTGTTTGGGGAGGGAAAAGTGTAGTGCTGCAATGTTTTACAATTTTTATAACAGATACCACATACACAAAACGCAAGGTCAATCCACCACAGGATTCATTTGTTTGAATAATTTTGGAAGCATTTCTGGAAAGGCTGTTATAAGAAGAATTGAAGGAGAAAGGGCCAGGATTCACAGGCTACAAGCAACATGAATAGTGATATAATCACAATAGAGGGGGATATTCTCAAGAACGTGTGATAACTACCGCAAAAGTAGCTTAACGCAACTCTACACATCGCAGTCTATAACGTGAAAATAACACCGTGGTTACGTGGTATTCACAAGCAGGCGGTACCATGCGATAGACCCACAATAGCGTGTCAAATGTCCGCAATAAAGTCAACTTGACGCTGCAAAAATGTGCAACACGAACGCAATTTTTTTTGCTATGAGGCCAATCGCGATACAAAAAACAGCGAAAACCAGCCACAGGCCTGCAAATCCCACACGTCATGTGGGAAAATGCACTGTAAAAGCAACGAAAAAAAGGGAGAAAAAAAGAAACTGCGTAGCACCATCGATGCACCCGGACCGAGTGCAGAGGCAAACGCGAACCCCACAAGCCCCACAGACCACCAGCAAGGAACAACGGGGTCGGGAAGGCCAAGGAGAAGAGTGAGAGGAAGACGTGTTGCAGTCCGCAGGAAAACCAGATCAGCGTCACGGAGGTGACAGAACACTACCATCAACTGACACACAATTAGACCAACGTGAATGCAGTCAGAGTGTCGAGGAGGGCAATGGAGGAGGCCATGAAGCGCTGGCATGATGTGAAAAGCCAAACCAAGCACAATCCCGCTGCCAACAGGAAGGCATCAACGGTGACAGGAGGTGGGAGTCCTGCGCCACAGGAGGAGCAGGAGGAAACGGGGCCACAGTCATCAGTGTGGAGACGCTGCAAGGAGGTGGGAGTCCGGACACAGCACGAGAGGACCTGACACAACATCAACAGGGTGAGTAATGAACAGGGATTGGGGGGACAGGGGGAGATGGGCACAATGGCACACATGCACAACGATGTGTGGCACATTGCACACCCACAATGATCCTGGATCATGTCCCTGACCCCCGTGGCACACTGCAGCACACACACATAGCAATCACAGCACATCCACATTGATGACAATGTGGTACAATGTGCAGACCCGACACCGCAGAACAAGGGACACAACTGGCTGCGCTCATGCTCAAAATCTAGCACCTCCCAAACAGTCACAATGTACATAGTCATACAGTCTGCATGTAAACAAGAACAATGCGTCAACATACATGTCAACACAATGTCAACATGCATCTCCTCTTCACATTGCAGAGGGACAAACAACACCTCCAGCAGAGCAGACCAGACTACTCATCAGCGATGCTGGAGAGGACCATCACACCACAGACGGCCCACAACAGCTCATGCACATCCCAGGCAACCCACCACTAGGACCAGGGCAGCCAAGCTACATAGAGAAGAACATAGCCCATGCACAGACCACACAGCAAGAAGCACCCTCCAGCACGGCTGGCTCTCAACACCTCATGAGCCACACATGGCATTCCAATGCCAGGTGTCAGGGTGCCAAACGGAGGTGGCTGAACAGGTGCGCGTGGGGTCCAAACCCATGGATTATGAACTAGATCACATGCGTGGGTGTATAATTCCCCTCAGGGACCACCTACACCACACAAAGAGACCCTCACTGCGACAGAGACACATGCATTTGCACATTTCCAGTACTGAACCACGCCCAGAGGCACACAATTATCATTCATAAACTCACGCTGGACACGCGTACGATTGCCCAGTCCACTCCTATTACATATTGAGTGGGTGACGATAAAGCTACATGTCCAAGGTCTAACATGCTGCCTGCGGTGACATGTTGGCTTCCGCTGTACACAACACAGTGTAATGTTGTCGGGCCCAGGGCCCTCATGCATACATTATGACTACACAGACACACGCAGATAGTTTGTGGAACTGGCCATGGGCACGTGCGCCCGGCCCCTTTATTAGCAGGGCCACATGTACAGTGACGCCTGTGCTGGATGTGTGTGGGGTGAGTGTGAGCCAACCCCCACAGAGTGGTTGGTGCTGGCAACAACTTGAACAGTGAACACCATTAAAACGGAAACTGCAAACACCAGCATAACAGAGACAAATGCAGAGCATCATGGAGGTAGCCGGAGCAAGTACAGAGGTCACCCAATATGCAAACAGAAGTGTCCGTGAGTTGCATTGCACTGAGGTTGGGGCACCTGGAGTGCCGAGCAGGGTATCAGGCAGATGATGGCATCCACCACAGGTGTGAGCAACTCCATTAGTCTGCCAGTATGACTGTTTGGACTTTTGCAGTTTGAGGTGGCCCTGGCGGTGGTGGTGTGTGTCTCTTGCGGTGATGCATTGTCCGGGCCGGTCAGGACTCTTTTTGATGTGTGAGCCCTTGTGTAACACAGCTGAGACCAAAGGCAGCGGACAGCACAGGGCCATATACACATGGCATCGATGACGACCCCAAGGCCATTGTCTCAGAGGCCATCCAATATCTCAAGAGCCAGGGTCCCTGACTTGAGCTGCACAGAGTTAGTGGCCCCTGATGCACTGCGGCAGGCACAGGCACACCGCCACGGGACGGTGACTTGCGGTGCAGTGAGATGGGCCATGCGAGCTCAGTGGGTCCTCATCGATGTCTGAGGTGAATGTGGTGGAGGGTTGCGGGGGACAGTGGAAGTTGTCCTCCAGGGCATGATGCAAAGGGTAGAAGCTGTCCGTAAGTAGCAAATTGAGGAGTGGAATGCTACTGCCTCGTTTTTGCCACCAAGTCAGTATCACCGACATGATGGTGACTACAACCCCCGGTCCATGGACTCAGTCGCCACCAAAGTTCAAAGTGTCCATGGATCTCGGGAAACAGACTTAGTGGCACCAGAGTTGAAAGGGTATGCAGTCTGCGATGAGGCCTGTACAATGATATCAAGTATGACATAAACAAATCAAGACTGAGTTCAAAATGTGTGACCTACTCGACTGCAGTGTAGGCCCGAGGCAGCAGTCAGTGCGAGACAAACGCGGTTCAGCGAGCTCCTCCTGGAACTCTAACACACGACGTTGACATGGCATTTGGGGGTGACTTGTGGTTGATGGAGGTAAAAGCACCAGAGCTGAGCGGGTGTTCAGTCAGCGACGATGACGTGTACTGCCTGATACGGACTGGATTGGATTGGCGTGAGGCCTGTTGGACCGCAGTGTAGGCCTAAGGCGTAGTCATCAAGGGACCACAGACACGTGTGGTTGGGATGCTATGCACAGACTTGGTGTCAACACATCGAAGGAAGTACAGTGATGTAAACGCTGCATTAATGTGTGTACTCGGACATTGTATAATCAAGACTCAGTCCCAAATGTGTGACATACTCAAGAGCAGTGTAGGCCGGAGGCAGAGGTCAGCAGGGGCCCACAGCCACATATTGTTAGCTTGCGATGCACAGAGTTAGTGACACCAAGGCAGTTGTCCGTAGTGTTCGATCACCTCCGTAACGATGATCCTTTTTTCCTCCTCACTGAAATGCATCATCCTCTTACACCTCTCCTTGCGTGCAATGATACGTACTCTGCCATTGAAAAATCAAGACTCAGTCCCACATGTGCGAAAGACTCGAGCTTAGTGTGGCCCGCAGACACGTGTGGATGGAATGCTATACACAGACTTGGTGTCACCACATCAAAGGGAGCATAGTGACATAAAATCAGCCATAGTTGATGTTCTCTGCCATAGTGTAATCAAGACTCATTTCCAAATGAGTGACCTACTAGTCTGCTGTGTATGCCGGTGGAGTACATCAACGAGAAGGGAGTACTGCGGGCCTGTGTCGCAGAGGCTGTGATGGTCTGAGGAGTCTGCCAGGTTTGCGGCACTTGGGCTTGGAGCGTGCACCGACACGTGGTGGGCCCTCTTCAACACACGCCGGTGTCGGCAGGTGTGGATTGAGTCCTGGGTGTGCAGGGCCTGGCAAGACTGTTACGGGGACCAGCGGCCCGGGGTGCAGCAGGCACAAAGGATCGCGGGCAACACCGCTCGCGGTGATGGCGTTGGCTTCGTGGCCGAGTGAGGGGCGCTGCCCTGGCAGAGACGTTGGGCATTCTGGCAGAGAACCGCGCCCAGGGCTACATGTTTTTATTCACACCCCTACGCTGGCCTGGCGTACGCCGTGCCAGCCCACTCCACTCACGCTTACAGGGGGGACGTAACAAGCTACATTCCTGGCATCTTCCCCACTGGCTGGGGTGACATGGTTGTGTCCACTGTCCACTACACTCCAAACACCAGCGGTGTATGTCAATATGGATATGTGTGTGGTCTGCATACTGCAGTCTGGCCATCACATCCATGCCACACTTGGCATTGTGTACATTCTCATTCATCGGTCACTTACCTCCTTCGCACATGCCTGATCCCCACCTCTTCCCATAATCTGCTATCGTGTGGCTGAGGTGCCATGCCGTTGATGGCTTATGTGCATGGCTGGCCCAGGTTGCCACAGTAATTTGTGCTGTCGTGTCTGGTGGGTGGGCATGTTGTTTGGCATGTTGTATGTGAGTTTGTGACGTGTGCATTCTTAGTGTTGTGGGGTTGCATGATTGTGGAGTTGAGGTGTGTGGTGTGTTCATTTGGTACTTGCCAACGAGCAGTGCATTTCTGTAGGTGCCAGCCTGGAAGCACCGGTTGAAGATGGACTGTCGTAAGATGTAGGACTCATGCACTCTGCCTGGGTGGTTGGCGTCGACGTTGGTGTTGATTCCCCGGTGGTCCACTATTGCCTGCACATTGATGAAATACATGTGCTTTAAAAGCGGATATTGTGTGCAGTGTTGCCAGGGGGCACAAGTAGGACATGTGTGCAGTCAATTACCCCATGACACGTGCGGGAAATCAGCTATGGCGTAGATGCCTTGCTTGGTCTCCAGCTATTCCTGCACAGTGTGGGGGAAGGATAGGTAGTGTGGTACCAAGCTGATGATGGCATCCAAGACAGTTGTGGGGAACTTGGATTGGGCTGGCTGTGAGACTCCTCTGACTCTGGCAGTTGTTGTTTGAAAGGTACCAGAGGCCAACTGATGCAGCACAGTCAGCAACTTTGTCTGAGGTTGGATGTTGGTTGTCCGCTGTGTTGGTACCATCAGCCTGTGGGCAATTGTTGTCTGGATGCGTGGGATGGTTGTCTTTTTGAGCCTGTGGTGGGCAATGACATTTCCTGGTGTTGGGTCTGTGAGGTTGGTCATTTTCAGGAGGTCGCTGTCTTTGTCTGTGCTACCTCAGTGTTGGCCCTGGAGGGGGGCGGTGGGGTTCGGGGGGGGGGGGTTCCTGGGGATGGTGGTGGAGGGTGCTATGGCCCTGTTGGGGCTCAGAGCTGCAGGATCAGTGGATCCATGGCATCTGTTGTTCTTCAGGTGTGGCTGTGGTCTGTTGTACACAAAAGGGTTCAGCACCATCAATAGTTGTAACAATCAGTATTCAACTCATTGAGAACACAAAAAGATGTTCCAATTCCAGGCGTAGGTTTCTTGATAAGATTGTTCTTTATTAATTTCAAAGAACCATAGCCGACGCATTTCGTCTCACACCGAGACTTCTTCAGGGCTTGTTTGTGTCACAAAAAGAGCATGTTCAGAAACGTTAAGTATTTCAGCAAACTGTTGTTATTTTCATATCTGGAGAACGTTCATGCAATGGGCATGTAATGGGCATTACCACGGATGCGGCTCGATGACCTGCTGTGCGTATGCTCGTCAGTTTCAAGAGTGTGTGGCTGTGGTCTGGGCTCCCTTTTCTGGTGCCGGTTGTAGTCCGACTTTGCACTAGGTCAGAGCATTGTTAATTTCCTTCTACTAACGCACCTTATTGCCTGTTTTGCAATCTTATCGCAGATCAGGCTAGTCGTTGAGAATGTTGAGGTGTGGTGTTGTCGCGGATTTTTCCTCTGGAACGCCTACTCTGCATCTCATTAGTAATAGTTGCCGGGGTCATCTGTGGTGATGTTTTTTGCGGATGCTATCACCGAAAACTGGTGATATCGGCTGTTTGCATCAGCTTGTGAATGGGGCGATACATTTATTGCCAATTTGGTTGCGATAAAGTGCCGATAACTCGGCGATATCTCCTGAGTGTCTTAATGGATTAGGCAATGCAAATGTCCTAATGAAAGCAGGATTGTCTTTTTTTCCAGCTCAAATACTCATAACGCAATTTCCAGACATGATGTAGGAAATTGTTATACCATCCAAAAAAGTATACAAAAAAAGTGATGGATGGAATGCTTAAATTAATGCTAGCCACTGGCAATTACATGGACCGCATCCCAATACATCGTTTTTTTGCACACCATGTCACGTCAGTTTTGACCCAGCCATTAAAAAAATCAGTCTTCACCCTGCTCCAACTGGAATAGTCCAGCCAGAACTGCCAAGCTAGCTCCTCAGTGAACCAGAACACAGGCTACCCAAGTCCGGTTTCACCCCAGTTATGGGCTCATCTGCTGGGTGCAGCTTGGTTCCAGTGACTAAGGGGCATATTATCAAGAAACGGCGTTAAACTTATCGCCGCTTTAGTGGCAGAAAACTGCCACTACAGTGGCGATAATGGGCTTGATAATATGCCCTTGAGAATTCCCATAGAAGCCCATGTTCTGGTGTCAACATGGGCTTCTATTGGAATGCTCTGCGGCATATTATCAAGCCCATTATCGCCACTTTAGTGGCAGTTTTCTGCCGCTAAAGCGGCGATAATTTTAAAGCCTTGCTTGATAATATGCCCCTAAGTGTGCATGGGACAAACATCTGAGCATACCCATCCTACTCAGAGCAACACACTGAAGTATAGAAAAAGTGATGGCTGAAATGCTTGAATTATTCTCAGCCACTTGTAATCACTCAGGCCGCATCCCAAGCAATGTTATTTTGCACACCATGTCACCTCAGTTTGGAGCCAGCCAAATGCAAATCAGTCTTGACCCTGCTCCAATTGAAACAGTCCAGCCTAAACTGCCAAGCCAGGTTCACCATCAACCAGAACACAAGCAACCCAGGAATGGTTGCGCCCTAGTTGTGGGCTCATCAGCTGGGTACAGCTTGGTTCCAGTGACGGATATGTCTTGATGTGAGTCCTATGCTCACTGTATCACTGGAATCAAGCTACACCTGGCTGATGAGCCTATGATAAGGACGAAACTGGTCCTGGGTTACTTGTTTTCCGGTTCAGAGAAGACCTCCTCCTTGGGTGACCTTGGGTGAGGAGTTATTTCTTACCTTGTAAGTTTCAGTAAAATAGGGATTATGATCTGCAGCAGGCCCAAACAAGTGATACCTTTGTCTATGGATGACCTTTGCTGGAGAAACCCAGGCAATGGGATGTCCTGAAGATTTAATTGAAGTAGGGAGAAGGCAGGTAGTGACGACACTTCATATGGAGATGGATGATGATGAAAAATTCAGTGATATTGATTCCTGTGCATATGGATGATGGGAAATTAAGCCTTTTCGCTTCGCTTCTTTTAAAGGTGATTTTGGCAGAAAACCAGTGATGTCACTTTCTGTGCAGATGAATGATGAACAACCCAGTGATGGCACTTCCTGTTCATATGGATGATGAGCAATGCAGTGGTGCCTCTTCCTTTGTGAATGGATAATGGGAAATGGAGTCAACTTTCTTAGCCTCTTCTTTTAAAGATGGTCTTGGCAGGAAACCAGTAATATCACTTTCTGTGCAGATGGATGATCAACAATGAAAATGTATGTCAAAGTGTTCAGTGTTTGGGACCACAGGATCAAATCCAGCTATGAGTAAAATATTCCAAAGTGGTACGCTGCATATGCAATTACAATAAAGGTTATCTCCCTCCTCCTCCCCCCGTGTTAGGGAAATCCCTTGCTGTGAGGTGTTGTGTCAGTGATGTCCTGAGGTTTTGTCCTATCAGAACAGGTTGTACTACTTTAAAAAAGATTCAGAATGAGATTCAAAACTGAAATTGAAATGGGGAATACCTTTTAGTAGTCAGGTGCCTGACACACACACACCGCAGAAAGGGAGCACCTGTTTGAATTGAAGAAAGAATCTCAGTTATTAGTACTGATTGGTAAAATCTTGTGTATGTCATTCAATGTTTCGTAAAGATCGACTTAGCATAATGAGCACCAAATGATATGCTTTCTGAAATATTATTCAGAATTGGCCCAAACTTTGCAATCTCCAGACCCTTGGGCAGTGCTGAAGTAGGGCCTGATTAGGAGTTTGGCGGATGGGATACTCCGTCATAAACGTGATGGATATCCCATCCACCATATTACAAGTTCAATTGGACACAATAGAATACTAATTTGGTGGATATCAGTCACGTTTGTGGAGTAATCCTGTATGCCAAACTGGTAATCAGGCCCTTAATAAACGTACCAACAGAGAACCTGGTGGACTGTAACCAGGGAACCACCAGAGCATTCTCGTGTTTTCTGGGCAACAATGAGTCCTGTGAAACTCACAGGAGTACTTGTTGGTAACAGTTTCCAAACCTCCTTTCTCCGTGAATAAGCACAGTCAAGAATACACACAAAGACTATTCTTATAAAAGTTTTATAATATAAAAATCCCACTCCAGTTCCTATATTGTGTATAATTGTGACTAAAACAAACAATGGTGGCACCAATAGCAGCTGATAAACAGAATTTTAGAACCAATTGCACCATTATAATGATATTTTAGTTTCCCTGCATCTGTTCTCCAATCCTCCCTCCTTGCCTCTAACTAAGGTAATCTTAGCACCAAAGTATGCCTATGGGAGTTTCTTAGGTGGCCTTAACTTTGAGCTGCATACCTTAGCAGAATAAAGGAGTTACTATTCCGTATGAAGACAGCTGTTGTCTCTTTGCATTCACCAGCTATAGTGTCCTCCGAATGCTAAAAAAAAACGCCCCATCTGAAAGCTTTCAATATAACTCTCTCTGTTCTTCCAAAAAAGTATTTACATCTCTTGTCTGCATAAACCCGATCTCCCAGCTCCCTGTAATTATGAAGATTGCTCTCTCTCTAATACTTGTTTGTATCTAGCTTAATCCCTTCGATGCGAGTGACGGAGCTGTTCCGTCATGCGCGTCGGTTGCGCTGTGCGCATGAAGGAACCGCTCCGTCATGGCCCCGCCCGCGCACGGAACCTTCAGCACAGCGCGGTAATGCGCGCCGCGCTGAAAGGGTTAAATACTCCTTTCAAATTGTTTTGGAAAAAATGGGTCTTTTGTTGAATGTTTTCAAAAAACAACAAATAACATACACCTTCATCTAGTTCTGCGTTCAGGAAAAATTCTTGCATGTTTGAATTAAAAACATTAACCTCTTTCGTGCTAAGTTTGTGCCCAGCACATCTTGACACTAGAGGCAGGAAATCCCAGGGTTCCTTTTTTTATTTTTATTTTTTTTGTAATGACAATGACCCAACATCGCAGACTGGAGTCATTAAAGTGAAAGTAAAATGAGTTGATTGGCTCATTTCACTTTCAATTACATTGATGCTCAAGGACACATCTCAACCCCTTGAGTACCAATTGAGATGGTGTAAGTATCGTTGGAAATGGGAGAATCTCCCCTTTCCAATGGTGTCCTTCCCAAGTGTGTCCTTGCTTGGAGATCACCCCAGGAGGGCGATCCCTAAGCAGGGATCCTCTCAGTAGACACCAGGGATTACATTTTGCAGGTGAAGAGGCCCCCTAGCAATGGGCTAGTGCCCCCACCCCATCTGCTCAGGCAGATATTAGGTCTTTACCTCCAAAAGCCGACTTGACCCATGGAAGGTAATTTGGTATAACAAACAATGCCCGCCCAGGCATCGGGCAGAATCCCCATCCTAAAAAATGGCCAAAACAGTCTTACTGGCCCTACTGGTGAATTTTAGAATTTTACCTCAAATATGACACCCGGAAGGGGCAGAAAGCCTCTTAGACACCAGGGAAAAATTGTACGTGCCCCATAAAAAAGGTTGGGGCATCCCTCTCAGATATCGGACTGAGTCCCCACACCAAAAAAGGCCAAAAGAGTCTTTCTGTCACTGGGGGTGAATTTGGGGGTTTACCCCAATTAGTCCCCGGCAATACAGAAGGCCCACTAGACTGCAGATCATTTTTAATGGGGAACAGCTAAAGGTTTAGGGGTGGCCATCCTAGGCATCAGGCTGACCCCCACCTCAAAAAGACCAAAACAGTCTTTGGGCCCCCACTTGGGTGCGTATTCGAGGAATTAGCCCCCTAATCCACCCAGGGAGTCAGAAATCCCACTAGACAACAGGGATTTATTTTTTGCCCCATTGGCTCAATTTGAGGAGTTTAAACACAATCTTACCTTCAAGGGTCAGCAAGCCCACTGGATACAATAGAAAAAATAGGACCAAAAAAAGATGAGGTGACTCAACCAGGCATTGTGCTATGGTCCCACACCAGAAAGGATGAAATAGTCTTCCAGCCCCCCCATGGGGGTGGATTGGGCGTGTTTACCCATACTCTGCCCTTGGGTGACAGAGAACCCACTAGACACCAAGGAGAATAACCCCCTCAGCCCCGAATGGAGGTGGTAGTGGCTCCCACCCCTGCATTAGTGCAACAGTCTTTCTCCCCCCCCCCATCTGCCTCCGGGGATAGAAAACTCACTAGACACCATCGAAAAATAGGTCCATAAAAAGGGCTGGGAATGGCTCACCCAGGCATCATGCCGTGCCACCGCCCCAAAATGAGTACAACCATTTTTCTGCCCCCTGTTGGGAACCAGTTGTGTTTACTCAAAATCTGCCCCTAGGGGGTCAGAAAGCCCAATAGACATCAGGTGGAAAATTGGCACAAAATAAAGGGTGGGGGTTGCTCACCCAGGCAGTGCATTGTTGCCCCTCCAGAATGGATGCAAAAGTCTTTCAGCCCCCTCTGGGGTGTACTGGGGGTGTTTACCCAGAATCTGCCCACTCGGGGGACAGAAAGCCTACCAGACATCAGGGAAAATATAGCCCCACAAAAAAGGGGTGGGGGCAGCTCACCAAGGCGTGGATCCATTCCCTCACAATAGAAAGTTTGCAATAGTCTTTATACCTCATTGGGGTGGATTGTGGGTGTGTACCTACAATATGCCTCCAGATGGAGGAAGGACCATTAGACACCAGGGGAAAAATAGAACTACCCCAAAAAAGGGGTGAAGTGGCTCACCTAGGCATCGCATAATTCCCCAACCCCAGAAAAACACCTCACTTGGCAATGAAGGTTGCAGATCAAAAAAGACAACAAGCAGACCAGGGGACATCAAGGCCCCTGGCTTGATCTATTTCTGCCATGTGCACTAGGCCCACCCACACAATTGGAGTCCAGTTTTCCTTGGAACAAGTGTGGAAACACATGAAGGTAGGAAAGTTGTGGACACAGGCAGATTATTTTAGGTTTGCAAGAGCTTCTGGTAAAAAGAACACATAGGGCCCGATTCACAGAACTAACTTAAGACAAAATCCTAAACTTACTACCATTTTCGTATTCACAGAAGGCACTTACTCATTTTGGTATTCACAGAAGACACTTACTCACTTCGGTATTCACAGATGTTAGGAGTCCTAACTTTAGGACTCCTAAATGCCTTCTGTAAATACCGAAAGTCTTAAAATTCGGATTTTTCTCAGTTTAGGAGTCCTAAAGTTAGGACTCCTAACTTTACTACTACTAAATTGCGAAAAATCCTAATTTTAAGACTTTCGGTATTCACAGAAGGCATTTAGGAGTCCTAAAGTTAGGAGTCCCAACTAGACTACTTCTAAACTGAGAACAATCCTAATTTTAAGACTTTCGGTATTCACAGAAGGCATTTAGGAGTCCTAAAGTTAGGAGTCCTAACTATACAACTACTAAATTGAGAAAAATCCTAATTTTAAGACTTTCGGTATTCACAGAAGGCATTTAGGAGTCCTAAAGTTAGGACTCCTAACTTCTGTGAATACCAAAATGAGTAAGTGCCTTCTGTGAATACCAAAATGAGTAAGTGCCTTCTGTGAATCCCAAAATGGTAGTAAGTTTAGGATTTTGTCTTAAGTTAGTTCTGTGAATCGGGCCCATAGAGACCATACTCTGGACCTCCACAGGTGTTTGGTTTGTTGTCTGGGTTTGATAGGGTTCCCTGGGTGGCAGCCACAGCCAGGCCCAAAATCCACAACAAACCACACTGCAAATACCAGGTTGGTGTAGAGGGAAAACATTTGCTCTGTCCATGTTGCATTTTGGGTCCTACCAGTCCCACACAGTAGATTAACCTAAACAAGAGTGATACCGTTTTTATCACGAGACAGGTGGGAACACAGAGCAGTAAACATTTATTACCAATTTTTGGATTCCAAATGTAAGCTAGTGGGCAAGAAAGGAAGCGTTCTGCAAAACTCAGTATCTTGTGTACATTTCAGAAACACATAGGTTTCCTTCATATCTATTTTTAACCCTTTTTTTTAACATATCATTTCTGTATACTCCTTACACCATGAAAAATCATTGTAAGGTGTAGCTCAGTTGTTGTCTGTGGGTATTGCGTGCTCTTGGATAGCCTGAAAGCCCTTTATAGTCCCACAACCTGAAAGGTCAGGCCAACATCAAGCCAACATAACAGTATATTGCTTATGTTTTTTCCTAGTCATTTCCATTATTTTTTATATCAAGAATTAGTTTCTTTGGGAAAGCCATGATGAATCTACACAAATGACCCCTGCTGAATTCACAATTGTGTCTACTTTTCAGAAATGTATAGCTTTCTGGGATTTCCAATGGGTTTCACACGTATTTCCACCACAAATTGCAGCTAGGTTGAAACCTAGCAAAAATGAACTACCTCTTAAAAAAATACAACAATGGTAGCAAAACAAACTTTTTCTGTTACACCTCTGCTTGTTCCTGAATGCTGGAAAGATGTTGATCCTAGCACATCAAAACGTTCGCGAATGCTATTTTTGTACAGCACTTTTTTTCCGATGCACCCACCCCACCTCTACAAAACCTGGCTACCTTATCCACATGAAAAAGTTTTAGGAAAGCTTAAGTGGAAGTGCCCTGAATGTCAATAAAAGGTCTTAGCATTCAAGGGGGTTAAGGCTTAGAAGCCAAGTGGTTAAACAATAGGATTCAGTGTTAACTGAATTACATATATAACAATTCCTGATCTAGCAAATTGAACTGAAATAAACATTAAACATTATCTGCGTGCTAACAATACTAAATGCAATATCCAATGATTAATAAAACATATACATACATGAATATATGATGTGCAATGGGGGATATACAAACATGAACGATGTGAAGATTACATTGATCTCCACCTCAGCACTATAGGCCAGATGCACATAGACTTCTGGATGCAATTTCCTAATAGCAATTTTGTTTAGCAATTCGCTATTAGAAAATCGCAAACAGCTATGTACAATAGTATGTTTTACACTGTTCGTGATTCCCAGTGGGTCGCAATTGACCTACCTCATTAATATTCACGAGGTAGATCGTAATTCCGATCCATTGGGAATCGCTACAAACACAGGGATCATGACCTGCTGGGGACAGCAGACTGCCATGTCTGTGTTTGCTTTTCAATAAAGCAATGTTTAAAAAAAATTGCCTGTTTTCCTTAAAAGAAAACAGGACGCATTGTAAAAAATTGAAGTTTTCTTTTCATTTTCATTTATTCATGTCATTGCACGTAAAAAACGTTTACGTAACCATTCACAAAGGGTAAGGGGTGCCTTTGTGACCCCATTTCATTTGTAAATGGGATACAACCTACTTGAAGTAGTCTGTAAATTGCAGATGTTTTGCAACCGTATTTTGATTGCAAAACAGGCACAGTACCACTGCGAGTCTCTATTAGGAAGGGACGCCCTTAACACACCCCTTCCTAATACCGAATCGCTAACCTATTTTGCCTATTTTTCCAATCTCAAACAGACCGAATCTGCGAATAGGACTGCTTGCGACCTGGAAAAATCTAGGTACACCTCGCTCCTTATGCTGCTCTGGACTTTAGTGCATAGGTAAAATGAGCACCGCACACTGGATTGTACACTGCTAGCGCAGAATATTTACTTTATTTATGATTGAAAATCTTTGGATTGCATAAAATTACATTTCAATGTGAACAATATAGAATGGATTTAAATGTGTTCAAGATTTTTTCAAGAAGTGTTTATAACTTATTCAAATTCAGATGGCAGTAATGGGCTTTATTCTTAGCCACAGAAAGAATCTGTGAGCTGTGTTTTCTTCCCAAATTTGGGAACATTACTGAGCAATGCAGTTTCTGATTAGCAAAAGAATTTAGAAAGCTAATGTTCACTGTCCACAGCAGGAGGCAGGCACAGCTTGGCTCTTGAGAAATGAACTGCCTGAAGCCAGGCCTTAATGGCAACTAATTCCCCATATTTTATATTTATTGCAGACAACTGATAGCCAGCTCAACCATGAAAAGATTGTCAGAGTTTTCTTTTAAAAGCCTTTCGTTCCGGATGGAAAGCATCATACTCGAAAAATATACTGAATTTAAACATTTCTAACATTTGTATGTTCTAGCTCCAAGCTCCACTACAGTCTGACGGCAGGAACAATCAAGTTGAGCATGTTTTTTGAATCAATGTAGTTTGTGTGACTGCTCGGTGATGTCACAGCACAGTGAGGATGTCAGTAATAATTCAAGGCGTACCTAGAGAGATTTGGGGAGGAATTAGTCTGAGATTTCCCTACTATTCCCATAGTGTAAGCAACTATAAAAGCTTGCACAATGTTCGGTAAAAGGCATGTTTGAGCAGTCAGACGTTCTCAGAGCGGTAAAGAGGACGTTGCACCTGCTAGCATGAGGTTGGATGAAATCCTGCCACATAAACAGGATTCTACAGTCTTTCAAATCTACACTTTCATTG
Source organism: Triturus cristatus (assembly GCF_964204655.1). Lineage (NCBI taxonomy): Eukaryota > Metazoa > Chordata > Amphibia > Caudata > Salamandridae > Triturus > Triturus cristatus. The sequence goes on from NC_140587.1 coordinate 453,654,627, forward strand.
AAGTCTTGTGTGCTATACACAAAAGTGAGAGACAGGCTGCCAAGGCATCCGATACTGTGCCACCTGCCGGGCACTCGATACAGTCCCAAAAAGAAGGATCAGGAGGTGCCTGGAGTAATCTGTGAACAACCTGCAGGTCACAGGTTGCAATTCCAATGAGATGCATTGGTGGGTTAACAACCGCCCTCTCCCGCCCTTTTTAAGCTTTATCTTAGTTCTTTTACCAATTAATTAAATTCAAACTCACATTTTTTATGAATGTTAATAATAAATAGGTCTCCCTTAGAATTCAAGGAGAGGATCTGGACTCAGCATACACTGCAGACTTTCTTCTTTCAGACTTAGAGGCAGTACATATTAGAATGTCCCTTTATTGTTTAAAAGTAACCCCAGCAAAAGCAAAAATAAACTGATAAGCTGAAGCCATGCTAGTACCAATCGATCTCAAGTTAGGGCACTAAACTTTGGCCCCTTCGGATCAGGCCTTGTCCTGTTGATGATGTCAAGGATTTAGGCATGAACATGAATTCTGATCTCTCTATAATTCGAGATGGCAGCCATAACTGCTGCACCAGCAATTCCTGAGAGTCTTTCCTTTGTTGCCCTTCTCTCAGGGGATCATGCTGAGTATTGCTTTTCCTCAATCGCGACTCGTCTTTGGAGGACACTCCCTTTATATTGGTTTGCTGAAAATCAGGAAGGTTTTGCTTATCCAAAATGGCCCAGCCATTTTCATATTTTAGAAATGCTATCATGTGTCTTGTGCTTTCCTCCAGCTTACTGGATCCACTTGAATTTTATTCCATACCATTGTAGATTGCTAGAGACATGTCTTCTCACATTTCGCACATTTCTGAAGACTTAGGGCCTGAATACAGTGGTCAGACTGCCGTCAGCCTGTCAGTGGTGGTTCAAATGCCTACAGGCTGTTGGTTTGACTGCCGTATTTTGAGTCAAGCAGTTGGACACAACATCGCCACCACCATCAGGATCTTAGATGCCGACAGTGCCGCAGTCTGGATGGTGATAGGGAATGGTGGCTGTGCCGAGGCAAGCACCGCCGTCGTGATTACAATTTCCCTTTCTGACAATCTTTTCATGGTGGGAACTAGGGGTGGGCGGAATTTGCGAAATTAACTTTCGCAAATTATCGCGAAAATGTTAAAAATCTCCGCAAACACGTGGAAATATCGCGAAGATGCGGAAGTTTTTTTCCCGGCCATTCGCGGTATTATCTGCATGGTCGCGGCTCGCCAACTTACCCATGTGGTTGCTCGCGGGCGCGGCCATCTTGTTTTCACTTGTCTCGCGGTGCATGATCGCGAGAAGAAAGACGTGATCGCGCGACGCATGACGTTACTGCGGGCGCGAACTGTCGCGAGACAGCGCAAATGGCTACCAACAATCCAACATCTCGTGGAGAACGCGACCGGATCGGGAAAACTTGTCGGCGAACGCGAAAATGCCAAATTATCGCAATTTCCGCGAACGGAATGGAATTTTGGGCCAGGCCTAGTGGGAACCCCGCCATGATATGGTTGTCGGAAAGGGTAGGAAAGGGCCCCAAACAGGGCCCCGGGCATCTGAGCCCAGAAAAAAATACGTATGGGGGCCCCTTCCGTTTCATGTTTGTGCATGCACTGTTTGCCATCCTCTGCATGGTGAATGGCACATGGTGCACAGACATGCAGGAGGCACTGCACGGCAGCGTCATCTGCTGTGGCCTTGTTCAATGGCCGTGGCATGCCCCCGCCATGGTACCACTGACTCCGGTCAACCAGTCCAGCGGTCCATTCATAATATGGCGGTCAGACTGCTGCATGCTCATCGGCGGTCTCCTGACTGCCGCAATAGCAGTCTGGTGGTCCATCCACCATTCTCGGAATCAGGCACTTAGATTTTCACAATATAAGGACTTCCCTCTGACCAGAGTATCACTTTTGCTTATAGCACCAAGAGTCCCGTTTCTGCATGAATATTTTGCTTCATAAATAAACAAAGAATACAGAAATTGTGCCTTCCAGCATGCAAAGGAACGTATTATAAGAATGCAAATAAAATATCTACAGATTTCCAAAATATACTTCCTAAGTGAGGAAGGTCTTGCAAAGGAAGGACTGCTGGAAAGAAAAGACATATATGAAGGGCTCTGAGAACATATATCCTACTTCCCCATTATATAAATAAATATACAGAAGGGATGTGTCTACTTTTGTTCTGCTCTCGCCATTCACCCTGCGCCACAAAACAGGAAACCTGCTGCAAAGTGGATCATTGGTAGTTTAGCTTAAAAATAATACACAGTTAAAAACAATCCCTCTCCCTCCCCAGACAACCTCCTCCCCCGTGCAGACAGCAGACAGGGTCAGAAGCATACCTTAGAAACGCGAAGGGTTTCTGTGCATCAGATGGTTACAAAGTCATCATGTCTCAAGGCATGTTATTTACTCCCCCTGTTTCCACTACCGGGTGGTTTGTGGTAGATTGCACTTTCCGCTCTCCTTTCAAAGGTGCAAAAGGGACACCGTGGCAATGCTGCTAGTGCTGTTCGTGCCTACACAGACACTGGCACGCTCGACTCGGAGTCAATGGACTGGGCCTCAACCCCAAAAATGCATTATTAGGCGCGAGCAACACTCCACGTATGAAGCTTCATCTCAGACATTAATACTTCTGTTATCCTACAGTGCTTTATATTACACTTCTGTCAATTCTCAACACTGTATGTAGCCGATGTTACTATTACCCAATCTAATGGTACTCAGTTTTCCAAAATACCATTATCCAATGTAAAGGTACACAATTCACAGTCCTCATAGGACTGCAAGGCTGGGATACTGACTCCTGACCTTCAGGTCACTTTAACATAATCGGGGAGGGTTAACTCCATCAGTCTTTCTGTGGAGGGCGTTGTGCCAGAAGGAATATTTATATCTGAAAAGGAGACATTTCACTATTAGAGATGTGCATTGTACAGATCAATGTACCGAAATATGTCAGTATTATTCGAACATTACATGCCAGAAATCGAAATATGGGATAAGATGACATACATGGTGGTCACGAGTGGCCTTTTAAAAAATCAAACCGTGTTCCACCCCTAACATTGCTTCTAAGAAGCAGAAAAGTGCAGAAACTCTCGCCCCTCTTGCACTGTGAGCTTTGGTGCAGGGTTTCACACTTAACTGATTTAATAAATAACTTCAAGAGACCTGACGGGACCCAGCCCGGAAAAAGAACAATACAATTAAGAGCTCCCTATCTTCTGCATCTGCATTGAGTAGTGATTTTTGTGCTGAAAGAAGAACTAAAGTAACTCGAAGTAGCTGTATGGACCACAATGCACAACTTTGAATCAAGGGGGCATACCATTGGTGGGACATGAGCATGCCCATGCAGCCACCCATGCATTTTAATGCAAAGCCCTATCCAGGGGCATAGCATGGTCAGTAAAATTGGGGTTGGGGCGTGAGCTTCAGATTTCCCAATAATCACGCTGGTATATCTTTTTAACATACCTTATCTGAGAAGCAGGACATGAGGGGAGCTTAAGGGGCAGTGGAAAGCGAGAACTCGGTACTTAAAGCAATCATTTTGTTTTGTAAAATAACCAAACATTTTTAAAGAACTTCAAGAAAGAGACAGTGTGTGAGTGTATGGGTGCGTGCATGTAAAAATCCTAGGTGAAATCCGGCAGACACCTCAACATACCCGAATAAAAGCAGCTGCTCCCAACTATTTACTACAGAATACATTTATTAGGGGGCTGTAACACCCCAAACGCCCTCCTGAAGCTATGCCTCTGGACCTATCTTCTAAAAAAGATAGACAAGGCTTTGCACCAAAGATGTAGTCCTCCTCGAGGCAGATGTACGTTGGAGAAAATTTTTCTTTCTTCAAACGTTTAAAGTTTTGCATGTGTGTTGTACTGCACAGTACACATTCAAACTTGGAAAAGTATTAAACCTTGTCAAAAAATAGGGTCTCATACTGGAAGGGTACCCTTACAGTACAAAACCCATGCATGACGTCTCGCAAACGCCCTTGAACTATGGTACAAAGGTGTGTGTGTGGTGCAAGGCTGCCTAAAGTACGCCAGTGCAGGGAGCGAAACAGCACCATATCTTACTAGATATGCCTCCGTTCTCCTCTTTCCCTTTAAAGCAACACAGCCAGCAACGTTGGTTGGCGTATTGTCTCAAATGTAAGTAAATCTGCCCCTTGGTTTTAATATTTTACCTCATTCCTGCTTCGCACAAAAAGGTGACGATCCAGATTGACTTAGAAAAAGGTCCTAGAAATCTTTGCTGTTTATTCAGTCACAATCAGGGTCACCCTTAAAAAGCTGTATTTACTGCGATCAGCAAGCCCTTGGGAAAGCCGTGTACATAGATGCAATGGCGGCACTGGTTATCATTCAGAGGGATACTGATCCAGCGGTAAACCAGCCTCAGATACTCTAATACCTCATATTCACCTTGGGCCCACAAACACACACATTCACACAGGCCAGTTTAATCCACTGGCGTCAATTTTTATAATTGTCAGTCTGCGATTTAGTTATCTAACATTTCTAACCAAATCTTTCACAGATCAAAAAGTTCTTTCCTCTGGTCAGAGGACCATTAGTTGAACTAGTTGATGGTGAAATGACATGAATAAATCACAGACTCGGGAAAATTTTAAATGTTTATCTAAATGAAATTCATGTGAGCCAAAATCAAAGTACAGAACGGTCTCCGTCACTCATGGAAGGAGGAGTGATATAGATTTATAAGACTTTAAATGACAGTACTTGGAAAGGAGAGGATAGAGAGAGAAGTACAAATTAAATTCTACAGAACATTATAGTTACCTAGAATGGTGTGTGAACTGTTTCCTTAGCCAAGGAGTTGGGAAGAGTCCCACAGGAAATGACAGGAGACAACGTTTTCAGGATTCAGGACAGGATTAAGGACAGGAAAAGATGACCTCTTCTAGATCCAACGCCTGCATCGCACCCCTCTCTGACACTATCTTCCTCCTTGATTCTTCCGCGATCTTCTTCTAAAATATTTGGTTTAAAATTCTAAGTCTGCAATATGATTCTTCTTCAGCATTCGCTCGTCACTCCGACAGCATCCCAAGCTCTCCAGCATTCCGGTCTCTCAGTTCTGACTAATTAGCTAAACTACCTCAATTATACCCTTCTAATGCCATGTACCACCCCTTAATGTTTCAGATTTGTAGAACACCTAATTCCGATTGGACAGGCAAAAGAAAAGAGATGATCATCAAACCATGCTAAGTTTTCGTCATTTTCTTTAGTTCATTGTCTAGTGATCCCTCCCCTTAATCTTTATTCAAAAATCTTTACTCCCACCGTATTCACATTTTTATCATCACAAAGTATACATTTGGTAATATATTTCTTCCTTTCACAGGACATCATATTGGTTCCCAGGGTATGTTGCTGTTTCTTTTCTTGGATGGCATTCAAGGATGACAGCGTGGCTCCTGGCTCACTTAGACTGCGCATGTGTAATGATTGCATGGGATATAGACCACGGTCTCTCTCAAAAGGCCCAAAAACTAACTAATAAGGAAATCAGAAATAAATAAATTAATTTCAAAATAGAATGATTTCACTGTATACCACCTATCTCTACTCTAATCCCATTTACTTTAAATGCTCTCCCCGCATTAGCAATTAGTAAAATAGTGTCATTTTGTTTCAGCAAAGCAGATGCTTTGCATGTGAGCTTTCAAGCGGCCATTTTGGAGGTGTCTGCGCAAGTGCAGAAAATTCCCTTCAAGCAAAAGCTTGTCATACTACGTAGGTGTAGTTGACGCATGCACAATGCAATTTCCCACGTTAGCGGCCATTTTAGATTTCACTCGAGTTACTTGTTAATAAGACACATATGCAAGCTTCTCTATTCTTGATATTTAAAATGTGGTGAATATTAACTACACAATACATGATTAGTATGACGTTATGAGTTATATGAAAGGATTGTCTCCAAGCAAGTCTCTTTTCTACGAGTCCTTGCTCCATCAATACCATAAAGAAGATGTGATAATAGATGAAGTTTGGTATGTGGTATAGAATGCATATACACAAGAAAAATAAATGGATTGCTCCACACATACAGCTATGCATACATATTCACATTATATAGGTGGTGTCAAGGGAGCGGGTTAACTCAATCTAAGTAACACAGAGAAATTCAACATCAGCAGCATTGCAACTTCTTGGAAGCCTACTTTATCAGCGTCAGGTGTGATGTAAGGGGAAAAGTCTGCCCTATTTATCACTAGTGTACAACTTTTATTTCAAATAATTAACTGAATAAAAAATACATTTGACAATCCTGTAGGAACAATTGTTAGCAGTCCAAGGAGGCAGGGGCAGGTGATATTTATAAATACATCCTTTTAGATCGAGGCACGAGGCACTAATATGTATTCATAATTGAAATGCAAGCATTGATAAAGCACGCAAAATAAAGTTTACTCTTTTGCACGGACATAGTTTAAAATTCAGTGTCTGAGCTAAGCTAAACTTCCCATTCAATTGAGTCCACCGTGGTAAGAATTCCTGCACTTTCCTTGCTTTTGTAACATTTCATACAGATTTACGCTATCTCAAATTAAATATAATTGCTAAAATCTGAGACACCACTAATTATGACAGGACTTTTAAATCAAAAGAAAAACATGCCCCACTCTTCAATGAGAACCCTTGCTTCGCTTTGATACATCTAATGAGCGTATCATATTGGTCGGTGAGTGCATGGGTGGAGGTCAAGTCACTGTACAGCCTGCATTTTCCCATCATTAATAATCGCTGCGAGGATGAATGTGCAACATTGTATTACACAAAGGCATCCGTTTCTCCCAGGGTCAGTGCTTCTTCAGGTCATGTCGGCTTGGGGCGGCACAGTCCAGATCTCCAGTTTGGCAGGAATACAGTGAGCTCATTGTTGGACAAGACACAAAAATGCATCCACTATCTACAGAATGCCTGTGCTTCCCACAAGATGTTCATTAATCCTGCCTGGTAAACACTTGATCATCTCTCTGATCTCCATGGAGAATCCTCTGCAATAATAATATGGAATTCACAATGAAGTTTACAAATGATGACTGATAGGATGGTGAATTCTGTTAATGCATAGCTTTCATAATGCACCATTGGTTTGTGGGTTTTGTTTCCAAAGCTTCTGGAGGGAGACATGGAAACAGAAGAGGGAGTTTTCTAATTGAAGACATCAATGCTGTCAACCAGCCTTGACCCCTCTCACCGCACTTTCTCCTTGTACAAGATGTTACCCTGGCACGGCTGAGAAATGCCAAGCAATGTAAGGGATGAAATGACCCCTACAGAGTCAAAAATGAACTTTTTGGGAAGTTTGGAAAACGGTGTTTGTAGTGCTGCACACGCTCATTTAAACTAATCCAACTTTCGCATAGGACTAATAATTTACTACCTTCCCTGTAACTGTTTATCTTAAATAAACTTTAGGCTGTAGTGGTTAAGATAAGGAAATTAAATAGTGAATATAGAGACTCAAGTGGAATGTTTACATAGCACAGAGAACGTGCTTCGAACTCGTATTTGCAAGTGTAAGATTTGATAAGTATTGATGCATCAAGTGTAAAACGTTAAAAGGAAAGCTGTGTATTTACTGGACTTAGAGACAGGCGGCGAGCCATTACAAAAGGAGAGTGAGTGTGATGTGGCAAATTAATACATTTCGCATGGGAGATTTTAAAACTTGGGTCGTGAAAATACTTAATATATGCTGCTTTGCCAATACGTGCCCAAACATAAATTATTTGCGGTTTAGCATAAATCTCATGCCACTTAGAGCTGCTCGGGATTGAAGAAGTTTATGAATTCACAAAAATGTAAGTGTGAATGGGCATTTACTAACTTACAAGGCTAACCACACCTTGGAATGACCAGGAATGCCCACATGCCATCACTTCTGTGGGATGTATGGGTGTGAAGAACTCCTCACTCCTGGCAGAGATCTCTGCAGGCATAAAAGGACCTCTACCTACCAGGAGTCTCTTTGTAAATCCCTTGCAGGCATAAGTGAGGTAAAGGTATGCTTACAGCCAAATTTACTTTTGCGAACCACACTGAAGAATTCAGTAGAGGAACCAACTGCCAGAAAATCATATGCATGAAATATACCAAAAGAGGAAAAGAACACAACGAAAAATCAGGAAACGAACTCCATGCAATGCATCTTCCACTTGCAACTAACTCCTAATATATGCTTCAAACAGAACCTGACATTACAGGGAAATATACTACTGTATCTTGGATTGGGAACCTCAGGTGACATCCTAAATACATCTCACTATCTTGAAAAGTGCTGTTTATAAAGTTTGTCCACATTCCTTTCCTGGAATTCATGGCGTTAGTTTAACAAATAAAGAAGTAGCCCAAGTTTGAAATCCTTTGCACAACACCAAATTCTGCAATCCACGTGCCACCCTCCATGCTCCATGCTACAGGCAGCTCATTGAAGGCCCCTTTTCCTCTTTCTTTGTATGCTGCTGAATGCTGAAAGAAAAACGAAGAGAACATATTTCTCCTCATTTCGCCTCTCCTGGGAAGGCATAGCTTTTTGGTGCATTCGCTGGTTTACAAGTTCTTGTAAATCAGTGAATTTCTCGAAATCCATGGATGATGCACAGGAACACCAAAGCAACACCCATGAAAAATCCTCTCTGGCGCAGAGTAATGCACGGCACCGATTTGCGCTGCGTTACATTACTCAAGGTTTATGAAGCCACACAGTACCATGCAAGGTGGCCTTGCGTGGCTTAGTAGAGCGACACAAAGGGGCTCTAATATATGCCCCATAATCTCTTGATACTGCTCTTCGTAACACTTAGGTGGCTAAAGTTGCTTTAGTAATGCCACTGATTTGAGATGAGATTGGCACCCCAGAATCAAACATAACTCAAATACAGTGTTCCTCTGTTTCAGTGATCACAGGGAGTGGGTGCAGTCCAAAACAAGTATTAATTGTCTAGCTTTGGACACAAGCAATGTAATCAGTGACTTGGATTAGCGGTCCAGACCCTTCTTTCACCCAAAATTGGATCTACCTGTCAATGACGTAAAGTGTAAATACAACTTCCTAAAGCTGCCTGAAAGGTAAACAGATAGCACCTTATAAACCTTGACAGAGAAAAGTGACATACATGCAAATGCGGTCACTGTTTTCAGGATGCTTAATGTTGCTTAATGCATTACATGAGTCCAAACATACATCATTTGCCTCCAAGAACTATCTGCAACTCTCCTTTTCTATCAAAAACATTTCTGGGTGTTAGTAAACATTTGTTTCAAAATGCATGTAAACATAACTCATTATCTTTCAAATCTTGGACATGAAATATCTAGTTGCCATAAATCAAATATCTGTGGTTTCAGTATTCCAACGAGCAAACAATTAATTTTACGAAATGTCTTTGTTCACAAGAAGCAAAATTCTAAAACATTTAATACAAAATATACTTGGGATCAGATTTATCAACACTACTCTGCCACAAAGTGACACAAAGCAATTCAAAGTGTTGACAAAGTATTAGCTTGTTAGCAGTAAAACCTTCCTTGAGCTGGAAAGTAGCCCTTAAAGTAATGCACCAGGCACTCTGTGTTGCTTTGCCCTACCTTGCAGCAAGGGGGGCATGGTTGGTACATGGGAGTTTCACTGCTACCACACACGGTTTTACACAGAAAACCCTATCTACTAACAGCTTTAGACAGGGCTCTTTTCCCAAAAATCATGCCTCCTCAATGAAGGCCCTGGTTAGGAGAAATATTTTAATTTCACACATTGCATGTCTGCTGCCCTTTACAGCAGATATCCAATGTGTGCAAACATGTTAAAGTTAGTCTAAACATAGTATACTAAAAGGGTACATTTTCAATACAAAACCTATGCTGGTCAACATGCACACATCTTTGCGCTGTGTTGTAAAGGGTGTGTGGGTGGCCATAGGCAGCTTGTTTGTGTTTCAGTGCCGGCAACTGCAATCTGTAATATCGAGGATGGAATATCGTCAATATCGTGACAACAATATGGAAAACTAAAATATCGAGAAGGTAAGTGCACAGAGAGAGGTATGGATTCACTATTCATAACTCCACACTTACATAACTAGAAGATACTTATATCAACAAGGTATGTAGATGTCCAGTAAGGTACAGAAAATCTATATGTAAATACCTGCCAATATGTAGGTCCTTGATATTCTGGTCATAATTATGTGACCCCCTCAGTATTCCTTCCACAATATTTTGGACCCACACTGTGCTGTGGAAGACAGCCGCAGCGCCGTACTTTAGTAGATATGGTTCTCTGTGTTCTCTTCTCCACTGCAATGAAGCACAGCGACTTTTATCTATGCACTGCATGAGGCTTATTTTATTTTTTAGTAATCCTACCCCTTAATGTGAACAATCCTTAAAGTCTCAAAAAAGAAACTCGTTGGTTATTACATGTTTTACAGGACATTTGTTGAATTTCCAAAAACTGTGAAATAAGATGTTTAGTAGTCCAATCTGCAAATTATTTACGTTTTTTAACCTCCAACATATTTACAATTCTCAGTGAGCAAAATAAATAATGTGGCTTATAATTCCCAAACATAAACCAACTGTTTCAAAACTAAGCACACAATAAATGTTTGGTTTACAGCTACCATATAAAGACCGAGGAGATATTCTCAAGAACGTGTGATAATCATCGCAAAATTAGCATAACGCAACTTTGCATATCACTGTCCATGGCGGGAAAACAACGCTGTGTTAACTTACTATTCTCAACCCGGCGGCACCATGCGATAGTCCCACGATAACATGTCAAATGACGGCGTTAAAATCAACGCAATGCTGAAACAATGCGAAACACGAAAGTGGAAAAACCTGCGATGCCCAAAATCGCGATTCAAAAATCAGCAACAACCAGCGACAGGCCTGCAATTCCCATGCGTCATGCAGGAAAATGCACTATAAAAGCAACCAAAAAAACACACCAACACCAAATCAAACTGTGTAGCACCATGGATGCACCCGGACCGAGTGCAGCGGACAACCCGAACCCCACAAGCCCCACGGAGGACCAGCCAGGAACAGGGCAAGGAGTAGAGGAAGAGGAAGATGGGGTTAAGTCCGCAGGAAGACCGGATTATCGTCACGGAGTTGACAGAACACTACCAACAACTGTTCGTCACCTCCACTGCATCATTGGCACCACAAACGAAAATATGGCAGTCCATCTTCACCAACGTGAATGCAGTCGGAGTGTCGAGGAGGTCAATGGAGGAAGTCAAGAGGCGCTGGCATGAAGTGCACAGCAGAACCAAACAGAAACTCGCTGCCAACAGGAAGGCAGCATAGGCGACTGGAGGTGGGAGTCCTGCGCCACAGGAGGAGCTGGATGAGCTGGAGGCAATGGTGGCCAAAGTCATCAGTGTGGAGACGGTGCAAGGAGTTGGGGGTCTGGACACAGCTCGATATGACCTGACCCAACAGCAACAGGGTGAGTAACAACCAGGGACTGGGGGGACGGAGGGAGATGGGCACAATGGCACACATGCACAATCATGTGCAGTACACTGCACACCCAGAATGATTGTGGAACATGTCCTTGATACCCTTGGCACACTGCAGCACCCATAGAAACACCAAGTAGGCCCCGCCACAATGTGTACAAATGGGCCCCTCTCCATATCACCAGTGCCACAACCTACTCATGCACATGTGCTGAATCCAGAAAAGCAGCGGCTCTGTGAGCCACACTGACAATGCAAGTGACACTGCATGACAGATAGCATGGCTGCAGTCACAATACATGACATGGTGTACGAGATGACACTGAGGTGGCTGAGTGTGGGCCACATCCGTGAAGGAGCAGGTCCCACTCTGACACATCCACGTGCACCTACAACCCATGACGTCAAAAACACATCTGCAGAGAAACAATGCACAAAAGTTCAAAATTTGTCCAAGAGCACAAATGACCCATGTCGCAAACATCCCAGCACCCGAAAAGCACACAAGTCAAAGGCACACCGACTCAAAGGGATAAGGGGCCACCAAATCAGAGCTTCAGGGGCGACTCGCCAACAATGCAGCACACACACATAGCAATCACAGTACATCAACATTGACGACAATGTGGTAGAAAGTGCAACCCTTACACAACAGGACAAAGGACACAACTGGTGCCGCTCGTGCGTAGAAACTGGCCAATCACATCTGGCAGTGCATGACACTGTGAGATGATAATGTACGAGTACAACCACACAACCGTCATGTATTAGAAATGTTCACTGTCTCCAATCAAATAGCCAGCTTCACCAAAACAGTCACAATGTACATTGTCATGCAGTCTGAATGTAAACATCTACAATGTGTCAACATACATGGAACACACTGTTAACCTGCATCTCCCCTTTACATTGCAAAGGGACAATCAACACCTCCTGCAGAGCAGACCACACATCTCTTCAGTGATGATGAAGAGGACACCCTGCACATTTGCTCAGACACCCTCCAACGGCTAATGGACAGCTTAGGAACATGTCGAGGTGAAAGTAATAGGGTGGCAAGAATGAACACAAATCCTCACAGATGTCAACAGTCTCAGCCCACCTTGCCTTGCTGGATGAGTCATGTGAGGTTTGGCGTCTGCTCATTGACCCGTGTCAGGGGACACGACTCACAGCCCTCTGCATAGTGATGTACCACCGGACTGCGCCGACTGTGTGCTCTGCTGACAGTGAGCAGGTGAAAGGGTCCTACAAGGTCACATGTCGTACTACATTGGCATGTGTACACTCTCCCCCCAGCAGTTTCTCTGATTTTGGAACGTTGCCAAACAATGCTGTGCAGCTCCGCCCATGGGACTGCATCACCTTGCACAGGTGTGTGTACACACACATAGGTCCATGCACATGCATTCTGAGTCCAGGCGAAGGCAGACATGTCCACTGTTGTGGTGGAATATGTGACCATTCCTCCAAGATGCTACAAGGTGTGGGGACCTGTGCTGTGGGTGACAATCAGTTGTGGCTGCAGGAACATAGTTACTCGTCCATGAATGCGAGCTCAGCTTCATGGGCAATCTGTTCAAAGAGTACATCGTTGTCAAGTTCAAGGAGCACGAGGGCGAGCCAATCCATTAACTGGTCCGGGCAGCTGTGCTCCGTCCACGCCGTTTCACCAATCCGCAACACAGCCCAATAGGGGAGTGACTCGATGTGGTCACTGCACACGAGGAGTTGTGCAATCTCCCATGCCCAACTGCCTGCAGATATGCCAAATATCAAGGCATCCCAAGCATGGGTATCACGGTTACACTCCTGTTCGTGGGCCAACAGGGGGCGCACACACAAGTCATAATCCAATTCAGCTACCGTTGTGTTGGATAGGCAGACATCCATGGGCCACTCAAATGTGCATGATCAACAGTGGAACCAGAGCTGGACGCAGGTGACGTACGCAAGACGGAAACTCAGACGGTAACTGATGCGCAACACTGCCAGTGGCAGGGATCCCAACAGATGCATCATTCGTTCATGGTACAGTTCCACATGACAGGGGTTGTGCATGTGCACGTGATTGCCAGCCATTACCTTTGTTGGTCTCGTAGCACCGGCACTCTTCTAACAGGTGGCAGTTATGTGGATGATATGCTACTTCTCGGAGCAATGAGGCGTATTTGTGTGCAACATTTGGACGTATGGGTTGCTTTTTACTTATGTGTCAAGGACATCCAATGCAGGTGTACCTCAAGCAGGGACATTTGTGGGTGGGGTGTGGACACGTTGGTCTTTCATTCGCGCAGTTCGTGGTGTGGGAGTCATCAAGATCTGGTATGATATCCCTCGCAGGGAGCGCCGGCCGCATTCAATACCAAGGTCGGGGGTTCAGCTGGCCTTCCGCCTTGTGTATTGAGACAAAGGAGCTTTCATACCTAATGTTAGTCTGACTACTGCTTGCATTTTTGAAATGTGATGTGGCCTTCACGTTGCAATTGATTCCAGGCCTTTGAGTTAGTGTGCACCAATAGCGATACACATATGACAGTTGGCATGTATGAGCCAAGAGCCCGATTGGCCTTGCGCTCCTTGTACAATCTCTCTCTTTCTCTCTCTTCCTCTCTCTTCCTCACTCTTTCTCTCTCTTTCACTCTCTTCCTCTCTCTTCCTCTCTCTTTCTCACTCTTTCTCTCTCTTTCTCTCTCTTTCTCTCTTTCCCTCACTTTCTCTATCTCTATCTATCTCTATCTCTCTCTCTTTTGCTCTCTCTCTCTGTCCTTTGATGAGCGCATGACACACCTTCTTATCTAGAATTTTGTTTTGCAGGATGTGACTTACAGATTGTCCTAAGAGGACCCGCCATGACTCTTCAAAATAGTTGTTTTGTGTTTATTCTGAAGGAATACATTATTTGGAAATTATAAGATGAATGTATGATTCTCATTTTTCTGACCACACATGTATGTTAAGTGTTGTAATTGTGCGACATCAGGCACATTGTTTTGTTCATGATTTCGTAACGTTGATGTGACATATTTTTGTCCAGGGGTGGGTAGGGGGTGCCCGGAGTGGGGCCCCGGGGGAGGGGGGGTGTCCTGGGGGTGATGGCAGTGGGTGTTGTTGCCCTCTTGGGGCTCCGGGATGCCGGGTCAGTGGCTCCATGGCATCTGTTGTTCTTCATGTGTGGCTCTGGGCTGGGCTCCCTTTTCTGGTGAAGGTTGTCGTCCGACTTTACACCAGGTCGGAGCAGGTGTTGGATTCCTGCTGCTAACGCACCTTATCTCATGTTTTGCAATCTTAGCGCCAATCTGGCTGGTGGTTAAGAATGTTGTGCAGTGGTGTTGCCGCGGCTTTTTGCACGGGAACGCCTACTCTGCATCTCATTAGTGATAGTTCCCAGGCTCATCTGTGGAGATGATTTTTGCGGCTGCTATCGCAGGTAAACTGGAGTTATCAGCTGTTAACACCAGGTTGTGAATAGGGCGGTAAATTTATCACGACTTTGGCTGCAATAAAGTGCCCATAACACGCCGATAGATCCTTGAGAATATGCCCCCATGTCTTTTGGGGATTATTCGCTTAAAACGTGCTTATTGTTTCTTAATGTACTAAAATTGGCACACACACCATATATATGTGCCTAGATACTTTGCACAAATTAACTTTTTCAAGACTCAGACCTGCCATGATATTGCAAGGCTATCAATTGCAACCCGACAAAATATTCATATTAGGGTGCTTAATGTTGTTAAAATGCCACTATATAGTCAGGAAATTTAGCAAGGGACATTTTTCACCCATTCATCGATCTGGACATTTTCAAGGCATTATAGGATCCAGCTGCCACATCTTTCACACAGTTTATCTACTTTTCTTCAGGGCACTTATCCCCTCATTACACGTCAAATGGAGTTGTATCCCCAAAAAGATACCACTCCGCCCGTACAAGTGGAAAATGTCCACAGAAAAGGAGCAGGAATGGTTAGGGCTAGACTGACCATTTTGCTACTTTGGAATATCCACAATAGACTGCAGCCTAGCAGGCTGCTTTCAGAGCAGGATGTGCTGACATGGCCCCATGCCCCCAGGGCTCTATTTCAGTTGCAGCCTCCTGCATTGTATTGGATGGTTTGAACATAATTTGCCTGGGTTCTTTTCATTTCCAGTTCAGCCCTTTGACTCAGAAGCTGCATACGATAATAAACCCTGTATTTCTGGAGTGCCATGTAATTCCCCATTTCAGGTCTGAAAGCTTGTGGTGTCTGGTAAATAAGGGTCAGATAAATGTCTGAACATTAACTTTGGCCCAGGTATCTCCAGTCAAATTACGGACAATTCAGAATAAGGCCTTTAATGTTGTTTAATAAATCATGATACACCTCACATATATCAGCTGCACGCAAATTCAGTCTCATTACTTTCCCTGTTTCATTAGCATGCTTCCACTACCTACTAAGAACCTTCATATGTTTGCTTGAATATACCCTTGTTTTGATTTCATCTGAGGACCATGCTTTCTGCCTCTTTCCTTACGTACATTTACTGGAATCAATGACACTTTTAGTCAACTATGTAAACTGAGAATGACTCTATACACCTTACCTATAACTAGAGGCATTTTGTTTGTACTAAACAATCTCACTCACATTTAACTTCCAATATAGTGTTAGAAGATTAATCAATGAATAACTAGTACAGTTCTTATGATGCCTCACCATGTTTCCCCTCCTTGAACCTTGCCGCTACCTTCCTGCCCAGAATGCAGCATGGTCCCCTGAACTCCCGCAACTCCTCCACGACCACACCACTCAGAGGCGCTCCTTTAGCAGGTATATTGAATACAAAGAACACTACTCTCATTATCAAATGGATCATTGACCCTATCTGGTTACATTTTCCGTTTTTCAGACAGTAGCTGTAATGAGCTCTGATATGGATCCAAAATCCTCAAGAGCTATCTTTATGAATTTGGAGCCGTCCAGCCATTATGGTTATATAATCAAATATCCCCCTACCCTAGCAAAAAACAAATCCAAAATCTACAAAATCAGCTCCTAAAGTCTCACCCAGAAACCCTTATTTCGGACCCCTATTTCCCCATGAAAAAAGGTGCTACAATAAGTGATCTTATCTTCTTACGAAAAGAAGTGCTCAATGGAGGAAGGTGTTATTCTGAATGCTCTAGATCACCACATCCAGGAAGACTCCTCAAGGACTTAGAGTTATGCTTGCCCCCTCTCCTATGTACAGAGTAGAAGCAACCATCTCCCTTTACAACAATGGGACTATCCTTATCCAGTCATCAGACAGCAACCTGGAAATTTTTGACAATATTTTCCCCATCATCAAGAACACAGTGACTAGCACTGAATCCTCATCCTCCCAAAGATGCTCTAGTTCATCAGGCAACCCTCAGTTAAACATGATAGTCAAATCAACCTACTGGAACACAGGATGGGGCTTTCTGGGCCCATTCTAAACTCAAAGATTCAAGGTGAACCACTCTCTGTTTAATCCCTCACCGCTCACTCTGGGTGAACCGCAGGGGTCAATGCTTTCACCCACTCCCTTCAACTTAAAAAAAAAATCTGTTTATTCAATCATTTGCTCAGATACATTACACTTATTCTGTACAGTCAGTTAAACACAGGTATTACACCACCATTATTTTCTTCCTCCTTATGCTCGTAGAATTGTCAATGACTGCTGCTGTCTAATATCGCTCCCTGTGGTCTGCTGATTGAGCCCTACATCATCTCATGCATCCTGCTGAGGATACTGGAGAGTCTCTACTAAGGCCCTTGTAGCCTTCCACACTCTTCAACTTGTACCTGTAAGTCTCCTCCCCTGAGGACATCATGTCCCTCAACTTAGCTTTACAGAAAACAGAAAGTAGGCTGACTCTTAATCACCTGAAATTAAAAGCTCTTAAAACGGAATTCCTCTTTCTCGACCCACCCAAACAGTCGACAGCCATTGAAGAATGGATGAATCAACTAACAGCTCTTAATTGCATGCCAAACATCATTGATTCGACAAGCTCATTGAGAATAATAATAGATAAGAGTATGAACATGCAGAAGCACATCAGTGCTCTCACCAAAGGCGCAAACTTCTAATTGATCATCTTTAGGAAAATAAAATCTTTCCTCTCCCCCCAACGACTTCAAGGCTGCGGTGCAAGCCCTAGTGATTTCTAAACTGGATTATGGAAGCGCAGCGCTCTGCGACCTTCCTAGATCTAAGACAGCTCCACTAAGGGATTCTCTCAACTCTGCTGCAAGGCTCATCACAGGTTCTAAACAAAACAATCATATCATGTTTGAGCTGAAATCCCTAAATTGGCTCCCATATGAAGCAAGGATACAACAAAAAATTGCAAGCATGGCCCACAAAGCCTTACATTTCGAAACTCTGATATACCACCCACAAAACTTGAGCTCTTGAGTGGCTCTAGAACCTTTAGAAGTGCCAACACCTTACTGCTCATGCTACAGAAATTCCATAAAAAGAAAACTTACACTTGAGCATTCTCGGCTATCGCCCGAGAATCTGGAATTCCCTGCTCCCTGAAATCAGACTGGATCCCTCGAATGCTTCTTTCAAAAGGGAAGTTAAAGTGATACTGATGAAGAAATTTCTGGCTTAGAACCCCAGCTCACCAGGCATTGGAGAACACGCTTGTTTCTATATGACTGTTATGATTGTATGTTGAACTCTTGGTTTACTCTTACTATTTCCTGTACCTTTCGTGATTGCTAAGTTGTAAAGCACTCTATTACCCCCAGGGGTCATGTTCATGCTATATAAAATGTTAAATAAATAAAGAAAGAAAAAAGAAAGGGTGGGTTAGGGGCACCTAGCCAGAAGTGTCTAAAACTAGTTTCAAAAACTTAAAAAAAATGGCAGGAGCAAAATATTTTTACATTTTCCCTACTGCTTTTGCATAATTTTGCTTTCTTAGGTTTAAAAAATATATATTTCTTGAGTTTTGCAGTAAACAGTGACAGCATACCGCCAGTACTGAATGCATTCCAGAATCAAATACATTGTGAAATTGGTCAATAGATAATTACCAAACCACTACAATGTATTGAGTAAGTGCATAGGATAGGGTAGGAGGTGGGGGGCAGGGGAATGGAGAAGATGCAAAATGAGAAGGAATGGGGCAAGAAAAAGCGAACGTGCTACTCAGGGAAGTCTAAAGTCTACAAAGTCAATAGGACCTGGTAACAACAAGCTTAACAAGATAGAAGGCTAGGGCTCCGCCCACATTAGCAGAAACAGTTAGGCAGGGCACCACATGGGGAGGAACAGTTGGGCATGTCCACAGCTGGTTGGGCACTCCATCAATTAGACAAGGCCTTAGTCCTGTCTCCATGAAGTCTGAGGTAAGTCACCCGAGGGTTCATATGTCCTTCGGGCATGAGCAGACGGGCATCAATTCCCCCTACGCATCTAGCAGTTCCTGACAGGGGCATCATTAAGCGACTTACACCTGCTGGGCACCTGCTGTCTGCCGCAGTGTATCGCCACCCTGTGCTTAGCCAGCAGCAACAACATTGCAGTCAGCTGCCGGATGTCCAGGGGAACCTCTTTGACATAGCCAAATAGCGCGACTAGGGGGGAGCACTCAGGAGATTGGCCTGCGATACTTGTCACATCCCTAAACACCACTTCCCAGAAGTCCTGGATCTCAGGACAATCCAACGCTAGGTGCAGAAAGTCCCCTCACAGCACCAAGCATCGCCCATCCTCAACTAGTCCCTTTTGCAGCGCAGGCATATGGTAGATTCTATGTAAAAATGTAAAGCGTATCAAGCTCAGCTTTTAGTTTGGGGATAGGGCCTTGGACTGGGAGCAGCAGTAGGTCAGTTGTTCCTCACTGATCAGCACATTTAGTCATCTGACAAAATCTGTTGGGTCAAGGTCATTTGGATCGGTGTGGTTTTCTGCATTCCAGCATAGATGCGCATGATCAGTTTACAGGGAGAAGGGTTGGTAAGCATCTCCTCCAGTACTGTGAACGTGGAATGGGCAGCTGGAAACGTATCACGGAGATCTCGCAGTGATGCTCAAAGCTGATATTAGGTCATGGTGTCCAGAAAAGAAGTTGTGGAGTCCCAAAACACCTGTTGATGGGCAGAAAAGTAGCCTTCCTGGTAAGCCGCCCCACAGAGGAGGTCAATTGCATCTGGCGTAGACGCGTCCCTGCATCAGCTGCCAGTGGGAGCAAAATTGGAACCGACAGGGCAAACAAATAGTCAAGATGTGCTGTCCTCTGCAACTCATTCCACGCCTATACCGTGCCACGGTATCCACCTGGTGCCATATAAAACCCTCTGAAGCAGGCACAGAGCCACATGACCAGCCTCAGTTGCAGTGTGCAGCTGGTATTGTATAGGGTGTAACCAGTAGTGTGCAAAGTGCACCTGGGTGCTGAGGAAGTACAAGTCCATATCAGGTACCCCCAGCCCACCCTGCTCAAAGGGGAGCAACAGTGCCTCCCATGCCACAAATAGCTGTTTGCCAGCCCATGCCAGCGATATAAGATGGGACTGGAGTTTCTGTTGAAAGCATGGCCGGAGAGGGAGTGGCAGATTGATAAATAAATTAATAAGAATTTGGGGAATATGACCATTTTCACCTTTGCAAACCTCTCAGTGAGGGCCAGTGGTAGTTTCGGCCAGGCAACCCCACAGTCTTCAAGCCACATCATCAACTGCCATAATTCTGCGGCCGTAGTTCCTCTAGATCCTGGTTGAGCCAGATGCCCAAATATCGGACAAGGTCTCAGGCCCACATCAGTGGGAAGTCGGCAGTGAAGTTCTGTGTGAACTCCATAAGCTGAAATAAGATGCATTTCACCCAGTAAATCGTAATAACCACCATGCTGTCAAAGCGAATAAACTCCCGGAGAAGAGGATCTAGATTATCCTACGGGTCTCTGACCTTTGGAGTAACGTCATCCATGTACATAGAGACCAGGATCTGTCTGGGATGGAACATAAGACCTCGGTGTGAATAGTATTTCCGCAACCGGGCCATGAGCGACTCCATCTCAATGGCAAATAAAATAGGTGATAATGGGCGCCCTTGACATGTGCCCGAGCTATTTCAAAAGGAGCTGAAAGTGTCCCATTTATTCCCAGGCATGCCACGGGCAGGTTGTAGAGTAAACGGATCAGATGTATGAATCTATTAATGACCCCAAGATGCTTTAGGAGATGGCAAAGATAGGGCCATTTGAGCGAGTCAAATGCCTTAGTAGTATCTAGGACTGCAGCAGCAGCCCTTAGGTTAGGGTCAATCGTGTGGAGGAGGGCAAAGAACGTGTGTGGGTTATGAGCTGTTGACCTACACAGCACAAAGCCCGACTGATCCAGGTGGACCATGATCAGCAGGAGGTGAAGGAGCCATGAGGCAATCAGCTTTGCCAGTATTTTATTATCAATGTTTATCTGGAGAGCAGCCTATAGGAATTACAGTGCCTAGGGTCCTTAACAGGTTTCAAGATGGTTACTATCAAGGCCTCTCCCAGGAAAGAAGGGAGTTCACCAGTCTACACAAACTTCTCGTACATATCAAGAAGGTGAGGGGCAAGAAGGGGTGCAAATTCCTTATAAAAAGTGAGACCATCAAGGCCAGAAGCTTTATCCCCAGGCATCTCCCAATTACCTGAACAATTTCTTCTTCCATGAATGGTTCATTGAGGAAAAGGCTGGTCAAGGACACTGCCGAAATGCTGATGCATAGAGTTATATTGATGCTTCTACCTCAGGTCAGCTGCCCTTGAGGTGACAGGCCTTCAACCTGCGTCCCGGTCCCCTGTCCTTGACCGGCCCAGTCATTTTTGATGAGCATATCTGTTGCGATCGTCTTGATTTACTGCAAGCATATAGATTCAGAACGCTCATGCTCAAGTCCTCATTATGACCTCAGACTAACGGAGGTCGAAACGCTGTTGACGATCAAACTTATTTAGACTCCTTTTATATTGTTAAAATCAACCAAGGCAAGAGTTATATTTCTTTTTAATAGTGATGCACTGACTATTAATTCTTTTATCAGACCTCACTGCACCTTCCCCTCACTGAATAGCATGAGCACATATTCCTGTTCATTCTAGTAAATATCAATTAAAGTATATTCTATGCAATATCTGCTAGGTTAGAAAGACAAAATGTGGCTGACCATGGTTCAGCACTTCAGTTTCTAAGTAAACAAATGAGTAAATTGTCTGTGCAACCACAACCGGAGTTCGCAGAAACTCTTACTCCACTGGAAACCAGATAAATAAGCTCATAAAAAGAAGGAAGGTGCACCAGGATGAAGTCAGAGAGCTCCAAATGTATTCCAAAATATATCCTTTATTATATTTTCAGTTTAAAATTTGGACATCAGCCAACGTGTTTAGTTCCGAATGGAACTTCGTCAGGGCTGAAAAAGTACACGAATAAAAACACACTAAGTACACCTAATACATGAGACAACACATAAACATTGTGAACAACATATATAAATACATATATGTACACATTAAACACATAAATACATTACATTGGAAGACTGGCACAACAATCTGAAAAAGTCTGTCATCATTATATGTATTCACACAATAAATGTCTTAAACAACAAAGAA
Source organism: Triturus cristatus (assembly GCF_964204655.1). Lineage (NCBI taxonomy): Eukaryota > Metazoa > Chordata > Amphibia > Caudata > Salamandridae > Triturus > Triturus cristatus. Next base: position 453,676,825 of record NC_140587.1, read on the forward strand.
GGGACAATAGATATATAGACATACAATGAATATATACACAAACATTTATATTAGAAAGGAATTGGTTTCCAATTAAGTCTATACCATATACTCAGTAGAAAATATAATATAATTTTTCGTCACACAAAGTATATTTTGAACTCTCGGATGAAAAGAAAACCCATAGAACAAGGTTATGTGAGAGAAGTCCATCGAGCGTACACAGCAAAGGGACGTAGAGAGAGGAAATAAAAAAGGAAACAAAACATAACATGAAATGTAATGAATTTATGTGTTTAATGTGTTTAATGTGTGCAAATATTTATTTATATATGTTGTTTACAATGTTTATGTGTTGTCTCATGTATTAGGTGTACTTAGTGTTTTTATTTGTGTAACTTTTTCAGCCCTGAAGAAGTTCCATTCGGAACGAAACGCATTGGCTGCTGTCCAAATTTAAAACTGAAAATATAATAAAATATATATTTTGGAATACATTTGGAGCTCTCTGACTTCATCCTGGTGCACCTTCCTTCTTTTTATGAATTTGTTTATCTGTTACTGATCCTTGTGTCCTCGAGTCTGTGTGTATTAACTGCATATATATATATATATATATATATATATATATATATATATATATATATATATATATATATATATATATATATATATATATATATATATATATATATATATATATATATATTATATAATTTTGTGCATGCATTTTGTGTTTCCCAGACGGTGAAACTCTAAAGGAGATATAGATTAAACAATCCCGAGCACTCATACATCAATAAAGCTGCTGCTCGTTATAACATATATATCCATTATGCATTTCAAGTTTTGGTTTCTTGTGATTTTATCTTCTTCTTATGATTGTTCCAGCCAACATGTTTTTCGTTGCCTGGGAGTGAACCCATGACTTCCTTGGGACTGGAATGACAATTATACATAACATATACTGGTATCTGAGACAGATATTCATACATTGTGTATATTTAGTGCAATAGGTGGAAACCCATACAATGGCACCAAAGATCAAACTATAGTTTGTGACATAATAATTATCCCAATTTTTTGGGGGATGATTCTCTATTAAACATGTGTATGACAACCTGATTTTGTGGCATAAGAGCAATATATTGTGTGACGTGGTGCACTTATCGGTATCTCTGTCAGTGTCACTTAGAACCAGATATCGAATTTATCATTGATGGGAGAGTGGGAAGTGGTGCTCATATCCTTATGTTTAATGGGGAAAATGACTATGGTGACAATCCATAGCCCTTAGTCTGTATGACATGCCTGTCACATAGCCAGTTATTTCTGTCAACCTGAAAGCGGCAATAAAGTACTTAGTAACTTATTCAAAAATGGTCATGAAATCTAGTCCATCAATTAAAACCCATCTGGGCTGTCAGAGAATATCATACCTCTGTGCCGGTTATAATTCCGTCCCAGTCAGGAGGGGATAAGATACAATATAAATTGGTATTCCAGGTTGTGCCCGTATTTCCAAGTAAGATCTGTAATAACATGAACACGTTGCCCATATAAGAGCCTCAGTCCAGTGTTGTGATATAATGCTGAATCTAAACATAGCACCTTGTTTCTATAAATGATGGGATGCATATTGAAAATTCTTGTGCACGTTCATTAGTAACATGCTATATATGATGTGGGTGGGGGGCCAGGTATATTGATAAGAAACGCCGATACAGACCACTCCCAGATTATTGAGAATCTTACGTCTGAAGTGTTTCATTGTCATGCATTCTATCTATACATTCACCAGAGAACGCCATGACGTGCATAACTCATTAAAAAGTCTCTCAGTGAGTGTTAGGGGCTCAATTAAGAATTAAATTCGGATCCCAAATAGTAAAGGCATTAAAAGTATAAATATAATATGATGCCATCTTACCTGACATCCACGTCAATCCGTGTGGTGTCCAGAAAGTGAAGAAACCATGGACATTGAATTTGTTGCCGGTAAATCCTACTGTATATGACAGAGAAGCAAATAACTTCAAAGAAAATGACGGATGCTAGATAGTAACGAGTAGTCACTCACAAGCATTTTGCTTGCCTTTCTTACCTTGCCAGCACGGACGTCGATCCGCATCCAACATGGCTGTACGTATGGCCGTTGTGTGTAGAAAGAACCGGGAAGTTAGGTACAAGTTTCGGGAGCGCGGAGGAAAAGCCAATCCGCGTCCTACCTGACCGAGGAGCATATACAACGCCATATTGGAAATCTATCCTGTGTTCCACGACTCTAAAGTCTCAATCATGTCACTGTCAACTAGTAATGAATCCGATATTATTCCAAATTACGCATCCTGTGTATATACGGTGAATTTGGGCGGTCAACATTGCAGTATTGCGTGCCGGATCCCTACTCTGGGGGACAGTTCGATATAGGTACATAGCCACTATTTTTCTTTATTAGGTAAACATTAATGCATGTTACAGCATTGAAGTCAAGTCCGCCCAGTCCAAAAGTCTGTTAGAACTAGAAGGGCATAAAGTTTGCGGTGTGGCATAACATCCGCCATATTAAAAAGATATATTCTTAAGACGTGGACAACACCTTCACAACGTCAGGTCCAAGAAGGAAGAGGATGGGAGGAAGAAGTGAAATATAATTATTTCAATAAATTGGCAGTCTTCAAAATGCCATCAATATTGCCAAGATCCAAACTTTGGATCAAAAAGTGTATGTGGTTGGTATTAGTAAGGAAATTTAGGAGAGAAAAAATCAGATTTGATCTTGTGGCTAGGAAGGATATGATATTGCATCGCATCTCTCAATATATAAAGCCATCCATCTAATGTTTGTGTGAATCCTAGGTCACATTTGGTAAAGTCATTATTGAAAAAACCTAACCTGGACTCGGTGGAGTTAGGTAACTATCGCCCTATCTCCCTCCTTCCTGGGATCGCCAAAGTGGCAGAGAAACATGTGAACTTTATACTTTCCAATTTTTTGGAATCTCATAGTGTCCTGCACCCCTTTTAGACCGGATTCCATCCACAACAGAGCACGGAGACCGCTCTGGTAGCTGTAGTAGAGGAAAGTAGAAAGATTGTGGACTCCGGAGGGTTGGCAGCCATCATCCTTCTCGACCTAAGCGCAGCATTTGTAACGGTAAACCATCGTACTCTTATCCACCGTCTCAAAAAAATAGGAATAGCTGCTACGGCCCTGAAATGGCTTTGTTCCTTTCTAGAGAGTCGTTTTTTTCAGGTCTTTGAAGGAGATGTGAGCTCACTACCCCAGCCTCTGCTATGTGGCGTCCCCCAAGGCTTGTCATTGAGCCAGACTCTTTTTAATATATATATATGGCCCCCTTGGCAGCAATAATTGCACCATTCGGAATTCAAATGGTAACCTATGCCGACGACACCCAATTGGTTGTGGCTCTTAACCAAGCAACTCACCAGGCCAAGGCCCTTTTTTATGCTTAACTGAGGACTCTAAATGGATGAATCCCTCCCAGTTGAAGCTGAACAGAGATAAGACAGAGATTATGATTTTGGGCAACCCTGCCCCAGCTATATTGGAGTCCCTGTGGCCAGTATGCATGGGCCCACTTCCAGTTCTTAAAACTGAAATAAAGAGCCTGGGCATCTGGCTTGACCAGGATCTGTCATTCAAGGTGCAGGCAAGAAAGACAGTGGCCACCTGTTTCGGCCTGCTCAGAATGGCTAGGAAAGTGCTTCCTCTTCTTCCTCCACTAGCCAAGAAAGTCCTAGTCCAGTACTTGATACTTTCAAGGATTGACTATGGCAATGCCCTTTATTTAGGAGCCCCAACGGCAGTCATGACTAAATTACAAAAGATCCAAAACTGTGCAGCCAGACTGCTGCTGTGTGTATCCAATCGTACCTCAGCTAAACCATATATTTGTTCACTGCATTGGCTGCCGGTGAAGTAAAGGGTAAATTTTAAAGCCCTTTGTATTGTTCATAAGTCCCTTCAAGGGAATGGACCTCCATTATTGGCACCTATGATTCGCCCATATAAAGCTAACAGGAATCTCCGGTCCAGCGACCTCCACTTGGTGTCGGTCCCTAAAGTCAAGAGGGCCAGAAGTAGTGGCCGTCTTTTTTTCTCTTAATGCTGCCAAACTATGGAACGCATTGCCCCTCCAGTTACGGAGGGAACCTAACCACCTAGTCTTCCGAAGACAATTGAAAACCTTTTTGTTCCCCTAACCCACCTCAGTCCTATCCGATCAGTCACGTTCAGCGCTGGGAGGCCTCCGGGTAGCCATGCACTATACAAATGTCCTTTCATTTCATTTTGAATATCTGCTCACACATATTTAGCAATTGATATCTTAATGAGTATTCAGGACATAGTGCATAGCTCATTCTAGTATGACAGCATATGTAGCATTGTGAGAACCTGGTGTATGCAAATGTATCCAATATTAATGTACCCAGATGCCCACAATGTATGACAGGAGTTGTCATTCCCCCAGAAAGCAGTGTAATTCCTGGTCCAAATTTAACCCACATTCAACCGCTTGTAGTCTCATGATCCAGATCGCCTCTCTTCGTCTCAGGTGGAGTTCCCTATTACCACGTCTAGGATCAGACTCCACATGGTCTATGCCACAGAAGGTTAGTGTCTTACGTGTGCCTTGCGAGATACATTCATTCATGTGCATGGCAGTTGGATATCTAGCTTAATGGCTCTCACATGTTCATTATAGTACTGCCTACATAGCATTTATTACATTTACATTTCAGCATGTATATCACATATTTGGTGTTATAGTTAATCATAAGCCTGATTTCATAAGTTCTACCATTTCTGTCCTCAAAACATTTGCTATTACCCATTGCTAGGTTACACATATTTCAACTGCCACCTTTGTGAAAACCTTTATATCTCTTGGATAGCCAGTTTTCATTGGGTTTGTCTCTTGAGTAGCTTGGGCTCAGTAGTGATCTGATGGTTTTACCTCTCCTATATGTGATGCATGGTGCATTGGTAACATATTTATTAAGTGATTTGTCTGAGCTGAGTATATGCCAATGTCTTTTCGAGCTGTTTCTCGGGACTGTTGACAGCTTGGTATAGTCAGTGATTAGTCTCAGTTTTGTGGATGCATGTCCCTGCAATTATTGTCTCTTAGGGTGTCTGCTCTCTTGAGTGTCAATATTTTACGTTCAGCTTTCTCAATAGTGTTGGTATTGTAGTCTCTGGTGATAAAGCGTTGTTTCATATCCCATATGCTGGAGCTGAAATCATTGTCATCACTGCAGTTCCTTCTAGCCCTGACTAATTCTCCATATGGGATTGATTCTATTTGGTGCCTCAGATGCGCACTTGTAGCATGTAATATCAAATTGCAGGATTGGGGGCTTGCGGTGTAGTTTGCTGTGTATCCGATTGTTCTCAATGAGTATTACCACATCTAATAATTCAATTTCTTTCATGCTGTATTGATATGTAAATGTAATGCCCATGTCATTGGAGTTGAGAAAGTCACAAAATAATTTCAAATTGTCCATTGTGCCTGACCAAATCATCAAGCAGTCGTCTATATATCTGCCCCAGTAAATGATGGATTCACACCAGTTTGTTCCCCTGGGGCCCCAGATCCACTCCTCCTCAAAATACCCCATGAAGAGGTTGGCATAGGAAGGAGAAAGTCTAGAGCCCATGGCAACACCTTGTATCTGTTTATACCATTGTTTTTCAAACAGAAATACATTGTTGTTCAAGATTATTTCAGTCATGGTAGATGGCATTTCAACATGAAGAGAGGCGATCTGGATCATGAGACTACAAGCGGTTGAATGTGGTTTAAGTTGGACCAGGAATTACACTACTTTCTGGGGGAATAACAACTCCTGTCATACATTGTGGGCATCTGGGTACATTAATATCGGATAGATTTGCATCCACCATGTTCTCACAATGCTACATATGCTGTCATACTAGAATGAGCTATGCTCTATGTCCTGAATCCTCATTAAGATATCAATTGTTAAATATGTGTGAGCAGATATACGAATGTGACCTTCTAGGATTCACACAAACATGAGATGGATGGCATTATATATTGAGAGACGCGATGCAATATCATATCCTTCCTAGCCGAAATATGAAATCTGATTTTCCCCCCTAAATTTCATTATTTATACCAATCACATACACTTTTTGATCCAAAGTTTGGATCTTGCCAATTTTCAGGGCTTTTTGATGATTATATTTCACTTCTTCTTCCCATCGTCTTCCTTCTTGGACCTGATGTTGTGTAGGCGTTGTCCACGACTCAAGAATATATCTTTTTGATATGGCGGATGTTATGCCACACCACAAACCTTATGCCCCTCAAGTTCTAACAGACTTTTGGACTGGGCAGACTTGACTTCAATGCTGTAACATGCATTAATATTTACCTAATAAAGAAAAATACTGGCTATGTACCTATATCGAACTGTCCCCCAGAGTAGGGATCCGGCATGCAATACTGCAATGTTGACCACCCAAATTCATCGTATACACACTGGATGCGTCAGTTGAAATAATATCGGATTAATTACTATTTGACAGCGACAGGATTGAGACTTTAGAGTCGTGGAACACACAATAGATTTCCAATATGGCGTTGTATATGTTCCTCGGTCAGGTAGGTCGCGGATTAGCTTTTCCTCTGCGCTCGCGATACTTGTACCTAACTTCCGGGTTCTTTCTACACACAGCGGCCATACGTACAGCCGTGTTGGATGTGGATCGGCATCTGTGCTGGTAAGGTAAGAAAGGCCCGCAAAATGCGTGTGAGTGAATACTCGTTACTATCTAGCCTCCGTCATGTTCTTTGAAGTAATCGGCTTCTCTGTCATATCCAGCAGGATTTACGGGGAACAAATTCAATGTCCGTGGTTTCTTCACTTACTGGACGCCACACAGATTGACGTGGATGTCAGGAAAGACGGCATCATATTATATTTACACTTTTAATGCCTTTACTATTTGGGAGCCAAATTTAATTATTAATTGAGCCCCTAACACTCACTGAGAGACTTTTTAATTAGTTATGCATGTTGTGGCGTTTTCTGGTGAATGTATGGATAGAATGCATGACCATGAAACACTTCAGACATAAGATTCTCGACCCCAATAATCTGGGAGTGGTCTGTATCAGCGATTATGATCAATATACCTGGCCCCCCACCCACACCATATATAGCATGTTATTAATGAATGTGCACAAGAATTTTCAATATGCATCCTATCATTTATAGAAACAAGATGCAATGTTTAGTTTCAGCATTATATCACGACACTGGACTGAGGCTCTAATATGGGCAAAGTGTTCATGTTATTACAGATCTTACTTGGAAATACGGGCACAACCTGGAATACCAGTTAATTTTGTATCTTATCCCTACTGACCGGGACGGAATTACAACCGGCACAGAGGTAATAAGTCACTCAGTACTTGTATGGCCGCTTTCAGGTTGACAGAAAGAACTGGCTACGTGACAGGTATGTCGTACAGATTTAAGGCTATGGAGTGTCACCATAGTCATTTTCACTATTAAACATAAGGATATGAGCACCACTTCCCACTCTCCCATCCATGATAAATTTGATATCTGGTTCTATGTGACACTTGCAGAGATACCGATAAGTGCACCACGTTACACAATATATTGCTCATATGCCACAATATCAGGTTGTCATACACGTATTTAATAAAGAATCATCCCAAATTTTTTGGGATAATTACTATGTCACAAACTATAGCTTTTTCTTCGCTGCCATTGTACGGGTTTCCACCTATTGCACTAAATATACACAATGTATGAATATTTGTATAAGATACCAGTATATGTTCTGTATAATTGTCATTCCAGCCCTGAGGTTAGTCATGGGTTCACTCCCGGACGATGAAACACGTGTTGGATGGAACAATCAAAAGAAGAAAATAAAATCACAAGAAACCAAAACTTGAAATGTATTATGGATATATATGTTGTAATTAGCAACAGCTTTATTGATGTATGAGTGCTCGGGCATTGTTTAATCTATAATTCAGATCCCTTGGGATCACACTTAAGAGTCACGGGTGATTTCCCCCTCCCTGGAGCACCACAATAACTGCGTACCTTGTGCTATCACACCGCTCAGAGTGAGCGTCAAAACCACATGGGACATTATCACACAATGTAGAGTTTTATGTAAAAGAGATACATTTATTTACAAACTATTGTTCATGTAAACATATCCTCCATGGTGGAGGCAGACTGCAAACACAGCCACTGGAGAGGCCCACTCGAGGCAGGGGACACCAGGCACACAGGTTGAGTCGCTTCGCTCAAAGTGCAACACCCCCCATTAAGAGCGTTGTTCTAGATGGTACAGATGGGTCAAACCCGGCAGTCAAAGTAAGGTGGTCAAACAGGCTATGCTTATGTGGCCACAACCGTCTCTGGATGAGGTCACTTCCAGAGGTTTGGCACCTCCAGGGCCCAGTCTGTTTGCGAATCTAGGGCCTTGCCACTGGGCACCACCTCACGCCGCCATCCTCCATGCCAGGGATCAGGCCGTATCTCACCGGGAGCGGCATCTCGGTTCTCAACACACTCCCCTCCTCCATGTCATCGGATGCAGCAAAGCATCAGGGAACTGGCCAGTTTTGCACTCTCCCCGATGCCTCTCCACAACGCTCATGAATGCCAGTTTATCAATCCAGTCAACAGAGGTTCCTCAACAGGTGGCCATTTTGCAGCCGGGCTCGCTCCGCACCTGTCTGTGCTATTTTCTGATTGCCAAAGGGCACACTGATATAATCTGCATACTTCTGGTACCGGGAGACACAAACACGCCAAAACACTTGTAGAGCGGTTGTGGGTTCACCACCTTCAAACTGGGCCAATCCTAGCCCGTGTTGCATTGCTGCCCTCATTTAAATGCTTGGGGCATTTAGACCCTTTTTGCCAGGTCTGCTAAAACTTCATACCTTTCTTGAATTATATCAGTCCTTGGGGCTCAAAGGACTTTTTTGGATTTTTTTACAAAATATACATACGGGATTTACCTCTTCATCGCCTCTTAGTATTTATGAGCCTTGAAAAAGTCGTCATCATGCCGAAACACCTGTCGGCTGTACCATTTCCTCTCTGACCTGCATCAAGGAAATTTTGGATTGGGCTGATTTGTAAATAAAAGATGGTCTGTGAAATAGATGGATCAAAATTACTGTATTTGTGTAGTGCTCTGGATTGTGTAAACATCTGGTACCTTGTCTGCCTTGCAGTTAAAGGTAAAATGTCAAAATGTGATGTGATTGATGGCTGTGGAGAACAGAAAAAACGAAGATCACAGTGGGATTGTCAGAGGTAACCATTTTATTCCAAGAGGTGTATCCTTAAACCCCTGCTCCTAGGTGATACAGGTGAACGGAGGAAATGGATGTCACCAACAGGCAACCAGTTTGGATAAAAGGGTGGGAGCGCATACTATCTAGTTTCTGTATTTGAGGATTCCAAATCTGTAAAACCCTGACTTGCACAAAGTCAGCAACAAACAATCAGAAGAGTGAAGATGCCCAAAGTGGGGAGAAGATGTAGCCAAACGGCTAGAGCGGTCAACCTTAAAGCTGGGGAACCAGGTTTGAGTCTCATCAATGACCCTCAACATCCAGTGAGTCTGGGAAAATCACTTAATCTCCCCGTGCCTAACAAAAATAAATGTGTTCATCTGTAACTAAACTGGTACTCATGTATAGCGCTCCGATACCTGATATCTTCGGGTCTAGTTCGCACTATATAAAACTAAAAAAAAAAAAAAAGTATCCAGAAGACATATATCAAGTGTTCACTGTTTAGGGGGCCCATCTCTCGATTTATACATATTTTTCATCTCAACTAGTGGTTCAGACTTAGGGCCCGAATATGATGTCGTCAGGAAAGCATTCCCACCGAAGGAATGCTTTCTGAACTATTTATATTCGGAGAGTTCTACCGACCGATTAGGATGTGTCTGGATGCTTACAGACTCAGTTCGGTCGGACTCCTATTGGCTTCAATGGGAGCCTATGTCCCGAACGAGAACACAGGCTCCCATTAAAAAAATGGGTGGGTGGGGAACACCTTGCACCCTCTGGCGGGCACCCCATGGTGCCTTCCACACTGTTCATGGTTGGGAAGAGGGGTCCTTTGGGTACCCCCATGGGCCCATCCATAGGCCTACGGGTGACGGGGTCCTGCTACTGCCCCCCGAAGTCCGATTTCTACCGCCGTTTCGTCTCGGCCAAACCGATTTGGAACGGCTGTCCGAATCAGTCATCGTACTCACTCGTTCGGAAACCATCTCCATTGGGCTGTACAATTTGGCTCCGAACAACTCAGGCTGCCTGAATCCCGTTCAGAACCAATTCAGACAGCCCGGACGGCTTCCTTGCATCATACTTGGTCATCCGGAAAGGTGACCGATCCAGTCGGGAACATAGGCCCTGAATCTAATTAGCAGAATACGAATCCCGTTCAGAGCCCTTCCTGACAATATCGTAATTGGGCCATTAGTTGCACTCGGTACGTAGACAATTACTACTGAGCAGCTTTTGATTTGGCCCCAAGAGGAAAAACTATGGGAGGTTCTTTTGCCTTGGGTATTTCAGATACCCTTCATGACACCATTAAATGACATCATGATGGAAATTATGCTAGGATCCAGTGGGGCCCCAACAGTGAATTGACCGAAGAAACCACCATTGACAAAGAAGTCCACCAGAATTGCGTATTGGCCCGACTCTTTTGTTTTTATTTAGCAACAACTGCGTAGAGCTTTTGTTGAACTGGGTCAGTGACCTGCCGACTCTGGACAGCCAGAGGGTCCTTGCATTGCTTTTCGCTGATGATACCCTCCTTCTTTCTAAAACACGTACTGGCCTACAAACTCTTGTTAGTAGGTTCCAGCTGTTTTGAGAGTTGCATGGGTGAGAGATCAATGCACAAAAAACGAAGCTGATGGTCTACAACACAGAGTTATGTTACGGGTTTTGGGTAGCGAGTGATTATGAGAGTAAAAGAGTTAGACTATTTGGGGATTCGGTTGTCGGATCTTGAGTCATGGGCCCCACCGATTTCTAAGAGCAGCCCCCTGATTAAGTATTGTGCTTCTGCCATTCTTAGATGTGATAAAAGGGCCCACTGCTACCTAATTGCACCAGCGACATATAATATAATATTTAACATTTATAAAGCTGAAGCCAGGAGTGCTGTACTTTAAGGAGCAGAGCTATGGGGTCACTGTTCTACTACCCAAACACAAGTAGATGTTGGACAGAGCGCTGAAACTCTTCAGACACTCCCCCCGAGCCACAGATCTGGGTTGAATCCATCATTATTTTTTAGCTCACTTCTCCAGCTCAGTTCAGACCCAGCTATATGCAAATCAGTCTTGCCCTGTGCCTCATAGGAACAGTCCAACCTGAACTGCCAAGCCAGGTCTTCCCTGAACCGGAAGCAAGCATCCCTGGACCGGTTTCAGGGTAACACCCCTCATCAGCCAGGCTAGCTTGAATCCAGTGGCAAAGTGAGCAAGAGACCCACTTCTGGGCATACCCCGCCAACCTAGGGCGAACGAAGCAAACACAAGGAGATGATGGACAGAGCGCTGAAACTTTTCAGACACTCCACAGGCTGGACTGTTCCCATTGGGAGCAGGATCAAGACTGATTTGCACATGGCTGGGTGCAATCTGGAATGGCATGGGGTGTAAAAACACAATAGATGTAGGCCCAGATCTCTGTACTGGGGTGAATGTATGACGTTGTTCTGCATTCTGTCCATCAGCTGTTCTTTTTGCATTTGTCAGCCCAAGTGGGATGGGTATGCCCAGAAGTGGATCCCGTGCTCTCCATGCCACTGGAGTTAAGCTATCCTGGCTGATGAGGGATGAAACCCCAAAGCCGGTCCTAGGATGCTTGTTTCCAGTCAAGGGAGGACCCGGCCTAGCAGTTTGGGCTGGACTGTTTCCATTGGGTGCAGGATCAAGACTGATTTGCATATGGCTGGGTTTCAACTGGAATGGAATGGGGAGCACAAAAACGATTGATTTAGGCCCAGATCTCTGTACTGGGGTGAATGTATGACATTGTTCTGCATTCTATCCCTCAACTGTTCTTTTTTCACTGTTCTACTACCACCTTAGGGGTGGGCGAGAACAACTTTGTAAAGGCACTATTATGCATGGGGCAAGGCACCCCGTTACTTCCACTTAGATTAGACCTCTCCCCTAAGCCCATTAAAGAGTTGGCCAGGTTAAGGCCAATACTCTCCGAGTAGCCGTGTGGTTTATAAATCCCTCAACAAGTTAAAAAAGTTAAAATACTTCAATCGCTTCATGTTTGGTCTACAAAGGAACTGCAACCCTACTGGGAAGCTCTCAGCGATATCCTGAGCTTTAGTAGTACTAAGAAGATCCCTCATGGCTCATGTCAGGAATTTGGGAGATGATTTGGGACTAGGTAACCTTTGGCTCAACCCTTCTTACAGCTCATCATCAACATCAACTAAAGTTAAACAAAGATTATGGGTTCAATTTATTACCCGTTGAGAGCTCACTAACTCTATGGGTAGTTACTCCAAAGCATTTCGATTACACAAAAATATTCAGGGATGTGGAATTTTTAGATTGCATAATCTCCCCATAGCTAGATCTCTTTTGTTTATGCCATTTAAATATGACATTCTGCCAGTTGCAACATTTACTTCTGCATGGCCATCCTCACTGAACAAATTCATTCAATGTGCCTGAATTGTCAGCAAGCGGATGATACAGAAGTACATTTTTTAATCTTTGTGCGACCTATTCCAATCCATTATCCAGGAGGATTGCACCTATGTGCAGCACGCTGGCTGTGATGGACCCAGTAAATGCATTGAGAATTTGCAAAAGTGTTTCATTGGGGGTGATGGTGACTGTAGTCTCCAAGTTCCTGTATGCAGTCAAATGGATCAGGCAGAAAGTAACGTCCCCTGATTGAGTCCCCCGCTAGCAACACGGTCTGAACATATTATCTCGGTTGTGGTGGTATTTCTTTACTGCATAATTTTATCCACCAGTCTATTTTTATCTTGTGATATACCAGCTTTTATCACCCTTGAGGGCTGTCACTCGATTGTTTTTTTGTTTTCATGTTTCATGTAAGTGCAAGCCACATTCGTTCGTTGAATTTTGATAAAATGTATTAATGGCAGCACAACCAAGTGCATTTAGGAAGATGCCTTCTGTTTTAGAGTTGTATTATTCTTATTTTTGCTATATATTGAGTTTTTTCTACCTTTTCTATTTACTGGTAGAATCTTTATCAATATTATTTTTTTTTTAATTTTGTAGTCATCATTTTTGTTATTAAGGTAGGTTTAGAGAAATGATTTTTATAAGAACTTCTTGATCAATTACAATGTTTCATCCGTCAATAAAAGGTATTCTTTAGTGCTACATAATTAAATGTGAAACGATAATTTCATAGCAATTTGCCAGTTACTCCTTTAGCCTTATTAATATTAGTGTTAATTTCATTTGAAATTACTATAATAATACTCCTATAATACTACTATAATAATGCTACAGTATCAAATGTGCTATAAACTCTGGCCATACCTATCCAAACAAAATGAAACAAGCAGCTTTTGAAATCTTAAGCTGTAGCCTTGCAAGATGTGTAACTGAGCAAGATTCTTCAGGAGATTCAAGCCATATATGTGAATACTGATACACTATGGGCCTAATTCACAAAGGCAATCGGAGACAAAAGTCTAACTTTACGACTTTTGGTATTCACAGAGGTCATTTACGAGTCGTATCTTTATGTCCGGAGTCAGGCTGGAATCTCCATACCCAGACCATTCTCTCTGCACACAGGCTGTACTCTCCAACTTGCGCCGTACTCTCTGATGATTTGCGCCCCCCTCAGTGTTGACTGTAGTGTCAACACTACAGTCAACACTAGTGTTGACACTACAGTCAACACTTAAGGGAGCACAAATTGTGGACTGCATGTACCATGATGCAAAGGAGTAAACTTTTCTGCGATATGATGTATTGTCAGGCCATACTCTTTTCCCCGGCCAAACTGATTTTCATGACCTCCTCTAACATTTATCACACATTTGTAATGTTCCTTTTTGGAAATTTTTTTATTCTGGCACATTGATTACACTTCATCCAGCCCGACCCGAAGAGTACGCCCTGAGCCGGAGAGTACGTCCCGGGTGCAGAGATTACGGTCCGACTGCAGATGTAAAGATACAACTCGTAAATGACCTTGGTGAGTACCAAAAGTTGTAAAGTTAGACTTTTGTCTCAGATTGCTTTTGTGAATTGAGCCTATGTTCTGAAAAAAGCTGAAATGTGTTTTCATGATTTAGTGACATACACTAAAGCAAGTGTGTGTCCACAGCCCTGCACATACTCAAACCCAAATAGACAGATAGATCTCTACTGTCTTTCTCAATGGGTCACATTTTTATATAACAGAATCCAATTACTGAATTCTGTAATTTAAGGTATAACACCAATAATAATATTATGTTTAAAAGGAATTTTGTATAATTTTTGTTGGATTTGGTGCTTTCTGCAGGGTTGTCCCCAAACTTTTTGCCTTCACTCCTCCTATTGTTGCTGAATTTATTTTGTTGGGCTTAGAACTCTGTGCACTTTCCACTCCTAACCAGTGCTAAAGTGCCTATGCTTTCTGCTTAAACATGGTACTATTAGGTTATAACCAATTGGCATATTTAATTTACTTGTACGTCCCAGGTACAGTGGAACTACATGTGCCCATGGCCTTATTTAATTTTATAAGTGTAATTTCCAAACGGGAGGAGATGACCAGTTCATGTTTGGTGTCTCGGGAATCACGTAAGTTATGGTGAAGTTGGATTCAAATTGCAATTCTGAAAATGCCACTTTTAGAAAGTTGGCATTTTCTTGCCTCAGCCATGTGGTGCTTGCAACCTGTCTGTGGTCACATGACTGGGTGTAGCTGACTGCTGGGCTTTGTGTGTTCCTCTTAGACAGCCACGCACGCGAAGGAGCTTAGGTGTGACTGGATGGGCCATCACTGTTAGGATGGGTGGTAGTAGCTGGACCCAGCCCCACTTACTCTTGAATACACTGTGTCCTGTCTCCACACAAAGGGCTACATACCTTCTGTAGGTAGTCTGGAGACAGGGCCACAAAGGCAGGGCATCAATGCACTTCAAAGACATGCCTCCAGAAGTTTCTTCCCACTTCAAAGGCACAACTGTGTATAAAAGAAGGACCTCAGGCACCAACTCTTCAGTACACTTTTGGACCTGTGGATTCTCTACCGGGAAGAAGGATTGCTATGCTACTAGGACTGCCATTCTACTGGACTGCTGCTCTAAAGGAACTGCTGCCAGGCTGTGCCGACCAGCTGCCTGCTGCCCTCTTGTCTGGGGAAGAAGAACTGAACCTGCAACCTCATCTTGAACCCGGGACCTCAGAGTGACTAAAAAGGCTAGTCTGCTAGCCTCCTGATCTGAGCCTAGGAGACATAAAAGGCACCCAACGGCTATTGGACGCATCTTCAGTGAGTTCCTGATCCCAAACTGGTGCCTCTCAGTTCCTGAACCCTTGGTATGGCTCTCGAACTCTTAAAATCAAGCTTTTCAATGGGTCATTTTGCATCAGAACCACACGCTTGCTCGGTAATCAGCATGAGCCGACGTCAGCCTGTTGCAGCATTGCTAGCCTGCGGTGGACCTTCAGTGCAAAGTTCCAGCCTCCCGTCCGTGACGCCGGGCCTGCTCTTCACATAACGCCACCTAAAATGCCCTCTGCAAAGCGAATGGGACTCTTGGCACAAAACTTGAGAATGTAAACCTACAGCTGGACTAATCTGAAACTGTATGTGACCCACACTCCATCGCGGTCGGTCTGAACTTTTGACTTTGACCCGGTCCAGCATGACCAGATGGTCGGGGTTGGAGCTTTTTGCTTATTATGTTTATTCTTTAAAAATTCATAACTTTGGTTCTACTGACTGGATTTTTGTTATTATGGTCTTGTTTTATTTTATTGAATTAAGCTCTATTTTTCTACATATTGCCTCTAAGTTAAGTCTGACTGCTCTGCGCCAAGCTACCAGGAGGTTGAGCACAGGTTAATCTGGGGTTTGCTTATGCCTTACCCTGATTAGGATGTGGTTATTGCTTGACCAGGGCTCACACCCCAGTCAACCATTAACCCAATTTCTAACAATTTTATTCATACAAAAATCAAACAGTAGCATATAAGTGTGAAGTTCTTTGCTGTTAGAACTGGGGGACTCTAGTTGGCAGAGGTAGGTACCTTTGACCAAATAGGGACCCTTGCTTCTAAGTGAGGGAAAGGGGATTACACTACTGGATATAACCCCAGCTCACCCCCTTGGTAACTTGGCACGAGCAGACAGGCTTATCTCAGAGGCAGTGTGTAAAGTATTTGTGAACACATACAGTAATTCAGTGAAAACACTACAGATGGACACCACACAGGTTTTTATAAAAATAAGTATTCTTTATAGAGACTTATCACAAGACCTTAAGCAATAAAAATCCACAATATTGTACTCAATAAGAATTCTTCAAGATGGTAGAAATGGTTCAAAAATAGGTTATTCACTTAAAAGCAGTCTTTAGCAACAGATAACCCCAACGGGAGTTATCACGACGTCAAGGTAAAAAAATCCAAAAAACCGCGAGGTGCGTGACGTCGGGCCCGTAGTCAAAACAGACCCACACAGAACAGTACCTTGGAAAAGCGAAACCAAAGACAGCTTACGGCGTCTGGGAGGTGCGGCATCGTTGGCGCTGCGGTGTCAGTTCCTTGCTTCGGGGGAGATGATGCGTCAGACCCTGGATGCTTGCGCAGGCAGGGGAGGTGTTGGTTCCTGACCGGAGAGGAGGTGACGTCACAATGGCACCGAAACCGCGGTTTCTGTCGGTGTCACGATGTCGATGGATTCTTGGACACCTATGTCGACGATCGGCTCCGTGATGATGTCGGCTTCTGAGTCGATGCGGCACAGCAGCAGGCGTAGGGCCTGCGTCGCAAGTCAGGGCAGCGCTCACGGCTATGGCAGGCTTACGGTGTCTTTCGCTGGCGTCGATGTGGCACGGTGGCCGGCGTCGGGTCCACGATGCAAGTCGGAGCAGCGCTCATGGCTTCGATGCAGAAGATGGCGTTGCTTGCCGGCGTCGGTGTTGCAAAATTCCTTCTGTAGCAGCTAGATCAGCATGTTTCAGATGAAGCCAAACAGAAGGGGTGAAGTCTGGTATCCCTGAGACTTCGGTCAGGAGGCAAGCTCAAATCAAGCCATTGGAGTAATATTCTGCAAGATGATGAAAGTTCTTTAAAAGTTCCTTCTTCTCTCCTGGGCAATGAAGACACCACTGTTATGTTATGTTATGTTATGTTATGTTATGTTAAAATGGGACTTTTATAGCGCAACGGCTACTCCAAAGGAGTGTCCCGGCGCTTTGTGCTCCAGACCTAAAGAAAGAACTGGAAAACATAACAGTAAAAAGACAGGAGCCTAAAAGAGGAAGCGGACTAACCAGAGAACAGCCAAGTTTTTAAGTCCTTCCTGAAGGCAAGCAAGTTCAGGGTAGTCCGCAAGGACACCGGTAGAGAGTTCCATAGCTGGGGGGCAAGGAATCCAAAGGACCGGCCGCCTAGACGAGCCCTTTTGATACGTGGTACCCGAGCCAGAGCCAATGTTTCCGACCTGAGGGATCGTGTAGGTCGGTAGAAGTTCAGCCTCTTCTGGAGATATTTTGCACCATTACCATGCAGGGCCTTATGGGCTAGGGTCATGGCCTTGAACAGTATCCTCTTCCGTACAGGAAGCCAATGGAGGGATAGAAGAAGGTTAGAGGCACTAGTGCGACGATGCAGGCCAAAGATCGCTCGAGCAGCAGCGTTCTGGGTCACCTGCAAACGCTGAAGGAGATATTCTGGCAGACCCAGATATAGAACATTTGCATAGTCCAATCTGGATCCTATAAGTGCCTGGACAGTTATCCTCCGATGTTCCTCAGATAGAAGGGGAAAGAACTTACGCAACATTCTGAGGATCCCGAAACATGTTCCCGTAGGAGTAGAAACCTGGGATTTGAGCGAAAGCTCATTGTCAATTTTTACTCCCAGGTTCTTAGCCCACTTAGATGACTGAGTTGGAGGGAACATGTCAGCAGGCCACCACCCATGCCAATCTGGTTCCGATGGGCATCCGAAGAATAGTATTTCGGATTTATCCGAGTTGCACTTGAGGCTGTTGAGTTGGAACCAATTAAAAACAGCCCCAAGGCACTCACGGATCCTTTCTCCATCGAACTCTTCGCTCTTACGGCAGGTGAACAGAAGCTGGGTGTCGTCAGCATAAGAGACGATCCGGGCCCCATAGGACTCTGCCAATGTCGCCAGAGGGGTCATAAGGATGTTAAATAGAGTGGGGCTCAATACAGAGCCCTGAGGCACTCCGACTCCCAATGGCGGCATTTCGGCAGATCCAGGTGGGACCCAGACCGTCTGCCGGCGGTTGGCTAGAAAGGAACGAAACCAGTTGAACACCGTCCCCCCCAGACCGATGTCGTGTAGTCTAGTGAGGAGATCCTCATGGGGGACGGTGTCAAACGCCGCCGACAGGTCTAGCATAACTAACATCACCCTGCCTCCGGTATCCAGCACCTCCTTCACGATCTCAGAAACTTCCAGGAGCGCCGTCTCGGTGCTTAAGTTGGAGCGAAAGCCCGATTGGGATTCATGGAGTAACTCGTTTGACTCCAGGAAGTTAGAAAGCACGCTATGAACGTGTTTCTCCAGGATCTTGGTGAGTGCTGGAAGGAGCGAGATTGGCCTATAGTTAGAGGGCACTTCTGGGTCAAGATTAGGCTTTTTGATAAGAGGGATGACCATGGCCTGTTTCCAGGACTGGGGCAGAAATCCCTGACTCAGGGAAAGGTTAAGGATGGGATTAGCTATGGGGTTAACGGCATCTGCCATTCTCGCTAAGAATTTTGCTGGACAGGGATCTAGCGGTGAGCCCGATTTAAGGTTCCTCATCAAGGCTAAGGATGCGGCAGCCGAAAGGGGCGGGAAGTCTAGCAGAACTGGGCCTGGAGACGACAGGAGAGTTGTCTCAATCGGCAGAGTTGACGGGTCATCTATAGGTCTCAAAGGAAAAGAATCCTGAATTTGCCTAATTTTGGTGGTAAAAAAATTAGCAATGGTGTTGGCCCAGGTCTCCACCGGAGCGTCCTGAGCTGAGATTGACCGCGGGCTGGTGAATTCTCGCACAATTGAGAAAATCTCCTTACAGGAGTTTGCCGCGTCTTCAATCCTTTTGGCAAAATAGCATTTCTTGCCCTGAAGTATTAAATCATGATATGATTTCATCATGGTTTTATAAAGTTGTTTGGCCTCAGGTTCGTACTGGGCTCTCCAAGCCCGCTCAGCGACTTTGCATTGCCTACGGTGATGGGCCAATTCCTCCGTAAACCAAGGGGCCGAGACCCGTTGGGCGGCAGACCTGGGTGGCTGTAATGGGGCGAGCTCATTTAATCTAGCAAGGAGCCAGGATTGCAGGCTCTCCAGGTCTTTCTCCAGGTCACCCGTATAAGACATGGGGTGATCCACCAGAGCCTGCGCTAGCAGGTCCGGAGTCACCCGATGGAGTGCCCTATAGCTGCTACCCTGCTGTCTCGTGGCACTGGCCGTAGAATTCGTAGTAGATGATATTTCAAAATGAACAAGACAATGATCAGACCATAAGACTGGCAGAAGTGTTACAGCCATAATAGGTGAGGTGGAAAAAACCTGGTCAAGTGTGTGGCCTTTATCATGGGTCGGGCCAAAGATATAGGGGGAAAGGCCCAGAGTAGATGTAATATCAAGCAGCTTGATAGCATCCTGGTCTTGGTGCTCATCCATATGGAAGTTAAAATCTCCAGCCAATATACACCGCTCCGATCTTAGAACAAGGACCGACATAACCTGCTGGAGATCATCAAGAAAGGATCCCACCGGGCCCGGAGGTCTGTAAATAACAAGACCCTTCAGCGCTTGCTGAGGCGATAGAGAGATGGTAAAGGCAAGAGAGTCAGCCCCTACAATGGTATTTGTGTGCGTGACCGTGCACGGAAAAGATTTTTTCACAACCAGGGCAACTCCTCCCCCCCTACCCTTGTCTCTATCTTGTCGATGGATGATATAGTCAGAGGGAATGGCTACCGCGATGTCCGGGTGGGAGGATTCATTGAGCCATGTCTCAGTGAGCATCAGACAGGTAGGACTGGTCGTCGAAAGGAGATCATAGATCTCTTGAGTGTGTCGGTGCAACGACCTCGTATTAAGGAGTAGACAAAGATGTTTAATGCTACAATCCTTAATAGAGCGGGGGAAGGGAGATTGCGAGTAGGATGCCATTTACAGACAGGGCACTTATGTTTACCCCTATATCGGCCAGGAAAGACTGAGTGACAGGACGCATCCCCGTCACGCAAAGAGTAGAGTTCCTGAGCGGAGTAGGAAACCATAATGGCCAGAAGTACCTGCCACGCCGAACGCCTCCGGGACGCTGACGGGCGCAGACGGGCAGGACTCTGGCACGACTCCGGCGCAGGTCCGGCGCGTCCACAGTCCGCGTCCGCTGCGCGGAGGGAGGGGTAAGCTTTTTATAGCGCTACTAGAGCGCGAGGGCGGAGAGTCCTACCCCCAAGATGGCGGCCAAAATGAGATCCCAGCCCTCGGCGTCAACACTCAGCCGAGGGCGGTCTCACAGTCCCAGGCAAGGGAGAGGGAGCAGGGCAAAGTGCTTACAAGCGCTGGGAAGTCTAAGGCAGGCAGCGCTAGGCTCAGGCACGCTTATAACACAAGCGCGAGCACAAGCTGCACAAGACAAAAATTAAAATGACAAGCATGAAAGTCAAACACGCTAGGTTAAAAATGCCAAGGAATAGTAGAGAGACCTCCCGGCTTCCGCCTCAGGAGCGAAAGGTAGGTAGCAGTTGTTAATCACATGCAAGATGTTCCGTTTCCCTTTTATAGCGCTACTAGAGCGCGAGGGCGGAGAGTCCTACCCCCAAGATGGCGGCCAAAATGAGATCCCAGCCCTCGGCGTCAACACTCAGCCGAGGGCGGTCTCACAGTCCCAGGCAAGGGAGAGGGAGCAGGGCAAAGTGCTTACAAGCGCTGGGAAGTCTAAGGCAGGCAGCGCTAGGCTCAGGCACGCTTATAACACAAGCGCGAGCACAAGCTGCACAAGACAAAAATTAAAATGACAAGCATGAAAGTCAAACACGCTAGGTTAAAAATGCCAAGGAATAGTAGAGAGACCTCCCGGCTTCCGCCTCAGGAGGGAAAGGTAGGTAGCAGTTGTTAATCACATGCAAGATGTTCCGTTTCCCTTTTATAGCGCTACTAGAGCGCGAGGGCGGAGAGTCCTACCCCCAAGATGGCGGCCAAAATGAGATCCCAGCCCTCGGCGTCAACACTCAGCCGAGGGCGGTCTCACAGTCGCAGGCAAGGGAGAGGGAGCAGGGCAAAGTGCTTACAAGCGCTGGGAAGTCTAAGGCAGGCAGCGCTAGGCTCAGGCACGCTTATAACACAAGCGCGAGCACAAGCTGCACAAGACAAAAATTAAAATGACAAGCATGAAAGTCAAACAAGCTAGGTTAAAAATGCCAAGGAATAGTAGAGAGACCTCCCGGCTTCCGCCTCAGGAGGGAAAGGTAGGTAGCAGTTGTTCAACCCAACAACACAGCACACTGGCAGGGGGGCATTCCAACTCCTACAGCTTCCTTGGTTCTTCTCCTTGGCAGAGGTTTGTCTTGTTGTTCCAGAAGTGATCTCTAGTCTTGGGGTCTGGGTCCCCATATTTATACTACTAAATCCTTTGTCCTCTGAAGGCAGAGGGGCCTGTACCTAGTCCAAACCAGTTCTGTGCAGTCCTGGAGCATTTTGTTTACAGGACTCCTTCTTTCCTTTGACAGTGTGGGCCAGGGACATCAGACGCACCACAGGAGGTGCAGCCAGCATTGTGAAAGGCAGGCACAGCCCTATTCAGACCCAGGTGGTATCTCCTCCTACCACTCTAAATGCAGGTAGGTCTATTCAGCCCTGTGCGAACTCACCCTGTCTCCAGGAATCCCCCAGCCCCTGTCAATCACAAAACCAGACACACAATACACAAGCTAGCAGAGGCAATGCTGGGTGGTTAGGTAAGAAAATACCTACTTTCTAAAAGTGGTATTTTCAAACACAGAATGTTAAAACCAACTTCACTAAAAGATGTATTTTATCATTCTGAGTTTAGGCATACTAAACTCGAATTTCTACGATGTTCCCTGGCTCAGTTAGGATTATAAGGTGTTATAATCAAACTGCCCATTCTGGTCTATGGGGACTGGTAGCCTTGCAATAGTGAAAAAACGAAAATGGATGTAATTCACTATTAGAACATGCCACACACACCAGGGCATGTCCTACCTTATACTTACAATGCACCCTGCCCTTGGGCCTACCTTAGGAGATTCTGATATGAAGAAAAGGGAAGGTTTAGGGACTGGCAAGTGGGTGCACTTTACCAAGTCAGCATGGCAGTACTAGACTGCACACAGGCTCTGCAATGGCAGGCCTTGGACGCACTTTACAGGCTGCTTCTGTGGGTGGCACAACCAGTGCTGCAAGCCCACCAGCAGCATTTGATTTACAAGCCCTGTGCACACATGGTACACTGTACTAGGGTCTGACAAGTAAATCAAATAACCCAATCATGGTGTCTCTAATCAATACATCAATTTAACATAGGGAGCACTTGCACTGTGGCACTGAATAGCAGTGGCACAGTGCCCAAAGCATCTAAAACCAGCAAACAGATCAAAAACAGAGGAGGAAATAAGTGAAAAAATAGAAGGGAGACTCACGCCAATGGTCCCAGGTCTAACACTTGCATTTATAAAAATTCCCTTTATCCCATATATTGACACACGTTTCAAATGAATTTCGAATCAAATAGAAGCAATTCCCGTCATGATTGAGGCAACATTTACTGGACTATTATGCGTAATATAGGCCCTGAAGAAGAAATTATCATAACATGTACAGTGCAAAACGTGTTGGCTGTAGTTTTTTAAATAAGAAAATAGTTTTGAAGACAAATATGTGATGAAAGAATTGCTGATCTACTATTGCTGAAATGCTATTTTTTGGAGAGATATTACTACAGAAATAGTTAGTGCACCGCTTATTGTAGGAGGTGACTTTTATTGAATTTATGATATTGTATGTGATGGATTGTCCACTTTTAAATTTTGACTTACTAAATTCTTCTCTTTGTTTAAATCCTTTTTTTTGATGTACTAAAATATTGATTACAGGAGGCTAACTAACTGTAGGACTAAAAAAATATGTTTTTCACAAATACACATTCTATATATTCTAGATTTGATTATTGACTTTTTTGAGAACCTTTAGACTCATTATTACAGACCTAAGAATAAACAGATTGAGATTGCTGGCCATGCTTAATCTATTTCTCATTATCCTTGGGTGATATCCTTGTTGGTACATCTAGATGGAGAATGAATACTGATGTGGCCTTAAACCAAGAAAATAACACTAGGCTGACTCTAAAGCATTTCTAGAAGAGCTTCTATCTCTATAATGGCACATGAAAATAAATATTTTAACTCTAGAGTGTCAGTAATAGAGAAGCAAACTGCTGAAGTAGAAAGGTTATTCATATCTTTTAAGTATACATATAAATTCCAACTTCATCAAATAAAATATGAATACCATTGGCTTCAAAGCAAAAGAGTAGGTTTTCTTGTTTCTTGAGAAAAAAAACAAATTAATATTTGTATACCAATTATACGGGCATCTCTTGGCCAGCTACTTATGTATTAAAATGTTGAAAACAAGGTGCATGCAATTAGAAGAGGTGATGGTAAATTACTGCTAGCTGCCATGGATAATGCACCAGAATTTGTATCATTTTATTAAAAAACCTTATAAAAATTCTCAACTTTTTCAAGAGGATATCATTGACTTGAAGTGCAGTATGTCTTACATTTCTAAGGATGATATGGCCTATTAAATGCTCCTTTAGATATAGAGGAAATTCAAATAGCTATTAAATCTCTAACTTCCAAGAAATTCCCTGGCCCAGATAGTATCGCAGCTGAATTTGATAAAATGTTGTGAACACAATTGTCTTCTACGTTACTTTACTTTTACTTTCAATATAACACTGCTAAGGAGGATCCTTCAAAGAAATTATACTTATTTTCTTGCCAAAGCCTGATAAAATCATACTTTAATAGTATCAAATTATCATCCAATATCAGAAAACCGGCTTGTAAGATTTACACTAAAATATTGACAGTTAAACTATCACCAATTTTGCCCTCCATTATGCAATTGCACCAAACAAGTTTCATGAAAAGAAGGCCTTCTCCCCACAATAAAAGACTTATTTGTCATGTTCTGTACTCTATTGTCAAAATCACAACCCCTACTGGGTTACTAGCAGTTGATGCTGAGAAAGCTTCTCAGAATGATAATTGTCAATTTTTATTTAAAACAATACAATCATTACATTTTGGTCTGATTTTCGGAATATGGTCAAAGAATTATATATCAGCCCAACAGTTAAAAGTTATAATATTATTATTTTTTCTCCATCTTTTAACTTACAAAAAGGTACAAGACAAGGGTGCCTCCTTTCCCTTCTCTTATTTTTGTTTGCAATAGACTCTTTAAATTGCTCAACTGACATACAAAGGAAAATAAAGGTAATGTAATATAAGAAAGATGTGATTTTAAAGGTGTCAGCATACACTTGTATGATGATGATGTCTTGTTGCATGGTGGAAGTCCTTCTACTACTATAGTTTTAAGCATTATTAATAATGTGCTTCTGTCTCTGATTATACATTAAAAATTAGCAAAACAGTATTTTCCCCTTAAATATCGTTTATACTTCAGATATGCTAATGAATATGAGTATTATTTGGAATCTGTATAGTCATAAATATCTTGAAATAACTGTCTTTAAATGTATTTAAAAATTAATGTGTGACAAAAGAAGAATCAGAAAAATGGTCATAATTTCATTGAATTGGTTGGGTAGGTTGAAGAAATTAAAATGGCTATCACCTCACAAATACTGTATATATTTTCTGTGTTCCCATTATGGTGCCGATTCTGATCCTGGAAAACCCGGGTACGAATGGTCATACGGAGCGTTTTTTCCGTCCGACTCGTACCTTGGAAAAACACCTTACAAACTCGCAAGTACGATTCGCACAGAAATAACATTTCCGTACGAGTCGTAAAAAACACCGACCGGCAAAAAAATACATACAAATCTGATTCTGGAGGGAGCATACGCGAAGTCCGGACGAAGTCAGGCAGCGTTCTATGGACCAGCAAGTACGATTCGTGCCGACGTCACTCCGCACGCAGCAGTTTTTACGGGAGCCAAAAACTGCCGGGAAATTGAGGACGATGCGAACAAGGAGCCCCGGTACGCGACGGACAGCGATGGACCCCAACCTACACGTCATCCCGGCCCTCATAGCCTACCACCTCGTGTACAGAAACCGATGCAGATGCCGCAGAAGGTCAGAACAACCCCCAGGGGTAAAGGGGGTGTGTGTGTGTGTGCAAGGGGCAGGAAACATAATCCACACCCCACAAATTACGAAAACATCCTGCACATCAATTACCTCCATGGACTGGTCACTTCGGGGGGCGTGTCCACCAATCCTACGTCCCGCCACAACGGAAGTGGACGTGGACGCGTACCCGTCACCACCAGAATGGTGGTACTGGACGTACCCACGCCCCCAGAGCGTGGGTACGCACCGTACAACGCCCACCCCTATGTCACACCAACAATGGCGGTACGGCCCGTACCCACGTCCCAAAGGCATGGATACGGGCCGCACCCCCAAAGTTGGGGTGCCGTAGGGGTACGGGCAGTACCCAGGCCATTAGCGCGTGGGTACGGCACATACCACGCCTACCCCTATGTCACACCAACAATGGCGGGACGGCCTGTAGCCACGTCCCAAAGGCATGTGTACGGGCCGCACCCCCAAAGTTGGGGTGCCGTAGGGGTACGGGCCGTACCCAGGCCATCAGCGCATGGGTACGGCTCGTAGCACGACAGTGGACAGATACATAGGGGTGTGTGCCTATCACTCCCAGCAGTGCCCAGACATATGAGGGGTGGGTGCATATCACTCCCAGAAGTGCCCAGTCAAATGAGGGGTTGGTGTAGAGGACCCCCAGCAGTGGACAGAGACATGGGGGTGTGTACATCACCCTCCGATGAGCAAAACTCCATGGGTGCATGAAGGCATACACAATGTGCGACAATGTTGAGAGTGCCATGACAACACATCACTGACAGCAGTGTCCCACTCCCATGAGGATGGATGTCCTTCCCCCACTGCATGACACACCACATGTGGGTGTGATGACAAATTACACATGCATACCCACCCCTGGCGGAGGCAGCACAAAACACACACTGAGACCATGCAACAAGACTGTATCCTCATGTCAAACACCACTAAACTAAGAGAGCCTAAGGGAACACACACTGTCACCCACATTCCAGGAATGATAGGAATGTACAGGTGCCGGGGAAGCCAACAAGTTGTAGCCTCCCATGGAAGGAAAAGGGTGGAGTACACACAGATACAATGCCCACAATTGTCAGTCAGGTGCCCAAATGCCCTGCAGAACACATAACACATGTGTGTGAGGCAGGGAGTACACACATGCATAGTGCGGAAAAGGGAAAATGTCCACATGAAGTCATGTCAATATACTCCATACACAAGTACAGTGTCCAGCAAGGATGCCACAAATGATGCAGGTGGAGACATTGCAGAGCATGCATGGCCAAAGTCGAAGGGATGTGTCACACACCGAGGAAATGTTGACACAGCTCAGCACAACAATTGGGAAACACCCTGCAGGGAAGATGTCAGGTGCCACAGAGGAAGGAACACACCTTGGGACAATGTCACCATGCAGTAAGAGCTAACATGACCTACGAATATATGCAGACACCTTGTGACGGCATGCAGATACCAGGGTCCACCCCATGAGCAGCACACTACAACATTTCCCAGAGACACAACACATTATCACCACCCCAAGTCAGGGAGCAGCAGCACCAACAGCAATACCAGAAAAGCCATAGGGCCCGATTCACAGAATTAACTTAAGACTAAATCCTAAACTTAGTACCATTTTGGTATTCACAGAATGCACTTACTACTTCTGGTATTCACAGAATGAACTTACTTCTTTTGCGATTCACAGAATAAACTTACTACTTTTGCTATTCACAGAATGCATTTACGACTACTAACTTTACGTCCGCACTCGGGTTGGAAATTCCGGCCCGGAGGCAGAGCTTCCGGGCCGGAGGCGGGGCTTCCGGGCCGGAGGCGGGGCTTCCGGGCCGGAGGCGGGGCTTCGGCCCAGAGGTGGAGATTTTGGCCATGGCTAAATCTCCGCCACTGGCCGGAATCCCCACCTCCGGGCCGGAAGCTCCGCCTCCGGCCCGGAAGCCCCGCCTCCGGCCCGGAAGCCCCGCCTCCGGGACGGAAGCTCCGCCTCCGGGCCGCAAGCTCCGCCTCCGGGCCGGAATTTCCGGCCCGAGTGCGGACATAAAGTTAGTAGTCGTAAATCCATTCTGTGAATAGCAAAAGTAGTAAGTTTATTCTGTGAATCGCAAAAGTAGTAAGTTCATTCTGTGAATACCAGAAGTAGTAAGTGCATTCTGTGAATACCAAAATTGTACTTAGTTTAGGATTTTGTCTTAAGTTTGTTCTGTGAATCGGGCCCATAGTGTGCAAAGGAAAAACAAAAAACCACATTCAGCATTTCGAAGAAAATTAGCTACAGTACACTATTCACCAAGCCCATAGGCCACGCCAGATGCGAAGTCCTGGGGGGGACACGTTGGGATGCGTCTCCCCTAGCTTGCCTGCACAGTGCACTGTACCATATCATCCACAGAAGGGGGGGCATCATGTGGGGGGGAAGAACCAGGCACCGCAGGGACAGGAGGGGCACGGGTAGGTGTCGTGGGTGCAGGGACGGACGACTCCACCACAGGGGATGGGGCAGCGCCAAAGGAGGAGGTCAGTATGGTGCTGCACACGGCCGCAAGCTCTTCCAGTGTCTCCCCTGCACCTGAAGGAACCACAGGCCCCAAGGAGGGGGGGGGTCGGAGGGATGGGTCGCAGCGCAACTGGGGGAGGGTGTGGACAGGGGGGGGAAATCAACTACCCTGCCCGTGGAATCCCTCAAACGCTTGCGGGGTGGTGTCACACTGGGGCTGAGGGACGGACTGGCCATGAAGGACTCTCTGTCCGACTGTTGGGCAGGAGAGCCAAGGGGAGTAGTTTTGGAGGTAGTGGGTCATGAGGACTGCAGACTCCTACTGTAACAGCGTGGCTGCTGTTTGCCCCCCGACCCAGTGCCTGTGCTTTCTCCCAACTGTGTGTGCGTGACAGGAGGTGTGCGCTTGGCCTTCCCTGGTGGTGTGCTGCCTGTGTCTGGTGGGGTGCGTGCATGGGGACGTCTGGGTGTGTATGGGACAGGCATGGGAGTGGGAAGTGCGGATGGTGCCGGGGTGGGGGGGGACAGAGCGCTGCAGGACACCCACTGCTGCCGTCAGTGACGAGTCCATGGACCTCAGCAACATCCGTTGGTCAGACATCGCTGATGACATGACCTCCATGTACGACACCATCCGTGTCACCAGTCTGGTGTGGCCATGGAGGACACGCAGCAGCGATGTCTGACCAACCTGCAACTGGCGCTGAATGTCCACAGACTCTGCATTGACGGCAGCAGGGGAGACAGGGGCAGGGGGTGCGGTGCCTGGCACGATGGAGACATGTTTGGTGTACCACAAACTCCCCTCAGAACCCAGAACCCCTTATCCGACTAGCTTAGTGTCCCATTCGTTAGCCGAGGTTGAGCTTGGCGGTCCCAATGTATAGACAACCCAGAACAAGCGCATGACAATATTCTCAGGAATGGTGGGAATCAGACATACCTGTCATTATTCACAGATCAGTCCACAACAGAATAGACACAGACACGGTAAAGTTGAAAGAGTTCATTCAATGAACCCCGTGTCCTAAGATGCAGTACTGTGGCTAACATAAGCAGACAAATGGTTAAGTTCAGAAGCACCAGCATTGTTGCAATATCATAGACAATGAAAGGAGCAATCATAAGAAAATGACAGTGGAAACAGCAACCTTCCTGTCGCCAGTAAACCAATAGTAGTATCATTCGACTAATAGAAGGTCTCTAGGCTTGAATGGGGGACCCCCCCACCGTACAGATCAGCTCAGTGGAATCACATCACAGGATCATCTAGTCTCATCTCCTGCGAAAGTTCTCCATCACAATGAAACTAAAACGTGCTGCACTGCAATATGGCAAGCACTCGTCTATCAGGTATCTGCAGCTGCGTGCATGTAATGGCTAAATAGTGGGACGATCAACCTGCATACAAGAACATGCACCGTCTAGTCACCCAGACTGTTTGTGTACACAATGTACAGTACAAGCTCGCTGCTCACTGTGAATGATGTCAAACAACAGACAGTCCTCATGTGAAGCAAACTCGAGTAAGCATTTTAAAATTAATAACACGCAACTACAGTGTCGCGTGCAAAAGCAGCAAAATTGGCAAGATGGCTCAATAACAACTAACGCGGTGGTGCCAACTAAGCATTGTACATAGGGAGATAGGAATCATCACTACACCCCCCCTTGTTCCTACCACTAACCACTAGGGGCGCAAATTCAAGAACGCAGAGTTCAAGTTTGATAGAACGGAACCAAGGGCATGAACTGGAAGTCCATAGAAGGGAAGCGAAAAAGTCAGAAAAGAAATGTCAATTATGAACGGTTGTTGCAGGGAAATTAACCATGTAAAAGGGGAAAAAATATAACATCGATGGATGCACCAGGAAATGAGCAGGGCTAAAGTCAATCCATCAAGGTATAAGCACAATAAGTTGCAACAGCTTCCAAGAGGAAATCATTTGAACGTTCCGCAAAATTATCTGCCATCCAGTTCAGCAGGGGGAAAGAACACACGTGTTCCTCAACAATCGGGGCATCCAGCACCATTTGTGGACAACAGGTGGGGACATCAAGATAACTTCTGGATAAGAATTAAGTTGCAGCCGTTCCGATGTCCCAATTCCCTAGGACTCCATGTGCTGCAGCACAGGCCATAATCCTGACGCCAGAACCGTCCAACTCATGAGCCACTAAGGGGCTCATCAGTCGATCATAATCCGGGTCAGGTGACACCGAGTTAGACAGGCACAAATCCAGAGCCCATTCGAATGGACAATCTAGGCAATGAAAGACAGGTTGCACGCAGGTAAGGAAGGGAAACCGGAAGGACAATCCATAGGCACTGCTTAAGGTCGCCAGTGGCAGAGTGCCGTAGAATTCAAGCATCTGTTTCCGAAGATGGAGCAGCCGGTGCATGCTGTCGTGTAACGCAAGTTGTGAAGCCACAGCGTAGTACGCAGATCAATAATAGCACCCCAGGCACGAGTGCGAGAAGCAAAGGGAGACCTCCGAAGACGCTCGAAAAACCGAATGATGAAATGCGGGGATCACACCAAACAGAGTTTGGAAGGAGGTCACGAGCCCGGAGCCCACAATTTAGAAAAAAATATTCAGGCCACTTGTTGACGAGGCATGAAAGATAGTCTGAATCCGAGTCCCAAATATGTAGTGGGAGATCAGTGTTCAAAAGCGCTTGCACCTCTGTGCGCGTGTGAGCTGCGTGAAGGACAAATGTTTCTCGGGATGAAGTCAACACGACTTGTTTTTGAGACAATAGAGCCCTTATTCTGCTCATCTTGTTGAACTCTGTTTTCAAGGTTGGAATGGAAGGCCAGATGGATACATCGAGCCGGCCATGCGGGGGTGGGAAAAGGACGTAATGACAGAAAACCACTCGTAGTGATACAGTCACGATGTGAGGAATTCCCGGAAGCATCCCACAGCAAGCTTCATAATTGAATAGCACATAATTACCGTTAGCAAGCAGCGTACAAGACGGGGTCATAACTGGCACACAAATCCCTTTCAGAATACAAGCTAAATCATGAGTGTGCATATGACAAGCACCATGCAATTGAATGTGCCTGCACACCACAGAATGATCCGGAGTGGAAGTGCACCCTTCACCTTTTAAATACACCTCCTTGCCATCTCTCACGCACCTGTTGTTACCTAGCACGGACACAAGGGACCCGAGCAAGTGGGAGGGCGGTGATGGGAATGGAGTGCTGCTTTCAGCTCTGGGAGAAGTCTCCGTCCCCTCTGGGAGCTCTGCCTCAGACCCGGCAGCGTCATAGTCGGTGTTGGGACTGGACAGGTCCTCCGCCTGACTCCCCTCGGCCTCCGTGCCACGTGCTGTGCCAGACTCCCCAGCACTGGTGACCCCGGTGCTGGATCCCTCCCCCACGTCCGTGCCAGTGTCTCCCTCGGTTTCCCCCGACGATGCTGTGGGCAAGGTGAAGAGACAGGAAATGATCAGACACCTGTATACATATGACACATGAGTCCAAACTACATAGGACACAGCGCATAGCATGAACAGCAACATGAGTGACATCTACAATACTACAAACATATGTAGGCCCTGCACCACACAGTTGGTTTACCCACCATGCCACTGGGAAACAATGGGGAGCATGACACAACAGCAAATTACTTGATATCAATTGATACAGAGGAGCTACTCTCTGGGGACAGTCGAGCACTGCATCACTGGCATGGCACAGTCACCTACACCCGCAACTGTCCCCTGATGCCAGGGACACGGATAATGACACCTGACATGTAACTACTGGCGTTGCACGATGTGACTATGTCATGTGTGTGTCATGTGTTCCCATGAGCTTGCTGTACTTGTTCCGTGACATGCATCTGCAGTTGCTGCATCCAACATGTGTGTGCGTGTCGATGGGCATGGCACACTATTACGCACACCAGGCCACATGTGGAATCAGACGTAACAGGTGTATGTATGCATCGCACATGGACTTGCGAGACAAGGACATATCTGCGTAGTCTCAATGTATGTGTGATCATTCCTGACATGTACCCCTTCATGGCAAGGTGTGGGGACTGTCCTATTTCAAGGACATGTGACCTGTGCCTCTAGTGTTCCGCAACCGGTCTGTATGATGAAACATCCTTCTTATGCACATATGTGGATGTCTGTCACTCCTGTAATGCGTCTGCCTGTTCACTTACACTGGCCCACAGCTAGTTCCATGGCCTGTCATGTTGACCTTGAGCACCCACGTGTGTAGCTGACTGTTGGTAGGGGTGTCACCTGGCTGGCATACGTGTCCTGGATGCATTGCACAGTACAGACTCTGTATGTAGCATATGTGTATTACCTGTTGAACATGTGCTCAGTTCATTGACAGTGGTGTAGTGCTGTACTCAATCTTCGTTATTCCTTCCAAAATTCTGCGGGGCACCGCCTCTCCCGCGACCAATGCCAGACTTGGCTGCCATGAGGGAACGTGACTGTATACGCCGCTACCGCTTCTCCCAACCATTGATTGACAACTTGACCACAAGGCTGGAACCACACCTCCAACCGCTACACAGGTATCCTACTGCACTGACAGCCAAGATGAAGGTGATGGCAGCCCTACATTTCTTTGCCACGGGTACGTTTCAATTGACCATAGCTGATGTAGGTGGCATGTCCCAGACCATGTTCAGCCGTGTCCTGCATGATGTGTTAGAGGCCATGTTGTTACACCTGGATGAATTCATACATTTTCCAACTCGTGAGCAGTTGACAGGTGTCAAGGGTGAGTTCTATGCCCTGGGAGGGATGCCCCATGTCATTGGGGCCATTGATGGGACACATGTGGCTTTGGTACCACCACACGCACAGGAGGTAGCCTTCCGTAACCGCAAACATTACCACTCCATCAATGCCCTTGTGGTATGTCTTGCTAACAGGATGATATCCCATGTCTGTGCCCGTTTTCCAGGATCAGCACACGATGCCTACATCATGAGGCATAGCAGGGTACCTGAAATGATGCTGCAGCTGCGCAATGAACGTGCATGTCTTGTTGGTGGGTATACTCTGTTAGTCCTGTATTTAGCGATATCTTAATATCTTACTGCTTCTCCTGACCCACTTCTGTCCATGATGTTTCCATGTAGGGGACGCTGGCTATCCCAACATGCCATGGCTGATGACGCCTCTCCGCAACCCCAGAACAGCCGCAGAGCACCGGTACAACGACACCCATGGGCAGACGAGGCGCGTGATTGAGAGGACGTTTGGACTCCTGAAGAGCAGATTCCGGTGCCTCCACAAGACCGGCGGCGCACTCCCATATGCCCCGGTGAAGTTCTGCAAAATCTTCCTTGTGTGCTGCATGCTGCACAACATGGCAGTGGAGAAGGCCGTGCCACTCATCCTGGATCCGGATGAGCAGGATAATCCACCCGTGGAGGATGAAGGGCTCGGGCACGGGGGAAGTGAGGATGAGGATGAGGATGAGGATGAGGACATCCGGAGTCAGCTTATCCGCAACTTCTTCTCATGATGGTGAGTCCCTGTGTCTGAGTGTGCATGCTTAGAGCCTTGTGTGGCATGTGTGGCAATGTGTGTGTCGAGCTGACTGTGTGCTAAGTGACTTGGAGGTGTGTTCTGATGTGTCATTCAAGTGATGATGTCATTCCCCAAATTTTTGCGGGTACACGAAATTCATTATTAGCATGGTGACAACATAAATCCTGTAGAGTGCATGTACATGTCTGCGGATTACTAGCTCTTCGCTGACTTGTTGTGTGTCTGTCCTCCCCAGGTTCCTGCGGCTGTCGTCTGCTCATGTCATCATTGCACTCCTGCTATTCCTCATGAGTATTGCAACGTGTGCTGGATCAGAGTTACATGCACAGACATGGTGAAAAGTCATTTTGGGTAAGGAGTGCAGCAAGGCGTTTTGTGTGTGGTACGTGTTTGTGATATGTGGGGACTGCTCCTGTGCATGTTGTGTTACCATGCATACATGTCGACTCACCATGGGCCACGTGACGTGTTGCATGGCTCCCATGAATTGATAGTCACCCTTCCTGACAGTCATCTGTCATGGATTGTGGATTCTGATGAAGGCATCAATGTGCGTATAACGTCCCTCAGGAACATGCGGGATGCTAATGGTGGACATGGTGTGGGACATCCCCATATGAGGCTCAATGGGGAAGTGTAGACTCTCCGTCTGCAGCAAGGGGTGTGAGGCTCAACCCCTTCACTTGTGTGCCAGCTCAGTAGGATTTACCACATCTGTGTGTTGCAGAGGGTGTCCAGTGTAGGTCACACATGGTCAGCCGAATGACCTGTGATTCTGTTCCAATGGATGCAATTCCATTAGTGTGAGGCTGAGTAATAAAGGTGTTCATCACACTCCAAGGTGCCTCGTCTCTGTCAATGCAGGTCTCTTGCCACTTGGCATGCGGCATCTCTGGCATACTTGCTGTAGATAATGCATAGGAGTCCATGTGTAGTTTAGCGACATGCATGCAGTTGCTCATGGATTAGGCTCTCTATTGGGCATGAAGTACATGGTCGTGTATGTTTTTTAGCAAGGTCGACCACACAGTGGGCCATCACCAGCTGCTGAGGGTGTGTCTCCTGTGTGCAGGTCGCCCTTCAGTTTCCTGATCCGGTGTAATGGCTCTTTGGTGATTGTGCATGCATTGTCTCTGGGTGTGCCATGTGACACTGGACACTCCTTACTTTACACACGCACCTGTTGCAGTTGTCCTTCTGACATCCTAGTCTTTGTGTGCAAAATGGGGCATTTTTCAGGGAGATGGCGCCTGCTGCTGCGGGCCCTGCACAAGCACCCAGTGGCCACACACACAAGATGGTGTGCATCATGTTTGGCTCGCTTACATATGCCATGTTAGTCCACAGCATCTGTACCTCATGCTGCAATGCCCTCTGCATTATGCACATGATCCACAGACAGATCCACTCCAAGTTACGACAGACCATACCCCAGGTACATGACAACATCCGTCTCATATACTGCCCTGCCCTCTACGGAGCAAGTACATCCAAACTCCCAGGAAACTGGTCCACTTCCAGGGGGCATCTGCACACCTCAGCTTCTACACCCTGCGCCCCAGCCACCTCACCGTCCACCATAGATAGCTGCAATGGATCACTGTCTGCTGCAGGATGACCTCCACACTCCCCACCCACACTCAGGAAGCAGTCCACAACCCCGACCCCAACCAACCTTGTACGTCTGTCATCCTAGATCCTGTTGGGCCATCTCCGTGCATCCCACCTTGCCCTGGCCACCGTTCTTCACATCCACCGTACTCCAGCATACAGGACATTGTTCTCCCACCTGGCCACACATACCTGGGACTCCCTCCCCGGGTGCCTCCACTTGGGCTATGACCTCTACGCCTTGATGATGATCTCCCAAATAGGTCTGTCCGCACAGTTTAGCAAGTCCCCCCCTCAGCAGCCAGAGGCCATCACAGGTGAGTGTTGTGCTCCATGCCTACATTGAATGATACCTTGTGACCCATGTGTGTCCTGTACCAGACTCTGTTCCCAGGGTATGGATGGCTGGAGTTGGTTCAACACTCAGGCATAGTTAGACATTTCCATATGTCGTTGAATAATGCAAAATGACAGCAACATCTCATGTGCATAACAATATGAATTTATTTTTGGTGGGGTGAGTCTTTTGGTAGATGTGCTAAGGTGCTCTACCGGGGGAATAGAATCCAAAGTTCACAGGGGGAGATGGCATCCTTGTTAGTTGGAGTCATCAGAGTCCAGACCACAGTGTTGGTCATCATTGGTCAGACTGTGACCAGCAAGTCCATGTGGCAGAGAATGTCATTGGGTGAGGTGCTGCTGTTGCGCCAGAGGGCCAGGTGCCAGGCCAGGTGACCTGGGAGATGGGGATGGTCCGCTGACTCTCACGGTCTTTTCCGTGGACGACCCACCTTCCTCCGGGGACCCTCAGATGCAGGCCTTGACGATGCTAGGGACGCTCCGTCAGATGAATCCTCCTCCTCCTCCCTCCCTGTGTCTGGTGCTGGTCTATGCCTGGTGGCACAGGGAGGGTTTGCCAGACTTTGGGCGATCTGACAGAGTGATTGGCTCACATCCCTGTGCACCGACAGGAGCTCAGCCAGTCTTGCCTCCATCCGTACTTGCTGTTGTTGATGACTGGCATGATGCTCGACCTGCAGGTTCTTTATCTCATCGAGGGTCCCCTGCATCCCGGAAAGTCTGGACACGACCTGGTCCATGCCTCTGGTGTCACGCCGGTATGAGTCCAGGATGTTGCGTATGTGTGACATACCGGGGTCCTGAGCTGGCTGGTCAGGTTCGCGCCTCCACCTGCCTCCACTCTCACCACCCCTGCCCACACGAGCCTGGCCTGCCGTTGTGGGCACATCGGGTCTACGGGACCCCTGAGGGATGGCATTTGCAGGGTTGTCTGCCTCCTCCTGAGTGCCCGCAGAACCTTGTCCCTCCTGGTCAGACTGGCTGTGTTGTTCAGTGCGAGCAGGGGTCCTGGGTGTCTTCTGGGATGTGGCAGGAATGGGGGTGGGGGTTGGCACAGATGTACCTGACGCAGGTGCTGCAGGGGCTTGAACACCAGAGGGGCCAGGTTGGTCGGGGTCATCCACGGAGTGGTGAGAGTCGCCGCTGCTGGTGGGATCGTCTTCACGCGGTGCCTGGGACTGTGATTCTTCTCCCCCAGTGTTGGGGGAGATCGTCGACGTTGCCCTGTGTGTGAGAGAGAGACAATGTTAATGCTGTTTCATGCCACATCCATGTTTCATACATATTCAAGTTGACACAGTTCCTCCATGTAGTTGGATGTCCCTAGCATTCCTCTCAGTGTCCACTTGGGGATGGGTATGTTGCGGGGGACAGATTGGGATGTTCTCCTGAGTGTGTGACCTGTAGATAGTTGGCTCTGATGCTTACTTGGCTCTGGATTGGTCTTGTTGTGTCACATGTCCATTGTGGGAGTGTGTGAATCCGTTGCCTGCCCCGGGGGTGTGTGCTTGTATTAGGGGGGGGGGTGACCGGGCGTGCTGTTGTGTGTAGTGTGAGTTGTCATTGGGTATCCCAGGTGATGTGTGTGTCCCCTCATGGTGCATGCTGGCATGACAGTGTGTGTGAGTTCCTGTGCTAGATACCTGTGCTTGTGGAGTTGGTGTTTGAGTGTACAGTGGTCCCAGGAGGGCCTTGTGCTGCATACAGCAGGGCCCAGTGTCAGCTACCTTGTCAGTACTTTGACAGTCCCTGTGCATCGTGTATGGGTATGTACCTATGCCATATGGGCTGAGGACATTGTTGTCTGCGTCTCATTTTCACAATGTGTTGTGTGGGGCCCACCCTCCCAGCCTCCCGGACATCCAGTCTTGTGTTTGTGGTTGTTGTAGCCTTGGACATGGCCTTGCCTTGATTTGTGAAGGGTGAATGGTGATGTTAGTGG
This sequence comes from Triturus cristatus, assembly GCF_964204655.1. Lineage (NCBI taxonomy): Eukaryota > Metazoa > Chordata > Amphibia > Caudata > Salamandridae > Triturus > Triturus cristatus. The sequence goes on from NC_140587.1 coordinate 453,714,457, forward strand.
CATGGGCGTGGTTTTTGAGTGTGGTTGTGTGCGGTGAGTGCTTGGGGGTAGGTGCGTGCATCACCTTCTCCTCCCAGGGATGGTAGTGTACGGGTCTGCGGGGCGGCCCACCTCCAGTGATGTTGGTCTGGGCATGTTCTTCATTCATTTTCCTCTTGACCGCCCTGCGCAGATCGTACCACCTGGCTTGGCATTCATGCCTGGTCCTTCGGATGGGCGCAACAGCATTCACCTTGTCGACAATCCTCTGCCACATGGCAGATTTTGCAGCTCTGCTGGTCTGTCTGACTACTGTTCCACACAGCTGTGGCTCGACTCTGATGACTTTGTTGACAAGGAGCTCCAGCTCCGCCGTAGTGAACTTTGGATTCTTGTCTGTGGGCATGGTGTGGGGTGTGGGTGTGGGTGTGGATGGTTGTGGGTGTGTGGGTGTGAATGTGAAGAGGGGGATGTTTGTGGAGGTGGTTGTGTGAAAGTGTGTGAGTGAAGGTGTAGCGAAGGTATGAGTTGTGTGGGGTTGTTTCTCAGTGGGGTCTGGCAGCAGTGGGTCTGTTGCAAAGGCTCATGGGTTGTGTGTGTGGGCCCCTTTTATTGGTCCATTTTTGGGTGTGGCTGTGTTTGAATTTTGGTGGTTGTGATTTGGGGCCTCTGTTTGCCTGTTTGGATGTGTCAGGTCAGTCATTGAGATGTATTTTGTCATGTTGACGTGTTTTGTGGTATTGTGCGAGTCGAATTGACCCTCCTTGTGCTGTTTTACAGTGTCCTGGTTCTGTAAGAGTATTTTTCGCGTAGGTACGATCCATACATACGCGATGCTGGGTGAGGGTGCTGGGGTACGGTGTTGGTGTGCGGCGCGTACATGCGGTGCAGGGGTACGGTGCGTACATGCGGTGTGGGGGCTGGGGGTACAGTGCGTACATGCGGCCCTGGGGAACGGTGCGTACATGCGGTGGTACGGCACGTACATGAGGGGGTGCTGCGCATACATGGGGGGGTGCAGCGCGTACAGTTGCGGGCCTGAGGTGCAGTGCGGACAGGGTGTTGTACGGTGCTGACATATTTGGGGGTGGGGGGGCTGTACGGCTCGTACACGGGCATGAGTTTACCAGTGTTCATGTGTGCTACTGCGTTGGCTCCGTACGGGCCTTTTTACGTGCGATTGTGTATTTGGACGGGCGGTCGGGATCGAACTTGCGCGCTCGGACTTGTGTTTTACGATTTGTAAGTGAAACTGTCCGGCTCACTTTCGTACACTTTTCCCGACGATATTCGGACGTGGACACTTTCCGACGCACTCTCGTAGACTTTTCCCGACACTATTCGTAGTTATTTTTCACGTACGAATCGTACTTGGCAGTTTGTACGGTACTTGTGCGACTCGTACATAAATAAATACGGATACGGGTCGTACGCAAATTATTTTTACCGGATCGGAATCGGCACCTATGTGTCCAACTAGATTTTATACGAATTTAAACAAAGTTATTAGTAAATTTATTTGAAGCAATAAACCATCCAATATACATTATAGCCCTCTACAAATAGTTAAAAAAGATTGATGTATTAGACTACCACACTTCTTTACTAGCTGCAGCATTGCATATGGTTTCAAAATGACAACCCATTTCCTCTTCTTAAATAGGCCATAATAGAACAGAGTTTTGTAAACCCTTTCCCTATACCAGCTTCCTACGTATTCCTAATAGCACATTTTGGAAAACTATCGCTCCTTATTGATGGCTCTTATTTTAATAAAATTTGATTCCAAATTGCAAGTCTATATAAAAATGTCAAAAAATGTTTCTTACTGGTACAATTCATTGTTCAAAATCAATAAACACATATCTTTTTGGAGGTTATGAAGTGATGCTGTTATTTTTTCATATTCATGATATTTGTCAAGGTGATATGTTCTGATCTTTTTTTAATTACAACATACAACATACATTTCATCTTCCTAAAGCAGAATAGCCTGAATATGCATTCCTATGTAACTTTATCTTGTATGCCTGTAAAAATTGGTCTTCCATCAGCCAAAATCTCTAATTTGTCATTATGTATTAACATTTATAAATGGTCTGGTCATGTATCTACCAAAGTATATGACAAACTTATCTTTATCAACAATAATAATCTAATAATATTAGAAAAGCATGGAATTCCGGACTATGACTTCAGATATTCTCAGAGCAATAGAGAAATAGAGGGTTACGTAACATTTCAGGTTTGTTACCAGCTTCGTTTCATATCTTTTAATTTTGTAAATTAGAATTAGTAGTTACCTAGTTTGATCATTAGATTAACTGGTAGCCCTTTAGGATTTTCTAGTTTGTCTTAGGTATTATCATACAGATTAATAGTGCATTATATATGGTCATAGTTTAAAGACTAATGTACTGCTTGAATATATTTTCTATATTCCATATTATTGTATGTGTTTTCTTGTTTTCTGTATCCATGACTTTCAATAAAATATTTTGAACAGAAAGTGACTAAATGTGGTAAAATTGACACAAACACATTAACCATTCACCAAGACTCTGTGCATGGGCAATGCCCTACAATCCTGATTCCTATCCAGAAAATCAAAGGATTTTGGTGACCAAACCTGAAAACCATTCACATGAAGCAGATTTATATATAATTTCATGTAATATGTTAATATCTACTTAAATCTGTTGGGCCCTTTACACAGGAGAGTTTTAGAGTACTTTCAATAGCACTACTGCAGTACTATTTTACATACTCTTACATGTATTTGTGAATGTGTCCAAAACTTCAAAATGGGTCTAAAATGGAAATATTCATGAAATATTCATACACTGTAAGTATAAATGGAAAAGAGGTATGCTCACTTTGCATTTTATTAAAAGGGACTTGCAAGTTTGGGGACTGATGAACAAAGGCATATAAGAGTAATTAAAATAGTACTCCACACTATTATGTGTTTCTTGATACGGACAGTTAACTTCATTGTTACCTGAAAACGTTCTGTAGTTTGAATTGATTTCGATGAGACAGTTTCATAAAGTGCAACATAATAAAAGTATGTTAGCATTATAGAGTTCACCTAACACCAAGCAATCACTCCCTTACTTATGTTGCTACCTTAATCTCATATATGTCTCAAAAGAAAGGTTATGTATGTCTGTGCAAATGTGAGGATCTTTTTTGCTCCTCTTGAAGAAACAACAACATGCAAATTTAAGTGTGCATAACTCTCAGGAATTGACACATGAAGCCTTCTATTGTTGTTGTGCACTGGAGCAGCCCAAAAGAAATCACAGCTTTCAGCTAGTCAATGTAAGTAATATGTTGAGTCCATGAAGGAGCGACAGATAAGCAACCCACAGGAATGCACTATTTACAGGCACCCTGGATAAATGCCCTATAGGGTCTACCAGGTAGTGACCAAATAGCAACCCAAACAAATGCACTGGTTACATATAGATAGGGTAAATGTTCTATAGAGTGCACCCAAATGTGTCAGAGTTTCACCCAAGAGCAACTCATATCAATGAACTGGTTAAAGGAACAAATATAAATGTTCTATATAGCTTACTCTTGAGTGAGAGAAGAACAACCAATAGAAAGGTACTGGCTTCCACACCATACTCTCTATGAAGACCACTCAGAAGTGAAAGAAGAGCTAAAAACAGGAATACACTGGTTAGAGGGAGGCTTAGTATATGCCCTTGCAAGTCCACCAAGGAGAGGCAAAGAACCAACACATACAAGTATTCTGGTTACAGGTTGGCGGGATAAAATCCCTATAGAGTCTACAAGGAGCAGCAGTGGTCCCCTGGAAGCAACAGATGAACTGACTGGACAGCACTAGATACTGGCAGACAGGGTGACCCTCTATAGATTCCACCTAGGAGTGACAGAAGACCAACATACAGGAATGCACTGGTTGCATTCGGCCAGGTAAAATCGTATAGAATACATACAGAGGCACCAGGAGAAACAGATGAGCAACCCACAAGAATGCACTGGTCATAGACTGGTAAGGTAACACTTTTTAGAATCGTACACAGTTAGTATAGATGTCAAGGTCCAGTGGTGGCTCTTTCTTATAGGCTCCAGGGCTATGTCCTCTTTGATTTTTGGTCTGTTTTTATTATACCAATTCACTTTTGGTATTATCAAATAATGCCATCAAGGAACAGACTGAGGCAGCTAGTGACTCAGTCTGATGACTGGCACAGTCGCACAAAGGCAACTGCACCAGTCATCAGAGAGATCCCTGTCCTAGCTTCAGGGCCCTGGCATACCGCAGTGCCTCTCCCACCTGTGACGTGCTAAAGTGTCACAGTGTAAGGCAGCAATGGGTGCAGCAGGCATTAGCCCTGCAGAGTCTGTGGCTATATGTGAATCAGCAAGTCACCCAACCCTTATCCAACTCATCACAGAGAGTTGGGAAAGGGTGGAGTGGAACAGCACAGATTGACACCTTGAATCTGTGATTGGCAGGTTTGAAGTGTCAGTTTCATGCTCCAGTGCTAGAAACAGAAAGAAGTAACAGGAGTCCAAATGGGGCCTGCTCAGGCAGCAAAGTAAGTAAAACAAGCCTTGAAATCTTGTGTGTGTGGGTGACAGCGTGTGCCCATCAGAGAGCATGTGTATGTGTGAGAATATCTGTGTATGAGTGGGTAAAAATGAGAGAGAATCACAGAAAGAGTGAGTCAGAGTGAGTGAGAAGGAGTGATAAGAAGAGTGAGTGTGAATGAGTATGAATGAGAGTGAGGGAGAATGACAGTGAGTGTAACTGAGTGTGACTGTGTGCTAGACTGAGTGAGTTACAATGAGAGTGAGTTACAGTCTGAGTGAGCCTTATTGAGTCAGATGATGAGTGAGAGTGAGTCAGTGTGAGAGGTAGTGAGAATGATTGAGTCAGAGGGAGTGACAATGTGTTAGGTGAGTCAGACTGAGATTGAGTGAGTAAGATTGGGTGAGTAAGATTGTGTGAAAGAGTGAGAATGAGATAAACTAAGTGAGACAGAGTGAGAGTCAGTAAGTTAGAATGAGTGAGAATGGGTGAGATGAGTGGGAATGAATGACAGTGAGTAGGTGTGAGTCAGAGTGATATTGAGGGAATCAAAATAAGTGGGAACGATTGAATCAGTGAGACTGAGTGAGAATGAGTAATAATGAGTGAGATTGAGTGAGTCAGAATGAGTGAGAATGTGTATGAATGAGTGAGAATGCGTGAGTCAGAGTGATATTAAGTTAAAAAAGGAATGAGTGGGGCTGAGTGAATCGGTGAGAGCAAGTGTATCAGAGGTAGAGTGAGTGAGCATGAATGCGTCTGAGTGAGAATGAGTGAGTCACAGTGAGACTGAGTGAATCAGAATGAGCGAGAATGGGTGGGACTGAATGAGACTGAGGGAAAATATGTGACCCTGAGTGGGTCCAAGTGAGAATGAGTGAGACTGCGTGAGTCAGTGAAACTGAGTGAGTCAGAATATGTACAAGTAAGTACAAATGCAAATGAGAGTTTAGATGAATGAGATTGAGTGAAAATAAGTCAGAGAGTAAGGCTGAATGTAAAAAGAAAAAGTCAGGCTCACTCACTGGAATTCGAGCAAGGATTATGCTCCACCATTTATAAAGGTCACCAGTCGCCACTGAGGCAGCCAGTATAAACACTATAAAATTATCCATGACTGTAAGAGGTGTAACATATAAGACACAGAGGAGCAATACATAAGAATGCACAGCCACAATAAATGTTCTATTGAGCCCACCTAAGAGTGACAAAGCCCTGCAGGAATGCATTGGTTACAGGGATCAAGAGTATATGCACTATGTAGTCTTCCCAAGAGCGATCAACCAGAATGGACTAGTTTCAAGCAGCCAAAGTATATGCTATCTGTAGTCCATGGAGTCCATGCAGGAGCGACAGAAGAGCCTCAAGCAGCCAAAGTGTATGCTGTCTGGCGTCTATCCAGGAGTGACACAGGAGCAACCCAGAAGAATGGATTGGTTGAAGGAAGCCTGGATATATTCTTTATGGCGTTCACCCAGAAGTGAAAGTGGACAAATCTACAATGACATACTGGTTACAGGCAGCCAGGATATATGGTTTAATAGAGCTCCTCAATGAGTGACCAAGGAGCTATACACAAGAATTCATGGCTTATATCCTGGCAGTGAATATATATGCCCTATAGAGTATGTTCTCTAGAGTCTGCCAAGGAAGGTAAGAGTGACAAGAAAACGGAGGTAACCGTGACACCCTCCTAAAAAATGCATCTTTAGGAGGGTAATGAGTAAGAAATATAAATATTAAGTGAGAATAAGTGAAACAGGGAGAGAGATCAAGGGAGAAGGTGAGAGAATGCTGAATAGGGAGGCATTCTAGCCATAGGCCCTATCTGTCCCTAACAGGTTGTATAGCAGGATGAGAAGAAAGATGCCAGAGAGCAAAGCGTGGGCCATATAAAATCGGTGGGAGGCCTTCGGTAAGGAACCGCAGAGTTCAAAACACTGTGGCTAGAACCCTTCTGGGTCTCCCTAGAACCTGTTCCACCTCTACGGCAATTTGGTGGCTACATTGGCTGCCTGTTGCCAGCCGAGTGGAATTTAAGGTCCTCTGCATTGCGTTCAAAATTCTGAAATCTTCCTCTCCAGGCATTTTATCCAATTTGCTCTCATCTTATTCTCCTCTGCGCCAACTTCACTTGATGGGACAACATCTGGTAACCGTGCCTCGTATGAGGAGGGCATGATTGGGCGGGCGTTCCTTCCGTTTACTGACTGCCAAGCTTTGGAACGCTTTGCCAGTGTCCATCAGTGCTATGAATAATTACATGGCCTTTCGTAGGGCCATCAAAACTCATCTTTTCCCCTCACTCTAGTGCCTTCTCCTGATCACCAGCTTCCATGTTCTGCTTCAGCGCTGGGACATCTCTTTGCTGAGGCAGCTGTGTGCCATATAAAACATGCTAACATAACATAAATACCATGCATGCAAAATACAGGCAATACTATCAAATGAAACCACAATTTCTGGTGGATATTCCAAATAAGTCACCACACACCAAGGGCCATCGGCATGTTGATCGCTCAAGCTCGGAGCAGACCACTTTTTTAGTGGCTTAAATAATAGGCAGGAAGTGTTGGCACAGATGTGTCTCTTCTCTGACTAAGGCACTGGAAGATGGGAGGAAGGTGGAAAAAACAGAAGGTCAAGCACAGGTTATGACTGGTGCGTGGAGGAGGGAATTCGACAAGGAAACAAACAAATATATATGAAACCAAAATACAGGTAATAGGATGTATCAAAACTACAATTTATGATGGCTTTGCCCTATAATTCACTACACACAATTGTTCCTGGGCCAGCCGGCCAGCTGAACGTATTGCAGGACAAGTGGGAACAAACAACTCTGCCAGTAACTTGAGCGAAAGGTAGGGAATGGAGACCCAGGTATGTCTCCCCCCTCACTGAGGCACTGGTACATGGTGCTCCAAGTGTGGGAGAGAGGCTAAGTGGAGGAGGGTGGTAGGTGAGAGGGCAAACCAGAACTAACAATGGGTAGGCAGAGAAGGACTTTCAGCAAAGAAATGTAGAAGCACCCATGGATGCAAAATAAAAGCAATACCATCCGAAGAAAGTACAATTTCAGGTGGAATTTCCAAATAAATCATGGCATAAAAAGAACCTTAGGACTGCTAATCTATCGAGAAGGGAGTAGACTGCTCTGACGGCTTGGGTCAAAGACAGGCAGGAGACAGAGGTGCATTATTAGAAGATGGCATTCAGTGTATAGGAACGAGAACAAGGTTGGGAGGGTGAAAGGAGAAAAGACACAGGAGAGATCATTATATGGATGAGGAAGAGAGCCATCAGCAGGCAGCACAGATTTGTGGACATACAATACAGGTAATGCTATCCTATAAGACTACAATATCTGATGGCTTTTCCAAACAATTCAATGCATACAAAAGACTCTGGGCCTGTCGAGGTGACAGGTCAGCAGTGCTCCTCTCCTAGTAGCTTGGGTGAAAGGAAGGGAATGAAGGCACAGGTTCATCCCTCTACTCTGAAACACTGCTGCTATTCCTCCAGCTTGACAGCACCTGTCACAGGGGTGTTCACCGATACAGTAACATGAGACAGTTTATACTAGGGCAATGGGTAGGGAACATATGAAAACAATGCACCTCCATTGCATTGCTTGGACACTTCACCATCAATGCACTGCAATGTAAGTGTTCCTTAGCTGCACTAACACATCTGCTAGCCAGGCAAATTTAGAGCGCCTGTTAAGACTTTCAACTGCAAATGGCCTGAGCCAAGATGACTGAATATCGGAAACAGAAATATTGTGTGGACAGAATATGGGATGTGGACTAGCGGCTAGAGCGGTCGACCTCGAAGCTGAGGAACTGGTTTGAGCCTCGGCAGGGATGCTCAGCATCCTGTGATTCTGGGCAAATCACTTGTGCCTAAGAAAATGAATGCGTCCATCTGTAACGCAACTGGTGCTCATGTAAAGCGCTCTGATACCTTTGGGTCGAGTTTGTGCTGTATAAAACTTAAAACAAAAAAAACAAAAAAAAGAGAATTGTGTCAAAAATATCGAGGACCAAAATATAGAGAAGGTAAGTGCAAATAGGTAGATATGGATTTGCTATTCCTAACTCCACATTTACGTACCTTGAAGATATATATACATATGGAGGTACATATATGTTGAGTTACATATTGTAAAACTTTCCCTCCCTTTAGAAACTTAACCTTCGGGACATTTTTGTCCTGGATATTCTTGGCACAATATTTTGCCCACAGGATATTTTTGTTTCCAATATTCTATTCTGTCTAAACACCCATTTCTTTTTGCATGTGAAACACACAGTGTGTGGTTGCAGGTCTGTCATCTCAATTTCCTTTCTTGAGGATCCTTCACTTTAGCGAGAGCGTGATCCAAATTTCCCTGTGGAAAGACATAATAGTTTCATTATTTTTTGCATCAACATAAAAATGCCAAGCCATTTTTATTACAAACGACATTCAGATTCAGATTAACGGATACTAAATATTCAGTGGAAGGCTCTGATTGGATTTTTCCTACGTAACTGCTCCTGCTATAAAGTCCTGCTGAGTTGTCTGTGGATTTTATTTCCGTACACGTACAGGCGTCTCAGGACCGAGACTCGTCGCTGTTGATTCAAGTGCCTCCCTCAGTTATGTATAATGCAATCTGTCCAAACTGTGGCAACAAAGCCTTTCAGAATAATTTACTCCCCTAATTCCAAATTAAAATTCATGATAAAATTCTTTAATTATCATCTGAATCTTATTCTCGTGAAACTTTGCCTTAATTGCATTGTTGATATGCATGGGTGCAGATAAGATGCTAACTGGCGCCCTGTTATCGCTGGTGTGCCTGAATCTCAGCATCCTTGTCTTGAGTAGCATGCCTAATCAAGGGGCATATTAACAAGCCAGGCGATACAATTATCGCCGTTTTAGCGGCAGAAAACTGCCGCTAAAACGGCGATAATGGGCTTGATAATATGCTCTATGGAATTCCAATTGAAGCTCAGGTTAGATGTCCTTCACATCTAACATGGGCTTCAATTGGTATTCCATAGAGCATTATCAAGCCCATTATCGCCGTTTTAGCGGCAGTTTTCTGCCGCTAAAGCGGCGATAATTTTATCGCCTGTCTTGTTAATATGCCCCATAGTCTGCCCTGCAAACCCACCTTTATACGTGAGTCATGAAATGCATGCCACAACATGAAGTTAAAATGCTGAACATCGTGAAAGCGCCTTATAACTCCCTGACCCTGGTTTTGTCGAACAAAAGCACACACCGGTTGCTGGCTCGATTTATATGCGGCAATTACAATAAAGACAAAGGGTTCGCAAATTAGAAGGATTTTACATGTAAATGTAAATAATGGGTTTTAGTGCACATCTGCACACTGATGGTCATGCTGATAGGCACTTGGCTTTCAAACATGCGAGTGGGACGCTCCAGATGCTTAGGTGAGGGGAAACAGGAAGGCACACTATAGACAAAGCATTTCACCGTGCTCTCATCATTCTGCTCAATATAGGGTCACTACAATGTGCAAGTGCGTCTGAAACATACACGTGGACATCCATTCAGACAGCCATGTAATACCGAGGACTCAAGAAAGCCCAACGTCGACTGCCTCTGCAAATGAATATTCAAACAGTAGCCAGGGCCTTTTCCGCCCAGTGCTTGAGGCTCCAAGAGAATCCATGGGGCCTATTTCCAAAGGCATCCGGGAACACGTACAGTACTACCCCTGCTTATGCTTCCACGCCTTCCTGAATGAGGCCCAAAACATCTGAAAAATAAAATTGGCAGTACTCAGGGAATATTTATATACACTCAGATCAAGTGGAAAGAGCCGTACTTTGTTTGCATTTTTACTAATGAGCGTGTGAAAGAATACACCAATAGAGGTACTCCCCGCACTCCCAAATCCTTTTGTGAACCATCCCAAAATGCTGAAACTCATGGGTAACCAGTACAAAGCATGGAATGCTGATGTAATGTACCATTGGATTTGTGGGACTTTGGGGCGAAGTCACAACTCGTTTTGCACCCTTATTTGAACCTCTTTGCACAAAAGCCTTGATCTACCTGCGCATAGGCGTTACCACAAGGATGTGTGGACATTTTCAGTGGGAGATAGAACTTGATGCTGCTGGTAAGCCTTGTGGTTTGTTGGTATTCATAACCACCTTTTCTGATGTTTCCTCATTGGAAGTCCATGGATATGTATTGCTGCGAAAGGTAGGAGTATGTCTAGTTCCAAGCTGAGCATTCTCATATTCAGTAAAAACACTTAAAAAAGTGATGACACATTTCTGACAGGCATACTCCTGCAAATTTTCCATCCGACTGACAATCCACAGTAATATGCACAGAAGAACAGGGTTCCACGTGGAAATGCAAGATTTAGTGATATCACTATGCCTGCTCCAGGGGACTTTTGTGAATCTCCAACCTATTATAAATCTGCGTAAATTAAAGTTGTAAATATATGACACATAGGGGTAAATTCACAAGAACGTGTCATAACTACCACAAGGGTAGCTTAACGCCACTCTCAATATCGCAGCCCATCGTGGGAAAATAACCCCGTGTGAACGTGGAATTCACAACAAGGTGGTACCATGCGATAGTCTGCCTAAACCGATGACAATGTACGTGATACAACCACCTCGATGGAGATAAAAACACAAACCACAACACAAAAAAACCTGCGATGGGCCAAAGCGCGATGAGGAAATGTGCGATAAGCAGCGCCAGGCCTGTAACACACACCTGGCAGGCGGGAAAAAGTACCATAAGAGTAGAAAAACACCCAAACACAAACTGACCAACACCCAAGCACCATGGAGGCAGCGGGAGAAGGCGCAGAGGACCAGCCTTGGACCTCGGGGACAGGGAAGGGCAAGGACAGGAAGAAAAGGAAGACGAAGTTCAGTCCGCAGGCAAACAGGATCATAGTCACGGAGGTGATGGAACACCTCCAACGTGTCATTGGGCACCAAAACTGGAATATGGCAGGACATTGTGGACAAGGTGAATGCCGTCAGAGAGCACAAGAGGACAATGGACGAGGACAAGAGGCGATGGAATGACATCAAGCGGAAGACCAAGGAGAAACTTGCAGCCAATCAGAAGGCAACAATGCAGACTGGAGGTGGGGGCCCAGTGCCACAGCTCATGCTGGATGACATGGAGGACCTGGTGTCGACAGTCATCAGTGTGGATACTGTGGCTGGAGTCGGGGGACCTGACACTGATCGACAGGACACAACACAACCGCAACAGGGTGAGTGACCACTAGGTACTAGGGGGAAGGGTGGAGATGGTCACGATGGCACACATGCACAATCAAGCAGAGCATAGTGCACACCCTCAATGACTCTGGGTCATCGCCCAGATGTATAGACTGTCACAATGTACAATGCCATGCTGTCTGAATATCAACATGTACCATGCAGCTACATACATGTGGACACATTGCAATACACCCTCTCCCCTTCACATTGCAGGGCCACCGTCAACACCCCCTGCAGAGCAGTCCCAGCCACTCTTCACTGATGAGGAGGAGGACAACCCCAGCATCGACGCACAAGCCCTCCTAGACATCATTGACATCATCCGCGACTCACCTCCAGGATCACGGCTGACTAGCTACATCGAGGAGACCTCACCCACCACCCAAACCACCCAACAGGAGGCACCCACAGCCCAGCAGTCTCCCAAGACCCCCAGGAACAACACACAGCCTTCCAACGCTGTGTGCTGGAGGCCCAGAGGGAGACGGATGAGCAGGTGCGGGGGGGGTTCGACCTCATGGCCACCAAACTGGACGCCATCCATGGGTGTTTAGGCTCGCTCCATGGTCTCCAACGAACCTTGACTGACATCGCTGGAGTCCTGATGCAGAGAGAAGAACACCTGTCCGCTCAGAGGGGTTCCAGCGATACCAGCCATGAGCTGCCACACATGCGGAGGCTCATAGAGGACATGGTGCGGATGGAGGCGGAAAAGATAACAGCCACTGCTGCACATCAGCGAAATGTAGCTTGGATCTACCATGCCCTGCAGATCATCATCATGGCATTGCTGCCACAAGGCATGGCGCAGATGAATGCTGCTGCCCCCACACCATCCACATCACCACTCCCTGGTGTGCCATTGCCTCACAGTGCGGCAGACATAGCCACTCCGGCACCTGATGTGTCAGTGGCACACAGTGCCTCAGCCGGTCTTGCAACACCCACAGGTTGGGCAGAGCACACATTCGGGGACGAGGACGTGGATGGGTTTGTGATCAGGAGGCACTAGCATTCATTTCCGGCCACCTGGCCTGTTTCTGCTTGGTGCCGTACATGGCCTCATGACCTTCCACTGACCCCTGATACACGCTGATGCACTCCCCTTGGACAGCGACATGGACTGCCATATCCTGTTTGATGACCAATGACACGGCCACCAGACTGCGGACTGTCACTTCCTTTTCCGCAGTACTTGTCATACCGGATGGACTCTGGCTGGCCCTCCACGGGCCCATATTGTGTAGTGTGCTCGGCATTGCCCTGTACTGCACTGGATGTGCAATAAACATCTAGTGATGCACTGCTGTGTCATGTCTTTCATCATTCATATATGAATGTGTGGATGAAGGTAGGGACAGTAATTTCCCTTGCGTCAATGATGCTCATCCTGGGGGATGCCAGTCAGAGGGTGCTACATTGCATATTGTGTACCGGGTCCCATGAACACTGCAACAGGGACACACGCATCAGTCACTTCCATGTCCGGACATGAACTGAACCACGCCCAGAGCCCACGAGTCATTGTTGCAAGCCCTGCACTGGTGCGGCGTACGGCAGGCCAGACCCCTCCACTTACGCTCCGAGAGGGGCCCTCATTACTACCCATCGCAGACGTACTCGCTGGTGGTGTGCAGGTCACTGGTCTAGTTGACAGCATGTCACAACCACTCGTTGAGGGCAGGTTTGCACACACACCACACCCATCGGGCACAGGTGTCACAGGCCATGTGACTCCTACAACATAAGGGGCCGACGACGTCACATTACCCTCTGCCAGTGGTGACTGGATGACGGACGCTCCACAGTTCTCAATCATAAAGGGCTCATGAGTTGTTGCGCAAAGGGTTAGTGGCACCCGTGGCCGAGCGGCCGTCATGGGCCTATGACCACATGGTGCTGACTGGGGTTGCACAGGGTTAGTGGCACCCCGGAGCATTGCGCTGGCACAGGCACCCCGCCACGGGACGGTGACATTGGGTGCACTGAGTCAGTGGCACCTTAAGCTGCTGAGCGGGTGTGCAGCCTGCGATGATGCTCCGTCCCGGCGGTCCGGACAGCTCAGGTTTTGAGGGCCCTGCTGGACCGCAGTGTAGGCCAGAGCCAGCGGGCAGTGCGGGCTTACCGCCAAGTGGCATCGCTTCTGGGATCCCAAAGTTAGTGGCACCCATTGGCCTGAGCAGGTGTGCAGCCTGCGATGATGCCGGATGCACTGGTATGTCCTATGCCATGGAGTAATCAAGACCCAGCACCAAACGTGAGACCTGGTGGCCTGCTGAGCGGGGCTGCATGGTGTGGAGAGTGCCATGTCCGCGGGCCCTGGCCAAGTGGCTTGCAGTGACATGTGGTGGGACCTCCTGTCTGGACGCCGGTGGCGGAAGGTGAGCAGTGAGGCCTGGGTGTGCATGGGCGGGCACGCTCCGATGGTCGGCGGCGGGAGTGACTGGGGGGCCTCTGCCTGGGTGTGCATGGGCGAGCAGGCGATGTTGTCTTGTGCAATATTGTGTACTGTGCCAATCAAGTATCTGGACTCTGTTTCAGATGACGGGTCTGTCTCAGATGTGTGACCTGGTGCACTGCTATACATACGGGCAAGTGGTTGGAGACACACTGGTGGCAGAAGGTGAGCAGTGTGGCCTGGGTGTGCACGGGCGGCACTCTCTCTCTCCCCCTCTCTTCTTCTCTCTCTCTCTCTCTCCCCCTCTCTTCTTCTCTCTCTCTCTCTCTCTCTCTCTCTCATCCTCTCTTCTTCTCTCTCTCTCTCCCTCTCCTTCGCTCTCTCTCTCCTTCGCTCTCTCTCTGTCCTTTGATGTGCACAGGACACACCTTCTCATCATGATTTTTGTCTTGCATGCTCGAAGGGAGCCGCCATGTGTCTTCATTTCATTTCAGTGTTCACTTGAATAAAGTTTCATTTGTTGCTTCAAAAATGAATGTGTGCTGCTCATTTTTGTGACGACACATGCATGTCACCAGTTGTGATTGTGCGACATCAAGCGGATTAGTTTGTACATGTTTAGGTGTGGCTGATGTGGCATGTCTTTGGTCGGGGGGTGCCGGGGAGGGGGGTCCTGGGGGTGGTGGCGGCGGGTGTTGTTGCCCATTCGGCCCTCCGGGCTGCATGTTCAGTTGCCCGGGTGCAAATGTTGTTCTTCAGGTGTGGCTCTGGGCTGTGCTCCCTTTTGTGCTACAACTGTGGTCCGCCTTTGCACCAGGTCAGAGCAGGTGTTATTTTCCTGCTGCTAACGCGCCTTATCGCCTGTTTTGTGTTCTTATTGCAGTTCTGGCTGGTCATTGTGAATGTTGTGGAGAGGTGTTGTCGCGGCTTTTGGTACGGGAACGCCTACTCTGCATCTCATTAGCGATAGTTGCGGGGGTCATCTGTGGCGATGTTTTTTGCGGCTGCTATCGCGGGTAAACTGTTGCTGTGGGCTGTTAACACCAGCTTGTGATTGGGGCGATACGTTTATCACAACTTTGGCTGCAATACAGTGCTGTTGACTCGGCAATAGATCCTTGTGAATATCCCCCATGGATGTTTGTGTTTTTACTGTATTTCTGTGCCATATACTTCTACAGCAATGTGCTTTCAAGGCAAAACTATCTAACGCGCACAGATCTTTCTTGCTCTTGCCACTACACCTTAAGTCAGCCGTGAGGGGAACGGCCAGCGTTGGAGGCACTGCAGGCTTGCACTGAGTGAAATTTCCACTACAGAAATCGCCGCCGTGAGGGGAACGGCTCCTGGGCTCAACTACATCTCCCAGCATCCCTAGCACCCGGCGCCTGCCGTTTACATCACAGGGCAGCGCCGGACACCATTTAAGACACTCAGTTGCCCCGCAGCGCGGGACGCGCGCGGGCGGCGCCCGGGCGAAGCCCGGGCCAAGGGAGGGCCCGTCCTTGCCCGTCGGAGCCCGGAGGAGTCTGGTCTGGGCCACATCTCTGACACTTGAAGGCAGGCAGAGGTCATTTTGTAGGTGAGCACAGCCCATTAACACGTTCTATTTTATTGATTTGGAGATCCCCCTATATTTCTGTTGTTTCGTTACTTCCGAAAACTATGGGGAAGTGCACTCACGCCCCGGTTATGATATCCACCACTACATGCGTTGAAAACATGTTGGAGAGGGCAGTTAGTATTGTAAGCAACGAAATCGAGCTTACTGAGAGGCGCTTGTCTCTTGGTTTGGGACAATCTGCACCACTCTCTGGATATACTGGTTTTACTGGCGAAACTACTGACCAGTCTGTTAATAATCCCGATGTCCCTGTATTGAATTGCGAAGCGGTTTGCGAAGCTAATACACCTGATCCATCTGTAATTGACTCTGAAATAAGTAACACTCCGATTCCTACTCTTGGGGCAAAATGTAAAAGGAAAACAGGAAAGATTGCAAGTGTGAAGAGAAAGCAACCCTCCCATCCATGTTCCACACGTTCGACTCTAACCTCGTGGATCCATTCATCATCTAATCAGACATCTGTTGAAGTCCCTGCGGTTGATTTGCTTTCCCACACGATTGGAACTCAAACTGAAAATAACTACTCATTTTCCTCTATTGACAATGTCACTCAAAATGGAGTAATTGACACTAGTTATTTAGTCACTGTTATTACTGACCATTTCAAACCAGTTCTTGATAACTTTCTTTCCTCACTGCAAGACCGTTTTATTAATTTTTTGACTGCTCAACAATTAAATCCGGCATTGCAGTCTGTGAACGTTGTGCCCCAATCCGTCGTTGAGATATCTGATTCTGTCACTGCCAGTGGGCAACCTGCAAATATTCCCCCTGATAGTACATCCATCTCTCATCAAAACTCCAAAGAGCCACACAACCCAATTTTAGAGTCTAGAGACTCTGTGACTTGCAATAAGATTCGCACATGCTTTGATATGAGGGACATCAGGGATGTTAATAGACCTCTGGATCATATCACCGAAAAACTTGATAGTAATCTGATAGTTAATAAGACAACCATCACGAATGTACCTGTGAATCCACCAAACAAGGAGAGTCTGATTAAAACCACACAAGAGGCCGATATTAATCTAAGGCCCATAAACTACACTGAGGGTAACAGCGAGGTGTTAAATTTACCCCCTGAGGCGTGTCCATACGTCGTAATTTTAGCAGGCGTTCCTCCCCTAAGAGAAGATCAGACTGAGTCCTGGGAGCAATTACGCTGCAAGTGCGTCAATTGGCTCACCAAACACAGGAGATTTAGCCCCTCACTGATTGGGAACATCATTATGGTACGACGAGTAGGTTGGTTGGGTACATCCCCCAAAGTCATCAATGGGGATTGTATTATTATCAATTTTCGGAGACAATCGGTGGCCAAAACTATTCTAACACCTCAGATGGAACAGAATGACTATAATACCAACATATGGGCTTTACCCCTTGGCTACTTTTACAAACCTGTATTTGAAACATCATCTCGCAATACCCATAATCACATTTTCTAACATTTAACAGATTCACTTCGCTGTCGGGTCTGGATTGTCAAGATTGACTGCCCACCCAGGCAGCGAATGAAGCCAGGACTGATGCTACATCCTTAGTCCCAATTCAAGTTAGCCCCCAAGTTCCTAAACAGGACATACCAACTATAAGGAAGGACAATCACACACTCAAAATATTGAGTTGGAATATAGCTGGCCTGGCTTCCAAGTTAAATTTAGTGGATTGGCAAGATTTAATTAATCATCAGGATATTATTATGTTTCAGGAGACCTGGGCAACACAGGAGTTGCACATGGAGGGGTTTGAATGTTTTAATACCT
The DNA here is from genome assembly GCF_964204655.1 of Triturus cristatus. Classification (NCBI taxonomy): domain Eukaryota; kingdom Metazoa; phylum Chordata; class Amphibia; order Caudata; family Salamandridae; genus Triturus; species Triturus cristatus. Next base: position 453,732,092 of record NC_140587.1, read on the forward strand.
TGTCCCCCATTCCCATATCAGGTAGACCTGCTGGTGGTCTTTCAATTTGGATTAATATTAAGGCAGGTGGCCGCTTTAGAATTTTGCCCACGAACAGTGACAAATTCCAAGTAGTTGTTTATACTAGGGGGGATTCAATTTATCTGATTAATTTTTATATTGATGATTTTAAAACTGTGCCCAATGTGAACTTTCCTTTGTTGTTTAATTTCATTTTAAAATTACAGTCCGATAATTGTGGCGCTCAAATTAAGGGTATATGTTTGGGTGGTGACTTCAATGTTAAGATCCCAATGGACACCTTTTCTGCTATTCGACTCGTTACTCAAGTATCACTGAGTCAAAGAGGGGAACAATTAGTGAACCTTTTAAGTTCCCACAATTTTCTGAACGTTATGCAGATCACAGCCCCTCTCCCTTCTGACGGCACTATAATCCCAACCTATAGAAGTAGAGGTTCTATTTCCACTATTGACTATATCTTTGTAACCGCCTCCCTAGAAAGTCATGTATTAAGGGCTGAGGTAATTCCTACAGTACAAAGTGATCATAACCCTATCAGTACCACCTTAAGTTTTTCTCGACGCCCAGCACACGATTGTGCGCTTGGTGCATGCGATCTGGTGGTTTCAAATGATAAACTTAGAATTGTTTGGCGTAACATTGATAATAATACAATATTTGAAAAAATTATAAAGCATCACTCAAATTTGGTCAATATCTGTTTAACGTTTTACCTATGTAATACAAAGGTGGTTGACGCCTTTTCAGGGCTATGTTCTGGCATTAAAGAATTACTGTCTAAACCGACAAGGGTGTTAAATTCTGAGCCTGGCTGGTTTAATGCGGATTGCTCTGCGGCTAACAGAGCTCTAAGAAAGGCCCTTGTAAGCAAACCCAGAGTGACGACCCATATATCATCACTCAGGGCAAATTATAAAAAAGTTATTAAATGCAGAAAGGAAGAGCTTACTAATAACTTTTGGGAAAAACTTATGCAGGCAAACACGTTAAAAAACAGTAAGAACTTTTGGAAGGCAGTTAAGGATATGAAATCCATGGGCAACACTTCCTCACCAATTGCTTGTAACATCTTGAGCGAATCTTGGGAGGCCCATTTTAGTAAAATTTACTCTGCCCCAATTTCTAATGACCCTAAAAAAGAATATATATATACTGGTGGGATACAGATTGAATTATCTGAGGTTGAAGAAGCAATAACCCAAAGCCTGGGGGGTAAAGCAACCGGACCAGACGGTCTTCCTATCGACCTTATTAAAAGTAAACCCGATTTGTGGGCGCCACTTCTTACGAATGTTTTTAACAATCTCACTAACTCATCTATCCCAGATACATGGTCACTTAGTACAATAGTCCCAATTTTTAAGAAGGGAGATCGATCTAATCCGAGTTGTTATAGGCCAATTTCATTGATTGACAATACCTTAAAAATTCTGGGCAGGGTGATATTCAACAGAATTAACCTGTGGGCCGAGGATAATAAGGTCTTGCATTCGTCTCAACTGGGTTTTAGGAGTAAGGTTGGCACAGTGGAACAGTGCCTGAATCTCCATTTGATTGTTAGTAAATATACTATAGCCAAGAAAACACCAATGTACTTGGCTTTCATGGACCTTACGTCAGCCTTTGACTTTGTAAACAGATCACGGCTGTGGCAAACCCTTTTAAATCTTGGTCTTGACGACTCACTAGTCTCTTTCCTGGCATATTTGCACAGAGACTTGAGAGCCAGGGTGCGTATAGGTAGGAACGGTGAGATTTCTAAGCCTATTGAGATTGGAAGGGGGGGTCAGACAGGGTTGTGTCTTGGCCCCCCTCCTATTCATACTATATATCAATGACTTATCTAAATCTCTAGTGTCATTAACTGAGGACGTCCCAAACATTGGTGGTAATAAGATCCCCGCGTTGCTTTACGCTGATGACGCCGTGTTAATGGGGCGTACTCCTAATGCCTTGCGCGCCCTGGTTCATGGCTTTGTGGAATTTATGGCAACATTGGATTTATGTACTAATTTTAAGAAATCATTTTTAATGTCATGTGGGTCCAAGAAGCATTTTAACCTTTCAATTGTATCCAATTCCACCCGATTGTCAAGCACTCGCACTTTACCGTATCTTGGTCTGGTATTTGCATCCAACGGTACATGGAACAACCACATTGTCCACTGCAAAAGGAAATTTGTCAATTCTATTAACACAATTCTTAGGCTACCCAAACCTAAAAAAATAGAGGCAGTGCCTTCTATCATTAAAATTTATAGAACACAATGTATTCCAACTGTTACATACTGTGCAGAGGTATGGGGGAACATTACCAGCACACCCATTCAACAAGAAGAGAACAGGTTCTGTCGCAAAATTTTGGGTGCCCCATTTTTCTCCTCTACATATGCTTGTCATAGCGAGCTTCATTTATCTTATGTAGAGGATTTTATTAAGGCTCGCCCGATATTGTTTTGGCTAAGGATCTGGAAGAACTCGGCTGCGCAATTGACCAGGGAAATTATTCTGGATTGTTTAAAATGTGACAGAGGAATGGTTATACCATGGTTGGCTGGTGTCCACAAAAGTTTGAATAGCTTGAACCTGGAACATCTTTTTTCAAATCCTCTAGTTCACAGCCTCATTAGTATTAAAACTCTGGAAAAATTACTCTATGCATCTTATAAAGAAACAAGGCTAGTAGCTGAACGTAATAAAACCTCAGTTGCTAGATACATGCAAATTGAGCATGCAACCCCAGTTATGCCCAAATATCTTTTAAAACCTGTTGGCTGCTGGGAAAGAGGCTTATTTTTCAGGCTAAGGACAGACACTATGAAATATTTGTTGTCATTCCCGACTGGTTATTCTGTGAATCTTGATCTCACCCCCTGTCCATGTAATCACAACCTAAAACAATCAATGTTACATTTCTTATTTTTCTGCTCCTTCTACTTACCTCTCACAAAAAAAGTTTTGATTCCGTATTTTAAATCTCGATGTGTTTCCGACTACAAAATAGCTTACGAGTTGGTGCTAGCAATTGACAATGATGAATTATGCTTTTGAGTTGGATCCTTTTTAAAAATGGCTGTTCGTTTTCGCAATTCTATGCATTCGGATTAATCCTTTTTATGTGACATTTGTATATTTTTGTATTTTTTATTGCACTTTTATGGATATGCTGTTTTTATCCGAATAAAGTTCATATTGATTGATTGATTGAAAACTATCTAACAGCATGATTAACGCACATTGTTGCCCCTTAGTTGAATTCAATGTGTTGAGATAGGTGATCGGAATTTCTGCAATGGTGATTTTGCTATTATTTAAATAATTGACCAATAACCAATGGCATTTATCCACGCCGTGTTTTCGCTGTCCTATACAGATGTGCTAACGAAGTAAATAATTAATTAACATTTTGCTCTGAAAATGATCACCAGCTGAGAAGTGACATCTTGATTGGCACGACTAGATTGATAATGAACATGATTTGCAGCACGATAAAATGGATGAACAACTCTATACAGAAACTTACAGTATTTGCCACACCAGAGCCTTCAGATAGACTGGACTTAGATCACAGAGAATGTGGCATTGTCCAGGACTGCAAGCAGTTCATACCTGCTCTCATGGGAGATGATATCAATATCAGGAAAGTTATGTCACCAATCCTGAAGCTTCTATTATCGATAGTGCGTAAAGTTATGAGTCAAAGAGCTCCTCCTCAGATAGTTGAAAGTAAAAATGGTCAGAGTACTTGATTGAGTACAAATGTTCGTTTTATTTGTTTAAACATAGAGGTTCTTCTTCAAAGATTCCAACACTCAAATTGTTTTTTTTGTTGTTGTTTTTTTCTTCACAGTAAAGCAAAAACAGCCGACACGTGTTTCTCCCAGTGGGCAAATTTGGCCAGGGCTTTTTCAAGGCTTAAGATTCAGGGTAGAAGCGTGTCTTATTGACAGTGACATTTTGTTTCTCAAAAATTACTTCATGTTAGAACAGAACAGATATTTAAAATTGTTCGAAAGAAATCGTAGTCCCGGGATAATTCCAACACAGTTCTTTCCACTGTAAAGAACTGTGTTGGAATTATCCCGGGACTACGATTTCTTTCGAACAATTTTAAATATCTGTTCTGTTCTAACATGAAGTCATTTTTGAAAAACAAAATGTCAATGTCAATAAGACACGCTTCTACTCTGAATCTTAAGCCTTGAAAAAGCCCTGGCCAAATGGGGCCACTGGGTGAAACACGTGTCGGCTGTTTTTGCTTTAATGTGAAGAAAAAAACAAAATAACAACAAGAAAAAATACAATTTGAGTGTTGGAATCTTTGAATAAGAACCTCTATGTTTAAACAAATAAAACTGAAATTTGTACTCAATCAAGTACTCTGACCATTTTTACTTTCAACTATCTGAGGAGGAGCTCTTTGACTCATAACTTTACGCATGTACTTTTGCTGAGACCATAGAGGTCCAGTGTCTCGAGTCAATCTCCTCAAACTAATAAGCTCTGGATATTGGGCAATTTTCTCTGGAACTGGGACCCCTGGACCTTAGCAACGTTGCATCTATTATCGATAGTGCCTTTTTGTGCGTGCTGTGTATGTTAAATAAATCACTTTTGGTTTAATCGATCAGTTATACTCTTTATATATATTCATACTTAGTCAGGATTTTTTCAGAGACATAACTTTAGTCCTATGGTTCTGAAAGTTGAACCACACCATCAGCCTCATGTACTCTCCATTGACACTCACTAGTGCTACACAAGCAATGCTGTGGTTTGCACAGCCTCAGTCACGCTGTGTATTCCGTTTGGCAACTGGAAAATTCTCTTGACTGCTCTGCACACCCCTGATTGACCCATTGCTCACAGTAACAAAGAACTATTGTAAAACAAGCAGTGGCATAGCCAATAGTTCTCGCCTTTGCGACCTTATAAGTGTTTAACCATGCAACAGTTGATGTTGTTGCACCAAGGATATTGTGCTGCATAACTAAATACTTATAAGGTCCCAAAAGCGAGACCTATTGGCTATGCCAATGCTTGTTTTCTTTCCTGCTTGCTTTTCTATTGACGCTGCGTTCCTTTCTCGTTATCTGCCGAGTTGCAGATAGAAGAGGCCCATAAAGAACCCCAACCCTGCTGTAGCTACTAAAGCAGGGGTTCACGACATCCCTGGTTACTACTATATGTTACGAGTACAAGATATGGTATTACTGTATGTTATGGCACTGCTTCAGATGCGCTGCCAGTGAACGTTTCCTGCAGATAAAATGAAAAGATATGTGTGCAACCTGCAGGCCGACGTCTGAACTCCAACCAGGTAGCTCTGTGGGTGAACTGCCCTGTTGTAGAGGTTGGTGTGTCGTCTGCTGTTCTCAAGTTCCAGTGTCAGGCAGGCAGACCCATTAGCTTCTGCATCCAGCTCAGAGCACTGTATGTAACATGTATGTGAAAGGCTTGAATGACAGTAGGATAGCAAACTTACACAATAGAGGTGTGCAGGCCGCTGAAAACTCGATCCAGGCTCCACCCATAACCTTGGCTTTGGCTGAGCTCGAGGTCCTCTTAAAACCTCAAGCCCAAAAAGAAGCAGAGCTGTCATGAGAGGAGATGTGGCCTAGTGGCTACAGCTGCTGAGCATAAAACATGGTGACCCAATTTGGAATCCCGGTCTCGGCTCAGCATCCTGTCGCCCCTATCAAAAAGAAAGTTGAATTGCAGCTGGTCTCTGTTGAAGAGTGCAGACTTGCACTATGTAAAACTGCCAAAATTATAATGTGATTTCTGCTTGTCACCCACGCTATAATCCCATGCTCCAAAAATCAAGGACAGAGCATTAACCTTTGACATCAGAAGAGCTCTCCATCTGGTGGCTGATGTGCACTTTATGAAATTGGAAAATCTGGGCTCGATCCCAGCTTCCCTGCTTGACCAACTTGTCTGATCCCAATCATCCCAGGATACTTTATTTCACAGAACCTCCTTTTTTGTTCATTTTTATACACATGGCACCTTCAAAAACGTGAGTTCAGGATGTGCGCTGTACAAAAACCTCCATTGCATTTGATTTAACCGCCTATAAAGTCTTTCAATCTGTAACAGGAATCTTGGCAGTATATAGGCTACACATGACCCCTGACTTGCCTTCGAGGTCACTGCTGGCCTTCTCATCAGGAAGTGGCATAAATGCTTCTCAGTGGATCTTTAAAAACGCCCTTTTAATAATACTTCTCAAAGCAGAGATCGAATCGGATGCACTAAGAACAAACACTCTGCGTGTTAAAGAAATACACGTGCGTTTGAAGGAGACATTACCATATTTTTAACATGATGTTAGTGCCATGGTTTACACACCAAATAGTTCTGATGCTCAGCTCGTGTGCGGGCTCTTAGAGCCAGAGCCGGCCCTTGGCTCGGCTCGGCCTCAGCTCTCCTAGTTAGTTTGTTGGCTCGCCCCCTCTAGTACATAATGCACCCCATGCCGAGACCTTGTACGACCTGCAGGACACACGTTTGAATGTCAGTAACATATCTCATTCGGTTAATGCACATGTTGAACAAACATGTATGACCTGAAAACTACACACGTGAATCCTTGCAACACAGCCCAGCAGCTTTACTCTGCCATTGGACTGATGTGTGTGCAGCTACAAAGCGTACATTCATTGTCACTACGGTAGCGCAGTTAGTTCATAAACTCACTCCTTTAGCATGTACCCCTGGTGCAATTATCACTTTTCTCTAGCTCCTTCCACAAACTGAGAGGCCTCCAGGCACTTTAAAAAATAGGTGTTGTTTTCACTGATCCCTCGACTCTACTACCCCTGTTTTGAAGGTGGACAGGGGGCCACAGGAACTTTCCACCCAGTCATCCACCCGTGTCCATGGTCACTGCCTGGGATGAGCTGCTGGGTGTAGGGAGGTGGAAAATCGTTGTTTAAACATGCTCCACCGACTTTAGTAAAAACAAGTTAGGCAGGGGCGGCGCTCGCCGGGCAGCTTGCCGCCGATCATGAGGCCATAATCTCAAAAGAAGAAGCCGTCATGGTGTGTTTTTCTCTGTTTTATTGCAGGCCTTGGCTGCTGTTCCGTTTTGTTGCCTAGTTGCTGATTTAAGGCCCTAGAATCAATATTAGATCTGCCCAGGGCCCGCTCTGGGTGGCCGCTGTTTGCAAACAGTTAAACGGGCGGAAAATCGGGCTTGTGGCGAGTTCAGCACCCTCTACGTCCCTGCCGTGGAAACTCCGATCCGAGACGGGGGACTTTTATTAAAAGTGCGATGGTGCTGAGATAAGGGGGTGCAGGGGGAGGGGGGCAGCCGGGCTTTATGGTGCAGGCAGAAGGCAGCCGCACTATCGGATCAGAACTCTAATTAACAAGCGCACGCGCCTTGCTCGGCAGCGGGTGGGAGAGAGGAGGGGGCCTGCACCGGATTCCCTTGCGGGAGCGAGCAGCTAGGCGCGATAATTGCTAACACATGGCTCCGCTGCTCGCTCCCGCAAGGGAATCGCCAAACGTGCATGCGCTGTCATTGAAAGCAATGCAACGCATGCACGTTTTTGGACTCAAAACCGAATCACTTGCTAAAGGTCTTTTTCCTATGCAGAGCATGCGCGCTGCTTAGGCGAGACCTAAAAAAGCAGTGATTCTACAATGCGGGCTAATTTGTTGGGTCAAATTGCCTTTATTTCAAACCGACCCCGCCTGCCTGCTGAAACATCTATGATTCTAATCTCGATGCAAGACAAATCACAGTTGTTGCGAATCTATAATGTCTCTTGCAAACTAAAAATATTTGACCATATGGGTGAGATAAGGGGTAGATCGCTTAGGAGTAATATGCTCTGGCAGTCTTGTTCGAGTTTTGCACCGAGATGCCACCAGAGCTCTGACAGGGGGTGACTACAGCCCAATGTTGCACCATCATGAACACTACTTTGCCCTCTATGGTGAGGTAGAAGAGATTAAGATTTTTACTCCTAGTGTTACAAAGACCTATTGAGTCAATGGATTTATTTTGCATTCATTGTTTTTTCACGGATATTCCATCAAAGTGGTGTCCCTCATACCCATGCATGTACCCTTTGTGCATCACTGCATGCTGGCAGTTCTTCACACAGGTAGCCCTTCACACTGCTCCACCTACATGCTGCCAGCCCTAGTTATAGCCTTCCGCATGTACAAGTAGTCTTGAAGTAAAATTTGGTCTCTCCCTTTTGGCTATTTTTGCAAAGTTCTTTAAGGGGATAATTGCCAGGACCGTCTCCCCATGCACAATATAATAGATTTATTGCATTGAGCGACTTTGAAGATCCAGACTGACTGAGGCCAACGGTAATAGAAGAAGCTGTTCTGTCACCTACCTGTTTAGTGTGTGAGCCCGGGGAGGATGATCTCCAGGGCACTGAGAGTGCCCCCTTGCGGGATGATCATGTTCTGAAAATACTCAGCTGGAATGTGACTGGACTGTAATCTAAGATAGCAAAAACCAAATGGGTACACTGCATTATGCAATATGATATTTTAATGTCTCAGTAAACCTGGGTGACAAATATGTTGATGGTTTTGATGCCATAATATCTTGGCTTCTCTATCTAGAATGGGTCACTGTCTCTGGAGGTTTGGCTATACAGGTGAATATTATTACGGGGGTGTACCAAGGCTATAGCGACTAACAATGACAATTTTCAGGTCGTAAGGTACAAAAGGTGCCTGACTTTGTATTTGATACATTTTTATAACAATGACTTGCAATCTACACCCAATAGTAAATTTCCTATTTGATTTGATTATATCACCGCCTTAAGAGATTCATTTGACGAAAAAAGTAATCAAGTTGGTATATGCTTGGGAGATGATTTTAATTTAAAATATACTTCACAGGAGCCTTTATTGGGCGGTGTCAGTCAGGCAAGTGTTTGTACCAGGGGAATAGAGCTGATGGAATATTTCGTATCCCAGGATTTGTGCAATGTTGTCGATATTGCGGTCCAGTATGATAATAGCATAGTGCTACCTACCTATAGAGGTAGGGGATGTTCCTTTATAATTGATTACTTTTTTATTTAATCTAATATGGAGGATTTATTACTTCATGGTAAAGGGGTACCAACACATTATGGAAACCACAACCCGATTAAAGTTGATTTGAAATTTTACCCAATCCCAAATATAGAACTGAATGTGGCACTAGAAATCTAGGCCCACCTATAGACAACATAAGGCTGGAGAGGTGTTGATACAACCCATTTATTCCATAAAGCAGTCAGAGAGAATCTTAAACTGGCTACAACCGGCCTAAATGTAACTGATAATGGATCAGAATTATTTACTGCATTTTCCCAGGTTTGTTATGATGTAAAAATGGAGTTAATGAAATCTGGACGCATAGTCATTAATAGATCTAGATGGTTTAACAATGGTGGGAATCACTAGCTGAGGTGGCTAACAAAAGGAGCAGCAAACCTTTTTTGGGCGGCCGATAAAGATTTGAGAGCTATGAACCAGATGTTATCACCAATTAGATTTAATATAACCAGTGCAGCCTTGGAGGAGCATTTTTCGAGGATATATGCGGCTGCCTTTTTAGACAATTAAATATTGTTGGAACCCCACCGTAAGGGATACTGGTGTCTCTGACTGAGGTGGAAGATGCTATGAAACAGTGTATGGGTGGCAAGTCACCTGGCCCTGAATGGGTAACAATTGATGTTATCAAATCTTACCCAGATTTGTGGACGCCGCTTTTGCTTAATGTTTTTAATACCTTAACTTCTTCCCCCTATCAAGTACCTGGTCAACCCCCATTATTGTCCCAATCTTTAAAATGGTCGACCAATCACATCCTGGCTGTTACAGGCCAATTTCCCTGATAGACACAATATTGAAAATCCTGGGCAGGGTTTTGTATAATAAGATCAGAGATTGGTCTGCGGAGAATTCCATTCTGTATCTCTGCCAACATTAATTCAGAAACAACGTGGGCACAGTAGAACAGTCTTAATTTGAAATTACTAATCAGGAAATATACAGTTGCCCAACATTCTCCAATTTATTTGGCTTTTATGGATAAGACCTCAGATTTTGATTGTGTTAACCGATCAAAGCTGCAGTCAATCCTTTTAGAGATAGGGATGGATGAGACCATAGTGCATTTTTCAGCTTATAGACACAGAGAAATGAAGGCTAGGATCACAATCAGTTCTCAGCGGGGATTCTCAAATGACATCGGGGCTTTTAGAGGGGTGAGATAAGGATGTGTTTTAGTGCCATTGCTTTTTATATTATACATTAATAATCTTCACCGATTTTTAATAACTCTTACACAGGATGTCCCAAGGATTAAAGGCTCCATTTTGCCTTGCTTATTATACGCTGACGATGCTGTGCTGATGGCTCGTACCCCTAGAACCTTGTGCCTTTTAGTACAGGGATTTGTTGATTTTATGACTTTGTTAGACTTACGTACAAATTTTACAAAATCATATATTATGGACAGCGGACCAAGGAAGCACAAAATGAATTCTCTTCCTATTGGTAACCATTGTTTATAAGGCACTAGTACTTTCTCAAATTTGGGATTGTTTTTTCCACCAATGGTTCTTGGGTGGATCATACTGCCCTTGCAGAAACAAATTTCTCTTACTGTATTGATCAATGTTTCGTTTACTGCGACCCGGGGGTGGCGGCGGGGCTATCCTAACTATCTTACACATTTTTAAAACACAGTGTATCCCTGTGGCAATGTATTGGGCTGAGGTCTGGGGCAACTCTCATCATCATAATATACAGACTGGGGAGAATAGGTTTTGTTGCAAACTTTTGGGGGTTCCATTGCCTCGCCTCAATATATTTGCCACAGTGAACTGAACTTACCTTATGTAGAAGACTACATTAAAGCTTGCCCACATTTGTTTTGGCTAGCTCTTTGTAAAAATAAGGCTGCATCCCTTACAAGAGATAATATAGATGATTACCTTAGTTGTGATAAAGGCATGGAAATTCCGTGGTTAGCAGGAGTGAAAACTAGTCCTTTCAGGGCTGATCATGCTCATGTTTTTGATAGACCTAAGAGCCTGGATGCTTTAAAAAAAAAAGGAGACTCGGGCGGCTTTATAAAATTGTTACCATGAGGAAAGATTGGCGATGGAGGCTAGGAAATTAAACTGAGTGTAGCCCTGTACCTGAATGTGAAGAATGATAATTTGATAGCTATGGAGTTGCATAAATCTATTAGTCGCTGGGATCGTAGTCTCTTGTTTTGTCTGAGAGCAGGTACTGTTAAGTACTTATTATGCATCCCCCTGGGTTTTTAACTCAATCTTGACTCTTTTCCCTTGCCATGTGAAGCGACATCTGGCCAATCTTTATTACATTTTATATTTTTGTGTGAATATTATATGATGTGCACAAAGCTTTTTTATGCCCTGTTTTTAAGATACATTTTAATATAGATTACAGGGCAGCATTTAGCACACTCCTTATACTATGCCATACTGCCATTCAAGCCTGTAACTCAATGAGTACCGTATGATGTGCATCGTGTATTTTAAATGTTTTTATCTTATTTATCTCTCGTCCTGCTTTTGTATGTTTCACTGATGTTTGGAAACACACTTTTATGGATTTATTTTATCTGAATAAAGAATGCAAGTGAATGAATCAAATGAAATGAACTCCTGAAGTGAACAATCCAGTGTATCATGCAAAAACACGTGGTGAGCAGTCAACCACGAGTTAACATGGCTGAATTTGAGAGATCAACAATTCAACGCATTCTAATCCACTGCACAGGTATTTTGTGTTCCCTCTACTGAGGAGGCATCTGACCTTGATGTAAAGGAGGGTTGGATTGCAGTCACGTGCACTGTTGCAGTTCTAAGTCTAAAAGGGGCCAACTTGGGGGAGGTTAAAAAAGATGGCCTGTTGAGCACTTGCCAGATACTTTGAATGGCCCATCCATCCCAGTCCACCGCTACACCTTGAGCTCAGATTCACAGATGGACGGGTAAATCATTTTCTATCCTGTGAACATGATGTGCTTCTTTTTGAGCAGAAACTTTACGTTATCTAATAGTTTTTGTTTACGTTCTCATTTAAACTCTAAGGACATGTCACCCCCTTAATGTGTTTATGTGTAAACGAGTGATGAAAGTGTGCTTCAAAGAGGGCCTAATTTAAAAGTAAAATCTCTCTATAGATTCACATATTGTAGACCTCTTTTCCAATTTGTCTCCTGAGCAATCACTGAACTGCAGAACATGTGCACAAGGGAACCCATCCACATACATAATAGAACACAGTGATGTATCAGCAACAGGGTGTTTGTTTTTACTCAGACAACATTCTGAATTGCTGTGCTGAAGTGAAAAATCTACCCTTGCTGGTACTTTCCCATGCATAATATAGCCGCTCATCCTTAGCAGAGCCACCTAAATTATTTCACAGGCAAACAGAGTAAAGGACAAGCAGAAATGCCATGGGGCATCCATATATCATCATGCACTAGAGTGCTTGAGCTGCATCTGAGTATAGAGAGAACTCCTCTACAGATCCTGAGGAGGCATAGGTAATCACTGGAATATACTCAGCAGCACCAACTCACCTCTCCTTCCCCCGGGTATGAGCGACCCCATGGAGTCATAGGAATGAGATAGTAAGCAGCACTACAGCACCTGTCTATGATGACCTGGAGTAAGTGGGCACAGCAGTTGAAAATAGAACCATAGCACTTGTCTTTCTTCTGCAAATATCAGGCTTACAGCGACTTGCAGGTAGGCAGAGGAGGTGCTGGCAGCCTCTTCAGCAGCCTTCTTCCACTTCCCTCGAATCTGAGGACACATTGAGGAAGTGAGGAAAGGCTGCTAGAGTCCCTATATTATTAGACCAGGTGACAACCAATTCAGTTGCCAACTGCTATGAGAGCAAAGGAGTTGAATACTGCGGGGATCAAAGGATAGTCTTCAAACAGTTATTCTTTAAAAATACTTCTTTAAAAAGTGTGCTCTCGCCTGTAAATTTGATCTGATTGATCTACAACTGCTTGGCATATTTAATTTATCTGTAAGTCCCTTGTACAGTGTTATCTTATATACATAGGGCCTGTAAATTTAAATGCTACTAATGTGCCTGCAGCGCTGCTTTGTCACCCACAGAAGTAGCCTTTCAAACCTGTCTCAGGCCTCTGTCACTGCCGGGCTTGCATGCTCAGGTTACTGCCACATTGACTTGGCATTTAAAGTTACTTGCCAAGTCTGGAACTCCCCTTAGGTAGGCTCTAGGTAGTCCCATGGGCAGGGTGTTGTGTAGGTAAAAGGTAGGACATGTGCCTTTGTTGTGTGGCATGTCCTGGTAGTGACAAACAGCCTATTTGTTTTCTCACTACTGTGAGGCTGCTCCTCTCATAGGTATGCAATGGGAATTCCCTGATATGTGTTTCAGTGGTAATTTCTGATCTGGAAGGAGTAGAGTTGCCATGTTTGGTATGTTTGGAATAGTGGTGATAAATCCTGCTTATTGGTGAAAGTGAATTTTTCATTTCTATTTTAGAAATGTAACTATTAGAAAGTGGGTGTTTCTGTGTGCTTATGACTCTTTGTGCTTTGCAGCCTGACTCAAATTAGTGTCTGGTTTAGACTTACCGGGGCCTGTTTTGTGCATTCAATCTAGACAGTCACAATGGGAGCTGAGGTGTGCCCTGCATATCCTGATGGGTCTTCCTGAGCTACATTGGGGGGAGGAGTTGTCCCTGGAACCTCAATAGGGCTGTGCCTGCCTTTCACAATGCTGCCTCTACCTGCCTGTGGTGTCTCTGGAGCCACGGATGGAGATTGAATGAGATTGTTGTGCACTTCTAAAGTCTGTATTGAAGTTACCTTCACATCAAAGTCATTTTGAGTATAAGTACAGGGGCTCTGACCCCATGTTTTTAGACACTACGTGGGGCTTGTACCCAGACACTGCTGGCTGTACATGCTGCACCAGAGGATTGCTGTGCTGCCAGGAAGAACCACTATTGGACTGACTTGCTTGTTGTGCTGACTGTGGCTTGCTGAGCTACTAGAAGGACTGCAACTTTGCTCACTAACTTCCTTGTGCTGGCCTGCTGCCTGCTGCCGGCTTATTGTGTGCCCCATGATCTCCTAGAGCTTGTTGGCTTGTCCCTCTGTTCTCTGGATCTCAAGGCCAACAAATATCCCATTTGGTCTGTCCTGTGCTTTTAAAAACTAAGCGTGTGGTGAGCACTTTATTCTTCACTTCCAGTTCAGGTTAACTTTTTTCTAGCAGCGAGTCGCTAGCACTGGTGTGTGCTCCTGATTTCTACTGCCATCGTGTCGTGAGCACTTTCCTCTCCCAGACACAGGAAGAATGGTGCTTTGGGACGAGGCCATCATGCTGTTCTGTGTCAATGCCTCATGACAGAACCTGTGCCCAGAGGAAGCCGGGATCTGGGTGCTGTGGGTCCTGCCTACAAATATTAGGGCTGCTGCTGTGGGCCCCACCCCCTCTTCTTCTCAAGGAAGGCGTCGCACTAGAGGAGCATCTGATCACCCCAATGATCGGGGACCACCCCACGGTACTTTACATGAGTCCCTTACAGGCAGCCAGGCATTGCTCTGTTAGAGGGGAGACCAAGTAGATCCATGAATGTGGGAGAATGAGGGCCTTTCCCTGGTCTGCAGTCCTTGTACAGAGGGGCTCAGTTTTGGCGGCTGCACTACACACTCACGGGGAGCTGCCTTGGATGGTTCCATACGTGGAGGTTCTAGTGAGGTCTCCCTGCCGACGTGGGGAATGTGTGCACCCTCCTCCTGCGGCATACCTTTGCAGCCACAACTCCACTAGCAGGACAGGAAGGACTCATCGACAGAAGTCCTATTTCTGCTGAAACTATCAAATACTGTAATCCCTGTTGTAGGAGGGCAGGTGGCCCAGTAACCTATGTCTGAGGAACAGTGTACCACATTACTGCTAGGGTACACCTGTGTCGCGCATGGAATCTAGTTTCGCCATATAATGGTAGCACTGGTGAACTGTGGTCTATTATTTTAGCATGGTCTGTATGGTATTGATGTGTCCTTGGGGATGCTGGGGTAATTATATATGTTTTGCATTTCTGGGCCTCGATGTAAAGAAGTATGTTCTGCTTATGCCATGCAAAGTCAGGATAACGAGTACTAATACAGGATTGCCTAGTATGCACAACATTTATGATTCTATGTGAGCTCCCTAAACTAACTGCTGCATTTTATGCCCTTATGTTATGATATGTGTCATTGTATGCCTTGCACTGACCTTATTTCAGGATCTGCATAATATGTACAGTGATGGTGCTTTTATTAAGCCTGGGTGGGTAACTACGCTCCACCAGAGTAGTTTACGTAGTTTTGCCTACTTAGGCAAAACTATGGCTCCGTGGCGTAGTATAGTTAGGCCTCTCGACCCTACCAAAGTAATAAAAAAGGCACTTACCTGCCCCGGCTGCCTCCTCCTCACCGTGGCTGCTCTCCTTCCTCCTCCTCCCCGTCCTTCTTCTCTGATAAACCCTACGCTGTACGTCTTACAAATGTGCATGCGTACGCGCAAGAAGTTCAACATAGGGGTTGTCTAAGAAAAAGGACAGCTAGGACGAGGAAGGAGAGTGGCCATGGCGAAGAGAAGGCAGCCACTGCACGAGAAGGACTAGTAACTAAAGGTAATAACTCAGAATCAATTTTTCTGTATATATTACCCTCTAGGACTTGGGCCAGCCAGTCCCTTCCGGCTACAATAAAATCTTTTTTTCAATAAAAATGTAGAAACTCTTCTTTACCTAGACAAAAAGGAGAGGCAAGAGCTGTAAATTAACGACTCAATTTGGGAGTACCACAGGGGTGCAAATACTGCCCTCACCCACTCAATGAGTGGCATGCTTCATCATAGGGCCTCTGCGAGTCCCTGGTGCAGACCAACATCCAGGGAGCAGCACTGAGGAAAACAGAATATAGAAAAGAAAGAAATCATAGAATAGGGATCCCTCATGCATATTAAAAAATGCCTGTATAACTCACAAAGCGCTCTACACTGAAAAACTAATCTACCTCACAAATATTTGATCAAAACCCGGTCTAAAGAGCCATCTGTGAAGCTCGAACAGTCTACTCCTGATTCCACCAAAATTTAAGAGAGCGAAATCTTGCACCCGCTCCTTCTCTGAGAATGCTCTTAGAATTTGGAACTTCCTGCACCAGGACCTATGGGAAAATTAATCCTTCCCGCACTTCGAGAATTAACTGAAGCTTTTACTCCTCAACAAATACCTAAATCCACCCCCTTGAGCACCTGACTAGCCTGCGGGCACTTTGCTTTACACCCTCTAAATAAATCAGTGCAACACTACCCAGAGGAAAACTGTGCCTCTAATCCTCCTTGCCCGCACGAGGCCTTACCCCAGTTACCTCAGAGCTATATTGTCCATCTCAAAGACTGATTGTTCTTGCTCTGCTGTTTTTTGCTGTTAGTATGTACTTTTATTTTTAACTACCCCTTCGGCAAGGACGTACAATTGATGCAGTGCCCTGTAAAGCGCCATATCATTATGTGTACTTGTAATCTACCTAAAAATCAGCATCTTTCCCTAATGGTCTCTTATACTTTGTCACATACTGTCACCATTTACCCATATTTCACTCAAAATGTATCTTATGTACTGCTGCTAATGGAATGTTTGTATACCGTGTTACTTTCTGTCACTATGTCTATGTATTTACTACAAACATATCTCAGGATTTTTCTGCTTGTCTGAATCTCTGTGAAGTGCTCTGATGCCCTCGGGTCAGATCAGTGCTACATAAAACTCAATAAATAAAATAAAATAATAAACAATAAACACACTTCTCATTATGACCATCAGTAAAATAAAGAGTATTAGAAAGTCATGTACTACATAGGATATCACATTAGGAAAATGATACCACAACTACACATAGCCACGTAATTTCATAGGAGGTCTCCTGTCCTTAGGCGTCCTCAACATTGTCATGTTATGGGATTATTGTTCATCATTCCCCAAATCATCCTCATTTCCACAGTTATTTCCTGACTGAACTTCCTGACTCACACCAACACACCTCTGGGGAGAAAACGTCTCCTTATTCCACCACTTTCCACCCTCTAATATGATCACACAATCCTTGACATGAATACCCTTTTTTGGGCATGACAACTTGGACTGACCCTTGGTTATGATGCCCGGTAATCAAACTCTGACCACTTCCCCTGGTTTAAACACTAAACGTATTTGCACTCCCAGGCTTTGTACCACAGGCATACTTCTTTTGTGCCATCACTGATTACAACTTCTCATACAACCTAGACCTTCCCATCTATGGACAGACCAACTTGGTGGCTGGTACCCGACTCTTGAGGAGGGTAAATCGAGACACACCAGTGAAGGCATTGAGAGTGATGCGAATAGCCCACAGCAAGTCTTTAATTTCCTTGCACCAGTCTAAACCACTAGCAATGGATTATTGAACATTGTCCTTAATGACTCTATTACACCTTTCTAACTAGACCATTGCTGTAGAGATGGTAAAAAAATGTTTTAGCATATTTCTCACCCCAATGTGATAGAAATTCCTCTAATTCAACCGATGTAAAACTCCAATATCTGTCACTAATTCACTAGGAACCACTTCTCTCATAAACACAGATTGCAAAAATCCAATAACTTCTGATGTGTTAGATGACCTCACAAATTTCACCTCGGCCACTGCGAAAAGTAAACAATAAGCACAATCTCATGTTTCCAACTCTCTTTAACAACATTCATAGGATGTATGATATCCAGTTTGAACCAAGCTTTGTCGGAGACAGGCACAGGTTCCACAGGACTGGGTAGAGCAACTTGAGACTTATCATTGATGGCATATGCTACATACTCTATCACAAAATGCTCTACTTCTTTGTCTAATCCTGACAATCAAAACCTATCCCATATCCTCCGAATCATGGCCCTCATCCCTAAATGACCATCATGTGCTAGCTCCAAAACCTTGCCACGGACACCACTGTAAAGTTCCACTTTTTAGTATGCCATCTAATATACTTAGCTCTGAAAATACGAGCTTAAAGGAGTTAATATGCATAGCCACCTTGTCTTTGGGCCAATCGTTGCCAATCAAACCCTTTACATCCTGTAAGATGTCATCACAGTCCAGAGCAGATTTCCATTGGCTCTCTGAAATACTACCATTAGTGAGACTGCCAACTGTCCCAACCATGCTGAAATTTTCTTCCTCATTCTCAACCACACTCACATTCTCCTTTAAAGGTAAACAAGATAAACATTACGCAAATATATTCTTCTCACTAAGAATATATTCTACATGATACTGAAATTTCGGTAGTTTAAATTGCCACTTGGCAATGCGTGGCATAACATTGCTAGCTCCTCTAGTTGTAAACAAATTGACCAAAGGATTGTTGTCCACCCTAATAGTATACTCCACACCCCACACGTAGTTCCTAAAATGATCAACCCCCCATCAGCAAGCCAAGGCTTCTCGCTCTATCACAGAACGCATACTTTCAGCACAACTAAAGGCTCAAGATATAAATGCAACTATTTCATCCTTCCCTTCACTACTCTGCAACAAAACTGCCCCCAATCCATACTGACTGGCATCAGTGACAATAATGAAAGGGTCACGTGTGTCAAAAGGTTCCAAGGAAATGGCATTATTCACTTCTTTCTTGAAAATTTGAAATTCTCATACACATCTTTGCTCCACACAAATTTCTTGTTCTTCTTGAGCACAGATCTAAGGTTATGTGTTCTTTGGCACACTTGGGGATAAACCAGAAATAAAATTCAACCAAGCCCAAAAAAGAACGTATCTGATCTTTGTTGACAGGAGTGGGAAATTATGATGTTGCTTTTACTAGGCTTTCTTTCAGTTCAACACCACATGCTGTAATCTTGTAACCTAAATAGTCGACACAATCCAATGGAAACTTGCACTTATAGGCACTTAATGTTATGCTTTTCTCCTTTAACACAGACAAAACCATGCCAAGAGACTTGTCATGGGAGGACATATCTTGACTAAAAACTAAGATGTCATCCTGAAAATACCTGACATTTGGTTTACCTTTACACAATACCGCCACCACACGTTAAAAAACAGACGAGGCAGAGGCCAGATCAAATGGCATGCACTTAAATCTAAATGCCCTTCAAGCGTACTGAATGATGTCAAATTACTTAATACATGCTTCAATGTAATCTGATGATATGCAGCCATCATATCAGGGGCTGTAAACACCTTGGCAACTTTAAGTGAAGCTACCATTTTAGCTATGTTCAGCAACGGATGCCTGTCTTCCCAGATTCTCTGATTTAGGTCTCTAAAATCAATGCACATTCTCAATGATCCATTTGCTTTCCTCACCATTCAGACTGGATTTCAAAGGGGCAGGGCACAAAGATCAATCAACAATGTATATTGATCTTAATCAATAATGCTATGAAAAGGGGGGCTGGGCAGTTTTATAATGCATTTATTGATTTTGCAGCGGCCTTCGAGAAAGTAGACAGAAAGTTGCTGTGGGCCAAACTGGCAGCATGGAGTATACCACCACATCTATTGGTTGCTTTTAGAAGTATTTCTACAAATACATGGGTCAAAGTATGAATGTCTAGCAAATGGGCCGACTCAGTCGAGATTTATACCAACTGGGGCCTCAAGCAAGGTTGTATTTTGGCACCTTTGCTTTTTAATTTATATCTTGCAGACCTGAATGACCACCGTGGCAGAGCAAACTGATTTCTACCCAAACTCCAAGGGTAGAGGGATCATATGCTATAATATGCTGATGATACAATACTTTTGAACTAAACTGCAAATGGTCTTCAAAGAGCCTTGACATGCCTGGCCGAATATTGTGCAATAAACAAACTCAGTATCAATACATTGAAAACGAAGATTTTAATCTTCGGTAATAAGAGACTCAAAAAAGGAGTTTGGTTTATAAACACCCAGAAGATTGAAAGGGTACCTAGCATAAACTACATAGAAGTTTTGTTCAACGAACGCAGTCTTCAAACTCCGCACATCAAGGCTTTGGCAACATCATCTAAGGCTCTTACCTTCGCCTTCCAGCACTTCTTCAAAATCTTTCTGGTCCGGACTTGACAGCAATCCACAAAGTAAGCAAAAGCAAATTGATGCCCACACTTGCATTTGGGACATTATTTTGACCTAAATCGGGCTTAATGTCAATGCTAAAGGCATTTATTGAAGCTACCAGTCTGTACTGTACAAGCACAAATTTGCCTGGAGTTTAATTTGGCTCGTCCATAGCACCCATGATGCAATCTTTTTGAAATAATACCTAATCAGGACTATTGGGATCCAAATTAACCCCTAAGTTCCTTTGTTTCAGCCACCCAATAGACATGAAACATCCTTAGTCAAATACACTGTAACCTGTGCTTTTTTCCCTTTGGAGTCCAGAACAGCAAAACATTTCACCAACACTTCTATGTGCTTTCCTCTATATGCAACAGGTCGCAAACATGAATTACTAAGATCCACTTTGTTAAATATTTCCCATTCCTTGTTACCAATTACCATGAAAAAGGATCCAGAATCCGCCATCATGTTAATTGGAACACTCGGCACATTAATGAGACAATATGGTTTTTTATACCACATGTTCCAATTTGCATTACATCACCCTTCAAATACACCCCCCTCTGTTTCTTGTACTCAGAGTACCACACTGTTCTCATAGGACTCAGACTTGACTTCATTGCTCAATGTTGTCTAAACCACATTAACATACTTAGGTGCTGATTTTGGTATTACCAGAATTACACACTTTAGCAAAATGCCACTTTCATTTGCACTTGGCACACTTTTTGTCGACAGTAGGACACACTGAGGAATTTCCCAGATTATTTTTGTGCCCACATATGTCACACTTCACAATTTTCATTTTCACCACAAATTACTTCTCTTTCTATTTTACATTGTCCACTCTCTGCACTACATGTTCTTGAGTGCTTAGTGACATCTTTTCCATATAAGTAGAAGTAGATTCTATGCTACTAGCAATTTCAACTGCTTTCTCCCAAGTTAAATGTTATGAGGTTACCAACTTCTCTTGTAGCTTTTTGTTCGTTTTTTTCCACAACCTGATTACATCCTCAAATGATCCATATTCACATGAGACTGCTAAAATTTTCAAAGCCCCAACATGGAACTCAACTGACTCCCCTGACAACTGATGTTTAAAAAAGGTGTTTCTCTCCATATCACATTTCTTCTTTTTCCCAATGTGAGAGTACAGTGTCTTAATGGCAGTAGTCCATTCACTCAATCCATCCCCTTGCCCCATCATATTGAATGCTGGTAAATGTTTTAAAATTTTACTTGAACAAAACAAAGAAATTCCCCTTTTCCAATGGTCAAATGAAACACACTAATTATGTAAACCACTAAACAAGCTAACCAGATATAATGAATCCGTGACTTAAATTACAACATCATTAATCAAAAGAATATGCCATATGATAATTTTCAAGTTGCTGAGATAGTAAACTGAAAAAGGAAAGTCTTAAGTAAAATCAAACAAGTCATACAATATAAAAAAGGACTTCCTGTATATATATACTTTTTTAAAATTAAAAACTGATTCAATTAATTCACAAAGTTCACTTAAATTGATGTATATAGTCTTATCAATTAAATGAATTTTTACATGAATTTAAACACATACATTAAAAAACAATCTATTGGCAAATACATAAAAATTGTTAAAAGAACTGTTGATGCTGCGTTTTGGTGTTAACAAATGTTTCATCACCTTCTTCAGGACAAGAAAATCAATATTTTATCTAAATAACAATATAAAAGAAAACTATATTAACATCAAAGAAAGATTCATTGTTTACATTACAATATGTGCAAGTTGGAAGAATAAAGTTCACGTGATTCATTACATCTATTGTTTAGCCAGTTTGTATGTATACATAACCTGTATTCATCTTGTAAAATAGAGGACTTATCATTCTAAAGCCTCCAAACAGGATTTTTAAAGAATATGTAACGACATACCTATAAGAGTTTGTCTGTGGCCTCTACAGATCATCTTATCTTATGTCAAAGCGGATATATCTCCAGCGTATAATATCTTAGATCGCTGTTCTTCAATCAACAGGTTTAAATTCTATAATGAATACAATACTTTATTGTATTTATCGTAAAGAATCCTCTCTAGACAATATTTTTATAGTAGGAAGAATATAATTCAAAGCCCACCTGTACGGTCTGGCTACTTCTTTAAAGACTTGTACAATCAAGATGTCGGTTTTTCTTTTTGAAATATCAAGGTAGCTGAAATAAAGAAATCTGTGGCTAATAAGACATATGAGAACTGTTGGAACCCGAGATTCCCTATTGTTTCTGACAAATCACTTTTATCAAATTCTCACCTTGTTTTAAAATAGCAAGGAATCATATTTGGATCAAAGATTAGATGTAAAAAGGTCTTTCCACTTCAGAAGTATATGGCCTGCCAGGTAAGCTAAAACCTATAAGGTAGTTGTATTTTAATCCACCTAAAGCCTGAAATTTATACTCATAGTGTCTCTATTTCCTTTTAGGGAATATAAAAAGCTGACATAGTTATCAGTCAAACTTGGGCTTTCGATAAATTGATAATAAATGATTCCTTGATATTTAAAAACCAAGGTGAAAAATGGTAAAAGTGATTTGTCAGTAACAATAGGGAACCTTGGGTTCCAACAGTTCTCATAAGTCTTATTAGCCACAGATTGCTTTATTTCAGCGACCTTGATATTTCAAAAAGGAAAACTGACATCTCGATTGTACGAGTCTTTAAAGAAGTAGCCAGACTGTACAGATGGGCTTTGAATTATATTTTTCTTACTATAAAAATATTATCTAGAGATGATTCTTTACGATAAAATATTGTATTCATTATAGAATTTAAACCTGTTGATTGAAGAACAGCGATCTAAGATACCATACACTGGAGATATATCCACTTTGACAGAAGATAACATGATCTGTAGAGGCCACAGATATACTCTTTTTGGTATGTCGTTATATATTCTTTAAAATCCTGTTTGGAGGCTTTCAAATGAAAAGTCCTCTATTTTATAAGATGAATACAGGTTATGTATTCATACAAACTGGGTAAACAATAAATGTTATGAATCACGTGAACTTTATTCTTCCAACTTGCACATATTGTAATGTAAACATTGAATGTTTCTTTGATGTTAATATAGTTTTCTTTTATATTGTCATTTAGATAAAATATTGATATTCTTGTCCTGAAGAAGGTGATGAAACATTTGCTATCACTGAAACGCCGCGTCAACAGTTCTTTTAACAATAACATTTTTAATGTAGTTGCAAACAGATAGTTTTTAATTTATGTTTTTAAAATCATGTAAAAATTAATTTAATTGATAAGACTATGTAAATGAATTTTAGTGAACTTTGTGAATTAATTGAATCCGTTTTTAATAAAAAAGTATATTTTTATAAGAAGTCCTTTTTTATATTGCATGACTTGTTTGATTTGAACTAAGACTTTCCTTTTTCAGTTTACTATCTCGGCAACTTGGAAATTATCATATCATATTCTTTTGATTATTTATGTTGTAATATAAGTCACGGATTCATTGTATCTGGTTAGCTTGTCTAGTGGTTTACATAATTAGAGTGTTTCATTTGACCATTTGTAAAAAGGGTATTTCTTTGTTTTGTTCGATATATATTGTTCCCTCTGCCCTGTCCTGGGCCCTGCGCCCTCTGCCGTGCCCTGACCGCCGGTTCCGCTTGGTTTGCGGATCTCCTGTCTGTGCCCCCTGCCACCTGCTTGCTTCGCCGCCGATCGTTCCCGCCGTTTTCCCAGCCCCTGGGCTCCCCCCCCCTCGCCCAGCCCCGGCCGTGTTTCCCGCCACCTCCCCGCCGCTGCCCCCCTGCGGCCCCGCCCCCTCCCCTCGCACGCACTCCCCATTCGCCACCCCGCTCCCCCTCCCAGCTGCCCCTCCCTCCCACGAGACTACTTAAGGCCGTCGCTGCCAGCCAGGTGCAGTGACCTCTGTCCCCGGACAGGTCACCCCCCGAGCACACTCCCCGCGAGTGAGCCCGTCCCCTGGTGCCACCTCTGCCCTGTGCTGGGCCCTGCGCCCTCTGCCGTGCCCTGACCGCCGGTTCCGCTTGGTTTGCGGATCTCCTGTCTGTGCCCACTGCCACCTGCTTGCTTCGCCGCCGATCGTTCCCGCTGTTTTCCCAGCCCCTGGGCTCCCCCCCCCTCGCCCAGCCCCGGCCGCGTTTCCCCCCACCTCCCCGCCGCTGCCCCCCTGTGGCCCCGCCCCCTCCCCTCGCACGCACTCCCCATTCGCCACCCCGCTCCCCCTCCCAGCTGCCCCTCCCTCCCACGAGACTACTTAAGGCCGTCGCTGCCAGCCAGGTGCAGTGACCTCTGTCCCCGGACAGGTCACCCCCCGAGCACACTCCCCGCAAGTGAGCCCGTCCCCTGGTGCCACCTCTGCCCTGTGCTGGGCCCTGCACCCTCTGCCGTGCCCTGACCGCCGGTTCCGCTTGGTTTGCGGATCTCCTGTCTGTGCCCCCTGCCACCTGCTTGCTTCGCCGCCGATCGTTCCCGCCGTTTTCCCAGCCCCTGGGCTCCCCCCCCCTCGCCCAGCCCCGGCCGCGTTTCCCGCCACCTCCCCGCCGCTGCCCCCCTGCGGCCCCGCCCCCTCCCCTCGCACGCACTCCCCATTCGCCACCCCGCTCCCCCTCCCAGCTGCCCCTCCCTCCCACGAGACTACTTAAGGCCGTCGCTGCCAGCCAGGTGCAGTGACCTCTGTCCCCGGACAGGTCACCCCCCGAGCACACTCCCCTCGAGTGAGCCCGTCCCCTGGTGCCACCTCTGCCCTGTGCTGGGCCCTGCGCCCTCTGCCGTGCCCTGACCGCCGGTTCCGCTTGGTTTGCGGATCTCCTGTCTGTGCCCCCTGCCACCTGCTTGCTTCGCCGCTGATCGTTCCCGCCGTTTTCCCAGCCCCTGGACTCCCCCCCCTCGCCCAGCCCCGGCCGCGTTTCCCGCCACCTCCCGCGCCGCTGCCCCCCTGCGGCCCCGCCCCCTCCCCTCGCACGCACTCCCCATTCGCCACCCCGCTCCCCCTCCCAGCTGCCCCTCCCTCCCACGAGACTACTTAAGGCCGTCGCTGCCAGCCAGGTGCAGTGACCTCTGTCCCCGGACAGGTCACCCCCGAGCACACTCCCCGCGAGTGAGCCCGTCCCTGGTGCCACCTCTGCCCTGTGCTGGGCCCTGCGCCCTCTGCCGTGCCCTGACCGCCGGTTCCGCTTGGTTTGCGGATCTCCTGTCTGTGCCCCCTGCCACCTGCTTGCTTCGCCGCCGATCGTTCCCGCCATTTTCCCAGCCCCTGAGCTCCCCCCCCCCTCGCCCAGCCCCGGCCGCGTTTCCCGCCACCTCCCCGCCGCTGCCCCCCTGCGGCCCCGCCCCCTCCCCTCGCACGCACCCCCCATTCGCCACCCCGCTCCCCCTCCCAGCTGCCCCTCCCTCCCACGAGACTACTTAAGGCCGTCGCTGCCAGCCAGGTGCAGTGACCTCTGTCCCCGGACAGGTCACCCCCCGAGCACACTCCCCGCGAGTGAGCCCGTCCCCTGGTGCCACCTCTGCCCTGTGCTGGGCCCTGCGCCCTCTGCCGTGCCCTGACCGCCGGTTCCGCTTGGTTTGCAGATCTCCTGTCTGTGCCCCCTGCCACCTGCTTGCTTCGCCGCCGATCGTTCCCGCCGTTTTCCCAGCCCCTGGGCTCCCCCCCCCTCGCCCAGCCCCGGCCGCGTTTCACGCCACCTCCCCGCCGCTGCCCCCCTGCGGCCCCGCCCCCTCCCCTCGCACGCACTCCCCATTCGCCACCCCGCTCCCCCTCCCAGCTGCCCCTCCCTCCCACGAGACTACTTAAGGCCGTCGCTGCCAGCCAGGTGCAGTGACCTCTGTCCCCGGACAGGTCACCCCCCGAGCACACTCCCCGCGAGTGAGCCCGTCCCCTGGTGCCACCTCTGCCCTGTGCTGGGCCCTGCGCCCTCTGCCGTGCCCTGACCGCCGGTTCCGCTTGGTTTGCGGATCTCCTGTCTGTGCCCCCTGCCACCTGCTTGCTTCGCCGCCGATCGTTCCCGCCGTTTTCCCAGCCCCTGGGCTCCCCCCCCTCGCCCAGCCCCGGCCGCGTTTCCGCCCCCGCACTCTCCTCATATGGCAGAGTGGCCAACGCGCAGCGTGCGCGCGCAGCGGGCGCGCTGATTGTGCGCCGAAGGTGCGCCAAAGGTAAGCCCGTCTGCGCCCGTCCGTGCATGGCCCGCGCCCAGCGCCCGAACCCCTGGCCCCAGAGGACCCCACCCCACCCGCCGGACGTACGACGCCGTCACCCTCAACGCACTCAACACCCCCACCCACCTCGCCGGACACACACTCGACGCCATCTTCTCATCCAGCAAAGACATCGCCTTCAGCCACGCCACTGGACTCCACTGGACGGACCACAGCTGCGTCCACTTCACCTTCAGAAGAACCACGATCCACCACCACCAGCAACAAGAGGCTCGTAGAAGCTGGAACAAGATCTCAGCCGACCAGCTCGCCGCCTCCCTGAGACAGCACCCTCCAGCCAGCTCAGCGAACCCTAGCCAGGCCGCCGACAACCTCACGAAGTGGATCAGCACCTGCGCGGACGAACTCGCCCCACTGAGGACCCCGCCCAACAGACCCGGCAGCAAGAAGGCCCCATGGTTCACCGACGAACTCAAGAGCTCCAAAAAGAACTGCCGAGCCCTCGAGAAAGCCTGGAGAAGGGAGCCAACACCGGACTACATGACCACCCTCAAGCTCGCCACCCGGAAGCACCATCAACTAATCCACGCCACCAAGAAAACTGCATTCAAGGACCGGCTGGACAACAACGCACACTACTGCAAGGAACTCTTCAACATCGTGAAAGAGCTCTCCAACCCCAACGCCGGAAACAACGACATCACCCCATCGCAAGACCTCTGCAACTCCCTCGCCTCCTACTTGCAAAACAAGATCGCTGACATACACAACAGCTTCACCCCACAAACAACGCCCCCCACGACCGCACCAACGCCCCCCACCACCACCCTCAGCGCCTGGACCCCGATCAACACAGAAGACACCATCCACACGATGAACTCTATCCACTCCGGATCTCCGACCGACCCCTGCCCTCACCACCTATTCAACAAGGCCGACGCTGTCATCGCACCCCACCTGCGAGACATCATCAACACCTCCTTCGACACCGCCACCTTCCCTGAGAGCTGGAAGCACGCCGAACTCAGTGCTCTACTAAAGAAACCAACAGCGGACCCCACCGAACTCAAGAATTACCACCCCATCTCGCTCCTCCCGTTTCCAGCCAAAGTCATCGAGAAGACCGTCAACAAGCAGCTGGCCGCCTTCCTCGAGACGAATGGATCCCTCGACCCTTCACAGTCTGGCTTCCGTGCCAACCACAGCACCGAGACCGCCCTCATCGCTGCCACCGATGACATCCGAGCCCTGCTGGACAACGGAGAAACAGCGGCCCTCATCCTCCTAGACCTCTCCGCGGCATTCGACACTGTCTGCCACCGCACCCTAGTGCAGCGCCTCAGCAACGTCGGAATCCAGAAGGCACTGGAATGGATCATCTCCTTCCTTGACGGAAGGACACAGAGAGTCCGCCTACCACCGTACAAGTCAGAGGCCACCGAAGTCATCTGCGGCGTCCCCCAAGGATCCTCACTCAGCCCCACCCTCTTCAACGTCTACATGAGCCCCCTTGCGGCCATCGCACGCCAACACAACCTCAACATCATCTCCTACGCCGACGACACCCAGCTGATCCTCTCCCTGACCAACGACCCCGCCACCGCCAAAGCCAACCTCCACGAAGGGATGAAAGACGTAGCCGAGTGGATGATGACCAGCCGCCTGAAACTGAACTCAGACAAGACGGAAGTCCTCATCCTGGGCTCCTCGCCCTCCGCCTGGGACGACTCCTGGTGGCCCCCCGCCCTGGGCACCGCACCCAAACCGACAGACCACGCACGAAACCTGGGCTTCATCCTGGACTCCTCCCTCTCCATGACCAGACAAGTCAACGCCGTCTCCTCGTCCTGTTTCAACATCCTGCGCATGCTACGGAAGATCTTCCGGTGGATCCCCACCGAGACCAGGAAGACGGTCACCCAGGCCCTTGTCACCAGCCGACTGGACTACGGCAACGCCCTCTACGCCGGAACCACCGCCAAGCTCCAGAAGAGACTCCAGCGGATACAGAACGCCTCAGCCAGACTCATCCTCGACATCCCCCGAAGCAGCCACATCTCCAGACATCTGAGAGACCTGCACTGGCTCCCCGTCAACAAGAGAATCACCTTCCGCCTCCTCACCCACGCACACAAAGCCCTACACGACCAAGGCCCGAGCTACCTCAACAACCGCCTCAACTTCTACGCTCCCAAACGCCATCTCCGATCAGCCAGCCACGCCCTCGCCGCCGTCCCCCGCATCCGAAGAGCGACAACAGGAGGAAGGTCCTTCTCCTACCTGGCCGCCAAGTCCTGGAACTCCCTCCCGACCGACCTGCGCCTGACCCAAGACCACCTCTCCTTCAGGAAGAAGCTCAAGACCTGGCTGTTCGAGCAGTAGCCCCCCCCCCAGCGCCTTGAGACCCTCCGGGTGAGTAGTGCGCTTTAGAAATGGCTTGATTGATTGATTGATTATATACCCATCCCTTTTCTTAGTATCAGGGTACCTACTTCATATTGTGACAGTTAAAATTTTCCTCACCTCAGGACCCACAGAAAGACTTAAAATAGCAAATGTTTTCTTTTGTGTGAATACTTCCCCCTCTTTAGTCTTTAAATAAGTTTCAAATCCTTCCTTTCACTGTTCCCACTCAATCTGTGGAGCACCTGGGCTCATTATAAAGGCAGAGGGAGGAATTATGTTTTGCTGCATCCTGCTCATACAAATATAGTAATAATACACACACACACTTCTAAAATACACTAGCAGTAAAGATGTGAAATTCTAATGGCCCTGATATATGCTAACCATACAGTTACATATGTGCAACACACTTGTAAAACAAAATTAACAATGTGCAAAGTCTTAACTCCTATTTAACGATGCTGTGTCCAAATCACAGTATAGGGAACCATCCGCCACTTCAGTTACTGGTGTCTGTAAATCCAAATAATTTAAAGTTTTCAATGTAGAAATTACTTAAAGGCAGTTGGGTGTGTGAATCAACATGCGTGCAAGGATCACAGTATCATTAAGAAAACAAATATATACCTGAAGTGCCAAAGAGTTTAACAATTAGCACTAGTGTGCATGTGCATGTGGGCGGCTGTTCCTAAGAACCTGAAACGATCAGCACAACCACATCATTATGATGCACAATGTTCGCTCTGGTGCATTCATGGAATTACATGTGCATATGCACACGTGCGAGCTCCTCAACACCCTGAAACACCACTCCAGCACCAGTAGATAAAAAACAATGTGCCCCGGAACTGCTTGTGCTCCTGAACAACTTACAAAAGTCATCTGAGTCATCAAGCGCCCATCCTACGTTAATCTGCTCCACTTATCCACACCCTGAGTGACCAGAGAAGAAAACAAAAGGAAAGGAATGGAATGCAACATTAGCCTCGGCAGGTCGTTCTCCTTGTTGTCCTCCTCGTCGCCACTGTGGGATCAGAGGATAGTCTCCTATTCTTTAAAGACTTTTTTTGATGGTTTGAGTACAGCGACCAGCCAGGCAGAGAGGCACTTTCAACTGCCAATCTGTTAATTAGAAAACCATTTTAATTCCACCCCTCACATTCGGATTCCTTAAAGCAAAACCCAACAAATACATCTGATATAAACTTCACCAGCTGCATTTCTGGGTACAGGGAGTGGATGTAAAGTGTAGTTTATTCCAGTTTTCTTTCAATAAGCTGTACACCATACATGCCCCTCCTTCCTTCACCAACAGATAAAAACACCTAAGAAAAAAGACCAACTTAGATTCACAACTGCTTTCAAACACTGACTGTAACAATCACACTAGCAAAGTAAGTGTTTGAGAGCCTAGTCTACATCTAATGCTATAAACTACACAAGGCACAGGACAACATGAAGGACACTGTATTGCTGGTTGTATGCCAAAATGTTGTATTGAGAAATACAGTTGTACATACATATTTTGTCCTTATTATTGTTTACACATGTCTAACAACTGAATTCAGATTTTCTATAATTACCTCCAATGGGGTGAATTTTTTGTAAGTGGTATTTAGCACACAACATTTCTGTGAGACGATGTTCTGACAACAATATTATGGTTACAAAGACCAAAGGGTCCCTTCTGTGTCACACACTCTTCTCATTATTATCATACATATAATTCTGTTCATTCAGAGAATAAACCCCCCCCCCACACACACAATTCCATGTTTATATAAATATCAATGTCATAATCAAGACGTTGTGCTTCATACAATCATATTCTAATAAAAAATATATTCCATACAATTTTATTCAAATTGCATTTATATAAGTCAACGCTCTATATGTTAAAAAAATAATAGAAGCACTGTACACATATCGTATCACAATAGTACCTCTATACCACTTTAAAATGTTCACGATTCCAAATATTTCAGTAATTCTTTTACACAAAAACAAAATTCATCGTTTCAGTGGTATAACAGTTGGTCCAACCCAACTTCTTCAGGACTTACAACTATAAAGCATATATTGTATCTACAAGATAAAAATCTATTTTCAGCATCCAAGCTAAGACCTTGTATTAGACACATTTACATAAACAGGCTCAATGTGTTATATGGCTACTAACCCTTCTTCACATCATTCCATATCTTCACATCAGGTTGTCTCTTGACAACAGACTCACACAAATGTATCAGAAGGTATCCCCATTCAGCCCTTCAATACCATTTTCTTTACAGGTGTCACTCACATGGAAATACCGCTAAATTTGCCATTCACGGATTTGTCCATATGTCACTCCTCTTGTATGTTAGAGTTTCCTAACCTTCAATATATTTCCTCATAGTGTTTGTATTTCAGGTGTATACCATCTTATATAAGGTGCATTTCATCTTATATGCACATACCTTAAAATCAAGAATCTTGATCTTGGAGTAGAGTTTGTTCCTTTGCTGTGATTTGCTCACTTTGGTTTATTTGTTGATGCTACAAGTTTTATATCTACAAAGAACAAATTTATCAATTATGACACATCCTAATACAGAGACCCTCTCTATATAGACAGTAGGGTATTTTAGAATTTAAATTTTATACTGTAACTTACTTCTCAAGTGTAATATTAATTTATCTACATTTTAAATCCAGATCTCGAGTCCTGGAATGCTGAGCAGGTTTAAATCTCACCTTCTTTCTGACTGCTAATCATCGGGTCCTGATTCTGTGAATGGGATACAAAGATATATATATTTATTATATTTATTATACACTATTTTTCCATGTTATTACTACCCCACTCTTACTCACCCCATATTTACTGTTTTATGATGAGGCATTAGACATAAAAGGGGTTCACTCTATTTAGCCCTTGTTTCCCGAGGACTGTTCTTTCTTTTTTTGTTCATTAGAATAGCATATAAGAAATCACTAGGAGTCTTGAATGATATCCTTCCTCGTGTTCTGTGAAAGATAACCACAACATACTAACTTTATTACCACTCTATTTTGGTTGGTCAGATAATGTCATCCATACTGGTCTCTATCATTTATGTGACCCAAGTATGATGATTGTTGCATAATTCCTTCATGTAATATAGCGTTATTACAAATCACAATTCTTTTATGGTTTGCACTCCCAACTTAGTATAAACTTAAATTTCTACTGCAGGAATCTTGTATACCCGTCCTTTACATCGGACTTATCTGGCCAACATTTAGCAAAAACCTTCCTCAGTGTCCGGTGTCTACTCAGCGTTCCCGCCTTAGTTTACTGACTATTGTAGCCACCATATAGGTGACAGGACAAACATAGTCTGATTCCATGTTTATCCTTATGTATATGATTTTTTTTTTCTATTAGCCACCTCATAGTTATCGATTTTGGGTCTATAGTTCTTTAATTCAAGTGTCAGCAGTAAACTAACCTTTTATACCAGGAAAGTTACTGCCTATTTGTTTATGTACTATTTTTATATTGTGACTCATACCATTAGTTTGCTTGATTTTACTCTAATCTATGTCTCCGGTATGGAGATTTTGGAATAAGTCAATACACATTTGTTCAGAAAAGCACCAAGATATTTAGTTCCTCCTTAGCTTCTTGTAAAATGTGCCCATCCTTGCGATCAATATTTGAAAAATAAACACAATCTTGGAATCTCCTCCTGATTATATATGCAATGTCCTCCGCACATGCGTGTTAATGTAATTTCCATTTTGGCCACCATAATGAAGCCAGACACCTTTTAGTTGCTATATTCACATGTAGAGTTATTGTTGACAAACAACATGTTCCCTGATGTTTATTACACACATGTCGAGCAACCATCACATTATTTGCACTGCTGCTGTGCTGTCACATGCAATCTTATTAAATATGGGCAACTTTCTCCAGACACTGATTGTAAACCATTATTTTTTAATAATATTGCCCCTATTGCTGAATATCTATCTGTTCCTAATTCTCAAGCTGATTTATAAATGTGTTGCATAACTGTCCCTGGTTTGTGGATACATGATTATGGAGACATGTGGGTGCATCTAATACTTCTATCTATATATATTTATTGAGTGCGGACTATTTTACCCAAGTGCGATACCTTGGCTTCTGAAATTAGTAAAATGGCATTTTCTTCTTTCACACTCAATGTATTCTTGCAACAAGACAAAACAGTCACCACGTTCTTATTACGTCATTGGTGTTATCTCTTACATTATCAACAGTTATCTTAGCAAATGTTCTCATTCTTCTCTATTTTTAAGACCATATTTATATGTGCTAAATTTACACCTGTAGTATTGTTCCTTCATTTTCCTTTTATTGTCTATCTCTCCCCCTCTCACTGTATTCCTAATACTTTCCAAAATGCACCATTTCAGATCACTCTCCTTATGTCTCTGCTCCAACCAGTGTAACAGTGCAATTTTCTTCTCAGTACTAGTCGTTGATCTATATTCGTTTAACCTTATCTGTATCTCTCTAACAGTTTCACCTAAGTAACCTTTATTGCAAGGACAGACAATCAAATATATTACATTCTTTGTCCTACAACTTATCATAGTGCAAACTGATGTCAAATGACACTCAGTTATATCTTGTTGCCTCTTATGATAGTGCCACAGTTACTGCAAATCCCACCCAGCAAAGTCCATGTAATCTTTTGCCACCCTGGATACTACTTTGTTGTGTCAATTTTGGTTCCCTTTATGTATGAATTAAGCTATTTCTAATTGTTCATTTCTCCTGTAGGCAAAAATAGAGTGTTCTATGATTTCCTAACCTATTTCATTCAATAGTGACTAGTTTGTATTGATCAAATTCTTAATATTATTGCTCAAACTTGAAAAAAATGTTATACATGCAAACCTTTTATTATTGTTCTGTTCTCTTTTGATATCTTCAAAAAGGCTGCATCTGTTATAATATTTAGCTCTTTTGTAAGTTTTCTTTATCAATTTATTGGGGTCATCTCTTATTGCATGTTTTCCAAAGTTGGCCTTATGCGGGCAATTTCACTGGAAGCGAGGAAATTGGTCAAAAGGTAAATTGTCCTTCTGACAATTCATAATTCATAATTAATATAATTGCTTGTGTAATGTAATAATGTATTCCTACCTGATGGTTTTGTAAATAGTTTTACTTAAAGTAGGCAATCTTTAGCTTTAATCTTAATGTCTAAAAAGTTGCAATAATCTTGACTAATCATAGAGGTAAATCTTAAATTGGGGTCACCACAATCTAACCATTCGATGAAGGCATTCAGATGTCCCCTATTGCTTTGCCAAATATAAAACACATTATCAATGAAGTGCGACCAATGTGATACATTTTCAAAGAAGGGTTCCATATAATTGAAAACATGCTTCTCTTCAGAAGTCCCTACATACAAATCTGCCAGACTTGTGGCACAAGTTGCGTCCATACTGGTCACTTTGGTTTTGCAATAGTATTCCCATTAAACAAAAATATATAATTTTTTGAAATAATATCCATGAATGCAATGATCAAACTTGCATGAGCAGATAGAGCTCCTTCAAAATTTTGCAGTATGTTCTACTGTATCGGTTTGAGTTTCTCTGACACCGCATACACCATCACAGACTCAGAGGCTGAGAATACAGAAAACCACAGACACAATAAAGAGAATTGACAAGTAGGAATATGACCATGCTGAGAGAACCTCATTTATTTTATATCAGAAACAGAAATGATACAAGGTAAACCCTAGAGGAACAGGAACCCTGAGAGGGGTTATCAGTATCAGAATGGGGGCCCAAGGAACCAATATATGAGGACCAGGATCCAAAAGGATTGGGATTAACTGAAGATAAAACATAATAAATCTAACTTGAAGGATTTCAAGTAAGCAAGAAACTCAAGTTTTAGAGAGAAGTTTACGATTTGCACCCATGGCACCACCTAGTACATTTGAGATAGAAATGATATAAGAGATTTGTTCAGAAAGATAAGGTTGTGGAAATTCTTTGAGGGAAAGGACATAGTACCCAAGGAAAGGGAAGAGGTGTGGCGCAGCGGCCAGGGTGGCCGACTCGGGAACCTAGAGCTCACAGTTTGATCCCCGGCGCCAGCGGCAGATCAGTCCAGCACCATGTGACTCTGGGCAATAGCTCGCTTAATCTTCCGATGGCTCCCAGCGCCTTGATGCCCTTAGGTAAATGTTTGCGCTTTACAAAAACTGTACATTTACATACTGGACAAAACCAGTCAGGTCCAAAACCTCCATCCACATGAACACCACTAAGACAGATGATAGGAAAGAAAGTGGAGATTTTTGAAAAAGTGGTGGAAAAAGGCTTAGATGATTTATTCACAAAAGAATTCTGGAGCATGAACAACTTATCAAAGGAACACTGTGAGGCCCTTAATGAACTAGAAGAATGTGACAATATAACGATAAAGCCTGGAGACAAGGGGGGAAGCATAGTGGTGATGGACACCACTGATTATAACTGATTATAACAACAGAATGTGTGCCTTCCTGTAAGGCCAATTATGAAAAATAATGGGGTGACCCTGTGTCCCTCAGAACTTGGGTATTTTATATGGCTACAATGGTTCTGTCGGGGAAATACAATTGCTTTGGGATGTTCACAATATAAATAAATTACATGTAACATGTATCCATGATTCAGGAAGAGAAAAGAACAACACCCAAGCGAAAGTTTCAATCAATATTTTAAGAAGTAACAAATAAATTGGGCTACAATGGTACAATTGAAAGAATTGTGAAAGAGGGGTTCCATGTAGAAGTAAATACAGACAATACACTTAGTACACTTAGTATAACAAACAAAGAAATAGTTGGGAAAGTGCGATTTTTGGTAAAGTCCATATGATTGACCGCATACGCCTCCTGTTCATATGTGAATAGGCTTTTGAACTGAGACGTTGCGTAGACTCTTAGTTTGCGTCGACGTTTCGACCCTATGTAAGGCGCAAAAAATGTTAACGGCGGGTCTTCTTCGGGACGGAGGAGTGTATGTAGCCCTGCGCCAGAGTCATTAATCACTGCGTGTGTATTATGCTTCTTTTTCCAAACAACGGGGTCGATTTATGTTTGACATCACAGGAGACACGAGTCAAAGAGGTTTGGCAAAAGTCCACGTAGTTAATTCTTTCAGTCAGTCGGGTGATTTACACGATCTGCTGAAAATGACATCTCTCCAGCTCTCAGTGCGGAGCGATCCTGTAAGGCCAATCACACTACAGAAAGTCCGGCAGAGATGAATGGAAAAAGGTAGCTATGAAAATAGGATGGCCAAAGAGGATGTACGGATCTGTCAGGATGAGTCTGAGTTTCTTTACAACAGACATCCAATACTACCTGCCCTTTATAGGCTCTTTAAGGTACATAAAACTCTTTTGGACCCAACCATGAGACCTATTGTCTTTAGTAAATAACAAGATATATCAAGAATTGTCAAGATATATCAAAGGGGGTCTAAGGGAAAAATATTTAGAGACCACTAGGTTCCTAATCCCTTAATTACCTATAAGCTATAACAACAACTCGGACAGATACTATTAAAAAAAAAATTCTGTCCCAGTAGATGATTTTAACTTTATCACTTTTCACTTTTTTTGCACTGCTTCCGTCACCACCATTAATATACAAGATAGCTACATTAAGAACTAGGACAGACACCTCATCTTAGATGGATAGAGAGGTTTTGCTTGCCCGTTCAGCCTGTGGCCCTGATTTAATGGAGGGCTCAGAAAGGGCTATCTAATCCCAAATGATGTGGGCTGCTAGCCTGGTGGCTGATGGGATTTATTATTAATAAGATAAGTGTTTCACTTGCTTTATCCTGCTTCTTGACCCTAGGTATCTTTGTTGTTGTTATAACCTATTGTCTTTAGCCTGAATTCTCTCACTGAACAACTTAGTAAATATGTAGACTGCTTTTTGAAACCATTAGTCTTGGAACAACCTTCTTACATCAATGACACAACAGACATGATCAAGAAGAATGTGGGTGTCAGTTTTGGTTCCAATAATAAAAGGCTAGTCTCATTAGAAATGGAGGCTTGTTAAATGGAGGCTTGTTATACAAACATTCCTTAGACCGATACAGTAGAAATGGTGAGAAACATACTGCAAAATGAAGAACAAGGTTTATCACCTCATGCAAATTTGATCATTGAATTTGTGGATATTATTTAAAAAAAAATATCTTTATGTTCAATGGGGAATACTATTGCCAGATCAAAGGACCAGTATCGGTGCAACCTGTGCCCCAAGTATAGTCTGTTTGTATGTAGGGGCTTTTGAAGACAAGCACATATTCGATTAAATTGCGCCCTTCTTTGAAAATGAATCACATTGGTTGTGCTTCATTAATGGTGTGTTTTTTATTTGGCAAGGCAATAGGGAAGAACAGAATGCTGTCAATGAATAGTTAAATTGTGGTGACCCAAATTTAAGATTTACCCTTACTATCAGTCAACATTATTGCGACTTTTTAGACCTTAAGTTAAAAGCTAAAGATGGCCTTCTAGAAGTAGAACTATTTACAAAACCATCGGATAGGAATTCATTATTACATTACACAAGCAATTATAAGAATTGTCAGAAGGACAATTTACCTTTTGGCCAATTTCTCCGCTTGCGGCAAAATTGCACGAATAAGGGCAACTTTGAGAAACATGCAGAAACGTTAAAAGGGAACATATTGAGATGAAGTTAGTCCAAAAGATTAAACAAAAAAGCTTACAAAAGAGCTAAATATTATAACACAGATAGCCTTTTCTCAGATAACAAAAGAGTACAGAACAATAATAAAAGGATTATATGTATAACTCATTTTTCAAGTATGAGCAACAAAATTAAGAATTGAATCAATACAAACTGGTCACTGCTGAATGAAGTAGGTAAGGAAAGTGTAGAAAACCTCTTTTGCGTATGGGAGAAATGAAAAAAATTGACATTGTTCAAATTCATTCATATAGGGAACCAAAATTGATGCAACAAAGTAGTTTCAAAAGTGGCAATAAGATTACAGGGACTTTTCTGTGTGGGAATTGCGGTAACTCTGGCGCAATCATAAGAGGTAACAAAGTAGAACTGAATGGCATTAGACATCAGGTTAACACTATAATGAATTGTAGGACAAAAAATGTAATATATTTAATTGTCTGTCCTTGCAATAATGGTTACTTCGGCGAGACTGGTAGTGAGATACGGATAAAGTTAAATGAACATAGATCAGTGATTAGAACTGAGAAGAAAAATGCACTGTTAACAGAACAATGGTTGGAGCATACACATAAGGAGAGTGATCTGAAATGGTGCATTTTGGAAAGTATCAGGAATACAGTGAGAGGGGGAGATACAGAAAATAAAAGGAAAAAGAGGGAACAATATTGCATGTGTAAATTTAGCACATATAAATATGGTCTTAACAAGGAAGAATTTGCCAACAAAACTGTTGATAATGTTAGCGATAACACCGATGACACAATAAGAGCCTGGTGACTGTACAGTCTTGCTGCAAGCATACAATGTGAAAGAAGAGAATACCATCTGACTTATTTCAGACTCCAAGGTATCACACTTGGGTAAAATAGTCAGAACTCGATAAATATATATAGATGGAAGCATTAGATGCACCCACATGTCTCCATAATCATGGATCCACAAACCAGTGACAATGAGGCAACAAATGTATAAATTAGCTTGAGTATTAGGAACAGAGATATATTTAGCTTTAGGGGCAATATGATTCCCCAAAAATGATTTAGAATGTGTCTGGAGAAAATGGCCCATATTTAATAAGATTACATGTGGTAGCATGCAGGGAGTGCAAATAATTTGATGGTGGCTCAACATGTGTGTAATAAACATCAGGGAACATATTGTTTGTCAACAATAACTTTACATGTGAATATGGCAACGAAAAGGTGCCTGGTTTCAATGGAAGTTACATTAACACGCATGTGCAGGGGACATGGTATATATAAACAAGAGGAGCCTCCAAGATGGCATTTATTTATTCTATATTGATCGCCAGGATAAGCACACATTACTAGAAGGTAAGGAGGAACTTTATATCTGGGGGCTTTTCCAAATAAAGTATTGTGACTTATTCCAGATTCCCCGCACTAGAGACACAGATAAGAGAGAACTGTAACATTCAAGTAAAATGGAGCAGAATAATGGTACGAGTCACCAATATAAAAATAGTACAAAAACGGATTGGCGGTAACTTTCCAGGTATAAAATGAGTATTTTACCGTTGATGCCTGAGTAAATGAACTATAGACCCAAAAATGATAACCATGAGGTGGCTAATGTAATAATTAAATGAAATAATGAATTGTGGTTCATAAATCTGAGGATAACACGGAACTGGATTATGTTTTTCCTGTCCATAAGATGGCGACTAGAATAGTCAGTAAATCAAGACGGGAACGCTGAGTAGACAGCGGACACAGAAGGAGGTTTTTGCAAAATGGCAGCCGGATAAATCCAATGTAAAGGATGGGTATACAAGATTCCCGCAGTAGAACTGTAAATTTAAACTGAGTGGGGAGTGCAAACCATAAAAGAATTACAATTTGTAATAACACTATATTACATGCAGGAAATATGCAACTATAATCATACTTGGGTTACATCAAAGATAGAGACCAGAATATATTACATTATCTGACCGGCAATAATAGAGTGGTGATAAAGGTAGTATGTTGTGGTTATCTTTAACAGAACACACGGAAGGATATAATTTAAGACCCCCAGTGATTTCCTATATGATATTCTTTTTTTTTTTTTTTTGGTTTTTATTGAATCATCTCCAATGCTTTAAATACAAGAGGATTTCATGAGAATGAATATTAAAAAGCAACATAGGCATATGAACTGACTACAGGATAACAACTTCATCATTATTGTGACGAAAGAGGGAGAAAAAACAACATTTTAGTTACCCTCCTTCCATCTTTTGAGAGGGGCCCATATGTTTTCCTCTTTTCTTTTGGCTTTTAAGCCCTTTTTTTCATATACCCCTTTTTCTAAATTGTAGGTGGCTAATATTCTACCCAACCATTGTTGGAATCCGGGTGCCAGGGGGTCCAGCCGGGCTGATGCAATACAGATTCTTACCACTGCCATTGCTATAAAAAGAAAGGGGTGATTGTCCTCTAAAACATCATTATCGCTAATACC
The DNA here is from genome assembly GCF_964204655.1 of Triturus cristatus. NCBI lineage: Eukaryota > Metazoa > Chordata > Amphibia > Caudata > Salamandridae > Triturus > Triturus cristatus. The sequence goes on from NC_140587.1 coordinate 453,772,129, forward strand.
CAGCAATATATGTTGGGCCGTTAGATTCAGTCTTATTTTCAAAGATGTATTAAAAAAAAATCAATTTCCTCTAGCCAGGTACCTAGAATCGGGCATGTTGCAAACATGTGTGTCAAATCAGCTTCAGTACTACTACAGCCCGGGCATGTGATTCCATTTTGACCACCCCATTGAGCAATTCTAGCCGGGGTATGATATAGTGGAAACAGTGTTTTGTAGTGTTGAGCCTGTAATCCTGCCGATCTAAGCACCGTCCTCCCCATATCAAGTGACTCTAAAAATATATTCTGTGCCGTTTCTCAAACTCTGTTCCCATTTGAACCCATGGTTTTTCGAGGTCATTCTGGTTAAGCGTGATCAGCTTTGAATATATCTGACTAATTGTGCACCCTTCTTCAGAGTAAATGCGTCCACAATATCCTTATTATTAAAACCCATTGAGCCCCCTTTCTTTTGGGTTAGATTGCTCCGGACTTGCAAATACTTAAAAATATCTCTAGTATGTATCCCGAAACCAATTTGTACATCCCTAAATGCTAATATGCCCGATGTATCTAAAAGATCTCCTATTGAGCAAATTCCTGCTTCATCTCATCTAGACATAATGTTATCTCGGAAGATCTCTGGCATAGTTGAATTTTTAAAAAGTTGTGTAAAGTAGTTCAGCCGACCAACCCCATCTTTGCATTTAAAAGATACCCAAATCTTAAAAGCTGCATGCAGGGTTTTGAACCGAACTTTTTTGTAATAGCTTGGCTCGCTATAATTCAGAAAATAACCCTGTGCGGCCTCGCCTATAAGTAATTCATACACATCCTCTGATCCGAGTTGAATCCTCTGCTCTTCTGTTTTCCCTCCCAGCAACACCCGCATATATTGAAGAGCGGCTGCCCACTAGTACAGTCTTAAATTGAGGACCCCCCATCCTCCCTTCTCCCTTGTTAAAGTCATAAATTTGAGTGCCCTTCCGGTCTTACCATGTGACCAAATAAACCTATTGAGCATACTTTCCATTTCTTTTAACCAAGACTTTCCAAACTCAAGGGGTATAGTCCTGAAGGGATATAGTATTTTGGGAAGAAACAGCATCTTTATTATGTTGCATCTACCTACAATGGTAAGGTGGAGATTATACAACAAAAGTTAGGAACAAGTGCACTCCGTGGGTAATATAGCTTCAATAGTTTTAAACCTCGTTTAAAGGTAATGGCGTGCAGCCCGACCATGGCCTGCCCTGAAGCCATGTGTTTCAAAACGTTGAAAAGAAAAGTGAAGCGATTGCGCACTCCAACTTCGGACGCACTGCAGAAGGCCAACAATGTATCACAAATACACCAAGTTATTCGAATATTTAATCCATTTATTCAGGTACTCCACATTATTCTTCTTAATTCATCAAATTGCACAATAATCAATTGTATAGTTAGCTTCTAAAACGGCAGATGTGCCGGTGGCCTCTTTCTGTCGCATGCCTTATACAATATTCATATCTTTAGTGATTATAATCCAATGCATTTCGGGCTTAGTACATAGCCCTTCTTCAGGGATTCACTAAAAGTTAAAAAAAACATGACCGTTAGATTATACGTCCCAACTATTGTTCACACTTCAACAATTTATTCATCTACGTAACCTGAACTTTTGATAAACGTTTTCCCGCTAAACATGTTTTCGTGCTCAAATGAATCTTCCCTTTACGTGCCCACCCGTTGTAATACCGCTTTATCCTACAGCCATATTCTGTCACATTTCAATGACCGATTTTCCATTTGATCACCCTGTGTTCGAAGTTTACAATTGTTACCCAACCACCGTCCTTCTTACCTTTCGATATCTGTCGTTTACGGACTTTCATATGCGCTAAGAAGCGTTATTTTCAACTTCTAACGTCCTCGTATTTAAACAACAGTCCCCTCCCTTTTAATTAACCAATGTCATTACGCGGTAGTTTCGCATCATTACCCGTCTAAACTTCAACTCCCATAATGCCAAATATACATCAACAATTATTCCGTAGGTAACCAATTGTCAATCATTTTCAGACAGTTTGAGCTTTAACACGTATGCCCCGCCCTCCCTTAAAGATGTGCTCTGTACGTCAAATCAAAGGGAAGATTCGTTTGAGCACGAAAACATGTTTAGCGGGAAAACGTTTATCAAGAGTTCAGGTTACGTAGATGAATAAATTGTTGAAGTGTGAACAATAGTTGGGACGTATAATCTAACGGTCATGTTTTTTTAAACTTTTAGTGAATCCCTGAAGAAGGGCTATGTACTAAGCCCGAAATGCATTGGAGTATAATCACTAAAGATATGAATATTGTATAAGGCATGCGACAGAAAGAGGCCACCAGCACATCTGCCGTTTTAAAAGCTAACTATACAATTGATTATTGTGCAATTTGATGAATTAAGAAGAATAATGTGGAGTACCTGAATAAATGGATTAAATATTCGAATAACTTGGTGTATTTGTGATACATTGTTGGCCTTCTGCAGTGCGTCCGAAGTTGGAGTGCGCAATCGCTTCACTTTTCTTTTCAAGGTGGAGATTATGCCACCTGTCAAAGTCTTTCTTCCCTTGTCTTATTATTGGAGCTATGTTAGCCTCTACTAATTGCCCCAATTCCGATGTGATTTTTACCCCCAGATATGTAGCCATATTTGTGACCCTTGTATCCCCAAAACCAGACGCACTGTTGACAACGATTTGGGTCTTCTGCTGGTTGAGTTTGTACCCTGAAACTATCCCAATTGCTGCTGCTTTGTTACCTATTTCATTAAGTGCAATCTGGGGGTCAGGTGAGACAATTGCCAGGTTGTCCGCATAAGCAAGGATTTTCGTCAACAGCTCCTGAAATCTCATTGATTTGATTGTACGATTTCCCTCAATTCTCCGTATCAGAGGATCAATGTATATAGCGAAGAGTAAGAGGGAGCAGGGACACCCCTGTCTGGTTCCCCTCGAAATCAGTATTGGTTCCGTGTACTCCCCGTTTACTCTGACGCGAGCCACAGGACTCTTGTATAGACCCATTATTGCACTAATGAATCTTTTTCTTAAGCCATATCATTCGAGGGTGCCCCACAGGTAGTCCCAGGAGACCCTATCAAGTGCCTTCTCTGCATCAAGTAGAATGAGTGCCATAGGGTCTCCTGAGACTGCTGCTGCATCAAAGAGTGTTATTACACTGCGTACATGTTCAGTGGTTCTCTTCCAGTTATAAACCCGTGCTGGCATGGATGGATTACATTGCTGATGATGGAACTTAATCGGGTAGCAAATATTTTGGAAAAGATTTTGGAGTCACTATTCATTAGAGTGATAGGTCTATATGAACCAAGTTTGTGCGGGGGTTTGCCTTTTTTTTAAAAAAACAACTATTACCGCCTGGGCCCAGGACTCCTGTATTGGCTTCTCAACTTGTGCTTGTCTGAACGTTTCTATCATCCCTTTTTAATAGATGGTAAAAGATTTTGTAAAACTCCAAAGGGATCTGAACCGGACCCACCGCCTTACCCGTTGGGAGGCTCATCAGGGCGCTATATGTTTCTTCCTCTGTTACGATCATATCCATGAGGTCTATATCCTGGGCGGCATCTGAATATCCTTCAGATAGTTACTAACCGAGTGGTGGGACAACTCTAATTCCTCCTGGTAGAATTCACTATAATATTTATGAAATACTTCTTATATACCAGTAGCTTCTTTAATCATTTTCCCGTCTTTATCCTGTATTTCAATTATCTTCCCCATCACCCTTTTATGTCTCGTCCGAACTGCCATAATGCGTCCTACTTGCTCACTGAGTTCATAGCACCCCTCACGCCATGCAAGATATTTTTCAGCTGCCTTAGCACCGATCTCAGCTTTTGTAACCGTGATTTTTATGCGTCCAACACTCTAATGGTGCACCTTGTGCTATTGCCCTAATCAACTCTTCTTCTAAAGCAGCCATTGCTTCATACAATGTGTTAACTCACCCTGTTTCATTTTTCCTCCTTCTGGCACTGTAACTAAGTGTCTCGCCTTTGACTCCAGCTTTGAATGCGTCCTAAACCATCAACTACTGGCACTATCCCTATTTATTTCCCAAAAAACTCAATCCAGGTATTCATATGTGCTATATAGTCTGGGTCTTTTAGTAAACCTCTTTCAAATGTCCAAAGCGTTTTTTTCATCTCTGCCCCCCTAAAATTACCGGTAAATTCTAGAGGATTATGGTCTGAAAACACTCTGGGGTGCTTTTCTATATCACAATCTATGGCCAGGTGGGACGTAGTGAAAAAAGAATCAAGTCGTGCTACAAGTGTGTGCGGTGCAGAGTAGTACGTGCTCCCAGGATCCAGAGCTCTGTCAGGTCATTATCTTGAATCAGCGACAACAAAGCCCTGCAAACCTTATTTTTTACAGCCTGTATATTTGGTGGTGCCCCCATCCCATCTAATGACCAGACGATTAATATTTAAGTCCCCGCTTAATATAACTGATATTCCTCGTGAGGCCAGCTCTGAGTTCACCTCCAACAGAACCTCTGGGTCATCACCCGTAGATCCGTACACTGAGCAGAGGGTAAAACTAAACATACAGCACCAGCCTTCTGCCATCACCCATCGACCAAATTTGTCGGTCTGTCAATTTCACCATTTTAAGTCACTTCTCCTTGACAATATAGCAACCCCTTTAATCCTATCCCCCTGCAATGTATTCACAACTAAGTTATACCCCAACTGCTCCATTAGTTTAGCCCTGGAACCCTCAATGTGTGTCTCTTGCAAACACAAAATGTCAGCCCTTAACCTTTTCAGTTCGATTGCAATCCTTTGCCTTTTATTTGTATCATTCAGACCACATACGTTAATTGATGCTATTCGTATTTTCATCATGTGATATTTGAAAAAGCGTTCCCTAATTTTGTATTTCCCAGAGTTGCCATGAATTCCTTTTGTTTCATTCCTATGCTGTTTACAACTATATTTTATCCCTACTTTTCTCATGATCCTCGTGAACTGATTTTCCCCTCCCCTTTTTCTCTCCCCACTCTCCCAGAACCACCCTCCAGCCCTCCTTCCCCCTCCTCCCACTCCATCCTACCACCCACCCCACCTCCCACAACATTGAGCAAATGGGTCGCAATGGGACCCATGTGATGTCGCCTGTTAGGCCGCCCAAGGTGCCCCCATGTCCAATCCCCCGCCCCTATGTATTAAACCAATACCAAGTAATACACCGTCCTACCTTCAACATTAAATTTAAAAAAATACAGGGTGATAATTGGAGATTCTACCAGTGAATATTTCATCCTTCCCACGTTTCATTTGGTCAAATAATACCTGCACTTTTGCCCTTATCATCCAGTCTCCAAATGTGATACCACCACACTCTATCTTTCTGTGGTCCCAGAAGCGCCCTGTCTTCTTGTCTCTTGTAGTTCCTTCAGGTACTCCTGAACCTTGATTTCTGATGAATGCACCCTAAGTTTTCCTCTGTATATGATTTTAAGGCAGGCAGGGCTCAATAGATAGGCTTCGGCACCAAGTGCCTGGAAAGGGGAAATTAGTTGACGTAACCTCCACCGCCTTTCCACCGTAGTGTGGCAGAAGTCTGGACGCGTGAAAAAAGTGTGACCATTATGGGATTGTTTTGCATCCGGTCTCGCATTATCTGAGATAGACTGCCAAAGGAGAAAGTTCCCAAAAGAAACTAGGATCGCTGTGGGCTGTTCCAATTACCCCATCGTGGTATTTTTGCTCAAGGTCACTGGGAAGCGGTGAGCCCACTGAATCTCAGTGTCCCAGTTCCAGCTTGATAGGTCAGGGAAGGCTCCTTTCATTAATCTACCATAAATGTTCTTACATCGCTGCCTTCACTATTTTCCACAATCCCTAGGAATCGTAAATTGTTTCTCTTGGAGCTCCTTATGTTCCTGTATCTTTCCCATCTCGCCCTCGAGAGTCGCTGTTCTTCCTCTACCTGTGACACCCTTTCTTGCATATCCGAGCACCTTTTGCTCACCTTCCGGAGGGAGGCCTGTTATTTCTTTGTAGCCTGATGTGCTCTGCGATTCTCTTGGCGAGCTTCCCCTTGCATTTGCTTGAGAGTAGCGTAAATTAACTCCATCAAGGGCGCAAAATTCGGGGTAGGAGAGGCGCTAGATACAATTTGAGTCTTATCAGGTGAACCTTCACTAAAAATCTGACTTGTGGCAGAATAGTCCCATTTTAGCTTATGAGTAGTTTCACCATTACTATCCAATCGCTGACCCCTAGCTTTCGATTGGCATTTTAGGGTAGCTGCCCTATCCTGGCTTTTGTTAATTGTAGAATCATCAGGCCCTGATTCTTCCTCAGTAAGCCCAGAAGATGACATTGAGAGCTCAGACTCATCTGTGAGGGAAAAAAACATTTCTCCACCCCCCTGATCCAGTGGTCCCATTGGATTGTTCAGCCAAACTTCGCCCAGCTGCCCTTGAAACGCTGTTGCCCCATTCTGATAAGTGGCTGTGAGGGTGTCTTGTGGTGCAATGGTTTTTCTCATAGCCTCATCCACAATGTTAGTTCCAATAGCGGGGTCTCTTTCTATTAATTATTATTTTTTTCTATTTTTTTTCTATTAATGCAATCAAGCTATCTGGGGCGAACATATAATTTCCAATACCTGTCTGACTTGTCAATGTATCTCCTCTCAGCATCTCCTCCTGTGGCCTCGGCACCTGATGTTGCTCCTGCTGAATAGGTTGAAGCTGCTCCGTCTGCTCCTCACTCTGTTCTCCGCATCGTCTGCTGCCGATGGTTGTGCCGGTGCATCTGTTGCTGGGGCTGAGGCCACAGGGTCAGGGATGGAGGAGTCAGCTGAGATTCTCTCCTTTTCCATCGTGGCAGGAAGAGGCGAAGACACAGACATAGGTGGAGGCAGGGGGACCTTGTTCGCCGCTATTTTCCCAGAAAATGCCTCCGACATGAGAGGCTGTCCAGCGCGGTCTCCGGAGACGATTCGGCAGGCCAGCTCGCACATCCATAATTTGCTCCTTGACAGGCTTCGGATCCGCATCATCCACTTTCCCGGTAAGATTGCCGCACTGGGTACCACGGCCCGCCGCTGTTCCTCCTACGTTCTTCACCACTTCTTTAGTAAGTCTATTCACCTTGGGGGCCATATCCACCACCGACTGTAGCTTCCCGTAGGCACGGATCGTCAGCCCTATGGTGCCTGCGATGAAGATAGTGACACGTTGCTCTAGCCACCGTAATCCTCTCCACCACGCCAAGGTGCTGCACCCAGCCTGGTATGACTGATCAGCCCTTCACATTCCAGAGTTTCGGTATTATACCAAACCTGTCATTATTTAGTTTGGTTTTCCCTCGTTAACTCAGCACACAAGGGAATTTTTCTAAGGGGTGGGAGCAGGGCACAGGGGCAGCTCTCTCCCGGCAATCAGTCAGCCGCCATCTTGCTCATGATATTCTTTTTGACAAAAAAAAGGAAAGGACAGTCCTCAGGAAACAAGGGCAAAATAGAGTGGACCCCCTTTACGTCTAATACCTCATCATAAAACCATAAATATGTGGTAAGTAAGAGTGGGGTAATAATAACATGGAAAAATACTGAATAATGAATATAATGAAGATATATATCTTTGTATCCTCTTCACAGAATCAAGACCCGATGATAAGTGGCACAAAGAAAGTGAGATTTAGAACTGCTCAGCATTCCAGGACCCTTACCATACAGCAGAGATCTGGATTTAAAAAGTGGATGAATTAATATTACACTTGAGAAGTAAGTTGTGGTTTAATATTTAAATTCTAATATTTCCCTTCTGCCTATACAAAGAGGTCTCTGTAAATAGAATGTGCTATAATTTAAGCTTGTAGATATAAAACTACTATCTTCAACAAATAGACCAAAGAGAGCAAATCACAGGAAAGCCCTGCTCCAAGAACAAGATTCTTGATTTTAAGGTATGTGAATATAAGATGGATTACAACTGATATAAAATGGAATACACCTTAAATAAAAGCCCAAGGAGGAAATATATTGATGGTTAAGAGCCTCTTACACACAAGAGGAATAGTGACATATGGACAAACCAGTGAGTAGCACATTTTGCGGTATCACCATGGTAATGATATATATAATGAAAATGTTTTCAAGGGCTGAATGGGGATACATTCTGATAAATATGCATGAGTCTGTTGGCAAGAGACAACCTAATGTAAAGATAAGGAATAATATGAAGAAGGTTTGGTAGCCAAGTAACACACTGAGACTGTTTAAGTAAATGTGTATAATATAACGTCTTAGCTTGGATGCTGAAAATAGTTTTTTTCAATATTGCAAATACAATGTATGTTTTATAGTTTTAAGTCCTGAAGAAGCTGAGCTGAATCAACTGTAATACCACCGAAACGCTGTGTTGGCATTGTTTGCTGGATTTAGTTTTTTGTATAAAAAATTACTGAAATATTTGTAATTGTGTAAATGTTAAAGGGGTATAGAGGTGCTATTGTGATTAGATTCGTTCATGCTACTTCTATGATTTAACATATACAGCATAGACGCATATAATTTCAATTTGAATAACATTGTATTATTATTATTAGTCAGATTTGTATTGCGCATGGCTGCCCCAGCGACGGGGCATCCCAGCGCAGCCAAAGACCAAAGACCTGAACCTAGGAGAGAGAGATGCAGTATTAACCAACGAGGCCGGGGAAAAGCCAAGTTTTTATGGCTTTACGGAAGGCCAGATGATTCTGGATTGCTCTGACAGGGGCACGAAGCGAATTCCAGAGTTTCGCCGCCAGACTACGAAAGGAGCGACCGCCAGCTCTGACTTTCAAAACACGAGGAATGCAGACCAGCGCACGGTCAGCCGATCTCAACGGGCGCCGAGGTACGTAGACTCAAGCAGGTTAGACAGCCCCAGAGGGGCCTGAAGGGTCAAGATCTTATGCGACACGCAGAGCGCCTTAAACTGAATGCGCTTTTCAACAGGCAGCCAATGAAGCTTAGGGAGAATGTGAAGGATGGAATATGGTTTTAATTGGTATATGATTGCATGAAACACAAAGCCTTGATTATGTTTAATAAACCTACGCATTTTTATATCTAACAGTGTTCAGTGGTAAAATAGTGAATTTTAAATGCATGGGTGGCTGAATGAACAGAAGTCGATGTATGACATATATGAGAAGAGTGTGTGACACAGAAGTGAACCTTTGTTCTCTGTAATTTTAATTTACCCCCTTCCTTTTGGTTATAATGGTATCTCTCCCATAGTTGTGGAGCAATATTTGGATACCATACTGTCTTGCTTTGTTCAAAGGCTTCCCATGGCCTCTTCATACTTGTAGTTTCAAATCTCTCCTCCCTGATCCTGGGAAGTGACAATTTATTGCATTGCAATGTATTGCAGCTTTATATAACGCTTCCTACCTCTTATGTAGGGCTTTGAAGTGCTTGCTTATATGGGCGGCATGCATCTCCAAGTAGGTTGTGTGGTTGAAAGTATCTTTTTGCCTTGGTGTTACATGGGAGGTGTTTCCATATCGTTTCTGATGAACATCAAGGTGCGGTTATCTTTATCGTTTTACGAGTCGCAGCGTGTAGCAGTGTATTGGATGATGAAGTACACGCTATAGTTTTCAGTATGCTGTCAGCTTTGATCAGCTCTGCAGGTCCCTTTATGGTATCTCATATGATAAAATGCACTTATCTGTTTACTGCACTGGCTTGTCCAATCTGAGATTTTTTGTATAATTGAGGGTCTGACCTAGCATGGTTGGAGGAAGAGAGAAGTGGAGAGATCTGTAGGGATGGGCATTTTTATTATCATCCAATATCTGAGTGTCTATGTGAGATGTCAAGATTGCATAGAAATATAGGACCTGCAGTAAATGAACTACATTAAAGTCCTCCAAAATTGTCCATTAATGTGTGACAGATCTCTTCAGTTATTCAATGCCTGTTCATTTAATTGTATTTTGTTTTTTGGCTATGCCTGTTCATTTAGTGGTATTTGGGTTTTTGGCTGTACAGTGCTGGTGATGGACAACCTTCATAGCAGATATATTTTATGTGAATTTGTAAAGTATTAGTTACAATCTATTGCTGGCCACTGTATGTTATGGTCTTAGTATTATTGTGGGCCATAACAGTTATATATGGAAGTACACCATTATATAGTGCCATGGCGAACCATAGGTATGCCCTTTTTGTTTACCAGCATAATGTAAGAAGTTTGTTGATTGAGTTGTTTGCAGTTCATGGGTTGCAAGCTGCGGATTTTTTAATTATCATCCCATATCTGAGTGTTTTTGTGATATGTAAAGGAGTGGTAACATTGTAGAGATATTTGAGACCTGCAGTGAATGGACTATATTAAAATCCGCAAAAATTGTCCAATAAAGATTATGTTGATACTGAGCGCCACAACCCTCCCCACATCCAAACAACAGTGCCCTTTCTAGGTCTAGAACAGCAGCCTCTTTATTGACAGTTCAGATTTAGAAAGTAGTTGTGAGCAATCTTAATGCACACTGAGGAGGGTGCACCACACTGTAGTTGCATGCAATAACTACATACATGCCAGCATTTTGAAAGGGGAAATTGGAAGCTTCACAAAAAAATAATCAAGAGAATGTATTTCCCTTATTGACCTCTATTGAGGCAGAGGTAATTTTAGGCAGGTGACAGTCAAAATAAAGCACTTTTTTTGGCTTCGAAAATAGGGAGTCTCCTGTCAGAGTCCAGTCTGTTGGCATGTATGCGACTAAGGATCAATATGCAAACGTAAAAAAAAATTGTCTTTTTTAATAGCAAGATCTCTCTCTGACCCCAGTGCTGCCAGGCAAACAAGGGACATTATAAAGCAAGATCTTCTGCAGATTGTAATAATAATTCCTTTTGCACCCTTTGTTTGTTCCCTGCCTTATTATTGCGAGTGCCACAAGAATATCTGCATGCTGAGCCTATTTTCCATTTCCTTTACAGTCCTTGTCAAGAAAATCGAGCAAGGAATTAGGTTTTTTGTGTTTAGGATAGTTTGCTAAGGACAGGTGAATAATGTACTATGTTAACCTTTTAAGCATGTTGTTTTTGATCGCTGGGCCATTTCACATTCTCCTCATTTATTGTTCTGAAGACCTTTGTCCTGTGAGAAGCATGGCGATGGGAAGAGAAAATGGCGCCGCATGGTTCCTTTCTTTGCGGATGTATTGCTGAGGCAGTTAGGGCTCCAAGAGAGCTGTCACTTAATTAAATCACGGAAGTTGAAAAGGTCAAAATAGTGCAAATATGATGTCTTCATAAACTGTGTGTGGGATTAAAAGGTTCAGCCTTGTGGCAAACATTGCAACGAGTACAAAAAATTGAACAACGGGAATTCATTTTAATGAAGAATAATGACAGTAAGTGTGGCAAATGACACGTCCACCTAGCTACAGTTGAGCTCCACTGTTAGAAATGTTATTTTCATAACATTAAGGTTTCACTTACACATGATATCTTCGTGATATTGTGAAACTGGAGCCCAAAGAAAAGTACAGTCTGATGATTCCCCATGTCACATATGTTTTTAACTCGAATTTATTTCACTAATGGAGGACATTACACAGATTTACCTCTGTTTTCACCTGCCAAATGCTTTGTTAAGTTGTTGGCTTTTGCAGAGAAGTAGACTTGTATTTTGCTCAAGTCGTAATAAGGAAACAGTCTTAACAATGCTGGCTCAGCCACGTGTGCTGTTTCTCCGCAAGCCGAACCACGGTTGCCCTAACCACGCATATGCCTTAACCAATGTGCGTGGTTAAGGTAATGTGCGGTCTAGATGCAGAGTGGAGCAGTGGGCACAGGAAGAGAGGAAGATGACGCAGTGAGGTCGGTGGGGCTGGAACCGGGTCTTGGGGGTAGTTTTTCAGGGAGGGGGTCGGGGTATTTATAGGGCAGGGAGCAGTTTTAGGACTCTGGGCAGAAGGGGCTAGGTCGGGGTACTTTACATGTGGTAGGGGACATTTTTTAGGGTGCAGGGTGAGGGGGGCTGGGATTGGGGCAGTTTTTAGAGTGTAGGGTCAGTTTGTAGGGCTCAGGGCGGGGCGGGGGTAAGGGACAGTTTTTATGGCTGGGAGCAGTTTTAGGCCTTAGGCCAAGGGAGGCTGGGTGGGGATAGTTCACAGGGGTAGGGGTCAGTTTCTAGGGGTAGGGAAAAGGAACAGTTTTGAGGGAGGGTGGGCAGGGCTACGATCTTTAGCACACATATCTCTTGACCACAAAATTGCACGGTAAAGGCATGAGTGGTAAAGGAATGCTGGGTAAAGACGCGGTCGTAGTTAAGACCGTGTAGATCAGGTATGCACTGTTCAGGCATGCGTTGTTCCATCATACAGCCATCCGAACAACTTGAGTTCGTCAATGCAACCTCCATCCTAAGAGGTCTCTGTTCACTTCAGATTACTTTTTGTTTCGCTTCTTTTCCTTTTTGTTTCACTTCTAAACTGTATTTTTGAAAATATACAAAAGGTATTAACTGATCTAGACGAGTGTATTAATTATATGATCAATCACAGAGTTCAGAGAGCACTCAAAATCTAAAACAAAGCACTGGTGAAACCCATAGGTCTGGCGGTGGCAAAAGTGCAACATGATTACTATTGTATTATTCACAGTATATTCCACAAATAAATAAAGGGAAAAAAAGAAAAAGTACCTAAATGTGGCCTAACATAACAATCTCAACAAAAAAAACATGGCATTTAGTTGTGATCTCACAGCACATGTACTTACTAACAGGCAGTGTTGTTCAAACTGATATAGAAACCCTTTTTAGTTTTGATGCATATCACAGGAAAAAATTATTTTTGCTGGCAAACATGTAATTTTGGATTTGAACGACTCAAACCTGAAAGCATCATTTAAACATGGAGGGATGACAATTACAGTAAACAAATATTGTCAGAGCCAATAGGTCTGAACTTAAATATGTTGTGCAAATCCATGCAATATGTGAAAATGGACAGAAATATAAAATAAAGAAACATTTAAGTGTGGCCCAGACACACAAACCCTGGCACTGAAGTTCACTCCTTTTCGGTCATCTGTGCATGTGATCAGGCAAACTGCTGCCACCCACAGTACAAGAGAGCAAATGAATAAAATGGACTGACATATTTCTCCACACTATATGCTGGGGAGGAGGAGAACCAAAATCTTTTGAACAGATCAATGGACAAAGAGGGGTATCCAAAAGCCCCTGTATGTATGTTTATATATTTTTGTAATTAATATTTTGATCGGGAAACATAGGGCTGGTGGGACAGCTAAAGTTGTCTCTAGGCTAGACCTAGAAATGAGAAAGACTGCAAGGAAAAAGCATTTGTAAAGTAAGGAATTTCCCCACCAGCTACTGCACTGAATTGCACTTTTTTTCAGTGGGTGTTTATGATCAAGCTATCTAAAGTGGCCTGATACAGTGTGCAATGCTGTAAACTCTGATGGGCAGAGTCAAAAATGGGAATGGCAGTTCAACAAACCAGTGGATGAAGAGTTCTGACCCAAAGCTCCTCTACATATGTTTGCATTAATACCTTTTGTATTCATAACATATTTTGAATACATAAAGCTGGTGAGACATTTAAAGCTATCTCTAAGCAAGACCTAATAATTACATTCCCCTCCACCAAAAAAGTTTCCTAAAGAAATATGTCAGCTGTATGAATGGAAGAAAGCTTGCCTACAATATAAATAGAGGGAAATAATTTGAATGTTGGAAACTGTTTTGCTGCAGAGAATGTTGGAATCCTTACGTTAGTAATAATGGCCTATATAGAAGAATGTTTGTGATGCAGTATAGGCAAATAAACAAAATTATGTTTCAAGTGAATGATGAGAAAATGTTCAAATAGCAAGCAACTTGGCAACAGTTTAGCTGACCTCTCATCAAAGTATTTTACAGGAGAATGTGTCATTAGAAAAAAATTCTGAAGGCTACTAGTACATAGTACAGAAGACATATAGCATAGGTGGTTAGAAAAAAATATGGTGGCTTGTGTCACAATAAGGGGTGTTCTAACATGAAGTTGTGGTCTCTGAATTAGCCAGTATATTCTAAGCCTCAGAAGTTGGGATAAGCTAGTAGCTGAGGTGCTACCAATACACTTACCTTTGAGTTACTTCATGGCTCCAGTCTTCCTGGACATCCAAAGCCCCAACTTCAACATTTCTGAAGTAAGAGAAACTGAAGGCCAAGCAACAGAACCTTTCGGTGAGAAGTCATGGTGTTTGGTTCAGAGAAGAGTTTAGTGGAAGGGAAAAGAGTCAGTGGCAGAGCAGAAGACTAATAACATATCTGATAGGTGTTTTATTGGTGGTGGCCGTCAGATGAGGGAGAGATAAACAGTATCAGGAGCAGCAAACATGCCTGTATGCAATTTCCTTCTCCAGAACTATAACTGCTTCAAATTTGAATGTACATTCTGGCATATGAATCGAGAAGTGCCAACATAAACTCACAGGTTGATCACAAAGGACCATTTTCCTATAAATGCGTAAGGTACTTGATTAGGTCTGTCTGTCAGTGATAGGCACACCAGTATGTGGCTATAGTGAGAAGAAGACTGTTTTATGTAACTGTGAGAAGGTCAGAGATGAATTGTGAATGAAAGACAAACCACCACTCACTGAGTGGCAAAGAAGCTGAAACACATGATGAAGTGTATGAAAGAGATCAAGATGGATGACAGCAAGAAAGAGGCAGTGAGTGCATTTATTATTGCTTAGCATAATAAGGAACTATAGAGAGATGTGAAATTTTAAAGTACAATATTTACCAAACCAGTGGTTTGGTAGGTCTTGTAAAAACAGAAGCAAATACGTTCTGCTGAAAGAGCAAAGTGCAACTGTTGCACAAAAAAGGGACATTTTATGAATTGTTGCCGAAGTGCCACAAGCACTCGCAAATCAAAGGACGTGGAAGAGGTATGTGAAGCAATTGTTTCACAACTGGGCACTAAAAAATGAGTCATTAAATCAGAATGAGTGGAAAAGGGTGGAACAAGAGTGGAAATGATATCTGACTTGTTCTAGACTGACGATTTCAGAAACAGTATGACAAATGTTTTCAAAGAAAAAAGAGACACATGGACATTAACCCTGGAGACTATAGTAGGTAAAATATGAAGATGAGAGGGTACTTTTAAACCCCCATTGAGCTTCGAGAAAGCATTGTGGTTGCCAAGGATTATGTTTCTTTCAAAGATGATGAGAGTTTAGATTGGCCTCACCAGAACGAAGAAGTGTTGTTACATTCCAGTGCTATTGGTTAGTGGTAGAAAACATTTGAAGACAGTTGTGGTGATTTGAACCTGAGTTTCCTGGAGTTTCATTGAGGAGTTACAATGTTTTAATACCTCTTTTCATGAGATCATACTGAAAACCAAGCCAGTAGTGTCAAAGGCAAGGAAGTTCCCATTAGTGATACATGAGGCAGTGGAAGCTGAGTTAGACAAATTGTGCAAGATCAGGTTTATAATACCCATGGAAGTCACAGAGGTTCTGGCTCTAACTGGTGGTGCAGCAGGCTACTGGTGAAAAAAGACTATGGGCCTGATTTAGACCTTGGCGGATGGGTTACTCCCTAAGAACTGTGACGAATATCTCATCTGCCGAAATATAAATCCTACTATATCCCATGAGATTAATATTTCAGCAGACGAGATATCGTCACCATTGTGATGGAGTAACCCGTCAGCCAAGATCTGAATCAGGCTCAATGTGACAATTTAAGGACACAATATAAGGGAGATGAATTCATGTTACTCAATAAATGGGAAATAATGATACACATTTCAGGTGAAGTACAGTCCTAATGTGGAAAACAATTTGATTGATTTATTCACAGATAGAGGGTTTGGGGAAATTTGGTGGAGGAAGATGAGAATATTGCAGAAAAACATTTATGTGGAAGAATGGAAGAAGTAACTAAACAAAGATCATATATTTGAGAGGGTGAATGGGGGTACAAGGAAAATGGTCTGTGGGAAGATAAATGAAAACAGAGGTAAAATATTTATGACTGGTGTGAGCAATGAGCTTTCCCTAAAGAGGGATCTTCTCTTCATGGGCACAAGCATAATTCCTCCTGAGTCCTTAAGGTAGAGGCTTATTGACTTGGCACATGGGAGTTGGTCTAGGGGTGATCAAGACCTAAGGGAGAGTTAGATTGGATTTTCAGTGGCTGGGAAGAGATACGGAGAAGAAAACATTATTAGAGTGCAACAGATACCAGAAATTCACATCCCAAATTCATTACATAAAGATACCTGCGAGACCAAGGGAACAATAGTCGCTGGATACTGTGGGGCCATTGAAAAAGGAACAATCCACACCATATTTGTTTTCATCAGTTGACTTGTTTTCTAGATGGCCACAGGTTGAAATGGTTGGAGATATCAGTTCAAGGGGCATGCTTGAATTATTGGAGAACATTGTTCAGAGAATAGGCATCCCACACACAATTCAATAGAAAAAATGACACAATGGTGCTGATTACGATCCGGTAAAAACCGGGTACGAACCATCGGTCGGAGCGTTTTCCCCGTCCGACTCGTACCCGGTCGTAAAACTTTACAAACATGGAATTACGATTCGCACGGAAACACCATTTCCGTACGAATCGTAAAAAACACCGACCGACGAAAATATACATACGAATGTGATCCGGAAATGCTGCGACGTGACGTCGGTACGCTTTCAGGCAGCGTTTCACGACCCAGGAATTACGATTCGAACCGACAGCAGTCCGGACGGCAATATTTTCACGGCACCCAAAAAGTGCCGGAAAAGCGAAGTAAGGCGCGAATCGACCAGAGTAGGTGGCCCGGTACGCACCGTACCCCCCCCAGCCCCCGTATGTATGCGCCGCCCCCCCCCAGCCCCCGTACGTATGCGCCGACCCCCCCACAGCCCCCGTACGTACGCGCCGACCCCCCCAGCCCCCGTACGTACGCGCCGACCCCCCCAGCCCCCGTACGTAGTGCGACCCCCCCAGCCCCCGTACATACGCGCCGACCCCCCCCCAGCCCCCGTACGTACGCGCCGACCCCCCCTGGATGTACACCTGTGTACGTATCGAACCCCCCCGTGTACGTTCGAGTCGAACCCCCATGTACGTTCGAGTCGTACCCCCACCCGTGTATGTACGGTGCGTACCCCCCGTGTACGTTCGAGTCGAACCCCCCCGTGTACGTTCGAGTCGAACCCCCCGTGTACGTTCGAGTCGTACCCCCACCCGTGTATGTACGGTGCGTACCCCCGTGTACGTTCGAGTCGAACCCCCCGTGTACGTTCGAGTCGAACCCCCCCGTGTACGTTCGAGTCGTACCCCCACCCGTGTATGTACGGTGCGTACCCCCCGTGTACGTTCGAGTCGAACCCCCGTGTACGTTCGAGTCGAACCCCCCGTGTATGTTCGAGTCGAACCCCCCGTGTACGTTCGAGTCGTACCCCCACCCGTGTATGTACGGTGCGTACCCCCCGTGTACGTTCGAGTCGAACCCCCGTGTACGTTCGAGTCGAACCCCCCCGTGTACGTTCGAGTCGTACCCCCACCCGTGTATGTACGGTGCGTACCCCCAGCGCTACGCGCTGGGGGTACGCACCGTACATACACGGGTGGGGGTACGACTCGAACGTACACGGGGGGGTTCGACTCGAACGTACACGGGGGGGTTCGACTCGAACGTACACGGGGGGGGTTCGACACGTACACGGGTGTACATACAGGGGGGTTCGGCGCGTACGTACGGGGGCTGGGGGGGGTCGGCGCGTACGTACGGGGGCTGGGGGGGGGTCGGCGCGTACGTACGGGGGCACGTCTCCATGGTTGCTATGGGAGTTCGGTGCCGACGGTGTTTTTTCCATCCGGTTGTAACCTCGGACGCACGGGATGGATCGTGCTTCCTCGGTCGGACTTCACCTTTCACATTTGTACGGTAAATCGTACGAGGACGTGTCGGACACATTTTCCGACCCGAGGACGTGTGGGGAATGATTCCCAATGCGGTTCGTATGGACTTTTTACCATGCGAATCGTGATTGCCAGTTCGTACGGCACTTGTACGATTCGTATGGTAAAAAGACCGGATACGAGTCGCACGGGGAAATTTTTTACCGGATCGTAATCGGCACCAATGTGTTTCAATTTGCTGGAAGAATACTCTGAGTGTTGTATAGAACTTGTAAAATTATCCTATTCCATTCCAATTGCAAAGGGGTGGTGGAGGGACTGACAAAACCATAACAGAATGGCTTGAACTAGGAAAAGTTAATAATTAAGACTGGAGAAAATAATTAAAATTAGATTGTTGGTCTACATGATGTCTCCGCATCAGACAACAGGAAACACACCATTTGAGTTTTTTAGGGAATGAAGGCCTGATAACACGCTAGTTCCTACATAGATGAAGTGGAGTGAAGGATGAATTGAGGTGAAGGAAAAGGAAGATTTTGCTAAAGGAGCGCAGGAAAGAATACTATGATCAAAAGAAAAATACCAGGAAGGTTGTGGTAAATCAGGGCACATATTGGTGCAGAATAGTGGTCAAAATTTACAAAAGCATTGAGAGTGACTAAACTGTTCAGAAATGCTGTAAAGCTTGAGAATGGGCAAATAGAACATTAAAAAACAGTTTAAATGAACCAAAATTAAAACAATCTATAGAACACCTATAAGAAATAATTATATATTAAAACATAATATTAACTTTAATACATTTTTATAAACAGAACTTCCAAATATAATATGTAATATTAGCATATAAACACTAATTAGCATCCACCAAATAAGGGCTAGACTGTCACAAAAAAATCAAACATCAAACAAAACAACTAATAAAATTGAAGTTACAACAAATGAACCAGTACAAACACCTATCTAATGATGTAACCACTAGAAAAGCACACAAAGACATGCATTAAAAATATCATACAAAAAGTTCCTGACTACGCTATAGGGCAACTCCCAGGTATCCCAAACTTAAAGAGATGTTTAACTCAAAATTCAAACACCTTCAATTCTCAACAAAAAAAATCCAAGGCATGAATATTTCCAAAAACTGAACTACAAACCCTAATGAGGAACCCTTCCTTATGTATGATAACACTAATCGCAGAAGAATAATAATCTATGCAAAAGAAAACAAACTGCTAAGATTGACATAAACTAGGACATTGATAATGGATGGCACCATTAAATCGGGCCTTTAAACATTCAAACAATGTGCTATATACTGGGAACTACTAACACAAATAAAAGCCAAAACTAACAATTACTATACTCAAATAAATATCATTGACTTCAAACAAGGAATCATTAGATCCAAATTAAAAATATATCCCCATACAGCTATACAGGGATGTTATTATCATACAAACAGCGTATGTTGAGACATATTGTAATATCTACACTATTTCATGTTTGGCGGTTCATGAACTGCTGTACACGTGGTTACAGCCCAACACCTCGAGCATACCGCTGACTGCTGGGGTCGCAGTCGGTGGAAGGCAGCTGCCATAGGGCGGTAGAGAGGAACAACACCGCTGTCCGTATTACAAGTTGGCGTTAAGAAGAGCTGACCACAGCAGTTGGACCGCCGTCTAAAGGTCGGCAGAATCAAAGGATTTTGGGTGCATACTCAACCCTTTCCTATTCTTCCTAGCAGATTTCACCAGGTCCCCCCTTCACAGCAGCATCTTCGCACTTGAGGAATAGGACCCTGTCTGGGGTGATATACAGGTAAGTGCTTTTTGTACCAAAGACCCATTGCCTGGACTGCCTACATATGGGTCGGACTCCAGCAATGGGTAGGTGGTATTTTTCCACATGTATCACACATATGTGTGCATTCAACGCATATGCACTTGAAATGTACACTCAGGCATCGATAGATATGGAAATACATTGTCCACCACCGCAAGACCACAGCAGTCTTGTAATATGGTGGTCGCAAGACCGCCAGTGCTGAGGCCTTCTTGTGGTCATGGCCTTCAGGCGGTCAGACTGCGAAACTCGTAATCAGGTCCCAAGTGCAGAGTATGCAACAAAAGTCCAATTTGCCATTAAGATAAAAAAAATACCTTGCCATAGCATACGTACTAGTTGCAGAAGTAGCAAACCACTCAGCCTCCCTCATAGAATTTCCCTACTACCGAACACATGAATGCAAAATATTACCCCAAGGGACTATTTAAAGATACTTGGGTTGGCAGACAGCACCATTCTGGTCACAGACCCTAACCCAGGTATCAGATACCATGATGGAGCGTACATGAAAGTAGGATGGCTCAAGACGTCAAAACAAACAATACAGTGGGAAAGTGGCACAGTGCCGTCTAAAGCATACTGGGCAGAATTCACCCTCCCTCTATCAATTGCTAGAAAAAACAACATACCTTCCAACAACTTAGACAAGCACAATCTGTTACCCAATGAAAACATAAATATACAAACAAATGTATCAAATACTGCAGTGCAAGTACAAACATCTGTAAACAACCAAGGCCTACCATACCTGGAATCCATAGCAAGACAACTACTCTAAAAAGTCAAAAATAAAATAATAGTTAACAAAACAATCAACCATGTCAACTTAATAAAAATATGATTTTCATTATTATTACTGTTCAGTCAATAATATATCATAATTAAACAAAATACAGTCAAACCGATAAGTACAAATAAATAATATTTATAAATAAATTATTATGTACCACAGCAAAAACATAACATTACACCTCCTAAAACTAAACAATTATAACTAAGTAATACATACACTGCATAACACTGAATACATCATTGGAAAAACAGAAACAACTATAAAGCAAATAACCATTTCCCACCCATTATTAATGAATGCAATATAATTTACAGTGTTTTCACTGATGCCCAGGATCTGGAATAATCCACACAAAAAATTCACAAAAATAGATGTAAAGAATTCCTCAAAAATGGAATAAATAAAAATATATCAACACAATTCTCTGGACACTTCAAAAACCTGAAAAAGTTATTTAGCGAAAAATGCTCCATTGAAACCAAAAAAATAAAGGAAATTAAAAGTAATGTTGATTAAAATGACCAATCTTATTTCCTTCTCAAAAATAAATTTGAAAATAGAGAAGGTCTTCGAGTCCAACAAAAAACAGTAAAAATGATTAAATTCCCACCCACGTAAAACAAATACCCCATAAATATTACCAAAAACATAACAGAACTATAAATATTTTACTAAAAACAAAACATTACATTTAACCATCCATAACAGTGTAAGACCTACCACATTGCCCCACGAAACCTTAAACTACAACCTAACACTTAAACAGGACACCAGAAGAAACATCAACCTAATCTATCTATACTAACCCTAATTGAATCCCACCAAATCTCCATATACACAAAAGGAACTTAAAAGTACTCTTTCCTGATCCGTAGAGCAGCAGCAGGGACTTGTGACAGGAACCTAGAGGGACCCAAAAAATGAGGTGAATAGATTAAAAAAGCAAGGTAGCAGTGAACAAATGGCCTCTGAATAAAAATACAAAAGACTACCTATCCACAGAAACCAATAGGAACAAAATAAAGTGTAAAAATAAATGCTACATATATGAAAATAGTATTAAAAAATGTTGAATATATTTTCAAAGTTATGTAAATGCTATACATTTTACAAATGTAAATGTATGGAAAATTATTAAAAATTTATATTTTTAATTTTGGACTCTTTATTAATATATAATTGGTATGCCTATATTTTCCAAAATATTTGCAGAACCGTTCATGTACAAAATATTTAGGGGCTGATTACGATGGCGGACGGATCACCACTGCCGGCCCGGTGGTGGCAATCCAACCGCCTTTGTAAGGTGAATTACCCACCGCCATATTGACATGGTGGTGGGTATCGCGGAGGACGGAAAGTCCGTCCGCTGCCTTTCCGCTGGTCGGCAATCGTTATGATTGCTGGCCGGGAAGTGCTGGGGCACATATATGGTGGCGGTGCCTAGCAGGCACCGCCATCCATAATATGATGTTGGGTTTTTAAGGACTTTCCATGGCGGCATCGCACCGCCATGGAAAGGCTGGCGGGGACTGGCTTAGGGCGCCCGTTGCAGCCCCCGAGGGGATGGGGGTGCACTTGGAGGGTATTTATGGTACCCCCCTGCATGTCCATGCACAAGGTGGCAGGCACCGCGCGTTGACATGATTTATTTCAGACTGGTGTTGTAAGCTTGGCTGTAAGGTTGCATTCCAATGTGCCCATCTCCAAAATGCATGTAGTGTACTTTACTAAACTGCCAAGGATTGCCCATACGGCCTGTCAGAAGGTGCCCTATCACTGACAGATGCACACATGTCAACCTCATGACTTAAAATTGTGAGTCATGCAGGGGGGTGTAGCCAAATGGGTCAAGATGGCAGACGTCTTCTAGAGAGCCTCCCTGTACTTTCATACAGTTTGGAGGAATCTGATGGCATCAACGCACCATCAACCCCATGAACAACACCTAAGTACCTTGTCCTGTACAGAAGCTTTTGGAGGGTTCCCAGGATTCGGAGGAGGCTACTGCCAGGGAGCAGGTCGACTGATGACTTGGAAGCATGATGACTTCATCGGGCCACACTGCACAGCGGGGACATTGCAGCAGAGCCTCTCCTGGGGTCCTGACCAGAGCCCTGACCCTGGCCCTGAAGCTGCTTGCAGGGGGATAGAGCAAGCGACCGCCGGAAGCAGAGAAGACACCATTTGCATGAGAAAATGAGGGCCTCGCCAGAGGGCCCCGCCATGCACTGGGCGAGGACCCCTAACACCTGAGGGTTGGAAGGGTCATAGCAGTATCATCCACACCTTCCACCAATGCCCATTTGGCCCCTAATGAGCATTGGCTTGCCATCGGGAGATTCTGGGGAACAATTGAGCTACTCCTCAGGGGCAGGGAGCTTGGGAAATCTCCCCCTCCTCTCGGGGTTACTTCCACTGGGCCTGGGAAACAAGGGCCATTTTCAGAGAAGAGAACTCTGAAGCCTGCACCAACGGGCCCTTTGACTGGTTGTACTATGCAGAGAGGATCCACAGCCAGGGACACTGGAGTAGCGTCAGGGCAGGCTTCCACTCCCCTCCTCACCTTCTTCCTGACCTCCGCATGTGTCCAGACCTTGAAATATCCCCGAGAGATGTACTCTGCAGATAAGTACTTCTGGCTGGCAATATAGTGAAGCAAGGAGGGGCCACACACTCTGAATCACAAGGTCTCAAACAAAGAGGTTCATAACATTCTCCCCTCTTTTCTGGTGTCTGGCTCCCTTAGAGTATGAGGTTTGTTACCCCATCTAGATGGTTGACGACTTGCAAAGCGACCATCTCTTAAGGAGCTTACTCTTCCACATACCTCAGCATACCCACTAACCAAGGCTGCACTGGGACACATGCCTTATAGGGTCAACCTCTAGGCCCACAGACTGGCAGGGCCCAACTACCCAGTTTCATGCTGCGAATCCATCCAGCACAGCCCCATTCCATCACTGACAACCCAAAGTACATCCATACATTGTGACAGGTGGTCAACTGCTCATGCTTCCTCCTGTTTGCTCAAGTCGCTCCTGATTCCTCACCTTTTGGAGCAAGCAGGTCAACCACCTGCAAGACACTGGCCTCTGCCATACCTGGGCCAAGCAGCATTCCTCAGTTAATCCCCAAATCCACTGGCACATGAGGAGCAACTATCGGTAAAGACAAGGGCCCTGCACCCCAGGCACAAATAAAGATTGACAGATTCACCACTTGCACAGTGGAGCCCACTGACACGGGTGCCATCCTCCAAGCAATCCAAGCCTCTAGAAAGGCAGCGGAATCCAACATTGGTGTAGTAAGGATGGACATGACCCCAATTTGGCAACACCCTTGGAAGGTAGCCAACAGAGTCACTGAGATGGAGGACAGGTTTTCTACCCTGGAGAACGATGTCATTTCTCTCAAATCCTTTGCCACCAAATATCTCCTTGCCACTAAACAACTGGAAGTATGCGTTGAGAATGCTGACAACAGATCTAGATGCAACAACCTGAGATTTGTAGGATTCCCATAGAATGTGGATGGTTCACATCCACAGGGCTTCCTGGAGTCCTGGCTGACATCTTGGATCCCAAATTATGACCTTTCGCAGTGGTTTGCGATGGAGCGTTCTCACAGATCCCTCAGCTGAACCACCTCATCCACTCATTGCCCGCATACTGAACTTTCACAATAGAGGCACTATACTTCATGAGGCTTGAAAGGCCAGAGACCTTTTCTTCCAATCTAACCACACAATGATGTACCTAGACTACTCCCATTATGTACAATAGAAACACAAATCCTTCCATGAGGCCAAGCTGAGGGTGATGAACCTACAATACATGTTGATGTTTCCGGCCACTTTGAAAGCAGTACACAACTCCTGCACACCCCAGAGGTGGCCTGGGACTGGGCAGCTGAGAAAAAGACCCTCTGTACTGCCTCTGAGTCAACCGGTTTAACTCCAGAGCAACATAATGGCCTGTGCCCAAATCCTGGGTACCCCCGCTTGAGGAGGACAGGGCCACTCCAGGGGACGCACTTCTCCACTCGTCACGCATCAGCCTCCTCTGAAGCAGATGTGTACTTGCTGAGCCCGGCCACCTGTGCCCGGCTTCCAAGCCCCTGCCAAATGGAAAAAAATAGGAGTCACCCTTTTGAGCAATTTTTGGTGTGGTTCAACTATTAAATCCTTCCAAGGGCTGCAGTCCAGAATCTTGGTCTCTCCTACCCAATTTCACAAATATCTGCAGCTGAGCCACACACTCTCCTCCTACAGAGAAGACCCACCCATCTGCCAGAATATAATCCTCTCAAGGATAGACTCCTGCAGGGCTGACTAGGGAAAGGGGGGATCTCCCAGATATACATAACAGTCATGTGCAACTCCCTCAACACCTTTGACTCCTTCAAACAGAAATGGCAATCCCGGGTGGGCAACCTGGAGGAGGCAGACTGAAGAGACGCCTGCATGGCCACCACACCTCACCATTTCTGCCCATTTGAAACTTATCCAGCTCAACTTTTTACAAGCCACCACGTCACCCACAAATGGCCATGGAGAGGGGGAAATTGATACTTCTGGCTGCCCCAGGTGTTCACCTCCAAAAGCGGACTTCTTCCACATGATGTAGGCATGCTGGACAATAATGAAATATTGGAAACTCATAGAAAGTATAATAAAAGAGGTCTTGGGGAGGCATTGGGTAGACAGCTCTCCCCTAGAGTGGTAATGCTGGGAATACTGGAGGACATGGGTGGTGCTTGAAGTGAAAGTATGCCTGTGTGCATTGCCACACTCCTGGCAAAAAGGGACATAGCTCGCTACTGGAACACCAATGCTGACTCTAGCATCTCAAAATGGATTGGTGCGACAGCCTTGAATAGTCTATATACAGAGATAGAGAATGCCCCCAGAACCACAAAATGATATGAAGACGATGGTGGACTTACTCAGGGACACTGAATAGCCACTGAGTTGGAAGCAGGGAAGAGCATGGCTGTAAGAGGGTGGCTGTAAGGACTAGTACCACTAGAGCCGGAAGATGCTACAAAGGGGACAATTGGAATGATCAGAAGTTATGGTGTGTCTTTATTAAAACAATACAATTGGTTATAAAAAAAATAGTGAGTCATGTTAAGTCTTTAAGAAGTTAAAAAGGTAATTCCATTAAGATGATTAGAAATTTGACCACAGGCATGGCCGTTTAATAACTTCAAGTCAACAAACCCTACAGGACTGTGTCTCAATAACTCTATGATGTCATTAGTGATGCCATCCATGGTGACTTGATGTCAACAATGATGTAATTTAACATGTCATGAGTAATGTAATATGTGAGGTTATGAGTAGTGCATGCCAAGGGCATAAGATATAGTTAGAGTTTCTATATTTTTTGCTTTCTAAATGCTAGGTTTTATCATATTTTCAACCTATAACCCCACTTGAACTATTGTTTTTTTCAGTGCATGACTAGAGTTCTTTACTGTAAGCTAAGATCTTATTACCATACCTAACTATAACGTCAGTTTAAGGCTGTGCCTTTGCCTGGTACTGCAGCACCATGGCAGTGTATTGGCACCTGCGTGATCATTATGGTACCGAGGGCTGAGCAGAATTCTATGCGAGTACCATGGTACACATTTTCTTTTTTTTATTTTGGCCTCTATTGGGGGGGACTTTGGTTCCCCATCACAGTTGCAATTGGGTCAGGGTGTCCCTATCCTGCCCCTTTATATGTTTTTTTAAAAATAAATTCAATACATAAGGACTGAGCCCCCGAGTCCTGCAACATTTTTCTCTGGGTTGCATAAAGCCAATCACATTGCTCTGTACCAAAGGACCACTGTCCTAAAAGGGCCGAAATCAGAAAAGGCACCAATGGCAATTCAGTTTGCCCTTTTTTTTAATTTTGGGGGGCAGAATTACAAGCCCCTTGCTCCACTTTTGCGCTGCCGTTGCGTCACTTCTGTGACGCAGTGGCAGCGTAAACCATGCACCACGTTGCGCCCTTTTTACAATGTGATGCATCTAGGGAGATGCGACACATTGTAAAGCCCTGCGCCACATGAAACCTGCATCAGGTTTCATGTGTGCATTCTGGCGCGGGGGGGGGGGTGTTCCGGCACAGTAAAGCCTCGGAAAAGTGCCTGAGAGAAATCTACAAGATTCCACTTCTCCGACGCTGCTGCGTCAAAACCTTACGCCTGCTTGAAGCAGGCATAAGGCGTGACGCACCACGTTATGTATGGGAAGGCCATGAGTATTGCTGGAGTTGCGTTGCGCTTGCGACACGACTCCAGCAATGCGCCACCCTTCTGACAGGAGATGCGGCATGCATCTGTTTTACCTTGAGCCACGATGCGCCGCATAGTAAATGCGGCGCATCTGTGGTGGCGCAAGGGTAAACTTGGATGATGCATCTTACTTGGCGCATCCCTGCTGATTTGAAGGGATGCGCCAGTCATCATAAATCTGCCCCATAGTAGTTTGGGACCAAACATTCAGGTTGAGCTAATATTTTTTAACCCCTTCAAGCCCAGACCAAACTCCTCTTTCAATGCAACTTTCTCGAAAATGGCTGAATGGATTTACATCAAATAACACACAGCACACTTTCTGAGTAAAGTTCTAACATTTTGGTAAATTTGGTGTAATTTCACTAATCCATTGTTTCTCTATTGGACAACAAAATTTCATTTGGATTAAACATGAAATAACAATATTTTGGGATGACCCACCCCTTTTTCTTGGCCTCTGCTTGCCATATCATTGCAAAGCTTTCCAGGAAAGAGCTGGCATAGATTAACCTTTTTTGGGGGTAGTTTTATGCAGATTCATCAAACAGTACCAGTTATTAGCAAAACAACATACATTCCCCTAAAAAATCTCTAACCTAACTTTAACTAACAAAGGGCAACAGCCAGTGAGTAGTGTCTAAATCACCCATATATCATAGGAAACCATGGAATATGGAAAATAATTCACAGTTGCCTGTGAAATCTGAATTTCATCATCATAATGACAGTCCAAACCACTCCACAGAGCAATACACTTATCAGGCTACTGGGCTTTAAGGGTCATATTATGAAGCAAGGTTATCTAAAGCATGCAGGAAAAATGCATATTGTACAACATATTATCTGGCAGAATTACTTTCATCCATTTCATCTTGAAACAAAATGTAGGTGAAATCTGCAAATTTTGGAAATTATATGGCAAACATAGTAAACCCAAAATTATACTTTGAAAGATGTAGCCACAGAGTCACAATACATCTGCACCATTGCCCACTGTTTGACTACACCATTGCCCACTGTTTTATCAACAGTTTATTCAAGAAAGGTAAACACAGACGTTATTATTCAGTCCCCATTGTTTAGCTACATGAAAACAGCTTTTTTAAGCCAGTTACCCTAAAATAACTTCTTGTATAAAAATGCATCACGCTATGTGTAAAATGGTCCCTCGGCCTTGTGGTTTATAATGTCACCAGAACAACTTAATGGCAATATTGGACTGTATTTAGCAGTTATCCATTTTGTGTCCTCTAGACACACACACACTGTATTATGCAGATGTGTACCATGGTATCTATTACTATTGTGTGAGAAGGGTCTGTGACTTTCGAGAGACCTCATGACTACTATGAGGTCTGTGTTTCTCTGTGCATAGTAGTTGGTACATGCAATCAGTGCGACAGGAATTAATGTTTTTCTCATTTCAATCTTGTTATACTGTGGTAGCAAACTTGAATTTGACCTTTGCACTGTAGGAATAAATGTGTGAACGTGTTTTATATTGTTACTCTAAATAACATGCCATACGTGGGTACTTTTATTTTAACTGCCATGGCATAATTATACTTCCCAGGGCACAGGGCTAAAGGGGAAAGACAGACATCAGTGCATAGCATCTCATTTTGGACCTGCAATGGATTTGTCTCATGATTTTTAGTCCTTAAGAAATTAAATAAACAACATTTACTATATAGTCTCCTGAGCTTGACTATCTAGAAAAATGTGTATGATAGACCTTTTTGAGTTGGGTAACACTGTGGCTAGGTGTGGGTGTGGATACAAATAATTTCTCAAAACACAAAAAGTGGTGTAACCCCCTCTGGTAATATTTGGGGAGAAATCCCTCTTATGCTGGTTTGTGTGATCCTTAATTCCTATTGCTAATGTCCCTACATGAGAGGGGAAAATTCCAAGAATTGGGCAAGGTAATGTGAAATCATTTGCTACCTTGTCCCACCCGAGTGAGATGGGACTACCAGGGTGGACTCAACCCCAGGTGGGGCTGACCTGGGGAAGTTCTTAGAAATTAATTTTTTCTCTGGCTAAAACACTTGGGTGTAGTAGAGTGTCTTAAAAAATCTTAAAATATGCTAACATTCAGCTCTTTACCTGGGGCACGATAGGATTGTGGTAGGCGCTCTACCTTGAAGAAAGTGTTACTACAGGAGGTGCCTATCCAGAACACACCATGAGGTGAGAGGCCACCTGACACTAGGTATTATTTCCTGGTGTTAGACCAAAGAGAGGTAGGTCCTCTCTAATTCTTTGTCTGTAATCTTCACTATTGAATTTTATGTTGAGGTATACATACTTCCAGCCCTGATGAATGATGGAGACCTTGTTTAAGCTTTTAAAGATAAAGGCAATAACATGTTGGCATGATAACTCAGTAGTACGTGAGGGTCATAGTAACCCAGTGCATCCCCTGAGATTACCGTTTGGTATTTTAGCCAAGCCGAGGATACCACCTGTATAAATAATACTTTGCGGCATATCCTAAAGTTACATTTTTTTTATAGAAACTGTACTGGATTGAAGCATTTTATCCAGGGAAAAATGTATTTCTAAGAACCCCCCTAGGTCAGCCCCCACCTGGGGTTGAGTCCGCCCTGGAAGTACCATCTCGCCAGGGTGGGACAAGGTGGCAAATGATGAAGCATGCCACATAATGTGAGCAAGCCTACCTCGTCCAATTCTTGGAATTGCCAACTCTTGTGTAGAGACATTAGCAGTAGGAAGTTAGGCTCACACACACCAGCATAAGAGGTATTTCTCCCCTAACCACAGGGCGCCACACACATTTTTGTGTTTTGAGTGTCTGTCCCAGAGGCAGGCGTGAGCCCCTGCAATGCCTCTTTCTCTCCCTTATGTGTTTATAATACAAATAATTTGACAGCAACATCTAATATGAAATGTTATTCTAAATTCTAACTATTCTTTGCTGTAATGGTAAACACGCATGAAGAACATAATCCATTATATCAAACGCATTTTCCAGTATGTTCAGAAACACCAAATCAAGTCCATTATTCCAAGTCTTTAAAGGAATGGAAAATTGCCAACTAAAAATGTAGGGCTTGATTCACAAACAGCACTTTGTAGTACATTTTATAGAACTACAATAGTACTACAAAAGGGCACTTTGTAGTAACTTACAATTTTGTAGAAACTTACTCATGTAACTTACACTTTTGTAGTAACTTACACTTCTTTAGTAAGTCCAGCACTACATGCGGCCAACCACTGGTTCTGCAATACCGTCTCATAGAAAACAATGAAGGTATGTATTTAAAATAAACCCTCATGTGAAATATTATTATATTAAACTACATTATTGACAATAGTTACACATATAAATGAGTGTAAAAAACAAATACAAATAATACATATATCATATTTAATAACCTATATATTTTTTTAATGTAACATTTAAGTTTATTAAAAACGAAAATGTTCATTTTAATGATACTATGTATTACTTCTGATAATCATCGTCCATCAGTCTTTTTTATCCCAGAGGGGCAGTTTGGGGTGTTTATCCCCAATATGCCCCCAGGGGCAGAAAGCCCACTAGACAAAAGAATAAATGTGGGCTGTCTGTCCTGGTGTCAGGCCATTACCCCATCCTATAACAGCCCCAGTAGTCTTTATGCTCCCCAGAGGGATTGATTGGTGGTTTACCCCAAATATGTTCCCTGGGGTAGAAACCCTACATAAGACCAGGGATTTTATTTTTCCAAAAAGAAGGAGTAGGGCAGCTTGTCTAGGCGTTGGGCTGTGTCCCACATCAAATAAGATGCCCAGGAGTCTTTCTGACCATCGATAGCTCGAAAGCCCACTTTGACAACAGTGCCAGGGATTTTTTTTTAAACCATGAGGTGGGGCACCGCCGGCATTAATACATACACTGACTCCTGAAACTCAAACAGTCTTTCTGTCCCGGGGAGGGGAAGACTGAAGAATTGCCCCTCTCTCCATTCTGCCCCGGGTGGGACAGAAATCCCATTACATGTCGGCGGTTAATTCTTTTAAAAAAATAGAACAGTGTGAAGGCTGACTAGTCCTGACATCAAGTAACACCATCACCGCTAAAACCACAATAGTCTTTCTTCCGAGCTGGGGCCTAAATCATCCCCATCCATATGGCAAGGAACTAAGGAAGATGACATTTTTAGTGCAGTTTTGACATATGGGCTTGCAGAGACGGGTTAAATCACAATTGTCTCTCACTTGCCATAGTGAATAGCCACATTATTCAAGCTCTGCCCGACTCTGTGCTCAGCCACAACATTTCTACTACGTAGTGTTCCCACACTTCTCCCAATAAAATGGTAACTCACTAGTGTAGTTGGGCCTATCACCCATGAAACAACAGAGGAAAACTATGACCATTTGAAGTCAATATACCATCAACATCGTATGGTCCCTTGGTCAGTCTGTTCTTGCCTCAGGTAGTACATACAGCCATACAAGTGTGATACTGTTTTCATTAAAAGAAGTGTTAAAATGCTGAGTGATAGGAATTTTGTGGATCTCTGTGGATTCCAGAAGTTCCCCTAACAGAAATATGCAGAAAATGTGTGATTTTAGGCAAAGTTTGATGTTTGCAGAGCATTTTTGGTAAGTAAATAGTGGGTTGTACACATGTCATTCCATCCTGAACTCCTCTGGGTGTCGAGCTTTCAGAATTGTCTAGTTTTAGTAGGTTTCCTTTGGTGGTGGTCAATCTCCGGCTCAAATACAGCAGCTGCCCTCCTCATTACAGTGAGTCACTTGAAAAGGTTAAAACTTTCTACGTTGAGTTTTGGCAATAGAGGCAGACACAAAAGTGAAGTCCTGTTTTGATAGGGAGAAGTGTGTGAAGACCGGATTGTAGGAATTTTGTGGATCCCACGGTTCTGGAATTTTCCCTTAGAGAAATATGAGAAAATGAGCAATTTAGCCAAAGTTAGATGTTTGCCGGGCATTTCGGTTAAGAAAACATAGTGGGATCCATGCAAGTGACACTGCAGTGGACTTTTGTAGGTGTTTAGATGCCTGGGTCTGGTACATATGGCTTGGCTAAGGGTGGGCGTAGTGGGCGTAGTGGGGCTACGTGAAGCAGCACGTAGTGTGCCCAAATCTACGCACACTACGCGCTTCGCGTAGCCCCACTACGTGCCACCCACCTCCCGCCCGCCCTCCTTTTAAATAATATCAGCAATGTAAAATAAATTAAAGTAAAGCGACTTACCGTAAGCGCGGCGTCTCCGGGGCTCCCTCTTCTTCGTTTCTAATTTCTTCTGACAAATGCGCATGCGCGGACGCTTTACTTTAATATATTTTTCATTGCTGATATTATTAAAAGGAGGGCAGGCGGGAGGTGGGTGGCGGGTGGCAAGCAGCTACGCTTCGCCCTCGGCGTGTGCGTAGCGCTGCCCTGCTTCGCCTACTTCGGAAAGTGCGAAGCAGGCAGCGCTACGTACACTACGTGGGCGAAGCGTAGTGCTACGCCCGGGGTTACTTGGCACTGGCCGAGCAGAGGCCAAAATCCGGCAGTACCCCCTTCCCCATAATGGGTCGATTTTCAAGGTGAAATTTTGACATCTTCATAGTGCATTTTGGGACTTTTGCTGCCGTGGGATATATGCCTGGCCAAACATTAGGTATAATTTTACTAGAAGGGTCGCAATGCAGATTAGTAGAATATTTGACATTATCAATTTAAACTTCACCCATTTTTAGCTTCCAAGTGTAAACTAATGTGTAAGAAAGAATGCATTTTGCAAAATTCCCTTTGAATCATGTGGCAGGAAGGGTAAACCCACATTTAGAGTTGTACAATGTTCCTCAACTCAGTGTCTTGGTCACATATTGAAAATGCATAGCTTCCCTTCATGTCCATTTTACATTCCTTATATTTTACCATGTGAATTGATGCATGGTCTGTAAAAAATGCAATATCATTATAATCTGCAGTTCAGTAGTTGGCTCTGGGTACTGCTTGTTTTTGGACAACCAACAAACACTATTTACCGCTGCAACCACAATGTCTAATGGACCAGCATATTCCTTTTTAAAATGGCCATCAGGGCAATAAATTCACACATGAAAACTTTGTCACCTATTTCCATTTCTCCCTTTCCCAATTTTCTTTATATCATTCTTGATTTCAACAATTAGTTTGTTTGATAAAAATATGAACGATCTACACAAATGTCGCCTTTCTGAATCCCAATTTGCATCTACTTCTCTGGAATATATGTCTTTCTTTGATGGGTGTATGCATGTTTCACCAGATAAACACCACAAAAATAGGAACAAGCATTGGAAATACAATAGGTCTCGCATTTGGTTGAGTTAGAGCTATTGGTGTTGTAAATCACAATGTATTTTACTCATGTGTTATGGAGTGTAGCATGTGGTGCGTAGCGGAATTATGTGGATTGGATTGGAATCGTTAGTTGTGGAATTGTGTGATGAGGAGTGGATTTGAGTACTGGAATTTTGTGGCATGGTGTGCAGAGGGAATATGTGGATAGTAATTATGTGGTATTGAGTGTACTGGAATTAAGTGGAGTGCGATTGTGTGCTATGGAGTGTAATGATGTGAAATGTTTTTGTTTGTTGTGGAGTGGTATGCAGTGGAGTTTAATTATGATGTGTGCTGTTGGATGTTGTGGCATGATGTGGAATTCTGTGGTGTCGATTGGATGTATGTGGTGTGTTGTATAATTATGATGTTGAGCTGAATGATGTGGTTTGATGTTGAATTATGTGGTGTCGCCTATATGATTAATATGTTTTTGGTTGTAAATTTTAGCTTGATGAGATGAGCAGTTACTGAAACTTCGTAATAGTGTTATGACTTGCTTATTGAGAAAGGCAATGTGTGCAGTAATGGCGTTTGTCACACAATTATGGATTTGTCGCATTTGCCACATAATCCATAATCAGATTCATAATCTGCAGATTTTTAAAAAAAAATTCTAGCTCCAATGGTTCAAATGTTACTGAAATTGCAGTGACGTGTGTTGCCGTGCAGTGGAATGCCCTTTGCAAAGGTTGACTGGTCATCTTTTTGTTGCTAATTGCTATATTTGGGTGTTGAACTGGCAATAATGAGTTGCAACCTATGCCCAGACAGTGCTAACAAGTGTAACAAGTGCTGCGGGTCAGCACAAGTTTAGAGATGGACTCCTCCCCCAGCAGGTACATGCATCCTTTCTACACCTCTGCATGATGTGCTTAAAGCGTCCTCCGTCAGACAGCTGAAGAAAGCAAGGCTCAGATTAAGAGTGAAATGGCTCGGACATGGTGTAACAGCCAGAGCTAACAACACAAGAGTAACCCCGGGGTCTACAACAGATGGAGCAGTGCTAAAGAAGTGTCCTTTTCAAAGGATGGTTTCCCTCACCTACCAAAAGTTTGCATGATTCATCATAGGGCAGAGGTCTTCAATCTGTGGGGTGTGGCCCCATAGGGGGGGGGGGGTTCATTGTGTCCTGGGAAGGGGGGCGCGTATTACCCAGCCTCACTTGTGCCTTGAATCCAAAACGGTTGCACTTTATTTTGGAAAACGACAATAGTCCCGGGACAGTTAATTCCGATCGTTGAAATGCTTCAACCAAAGTCTCATTAATTCACTCTTCTGTGCTGTGAAAAGCCTTTGTACCAGTGTGCCTGCTTGCCTCAATGAAATGGAAATGTGAGCTGTGAGTTAATCTGCAACTGTGATGGGTGCTTGAGAGCCGGTTCTGACTTTAATTGATCGAATCACTCCAAGCTTTGTGATGACAAAGATTTGTTTTTTTTTGGGTGGTAGTGCAAAGAGTTAACAACTGGGCTGCAGTGGCAATGATTTTTTTATCGTTATTGTAACTACACAGCCTTTACTACCCCTAAGGAGGTGTTGAAGGACAGTTGTGTAAAAAAAAATTGTATGGCATAGCTCTGGTCTTAGTACAATCTACATTTTGTAAGCATCATTTAATTGTAAAACTATTAGCACATATTGTAGCAGTCTATCTTATACTGTGTGTGATGCAAGTATAAAATAATGACTTACATATTCACAGAGCTTTCTGTCAAAGGCTGTCACCTCGTAGCACTAACCAAGATTTAATTCTGTGACTCTCTGATTACAGACAGACCTCTGAAGTGCATTAACTTATAGAGTTTTCATAATGTACTACAGTGCATTTCCCACTGAGTAACAACTTTTTAAATTTATTTTTCATTTAAGCAGCCCATTATTTATATGTAGCTACCTGTTGGTGAAAGACCTAAAAAACGTACATAATATTTTGGGACTTATTTATGAGAGTCAGAGCATCACCTGTTGTTGATGCTCCGGGGGCGCAAGCGTCTCAGCCATACCTATGAGGCGGCGCAGAGCCATCCTGCTTGGCTTTGCATGGCCTCATAGATATGGAGTAAGACAAAGTAGTGAAAGTCACTGTGTTGCCTTACTCTGCGTCAAGGAAGCGTTGCATGGGTGTTCCCATGCAAAACCCATGGATTTTGATGCTGCACCAGATTTACAAAATCACGTAAACCTGAGGCAGGGCCTAAATCTTAGACCTTCCCAGCTGAGGCGTAATGAGGAGAAATGTTTTTATTTCTCCAAGTTTTTTCCTCTTTCCATGTGTGCTGCATTCTACATTCTTTCTATGTGCAGCCCACACCTCTTGGGATTGTTTTTATAAAGGAGGGTGCCCCTTCCTACAAAAACAATCCTGCCAACGTTTGTGCTAGGCAGCAATTTGTGCACCAATGCAAGGGGAAGGACAGTAATGCACCATATATCAGATATACAGTGTTTCAATTGGTATGCCAACACCCACTTTCTTGATTTCCTTTAGGGATATCTACAAATCCTGAGTAGTTTTAGATTCCACAGTATGTGGGGAGACAAGGACATGAATCTGGCCTAAATACTTCTTGTGTAAAACAAAGGTTTGAAGACTTGAATGAAAAGTGCCCTAAACATAAGAGGTTTACCACTGTGGGTGGAAAAGCCTTAGCAGCTAAAGGATTCAATACATTGTTAAGACAAACATGAAAAATTGCCAAAGCATAAGCCATATATGCAAATGTGCAAAGTATAATATGCTATTTACTACTGTTGTAGAGGGAGTGGGAGGAGCATCATGACTCACTCAAGGCCACTCCTCTTGTGAGCCGAGCCCCTCCACACATTAAATAAAGGTAATAAATAGCATATTACACTCTGTGTATCTGTATAAATTAGATAGATAGATAGATAGATAGATAGATAGATAGATAGATAGATAGATAGATAGATAGATAGATAGATAGATAGATAGATAGATAGATAGATAGATAGATAGATAGATAGATAGATAGATAGATAGATAGATAGATAGATAGATAGATAGATAGATAGATAGATAGATGCACAAAATTTGCCATGTCAAACCTAAACCCAGATAAACATTTTTGGAATGTTTCAGGATTGTCATCAAACTGCGCCAAAGGTATTCAAAAACCAAGTGACACTTTTCTGATGTGGACTTAACCATAAGTACAGAATTTCTATTGTCAACTCTGTAATATAGAAGTACATATAATTAGATACATTACAACATGTTGAATGAAAGACATGTTTGAAATATGCCATGATCATCATATTCACTGGAGGTTTGTGTGTCGATATATGTTAAGGCAGTTTCTTAAAGATGCGTGTTACTTTCAGAGCAACTGCTTCGCTAACAAGATTCTATTTTAGAAAAACCTGCTATTTTATGTATTGTTTTATGCTAATTCCCAGTCCTTGCTAAATTATACTTCAGGTTATCAACCGACTTTGCGCACAGCAATGATGATAGCTGCTGCCATGTAATCACAAATGTGATTGCAGTAGCAAACAATTAGAAAATTATGTAAATTGCAAATGGGAGGCATTGCAGTGGAGTGCAGTGTCTAGGAATGACAGCATTCAGTTCCCAGGTGTCTTTCAAGCACAGTGTTTGCTAAGTGTGTTTCATTAAAATACTTTACTTAGAGCTATGAACTGGATGTGATGACAAACAGTGCCATATACCAAAGCATGGTTAATTTCCATCTTCTGCCTAGCCAATGTTACTGGTTTCTCCATGGGTGAGACAAAGGGTCTCATTTATGAGGTTTTGGCACAGGGCAGCGCCGCATGGAATCTTGCGGTGCTTCCCTACGTCAAAACTAAAGGGCAGGAATGTGCCGTATCTCTGAGATACGGCACATTCCTGCCCTTTTCCCCTGTGCCAGCACACAATGAGCTGTCATGTGCCATGCAGGCACACTTGCGCCATGGTGCAAGGGGGGCTGCGTTGCGGAGCTGATTGATTTTGTGCAGGAAGGGACACCTTCCTGCACAAAATCAATCAATTCATGTGATTTCGTCTTTCTATGTGTGCTGCAGAATGCAGAACATGTGGAAATAAAACCAAGGAGAAATGAAAACATTTCTCTTTGTTGCGCCTCCCTAATGCCACTCCTGGGGCGGCGTTAGATTCTGACGCATTCACATTTTTACAATGTCTCATAAATCTGGGAGTGCTTCAGATTACATGGGTGTTGCATTGAAACACCCATAGGGACACCCATCAAACGCCCCGTTCGCACAGTCTTGTACGTGAAAGGTGCACATATTTACAAGGCAATCAAAAGCCACATACAGTGGCTTTATGTGACCTTGTAAATATGCTACACCACATTGCACCACTTGAAGGTAAAAAAGGGACGTTTAGGCAGCGCAAAAGTGACACAAGGTGCCTCATAAATGAGGCCCAAAGTGTCAGCCCTATTTTCACAGTAAAAGTCATTGGGTTGGAATAAAAATGCTTAAACTGAGCTATGGACCAACCTCTCATTAGGTTCTAGCTACTAAAATTGGGAAAAATAAAGATATTAGGAATGCATCCTTTTAGAAAAAGCCATTTGCTTTTTTAACAACACTGTCAAAATGGACTAACCTTGCAATCCAAATCCAGCTGGAGTGCTGTGAGCTTCCACTCGTATGGCCAACCTTCCATTAACAGCACACAGGTTAAAGGTAGACCTGAGGAAAGGGGAATCAGAAAAGAGAGGGAAACAGAGACACTGCCTGGTTGCACTGCTAGGCTTGTTCTGCAATGCATGAGTGTTGATATCTAAAGGCACAGCATGGTATTGACCTCGGCATCTAAAGTCTGATATTATATATGATATACCTGCTGACATTCTCTGTATTTCTTGCACTTTGTTATATAATGAAACTCAATATTATTGCCGAACTAAAATATAATTAAATATAAAATGATACCTGCGAACATCAGTCTGGGATACTATACATTGTTTACTAAAGAGAGCTATATAGCTAATCAATTGGTAGGGAGTAAGAAGGATACGTGATCCAATCACCTTCCAGTTAATAGTTTTTTATCAAAAAAGAGAGTGGATCACTTGAACCTGTTATCCAGGGTTTGGTGGTTATTCGGCCGTTCCTTAAAAAACCCTCATTCACGTTTTTAGGTGGATTGTATGGCGGTATATCTTGGTTCTCCGCCTCGATAACGTGACTGCATCATCATCGGGTTTAGTATTGTGCTACCTCCACCTGGAGGAAAACCACTGGATATTTCAGCAGTGATCAGAGATCAAAATTGGACAAGGTGCTCATGTGTCGTGAATCGGTGAAGATTAAAAAGGATATTTCCTCATGCTACCTAGACTGTAATCTTTATTGTTGCCTGGTGCATGGAAAAAGAATAAAAGTGGGGGAAGTTGTACAGAAAGGGCAGTTAATGTGTCCGCTGTACAATCAGTCCAATGGGTGGGTCGACATGTTTCAGCTCTTTATGTGCCCAGCAGGGTCAGGTGAGCTGTCATTAGGACCAGGGGGTGTTGTATTAAAGAGGGGTATTGCCCACTTTAAAAGTGAGGAGTTCGGAATATTCTTCACTGAACTCCTAGTGAGAGGTTAATACCTGTGGTGGAGAGAAGGGCGAATAACATATGGTCTGTTGGTAAACAAATAATTTCTTTTAAAACAAATTACCCAAAGTACAAGACGAGAAAGAAGCAACATGGCAATTCTTTATATACAGTAAAAGATGCACGTGGGATTCGAACAAGCCGCTGGCTACATAGCAAATATAAATGGCAGATCTTTGCAATGATACCTGTATGTGTGTCAAATGATAGGGCTGAGGACTTTTCAGAGGGGTTGCTCTAATTAATAAATTACGCTTTTATACCTAAAATTATGTGTCAGAAATTAATGTTACATCCTAAACGTGAAATTAGACTGCCCATGTTGTCCTTATGTTGAGGATCATTGTGGGACTTGTGAAGGGTGTATTGTTAACTGAAGACTACAAAATTGTGGACTGTGCAGGATACCGTATCACAGAAAATTACTCTGTTAATTAGGTTGGTTTC
Source organism: Triturus cristatus (assembly GCF_964204655.1). NCBI lineage: Eukaryota > Metazoa > Chordata > Amphibia > Caudata > Salamandridae > Triturus > Triturus cristatus. The sequence goes on from NC_140587.1 coordinate 453,811,435, forward strand.
AATGAGGTAGTGGTGGCTATGATATGTGATGGGTACAGATGTTAATCTCTGGGAGGTCTAAAGCCCATGTATGTTGTAAACATAATAAACATCGATATTGCAACACTTGCGTCAATTTTTAGGAATAAATGGCGGCACATTTGAGCTTATTCATTCTTACGTTCACTTAGATTAGTATATGGTATGTAAACACTCGTTTTTCACATAATATTTGTGGCATCCATTGCAGGGCTTTTTAAAAAACTAAACAGTGCCCCTGTTTTATCTGTAGCACGTAATTTATGGTGTCCAGTATGTAAGCTACAGTGTCGTTATCAAGCAGTAAATCGAGCTTCTGGGACTTTGTTAGACACACAGAGAGCAGCGTACAACACTCGCACATTATAAACATTCATTGCCTGGATAGCCTTTGTACCTTAAGAGCTCCGTTTTAGGGCTTCCAAGGAAGAATGGCAGCGTGGTCGGGCTGTTAAGGAGGGGTTGGGAGGTCGGAGGGAAGGGGGAACAAAGTGAGGGTTAGAGTCAAACAAAAGAAAAGAAATCTCGAGGTAACGTTACGTGTCTCCGTCTTCAGGTTGCCTCCATACCGGGATTTCCGCTCTGCACGACTTGTGCTGACGCTGTCTTTCGAGAGTTTTTAAGCGGTATAAAGTGAAGAAAGACTATTGGTTAAGACAGCAGTATTCAGGGCTGTCGGTTTACACGGTCTTAATCAATATAGGCCTCCATAGTCACTATATCATTGGTCTGTAATTCAAAGTGTTGCCAATATTAAGGATGGTATGTATTGACCATTTACAAATTGAAAATTAAAAATTATAAATTACCACTGAACCATTTTAATAAAAAGCGAGTTTTCAGATGTTGAGTGGACAATGGTAATGCTTCAGAAGGATTTAGTTGGCTTGAGTTAGAAGGTTTATTATTCCTTATAGTGCAAATAAAGATTATAATAGAGATCTTGATGATATAAAAATCTCTTAGGTGTCTTTGTACGGAGCATTATTTCTGGCCATGAAGTAAATAATATATTTACGATACACTTAACCAGGGGATATCATCGTTCAGACCTGTTATGTTTGTTTTTAAACGGTGTACCCATCTTTGTTCTTGTGTAAAGAGACGTTTCTCAACATTCCGTGACCCTGCCACCATAGACTCTATGACTATCCATTTTAGGTCATCGAGCGTATGTGGGTGATTGATGAAGTGACTACTCATTTTGGTGGTGTGACGTTTACATCTGACGTTGCTTCTGTGTTCACAGATTCGCTGTTTTATCTTGCGACACGTCATACCGATATATCTCAGATTGCATGGGCAGGTAATCATGTAGATAACATGGGTAGTGTTACAGTTGGTATGTTGTCTCATCTTCCACACCAAGTCAGGTGTCAGTTCAATGGATTTTGTTGTTTCTGTTAAGTGACAGACGGAGCAGTGTCCACACGGGAAATGGCCTACCACTGGTGGCAGGTTCCATAAAGTATTTGTGATTGCATGTGTCTTTTCTTCCAGAGGACGAGTGTGTACTAACATGTCCTTAAAATTCTTAGTTCTCCTGTTTGCGAAGCGTGGTTTAGGCCAATCTAGACTACCTGAGGTTAGGATGTGCCAGTTCTTATTGATTATTTTCTTGATTGTGTTACTGGCTGTGTTATATGTTGTAACACATGTTACTTGATCAGATGATTGTGTTTTGGGTATTACTTCTAACAGGCTCTCTCTGTGTTGATTTCTTGCTCTCTTTTGGCACTTACTTACAATTTTCGCAGGGTAGTCGCGTTTGAGTAGTTTAGTGCGTAAGTCTTCTGCTTGTTCTTTATATTCACTCAGCTCACTGCAGTTCCTTTTCAGGCGCAGGAAGTGGCTGTAGGGTAAGTTTTCTCTGAGTGAGCGTGGATGGAAACTGTTAAAAGAGAGAAGGCTGTTCTTGGTCGTTGGTTTGAAGAAAGTTTTTGTTTTGATGGTGTTATTAGTTACGTAGATGTAAAGGTCAAGAAAATCCAGATGGTCTTTGTTTGCATTGATGGTAAACTTTAGACATTGGTCTCGTGTGTTTAGCCAATTGTGAAAATTTCGTAAATCTTCTTCTGTTCCCTCCCAGAACATGATGATGTCGTCTATGTATCTCTTCCAGAAGACGATACTGGTATGGAATGGATTGTTGATGTTCTGGATGTGTGTCTTTTCGAAATTACTTACATATAGGCCTGCCACGCTCGGCGCGAAAGTGCTCCTCATGGAAGTACCATGGCACTGTTGGTACAGGGTGTTGTTATATTGAAAATAATTTTCATACAGAGCCATTCTGCAGCATTCTAAGATGAAATGTCTGGGTGTGTGGTATTGCCAGTCGCATGCAAACAGTAAGTCCTCAAGAGTGTTATAACCACCAAACCCTGGATAACAGGTTCAAGTGATCCACTCTCTTTTTTGATAAAAAACTATTAACTGGAAGGTGATTGGATCACGTATCCTTCTTACTCCCTACCAATTGATTAGCTATATACATAGCAGCGTGCAGCTGTGGGAGTCATATCCCTGTCGAAGACGCCCCGAAAATTTCGCTGAGGATAATTCGAACAGTACACACTGAACACCAACGTTACTCCTTTTGACCCAGTACAGCAAAATGGCAGAGAACTTAGGGCTAAGTTACTCTACCGACGAGATCAATGCAATTCTTTCCCTTCCATCCCTTCTGCAAGATGGTGAAATCACACAAACCCTGGCTCAGAACGAGGACTGGGATCAACTATCCGAGGACAAAAAGGAACAAGTGAGAACAGCCATCCATGGCATCATTATGACTCAATACTTACGTGGAAACGCTGCACCTAGAGGATTATGGGTCCATAATGCACCTAGAATTTTTTTGAAAGACCTTGCATTCAGAAAAGACTGGTCAGCCATATCCTGGAAATGTACCAGAGACTACCTAGTCCTGATAATAAAAACTGCAACCAGATTAACAGAGGGACTCACAATTAAGATCCAATTGAGTGAAGCAAAACTAAAAAACATGGTATCTATCACGGTCTTCAAGAAAAAACTGGAAGAAATCAACCATGATATGAATGAGACAAGAGAATATCTGACACAGTGTAAAATCCAGAAATTAAGTAAGGATTTGAAAAAATTCTCCATGGAAAAAATGCACCCCTACAGTAAGGATGATTATGAGATACCAGATCTCCCAACTGATAATGACTCCAGTGGCAACTCCTCTAACAACTCAGATTGGAGTGGTGATGACAACATGCAACGACGAAAATTCAGAGGGCCAAATAGACGCCAACAACGACGAAGACCTAACACATGGCGCAACCCTAATTACGGTGAACAACCTCCCCCAATCTTCCATCCCTTCACTCCAAACTACCAAGGTTGGATGAATCCATACCAGACAGCACCGCCACAACTAGGCCCTTACATGGGACAATTTGTACAACAACTGACTTTTTTAGGGAGAGGCCGTACAAACCAACGAGGGAGACGAAGGAATGTCACCTGGACAGACCAGGAGAGACAGATACTGACAAGAAGTATGGCCAATGCCACAAAAGAAAAACCAAGTACCAGCACGACCCACTAATTTTCAATCTGTCAAAAATCACTCTTTCAAAAGATCAGGAAGACGTCCTAAACAAAGGACTGGGCTTTGTACCAACTCCACCATTGGACCTCTAGAAATCACAGTGTGAAGTTGCACAATTCTGCAGGACACTGAAACTAAAAGCATTTTTTCAAGGTACAGAGAATAACCCCGACCTAGGAGACACTGCCCTAAGACCTAAATCCACATTCTGCCCTTTGAACCATCAGGTGCCAATAGAAATCCAGACCTTTGAACAGGCAGTCATGAGAGAGATAAATGAAATTGACAAGAAGAAGACTAAATCTTTTGTAAACATCTCCAATAAAGAAAAGAAAGCTCTGGAAGAACTAAGAGTACATCACGACATCATCATAAAGCCAGCCGATAAAGGTGGAGGCATAGTGATCTTGGACAAAGACAACTACGACGACCAGTGCCTAAAATTACTATCTGACGAAAAATTCTATAAAGTTATCAGTGAAGACCCGAATCCGAGGTTAAAAAGAACTATCAACCTAATGGTAGAGGAAGCAGAGACAAACAATTGGATCACTAAGAATGAGGCTTCATTCTTAAGAACTGACTCTCCACGCATACCTTATTTCTATTCCCTACCCAATGTACACAAAAATCAACGCCCACCACCTGGGCGTCCAATTGTATCCGGAATAGGCTCTCTTCTAGAACCTCTCTCCCAATTTGCAGACCAGTATCTTAGACCTAAGGTACAGCAGACTCCAACTTATTTAAAAGACACACGAGATTTACTTAACCTCTTACAAGACCAACCGTTTCTAAGTGAAACCATGATCTTAGTCTCACTAGATGTGGAAAGCCTCTATACTAGCCTGCCTTAACACTCTTGAGGACTTACTGTTTGCACGCGACTGGCAATACCACACACCCAGACATTTCATCTTAGAATGCTGCAGAATGGCTCTGACTGAAAATTATTTTGAATATAACAACACCCTGTACCAACAGTGCCATGGTACTTCCATGGGGAGCACTTTCGCGCCGAGCGTGGCAGACCTCCATATGTAAGTAATTTCGAAAAGACACACATCCAGAACATCAACAATCCATTCCATACCAGTATCGTCTTCTGGAAGAGATACATAGACGACATCATCATGTTCTGGGAGGGAACAGAAGAAGATTTACGAAATTTTCACAATTGGCTAAACACACGAGACCAATGTCTAAAGTTTACCATCAATGCAAACAAAGACCATCTGGTTTTTCTTGACCTTTACATCTACGTAACTAATAACACCATCAAAACAAAAACTTTCTTCAAACCAACGACCAAGAACAGCCTTCTCTCTTTTAACAGTTTCCATCCACGCTCACTCAGAGAAAACTTACCCTACAGCCAGTTCCTGCGCCTGAAAAGGAACTGCAGTGAGCTGAGTGAATATAAAGAACAAGCAGAAGACTTACGCACTAAACTACTCAAACGCGACTACCCTGCAAAAATTGTAAGTAAATGCCAAAAGAGAGCAAGAAATCAACACAGAGAGAGCCTGTTAGAAGTAATACCCAAAACACAATCATCTGATCAAGTAACATGTGTTACAACATATAACACAGCCAGTAACACAATCAAGAAAATAATCAATAAGAACTGGCGCATCCTAACCTCAGGTAGTCTAGATTGGCCTAAACCACGCTTCACAAACAGGAGAACTAAGAATTTTAAGGACATGTTAGTACACACTCGTCCTCTGGAAGAAAAGACACATGCAATCACAAATATTTTATGGAACCTGCCACCAGTGGTAGGCCATTTCCCGTGTGGACACTGCTCCGTCTGTCACTTAACAGAAACAACAAAATCCATTGAACTGACACCTGACTTGGTGTGGAAGATGAGACAACATACCAACTGTAACACTACCCATGTTATCTACATGATTACCTGCCCATGCAATCTGAGATATATCGGTATGACGTGTCGCAAGATAAAACAGCGAATCTGTGAACACAGAAGCAACGTCAGATGTAAACGTCACACCACCAAAATGAGTAGTCACTTCATCAATCACCCACATACGCTCGATGACCTAAAATGGATAGTCATAGAGTCTATGGTGGCAGGGTCACGGAATGTTGAGAAACGTCTCTTTACACAAGAACAAAGATGGGTACACCGTTTAAAAACAAACATAACAGGTCTGAACGATGATATCCCCTGGTTAAGTGTATCGTAAATATATTATTTACTTCATGGCCAGAAATAATGCTCCGTACAAAGACACCTAAGAGGTTTTTATATCATCAAGATCTCTATTATAATCTTTATTTGCACTATAAGGAATAATAAACCTTCTAACGCAAGCCAACTAAATCCTTCTGAAGCATTACCATTGTCCACTCAACATCTGAAAACTCGCTTTTTATTAAAATGGTTCAGTGGTAATTTATAATTTTTAATTTTCAATTTGTAAATGGTCAATACATACCATCCCTAATATTGGCAACACTTTGAATTACAGACCAATGATATAGTGACTATGGAGGCCTATATTGATAAAGACCGTGTAAACCGACAGCCCTGAATACTGCTGTCTTAACCAATAGTCTTTCTTCACTTTATACCGCTTAAAAACTCTCGAGTCCGGGCCGTCTCCATCAAGCAGGAAGACAGCGTCAGCACAAGTCGTGCAGAGCGGAAATCCCGGTATGGAGGCAACCTGAAGACGGAGACACGTAACGTTACCTCGAGATTTCTTTTCTTTTGTTTAACTCTAACCCTCACTTTGTTTCCCCTTCCCTCCGACCTCCCAACCCCTCCTTAACAGCCCGACCTCGCTGCCACTCTTCCTTGGAAGCCCTAAAACGGAGCTCGTAAGGTACGAAGGCTATCCAGGCAATGAATGTTTATAACGTGCGAGTGTTGTACGCTGCTCTCTGTGTGTCTAACAAAGTCCCAGAAGCTCGATTTACTGCTCGATAACGACGCTGTAGCTTACATACTGGACACCATAAATTACGTGCTACAGATAAAACAGGGGCACTGTTTAGTTTTTTAAAAAGCCCTGCAATGGATGCCACAAATATTATGTGAAAAACGAGTGTTTATATACCATATACTAATCTAAGTGAACGTAAGAATGAATAAGCTCAAATGTGCCGCCATTTATTCCTAAAAATTGACGCGAGTGTTGCAATATCGATGTTTATTATGTTTACAACATACATGGGCTCTAGACCTCCCAGAGATTAACATCTGTACCCATCACATATCATAGCCACCACTACCTCATTGAAACCAACCTAATTAACAGAGTAATTTTCTGTGATACGGTATCCTGCACAGTCCACAATTTTGTAGTCTTCAGTTAACAATACACCCTTCACAAGTCCCACAATGATCCTCAACATAAGGACAACATGGGCAGTCTAATTTCACGTTTAGGATGTAACATTAATTTCTGACACATAATTTTAGGTATAAAAGCGTAATTTATTAATTAGAGCAACCCCTCTGAAAAGTCCTCAGCCCTATCATTTGACACACATACAGGTATCATTGCAAAGATCTGCCATTTATATTTGCTATGTAGCCAGCGGCTTGTTCGAATCCCACTTGCATCTTTTACTGTATATAAATAATTGCTATGTTGCTTCTTTCTCGTTCTGTACTTTGGGTAATTTGTTTTAAAAGAAATTATTTGTTTACCAACAGACCATATGTTATTCGCCCTTCTCTCCACCACAGGTATTAACCTCTCACTAGGAGTACAGTGAAGAATATTCCAAACTCCTTACTTTTAAAGTGGGCAATACCCCTCTTTAATACAACACCCCCTGGTCCTGATGAAAGCTCACCTGACCCTGCTGGGCACATAAAGAGCTGAAACATGTCGACCCACCCATTGGACTGATTGTACAGCGGACACATTAACTGCCCTTTCTGTACAACTTCCCCCACTTTTATTCTTTTTCCATGCACCAGGCAACAATAAAGATTACAGTCTAGGTAGCATGAGGAAATATCCTTTTTAATCTTCACCGATTCACGACACATGAGCACCTTGTCCAATTTTGATCTCTGATCACTACTGAAATATCCAGTGGTTTTCCTCCAGGTGGAGGTAGCACAATACTAAACCCGATGATGATGCAGTCACGTTATCGAGGCGGAGAACCAAGATATACCGCCATACAATCCACCTAAAAACGTGAATGAGGGTTTTTTAAGGAACGGCCGAATAACCACCAAACCCTGGATAACAGGTTCAAGTGATCTACTAAAGAGAGCTACCTTCAATAATATGTGACAACATTCAATGGCTCCGATTATATGCATGTAACAAGCTGACAACTGTAATGTGAGCTCATTTATATAACATAATTTGTCCACACCATGAGCAACCATATATTATTCAAATGAATGCCTTAATACCATATTTGTTCTATGAACAATAATTAAATCTGTGCTAGACAATTCTACTGACTCCTTCTGTTGAAACAATACATGTGCATATTGAGTTCTTAATGTTAATGGAATACTCCTTGTTAAAATAAAAAAAACTGTAAAATAAAAGTTCATAATCCTACTGAATGACCACTTCTGGAAAAAGTAGCAAGGTTAAGACGGTATTCTTATACAAGTGTTGCAAAATAATACTTATATGATTCCAGAGATGTCTTTTATAGATTTCGGGAATAAAGGTTATGAAAAGTTCGAGACAGCAAGTCCTGGCTGCTGCAGCCATATATCACAATTGCATTTCAAGGATGCTGTGGGTCACAAGGAACCTATACTTTAAGCATTGAAGATGGTCGCCACCATTTGCAATTTAAGTACGAGTCCTGTGGCTCTATGGGCCATGTCGTCCTTCTCGCCATCACTCAGATGTTTATCATAGGATGACCATATGAGACACAAGGCCTGTGGTAGTTAGAGCCTAAACTCTGGGCACTCTCCATCCTTGTCTGCTCCTGAAGGTGCACGTTTTGAGGAGCTATAGAGTAGTGTGTTTCTGCACTGGATCAGCACTCTGAGGCATGGAATTCCTGTACCTCATCCTCAAAAGAACAGTCTGTCTCTATAAGGGAAGAGACTGCGCCAGTTGTTATCTGAAATGTGCAGATGGCAATGGAGACTGACTGGAATTAGAAAGGTCAAGTTACGTGTGCCTTTCAGGAATATAGGGCCCAATTCACAAAAGTAATCTGAGACAAAATCCTAACTTTATGACTTTCGGTCTTCACAAAGGGCATTTAGGAGTCGTAAAGTTAGGAATCCTAACTTTACTACTCCTAAATGCCCTTTGTGAATACCGAAAGTCGCAAAGTTAGGATTTTGTCTCAGATTACTTTGGTGAATCAGGCCCATAATTTTGATCAAGCAGTGGGCAAGGATAAATCTGTGCAGAAACTGATTTGGGACTGTGATTGTGATAATGAAACCCATATTTCATAGGGACCCATGAAATATTTTCCATATTTAACAAAGGTCATTGAAATATTTTCCATATTTCAAGGGTTGGTGTCAGACATCAAAAAGCTTCATTTTGTGCCATAAGAGCATCCAATCGCGGAATGGATATGTGTATGTTGATGTATATAACATTTTCTCTGAAAAAGCTTTCTTAGGGTAAGTAATAGTCAATTCTACTCATAAGATCTGCATGTGTGTTTAAAAAAAGTTCAATCATTCCCTCATATATAATCTCATAAGTGAGGGCATCAATGATGTTATTAGTGATGTCATCAATTATGCCATCTGCAATTCCATCATTAATGGCCAGTGTCTAAGACTAATATATCACTTACATAAGACATTACTGATTACATCTAACAGTCACAAAATAATTTCATAATCTCTCAATTTACTCAGCAACCATTGCCAAACCTTGGATCCTGAAGATGCCTCTGAATATGCCTATGTATTTCCTTTTGTGCTTGTGAGAAATTGGGGGCATATTAACAAGGGCTGGCGATAACATTATCGTCGCTTTAGCGTCCGTTTTCAGGCGAAAAGCGGCGCTAATTTTATCGCAATATCATCAAGGACACGCTAGCGCGTTTTCTTGACTTGGCTCCCGTTTCCAGTATGCCTAACTTCGCATCTCTAATGAGATGCAAATTGGGCGTTACTGGGCATACCCCTGATGGACTACCTAGTAAAATATCGCGAAATGTACATTGCGATATTTACAATGATGCCCACGCATTTTTGCAGACGTTGGTTTTTGGCGAAAACTGCTGACTTAACTATACCTAACAATGGGGGTGGATTATGCTGATACGACCACAGGGTCGTATCAGCAAGGTTATCGCCGTTTTCCATGAAATATTGCTGGAAAACCAGCGCTGTTCCATGGAAAACACCACTATCACTGGGAAATTATAGCCATTGGGCTATGCATTGTTAATAAAGCGATAGCATGGCGATGATTGCCAGCGATAGCTGGCGATAAAAACAAATCTCGCTAAGAGCGGTCAGCGATAATTATTGCTGACGCTTGATAATATGCCCCTTGGATTTTTGGTTGACTGGGGTGTGAACCCTGGTCTAGCAACAGCCACAATCCCTTTCAGGGAGAACGACAAAAAGCCACTAAATTAACAAGTGCTTAACCCTGGGTAGCTTGCCACAAAAAGCAGTGAGGCTTAACTTAGAGGCAATGTGTAGAGTATTTATGCAGCTCATAAACACTAATAACATGAAAATACAACACAAGAAAAATCACACCAATTTGCAAAGATTTTGTACATTTTAATAAATTATTTGATGCCAAAACAACGCATATCCAATCAGTAGAACTGAAGTTATGCTTTTAGTAAAAACTAGCCCTAAACAATCAAAGTGCCAACTATGGACATCTAGCCACGCAAGACCTGATTTTTCAAGAAAAATGTCCTGAGAATATAAAGTTCAGTAAGACAAAGCCGAAGTCAGTGTTTGAGAAAGGAGCATTGTTGGTGGAAGCTGCTGGATGAAGTCAGAGTAAAGATTTCTACATTTGGTATTACTCGCTTTTTTGGGAGTCAAAAATCTCCAGCAGGTTGAGGCAGGAGGTTGTAGCCAAAGAAAGTTCCAGGAGGTCAGACACCCCTTTGGAGAAGTACTGCTGAACAGGAATTTCTGCTGCAAAAAATAATGTAGCGGGAGCAGCCGCAAAGTCAGGCTGACCGTCGAGGCACCTTGGGCGGATCAACGAGCAGGTGGTTCCGGTCTTCCCTTGGTTCTCAGAGCAGTTTTAGCCAACAATTATTTAAGTTCCAGGTTTGGGATTTTGGCTATCTGGGCACCATTAGCACCACGACCATAGGTCCAGGGCAGGTGGGACACTCCTGGGGGGTTCAGGACTCATTCAGGATGGGTCCAGGTGCGGGATCAAGAAAGTGGGAGCCGTTTATGTCCCTGTGGCTCTGAACAGGAGGCCATCCAACTAGTCTTTGGAGTCACTCTGGTAGTCCTGGATTCAAGTGAAGATGCAGGGGTTAAGCAACAAGCAGGGCTCTGAGGAGTCAAGCCAAGCTGCAGGCAGCAAAGTAGCCCTTCAGGTGTAGCAAAGCAGACTTGTGGAGTACACAGCAGGCCACATGAGCAGACAGTCCTCTGAGAGTCCTTCCGCAGGTTCAGAAAGAGAAATGAAGACTGGGTTATGGGGCCCTATTTTCATACCTGGTGCCTTCTTTGAAGTTGGGAGAAGTTTAAGACGGTTCTCTTTGTAGTGTGTTGAGTTTTCTGACTCACTCGCCCTGGCTCCAAGCTGTCTGCAGAGACAATAAGGAGGTGACAAGCCCTTTGCGTGAAGGCAGAGCACAGCCTATTCAGTTACAAGTAGGGCTGTGCCCAGCTCCACCAGCTCATCTTTCCAACAGATGGCCCATTCAGGCACACATAATCCCACAAAATCCCTCTATTGTGTGACCATCTGGGGGGAATTCACAAAGTCTAACGGTCAGTTAACCCAGTCATTTGAACCAGGGGAGGCTGCAGGCACCAAAAGGCAAAGGGCGTGAATTCAGAATTGTAATTTAAAATTCGACCTTACCATTAAGGATGATTTTTACTTACAATTTCATAAATACCAAACATGAAATGCTTAGCCGCCCCAATCAAAAGTTAGCACGTATTAAAAGTAATAAGGCAACCCACTGTTATACTATCGGACAGGTAGGCCTCAGAGTAGTGAAAAATTAATTTAGGAATTTTTCACTACCAGGACATGTAAAACGTAAAACGTAAAAGTACATGCCCAACCTTTTAACTGCAAAGCACCCTGCCCTATGGGCTAACTAGGGCCTAAAGCTGTAGATTGCCTGCAGCTAGACTCTGTGTCTAACCCCACTGTTCATGGCTGAAGGACATGTGCTGTGATGGTTGGTTGCAATTAAAAGCACGCACATCACAGCCCAGTTGTTAACTCTTTGCAGTACCACTCAAAAAACCCAAATCTTTGTCATCCCAAAGCTTGGAGTGATTTCAACAATTAAAGTCAGAACCAGCTCCCAAGCACCCTTTACACTTGCAGTTGAATTAATAGCGCACATTTGCATTTCTTTCAGGCAAGCAGGCAACCTGGCATGAATGCTTTTTACACACAAGACACTCAATAGATGAAACTTCATCTGATAACGATCTAAATTAGCCATCCCAGGCGGGCTGTCTTTTTCCAAAAGGAAAGCAAAGATTTTCAATTGCAAGCACAAGTGAATCTGGGGATTGCGGGATTCCCTTCCCAGGACTCCACGACCCCCCTGGGGGTCGCACCCCACAGATTGAAGACCTCTGCTTTACAGGGTTATGCAGTATGTCATCAAAAAAACCAAATCCACTGAAATATTTTGTTAAGAGTAAGTTATACTTTGTCTACTCACAAGACACACATGGTTAAAAAGACTGTCAGAAATCCATGAAGAAGCCACAGGTAAAATTAAGGTATGGTATGAAGCAAAATATAAAAACCCATGAAAATGACCTCTAATGATTAAGTATGCAGATTATAACCTATGCCCTGGCCATGCATGAATAATGATCTCACACATTTTTTTATAAGTGTTTGTATAGCTCATCTCCACCCTATTTACAGTCAGGGTGTTTCATAGCAGGAGAAAGCAGGCAATGAAGAGAGGCATAAACAGCACTTCTAGACCACTCAGCCTTAGGGTGGTATTTTACAAAACCATAAGTTCCTTGTATAATGCTATACCATATACCTAGGGCCTGTAATTGAAATGTGACTAGGGGGCTTGCAGTACATATTGGGCCACTTACTTAAGTAGCCCCTTAAAACACGCTTGTTTGAATGTCTGGGGACTTTTCCCAATATAGCAGTTGTTTGACATCAGAAATAGACATTGGCATTTGCCTTAAATCCTCAAAAAGCCTGAATGGATTTGTACAAAAACAAGAAAAGGCACTTAATGACTAGAAGGCTGTGTCACCAGAAACACATTATTATGATTCTTTCAATTGTTTCAGTGTTATATGCAGAGAAAAAAATCCAATAGTAAATCTCATTTTATTTGCCCATAACATTTTTCAGATCTGTTAAGAACGAGTTAGGGGTGAAAATATTATATTTAATTTGGAATTAGATGTCAACCTTAACTAGAGAGTACAGTATATAGGGGTAAAAAAAGCAATGGAGGGAGGGGTTAATGTTACAGAAATTGTGCCTTAAACTTGCACAAGATCATGTTCGAACATCTTATGATCATTAGATTGATACTGGTGTTGGAAACTTTGGGATTCCCTAGGGGTTTGGGAACCATGGCTCCCCACACCCTTTATGTGAGTGAGAAATCTGAGTTCAGAGCTGCCATGCAGCGCCTAGACCTGTGAGATGGAGGTGAGAGCAGTAGGCAACAATTTCAGAACATTTCCAGAATGCTGCCTGAGAAGCGATGATGGTGAGTGAAGTGAAGGCCGTTGGCAATGCACATTGGGGAGATTCCTGTGAATTGTGACATTAACGGCCCTGGAGAGGAATAGAGGCCCATTGAGGGAAGGATACCAGAGGAATTGAGACAAGCTGCTGGACATTGCTGAGACATAGCCCATAGGTGAGGCTTCCTGATTCCATGAATGGAGGTCGGGCCTGGGGGCTGCGTCACAAGGGCTTGCCCCCCCCTTTTATCTCCTGCCACTGCCGTTACTTAGACCTTTGAATAAAAGATCAAAGGATCTTGGAAACTGAGGATTTGCTAGATTTGCTTGAGCCGGTGCCAGTATGCCAGCACAGTCTGGGATACAAGCATGGTTAAAAGAAGATACATGGCTAGGAAGAGGCAAGTAGACCACCTTAACAAGAGCTCTAACTCACCTTAAGAGAGACTAAAGGGCCCAAGTCAACTTCTCTCCATTATGGACCACAGAAAACTCAGGGAAGGTAACCGACCAATGGAAAGATCTCGCGATGAGCCTCTTCATCCTCACCCTCCTACTCGTGGACGGATTCAATGTCACTTTCAAAAAAGTCACACAAGGAAGCCCCCCCAGCCCCCATTTCACAAAGAGCCCAAAGGTAAACACAAGGTGCTCCTTATCCTTAAATTTGCCGGCCTGGACGAGCCCGGAGTGTCCAGAACATACATGGGATAAATCAGACGAGCAAATTCCCACCCTATGCTCCTCCAAGACTCTGAACAGAGGGGGGCTGCCCCGCAGAAATATTGCCTCACAACATCTGTGCAAATCCACATAAGCAACTTAGTCCAGGGAATAGGGGATCAAGTAAGCCCGTTAACCACCGTCGACCGGCCACCATCCCCCAAGGAGCTCAGGAGGCACTGTACATCAGTCTACGAGCATGGGGCCCTGTCAGACCAGTTCCTAGTGCCATTAGAAGCTCAGATCAGCGCACAAATGGAACACCTCTGGCCCAAACCCCACTTCCCAAGAGGACTTCATGCATTAACCTCGACTCCCCTCATCAAACCTACAAATCTGACAGTGCTTCAGCTAGCCCCATAAGCCCAGTAACAGCCAACCTTGTCTGCCAACCTTTAAACAAGATACAATATCCAAAGCTCTCTTTTGGCAATCACAAACAATGGCGCTCCAGATTGTTCTAATACAGTTGATTGTCACAAGCCTAGTGGACCTAGGAGCTAGGCTAACACTGCTTGAACACAAACTAGGTCAGATAGAAGTAGGCCAATTTTGCTCCTGCACTCAGCTAATTGACAAGCTAACCTCGCTGCCAGAAATTTTATGGGTACTGCTAGACAATGTAAAAAATTCTACACTCAGGAATACACAAACAGACCACCAAGTAAAGTCATCCAGCAACCCTACTCCAACAGCAGACTCACCACCGAACTCAGCAACGTCTGGGAAAATCAGCTCTAGAAATAATTTGGATGTAGGCCTCTCCGACAATAACATAACATCCGTCACACATTTTCTGACAGTTAAATGATCCACTGAGCATGGCCTCAATCCACTTCCTTCAGAAGCAGTCACTCTTTCCAAGAGCCAAAAAGAAACTCAAAAAACTGAACAACAAAAAAAACAGCGCTTACAAAAAGGCACATGGCGACAACAGGACCATAGTATGCCTACCCAGACAACAAGGAAAGACAGTCAAATTCTTCCCAATTTTTAACCGAGGTTTTAAACAAGGTAGTGGACCCACTGAAAACAGCATTGCATTAGAAGGCACAGGGGTACCACCCCTGTCAATAATGCAACAGACCTAAGAGTTGGGGGATGTAAAGGGAGCACAATCGCTTTTAGCCACTAAAAATCTGGAACCGGCAAATAGGCGCTTTCCATCGATCATCCCCCTTTATGTAAAGAGTATAACTCGGCCCACTTCAGAAAAATAAGCTACACTACAGCTTAACCGGGAGACTACCACATCTAAGTAGGGAAAACAGGGTAGCACTATTCTGTGCCGTGGAACACCAGGAATCACAGACCCTTGTCCTTCCTCTAACTCAACAGGACCTGCCCACCAAATGGAGAATACAACTCCATGGTCCCCCAGATCGCCACTACTCTCAGAGTTGTGCTGCACAATCAAACAGCAACACAACTGGTAAACTACAATAATGCCACTGC
The DNA here is from genome assembly GCF_964204655.1 of Triturus cristatus. Lineage (NCBI taxonomy): Eukaryota > Metazoa > Chordata > Amphibia > Caudata > Salamandridae > Triturus > Triturus cristatus. Next base: position 453,827,070 of record NC_140587.1, read on the forward strand.
CATATTTGGGGAGCACATCGGCCAGGCTCAAGATAACCTGAACACTGACACAAGAGAACCCACAAGAAGGATCTTACATGGCATAATCTCCGAGGATTAGCTAGCCACCATCTTATCCCTTCAGCACCGTTTCCAAAGGAGGAAAAAGAACCGGGGAGAAACAGCAGAAGATCTTTGCAATACAATCACACCAGGAACTGTACATGAACAGGACTGCCCCGTGAACAGGCTCGCCAGGCAAAGATAATATCGAACCTCATATTCTGCACCAACAGGTACCAAAACACAATCTTGATGCGGGTCTAGCATTTATTTCCCACTTCATCTCGAATGGTCCTATGGACACTATAAACAGAGGGAACTTGAAACGACTATTTCAACATATACCATCTCTGAAAAACCTCACCTCGGCAGAGCTCATCTCGGTTAAATTTGCCAATATCCCTGCCAAAGGGACAGTAGAGTCCACAATCACCAACTGGGGTTGAAAAGCACTGGGAGAAGCCATCCTGAGAGAAGCCCTCACATTCGAGAAATGGGGCATTGAGCTTGACATCATACTTCCCCCAAATACCCACATGTGCTACTTATAGAGAAAAGAGCTGTCCCTCGAGGAAGCATGCTGAAGGGTACATGGGGTGCACTCACGACTGGCTAGTAAGTTTCACAATAGCCTTTAACCCCCTGGTAATTCATTGCAGAATTAAGGAAAGAAACGTTAGATGTCAAACACCAGCACAGAACCCCATGGATATGAACCAGCTGCCAATGCATCAGAGCATTGGAATGTGGCAGGTCTGGCTTCAACTCTACGAACTAATCCTGGACGGGAATTTCTGCTAAGTAAAGATATCTTATGCCTGCAGGTAACGTGGGCCCTAAATCCCATGGTAAAATAAGGGTTCTATGGATTCTTTCAATCAGCCACATGGACAATCCTATTTGGGCGGATCTCAGGCAGTCTTTCATTTTCATAAAGCAATCAGCAAATATGTCAGCATCTGCATCCACCCAAACCTAGTAGGGTCTGCAAGTTGTATCTATAAAAGGCTTAAGACTTGGCCAGAAGGTTGCTCCTTTGCTCCTGTTTAATTGCTACTTTAACCTTCGAAAAACCTTGGGAGCACAAGCCATGGATTCCTTGTGCTCAAGCCTAAAAGAAATAATCGAATCCCACCCCTACCACGAAGTGGTGGTGGCAGGAGACTTTAACATCAAGCTCCTAGGCATACTTCTCACAGTTGAACAAACTAGCAGGGAACAAGAACAACTTAGCGAGCTACTTTCCTCATTCTGCTTAAAATCTGCAGACCAGGTCCTGAGAAAGCCCAGGAACACAACCTGCCCCATATTCAAAAGAAATCTAATAATCAACTACATCTTCATGTCCATCCCCCTGGCAAACCATTTACAGAGCTTTGAAATAACAGACCGAGAAGAGAGTGGCCACAATTCCCTACTCAGAAACCTGGACTTAAACCAGCAGATAGCAGACAAAGGCCAGGGTTAGGCATTTCAACCAGAGCCAAAACAATGCCATTAGTCAGAAGAATCAAATGGCGACCCTTTTACTCACCTCAGATGGTCAAATGGCTCGGCAATGGAAAGAGCAGGCACAAGAATGAACCTGGGGAACAATTCCTAACACAATGGGACACTAAGACCAGAGACCTGTTAGATTCTGTCTTGGGACGCAGGGGTCAGTCAAATCACACACAGCCATCGCAAAACCACCCACAAAAACATTTGCTGAAACAGCACATTAACCCTTCACAGAAGAACTTAAGAAGGACTACCCGTTTGTATAAACTGAATCCAACTAGCAGAAACCTAAAGGCAGTAAAAGTCTCAAGGAAAGCTCACAAAAAAGCTATCTGGGACCTCGAACTTGCACTTTAAGAGGAGGTGTGGATATAAATATTCGAGATGCTTAAGGAAAGATCCCCAGCTCGTTTCTTGGAACAACCTAAAATCTCCTCGGACTTCAAGGGAATACACAGTTTCAGCAACGGATTGAGAGAATCATGTTACTGTTTTTTTTTTTTATATGCAACATCTCAAATTAAATGGAGCTCAGAGTCAGACCGCAACAAGCAGAAGAACAACAAGAACTAACTTCATCTTCTCAACTCGTAAAACTAATAAAGGCCATGAAAGGTGACGGAGCATCAGGCCCAAAAGGTCTCACAGCTGGAATTTTTAAATGTGCCTCAGAAGATTGGGCTACTCATTTAACACCGCTCTTCAACTCGACCTACTCAATGGGCCAAATTCCTCGAAGCTTGGAGAGGCTCAACACTATGCAAGATTTTCAAAAAGGACCATCCCCGAAAGCCAAGTAATTATCGCCTAATAGCTCTGCTGAAGCTGACACACTGCGGCATTTGACAAAGTTAATAGGCGGACCCTGTGGAAGAAACTAGCAAGCTGGGGTATTCCATCTCCTCTTTTCTTCTGAAACCTGGGTCCGAGTGAAAACAGCCCCGACATCATTATCAGCTAAAATACGGACCACTGGGACTATGAAACAAGGCTGCATGCTGGCACCCCTACTTTTCAATCTATACTTATCTGAGCTGGGAAAAGCCCTGATCACCAATTGCCCCGCTCCACCCCGTCTGGATCACAGACCCCTTAACATTCTCTAATACGTAGATGATATAGTCACTATGGACCACACCAAAGTGGGGCTCCAACGAGCATTGATCGGACAACAGGAATTTACTTGTATTCCGCCGGTATAAAAATAAAAAACAAATCTCATACACTATGAGCCCCACGACCATCATGTCGGCCCCCAAATATAAATATCTGGGGGTGTGGTTCACAGATTCCGCTCAACCATCTGCTCATAAAAAATGCTTTGAAAACGAAATCAACTGCAATCACTTATGGCTTAATTAGGATTAATAACAACATAAAATGCCCGCCCGCAGAAGGAATAAAGAAAGTAATTCAAGCATCCCTCCTCCCAGCACTCAAATATGGGCACCAAGCTTTTCCTGGAGCCTGCTCTGAAATTCTGGAGCAGGCTCAGTGTGTGGGCTACAAAAAAATCTTCCAATTACCGGAATACCTATTCAGGGAAATACTCAGACTGGAATTTGGGCTGGTAAAACAAGCTCTTAACATCAAGACTGATTTTCTGATATATTACATCTGTATCTTAAAGGCTCCGGAAAATTCCCTACAGGCCTGCCTAAGGCATATTTTTTTTTTTAAACGGGCTCCCCATGGAACATACAGCTTAAGAGAGCTCTAGCGACCACAGAGAAAAATCTGTCAACATTAGCACTGACTTCCATTTCCTACACAACTTGGAAAAAGACTGGAAACAGACAAGTGCAACTGGCTTCATTTCAGCAAGATCAGGCCTCATTAAAATCAACCTCTATCTTGGCCACGTTAAACTCTTCGTATCTGGTATCCAAACCCTAGCCTTATATTTCTGCCTCCCTTAACTGCAAAACTCGAAGAGACATCATGTGTATGAGAATGCTGGCTGTACAAATACCAGACTTCAAGCAAGTCTAACCAGAAAAATGGAGGAGCTTGCAGATTATACAACTACAAATACGAATCATGGTTGCACCTCCTGTGTTGTTGCTCCACTATAGCGGGTGAAGGGAGAACTTTACTCAGGGAACTATTAATGACGAATGGAGCACACACTTGCTTAGAGGCTTCAGCTATATGTTTTTCACACACGGTTGCCTCCACCTTGGCCCATTGTGGGGCGCTCTTCATCCTCGACCCTGCCCCTACAAAATCCAGAAACTGATACCGGACTTTATCACAAAGATACAGGGAGATAAACACAATTCTCTACAGCATTGATCTCCTTAGGTCATTCAGTATCAAAAAAAGCGAGCTTGCGACAGGAGCCTACAGCAATTTCAAAAGACTGGTACCCATTCCCGTGCTAAGACCATCAGCATGGGGATCCCTCAATTGCATTTAATTTACGTTTATCCTTGAAGACATTGAATGGCACCAATACTTTTCCCTACTGTTTCTACATCCTAAGAAAATTACAATCTGCTACTCCTTCAAACACCCATACATGCTAGCTACAGACCTTAGGACTATACAAAGCACAAACTGCACAAAGGACATGCACATTAACAGTGAAAAGGACTAATGGCTAAGTGCTTGTGGGAAAAGGGAAAGAGAAGAGTAACGGAGTGCGGACGGGTCTCCAACGGGGGAAGTTTTCACTGGTGATGAATCATTGCAGTACCACTTATAAACAATTTTAATGTTAGAACCAAATGTATTGTTTCAAACTAAACCGTTAAACGGATCCCAGAGTACCTGGCTTGTAAATGTAATTGTAGATTAAGTATTTAAGTATTTGTTGGCTTTATGATTTTATTGGTATGCAATGGTTTTATATAATGTATGCAAATAAACTAAACTTCAAACTCCATAGGTGAGGCTCCTTGATCCCATGAATGGGGGCAGTGGCCTTTGGGGTTTGAGACCTGATATCCCACCATAGCTGTAGCCACTAGCAGCTCAAACCACTCAAGGGGTTGAGAAGCTGGAAATGTGAGCCTAGCGCAATGACTAAAGACTCCTGGTAGAGCTCTGGAGTGTGTCTGGCTAAATAAATGTCTTATAAAAGAGCACCAGAATGGCCTACTGCCAAACATTCAATCTACAGTGTAATAGCACACAACACAAGAGAAGAAGCGAGCTTAGGTGGAGGAAGCTAACCCATTCCCATCTGATCCTAACATTTCTCATACTAAATCTGACCTCCTTAAGAGAACCTGAGAAAGGACTTTGCTAGGAGCTTGAAGGACTTGCGCTCAGACTTCTCTAAATTGGGAGAGATTCATCAAGATGTAAGGTCATGATTCCTGGAGGTTCACAGTAGTCTGTGCTCATTGGTGGCCTTCAACAGACACATAGAGCACCATCTCATGGAAACAAAAGCCAGGCTGGAGATGTCCCTCATCAAAGGGGAGGAAATGGAGAACAGGTGTAGCAGGGAAACCCTGTTTAACAGGTGACTCGACTAAAGAGCAGATTGTCAAGACCTTTCCACTTTTGAGGGAACCTATCTTACTCACTGTTGGAAGACAGCCATACAGAGGTACTGTAGTGTGTGCTTTGCTGGAACTTCATACACAATACATGCAAGTATGGTCTGACTGTATGTAACATGAGGGGCACTAACTTCTTAGAGTATGTAAGTAAAGGCTTAGGGCCTATAAAACTAATATTCTAAATGGTGATATTAACTAATGGTGTAAGCAACATTGTGATTCTTTTAGAATCAGGTTGACATTAATCACCATAATTACAATATTATAAACATTGCATTAAGCAATCTGCCATAAATGGAGGACTGCATATAGTGAATAGCACTGCAAGGCCTCACACAGAACAAGCATAAAAGGAAGAAGGAGGCAACATTGGTTTTAGCTGCTCGCTTTTTCAGCATATCTCTAACTGAGGCATTGTTCATACAGTTAAGAGGCTGCACAGATGCTTTCCCATCATCTCACCTTACAGAATCATTGGAGGGAGGGTATAAAAAGACCCAACACAGGGCACACAGGCTGATTACTATGGAGGACATGCCAGAATGCCATTATCTGAATGCAGGTCCAACAGCTTACTGAGGACTGTGAGTAGAGCTACATGGCTTGGCATATGATAGGTAGAGGGGTTACTAATAATTCAGTCTATGCAATAACCACAAGGCAAATAACATCTATATATAGCTTTTAGGTGGAGTTTTAGACTAAGCTATTAGGGGAGTAGGGATGTGTGATGTAAAATGCTTTGAGTTTTTGTGATGTCCATATTGTTTTATATAATGACTACTGAGATGAACATAATTACCATCATCTGGTACATATATTTAATGTGCTGATAATACACAAACAATAATCTACTATTGTAACCTACCAACAGTGGTGTGTAGCTACTGTTTCCATTAACTTGGGTGGGGGACATGCATATGTATATCAACGTTCAGGGGTAAGTGTTTCTCAGGCAGAGCTGTCTGACTCACAACACTCTGAACCTGGATGAGCCTAACTCATCCCAGAGAAGAGTGAGGGGCACCTCTCAATTTTCAGTTTCTCTGAAGGAGGTATGACATACATTTTTCCTCTGGGGCTGAGGATATCTAACTGGCTGTGCCCCGCCACAAATTGGGAAGAGTACAACAGTACCGTTAGATGAAGTTCACAGAGTTGGCCTGAGAAACTAGCAAAATTCTGAGAGACATTGTAACATACTCACCAATTCCACTGCTACTCTGAAAAACAAGCATGCTACAAGTCGTGAGACAGAAAGGTGAGATCTTCTTCCAGAATTACTCCTGTGACATATACAATGACATCTCCCAATCCAAACTGCAATGACATTCAACCTTCAGAACAATCACAGAGGAACTTAGATCTAACATCTGCTACAGATAGACTTATCCTCTTAAAATAGGATTTGATTTGGAGGAGCAATCATACCATGTCAACGAGAGAAATGAAGCAAAACTCGTGGGGATTGATATTTCAAAAGAGAATAACATTGACTACTGACTTACACTGGAAGAGACATCTGCAGTTGGGGTGGGAGGACTGCTTCCCTCATGACAGTAGAAGCGAGGAAGGGAGAACCAAAAAGGCAATAGTAGATGAAATAAAGAATAGAAAGTGGGTCTACAAGGTCTAGAGGAGACCAGGAGGCCAGATATGCCTTGTGGTTCACTGCAGCGTAAATACTCAGGGGAAGAAGATTCAGGCATAAGCATTCTCTGGTTAAGGTTCACTGTGGGGAGTAGGTTGAAAGAGGAGATATTCAGAGCTGAGAAGAGTCCTATTGTAGGCAGCTCGAAGGGAGGGAACATGGATGACAAATAAGATGGCTTGACTTTTGCAAATAAAGGAGGAGGCTGAAGCAAGATCTTGATATATACCCCAGAGTTTCGCTTTAGCAGTTACCTAGGTCCTTAAGGGTACTGGGGTCTCTTACCTGGGTGGGTAGAACACTACGTCCGGCTATGGTGTGACCACAGATGTTTGTTGGGTGCTAATAGAGTGCCCCTGTCAACCCAAGAGGAGGAATGGGGGCGGACATACCAATTACCTCTAGGTTTACTGACAAATAGGGTTTTAAACCTTCAAGTAATCTTGGGTTTGGAATAATGTTGGAGAGGGGCCTATATGCAGTACAGATGACAGGGATGGATTGGGGGCAGAACAAGATTGATGTGGACATTGTTTGTATGATGGAATATTGTCGGAGGACACACGATTGAGCTTCATCTACAAAGGGTCAGTTGGAGAAAAGGTTCTCTGTTGTAATATATGGTGAAAAGAGGTGTGGGTTAGAGATTTTAAATACGGCTTTTACTTTATGTCATATGCTTACACGAAAATAACTTTTGAAAAGAGATGGCCAGGGACCTTTAAAAACCAAGGGTATTCCCCGGGTAGTTTTACCCATCCAAACATTAGTGCCTCCTCGATGGAGTGCTGCGGGGCAGTGGGGCGGGGGGGAGGGGCAGGATGGGGGGTAGTAAACTCCGGCATACGGCCAAACGGAGGTAAGTACATAAATAAATAAATAAAACGAATTGCATTGCGCGCGCTGCAACTCCAAATGGCTGGGAAAAAAATCGATTTTTTCCAGCTATATTTGAGGTTTTGAGGTATGGCTTGCGTGGATCCCCCAACGTTTTCCTTGCCAGAATACCCTGCATAAATGTCCTACCACATAGCTTTCCCCTTGGTCTACCGAGTAAAATGATACCTCACTTGTGTGGATGTCCAATGCAGAATCCACTAAAAACATATAGTTTTTTTAATGTAACGCTTAGAATTCGCGGTGCTATACCTTTAATCCCTATGTTTGTGGCTCTTCCCAGTCACAGGCCTTTGGCCCATCCACACAAGTGAGGTATCATTTACTCAGGGGAACAAGGGGAACGCTGGGGGGGGGGGTAGGACATTTGTGCCGGCACGGTGATCCCACTCAAAAATGTATGGAAAAAGTGATTTTTTCAGCTATATTCTAAATTTGCATACATACATCATGTTCGAGACATTAAACCCTGCTATCTTTGGGGAGTGAGAGTTTACCTTATTAAGTGTTGTTGTTAGTTCTGTAAGATATAAATTAAAAAGGAACGGTGAGAGGACACAGCATTATGATATTGGTTGATGTTCCTGTGTTCTAAATAAAGCTTATGTGGTTTGGAGAGACTAAGGAGTTTTTCTCTGCCCACTCAGTGAGCTCAGCCAGGAGCACTGATGCAAAGTATTTTTCCTTCCCTTCCAGCAAGGCAGTCAGCACATACCTTTAGTACTTGGGTAGGAGGTACTCCAGAGGGTGGCAGAGCAACAGGTAGGGTTCCCACCTGATCAGTGTTACACCAGTGCCACCAGAAATTATTAAGGGTGGGCAGAACTCTTCATCATATATAACTTTATTTGATTTTTTGTTAAAACCTTGGAAACATACAAATTAAAACATTTAATCATGCACATTTATACAAAGAAGAAAAAAGCATCTCAATGTGCACCAGATCAAGAACACTGTATGATATCAATATTAAAAATGTTTTCATTGTCAGACCAAAAGAAAAAACTAACATCACCATGTGCAAATAAAATGCAAACAAGTATAGCTGAATATGATGACTCTAGGAGAGAATTCTTAAAAATTAACAAGTCGGCATAACAAGGACATACAAGGGATACACATTTGGAGATAAGTAAAATTATGCACCTTATTTAATGCCTGCCCTGGCACTGAAAAGCTTGAGGTTTAAATGTTCTGTGGACCCACCACTATAAAATAAGATTTTTTTTAAATTGGATACAAATCCAAACTTTCCATAAATTTAATGGAGAGATCTAAAAGTCTCTGAAGGCTTCTGGTTTTACCTGCAATCAGGACTGCATCATCTGCATAGAGAAGAGCGGGGAGCCTTTGGTTTGTCAAGACTATGTTTAATAAGCAACATTTCCAGATGAGTAATATACATAATAAAAAGAAAGGGTACCAAAATGCACTCTGACACACTCCTTGCTTGAGGTTAAATTGCTTCATACATTCCCTGCTACTCCTGAATCTAACTGAGCCCACCAAACCATTATGGAGATCTTTCAAGAAGGCAACAAGATCAGGTTCAACCCTCATGGACCTCAGCTCTGCCCCTAGTTTATCTCTACTCACCATGTGAAAGGCAGAGCTGAGGTCCATTAAGGCCAGATGTACTGAGCCCCCGTTATCTTGATATACTTGGTAATTATAAAGTATAGATTGAGGTTCTGCTTTACTGTGCCCCTACCGGGTCCAAACCCATACTGGAGATCAGACAAAAAGCTGTGCTCATCAGCCAAGTGTGTTAATCCATCCAAAATTACCCGATCAATCATTTTTACCTCAACATAAATTAATTAACTATGTCTATATAAAGTAGGGTCTTACCTAGCTCCTTCCTAAAAAACTACTACTATCACTGAGTGACACCAAGTAGACGGAAAGTTGAACCCCACAGAATTCTGAGGAGTTACAGAAAAACTTTGCGAGGCTCTGTGGAGTTCTGCCAAAGACTGGAAAATATGGAAATTAGCGATATGTTGTTTTTCTGAAGTTAATGTATTGCTTTTTGAACTAGTACTATGCCAAATAATTCTTGCAATTTTTGTTTCTTTTTGTGGGTACTCTATTGACTAAAACCACTATATGTTTCTCTATGTTTTGTTCATTTCCAAGAGTGGTTATATTTTTGTTAAACTCTGATGAGAGAAAAACAACTTTTTCTTTCAGTGCACAAATACTTCATGTGGCGAAAACTTTTCAGATTTTGGTTGCATTCTAACTGTGGCTTGAAAAGATGCATTGTTTGAATTAAAATGTTTTCATATAAATACATTCAGTTGCTGTAGTTCTGAAGGGATTGAGTATATTTTCAAATTGTTATGAATTCCATATGAAAGCATGATATTATGGTCTAGTTTTCCAAGGTAGTAAGTGCAGATTGTATGGGTTTTGCAGAGATCGTATCTTTCTTTCTGCAATTAAAAATAGAATTTGATTTCTTAATGTCAATTAATCCTCATTTTTGTTTGTTTCAAGGAGATCAATCCTTTTTACTTGCTTCTTATAATTTGTTTTTCTCTAACAAATGCAAACATCATTAGAGATTTGAGAAATGGTTTCTTGAAATTCAAGAATATCCATTTTATAATTGGCTAAGTTAATTAATGGATTTTCTGATTCATTCAATCAATGAATCCAAATTTATAAAGCACTGCTAATCACTAGATAGGGTATCCAGGCGCTTGCAGGCCCGAGGCTTAATCGAACCACCAGGTCTTGATGGCAATTCGGAATTCCGAAAGTGAGGTGATGGTCCGGAGGTGTATGGGGAGGCTGTTCCAGATCTTTGCTGCGATGTAGGAGAAGGAGGATCCTCCACTTCTACTTCAGTGGATGCAGGGAGTATGGGCAAGTGAAAGGGAGGGGGAGCATATTCTTCTCAATGGTTGGTGGAAACTCAGGCAGTGGTTAATGTAGGAGGATATTTGGTTGTGTAGAGCCTTGTGTGCATTGGTAAGCAGCATGAACTGGCTTCTCTTCTGTACAGGGATACAGTGAAGTTTCCTGCAGTCAGATGTGATGTGGGTTCGCAGGGGAAAGCCGGGTATGAGTCTGGCTGTGGCATTCTGTATGGTCTGAAGTCTCTGTATAAGGTGTGTGCCGATTCCTACATAGAGGACACTGCTTTAGTCAAGTCGGCTGGCGATGAGGGTTTGTGTCACGGTACATCTTGTGTGTAGGGGTAGCCACTTGAAGTAAAGGCAATGTCTGAACAATTATTTTTCTCAGAAAATGTATCAAAGTACTTACATTGGATATAGTCCATAATTTTGTTGATTTGTGCTGGATTAGAGTGACGTAGAGCATAATTTAGTTCTTTCAATTGCAATGGTGGTGTTTTGACAAAGTATAATATTCGCACAAGTTTTCGTATCGTTGAATGATGTGTGGAGAGCATTTTGCTATGATGGACTGTGGTGTCACGTGATTTCTCAAACAACCTTAAAAATGTCCTTAGAGGTTAGTAATTGTCAGAAATAGGCAGATGTTTAAGTTTTGGAGAAGTTTGATTTCTTTAAGTAGTGATGACATTTTATATGCTGATAGAAATGTCCTCAGTTTCAGAATGGATGTGTCTTTGATATTACAAAAAGAAGTGCATTTCCATTCATAAACGGGGTTCCGTTTTTTTCCAGCAATCATCACTACGTATTGTTTTTTTCTTTGACTTTTTTTTCTTTCCCTATTACATTTTCATGTAAGACTTGATAACACTGGCCTTCATATGTGACTGAAAGCACACAATTATTCTATTGATGGTAACTCTCTCCATGAAAGTGTGATTCAGTGCTTGACATGTGTTCAAGTTCCCTGAAAAATGTTACAGAAGTTGAGTCTTGATATAGTCTTGATAGCTGTTTCTTCAATAGCTTATGTATTTTATAGGTTATAATTAAAATGTCAAGGGTTTTGGGCAATTCATTATGAAAATGAAGAGTTTTCTTTTGACATGGAGTGCTTTTTCAACAATGTGTTGAACATATTGTTTCTGTAAGAGATTCTCAGTCTTTTTCCTTATGAAAGGATGTGTTTGAAGCAGATTTATCAGGATGTGTGCTTCATAATGCTTTTCAGTTATAACCCTTATCTTGTATCTTCTGTTAAAAGTGTCTATTTGTCTTGAATAGGTAGCATTTTCTTCATTGGAATAGCTTGCTAATAATGGTGTCATCGTTGTCAAGTGCTTCCTATTAACTCCTTAATTACCAAGGTGAGGGTGTGTAGAAACATTAGAAACATTTATTAGAGTCTTACCAGTACTATTGTTTTTCTGTAGGCATCCTCTCCTTCGCTCTGTTTAATTATTTTTTCTCCTCTCTCTGTAGTACAATTTCCTGTTTTGCTTCTCTGGGTATTCTTTTTTAGCCATTGTGTTCAATGTGGGAAACTCTGTTTTAGAAAGGACATAAAGAAGTAATGGTTCCAGTAATAATTATCCTAATACAGGTGTTATTTTAAAAAATGTATTTTCCTGTATTCATTTTAACAGTATTCCATAAAAGATTTACCTGTTTTATGTAGAAATGTATAGAAAGATGTGATGAGGTAACATTTTGAAATTTCTATGTAATGTTTTTGAAGAAGAAATAGAGCTGTATTGCTTTCCAAAAGTCAGCAGAGTCTCTATAGTTGTTGGTGTTACTTAGCAGTATTAGGCTGTGTTTATAGCCCACCTTGTGTTATTAACCAATTACATAATGCTTTACTCTATAATTGTATTTCTTAACTAGTTTTCTCTTAGTCGTTAATCTCCTGTGACCTGAAATGTGTGTTTCAAATGTATTTCTAATAATTAGTAAATGTCATTGATGCAAACTAGTATAATTTCTTGCCTCATTTTGGGGCATATATACAAGCCCCTTGCACCGCCAGTGCACCACTTTTTCCCAAGTTAAAAGTGACGTACCAGCAGCGCAAGAGGCTTGTAAATACGCCCCTTTGTTTTTTGGTGGTATTGAGTCCAAATTGCATTTAAGCTAATAATTGTCATCCTTTCAAAATTAAGTTGCTGGCATGATGTTGTTTCCTAATGGCCAATCATCTAACTATTTCTATATTTGTTTGTCTTTCTCTGTGTTCCTTATTTTTGTATGTCTGTTTATGTGGAAGAAGGTTAGGGCTTGGTTTGTTGGGCAGTTTTATTTTTTGGGCCAGAGAGCATGCTAAGAAAGTAGGTGTTGAAAATGATTTAGGTTTGAAAGGAGTTAAAATAACATGGATAGGTGAAAGAGGTTTGAAATGGAATCAGCTACTCCCTTTACTGTACGCTGTTAGTAAATGTGACCATCCCCACTTTAAGGTTATCCACTGTGATGGCTATGATATGGGACACTTAACTGGAGTTAGATTGGAAACTGAAATGAAGGAGTCATTTACCATCTTAATGTCTATGTTTCCAAACACATTTTGGGCATGATTACGAGTCTGCCGGTCCTCAGACCACTAGACTCGTGGTGGGCGGTGGTGGCGGTCATCCAACCGCCACATTACAACCAAGGTGGTCATGCTGCCCTGGGACCACAGACTCAGCCATGAAACCATCATTCCCTGGTGCTGATACAGGAATCAAAAGGCATCAATATGGTTGGTGGGACAGCCGTGGTCCCACCAAGTATATTGTGACTTTCCTCACCGCCACTAATTTCATGGAGGTCTTTCCTCCATGAAAACAGTGGCAGTGAGGAAAGAAAGGGGTCCTACTCCATGTGGATGCACACAGGGGGGCACAATATGTGCCCCCCTGTGTGCATCCACCCCCAGTTCCAACACTGCATGGACTGTGAAGTCCATGCCGGGCTGGAACTTCCTTTGATATTCCCATTGCAGTGTATATTCTATAGGCACCGCGGCGGTAATGGCAATGAAACCACCAGCCAGTGAGTAAAAAAGCCATAAAACAGAGGGCAGTTCTCACGTGGGTATGGTGGGCGGCGGTGGGCTGGTACCGCCACTGCACCATCAAATTCATAATCGGGTCCTTTGTGTTCTCAAATATTTGTCAAAGACGAAAGTGGAAGTGGTCTACTCTAATGATGCTACTTTTAAAAAGACTCAAAGGCAGTGTCAACAATGTACTGCGATCCATTGTAAACATTTTAAAAAACACATAAAATCAATAAAAGTACTTTCCCCTAACTCTATAGAGTTAGCTAAACTGCTTCATATCTTTCTATACATTACAAAAAGAGTAATACGCTATATTTCACATTAAAACACAGGCCAAAGAAAAAGTGTGGTTTAAACATTATGTGTGCCTTTCTATTTTGTGCGGGCTTTGAATAACCAATTATATTTTATTCCGCCATAGCCTCGTGCGACGGTATGCTGTGAAGGTTCCACAGTATTCTGCGGCTCAATATATCATTACGTTTTTATACCTTATTACTCACAAACTGAACAAATGCAGATCAAATAACAAAAAGGTCCCTTTCCCCAACATAATCTATATTCCTGGGAGGTCGCTCCCGCCCCGCTGCAGCTCTGCCGTCACCCCGCTGTCTCCTGCTACCGCCGGTGTATCGAGGCCCTCCACCACCCGCAGGCTCCACCTGCGCCTCATCCCTGGTGGCCAGTGGTGGCCTTAGGTACGCTGCGCTTGCTGCCTGTTGCTTTGTGCCTGCTTTGTAACTGTCTGTGCCCCCTGCCCCCCGCTCGCCGCTCTGATTCTGTGCCCCCTTTTATTCTGTACCCCTCGCCGTTCTTTGTACCCCTGTGCTGACTTGTGCCTCTATGCCCCTTGTTTTTGTCCCCTTTTTACTCTTCTGTGCCCCGCGCCGGTCTCCTGTCCCCCGTCCCCGCCGCTGCCTCCCCTGCGGCCCGCCTCCTCCGCGCCCATTCGTTTACCCGTCCCTCGCCTCCCGCCTCCCAGCTGCTCCTCCCTCCCCACCTCCCCATATATGGCAGCCGCTGCGCGGTGAGGAGAGCGACCCTTGACCTTCCTGGTAGGTCGCTCCCCCCCCCTCTGCAGCTCTGCCGTCACCCCGCTGTCTCCTGCTACCGCCGGTGTATCGAGGCCCTCCACCACCCGCAGGCTCCACCTGCGCCTCATCCCTGGTGGCCAGTGGTGGCCTTAGGTACGCTGCGCTTACTGCCCGTTGCTTTGTGCCTGCTTTGTAACTGTCTGTGCCCCCCGCTCGCCGCTCTGATTCTGTGCCCCCTTTTATTCTGTACCCCTCGCCATTCTTTGTACCCCTGTGCTGACTTGTGCCTCTGTGCCCCTTGTTTTTGTCCCCTTTTTACTCTTCTGTGCCCCGCGCCGGTCTCCTGTCCCCCGTCCCCGCTGCTGCCTCCCCTGCGGCCCCGCCCCCTCTGCGCCCATTCGTTCATCCGTCCCTCGCCTCCTGCCTCCCAGCTGCTCCTTCCTCCCCACCTCCCCATATATGGCGGCCATGCCGCTGGCGCGCCGAAGGCAAGCCCGTCTGCACCCGTTCGCGCCTGGACCGCGCACAGCGCCAGAACCCCTGGCCCCCGCACCAGCCACGAAGACCGCCTCCGTTACGACGCCAGCACCCTCATCGCTCTCAACCCAGGAAGAACCCACACCTGCTGCAAGGCCGCCCCGAAGCTCACCCACGGCCCCTTCAGCTGCCGCCACTGCAGCTTCTCCTGCCTCGAAAGCGCCAAGACGCTTGTTTCGCCGGAACCCAACCAGCTTAGATGCATCCTGATCAACACCGGCTCCGCACACAAACACGCCGTCGAACTCTGGGACCTACTCGACACCACATCACCGGACGTTACCTTCCTGACCGAGACCTGGATGAACAAAACCTCTTCGCCAGACATCGCCATAGCCATCCCAGACGTGTACAAGATCACCCGCAGAGACTGCACCAACAGGGCTGGAGGAGGAATCGCCATCGTCCACAAAAACACCATCAGGGTATCAACAAACACCAACGACACCCTCAGCACCGCCGAACACATGCACTTCCAGATCCACATGGACCCCAAGAGGCACCCTCGTCTACAGACTACTAGGACCCCAGCCTCAATTCTGCGACTCCATCGCCGACCTCATCACTGTGGAAATTTAGCTTGCAAACTGAACATTATCTGCGCCATCTTGCCACTCCCCAGCGCCACGCACAGCGAATGCACGGCCGCCATTTTAAGCACCCCACTCTCTCCCCGCTCATTCTCGATCGCCAGCGCTTTCCCCTGGTGCTGCGAGCATCCCCCGCGCGCCGGCCGCCCCCGCTCTCTCATACACGGGCCATAAACCCTCTCATTCAGCACGACCCTGCCATGGAACCACATCCCACACCTGACCGACATCCCATACATGGTCATGCCTCTCTTTGATAAATCCCCCCCTTCCTCTGCGCCCCATTGTCCGAACCGATCCCAGGCCATCACCTAGCCCTGCGGATGCAGTTTATTGCTCCTACTGTAAGGGAAACACCCCACATCAAAGGGATTACGGTGGATCAAAAGCCCCTACCCCCTGAGACCCGGCCGGTTGCACACACCCCCGGGAATTGGCGGAATATCCAGCTGCGTGATAGCCATCTCCTACTGTGGGTGGGGTGGGGACTTCTACTGTAGATATGTGTGGGAACGAGCTTGAAGTGGGGGTTCCAAGGAATGTCTTCCCGTACATCAAAGCCTCAACAAGAATGTACCATATGTAATAAAGCAATAAACCTGTGTATAAGAGACCAGGTCTCAGAGATGCAGTTAGAGCACCTCGCGACGATACCTTGCTGTCTGATCTGATGTGTTCTGCTCCGACGGAATAAAACTTTGTTTCCTGCCTTCCAGTCTCCGGCGCCTGCCTCTTTCATTGGTAAATTATCGAGTGGTATGAGAGGCGATTACCGCCGGGCAAATACTTGAAAGGTTATCGATTGAAACTGCTGCTACCATTTAACAATTGGCGTCCCAAACGTGGGGCCCATCAGTGACACGTGGATCCAGTGGGAGAGGTCCCGACGACAGAGTGAACGACTGCAACGATCGGGAGAGCTCCTGCCCAATAGACCCTCGTCTGGCAGCCGATCATCCGAACTTCACTGGTTCCGAGCAGACCTCTCTCGAGTGATCTACGGTCCTGACTGGGAACCATCAGGAGTGCCGCGGCAAATACGGAGAGTAGAGGACGATCGGGCGCTGGAGGCGGAAGACGAGAAACTGTCCACGCGGTCCGGGTAAGGTCGTGATACACGACAAATTGCGAAATAATTGATTGATTGTTTGAAGTTTTGGAAATACTAGTATTGCTCATTGATTGTTCTCTTTGAGATATTCGCTGTCTTCAAACGGGGAGGAGTAGAAATACTCTCTCTCTCTCCCTTTGCAGATAGTGAAGGGTAGGTAACGCAGACTTTTGTCCCCATTGTAACCCGTCGTGCCTATCTTTATCTCCCCACTGATTGATTGTCCGAACATTGATTGTTTTGAAGAATAGTGCTCTTTGAGATATTCTCTGTTTGCAAATAACGTAGAATAGAAATATTCTGTCTAGTCTTTGCAAATAGTGAAGGGTAGGTAACGCAGACTTTTGTCCCCGTTGAAACCCGTCGTGCCTATCTTTATCTCCCCATTGATTGATTGATTGATTGTCCGAACACTAGTTGTTCGATATTGGTTCTTTGGAGGTATTCTCTGCTTACAAATAACGAGGAATAGAGATATTCTGTCTAGTCTTTGCAAGCAGTGAAAAGATAGGTAGTGCTGACTTTTGTCCCCGTTGAAACCCGTCATGCCTATCTTCTCCCCACTGATTGGTAGTTGGTTCTGCCCGGACCGCTTATTAGAGGTGAACCATCCGGCTCCACTGGAGGGCACCCCTAATAAGGACATGTTCACTAAATATGGACTAGTCGCCGTAGCTTATAGCAAGCTGTGGCATAAATATACCAAGAAGGACCCCGAGAGTCAGTGGCCACTGATGGGATCCTTCGACGACCATAAGATAGAAGTGCTAGAAATAGCTCTGCGTAGCAATAAGACGACGCCTACCATGCTTGACAGTATCGGCATGTGGCGCAAAGAAGCAACACAATGGAAAAAGAGGGAAGAAGTAAAAGCAGAAAAGGAATTACGAAAAGCAGCTCACCTTGCCGCTAGAAAGTTAGAAGAAGAAATAAAGGAGAGAAGGGAAACTAAACTAAGACAGGAGCCCGAAACATCAGGCCAGTACGCTGTTAGGACCCCTTCTTTGCTCTACCCTGAGTTATCCTCTAAACAGCGAACGAATGATGAATTACTATTAGGTCCCCCGATCATTTACATGCCCCCTCCATACGCATCCTCCCAATCAATAGTGCAACACCCACAACCCCCAAACACGAACGAAAGCAGTACAGGGGCCTCGGTCCTCACGGCCTCCGCGTCGGCCGAGCCTCCTGTACTGAACACAACGTCGGCAATAACGTTGGATGACCCTGAGATGAGAAAGAAAGATTCCACCAGAATGAATCGACTAACGAAGGATGAACGAACAGGAATCGACAAAATAGTAAAGGCACTGGTGGGATCCTTTTTGACCTTACAAAAACTAAAGTAACGCTAGGAGTTAGCCCTTTGTGGGACATATGAAACCAAGGGAAGGAGCCAAGCTCACGGTCGAGACGGCCACGAGGTAGCCCGACTCCATTACTCTCGCTACCTAAACATGTCTGCCCTACTGCCCACCCCGGCCAATAAGCATGACAAAATCCTGCACAAACGGAAGCCTGCTGACACCCACCATCGACGTCACCAAACTAGGGCTAGATCGCGCACAATTGGGCTATGTTATTTTTCCGATTGCACAGTAACCTCCTTGTGCTCGTCATCAGATTGCAAATATGTACAAACACTCCAACGAAGTAGTATAGTTATAACATTTTAATAACTTATAAGATATAACAAACACACCAACAGGGTAAACAGGTTAAAACACGTTTTAAAACAACTATTTACATGACAGTCTGCTGCAACCTCCATCCCAAAGCCTTAACGTCCACGTGACACCGTCCTCGCCTCTCCTTCCTCGAAATTGCAACATTGGCCTGTTTTGGGCGGTCCTTTTTAGTTGACTTTGGGCTATAAAAGCCATGCAAAAATCCATTGACATCAGTGGCGGACGACTGTGCGAATAGGCCGGAGGCTATACGAAGCGCCGAAGTTCTGGCAACACCAAGGCGGAGTCCGCCACGCTGTGCGGACCTTCCCGTTTTCTTTCTTCTTTCTTCAATAACGGCTGATGCCCTGACGGGGGGAGGCGACGCGGACGGGCCTCCCCCACCTCCCCAGGTGGAGGCTCGCCAGCAGATGAGGGCGCCCCAGCCATCTTTTTCATCGGTCTGCTGAGTCGCACCCTGCCACGTCGTGTGGATCCTCCCATTCTCTTCTTCCTTCAATAACGGCTAGGGTGCCCTGACAGGGGGGAGGCGACGCGGACGGGCCTCCCCCGCCTCCCCAGGTGGAGGCTCGTCAGCAGATGAGGGCACCCCAACCGTCTTTGACTCGCCGGCCAGCTAAGCTGCACCCCAACCGTCTTTGACTCACCGGCCAGCTGAGCTGCACCCTGCCGCTGCACGCGACCACCGGACGACCGCCCAAGCACGGGTTCACCAGGATCGCCACTAGCGCCCGACGCGAGGAGTGGGCCCCCGCAGCCAAGTAATCGGGGACCCACCCCGGTGGCGATACCATCCAAACTGCTGTCGCTGCTACTGGGCCCACCCGGTGGCTGTGCCGAAGAGCTGCTACTGCTGCTGCCGTTGGACTCCGGCGGTCGGTTCTCCGGATCCAGGCCTAACCCACCATGAGGTGATTCTGGACTCGAAAGCTTGTCTGCTTGGGCGTGGGCCCCACCCTTGACAAAATGCTCCCCTCAGCTTTGCAGAATCGGCTGGAGTCATTTGACACTCGACTCCCACGGACTTCCGGTAAGGACAAACCGCTGCCACTGCTCTTTGCCCCGGACGGCAGCCACCTTGCCTCCGCTTGGTGCAGTGAGAAAGACTGGTTCGAAGCGTCGGCGGAAGAACCCGCCTGCTGCCCCGCCCCAAGAACGAACCATGGCATTTCTACGGGGTCGCAGTGACGCCATGCTGACGCAAAGTTGACGCTAACGAAAGTTCTCGAACTACTGAAAGGAATTCTGGTCCAACAGCTAATTCATGGAAAGACTTAGACTGTACTCTGGCCCGACCTCGCCCCAAGATGGCGCCGATGTAGGAGAGGCTTACAAACCCTTGTGGCGTCCCAGTCACGTGACATTTGTGTTAAAAAGAGATATATATATATATATATATGCGATGCTTCCACACATGATGGTCGGGGAGGGGCGGGAAGGGAACCGATTTTATGCCGTAGTAGCGTTGCTCATGACACTCGACGCCTCCCACCCCGTGGCCGGCCTGAACGGTTGTAGGCCCGTATCTTGTATACTGACATTGTTTTAAATAAAGGGCCTCTTGAAAGAATTACGGAATCAGTGTCATGACTAATCACATAGGTTGATAAAGATTTCTTCTATTGAATAAATGATTGTTACTCCCAAGCAATAGAAAACAGATAATGCAGTCCCCATTTGCCTGAATCTTTTTTGATTAACGGAATTTGTACCCATCACACCTATCTTTTTCCAAGAGTTGTTAAACAATGGTCAACCATAGCTCAGGGTATATGCCGAACGCAAGGTATGGTATCTTGCACCTTAATACACGACCGATTGAGAAATGCATGTATGACAAGGGAACCCGAATTTAGGAAATGAAATAAATTAGAGCATCTTTGTCTCGGACAAAAAGAATAATAGGTCTGTGGTATCACCCATTCCTGCGACTAACCTGGTACGTGGTAAGTAGAACTTTTTCGTGTCTGCGCGCGCTAGGGTACTTTGAATACTGCACATCCCCTCCCCTCTTTTTCCCCTCTATAGGTCACGACGAAGCTCCGACTGAAGAATGAAGTGGACATGGACCGCACCGAGTTCAATATCAGGGAAAATTTAGACAAACGTTGTGAGATAGTGCGTGAAGTGCAGACCACCATTGAGAACATGAGAAACTGTATGGCATGATTGTGCGTGTGTGCTATGATTACACGGTATGAATGTGTGTGCATCTCATGCTTAGGTCACTTGAAGAGAGCGTCACTGTATGATTGAAGTGCTCGCCCATCGATCAAAGGGAGGAGAATAAAGGGTCCGACACCCCCTAGGATAAACTACAAAATACTGAAAGTACGCAGCATGCATAGGAAAGGAGGACAGGAAAGGAGAGGTCCCGATACTCAACGTAGCCCTGAGTCTCCGTCTTAAGTTTCTGCGCTTGATGCATGTACTGTCACACCCTATCCGGCATTTGTGTGTACGTGATCACCGAATTTATGTCTTTTCCCCGCTTGTGTTTTCTTACATGGAACAGACCCATGCTACTCCATGTTGTGTGTGCACCAAGTGGCCTATTATCTTACCCATGTCTCTCTCGTTTTGTGTCGTATGTATGCCAAATAGCCTACTTGATGCACACCTCTCTCTCTCTCTCTCTCTCTCTCTCTCTCTCTCCCTCTCTCTCTCTCTCTCTCTCTTTCTCTCTCTCTCTCTCTCTCTCTCTCTCTCTCTCACTCCCTCCCTCCCTCACTAAAAAGCCTTCTTACCCTCTTTTCTTTTTGAATGAATTAACGACACATACCTCCTCGGTAAGTGTATAATTGGCCTGGAGCACGGTGGTGTTCGAACAAATTGACTGAAACAAAACGACCGTACTCTGCCACGTTACTACCTCTCCTTTCTACAAATATTGAGCTTAATTGGCTGAGAAAAGAAAGGACGGGTAAGACGACTGATGTCTCCCAATTTGGCCCTCATCACGGGGACTATATGTCAGTGGTTTCCGTTTTTCAGAGCTTTAACAACACCCTCTCCACCGCCCAGAATTACCCCCGCCCAATTACCCCGAAATAGAATGTCTAAAGCACCCCGTTCTCCCAAGATAACCCCAGCCCTATACTAGCCACCTCAGAGTATTTCGAACGAAACAGCTGATGACCTTATTCACTAATAATACATCGCCTAAACTGATAAAGGGTTACCTATTGTCGCCAGCAAAAATAATGCTTAGCTTATGTTCCTCCCCGAAATGGATACTCGTGAACCCGTGACAGTAGCACCTCGCACTTTCTTTTCATAAACTTAGCAGTCCTCGGAAGGAAATATGTATTAACAAAACTTGTG
The DNA here is from genome assembly GCF_964204655.1 of Triturus cristatus. Lineage (NCBI taxonomy): Eukaryota > Metazoa > Chordata > Amphibia > Caudata > Salamandridae > Triturus > Triturus cristatus. The sequence goes on from NC_140587.1 coordinate 453,848,872, forward strand.
TTGAGACGAACGAGCCTCTGCCGGAGAAGCCGGTTCGAATTTTTAATAGACTAGAAGGTTGACAGATGTCAGGCTTCCTGCAACCAGTATCGGGCGCAGGAATCGGCACCTAGAGGGCCAGACGATGGGCAGGGACACCCACAGAAACTTGCACCACAGCAATGATTAATAGATTAGTAACGCACACACTAACATCAGAGTTAATAGACACCAATCATACAGCAACCGATAAAAGCATGTCCGCAACCACTCGGTGGTTGGGAGAGAGGATGAAGTATGTAAATGTCTTCCCTGCCAACTCTCTAAGATTTTTGTTTCTTGTACCCATTTAAAGATAACGTGCTGCCATCGGAAGGGAGGGGTCGGACGTGACGCACAGCCTGGCTGCAGGCCATGGAACATCTATGACATCGACCAAGGGGGAAGCTACGAAGCAAAAAGGGCGTGAGACGAGACACCATTTTCAGGATGATAAGCGCGAAGGGCTACATCGAGGCCCCCCTGCTCACTGACCAGCGTGCCTGAAGTCTCAACCCGTCGGGCCCGAATGATGGGCCCAGTACTGGAAGATTCTGCTCCCCTTGGTCCACATTTTTTTGATCCGATCCCACTCCACCCCCTCTTCCCTCGGCATCCCGAAGCACGTCACACCCTTCTCTCTCTCACCCTCTTTTATATGGATTATGAATCTGACTTACCTACAGAAGAACAAAAAGCAGGTACCCCGTCTCAAAGTACCTATGGTGAACTGTGTTAAGGAACGGGGCTGTGATCGGAGAACAGTGAATGGTCACACCCGGCAACGTGAGAAATTGGATTTGAGCTGGACCTTAGCTCCACCGCCGGTGCTCAACAGTGCCAACGAAAGAAGAACAACAATAAGAGCTTACCAGTGATGGCTCTTTATAAAAAAAAAAAGGACACTGGAAAGAAGAACCCATGTCAAAGTTGAAAATCCTCTCCCAACCACCTTTTTATATTAACTATCTTCCTATCAAGTTTTCATGATGTTGCATCAATCACTTCCGACTGTACACTGAGAAGTTAAGAAAATGTAACTTTGTATAGTGACATTCATACAACACCAGCCATGTACACGACTATACTGACTATTTTCGATCCACACAAAGTCTGGGCCTTAAGTAATGTATGAAATATCCCTTGTTTTGCCAGAAACATCCCGTTTGCTTTACAGTATCCTATTTGTGCTCAAACAAACTCCCCTCCTCCTGTCCCTGGGCCTGACATGCGGCACAGCTGATGTAACTCTGTATGTACTACCTCCTCGCCTACTTTATCACCTGTATGTAACTATAAGCAAATGTGTCAGATTACTCCTGCCTGCCCTAAAAACTCTGTATCTTTAAGGAATGTACGAAAGACATTAACGATATTATAGCTGAAGGTTAACGAAGATAAATGACGGCCAGGCAAGCTGGCGAGATATGTTAAAAGGGAGGACTGTGAAAATTTAGCTTGCAAACTGAACATTATCTGCGCCATCTTGCCACTCCCCAGCGCCACGCACAGCGAATGCACGGCCGCCATTTTAAGCACCCCACTCTCTCCCCGCTCATTCTCGATCACCAGCGCTTTCCCCTGGCGCTGCGAGCATCCCCCGCGCGCCGGCCGCCCCCGCTCTCTCATACACGGGCCATAAACCCTCTCATTCAGCACGACCCTGCCATGGAACCACATCCCACACCTGACCGACATCCCATACATGGTCATGCCTCTCTTTGATAAACCCCCCCCTTCCTCTGCGCCCCATTGTCCGAACCGATCCCAGGCCATCACCTAGCCCTGCGGATGCAGTTTATTGCTCCTACTGTAAGGGAAACACCCCACATCAAAGGGATTACGGTGGATCAAAAGCCCCTACCCCCTGAGACCCGGCCGGTTGCACACACCCCCGGGAATTGGCGGAATATCCAGCTGCGTGATAGCCATCTCCTACTGTGGGTGGGGTGGGGACTTCTACTGTAGATATGTGTGGGAACGAGCTTGAAGTGGGGGTTCCAAGGAATGTCTTCCCGTACATCAAAGCCTCAACAAGAATGTACCATATGTAATAAAGCAATAAACCTGTGTATAAGAGACCAGGTCTCAGAGATGCAGTTAGAGCACCTCGCAACGATACCTTGCTGTCTGATCTGATGTGTTCTGCTCCGACGGAATAAAACTTTGTTTCCTGCCTTCCAGTCTCCGGCGCCTGCCTCTTTCATTGGTAAATTATCGAGTGGTATGAGAGGCGATTACCGCCGGGCAAATACTTGAAAGGTTATCGATTGAAACTGCTGCTACCATTTAACATCACCACTCACGCGCTGACCTCCACCGACTACATCCTCCTCAGAGACCTGAACTTTCACCTAGAGAACAACAAAGACAGCAACTCCTCCACCCTGATCGACAACCTCGCCAACCTCGCCAACCTCAGACTGAAACAGCTCGTCACGACGCTGACCCACAGCGCCGGCCACACGCTAGATGCCATCTTCTCCTCAAGCCCCCACATCACCTTCAGCCACGCCTCCAAACTCACCTGGACAGACCACCACTGCATCCACTTCTCCTTCCGTATACCCCTCACACCCCACCGCACACTACAGACCCCCCGCCGCTGCTGGGGCAAAGTCACCCAAGAACAACTACAGACAAGCCTCGCACTCAACCCTCCGATGAACCCCACCAACCCAGATTAAAGTGAACTCACCCTCGAACGGTGGATGAACGACTGTACCAACACCGTCGCCCCACTGAAAAACCCCACCAGAGAGACACCGGCAGAAGAGTCAGCTGGTTCACCCCAGAACTCCTCGATTCAAAACGCACCTGCCGGAAACTGTAAAACATGTGGCACAGCGACAAGACGCCAGACAGCCGCACCGCCCATAAAGGCGCCATCCGCAACCACCACTACCTCATCAGTACCGCCAAAAGAACATCCTTCACAAACCGCCTTGACAACAACGCACACAACAGCAAGGAGCTCTTCACCATCGTGAAGGAACTCTCCAACCCCAGCTGCAACGCCAACGACATCCCACCATCGCAATCCCTGTGCGACTCCCTTGCCACCTTCTTTTACCAGAAAATCACCGACATCCATGACAGCTTCAGACCCCGGACGACCCCTGCCGACCACACCGCACCGAACCCACCGCACCCCACCGCCCACGACACCCTGACAACCTGGGCCAACGTGAGCATCGAGGACACAATCAAGACCATGGGAACAATTCACTCTGGTTCCCCATCCGACCCTCTCCCGCACCACATCTTTAACAAAGCCAGCAATTCCATCGCACCCCACCTGCACAAAATCATCAACCTCTCCTTCGAGACCGCCACCTTCCCTGAAAACTGGAAGCACGCAGAGATCAACGCCCTACTGAAGAAACCCAAGGCGGACCCGAGCGACCTCAAGAACTTCCATCCCGTCTCCCTGCTTCCGTTCCCAGCAAAGGTCATCGAGAAGATTGTAAACACCCGGCTCACCCGTCACCTCGAAGACAACAACATCCTGGACCCGTCCCAATCAGGTTTCCGCAGCAACCACAGCACCGAGACCGCCCTCATCGCCGCCACAGACGACATCAGGATCCTGCTAGATAACGGCGAGGCGGCAGCCCTCATCCTCCTGGACCTCTCCGCCGCCTTCGACACCGTCTACCACCACACACTACGCACACGCCTCCACCACGCAGGGATTCGAGAAAAGGCCCTGGACTGGACCACCTCCTTCCTCTCCGGCAGAACTCAGAGAGTCCGCCTCCCCCCGTTCCGATCCGATGCCTCCAAGATCATCCGCAGCGTCCCTCAAGGATCTTCCCTCAGCCCGACGCTGTTCAACGTCTACATGGCACCACTAACACGCATCGCCTGACAGCATGACCTCAACATAATCTCCTACGCCGACGACACTCAGATGATCGTCTCCGTCACCAAGGACCCCCGCACCGCCAAATCCAACCTCCACCAAGGAATGAAGGCCGTCACAGACTGGATGGAGGACAGCCGCCTCAAACTGAACACAGACAAGCCGGAAATCCTCATCCTCGGATCCATCCCCTCCGCATGGGACGAGGTGGCCCACGTCAATGGGGTCCCCCCCAGCCCCCATCGACCATGCACACAACCTGGGAGTCATCCTCGACTCGAAACTCTCCATGACCAAACAATTCAACGCAGTCTCCTCCACCTGTTTCAACACCCTCCGCATGCTCTGCAAGATCTACAGATGGATCCCGACAAACACGAGGAAAACAGTCACCCAGGCCCTAGTCAGCAGCAGACTCGACTACGGAAACACCCTCTACGCCGGAGCCTCGTCCAAGCTCATCAGCAGGCTGCAGAGAATCCAGAATGCCTCTGCACGCCTGATCCTCGACGTCCCGCGCTGCCATCACATCACCCCCCACCTGAGGAACCTACACTGGCTCTCCGTCGTCAAAAGAATCTCCTTCAAGCTCCTGATCCACGCTCACAAGGCACTCCACAAAACCGGCCCAGCCTATCTCAACAGTCGACTCTCCTTCTACGTACCCAACAGGAAACTCCGCTCTGCCGACCACGCCCTGGCCATGGTCCCACGCATCTGGAGAACTACTTCCGGAGGCAGATCCTTCTCCCATCGCGCCGCCAGGACCTGGAACACCCTCCCCCTCTACCTGCGACAAACCGAAGACCTGCTGACCTTCAGGAGACAACTCAAGACCTGGCTCTTCGACCTATAGCAGCAGCACCCCACCCCACCCCCCCAGCGCCTTGGAACCCTCACCGGTATGTAGTGCGCTTTACAAGTTATGTGATTGATTGATTGATTCCTGCTGATTTTCATATAAATCAGTGTTGACAAGTAGAGATTGAAATGACTACAACTACCATGAGGCCCTGTTTCTGTAACTCTAAACTAAAATGAAATTGTGATGTTGCCCATTCTCACTTGTCTGACATATTACAACTGATGTTCATTTCTCATGGAGTTAACCATTTTGCGAGTGTTGGCGAGTGGAGGTTGAAATGACTACAACTACCATGAGGCCCTGTTTCTGTAACTTAAAACTTAAAACAAGATGAAATTTTGGTGTTGCCCAATCTCACATGTCTGACATACTACAACTGATGTTCATTTCTCATGGAGTTAACCATTTTGCAAGTGCTGGCAAGTAGAGATTGAAATGACTACAACTACTATGAGGTCTTGTTTCTGTAACTCAAAAAGAGATGAAATGTTGATGTTCCCCACTCTCACTTGTCTGACATGTTACAGCTGATGTTTATTTTTCATGGAGTTAAACATTTTGCAAGTGTTGGGAAGTAGAGATTGAAATCACTACAGCTACGATGAGGCCCTGTTTCTGTAACTCAAAACAAGATGAAATTGTGATGTTGACAATTCTCACGTGTCTGACATATTACAACTGATGTTCTTTTCTCATGGAGTTAACCATTTTGCAAGGGTTGGCAAGTAGAGATTGACATGACTACAACTAATATGAAGTCCTGTTTTTGTAACTCAAAACAGGATGAAATTGTGATTTTGCTCATTCTCACTTGTCTGACAAATTACAACTGATTTTAATTTGTCATGTTTCTCATGGAGTGAGCAATCTACATACATTTCTCTACTCAGAGACAATTCTGCCTACTTTGCTTTATGTTGTCCTGGTCTCCTAAACTGAAACAATTGATGGAATCAGTGACACCATACCAAGTGTATGGCGCAAATATAATATGCAGCCACAGGAAGGGAGGCCTTGCCAGAGGAAGACACACCTGCAGACTCCCCGCCCCGCAGCTGTGGATTACCAGGAGGTACGGATGGCAAGAACTCTACCACCACCACCAAGAAACGTTGAGCCTAATTTCCTCCACTGTGTGTAACACATTCACTCCGTGGACTATTTCTGGACACATTTACCTTTCTGATGGGAGTAGTATTTTGGACATTGGACTTCAAACTATTTGGCATCTACAACTATGGTTTCTTCACCATGACTGACTTCTTCACTTTTCTGTTTTCCAGCTTGGTTTTGCACAATATTTATTTTCACTTAAATAAACCCACTAGTCTTAAAAACACATTGACAGCTGTAGTATATCTCACAATTAGCAATGTATATATTTACACCCATCTGAACTTTTCAATGGCAAAAATATCAACTTGTGTAAGCATTGATATGTTGCATGTACACAATGTTTAGCTCAGGGTCACAACCATGTCTCACCAACACATACAAGTGCATTCTCATATACTATCTTGGTTCCAGTGTACCAACAATAGACTAGCATTATGTCAGAAAAATAGCAAATCATACATGACTCTTTTAATATTCTGTGCCAGTGATCGTATTTTCAGTTGCAGACCTTAACAACATGGAAAGAGAGAATACATCATGCAATTTCCTATTGAATAGGCAAAATAGAAATGGTCAATGTCATCAGCTGGAGCCATATTGCCTAACTCACAAAAGGAATCCCACATCAATAATACAGATAGACAAGACATTGCAGTACTACATTTTCTGATCAGAGGATCATTCCAATACATTGTTGCAGTATGTGTTTGGAATGTCACAACCAAATTTCAGTGGTGTGCCACGTGCACTTTGCCTACAATGAGGAGAGACATCGACAGCTACATACACTTTACACACAATGGAGATTTAGCAAATGTGAAGGCTGAATAGCATGGTTGTTGGGCTTTCCAGGAGATCGAATTCCCCTAGGTATTTCATCTGTTTTCTCGGCGTTTCAGTAGCGTGACGGCAGGAGTCTTCACGTTTGTTCTCAGCTACGATCACCTCGAGGACTATTATAGGAGGGATCGTTCTTGGCGGGTAATTAACTTTCAACAGGCTGCCTTCCTGCGGAGTTCTAGTCAGACTTCTTTTGTATGTACATTCCGGATTTGTAAGGAAGGATCTCTCCTGATTAAAAACTCCATAAGGTGACGTAACCTTGTTGGTAGTTCTTGATTTTCACGTTTGTCTTGGCCTTGGATACTTTCTCTCTCAGCCTTTTCCATTTTTTGTCCCCTTTTGGATTAGTGTTCAGGTGAACGTGAAGAGTTCTAGATATTTGATCTGGGCATTGGTCTGGTTGTTGCGGGACCTTGCAGTATTCAGTGCTGAGCTCTCCAAAGGATATTGTTATTTCTGGTCGCTTCATTTCAGCATGTGCTGAAAACATACAGGAAGAAACGAATGGATGGTTTTTGTACAGATGGAGGTTCATCTATATAGAAGGTGTCTATACATTTGAAGGTATACCATTTTCTCTGTTCTTAGCGAGAATACTGAGAGTAGACAGCTTTCTATATCTGTACTAAATGTGTTCTTTTCTTTCACAGCTTCCAATTCCCTGCCGTTCCCTCCCCTATTCCCTATCCCTCGCTTGACCACTTCACTACTCTATGTATTTGTTCATAACCATAGAGTTGGAGATGTCAGGAGGTGGACCAATTCGAGCAGCATTCCGGTTCCGAGGTGTTCATATTCGCTGGACAATGACAGAATTACGCACCCATGTATAATAACACCTCCCGACCGGGGTGCAGTGCAACATGGCCACCTTAGATGATGTTATGCAAGCTTTTGTCCTAGTACAAAAAGAACTAGCCACTTCGAAGGCCAAAACAGCCATTCTAAAGGACAGGTTAGAGAGGCAGGTACGGAATCCATTTGATGCCTCCACTACTCCTTCCCAGATACATGTGCCACCTCCCATACCCCTGGCCACCCCTGAAAGGTTTACAGGAGACCCCAATAAGATTCAGGTATTTTTCACCCAGATAATGCTATACTTTTCATGCAAACTCTCGTCTTTCCCTACCAACCACTCCAGAGTGACATTTGCTATATCATATCTAGCTGGGGACGCCGCTAATTGGGCTGTTCCTCTGGTAAAGAATAACGACCCAGTATTGTCTGATTGGGATGCTTTCCGGAGGGAACTGGAGAGAGTGTTTGATAGAAGAGCCACTACTTTTTAGTGCAGACCAAGAGCTGTTAGAGCTAAAACAGGGAAGATGGGACTTAGTCACCTACCTTACATCGTTCAACTGTCTTGTAGCAGAAACAGCTTGGCCTGAAGAGAAAAGGATGTCCTTGTATTACCAGGGGTTGAGGGACAAAATGAAGGATGTTTTAGATCAAATCGATCCTCAACCCAGTAACCGCACAGATTTAATGAACCTCACTCTCAGGTTGGATCACAGTATATTAGAGAGAGGGGGTGAGAGAAAAAGAAATGAGAGGTGGACTCCTAGATGTGATAAGGGGGTAAGGAAACCAGTATTGGAAAACAAAACTGGTGTTGAACCCATAGAGTTGGGGGCTATCAGATCCCCGCTCTCTATAGAGTAAAGAGAGGCACGTAGGGTAAATGGGCAGTGCACGTACTGTGGGAAGAAGGGGCACTTCGTACGTAAATGCCCTACCAGACCTAAATCATATCATAACCCTGTGTCAGGAAAAAAAATAACAGTAATGGTTCTCCAGGAAGGAGCTGAAACCACAGAGAATAAATCGCAAGTGGTTGCAGACCCCTTAGAAGACCGTTTTCAGTTGGAGGTCCCTTCTTTGACGGTATCGGATGGATGACAGACACATAGTAGTTCCTATGGAGTTATCTGTCAGGGATTTGTCACACACAATCACCGTTATAATAGATTCAGGAGCAACAGGTAATTTTATTGATCAAGTTCTGGTTCAGAAATTAGCATTAAACAGAGTCATTAGGGAAGTACCCAAGACGGTACTAGCAGTTGATGGAAAACCTTTGACGTATGGGCCAGTAACAGATCAAACGGAAGCAGTGGGATTGACTGTCCGGGATGGGTCACGTATTCATGAGGAAAACTTGTCCTTGAATATTACTGTTGCTCCACAGTATGAGATCATTCTAGGTATGCCTTGTTTGTGGTACCCCAAACCTACTATTAACTGGAGAAAGAAGACGTTGCACTTTCTTTCAGAAGAGTGCTTAGCTACCTGTATAAGTGAGGAGGCTTCCCAGGCCAGTGCTTTGGCCCACCCTTGGTACCTAGCCACTGCCGCAGAAAAATCTGTAGTGCTACCATCAGCATAAGGCCAATATCAGGACGTGTTCAGTGAAGTCCAGGCAGAAAGAATTCCTCCTCACAGAGTCTATGATTGTCAGATAGACCTGATAGAAGGGGCCACTCTGCCTTCCTCCGAGTGTATGCATTATCAGTGTCCGAAACCCAACACCTGAGGGAATACCTGGATCATTTTCTTGAGATCGGGTTTATTTGCCCCTCTAAGTCCCCGGCAGCTTCTCCTCTTTTCTTTATATCTAAAGCCAATGGGGTCCTGGGAACATGTATAGATTACCGCAAATTAAACCAGACTACCGTGAGGAATAGGTACCCACTTCCCCTCATCTCCATACTTCTAGACCAGGAGAAAGAGGCTAATATCTATACCAAGCTAGATTTGCGAGGCGCCTATCATTCTGTCCAGATTATAGAGGGGGATTAGTGGAAGACGGCTTTTAAGACCCGGTATGGGTTGTTTAAACATACTGTCATGCCGTTTGGGTTGTCCAACACCCCTGTGGCCTTTCAGTATTTTTTAAACGGTGTCTTAAGAGACTACATAGACACTTTTGTCATAGTATACATAGACAACATCCTTGTCTATTCCGAGAATTAAAGGGTGCAAGAGCAACATGTGATTCTAGCGTTACAGAAGTTACGAGAACACTCCTTGTTTTGCAAGTTGAGCAAATGTGACTTCCACGTGTCTGAAGTTGAGTTTGTGGGAGTGATGTTGTGCCTGTCAGGACTGTGTATGACAGAAAGGAAGGTAAATGCGGTTCAGAAATGGCCCGTTCCAGGTACTGTTCGTGATGTACAAAGTTTTCTGAGGTTTGCCAACTACTACCGTAGGTTCATCCTACACTTCTCACACGTGGTAGCACCCATTACGAGACTGCTCAGAAAAAGAGAGCTCTTTGTTTGGACCAGTGATGCAGAGGGGGCTTTCATCGAATTAAAAAGGCCATTTACTACTGCCCCTATCCTTAGGCATCCACAACTCGATCTTCCCTTTATTGTGAAAGCAGATGCTGCCGATCTGGCCTTAGGGGCAGTACTCTCGCAAAGAGACAAACAAACCGGGCAACTACATCCTGTAGCGTACATGTCCAAAAAGCTATGTGCGGCAGAACTCAACTATACTATCGCAGAGAAAGAGTTTCTGGCTATAAAAAAGGCATTCCAGGAGTGGAGACAGTATCTGTGGAGGTCAAGACACCAAGTAACGGTATTCACCAATCACAGAAACCTACAATATATGACGACTGCTGGACAGTTGTCTCAGAGACAAATGAGGTGGAGGCTTTTCTTTGCAGAATACGATTGTGTCATCACTTTCCAGCCAGGTACAGAAAACAGAAAGGCCGTTACATTGTCAAGACAAGGCACAGGTAGCCTCCCTCAGAAAACACTGTCTGAGGCAATTATCACCCCCTCTAAGGTACTATGTGCGGTGACAGTTGAAAACGTTTTGGATGAAGTAAAGAAAATGCGCTCTGCTGATTTCTGGAATCAATGGGCGAGTGGGCACACTCAAAGGAGTATAAAACACGGCCTGCCTTTTGTTGAACACAAACTATATCTACCTTCAAAGCCCATACAGCGTAAGGCGTTCAAGTGGTGTCACAATTCCATCCTTGCAGGACATCAGGGTAGTGCAAAATTGATACAAGTAAGACAGCATTTCTGGTGGGAAACCTTAACCAAAGATGTGACATCCTGGGTAGCGGACTGTGAGGTGTGTGCCAGGTCCAAAGTAGATACTACCAAAGCCAGAGGAAAACTGATTCCTATGCCTACCCCCACTCAACCATGACAGAACATCAGTCTGGACTTCATCACCGGCCTGTCAAACAATCAAGGCAAGAGAGCAATTCTGGTAGTGGTGGATAGCCTCACTAAGATGGGACATTTCATCCCCTGTAATAACCTACCCACAGCAGGACAAACGGCGCAGCTACTGCTAGAACACGAGGTGCGCCTCCATGGCCTCCTGACTACCATCGTTTCAGACAGAGAACCCAAGTTCATTGCTCGTTTCTGGCGAATGTGGTTCAAAGCCCTCCAGGTGTCTCCGGCATTGTCCACCAGCTTCCATCCTCAAACGGATGGTCAAACAGAGCGACTAAACCAAACCCTGAAGAAATATCTGCGTTGCTGTACCGCAGAGGCGGATGAGTCATGGATCTCTCTGTTATGGTTGGCGGAACTGGCGTACAATAATTCATGCAAAAACAACAGTTGATGGACAGAATGCAGAACAATGTCATACATTCACCCCAGTACAGAGATCTGGGCCTAAAGCCATAATTTTTTTGCACACCATGCCATTCCAGTTTGAAACCAGCCATATGCAAATCAGTCTCATGGGAACAGTCCAGCCCGAACTGCCAAGCCAGGTCCTCCCTGGACTGGAAACAAGCATCCTTGGACCGGTTTCGGGGTTTCACCCCTCTTCAGCCAGGAGAGCACGGGACCCACATCTGGACATACCCTTCCCACTCGGGGTGACAAATAAAAAAACAACAGGACTGTTCCCATGAGGCACAGGGTCAAGACTGATTTGCATATGGCTGGGTCCAAACTGGGGTGGCAAAGTGGGCAAAACAACAATGGATTTAACCCAGATCTTTTGACTGGGGGAGAATGTTTGCATTGTCAGCATTCCGTCCATCATTTGTTTGCTGTAACACAGTACAATAATTCATGGCACAGTACAGTGGGCGTATCTCCCTTTTTTGCTACTCATAGGTTCGATGCGAGAATCCTGCCAATATCATGGACCAGCGACCTCCAAGTCCAGCCTGAGGTGTCGGGACGCATGAAAAAGAAGAGAGCTATCCATCGGAAGGTCCGAGCCCACCTTATCAAGGCCAAGATCCAGTACAAAGCTTGGGCGGATCGACATCGGAGGGATGGTCCCACCTACTTGCCTGTGGACAGAGTGTGGTTGTCTACGCAGGACATTTGCTTCAGAGTGCGTAGTGTGTTTCACCCTACATATATTGGTCCCTACCCCGTGATCAAGCAAATCAATCCGGTTGCCTACAAACTCCGTTTGCCGCACACGTTGAGGATTCATCTTGTGTTCCACTTGAGCCTTTTGAAACCAGCGAGAGCGGCTCGTAGGAGGGCTGTTCCCCCTGTTGTGCATGATGGGCATTTGGAGTATGAGGTGCATCGCATTTTGGATTCCAGATTAAGGAACGGCCGGCCTGGAAGGGCTATTCCTCGGAGGACGATTCTTGGGAGCCTGTACAGAACATACATGCCCCTGCAGCGATTCGTGCTTTCCATGCTGTGCAACCTGCCAAGCTGGGCGCAAAGAGGTGCTTGGGAGGGGGGTATACTGTCAGGCGCAGCAGGCTTAGGCACCTACCATATCGTTATAGACGGACACGGAACTACAATTCCCATGATGCTCGGCTGGGCGCATGGGTATTTCTGCCAGGAAATGCATGTAACCAGCGTGCGTAATTCACTTCCGGTTCAGGATCCAGCACCAGCATCAGCTGATACGGGGGAGCTGTGCTTCGTTGTTGGGCTTTCCAGGAGATTGAATTCCCCCAGGTATTTCATCTGTTTTCTCGGAGTGTCAGTAGCGTGATGGGAGTAGTCGTCACGTTTGTTCTCCGCTACGATCACCTCGAGGACTATTATAGGAGGGATTGTTCTTGGCGGGTAATTAACTTTCAGCAGGCTGCCTTCCTGCAGAGTTCTAGTCAGACTTCTTTTGTATGTACATTCCGGATTTGTAAGGAAGGATCTCTCCCGAGTAAAAACTCCATAAGGTGACGTAACCTTGTTGGTAGTTTTTGATTTTCACGTTTGTCTTGGCCTTGGATACTTTCTCTCACAGCCTTTTCTATTTTTTGTCCCCTTTTGGATTAGCGTTCAGGTGAACGTGAAGAGTTCTAGATATTTGATGTGGGCATATATCTGGTTGTTGCGAGAGCTTGCAATATTCAGTGCTGAACTTTCCAAAGGATATTGTTATTTCTGGTCGCTTCATTCCTGCATGTGCAGAAAACATACAGGAAGAAACGAATGGATGGTTTTTGTACAGATGGAGGTTCATCTATATAGAAGGTGTCTATACATTTGAAGGTATACCATTTCCGATGTTCTTAGCGAGAATACTGAGAGTATACAGCTTTCTATATCTGTACTAAATGTGTTCTTTTCTTTCACAGCTTCCAATTCCCTGTCGTTCTCTTCCCTATTCCCTATCCCTCGCTTGACCACTTCACTACTCTATGTATTTGTTCATAACCATAGAGTTGTAGATGTCAGGAGTTGGACCAATTTGAGCAGCATTCCGGTTCCGAGGTGTTCACATTCGCTGGACACTGACAAAAGATGACATGGTGAAGATACCTAAAACAGACCAAAACAAAGAAATTAGCTATAAAACCATAGAGGCAATATGAATAGTCAACTTCTAGAGAACACATTCCTTGACAAAAATCAAAGGAAGACAAAGTAACACAAACAAAATGACCATGTGCCAAAACCTTGCTCAACAAAAACCTTTTACCTGGATTTCCCAGACCTTACCATTCCTAACATTTTACCCTAAAATACCCCTCTCATCAGCACCATAAGAGTTGCTGTAACAGTCAAAGTCAAGACATTTCACAAAATACTTACTCTCATGAGGAGTGGTTGATGAGATCTTGACTCAAGTCAGCTTCTTCCTCTTCACCACTATCATCATCATTTGGCATTTCAGGATCCTCACCCAGTGGCACTTCATGGTATCCATCCTCTGTGATATAAGAGATGTTCTATTGCAGGTAGGGGTGGGCGAAGAATTTCGCTGCGTCGGCGAAGTTCGCAGAGTTTTTCCTACTCTGCGCTCTGCATGAAATGCAGAGTTCCCAAAAAGGTTGCAAAGTGACAAGGAGCAGAGTTTTTTCTCTCGAGCGGCTCACTATTGGTAAGTTGGCGAGCGCTTGAGAAAAACAATCATGTGCTAGACCTTCTCCCAGGGAGATTTCTCATCTTGGGTGGTCATGGCAGGTCGAGACCACTCATGTTGAGAAATTTGCCGTTCAGGTTGAGGAAGCTGTCACTCGAGTAGAGTGTCTACGCGAGTGGCAGAAAGCAGCAGCGCCCTCTGGCGCAACTCGTAGTGCTGTTCAAGCTGATTTTAAAGTGCGGGAAAACTCCTGGGGATAAAAATCCGTGCGAGCAGCGTGATTGAAGAGACTCCGCTACTGGCGGAACTCCACAGAGCATAGCAGAGTTTGTCTGTCAGTTCGGAGATCCGCGGAGTAAAACTCCATGAACTCTGCCCAGGCCTAGTCACAGGGCGATGTTGTGGAGCATGCAGCAGGCCAGGGTGAGTAGAGGAGGCCTCCCCCAGTTTTGTCCAGGTGTTTTGTTCAGACATTTAAATCTGGCCTTCAGGAGTCCAAAAGCATGCTCCACTGGCCGCAGTGTCTTTCCATGGGCCTAATGGAATCAGACTTCACCTGGCGTTTTTGGATTCCTTAAAGGTACCAGCAGCCATGGATGGTTGGGATACGCGGAGTGCTTCCTGTTATGGTTAATTTGTTTCCTGGCTTGTATTGGTACTAAGTCAATATGGGTGCCATCAATGGCTCCAACAACATGTGGGAGGCGACCAAATCCATAGAAGTCAACTTTCACATTGGCTAAGTCCTCACGTCTTGGGAACTGAATGTTGCTGTCAATGTGTTTCATCATTGCTGAAAGCACATCTTGTAGTACACCACTGAACACTGATTGTAGCATACCACCAGATATTGCCACAGTGAATTGAAAGGAACGTGTGGTCAGAAAATGAAATAATGCCATAAGGTTCACAACTGGTGGTTTACATGTGGGATTAGTGTTTTGAGGAAGGAGATCAGGCTCCAACTGATGACAAATCCATTATGGTTTGCCTATTCACATGAACCTTCTTGATGATATCCCTTTCTTCCATGGTCTGAAGGTCTGGCAATATGCTGGAAACTGGAGGCTGTCGTCTCCTCCCTCTCCCAGGGTACCTATGTGTAGAGTGAAAACTATTTTTAACATTGGTCACAGTGTCCAAAGAAACATTTATGAGGAGCAAGCCAAAAGTTATGTGAGAAAACATAACTGGTTGAGAAAGCTTTACACATTATTCACAGAATACATGTCTACTATCCAAAATCCACCAATAATCCCCACTGTGACCTTCACATGTGTCTGTACATAAATGTCCAATTATACATTCAAAAAATGTATTATTAGCACTTTAATATTGTTTTGGGATATTTTCGGTCAACATACTGTCAATGGCGATGTACAGTGCACCACACAAGTATAGTGTTTATGCACAGTAACGCACTACACAAATGATTTGTGTCATGGAAATTATATGTTCCCAAGTTAAGTATCAATAAAATCCAGGGGAAGATCGTAAGCTTCATATGGGCTTTTAAGGGCGCAAGGCTGGCATGGAAGAAACTCAGACGTAAGCTCATTAAAGGAGGCTTGGCTCTCCCAGATATTAACTGGTATTGCGCAGCCTTCCAATTTAAAAACATCCGGATGCTGCTGGGGAAGGTTGAAGACTCAACCTGGGAGAGGCTTTTGGGTGAAATGGTGAGGAAGGAAGGTGGGGACGTTTTTTTGTACAACTTTAGTGCCTCCAAGTACTTAAAAAAAGTATGTTTAAAAATATTGAAGTCCGCCCTCCAATTGCGGTATAAGGTAATGAGCAGGTGGGGTCTAGGCTACTAATCTGACTTTTTCCCAATCTGGGAATCACTGGGGACTCTGGTATGTTTGAAAGACAGCTTGAGCATACCAATTAGAAGGGCAGGTATTACAAAATGATCAGACCTGATAACATCGGGGACGTCCACCCCTGGGAGGCTCTGAGCGTAAAGATTGGGAACAATTTTTCCAGGTTTAAGTATATTCAACTATCTTCATGGTATACGTCCGAAAATAAAGAAGCCTGTGGTGATTGGGAGTTGGAGCTATTTCTACAGGAAGTTAATCTTAAGAACAAGGAAGTCTCTAAGTGGTATGAGAAACTCCTGGAGGCGGATGAGAAGGACTGCTCACCCCAATATTTAGTTTGGAATGGGGCTCCCCTTAGATGTAATATAGAGGCAGTTTGGGAACTTTCCCTGAAGCTCCTATACAAATGTGTAAAACCAGCTAACCTGAAAAAGAATAATTTCTTCACCATAAATTGCCTATATTGGACATCGGCCAGGATAGCAAATTTTGCCCCCATCCCTCCCCCCAAGTGCCCAAGATGTGACTATAGAGCTAACGATTTGCATATCCTCTCTGAATATCTAAAGTTGAAAGACTATTTTGTAAATAAACCACTGCCCTTTAAATAGCAAGTAGCACTTTCTTGTCAGCCCTTTACATTGAAAATAAATGTGTAATCTTGCAACATGAATAGTTAAATGTTTACTCATGTGGTTTTACATTGGTATCAAACAAGGATATTTGCTTTCTAGGTATCAAGCTGCGCAAAGTAATCCTTGTACACTGTTCAAATAAAAAATAAATAAAACAAATAGCCCACTTTTCTTCATTGTGTCAGGAGTAATGCTACCTCACTACTGGGTCCCATGTGATGGTGGCCCTCTTACATTTGACATAGTATACAGTGCACTTTGGATGTAGTGACTGGGCAATACTTCCCATTGGTAAGTTGGGAATCTGCAGTAACATGAGAGTGCAAACATCATGGGTACCATTAGTATTAGTGCCTACATGTTGGCATGTGTGCCTTACCCTGTTGTAGTATCATCTGGACTACTGTTTCATACCTGATCTTAGGGCCCCATTACGATAAGTACACCCGCCACCGTAACCGAACGCCAGAGGTGTAGCTGTGCCGCGAGGCCAATTAAGATGTGATCGCCACCCTGGCGGTCGCATCTAGCATCTTTAACATTGCGGCGGGCGGTGCTGTAAGCAGCACCCGCCGCAATGTTAAAGTGGCATGTTGTGCATTGCCATGCACAACATGACAGGCACCGCGTGGTGCCTGCCACCTTGTGCACTGCAATGAAGGGGGAGTGCAGCCACCCACACCCCAACCCGCCAGGGGCCCACAACAGGCCCCCAAAGTGTTTTACCATATGCCATTCCATGGCAGAGTCTCCGCCATTGAAAGGCATACTCACCACAAGCATCATGGCACCGCCAACATATTGTGGGCCTTTTCCACCTGGCTGGCGATCGTGTGGCTTGCGGAGTGGCGGATGGACTTTCTGTCCGCCGCGGTACCCCCCCACCATGGTAATATGGCGGGGGTAAATGTAGTTGTGATGTTGGGCAGATCGCCATCGCCGACCGGGCACTGGCGATTCGCCCACCATCATAATAGGCTCCTAAGTGTCTTCATAGGTTGATGTCTGATTCCAGCACAAATGTATGTGTAGGCCGATCTGTATTTGGAAATAAGTGTTTGTGATAGGTATACAGTTCATGTGTTAACACAGACAAACTCTGTGCACATTGGTGGGTGGGTGACTCATACACTATGCCATTACTCAATGTCATTGGTCAGATTTGGTCAGGTCAGGCTTACAGTAATTTGTCACTATTGAAATTTCCATGACATAGATGTGGGAGTATTCAGTCATGCGAACTGCACATGTCGATTTAGCAAGGTTGACTCACTGAGTGGTGACATGCATCAGGGAGTGACATGCAGGAATGTAGGGATCATATGTGAGTGTCTACACTCAGTATTACAGGGCAATTTGTGTTTGCAATTCAAAAAGGTACTGTGATGGACCTTCCCATTAGGACAAAAATGAAACCACCTCTTCATGATTCCCTGAGCCTTAGCAACCTTCAATGGTATATTGCCTTTTAGGTATGCAATGTAAGAATGTCCCTAGGCCTACATTGGCACCCGCCACAAACAAAAAGTGGTGTGGTGAGGCATGGGGGAAGAGTGCGGGGGGGGGGGAGTGCAGGGGGTAGTTTAAAAATACTTTTTTTAAAGGAAGACTTGTTTGAAGCTGTTGGCCGCCTCACGCATTGCACCTCGGTGTTCTTCTTCCTGGTCGCATCACAGACTCCCTGTGTAATCCCAACACTGATCTCAGACTATGAGACCAGCGTAGGGATTGGCCTGAGCGGGCTGCTTTGATGCTCCATTCAGGACAGGAAATCTGTGCTGTTTCTCCAACCCGGATGTTCAATACAGTCGGGTTACAGAAACCTAAGTGTGTATGTGTGTTTGGCTGGCCTGAGATGGCCGGCCAAACACCCATGCCCACGTAGAAGTGCACACACCAGTACTCCTCCCCCTCCCATGGCCCCAGCCCACCCCTCCCTACACATGCTGTCTCAGCCAGCATGTGAAAAATAAAATGATGATAGAATATCATTTCATTTTTCACCTACTAGCTCTGAGCCAGTGGGGCTAGGCTCCCCTGCCATTACAGAGGAGCAGCCCCTGAAGGCCTAGGTGAATTCTTCTGCTGTGGATATTTGTAGACAAATCTCCCAAACTTTGGCCCAGATTGTCTCCAGTCTACCTTTCTGTGCTACATGTGAGACATAGCAAAGCTACTTAAGTTAAGTACAGCTTTAATGAGACTATTCTGACAGTGGATATATGAGGAAGTTTCATTTAGGAAGTGTCAACACAGTGTGAAATGAGCATTTTCATTTCACCATCTACTAGACATATTGCTGCAACATAGCTATATTAGTTGCTCATCATTTCATCATGGTGTGGTACTAGGTGTATGCAGAGACAAAGTAAATAAGTCCCTAAGCAGTATCTAAGATACTTTAGTAATAATGTTGTACACAATGCTAGTGGTAGTAGAAAATCACAGAACCTGCCAATCGTGTAATATGTTGAACAACAACAGATCAGAGCAACACACAGAGTGAATAAAAACGGATAAAGGAGTAAATATAAAATATGTTTACAATTTATTCAATCATAAAAAACAGTTAAAAAGGAGAGCATTACATATAATCACAATATACTAAATTAAAATAAAACAGAGCATTTCATTAATTAAAATACATAATCACAATATCATTAGAAAACAGGAAAGTCGACGCTGCGTTTCGGTGAGTCGTAAATATATCACATTCTTTAGGACAGTTTTCTAAATAATAAAAACATTTTGTTATTATTCAACCCCAGTGTTGCAATTATCCTTATTACATTACTAAGTTGCAGAATTACTATATAGGTTTTTTAAGAGATACATATCTGATAATTCTCAACTGATCAATTTTATTTTACAAACTGAATGCTTCTAAAATCATGTAATATTTTACACACTAACGGTGCCACAATCTCCTAAGTAAAACAAAAATAATTTGTAACACATACCTAAATATTTGGGCAAACGATTGAACATGTTTTGTAGAAGGGATCTTCTTATGATGGGTGGCTGGAAATCTGCCAACTATTGGAAACCTCTAAATTAAAAGGAACCAGATCATTAGTGGATATCTCTCAAGAATAACTCCAACAGGATTTTGTATATATAGCTAATATGAAATAGTTATGAGTACCTTAGGATGAGAGGTCTGATAAAACAAATTCTGTTTGTTGTGGCCACCATGCTATAATGTTGATCTTCAGGTGGATACAAAAGGCTCTAAAAAATATAAAGAGTCTCCACTGAATCTATACTAGTAGAATGAATTAAAAAAATGTGATAAAGCAACAGTTTGCTTACTAAGGATTCATGGATCAAAATGATGTACAAGTACTAATGGCTGATAGGCTGCGATGCGAGGCAATGTGTCTTTAATTCCACTCTTCGTCGTTAGATTTTTAAGCAATATTTGCGTGTAACTTATTCTACCAAAGACAAAGCAATAAGTATAATAACTGCCAAGTTACGATTATACGTATATTATAGGCATCAGCAACAATGATTCACAATATTACCTGATTATGTAGCCGTCAAGATCATCTAATCAGAAGTGTTAAAAACCTATTGAGAGAAGTATAAGTTTTAATTTTTGAGCTTCGACTGGATATCGAGGTATATAATAGAAAGCTATTTATCATTGCTAGGTGATAGTGTAAAACCCCTTAGGAAAGAGCAATAGACCTAAAATTGGGGGATTTTACTATCATTTTTCACGTGATTCCTCAATTAGTTATGACTTATTGAGTATATTTTTATTATACAGCATGACATTTTTTTCTAAAAGTCCCTTCTTAATTATTGCCATGGTCATCTTTTTAAGAGGACCATGTGTGTATCTCCAAAAAACGCCTGTAAATGGTAGTCAATGATATGTTTAAGTCCGTACGGAACAGTATTACTACTCTGAGTTACAGTGACAAATATAGACCCATATCTATGGAGTAAATTGTTCTATCTATGTTATTAACTTTATTGAAGTTAGCATTAGTTATTACAGCGGTACATGAAAGTGCCGCAATTAGTATCAAATCCCTGCACCTAGCATCCGCTTACCTGATAAAAGCAGAATGGCCTCCTTGCCAGCAACAAACGAACAAACAACTTCCGGGTCAAGATACGCCTTTATCTCTGATCTGGAGTACTTTTTTATACGTTAATAATGGTCGTCACGTGGCATGTCCACAATTAATCTATATGCCGGTTCTTCTAATATCGATGAAGGGCCGCTAGCTTAATATTCCTATTTAGACTATATTAATGTATAGAAGCAACACTTGGGGGCCGGCCGCAAAACGTACCGACCGACATAGACCCGAGATGGAGACCGACCGACACGGACCGGCGCCGTACGACCCATGCAGTACGATGCAACGCGTGTGAATTACAACCAACACATACGGAATACAAGCCGTACGACCGAGCCGTAGGGAAAACAGTGTTTCGCCCGGAAAACCGACGCGATACACACTGACCGACACGGACCAGGAATGTACCCGACCGACACATACCCGCGATGTCCGATCCGCACAGTACGGTGCAATGAGTGTAAACCTAGATCGAATCGCATGGAGCCCAAGCCGCATGACCGACACGCACAGAAAACAGGGACCTCAAGCAATAGAGCTCTCCGCGACCGATGTGTATGAAACACAGAAGAAAGTCAGCATGAACGACCCAGAGAAGCCCGCAAGAGACAACATCAGCGTCCGTCTCGGTCAGAAGAACTTCTCCTTCATGCCTAGAAAACCCAAAGGAAAAAAGACAAAAAAAGGACCAAACAAGCAATGACAAAGTCAATAAATATAAAAAAAAAACTGGAACAAAGACACACCCACAAGTCCACCTATATAAAGGACATCAATCACTACCATGATCCTTTGCAAATAGGAGAAAACAGCATGCAGAAAACAGCCTTCACACAGCAATCACAGACACACTCACAACTCACCCATCACACAACTTACACACCATTAGCACCTCACCAAAAGCACCCACACATACAGCTAGCACGACCAACACTTACCCACCCTCACTTGCACCCTCACACGCATCACTCACCACCACCACCCATCACCATGCCCCCAAAGAAGAATCCAAAGTTCACAGATGATGAGTTAGAAGTGCTCGTAGACGAGATCATCAGAGTAGAGCCACATGTGTTTGGTACATTGGTCCAAAGGACCCCCATGTCACAGAAAACCAAGATGTGGGCGAGGATTGTGGACAAGGTGAACGCACAAGTACAAACGTTGTGCAGAAAGGACGATATCCAGAACAGGTGGTATGACGTGCGCAGGAGGGTCAAGAAACTCATCGAGAAAGATCACGCCTTGAGTCAGCGCACTGGCGGTGGCCCTCCTGCCAAACCTGTATACTTCAGGACCTGGGAGGAGAAGGAGCGGGACATACTCCCACCAGAGGGCGTCCATTGTCTAGCAGACATACCAGAGCCTGGTGAGTACACAAACAACATACTCAATATTGTGTGGCAAGGGAACAGTGAAACCATGCACCGTTAGCAAAGCCACAGTAACCAATAGATAATCATCCGCAGATGTGTATGCTAGTCAGACAAACACAATACCTGCCATCTCATAGTGACTTGGAACTGTGTCATGACATGTACTAACCTACAAACAAATAGAGCAAGGCAGTGGCACAAAGCCAAATAAACACTGCCAGACAGTTTGCCACCACAAACACACTACTTCACAGTGCAGCTGAGTGACATGAAGGAATAGTGGGTATGCAGGTGAAAGGAGTGTATCCAAAAGCATGATGGGGTTTGTAGATAGTGCTCGCCCTCAAAATTGGCCCATAAAGACCTCTCTGAACCATGCCCAAATCACAGGGAGTGGAAAATGACTTTCAAGATGGCTGACACTGGGTCCTGCTGTGGGTAGCGCAAGGCCCTGGTAGGGCTTGTGCGCCAATCAGAAGCAGGACACCACTGCCTGACATCCTGAAAGACAACTTGCACGCCCTCCAATGGAAGCACGTTTCATGGTGGGATGTCTAGCCGGGTGGGAAGGAGGACTGACAGCTCTGACCATACTTACCAGCATGTGGAGACACACACACCCCTCCACACAAACTCCACACAACTCACCGGGTAGAATGCATTGACTCACACCTTTGTGAAATATCAGCCAAAGATACACCGTACTGGGTGCTGCTGTGTGAAGCACAGGGGCTCTCTTTGGACTTGTAGCCAAACAAACACGAGGACTTCACAGTCAGCCATCTTGCCATTGCTGTCACACCCCCTCACAGGGAAGCAGAGTCAAAAGGAAGGAAGTATGGGCATGCTGGGAAGGAGGGTGTAGCCAAGAGCATGCTGGGAGTTGCAGTCACAGACATACCCCACCCACTCACATGGCCCAGCAAGCTCACACTGAAACATGCTCGCCTCACATGGAGTGGGAATAGACTGACAAGATGTCTGACACTGGGCTCTGTTTTGGGGAGCACAAGGCCCTGCTGGGAACTGGGACCAACAAACACGAGGACTGCACAGTCAGACATCCTGCCATTGCTATCAAACCCCCTCACAGGGAAGCAGAGTCAAGAGGAAGGAAGTATGGGCATGCTGGGAAGGATGGTGTAGGCAAGAGCATGCTGGGAGTTGCAGTCACAGACATTCCCCACCCACCCACATGGCCCAGCAAGCAAACACTGAATCATGCTCGCCTCACAGGGAGTGGGAATGGACTGACAAGATGTCTGACACTGGGCTCTGTTGTGGGGAGCACAAGGCCCTGCTGGGAACTGTGCACCAACAAACACCAGGACTGCACAGTCAGCCATCTTGCCATTGCTGTCACACCCCCTCACAGGGAAGCAGAGTCAAAAGGAAGGAAGTATGGGCATGCTGGGAAGGAGTGTGTAGCCAAGAGCATACTGGGAGTTGCAGTCACAGACATTCCCCACCCACCCACATGGCCCAGCAATCAAACACAGAACCATGCTTGCCTCACAGGGAGTGGGAATGGACTAACAAGATGTCTGACACTGGGCCTGAGAAATGATTTGGCTGACAATCACACATATGCACCTGCCAAACAAAACCCGGTCGCACACATAGCCATTGCAACCATATGTTCAAACTCATTGTCTGGGGATGCAGTGTCCAGAGGGGCCCCCTGGCCGGGCTGGGGAGGTGTGTCTAGCAGATGACAAGTGTGGAGAGCCATTTATGGTACATTGTACAAAACGCACAGGAACTCACATATACATCATTGACAGGGGACATCTGACAGTGAATGGAGTGGACACACCAATTAAGCCGACACCATAGCATGGTCTCATTCACACTCGGTGCTGTTGTGAGTTGCATTCCACTCCTACATCGTGCTGAAACATATGCATCCTTCACACAACACACCACTCACTGACATAGACACTGTAGACACCAGGTCTAACCTGGACTGCATTGAAGGAGACATGCTACTCACAGGAGCCAACTGCAACACACACACCACCAGCCCTCACTGTCATGAGCATTGAAAAGCCAGAGTGCTACCTTGCCCAATCCATGTTACCATGGAGAACACTGACAAGTCAAATCACATATGCACGTACAAAACTCAGCACCAGACTCATTAACGATAGTGACATCATCACTTGTATGAAATGAGATGGGAACTAGGAACACTGTAAAAAAACACTTCCTCCAAAGAGATCACAGGCATACCGGACTGTGACCATGTTGTTCCAATACACCAATGTGGCACACAAAGACTAGCAAAATCTGCTACCACACATGCCCCAATCTTACAACATATCCTCAGTGGAATAGCATGTATGTCCTTGTTAAATCTCACATGTGTACAGGGATGACACACCTGTGTCAGCAACGTGATGGACCTTGAGTAGTAATGGTCATGTACAGACAAATCTATACATGAGCTGGGCATGCATACACTTCGACATGCACATTTAAATGTTTCATTTTGCATGGGCAATGTGCAACAACAATATCAATCTCTGCCCGTGACAACCCTGGACAAAGCAGTGCACAGGCAGGCGTCCGGATGTACAGTAGAAAATGTCATGTGTGTGCACCATTGATGCCTGTAGAAACATAACTTACATTGTGTGTCTCTTCCAAACACAGGTGGTGCTGGGGACACAGCCCCAAATGAACAGGAGTTCTTGTCCCAGAGTCTGATGGACCCTCAGCTCTCTGGTGTGGATCCGTCTCTGTCCTCTTCGGATGATGACGAACAACCTGGCACCTCCGGTGTGAGTCATCGTGCAGCACCAGCAGCACCAACATCTGCACACCCTGTACCCACGCCTTCAGCATCTAGAAACAGAGAGGGCACCCCCACCAACACGAACAGACCAAGACCACAGAACACAGACAGCACAGGGACACAGGGCTCACAGGAAGCTACAGACAACACCACCAGCAACACCACCCAAGGGGTCGCAGTGTCACTTGTGCGTGCCGCCGCAGGTCCTGCCCGTGTGAATAGGGGTGCTGGGAGGAGTGGGAGGCAGAGGGTGCACCTTGCAGAGAGGTCTGGACTGCACGATGACCCCCAACTGGCACGCATCATAGATGCGTACCAGGATAGCACCAGAGGATTTGGCCAGGTAGTGGGAATCCTCAAGGACATGCAACAGGGACAGGCTGCCCACCATGCCCGCATGGAGGCAAAGTGGGATGCACTTACTGCGGTGTATCGGGACATACTCGTATGCCTCCGCCAGATCAGCAATAACATGTCCACACCTCCCTGTGTGGCCACAACATCTGTTGCCACATCATCTGCCAGTGCCACAGGGAGGGAGGATGACTCTGGAGGAGAGTCTCCTGCACCGCAGTCGCCTGCACCTGAGGATCCCCCCCAAGAAGAAGAGGGGTCGTCCAAAGAAGGGCAAGTGAGACGCAGATGTCCCTGCACATCCCCCAGGGCCTCTAAACCTGTTCTGGACAATGTTCTTTGTGCGCAACCCGTTCACCTTGTTGTATCTGACACAACTTGCCTACATGACATGGAGGGTTCATGTTGGTCCAATGTAGCAGATGACTGTGGACTTTACTCTGGACATTTCAGCTACCAACACTTCCAACTTTACTGTGAACCTTGGATTCAAAACCCAATGTACAGCACCCACCATCCTGTGCACTATCCTCACACATGTTTTTAAATAAACTCACCAGTACACCATACTTGCCTCTGTTGTGATTCCAACTTGTCATGTGTCATGGAGATGTTGATCTGCTAAACAACACAGTGCATGCCAAATACTACAACAATGTGACCACCTTTATGTGAGTCATGGTGATGTGACACATGTGAGGGAGACACACCACTATGGCACCACAACATATACTCACCATGTCCATGTAACTCATTAGACACAATGATGTTGACCTGAAATACATTGATATGCACAGACACAACACCTATCCACAGTCAGTGGTAACAAGTCCACAGGTGAGGTAAGCAAATGTCAGTCAGATGTGGGAAGACAGACAACGCACCTAACAAAGCATAGCACAGGTTCATTACACATCAGCAACATGTTTATTCCACAACAGTTGCAAGGTAATTGTACGTTACAGTGGACACACGGTCACAAAGTGTCGAAGAATTGAAGTCCAGGGGTGTGTGGCACATCACTTGATGGGAATTGACAACTCCCACACTGGTGTTGGATTCTGGGTGTTGGGGGTCAGTGTTGACCAAACAACAGGCAAAGTATCCTGGGAAGGACAGACACAAGACACAGTCAAAAGCACAGCAGAAAAGGAGAGAAATGCAATACACATGCACAAAACATGTCACAAGAAACCTACACAGGAACAAGTTAGCAGTTATACACTATTGTGGAGTACAGACTACCGGAATGGACACATCACTGCACGCATCCAGTCAAGTGGCACACAGACACACTCAAACAGCAACAGAGCAGCCACAACACATTTCAGGCTAACTCCATACATTGACATAACAACCCTGTAAACTCACATTCAGGTGAAGAAGTTGTTGATGAGCTGTGTGCGGACGTCACCCTCATCATCATCATCACTGGCATCGTGGCTCAGGCCTGAATCCTCCACAGTTGGCGGAGGTAGGTCATCGTCATCCTGGATGAGAGGCAAATTCTCCTGCACTGCCATGTTGTGTAGCATGCAGCATACAAGGATAATTTTGCACACCTTTGCAGGCTCATATGAGAGGGCCCCTCCGGTCTTGTCTAGGCAGCGGAAAAGGCTTTTCAGGAGATCAAATGTCCACTCAATCACCCTCCTGCTCTGACCATGTGCCTCATTGTAGCGCATCTCGGCTGGTGTCACAGGGTTCCTGAGGGGTGTCAGCAACCACGGCATGTTGGGGTATCCGGAGTCACCAATTGAACAATTAGCAGAGTTTTGAAGGAGGGTGGAATACAACATTGCAAAAAAACACACACAATGGTAAACAGTCAGTACACACCGACAAGACAGGCACGCTGGTCTGGCATCTGTGACATCAGCGTTGCAATGCGGCTACTCCTCATGATGTAGGCATCGTGCGCAGAACCGGGGAAACATGCACACACATGTGTGATACACATGTCTGCAAGACATACCACGAGAGCATTGATGGAGTGGAAATGTTTCCTGTTTCGGTATGCCTGCTCATGTGCCTGTGGTGGTATCAGGGCCACATGTGTACCATCAATAGATCCGATGACGTTCGGCATCCTCCCCAGTGTATAAAAGGCATTCTTTATTTCAGTGAGTTGACCGGGGCTAGGAAACTTGATGTACAGGTCAAGGAAATGCAACATCCCCTCCAAGACATCGTATTCCACACGACTAAACATCTTTGCAACATACCACCAGCAGTAGCCACAGTGTACTGGAAGGTACCAGTAGCAAAGAAGTGCAGGGCCGCCATCACTTTCACCTCTGGGGTCAGTGCTGTAGGGTATGTCCGACCAGGTAGCAGATGTGGCGCCAACTGCTCCGCCAACTCCTCAATCAGTGGCCTGGTGCAGCGGTACCGTCGGATGCATTCGCATTCCTGCATGGTTTCAAGGTCTGGGAACGGTCTATGGACAGCTGCTGCCCTGCAGAACAGAGATGCACTGGAAGATTGTCGGTTCATCCACCCATGTGGCAATGACCAAGCAAAATATCACATGATACATCATGACAATACACAATGGACTGAGGAGTGTGCTGTTGGGCATGGACACATATGTCACCTACATGCCCATCACCTCACATCTCAAGTCCACATGTCCACACAAGTCCCATGTAGTGCAATGGCCAATCATTGGGCTGTGTCACCCTACCTATGTACTGCTGTGATGTTACAAACACACACCACAGTGACAAGTGAGGCATGATGTCTCCCAGGCATCACAGATCTTTGCCATGCAAATACCCAGGGCCCCTGTATTGCCACATGGACACTGGCATGACATGGCGTATCATGTACACGCCACAAGGCAACCGTGAGTCCCACAGGTAGTGGCCACTGTTGTCTCTGCAGGCCCGACATGTACGTCTCATAGACACACACACAACATCAGTGCTGATGCACAAACCACATGGATGTGGAAACTGTTACCCATTGGGCACATTTGATCAGCCACATCTGAGACACAACATGCACACAGACTGTGGGTGTACATCAGAATTGTGGCTACAGATCTCACTGTGACGTACATGCCATCACCCCCAGGACTCAGGGTGTATGTGACATGTCCTAAACATATCCAACATGAAACTGTGTCCATGACTCATGCCCATAATTGTACAGTTGCACATCACAGTGGTAATGTGCACAACACACAAAGGATCCTGTCCCCATGAACACGTGCACAGCTTGGGAGTGGCTGCACAAAAGTGCCACACAACAAACCAAATTTTGCCACCCCAAACACACATGGAATGCAGCCTTGCATGCCATGGGACACTGTGTGGCCAATGCTGTAGTGTGGTAGGTGTGCACCTGAGTCCCTGGCAATTAATTGTGTGTTGAAGCCGTCAAATAGTCACACCAATGAGGTCCGACGCGGGTGACAATGCGTACGGATTGCACAGTTCAGGATCGAGCCGTGCGTATGCTTAGCCATTGACTGCAATGAGGTCCGACGCGGGTGACTATGCGTATGTATTGCACAGTTCAGGACCGAGCCGTGCGTACGCTTAGTCATTGACTGCAATGAGGTCCGACGTGGGTGACAATGCATACGCATTGCACAGTTCAGGACCGAGCCATGCGTACGTTTAGCCATTGACTGCAATGAGGTCTGACGTGGGTGACAATGCGTACACATTGCACAGTTCAGGACTGAGCCGTGCGTACGCTTAGCTATTGACTGCAATGAGGTCGGACATGGGTGACAATGATGCATACGAGTAGGACAGGCATGGTCTGAGACTGGTGTATGCCTTAGCCATTGAATCGTATGGAGACGGGTGCATGTGTATTTTCAAACTACTCGTTGTACAGATAGTTGACTGAGCCGGGTGCACCCATTGGCTCTGGACTGTCATGGAGACGGATGCAAAACTTGTACAAGTCGTGCGCTGGAAATTCAGTTGGATGCCTACAACAATGTTGCAATTCCTAGGGCTTTATGAAGGTGAAGATTTGAACGATGCGGAATACGTGTACGAGTCGTACATTTCCATGGATTGGCAAAATTCATAGAATGCAACCGTGTTGGACCTATCACTTGGGACACATGGCACAGAGTCTGCCTCTGCAGCACAGATATAAGGCTGGCTGGCCCCCAGAGAGCTCACTTGCCTGCACTATATGATACTGGACCACATCCCTGCTACCACTGCTGCTGTCTCTGCATCCTCTGGCTACTGCTATGGCAAGTACTCTGAAGAGGGCCCCAGCCTTCACTGAGGAGGAGAACCAGGCCCTGCTGGATGGGCTCCTTCCACAGTACAGCATGCTGTATGGGAAACCAGGGGAGCAGGTGAGTGTGCAGTCCACTGCCTTCCTAATTGTGCATGTTGTCTGACTAGCAGTACTAGCAGTGTGTACACCAGTGGCAAGCATACTCACTAAGTACTTACATCCCCCAAAGTGTGTAGGTACATGTAATGAACAGGTGTTCTGCAGCTAAAGTGCATTTGTGCAAGCTTCAACTTCCCAGGCATTGTTAGCATGTCAGACATGCTGGGCATTTGTCCTTTTCTATGGTTGCACTGCCTGTGTAACTCATTTTCCTTTGTGATGATGACATGTATATACAACTGTGCAGCATAAATATGGGGCATGTGTGTTTATGGACTTTTAACTTGGTCATCCTCACAGGTTGATGCCCACCAGAAGCAGGATATACGGCTGACCATCGCCCGGGCAGTTCGATCGGTGGGGGTCTACAAGCGCAGGATCCGCAACTGCCAGAAGAGGTGGCAGGACCTTCGGGGCTAGACCTGGAGGTTCACAAGGGTCCAGCTGAAGCTGTTGCCTCCTCGCAGGAGGGGCGGACACCGGACCCTGACCCCCCACATGCACAGGATCCTGGCGGTGGTCTTCCCGGACCTGGATGGGCAGCTGAAGGCAAGACAGCAGCAAGGGGGGGGTAAGACCATGCCTAATCTGTGTACTATGTCTGACATGCTAATTGCAGTCTTTTGGCCAGGTCACACTTCCACATTACGTAGGTCTTGTAGTCCAATACTCATGTCCCTCAATTGTGTGATGCACCCTCCTCATCTGATCCACAGGTGTGGACCCTACAGTCTGTTGCTTGTGTCACTAGAGCACTGTGTCCCTGCAGTCAGCTATACTTCTTCTACCGGACAGCATCTGTTCCCATGACTCTGCTGTGTGTTTCATGGGTGGGTCAATTGTCTACACAATGCCTGAGATCTGACATGTGATTTGTGTGTGCCCTTGAGATGTGTACCAATCGCTGGTCTGACTCGCAACATGTGGCTGGGGTATTCAAAACAAACACATGCAGCAGGGGACTCCAATTTGTGTGCCTCAGGAGTATGTATATCAAGTGTGTCACACTTGCTTAGCCACCTGACCACTGTCCAGGGCTAAACACTGTTTCACGTAGACCTGGGCAGTCATGCCTACTCAAGTGCATTTAGAAACACTCTGTAATCCCACTCCTGTGTATCAACTTACAGGTTGTGCTTAGTGTCATGTGCCTTCAGGTGTCTGCCTCTGTGTCATTGTGGTGTGGCTTCCTTTTCCGTACAACTGTGGTGTTCATGAGTTTGAGGGTCCGCAGGGCATCTGAGATGTGACTATGAGAGACAAGACCTGTGTGACATATAGGTGTGTGATCACTTGACAGTGCACAATGGTGTATGCAACTGTGAACTTCATGCAGCTGTGTTTCATGCACAGCAGACTGTGATGTGCTAATGTACAGGGAGTTGTGTTCGCAGAGACTCATATGTCTGTTTTGTATGATGTGGGGTCTTCTGGGTCCGGGATATGTTGTTTGCTGGGGATGGGCAAGTGCACTTGTCGGCTGCAGAGTTTGCTTTACCCATGAGCTATGATCGTGACACAGTGCATACTGTTGTTGTCTGGATGCCCTGCCCCTGTGACAGGAGACAGTGTTGACTGACTTTCCAGGCATGCCAGTGCCATGGCCTTTAACTTGCTATGAGTGATCCTGCATTGTGTTCAAATGTGCTCCATGCCCACTTTTGTGGCATTGACTATCAGGACATGAGAACATCATAGTGTGTGTTGCTGGCATGCATCACAAGCATGTGAAATGAGACTCTGCCCATCCCTTCACCTGACACCTGTACTGAGTCAGTGCCAAGAGATGTGATGTGTGTATAGTGAAATACTCCCACATGTTCACTTGCATGTCCAACAAATGTGTAGGTGGTGCATGTCAGCACATTGGAGTATTAGAATCCAACATGCAACAGACTTATGGGTGCAAGTGCAGGAGGGATATGAGTGCCATGGTTGATGGTGAGACTGACAATTAGCTTATTCTAAACAGTGTGAGCATTTTGAGCAGTGTTCACCTGATGATGCCAGGGCTTGCCCTGTGATGTGATGTACTCACTCACTGTGGTGTGTGCAGTCAGTGCAGGTGACTGATGTTGATCTCTTTTTTCCTAATTCTATCCAAATACATCCACGGCCACAGGAGGGGACAGCTCCACGGACCAGGAGGAGCCACAGAGTCTGACTGGGATAGATGGCGAGGAGTCGGAGGGACCCAGTGGCACGGAGGGCGAGTGGAGCCACATCGAGGAGTCATCAGCACCATCCACCCCAGCTGAGGGCCACAGCAGCTCGGAGGATGACTCCCTTGTGGAGGCGGGTGTCAGCAGACACCAAACCCCAGCTAGTGAGGCTGTCCCCGCCACCGCCCCCACCACCACCATCACCACCCTCCCATTGGCTCCCATCCCAGAGGTCTGTGGAGGCTCCCGTGTTCGGGAGCATGCCTCCTTTGTGCCAGGCACCGCACCCCCTGCCCCTGTGTCCCCTGCTGCCCTGAGTGAGGAGTCTGTGGGCTTGCTTTGACAGATCCATGTAGGGCAGACATCAATGCTGAGTGTCCTCCATGCACACACCAGTCTGTTGACCCACAACTGGTGTTGTTCATGGAGGGCATTTCATTGGGCATGTCTGCCCTACAGAGTACCAATCAGTCCGCGGCCTCCTCCCTGATGGCAGCAGTGTCCCTCCTCCAACAGTCCCACACCCCTCCTACCCTTGCACCACCCATGATTCCTAGCACCCTACCTGTCCCAAGCACACATACACCTGCACATTCTCACAAACCCACAGAAACAGGTAGCACACAAACACCCAAACCAAGGTCTAGACATGCACACAAGCAAGCGCAGGGGACTGATACCACACTCACAGGGGATGGTTTGCACACACACACACAGTCATCCACAACCACTCCGTAGTCCTCCGATACCTCTCCCTCCCAGCCCCCTTCCCTTGCCTCACCTCCAACCTCATCTCCACAGAAGCTCTTCCTCTGTGACCTTGGCCACTTCCCCACCGACCCAGCAGATCCATCTTACAAGGGAAAGAGGAAGTCCCCACACACAGAGGGGAGTGCCCCTCACACCCGGACACCCTCCCCCAGGTGCACTCAGACTGAGGCCCCGACCCGCAAGTCCCCCCGGGAGCCGGAAGAGCAAGACCCCACCCCCGCCCCGCAGCTCCATGACAAAGTCTCCGTCCTCCATCCCCCAGGCCACCACTCCACAGGTTCCCCTGCCACACCCTGCCCCAGGTTCCCCCATCCACAGATACATCATCCCCAAAATGCTGAGGCCCTCCCTCCCTACCACTTGCTCTTCCACCCCCGGTCAGACAGTTTGTGCCACTGATGTGGGGACCGTGTCCCCCCCCCTCTGTCCTGCCAACCTCACCTGAACCCCATTCCGCTCCCATTGAGTTAGGCACTGCAGTGGAGTCCACAACCACCCCATCTGACTTGGGCACTGCAGTGGGGACCCAGTCCACTCCATCTGCCCTACCCTCTGCAGTTGTGCCGGCACCCACCCCATCGGACTTGTGCCCCACAGTTGTGACTGCACCCACTACTTCAGTCAGCTCCACTGTAGTTGCCAGTGACTCTCCTGCATCCACCATCCCTTCACTGCCTCCTTCTACTGTGCCCTGACCCTGTCCCTGCGGTACCTGGCCTGCCCCCATGTATGCCCCTCCCAGGGGATGTCCCCTGTCCGTACCAGTGCAGGCAAGCAACGTGTGACAGTTGTCACTCAAGTTAACTTTTTCTCATTTGGATATGGGCTGGCCATTGGCCTTTGTTTTGAAAGGACTGTACTTTTTAAAATTGCTGAATAAAGCTTTTCTCTTTCTCCTTGTGAATTTGATTTAGCTGTACATTATGTTGCTGATGTTTAGCATGAGCTTGCAGTTGTAATGCTGGATTTCAAATGTTGAATTCTGAGGTGTTGATGTGAGGTACTCCATGTGGTCCATGAGATATGTGTCCTATTCTGGTTGTTAGCCATATCATCCTTTGCAGCTAAATGGGTGTGTCATGATTAACAATTTGTGGGCATCTCTGTAAACATTTCATTTGCATGGTCACATCTGTGGCTTGCACACATGCACATATGATGTCCTTCCCATTGTCCAATTTGTCTATTTCCCTGACTGTGGGCGCATCTCCACTGGACATGTAAGTGTGGGCATCATTGGTGTAGGAGAAACTGAGTCCTCTGTGCAACTTGCTGGACATATGTATTGAGTATGTGCAGATGACTTAAGGGAGACTCCCGTACCCAGGCTGTTGTGACCAGAGCCTTCATTGTGTGGTAACTGATGGCTGACTGACCAAGTGTAATGCTGACATGACTGAGACCTGCTGGGACTATGTTTGGCACAGCTGAACTTCCACAGAAGTTGAGTCCCCTCAAGTAAGTGTGTTGTTCCGTGACGTTGTCTGTTGTGTGGGCATGTGTGTGTGTGTACACATCCCTTTTCATACACAGGCATTGTTCCCTTGATATGTTCCTGTTGTTGATGCTTGCTGAGTGGTACTGTGTTCATCCCACAACTTTGCCATGGGCTACCAGATGTGTGAGTGCATGACACACTACTGTTAATTGGTGTTTCATCATTGGGATTTGTCAGTTCTGAGTGGTGATGATGTGGTCAGACGCAGATGGGACACAGTCAGGAGTCCCCAAGGCACTTGTTTGTTCGCAATATCATGTAGTTGTCCCTAGGTGGTACCTTTTAGTGATTGAGACATGTGTATGTGTGTGTGAGTGATCCCACTTGTCCGGTTCAGGGCTACAATGTTTGCAGGTGTCAGCATGTGTGCCTTGTGGTTCTCCTTGGCTTCTGCATTGTCCTGGGACTGTGGCAGGTATTCGGAAGGTTACGTGAGCTTTGACGTCATGGCCATGTACCACATACTGTGCAGTATGTCTGTCATTCACCAGGGTTGTAAACTGTCCTTGTGTGATGAGTCACGCACCTTAGTTCCTCCCAACATTAATGTGTTTGTCATGGGTGCATGTATAATGTCACCTGTCCATGTGGGCTTCACAGATGCACATTGGTGCAGTTCAGGGTGTGTGGTGTTGATGGTGGACTGATGTAAATGTTTGCATGGATGGGCCCATAGCTCCTGTTTGTCCATGGATGAGGGACCATGCTGAGTGGTTTGTGTTTGTGTAGGCGTGATGTACGTTTGTGGCACAGGATACATATCTGACTTTCACAGTTTGTACGACATCTACCTTTGTCAGAACAGTGGACGTGTCATGCATGCGTGTGTCACCCAAATGTCTGGTCCCTGGGGGTAGTGCTGTTATGTGTCAGTCTCTTGCTGTGTTAGTTGCTGTTCATTCCAGCTTGTGTCACATGTGTCTGTTGTGCTCCCTCTCATCTCACAGTGCCTGAATGCCCACTAATGGGGCCCCATTGTTGGTTTACTTTTGTATGGCACTGTGTCCACATCTGTCTCACTGTGGTTCATCCCCCCTCATGTGTTGTGTAGTTGCCTGGGGATACTTAAACACACACACACATGTTGTGTCAGATGTGCAGTGTGAGGTTGCCTGTTTGTATTTGTGCATCTGCACCAGTGCATTGGTATTGCTGTTGTGGGCCATTGTCTGGATGTTGTTTTGGGGATTTACCCTGCTGTCCCTGTGAGTCATATTACATCATTCTGCACATTCATCCTAGTTGTTAGGTCCCATTGCTGGCATGGAATGGGAGTTTGTGACCTGACACCGGCCCTCGCCATCGTGCCCCGCATTCCGGGCAGCGTGCTCAGGTTGCACGCTGCCCGTAAGCCCAGACTCTGCCGTATTAAACGGGGCCACTCCACTACACGAGCGGCCCCCGCCAGCATTCTTCGCAGTCCGGGCAGCGCGCTCAGGTTGCACACTGCCCGTGAGCCCAAGATCAACGTTAGCAGGCGGGGCTGCTCCACTACACGAGCGGCCCTCGCCCAACTGCTGCACACTCTTTTATTCCCCTGGGGCCGCTCCTCTGGCATTTGAGCGGCCACCAGCAACTTGCCCTCCCGACGGGGAGAAGCACGACGCGCTCCCTTGCCGCAACGCTGGGCCCTCCACCATTCTCCCCGCCCCTCCTAACAACCCCCTCAGACACCGCTCCCACATTCGGGGCCGCGCTCCTGGTATCTGCGTGAGTCCCCCGCTCACCTTAATTTTACCGGCCTTTCGAGGGGGCGAGCAGGCCGCGACGGCGGCCGCCACCCCGGCCGAAGCGCACCTCACTGGGTGCGGGGGCACGGCAACCGCGGGGATCAGGAGATCCATCCGCCCCGCCTCACAGAGAAGCCGCAGTGCTTCTTGCACACGATAATCTCCGCCAGCCATGCCTCACAATAATAAACCAACAAAATGTACCACAGACCGCCTGACAAAAACCTAAACTATCACAGCGCTCCCAGCCACCAGGTCACCAAACCTAAAATGGCGGCTGGGGAGGCGCGAAAATACCATATATACCCCTAGGGGCTGAAATCCAAATATTGGGCTACAATTGGGCTAGTCCCAACGTAGCCCAAAAACATACAAAATGGCCGCTTGCCGGCCACTCCCCTCCCTTCCCAATCTGCCCGGGGGGCATACCTCGCTGTGCTCGGCTGCCCCCCAAGCCCCTATTTTGTCCACATGGTTGCATAACGTCTTTAGCGTTTAACAAACTGATTATACCGTAATTTTGAACGGTATTTAATTCCGCTCAAGTATACCATTGTCTGTGCCTTCCAAACTTTACTCCATTTCATGGGCCAACAGAATTTTTCGTTCTTCACCCTCTTTTCTTCCCTGGGACTACCATTCCCGTGTCTCTCTTCCCTCTTGACTTTCCTTAAGCTACGTACATACGTCACACACAGGCATGTTCCCGCCCCATCCAATCATATTTATCTACCCCCTTCCACACTGAAATTACCAGCCGGACTCACGCTGCAGGTACATGCCTGTTCATTCTCCCAGCGACGACCACAGCAATCTGCACCCAGCGCCCGATGCGATCCTCTTCTTCCAATAGTAAGTTTTCACGCATGGGACACACCATGTGGCCCTTGTTCTTACCCGATGCACTGTCTTAAGCCAGCTTCCCTTGACCTTCCCTTTACTCTACACAGAATAATGCACCAGCCTATTAAATACCAGAGCAGCCCTTCACAGGCTGACACACTCCACCGGACTCACGTCGGTGACGCATAGCACTCCCGCCTCCTTTGACTCGCCCTCCGAGATTGATTCTTGCTCCTGTTGCAAATTATAAGTAAGTGCTTACGTATCGCTAACCACCGTTGGGATTCTTGAGGTGTCTGCCCCTTTAAGGCCCTGGTCTAATCTCCCTTGACCTGTCTCCCTCCCTCTCCATAGGTGGATGCTCGAGCCTTGACCGTTTCTCAAATAGATTTTTCCATTATTCAGCGTGATCCAGATGTATCATTATTCTAGTAAGTCCTCTTCCTAATTTTCTCACGTCTACAGACCATCCTTAGGTCTCTTCCCACTTTCCCCAGCTTGCAGCCGGCCAATAAGTGAGACGCTTTCTCCCCATTTTCGCACCTGCTCTTTCAAGCCTGTAGTCCCCTCTCCATGGTGTCCTTATTGCTCAGACTACACATGTCAGTACCTACCTTCACCCCTTTTGACCAATTCATTAACTCTTTAACTCTCTGAGTCTAGGCATCACAATTGACTATCGTGACCGTGTCCATCTCAACGCTACACGATCTCACACGGTCAAATACCTGCTTGCTTCCAGCTTTGTCCAGCCATACTTTTGGCTCTCTGCCTTGCCCTTGTGGCTTTTACTCTGTCACCTTCGAGTCTTTTAAACAATTCTCTCTCCATGGTCCACAATTGAATGTTATTATCATTTTCTTCATACAGCACTGTAACCTAAATTTGTAACCTGATCCTGATGATGGCCTAATACTGTATAAAAGCCGAAACGCCGTCGACCTCTACAAGGTAATTCACGGGCCTCCCTCGTGATTGCCCAGAAGAATTTATCTGTCCTTAATGTATCCAATGTATGGGCATCACTAAAAGTACCCTGTATATATCACTTGTTTTTTTGTGCCCTTTTCCCCCACTGTATATACCCCTCCACGTATCACCTGGCCGTTCACCTTCTAACGAACACTTGTGCACAGTACAGTATAGGTTACGTGAAATTCAATGTAACGCAGGGCATTTATGATTGTTTATTTTGACTGTATAACCAAGTATATGTGAAAAGCTATTCCCTAATCATTGGTCTCCCGCTCTTTTGTCTCCCTGCTCCCCTTTTCCTGGCCATGGCAATTTATTGTGCTTTTTTATAAACTGTCTAATAAATAATACCCTTTGAGACACTGTTAAATGTTGTACAATATTTACCCTGGTCTCTACCGGGTTTACGGGCAACCTAATGATCATTATACTCAGGAGAGGCACATTCATGTCTTTGCCCTCTACTACAGAGGCGATCTATAACTGCACTTCTATGGAGCCACCTATGTTTTCTTTCATCATTCTTGTTCTTAGGTTGCCTAACCCCCTATGGGCTAACCACCTAGAGAGGTCTGTTTGGAGGTGTAATCCACTTCTGGAACTAACCAGGAACAAGCATTGGCAAATCCAATAGATAACAGCAATGAAACTTACTGGCTTTGTCTATACTTTTTGGGGGGGACCTACCCACAGCAACTGCGCACATAGAAAAGGATTTATCAAAATATTAGGAATGTATTAAAAAATGGGTGTGATAGATGTGCTTACATCCATGCTGCCCATCTTTGTATGCATTTGTAATGTTTTAACAAAAGTCATTCAAATATGGCTGCCACAGACATGCATTCTTCCACTGCAGAATTCTTTCAGTGCATTTGCAATGTTTTAAGAAGGGACATTCAAAAATGGCTGCCATTGATAAGTGTGCATCCACAGCAACCACGTTTTACTGGAATTGCAATATATTTCAATGAATCCAATCAATCAATCAATCAATCAATCAACAATAGCTTTATTCGGTTAATAATTAAAACCATCAAAGCATACACAAAATTTCATTTGCAAATAGTTACACTTAAGAATGATTTACAAAGGGATATCAGACAATACACTATTAACAATTATACATAAAGACATGTTTTGAAAAAATAATTGGCGAACGTTGACATTAAAAAGTAAAACAAGCCAGCAATTATAAAACTATTTAATAGCTTCAAGAAAAAGGAAAAAAAAGGCCCAGTCTCAGACTGCTAAACAAACTAAAAAATAGAGGTAAGATATATTAAGCTACATACGATTTCTACTTCTAATAGCCCCAGTAAGATAGCTGGCAACTCCAAAACAGACAAAAGGAGAACCCAGCATTTGCAGGTATACCAACGCGGGCCTCACTTGCTCAAAGTGACAGTTCTTAAAAATGGGGCAAATAAATTTCTTACGTTGCAAGATATAAAATTTACAGAAAAAAACCATATGCAGCGTATCTTGTTCAGAGACATTATCACAAGGACAATGGGCCAAGGTGCCCTCTTTAAAAAAGCCCTTTGGATGAGCTAGGAGCCAAGGTAACATGCCATGTTTGAACCTAGTCAATAAAAACAAGTGAAATGGGTTATTTATATAGGTCAAGTATGGCTGAATCTCATTGCCCATAC
Organism: Triturus cristatus; assembly: GCF_964204655.1. Classification (NCBI taxonomy): domain Eukaryota; kingdom Metazoa; phylum Chordata; class Amphibia; order Caudata; family Salamandridae; genus Triturus; species Triturus cristatus. The sequence continues at coordinate 453,887,950 of NC_140587.1, forward strand.
TTAACATGACAAATCTCCTAACAGATGGTTTACACACTTCCTCGCCTTCTCTCAACAACTTTGCCCTGCACATGAACTGGGACTTAAAGTCTTTTATTTCTGATTGAGACAACTTACATGGTCTATCAAATAATTCTGAATAGCCAAGAGTCTTCAGCTTAGATTTAATATAACGCAGCCAAGGAATACACATGGCTTTGTCAAGGGCCAAACAATCTTGTATGATGAGCTGGTTTAGGCTTGGTGGGTGCTGCGCCCAAACCCTTAACCAACCCATTAATGGGGCAACAGAAATCTGATCCATTAAGTACTCGGCCCCCAAGTCTTCATGGATATTAAAGATTGAACTAGAAGCAGGTAATAACAATAGTTTCCGAAAAAAGGCATTCTCAATTAATTGAATTTCAGCTGGCGACGTATAGCCCCAGACCTCACTGCCATACAGGGCCATGGGCACGCACTTAGCATTATATATTTTCAAAATCGCGGGCAAGGGTTTGCAGCCCAACCGTTTTGCAAAACCCAACAAGGCTCCTGTTGCCCTAGCGAGAATGTTCTGTTTCTGAGCGCGTTGAGTAACCCATGATCCTCTGTCATCAAAGGTGACCCCCAAATATGGAAAGGTCTGCACTTTGGTAAGCTCTTGCTCGTGGCAGAAGAATTTGACCTTTTTTGCAGCTCCATCTCCTATTGTCATTGAATGTGATTTTTTAAAGTTTATTACTAAGTCCAAGGAGACCATAAAATTGTTAAAACCATTTAAAAGGGCTTGAAGGCCTCTCGCAGTTCTTGCCAGCAAGACCGTATCATCCGCATACAACAGAGCGGGAATCAACATAGTACCTGCTCTTGGTATGTCTTTACAAGATGAGGACAAAACATCCCCCAGGTTGTTAATATAGAGCGAGAAAAGCAGGGGCACTAGAATGCACCCCTGTCTTACCCCACGCTTCACCTGCCAGGCTTCAGAAAGATTCCCGTCCTTATTATAACGGACCGCCGCAGTAGTATCTTCATGTATTAGTGCTAAAAAGGAAATCAGCACAGGGTCAAGACCCATAACTGCCAGGGAAGCCCATAATTTTTGTTGATTTACCAAATCGAAAGCAGTAGACAGGTCCATAAATGCTAAGTGTAAGACCCCCTGCTTCGCAATCGTGTACTTCCCAATAATAAGATGCAGATTGAGGCATTGACCCACCGTGCTCCTTCCCTTTCTGAACCCATATTGGAGGTCCGAGATAATAGAGTTGTCCTCCAGCCAAGTAGTTAACCTTGCTAGGACAACTTTGCCCATTATTTTCATAGCCGAATCTAGAAGAGAAATAGGCCGATAGCATGCCGGATCCTCTCTAGCACCTTTTTTAAATATTGGTACTATCACGGCCTTGCCCCAAGAACGAGGAACACCCTCCTTTGCTGCCGCATTAAAAACTAAGGTTAAAAGTTTCGCCCAGTACTTTGAATCTGCCTTATACAAGTCTGCGGGAACACCATCGGGGCCAGGAGCTTTGCCCTTTGCCATAGACTCGATGGCGTCCAGAACTTCAGCCTCATTAAAATTAATTTTCGCTGACTGATTAATATCCCCAAAATCTACTGGATTCTGCTCTGAGATTTCAGAATAGAGCCCACTAAAATGAGATACCCATTTATCTGAGGAAATAAGACAATCATTAGAAGTATTTTCCAGTTCATTAAACAGTGGGCTGTTAATTACTTTCCAAAATTGGGAACTACTTCTTAATACACTAGCGTCAGATAATTCTTCCCATGCCATATTTTTTAGACACATTTTTCTTGCCTTTAGTGTTTTTTTGAAGGATCTCCTTGCCTCCGCGATCCTGCTGGGATCTTTCGCACCATTTTTTAGGGCCAGTAGAAGAGCGGAATGCGCACTACTACATGCCTGATCAAACCAGTTTTTATGCTTCTTGGGTCTTGGTTTCCCGACGAGAGTTAGATTATCCATAATCTGATTAGTTATTCTCTCAAAGGCACCAAGAATATCCCCTGGTTTAGATTCTGTTGCTACGCAGATATTAAAATCCTCCAAGTTAGTATGATACAATTTGTCTAGAAAATCAGTCGGAGTAATAACATCCCATCTCAAACGTGTTCCCTGTTTAATGGGAACTATGTTTGAATTGGAAATTGAGGTCATATAATTTGGCCTAATCACAGCATTAATAATTAGTTCCAAAGATAGGGGATTGTGATCACTTAGGGCATTTGGAGTGACACAGAAGGAGCCTATCCGATCCTTCAGAGTACAGGAAATTAATATATGATCAATAATACTGTTGTGGCCCTGGATAAGGATGGATCTTTGGATGCTCTTGCATTCCATTGCAACTATTATTGAATGAGTTAGTCCTTGTTGCCCACTACACCTGCATGCAGATGTACACTCATTGGTAGCCATCTTGAAAAGATCAAAAAGCATTTGAAGATGGATGTCTGCCGACAGTGCAGCGGACACGAGGAAGGGATGTAGGAGGTGCCAAGCAGAGATGGACAGGAGAGCAATGGAGAAACGTGGGGTGGAGCATTAGAAAGCAAACATGATGGTGACAGGTGAGGGTAGCAATGTACAATCTGGAGGAAAGCAACACACAAAGAGACTGGTGACAGTGAACAAGTAGAAGCAAATGGGGAAGAGAGTAAGGAAACACATGCACTCCCAAGAAGTGCTAAAGGTAAAAGGAAAGAATTGTTCTCTAAATGTAAGAAAAGTTATCAGAAAGGACACAAGTCAACCATCTAGATCACAGTGTGACTGAAATGATCCTGGGTGTGACAAGCAATGAATATGGAGGAAAGGCATTGAATCAAGATGAGACAATTGAGATGAAGGGGAACCAATACAGCCATGAGCAAGTGTCTAACCCAAAGCCCACTCTGTGCATTGGAAACAATAGGTCTGGCCAACAGAGTGTTATCCAAGACCTAAAAATAACCAAATAGCTTGCTACAAGCAAGCGGAGTACCCTTAATTAAGAGTATCCCTAAAAAATGTTAATTGGCAAGGAAAGCCTAACAACAGCAACATCTGAACCAGATTGTGTTACTATTGAGATGATTTAAAATGCATTTCCAGAGTGAGCCTATGTTCTCTTATCAACATCGGAATAGTTGAGTAATTTGAATTATAAAGCATTGCACTTCCTGAGACCGTGGATAAAACCCAACCACATGCACACAAAAAACGTAATACTAGCTATGCATGACAGAGGGACTAAATAGGCCCAATTGGGCCTCCAAAAATGCTTTATGTTTTGATATTCAGCATCTCCAGCACGGCATATGCACATCAAATGTGTTATTACAAATTACCTGCATCTTTTGTTTCAAAGAATGTTGTCTTGATGAGTTTTGCACGGTTTAAAAAAAAAATGCACAATCACTTTGCATGTTTTTCCACATTGTCGCTGCTATTTTGAAAATTCTTACTTTAAGTTTAATGCAAGTCTTTGCATATTCCTATTGATTGTTTATAAACATGTTCATTGCTTGTTTTTGCACATTCGTTTTTCATGTTTTGTACGTTACTTGCATTTTTTGCACATGCTCATTGCTTATTTTGACACATCCTTTGTGCACGATTTTGCACCTGTTTATTGTTTAACATTGCACATTCTCCTTGCATATGTTTGCTAGTCTGTGAATGTTTTACCGCATTTCTATTTCACGTCTGGCTGGTTGCATGTTTTGCACATTTTCTTTGCACAGGAGATCTGCAGAATATATGCATAAGGCTACCGGAGACTGTGCAGCTCTGCTCCAGACTGTAGATTAGCTGTGCTCCTTGCATTATTCATTCCGGGCGCACTGTGTCTGCGCTTATCAACAGCCACCACTCACTGCGCGAAGAGAGCACTTGTTAATGTTATGGTTAATTCTCCGTCTTCCCATTAATAGCGGAAAGTGAATAACAACGTACAGTATCTTGAAAGAAAGCAGCCACTGAATGGCTGTTAGAGCAGCGTCGCATGAAGGCAGCTGTGCTATTGAAATGCACTCGGCGCACTGTCCTAAATGCCAAGTTAGAATAATGTAAGCCTTCGCCTCCAGATGCATTACACTGCTGAGCACTTTATCTCAAGGGCCTTTTTGAAGTTATGATAGTCCTACTTTATTCATCATCTAGTGTTTAGATTAAAGTAATAAATGATCGTGCCAAACCCCCCTTTCAGAAACAAAATTCCTTTTCAGACATAAACAGAGTTGCAGCCTTTGCATTTTTCACCATCTGGCCCGCAGTGTGAAATGACATTTGGAGCATGTCAGGTTTTTTCCTTAAAAAAAAAAGAAAGAAGAGGAAATCATAATCCTAATCTGTGTTATAAAGGGTATTAAAAAGAACATCTGTCTCGCTGAAGTGAGTGGATGAACTTGGGCCCGCAAGCTGCTGGAGTCTGTCAAGAGCGTGTTTACAGTGCTGACAGCGGGACATTTTTAGCGTACTGACAGCACGCAGACGCGGGGAGAGGTCTCCAAACTGAATTACGCTCTTCGCGTTTTATAACACAAATTTCCGTTTTGCTCGTCAGTGCCGCGGTGTAAATAATTACCTGGGCGCGCGAAGGCAGAGGTGGAACCGTGCCTGTGGTCCGACCGTAAACCTGCAGCCACGAGCTCGGATTACCTGATAAAAACGCAATTAGTGATAACCAGACACGTGTAACTAGATTCACGTGCGCGCGCCACTTATGAAAACAAACCGACGACGCTGGCTGAGAATTCTATTTGAAGCGTAACCGCAGCCTGAGAAAATGTATAGCCGTGTTTACCTTGAACTTAAAAGGGTTGCTTTGAGGACCACATCTGCTGCAGTATTCAGAAAAGGAAGCACTGCGCAGTTTCTGATATTCCGAATTTGCTAAAGGTTTCTGGAACATGTCACCTGCATAAACATTTCACATTTCTGTGGGTCCACTTATTGCTGCAGGTGATGAGCTATTTACAGACACGGCTTGATCAGTCACAATATAATCACATCTGTTCGCTCAAAACTTAGTGTAAGGTACAAACAAAGTTTCGTAGCAAAAGCTTATCGAGGTGAAAGAATCGGTCCAGAGGAACCAGCATAACATATCTTATTTAAGGCAATTGAACAGAAGAATCAGAAATTATTGGTATCAGATTTGTAGGTTTGCTTTCGACTTCCTGAGAGTCTGGGAGTATTATGGGTGGGTTTTGTACTGTCCACCAAGATTGAGCTAAATGTACTCACCCACAGTGACCTAGAACCAGGGACGCAAATAGACCAAAAACTTCGGGAGGGGCTAACACTTCCAGCAATCAGGTTGCCTTAGAATTTCAAGCGAAGGGGGCGGAGCTATCCTCATAAACAATTTGAAAAAAAGAGGTGAAAATTATGCAATTTAAACATATTGGACACACTCTATACAAAAAACAAACGTTTTTGTGGGTTTGATATTGTTCATATGCTACTGACAGTGATGTTCGAAAAGTAGATTGACAATTTCAAAACAGCTTGTATAGATTGTTCTCCAGAGCACATTAGATGAGTTTTTGCTAAGGTACTTTACGACAACAACCCTTTTCGTCAATTAGCTGATTACTTCTGTAGCAGTACAATTTGTTTGTGAAATAAATATAAGTGAAAGACAAGGAAAACTCTCCATACCAATTGTTGACTAAAGGCAACATTTTAGTTTAACCATTGAGCCACTGAAAGATATTCTTGTTTGAGGCTGCCATTAAGAACAGGTGTCAAAATATTAGGTTTAGTGGGTTACCACACGATAATCTGGGGCTGTATGACTAGCAAGTCACAAGTACAATTTCTGACATACTCTTGCTACCTCCTGAGATCACATGTGTGGCAATGAGTTGGTAATATTGCTACCTCTAATTGCTCTGCTACACATCTGTGCTATATTAAATAACAAGCATTAGTAATGCATTGGTTTCGCCTATGTAACAAATAAAGAGCTGTTTTCATCAATCATCGTCTGGCAGAAGGAACCAGCTCCCTAACAAATAACATGGGAGTGGAGAGGATCTGGTGCAGAAGCCAGAGCCCCAGCGCCTTGAGACCCTCATGGGTGAGTAGCGCGCTTTATAAAATCCTGATTGATTGATTGAGACTCGAGAGCTCAGGATCCTAGTTTGAGTCTCGGCGGCTCTGCGCAACATCCTGTGATTCTATGCAAATCACTTATTTTCTCCGGGTGATGAATTGTTATATAAATATACTGCAATAGTAAAAGGCAAAACTAATTTATATAGTTCCACCAAAGTGGATGTTAAAAGTATTTTGGCGGAAGGAAACTGATAACTGAAGTAGACGAGGAGCAAGCATTGGCAAATGCAGGAAAATATGCTACAGCCAATAGAAATGGAGGAAATGTAAGTGTCACGCACAGGAACCTATCAGAAGCCAGAAAAGAGAGGAGGCAAGATTTGAGACCCTTTTAAGTTTATATTAAAACAATAGATTTCTCAGGCGAAACCTAAAACTGACATAGTGATTGCTGACACTCCACATTATGCAGTTCTCATATATGAAGCCACATCCAGACTGGAATGAAAAAAATTGTTGCCTTGACATATGAGATATTATCAGCAGAAGTGTCAAACTAGAGTGTGGCAGAGATCTAGCTGGACTAGAAACGTGTTAAATAAGCTGGAAACCACTTTGTATACACAAAAATGAGGTTTAATGTGTACAGCACCACCAACAAACAAATGGTTGTTTCCCCTCTGTGTTCGCCCCTTCAACTGCCCGCAATAACATCCCCATGGATACCAGAACACTGAAAGATGAGTATGTGTTCCAACATGGAACACATGCACGAGATTACAACACATCCCCTTTACACAATAATGCAGGAAATACATAATAACAGCAATACAGGCAAAAGAAATAACATTACAATAAATTAAAAAGTACTTAAACAGAAATCATTAAACCTTGCAGGGGTGCGACGCTGTCTTTGAGGTAAACTCCTAGGTTGTACATGCTCAGGAACTGGAGGAGTTGTGGTACTAGGAAAATTATGAGAACTCGGGAAAGAAAAAGAACTGGACTGATCAGAATGTGAAATACCACAAGGATTAGAACCCAAAGAAGGATCTGGCCCAGTGTATTTCACAAGCCTTGACATACTCCACTTGCACCCATTTTGCATCGTAACAACATTCTTTAGAATAGAAGAAATCATGAAAGGCCCCATAAATTCCGAAACACCTTTTCTTGAAAACCTAGGTTTCTTGATCAAAACCCACTCACCAACACTCCATAATTTGGACTTTACAGCATTCTTGAAATCAAAACGTTTTTTATACTCCGTCTGATAAGAATCAATCCTCTTTCCCACCTCCTTCTCATCCAACGAGGTCAAATCATTAGGAGGAAACCAAGTAGGATTCAATTTAGATTTGGCATGTCTGCCACGCAGAAGGAAGAAGGGAGAGTTACATATGACATGGTTAACCGTGGTGCGGTGAGCCCACCAAGTATCATGCAAAACATCTTTCAAGGGAGTTTTAGTATCCAACGCTGTCTGTACGCACCCCTTGACAACACGATTCATACGCTCGGGAAGACCATTGGCCTGAGGAGAATAAAGAGCTGTCTTAAGATGAATGATACCAAGGTCATCCAAAAATTCCCCCATCTCAGAAGATACGAACTGTACACCATTGTCCGTGATGAGATATTTCGGAAAACCCTCACCAGCAAATTCATCCTTCAAGAATTCCACAATAACTCTAGTGTTGACATTACTCACACAATTGGTAGATACCCACTTGGAGGTGTAATCCACCAAGAGAATAACAAATCTCTCAGACGGCGCAAGTAAGTCAAAGGGACCCATAAGATCCAAACCTAATTTTGTCCACGGCTGACTAGGAACTTCAACCGGAGACAAAGGAGCACTATTCACAACCTTGGACTTATCATTAGACGAACATAGATGACAATTTTTAACTACATCTTCCACCTGATGATCCATGTATGGCCACCAATACCTCTCCCTCAGTCGTGATTTAGTGAGACTCCTACCAAGGTGCCCCTCATGAGCCAAATTTATCAATTTCGATCTCAAAGACAAAGGGGGAATAAATCTGCTACCTCTCATCAACCCTCCATGTAAAATAGTCAGTTCATTCCTAATGGACCAAAAAGGACTGAGGTCTTGATCAACATCCTTGCAACAAACAGGCCATCCCTTTATGATAAAATCCTTAACACTGGAAAATAGAGAATCACCAGAAGTAGCCTCAGACCATTCTTCCTGAGAGATAGAAGATTCCCTAACCCAAGAGACACAAAGAGGTTCAACATCGGCAAAATCATCAAGTACCTGTAATGGCAATCTAGACAAACAATCAGCAGCTACATTTGAAGATCCAGGCAAGTATTGTACTTGAAAATTTAATTCCTCTAAGCCTTCACTCCAACGTTTCAACCTAGGAGTCAATCTGTCACTCTCCATACAAGAGAAAACTTGTACAAGAGGACAATGGTCCGATTTAACAACAAAAAGAATGCCCCAGAGGTAAAATTTAAAATGCTTAACTGCCCAAACAATTGCAAGCGCCTCCCTCTCAATACAAGAATATTGTTGCTCAGCTTTTCTCAAAGCTCGAGAAGCAAAAGCAACAACCCTGTCAACACCATTCTCAACTTGGGATAGTACAGCACCCAACCCATATAAACTTGCATCAGTGGTGAGTATTGTTCTCTTCTTAGTATCAAAATGGCCTAAGCTAGGTAATTGGCTGATGGAACGTTTAACTATTCCAAAAGCAGACTCACATGCATCATTCCACTCAAAATGAGTGCCCTTTTTAAGCAAATTCCTTATAGGTTCAACTACAGATGCAAAACCCTTTATAAACTTTGCATAAAATTCGGCCAACCCCAAAAATGATCTAACTTGTTCCTTATCAATTGGAGTTGGAGCTTCAACAATACTCTTAGCCAATTCAAGCTTAGGTTGAATGCCCTCCCCGGAAATCACATGCCCAAGGTAAGTAACAGAGGACACGCCAATTTTGCACTTCAATTTGTTGACAGTAAGGCCCTTACACGCCAGTTTCTCCAGAACCATCCTTAACTTCGCATCATGTTCCACATCATCTTTACCATAGACAAGAATGTCATCTTGGAAAAGTATGACCTTTGGCATATCACCAATGACCAACTTCATGATGCGTTGAAAGCATGCCGCAGCTGACGCCAAACCAAAAGGCATCCTGATAAACCTGAATGCTCCTAACGGTGTTACAAAAGATGTCAGATGCCTGGAATCAACATGAAGTGGGACTTGGTGATACGCCGAAGACAAGTCAAGAACGGAAAAAACCTTTGCATCACTAAGCATGGATAAAGATTCATTAATGTTGGGCAAAGGTTGACGATCAACCCAAATCCATTTATTCAGACCTCTAAGGTCCACACACATGCGAATGCTCTTCCCGGCATCCTTGGGGGCCCAAACCACCGGAACCAACCATTCAGAAGATTCAATTTCCTCAATGACATTTAATTCAATTAACCTATCCAACTCAGATTTAAGAGGAGATAACATCATGTTTGGAACCTTCCGAACTTTATGGACACACGGTATTGCATTATGCAACGCAAAGTTTTTTTAGGAAGACTTTTTCCAATTCCAAGTCTCCGCAGAAGTCTGCAATGTTGAAAAGAGCCAAATGCAAGAGAGACTTCTAGTAATAGGTATGTTGATACTCCATTTGAATCCACTAGAGTTTTAAAATAATCTAATATGGAAATCAGTGGTGGCAGTGGCGGCTCCTCGAGGGAGTCCTGCGGGGCGGGGGAGGAGCAGGGTGGGGGGGTAGTAAACTCCGCAATGCGGCCGAACGGAGTTGTGTATATAAATAAAACTAATTACATTGTGCGTGCTGCAACCCCAAATCGGCGTTGCAGCAAGCAATGTAATTTGTTTTATTTATTTATTTATATACACAACTCCGTTTGTCCGCATTCCGAAGTTTACTACCCCCCACCCTGCCCCTCCCCCACCGCACCGCCCGCAGCACTCCCTCGAGGAACCGCCACTGAGTGCTGGTTCAGCAGGTGCTGAGAGTTTATGTAAGACATTTAGAGTTCTTTTGGGAAGATACATTTTTCCACAGAGTTGATGAAAGTTCTGAACGGAATAGCTGCAGAGATATTCATGAAGATGTTCTTGAATATATGAGCAGGACACAGGTTTGACGAAGATCGTGCTGGCCTGCAGTTTTTTACAGCCTTGATGAAGTCTTGTGTGGTCATGAGGTTAAAGGTGAGTAACTGGTTGTTTTCATGTTTTATTTTCTATTGAGCTGCACTGCTGGAATTGTGATTGAGCAGAGGAGAGGGAAGAAGGGGGTCTGAAACTGTCTAGAGGTTTGGAAGGTACACAGATGTGCCATGCAAACAGCAAAGGCCAGGGGTGAGGCCTTCTCCTGTGACGCCTAAGGCATCAGGATGCCCCAAGGTATCACCACTTCAGGCACTTTGGTAGGATGAGACCTTTCCCTGTGAACTCTTCTGTTTGTGATTTCGAGGTCCCTCATTTGCTCTTCCTGTTTAAATCTCCTGTTTCATGTTCATGTCTCTTGACCATTATCTACTCTCCAGGCTAATGGTCAGCTCTTCAGGACGCAGATAAGCTCTCCAGAATATAGGACACATTTCCCTGAAGTATGGCAGGCATCAGGTCACCTAGTTGCAATCAACTTTCCTTGCTACCTACTCTGGGGTTAGAAAAAAGTATGTTGGTCACCATTTAAAGGGTGAACAGTGGCTATTACTGGAGGCGTGCCCTGAATAGACATGGGCAATGATCGGAAAGAATATATATTTAGTTCAATGATTATAAATTCAAACACAAAGGTACTTTAGTTTTGTATTTGCTCAATGTTGCATTTACAGAGGTCGACTAAACATGTAAGAATGAGCAGACCACAAGAGAAGCCAAATTAAGTTTGAAAATTATAACATTCATGAATATGCCCTCTACTAAAAAGTCACTGCTATGCACAACGGTGCAGGTAGAAACTGTGCAGAATTATTAGCACTAAATAAATTAAATGAAAGAAATGAAAACAAGGTGATTAAAAAAAAACTTGTATTTATGCTCCTGGATAGTCACCAGTACTCTGCAACCTATGACAACTCTAAATGTTAGTCTGGGGAAATTGAAGTACTTCCATAGTGGAGTTATGGGCTTTTTTATAAAGCACCTCAGGTAACGCATGTGTTTCAGAACATCTGAGATCTACAGATTTACTTTCTAGATTGGACTTTACAACCCAGTTGTTGCCAGACCTTATGTGACCAGAAGAGGTTTAGAAGCGCACCTGAAATAGGGGCTTTGGCTTCACATACATGTTGGTGACCTGGAATAGAGCATTCAATTGGGCTGAAGGTGTCTGCTGCCACCACAGAATAGTGCTTGTTGCAGTCCTGTACATTTCTGAGGTATGTTCCCTCACCTAACATAAAATGATAGATTAGTTTGCAAGGGGAAGACCCCTCTACATCCTGTAATGAATTGGCTAAGAATATTGCTTCATCAGCCAACAGCTTTGACTGGCAGAGGGATCATGACATGCTCACTGTGATACTTCCCTTCATTCCAGCAAGCAAAGGCAATAAATAGACTTATTTTTCAAATTTGTGAGGATTGGGGGCTTTCCCTTGAGATTTCCCCCTGATTCGTTTTTAAATATGGAATCATGGGATTTGCCCACTGACCAAAATATGACCATCCTTCATATAAACATAGAATTGGACTCAAACAGATATAAAATGGTACCCATGGTTGGGGCTTCTTGTTGTGAATATGGCCATGACACACTAGTGAAAGAACTCAAACCCTCCCTCTCTAGAGGGTTGGAAAAAAGGTCCAGTGTGGAGAAACCTATTCCAGACAAAAAGGTGCCCACAGAAACATAAAATCTGGAAAGATTGAACCCAATACAGGAGAGTTACACTGATTTCACAGGAATACAGGCATGGGTCACTGTATGATGCAGTATAAGGCACATTAGGTGGTGATGGTATTTGTGACCCAGATGGTGAATGTGTGGGGTTTCTGCAATTCTAGGCGATTGTGTCATAGCAATTATGTTCTATTGTCCGGGATGAGACAGGTCTGTTCCCTGTTTGTTTTTCCAATACGAAAATCAATACAATTGTTTTATTTAAAAAAAATATGGGATCAAGCTGTGTATTTCACACATATTTGCTAAAAAGCCGCAGACCATGAAAGAACTCTCAATAAATATTCCAGTGCTTTCATGATGTGCCAGAAGGAAAACCCCTTTTTTCAAATTTTGCCATGGGTTCACCACATATGTCTGAAATTACCTCCAGTTTGCTAAGGCCAGTTAAAAAATGGAGCTTGCTAAAAACTTGACTGCCCACCACAGTAATAGGCCCCAGGAGCTTTTAGGCGAATGTCATAACAGCACCTGCAAACCCCACCCGTCCTCTGGTCCCACTGTGTAGCAGCAGCAATGGAGCACGTTTGAATTAAAAAGATAAACAGAAATGCTCACTGGTGGCTCGTGTGTTCCCATGCCAAGCCTAGGCTTTGATGTGCTTTCTCAAGCCTCAGCACTGAAGCGGAAATATTGCTGGGTCTTGAATCCCAGTGTCCTACAGAAGTTGGCATCTGTGCCCACAGCCTTAGCCTGCTGTCCTCTGTGGTACCATCCTCTGGAGAGCACTACCTCCATGTAGGCTAATATGGTCCAAATGCTGATCTACTTCTTGGCTTCGGCAGCAGCAAAAACAGAAGGCCTTTGTGTAGAACAATAGGACCAGGTGCAGAATTAACAAGCATTGGCATAGCCAATAGGTCTCACCTTTGGGACCTTGTGTGTTTAGCCAGAACTTTTGGCTATGTTGTAGAGCATTGGGGCTTCTGTGCATCATGCTGAAAAGTTATAATAAAAAGTGTTAAGCATTTTTGTTACTTTTATACAAACCAAGACGACATTATATACAATTGAACAACCTGATTAAAACATGATTTTAATATAAAAAATGTCCTCTAGTTTTTTTGTAGTTGCACTGCCTGTTCTCATGCTTGTTTGTTATATTTGTTTTTGTTATGGGGGAGAGGGACATAAATAACGAGGGAGTGGAGGTTGGAAAACAGTAATTTAATTAGAACACGAGCAGTGGACGGACACTAGGAGAGAATCAACAGATGCCAGATTCCGAGGACAGACTGACGTGATGCTTAGGTGATGTTTAGGTGATGCTTAGGTGTGTGTAATTATGTGGCACTGAGTGGTAATATGTGGAGTGTATTTATGTTGCATTGAATATAGTAATTGTGACATGTGATTATGTGGTACTGAGTGGTATTATGTGTAGTGTATTTATGTTGCATTGAGTTGAGTGTAATTACGTGGTGTGTAATTATGTGGTACTAAGTGGTAATATGTGGAGTGCATTTATATTGCATTGAGTAAAGTGTCATTATGTGGCGTGTTATTATGTGGCACTGAGTGGTATTATGTGGAATGTATTTATGTTGCATTTAGTAGAGTGTGATTATGTGGCACTGTGTGGTATTATGTGGAGTGTATGTTGCATTCAGTAGAGTATAATAATGTGGCATGTAATTATGTGGCCCTGAGTGGTATTATGTGGAGTGTATATGTTACATTGAGTAGAGTGTAATTATGTGGTGTGTAACTATGTCGCAATGATTGATATTTTGTGGAGTGTATTTATGTTGCATTGAGTAGAGCGTAATTATGTGGCATGTACTTATCAGGCACAGTGGTATTATGTGGAGTGTATTTATGTTGCATTGAATAGAGTGTAATTATGTGACGTGTAATTATGTAGTACTGAGTGGTATTATGTTGATTGTATTTCTGTTGCATTGAGTAGAGTGTAAATATGTGGCATGTAATTATGTAGCACTGAGTGGTATTATATGGATTGTATTTGTGTTGCATTGAGTACAGTGTAATTTTGTGGTGTGCAATTATGTGGCACTAAGTGGTGTTATGTGGAGTGTATTTATGTTGCATTGAGTAGAGTGTAATTATGTGCTGTGCAACTATATCGCAATAAGTGGTATTGTGTGTAGTGTAATTATGTTGCACTGAGTGGTATTATATGGATTGTATATGTGTTACATTGAGTAGAGTGTCATTTTGTGGTGTGTAATTATGTGGAACTAAGTGGTATTATGTTGAGTATATTTATGTTGCATTGAGTAGAGTGTAACTATGTGGCTTGTAATTATGTGGTACTTAGTGGTATGTAGGGTGTATTTATGCTGCATGGAGTAGATAGTAATTATGTGGCGTGTAACTATGTCACACTGAATGGTATTATGTGGAGTGTATTTATGTTGCATTGAGTAGAGTGTAATTATTTGACGTGTAATTATGTGGCACGGTGTTATTATGTGGAGTGTATTTATGTTGCATTGAATAGAGTGTAATTATATGGTGTGTAATTATGTGGCACTGAGATGCAGTGGTCATGATGAGTGATGCTGTAGTGAGCTAAGTGATGCTCTGGAGTGCTGAGTGCTGCTGTGGTACGCTTAGTGCTGCTGTGGGTGCGCTGAGTGATGCTGTGGTTGCACTGAGTAATGCTTTGGTGCGCTTAGTGATGCTGTGGTGCGCTTAGTGATGCTGTGGTTGCGCTGAGTGATGCTGTGGTTGCGCTGAGTGATGCTGTGGTGGCACTGAGTTATGCTGTGGTGGCACTGAGTGATGCTGTGGTGGCACTGAGTGATGCTGTAGTGGCACTGAGTGATGCTGTGGTGGCGCTGAGTGATGCTGTGGTGGCGCTGCATGATGCTGTGGTGGCGCTGCATGATGCTGTGGTGGCGCTGCATGATGCTGTGGTGGCGCTGAGTGATGCTGTGGTTGCTGTTGTGGCACTGCATGATGCTGTGGTGGTGCTGTGATATGCTGTGGTGGCGCACATGCCAGTATTTATTGAGGTGCGATTTAAAAATGTTATGTAATCCGAACTTGTAAAATGTACATATACCCATAGGCTTTTCATGCGCTAGTGAGGAGACTGAAAGTGACAGCAGTAACAGGGAAAACAAGCGCAGAGTTTATCAAGAAAAAAAACGTGAGCACTATCTGTTTGCAATTACCGCCAACGCGATAAATGGAAACAGATGGGGTTAAAGCTCGCTCCTGCCTCAGTTGCATCACTTCACCCTTAGGAGTTTTCAAATGTTTCTCCCTCCTGCAGCTTTTGCATGCTTTCTCTTTCTATTCACCACTTTCTCCCATCTCATCCCAACTGCCTCAGACCTATAGCCAATCCTGAAGCACACCCCAAACCCTCATCCTGAGCTTCCTTCACACACCATCCCAGGGCCTCAGTTCACTTTCCCCTCTTGGACCAGCTTCATAGTTGCAGATGGAACTGACTAGGCCTCTAATTACATGGAATGAGCAGGTAGTTGTAGGTTTTTAGAAATATACATATGTTCACAAGCATTTGGTAATTTTGTGTATTCGGTCTAAGCGGTAAGTGCGGGGTGACTTTGAGTAGTGAGAGGTGTGAGTGCAGAGTTAAAGATTAGCCCATGCAAGTGCAGGTTGAGCTGCACAAGTGCAAAGTGAGAGGTGGGCCCATGTGAGTACCGGTTGAGTTGCACAAATGCAGAGTGAGAGGTGGGCCCATGTGAGTTTAGGTTGAGTTGCACAAGTGCAGAGTGAGAGGTGGGCCCATGTGAGTGCAGAGTGAGAGGAGGGCCCATATGAATGCAGGTCGAGTTACATGAGTGAAGAGTGAGAAGTGGGGCCATGTGAGGTCATGCTGAGTTACATTATTGCAGGGTGAGAGAAGAGTCTATGTGAGAGCACCTGTGTGACCATGTGAGTGCCTGGAGACCAGTGAGTGTAGGTGAGAGGAGTGAGTGCAAGGTAAGTGATGTCAGTACCAGGTGAGTGATGTCCACATTTGAGTTTTTTGAGTGCAAGGTGAAAGGTAAGATTAAAGGGTGCGCAGCATGAGTGCAGGGAAAGCTATGTGTCCTTGTGATTTCCAACAGACCATTATGCCCGTGTGAGTGCTGGGTGAACAGTGAGAGTGAAGAGTGTGCTACGTGAGGGATGAGTGCCTGTGTGATTGCTTTATGAGGAGCGAGTTCAGGATGAGTTCTATGAGTGCAGGGATAGTGATATGCATAGATAAGATTGAGTGTAGGGTGAGTGGTAAGAGAGCAGATTGAGGAGCAAGAGTACAGGGTAAATGGTGTGTCCCTTTTAGTTCCAGCAGATCTTTGTGCTCACATCAGTGCAGAATAAGTGGTGTGAGTGCAGAGTTAGTGATTTGCCCATATACGATTGAGAGCAGGGTGAGCGATAAGAACGTAGGGTGAGCAGCAAGTGTGCAGGGTGGGCAGTGTGTTCCTGTTAGTTCAAGCAGATCTATGTGCCCACATGAGTGCAAAATGAGTGGCGTGAGTGCAGGGTTAGTGATGTGCCCATATAAGATTAAGTGCAGGGTAAGTGATAAGAGAGAAGGATGAGCAGTAAGAGTGCAGGGTGAGCACTTTATGCCTGTTATGTCCATCTCTGTGCCCACTTGAGTGCAGAAGGAGTGATGTGGGTGCACGGTTAGTGATGTGCCCATATAAGAGTCAGTGTAGGATGAGCGGTAAGCAATGAGAAAGCTGGATGAGCAACAAGATTAGAGAGTGAGCAGTGTGTCCATTAGTACCAGCAGATCTTTGTTCCCACTTGAATGTAGAATGAGTGGTGTGAGTACGGGGGAAGTAACGTGCCTACTTAAGGTTGAGTACAGGGTGAGCCATAAGAGAGCAGGGTGAGCAGAAAGTGTGCAGGGTAAAAGGTGTGTCCCTGTTAGTTCCAGCAGATCTTTGTGCCCATTTGCGTGCAGAATGGGTGGTGCAAGTTGACGGTAATGGATCTGCCCATTTGAGGTCACGGTGAGCAGTGCACCCATGTGTGTGCTGGCAGATGAGATTGTCCATTTGAGCGCTGGGTGATCGATAAGTGTGAATTGTGAGCTGTATGAGATATGGATGAGTGGACTTTCCTTGTGAGTGCTGGATGAGTAGTGGAAGGCTTGTGCCCCTTCGAGTGCTGGGTAAGGTGTGTGTTCTTGTTAAGTTTCCGTTTGTGTCAGTGCAGGTCGAGCAGTGAGAGTGAAGGGTGATCTCTGTGAGTGGCAGATGAGCGTAGTGCCCGTGTAAATGCAGGGTGACCGGTGTACCCATGTGAGTGAAGAGTTAGAGGACTAAGTACAAGGTGAGTTGTCCAAATGCAGAGTGAGTGATGTGCCTGTTTGAGTACAGGATAAGTTGTGAGAGTGAAGGGTGAACTATGTGAAGTGATTTGAATGCAGGATTATCTCTCCTCAAAAACTCAATATCACTGACTGTCGACAAGTGGGAGGTTCATGTGGAATTCAATGTATTATTATTATAGTGTAAATCAGGGTTTTAGAGTTGATCAAATAAATGATTAACTGATCCTGCAATAAACTGTCACTCTCGTTCATATTTTTTAAACACAAGATCAACTGGGCGAAAATAAAGAAAGGTAGAGGAAGAAAATGGACATGTCTGAAGAGGAAGCTACATTCCAGGTGCGCCCAGGTATCCGAAGATATTGAAATAGATGCCTCACTCACATCATCGTGACATGCTTTATCATTGGCACCTATCCACACCCTGGTAGGGTGATACCACCAGGGCATACTCAATCAAAGAGATAAGAGTCCCTAGATAAAGTCATGCTGGATAAGCAGGGATCCAGATAAAGAATAGAATATCTAAAAATACCTCCAGGTATACCCAAAGAATTTCTTAATTTGTAGGGTACCCTGATTATAAGTTAATAGTTATACTTGGGTTTTCATTAAATCAAATTTGTTCAAGTAACCCTAACACATCAAAGCCAACATGTTCGACCCAAACTAAGAGCCAGTCTAGGTCAGGGGCCTTTGTTAAGGCTGTTTTTTTCTATCTCTGCCTTGCTACACATGCATCCCATGCACATACGTGAGGCCTAAGGCTCTCACCTGATTTGATCTTCCGTCATTGGGGGGATACCCTTATTCTGGATCGTTCACAGGTCATGCATGTCTGGAGCATGGTGTCGTCCTGTAGTCACACTTGCGTCAAGGATCCAACACTTCTGGTGCATCTAGCTGTCACCCCCTCTCAGACGTCGCCGCAGTCTCCTTCACATGCCTAGCTTCTTTTCTGCCAATAAATTCCCTACTCTGATAGGAAAAGTCATAAAAAATTAAAGGAATAGGCTTAGCGGCACTGCAGGTTGCCAGGAGATTGTGAAAAACACAAACAAATCCTTGTTAACAGTAACTCGTCTTTTGAAGACCTATGTACAGTGATGAGGCTCAGATTGCTTACCCTGCCCAGCCGTGCCCACAGCAGGTGACAAAATGAGTGTTTGTCAGAGAAGCTGAAGCTGAGCAGACTGGGGTAAGAGACATGAATGGGGGGGTAGTAAAGACTTTCAACCCAATGGGCATTGCGTGCCTGCCTAGAGCCCATAGTTTTGAGGAATGTCCAACTACTATAGGTAGTTGTCAAATTAATTGTGTGTGTTGCCCAAAATGAGTCACTTAGGGGAACATAGGTGACAGCCTTACCTGCCGATTATGGATAGCATAATTTCTCAATGACAAGACTGTCATCTACAGCCCCAGATCTGGGATGATATGTGAGGCTGGGTAGCTACCACACCCCATGCACTGGGAGACACCTTTCTCCTCAGTTTTAACAGGACAATGAAGTGCTTGGGTGTCTGCCCACAGTATGGGAGAAGGACCCACGGCACCCATGCTGCTCCAACAATCCGTGATATCCTGCCATTGGCAAGAAGTGTATGAAATGCAAGAAAACTGTCAAGTTGTTTGTGGGCTTCAAAATACTGGAAAAAATGTCAAAATACCCAATGTAGATACTCACGGGTACCCTAGTTGCACTAATACTTGTCATTCTCAAATTAAAGATTGTTCTCACAGATTCATTCATGAGTTCCTTACTATTAATAATGATCAGAAGAATGTTAAGATAAAGCGTCCCATTTGTCAAGCTTTAATAGGTGGTAAATCTCTCCAAGTCATGGTGGATTCTGGGGCACCAATCACTCTCTTGTCTGATAACAATTATTTTCTCCTTATGGCCTACCATTTCAAACTTGAAACCTCTGACATTAGTCCCAAGGCATTTGGATTCAAAGAAATTGAATTGCTTGGTTTTTTTCATTCCCTACTACAAATTCTGGGGAGAATTGTCTGGACAAAGATATATGTTGCTGTCAATTGTAGGAATTTGAATGTTTGGATGGTTTCAGCCAAGATAGGGTTTCATCTAAAATCAGGCCATGAGAATTCCATTGTACTCGGAGAGATAACTATGTTTGTCTATCAAACCTGATGCTGATGTACTGCCTAGTATGATTTCTAAATTTCCAAATGTTTTCAGGAATGAAATAGGAACTGTAGAAGGATTGGAACACAAGGTTGAAACCTAAAGCCAAGCTGGTAAGACCAGTACCTATCAGTGTCTGTGAGGATTTAAAAAAAGTTTTCGAGGATTTTACTCAAGAAGGAATTATTACTCCCACTAAATCTTCTGACTGGGTATCTCCCATTGTCCTTGAGGGAAAAAGACAAGGGATCTTAGTCTATGTGTGGACCTGAAGTCACTTAACAGTAACAAACTAGTTGGCTGTCATCCATTTCCTGGCATGTAGGAAATGCTTGTCAGCATAGAGGAGGTAAAATACTTTTCGGCGATTGACTTACATGCTGCATATAATCAGATAGCTTTGAATACTGAGTCCCAAGAACTCACTACATTTATTACACCTTATGAAGCTTTCAAGTATTTAAGGCTACCTTTTGGTCTTGCTTCTGCAGCAAGTGTTTTTCGGATTCTGTTTAAAGATTTAAGCAATGTACAAGCCATCCAAGATGATATTCTTGTTTTTACTAAGACAAAAGGTGAACATCATACTGTGTTGAAGAATGTGCTTAGTATTTCGACTGATAAAGGGATTTCAGTCAAACCTGAAAAGGGAAAATTCTTGGTCCAGCAAATTGATTACCTTGGTCATACCATTTCCGCTGAGGGTCTCAAGTTCTGCAATGTTGAAGCCATACTTAAAACACCTGCACCTACTGACAAAGATGCTTTAAAATAGTTTCTAGAGTTATGCAAGTATTACACTTGATTTGTACCTAATTATACCTCTACAGTTCAACCTTTAAGAAATGTACTCAAAAAAGGTACTAAGATTGCTTTACCCACAGATATTGATGTTGCTTTTGCCACTATCAAACGTTAGGCAGTTAAAGCCCCCGCTTTAAGTCCTTTCATTCATAGTCAGAAATGTTTTATCACTGTTGATGCCAGCATGAAAGGTGTTGGAGCCATGTTTGGTCAAAGAGGTTAATGGCAAGGAAGCCACCATAGCATTTGCTTCTAAGGGCCTTATGGAAGTAGAAATGAATTATAGCAATCGAGCTACCTCTCCCCATGAACTGGGAGGACATTTTCCCCTCAGTTTTAGTAGGACAGTGAAGTGCTTGGGTGTCCACCCTCAGTATGGGAGAAGGACCCATGCAGTCTGACACTGCTCCTGCCTTGATATGAAGGGAAGGCAGCATACCAATTAAATAATCAGATCCCTGAAAGATGTGCAGTACTATTTCAGTTATTTTTTGTGAAGTGCACAGAAACATCTAGGTCTTGCTTGAAATTAATAAGAAATTGATAGAGGGCTGCATCTTTATCTCTCATTGGATTGTGTTCTCAGGTGTTTCAAAGAACTCACAAACTCTTGCAAAGAACAAGATTTGGCAAAGCCAATCGGTTTCTACTTTTGAAAACAAGTGGTGAGCTATTGATTTTGCAGAGGCTAATGCTTTTGTCAATGATTATTGATGTTGCCAATGCTCTTCAGCATCAGTAAAAAAAAAAGAGATAATATACAAGCGCTCATGCATTATTCCTCATGCGCTCTGTATTATGATGCTATAGAGGGGCCAGAGTAAATACTATTACATGTACAGCCATAATTTCGTTTTTTAATAAAACCTTTCAAGATTTGGATACCATTTATTCAAAATAATAAAATAAGAATGTGTGAAAGTAACTTTCAAAAAGGAGTGGTGTAATACCTAATTGTGAAAAAGAAGAGTCGCAGTAGCAACTGGGGGGATGTATTTAAACAAATGCAGAGCTAGGCAGGGAGTGGTGGGGGAAACAATGGATGAGCTGGGAGTGAGAGAGCAAGACGGAGTGTGTGGGGGCAGGGGTGTGAAGTAGAAAGCAGCACACAGGCGTAATGGGGAGAGGTCTAAACATCACATGCACTCCCATCCCATACAAACCTGGTAAAGAAGAAATGTTCTAGAGGTGGGATATACAAAGGATAGGGAGAAAACGGGGAACTTGTATAGACAAGGAAAGCATCCAATCAAGAGCAAGAGGCTGACCCAAAGCCTACTATATGTGTATAGTTTAATGACTTGGAAACAATCGGTCTTTGAAAACCTTTTTCTAGGAGAGATCTCAAGAGGATTATTTACCACAAGTGGAAGGATGTTTAGGTAGGGTCCTCAATACCGTGTTGGATTGATAAAAATTTGTGTTTCTCTACATTAGCTTCTGCTGGTCATCTCAGGGAGAAAAGGACATAAAGGACTCTACTATTAAATATTCTCCCTCTCTTTTCTCTTCTCAGCATTCACCTAATGATGCCCAGAAGAACCACTGTAAGTGACATGTCTATCAGGGTTGCTGTGCTCCACCATCTGGAGCTGGCTATTCAACCTGGCTGCTAAACATTAGGGGTACCAGAGGAGCATTTGTTTTGGGGTGCAGTGATTTTGGTAGCACTTGTACCCCAGATTATCCCAGAATTTCAAGAAACCAGAGTTCACCTGGTCCCTCATTTGCCACACACCAAGACCCTGCACTGTCATGAGTGGTGCCCAACCAATGCAGTGAACAAAGTTGAACTACTTTTTCTCTCTCTGATGCCAGAGAAAGTCCAGAGGGGAAGTCTCGAGTCTGCTTCTGCATCTTAGGGATTTTAGGAATTGATTGCCCATTAACCCACTCAAGGCCCTGGGAGATTCAAAGTTTTCAGCCTGCTTACTGCCAATAACCCTCTTTCATGATCCATGTTTGAGTTTAATAGGGTTAAGGCCTCCACTCAAGGGTTACAATTGCATAGAACCTGTGAACTCCCACCTCTCGTACATTGAGAAACGTCTAGGGCGGGAGACAAGTAATCCAGGGTTCCATGGCAGTTCGAGTATAGAGTTGCACTGTTCTGTCTTGGATACAAAATTATTCTTTTATCTTTGATTGTTTTCAGATCTGGAAAATTCCTGCAGTATGCTAAATTACCAAGTACAGCCAGATTAATTTGCATTGAATTCCTGCAGACAGCTAAATTTGCAGCAATGCTGGTGGTTATGTTAGAATTAGGACACAGCTGCAAGCTGGTGTCCCCATTGTGTAGTGCCCTGAAGAAAAAACTGAAAAAGACCACACTGAGAGTATGACAGCAATGGCAGGAAGACATACAAGATGCCTGAAGACAAAGAATGGGAAATAGCATTGTCCCTGGCTAAGAATACATTGAGTATTGTGAGGCTCAAACTAGCAAATTTGTACTTCTTGCACAGCACATATTTAACCGTAGACAATCTCCAGGGCATATACCCAAAGAGACTCTCTCCCTGTCCCAGATGTGCAGACCCAATAGCCTCTTGCATACACATAAGATGGCTTTCTAAACCAATAGGTGAGTACTGGGAGGGAATATTTACAAGATTTCATCCTACAGCAGGAGCTATATTGATGTTCCTGCTAAGGCAATGATTACTGGGCATTATACTCAAGCCCAAAAAGAGCAAGATGGAGTGTACATTTGTGGTCCTCATGACCTCGCTAGCAAAAATCAGGATAGGCATTCACTAGCTCAAGGCCTAACAGTAGCATCCTGGGGGACCTGGTATAACAGAGCGGCTCCACATTGCAGCTACCAGAAGGGATGAGGGGGATGGAGCGATATGTCGCATTGTCAGAGATAAGAGGAAAGCTATCTAAACTGGCAGATGCAGGGAAATAAACTGTAGAGTTGGTCACTAGGGGGCAATGAAAACAAGGAAAATATGAGAAGCACCGCATTGGTACCTGGTGGTCTATTTCTCTCCATACAGGACTTATTATTTATATGGGAGGCCGCTATTTGCCCTTGAGTGAAGAGAAATCATTGGCACCATACTACATGGCCCATAAACTTTGTGCTGTCAAGGAACGCTCAGTTCATCTTCCACACATGCTGGCCCTGTGTCTTGCATCCTTCAGCTCCTCACACCACGGTTCCAAACATGAAAAACTCACAGAAAATCTACTATTATGGAACACCCAATTATTAAGCTGCCCCCCACTAGATTTCTTAAGCTCCAACAAAAAGCGATGATCTTTTCGGAGGAAGGGAGAATTATACTCTATCAGTCTGCAAGTCGTGTTTATTAGAATGATTGTAAGTATTGTGCACAGCTCAGCAATAATTAAAAAAATAGGGCAAAGGTTAAACATGCCTCCACCATATTTCATTATGCATGCCTGTCCTATTAGTCTAGAACCTACCTAAGTTATAATGTAGCATCCCATCCAGCATCAGAGTTTTGTGTTTACCTTGCCCCTTTCACCCAGTATGTTATATACCTTTCACAACCATGGTGTTCCATGGAGCAATTAGGGATCGGCTCATGCTCAGCTCCTGTATCAATACATAGGATATTTAACAATGTTTCTTGTTCTACATACAGAAGCCCACTGCTACTTTTTTGGCTTCATCCCACAAGATGGAACACCCATGGTTATCTTCCCTCCTGTTCATATTTCAGCTGCCCTGCTCAAAAACAGCACGCGCACAAGAGAATGGACATTTCCATTTTCTGATTTTCTTAACATGAATCAAGAAAAACATGGCAATCCAAGCACAAAATTACTAGCTGCGCAAATGACAAGTTAGACTGCTTTCTAGGCCCTAATCCTGCAATATGAGCAGCGCATTGCACTGATTTCAAAAGCACAAGCAATAATCGTGTTAGCATAGAGCCAGGTCTGTATTGTATGTAAAGGAAAGGAAGCTTTAACGCATATATCACTATTTCACGCTATCTATGCTGTGAATAGTGAAATGGTACTAGTAGAAGTTATACCTCTGGGCCCCAAAACATGAGGTCCCTCAGAGTTTCGATTCACTATAAATATTGCTAAAAATATCAGGAACCCCAAATGATCCATTAATATGAATCATTTTTATTTTCACTACTAGTTAACGCATGAGGCAAAGTTCATACCACCGACCACCTACCGGTCCGAACTGCTGAAGGGGAAAGACGGTGCTGCCCTAAACCTGTTAGGGTCGAACCAATTAAAAAAGCTGTTTGGGATGCCGCAGTATTTCTCACAAGCCCAAATCAGGCTGGAGTTTGACATCCTCCACCAGAGCCCAGCAAGGAATGGGGCCCTGGTAAAATTATGCTGGAGGCTGACATCTGCTCAACCAGACTTAATGTTCCGCCCGTGTTGGCAGGAAATGGGAAGACATGAGGCTTCCTGGTTCTCTCTTCGACACCAGTTGATCAAAGCTTTAAAACTCGAGGATGGCTGGGATAGATTAACGGAATATGCTGACTTCAAGTAGATCACCAACAGAGCTGCCAAGCTCTCATCACAAATTATTGCCAAGGCAGAATTTACACACAAACGGGCAAGCTTACTGCATCTTGTCTGTGTGTACCCGGCCCACCTTGTCCAAAGGCTAACAATGCTATGGCCAGGTTTAAGAGCCCTACAAGTTAGATCATGCCACCGGCAGTGATTGCTCTTCTAAATGGGTCGTTAGTGAGAGGATGTAGCCTTACGGCTAGAGCGGTCGACCTCGAACCTGGGGAACGGGGTTCAAGTCTCGGCCTAACAAAAATGAATATGTCCTTCTGTCACGAAACTGGTGCTATGTAAAGCGCTCTGATACCCAATGTCTCGGGTCTGGTTCACGCTATATAAAACTCCCCCAAAAAAAATCTAAAAATAGTGAGGTTCTTCACTTACGTATCCAGACATCTGGAAGAGCACTGATATCATTAGCTGAGTGGGGGACGGGCCCCTGGCCGGTATGGCTTGGAGATGGGTGGCCTAGTTGTCATACACCACTCAAGAACCAGCACTTTCAGGCCTTGGTGAGCTTTGTTGGTATCTACCCCTACAAGCAAATGATCCAGCACGATCCCAATAAATTGATCAGGGATAAATATTCAATAAATCACATATTTTGGCCATACTCATTCACCCAAATCCATGATGTCCTTTGGTCAAGTTTGTTAACTTTGCCTCAATTATACTATATTTAAACATACTGTATATTTTCTTATCTCAACAAATAATAACCGACTTTTCACCTACTTGGTCGATGGACCAATTAGTTGAAGAGTTGATGGCAATGGAAATTCTATATAAAACATTTAATCAATAAACTGACTAAATAACCACAGACTCTCGGTGAGATTTAATACATTTTATCTAGTAATAATAAATGCTCATATATATCACTTCATAAATTCAAATACTGGAAACCTCATGAGAGAAAGAGAGCAAAAATCCAATTATAGCAATAACGGAACTATCATTTCAAATATACGTTTCAAAGAGTGGACAGATGAAGAGACATTAGATGCAAGTAAAAATATATCGATTTAAACTGACAATTAGGAGGGATAGATGAAGAGACGGAAGGTACAGAGACAAGAAACACGATTGCAAAAATAATTCTGCAAAGGCTACTTAGATCAAATACAAATCCAAAGGATCTTTAAGGAGAAAACCCCTCCCAGGCCTAGGTAGCAGTGGGGGACCCCTGGACCAAGAGTCAGTGATCAAAGACTCAAGAATCAGGACAGGGGCAGGACAGGAACAGCTAGGCCTCTATGCAACCCGACGAACATCGACGCATCCCTCACTCAGACACCTTCAGCCTAAGTGACCTAAACCACACCCCTAAAGCACATATTCTTATACCCTAAAAATACATGTCCGTCCCACAATAGCTGCTAAGTTCACAATTTCTAGCTAAGGGATTTGTTAAGTTCTGGGGATGGGATGTCACCCCACTGTGAAATCATTCTACTCTTGACTACACCATTGTTCTAAACCTTTTTTTTACATAGTCATCAATAACTCTTCTGTCTCAACACTACTCATGTAACAATTTATTGTACATTTTAATAAATTCAACAACTTTGGGTTCCATTTCCATGATGACACTGGCGTTGGCCGTTTGTCAATGTTCTTTCCTTCACCAGGTCACCATTTTTCAACTTTGCACAGCAGTTCAGTCATGTGGTCACATGGTTCCCGCTCGCTCCCAACTTCACCCACCCTTTGTGAGGCTAATTTAACAAAATGAAGGACTCATCCATTACTAAAAGAACGGAAAGCAAACATTTATTAATTATGTGATAATGTATTTTTCACTGTTTACCACCCACCTTAATTCTACTTCATGTTAATGGTTAGTCTAGCATAGCATAAGCAGGAAAGCAGCATTATTTATTAGGATAAAGCAATACCCGTCACGCTTTTTACTACAAACACATGTGGCCTTGCCATGCAAACCTTCTTAATTCATTCTATACTCAGAATTATTTCATTTCCGGTTATTTACACATTAATTTTGGTTAGTTCATGCATTTTGCAAAGCAAACTTCCCATGTGTAGTGTAATTGTGCACATTAATCATTCTAATACTACTTATTGTTAGTATGTATTATAGGGGTGTTCAATTGAACAGGTTTCTTTCGCGAAATCCTGCTCCATTAATCCCCCCTCTGATGGCTTTAGAAGCCATCATAAATGCTCACCATACCGAGTGCCACCTTTCAATTTATCTATATTTTACTTTCTTTCTCTTCTTTTATGGCACTCTCATCTAGCTTTTTCATCCTCTCTTAGTATTCTTCATTTATTTCTTCTATCTCTATTTCTTCCCTCTTTCTTTTTATTCCTTGTCTTTTATTCTTTTTGTATGTTGCATCTTTTCTTTCTCTTATGCATTTACAGCACCAAAGTGCTGTTAATATTACTAGAGCTTCTATTACTATTGAAAGTATTGGCATTATTATTTTCCCTAATAAACTACTTCCAAAAGTAGAAATCACTTACTTACCGCAGAGAAACTCTTACCAAGTTTTCTCCCAAACGCCGTCAACCTCCAGTTGGGTTGAATCATTATGTAATTTTGTAATATTTCTAATATATCCTTCTATCCCTTTACATTTATCAGGGATATAAGTACAGCAGTGTTGAATTTTCAACATGCCACAGACTCCACCCTCTTTTGCCAAAAGAATATCAAGGGCAAGTCAATTTTACAAAACCATTGATATGATGGCCACCATTTCGGTATCAATCATCATGAACCCCCTAGCTGTATCTGTTGATAAACGGTCAACCACTGTGGAAAATTTTCAAATTTTGTGTGAATTTAAAACAACTCCAATTGATGGCATCAGTGCACCAGAGATATCACCTACAATTTCCGAAAAATCTGTTCTTTTACTACATATTATTCCTTGTTTTATTTAATTGACACTATTGTCCTCACGGTCTATATGATACATTTTTGGAAGACAATCCCAAAATTACAGCTCCCGTACCAATGTGCAGGTAACCTATAATAGGCTTTCTTGCCACACACATAATATATTCCAGGTAAAACAGGATGCATTCCACCCTTTAATCCCCATCCTCCAGTAATTTGGAAAGTATGCTCACATTCACTAGTGCCAATGAAATAATTATTATAGCTAGTCTTTGATCTAAACAAACATAGTTTTCCTTTTTATGACCAGTCCAGGGACATCGCAGCAGATGTCTCACCTTTCTCATAATTTCCCTCTCTAAATGCCCAAGGTGGTGCCTGTGATTTCTGTTCATCAGCTTTCTTCTGGAAAAATACTCTTCTATTTTCTACCATGTCCATGAATAGCTTTTCTTCAATATTTAAGCCACATGTTAGGTTATTTTTGTAGGCATGTTCTACATCTAATGGTTTAGTGATATGGAAAAATTCTCCCATACAACATGCATGTTTACCGCTTACTACTTTATTTAAATGCCCTTACAATTGGTACTTCTGAAAATACTAAATCTATATCAGTATATTGATACTCCACCTTACCTGTTGTGTGAAATAGGCTACTAAGGACACTACATGACACACCATATGTTAATGAAAGTTGATGATATGTTATACCTTCAAAGACAGACAAAGGTAATTTCATGCAGACATAACAATCACTCACATTCATAGTATTAGTATACTCATACAACAACTTAGTAAAAATATTTAACGAAAAATCACTAATTGATTTGTCCTGATGGAGAATGCTTCCATCCAATTGTTCTTTATTAGTATTCACAGGTTGTTTAAAAACATCTTTCATTCCTTCAATTGACACATCACTAGTATTATTTCCAACGTTATTCACATTAAAAGTGGGTATGACAACAATTAACAGGACCCATATAATTGTTAATAGAAAAACACTACATAAGCAGGTTTTAATACATCTACGTTTTAGACTAGATTTTGGTTGTTCAGCCTCTTTCTTTTTCTGCCATTTTGATATACTACAAAAATAACAATCTCTTAGTCTACAATATAAAAATCAAAGAAATCTATATGAATTTTATTCTAAAATAAAAAATCTAAAAAAAATAGATTTTGTGTAGTCCTACACTTAATGACTTTCTTCTTCACCCCTTTCTTTTATTTTCAGTCCTTTTGGTCTCTCTTGAGTCTTTGATTCAAATGTATCTGACAAATTTTCACCTTAATCTCTTTACAGTTCCTTTTAAGGTGGTCTCAGTTTGTTCTCATCTTCGTTTTCAATATCACTACTGTTGTGTTCTTCGCTTAAACCTAAACTTTCAAATTCTTCTAGTATGATGTAGGTCCATTCTGGAGCGTTGTACTTTCTACATGGAATTCTTGCTCTTTTTGATTTTCGAGTGGTTTTTCTACTTGTGTTTTCCTGTTCTGTTTGACTTGAGACTTTATTACTTTGCTCTGGTCTTTTCCTCAATCTTCTCCTTACTATTTTATACTTTAGTCTTCTTGCTCCACTTGGCCAATTGTCTCCTTTTCTAGGTCTCTTTTTCTGTACACCATTTCTTTTATTTAATCGCCTTTCTATCTGTTTTTCTCTATTTTCTTGTTTTTCTGTTTCTGTAGGTTCTACTCTCTTTTCTGATTCATCAGTGAGTTCGCCTTCTACTAGCTACTTTGTGGCTTCACCTTCCTCTGGGCCTGCTTATGTTTCATCAGCTGTTTCTCTTTCTTCTGTCTCGACACCTGGTACACTTTCCTCTGGCTCAACGGCAACCTCACCTTCTTCTGACTCAACAGCAGTCTTTTCTGTCCGAGTATCTGGTGTCCAATTTACTTGACTTGTGCTTGGCTGTTCATCATTCAAATGTTCATCAGAATCCATCACTTCAGACTCTTCAGCTTCGCACACTTCAACTGCTGGTTCTTGATTTTTGTTGTCCAGTTGCTGTTCTTCAGATCTTTCAGTTGGACTTGGGACTAGGCGGGTATGAATATGATCTGGTAAGGGCCGTTCCAACGGAGTTCTAGGCATGTTTTCCTCACGTGCTTCTTTACTAGGACTCACTCACCAGGATTTAAATCATGTGCTTGGTTCCGCTGTGTCAGTGTGGCATCACCTCCAACTGGCGGGACACAGAACGCACCATTTTTGTATTGGTTTTTATTAATCACACAAATAAAGAATCATTGTCATTGTCATTGTCACAGAACGCACCAGATCAGCCAGTCCTTTGCAATAATCTAGCACACAATCATCAGACATATTCATCAGTTTGTTCGCAGGTATGTATGCTTGCCTCATGGCTCTTCCCATTAACACTTCATGGGGGCTTAATCAGTCTTTTTGTCAGGAATACTTCTAAGACTCATCAATACAAGGAGTAAAACGTCAGGCCATTTCAATGTTCTGGATGCACATACATTCCCTAATCTAGATTTTATGGTGCCATAAATCTGCTCAACAATACCAGATGCTTCTGGTCGATAGGCACAATGCAGCTTCTGTTCAATTTGTAATACAACACAAATCATCCAAATTATTTCATTATTGAAGTGCAATCCTATATATGATTCCAAAGTGACTGGAAAACCAGATCTAGGAATCAGTTCTCTCAACAACAGTTTAGCCACAGTAAGGCTATCATTCCTTCTCATTGGATAGGCCTCTACCCAGCGATAAAACAAACAGACAATGACAAGGACGTACTTCAGCCCATTACATGGTGGTAATTCAATAAAGTCAACCTGAAGCCTAGTGAAAGGACCTCCTGTTTTCCCAATTACACCCCAGCTTACAACTGTCTTTCTTCCTGGGTTTTGTTTTTGGCATATGGCACACCGTTGACATACACTTTCTGCGATGACCCTGAACTTTGGATTGTACCATGTCTGCTTGAACAGTCTTACCGTTGCATCTCTTCCAATATATGTGAGTTCATGGTACATCTTGGCCATGTGAGAAAGTAAAGAATCTGGTAATACTGGCCTTCCACCGTAATAGACCCATTCTTCATCTTATATATTTTTCCTACAACCTGTTCTACTCCACTTTTCTTTCTCCTGATCGCTGGCCTCTTCTTGCATTTGCCTTATCTCATCCCAAGTCTCAAATGTGGTTGTGAGCGTAAGGTGGCAATCGGTATTTCCTCTTTCAATTGATCTGTTTATGGCCATCGTATTTTGTGTACAGAAATGCGCTAATTGATCCGCGTATGTGTTGCCTTTTGTCACATTATCATCCCCAGATTGATGTGCAGCACATTTTACTTCAATTCTTTTTGGTAACTGCAAAGCATCCAATAATTCCTTTAGAGTTTTCCCATTCCGAATTGGGGAACCTGAGGAAGTCAAAAATCCTATTTTCATCCATAGCTGACCGAAGGGGAAACATCGTTTACAATGCGGGGATTACATCGCGATGCCATTACATCGCGGTTTTTACAACGCAAGTCGTTACAACGACTTGCGCTAGATGGCGCTCTAGGACAAGGAATAGTATAATTTACTATCCAACACCTTCCCTACTGTACGTAGACTGGAGTTGGAATAGTAAATTATACTACTCCTAAGTCCAGCGCCCTCCAACGCAAGTCGTTGTAACGACTTGCGTTGTAAAAACCGCGATGTAATGTACCGCGATGTAAATGTATGCGTTGTAACGTCATACATCCGACCAAAGTCATGTACAACCCCAAATCCGTACTGACTAACGGTGAAAATTGTTACTTTTAATCCTTTTGCCAATTTACATGGTCAGGTCAGAGCAATCATCTCTGCGACCTGAGCGGAGTTGACCCCCTTCAAACAGGATGCTTCAAGTGCTCATGCTAAGGTGCAGACAGCATAACCAGCACACAATTCACCCTTTTTATTTGTCAAACAAGATCCATCCACAAACAGTTCACAATCTGATTCTTCCAAAGGTTCATCCTCTATATCATGACGGGGCTTAGTACAGAGTTCTGTCACTTCCAGACAGTCATGTTCTGCTTCCTCTTTCACCTCCTCACACCTTGATAACAATGTAGCAGGGTTCACAGTAGTGCACCTCACCACTGTCATATTTTCAGCACCTAGAATCACTCTCTCGTATTTAGTAAGCAGACTAGAGGTCATGTGTTGAGTCCGAGTGCGAGTTAAAAGGATCTCAACAGAATGTGGTACATACACTTTTACTGGGTAGCCCATCACAATAGCTTCACTCTGTTCCAGACTTACACAAGTGGTGGCTACTGCTTTTAAACAGCCTGGTAATGCTGCAGCCACTGAATCCAGGGTAGCAGAAAAATACCCCACCGGACGTTGTGCCATTTCGTGTTTCTGAGTTAAAACTGCAAGTGCACATCCATCTCTCTCACAACAGTACAAGGCACATTCTTTAGAGTAATCTGGCATTCCCAAAGCAGGCGCTTGACAAAGACTGCTTCACAATCTGGAGAAAGATTCCATACTCTGTTCGTCCAACACAATTGGATCTTTCACATTCTTTCATGTCAACCTCTGTAGAGGTTTTGCAATCAATGAGAAACCACAGATCCACTGTCTGCAGTATCCAACCATTCCCGAGAACATTCGCACTTCTTTTTGATTTCTGGGTGGATTCATTTTCTTGATCACACTGATTCTCTCTGGCATCACCTTTCTGACCCCTTTTTCAATCTTGTGACCTAAATACTGAACTTTCTGTCTACAGTATTGCAGTTTGGATGGTGACACTTTATGCCCCCCTTCTGCTGAATGGTTCAGTAAAGCGATTATGTCTGATACAAATGCTTCTCGTGTTTTTGATGCCACCAGTAGGTCATCAATATACTGGACCAAAACAGAATTTTCAGACATAACCAAAGTCTCCAAACATTTTTTCAAGATCTGATTAAAGATTGAAGGACTCTCAGTGTACCCTTGAGGAGCTCAGCACCATGCTAATATATGGTTTCCGAACCGGAAGGCAAATAAATATTGACCTTCCGGGTGCAAAGGAAAGGAGAAAAATGCCTGACACAAATCAATGACAGTGTACCACTCAGCATCACAGGGAATTTGGTAAAGTATTACTACTGGATTTGGCACTACTGGACAACATGGCACTACAATTTTATTCATCTTTCTCAGGTCTTGAACTATTCTATATTTTCCATTAGGCCTCTTAATTTCAATAATGGGTGAGATACAGGGTCTGCTCATTATTTCTTTTAGAATCCCCTGTTCAATCATTTGGTCAATCACAGGTGTGACTCCAGCAATTACTTCTGGACTCATTTTGTATTGTGGGGTATTTGGATATACAGCACCATCCTTTACTGTAATCTGATTTGGATCTACTTTTTTCGTTAACCCAATGTCTTTTCCTGAAAAATCTCACACATCTGATCTCACTGCACTTTTTAACTCTTCAGGCAAATCTTCCTCAATGAGCAATGAATATAACTCACTTACATCTGACTCTCGTTGGGCCATCATGACTTTGTTGTCAGGTTCCACCTTCCTGATTCCTCAGGTTTGCACTGATGCTCAAAGGGGTCCACCTCTCGACTGCCCCAAGTTCGGATTATAACAAACATGGACTAGTTAGATAGTCAAGCGGGGGAAGAAAGGGTAGGAGCAGCGAGGAGGGAGACCTAAAGGGGATACAAGAAACACACTGTCAGGACCAATTTGAGATATCATATAGCTCAAACAAAGGCGATAGACCATATAAATAATTGCATTAGTGATAACACTCTACCTGTAAAACAAATAGTGAGAACGATATCAGAAGAGAGATGAGGGTGGTTGCGAAACTCCAGCATGGAACTAATGGGAAAAGAGAGCACACAATGAAACCGGTTAATGTACCAACGTGATGTTTCCCTCACCTACACAAAAGAGTAGAGTTTTCCCCTCCCAACACCTACCCCAAGGTGCATGTGGATACTTTCGGATTAAGCAACTGCTTCTTGCACACCCTCTGACTTTTCTCTCTCCTAGGAATTAATAGATATAAAGACAACCAAACGTAAATTACGCCGGAATTGCAAAAGCACAATAACCTCTTGTACTTTCCAAAATCCAACTACAACAATGACTCGTATATAGAACCTCCACAACCTTGTGGGTAGAAAGGTAATTCTTAGAGGAGGTTTCCTCTGGGTGCAGACACAAGGTTCAGCAAGTGTTATAATCCAGCAGACACTTATCAGCAGATTAGCAAGTTTACCATTAAACAAGTATAGTTAGTAATTTTACTTTCGTCTTTCCGGAAAAACGTCCTGTTCTATTGAAATATGAGGGGTAGTGTCTCCCTGCATGAAACCCCAGCGAAAAGCGGGTCTCTCCAACAGGGAGGGAAATTGAAGCACAACCAACGGTGCTTGTCAAGTGCTCCTCTGCAATTTGAACAAAGAAGGGTCACCCCTAGTCACTTCCAACAGAGGAGTAGAATCCCACACGATCCTCGGGGAAGCGCAGCAACGCTCCTCTGCAAGAGACCACTAGGAGTGGTCTCGCCAACACAGGAGCATTTAAGGCACAAACAGGGACAAAGGTAAACGGGCCCGGATCAACCGGATGAAAAGCGTCACACACGGGTGAAGACACAAAGGCTTACTTCTCCGCCGCTCTGGAAACCAAGGAACTGCAGACTTGACCGTCCGCGAGTTATAATCGGCAGCGTCCGATCTTCCTTGCGTGGCTATATCTGGGTACCGCGTACTGCCATGTCACGTGGGGTGTGACCGATGCAGAGCATGCCGGGAATTGTAGTTTATCAAGACGGGTACTTCCTGTACTCCCGTCTCGATGCAGTCAGTGCATAGCCGGTATTCAGGGCCTGACATTTGTATTACACATCCTCATCAGGTGTCATAAATGCAACACCATTCGGTGTACAATTAATAGTGCAATTCATTTTTCACAACAAATCTCTGCCCAGGAGATTAACGGGACTAGTATCACATACCACAAACCGATGCATGTCTTTGAAGTTTCCAATGTGAACTTTTATCGGGGCTGTGACAGGAGTTCTGATATGTTTATTTGCAACACCTACAACTTGGATAGTTTCTCCCGATAGGGGTAGGTTTGGAATTTCTGCTGCTCTCACAGTAGAACGGGTAGCACCAGTGTCCAACAAAAAGGTGATATCTTTACCTTCTACCTTTCTATCAACAAATGGACCTGACTGATCTACCGCTAAAGATGCGCCAAGTACGCACTCTTCCTCCACCCTCAGGCACCATCATTGAGATGAATCTGAATCACTCTCATTGCAACGCACCAAATACTGCGAAACTAATGGATTCTTACCAAACTGTTCTTCTCCTCGGAATCCAGAACTTGCACTATACATCTGCATATGAGCATTCACATTACAGGGTATAGGAGGTTGTGGCACCTGTAACTGTGGAGTAACTACCTGCTGTGGCTGCTGTTGATTCTCAACCACCTCATTCTGCATCTGTGGATTTAAATTTTGATTTATTTCATTACCCTTTTGTCCAGATCTAAACTCAGTCTTACAATGTCCAAACTTTCTGCACGCATGACAAGGACATTTCTCATAATATGCGTGAACTGATTCTTTAGGCTCTTGGGTCATCCTGTCAATCTTAACCCAATCCATTTCTTTAGAGGAGATCTTTCCTTTCAAGAAAGTAATGACCTGATGGTACTTCTTCATCACCTCTTCAGATGGTGCACCTGTTTTTGCATCCCTGGGATATTCATCTTTCGGCCAGTCGACAGTAATTTTACATTCTGTCCACAAATCAGCCGGAACCACTATTTCAGAAAGACCATCTAAATCTTTCAACAACACTTTTGAAACTTTTACAAATCTGTCCACTTGTTTATAGCATTCAACAGGCTTCTCTCGTGATCTGGAAAAATCATTTGTGAATGACAATATATCCTGTCTAGTCCAAGGTACATGAACATATCCACCAGCTGGTACCTCTCTCAAGGGACACGCCCTTTCAACTTGCTCGGGTTCCTTTAACGGAAACATGTAAGTTCCTTTACTAGTAGTCTCTTCTTTCTTTTTCATCCAATTACTCCTCCATCCTTCCACAGTTCCACATTTCTTCAAAATATTAATTAATTCCTTTATCTGCAATCTTCTCCCTGACGTATTCAAACTCTCTAAATCCTTGTCAGTAAATGCCATTCTAAACGATTTCTACAACACTTTCGAATTTTCTATATCTACACCAAACTAACTAGCAAATTCTGATAGATTTTCATGAAAATTCTTCGCTCTCCAAGTAATACTTTTACACAAAAACAGTAACTCTTCATCACTATATGTCCCTAGTCTATCTGGACTTACCGTTCGAATGATCATCTCCTCTAAATCTACTTTCAATTGGCTCACATTTAAACTCTGTGGTTGGGCTTTTATCTTGGTCATTTCTTTTATCCAATTAGTTCATTCTTCTGGAAAGGGACCTGCTGAACGCCCTGCTATTTGAGTAAAATTTGGCCCTATTTTTCTTGGGTCTAATTGAATGCCTTTTCTCAGGGTTTCTGTTAATAAGTCACCAGCCGGTAGGTCCAACACTGTGTTATTTTGGTCATCTTGTCTATTTTCATTTGTTACCGACACTACTTCACTCCTTACACTACTTCTTGGAACTGACAATGTGTGCACTTTTGGCAAAGTCGATTTTTCTCCAAATAGTGGTACCACAGGACTAATTGTCACTGGCACCGTCAAAGCTTCTGCATTCAGATTTAACTGAATTATTTTCTGTACCTGTTCCATTCTGGCTTTATTTAACAAATTCACTTAATTTTCTCGCACTATTCTAGCTATTTCAGTAACTTGGGGAGTCAATGGAGTTACTATTTGTGGGGCACTTGGAATCACCTCCCTGAATTTTCTTCATATGGCGGAGGTCTTTTAGTCATCATATCTTCTAACAACTCATCATCAGATTCATCCAAGCCTACTCCCGTCATTTCTATATTTTTCTTCTTCTCCTTACACTTTGTACCTGTCTTACTCCCTACTGTCAAAACTGGATATAGACCCTCGGTCACTACAGCTCTTCTCCATCTTTTCATTTGGTCTTCTCGCCTCTCAAATGGATATCTAGGCATAAAGCCTCTGAATCTTCTACCACTTCGATCTTTTTCGTGCTCAAAAGCTTCTACTTCACAATCTTCCAACGCTTCATACTGCGCAAGCCTTGGATTTGGCTCTAACAAGTAAATCCTAGCTCTCAAATTCTTACATTGAATGTACCAAACTCAGGGAAAGCTAACATCCCATCATCCTTCGTATATTTCACCCAGTTCTCTAACCAAACACATGTATGATACCCTCGCTCAATCATCATGTAAGAGGCAGGCGTTTTTGGAGGTGAAATTGGAATTCCCTCTCTCATTACAATTTGTTTGTCTTTCTTGAAGAAATTCTTTATTGTTTTTTATCAAACCCATCTTCAGACTTTTCTATTAGTATTTCTCAACGAACAGAATAACAACATTTCTCCGTAATTCTCTTTTCCCTATTCGTTAAGTCTTGTCCTATACCAGCGCGACTCACACCAACTAACCAATCACAGCTCACTACGAAACTACAGTCTTATCCAAAGTCAACGTGACTCATACTAGCTAACCGATCAGAGTTTTGTATACACCCGGTGTCTGACCAATGCCAGTCAGTTTTGTGACGTCAGTTTTTTACTCCTTCTACTGACCCTCTTTTTACAGTCTGCTCTCGATACACGCCCGCTGCTTTGTCCAATACCAGCGTGGCACTTAGGGACGTCAATATCACTCCTTCTACTGACCCCTCCTGTACAAGATCTTACCACAATATTTTTTTGAGTTTTCTTATTCAAAATTCTGTTAGTAACAGCATAAAAAGACAATGCTATCCTGTCTGCTCCACTAAATAAAGAGATAGTCTTCACTTTTCCAAGAGATCCTTACACTGCAAGCAATAATAATGACCAGCGTTATCTCACTTCTCTCACAAGCTCCGGGGAGACCTTTTATTCCTCTAGGGATAAGACCGAGGTTTCACAAGAGGACTTTTTGGTATAAAAGGTGTCCTTTTACTCCTCTTGTTGATACTGCCAGAGTGTCAAAAGTGAACCCTTCGCTATTTCAAACACCCTACACTCATACACATTTTCCCTAATTATAACACTGAAAGCCCTACATAGCTTTTCAGTTTTATTACAACAGAAAAAGTACTTCTGCAGTGTGATTTCTTTACTACACTCTTCTTCTGCTTACTTCAGGCTAATTCCTTCCCGGGATTCCTCAGGCAACTCCGTACCTGTACTTCTAGACAACATAGAACAAGTCACTAACTCTTCATGTTAAGACATATAATCAATATTCAATAACCATTACCAAACTAATCAATAATTAAGCCGTCCTCTGCTGCCAAGTAACTGATCCAGCGCAAACCCAATAAATTGATCAGGGATAAATATTAAATAAATCACATACTTTGGCCCATACTCATTCACCCAAATCCCTGATGTGCTGGGGTCAAGTTTGTTAACTTTGCCTCAATTATACTCTTGTTATTCAGGTACAAATGTTAAACATACTGTATATTTTCTTATCTGAACAAATAATAATCAGCTTTTCACCTACTTGGTTGATGGACCAATTAATTCAAGAGTTGATGGCAATGGAAGTTCTATATAAAACATTTAATCAATAACCTGACTAAATAGCCACAGATTCTCAGTGAGATTTAATACACTTTATCTAGTAATAATAAATGCTCATATCGATCACTTCATAAATTCAAATACTGGAAACATCATGAGAGAAAGAGAGCAAAAATACAATTATAGCAATAAAAGAATTATCATTTCAAATATACATTGCAAAGAGTGGACAGATGAAGAGACATTAGATGCAAGTAAGCATATATTGATTTAAACTAACAAATCGGAGAGATAGAGGAAGAGACAGAAGGTACAGAGACAAGAAATACGATTGCAAAAATAATTATGCAAATGCTATTTAGGTCAAATACAAAACCAAAGGACCTCTAAAGGGAAAACCACCACCCAGGCCTAGGTAGCAGTGGGGGACCCCTGGACCAAGAGTCAGGGATCAAAGACTCAAGCATCAGGACAGGAACGGCTAGGCCTCTCTGCAACCCGACGAATAGTGGCACATCCCTCACTCCGACACCTCCAGCCTAAGCGACCTAAACCACACCCCTAAAGCACCTATTCTTATACCCTAAAAATACATGTCCGTTCCACAATAGTTGCTAAGTTCACAATTTCTAGATACGGGATTGGTTAAGTTCTGGGGGTAGGATGTCACCCCACTGTGAAATCATTCTACTCTTGACTACACCATTGTTCTAAAAAAAAATTTACATTGTCATCAATACCTCTTCTCTTTCACGAGTACACATGTAACAATTTATTGTACATTTTAATAAATTCAACAACTTCAGGTTCTTTTCCCATGATGACACTGGCGTTGGCCGCTTGCCAATGTTCTGTCCTTCACCAGGTCACGCTATTTCAGCTTTGCACAGCAGTTCAGTCATGTGGTTACATGGTTCCCGCTCGCTCCCAACTTCACCCGCCCTTTGTAAGGCTAATTTAACATAATATAGGACTCATCCATTACTAAAAGAACGGAAAACAAACATTTATTAATTATGTGATAATGTATTTTTCACTGTTTACCACCCACCTTAATTCTACCTCATGTGAATGGTTAGCCTAGC
This sequence comes from Triturus cristatus, assembly GCF_964204655.1. Classification (NCBI taxonomy): domain Eukaryota; kingdom Metazoa; phylum Chordata; class Amphibia; order Caudata; family Salamandridae; genus Triturus; species Triturus cristatus. The sequence continues at coordinate 453,927,341 of NC_140587.1, forward strand.
ATGGCATAAGCAGAAAAGTGGCATTATTTATTAGGATAAAGCAATACCCGTCATGCTTTTTACTACATACACATGGGGCCTTGCCATGCAAACCTTTTAAATTTTTCTATACACAAGATTATCTCATTTCCGGTTATTTACGCATTAATTTTGGTTAGTTCATGCATTTTGCAAAGCAAACTTCCCACGTGTAGTGTAATTGTACACATTAATCATTCTAATACTACTTATTCTTAGTACGGATTGCAGGGGTGTTCAATTGAGCAGGTTTCTTTCACGAAATCCTGCTCCATCACAATCATGACTAAATTAGTTCAACCCAAAATACCCCAGTTTGACTAGATTGAGGAAAGAGCAGGAACCCAAACACTGCACATATTATACGTAATGGTTATTCACAAACATTTCCCTGGGGGCCAAAAAAGTACTGTCTGTGGGATGCCTGAGGGCCACACTGAAGCCAGCCGGGCGAGGATCAGGGTGATGAAAGCTGGGCATAGAGGGACGCAAAGCAGATGCGTGGTGTGAACAAAAAACCAAGCCTTCATGTGACTTCTGTCTGCCACCGGCACTCTATTCTTATACACCAAGAATTAAATACAAAACATTAACTTCGAATGTAAAATGTGACAGGGAAAGAGATGCTTATCTGGTGGCTGAATTGCAAAATGTGGAACCAGAAAACCCAGCATCAGTCCTTGCTTCCCCATTTGACCGAATTGTGTGATCCTAGGCAGTTGATTAATTTCACTTTGCCTCCTTTTTCTTTATTACCACATATGAGAGCACCTAGAAATACAAGAGTTCATAATGTATGCTAAACGAAACCTTCTCTTGGATTTTATGTAATAAATTATAATGCTGTTCCAATTATATACCAACCAAGGCTACAGACAAGGTGCAACTGACAAATGACTTGCCTCTTCGTTCACTAAGGGCATTCTTTTCAGAATGGGGCGGCTTGAATGTTGGTAAGATCATGTTTGAATTTTTTTTTTTGAGGTAGGTCTTCCTCAGGTCTGTGACCCTCTGGGTGTATATACCCAATACCTGCTAATTATAAACAAAAATCAGTAGATGTGCCATTGAATTATCATAATTCTTTGTTCATGTATGCATATTTACATATATATAAATGACACACTGATATCTATTGATGTTCAGTCCTACTTATTTTCCTGACATTGCAGTGTTCATGAGTTTTTGTTGGAACAGACCAAGTAAGTATTACTATGTGTTCGTTTTTTATCTGTGCACACACCAGTGGTAATAAATCCTTAGTGCTTACTCCCTCCGTGTTGTCTGCTTGCAGAATGTATTACTGTTTAATTCCTGATATTCTTTTCCCAATGAAAGCCCCTTTCACATTCCATATTTCATGATTTACCTTAATGTGAGTCCCATCCCTTGCTCTTGTGCAGGGTATCTCGTGTTTTGTTATTCACTTCCTGGGGTGTGCATGCACCCTGGCTGTAAGTTCCGACGAATGCCACTCCTTTTTTTTGGTCCCTGTTGTATCTCCCCTTTCCATCTCCCATATTTCTCTCCATTGTTCTTTTCCTTTCTATGTCTCTCTTTACTACTGTCTCATGCTCTTTTAGGTTTTTTCACTCCAGCCGTCTCTCCCTATCAATATACAGTGTGCCCCTGGTGGAATGCCACCTGCACCTTCATTTTGGAATTGAGAATAATCAACAAAGATGTGGTTAGAGGCTGCTGGTGTTGATGCCAGGTGGAGAATGCTTGGTTATCTGCTGAAGAGAGTACAGTCTAGATTAGGACAAGCTGTAATGTGCTTCAACGCCTAATATGACCCTCTGCTGTGAAAGTTTATGTATAGTTATACCTATCTTTTGCTGTAGTTTAATGCCACAATGCCTGCGGGTAACTTTACTTGCTCTCTCCAAATGAAAAGAAGAAAGCTTTGGTCTTGCTTTTCCTACAGGTGTCAGTATAGGATATCAGTATAGCAGGGTGTCCACTGTACATCCAAGAGGGCCAATTCCATGCCAGAATTTCAGCATAATCACAGACCTTGTAAATGGGTTCCATGTGGATGAATTGCATGTACATTTATCTGATGTGGCTATCCGGAAAGGCTAGCAAGGATCTGGTCCTCTTGGACCATTGTTGGCCACAGCGATGATGTGATTGGAAATACACTGATGATGGGATGGAAAGTACTGTCTGGCATTAGTGCATGCAATGGGCTTCCCTTTTGTAGCTCCTGAGCCTGAGCGGACACAATAGCAATTGCCCGGATGCTTGTGACCACTGCATTCAACTGGCTGCCCATCCCCATGTTGGACCCTAGCAGAAAAGTGTTACATCATTACTAATTCTCACTGAAACAAGCATTTGCAATGCTATAGGTCTCGCATTAACAAGAGTTTAAGATTTTAGCAATGCAATAGCTTAAACTCACGCAAATTTGAGACCTATTGCATTGTAAATATTTGTTTTACTTGTGCCCATGCGTCGCTTTCACATTCATGAAGGCCGCTCCCTTTCTTTAGACAAGCCGTGTCTAAAGAAAGGGGCGTGTCCGACATTCAAGTGAAACTGCGGCACGGAGGCTTTCCCAAAATCGAAGCATCTGTTTGTCAAGTTCACAAACAGATTTTTTTTTTGTAAAAGCGCCCATGCCACGCTTTCACTTTAATGTCAGCGCTTACCTTTCTTTAGACGCGGTTTGTGTAAATAAAGGAGCATGGCCTCTATGAATGTGAAAGCGCTGCATGGGCGCTAGTAAAACAATAACAAATAAATAAATAAGTGTGGCTGCTTAATGCGGACTGCGCTGCTAAAATAAATGCTGCTGCTATAGTTATAGTGGGCCGCCATCAGTAAAAATTAAAATACAAGTGGGCCGCGTGACCGTGATGTGCCTACTACAAAGCACAGACAGAACTTAACATGTATTTTGTGTATGAATAAATGACTTTTTTTACTGCATAATTACTTAATATATGTTATGTAGATAGCTCAGGTGGTTCACAGCTTTGGCACTGAATTGTTCTTGTGCTGACCGTCGATTTACATATTTTTATGTTTTTGCTTTTATGCCTAAAATGTGACCTTAAAATTCTCCTTTCACCTTTGAATTCCTGTCCTGAATTTTGACTCCTTCTCCTGGATTTTTTACTGTCGTCGCCCAGAATTAGCCTCCGTGACAGGTGGCCGCCCTAGAATCTACTGTGCTCCAAAACAATCGTCCTCAGATCGAAAACGCTGCTGTGCTTGACAAGGAACTGCGCCATAATCCAGATATGCTAGGGCTTGAAGGGTAGTTAAGTGCCCACATGGAGAAAATATTTCCTACTCTGATGCTTTTTTGTCACACGAGGATGCCTGAGGCGAGCTCTCGTGATACCATTGGCTGCAGCACAGCAGCAGGAGCACGCTATTTACATGTATTGATTGCCTGTAAGTTTTGTGTGCCTGTCCTTCATTTCCATGACCGGCCTTTGTGTCTCGCGATCTGATAACTACGGTGATCCATAATACAACAATGCCGGCCTCCATTAAACATGCATTTTCAATGCAATAGGACTTACGCAAGACCTATTGCATTGCATCACGGACAACGGGAGGGGAGGAGCATGGACAATGGGAGTGCGGGCAGGGGGCGAGAAGGCACGGACAAAGTAGTGCTCACAATCGAAATAACACCTACCGTACCGTGTAACACTCGAAGTAAAGGGGCCAGTAACCATGGCAGGGTACAAATGACGACATGGCCATAATAAGGAGGGACTAACAAGCCTCATAATCAATCAAAAGGCAGCATTTATGAATGATAATGACACAAGCTAATTAAAAACATGGGGCGGAGAGTGGGTGGAGCTTCCACTGCATACTCCATTACTGCATGCCTCGCAGAGCGATCAGCGCATGCGCGCTGCTCCAATAGGCTCGACCTAAAAAGGATGAATGTAATTTGTATGTGATGGCCATTACGCCTTAGCTTCCTTGATTTCAAACTTGCAATATTTGTTCGTTTCATTGGGTTACATATTTTTGATGGTTCTGCATACCTGTGTGGCCGTGGGGACCTGGTTGCCTTTAACCATTGCATGCCTGTGGATTGCCCTCTGTTGCTCTTAGGCAGACTATAAACAGAATTTACTATGGCTATGTTTCCCCCATGCAGTTCTATGGATTACTCTTCATTCCTTCTGGAAAAATTATTTTACATGGCTTTAAGTGCTCTCTGCATCCAGTGCATGCGTGAAGGTCCCTCTCCTGCCACCCTTATCTGAACTCTATAGAGCTTTGAGCGATTTGGTTTTCGCATCCAGCTTCCCGATATAGAGCATTTACTGGGGCTCTGTTCCTCCTGTGTATGGCTGTATGTTTATTGTCATCACTCCTGCATTGATTCTGATCATTAACCATGACCATGTCTGAAGTGCTCACATGCCTGGTATTCGGATCCTTTAAAAGTCCTGCACTGTTACAAATGTGGAAACGGAAAGGGAATTAAAACCACTGCTCTGATGCAAACAACAATCATGTTTTCATGAAAGCATAAAGAGGAGAATCAGGTGATAAGCACACAAGCAGGCATAATATTGAGAGTACGCTGCTGAGAAACTACAAATGTGAAGATATATCAGCTTTAACATGAAAAAATATTGTATAAAGTACACATATTGTGCAGATATACATCAAATCCATTGACCTCAGATAAATGTTGAATAAGTCAAGAAGAAAGGAACATTTGTCCATTCATTTTTTTATTTGTCTGTTTCTCTTATCCCGCCAAATAGCAAAACCCAGACAGTTTTCATGAAATTTGCATATAACCTGTTTTAGAGGAGATGTAATCAATTTCAGAAGACATGTTATATGTATTTATATAGCGCACAACTCATCTGGGAGGTTATCCTGGCTCTGAAGCAGGAGCTCTATGGTCCAAGCTAAGGTCATGGCTAGGTGAAGAATCAGGTCTTCAGTTTGTTGCAGAATTCAAGAACTGAGGCGGAAACCCTGATGTGCAGGGTTAGGTCGTTCCAGGCTTTAGGAGCAAGGTAGGAGAAGGAACGGCGGTCAGTTTGGTTTTGCATATATGGGGGGTATGTGCGAGTAAGAGTCTGGCTAAGCAGAGGTGCTTGGTAGGATGGTGGAAGTGTATGCGGTTGTTCAGGTACGTGGAGCCAATGTTGTGTAAGGCTCTGTGTTTTTGCATGAGGAGTTTTAAGAGTGCACATTTGTGGATTGATAGCCAATGGAGCTTTTTGAGATGCGGGGTGATGTGAGTGCAGGGTTGGAGGATGAAGCGAGCATGGCTGCTGATTTCTGTATGGTCTGGAGTCTTCTGGTCCTTGTATCATTGATTCCAGCATAGAGTGCATAGCCGTAGTCCAGGTTGCTGATGATGAGGGCTTAGGTGGTGGATCTTTGAGTGTTGCTGGGGAGCCATTTGAGGACCTTCTTCAGCATCTGGAGATTTTGGAAGAAGGAGACATAGACTGCGTTAATTTGGCCACTCAGAGCAAGTTGGTTGTCAATTACTATTCCGAGGTTCTTTGCGTGGCTTGCCAGGAGGGGCGTGGGTCTGAGTTTGGCAGGCCACCAGGTGGAGTCCTAGAGCAAGGTGTCTTTGCCAAAGAGTACTACTTCCGTCTTGTCTGTGTTGAGCTTGAGGTGGTTGGCTTCCATCCATCTGGCAACTTTGATCATGCAGGTGGAGAAATTACTCCATGTTTTTGGCATCTTGTCGGTGAAGGAGAGCAAGAGCTGGGTATCGTCGTCTTAAGATATGATGTTGTTTCTATGGGAAAATGGGGTCATTGAGGCATTGAACCAAGAGAAGCTGACATTTGGTGGCTCTGATTGACTGATGGTAGCATCTGTGGGCATATTTGTCGGTGCTCTTTTCAGTGCCATTCTGACTTTGTCCCCATCTCCATTCAAGATGTTTGCAGTGGTGTTTGGTGAGCCTGAACTTGCTCGCAGTCTGGTTCTCGTGACTTTGTTGGCTTTGAGAGGAGCCAGGGTATCTGTGCAGGCAGTGATCCAGGCATTGAAGTTGGAGATGAATTCAGGGAGGTTGTTGGTTTGTCAAGGCCAATGATGTAGGAGTTCAGAAGACCAGTCCTGTTGTGAAGATTTTTGATTTCTGTTTCTCCAGTGGTATGAGATCAGCCTTGAGCCCTTCCCTTTTTAATGTCTATTTGGCCCCTCTGGTCCGAATAATTGAACAACTGGGGGTAAAGGTTATTTCCTACGCTGATGATACTCAGCTTGTGTTCTCCTTTAGGGAGCACTCAGAGGCAGCATTCACTAACTTCAAGCGGTGTCTACTGAAAGTGGCAACTTGGATGACTGATAATTGCATGAAGTTAAATGCAGAAAAAACTGAGGTACTCTTTTTCAATCAACCATCTCCCCCCAGGCCAGAACTCTGGTGGCCCTCAGAATTGAATCCCCCTCCCATGCCGGCAACCTCAGCCAGAAACTTGGGATTTAAGTTTGATTCTAACCTATCAGGCAAATAGCAGATTTGCCAGGTTTCCTCCACATGTTTTTGGAAGTTGAAAGCCTTGAGAAGATTTTTTAATCTAATGCCGATGGACTGTAGAAAGTCAGTGGTCCATGCATTAGTCATCTCACAGCTGGACTATGCAAACAGTCTATATCTGGGTTTGCCAGAGTATCTAATTAGAAAGTTGCAGATTATACAAAATGCGGCAGCAAGGCTCATTAGGAATGTGCCATATCGCCATCACGTCACCCCCCATCTCCGGAGCTTACACTTGCTGCCGGTTAAAAGACGTATAGGGTTCAAGGCACTAACCCAGGCCTATAGAGCAATTAGAGGTTCTGGTCCAGTTTACCTTAACCCCTTCGCTGCGGCGGGAATTCCGCCGCAGCGCTGGGGGTGCGGGGGGGCAGCACGGTGGTGCTGTGCTCATGACGGAGCCACTCCGTCATGAGCCACGGTTGAGCTGTGCTCATGACGGAGCGGTTCCGTCATGACTCCGCCCAGTTGCGTTGTCCCCCCGCACAGGCAGGGAAACAGCGCCGCGTAGGCGGAGCGGCCGCCAACGGTCGTGACATGACGGAACCGCTCCATCATGAGCACACGGCAACCGTGGCTCATGACGGAGCGGTTCCGTCATGAGCAGGGGAGGGGTTAAGCAAAGACTCAGGAAATACCATCAAACCAGGGCGTTATGGTCAAATCATCAGGAGCTACTTGTAATTCCACACTTTAGGAAAGCTAGGATTGGTGGCCGGGCTTTTTCGGTAAGAACAACCGTGTTATGGAATTCTATGCCCGAACATCTACGGAAGTCCAAATCGGAACGCATTTTCAGGAAAGCCCTGAAAACGTGGCTGTTCGACCTGACCTAGCAATTTTGGTTTCCTGGCTACATCACTGCTCATGCTGCTAGCGCCGGGACACCTCCGTTGGAGGTAGCCACGCGCTCTACAAATAGCATTATTAAAAATAATAATAATAAGATGGGTATACTGAAATTGATGAGTATATGGCCAGAACAGGTCAACGCTGTGGGCTGGTCTACTGTGATGTTGCTAAAGCAGGTGAAGATGGGGTCCAGTCGACGTTCGGCTGCATGCATGGTGCCTTCCCCTTGGTGGGTGGGTCTAAGGTTGGACAGGTCCTCGAGGAAGTTAGTCATCTTGGGATTGGTGAGCTCCTGCAATGGTTGTTGAGGTCTCCAAGAAGGTAAAGACCCCAAAGCCGAGGAATAGGGGTGTGAAAATGTCCACAATGGTGCTGTCAAAGTTTGTGCATGGTCCAGAAGGGCGGTAGACAAGAGTGCCGCTCAGGGTGCAGTTCACTGAGAAGAGGAGTTTAAAGATCAAGTTTTCCATGTTGCTGGTGGTGCCTTCCGAGGCGCTGGAGCATTAGGTGGATTTTTTTAAAGATAATAGTGAATCTGCCTCCAGGTATACTTGTCCTTTAAAGTCTTGCAATACTGTATCTGGGAGCAAGGGGTTACAGTGGAGTTTACAGGGGCAGATGAGGACATCAGTTAGGTTTTGGTCAGGAAGAGCAGGTCAGGTGAGCGGTCTTGTAACAGATCCCAGGTTTAGGTGGAGTGCTAAGTTTGCAACTTTGAATACCAACTCTAATGTGTTAGGTGCTGGTTCAGCATAATCAACTCTTGCTTTATTTATGAGTATTTTCTTCTAGGATGCAAGCTTGTTATGCACCCGCTGTAAAGTCAATGTGTAGCTGCCATGAGCATCCATGCAAAGTCTGTATTTCTGCCTGTTTGCTGTCAAATTTAGTGTTTGTGTTTAGCAAAATGAAGACTGAGAACATTTAGCAAATTCTTTAAATGACTTTGTTTTACATTCATGCACATCAGTGGTATATCAGGTATTAATTAGCAGGTATTTTTAATGAAGACTTATGTGTGGAAGATGTCATAGGAAGGAAAGTTAATTATTGCACGCTTTATACTAAATATTTATAAACCACCTTTTCCTGATGTGGCACCCATAAGACTATGATTGTAAATTCTTAGGAAATTTGGATGCAGAGTTCTTGCTGCTGAGCCATTACAGAGAAAATCTATTCTATAATGGCTTATTTTTAGGTATTTCATGTAACAAGTGTAAAACAAAATTTCCAAAATTATGTAAATTACAATACTGTAATTTAAATTTCACCCAGGCCTACTTACAGGGCATATTTTTGTGATGTAAATTTACACCCAAAACCTGATGGAAGCAGACTACAAAAGGAGGAGAGAGACAGCATAGCAGCTGGGATATAATGTCAATATAAATATATTTGTTTCTCACTGATGCTCTTGTCTTTTGAGCAAGCTGTAAGCTTCACTTTCTTGCCTTGTTAGCTAATGTTGCAACCTTCATTCAGTCACATAGAGTGAATGTGCTGTTCATTTTCAGTTCTAAGGCAGTTAAGATTAAGATCCTGTCCACCGGGGCCGAGCAGAGATAATAGGCCACATCCCATGCACATAAACACAGTAAATTGCATAGAAGAAAACAAAAGAAAAATAGTGTGTGTTGCATTATTTTTTACATTTGTATACCTTAAATATCTACCCTACCACTACACTGGGTATCATGAAAAGCGGAGTACAGTTAACCTATAATGTTGATGTTATGCATACACTGATGAAAGAGGACATAGATAGAAAGACATACCTGCAAATTTAAGAATACTGGCCCCTTTGTTCGAAATTCCGATTTTGCGATTCCCAAAAAGCAAATCCATAGAAGTGGGCCCCTTCATATGCAAGGCTGTGCACTTTTTCATCTTCCTCACCTTGCACGCCAGTAGCGTCACCCTGACCACCGTTTCCTTGGACAGGTAAGGGACATGCCCACACTACTGGGCACAGGGTGTCTGGGAGGGGTGGACGGCGCCCCAATACTGAACACTGTGCCTCTGGACAGGTGAGGGCTGCGCTGGCAGTACAGACCAGTAGGTGTCTGTGTAGGGATGGTGGCGCTCCAAACTTGACCACTGTGTGCCTCAGCACAGAACAACGGTTTCACAGTAGTGACCATCATGCTCCAGGGTTAGAAAGGGCAGTGCCCCGGGTACTGACCAATGTGTTTTGGGCAGGAAAGAGTGCTCCCCCAATTCTGATCGTAATGGCCTACAAAGCACTCCCTGTAATTGGATATCCCTAATTTTGTCCTGCCTGGGGCATGAAAAGTTAAGCCTCCAGGACTGAACTCCCTGTCCATGGACAGGGAGGGGTACAGCATCCCTAATACTGACCATGAAGGGGAAGAAAGTTTAGGGGTGCAGTACTGAGCATGATGTAATGAGAAAATGGATTCAAATCCCCGTACTCACCACCCTGGCGCTTGAAAGATATGTGCAGCACCCCAGAACTCACCAACATTGCGAAGCAAGGGTTACCACCCCCACCTCCAATACTAGAGTTTACTTGCCAGTGAAGAGCAGTGCTTCCTCTGTTAACCATTATTTTCCTTATCATTGAAGAGGAGTGCCCTCAATTATGGCCACAGTGTTCCTTGATAGTCTCCTAGTACTGACCTTGCTGGGAGTTAAGGACATCTCCACCCTGAACATCTGCTACATATCCTAACTTCGACCCCCAACCTAGCCCACACTACATTCCTAACCTCAAATCTTCACTCAGCTCCACCCATAACTTCAGCACCCAACTTCCAACTGCAGCTTCACATGCAGCACAATACTTATCCACAATGACAAAACACCAAGCGTAACTTCAATCCCAAATCAAAATCCTCAAGCAACTCCAATAGTGTACTGACAACCTCGAGGAGGTACTGTGTGCAGGACCCTCACCACTGGGTTTCTTGGCAGGCTGAAGGTGGGTATTTGAAACTCTCATTGCCATGGGGAGGGAAGTGGAGGCCTTCAGTGCACTGACCATTGTGTCTCCAGTAAAATACAGACAGGCCCTTTACACATTGATAGTTGCCGGCGATGTTCCCCAACACACTAGCAATGCTGGAAAGGTAGATGCAGCGACAAAATGCACTCGAAGGCCAGGGTTGCTCCCCCAGTAAAAAGCAGGACCCAACATTACAATGACTTCCCAGACAACGGGAGAAGAGAGAGAAAAAAGAAACGTTTTCAGACAAAAGCTTAGCCTCCTTCCTAAGAGAGATTGCTACTGGTCTCCTGGGTCGGACTGGACTACAGCACAATCGGGCAGTGTTCGCAGAGCTGATCAGACAGGTTAGTGTGTGTGGGGTTTTTCCCCTGGGTGTGGGCCTGTTTTATGATCTGTTGTGCCTAATTAAATTGTTGATTTCCCTGATACAAAAAATCATTGTCTAAAACCTCAAAACCACTATAGTCTTCCATACCTCTTTCTCATACACGTGTCTTTACAATTTAGAAACTGCCACAGTGTTAAAATGTGCCACTTTTTCAGCGATCTAAATCACTAAAAGGGGGAACTCCCCGACTGACTGATCATGAGGGGAAGACAAGGGAAGCTCCTCTACTCACTGACCATGATGGATGTAAGGGCATTTTTTTTGACTTTGCACTTGGTTGCCACCTAATCTGATTCAATGGTAATAGCATTTCCTAAATGCCCATTTCACAATTAGGAATTGCTATGTACATGCGGTTAGGAAATCGCAAATTAGGAAATCCCTATTTGAGATTTCCTATTTTGCAAACCACAAAATGCGATTGTACTGGGTAGAAATTGCATTTTGCAATGCCACCTAGGTCTTTGTACATTAGGAAAGGCAGTTTTGCATTTCTTAATGGCTGTAAATAGCAATTTGGATGATTAAGAAATGCAAAATCCTTTTACACATATGGGCCACAGTGACCTGGATGCTCCATTAACTGGGTAGATGTTCCATGTGCTTACACAAGGTATGTAAGACAATACCCTGCATACTCAACTAGGACTAGAGTAGTTTCAGGATAAATATTACAAGTAGGGCTGGGCGGTACTCGAGGAGTTGAACTACGTGGATTTCCTCAGAGTTATACAAAAAATCCGTGAAATTCTGTGAAGCTCCACCCACTCCTGCTTCGCAGGACTAGTCCCGTCCTTTCCAAGAAACTAAGCGATGTTGCCAAAACACATAATCCTGCCTGTAGTTTATGTGCTCTGCGGGTAGTTCCATATCGGATGAAAATAGAGAGGAAACCCTTTAAAAGCAAAGGTGAATGGAAACAGCAAAACAAATACTGCAGATATGAAAGTGAAGACAAATTCACCAGGTAATTGAAAATAAGCTCCAGGTTCTTCGATGCATCTTAAAAAGCTGCACTTTTCCTAGAAGAAGCCAATTATATGTCAAGGCTGGGCTTTGCTGTACAGAATACAGAAACTTTGAATCCCTCTACCCCACAAAAACTTTTGTCGAACTAGGTCTACGGATTTGGAGTCTCCCACAGCAATATGTTGTGGCATGTGAGCCCTTCCAAATACCCACTGGTGTCACCAACAGCATAGCAATGGCAGAGATGGTGATGCCACACTGTCATCTGGACTGCAGAAACCCACTGAGTCACAATTTCATCTCCCCCCCCACTCATCCGTCAGGCTCATGTAGGCTGCCGCTCCCTCCACTGCCGCCCACGGGCCCGGTGCAGTTGCTTCGCTCATACTATCTCACGCAATCCCAGTACTATAATGGAGTTAGCAGTCCAGTAGTTGGTGAGGGCGGAGCCAGGGGTGCGAGGGAAGAGGAGAAGGCATGACAGGATAGGGGGCCAGTTAGAGTAGGGACAAGGCAGAGATAAGACGTAAGATAATAAAGCTCCTGTTACACCACACGAAGTGTCTGTGGTTATTTGTAGCGCGATGCTACAACTGGCGACGAGGGTGGGATGAGCAAGCCCCACTGACCACGGAGCCCAAGAGATCGCCGAGGAGCTGGTAGCAGCCACAGGAACAAGTGTGGAACGGACGAAGCCGATCGCTTCAAAGCGCGACTCACGCTAGATGCGTGTGTCTTGGATGACGCTAGTGTTTGCAGAAGTCAGGAGCCCACCCCGACCCTGCCTTGTGCCCAAGAGTGGAGAGAGAAGTGCCCCAACGTCGGAGACGCTGTCCCTGAAAGTCTGCCAGCGAGCACCGGTGAGCGCGTCGGAATAGGAGCTGAAAGCTCGTCGAGGCCGGCAGACCTCACGCCCGATGCGTGAGCTTTGGCACGCTGTCGCGAGGGAAAAGCGGGAAGCTGCAGAACAAGGCGGGAGCCCACCCCGACCTCACCTGATAGCTGTCGCCGCTGAGGAAAAGCAGGGCCTGAGGAGTGCCACCCTTGAAGCTGCCCGCCGGTGAGTCCAGCATGGCAAGGACTGAATGAGCCAGGAGAGAAAGCCTTGTGCGTGTGTAGTGACGGCGGCCATCTTGGAGTCAGGCGGCTTTCAAGACAGACCCCTTGAGTATTGCAGAGCGGCCATCTTTAAGTCAGGCACCAGCAAATAAGCAAGCCTTGTCAAGTGCAAATAAACAAGCATTGGCAAGAAGAAGCAAACAAGCATTGTCAAGCGCAAATAAACAAGCATTGGCAAGAAGAAGTAAACAAGCATTGTCGAGTGCAAATAAACAAGCATTGTCAATCGCAAATAAACAAGCATTGGCAAGAACAAGTAAACAAGCATCGCCGAGTGCAAATAAACAAGCATTATCAAGTACAAATAAGAAAGCATTGACGTGAACAAGATAAAGACACGGGCACCTACATAAGTGGAGAATAAACAAACAACATCATGGCGACTCCTACTGTCGTGGGAGGATCACATCTGCGAGCCCCGGAACCCCTGACAGTGACCACAGGAGGGAGCATGGGCCCCAAGTGGCAAGAATGGTTGGAAGATTTCGAGGACTATATTGAGGGATCCAAGGTGACGGAAGACAAAGAGAAGTTAATTGCCCTCCGAAACCTCGCAGGCCGGAAAATAAGCAAAATCATCAAGGATCTGTCGCCTGCTGAAACGGGGACGTATGACAAAGTGCGTGAGGCACTGAACAAAAAGTTCCTTCATAAAAGAAACATAGATTATGAGCGCCATGAATTCCACCAAGCACGCCAAGGGAAGGAGGAAGCAATGAGTGCATTCATCACACGGTTACGACGGCTGTCGAGATACTGCGAGTTTGAAACATTCTCGCCTGATGCTGCCATCAAATCGCAAATCATAACCGGTTGCCATTCAGAAACACTCAGGAGACGGCTACTGAGGAAACCCCACGAATTAGAAGAGATTGAAGAAATGACCCGCATATATGACCAAGCGGAGGAACAGGCTGCCACCATTGAAACAGGTCACAACGTCAGTCATGAGCAAGCACACCGCGTTCAAGAACACTCTAGTGGTAGAAGGAAATATTCGCCGGAGAACAAATGGAGACACAGCACGTCGTCTCGCCAACGGCATCCGGAGTACGGGAGAAGGGAGCTCAGGCGAAGAGATCGAAAGACAGAAAGGACTAAGCGATGTTATCGGTGTGGACGTGACTACCCTCATGTGGACACCTGTCCGGCCATGGGTCAACGTTGCAGGAAATGTGGACGGTCCAACCACTTCGAAGCAATGTGTGGGGACTATCACAGAAACAGGCGAGGTGAAACAACGAGATCGTCCCGCTCAAACACCCGGCAACATCACATACGAGCCGTTCAAGGAGAGCTCGTGCGGTCCCCAGGCTCATCACATTCTAGCCGGGAATCACGCAGGTCATGTTGGGAACGCCGATCCCCATCTCGAGACTCGAGCTCATCATCCTCCCGAGATTCGACATACACAGTGGAATACTTGAACATGATTGCGGACCCCGATCAACTGAAAAAATATCCGCGACTAGACAAGTGGGGAATCACAACACTAAATTTGTCATGGATAGCGGTGCTTCGCTGAACTATATTCCAGTTACGGAGCATGACAAAATGGTCCCAAAACCCCCACTGACTTTTGCACCGGTCCGCATTTTCACGTGGATGGCCAACAAACCGCTCCTCTGTCTGGGTAAATTCCACACAAAGCTCACTCATGGCAACATCACCATACAGGCGGTCATACATGTCATCAAAGGGCCTGAAGCCGACTGCCTTCTTAGCCTCCCCACGGCAGAGCGGCTTCGTCTGGTGGAGATTTTATTCAAAGTCAACAACACACAGGATTACGTCAGTAAGTTTCCCGAACTCTTTCAAGGTCTAGGCAAGCTGAGAGGTTGTCAAATTCGGCTGCACATCAATGAACAGGTCAAACCCGTTGCGCAGCACCCACGACGGGTTCCCTATCATCTTCAAAGTGCCGTCGAGGAGGAACTTCAGGAACTGCTTTCCGCGGACATCATCGAGCGCACGGATGGCCCGACACCGTGGGTGTCGCCGGTGGTCATCGTACCGAAAAAAGGGACTCCCAACAAGGTGAGACTGTGCGTTGACATGCGCTTACCCAATACCGCAATCGAAAGAGAGCGACACCCTGGACCACATCTGTGCGATATGATCACTGCCCTGAATGGCGCAAGGGTGTTCTCGAAGCTGGACCTGAACAAAGGTTATCACCAGTTAGAACTGGACACCAAGTCTCGTTACATCACCATGTTTGCTACACACCTGGGACTGTTCAGGTACAAGCGGCTGAGCTTTGGTGTCTCGTCTGCCGCGGAAATCTTCCAGGAAGCCATCCGCCAGATCATTCAACACATTCCGAACACGTTGAATTACAGCGACGACATCCTGGTCTATGGGTCTGATGTCAGTGAGCACGACATCACTCTTGATCGCGTTTGCCATGCCCTGCTGGATGCAAACTTGACGCTGAACAAAGAGAAATGTGAGTTCCACAAGGCCACTCTGAGATTCTTCGGTCATATCTTCTCCGACGAGGGCATGAAGCCTGACCCAGATAAGATTGCGACGTTGAACAACACCAACAGCCCGCAGGATGTCAATGACTTGAGGTCTTTCTTAGGGATGGCCAGCTACTGTGCCCGTTACATCCGGGATTACGCGACTATCAGTCACCCCCTCGGATCCTGACCAAGCTTGGTCAACCGTTTGACTGGACCCCTGAGTGTGAGAGGGCGTTCACGGAAAGCAAGCGAGCGGTGGAGTCGGCCGACAGTCTCTCTTACTTCAATCCTCGACGGAAGACGGAGATCACTGTTGACGCCAGCCCTGTTGGATTGGGGGCCATCCTGGCTCAATATGATAATGACTCTGACCAGAGGCGGATCGTCGCATATGCCAGCCGCAGCCTGTCGGATCCCGAGAAGAAGTACTCGCAGCCGGAGAAGAAAAGTCTTGCTGTAGTGTGGGCATGCGAACATTTTCATGTGTTTATATATGGCAAGCACTTTACCTTGATCACGGATCATCAGGCGCTGATCACCATCTACGGAAATCCTAAATCCAAGATGCCTCAGAGAATTGAGAGATGGGGTCTCCGACTTCAGGAATACACTTTCACGATTGTTCATAAAATGGGGAAGGCGGAGAACCCGGCTGACTACATGTCCCGTCACCCTCAGCCATCCTCAGAATCGAAACCATCGATTGTCGAGGAATATATCCACTTTGTGGCTGCCCGAGCACTGCCACCTGCCATTCCCATGGATGTCATTCGGGAGGTACCGTCCAAGACACCATCTTGCAAATGGTACTACACCGGATCCGAACTAATAGATGGAGACATAACACGCAAGAAGAAGACACAGATTCGACAATCCGGAAAGAGATTCAGGCATTCCGGCACGTCTATGATGAACTATCGGTCACCACTGATGGAGTCATTCTAAGAGGTCAACGACTCGTCATCCCCAGTCAACTACGGCAGGGAGTCATCGACCTGGCCCATGAAGGCCACAGAGGAGTAGTATCCACAAAGCGAGCTCTACGGGAACACGTCTGGTTCCCCTTCCTGGATCAGATGGTGGAGTCCACGCTAAAGGACTGCCACCTCTGTCAGCTGACCAGCCAAAGCAACCCACCGGCACCTCTACAGATGACCACCTTACCCAGTGGAGTATGGCAAGAAATTGCCATGGACTTTTATGGGCCACTGCAGTTTGGCAAATACGTGGTTGCCATAATCGATGAATATTCACGATTTCCCATCGCACAAATCATATCATCTACCAGCGCCTCTTGCACTCTCAAAGTGCTAGACGAAGTATTTGCAACATGGGGTGTCCTCAGAGAAGTCAAAACGGACAATGGCCCCCCATTCAATGGACACGAATTCAGTGCCTTTGCGAAACATATGGACTTCAAACACAGAAAGGTCACGCCACTCTGGCCCCAAGCAAATGGTACCATTGAGAGATTTATGGCCACGATTAAAAAGACATTTCAGCAAGCGTCCGCTGAGAAGAAAGAATTACAGGAAGCCCTGACTGAAGTTCTCAGAGCTTACCGGACAACACCCCACTCAACCACCGGACAATGCCCTGCAACCCTCATGCTAGGGCGACCAATGAGAAATCGCATCCCGACATGGGAGGGCGCCTTGCAAGCGGTATCACCAAATCTCATCCATCAGGAAATGGTAGTGACTGATAAGCACAACAAGGACAAAATGAAATCGTATGCTGATGCTAAGAGAAGAGCAAGGTCTCCATCCTTGCATGAAGGGGATCATGTCCTCGTCAAACAAGAGCAGCAGAAAAAGACTGATTCCCGCTTCCGTGATGAGCCACTGGTAGTTACCCAACAGAAGGGCACTATGCTGACAGCGGACTCTGAACAGCGCAGAATCACCAGAAATGTCTCCCATTTCAAGAGGTGTCCGCGAGACCCGAAAGGACCAGGGATAAACACGACTATCATGCCTGCAGGTGAGGAACCTGACCTTAGTGACACTGGAGACAGAGGTCAGCAGAGTGAGCCAGTAACGAGTGTGCTCACCGGTAACCTGTCACTGCGGCCACGTCGTGAAATCCGGCCACCCAAGAGACTCATTGTAGAAATGGACTGAAGCACTGTTGATTGTTTGTTTTATTAAGAAAAGGGGAGATGTAATGGAGTTAGCAGTACAGTAGTTGGTGAGGGCGGAGCCAGGGGTTCGAGGGAAGAGGAGGAGGCATGACAGGATAGGGGGCCAGTTAGAGTAGGGACAAGGCAGAGATAAGACGTAAGATAATAAAGCTCCTGTTACACCACACGAAGTGTCTGTGGTTATTTGTAGCACCATGCTACAAGTACATGGGTGCCGGCACTGCCCAAGACGCCATTCATTTCGAGGGTGGAAAAGCAGGAAGCAATCTTTGGACCTGAAGGGGGAACAATATCAGCACACAGGAAGCACATCAACTTGAAGCACCCTCAGAAAAGAGTCCTTTTGCGCATGTGCTCTCGGAGCCGCTTCCCTCGCATGTGAACATAGAAAGAAGCCGCACCAGACCTCTAATCAGAGAACAGGCCCTAATATCACATGATATCCAGCCACAAATCAACAGTTTAGACTGAGCGTGGCACTGAAATGTGCACCATAACTGCTAACTTGGGGTGGGTGAGAGGTGCGCGCAGGTGAACTCTGCTCCGCCGGCGGTTGGCGGAGGTTGCTGAACTCCATGCTCCAAATACTATGTGAACTCCACCGGGAGAGCTGAGTTCCCTGCCCACCCCTAATTACAGGTGTCCCATGGGATTCCTCAATGGATTGTGCTTATTAGAATTGATCATTCACAGTTTAGTGTACATTTCCATTAAACACTTGTCAATCTCACTCATTCCTTGAGTTACCACTGGCAGAACGCTGCACGAAAATGAGTTGATACAATGTATCAACAATGCGAGGAATGAGTGAAATGTACAAGAGTGACAGTAACTAAACTAAATACAACATATATGGGCCAACAAGGGTATTTGCCTAAGATAAAGTAAATTTGTTGAATAGTCACAAAAAAAGAGCAGAAAAATAGGTAATAGCACAGCTTTGCTGTGAGGAGTTGAAACTACTGTGGAATATGATACAATTAATTGAAATAGGTTTGAATAGCAAATGAGGATATCCTGTATTGGAGATTACTGAGACCAATTTCATAGTCCTGATGAGAATCATAGGGGCCAATTATGATGTCGGTTGGAGTTGCCTCCGACTGACATCATTGCGGAATTGGGACTGACCGACCTCCGGCCGGTGGTCCCAACCGCCTAATTAAGATGCGACCGCACATAGTGCGGTCGCATACTCACATTTCCCTATGGGTTCTCGTGCTATGCTTGTAAACTGGCTGCAGCACAAGTTCCCATAGGGAAATGGGAGGTGTTGTTCATCCCTGCACAGCGTGGCTGACACCTAAGGGTCCCTGCCTCATGGTGCAGGGATCAACAGGGGGGGGCACCAGAGGTGCCTCCTCAGCCCCCAACCGGAGGCTGCAAGAAGAAGGGGGCCCTACTAGGGGCCCCCAAACTCTCTTTCTGACAGGCTTTCCATGTCGGAAACCCCGGCATGGAAAGCCTAACGGAAACCGAATTTTGTAATCCAAACAGCGGAAACGCTGTTCATTGGGAATACGGGACGGTTTTCGACAGGCTCCTTCAGCCCATCGGAAGTCAGGTGGAATGCCTGGGCGGTTTTTAATTCCGACGCCTAGATTGTAGTTAGGTGGATCGGGATTGAAACCGACGATCTCTGTTGAAAAGGCTCCGACCTCAGGTCGGAGGCTTTGCGACCATGATAGTAAAAGACCCCTAAAATTTGAAACAGGGTCGTACGACAAAGATACATCTTTGCTTGTAATGTAAATAATTCAGCTTTCTGAATCCATGGCACATTTGAAAGATTCCCGTTTCAAAAGAAACTAGAAGTGCAATCTAAGATCTTTCTTTGATTTTATGTAAAAATGTATATATTTCTACCACCACAAGCACTGCACCATCTGCTCTCTAATTAGCTGTTAATTTACCCGCAATAAACCATATGAAGATAAAAAGTATTTTCTACAAAGAGTGGCCTTACATATATTTGTTTGTTCCTTTGTTGTGTTTAATGGAAACGCACATCAAACTATGAGTAATCGATTCACATAGGCAGAATCCATAAATGTTAGTCTTATCCATGAATCCCACTGGACACTTGCAATATTTATCTATGTTCCTACAAGGGTCATGGTAAAGATGGGTTATTATTTCTGGCCTTATAATAATAAAACTGTGTGAAGAGTCATTCAAGGCTGTGTAAACATATGTTTGGCAATTCAATGGAGATTAAAAGATAGTAGCAGGTGACATGGAGAGTATCAGCCTGTGGAGCTACTACATACTAATGCAAAGCAAACACAAGGAGATGATGGACATAGTGTTGAAACTTTTCAGGCACTTACCCCCAGTCACAGATCTGGGTTGAATCCATCGTTGTTCTTTAGCTCACTTTCCAACCCTAGATCAGAACCTGACATATGCAAATCAGTCTTGACCTTGTTCCTAATGGGAACAGTTCAGCCCAAACTGCCAAGCCAGGTCTCCTGTGGATTGGAAAAAAGCATCCAGGACCGATTTCGAGGTAACACCCCTCATCAGCCAGGCATGCTTGAAACCAGTGGCAAGGTTAGCAAGGGACCCACATCTAGGCATACCCTGCCAACTTAGGGCGTACAAAGCAAACACAAGGAGATGATGGATTGAGCGCTGAAACTTTTCAAACACTCACCTCAAGTCACAGATCTGGGTTGAATCCATCATTGTTCAATGCAAAGCACGGCTGATGTTTGGTAGGTTTCTGAGTCTGTCTAGAGAGGGTGGGAGAAAGTCAGGAATGGAATGGGTTCAGTACTGTCAGGAGAAGAGCTTAAAAAAGAAGGGTATTTTGTTTCAACCTGCTGTGGTTGTACAGCAGCAAATGCAATCTTGAATACTCCTGTGGAAAAGAAAAACCCTCATTTTCTGTGTGAATAAAAGATTTAACAGATCAAGGGTACCAGCTCCAAGCATCACACAAAAGGTTCTGGGAGCAAAAAGAACAATTGATGGACAGAATGCAGAACAATGTCATACATTCACCCCAGTACAGAGATCTGGGCCTAAATCCATTGTTTTTTTGCTCACCATGCCATTCCAGTTTGGACCCAGCCTTATGCAAATCAGTCTTGACCCTGCGCCCATTGGGAACAGTCCAGCCCGAACTGCCAGGCCAGGTCCTCCCTGGACTGGAAACAAGCATCCTTGGAGCGGTTTAGGGCATTCAGCCCTCATCAGCCAGGATAGCTTGACACTAGTGGCATGGAGAGCACGGGACCCACGTCTGGGCATACCCGTCCCACTCGGGGTGACAAATGCAAAAAGAACAATTGATGGACAGAATGCAGAACAATGTCATCCATTAACCCCAGTACAGAGATCTGGTCCAGCCCGAACTGCCAGGCCAGGTCCTCCCTATGGATTCAACCCAGATCTGTGACTGGGGGTGAGTGTGTGCAAAGTTTCAGCACTCTGTCCATTATCTCCTTGTGTTTGCTTTGTTCGCCCTAAGTTGGCAGGGTATGCCCAGACATGGGTCCCTTGCTCGCTTTGCCACTGGATTCAAACTAGCTTGGCTGATGAAGGGTGTTATTAAGAAACTGGTCCCAGGATGCTTGTTTCCGGTCTAGTGAAAACATGGCTTGGCAGTTCGGACTGGACTGATCCCATAAGGGACAGGGTCAAGACTGATTTGCATATAGCTGTGTCTGAACTGGGGTGGCAAAGTGAGCTAAAGAATGATAATCGATTCAACCCAGATCTGTGACTGGGGGTGAGTGTCTGCAAAGTTTCAGCACTCCGACCATCATCTCCTTGTGTTTGCTTTGTTCGCCCTAAGTTGGCAGGGTATGCCCAGACGTGGGTTCCTTGCTCACTTTGCCACTGGATTCAAGCTAGCCTGGCTGATGAAGGGTGTTACCCAGAAACCGGTCCTAGGATGCTTGTTTCCGGTCCGGTGAAAACATGGCTTGGCAGTTCGGACTGGACTGTTCCCATGAGGCACAGGGTCAAGACTGATTTGCATATAGCTGTGTCTGAACTGGGGTGGCAAAGTGAGCTAAAGAATGTTGATGGATTCAACCCATATCTGTGACTGGGGGTGAGTGTCTGCAAAGTTTCAGCACTCCGTCCATCATCTCCTTGTGTTTGCTTTTTATTTAAACTGGCATTACAGTCTCTTAAGAACTGTTGATGTCTATGGTCAAATGAAGATTGTGCACACAAGGAACATGTTCGATATTGTTAGCCATCAAAGATGAACATAGCCACCCCTTAAATCGCAATGTCTTTAAGGTATGTACATTCTGCTTACCTCACATTTTGGTATAAAATGAATTTCTTGCTCCTCCACTGATAATAAGTGGCAAACAATTAGAGATAATATCCACTGTTTTCTTGCACACTTTTCTGTATAATGCTTTATTTCAACCCATGTGAATTCCATTACAAATGAACCCTTACTGGCACTGAATAATACTAGCTTTGTTCCTTGCATGTTATTAATGCCTTCCCTCGCTTTAACATAAAGTAAAAAAAGAGATCCCGAAAAAGGTCAATTAGTGGCTCTTCTGGCCCTAAATCAGTTCCTAAGGGATCCTCGATGCTGACATAACCCTGCACCATTAAAATGTGGAAATCCTGCATTGCCATAATGTCCTCTGCTAAAGGCACGGACTGCACATGCATGGGCAGTACCTGGTTGACTTTCTAACTTCTCTTATTCGTTTTTTTCTCCGTAAGTGCTGGTTCTGGAGTTGGAGTTGGCTCACCAGAATTAGCATATATTCCCAGGCGTGGACCCTCTTTTTGTGTGCCTCATTAGCTTTTTTGTGATCTGGAGTTGGAGTGCAAGTTCAGGAGTTGGAGACACAATGAGAAGAAAAGACAAGGCGATGTAACAGGTCCAAGAAGTTCTGAGATCTTCTGCAGTGACAGCTCTGCTGAAATGTCACAGACTGTCGCATTCTCTACTTTGAGGCTTGTTTTCAGGGATTTTTCAATTTACTATTAGACCATTGGTGTACATTTTTCATTTCAGAAGAATTCAGCTCACCAGACATCAACCTAAAATAAGTACCATTGAATTGGGTAAAAGAAAACATCTATTCAGCGCCACGATGTCACATGAGGTGCACATGTGCTTTTCAAATATACATGCGTGTTATGTTATGATATGTTATGTTATGGTATGTTATGTTAACTTCTAGTCAGTGTAAACATGGTAAGCATTTAGATACTTCTTTAATTATGGTTTCCTGACTTTTTCCATATGTTTCAAGTAGTATCCAAAGAATCTACCAAGAGGAAACTAGATAACAGTCTAGGAATGCATCCCTGGCATAAGTCTAGGGTTGGGGTCGGTCACTTTTGGGGGATTCTAATAAGTATTTACCAGTGTTTCCAGGATTAGGCTCCTGCTTCTGGTTTGGCTCCATATAATTTTTTCAATTGTCTTAATTGTGCCTTCTTCAATTGAGCTCACAACGCTCTTTAGCAGACTCAAAATGTCAAATCCAGATCACTTACCAATGCAATTATGGATTGGGGGAAGGATACAATAACTACTAGTGCCTCAACAATGAATCTGGGACTGTGACTCTGTAGCCGCTGTGCACACTCTTACAGTACTTACAGTACTTTCTGGAAGCATAAACATACCTGCAGGAGTGGGGTCTTGTCACTCCTAGATAAACCACATTATCTAACACTTGTCAACCGCTCTGATACGCATCAGGAGTGTTTCTATTTTATGTTACAGGCTACCCAAAGCTGGCGAGTATCAACTTGTGCATCTGCGTCTATTCTCACGCTCTCCACTAACCTTTCATGCTTAAATGCAATGACGTACACTGCAGCATGTTTGGAAACATCTCAACTTTACTCACAACAACTCTCTTACAGGACATACTACAGCAAACATATTTTCGCTGTGTATTTGATAGTGGTGCTAATAATGCAGTCACCCCAACAAAAAATTCCCAGATTATGTGTGGCCCCCAGCTTGGTTTACTACCTCAGAATCATTAGGTGAGTCACTTGAGCAAGTGAATGGGCAGTACCTTGTTGACTATCTGGCTCCTCTTATTCTTTTCATTCTCCTTAGGTGCTAGTTCTGGAGTGGAAGTAGGCCTTCCATAATTAGGGTATTTCCCAGGCGTGGACCCGCTTTTTGGGTGTTTCGTTTGCATTTTTGTGATCTGCAATTGGAGTGCAAGTTCAGGAGATGGAGAAAGAATGAGAATAAAAGACAAGGCAATATAGCAGGTCCAAGAAGTGCTGAGATCTTCTGCAAAGACAGCTCTGCTGAAATCATATTGGTCCTCGGTGATCCTCAAAGGCAAACACCACTTGCCAGAATGGGCATGGACCATAAAGTGGTATGCAAGTAGTAGGAACTGTATAACGAAAGGGAGCAACACCTAACATGCCATCAAATTCCTCAAGACATGCAGTTTTGTGGAATGAGCAAAATATATGGCCATTCGCTACAAGCCAGTCTCTTGAAAGTGACAGATATCAGGTGGGTCCCATAACTCTCCACCACAAGGGGCTGCTCCAGAACTGGAGTAGAGGGCCCTGGTGACATTGGCTTGGAGTTATGGAAGCAATATCGGGCCTGGCATAAACAGAGACAGATACTAAGAGGTATGACAGATCCAGGATTGCTCTGTATGACAGATCCAGAATTGCTCTGGGAGCAGGGGGTCAAGCACTGCAGGGGAAAGTTACATGTGAGCTGAACGGGGGCAAATCACTAAGGGAATCACAAGAGATGGACCAGCGCTGCTGTGACCCCTTGCAGAAGCCTTGGGGTTCACCTTCTACCAGTGGTATAAGCTCACTGACTCACTTCAGATTTAGTGCAGAGTGTATTTGCTGAAGTGTCATAAAGAAGGGGTACTAAGGACTGTAGTTAAGAATGGCAATGATAATAAAAAAGCTGTACTAACAACTGTGGCTGTTGCTCACAGTTGCTCTGCAAAAGACTGAAGACTAGGGTGGCTGAGGAGTGGAGGCATGGAGGGTGGTCTGTTGTGAAGGAACTGTGGGGCACAATTTAGGGGCTGAGGAATCCGATGTCAGGAGATCAATATGGCTGAGAAGGAGGGCAGACTTAGAGCTCCAACGAGCAAAGTTTTTGTTGCCAGGAGGAGTAATGGTGCCACAGGCTGTGAGGTACAGAGGAAATTCTCTGAGAAATCTTTGGACCAGCAGGTTTCTAACACCTGGCTGTAGATCACCCCATGAGGCAGAACAATCAAGACCTCACTTTAAAATGGTCCAGTGGGTATTGAGAAACCCTAGCTTGAAGGGACCACTCGTGTGGGGCTTAAGTAAGGCCTTTAGCATCATAAAGTCACCAGTATGGTTCCATGTTCCAGTGGCACAGCCCTTTGAAGTCTACACATAATTGCTTGTTCCATGAAAGAAAAGTTCGAGAAACATCGCAGTGTCACTTTCTCTAACACTGCGATTGGTGGTGTCTGAACTCTTACCCTCATCCCAGAGAAGTGGTGAATTGTGGGTCTGGTAGAGGGATTATCTGGCCAGGAGTGTTGGAACAGCACCTGTGAACGCGCAGGGGCAACAGGAACCAAAGAGGAGACAGTAACATGCTGTGAAATACAGCCTCTGGGTAAAACCCATCACAATTGAGCTGCAGCCATCTACTAGCTCCTGACCATGCATGGCTGCTACATTGTAGGGAAGAGGCAGGTCAAGAAGATCTCAGATGCTCCCAATGAGATTGAAGGACCCGACAAATCTAGTACGTTTGTGCCTGCAATTTTTTTTCTTTGCTTGCTTGAAAACTGCATAAACAAGAAGACTTGCATCCTGGAGCCAGCAAACTTATATACAAATATTAGGTCTGATAAAAGGTTTTGAGTTGTTTCTCTGGTAAAAGAGGTACAGTCTGATTTAGAGATGGATGGATTGGTTACTCTTCCACAAAAGTGGTAGCTATCCTGTCTGCCTTATTACAAGTGCATTATATCCTATGGCACTTGTAATAATGCAGATGGGATATCCACCACGTTTGTGACAGTGTAACCCATCCACCAAATTCTAAATCAGGCCCTCAAGGTTTTTTTACCGAGGTACTCTCAAAACCTGTAGGCTAATTATTTTTGTACTACTGAATATCACTATACCATTATATGTAAACTGTTTAGAAATTATAATGACAAAAATGACTTTGCATCTCATACAGACAGGTTTCTTTTTTTAAATGTTTTGAGGAAAAGACAGTAAAAATGAAAAAATATTATAAATTAAAATAAAACACATTAAAAGTCTATACAATTTATGAAGAACAGCACAGCATTTATAAGAATCAATACATATTAATACTGTTAGAATGTGCTGCCTTGCGATACAAATTTAGTCAGGGAGTCCATCCACTGCTTAAAAGGGCTCCAAGTTCTGCTAGCTGATGGTTTTCTGGCCACAAAGAGTGGCTTCCCTGGTGTGAGGTCAACCAGCACCAGAATCAAAATTCTGGAGATTCAGAAGCAAGCCAGCTTTTAACAGTGCACAACCTGGTAATAAAATAGCATTGAACAACACCCATTCATAATTGTGAGGTACCTCTGTCATCTGACCAGCCGCGGTCGGTAGTAGGAGTAACTGCAGGGCGGTGACGTGGGGAGGGGGAGGGGCAGGGTGGGGGGTAGTAAACTATGGATTAAGGAGGTTTACAGGTAAGTTAACATATAAATTAATAAAACAAATTTCGTTGCGTGCACTGCATCCCCAAATGCGATGCAGTGCACGCAACGAAATTCGTTTTATTAATTTATATGTTAACTTACCTGTAAACCACCGTAATCCAAAGTTTACTACCCACATTCTGCCCCTCCCCCACCCCACGTCACCGCCCTGCAGTCACTCCTACTACAGAGCGCGGCTGCATCTAACCATTGTGACCAAACACATTAAATCTGGAAGACAACTTTAGCTGAGTTCCAGTTAAAATAGCAATTTCCTCAAAAATACGATTCAAGAAATCCTGAATCAAGTGGTGAACATAGGAATAAAGCCAGATTCTCTGATACCAAAACAAACCCACCACAGCAGCCCCATTAATACAATTATTTAAGTTTGCAATAAAGATTTTGATTCCTGCACAAATGTTGAGTTTTTGTTAGCAAAGTTAACACAAATATGTCCCTGTAAAATACTGTTTTCCAATTCTCCTAGGGAGACCATCTCCCCAGGCTTTTCTGGCCATTTGGTACTCTTATTTTTACGTGAAAAAATGTACATTTTTTATCATGCCTTTCTTGTATGCATTATTCATTAACTCAATTAAGGGAATATATTTGAAACGAATATTTCTGGATGGTATTCACAACATAAAATCAAACATTTGCAAATATTTGTAAGATCTTAATTGATATATACTAAAACAAGTCTGTACTTCAGTAAAAGAGCGTAATAGATTATTCTTATAAAGATGTCCCCATACGCATAGATAAGATTGAAACCAAGCTAATATACCCAAACCCCTTAAAATGCTTGAATGAGTCGCACCAAAGCACATTTTTTATATACCTACTACAGTTAGTTCTCTTAAAGTGCTTTGATGATTGTTGCCACATTGAGAAAGTGCCCTAATTAGCATTTAGTTGAGAGTTGCTGTAACCTAGCTACAAATTGATTCATTAACATACTGTGAGTATAGAATTTACATTGCATTATAGCAAATCTAATTAATTATCTTATCCCCCTTAGAAAATCTAATTTCTAATCTTCTCTTGGCCTTCGTAAATGTGTCATGAATGGCTGAACATCAGGTCCCAATGCAATAGATAAGTACTTAAATATGCATTGACCTTCTTTACCTAAGGCACTTATTAACAATGCCTTTCTACTTCAAGGACCAAAGTGTTGCCCGTTTAAAGCCTCAAAATAATTATCAAATATACGCACCCATTCTTCCTATTCAATGCTTTATTGTGTGCACACATATTGCAGTAACTTTATACGTTATAATTAGCTCAGGTGGAAGCGTTGCAAAATAAAGGCATGCATATCACTGAACACACATGACTGCCCAATGTAAAATGGCACCAGGCATGCATTGCACCGAATCCGACATGTTTTGATGGGCTGAAATACACACGTCCCCAGCAGGAAATCTTCATTCTCCTTGCACTCTGCAACAGTAGTGTGGCTGTAGAAGCTTGAGCTGGGTGCCACAGGCCAAAGTGAAATGTTATGTCACATGAAGGCTCGCCCTCTGCACAACAGCTTTTTATTGGTGAGTTCAATCAGTCAGAACAGAGATAAGTATGGAATAATTTCACAAACATATTGTCAGAGGAAGTGTCAAGAGTTGCAATCTTCCTCAAATGTACTCTCGATTCCAGCAAGACTCTTAGTAGATCTATTTTACCATCACGCTTCACTACAGCTATGTGTGAATCCTCAACTACCTAAGGGTTTTGTGGTACATTTTCTGGTCAGCAACTCACCATAAAAATATTGTAATGATGGCCAGGATTCATTCCTTGGTGCAAATCGCTTTTCTTATTCAAGCTGCAACACAAACGTGGTCCTTGACAGCTGGCCAGGCATAAACTGTCACAGCTCAGAACATTACCACAATAATACATAATAAAGAACCTTAGAAAGGTTCAAACCTTAAAGCAAGACAAGCACATTGCAATATAACCACAATATAACAGAAGACCTTTTTATAGAAACACTTTGCGTAGTCACAACATACTCTCTACACTCAAACTGTTGCAAAACATAGTGATCATGCACAAATATTTTGACTTCCTTTAGACAGACAATGCCGGGTTTTAAATGAGTTGACTTCATCCATACCTCATGTCCTTCAGGGCCAAGGCTTATCCCATTAATGTTCCATGCAATAAACCACATAAAGGAGCCAGTAGATTTAATTGTCAATCAACAAATATTTAGTTGGAGCAATTAGTGACCAAAAAGAACCAGAAAAATGTACCCTATCATGTTTTTCAATTTTTACTGTTACCCCCAATTTCTGCCCTCTGTTACCCTCATCACCCTGCTTCTCTCCCTGTTATACTTCAACCTGATGTCTTGCTCATTCAACACCTTCATGGGGGAAACCAACCACATCCTGGATCTGAGTGTCTGTATCCGAGTCAGAGACTTAGTAAAAGGCTTACTGATACAGGCAAACTATAAACCCTCGAGCTTTGGGCTCTTCAGCACTCTCCTGAATACCTGTAGATTGTTACCCCAGATCCAATTCTTCAGGTCTTCAAGATCATTGAGGGTCCATCAAATGTCTCCAGATTTGGTTTCTTGCTTCAACTTACTGAAGTTCTCCTTGTTGTTCAGTCTCTGAGATGTGAGAAGCTACATTGATAAGCAGCTGCGCCACTCTACACACTGCTATCCACAATTTAAAATGATTTAACTGGAAGATGGTACCTTCAGTTCTCTTCCCAATGAGCAATGATTAAATTATATATATTTTAGAGAGAGAAATAACATCTCATAAGAATCGGGAGGACAGGCCTTAATCCTTCAAATACAGGGCTGGCTGTTCTCTAAAATCCGAAGACTTTGGTTATTTGAAAATTCCTTCACTGAGGTATCTGGTGAGGCATATAGAATTGGACAAGCATTAGGCATCCCTTCTCTACTAATTATAGCAGTTAAATCCACTCCAGGCACATTGCTGCATTTCTCTCCATGAACCACACACCAAGCAGTAGGTAGTTCAGTGGAATTAGCTTCAGAAGACATGGTAGTGTTGACGCTCTAATTAACTACTTATGAGGGTCGGTACATAGAATCCGGCATATCTGTGCCTTTGTAAAAACTACTGAATCTTTGTCAGACTAAGCCCAAGCCAATTAAAATAAAGTCTCACAAGACAGGACTCCAGGTTAAACCTTGTGTGTTTATTATACATGAATATCATTACAGAAAAAAAGAGTAGTTAGTTCATCAATCATGAATTATCTCAAATCAAAATAGTCAAATTCATGATCTGTGAGAGGACTATCATAATATAAGTCTCCTGAAGCAAGTCAATAGCTAGGACAATGTACAGTTCAGCAGCATGGACGACGTAGAGTCTACCTCCAACGAAAAAACAACACAAGTCTAATTGTAAAGTGAATACAAAAACTAAACTAGAGTCTGCTCCTCATGAAGTTAGCTAAAGACTGCACATATTCCCAAAACATCATCTTTTATAGAATTTTCAGGCAGCAGAAACATACAAATTCATAGCATGATATTACGTAAATGGGCTGTACTAAGATGTTCATTTTGCATAGTAACCAATCACATTATTAATTTGCAATCACTAAAGACATTGCCTACTTCCAAAAGATTGTGATTGGTTAACCTAATAAATGATCAAACTACCAAAAGGAAATAATCATGAAATTGTACATTACACAATGAGCTTCTTATTTACATTTATGATAACTGACATAAATAACCCTGCAAATTATTACTTTTGTTCTATTGGCAGGAAACTAACAAACTGTTATTTAGGAAATATACACCCGCACGCAGACCATGATTTCACTGAATTGGGACGATTTTTGGAAAGAGAACTCACACACACACACACACACATAGTCAGGACAGGTTGTGCACAACAATTAAGAAAATAACATCACATTTGTATAATGCAAAATCACAATAGTTCTTTAATCTAATGAATGAAGTCTGTTAACCCTGATCTCTCTAAGAGTAGAGCTAGGGACCCTGAATGTTTCAAACACAGGAACATCCTGAACATGGCTTCCTTGGCGGCACACTACTTAATACACGCTATGAATACTGAGACCACTAACTAAACCTCTATTCTATTGATTTTCTGAAATGGAAAAGCATGCAAAACACATGAATGTGGAGAAAGCTCATTCACATAAAAGTGCACATTTCTTTCTGCAAACAGGAACAGATGTCAATGCAGGCTGATTGAGGCCTAGTTAGATTCATTAAACCATGTCTAAATTAAGCATTATTTTCCAAATTAACAAAACACTTTCACAGTTGTACTAGTACGTTAATGGTGCAGCAGATCAGAGGGGACAGCATAAGGTTCAAGCTGAATTTTGCTGATAATAGATGGGGGTCATACCAGCATATTAAGAGATATAACTATTATAGCATCCCACTTACGCTTGTAACTGAGCAGAAGATGCCTCCACATTGGTATTAGTACCTGCAGGGCTGCAGGTGTCCTCTCCAGGTTTGGATGTGAATTTCTGGGCCAGTTCTTGTTGGCCAGCTGTGTCCCCAATATGCTTAATCTGGCCTCTATTTTGCTATACGTGCAACCTTGGCAGATATGTAGTGTTACTTTACACACTCCTCATTCACTTTTGGAGCCGCAGGTCTTCAGATGTTTGCACAGTAAAGGATGATAGTGTCAGTGGGGTTAGCTCCTAAATTCATGCCATTAATAAGAGGAGGAAGCCCCAATTAGTTTTTTCATCATGAGTGCCATTAGGCCTAGAGTGGCCAGTCTTCCTCATAAAAAACTGAGATGCTGTGTTGGGTAGATTTTATTCCTGCCTTCCTTGGTCTGGGTAGAGAATGACCGGCTTGTGCTGAGGCAGCTCCGGAGATGTTCTCCCTCAACCACTCAATTTTGCCCACAGCTGCACCACGCTTGGCCCATCTAGGTCATCCTGCCCCCATTGATCCACCAGTGTGTCATTCCCACTCCTCACACTTCTTAGACCTTTCTGGCTGCTCTGTGGCATCTCAACCCCCAGGCTGCAAAACCACACAGGAGAAGTAGCTGACTTCATGCTGAGGGAAGCTTTGTCATTCAACCAGCATGAGAACCAGGGAAGAGTCAAACAATTCATACCACCTGTATCACTCAGTGCAATGGCCGAGGCCCAGTTCACCGCAACTGCAGAGGCGCAGACGTGGCGAGGAATGTGGCTGGTGTGCAGAAGCTCCACAAGTCAGTGGGGAATGTCTCCAGCAGCCAGTGGGTGAATTAGTCAACAGCACCATCCACAAGATTGTCTGCAGTCCCATCAAGTAGCAGAAGGGACCAGTTACAGGATGAATCACAGACAAGCAGGGAGTGAAGCAGCCCTTAACCCAGAGTGTCAATTCAATGGCTTTAGGCAGTTATAGGCTGTTTCTAATTGTAGTTGCAAGGTTTTTTTTCAAAGATAGTAAGCATCTCTCCTTGATTGCAACTAATTTGACAAAACCTGTGGATCTGCCTTTTTTGTTATGAACAGCCAAATGTTAAAGCAGTAGGCCCTTTTAGGAGAAAATGTATGATTTTCAAGTGAAACCTTGTAGGCGTATGATTGGTCGCTTGGAAACTGACAGATGAGGTCACCAGATGAGACTTTTAGGGTTAGTTGTCCTTTGTGGTAAATCGTAAGCGTAGCTGCTATTCCTCCTGGTTATTCTTGCAAGAACCTTCAACAGGGTCTCATAAGAGATGTGAGCATTAAAATACTTTTCCTTTTTAAAGTATTAGCGCTGGCTGGACATTGATTTATTGAATATTACTGTTGACTTAGTTATGAGTTTTTGGTCCACAACACCTCACTCTGTCACCCTTGAATTTCTCCGTGTCGCTATCCTGAGAGTCAAGTCCAAAAAGAGGATCCTGGTACAGGGCCTAAAACCAGTACAACTGATGCAATTGGAGCCAATAACATGTGATTGACCCAGGAACCCCTCAAAACATTTCTCACAGAATTTGCCTTTTAGCATCACTGCCCTTAAGTGGAATTTTCTGGTTGTAACCTATGCTAGTACTGTATGCACAGGGTAGACTATGGCCAGCAGCTACTACGATTAACGCCTCACACTGAAATAATCTGATCTGATAAAATCACACTATTTGGAACTAACTACCTGTGAAGCTCCCAGAGAATGAAAGTACTTTGAGAATATGAGCGCTGGGACGCCATTGCAGTTCACTGTAGTGGTATCATTTCATCACTTACAATAAAAACTGCTCAAGCACCACTTGTTAAAACTATTTATTATGATAAAATGCTTACAAGGCATGACAAGCACTTCATCCTCGGAAAGGAATTCACCAAGTATTTTCCTTTCACATAGCGACTGGTTGATACAAATGTTTTATTTGGGAATAGGCCTGCCAAAAATAGCACAAGCAGCTGTTTGCATTGCATGGAAAATTGTGTTGAATATGGCTGCACCTGTGTAAACACAAACTTCATTTCTAAGAAGTACCCCTGCAGCTGCAAGGTCTTTTTAACAGTGCCAACTAAGTTATTTTATGAAAGCATGTAACAGAAAATGCTTCATTGGTTGGCGGTCTTGAAAAATAAAGTATTTGTCTTCTGGAAATGTATTGTATTGTATCAATGTGAGATTTGTTCCAACATCTATGACATTTTTATTTTAACTATGTGAACCATTCACTAAGCGCCTGAGAGATTTTGTCTATATTGAATGTTGTGCCCATCTAAAAAGCTATGTACACTTTGCATTACCTATTCGTTATTTTATACCAAAACAGCAGCACAATAAGAAAATATTTGGGAGATTTTCTAAATTATTCACTAGAGCAACCGTCAATGTGCGTGCTCATTAAATCTCTTAAAATGAAGATTACACGAATTTCGGTATGATAATTGAAAAATAAACGCGTGCATTCCTTATCTTTTTAAATTATGGTTTTAATGTCAAAACACATAAGAGACTTGCAAAACTGCAAACCAATGCGCTTCTTCTTCGATTTTCATTGGTCAAGTACATCTTCGCTTTGTGTTTGGCAGGGTATGGGCACCATGTGTCCCCCTCAGAGGAGTGGACAGTGTTCATACACAACTCTGCAGTGTTGTGCTTCTGGCCACAGGAGAATGTATATGGGAAAGGGCTAGCATTTTCCAACCATCCCCTGCGCATTTCACTGCCCTGAAATAGTAAGGGCGGCTTCATAAAATGCCCTCACACAGGGACATCTTAAGGATGCTGGGGGCCCTGGGCCAAACATATTCTGGAGGCCGCTGCTCGGAGAAGCTTACATTTATGATCAAATTTATGATCAAATAATTTAAGTCTTTCATGCCCTCTTTGGCTTGGTCACAAATTCTAAATGTGCTTCCATCTAATATTCAGGCATTGTAATGTGTGTTACCCATATTGTAACACAACAGCAGCTCACTAATGTTATTGCAAATAATCTATGTGACCATCTCCCATTTCTTATATGTAAGGAAATGTTTCGATCTAAAATAAACTTTAATGGATGTTGCATGGTGGTGAAAAACATAAACACAACATTTCTCTGCAAAATGCCTGAGATAAACTCCCACACATTACCCGTATTATAGATACATAAAAGGAAAAGGTATTTAAAACAATGTGGGGCAGATTTATGTTTCCTGGCGCATCCCTGCAAATCAGCAGGGATGCGCCAGGAAAGATGCGTCACGCAAGTTTACCCTTGCGCCACCACAGATGCGCCGCATTTACAATGCAGCGCATCGTGGCGCAAGGATAAACAGATGCGTGACGCATCTGATGGCGTAAGGGCGGCGCATTACTGGAGTCGTGTCGCAAGCACGACGCAACTCCAGCAATGTTTAGGGGCTGCCCATACCTTACATGCTGCGCCATGCCTTACGCCTGCTTCAAGCAGGCGCAAGGTTTTGACGCAGCAGCGTCGGAAAAGTGACTGAGTGAAATCTTGTAGATTTCACTGTGTCACTTTTCCGAGGCTTTTTCCGCTGGAACGCCCACCCTGCATACATTAAACCTGACGCAGGTTTAATGTGGCGCAGGGCTTTACACCGTAGATGCAACACGATGTAAATAGGGCGCATCGTGGTGCAGGGTTTACGCCACTACTGCGTCACAAAAGTGACGCAACGGCGGCGTAAAAGTGGCGCAAGTCTAACATAAATCTGCCCCAACATGTTTAAGAATCAATTGAGGTCATTAGGACAGAACTGTCTGTAAAACAGAGCCGGCTCTATGGGGAGGGCGCTGAAAGGCTGGTGGCACAGCGCCAATGCCCACTTTGCCCATGCCTTAAAACATCTCTGCCTTTACGGTGATCAAAAACTGACATTTAAAAAAGATAGTAGGGGTTGTTAAACTTACGCATTGCGTAATGGAAAGACAATAATGGAAACACACAACCATGTACTGACATACAGGCACTGGCATACACCCACAAAACCCTCTCTCTGTCTCTCCCTCCCTTGCACTGCCCATGACACCGCCATTTCCCCATCTTCACATTGCAGAGCTTGACACTAGTCACACTGGCACACTGCCACTACACATACTGACACTTCACACACATACTGCAAATCCTGGAACTAAACCTTGACTATGTGCAACCTTGTAACAGCACTAAACTTTGTCTTTATAGATGTATGATAAGTGATGGGGTCTGGAATATGGCCGGAGATTTGGAATAGAGGTTGATTTTGAGCAGCTATAAAAACTGTAACCATACTGTTTGTGCAAGTATCTTGGAATGTTCCTTGAGGGATACAGAAGGGTCAATGAGAAAGTCCAGATATTTGGTGATGACGAGAGACTGGGGAGATGACTTCGAAGTACACACTGTTGACAAACACCAAGATAAGGGTTGTTGAGGATTCTCTAATAATCAGGTCAAGCAAAGTTTTTATTGGGTTGAGTTTCAGGTACACTGCAGATAGCAAGGTTAGAATGATTCCGAATTTGAAGTACATAAGAGTTATTGGCATGCCATTCATTATTGTACTGGTTCCTTTATTGCCATAACCTGAGTTGGATTTTGATGCTCAGTGTGTCTCCCCTGGGGATGGACCTCCTAATCAGAGAGTCTAAACTATTCAGAAAACCAGGAAAACAAACAGCAACAGGTTTAACTTAACCATCGCTAATGCGTGAGTGTGATTGTGAAGCACTTGACATTAAAGTGTAATAAAGTTCCAACGACTGGATGCAGAACAATTCTAGTTATTGCATTCACAGAAGTGCTTTGATAATTCCATTATTTAGCCTTTTTTCATGAAACTGTGATATAAGTGGTACTGAAATCCTCCAAGTGTGTCTTTTAATTTTACTTTCAACCTGGCAAGTTTTACTCATGTGGCCACTAAAATAGCATGTGAGGTTTATCAAGGACTTAACAATGCCATGTCATGGATTTGTTTATCGCAGCTATACCATCAATACTGCAGTCTGAGCATATGTGTGGGTAAGGCTAGCAACACATACATTCAATAAAAAAGGTGCAAGAAGACACCCTTGCCTCAGTCCACAAGCAAAGCTATCATTGCCTTTCACCTATCCTAATAAAATCAAGTTTGTTTTCTGGGTACAGTAATGAGACAATCCAAAAGAGTAGAGGTTGAATTATCCAATTATTAAAGATTGACCACTGGTTCCCTCTGTCAAACTTCTCAATGTTGTTCACAAAGAAATATAAAGACAAAGTAATGCTGAAGGGGAACATATCAGTGCCTATGTGATTAATGCTCCCCTAAACAGTCCTATCAGACTGTAGAATCTCACTTTGAGTTAGTGACAGAAAGTTAACTCCAATGCCCTTATTCTCAGATGCTGTAGGAGGATCTTTCCAATAATTTTGAATATAGGATGGCCCTGGTCTTAATACATACCTTCAATACCCGAAAAGGAACGGATGAACAATCTGCTGCTGCCTCAGATAGCAAGTGCTAGGCTTGACTCACCATCTGGGCAACTTGACTTAGTTGCTGTAGTCTGTCCAACCATGTCGATTAATTTATTGAAGATAACTTCTTAATTAGAACGAAGTGAGCCACGGTGATTGCTTTTCCATAAAGACACACAACGTGGGAACATCACTCTGTTACTTATTATATTATTTATTTTCATCTTTTATTCTTCTTGTTTTCATGGGCACTCTACGTTGTTGGCTATGCTGTTCAAGTTTGTTTCTCTCTGTTTTCATATATTTTGCAACAAGTTTCCTCTTCCATAAAATTTCAGCATCAGACCAATCTAGTTTTCGTCTGAGGAAGATTGATATATCGTCGTAAGTGCCAATTGTATGTGACTGCACTAATAAAGTTAGATATCCTTGCAGTCAACCAACAATATGCACATTATTATTGTATTATTGTATAACAAAATTAGCCTATGAACTTGATTCTGGTGCCATGGAAATGTAATTGATTAATTGTATTTTTTATTTGATAACAAGAGCACGTGCCAACTTAACCTAAAGCATAAGTGGTTCATTTAAAGTCAATGTTGCATGTATTGAAAAGTTATTTCATAAATAATCATCAGTTTTTACAGAGTTAAGACTCAACATATAGCAAAAAGACTCAAACAGCTCATTGAGATTCAGTGTTCAAGAAAGATTTTTTTTAAATAAATTATTTTTTATTTAAAACAAATGAGCCAGAAGAATCATAATCAGAGACCCTCTTTTTTCTAAGCAAGGCACTGCCACAATATCACCCACTTAGTCCTGTTGAGGATACAAGACAAGCTTGTTTTTTCGTTCAGTTCAATACAGTTATTTGGTGTTGGACTTGGTCCTTTCTACAGATCCATCCCCAGACTTTTTGCCTTCCTCCTCTTATTTTTGTTGAATTTGTTTTTGTTGGCCTCAAGACTCTGTGCACTTTACCATTGCTAACCAGTGCTAAAGTGCTTGTGCACTCTCCTTAAATCATGTTAGATTGACTTATACCCAATTGCACATTTAATTTGCATGTATGTCCCTGGCAAAGTGGCACTACATGTGCCCAGGGTCTGTAAATTAAATGCTATTGTTGGACCTGCAGCCCTAATTGTGCCACCCACTTAAGTAGCCCTGAAAACATGCCTAAGGCCTGCCATTGTAGAGCCTATGTGTGCAGTTTCAAACTACCATCTTGACCTGGCAAAATAAACCTTTTTGCCAGGCACAACCCTTCCTTTTTAATACATATGTCACTCCTAGGGTAAGCCCTGGACAGCTCAGAGGGCAGAGTGCTATATATTTAAAAAGTAGGACATGTACTTTTACGTTTTACATGCCCTGGTAGTGAAAAACTCTATAATTCTTTTCTCATTACTGCAAGGCCTACCTCTCCCATATGATAAGATTGGAATTACCGTATTACAGAGTGTGATTTTCAAATGGGAATAGGTTACCAGTTCATGCTTGGTATCTCTGGAATCACGATTTAAAATCCTAACATACGGAGAAGTCGGATTTTAAATTGCAATTCTGAAAAAGCCTTTTTAAAGCCACGTTTAGAAAGTAGGCATTTTCTTGCTAACTTAGCCCATTGGTGCCTGCAGCCTGTCCCTGTCTCTGGGTCACATGACTGGGTGTGGCTGACAGTTGAGCTTTTTGTAGTCCTCCGAGACAGCAACACGCAATGGGGAGCTTAGGTGTGATTAGATGGGCTATCAAAGCAGGGTGGGAGAGAGGAGCTGGGCACAGCCCTGCCTACACTTGAACAGGCTGTGTCCTGCCTCCACACAAAGGGATGAAAACCCCCTGTACTTAGCTGGAGCCAAGGCAGGGGAGGCAGTGTATCTGCCCATTTCCAGGGCATGCCTCTAGAAGCTTCTCCCCACTGTAAAAGGCACAACTGGGTATACATACTGGACTTCAAACATCAAACCTTCAGTACACTTCTGGGTCTGTGGATACTCTGCCAGGAAGAAGGACTGCTCCAAATGTCAGCATGTTGAGTTTCAACCTCACTGTAAAAGAGGGGAGCTTAAATGTAAGGTTGCCTTACTCAGGTCAGGGATCTTAAATTCATGTCTCAAGCCTAATGCATAGAATACAAACAATTTTCTATTAGTGATTTACATTATACCTTTAGGTTTAGATTTATTTTTACCTTTCTATATACACAGTAAGGGCCTGATTACGAGTTCAGTGGTCCATTGAACCTCCCAACCCATGGTAGAGGTGCGGTGGCGGTCAGGGACAGCCGCACCAGCTGTCCGACCGCCGTATTATGAGTATGCCGGGCAGAGCGCTTTGGGACCGCTTCACCTGCCAGTGATCTGCGACCCCTGACTGTGGTGTGGCGGTCTGCGAAAGCAATACGCATGGCGGTGCTGCAGTGGCACCACCATGCATCTTATGAGTTTCTTCACTGCTAGCCTTTTCATGGAGGTGACCCACCATAAAATGGCTGGCGCTGGGGAAACAAAGGGGGTCCTACAAGATCCTCTGTTGCCCTTTGTGCATGGGAGTACATGCAGGGGGCACATGTTGTGCCCCCCCTGTGTGAGTACACCCCTGTTCCTGCATGGCATTGACTGTTCAGTCCATGCCGTGCAGGAACATTCATTGGCAATCCTGTGGCGGTGCAGTTACAATGCTTACTATGAGCCTTTAATCTGCACCACCGCGGGACCGTCATGCCACCCGCCCACCAGATAACAAAATTACTCGTAATCTGGTGGGAGGGTGGCAATCAGGTTTGACAGTGTGGGAGTGGTGCAGTGAAGTGCCAGCCCACTCCCACACCGCAAAACTCGTAATCAGGCCCTAAGTGCTATATCATGATGTTAAATAACCAGATGAGGGTTAATGTAGCATGAAGCACCACTTGTGGCAATACAAATTATTTTCTGAGTTGTTGGTGTCTTGGGCTTGCATGTGATTTTGAATGAATAATTATTAAAATGGTTGGGGGAAAAAGGGGAGGAATTTTGGAAAAATTCGCATTTGACACCCCGGAGAATAAGGATCTGCACTCACCATGTTTGAAGCCACTTTTTTAGATCTTCATGCTGGTTCAGTGAATATAGATTCATTCTGTAAAAGAAACCACTTGTAATGTGTTGTAGTAAGATAAATATTATTGTCCTTGCATGGTATCTTCTTAATTTTTAGGTGCCAGAAGGCCGAACACTTGAAGCCCCTGTTTAATTTTTCAT
Source organism: Triturus cristatus (assembly GCF_964204655.1). Taxonomy (NCBI): domain Eukaryota; kingdom Metazoa; phylum Chordata; class Amphibia; order Caudata; family Salamandridae; genus Triturus; species Triturus cristatus. The sequence goes on from NC_140587.1 coordinate 453,966,608, forward strand.
TTGGATAGCCTATTTTGTTTACTTCTCCCCCAAAAGCACGGTCCTGCGTTGTGAGATATGGTGGGGAAGAAAAGTTGGTCTGATGTTGTCTCCTCGTTCTTTCTAGAGGACAATAGATTACATGCTGAAAGCAGCTGCCCTTTTTCTTCATAAATAAAATGTACTATGCCAATTGCCCCTTCCCGCCCAAAAAACATAATGGGAATTCAGGACACTTTCTAGGACACTTGCTATCACAAGTGGCAGGGCCGGCTTTAGGGCTGTGTGACTGGTGTGGCCTCACTGGGTGCAGAGCTGGAATGGATCACTGACCTCGGGGGGGGGGCACAGTGTTTAGCAATAACTTACGATTTAAAAGCACCTGGTGCAGAGTTCCTTGTACATCCAGCTTTCAGGCAGCAATAAAAATGCCAAGATAACTCTTGCAAATAATGTTCCAGCTAGAGAAAGAGATGGATTTTTGTCTAGTGGCATAAAGTAGCCCTGAGGTTTAATATGCCTACAGCAAAGAGCAGATAAGTATTTTATGTGGATTGCTGAGTGAATTACCAGTGCTCTAAAACAAATTAAATGTATGTGAGAGAGGGGCTATAGAGAGATGAGAGGAGAGGAGGCCATGGGGGGTGAAGTGTGCCAACAAATTGTCGCACCTTGTGCCACCAGTGCCAAAGCTAGGTCTGACAAGTGGGCCAGTGGGAAAATAAAAACAGATGCAAAAAAGCACAGTACCAGAGAGACGTCTTTGCATATTTCTGTGAGATGCATACCACATATATAGCTAAAGAGTGCTACATATCCTTGCTGAAAAAAATGATGTTTGGGGTTTTAGGGTTCAGGGAGGATAGTAATACATGGTAGTAGGGGGTTTTGAGGCTTTAGGGATGGGCATCCAGAGCTATGAGACCTAAGATCAGAACACTTTTGTTTGTTTGGTGCATATATGGCAATATAGTACATTATAATATTGACTACTTCTAAACAGTTTGGTGGCAGTTAAGTGTTATTGCCCTCTGCTCCGGGTGTCAACTCTGACTAACATCTTCTACATAGGGTGTGCACCCTTTGTTTGCCTCACAAATATAAACCAGAGCCAAAGATACATACTAAGGGGAAGGGCAGGTAGCAGCTTTTAATGCTTGACAGCATGTGGGAGACAGGAAAGAAAGGATGGGCTAATAAAGGCAAGTTTGCCACATGATTGAACCAAATACCTTCTGTATCATCATAAGCAATAATCCATGGAAACTTTACATGTATGCAAACCGTCCAATATAAGGGAAGCTGGAGGAGATAGCAGTTTTCAGGACACCATTTAGTGTAGCAAGACAGTCAAGATAAGCATATTAATCTAGACACACAAGCCGGGTGAGAGTGATGCCATCCTAAAAGGATTGAATTAAAGATAGGGGTGGTATAGGATGGATATGTAACCCAAACAAATGAGGGGTGAAAAGGGGCATGGATAGGATGATCAGCTAAGATTAGGGAGAGAGAAAGAAGAGAAAGGAAGTAACAATAGAGGGAGTTGATATTCAAACAGTTCTATAGGAGCTCCCAGAAGATATCTTTGAAATAGGAGAAGTTTCAGCTTAGGACTAAAGGTGTCCAAAGATTCAGTGGTTCATAGGGCTGGGGTAAAAGAGTTCCAATTTTCAGAGAAGGATTGCACTATTTTATTTCCAATTTCAAAGTTAGAAGTTCTAGAAGAAGTGTTTTCAGGCTGTGAAGGGCTCTTGACCCACCAGACCTTCAGTTTTGGTGCATGGTAACAAAGGCCGCTTGCATGTAGACCTAAAAATTGTTGGGGTTGTATTTTAGAAAGTCCAGTCAATATGGAGTTGCTATAATTAATCTTTGACAGCAGTAGGGAGTATACAAGGGTCATAAGATTAGATTCAGGGATAAATGAGTTAATTCTCAACAGAAAACATAGTTGGAAACTTGCACACTTAGCCAAATCATTGAAATGTGTTTGAAATGTAAGATTACTGTCAAGAATTACTCCTAAAGATTTGGCATTATCAATGGTAACTGGCTTGCAGTCAAGGATACTACTGGCATCAATCCAGGATTGGATTAGTGATATTGATGTTTGGGTGAGATACGTGAAAATTTTGTTTTTAGAGGAATAAGATTCAGATGGTAAGAGGCCACACAGCCCTGAACTGTTTGCAAGGTTTAAGCAAGAACTAGAACATCATTGATAGAGGAGATCATTAGGTAGACTTGTGCATCATTAGTTTACCGATTAAACTGGAACCTGAGTCCTTCAGTATGACTCTAAGGAGTTCAAAAAATATTTAAAAAGAGCTAGTGCCAGGATGGTACCTTGACAGAAACTGTGCTTTAGGACAACCGGACTGGACATGCAATTATGAATTTTGATCTGCTGTTACGGGTTTGAGCAATATCAGTCAAACCATTTGAGAACTATGCAGTTGACTCCCTTGAGTTCTTAGAAAATCCTGCGAATTGAGTGATTCACATGCGGTAGATAAGTCCAGCTGCACAAAAGGCCAGGAATTGCCAGAATCAATTATGTGAAGAGAGTGCATCATTCACAACCTGTAGTAAGGCACTGTCCATACTGTGACCTGGTCTGAGGCCAGATTGGTGCTCATCAAAAATATCATTGTCTGAGATATATCGGTAAGATGTGCTATAACACAGCTTTCAATCACCTTCAGCGACCAGAAACAGGATGACAGTTATTGACATCTCCTGAATCCACTGTTAGATTTTTCAGATGAGGAGTGACCTGGCCAATTTAAGGCAATCTGGGAACACACCTTGCTGAAGAGAAAGCTCAATTAATTCCATCCAGTCAGCCAACAACTGCCAGATATGTGCCCCGAACTGGGTCAGTGAAGTGGTTTGAAGATTTAACTTTGGTGATTATTTTTCACCTTCAGAAATGTGATCATATTTGTCCAGAAGTTCTAACCTGCACTTGCTGGGTCTGAAGGTGGAGGTGCTTACGTCTTCATGACGAGTGATGGGGAAAAGCTGTTGGAAGCCAGTATTGCTAGGTTGTTAAGGTTAAGGTTTTTAGTATCCCCAAATCAGGTATGGAATTTTGGGATTTATCCATGTGACTTGTTGTGAGCTAGCATGAACGTGACTAGGAAATGTATCAACTAATCTGCAGAGTTGTCATAGAGACAACATTCAAACTTATGAGGCCAAGCATTGAACTTTTAGTTTGGGTGGACTTTCTGCAGTGTTGGACAAGGACATTATAACAGAGAAATGATCAGAACATAGAGCATTACATGAAGGGATAATGTACCCAGGTTGTGGAAGGCACTCCCGATTGAACTCAGATGCAACCCCTCCTTCTCCTGCTTCAAAAGGGACTTGAAACTCCATCTGCTCGACAAATACTTTACCGACTAAGCCAACTGAGCCAGGCTCCGATAACCCAGTTGACTCTCCTTACTATGTAGACCATCAAAGATTGGTGGTCTTTTTGACTGTTTCACCTACCTAAGCTATCACTTGACTGACCCCTCTAATGTATTCTGTCTTAAAATGTTTATTGTTATGCATATTGTAGGAGAGTAGGATCTGCTTCACATGTTTACCCCCACTTTTTGCTGGTGTTTCACTGTTTTTCGACTTTAGTCTGGCTGGGAACCTGCTAATCAGGGCCCCAGCCTAGCTGCCTCCTCTCTAAAATGATTCTATGTACTTTAGGTACAGTTCAAATTGGAACTGAGGTGCCCTTGTAAGCCCCTAGTATATGGTATACTATGTACCCAGGGCATAGGCCCCCAGAGGCCTACCAGGGGCTGAAGCATGTACTATGCCACCCCTGGAAAGCCACCCAAAATGACACCACAGGTCTGCTACTGCAGCCTGTGTAAGGTGGTGCAAGCACCCCTTACTGACGTATAGGTTTACTATATCTCACCATATACCCACATTTAAACCTATAAGTCACTCCTATGGCAGGCCTTATCAATCCTGAAGGCAGAGTGCTTGGTTTCTATGTGAGAGGGTGCCCCTGCATGAGCAGAGCCCCTCTGCAGCGTTCAGAGACCCTTCTCTGATGCTGTTGGTAGTGCACCCTGACCATATACTCTTAACTGCATTATAACCAAACGGTAAATGCTAACTTTTGCCTGGCTGCACGGAAACATGTCGTGGTTGGTGTCAAACACCTTGGAATCATACCCCCACACCAGTAACTGGAGTGGGAGTATGATCCCACCCTTCTAGAGGGAGAGACATGAAAGCACTGGTATACCCGGTAGAAACTTAATAGAGCCCTGGCATCAAAAAATGGATGCTGCAGCCACAGACACGGGTCTGCTCTCCTGCTGCTGACCGAAACGCCGGCAGGGGAGGCCTGGACAATAGGTTTCCTGTCACAGGGAGTTGTAACCACCTCCCAGACAGGCTCATTTGATGTCCTTGTGCATAGTCCAGCTCAAACCGGTTCAAGGGCTTCCAGCCCCTGCTCTGGCGCGAAACTGGACAAAGGAAATGGGTGTAGCCACCCCTCTTTCCAAACCCTCCTGTAGGTGGGTCCCCAGAGTATGTCCAACCCCCTACCTTAGTATCAGTATGGGACCCCTGTCCTTAGGACTTTAGATTATCCTGGACAAAACTCTGACACTGAATCATGGACCTTCGACGCTCTGCTCAAGACCAGAGGACTGAAGAAATCTCCCTTGGGGTCAAGGAGTGACTCCCCTGCTTGGCAGGCACCAACAAAGCAGTTTGCCGGTCTGCATCATCGAAGCTCCCGCCGGACTCCGAAGTATTTGCAGCCCAGGAAGAGGATTTCCAGACATCTCAGAGGCCGACCCGAGACTCCAGCAAATCTGAGACCCGCAGACCTTGTGAGTAGCGTGGAACCGGAACTCCTGATCACCGTGCATTTCTGCAAGTGCATTAACTTCTCGACGTCTCTTGAAGTCGTGCTGGGCGGACTTATAGCCCCTACCTCGAGCACTGAAACCACCAAAGATTGTCAGCCTGGTCATTCCGAGTGACCCGTGGGCCGCCATTTTGTGTTTCGTCTTGAGGTCCCTTTGCCATCCCTGGTCCGTTGACTGGTGGGTCCCAGAGGGGGTAACTTTGCATTTCCTTGGGCTTTTCTGGTTGCACCAGACATGCCCTGACTCCCATCCAAGTGGTGAGTCTCACAGACCTTGCTGGTCTTCACTGAAGCATCTTTCTTGTTTCTGCATGGGTTGCTGTTGCCTAGGCTTGTTGTGTCCAATCTGGGCACCAACACTGCAGCACTCGACATCCTTTGTGAGACACCCCGAATTCAGCTCCTGGTTGTCCTCGACACCTCCTGGTCCTCGTGGCTGAAAAGTCAAGCTTCACCTCCTTCACCTGAAATCACCCAACATCGGTGGGCATCTGCTCATCGCCTTCCTGGTCACTGGCAAGTGACCCAGACTCTGTCCCCTCTGCTTTCAGGTTCTTCTCATCTTCAATCCAGGCTTGGATCTCTTCGGACACTTCGCATCTTCACGGCAGCAGCACTTCTTTGCCAGCTCCCATTGAAATCGACGACGCGACCCGACACCAAAAGACACCTATGCACCCGGCTTCCCGGGGTGAGGTAACACGAGTACTCCGGTGCTCCCATGGGTACTAGTCCTAGAACGGGTTTGGTCCTGACTCATTTCTAGGTGTCCCTAATCTTTAAAAATCTAACCGTGACTTTCCCCATAGAAGCTAACGGGAGCTCGCGGCTGTGTTCACACACTGCACACGGCCCCCATGGGTCCGCTGTGTCACTACCTTGGGTGGTTCCTTGGGGTCCCAGCAATTCTACAGGCTCTAGGCCGTGTGTCTAGTTAAGTTGTGGTTCTTATACCACTATTTTAGTATATGGTTTGGCTCACCCCTAGGGCCTGACGTGTATTTGTGCTATTTTACTGTGATTATTGAAGTGTAACTTATGTGTTTTGACCACTAGTCTCATAAATAGACTAGGAGGCTGTGTTTAGTAATAAATACATATATTATATATATATACCTGGTGTGGATATCTTTCAATTAGTGACTCAAGAGATTATAGACTGGTAAAACAAGCTGCTTTACATTCCTTCAAGACTAAGCCTGAAGGCTGCTCTCCATAGGTACCACTAGGATAGCTTTCAATAAAGGTTGTCTTTAACCTATAACCAATAAGGGGTTGTTTGGACTGATACAGGGTGCCCACTATAACTAGTGGACAGCATATATCAGGCCAACTTCTCACACTGGTGTGCAGCGTGTGGGATTCCAGCTTGCTATTGTGTTACCAGATAATCTCAATTGAGAAACTAACTGAAAACCACTAAAGGTACCCTAGGTACATATAATACAAGCTTTAGAATACAGTAAGTTCTACTGAACTTAGAGTTGTGTGTTAAGGGATAGCACACCCTTTCTACAACTCAAGAGAATTTAGTAGGCCACACTAGAGTAGGTAGTGCAATACGCCACACCACACTAGTAATGTCTTCAAGGCCAGGAACCAGTAGGTCCTTGCCAGAAGCCAATCGGCTTCAAGATTCCCAGTATGACAGACTCCCATTCATGGAACTGAGAGCATTATGTACAACTAGGAAACTGAAGACAGGCAAAAGTCCAACCACCCAGCATCTCATAGAGGTACTCAGGCTGGATGACCTTAGCAGATCTTTAGGATCTGGTGGGGGTAGGTAGAGTGGGTGGGACAGCACCTGAGGAAAGGCCTAGGGGTGAAATTCCCCATGACCTGACCTCTGAGGCTGGCCAGGCAGATGACAATGATCTGGACCTGGAAAATCCAGCTCCCCTAGACAGTGATGGAGAGGACCAAAATGGACCCCTCTGTGTCCCTCCTGGGAGAGTTGGTGGTGGGCCAAGAAGGTCAAGATCTCCCTCAGTGGAGTCTAACCATTCTAACTCATCTGTAGGGACCTCAATCTCCTCTCATAGGAGGGAAACCTCTCAGGGGAGAAGGGAGAGACTGCTTAAGTATGAGGAAGCTCAGCTTGAAATCAGATGAAAACAGGTAGCCCTAGATAAGGAGGTCCTATAGCTCTACAGAGCTAGAAAAAAGTTGGGACTAGAGTCCCATGGTGGCAGCAACATCCCCAGGGAAAGGTCTCATGACCATAGAAACCTGAATAAGATTGTCCCCCCTACCAGAGTGGGGATGACATCCACAAATGGATAACTGCGCTGGAAAGGGCCTGTAAAGTACAAAGGGTCCCCCAGGAGCTGTGGGCAGCAATCTTATGGCTCTCCTTTGCAGACAAAGGTAGAGATAAACTCCTCACTGTTAGAGAAGAGGAGTCAGATGATTACAACAGTCTGAAGAGTGCCTTAATTGATGGGTTTGGCCTAACCACTGAACAATACAGGTTAAAGTTCAGGGATACCCAAAAAGCACAGACTCAGGACTGGGTAGACTTTGTAGATTGTGATACTAAGGCTCAGGAAGGTTGGTTACTTGGCAGTAAAGTGCATGACTATCAAGGATTGTACAATTTGATTATGAGGGAGCAGATCCTTAATAATTGTCAGAATCAGCTGTTGCACCAGTACCTGGTAGACTCAGATCTGATCTCTCCCCAAGAAGTGGGTCAGAACCAGGGTGAGGCAGAAGGTACAGAACCAAGGTGGTGAACCCAAGAAGCAAGATCCTAAAAACTCTGATAAGGGTGGGGAGAAGGGTAAAGACCAGAAGTCTTCACAAGGCCCCCAAAAATCTTCTTCAAATGGGGATTCACAGTCTAACAAGGGAAAAGGCCAAAAGAAACCTTGGTGCAAAATCTGTAAAGAGAAAACTCACTGCACCAGTGACTGCACCAAGTCCAAAGAATCTACTCCAGCCACCATTGCCCCTAAGGCAACTGTTCCCCCAGTACAGCTACAATATGTGGTGGCAATGTCCAGAATAAGGGTGTAGTAGGGTTGACCCTGGGTTCTGAGATGGACTCTGGCCTAGTCAGAGTTCCAACTCAGGCTGTTCTTGTCTGTGATTGGGGCATGGATGTCTCCCCCTTTGTGAGCCCCAGTAATCTGGGCAAATACAGACAACAGCCTTTAATAAATAGAGTAGAGGCTTGGGCATTCAGGGACACAGGAGCAAGTGTCACAGTGGTGACATAAGATCTTGTGGATCCTGGGCAGATTATACTTGGTGAAATGTACCAAGTGACCAATGCTAGCAATGTCAGAACAGACCATTCTCTGGCAATTGTTAACTTCTCCATGGGAGGGGTAACTGGCCTTAAGAAGGTTGTGGTAAGTGCAGACCTACCAGTACAGTGCTTGCTTGGCAATGATCTAGAGACTTCAGCTTTGGCTGAAGTAGAGCTCAGGATACATGCAGAAATGTTAGGGATCCCTGCTCATGTCTTTGCTGTGACTAGGTCACAGGCCAAAATGTCTAAAGCTGGACAGACCCTGGATTCTAGAATAATGGACCAGGTGCCTCCCAAGAAGAGGAGCAGTAGGGTTAAGGCAGTGCCTTCCCACCTAACTCAGAGTACTGATCAGTCTCCTCAGGGAGATGATCTTGAGCCTGAAGAGGGAACTGTCCCAGAGGAGCTTGAACCTGACCAGGTTGAGTTCTTGGGGACAGGGGGCCCCTCCAGGTCTGATCTGAGCCAGGAGCAGAAAACCTGTCCCTCTCTTGAACCCCTCAGAATGCAAGCTGCTGATGAGGCTGCTGGGAATGCTAGTGGCACCCATAAAGTGTATTGGGATGATGGACTCCTTTATTCAGAGTGTAGAGACCTCAAGCCTGGTGCATCCAGGAGGTTGGTTATACCTCTGAAGTTTAGGGGCTTCCTATTGACACTAGCCCATGATATTCCCCTAGCAGGACACCTGGGCCAGAACAAGACTTGGGACAGAAATGTCCCTCACTTTCACTGGCCCCACATGTCTGAAGACACTAAGGAGTTTTGTCGCTCCTGTGTCACTTGCCAAGCCAGTGGCAAGTCAGGTGGAACCACAAAGGCCCCCGTGATACCACTACCTGTGGTGGGGGTTCCCTTTGAGAGGGTAGGGATTGACATTGTTGGTCCCATGGATCCTCAGATAGCATCTGGGCACATATTTATACTGGTGGTGGTGGATCATGCCACCAGGTACCCAGAAGCAATTCCCCTAAGGAACACTACAGCACCTATGGTGGCAAGAGCTCTCCTGAGTGTATTCTCAAGAGTAGGCTTTCCTAAGGAGGTAGTATTTGACAGGGGTGCAAACTTCATGTCTAGTTACCTGACTGCAATGTGGAAGGAGTGTGGAGTGAACTACAAGTTCACCACACCCTATCACCCACAATGCAATGGTTTAGTTGACAGGTTCAACAAAACCTTAAAGGGCATGATTAAAGGACTCCCAGAAAAGCTTAGGCGAAGATGGGACATACTCTTGCCCTGCCTTTTATTTGCATACAGGGAGATGCCTCAAAAGAGGGTTGGTTACAGCCCTTTTGAACTTTTGTTTGGTCACCATGTCAGGGGTCCATTGTGTCTGGTTCAGGAAGGATGGGAGTTACCTCTCAAGCCCCCCAAACAGGACATCGTGGACTATGTACTTGGTCTCCACTCCAGGATGGCTGAATACATGAAAAAGGGAACCAAAAACCTTGAGGCTAGCCAGGAATTACAAAAAGCCTGGCATGACCAAAAGGCTGTACTGACTCTCTACCAGCCAGGACAGAAAGTGTGGGTGTTGGAGCCTGTGGCCCCAGCAGCCCTCCAGGACAAATGGAGTGGCTCCCATACAATTGTTGAGCAGAAAGGGGAGGTTACCAACTTGTTAGACCTTGGAACCCCTAGGAGTCCCCACAGGGTACTTCATGTCAACAGACTAAAACCATATGTTGACAGGGCAGACATGGGCTTGCTCATGGATACTGATGAAGGACAGGAGGAAGAGAGTGACCCACTTCCTGACCTGCTTTCTCAGAACCCTGATGATGGGTCAGTTGATGGTGTAGCCTTAGAAGGCAGCCAAACTGCCCAGCAGCAAACTGACTGCAGAAAACCTCTCAGCCAGTTCAGACATATGTTTTCTCTGACTCCAAGTCAGACCACCTGGTGCACTCATGAAGTGGACACTGGGGACAGTCTGCCTGTGAAGAATAAGATCTACAGGCAACCTGACCATGTCAGGACCTGTATAAGGACAGAAGTCCAAAAGATGTTGGATTTGGAAGTGATTGAACCCTCAGTTAGCCCTTGGGTTAGTCCAGTAGTCCTGGTACCTAAACCTCACACCACAGAAGGCAAGAGAGAAATGAGGTTTTGTGTAGACTACAGGGGTCTCAATGCAGTCACTAGGACTGATGCCCATCCCATCCCTAGGGCAGATGAGCTAATAGATACTTTGGCCTCAGCCAAGTTTCTAAGCACATTTGACCTGACAGCTGGCTACTGGCAGATCAGACTAGCTGATGATGCAAAGCCAAAGACAGCATTTTCTACCCCTAATGGCACTATCAATGTGTGGTAATGCCCTTTGGTTTGAAGAATGCACCTGCCACTTTCCAAAGGTTGGTGAATCAAGTCCCTACAGGCCTGGAAGACTATAGTGCAGCATATCTAGATGATATTGCTGTCTTTAGCTCCACCTGGGAGGATCACCTGGTCCACCTGAGGATTGTTTTGGAGGCCCTGCAAAAAGCAGGCCTAACTATCAAGGCTACTAAGTGCCAGATAGGGCAGAGTCAGGTACCTGGGCCACCTTGTAGGTGGAGGCCAGGTTCAACCCTTGCAGAGCAAAATCTTGACCATAATGGACTGGATTGCTCCAACTACCCAGACTCAGGTGAGAGCCTTCTTTGGCCTGACTGGGTACTCTAGAAGATTTGTCAAGGGGTATGGATCAATACTGACACCCCTGAATGACTTAACCTCTAAGAAAATGCCCCAAAAAGTTCAGTGGACATCTAGCTGTCAAAAGGCATTTGATGACCTGAAGCAGGCCATGTTCACTGCTCCCATTCTGCAAAGTCCTGACTACTCCAAAATGTTCATTGTCCAAACAGATGCATCTGAGTTGGGGGTAGGGGCTGTACTGTCACAGTTGAATGATGAAGGTCAGGATCAACAAGTAGCTTTCATAAGCAGAAGGTTGCCCCCCAGAGAGAACCGTTGGTCAGCCATTGAGAGGGAGGCCTTTGCTGTGGTTTGGTCTCTGAAGAAGTTGGGGCCATACTTCTTTGGTACTCACTTCATTGTTCAGACAGACCATAAGCCCCTCTTATGGCTAAAACAGATGAAGGGTGAAAATCCCAAATTGCTCAGGTGGTCCATTTCCCTACAGGGGATTGGCTATACAGTGGAACATAGAACTGGGAGTAACCATGCCAATGCAGATGGACTCTCCAGATATTTACACTTAGAACATGAAGACTCAACTGGTCAAGGTTAGTTTAATGTCCCTGCGTTTGGGGGGGGGGGGGGGGGGTTGTGTAGGAGAGTAGGGTCTGCTTCACATGTTTACCCCCACTTTTTTCTGGTGTTTCACTGTTTTTCGACTTTAGTCTGGCTGGGACCCTGCTAATCAGGGCCCCAGCCTAGCTGCTTCCTCTCTAAAATGATTCTATGTACTTTAGGTACAGTTCAAATTGGAACTGAGGTGCCCTTTTAAGCCTCTAGTATATGGTATACTATGTACCCAGGGCATAGGCACCCCAGAGGCCTACCAGGGGCTGAAGCATGTATTATGCCACCCCTGGAATGCCACCCAAAATGACACCACAGGTCTGCTACTGCAGCCTGGGTAAGGTGGTGCAAGCACCCCTTACTGAGATATAGGTTTACTATATCTCACCATATACCCACTATTATATACTATTAGTCACTCCTATGGCAGGCCTTATCAATTCTGAAGGCAGAGTGCTTGGTGCCTATGTGAGAGGGTGCCCCTGCATGAGCAGAGCCCCTCTGCAGAGTTCGGAGACCCTTCTCTGAAGCTGTTGGAAGTGCAGCCTGACCATATACTCTTAAGTGCATTATAACCAAACGGTAAATGCTAACTTTGGACTGGCTGCACAGAAACATATCGTGTTTGGTGTCAAACACCTTGGCATCATACCCCCACACCAGTAACTGGTGTGGCAGTATGATCCCACCCTTCTAGAGGGAGAGACATGACAGCACTGGTATACCCGGTAGAAACATAATATAGCCCTGGCATCACAAAATGGATGCTGCAGCCACAGACACGGGTCTGGCCTCCTGCTGCTGACCGAAACTCCGGCAGGGGAGGCCTGGACAATAGGTTTCCTGTCACAGGGAGGTGTAACCACCTCCCAGACATGCTTATGTGTATTGGCGCTGGGTGGGAGCACTCTCTGAGTGCTTTGAAGTCCTGCACTGGGGGCACATTTGGTGTCCCTGTGCATAGTCCAGCTCAAACCAGTTCAGGGGCTTCCAGCCCCTGCTCTGGCGTGAAACTGGACAAAGGAAATGGGTGTAGCCACCCCTCTTTCCAAACCCTTCCATAGGTGGGTCACCAGAGTATGTCCAACACCCTACCTTAGTATAAGTATGGGACCCTTGTCCTTAGGACTTTAGATTACCCTGGATGAAACTCTGACGCTAAATCCTGGACCTTCGACGCTCTGCTCAAGACCAGAGGACTGAAGAAATCTCCCTTGGGGTCAAGGAGTGACTCCCCTGCTTGGCAGGCACCAACAAAGTAATTTGCCGGTCTGCATCACCGAAGCTCCCGCCGGACTCCAAAGTATTTGCAGCCCAGGAAGAAAATTTCCAGACATCTCAGGAGCCGACCCGAGTCCCCAGCAAAGCTGAGACCTGCAGCCCTCGTGAGTAGCGTGGAACCGGAACTCTTGATCACCGTGCGTTTCTGCAAGTGCATTGACTTCTTGACATCTCTTGAAGTCGTGCTTGGGCAGACTTGTAGCCCCTACCTCGAGCACTGAATCCACTGAAGATTGTTGGCCTGGTCATTCCGAGTGACCCGCGGGCCACCATTTTGTGTTTTGTCTCGAGGTCTCTTCGCAATCCCTGGTCCGTTGACTGGTGGGTCCCTGAGGGGGTAACTTTGCATTTCCTTGGGTTTTCCTGGTTGCTCCAGACATGCCCTGACTCCCATCCAAGTGGTGAGTCCCACAGACCTTGCTGGTCTGCACCGAAGCATCTTTCTTGTTTCTGCCTGGGTTGCTGTTGCCAAGGCTTGTTGTGTCTAATCCGGGCACCTTGTGGGACAGCTCGAATCCAGCTCCTGGTCTTCCTCGACACCTCCTGGTCCTCGTGGCTGAAGAGTCAAGCTTCACCTCCTTCACCTGAAATCACCCGACATCGGTGGGCATCTGCTCATAGCCTTCCTAATAACTGACAAGTGACCCAGACTCTGTCCCCTCTGCTTTCAGGTTCTTCTCATCTTCGATCCAGGCTTGGATCTCTTTGGACACTTCGCATCTTCACGGCAGCAGCACTTCTTCGCCAGCTCCCATTGAAATCGACGACGCGACCCGACACCAAAAGACACCTATGCAATCGGCTTCCCTGGGTGAGGAAACACGAGAACTACAGTGCTCCCGTGGGTGCTAGCCCTAGAACTTCCTAAGTCCAAAAGGGTTTGGTCCAGACTCATTTCTAAGTGTCCGTAATCTTTAAAAATCTAACAGCGACTTTCCCCATAGAAGCTAACGGGAGCTCGCAGCTGTGTTCACACACTGCACACGGCCCCTGTGAGTCCCCTGTGTCACTACCTTGGGTGGTTCCATGGGGTCCCAGCAATTCTACAGGCTATAGGCCTTGTGTCTAGTTAAGTTGTGGTTCTTATACCACTATTTTAGTATATGGTTTGGCTCGCCCCTAGGGCCTGACGTGTATTTATGCTATTTTACTGTGATTATTGAAGTGTAACTTATGTGTTTTGACCACTAGTCTCATAAAGAGACTAGGAGGGTGTATTTATTAATGAATACATATATTTTATATATATATATACCCGGTGTGGATATCTTTCATTTGGTGACTCAAGAGATTATAGACTGGTAAAACAAGCTGCTTTACATTCCTTCAAGACTTAGCCTGAAGGCTGCTCTCCATAGCTACCACTAGGATAGCTTTCAATAAAGGTTGTCTTTAACCTATAACCAATAAGGGGTTGTTTGAACTGATACAGGGCGCCCACTATAACTAGTGGACAGCATATATCAGGCCAACTTCTCACACATATCTCCTCATGTATCCTTATACCATGTTTTTCAACACTCTATTGCATTCATGTTGTAAAGCGCTCTGATACCAAAAGGGTCTAGCTAGCGCTATATAAAACTTATAAATAAATAAACGGATATCCCACCCTCCTTATTTCAAGTGGATTATATTCTACTGTACTTGTAATAAGGCTGGCATGAAATCCATCACGTTATGAAAGAGTAAAATGTCAGTCAAACTCAAAATCAGGACCTTAATCACTTCACTGTTTTTGGAGTCCCCCATTGGAGATTAAAATGGCCTAAAATATACTACAATCACAGAACATAGGTTGATTTATTTATTTATTTATTTACGCAACTTTTATAGCGCGACAAATACCCGAAGGTGTCTCGGCGCTGTGGAGCAACTAAAGTTCATCATCCTACCGTCTTCTCACTGGTTAAACAACCATGTTTTCAAAAGCCTACGGAAACAAATCAGATTCGGAGCGGCTTTAATGGCAATTGGCAAGAGGTTCCAAAGTTTTGGAGTGGCCACGAGAAAGCGCCTGTCGCCCCAGGAGACTGATCTTGTACGTGGCACCGGCAAAGGCTGGTATTGGCCGATCTTAATTGCCTTCTGGGGGTATAGAACTGAAAAGCTTCGATCAGGAATCTGGGTCCAGTGCCATGTATGGCCTTATAAGCAATACAGAGGGCCTTGAATTTAACACGGCTCTCAACTCTCAGCCAATGAAGCTGACGAATACCAAGGGTGGTAGATTTGCGGCGAGGGATGTTGAGGAGAATCCTAGCAGCCGCGTTCTGAATAGATTGCAGCTTCGTTATGACTCGCTTCTGAGTATGGAGGAAGAGAGCGTTCCCATAATCTATTTTTGAGAAGACTAAGGTAGAGACCAGAATCTTCCCAGCTGACGGAGGAAGATATGGTAGCAGCTTCTTAATCTTTTTCAAGATGTAAAATGAAGATGACACAACCTTATTGATATGGAGGTCAAAGACCAGCTTGTTGTCAAAAATCACTCCCAGATTTCTGGCTTTTTCCACTGGGACAGGTGGATGGCCGAGCTTTTCTGGCCACCAACCGAGGGACCATTCAGGGGAAAGTTTTCCAAAGGTCATGATCTCGGTCTTGTCCGAGTTAAGCCTGAGGCAATTCAAGGCCATCCAAGTACTGACCTCGAGCATAGCTTTCTGGAAGTTGGCTGCTACAGTAAGGCCATCCTTATGGATACCCAGCACCAGCTGGGTATCGTCTGCGTACGATGTTAACTGTATCCCATAGGCCTTTATTATCCTCGCTAAGTCCGCTACATAGATGTTGAAAAGCATAGGACTTAGCGAGGAGCCTTGTGGGACTCCACAAGGGAGTGCAGAGATGGGAGAATAAAAGTCTCCGAGCCTTACTGTCTGGGTACGGTTTGCCAGGAAGGATGAAATAAGATCCTTGGCCCGACCATTTATCCCCAGAGCTGTGACACGGTCGACAAGAGTGACATGGTCGACCGTGTCAAATGCTGCTGACAGATCCAAAAGGATAAGAACAGCCGCCCCTCCCTGATCCATGATCGTCCTGATCTCATCTGAGGCCTTTATCAGGGCAGTCTCTGTTCCATGCCCTTTCCTGAACCCAAACTGCGTTTCGTCGAGAAGTTGGTGGGTCTCGACGAACTCTGAGAGCTGCTGATTCATCAGATATTCGCATACTTTGGCAGGAAAGGGCAGGCACGCAATCGGTCTGTAACTTGCGACAGCAGTAGGATCTAAGGAAGGTTTTTTTAAGAGGGGTTTAATAACAGCCTTCTTCCATATACTAGGAAATTGGCCTGTTAGGAATATATTATTGCAGATTTCCATCAAAGGGAGGGAGATCACTTCTGTGAGTTTCTGCATCACGGACGGAGGACAGGGGTCCAAGGGGGAGCCTGATTTAATAGTGGAGATGATTTTAATCACGTCCTGATGTGAAACAGGTGAGAAACAAGGGAAGGAGTCAGAATTAGGGTGCGACAGTACTTCGTTCCTGCTGTCACCTCTATGTTCAGTTCTGATGTCATTTTCAAATGAAGCGTAAATATCTGCAGCCTTAGTGGTAAAAAAGATGGCCAATTCATTGCAGAAAGTCTGTGAGGGCTCCACTCCAGGCCCAATGGAGGGGGTGGACAAGGTGGTGACGACGGAGAAAAGTTCTCTGGCAGAGTTGGCAGCAGTCTCGATTTGTGCTGAGTAAAAAACTGTTTTTCGGGCCAAGATCGCCTTTTTATAAATCATAAGAGCGTCTTTATAAGTTTGTCTAGCTGTGGGACAGTAAGCTTTCCTCCAGCGCCTTTCTAAATTCCTACAATGTTGGCGATGTAGACGGAGATCTTCATTATACCAGGGGGCCGAAGGAGATACTCTATTGGGTTGCGTGAATTTCTCTGGGGCCATTAGATCAGCGGCACTTCGGATCCAGTCCTGAAACTCTGAAGCTGACGGTGACAAGCTATTTCCTCCCTGAGGACAGGAGGAGGCCAAGGAATGCAACATCTGAGGGAGATCTGCAGTTTTCCAGGCCCGGGTACCTATCTTAGTGCGAGGTCTGGGGTGCGGCAAGGCAGAAAATCGTGTATCTAGTTGAAAAATAATAGCCCTATGATCTGACCATGTAATTGGAATAATGTCTGATACAGTAATGTCAGGATCATTAGTAAATAGCCCATCAAGGGAGTGTCCAGCTTGGTGTGTGATACCCTTGACTAATTGGTGCAGTCCAAAATTGGAAAAATCAGTCGTGAGTTGGGCGGTGTCTGGGTTGTCCTGATCTTCCAAAAAGAAGTTGAAGTCTCCCAATATAGTAAATTTATCTGAACAGATGACATTGTCACTCAGGTCAGAGAGGGTAGAGAGAAAAGAGTTACGGGGGCCAGGGGGTCGATAGAGTATTATACCCTTTAGTGCCCGCTTGGGATTAATACTGATAGCAAAAACCGCTGATTCACAGTTAACCAAATTTATAGGATCGAGTGTGGTGCGATATTTATCCTTGTAAATAATTGCAAGGCCCCCACCTCGTCCTATAGGCCTGTCATGTCTGGCGACACTATATCCAGCCGGGGTAGCGTTGCAGAAATCCGGGCCTGACCCGGCATCTGCCCAGGTCTCAGTGACAAATAATAAATCCACGTCATGGGTGACAATAAACTCACTAATGTAAAAACTGTGACATGGGAGCGAGCGCGCATTGATAAGCGCAGCTCGACAACCATGTGGAGTTGTATTCTCTCTGACATATGGTATGCCATGGTTTGGATCCGAGTAGGCTGGTAGACAAGTTAGGGAAAATTGATAGCTACAGCCTGGGCACATAAATGGGCGAGTGGGTATCGCAGCGGTCAGGACGGCACTCGTACAGGCCTGACATGGCTTACCGGGATTTAGCTCTAGTAGATACCGGGGAGTGTACAGCAGTCGGGAACCTGGGGTGGTGGCCCTGGGCCGGGTCCGGCCGCGGACGGACGCAGACGGGCTTGGCTTCGGCGCGCGCCCGCTGCGCCAGCCCGCTGCGCCGTCTGGCCATGGTTCCAATATATGGGGCGTGAGGAGGGTGAGAGGCCGGCGCGACTGGAGCGCAGCCCCAGCCCACACCCAAGATGGCGCCCGCCGCCGCCTTTCACGCAAACAAGCGGCTAGGCGAGGCAGAAAGAAAGTAGGTCAAGCGTGAAAGGTGTCAGTGTGCCTAACCTCAATTCCCGCTACAGAACAATCTAATTAGAAGCCCCCAAGGATATTTCACAACATAAAAATTCACACATTTAAAATCGATATTTCAGTTTCTAAAAACAAGCAGAAATGATGGCTGAACACAGTTTGCTCGCAGCCCTAGTACTCCCGACTAGGGAGAGCTCTAAAGGCAGCGAGCGACGAGTGCTTCCCAACTAAATAGTCAGGGAGGGCGGGAGGCCGGCGCGACTGGAGCGCAGCCCCAGCCCACACCCAAGATGGCGCCCGCCGCCGCCTTTCACGCAAACAAGCGGCTAGGCGAGGCAGAAAGAAAGTAGGTCAAGCGTGAAAGGTGTCAGTGTGCCTAACCTCAATTCCCGCTACAGAACAATCTAATTAGAAGCCCCCAAGGATATTTCACAACATAAAAATTCACACATTTAAAATCGATATTTCAGTTTCTAAAAACAAGCAGAAATGATGGCTGAACACAGTTTGCTCGCAGCCCTAATACTCCCGACTAGGGAGAGCTCTAAAGGCGATTGGCAATGTGCTCCATATACTCTTCAATAAATTCAAAATATTTTCTGGAGAATGATAGAAGACATTAAGCCCTATTGTACAGATGGGGTTTGCAGCTGTTTGATCTTACACTGAAAGGGGGCAAAGCAGTCAGTGCCCTAGATTGGACCTTGTTGCAAAAAAGTACATCTACTGCTCTTACCTATTGTTCTGGTCACATCACAGATTACGGAAGTCATTGGAAGCAGGAGTGCATGATATTGGGAGAAGTATTGTTGAACAAATTCTGTGTAAGGATGAAAATATCTAGCTTTTGGTTGAAAATAATGTCAACAATTTCAAGTCTGTGTTTCACAGCAGAGCTGCAGTCTGAATGGCGTAGGCAGAGATTCTAATTCAATCTAATTGAATCTTAATGATATTACTATGATTAACTCCCTGTGCAGGAGAGTATTCCTCTGAGGCCAACAACCAGAGACCTCTGGGATGGTGGTGGGTGATGCATTGTCACTACTTGCAGACATACAGCTTAACAGCCAACTCCGTGGAATCTGAAAGAGGCTGTTGTTTATGCCATCCGCAGATTGATTAGTACAATTTATTATCCTCTCAAATATAATAGGGTAAGCATGTCTTCGTGATTCTTAGCCCAAACGAGTCTGTAAAAACTTTCTTTTTAAATAAGCTGTCTTTCAATTACATATTGCTGTTTCATTTAGACACAGACTGGCCTATATGTGAACTGGATAAATAGGAGTGTTCCTGACACTACCAAAACGACTAGTATTCACAGTCGAGTTAACCTGTTGTTTGCACTTCAGGTAGTTCTTTCAGTCATGCACAATATATTAGTTTTCCACCTATTCCTAGATCTATCATGACTCAACTCTATCTTAGCTCATAGGTGAAGGTCTTACTTTTCTTTTATACTCAATAAACACTTGTCATATTCTTTCTAACACGCTGGTTTTGCAGCATCTTATTGGTGATATAACTAATGTGAACTGGTGATCTACCTGGGATAATTGAAGTCCAATGTATTACTAAATATGTCTTCCTGCCCATTATTAACGTGTTGCATTTAATTTTCCACAGATACCCCCTTCAATTTTAAGGGCTTTCTTCCCTCTTATTGTTGGCCCTGAGGAAGGTGGTTCTCCACCGAAACGCGCGTAGGCCAAGACCTTGACCATTTCTACCAGTATAGAGGAGAGGTCCCAAGAGATCCAGCACCATCAGAAAACAACCATTAAAGTGTCTGTTTCTCTCCCTATTTAATTTTGTGGGACCCTGTATAGCTTCTGAATGTTTTTGTTATTTTAATAGTATGAGTATGACTGATGTATGTTTGGGATAGAGAGTATGATGAGAAGATTTTTGTTATCTTAGTGGTGGGGGTATTCACATTTATGAATAAGATTTTTGTCTTAGTTGGTCTAATTAATATGTATGTCTTTTGTATATAAAGTACTTGATGTTATCATTGAAGTAGAAATCAAAAATTGAAAAAAGTGAAAAAATAAAACAACTGTAAATAATACTCTGTATTTTATGTGTCTTTAACCAATGATTTATTGCCGGCAGGATAGAACCTGCATAGGTCTCTGTTAAAAGCAATATAGGTCCTGATAGAGGTTTTGGTTGTTTTCTCTTGTTTTGTTGTTTACTACTTGCAGACTTGTCAATAGAGTTAATGTTAGAGATGACTGAGGTAGGGGGCAACTACTGGCAGTTGTAATCCTCATTACAGAGGTGGGGGCTCATATGGTAAGGGAGAGATGTCTGGTTACTTCTTGGCATGGTGAGCAATACATGGTGACTAAGTGTGAGGAAGTTGTGTATGATCAGGAAAGAGCAAAGGCAAATTGAGATTGGCCAGAGAAAGAGAAGGTTATGCCATCATGTTAGTTAAGAGCTCAGTTTTATGATAAAGGAGGTACATGTAGATGGGGTTTGGTGAATTCCGTTCTCTGTTGTGATTGGTGTCAGAGCAGTGATGAGATTCTAAGAAGTAGTTGAGGTGGTTAAAGCTGAGAGGAACCTAACTCTAATGAGGCACACAGATGCATATTTCCTTTGCTTAGGGAGGGGGAAACTTCATGTTCCAGAGAAGATGGGGTAGTTAGTGCATCAGATAAATATATGTAACTAAAATCCAGAGAAGGATTACACATGCTGGTCTTTGGATTAGGACTCTTTAAGGGCTTCATATCTGCAATGGCCCTGGGGAAGATACTAATAGACAAGGTGAGAGTGTTATTGGGAGAAAGTTATTAAACAGTAAGAGTGAGGTGAGTGGATGGGTGGGTGGAAGGTGGGCTGATATAGGGGGTAAAAGGGGTCCTGGTAGGGGAGAGAAAGAGAGGGTATATAGACTAGAGACTGGAAGACATCTTGGGAATGTAATATGAGGAAACTTTTAGGGTGTAGGAAAGAAGTAGTAGTGAGGGTAGATGTAAAGAGAACAGGGGGTGGGTTGAGAAGGGTACTATTTGAAGCACACTATCAGAAAAATTGTAAGAAAGTCTAATGGAGGGGACGGGAAAGAGGGAAAGTTAGCTGAGTCATCAATAGGGGATGGAGGCAGGATGGATGTGAGCACCTGAGTGTGTTAATTTGAAGAAGTAAGCAAACAGAGTGAAGAGTGACTGAGAAAATCCACCAACTTTCGATAGCCATTAATCAGTGATGGGGAAGAGGTTTAAGTAGGAGACATAATTGAGGATTGCGTGGGAATTGAAGGGTGAGCTGCTGAGTGGAGAGAGGAAGCACACAGTGATAATATGGAGGCAAAGAAAGGGTGGAGGTGACTGTTAAGGTAATCTGATTCAGTAAATGAAGGTGCAGTAGAGGGAAGGACTAGTCATTACTAGTGTGAAGTGTTGGAAGGTGTCAGAAAAAAGAGGTAAGTTATCTTCATGCTGAATCATCACCTTCCCATTATTGCACATTGTAAGGAGAGATTGTCCACCTTTGAAGCTGGGTTAGAGAGACTAATTTTATGCAAACACAAGGAGATTATGGACGGAGCGCTGAAACTTTGCATTAGCTGGGTCTGAACTGGGGTGGCGAAGTGAGCTTAAGAACGATGATGGATTCAACCCAGATCTATGACTGGGGGTGAGTGTCTGAAAAGTTTCAGCGCTCCGTCCATCATCTCCTTGTGTTTGCTTTGTTCGCCCTAAGACTAATTTTATGGCCATATGGATTCATAAAGGCATCAAAAACATTCAATTCCTTGGTGAAAACTAGTAGCAGTAGTGTTAAACTAACACAGGATGAGTACTCAAGCAGCCTGATGTGATAAAGTGGTATATGTACAGAATACTCAGATACCATCTAAAATCCAATAACAGAATATAGAGAATATTCAGGCAACTCAAACGGAAAGCACTGTAAGCAGAATGCTGTCTTAGTTTAAGCATACCTATAATTACCAGGGTTAACAGAAGTCCTAATAATTTCATTCATGTTATTCTTCCTGCGTATTCTCTGTGGGCTGGTTCATAATGATGTTGAGAACTTTCCTATGTTCATTGATCCACATAACTTCAATGTGAGCCCTACCTGTCTTGGTGTCTGAAAGTGGCCAGTTCCATTGCATGATTTTCCTCCGAGTTGGGTGAGATGCCTATGTAGAACTAGTAAAAATATATAGGCCCAGTGGATTGAAAGAGATCTAGTCCCATGGAGATTGAATTGACAATTACATGTCCGTATCAGTTGTCACTGAGAAAAGGAACACATTTGTGTAATCTAAATGGAATCATCAATTAACAAAATCACAGATGTTGCAAAAGGGATGTCACACACTCACTGTGTGACTTCAAAATATATCGCTGGGTTGAACCCTTTTTCTATTTGAAACCTTTTAACAGCTGTATATCAAAATATTGCCTGCCCAAATATCAATCTACCACAGTAGAGTGCAAGATATTGACATGCACAATATTGCCAAGGCAACCATATACAGGACAGTGTAGATTTACTATTCTAACTCCGCATCTACTTACTATGATGATATTGGTCATGTCAATATCTTGCTGTCGATATTGCTGCAGGTTGATAATGAAGAGTTAATATTGTGGGCCCACAGCTTTTCAACAGCCTCCTCTTTGCTTCTCATGGAGCAGAGGAGGGATAGGAAATAGAAACTGAAGAAAATAATCGGTGCATTTGAACCCTGATTACATAATGTTCCTGTTGTTGTCTTCATAACTCCTGAGAGCAAGGATAGCAAGGCAGAGCCAAGGGTGCCAAAGGGTAAGGTAGTGGTAAAGGATGAATTAGTCATCCAAAACCAGAAACCTTCTGTCAAGATGTGTAACCTATTCAGTTTCTGTGAACAAACCAGTATGTCACACAAAACAAAGCCAGAAGCCTTCTGTTACAATGTGTTATCTAGTCAGTTTCTGTGAATGTTTGTGAAGCGCGCTGGCCGCGCTCGGCTCCCTGAGTTACCAGCAGAAACTGAATAGGTTATGCATCTTGAAGGACGATTCCTGGTTTTGGAAGATTAATGCATCTGTTTAACATATCGGTTTGAATTTTGGTCCACATACAACCTCACGCAAGCTCCCCTAAAATAATTTGGCATGCTTTTCAACATATTCCCCAAATTTTAAGTGGGAATATGGTAGTCTGATACATCCAGGTGCACCTCTAAGATCCCCCGGTGCATTCAAATCCAATCATTGAAGCTGTCCTTGGAAGTAATTTGTAACACTCTTATATGTATGGGATTTTATTTGCCTCAATCTTGGCTAGCGAATATCTACTTTGAAGTTGCTCCAGGATATACTGTTTGACATTTGCTTGATTGTGGGAATTTCTGCCCCAATCCTTTGGTGTCTCTGACATATATTTGCGTCCTGATGGTGACCCTGCTCCAAATACCTATGCTCAGGGGTCGAAATATCGACAAATAAACATATTTGGACTGTGTTTTTAAAATTAGATGGTGGATATCAAGACTCGTTCCACAGGTGTTGACAAACATTCTATTGTCCCTATCAACCACATGTATAATATATCTTTGTACATAGCATGAATGCACTTTTATTCTCCATATATCGCTTTCACTGCACCGTCTCCTGTTAGGAGCGCCTTGTATATACTATACTGCTTGAATTTATTTATATATTCCTAAATGAGATACATATAAATAAATGCACTAAACGCATAGTTGGAACTTACTAATTTGAGAGGTTTTCTTCTATCCCTGGTATAAACACTATTGCTGTAGAAGTCAAGGGATACACTTCCCCCCTAGGGACAATAAATTATTGCATTCCAAAGAGGAATGCAGCGGTAAGTGCTGCTGTACCACACCCGCAGTCATTCCACTGATGCCTTATTGGCAATAACAGAGATGTTCATTACTCTGGCGAAAAAGCAACATGTCCATGCAGCCTAAAGCTGGGCTCCTTTCTACTGCTAAACGCTCATTTTAGAAGTGGTATCTAACAGAAATGGATATTGAGCAGCGCTGTAATCGCTGTTTCAGAAGGGATCAGGGTGCTGGCGCTCTATCAGACATGTCCAGGACTCGTGGTCGTGAAATACTTTGGTAAAATGAAATCACGCGCGAGTACCTGCATGGAAACGGGGCTATGCGCCAGCTCCAGCGGACCTAGGACTACGGTGCGGAATACTGTAGCAGAAGATAGAAATAAGTTGCTTAATAAAGTCTAAATCATTTCTTAGGTTAGCTAATAGAAGCACCCGTGGTTCTAAAAATTAATCAGTCCCCGCGATTACAGCAAATTGTTGAAGATTGTATTGACACATCTTCAGCTGCGTGTCTCATCAGCGGTGTCCGTGCCATTTAGCTGCAAAGCCCTGGGGCTTCAGTGTGCACAGAATCTTATAATACTTCAATTAAGGGACACCAAGCTGCCAGCCAGACAGCAGAACATTTATTTCTTGATGACTCCTTAAGTTGTGCCACAGGCCTGTCATTAAGAGAATATTTTTCTCAGCAGGTTGCGGAGATTCTTTCTCATGCCATTCAGTGGAATCGAAAAAAGCATCACTTTGTTGTTCCCACCTAACGCCGACATTTTTCACTGCTCCCGCAGCCATTAAAAACAATCTGTTTCATGACATTCTGAAAAGATCACATGAAATTGAAAGGGTGATTTATTACAAGCATAACAAGTGCTACAACGAACACGAGGATATAGTACTTTTAGAAAGTGTTTTAGGCAAAACTTATACAAGGAAGTGTCGCGTTGCCTTCTCCCCAGGTGCAGTCTATGGGAAGGCATCTTATGCCCTGCTAGATGCCCGGCCTTTCAGGGTGCACAGAGGCGATGGCTCCCTGTGCAAGTTCACAGGGGAGCTTGTGCAAGGGAGGGAAGTGGGCCTTTATCATTCTGTCAGGAGCATATTATTATCTGGCCCCTCCATGCTCATCGGAAATCCCAACCTATGCAACATAAGCTAACAATTGTTCAAGTAAAGGGTTCATACAGTGCAAGATTTTAAAGAATTAACCACTTGAGGCCTATAACAAAAAGGTATACTTAGATCAATGCATTTGTTTGTGAAACAGAGGCTTGCCTCTCGGAATTTGTGAAATATTCCTGTATATTCTTCTGATTCCAGTTGAAACCTCAAGGCCAGTTCAAGGGAACACGAATGCTGGGCGATTACTTACAGACCAAGAGCAAGGGAGTGGAGGGGCAGAACCTGCCCTGGGACAGTGAATGAATATGGCGCCATCGTTAGAGAAGGAAGGAGTGGAAGCATTTATAAATTGGCCCCGAGGATCTGGCATTAATCTCCAGATCCAAATAGCAAGAGATCATGGTAGTTTCCAAAAAGTAAAGAAACTGTGCCTTGGATATAGTCAATGTTCTTGTGTGGAAGCTTCACAGGGGGCAGGAACCGACACGTTGTTAGGTAAACACAGGTTTCCAGACTCTACTCCATACATGCCTTACACTTGCATGACATAGGTGGAACCAAATACCCTCTAACAAACTCACTTGGGTTAACTGCAAGAAAAAGGAATGGTCTGTCTACTTCCCAATTCTTGTTGGCAGCTGGGACATTTCTGGGGTAGATGGTACAGCTAGGATCGCCAGACGATCTCCCTCCGCTGCCGCTGCAGAATATGGAGCCTGGAAGGAGTAGGAGCAAGACCAGTGACCAGCTGTAACAGGAGCTGACCCCACAGGACACGCCACTTCCTGGAATGATGCTGAATGCAGAACACTGGTGGTGGCCCATAAACATGGCTCGTTCAGATCAAAGCCATATCTGCAACTTAGTAGCTGCCTGCAGTTATTAGTAATATTTAATTCTGTGATTGTGCCTCATGGTTGTTCGTTCTTTAATTCCATGACTGCAGTTCTGAACTTAATTTTGGATGGTTTTGACTTTCTCCAAGACTGAAATTTCTCTTCACCGTTGCTCATACAGAGACACATATTTCCTACATGACCCCTCAAGTTTAAGGTTGGTGAAGGGCAATTGTTCAAAGGGGACAGTTAACCACATCAGCTGTTTTCAGTAGTAATTGTTTCTCAGTTCTATTTTCAGCTTTTTTACGATCTTTGATTTGCTTTTGGTTGCCATCCCATAGTTGGGGATTTTCACTCTCTTACTTAATTTAGCAGAATTCAAGTCCCTCCGTAAGGGAAGGGTTCTCTACTTCAATTGGGTAAAACATGACACACCGTGGTGGGTCTGCCCACAACAATTACAAAGACTTCCTTTAATACGCAACAGCAGTATGGAAAATCATATGACGATATGGCAATGACCATTCTGTAATTGGTCGCCTACCTGTCCGAGAATATGTGCCAGTTGAGCTAGGTAGAATAGTTACAGAATAAAATGGGTCTCCAATTAAGTCCCCCTCAGCTCCTGAGGAAACCCCCCCATAATTATTGGGTATAATAGCTCCATATATTGGTTTCGTAGAGGGATTCAAACAAATGTCCAATAAAACAATTGCTTTCATCGTGAATTAGTTAACATTAATCAAGGAACTTGAGATCTAATTGGGTTCTCGGCTCAATTTTAAAAAGTTGGGGGTGTAGACTAAAGGCCTCCTTTAGACAACTGAGGAAAATGTCAGATTGGGTGCACACAGATATTTACACTCCCTTTGACATTCCAAATCCAGTACAAATAACACCTGTACCTGTGATTTTTGACACCTGTGCGAAATTTGTGCAAAGGGAAAAAGTCCCTGATTCTGAGTACTGCAGCTTGAGACCAGGGTAACCATTGGGTTTTACCAGGCAGTAAAATAGAAATGGCATGTTATCCCCAATATCGACCTGTAACATTTGAAATGGAGAGGTAAAATTGCCCAAGAAAAAAATGCAAGTTGCAGTAACTGTTTATTCCCGCACACCCCATATTTCTGAGCAACTTTGAATCATGGCAAAACTGGGAGGATAATGTGTAAGAATGTTGAAATGGCAGGGTTTACAGTGAACTGAGGAAAGAACTAAAATAGGGTCTGTCTCAAAAGTCTCTGAAGCTCCGGAAATCAAAGCAGCTCTAACTACAGTAGCCAAAACATTGAACACCAAAGGGCAGGGCGTTATTTGCTGTTCACCTCCATAAAAAACAAGGGGGCATATGTACAAGCCCCTATCACCACGGGAACATCACTTTTTGTGACGTTCCCGTGGCGATAGGGGCCTTGCCTTATGTACAAGTCAGTGTTAAGCCACTTAACATGGCTTAACGCTGCCTTGTACATAAGTCACCCTTTCACGCTATGTTTAGCGTGAAAGGGGCGTGCAGTGGGTGTTGCGGTGGGTGTTCCACCGCAACACCCATTATATTTGACTCTGCCCCCTATGTACAAAGGTGGCGTACATAGGAGGCAGCGCCAAAATTAAGACCAGGAGAATCCTGGTCTTAAGTTGGCAAAATGAGGAGAAATGCATTATTTCTCCTCGTTTTTGTTTTTTCCATGTTTGCTGCCTTGTGCAGCACACATGTAAAAAGCAAAATGCCATGGTTTGTTTATGTACAGGAAGGTGTTCCTTCCTGTACATAAACAAATCTTTTAAAAAAATACAATTATGTAACTTTCATGAAGCAGCACACATAAAAGTTACAAAATGGTATTTAAGGATTGTTTGTGTACAGGAAGGGACACCTTCCTACACACAACCAATCCTCCCCTGCACGCAGACACCCTTCCCCTCTGGTGCAAGGGTGCCTGCACTGGCACTAAGTTGTCAAACTTAACGCCATCGCAGGGGGAATCGCAAGGCTGCACCACATTCTTGGAAATATGGTGCAGCCTTGCGTTTCCGAAGTGGGGGAGCGTGTCGTTAAGCCCAGGTCGCTAACGACACGCTCCGCCACTTCATTGTACATATCCTCCAAGGTGCATTATTCCAGTTCCCATGGATTCTCATGTATTTAGAGATTACTTTCCAGAGGCTGAATATCAAACCTAGCAAAGTGTTTTCTCTGTTAGATTGTGGGCTGCGATGAATTTCACTATGGATTCCTACTTGCTTAAGTAGGTCCCTATGAGAGTCATTAATTAAGCAAAAGGATCTACTTCTACTTTAGGGCTATAACCCAAAAGACTATTCCATTAAAGGGGGCATGTGGTGCCCACTATCAAGTAACCATAATTCCTGACAACATAGTTGTTTCTTTCTTTCAAATAAAAACATAATGCCTGGCTTGTCAGCCATGATTTTGTTATCCCGTGGATTGCAAGTCTTGTGCAATCTATGTTAAAAATATTTAAATGGTCAAGTCATTCTCAGCAAAAAACCTTGATACAACTGCTACCACTAAAGGAATCCTGTGGATGATGTTTTATTAGCATTCCAGGAGTATATTGTTATCTTCCCTGGCAAAGAAGCTACCGCTTCATCAAGACTAAGACTGCCAGACTAAATGAAAACCTGGATCGTATGTTCCTGGTAAGAAGACATATGCCCACGAAATGAATGCAAACCAAATCTTGAAGGGATTTACAATTTTTTCTAGTTCTCCCTTATCTCTCCCACCTAATGGTGCACCTATTTTCTTTATCTCTATGAAAATGAATACAAAATTCCAAAACAATGCTTCGCTTATAGACTCTCGAACCAAGCTACAATACGAATCACTATCCATTGCTATTCATTCATGTGACATCGGTTTAGGGGTGTAGCAAGACAATTCTAATTTCATTGACCAGATCACTAATTATGCTTCTTAAAACTGAATATGGGTTCTAAACATCAGCTTTCTGGGGGACCTCAAAATCAACTAGAGCAACCACAAATGCAATCCATTTACTGCTGTGCAGAAACCTTCTGAATTTACACAACCTCCACCAAACAAAAGCAGAATAGAGGAATTCAAAACCTAATCGTTGCTGACTCTATGGCTGTTAACTAATCTGAAGAATTATACTTCACCTTTCATAACCCTACCTCCACCCCATTAATGTTTTCCAAAACTCACCAGACATACAAATGGATACATCCAGAGGAAAACAACTGATTCCCACTGTATCACAGAAAGCAGCCCCCTTAAGAATCAATCAGTCAAGTGCACCTTAAGGCGACATATCAATATCCACTCAGAAGTCGATCCTATCACTCTTTTTCAGCTAAAATGACAATGCAAAATCTGCGCCATCATCGCTTAACAGAGTTACACTCTAAAAATAGAAGAGAGTTACATGTCATGCAAAATGCTCTAAATCTTCTGTGCTGTATGCCAAGCTAAATCGATAGATAGATGTATGCAACATAAAATATATTAACAAGTCAATCGCAAAATATTACAAAAATAACCAAATAACCAAATATAAAAAATGCATTTATTTATTAAGAATATTCAAAAAATTATATATATATATATATATATATATATATATATAAATTCACTGAAAAAACCATAGGTTTCAGGCACGTTATAGTTAGGAATTAGCATTTAAAAAACCTTAGAAATTCACTGAAACAACCATAGGTTTCAGGGGCGTTATAGTTAGCTGGACTTTTCACTCGTACAAAACCATTGAAATTCCCCCGTTATAGTTAGTTCAGCTAACTATAACTCGCGCGCCCGCAATGCACTGCTGATGATGCACATATTACATCACTCATGACATGGTCAGTGACATCACTCATGACATCACTGATGACATCTCAAACGACATCACTGATGACATCATCCAGTGAATGTGTGTTTTTCTGAAAATTACATATGTTTTATATATGTATATCTCAAGGTCGATGGAAGAATAAATGGGTATATAAGTGTCTAAATGGATGATTTGGTTTTGAAAAATTGATTGTATAACTGACTGATTAAGTGTATCTTAGTGAATACATGGCTTAGAGAGTAATGTTTAAATGTGTAAATATCTGTATCAGTCTCTCACTTTTGTGTATAAGTGGCTGCATGGGTTGGTGAGTAGCTACATGAGTGTCTATATAGGTTATTAGTTGTTTTTTTGAGTATCAGTATGAGTGTCTGAGTGTCTGTATGGTTCGGTGGGGGGTATTACGTAGTGCATAGGTGCATGAATGAGTGACTCACTGTTTGTATGTGTTGAAGACAGCATGTGTGCAGGACTGTAGGGGTGGATGAGTGTGTGCATGGGTGTGTTAGTGAGTGATAGACTGTCTCAATAGTGTCTTTAGGAGTAACTACATATGTTTTAAACTAGTATATGTGACTATTGGTGTATATAAGTGAGTATATGTGAGAGTGAGAGATTGAAAGAGTTTATGTATGAATAAGTATGTGTTTCTATAAGTGATTGTTTAAAAGACTAAGTATGTGTAAGTTTCTGTAGAAGTAAGTGTGGTGGTGTGTGTATAACTGTATATGCAAGTAAATGGATGTTTGATTCTTTATTAGCATGAGTGCCTATGTGTGTGAGTAACTCTATGGATGAGTGGCGTTGTGTAACAGGATGTTTAGGTGTGTGAGTACAGATGATGAGTGAGTACATGTATGAGTGACTGTATAGGACTGTTGGTGAATGAGTGGATGTGTATGTGGATCTTAGAATTACTGAATAGGTTGTTGTAACTGGTATTGGTGTGTCCATTGTTTTGAACATTGTAGTTTCTATTTTTGAATGTGTGTATCAAAGGTTATATTAGGGGAAGAGGTGGTCTGCCACTCTATCACAAGGATGATGTCATCAGTGATGTCATTAGTGATGTCATTTGAGATGTTATCAGTGATGTCATGAGTGATGTCACTGACCATGTCATGAGTGATGTAATATGTGACATCATCAGCAGTGCATTGCGGGCGCGCGAGTTATAGTTAGCTGAACTAACTATAACGGGGGAATTTCAATGGTTTTGTACGAGTGAAAAGTCCAGCTAACTATAACGCCCCTGAAACCTATGTTTTTGTCAGTGAATTTCTAAGGTTTTTTAAATGCTAATTCCTAACTATAACGTGCCTGAAACCTATGGTTTTTTCAGTGAATTTCAAAGGTTTTTTAAATGCGAATTTCTAACTATGCCTACAGAGATAGGACATGTGAGGAAAGAAGAAAAAACGCACAGGAAGAAAAAAAAGAAATGCAGAAAGAAGCAACAGAAGTCCTCAAAGATGAAGAAAAGTGCAGGAAGAAGGATAACGTGCAGAAAGAACAAACAGAAGAGCAGAAAGAAGCCCTGTTGCAAAATCATCCTGTACCCTCAACTTTTTCAGACAGATACTGGTGGTAACTGAGTCTGACTAACCAGTCCTAGAGTCAGTGCTATGTTAAAAGACACTCAGAATACAGTGAAAACACCTACATACACTAGGGAACACTATGCGTTGGGGTCCCCCTGTGATCAGCATGACCTCCTCTGTAAGCCCCTAGTATATAATAGGGCAGGGGATTAAAACTACCTCTTAAAACGCGCCACAGGGCGTGTTTGCACACGTCACCTCAGGCCCCGTCCCCTCAC
Source organism: Triturus cristatus (assembly GCF_964204655.1). Taxonomy (NCBI): domain Eukaryota; kingdom Metazoa; phylum Chordata; class Amphibia; order Caudata; family Salamandridae; genus Triturus; species Triturus cristatus. The sequence goes on from NC_140587.1 coordinate 453,997,895, forward strand.
TTCCCCACTGTGTAAACACGCCCTGTGGCCGTTTTAAGTTGGGAGATTAAGTCCCCTTGAATCCTGAGGGTCCCTAGGGTCCAACTAGACCACTAGGTACCTCCAGTAAGCGCCACAGAGCTGCATTGCAGAGAGATGTAAAAAGGGGCACGGCCTAGACCACCTCTCTGCAAGGCAGCGGAGTGGTGCTTACTGGAAGCACCTGGTGGGCTAGTTGGCCCCCAGGGTCCCTCAGGATTGAAGGGGAATTATTTCCCCAACTTAAAACGCGCCACAGGGCTTGTTTGCACACGTTAACTCAGGCCCCGTCCCCTCCCTTCACCACTGTGTAAACACGCCCTGTGGCCGTTTTTAGTTGGGAGATTAAGTTAATTTGAATCCTGAGGGTCCCTAGGGTCCAACTAGCCCACTAGGTACCTCCAGTATGCGCCACAGAGCTGCGTTGCAGAGAGGTGTAAAAAGTGGCACGGCCTGGACCACCTCTCTGCAACGCAGCTCAGTGGCGCTTACTGGAAGCATCTGGTGGGCTAGTTAGCCCCCAGGGGCCCTCAGGATTGAAGGGGAATTATTTCCCCAACTTAAAACGCGCCATAAGGCGTGTTTGCACACATCACCTCAGGCTCCGTCCCCTTCCTTCCCCACTGTGTAAACATGCCCTGTGGGCGTTTTATAAGTTGGGAGATTAAGTCCCCTTGAATCCTGAGGATCCCTAGGGGCAAAATAGCCCACTAGGTACGTCCAGTAAGCGCTATTGCAGAGAGGTGTAAAAAGGGGCACGGCCTGCACCGCCTCTCTGCAACGCAGAGCAGTGGCACTTACTGGAAGCACCTGGTGAGCTAGTTGCCCCCCAGGGTCCCTCAGGATTGAAAGGGAATTATTTCCCCAACTTAAAACGCGCCCTAGGGCGTGTTTGCACACGTCACCTCAGGTCCCGTCCCCTCCCTTCACCACTGTGTAAACGTGCCCTGTGGCCGTTCTAAGTTGAGAGATTAAGTCCCCTTGAATCCTAAGGGTCCCTAGGGTCAAACTAGCCCACTAGGTACCTCCAGTAAGCGCCACAGAGCTGCGTTGCATAGAGGTGTAAAAAGGGGCGTGGCCTCAGAACACCTGTCTGCAACGCACCTCCCTGGTGCACACTGGAGATACTTGTTGGGCTAGTTGGCCCTCAGGGACCCTCAGTATTGAAGGGGAATTAATTCCCCAACTTACAACTGGCCAGGGGGCGCGTTTGCAGAGTGCTGCAAGGAGGGGGCGTGACCTCCAGCGCGATGCCCGTCTTTTATTTATTTAATTTTTTTAAGAAGGAGGGCTGTGTGGCCCCCCTTCTTTTTCTAATTTACTGGCCCTGGGGACCCCATCCCCCAGGGCCTGCACCCTAATTTTTTTTGTTGAAAAAAATAAATTTGGCCCTCCTAAGGCCTTAATCAGCCCCGGGGACCCCAACCCCCGGGTCATGGCCTTTTTTTAATTAAAATTCTTTAGGAGGGGGCTGCGTTGCCCCCCTCCTCAGGCCACTTATGGCTCCGGGGACCCCATCCCCCGGGGCCGGCCTTTGTTTTTTATTATTTTAAAAATATATATATTTATAGAAACACCTAGGACATGCTGGACAAACCGTATGTACCTATCACCATGACGATTTGCGTGATATTCATTAAAAGGCGACTATGGATAGAATGAATCCACATGGAATATATTTACACCGCTAGTGAAGCTCTGACGTGTCTGACGCCCTACCGTGCCTAATTCCGGCGCCCCCGCTGGTGGGTACTCTCCAAGTCGACACCCTTGTCGTTTATTTATACAAACATGGGTAGCTATTGACGGGCACATTTAATATACACGCACACCAAGCCATTCAAAGGGGATTCGACAAAAATTCGACCAAACTATGCAAGAAACCCCCCTCACGGTTAATAAAAAACACATCCACCGCCGGATGTGTAATACTTTTTATTTTACTCTCTGGAAAGGAGACGAACCTCACTTGAGATTCACAGCGTGCTCCAGGCTGAGCCCAATGCTGTGTTACACCCACCAGTGCCCGCCGATTGCCTCACACCTCTGTGTTGTATTCCACCAGCTAGTGCGTATGCTATGACACTCTCTAGCCCATGTGCACTGTAACACCACCCCGTGAATATGTCATGCCACACTTGCCTTTGCACCGGTTATATTGCCCCATCTAACGTGCCTTCCTCGATGTGTATGTTATAACGCACAGCGCTATGCCATACATATTACAATCTGGGATCCATATCTTTGTCACAGTGCATATGCAACGTTACACTCCCAAGCACATATTTTATATTACAACTTTAGAGACTAGTTATGTTACACAACAGTGCCCTGTGCATATTACACTCCAAGGCGCATATCGCATAGCACGCGCTAGTGCCTGTGCTATCTCACGCTCTCCAATGAATCTGTCATTGCGCACAATGTATTGCATATTATATTTCACGCCCTGGTTCATCTCATATCGCACTTTTTTATACCATATACTACATCTAGTTTTCATTTTCAATCGTGCTCTCAGGACTATGTTCTATATAACACTGCGTCCACCTACCCTTTTCACGGGCATTACATTTTGCGATGGGGGTTGAGGGTCAGGGGGTGTTTCTGCCAAGTGAGCCCGGAGTCACAGTCACAAACGTCCTCTTCTTCCTGAATAAAAGTGAGATTATGCTGCATGCTTGTTCATATTTTTAGTTCGCACAGACACACATTTTAAAAACAATAAAGTTCCTAATACCCACCTTCTCTGAACAGTTAGCTTGCTACCCCATCCACCTCCTCCCTATCCTCTGTTGTCTGAGTCCATGGACTAGCCTCCTCCCTCCTGCCATGCATGGTCCGATGTGCTGCCACTGCCCTCCATTTAGCATGATGTACCAGTCCACTCCTCCTGCCCTCCATTGCCCAATTCTATGGCCCATCATTGACCTCCTGCTTAGCCTATGTGCTTAGCTTGCTGCCCCTATTCTCCTTCCCCCTGCCCTCCGATGTCTTTGTGCATGCCCCTGCTCCATCCTTTTTGCCCACTATGTTCCATGGACCTGCCACTCCTATCTACTCTGAGTGTTCTGTTGAGCTGCCACTCCCCTCCCACCTGCCTAGCATTGTCAGATGACTGTAACCTGTCCCTGCCACCTCCACCCTGCCTGTCCACATGCCATGCCCCTATCCCCTTCCTCCTGTCCTCCATGGTCCATTTTACTGCCACACCCTTCTGCCCTTCCTGATCTGTTGTGCTGCAATTGCTCCTCCTGCCTGCCCCGCGCGGTCTGTTGTGAGGCCCCTTCCCCTGAACTCTCTTGTCTGTGCCCAGGTCCTGACTCTCCCTTCTATCCTCCATGGTCCTTTGTGCATGCCCCTGCACCCTCCTTCTTGCCCATCATAGCCAGTGTGCTGCCACTAACCCTCCCGCTTGCCATGCATGGTCTTCTGTGCTGCCATGGCCCCTCCCATCTTCCCTCCATGGTCTGTGTGTATGCCACCATAGTCTCATTCTTGCTCTCCATGGTGTGTCTTGTTTCTAGTGCCCATCCTGCCTGACCTCCATGGTCATCTTGCTGCTCCTGCCCTGTCACCTTGCCCCAGCCCTCTGTTTCCATGTGCAGACCCCCTATTCCCTCCCTCCTGGCTTGTCTGTTCCATTGTAATGCCCTTGATCCGTCCCTCCTGCCCTTTATGGTCTGTTATGCTGCAGCTTTCTCTCCTGTCTGTCCATTATGGTCAGCTAGCTACCATTGCTTCTTTCCATCTGTTCTCTGTTGTCCATGTGCATGGTCCTGTCCCCTCCCTATTGCTTTCTATGGATTGTTGTGCTGCACTCCCGTCCCGCATGCGCTGTGTGGTGTATTGTGCTGCTGCAAATCCTGATGCCTGCCCTGTAGGGTCAGTTTGGTACACCTCTTAATGTCCCTCCTGTCCTCTGTTATCCGAGTCCATGTCCCTACCCCAATTCCTCCTGCCTACCATGATTCAATGTACCATACTTGCGAACATTTTGAACTTGGTAAGAGGGAGATTTTGAAAAAAAGCTGGGGTATTGATTTTCCCCTTTGAGTTACATTGAAAAAGAGGAGATTGTAGACAGGAGACAGATCAAATAAAGCCCATTTGAGCTTAAAAACATTGGACGTTTCCTGGCTGAAACGGGTCTGTTAACATGTATGGTTGTACTACCATTGCCTCTTCCTTCTGCCCACAATTGTCTATTATATTGCCACAGCCTCTCTTGCCAGTCCTGTATTGTTGGTTTGTTGCCCCTGCCCCCCTTTCCACTGCCCTCCATAGTCTGTTGTGCTGCCACTGCCCTTCCTGCCTGCCCAGTGTGGTCAAATTGCTGCCTCTGCACTCTCCGACCTGCCTTCAATTTTCAGAGTCCGTGCCCCTGGCCTCTGCCTCTCAACAGTATCCCAATGAATAACTAGATTGCTAACATTCTATATTTATTACAAAAGTGTGGAACGCCTGACGTCATCTTGATGTAATCAAAACTGTAATACCTAGAGTATTTCCTTTAGAAATTACATATATGAGAGGGTCTTATTTGCATCAAAATTATGGTTAGTGCTCTAAAAAACTAAAATGAGGACATATTTTCTGAGTTTTCAAATAGCGACAAAGAACTTTTAAATTATTTGTAATCTTTATGTTTTTTTATCCAGTTGACCACTTGATTAAATGTTGCACCTTGGCGAGAGGATGTGGTGTTACTTCCAGAGCTGCAGACTTTGCAACTGGGGAACCAGGTTGGAGTTTCTGCTTCAGCTCAACATTCTGTGATTGTGGTCAAATCACTTAATCTCCCCATGTCTACAACCAAAATGAATTTGATCTTGTGTGATGTAACCAATGCTCATGTAAAGCATTCCAATACCTGACAAGTCTGCACTATATAAAACTGCAAATACACAAAAAATAAGTGCTTTGCACACTTCTGTCATTGGGCTACATGTGGGCTACATCTGGGTATATTTGTGCTGCATTTCGGCTCTTTTGTGTCTGGTGGCCATCTTGGGAGATTTATTTGTTATGAAGTTTCCTAATTTCCTCATTTACTGCAGTCTCCGCAGTAGGAAATGCTTTCAGTTTTTTACTTTGATTCCATCAAGAAGGTATTCAGATATGTCACACATTTGCCATAAATTCTGAATGTTAGCACTCTAGTTGCTCATTAGATCACTGTAGTAAAGCTACTGCTCACCACAGAAGTCTGCTGCTGGTATTAAAAGTGCATGTTTCAGTCTGCATATCAGAATTGTTTAATGAAATAGAAGAGGATTTGAGAAGTCACTCAAAATGTGCCCTAATTTTTCTTTCTTCAGCACTAATCATAATTTCTATGGCAAAATGAAACCCCTCATTGTGTTCCTTTTTAAATTAAATGTTTTAAGTGTTACAAGTTTATTCCAATCAAGATGGCTTCAGGTGTGCCATACTTTTGTCATAAGTAAGACAGTAAGCACTCTAGTTGTTCTTAAGAACACTCTGGGACATTCTGTCATTAGACTATACTTGGGCTACATCTGGGTGATATTTGGGCTACATTTGGGCTCTTTTGTCTCTGGTGGCCATCTTGGGAGATTTATTTGTTATGAAGTTTCCTAATTTCCTCATTTACTGCAGTCTCCTCAGTGGGAATACTTTCAGTTTTTTTTATTTTGGTTCCATCAAGAAGGCATTCAGATATGTCACACATTTGCCATAAATTCTGAATGTTAGCACTCTAGTTGCTCATTAGATCACTGTAGTAAAACTACTGCTCAACAGGGAAGTCTGCTGCTGGTATTCAAAGTGCATGTTTCAGTCTGCATGTCAGAATTTGTTTATGAAATAGAAGAGGATTTGAGAAGTCAAAATGTGCCCTAATTTTTCTTTCTGCAGAACTAATCATAATTTCTATGGCAAAATGAACCCCCTCATTTTGTTCCTTTGTAAATTAAATGTTTTAAGTGTTACCACTTTATTCCAATCAAGATGGCTTCAGGTGTGCCATACTTTTGTCATAAGTAAAACTGTTAGCGCTCTAATTGTTTGTTAGAACACTCTGGGACATTCTGTCATTGGGATATACTTGGGCTACATCTGGGTGATATTTGGGCTACATTTGGGCTCTTTTGTCTCTGGTGGCCATCTTGGGAGATTTATTTGTTATGAAGTTTCCTAATTTTCTCATTTACTGCAGTCTCCTCAGTAGGATATACTTTCAGTTTTTTACTTGGTTCCATCAAGAAGGCATTCAGATGTGTCACACATTTGCCATAAATTCTGAATGTTAGCACTCTAGTTGCTCATTAGATCACTGTAGTAAAGCTACTGCTCACCAGGGAAGTCTGCTGCTGGTATTCAAGGTGCATGTTTCAGTCTGCATGTCCGAATTTTTTTATGACATAGAAGAGGATTTGAGAAGTCAAAATGTGCCCTAATTTTTCTTTCTGCAGCACTAATCATAATTTCTATGGCAAAATGAATCCCCTCATTGTGTTCCTTTGTAAATTAAATGTTTTAAGTGTTACCACTTTATTCCATTCAAGATGGCTTCAGGTGTGCCATACTTTTGTCATAAGTAAGACTGTTAGCGCTCTAGTTGTTCGTTAGAACACTCTGGGACATTCTGTCATTGGGCTATACTTGGGCTACATCTGGGTGATATTTGGGCTACATTTGGGCTCTTTTGTCTCTGGTGGCCATTTTGGGAGACTTATTTGTTATGACGTTTCCTAATTTCCTCATTTACTACAGTCTCCGCAGTAGGAAATACTTTCAGTTTTTTACTTTGATTCCATCAAGAAGGCATTCAGATGTGTCACAAATTTGCCATAAATTCAGAATGTTAGCACTCTAGTTGCTTATTAGATCACTGTAGTAAAGCTACTGCTCACCAGGGAAGTCTGCTGCTGGAATTGAAAGTGCATGTTTCAGTCTGCATGTCAGAATTTTTTAATGAAATAGAAGAGGATTTGAGAATTCACTCAAAATGTGCCATAATTTTTCTTTCTGCAGCACTAATCATACTTTCTATGGCAAAACGAACCCCTCATTTTGTTCCTTTTTAAATTAAATGTTTTAAGAATTACCACTTTATTCCAACCAAGATGGCTTCAGGTGTGCCATACGTTTGTCATAAGTAGGACTGTTAGCGCTCTAGTTGTTCTTTAGAACACTCTGGGAAGCTGCAGTAGAACACAAAGGAATCAACTGACAGTCTCTGCCCTTGTTGGATGTACATGTTTTACTTAGAATGTCAGACTTCATTCTCACATGACTGAGAAAGATAATGTGAATTTACAGAAAATATGCTCTCAGTTAGCTTATAGATCACCTTCCAAACCTCTGTGGGAAAAGCATGAGAAAATAGTTTTCTCTCAAACATGATTCATGATATCACAGCAGAAGGCTTTTTCACATGGTAAAATCACCTTTGAACACACCACAATTCCTAAAACGAGCATGGTACCATCAACAAATGATTTATAATGTAACTAATGTCTTAAAACCTTCTATTAACTGCAATGCTTTTTAAAGAGGTGCTATCATGTATATTGGTCCCAAGATGGCTGCCAACACTTCTTGGATGAAGTGCTGACAGCCAATCAGATCTCACGATGAGATGTGTGGTTAGGCTCCGCCCAGATATATATGTGATTTTACTTTTGATTTTCTCAGGAACTACTGAACGTATTTACACCATTTAAGCAAAAGGCACATGCCTGACCTGAGGACTACCTCTTTGCCAAATTTCAAGTAATTCTGTTCAGCCGTTCGGGCTGTACCTTCGACTAAAGGTCCTATGGGAAAATGCATGGGGAAAACGCGTTTTGGGACCCCCTTTTTTCTCAGCCCCCGCTTGACGAATCACCCCGAGACTTTCAGGGTAGGAGCTGAGCGAAGCGCCCCATTAGTTTTGAAAATTTCACAAAGGTAAGTCAACCGGCGCCAAAGTTATTCAAAATAGAATTTTCAGATTTCCTATGGGAACTCGGTCCTAAATATAACTATCTACTGGTGACCGCCAGTAGATTCTATCTATCTATCTATCTATCTATCTATCTATCTATCTATCTATCTATCTATCTATCTATCTATCTATCTATCTATCTATCTATCTATCTATCTATCTATCTATCTATCTATCTATCTATCTATCTATCTATCTATCTATCTATCTATCTATCTATCTATATATATATTCACTTAAAAAACCATAGGTTTCACACATGTTATAGTTAGCTGGACATTTCACTCATAAAAAACCAATGAAATTCCCCCGTTATAGTTACTGCAGGCAACTATAACTCACGCGACCGCAATCCTCTGCTGATGACGTCAGATATTACATCACTGATGACATATGTGTCTTTCTGAAAAATAAATATTTGTAATATATGTATAGCTAAAGATTAATGGAAGAAGACATTGGTAAATAAGTTTCTAAATACAGTGATGTAATATCTGACGTCATCAGCAGAGAATTGCGGTCGCGGTGCGCGCAGGGTGCGCGCACCTCGCGATTTAAAAAAAAAAAATATTTTTTTTTTCTCCCTTGGGGGTCCTTCTGTGACCCCCTGACCAAGGCTAGGGGGTCAGGAACTGTCCACTCTGCCCCCTTTTCACGTTCTCCACCTTTGTTTTTCACCCCCTCAGACTGCGAGAGACAAAATGGCGGCCGACACTTCCTGGTTTCGACCGATTCGAATGTTTACCGACATCTTTCAACCAATCAGAATTGCGCACGCACGCAGATATTGATATGCTTTTAAATGCTATTTTCTCAGGAAATACTGAACAGATTTACACCAGACCTGCAAAAGGCACTTCCTTGACCTGAGGACTACCTCTTTGCCAAATTTCAAGTAATTCTGTTCAGCCGTTCGGGCTGTAGCTGCGTCTAAACGCGTTTTGGGACCCCCCCCTTTTTCTCGGCCCCGGCTTGACGAATCACCCCGAGACTTTCAGGGTAGGAGCCGAACGGAGCTCCCCATTAGTTTTGAAAATTTTGCGAGGATTCGTCAACCGGCGCCAAAGTTATTCAAAATAGAATTTTCAGATTTCCTATGGAAACTAGGTTGTAACTGTAACTATCTACTGGCGACCGCCAGTAGATAATATATATTCTCTTGTTTCCCTCGAGTATTCATTGCCCCTCCTGACTGAGAGTTGCGTCGTTGTTTGGACTCCTCGAGCCGAGTCCTATTTAATTATTCAAAAAAGATAACGACGCCATGTGCGATTTTTAAATTTTATTTCCTGCCACCACCAAACGCATTTCGACTGTAAACAGTCTTGGTCACTGGTAATGAACCGACTCCATATGCATTGGAGTCGGTTTATTGACAACCTATTCATAGTGTGGAGAGGCACAGTAGATGAAGTGGAGTCCTTCATTAGCAAGATGCAGAACAATGAACTCAATATTAAGTTTACGAGTAAAATTACTCGGACGAGTGTCAACTTCCTTGATGTAACAGTGTATATTGAGAAGGGAAAAGTGGAAACCAAATTGTACAGAAAGCCAACCTCAGGCAACACGCTGCTACACACTCATAGCTTTCACCCGATTAATCTAAAGAGAAGTATTCCTTATGGGGAGAGTTTAAGAGTGAGGCGAAATTGTAGTGGAAACTGGAAATGACATTACACAGAAAGTAAATCTCTACAAATTCAACCTTACACGCAAATAGCTTCCACAAAACATCGGTGAAGGACAACATGCCTTATGGTGAATTCCTGAGACTACGAAGAATTTGTTCGGAACAACAGGAATGGGTGGAACACAGCAAAAACACAGCAAAGAGATTCAAACATCGTGGATACAAAAAAGGTATCATTCAAAAATGCTGGAAACGTGCTAATGAGAAAAAAAGACAAACCATCTTGGATGCAAATTACAAAGGAGATAAGAGTCGAGCAATTAACCAAGTGACCCCGACAGTAAGATGAATCTTGGACCATTCCAAGGAAGCCAAACAAATAGGGGATATTCTTCGTAAAAATTGGAAGCTCTTACAATTGGATCCAGTTGTAAGCGATATTATGGGTAAACATCCCCATATCACGTTCCGCCGTGCCAAGAACCTGCGAGACAAACTAGTCCATAGCCACCATCAAGACCACAACAGAAAAAAGGGAACACAATGGCTAACAACTAAGGGTTTTAAAAAGTGCTACGCATGCAAAGTTTGTCAAATTGCAAAAAACACTACTGAGGTTAACCTGCCGAATGACAGAAAATGGCAAATAAAAGATTTTATCACATGTAAAAGCCAATTTGTGGTATACGTAATCGAATGTCCTTGCCTGAAGAAATATATTGGCAGCACCAAATGTGAACTGAAAAAGAGAATCCTCGAACATGTACGAGCGACGGTCAACAAAGACAGGAGCAACGCGGTTGCCAAGCATATGGACAGCCACCATGGAGGAGTTTGGAAATCCCTACGTTTCTATGCTCTAGAGACAATCCCAGCACATGAAAGAGGAGGGGACCGAGAAAAAAACCTGAGACGCAGAGAATCGCGACAAATTTTGAACTTCAGGACTTTTACACCATGGGGTCTTAACCAAAGTGAGGAACTATATGTACACTTATAGGATCACGTGATAACATATGGAAAACAGTTGCGAGAGATACCCTGAAAGAGGAAGTTGAGGAGGGAATTGACAAATAGTAACTACACACACATAATCATTTCAAGCCAGCCACTTTACCTGAAAGAAACTAACTGAGTAAGTAAGAACCCTCTGTAGCTAGGATACTCCACACAGTCAAACTCTGGTGACGTTGGGGTTGGAATTTTGACACAGCTTTGGGGTAAACAATATTCCCACAGATACACACTAAATGTATATCTGACAATTTAAGCCCACTGGAGGGCGTTTAGTGTCAATATATTTTCATATATATATATACATATATATATCTTATCACCCTGTGTCAACTTTTGATACCAGGACTGTGTCATTACAAACCGGAGTCTCGTTTCCATTTTGAGGGGACCTATCAGATAAAGTTTAAATTCCAATTACCAATAGTAACGCAAATTGAACGTTCTTTGAGGCCAATACCGGTGCTACAACAATGGGGCATGACAAATATAATACCCGATGACAAATCATTATAAAAAACTCGAAGGGATATTTTAAATCTGCTTCCCATATAGATATACATATATATTAAAAATAAGTGAGCAGCGAATTTTCGCCATATATATATATGTAAATAAATAGTTGTGAATACCGCTAATAGAAACAGGTGGACACACATAAAATGAGTCGAGGGGTAATGTATGCAATTCCTTGTGTATTATATTTATTTGTTGTAAATGGCTTCTCAAAAAGTTACAATATTGATAATTTGTGACAAGGATTTGACGAAATGGCTGTATAATATGTGAACCACAAAGACCATAAGCCTAATGGCTAAAGCAAGTGACATCACTAGTCACATGTTGAGGCATCAAGATGTTTTTATTGGTTGTTTTTGAATGTGTAAAACTGACCGTGAACAAGCTATCGGTTGATAGTGAAACGCGTTGGTTGTTTCCCGGTAACGGTTGGGAACTGATGGCTTAATAAAGAAGATTTTGAATACTAATGAAGAATCTGTGAGTGCGTTCCAATTTTCCTTGTTTCCATCGAGTATTCTTTGCCCCTCCTGACCGAGAGTTGCGTCGTTGTTTGGACTCCTCGAGCCGAGTCCTATTTAATTATTCAAAAAAGTTAACAACGCCATGTGCGATTTTTAAATTTTATTTCCTGCCGCCACCAAGCGCATTTCGACTGTAACTTGGTCACTGGTAATGAACCGACTCCATATGCATTGGAGTCGGTTTATTGACGACTTATTCATAGTGTGGAGAGGCACAGTAGATGAAGTGAAGTCCTTCATTGGCAAGATGCAGAACAATGAACTCAATCTTAAGTTTACGAGTAAAATTAGTCGGACGAGTGTCAACTTCCTTGATGTAACAGTGTATATTGAGAAGGGAAAAGTGGAAACCAAATTGTACAGAAAGCCAACCTCAGGCAACACGCTGCTACACGCTCATAGCTTTCACCCGATTAATCTAAAGAGAAGTATTCCTTATGGGGAGAGTTTAAGAGTGAGGCGAAATTGTAGTGAACCAGAAGAAACCAGAAAAGAACTTAGTATTCTAACAAAGAGATTCAAAAGCAGAGGATATCCAGATGAATGGATTGATAGCGGAATTAGCAAAGCCTCATAGAAAAAGAGGGAAGAAATTCTCTTTGATGTTAATAAGAAAAACATAGAGGGCAAGGATCAGTGCAGATTCATTACAACGTTTAGCAAACAACATGATGAAGTAAGAAGAATACTAAATATACATTGGCATGTCATTAAAAATGATCCATTGCTGGGCAAACAGGTTACAAAAAGACCACAGATCACTTTCCGGAAAGTCAGGTCATTTAAGCAGGCACTAGTAAGCAATACCGTAAAGAAACCACAGGCAAAGGTAACATGGTTAAACAAGAAGCAGGTTTTTGTCAAATGTACAAAATGCAAGTCATGCGCACATGGAATCAATACAGAGCAGTATAGATTAGGATTAACCAACAGAATGATTAAGATCAAAGGAAAATATACATGCAAAACCGATTTTGCTGTTTACGTACTGCAGTGCCCATGTGGCCTGCGGTACATGGGCTGCACGATCCTAGAAGTCCACAAGCGCATCCTACAACATTTGAGGGCAATAAAGAATGGGGATAAGACATATCCGGTGGCCCAGCACTTTGAGAGAGTTCATAACAAAGACACAAGAGGTTTGACCTACTATGTTATCGATTCTATATTGCTGAATGCAAGAGGAGGTAATAGGGAGAAACAGTTGAGGAGACTGGAATATCGCTATATCATACAGTTAAACTCAAAACAACCAGGAGGCCTGAATATGGAAGAGGACCTGCATACACATTTATAAAAATTGGAGAGTAGAAGCGTCGCCCAGGATTAATAATGAGATGTGTTTTTATATAAAGAAAAAGAAAGAATATAAGTAGGTCAGACTCGAAGAGAAAAGAAGGTCAAAATGATGGTGAAAAGTCTCCTAAAGCATGGATTGACGCCCACTTGGGCATGATACAATGATGTTTTAATATATATTTTAATATATTTAATGTATTTATATATTTTATATATTTAATATATTTAACACATTTTATAATTTTAACAAAATTATGGTCATATATTAAATAACATTAGTAGCCATGTTAAGAAACATAGGTTTGCTCACTTGAGCTCAATTATGAATATGTTGTTGTCGAAATGTCAGTGAAATCTAATAGAGTTTGACAAGGACCAACAATAACATTGTAACAGTATTAGTGTTGAAGCGTCAATAAAGCACGCTAGAGTTTGACAAGGCAGCGGGCAGGAGACAACTGTAGAAAACAGTGATTTTAATGATGCTGATTTTCTTTTATAAATGTTATTTCATTGCCAATGTTAATATTATGAATTATGAATGCAAAATGGATACTTTTCATTGATAATTTGAAATGTCTACTTAACGTCATGTTGAAACTACGAGTCTGTTTTTCACTTCAGTCACTTTAGTAGTTTTATGGTATGCACGTAACGCACTTTAAAAAATGGCCGCATTTGTAACTTCATTACCAGTGAGCAAGACTGTTTACAGTCGAAACACGTTTGGTGGCGGCAGGAAATAAAATTTAAAAATCGCACATGGCGTCGTTATCCTTTTTCAATATATATATATATATATATATATATATATATATATATATATATATATATATATATTACCTACCGGCGGTCGCCAGTAGGTAGTTATAGTTAGGACCCTGTTTCCATAGGAAATCCGCAACATTCTATGTGGAATAACTTTGGCGCCGGTTGACGAATCCTCGCGAAATTTTCAAAACTAATGGGGCGCTACGCTCCGCTCCTACCCTGAAAGTCTCGGGGGGATTCGTCAAGCGGGGGCTGAGAAAAAAGGGGGGTCCCAAAACGCGTTTTCCCCATGCATTTTTCCATAGGACCTTTAGACACAGCTACAGCCCGAACGGCTGAACAGAATTACTTGTAATTTGGCAGAGAGGTAGTCCTCAGGTCAAGGAAGTGCCTTTTGTAGGTCTGGTGTAAATCTGTTCAGTAGTTCCTGAGAAAATAGCATTTAAATCAATATATATATCTGTAAGCGCGCTCCGAGCGCGCACCGTAAGCTTACCGTACGCGTACGGTGCCGTGCGTGAGCGCGATTCTGATTGGCCGTTAGATCTTAGTAAACATTCGAATTAGTCGAAACCAGGAAGTGTCGGCCGCCATTTTCTCTCTCGCACTCGGAGGGGTGGAGGAAAAACAAAGTTGGATATCATAAAAAGGGTGCAGGCTAGACAGCTCCTAACCACCTAGCCTTGGTTATGGTGTGCCTGAAGGCCATCCAAGGCCAAAAAATAATTTTTTTTTTTTTGAAAAAACGCCGAATACGCTTACCGTACGCGTACGGTAAAAAATTAATTTAAAAAAACAAAATCCATAATTTCCCCCCCCGTGTGCAAAAGGTGTCTGCAGCGCACCTTTTGTGCATGGCATATATCTCCTCAGTGAACATTTAATAGAAAACCTTTCAGAACGAAGCGCATAATATGTCCTCCGTGTGCGGACGGTGCGCGAAGGGCATCGTGCGTACATGGCCCATCCAGCCTAACGTGGGCACGCGGTGCGCGTAGCGCACCGCGTGCCCACCGTGCGTGCACGGCACTAACTGCGTTAAGTGGGCGCGCGGTGCGCAAAGCGCACCGCGTGCTAACTGTGCGCGCACGGAACGAACTGCGTGAAGTGGGCGCGCACGGCACGAACGGCGTAAAGTAACTTAGCATTTAAAAAACCGTACAAATTCACTGAAAAAACCATAGGTTTCACACATGTTATAGTTAGGAATTAGCATTTAAAAAACCTTGCAAATTCACTGAAAAAACCATAGGTTTCACACAAGTTATAGTTAGCTGTACATTTCACTCGTAAAAAACCAATGAAATTCCACGTTATAGTTAGTGCAGGCAACTATAACTCACGCGACCGCAATCCTCTGCTAATGACATATGTGTCTTTATGAAAAAAAAATATTTGTAATATATGTCTAGCTAAAATTTAATGGAAGAAGACATGGGCAAATAAGTGTCTAAATACAGTATTAGCATCAGCAGAGGATTGCGGTCGCGTGAGTTATAGTTGCCTGCACTAACTATAACGTGGAATTTCATTGGTTTTTTACGAGTGAAATGTACAGCTAACTATAACTTGTGTGAAACCTATGGTTTTTTCAGTGAATATATATATATATATATATCGCTGCTGCAAAGTACACAGAGTACAGCACTCCCAGGAAACTGATCACTCAGTTTTTATTGGGTTTTACAACACAAAAAGATGCGTTTCGGCGACTGCCTTTGTCAATTTCACACGCCAGCCCGAGACAGGGTTATTTAAATCAATGTCATGACATTCATTGGTTGTTTGGATTGAGGTTAAAAACAAACAAAGGACATGAGAGATGGACATAGAAATCATTTCGGCCATCTTAAAACATGCATTCTTGAATCATTATGCAGGTTTATACAGCTGAGTACATCCTAGCAACTATGCATATGTACAGATATATACAAATATACAGAGAATTAATTAATGGAAATCATGCCCTGTATGGGCTACAGCTATCCAACAGTCCTTTGTTCAAATGTGACATATAAATCAAAAATATATGTTTTTAACACACTTCCGCCCTGAATGGGCCAGCCACTGCCTTGCTCCTGCAGGACAGTTTAACCATTAAGCATATAAACAATAATAATATGCTATTTCTAACTCAACCACATGAGTTGAATAAAACACGAAAAAAGTTTTTTCCATGTAACCAGACAACAATGATATAGGGAGACTACTACAGATGAAGTCAGAAATGTTAATCAAGGAGATGTAAACATCAATAAATTACAAAAAAAAAAATTATTACATAAAAATTCATTTTTTCAAAAAATAAATCAACATTTTTTATTTACAAAGGTTAAAGGTTCAATTGCCCCACTGCCTATTCTATTACATCGTGTCAGAGTTATTAGCAATTCCAGAATCCTCTACTGAATTTCCTTATTATTTACAAAATATTTACAGTCATTTACAGATGTACAGCTAGTTCCTCACCACTATTGAGTCCCTGAGGTATTTTAGTCTGTATATCAATTATGTATCTCGACTCAAGTCTCCGGAGTTTGAGTAATCTATCTCCTTCTCGGATACTTGCTGGTACGTGGTCTAGACAGAAGTAGCGTAACAGGTCCCTGTTGTTACTGTGATGACTTTTGAAATGACGAGCTACCGGATAATTTACATCTTTCATAGCAATGGCTCGCAGATGTTCTAAGATCCTTATTTTGGTAGGATGTATAGTGCTACCGATGTACCTCAGTCCACATGGACAGACTAAACAGTACACCGTGTGGGTGGTGTTGCAATTCATGAACTTTTCAATTTTCTTAGGGTTCTTTACACCTGGCATATCATACAACAAGACCTTGTTGCTATTTTTACACGCCTTGCATTTTTTGCAAGGGTGAAAGCCTTTTATTTGACCAAAACGTGAGTCCATTTTTCGTGAGGAAAAATGACTCTGGACCAGATGATCTTGTAAAGATCTGGCCTTTCTGAATGACATTTGAGGTGATTTTGCCAGATCCTCTCCTATAACGGGAACCGATTTAAGAATATGCCAGTTCTTCCTCAATATTTGTCTTAGGTCATTGTGATTGCTAGAATAGTTGGTAATCATTCTACAATCTGTACTCTGGGACAATGTGGCTCGCTCTTTCCTCTGTTTAGTTCTCGATAACTGACATATCAGTTCCGTTCTATCCTTGATGTCAACCTTATGCTAAGCACTCTGTAGGGTTACCGCTGAGTATCTTCGTGTGTGGATTCTAGCTGCACTCTCATCTGCTGCTGCTTGAAAGTCACATTCTCGGGTACAGTTCCTCTTAATTCTTAGCAGCTCACCGTACGGAATGCTATGGATTAGTTTATCCATATGGCAGCTACTGGAATGTAAGATGGAATTGCCCGCTGTCGGTTTTCTGTGAAGAACTGTACATAATCTCCCTTCAGAAACAAAAACTTGTAAATCTGAAAAGTTTACAGAGATCTTGCTTATCTCACCACTAAACTTAAGATTAAGATCATTCATGTTCAGAATCTTGACATAATCACTAGCTGACTCTTCTGTACCGTTAAAGATGATAAATAAGTAATCTATGTATCGGTTCCAACTGACCAATTTATTGGTCCATACTTCATTGGCATCCGACCAGGCCACCCGCTTCTCCCACCAGCCTACAAAAAGATTCACATAGCTGGGGGCGAAGCAGGTGCCCATGGGCGTGCCTTGTGTCTGTCTAAACAATTGCTCCTGAAAAAGGAAGATGTTATTAGTTAGGCATATATTTCAAGGGACGTCCTTTCAAGAAGTACTCAATGGCTTTCAGGCCCTTCTCATGTTGAATACTAGTGTAAAGACTTGAAATGTCTAAGGTGATCATAACGAAATCTGATTCCCAGGTAATGCCCTCAATTCTTTTTAAAAAGTCTTTAGTGTCCTGAGTGTAAGAGGTCAGTTCAATCACAAAGTTAAACAAAAAGAAATCAATGTAAGTGGACATGTTTTCAGTTATTTCTCCCTTCAAGGACACTATGGGACGCCCTGGGGGGGTTCACATTGTCCTTGTGCAACTTAGGGAGGTGATAAAAAGTCGGAATGACTGGGTGTTTGCAATTCAAAAATGTATATTCATTGTCGTCCAACATGCCTTTGTATTTCCATTTGCTTATCAGCTGTCCATAAGTTTCAATACTACTGGAGTATTCTTTCATGGAGATGCGTCTGTAATTGGACGTGTCGTTGAGTTGTTTCAATGCTTCCTTGCAGTAGTATTCAGAGGTTAGCAAGACTACGTTCCCCCCTTTATCTGAGGGTTTACAGATGATTGTATGATCTCCTTGTAGATTCTGAATTGCCTTTCTTTGTTGCTGCGTTATGTTGTTGATGTCATTGTGCTCTTCTCTTGATCGAAGTTTCATCAGACCTTTAATCAGCTGGTCCGTGAACAGATCAATGGCATCATGTGGCATCTGGGGGACGAATTTGGAAGCTGGTTTATATATAGATATATATGTCTCAAAGGAGTCCGTTGCCTCCAGGATAATCTCCAAACATGGACACGAACCACCAGATAAGTGCTTCAGATTTGGTTTATTACGCCATTACGTGTTTCGGATCGGAACGAGCCTTGATCACATGACATGGCTCTGCAGCTACAACCATTATCATTAAAGTGACAAGTGCATGTGCAACTTACAACGTGCAAATTGTCAATCATAGACATAAAAGAAACAAAATTCACTGTTTTAACATCAAAGTTCATATTTAAATATTATAAAAATTAACAATGTTAAAAATATCGTTACAGATTTGTAATATATATATAGCATAAAACTAAAGAGCTAACAAATAATAATAGATATATTTAAACGATATTAGGAAAAGTATTGGAGTCTGGAGTAATAAACATACTATTCCCACTTCCGTTTATGCAACAGTAGGAAAAGAGTAGGCTATCACAGGGGTTACATTTACTATTTCCACTCCAAACAGGTCAACAGTAGGTAAAGTATTGGCTTTAAGAGGGGTAAGATTTACTATTCTACCTCCAGTCTCTGCAACAGTAGGGAAAGTGTTGAACTTCAGATATTTAAGATTTACTATTCCCACTCAGGTCTGTGCAACAGTAGAGAAAGTGTTAGATTTCGGATTCGGAGAGATTAAATGTATTAATCCCACTTCAGTCTGCACAACAGAAGTGAAAGCGTTGGACTTTGAAGAGGTAAGATTTACTATTCCGACTCGAGTCTCTTCAACAGTAGGGAAAGCGTTGGGCTTCAGACAGGTAAGATTTACAATGCCCACTCCAGTCTGTGCAACAGAAGGGAAAGTACTTCACTTCAAACACATTACATATTTGAAGAACAAATATAAAATGCTTAATATGCCCAATATTAGTTAACCTCAAAAAAGTTTATGAAATATAAATCAATTAGACAATTTAAATGATTATTAAACAATTCAATATTTAATTGTCAATTATAATAAATTATTTATTACTTAATTAACTTCTCACACTATACCCCTACCAACCCCCCTCACTTATAATAGAACACAAATAAATAAGTATAACACAATTTACATAACTGAAAATCAATCAACCAATTAATTAGCAATTAATAAATATTTGTTCATTAATTATTACCTAATTAACTTCCTACCTTATACCCGTACAAATCCAGAAACCCACAACAAAAATGTAACTAAAATTAATCAATATTGCATAATGTACATAATTAATCATCAATTGAATAATTAATAATAAACAAATAATGAATTGTTAATATTACTTAACTTCCCACTCTATATCCCTACAAACCCAGCATCCAATACCTAAATATATAACTAAAATATAAAGTTATTACAAACGTTACATACTTAATAATCAACTAAATAATTAATAATCAATTAATAATTGTTAATTAATTATAACTAAGCTAACTTCCCACCCTATACCCCTACAAACACAGCAGCCGGCACCTAAAATATGACTAATATATATAATTATGATACGATATACATAATTAATATTCAATTGAATAATAGTATATCAATAAATGAATAATTAATTGTTAACTAATTAATGTTAATTAACTTTCCACCCTAGACCTCTACAAAACTAGAAACCAGCTACGACACTATAATTTACGATTTACAATTAAAATACATTTTTAGAATAAAAATCACTCAAAATTACATATTATTATATTTAGTAATACTATTAACAATTATACAAACAATACCAACACATAAAATTAATTAATTAACTAAAACACATTATGATAATTAAAAAACAATATTTTTTGCAACTATGTTATTGAAAACGATATTAACAACAATGATATTCTTAACAACGATATTACTTACCTGGAAAATAAACTATATTGTTAACAGCAATATTTCTGCATCATTATATTTTTGTACCACAATATTTTTTCTGATATTTTTGTCTCCCAACATTCACAACTCAATATTTAGTCCAAATACCACTTTCTCTAGAAGCACATTATCACCTTTCCCAGCATCCAAGATCACCATTTTGTTTAATTCATGCCAATACCACCGCTCCTAATGAGAAGTGGGTCGCACACCGCTCGTCATACTAGCAAATAGCCCCATAGGATTCTGGAGAATGTAGTGACAGCGGCGAGTACACCTATGCCACGAGTATATAGTTATAATGCCATCCCTGGACACGTGTTTTGAGGTAATTGCCTCTCGTCAGCAGGGAGCAGGTATGTATGCGGGGTGCCAAGTAGACTGCCAAAATATATAAGGTATAGTACCTCTCACGGCGCGCGGGTGCGGGATCCAGGCTCGTCAGCCCATCGCTCAAGGGAGCTTTAATTACAAATGAGAAGTGGGTCGCACACCGCTCGTCATACTAGCAAATAGCCCCATAGGATTCTGGAGAATGTAGTGACAGCGGCGAGTACACCTATGCCACGAGTATATAGTTATAATGCCATCCCTGGACACGTGTTTCGAGGTAATTGCCTCTTGTCAGCAGGGAGCAGGTATGTATGCGGGGTGCCAAGTAGACTGCCAAAATATATAAGGTATAGTACCTCTCACGACGGGCTCAGGTTACGCACCTGCGTTGCTACGAGAGGTACATACCTGATAATGATTTTAGCAGCCTACACAGCAACCCTGCACTCTTTCCTACTCCCTGCTGACGAGAGGCAACAACCTCGAAACACGTGTCCAGGGATGGCTAACGCTATTCACACTTGCACTCACGACACGAGCATAGGTGTATCCACCGACGCTGACTACAGGGACCACAGTTCTTTGGGGTAACACGCAGGTAGGTCAGCAGTGTGCGACCATTTGGATTTAGTTATTTAGTGGCTCTTTGAGCCGGGGAGTCGACGGGCTCAGGTTACGCACCTGCGTTGCTACGAGAGGTACATACCTGATAATGATTTTAGCAGCCTACACAGCAACCCTGCACTCTTTCCTACTCCCTGCTGACGAGAGGCAACAACCTCGAAACACGTGTCCAGGGATGGCTAACGCTATTCACACTTGCACTCACGACACGAGCATAGGTGTATCCGCCGACGCTGACTACAGGGACCACAGTTCTTTGGGGTAACACGCAGGTAGGTCAGCAGTGTGCGACCATTTGGATTTAGTTATTTAGTGGCTCTTTGAGCCGGGGAGTCGACGGGCTCAGGTTACGCACCTGCGTTGCTACGAGAGGTACATACCTGATAATGATTTTAGCAGCCTACACAGCAACCCTGCACTCTTTCCTACTCCCTGCTGACGAGAGGCAACAACCTCGAAACACGTGTCCAGGGATGGCTAACGCTATTCACACTTGCACTCACGACACGAGCATAGGTGTATCCGCCGACGCTGACTACAGGGACCACAGTTCTTTGGGGTAACACGCAGGTAGGTCAGCAGTGTGCGACCATTTGGATTTAGTTATTTAGTGGCTCTTTGAGCCGGGGAGTCGACGGGCTCAGGTTACGCACCTGCGTTGCTACGAGAGGTACATACCTGATAATGATTTTAGCAGCCTACACAGCAACCCTGCACTCTTTCCTACTCCCTGCTGACGAGAGGCAACAACCTCGAAACACGTGTCCAGGGATGGCTAACGCTATTCACACTTGCACTCACGACACGAGCATAGGTGTATCCGCCGACGCTGACTACAGGGACCACAGTTCTTTGGGGTAACACGCAGGTAGGTCAGCAGTGTGCGACCATTTGGATTTAGTTATTTAGTGGCTCTTTGAGCCGGGGAGTCGACGGGCTCAGGTTACGCACCTGCGTTGCTACGAGAGGTACATACCTGATAATGATTTTAGCAGCCTACACAGCAACCCTGCACTCTTTCCTACTCCCTGCTGACGAGAGGCAACAACCTCGAAACACGTGTCCAGGGATGGCTAACGCTATTCACACTTGCACTCACGACACGAGCATAGGTGTATCCGCCGACGCTGACTACAGGGACCACAGTTCTTTGGGGTAACACGCAGGTAGGTCAGCAGTGTGCGACCATTTGGATTTAGTTATTTAGTGGCTCTTTGAGCCGGGGAGTCGACGGGCTCAGGTTACGCACCTGCGTTGCTACGAGAGGTACATACCTGATAATGATTTTAGCAGCCTACACAGCAACCCTGCACTCTTTCCTACTCCCTGCTGACGAGAGGCAACAACCTCGAAACACGTGTCCAGGGATGGCTAACGCTATTCACACTTGCACTCACGACACGAGCATAGGTGTATCCGCCGACGCTGACTACAGGGACCACAGTTCTTTGGGGTAACACGCAGGTAGGTCAGCAGTGTGCGACCATTTGGATTTAGTTATTTAGTGGCTCTTTGAGCCGGGGAGTCGACGGGCTCAGGTTACGCACCTGCGTTGCTACGAGAGGTACATACCTGATAATGATTTTAGCAGCCTACACAGCAACCCTGCACTCTTTCCTACTCCCTGCTGACGAGAGGCAACAACCTCGAAACACGTGTCCAGGGATGGCTAACGCTATTCACACTTGCACTCACGACACGAGCATAGGTGTATCCGCCGACGCTGACTACAGGGACCACAGTTCTTTGGGGTAACACGCAGGTAGGTCAGCAGTGTGCGACCATTTGGATTTAGTTATTTAGTGGCTCTTTGAGCCGGGGAGTCGACGGGCTCAGGTTACGCACCTGCGTTGCTACGAGAGGTACATACCTGATAATGATTTTAGCAGCCTACACAGCAACCCTGCACTCTTTCCTACTCCCTGCTGACGAGAGGCAACAACCTCGAAACACGTGTCCAGGGATGGCTAACGCTATTCACACTTGCACTCACGACACGAGCATAGGTGTATCCGCCGACGCTGACTACAGGGACCACAGTTCTTTGGGGTAACACGCAGGTAGGTCAGCAGTGTGCGACCATTTGGATTTAGTTATTTAGTGCCTCTTTGAGCCGGGGAGTCGACGGGCTCAGGTTACGCACCTGCGTTGCTACGAGAGGTACATACCTGATAATGATTTTAGCAGCCTACACAGCAACCCTGCACTCTTTCCTACTCCCTGCTGACGAGAGGCAACAACCTCGAAACACGTGTCCAGGGATGGCTAACGCTATTCACACTTGCACTCACGACACGAGCATAGGTGTATCCGCCGACGCTGACTACAGGGACCACAGTTCTTTGGGGTAACACGCAGGTAGGTCAGCAGTGTGCGACCATTTGGATTTAGTTATTTAGTGGCTCTTTGAGCCGGGGAGTCGACGGGCTCAGGTTACGCACCTGCGTTGCTACGAGAGGTACATACCTGATAATGATTTTAGCAGCCTACACAGCAACCCTGCACTCTTTCCTACTCCCTGCTGATGAGAGGCAACAACCTCGAAACACGTGTCCAGGGATGGCTAACGCTATTCACACTTGCACTCACGACACGAGCATAGGTGTATCCGCCGACGCTGACTACAGGGACCACAGTTCTTTGGGGTAACACGCAGGTAGGTCAGCAGTGTGCGACCATTTGGATTCAATACCACCGCTCCTTCTGAAAGATATCATTTTCATCTATCATCAAACGTATCTCCTATTTTCCAAATACAATCAGCGAAAAAAAATGCTCCCAAATTTCTCCTAGCAATACCTCCCAATACCAATAAAACCTGGGGGACTTTT
This sequence comes from Triturus cristatus, assembly GCF_964204655.1. NCBI lineage: Eukaryota > Metazoa > Chordata > Amphibia > Caudata > Salamandridae > Triturus > Triturus cristatus. The sequence continues at coordinate 454,021,770 of NC_140587.1, forward strand.
CTTATAAAATACCCCATACTTTCTAATTCCTGTCTGCATGTCCTTCATGTCAGTATATGTATGATCAACCTCCACTTATTTAAACTAGTTTGGTGCGCTTTTATAATCCATTACTCAAAGAAGCCTTCACCAAACTGCCCATATTATTCAGATTTTGTCAAAAAAACAATCCTATCTCCTCTCAATGAATCCATCTTGCCATGACGAGGGGAAGCATTTAAGAGGTGTGTATCCAATCCATGCATTGTCAACAAGCAGTAGTATTGCTTACTGTACGAAAATGGGTTATTAGTAAGTGAGGGTGGAAACCCCAGTCAGGCAACAATCACAATCCTTGTCAGGGTGAATGCCAAAAGTCACTAGATGAACCTGTGCTTAACCCTTTAGTAGCTTGTCAGGCTTAACTTAGAGGTAATGTTTAAAGTACTTATGCAGCACACAAACAGTAATAAAGTGAAAACACAACACAAGAAAAATTACAACACAATTTAGAAAAATAGTCAATCAATCAAAAAATCACCAAGGTGGATATCCAGGTGCTGAGAACCTGCTGCTTAGGGAGAATTAGTTGAACAGCCAGGTCTTGAGTCCTTTCCTGAATTTCAACAGAGAGGATGAGGTCTGTTAGAAAGAGGGAGGTCGTTCCATGCTTTTGCAGCGAGGTAGGAGTAGGAGCTTCCTCCACTGTTGCTTCGGTGGATGCGGGGAGTGTGAGTGAGGGAGAGGGAAGTGGAGCGCAAGTGTCTTGCGGGTTGGTGGAAGTTCAAATGGTGGTTGATGTATTCTGGACCTTGGTTGTGCAGGGCTTTGGAGATGTTGATCAGCATCTTGAATTGACATCTCCTCTGAATGGGGAGCCAGTGGAGCTTCTTGAGGAGGGGGGTGATGTGGGTACACTTTGGGAGTTTGAGGATGAGTCTGGCCACTGAGTTCTGTATGGTTTGCAATTTCTTCAGTAGGTGATAAGTGACTCCTAAGTAGAGTGTGTTGCCACAATCCAGCCAGCTGGTGACTAGGGATTTAGTGATGGCTTTTTCTGGTGTTGATGGGGAGCCATTTTAAAATCTTATAAAACATGTGAAGAGTGAGGAAGCAAGGAGAGGGGACAGTGTTGATCTGGTTTTTCATGGTGGGGTTGCTGTCCAGGATGATGCTAAGGTTGGAGGCATAGTCTGTCGAAGTGGGTGAGGGTCTTAGTTCGTAAGGCCACCAGGCGTCGCTTCACAGGGAGGTGTTCTTCCTGAAGATGAGCACTTCTGTTTTGTCTATGTAAAGTTTTAGGCAGTTGTCTTTCAACCAGTCTGCGACACTCGTAATGCATCTGCGGAAGTTGGCCATCGTGGTGGAGAAGTTTCTAATAGTGAGAGGATGAGCAGGGTGTAGTTGGTGTAGGACATAATGTTAAGTCCATGGGTTCTGACTATGTTGGCCAAGGGGGTCATGTAGATATTGAAAAGTGTAGGGCTGAGGGACGAGCCTTAATGGACGCTGCAGATGATGTTCTTAGGTTCTGAGTTGAATGGTGGTAAGCGGATTCTCTGGGTTCTCCCTGTGAGGAAGGAAGTGGTCTATTTGAAGACATCTCCTTGGATTCCAGTGTGGTGAAACCTCTTGATAAGTGTGTGGTGGGATACGGTGTCGATAACTGCTGAGAGGTCAAGGAGGATCAGGGCCCGCCGTTTCTCCTCTGCCAAGGAGGGTTCTTATGTCATCGGTGGCAGTGATAAGTGCAGTTTTGTTGCTGTAGTTGATGCTGAATCTGGATTGGGAGGTGTCTAGAAGATGTTGTCCTCCAGGGGTTCCATGAGTTCGTGGTTGATAACCTTTTTGAAGACTTTGGAGGGAAAGAGGAGCGGGAGATAGGACAATTGTTCTTGAGTTCACTGGGGTCGGCGGACCTTTCTTGAGAAGGGGTTTGACCTCTGACAGTTTCTATTCTTCAGAGAAGGTGGCAATGGTGATGGCTGTGTTGAAGATGGTGGTGAGCTCCTTGCTGATCGTCTTTCTCCTGAAGTTGAAAATATAGTCGGAACAGGACAGAACTTTAGGTAAGTATAGCACCTAAAAGCCAAAGCGCCACTCGCTGTCACCTGGTCATGCTAGACCTGGGGAAAGTCACAAGTTCAAGCTGACCACGATGGAGTGCAGACCGGATACAGAGACCAGGTTTTTCCCACTGAGAAAGTTACCTTCACAAAGTCTGACACGAAGAGTCCAAAACTTCAAGATTTCCTATTTTCCTGTAGAGGAGCGCATGAGCGTCAGCCAAGTATCCAAGATTCGGGGAGGCACCTCTTGGAGGTCCTGGACTCACTCCAACAGAGGCCAGCAGGGCTCAATCAGGTCCAGTTGCAGGTTCAGGCAGGCCCAGTTGCAGCAGGTCCACTAGACAGATGCAGGGATGTCTCTGTAGCATGTTGTGTTCCTGTAGCCCAGAACAGGAGGTCAGCCAGCTGACCCCTGGATTCACTTAGGAACCCTGGGATTAAAGGAACAGGTCCAGTCTTCCTTCAAAGAGAGGAGGGCAGTCATCTGGGGAACAAGGCAGGCCTCAAGCAGCAGGGCAGTCCTCTGGGGAACAAGGCAAGCCTCAAGCAGCAGGACAGTCCTGTGGTAGCAGCATAGCAGTTCTCTTGTGAACAAGGCAGGCCTCAAGCACCAGGGTAGTCCACTGGGGGACAAGGCAGTCCTTCTTCTGTAAAATCCAGGAGTGTACTGAAGAGTGGCTCATAAGGTCCAATTATTTTCTACGCTACCTTCACATCTGGTGGTTATGGAAAGTTCTTCCACTGCCAAGGCTCCAAGAAGTCTGGGGTGACAAAAGACTAGTATCTAGTTTCATTGTGTGTGCGGGAGGCAAGTCCTTTGAGATGTCAGAGGGCAAGGATTAGCTTCGTCCCCCAACTATCCTGGCTGGATGGTTCACACCTAGTCCCCTATTGTTCCCTGTCCAGGCCCAGGCAGTTGGAAACTCCTGGAAGGCCTCACAAGCATATTGGGCAGGAAAATGACAACTTTCTTAAAGTGACATTTTCAAAATTGTCCTCTAAATTCCAACTCTAAATTATAATTCTTTGGGTCAAAACCTGACATCTCTATCTGTTCCCAACCACAAGTTAGCACTTATTTAAGGTAATAAGGTAACCCAATGTTATCCAGCGGGAGAGATAGACCTCGCAGTAGTGAAAAACTAATTTAGGAGTTTTTCACTACCAGGAGATGTAGAATTTAAAAACACATGCCCTAGTTTTTAAAAACAATGCATTCTGCCCTATGGGCTGTTTAGGGCCTACATTAGGGGTGTTTTATATGTATGAAACCAAACTGAAGGTTTAGGTTTAATTTGCCAGGTAGAATTGGCAGTTTAAAACTGCACTACAGGCTGAAATAGCAGACCTGGGACATGTTTTAAAGAGCTACTTTAGTGGGTGGCACAATGAGTGCTGCAGACCACTAGTTCATAATTTCATTTACAGGCCCAGGATACATGTAGTACCATATACTAAGAATCTATAAGTAAATTAAATATACCAATCAGGTGTAGGCCAATTTTATCATGTTTTAGACAGAGAGCACAAGCCCTCTAACACTGGTTAGTAGTGGTAAAGTGCACAGATCCTCAAGGACAACAGAAACAAATTTCAGGTAACAGGAGGGGTGAAGGCAAACAGTTTGGGGGTGACCCTGGAGAGAGGGCCAAGTCCAACACTTGCCACTTGGGAAAGTGATACTCCAAGTAATTTTCTACTGAGTTTTTCTCAGAGAAGAGAAGGCTGGTCGTCCCTGCAGAGTATTGGTACTGTCTAGACTGAAGCTTTATATACACTGAGAATATACTATGCAATAGCATCCTGACAGCAATCTACATTTCCCAGCAGGCAATGGGCTCTCATGCAGTCTGCAAATTGTCTCATACAGTCTGGAAATGGGATGGGTGTTTTGGATATCTGGGTATAACATCCATCATGGCAGTGTCTTTGCTAAACAATTGGAATAGTAGGATGCTGCAGCCAGGGCCTTGCTATGTCAACCTTTGATTTATTTTGCAGAAGACCACTTGCTTCCATTTGGATTATATTTAAGGATACTGGGAATGTAGAGGAGTCTTTCTGAAAGTTGTGCTGTTTGGAGGTAACAAATAACCTGAAAATTTAATATGAACTCTTTTAAGGCTATTGGTTTGTTGCATTTCACTTAAGAGTCATCCTGGGTGGGAATGGAGGAATTTGTTGAATCCGTGTTACGCTTTTAACAAAGAGTTGTAGCTAAATTCCGCTAATCGCCATTTTATTCTCTGTTTGAGCAATGCAATGACAACAGGAACTACTTGAGGTTCCAGCAAGAGCGGTGGCGAGCGCTAGCGAGCCTTGGGATCTCCTAGCGTGATTTCTGGCTGCTAGGAAGCATTCCAGTGAAATATCTAACATGAGAGGTTGCGGTCAGAGGGCTGCTTCTCAAGTAGATTTTCTACTCGAGAAGCAGCAAAATCAACTTGAAATAGTTTTTTCAAGTTTTCAATAGTTCAAGTAGTTCACGTAGTTTTATAGAGTGAAACACATTTCTTTTTTAATAATAGTTTTTTTCAACAGGAAGAAAGTGCCACAGAGACTCCAACTTTCTCTTCTTGTCCAAATGACTCCTCCTACTCTCTTTGTTTGCTATCCCTGCTGTATAAACCATTGGATTTTAACAATTTGTTTGGGAGAAATCCAATAAGTTGAATAACTTTTGGAGCAGTTTTTTGTTTGATGGAGGGCAGACACCAGTATTTTTTTTTTCACTTTTTTAGTTTTAGTCTAAGGGCCATAGGGTCTGCATGTTTTCTTTGTTGTCCATGCCTTTGCTCTTGGGGGCCATGTGGTAGGGGATTATCTTGTGTAGGCAGTGTACTTTGGTTTTTCCATAGACCCATATGTGTTCTTTGTTGTCCACGCCTTCGCCCTGGGTGGCCATGTGGCAGCGCACCTATTTTGTGTAGCCAATGTGCTTTGCTTTTGCCACAGGCCTGCACGTGTCTTTAGTTGTTGATGACTTCGCTCTTGGTGGCAATGTGGCAGGGTGGCCATTTTGTGTAGCCAGTGTGCTATGCTTTTGCCATAAGCATGCATGCATTCTTTGCTGTCCATGCCTTCTTGCTTGTTGTTCTGAACATTTGGCAGATGGCCATTTTTTTTAGCCATTGTGTAAATCCTTTCAAAACCATTTCTAGGGACATTGATAGAAGATGCCTATGACTTTTTGTTTTTTGTTCATTTTTACTTTTTTCCCTGATAGGAATTTAATGTGCTTGAAGATGTTTGTAGTATAGTGTTTTTCCATTTTCCTCTGCTCCTCCTTGCCTCCCATAGGATTTCTCTTAGTCCATAGGGAGACAACAGCAATTATATTATTTTTTTTCAAATATTTTATTTTTCCCTGCACCCCCTGCTTGCCATAGGTGTCTCATAGGCCATAGGCACACACCAACAATATTCTTTTTAAGGATTATTCAATTTTTTTCCTGCTGCACCCCCTGTCTGCCATAGGTGTCTAACAGGCAATAGGCCCACACCAGCAATATTTTTTTAAAGGAGAATTATTCCATTATGCCTGCATCTCTTGTCTGCCATAGGTGTCTAGTCCCATAGGTCATCATAGGCACACACCAACAATAATTTTGTAAGAATAATTCGATTTTCCCCTGCACCCCCTGCCTGCTATAGGTGTCTCATAGGCTGTAGGCACACACCAGCAATACATTTTAAAATATTTATTCTATTTTCCACAGCATCCCTGCCAGCCACAGGTGTCTCATAGGCATTAGAGGCACATAAAGTAACCTTTTTAATCTGTATGTTGTTGAACGATAATGTTTATGCATGGTTTGGAATGGATACACTATTGTCAATTATTTGTGATGACATCATTAAATTATATTGACTAGATTCAAACCGCAAATGTCATGTTTCACAGAATTGTTTTCTTGTTTGTTTGTTTTTAGGTTCACAAGAGACATCACACATAGTACTACCAGGCAGAAGGCAGGCCGTGGCACCACCTGAGTCCTCCTCTGCTTCCACTTGTGCACCTAAGGGGCAATTGCCAGAGCTAAGAAAGAACTTGAAAATGGCTCCAAAGAAGTATGTTCTTGTTAGAAAAGTGGCCAGTGAGAAGAAGAAAGTGATTGCCACCTCTGGCATGCTGCCCTCCACCTTTTCAGGAAATGTGGTGTACCTGCTGCACCCTCCTCTGGGCTGGAAAAAGCTGGGAGCAGCACTCCCAAATCAACAGCAGCACCCCAAACTAAGGCTAAGCCCAAGCCCATGTCTCTCAGTGATGCAGCCACTGCAGTCATGGCGAAGAGTATGTCTGAACTGAATATGTCTCAGCCACAAAGTACCCAATCGTCACAGGAAAGTGGACATCAGGAGACACAGCCAGCAACTGTTCCTCCTGACGTAGGAGCAAAACAGGAGGTTAATCTTCCTGCGGAGTAAGATGTTGCTTTTCAAACATTGGATTCACGATCTCTAGCAAGAAAAAGATTGGGTACTCAACCATCTTCTCCAAGCCCACCTTCTGATGATCTGGACATGGATTGGACCCTGGCCTGACTCAGATGCAGTAACTGCCACATACAGTGATTCCCTCAAGACGACCATTGAGTCTACCACCTCCTGGTTTTCTCCTGAAGTCACCTGTGTCAGCGGCGCCATAAAAGAAAAAAATCCAAGTAACTATTACAGGTTATGTTTAGGGAGGAGGGGCCCTATGAACACAACCACCCAACAACTTGTTTGCAAAACGAGGAGATGGCTAAAATGTTAGAGCTGGACCTCTTCCCTTTTTCTTTTGTTGAACGAGTGGGATGTTTAGAATCTGTGGTGACCATCTGCCCGAAATGGAAAGTTCCCAGTTGAGCCTATTTTGCTGTTCCAGTGCTCCATAATGATGTGATGCAATTGGTTGGCCAATCTGGACTACAGAGTGCTGTTCAGACTATCCACCTGACGACAGACATGTGGACCACTTGTCAAGCAACTAATTACATGTCCATTACTGCACATTGGCTTTCTTTTGTGGGGGTTAGGCAACAGCAATCTGCAGATGTCAGCACTGAAGAAAGTTTTAAGGGCATTCGGTGGCATGCAACAGTAGCAATGTTCATTGTGGAGAAATCCCATACAACTGTAAACATCATAGAAGAGTTTAACAGCAAGGTGTTTGAATGGCTTTGACCCAGAGATCCCAGAATTGGATTACTTGCCACGTATACTGTCAGTAATATAGTCCAAGCCATGGAAGATGATGGATATTTCAAGGTCCTGTGTTTGGCGTATTGCATCAATCTGATTGTGAAGGACTTTTTCAACAACAACAAAAAGAAGACAGTCAGCAACATACTGGCCACCTGCCAAAGAATCTGCACTCCTTCCAGCCATTCTTTTAAAGCCCAAAAGCAGATGAGGATCATTCAGCGTGCTAATAGAGTACCGGTTAAAGCTATCAAACAGGAGGTGTCAACATGTTGGAACTTGACCTACTAGATGCTTCAAAGTCAGTTTGAGCAGTACAGGCCAATCACTGACTATGTCTTTCAAAGAGGAGAGAATGCAACTGTGAAAACCATGACACTGGAGGTGGACTAATGGGGGATAGTCAAGTGCCTGACACAAATGCTACTTCCTCTTGAGGTTTTCACATGGGAATTTAGCAAGGAGGACAGTACAATGAGCCAAGCAATCCTGTTGTTGCATCTGCGCGACCGCCACTCTATCACAAGGATGATGCCATCAGTGATGTCATGAGTGATGCCACTGACCATGTCATGAGTGATGTAATATGTGACGTCATGAGCAGTGGATTGCGGGCGCGCGCGAGTTATAGTTATCTGAACTAACTATAACGGGGGAATTTCAATGGTTTTTTACGAGTGAAATGTCCAGCTAACTATAACATGTGTGAAACCTATGGTTTTTTTAAGTGAATTTGCAAGGTTTTTTAAATGCTAATTCCTAACTATAATGTGTGTGAAACCTATGGTTTTTTAAGTGAATTTGTATGGTTTTTTAAATGCTAAGTTATGTATATTTTATTATATTTTTTATATATATATATTTTTAAAGGTTTTTCACAGTGCGCGCACGGTGCGCGCACCCCGCGATTTTTTGAAAAAAAAATAAAATGTTTTTTTCACCCTTCGGGGTCCTTCAGGGACCCCTGACAAAAGCTAGGGGGTCAGGAACTCTCTACCATGCCCCCTTTTCACGTTCTCCAGCTTTCTTTTTCACTGTCACACACAAAACACACAAAATGGCAGCCGACACTTCCTGATTTCGACCGATTCGAACGTTGACTGACATGAATCCACCAATCAGAATTACGCTCTCGCGCGGCACCGTGCGCGCACCGTGCGCGCATGGTGCGCGCCTATAGATATTTATGTACTTTTAACTGCAATTTTCTCAGGAACTACTGAACAGATTGACTCCATATATGCAAAAGGCACATCCCTGACCTGAGGACTACCTCTTTGCCAAATTTCAAGTAATTCTGTTCAGCCGGTCGGGCTGTACCTTCGACTAAAGGTCCTATGGGAAAATGCATGGGGAAAATGCGTTTTGGGACCCCCCTTTTTTCTCAGCCCCCGCTTGACGAATCACCCCGAGACTTTCAGGGTAGGAGCTGAGCGGAGCGCCCCATTAGTTTTGAACATTTCGCGAGGATTCGTCAACCGGCGCCAAAGTTATTCAAAATAGAATTTTCAGATTTCCTATGGAAACACGGTCCTAACTATAACTATCTACTGGCGACCGCCAGTAGATAATATATATATATATATATAGTACATTTGTACATGCCTTAGTAGGTATATGCTTATACCACTTTCCTCCTTTAAAGGTCTTATAATAGAGCTATGATGTACCATGATGGTTAGCACAAATCTGATTAGAGTAATTTATCTCTGCATACAATATAAGGGCTGCAGTATATGTTAAGTATTTTTGAGGTTTTAAATTTTTTTTTCAGTTTTAGATTAAGATAGGCACTTTATTTTCCAAAGCACTAAGCACTTTTTCACTTAATTCAGCATTGAAGCACTTTATTAGTAGGTGATTATGATTTGTTCTGATTTATGTATGTATTTTACTAGGATTATTAGGTATATGAACATTTCAGTATTTGCTAAGCGTTTATGCGGATATACGATGAATTACGGAGTACATATGTTCTACGATGCTAAGACTATAGTAATGGATTTGAGTGATGGATTTATCAGCCATATGGGCTAGACACTGAAAACATGCATTATGCAGATATAATACAGGAGTCTCCATGGTGGCAAAGTTAAGAGCTCATTTATAAATAAAATGAAGGAGCTTTTCTTGAAATATTTACTTTAATATTAATGTATATATTGTTGCATCTATTTATGTATCTATATATGTGTATATAAATGATATGTCGTTAGTCTTGCCCAAAATCTGATGGTTAAAGATTTTGACTTATTTTTTTATATTTATGTGCATATTTATGTGTTTATTTATTCGCATATTTATTCACTGAATGATTTATAATATAAATGTGGCATATACTAATTCCTATAAACACATAATGAAGGTAATTATGTAATATATCAGAACATATGATAGTGGGTTATTTTCACGCAAAGTGCGACATCAAAAAACACAAATTGTATGCTTAGTCTGTTGTCCAACTCTACTGTTGACTCATGTCATGTGATAAGACGACACAGCGAATTTAAACTCTGTATTGGCAGTGCTCCCTCATGTGATCAAGGTCACGTTAGTGACCGAAATGTGTAATGGCGAGCTGGAGCGGTTGAATATGGAATAAACGGAGTTTGGTGCATGAAATTGGAGTCCTTGCCCTTTGTCCATGTGATTGTGGATTGTTTTGGGGACACGTTGTTGAATATATATATATATAGTGGGAACTGCTAGCACACTAGCGTTCCAAGCTCTGGATATGGCCGTCCTGTTGGAGGAAAGTTACAATCCTCTGTATCACTTTTCTGTCTCTGGTCTCAAGCAGTATGCGGACTCAATAATGTACGTATATTGTGTCTCAACAATGTATAAGAGATATTTTTCTTTACAGGCATTATATGCAAATCAATGGTTTATTGTATATAAATGTTAATTTTAAAATGGGTGCCACTTTTACTGTGCAGTAAATCACGACTTTGTAATCCTAGTCCGTTTTTCATGTTTTTGGCCACAGTCCCAGGTCTATGTATTGCACCTTGTCAAAACGCTCATTGTGTCATCAAGAAAGTTTACTGTTTGAAACGCGTAACTCTGAGCAATAAATGATTCTTTCTAATGATTCCTGAGAATGCGATTTACTGGAATCTTGTGGGAAACTTTGAAGCCGGCTCAGCTCTACCGGCACATCGCGCCACCAGACTACGGACGGATTTTCCAGGAGGAGCTTCCGGGATCAAGACAAAAAAAAGTAAATATATATATATATATATATATCACTGAAAAAACCATAGGTTTCAGGCACATTATAGTTAGAAATTAGCATTTAAAAAACCTTAGAAATTCACTGAAAAACCATAGGTTTCAGGGACGTTATAGTTACTTGGACATTGGACTCATATAAAGCAATAGAAATTCGCCCGTTATAGTTAGTTGAGCTAACTATAACTCGCGCGCCTGCAATGCACTAGTGATGACTTCACATATTACATCACTCATGACATGGTCAGTGACATCACTCATAACATCACTCATGACATCTCAAATGACATCACTGATGACATCACTGATGACATCATCCAATGAATGTGTGTTTCTGTAAAGTTTAAATATTTTTCATATATATCTATGCCAAGTTCTATTGAAGAATGAGTGGATGTAGAAGTGCCTGAATGGATTATTTAGTAGATGCATGACTGACTGTATAAGTCACTGATTGAACGTATGTTACTGAATGCATGGATTAGTGACTAAACTGTGTGAATGTCTATATTAGTCTCTCAGTTGGTGTGTAAGCAGGTGCATGGGTTGGTGAGTATCTACATCAGTGTCTATATGGGTTATTGATTGATTGTATGAGTATCTGTATGGGTGTCTGAGTGTCTATGTGGGTGGGTGGGGGGTGTCTGACTCTGTGCATACATGGCTGATTCACTGGTTGTATAGATTCAAAAGTGCATCTTGGAAGGGCTGTATGGGTAGCTGACTGTGTGTACAGGTGTGTTGATTAGTGAATAGATGTCTCCGTTGTATATATGTGAGTAACTATATATATTTTTAGACAAGATATGTGAGTGTTGGGGTGTATAATTGACTATACGCGAGAGAGAGTGATTGCAAGAATGTCTACATACATGAATGTGTACTTGTCTTAGTGATTGTATAAGAGAGTAAGTATTTGTTAGCATCTATATAAATAAGGGAGGTGGTGTGTGTATAAATAAGTCAGGTGGTGTGTATATATCTACATAAGGAAGTACATGGGTGTGATTGATTTTTGGCATGACTGAGTAGATGTGTGAGTAACTCTATGGATCAGTAGCACTGTGTGAATGTATGTATAGGTGTATGAGTGGATATTATACTGATGTAATGATGAGTGACAGCATGTATGAGTGACTGTATGAGTGTATGTCTAGCTCACAATATATAGATGGGAATCAGTGGATGGGTATCTAGTATCTGCTATTGGTGTGTCTATGGTTTCGAAAATGGTAGTCTGTATTTTAGAGTACTTGTTTTAAAGGTTGTATTAGAGTGTGAGGAGGTGTGTCAGACTATCGCATGGATGATGTCATCAGTGATGTTATCAGTGATGTCATTTGAGATGTCATCAGTGATGTCATAAGTGATGTCACTGACCATGTCATGAGTGATGTAATATGTGACGTCATCACCACTGCATTGCGGGTGAGCGAGTTATAGTTAGCTCAACTAACTATAATGGGCGAATTTCTATGGTTTTATATGAGTCCAATTTCCAAGTAACTATAACGTCCCTGAAACCTATGTTTTTTTCAGTGAATTTCTAAGGTTTTTTAAATGCTAATTTCTAACTATAACGTGCCTGAAACCTATGTTTTTTTCAGTGAATTTCTAAGGTTTTTTAAATACTAATTTCTAACTATAAAGTGCCTGAAACCTATGTTTTTTTCAGTGAATTTCAAAGGTTTTTTAAATGCTAATTTCTAATGATAATGTTCATAAAACCTATGTTTTTCTCAGTAATTTTGAAAAAAAATTGATATTTTGTAACTTTAATATCCTAAAAATTGTTTTTGTATTTTATTTATTTATTATTTAATGTCTTCTTATGTTTTTTAAATAATAAACAACTACATACAGTATGAAAGGGAGCCCAGCCCAGAGCCACATCTGAAGACCAACACATGTCATAGACCTACTGATGAAGCAGCTCCGACATCCAAGAACGCCACAACACCCACCACCACCCTCAGGACCCCCCCTCTACCACCGAGGCAGCGCAGAACAAGACAGTGAACTTTCCGAAAATGGCATGGCCCCTCAGCCACATAATAGCTGAATATTGGGACAGGTGTGAACAAACTATATGTGAAGGAAGCAATTCATCCATGAATAACAATGCACACAATTCAAAGTGTAGCGGTGATGTGCTGGACACATCTCAGTATGCAGAACACACACCTCTCCATGTGCACAAATACTACTGGTGCTTGTAGTGTTGTGGACAGTGGACCCAACCATGTTACATCAAACACTAGGGGCGATCTCAGTCATGTAGCTGTATCGCCCCCCCCCTGTAAGCATGAGGGTAACTGGAGTGGGCTGGTCCGACGTACGCCACTTCAGCGTAGGAGTGTGAATAAATAGGCCGGGGCTCAGTGCGTGGTTCACTTGTGAACTGTGAAGACCAACGACTGTGCCAGAGTGGTGGGCATCACCCTGCCATGAGGCTGCCGCCATGCCCGTGGCTCTCATCGACATAGGTCCCCTGCGAACCCAGCGGCACAGCACCGCAGACTTATGTCTGTACAGACTACTGTCTTCGATAAACACTGCAGACAGCAGGCCTCGCAATTCAGGTGGAGCAACGATTGCAGATGACGCAGTGCAGTACGCTAGATACATTGCTCCCAGTGCGGCCCTCTCGGACCACGCATCATCGCAGGGTGCGCCCACACTGAGTACTTCAGATGCCACTAACTCACCGCACCATAAGTCATCGCCACGTAGTCTTGCTGGGGCAGAATTCAATAGACAAAAGACAATGGTCCGAGTGGGCCCCCCCCCCCCCCCGGACAACGCATCATCGCAGGGTACATACACGCTGAGCGCCAAAGGTACTACTAACTCAGTGCACCACAAGACATCAACATGTCGCCTTACTGAGGCAGAATTCAATAGACAAAAGACATTGCTCCGAATGCGGCCCTCCCGGATAACACATCATCGCAGGGTACGTACACGCTGAGCGCCAGAGGTACTACTAACTCAGTGCACCATAAGTCATCGCAAGGAAGAGTGAACAGTTTTATGTCAGCAGTGAGGCATACTATCACTCGAAAATCACCCAGAAATACTTATAATATAAAAAGAACAGGAGAATGAAAGTACATTAATGATTACAATCCAGTAATTTTGAAGATGTGGAATACAAATATGGACATACAATATGTTGCAGATAACTCAATTCCTGTTCCTTGCATACTATTCAAATAGAAGTCCATACCTGGAAAACACATGTCTATTTGAAATACTGCAACATTATAGTTTTAGAAAAAATGTTACAGACAAAATAAATAAAGTGAAATATGCTGTAATTGGGTCTGATGGATGTTTCTTAAAGAATGCCAAAGGAAATTTGATTAATCACAGGAAATTAAGTTGGGATACGCCAGATAAGAGAGAGTTTTTCTATTTAGCTCTTCTCCAACTCTTCAAACCTTGGAGGACTGAAATGGAATTACTTGGAAATTTTGACTGCTATGAAGATTCTTTCAAAGCATGTATCGACATTGCCCGGACCACGCATCATCGCAGGGTGCGCACACGCTGAGTACTTCAGGTGCCAACTAACTCACTGCACCACAAGTCATCACCACGTGGACTTATTCAGGCAGAATTCAACGCAAGCCGCAACACATGGTGCCGCTAACCCTGTTCAACACAAGCCAGTGACACGTGGTGCCATTAACCATGTTCAATACAAGCCGATCCCACATGTGTAACTGTGTCCTGAGTCCTGAATGGCAGTGACCCCAAGTCCGTGGCAGCGACCACAGCACCATACTCCCTTTGCTCAATTAGGCATATTTCCATATGCAAGGCCGGTGACACGTGGTGCCACTAACCCTGTTCAACACAAGTCGATCCCACATGTGTAACTGTGTCCTGAGTCCTGAATGGCAGTGACCCCAAATCCATGGCAGTGACCATAGCAGCATACTCCCTCTGAATAGTTAGGCATATTTCCATATGCAAGGCCGGCAACACGTGGTGCCACTGACCCTGTTCAACACAAGTCGATCCCACATGTGTTACTGTGTCCTGAGTCCTGAATGACAGTGACCCCAAGTCCATGGCAGCGACCACAGCAGCAGACTCCCTCTGATTAGTTAGGCATATTTCCATATTCAAGGCCAGCGACATGTGGTGCCACTAACCCTGTTCAACACAAGCAGATCCCACATGTGTAACTGTGTCCTGAGTCCTAAATGGCACTGACCCCAAGTCCGTGGCAGCGACCACAGCAGCATACTCCCTTTGATCAGTCAGGCATATTTCCATATGCAAGGACAGCGGCACGTGTTGCCACTAACCCTGTTCAACACAAGCCGATACCACATATGTAACTGTGTCCTAAGTCCTGAATGGCAGTGACCCCAAGTCCGTGGCAGCGACCACCAACCTATGCATGTGGCTGTGGGCCCTTGCTCACCGCTACCTCTGGCCTACACTGCGGTCAGCAGGACTCACAATTCAGATACAGTCACGATTGCAGATGACGCAGTAGGCAAGAGACATAGCTCCCACTGCGGTCCATCCGCACCAAGTAGATTCACTGGCTCATACACTTCGACAGTGTACCTATACATATTTCATCTTTTCATGATACGTCTAACCTGCGGTCAGTAGGGCTCACAATTAGAATTAAATCTTGAATCATTAATTACAGAGTCCACTAGGCAAGTAACTATCACAGGCCTAAAACCTACATAATATCCTTTTAGTATCTTTGCTTCAAGACCTTGTTTTATATCAGTTATACCTTTAGTACAATCAACAAATTCATCTTCAAGTGCAAACAAACACTCAACAACAGTCTACACTGCGAGCAACAGAGCTCACAATTTGAAATTTTGACACGTGGTGCCACTAACCCTGTTCAACACAAGCTGCGACACGTGGTGCCACTAACCCTGTTCAACACAAGCCGATCCCATGTGTGCAACTGTGTCCTGAGTCTTGAATGGCAGTGACCCCAAGTCTGTGGCAGCGACCACAGCACCAGACTCCCTTCGATCTGTTTGGCATATTTCCATATGCAAGGCCGGCGACATGAAGTGCCACTAACCCTGTTCAACACAAGCCAGCGACACGTGGTGCCACTAACCCTCTTCAACACAAGCCAATCTCACATGTGGAACTGTGTCCTGAGTCCTGAATGGCAGTGACCCCAACTTTGTGGCAGCGACCACAGCACCAGACTCCCTTCAGTTTTATTTGTTGTTGTTTTCTTTAAATAAAATGTTTCATATGTAAACCTATACAAGACTAAGATTCTTATTTGTCCAACTGCACAGGGACACTTCTGGGCCCAAGAAGGTTGTTGGGGGTATGTTGGTAATGTGGGAAGAGGGTGCGTTACCTGCTGATGTGGGGAGAGGCAGTGTGAAAGGGGTATCTCTCACAGAAAGAACTCCGTCATGTTTTCAGAAATGCCTCAGACAGATGCCAGCTGACGGACTGAATCACAAAATGGTTTTTCAATGCTTATGTAGAGTGTTATGAACAGTTCGCACCCAGACTCGTGGAGGGACAACTGCGGCCCGTCCTCTCAACTCACAGATGCAGTACTACGAGCCGTCCGCTCCCAAAGGAACAGCACCTTAGTAGTTCGCAGTGGTACAGCACAGTAGCGTACTAGCTCGCAAAGATAGAGAGCCACGAGCCGATGGACTGGCTTCTAACGGCATAGCTGCGAAGTGGTGATGTTGGGCAGAGGCAGTGTGAAAGAGTTATCTTGCAGAAACAGAGCTCCGGTATATTAAATTGCCCCCGAGACCTTTCTTTTATATTTTCACTCGATGTGAGAAAACCCGCTTTCTGGACCAAGACCTTGCTCCCTGACAAATTTGGCGTAATTCCATTCAGCAGTTTGACCTGTAGCCTTGTCTAAAGATTCCTATGGAAAATCCAGTGAGAAAACACGTTTTCAAACCCCCACATACCTACCTGATGCAGGCGTACTCGCTGTTGGTGTGCAGGTCAGTGCTCTAGTTGTCAACAAGTCACGGCCACTCCCTGAGGGCAGATTTGCAATCACACCACACCCATCCGGCACATGCGTCACAGGCCATGTGTCCACGTAAATATAATGCATCGACAACGTCACATCCTTTATTGCCAGTGGTGACTGGATGGCGGATGCTCCACGGGTCTGAATCATAAAGAGCCCATGAAGAGTTGCGCAGAGGGTTAGTCGCACCCTGAGCTGCATGGCCGTCAGGGGCCTACTACCACGTGGCGCGGACTTGACTTGCACAGGCTTAGTGCCACCCGAAGCTGATGTGACCGTCTGGGGCCTACCACCATGTGGTGCCGACTTCAGTTGCACAGGGTTAGTCGCACCCTAAGTTGTATGGCCGTCAGCGGCCTACCACCACGTGGTGCTGACTTGTGTTGCACAGGGTTAGCGGCCCCAAAAGCTGATGTTGTCTCCGCCATTGATGACTCAGGACTCAGCGGCATGTGTGAGATCTGCCGGGCCGCGGAGAAGCTGATGTGGTCTCCGCCATTCATGACTCAGGACTCAGCGGCATCTGTGCGATCTGCCGGGCCGCGGAGCTTTGACGGGCACGTGGAGTGCCCACTGGTAGACACTCCGGTGGCAGCAGCCAATTATTTGGTCATGGCTGGCAGTGTCTCTCTCTCTCTCTCTCACTTCCCTCTCTTCACTCTCTTCCTTCCTTTCCTTCTATCTCTCTCTCTCTCTCTCTCTCCTCCCTTTTTCACTCCCTTTCTTTCCATCCCTCTCTTTTTCTCTCTGGCTTTTTTTTCCTTCTCTCTTTCTCTGTGTCTCACTCCTCTGATATGCGCATTGCACACGTCCTTATTATGTGTTTTATTTTCCAGGCTGTGTCGTCAACATTGATGGACCCGATAGGAGTCTTCCGCCTTGTTGTGTTGAGTTTTTTAAATTTCAATAAAGTTTTTGGTTGTTAAGTGCTGTGTCACTCTTTCTCATTCTTATTACTGTTATTTGGTGGTGTCCACCATGCTGTTAAATGTTGGGGCCGTTATCGTGGGAATACTGGTGATGTCTGCAGTTTGCACCTGCTTCTGAATAGTGTGTTAGATTTATCTCAACTTTAGTTGCATTAAAGTGCTGATAATGAGATGCAGAGTAGGCGTTCCTATGCAAAAACACACGAGGTGCACCTTTGCGATCTATTCTAATTACTAAAATCCTGTATTGAATTCCACTGTGGTAGTGGGTCCATTTACAGTGTACACACAAAATCAATAAAGAAATCTCATTGTATTTATATTAATTGGGAATAGTGGGTCAGGTGCTAGATCTTGACGGGATACACTGCCCAGTTCGTTTATTTTTCTGTACACGAAAAAACCACATCACAACTTTCACAACAAAAGCCAAAAAGTACGAAGCGAAACAAATTCTGGCGATAAGCCGCATTAGCACCAGAGATTTTACACCTGCTTTCTGCTGGTGTTAAGCAGGACGGCTACCTGCACAATGAAAAGGAACACAGCCAAGAGCCACACCTGAACACCCACAGGTGCCATAGAGTCAATGAGCATGATACACGGATACCCATGAGGGCCATAATACTCCTCGCAACAACCCCAGGACCGCCAACGCCCCCCGAACTCACATTTGAGCAAGTATGTCCATATGGTCATTGTGTTAGCATGATAGGCATCGGCCCTGCAACATCACAGTGTGCTGTCTTCCGCGGACGTTACCATGCCACCTCAGCCTTGGCAGTGAGCCTGGAGATGTAGCTACGCACGCATCCTCCTGCATGCACAAGCGGCAAAGGGAACGGGGTGTCTCACACATGTCCGTGTGCAAGAAGTGCGGTAAGTGTGTCTCTGTGTTCTGCTGTGGCCGCCACAAGGGCCGCAGCAGTCGATGTTGTAAAGTGGCATGCACCACCTCCAAACGGCAGTGTCACGCTGTGATTGGAATTCCGCAGGACATGGGCCAATAGGCATTACAAAGGTGTATTGTAGGAATGCACGGGATACAACAGTGCAGTGCACAAAAGTGTGGGGGCTCGTTGGAGGGAGGAGCAGCTGTTTGGCAACGTAACACACAGTGAACCCTCCCATGTGCCACGTGCTGGGCATCTCATCCATGATGAACAGGGTCGCAGACATCCCACAACACCCACGACCGGCCTTTGTACACATCCTGTATAAATGCAGCTGGAGAAGTTACTGTAAGGATGAAAGGTTCTTTGTCTGAGCTATCTTGCTCTAACACATCTG
The DNA here is from genome assembly GCF_964204655.1 of Triturus cristatus. Classification (NCBI taxonomy): domain Eukaryota; kingdom Metazoa; phylum Chordata; class Amphibia; order Caudata; family Salamandridae; genus Triturus; species Triturus cristatus. The sequence goes on from NC_140587.1 coordinate 454,040,477, forward strand.
CTGCTCCGAGAAGGAACTTGCAAATAGCCAGCCCCCCTGACAGATACGATAATATTTGCATCTGTCTCCCACACTACCCACTGCCCAATTTGAGAACGAGTGGACATCCCACACTCAAAAGTCCTTCGTCGTAGTTAGCATGTATGAAATGGCCTTCACACGTACTCACAACATCACGCAGCGATTTGGTGCATGTGGGCTGATGACCATTCATTCTAAATAAAGCATAATGACAGTTATTCCCCAAACAGCAACAGCGAAAATCCTTCAAACTAGATTGCTATAGGACTGTTTTCAGTCTGTGCTATTCTGTGTTTATGCCCTCCTGTTCATTTTGTTTAAAGAAAACTCCCATCATGCCTTATTCCGTTTTCAGCAAAACCCGGACTGGATTTATACGCCTCCTTCAGCTGCGACCAAGGGCATCTTCATAATAACTTTAAAATCCAAACACAGGCATGAACTGGAGGGCATGAACATGGAATAGCACAGACTGAAAACAATCCTAAAGCAATCTAGTTTGAAGGATTTTCTCTGTTGCGGTTTTTGGAATAACTGTGATTATGCTGAGGTGGGGAAACATGTTTGAAATGGAAAGGTTTATGTGCCGTGATCAGTGGTCTAAGGGAGATAATCAAGAGCCACTAGAGTCCAGGAATTACTGTGTGATGGACTAAATAACCAAAGTGTCTTGAAAGAAGGAGTTATTATGGTCTGATACTTACAGAAGACATTTGGGATCCTGTTTAAGCTTAGGTGCAAACCATGAGAATGCTCAGGTCAAAGAGAATGTTTTGGTGCTTTAAGCAGTTTCCACGAAAATGTAATTTGTGCTGCAAAGTTTTCTGTTTCCTCCAGAGGGCAAATTAATTTTTTAAGTATTTAGGCAAGTTTAGTTGAACATTTCTAGGCGAAGTGCTTAGTGACCTGAAGAAGCAGCAAGCTCCTGTGGACTGTTTTAGTTAAGACGTTATTCGGCTCATACTGTGAGGTTACTGTGCTGCTACATATAGGACGGCTTCAGTGGGGTCAAGCTGTACAACAGGGATTTTTAGGAAAAGGTAGATCTCTTAGCCAAGTTAGAATAAGTTCAGGCCAACATGTTTTTTATGGTGAAAGGCTCTAAGGATAAGCTTAACAAGAAGCTGGCATTTCCTGTTATAGATTTAACATGTTGGCCTAAATTCAATCAATTGTCATTGGTGGATCCCAGCGATATGGCATTGTAGATAATCTCTGGAGAGATGTCTGATATCTGGCGATTTTCCTGCCATGAAATTGCTGTTATTTTTGGCATGTAAGCTGATGTGAAATTCATTTTTGCGGTTCACCTTTAGTTGACTCTGCGTCATCCAGTCGTTATTAGTGTAAGACAGTTGGTGTGGTTGATTAATGTGTTCTAGATTACCCACAAATTTTGCTGGGTGTCAGATGTGCATGGATGGTAGAAGATCCGTAGGATGGGTAGAAGTTCTGTCAGAGACTCTAGATATGTGTTAAAAAGCCTGGGCACCCGGATTCTTCATTGTGAGAACAAATACGCAAGAAAATAGCAGTTGATTGATTGTTAGGGACAAAAAGCATGCAAATTTGGTGTGAGAAAATCATTAATTTTGACCACTATAAATTGCTCTGTAAGGTAAGATTTAAACTGCTGAAAGACTAGGTTTCTGAATCCAGGAATGTAGATTTAGGGGATTATTTAGAGGTTGGTTCGCCAAACTGATAGTCCACCACTCTACTTAGTTGGGTGAACAGTCTTCTTGCGCAGGTGGAGCCCACACTGGCTTTCTTGGCAGAAACCTTATACCAATGGCGAAATGGACTATGATCCAATAGAGTATGTAACTTAAGCTGTCTGCCCTATTAAAGGTGAACGTTCTGATGTACGTTTTTTTTGTGTTCGTACCTGCCAGGATAAACCTGGCGGAACCAAACAGAAAAAAAATGTACCCATAAATCCTTGGAGAAAATTCCCAGATCATCAGAGTCGTTCGTTTTTCAAACACACACTCCTACTTTGGGAGTTTGCTTCCGAGAGGCAAAAATGTTTGCTGAGCGGCCACACAACACATGGTAGTTGCTCAGCAAACTTACAATGCCTTCAGGGGAGCCATCTTAGAAGTGGCATCTCTGCAGGAACAAAGATCTCTGCCATGCTGTTCTTGGCGACTGCATCGTTCAAACAGATCTGTAGGGGCCAGATAGTCAGCGCTGGCAACATCCTACAAACTGGGAACACATCCAGGGTAGGATGTGGCATAACGGCCAGAGCAGCCGACCTTGGAACTGGGGAACCAGGTTTGAGTCTCAGTGTTGGTCCAACATCCTGTGATTCTGTGCAAATCACTTAATCTCCCAGTGTTTACTAGAATTAAATATATCCTTGTGTAATGTAACTGGTGCTCATGTAAAGCGCTCCAATACCTTTTGATCGAGTTTGCGCTTTATAAAATTGCAACAACAAAAAAGAATTGTGTGCAGACTAGCACACTCTTACCCACTATAGGGGAAATTTAGGCCTCAAGTTCTCTAAACCATGTAAGTCCCCCAACATTTAAATTTGTGTTCGTCTCAAAATATGTGCCGTGTTGCATGACGTATGGAAGAAATCTAATTCCAACATTTTGAGCACGAACATTCCCCAACACATCAGGAGATGAAAAATGCTAATGAACTCAACTCCATTGATAGTGGGTGTATCATGAACGGGTGCGCTCGTGCAGAGCAGAGCTACACGCCTATGTCTAGGACAAATGCATAGACTAATGCGCATACTTTTGAGTCATAAATTCTCTGAATTAGTGCCAGACCTTCAGAAAATACAGCTCAGAGACAGTATTGGACTGCACAGCAAATGTGCGATCATAGTCCTATTGGGGAAGGGAGAAAGCATGTTATGCGCCATCAAAGGTGAGCTACAGCTCATCTCATAGAGCACAGCGGTTCTGCAGCACAGTGCACCCGGGCCGACTTTATGTAATATCCTGCTTGAGATGGTGAAAGCACAGCCCTGTCACTATCTTCTTCCATTTTTTCACACAAAGAGCGGCAGCATGAAGAGCTGCCCTGGCTCCGCGTCGAGCTGCGTGCCTCTTCTTGCATGTGCGGTGTCTAAAGTTCATATGTACAAGGGGGAATTTCTCCGAGCTAATGAATGAAAAGCAGGCAGAACAATCCGGAAACAGTGAGCAGAGGTTGTCGCTCTCGGTTTTCGACTTGCTGTGCCTAAAGCCCATGCATGAATTCGGGGAAATTAATTCCGAGTTAAATGTATGAGCCGTAGACTCTTAAAATTAAAAAAAAAGCAGGCACGTGGCTCAGCTCTTTGTGATATGGCCCATGGATTTTCAGACTCGCCGCTTTATGGACCTCCTGTGATTGATGATTTCTTCCTAAAGTAATGAATTATCACTTGATTGCAAAATTACATTTGCTTTTGTGAGCCCCACCTCCCTCACAAGACATCTCTCCCAGCGCGCCTGCTGTGGCTCCATGGCCCTTATATTGCTGCACCTTCAGAGATAGGACACATTTCCAATAGCTGGACAGCAATGGAAAGAGGAATTATTCTTCTATTTCTTTCAAAAATGTCTCAAGATAGGTTACTTTCAGAACTGCAAAGAAGGGGGCAACTTAAGAAGTGAATGTGGATTCAAACAACGTTTCCAGTCCCCCGTCTAAGAGCCGTAGGATGCGACTGGAATGGGAGGCCGCAATTTCTCATTTATAGCCCTGCAGTACTTTTCTTTGCAGAGTGATTTATCATGGAACAATTAGGGTCTCGAGGGAATTAGATGACCATTTTACGTTTTATCTGCTTGTTCCAATAAACTGTTAATGTGGCCCTAATGTTTGGGAAGCACTTGAATTTAATCAGATTTTGGTTGTTAAATCTACTCGCATTAATGACTCTCTCGTTAATCATCGTGGCTTTCTCCTGAAGACCTTGCAGCCTGTCTTGAGCTCAGTGGACCAGTTTCTTCATTATTAAAAAAACAACAGCAGGATGTGCAAAGCAGTTGGTTGGGGGTGGGAGATAGCTGGTAGAAGCAGAAAGCGCCTTCCAATTACAAAATCCTGTATAAAGATCACCATAACCACCACACTGAATGTAACTTGTTTGCAGCTCAAACTACTAAAACCAAGCACTGGCAAAACCAATAGGTTTGGTTTTGGCAAGGTGGTGAAATTATTATTTTTAAAACATTTCAAGCATATATCACAGCAATAAAAATAGAAAAATAAAATATGCTGAGGTCTAGATGTGTCAGCCCTATTCTTGCAATAGAAAAGAACTACATGTAAAAAAATGAATATAATTTTAATAGAAAAGTGTGGGGGCTTCCTATCCGGCAGGTGTAGTTAGAACATGTTAAAAAAAACCTTTTAGTTTTAATGGGCATGACAGGAAAATATGTATGGCACTAATAAGGTATTATTAGCTTTGAATTTCTGTAACCTGAAAGCGTAGTTTAAACACACAAGGATGACTAAAAATATTAAAGAGTGAATCATCATGGAAAGAAAAAAACATTGGCGAATTAAATTATTTGTTCGTCATCTCTGGTACGGTGTACTTCTTTCTAGGTTTTTAAGCAATGTGCATGCATGACCAGACAAAATGCCGTAACTGACAGGCCAAGACAGCCAATGACTGGAGTGGGCTAATTCAATGCTCTATGCTGTGTGATTTTGTGGGAAGAAGCAACTTGTGAGTGAAAATTTAACAGATTAATGGATGAAGAGGACTGCCACAAAGCCCCTCGATGTATTTATATTTGTATGTACTTTTTTATTTATGATTTTTGTTATTATATGAGGTTGGCAAGACAACTAATGCTGTCTCTAGGCTGGATCTAAAAAGATGATATTGCTTGGATGCCCCAGCACAGTAGTAGAGCAAGTTTCCTTTCAAACTCAGCACTCTGTCAACAGTTCGGTAATCTGTCTGCCAGTTTGGATTATTAGTTAGTATCCACAAGGTATATCAGTTGACAACTCATGAGAAAAATGGGCTCAATGAGGTCATGCTTGCCCCTGGCAAGAAATGAGACCTATCACTCACAGTTTCGAATACTGGCATTATAAACACTGCCTTTCACCCTTCTGATGTAGATTTTATTTATAGTGCATACAAATATGAAAAACGATGATTTTGATAGTAATGTTCCAATAACTTACCTGAAATCTTCATTACTGTGAATCGCGCCTTTATTATGAGCTCTCACCCAAGATACAGGCAATTCATGTGCCCCTATATTAAAATATATCTTTTTTAAACACTACCCTCTTTCCTCAGATACAGCTTCTTTCCTGCAATCACATCCTATAGTAGCTCAGCTACAGAGCTATGGAGACAATAGCTCAGGAGGGAGGAATTGAAGAGTTCTGAATGGGAAGGCTAGACTTAGTAATATCAGACAAGTGCACAAGAAGAACTGAAGCAGAAACACACCTTAGTGCCAACACAGAATATAGCAGGGATCACACCCTAGCGACACAGAAAGTGCCCACGGGGTCAGGATCAGGCCCTCAAGACACACAAAAGAAACCAGCTTGGGGGCACAGGCACTAGGAGGATCACACATTATAAAGCAAGTAGAAGAACCACCAAAAACATGCTCAGGCACATAGTGCTAATGGTGCAGATCAGAGCTTCCGAATCCCCTCTACTTCCACGGACGGAATGATTTCACAGTCACACGCGCATACACACATCACACGCTGGTGGGGCCCATTACACCAACATTCACCCTAAATCACTCTATCCGTGCCCTGTAAAGGAGAAACACCTTTCACAAGAACCTTATCCAATCTGCCTGTACTTTGAGGTCAATGCGACCAGCTAGTTGCTTGTAAATCTAGCAAAATATACATTTCAAAGAATACACAATAAATTCAATAATCATGACAAGAAATAACCACCCGAGACAGAAATTCAAACAGATTGTTCATTTATCTAAAATTGTAGGAAAAAGCCAATTAAATGCAAAATTCATTTCTCTTATATTTACCTATACTGTCTAAATGTCAGATCCTAAGTCAGAACCGGTCCTCAGTAGGAGAAACAGAGTTTCCTGCAGTCATGTAGAGTCATCGTCCTCTCCGTCAGCATGGGGACCTCGGATCATCAGCTCGGGAAGAAGTGGCGCTAGACCTCTCTAGTCTGCTAATATTTATACTAAATTTACATTCTATAAAGTAACAATTCGTTGTTCAGAACGGATGAATGGCGGAAATAATGTCATCTTGGTACATTTTCGATATTGTGGGAGATTTTCTCACACCTAGATTGTCCCAAATAATGAATAGCAGAATTGAACGTCCATGACTAATTCGATACATCTACGGATGTCTCTACTAGGTAAATTTGTTTCAATTGTGAGTTCATTACAAGTTCATATGCAGCATCTCCATCTTCCAGGGGCACTTGGCTGCGTTCCTGGACTTGTCATCATGTTTATGGCTTTTCAGTTCATCGGAGGTGCAAGGTCACAGGCAGAGCGAAGCCTTTTTGTAAATTTCCATCTACTCGAGTGCAGGCTGTAGATGGTAGCCATTTTCGGGTAGGCCACATTGGACAACTTAAGCAAAAATAAACATAAAACAGAATTACTGCACGGAAATGATTATACAGTGTTATTCCCCTGCTAATACCCTTATGTGTGTGTATTTATCTAGCCATTTGCGACATCAAAAGCCATTAATGCATATTAATTATAAGCGCAAACACAATAACATCACATAAGCAACATCGATTTCTGTTAGTTTGCTCACCAACTTAGTTCACTTATTATTGTAGCCATGCAATAGCATTCCCACGTGTAATTCTCTTGTTAATAAAGTTGATTAGACAACATTTGACAAACTTTTAATATTTAATAATTAGTCAGTAGTACTTTTAGTTATAACATGCGAAAATAAAACAGGTATTCGGTTTTAAAGTAAAAACCCTGCTCCATCAATCCCCCCTTTGGTGACATATAATCACCACAAAAATCAAAAACCCAAAAATCAATTTAGCTTACCCTTTTGGAAGAATTAAAAATATCTTCTTGTTCATTTTTCTAAACCCTTGTTTCCATCTCATCTTCCTTTTTAGTTTCTATATACATGCTTTCTCTTAGCTCTTCTAATTCTATTTCTTGTGGATCTCTTTCTGGTTTCTTTTGTCTCCTTTTAACATTTTCTTTTGTGATTTTCTTTTTATTTCTTCTATATCTACAACACATACATCCTAATCTAAGGATCAATAATGCAACTATTACACAGGTTAATGGAAATAATATTTTACCAAAAATGGTACTACCTATTTTAGCTATGAAATTCTTAATAGCAATCATCTTATTAGCCATTCTAGTCCAGATACTTTCAGCTTCCAGTGGTACTAATTCTTCATGCAAATCAGTAATATTTTTGATATAGACTTTTAGATCTTTACTTTCGTCAGGAATGCAAGTGCAACAATGTTGAACTTTCAGCATTCCACAGACTCCACCCTCTTTTGCCAAAAGAATGTCAAGGGCAAGTCGATTTTGCATCGCCATAGCACGCAAAGCAACCATTTCTGGATTTAACCAAAAGAAAGCCTCCAGCGGTGCTTGTTGACAAGCGATCCACCACTGTTGACAGCTTCCGAATGCCAAATGCATTTAAAGAAATTCCCACTGCTGGAATTAAAGCTCCAAAAATATCTCCTACAATTTCTGTCCATGTTTCTCTTCTATAGCGTGTTAATGTGTTAGAATGTTCAGCATCATCTACTCTATCCATGTGAAAAATCTTTGGAAAGACCAGGCCAACATAACATGTACCAAACCAATGGTCAGGCAAACGGTAATAAGCCTTGTTCCCACAAATATAATACACTCCCGGGAAAGCTGGATCTTCTCCTCCTCTAAATCCCCATCCGGTTGCAATAAAGTATGTATCATGGCACTCACTAGTCCCTATGAAATAATAATAATACTGGGATCTCTTCCTGGTAATGCACAGTTTTCCTTTCTGTGGGGCATCTATAGCCATAGTTGGACTGGCTCCATTTTTCAACTCCTTTTCTTTCTCAATATCCCACATTGTGTCACTCATTTTATGCCCTTCTGCTTTCTTGTGCATGTTCAATCTTCTTCTCTCAACCATGTCTAGAAAATTCTTCTCTTCTCCCTTCAAACTGCAAGTTAAATTATTTCTAAAAACATATTCTAAGGTTAATTCTTTGGTTTCTAGAAAAATCTCACCTAAAGTGTTAGCATCCTTTGAAGGATTCAGTGCTTTATTCATAGGCAATTGCCAAAGAATATTATCTATATTAGACATATTGTAATCTAATTTCCCTAACTGATAAAAAATACTAATCAACACACTACAGGATATTCCATACGTAGCCGGAAGATGATGATAAGTCACTCCTTCCGAAACAGAGGCAGGTAATTGCATGCAGACGTAGCAATCCCTTACTTCCATTGTCTTTACGTACTCATACAACAATTTAGAAAAAACATTGCTAGAAAAATCGTTAATTGACCTATCCTTATGTATATGTATATTGCTAGTTCTAGTCGGTACTATTTTCTGTGGACTTTTCCCTATATTAGTTTTGTTCTCAATATGACCTTCTAAAGTGTCTATAGTGACTCTAAATGAAGTCAGTAGAGCAAGCATGCTCCAAAGCAGCATTAATAAACCTGTACAGCAGCAGCACATCTTGCACCATCTTTTCAGAAAGGTACATCTACTTTTATTCTCAGTGTTAGCCATTTTGTTAATTTGACCGTGTCTTTTGACTTAGCCTCTTCTACTCCTCTACTGAACTTTTAAGGGCAGCAAGTACCCAACAAATTATTTCAATCTACTAATGTTTAGTATTTCTTCTTCTTCTCTTCTCCAAGTGAATTTTCCTTGGATTTACTCAATTTGGATTTTCATCACTTTTCACTGTCTCTTCATCATCATCAAACTGTATCAGGTCCTGAACATCCGTCTCTTCTCCAATGTCGAATAAGATAACTCTCAGGATTCCCACAGCTTCTTCTTCAGCAACCTCCTTCAGTAAAGCCTCCTCTGGACTTCCTTGACTGTCTGCCTCTTCTCCTTGTTCAGGCAGTGCCACATACGTCCATTGCGGTGACTTGTACCTCTGGTTTGGTTTCCTTATTCTTTTAGTTCTCTCAGGTATCTTTATTTCTTCTTCTTTGGTTGTGTTTTGACTTGACACTTCGTTCACTTGTTCAGCTTTCAAAGAGTTAACTCGTGTCAGTCTGTACCTTAGTCTCTTTATCTTATTTGGCCAAAGATCTCCTTTAGCATTTCTCTTTTGTTTTCCTTCTTTATTGTTTCTTTCTCCAAGCCAAGTTCTCTTTCTCAGAACTCGTCCTCCATGTATCTCATTGTCACTTTCCTCAGACTCTGTCTCAGTTGCCTCTTGTTCATCAACAGCTTTCTTTTCTCCAACACCTTCCTTTTCTTCAACAGTCTCTTTTTCCACCAATTGAGATTTCCCTACTTCTGTCCCTCCTCGGGTCTCCAACACGCAATCTTCTTGCTGTCTACTTGTCCCTTCACCTAGCTTGTTGTTGATGTTCCCTACACCTCCTCGGGGGTTTTCCGCAATCTGTCCCTCTCTGTCTTTGTCTGTCCCTTTTTCTTCAATATGTATCTCAGGTGGAACTTGTCCAATTTCCTCATGTGATTCAGGTGTCTCTTCTGCAAGAATGTTCTTTTCTTTTCTTCCTTTCTTTTTAGGTTGGTCACTGTCAATTAGAACCTCAGGCAATTCCTCTGAGTCTGAACTTGCTTCTGCAGTTTGCACTGTTCTCTTCAGAACCTTTTCTGGTGGGATGAAAATTTCCCTTGACTCACTTTCCCCACTTTCAGGGTTCTTTTTTCTTCTTACTGCCTCACTGTCTGCATAATCACTGGAATCTGATTCTTCAAAATATTCTTTTCCAGTACCATCTCTTGGATTTGGAACTCTCAGTGTGTGACTTGCATGTATCCAATTTTTCACACCAGCACACTTCACAGCAGTCGTTGTGGTCAAGATGACTTGTCTTGGCCTTCCCCACCTTGGAACCAGGCAATTCCTTCTTCTGTGGACTTTTATCCTTACCCAGTCCCCTGGGCTCAGATCATGGGCTGGTTTCTTTTCAAGTGTGGTGGCGTCTTCTCCAACCTGGTGAAACACAGAATGAACTGCGTCAGCCAGGCCTTTGCAGTAATCCAAAATCATGTCATCAGTTATAGTCATCAGCTTGTTAACTGGTACATATGCATGCCTCATAGCACGTCTCATGATAATTTCATGTGGACTCAAACCTGTTGTTCTGTCTGGAGTAGACCTAATGGTCATCAGGACTAGAGGCAAGACATCGGGCCATTTCATTCCTGTGGCTAAGCACATTTTGCCAATTCTATTTTTGATGGTACCATTCATCTGTTCAACTACACCAGAAGCCTCTGGTCGGTAAGCACAATGCAACTTCTGCTGTACACTCAATGCTTCACAAATTAGACCCATGATTTCATTATAAAAATGTCCTCCTCTGTCTGATTCAATGGTTACTGGGAACCCATACCTTGGGATGAACTCTCTTAACAGTAATTTGGCCACTGTTATTCCATCATTTCTTCTTGTTGGGTACGCCTCCACCCACCTGGAGAACAAACAAACCACCACCAGGACATACCTCAATCTGTTGACTGGGGCATTTCAATGAAGTCTATCTGCATTCTTGTGAAGGGTCCTCCCTCCCTGCCTATTGTTCCTAGGTTCACCACAGTTTTCTTTCCAGGATTGAATTGCTGACATATCAGACATCTCTGGCAGAGACTTTCTGCTATCAGTCTGAACTTTGGACTGTACCAGGTTTGCTTAAAGGCTCTTATCATAGCATCCCTTCCCAAGTGTCCTTGGCCATGATACATCCTTGCCATTGTTGATAGCATACTATTTGGCATGACTGGTCTTCCATCCCTATAGACCCACACATGATCTTTTTCTCTAGGTGCACAACCTGCTTTCACCCAATCTCTCATTTCCTCATCTCCTGCCTCATCCTGCAGCCGTTTTACTTCCTCCCATGTTCCCACTTCATTAGTAAACATTAAGGAACAAGAAGACCTTTCTCGCTCTTTACTCCTGTTAATTGAATGATTGTTTCTTGCACAATATTGTGCTATGTCATTGGCAAACTTGTTACCCACTGTTACAAAATCATCACCATGACCATGAGCAGCACATTTTCCAACTGCTAGTTCTTTAGGCAGCTGTATCGCCTCTAGCAGTTTTCCAACTACTTCAGCATTCTTTATGGGAGTTCCACTTGAGGTCAGTAAACCTCTTTGTAGCCATAGCTGGCCAAAATCATGGACAACTCCGAAGCCATACTGGCTGTCAGTCATCACAGTCACTCTCACACTTCTTCCAATCTTGCATGCTTTTGTCAGTGCCACTAATTCTGCCACCTGAGCGGATTTAACTCCTTTCAAGGGTGATGCTTCCACAACTTCTGAGACTTTGCACACAGCATATGCAGCACTCAACACTCCTTCATCTGTTCTCAGACAAGATCCATCCACAAACAACACATGATCACTTTCAGGCAGTGGTAGATCTCTTATGTCTGGCCTTGGCTTTGTACAGTAATCAAGTACATCCAGGCAATCATGATCAACATCATTTCTCACTCCCACACATTCAGCATCAGGCAACAGTGTCGCTGGATTCACATTTACACATCTCTCCAGACTTACATTGGTTGCACCAAGAATGACTTTCTCATATTTAGTCAGCCGACTATGAGACATGAATTGTGTCCGGCTCCTTGTTAAAAGGATTTCTACATCATGAGGTACAAATACCCGTACAGGGTATCCCATTATGATTCCCTCACTTTGTTCCAGACTTTTGCAGGTAGCAGCTACTGCTTTCAGGCAAACTGGTAAACCCACAGCTACTGGGTCAAGAGTTGCTGAGAAATAGGCAATTGGCCTCCTCAGGCGTCCATGTTTTTGGATTAACACTGAAAGTGCACATCCATTTCTTTCACTACAATACAGCTCAAATTCCTTTTCATAGTCAGGCATTCCTAGGGCAGGAGCCTCACATAGTCTGTCTTTTAACTCTCTGAATGCAGCCATTTCTTCTGGGTTTAGTTCCAATGGGTCTTTCACCTCACTTTTGGTCAATTTAATCAATGGTTTGGCAATCAGGGAAAAGTTACTAATCCACTGACAACAGTAACCCACCATCCATAGGAACATTCTCACCTCTCTTTGTGTCATTGGAGCTCTCATCCCTCTAATGATTTTGATCCTGTCAATGGTCACTTTTCTCAGGCCTTTCTCAATATTATGTCCCAGATACTGGAATTCTTTCTTACAGAACTGTCTTTCTTACAGAACTGCAATTTGGCTGGAGATACTTTTAACCCTCCATCTGCCAAGTGATTCAGTAATGCAATGGTGTCTACTTCACAAGCATCACGTGTTTTTGATGCCACAAGTAGGTCATCAATATACTGGACCAGGACCGAATTTTCAGGCATTGTCAGACTTTCCAGAGATTTCTTTAACAACTGATTAAATATTGAAGGGCTCTCTGTATACCCCTGTGGAATTCGGCACCATGCCAAAATCCGTTCTCCAAATCTAAAAGAAAATATTGGCTGGCTGTCATGATGCAATGGGATTGAAAAGAAAGCATGACACAAATCAATTACCGTATACCATTCTGCATCATGGGGAATCTGATACAAAATCACTGATGGATTTGGCCCAATAGGACAACAAGTGAAGGACTGGGTTATTCTTAAGACCCAGCGGTGCCAGGGAACAACACCTGAAACCTTCGTGGGTTACCTGTTCTGGCGTACTAAACACAGAGACACGGAACACTTCCAGCGACGTCAGAGATCAGCGTTTATTTACTGCAGGGATACAGAGGTCACAAGAAGTACACAACGTGTAGGTTCTCGGAGACTGCTTCAAATTCGTAGAAGTGGGTCGGTCCTTTTATACAGGTTTTTGCCATAGCGCAGTATGGCGAACAAAGGTTACAACTCAGTTCCCACAATAAACTTCAAAAGGGTCGCGTTCATGTCTCAGGAGGCCGGAACATAATTACGACAGTCTTGCCGGTTCCCAACTGTAAAAACATATTTCCTCCGCAATAAACACATTCCATCCTAACCATAAACACATTAAGAGGAAGGACGAAAAACAGATGCAAGGAAAGGACAAGGATGCACAACAGGTTAGAAAAGAGTGTTGGGGGCAATAAAGGAAACTTGATAGAGGGGTCAAAGACCTCATGTCTAATGTATGCATGGCTGAAACAATAGACCGGCGCGGCAAGATGAGCCTCGAGCGGGGCCATCTGCCTTAGTCGTGTCGTTTCCCTCATCGTAAAAGTCACCTCAAAGAAACACGTGTCCTTCGTGTAAGCTTGAGAGTCCCAGGGTCACGGAGCGGACAAGAAGCCCGTTCGCTGGCTACCTGAGGGCAAGAAACAAAATGGATGCTGTATCTAAAATGGAACCCGAGGGTCCAGATGAACGAACCCAAAAATGAGACGAACCATACGTGGCTGCATCGCGAAACTGCGTACACCCATTATACTCGTCATTTGCGGTTCGTAGATACCAAACTCATCCATATTCGTTACCACTCAAAACTGCGGTCCCGTGTCATACGGAACCTCAGACCCTCCTTTTGCCCTCATGTAGGCAAGCACTAGTCAAGATCTGAATCTATGTCAATATTCATCAGATCGTTCAGCTGCTGCTGGAACATCATCCTATTCATCAATGTCTCCTTGGTAACAGATGGCCGCCTTATACACGTCGCAGCACATAGGCCACATAAGGCAGGACCACACTGTACACAAAGTCAACACGTGAACAGAAACGTTACAACAGCCCCTACGATCATTAGAATCTTCCAACCCCAGGTTGACATTAGGCCCCACAACCATCCTAGGAGCGTCCAATTACCTTCGTCCACGTGTATGGACTCGGAAATCTTGTGCAACTTCGAGATGGCTTGGTATACAGTTGGAGCATTGTCAGGAATAAAAATGCAACAACTCGAATGGATAATTTTACACACACCCCCTCTATCTGCAAGAACAACGTCTAGAACCATACGGTTCTGCAACGTCATGAGTCTATCCGCCTGTAGTTCAGCTGTTAGATTACCAAGGGCATTTGCAGTAATATTAGCGGTCGACTCAACTACACGGGTCAACTGTCTTAGGTTCCTGCTATTAACCATAGGTCCCCAAAACGGCAAGAAACCTTTAAAGAAGTCTCCTGCTTCTTGACCAGCAGTGTCCTCTTTGCTAATAACGCCTCTCACGACTCTAGTTCTGTGGTGGTCTGAAGCAACTGTGAAAGTCGGAGGTAAAAGATTCGCAATATAACAGGTACCCGAGAAGTCGCGGGGTAACCATGTATATGCACGTTCATAACATACAAAATAGGTGCCCTTAGCAGTCAGAAAAACAGGGGAGGAGAGCATGGGTAGAACATACGTATCAGTGCAAGCACTGTTCCCAAGTTGTGCTCTCGGATTTCGACCCAAACCTTTCAAGCAGAAATTACCAAGGTGCGGTACAATCCATATCGGGGACGAGCTCTTAAGCTGTCTATCACCCACTGACGTACTATACTCAGTCTCACTCAGATCCTTATAGGCCTGCACTTCTTCATCTGGAATGAGTGATGCATCAAAAACATCTCTATCCAGATCTGCTATGGCTATCGCCAAAGGCTTGTGGTACGGCCCAGGACCAAAATTGACAGACCGTGGCTCTCGACTAGGGTAGGAATCTAGTGCACTACGGAACATAGTTTGGAATGCTCGAGCTGAACCCTGGGAGCTGTAAGGAAGGACCAAATACGGAATACCCCTATCCATAGTGTGTGGCATTAAACCACATACCCAACAATTGGTAGTATTCACCACCAACTGATGCTGATGTAGAAGTTGAACAAAGGAATTATTCATGAATTCCGCACGTCTAACCTGCTCATGCTGAGGCAAAGGATGAAAGGAATGTGGGGAGACAGTGGTGAGGGAACTTAGGTTAGGAGAAAAGGTAGGCGAAACAAAAGGCAAGAACAACGATACTCCAAAATACACTCCACCCACCAATAGCATAGATAAAGTCAGAAACAGTAGAAACACCTGAAACAAAAAACATTTTGTTCGTACAACCCTCCATAACTCTAATCTCTGTGCCGACACCCTTTCTTCTTCCAACAGCTTAGAGAATGCCATCCTCTACAAACCGTCCGTGACGTACTTGACGCACTTCGTTCTGAGTAGCGATTATCAATCCCCAGGAGTTCCCAGAGATCGACAAAAGTAACCGACCTAACGTCAGAAACCTGCTAAACAGAAAGAAGTACCCGCACGGCCCTACGGTAACCCGGATGGAGAGGTTTCCTCGAAACTTTAAAATTTATTACAAATCTCTTAGCAGTGGAAAGGCACATAAAAACTCAAAAAGAAAGGATGTAATTGTCCATAATATTCGTAACGTCAAAAACCACCGTACTATTAATTTTTATTAGTCCTTGAACGAAGAAAGTATCGATTTCTTCCAGGTCGAGTTTGCTCTACAAACAATTGTTCAGCTGGCGCAACAGGATTCGATGAAGTGGACAACGAGTCAGACCTTGGGTTTTCTGCTACTGATGACTCCACATATGGGTTTGGCAATGACGAATCCTCATCCACAAGTTGAGCGTCACTAAACGGCACAAAGTGCAAAGGAGTCTCAGTTTCTGTGGCCGAAATCCCAGTCCTCACCCAACCGTCAGTTGGTAAAGGGATCGGTACCTTCTTTGTGTGGCTGGCATGGACCCAGTTTTTCCGGCCCTCCAGTCGAACCGCTGTCCTCGTCGTCAACAAAACTTGAAAGGGTCCAACGAATCTTGGCTCCAAGTTACGTTTCCGACCAAAATTTCGGGTAACCACCCAGTCCCCTGGCCGGAGCTGGTGTCCAGAACCCTCTGTCTGCGCCGGTAGAGCTTCAAAGACCTGTTGATGGATTAACCGTAGTTTAGTGGTCAAATCATGCAGATAATCAATCAACATTGGATACTCAAGACTATCAAAAGCCCTAGGCCTCGGGACTCCCCAAATATTCGCAGGGCGACCGAACACAATCTCATATGGGCTAAGCCCTACTCGAGAGTGTACGGTTGCTCTGGTCGATAGGAGAGCCAGAGGCAAGGCATCAGGCCATGACAGACCAGTCGTAGCTTGAATCTTAGCGAGTTTCAGCTTTAGGGTACCATTGTACCCTTCAACCAAACCCGCTGCCTGAGGATGATTAGCACTGTGGAATTTCTGCCGAATTCCAAGGCCCTTACACACACTCTGCATCACACTTCCCACAAACTCGCTTCCATTATCCGACCACACAATCCATGGCATTCCGTACCTAGGAAAGTACTCCTTCAGCAGGATTTTTGCTGTGGACAGGGCAGTATTATCCTTAAGAGGATAGGCCTCAATCCATCTGGAGAACGCGCAAACCACAACCAAAACGTACTTCAGGTTATTGCATCTCTCCATATGGATAAAATCCAACTGGATAACCTCAAAGGGACAAGCAGGAGGAGCGAAATGACCAGGCGGAGTGGGGGTACCTTTTCCGGGATTGTGCATCAAACACACCATACAATTCTTAACCACTCTTTCGGCACACTTAGCAATACCCTCATTCCTCCATACAGGGGACAAGAACTTACATATTCCTTTCGCACTAATATGTGACAACCCATGAGCCATCGTCACAACAGCTAATACATACGCATCTGGTAACATCCACCTCTGACATTCCGTCAGGTCAACCCAACATCCATGCACATCCAATTTTCCTGTACTTTCTTCCCACTTGGTCTTTTCAGCTTCAGTAGCTTCGTTCTGAATTGCTTTCACACTCTCAACAGTATTCTCACACATACCAGTCTCCGTCGGCCACCTCACTGGACTCGTGGCATACATTCGAGTCGCAAGATTCTTAGCCGTTTCCTTAGCAATCTCATCCGCAAACGCATTACCACGACCAACACCATCCGTCACTTTCCGATGTGCACTACATTTAACGATCGCCACTTGTTTAGGTAATGTAAGTGCATCCAAAAGATCATTCACAAGCTGCCCGTGTTGGATCTTCGTACCATGCGATGTCATAAATCCTCTTTCTCTCCACAACCTTCCAAAATTATGCGCAACACCAAACGCGTACTGACTGTCAGTAAACACATTCACTCGCTTTCCCTTCGACAAAACACACGCTCTTGTCAATGCAATTAACTCTGCCGCTTGTGCGGAATTCTGATTCAATCTCGCAGTTTCCACAACCGTGCTCAACGTCACTACAGCATACGCAGTCGTCACATCGCCATTCGGCAATTTGAAGCAAGAACCATCCACATACAAAGTACCATCGGGATCTGCCAAGGGAGTGTTTTTCAGGTCCACACTACCTTTTGTTTCTTCCTCAGTCCGTAAATAACAATCATGTGGCAGCACATCATCTGATGCCATATTAATCGGCAACAATGTCGCCGGATTCAGTACATTACAACGTTTAATCTGTATATGACTTGCCAAAAGGGTCAGCTCGTACCCAGACAACCTTGCACTCGTCAGATGTTGAGTCTTTGTCCGATTCAAGAGCGTATCAACTGCATGCGGAACCATTACTATGAGCATATTATCCATGACCAGGCCTGCGGACTGTCGAATAGATGCCGCCGCTGTCGCCCTCAAGCAACTCGGCAACGCTCTAGCTACCGGGTCTAAGGTCGAGGAAAAATATGCACACGGACGCTGTTTATCACCAAATTGTTGCGTTAAAACACTCAACGCACAACCGTCCCTCTCATGGACGTATAATGTGAAAGGCTTACTGTAATCAGGAGTACCTAACACAGGAGCCGAACACAATGAGTCACGTAATTCAGAAAAACTTTTCTGACATTCCTCCGTCCATGGCAAAGGAGTCGAAACGTCCTTGCACGTGAGAGCTACCAATGGCTTCGCTAACAGTGAAAAGTTCGGGATCCACTGTCTGCAGTATGACGTGATACCTAGAAAGGCACGCACATCTCTCTGAGTTGTTGGCACAGACATTCGAGCAATTGCTGCAATTCTTTCAGGGGTCAACCTTCTTCCCGCTTTTGACAATAAGTGACCTAGATAGGTTACTTCTTGACAACAATATTGCAGTTTGGAAGGTGACACTTTATGATGTAAGTCACAAAGATGCTGTAACAGTGACACTGTAGCAGTCCTACAAAGCTGTTCGGTGTCAGCAGCGATCAACAGATCGTCAACGTACTGAATCAAGGCTGCACCAGCCGGTAACACAAACGCATCAAGTTGGCTCTTAAGAGCTTGGCTGTAGATTGATGGACTCTCACAGTAGCCCTGTGGTGCGCGTTTGAATCTGAAGCTGCGACCACCTAATGAGAAACCGAACAAGTCTCTGCTTTCCTCAGCAATCGGAATGCTAAAGAACGCATTCTTCAGATCGATGACCGAGAACCATGACGCAGTGGCCGGAATCAGAGTCAGTAAAGCTGTAATGTCTGGCACCACAGGAAACTGCGGAACAACGACTTTATTCACCTCCCGTAAGTCGATAACTAGACGGTACACAGGAGGCTTGGAGGGATCCGTTCGTTTCAGAATAGGCAACACGGGACTATTGCACACATTACCCCGTGTCTCCTCAATAACATCTTTACCGATCAAGTCGTAAATGATCGCTAATAGTGCCCTTTCACCATCAAGGGAAATACGATACTGGGGTATGCGTGGCAAACGCGCACCAACTTTCAGTTGGACAACATAAGGTGGTATGTCCAACAGGCCCACGTCATTGGGACCTGTCGCCCACAAGGAGTCCGGAAGAGATCTCAATTCTGGTGGGAGCTTGTCGATCGATAAATACATAGGGGAAATCACGCTCTTACCCAACGTAAGCTCCACACCCGTAAGAGAACAGTACAAAGTCGCATGTAACCTTTTCAACAAATCCAGACCCAAAAGATTCTCACCACAACCAGTAGTCAAAATCAAAGGAGCTTCTAGCTCATGAGACCCAATTGTAAGGGGCAAAGGGCTAGAAACTGGATTGCTAACGGGGGCGCCAGAAAATCCAACGGAAACATTCGTTAAGCCAGACAAAGGCACGCCAGGGAGTTTCGAATGCATGATGGAACTTTTTGCTGCACCAGTGTCCAACAGAAAAGGCTCAACGACGCCCAAAGTGGCTACTGCAACATAAGGCCCTCTCTGATCAACCGGAACTGATACTTCTCCCTTCCTTTGTCTATGGCTGTCCTAGTAGATACCATCCGTATCAACATCACACTCAACATAACAGTCATCCACATGATACTGTGCAGACCGACCGAACGATGGTTCGCGCCTATCGAAACAATTTTGCGAGTCCGAAGACGTTGCAAAGCGTTCGGCCTGATTCTGGGTAACTCCACGACCTCTACCACGGGAAGCCTGTTGAGGGCCACTACGTCCTCCTCGAGCCGACACACCATTGTTCCTATCACGGAGAACCGGACAATCAAACTTCAGATGGCCCTCCCCACGACAATATGCGCATTGATTATATCCCAGCACAAAACGAGGTGCGGGGGAAGCATTTCGCGTCTGCGATCTGGAGAACTGTGATTGTGATCTATTTTGCTGTTGTGTATCACTGAAATGCGAACGCGGAGGATAGGCTTGCTGCAATAAGACCTTAGTTTTAAGATCCTTCGTTTTCTTATCTGCACGCTCACTTTCCTCTTTTTCTCTGTTTTCGTAATATTGGGCCGTAGCCAATATTTGGGCAGTGGTAGAAACAGCCCACGAACTCTCAGAATTCTTCAACTTGTTGCTAAGGTCGGGCAGCAAGTTCGATACAAACTTATCAACAAACAGCCGCTGACCACCCTCAGATCCCATGTCCTGACCACTATGATCAACAAACGCTTCCTCGAATCTCGTAAAGAAATCAGAAACGCTTTCATCCCTCTTTTGCTTGCATGCTGATAATTTGTCCCAATTGACGCGCATCGCTGGCATAAGCGTTTTCATGAGGGTAATTATCCTCTGAGGCAAAGCCACTATAAGCTGTTCAGGTTTAGCCCCACCGACCTGCTGGGCATCTGCCGCCGTAAGGGCAGCCCAGTCACCGCCTAACTCGGCTGCGTGATTCTCGTGACGAATTTTTGCCCAAATCGGCTGAGGCACCACATTACCAAACAACATATCAATATCGGCTAGGTTCATAACAGTAGCATCCACCAATTGGGACAGCTCCTTATAATAACCTGCAGGATTCTTACGGGGATCGGGCAAAGATTGCTTCACTTGTAAAACTTCCGATCGTTTCCAAGGGAGGTGTATCCACACTCTCTGGAAACGGCCTGGAACAGGAGGGTTAGCAGCAGGATCACCTGGCATCCATACCGGAGGAACTTCTCGCATAGGATATTGACCAGGTTGTGCCATCCATTCTGCAGTCTCGTCCTTAAACAACGCACGAGGTTGTACTGTACATCGAAAGGATAACAAGCGCTCTAAAGCCTCTCGAACCTTGTCGCCTACACCCGAGGCAAACCGATGCTGCAGCTCAGAAACCTCTGACGGTACATTATCTGTCACATCATCGTCCCACTCCTCCTTCAACGAGTTACACAGTTCTTCAAACACAAATCGTTGCGTAGGCACATTAAACTGGGAGAACGTTTCAAACACTACACGTGAGGTGTATTTAACAGGGTTACGAATCCATCTACGTGCCGTTTTCACCAACGATTCACGTTCCCTACCATCAGGAAGCTGACTGCGCCTTTGAGCGACATCTGAAAGAGTCGAGCCAAGTATCGGCCCAAAAAGCGGAGAATAAAGAGAAGCAACAGCAGTCAAAAGACGACTACGAACAGAAGGAGAAGAGGAAGAAGATGCGGGCGCAGCAACAATAGGGGTGGAAACAGTAGAAGTAGACGCAGCAGCAGGAGCAGCGGGAGCAACAGGCTGAGGAGGGACTTGGAAAGGTGCAGTAGGGAGAGAAGCCGGAACAAGAGGATGTACGATCTGGGGCCCAAGGGGATTCGGGAGTACGAGAGGAACGGCGGGCTGACCAGCAGCCGCAAAAACAGCGGGTTGAGGAAGAGGTGGACGCACGGGACCCATAACATCGGGAGCATAGGGAGGTGGCGATTTCATCAGATAAGACAAGAGCGGATCCTCCATCGCTTCTTCTCCTGTCTTATCGATATTAGAAGGTAGCACCGGATAACACTTATCCACTGCCATATGGTGTAGCCGAGCACTAACTTCCTGCTCTTTCTCATCTTTGTCTAATTGATATTGTTCTGCATTTCGCATCACTGCAATAACACCTTCTCTTTTATTTTTCTTATTCTGTTTGATTTCTTTCTGCTTGGCCTCTTTCCGCCACAACCGAAAGGAATCAAACATGGCCGGCCTAGCTTTCTTTTTAAACAATTTAGCTTCCAAATTATCTAAAACGGCAGTCTCGAAACTACCATGAGATGGCCAACTGAGGATGCCATCCTTTTTAGTGTAGCGGACCCAATATTCATTATATACGATAGGACCCACGCCATGACGACTATAGAGCTCGTAAATCGGAGTTCCAACCGGAGGTATCGGACATGAATCCTCCAGCCGGGAATCCATGCTGCAACATTTGAGAAACCCAAACAAAGTACTACGGCCAGGCATCGTGCACACTAACCGAGTTTACAAACTTCAAGGGTTTATCGAATTACGATGTCCTCACAAAAATGCAAGACCCTCGGTTTTGGCAATTGCAATCGTCAAATAAAACCCAACTACTAAGAACCACGAATGCTATGGAACCATGCAAACAACAAAGCAACAATGGGAGCGACCCACAAATACTTAACTGAGAGAACAATGGCGTCACCAGGAAGGCCCGTCGATCGTCTCGCCGTACAAAGGACTACGCCAGGCGCCAAAACAGGTCGACAGTCAGGGCATCGGTCCGTCGCAGCCGTCAGGAGGCGGGGATCTTCGCGGGAAAAGACGTCGGGCCACTTATTTCGACAACTGGATCGATGAAGCGGGGTGCACCTTCCCTCGGAGATTTCACACGAAGTTCCTCACGATCGTCGGGCTTTGGACCGGTACCGTTGATGTCGCCCCACGTTGGGCGCCAACTGAAGGACTGGGTTATTCTTAAGACCCAGCGGTGCCAGGGAACAACACCTGAAACCTTCGTGGGTTACCTGTTCTGGCGTACTAAACACAGAGACACGGAACACTTCCAGCGACGTCAGAGATCAGCGTTTATTTACTGCAGGGATACAGAGGTCACAAGAAGTACACAACGTGTAGGTTCTCGGAGACTGCTTCAAATTCGTAGAAGTGGGTCGGTCCTTTTATACAGGTTTTTGCCATAGCGCAGTATGGCGAACAAAGGTTACAACTCAGTTCCCACAATAAACTTCAAAAGGGTCGCGTTCATGTCTCAGGAGGCCGGAACATAATTACGACAGTCTTGCCGGTTCCCAACTGTAAAAACATATTTCCTCCGCAATAAACACATTCCATCCTAACCATAAACACATTAAGAGGAAGGACGAAAAACAGATGCAAGGAAAGGACAAGGATGCACAACAGGTTAGAAAAGAGTGTTGGGGGCAATAAAGGAAACTTGATAGAGGGGTCAAAGACCTCATGTCTAATGTATGCATGGCTGAAACAATAGACCGGCGCGGCAAGATGAGCCTCGAGCGGGGCCATCTGCCTTAGTCGTGTCGTTTCCCTCATCGTAAAAGTCACCTCAAAGAAACACGTGTCCTTCGTGTAAGCTTGAGAGTCCCAGGGTCACGGAGCGGACAAGAAGCCCGTTCGCTGGCTACCTGAGGGCAAGAAACAAAATGGATGCTGTATCTAAAATGGAACCCGAGGGTCCAGATGAACGAACCCAAAAATGAGACGAACCATACGTGGCTGCATCGCGAAACTGCGTACACCCATTATACTCGTCATTTGCGGTTCGTAGATACCAAACTCATCCATATTCGTTACCACTCAAAACTGCGGTCCCGTGTCATACGGAACCTCACAAGGCACAACAATCTTGTTAATCTTTCTCAAATCCTGTACTATTCTGAACTTTCCGTTAGGTTTCTTCAGTCCCGTTATTGGTGAATTACATGGGCTGCTCAATATTTCTCTTAACACCCCTTGCTGGATCATTTTTTCGATTAAGAGTGTTATTCCTTCAATTATTTCAGGTGTCAATCTGTATTGCGGTATGTTTGGGTAAACCACTCCCTCTTTTACAGTAATCTTTACTGGATCTATATTTCTCATCAGACCCACATCTTCTCCAGTAAAATCCCAAACTGCTGCTTTCACTGTCTGTTTCAATTCTGTGGGTAATGCATCTGGATTAAATATTGCATATGTTCCCAAAGCCTCACATTCTCTGTTATCCATGGTCATTCTGTATAGAACATCCTCATCAGGTGTCTCAAAGGTTATTCCATCTGGAGTACAGAAAATAGTGCAATTCATCTTGCACAACAGATCCCTGCCTAACAAGTTCACAGGACTCGTGTCACACACCACAAATCGGTGCATGTCTGAAAATTTCCCTATTCTAACCCTTACTGGTTCAGTAAGTAAAGTTTTAATCTGTGTGTTGGACACACCAACTACTTGGATAGCTTCATCCGGGAGAGGAAGATTCTTTATATCTGCTGACCTGACAGTTGATCTCGTGGCCCCTGTGTCAACTAGAAAAGTGACACTTTCGCCATTAATTTTTCCATCTACAAAAGGCCCTGCCTGGTCTATTTCTAGAGTTGCGCCAAGTACACACTCTTCTTCCTCTCTTCGGCAACGTCAGAAGTCTCCCTCGGAGTCACTTCCCTCATTCTTCAGCCAGTACTGAGAAACTGCGTTTACGCGTTTTGGTTTGATTACCTGCTCTTCATCGTAGAATCCCGACTCTTGGCTGTACTTCTGTGATCCTCTTCTCTGGGGCAAGGGTGGTTTTGGCACCTGGTTCTGCTGCTTATTAGCCTTCTGCTGTTGCTGATGCTGACCACACCCCTCACTCTGCACCTGCGAATTCAATGATGGATTATCGTCATTAGTAGACGGCGGATTCTTACACTCGGATTTCCAGTGCCCTAATTTTCCGCAGTTGTGGCATGGAAACTTTTTCTTGGCTTCCTCGATATTTCCCTTTCCTTTTCCTGGACCAAACCTGGGCTTATTTCCTGGGTTATTTGCCTGTTCAACCAGCTGAGCTTCCTGTCTTTCTGCAACTTTCACCTGTGCCCACATTGCCTTTTCTTTTAGCTTTCTCTGCTTTGCCTCAATCTCATCACTGAAGTATTTTGCGTGTCTCAGAATCTCATCAATCTTCTTACTCTGCCAGTCTACGGTGTGCTGCCGTATCATTTCACTGATTTCAGGCCACAAACCGTACACAAATCTATACACAAAATGACTCAGATCCTTGTCACCCAGGTGTTCCTCTCCACTGAACTGCTTAAAAGCTAGTATCAGTCTTTCATAGTAAGCATGGACTGATTCTTTCAATTCTTGATATGTTCGATCTATTTTAACCCAGTCTGTCTCCTTGGGGGGTACTTTATTTTTCAGGAAGGCCATAACCTGCTCGTACTTCTTCATGACCTCCGGGTCTGGGGCTCCTGTTTTTGGATCTCTCGGGTATTCCTTAGTGGGCCAATCTATGACTATTTTACATTCTGCCCACAAGTCTGCTGATACAATTATATCAAACAGACTATTCAGGTCAATCCACAGTACTTTTGACAGCTTTACAAATCTGTCGACCTGTCTGTACCACTCAACGGGCTTTTCCCTTAGTCGAGGGAAATCATTCGTAAATGATAAAATATCCTGACTGGTCCATGGGACATGTACGTACCCACCTCCTGGAATCTCTCTCATGGGGTAAGCTGTTACTGCCTTCTCTTTTTCTTTGAGGGAAAATGCCGAGTAAGTTCTATCTGCCCCATCCTCTCGCTTTCGGTACCATCTGTCTTTCCATCTTTCTACATCTCCCCATTTCTTCAGCAAGGCAATCATTTCCTTAATCTGTCCTGTTCGGCCTGCATTGTTCAGATTCTCAATATCCTTGTCTGAAAAATCCACTCGGTAAGACTTCTGTAAAGCTTTCACCTTATCCATGTCAATTCCCAATTCACTGGCTATTCCTTTCAACTTGTCATGTATGTTCTTTGCTCTCCACGTGATACTCTTACATAGGAAGAGGATCTCCCCTTCCTGATAATCCTTCAGTGTTTCTGTAGGTATTGTTCCTACTATCATTTCTTCCATTTCCATACGTAGCCTAGCTACATCAATTCCCTGTGACTCTTTCTCCTTTTTCTGTAAAGTTTTCAGCCAATCATTCAAATCCTCAGCAGTTATCACAGATTTTTCTGCACCCCCTGGTTCTGTCACTCTTTGCGGTTCTAAAATTGATCCTCTGTTCCCTTCCATACATCCAGAATTCAAACTTGAGTTAGTCTGCACACTCAATTCTCCTCCACATATGGTATGTCTCCACTGATTTTCTCCTGCTCTCCACTGGGTTTCTCCTGCTCTCATTTCTACCTGCTCCGGAGGAACAATCAATCTATTGCCCACATATGGTACCGTCAATCCATTCTCACCCGTCCTCTGCTTGTCAAAAATCGGCATAACCGGGTCTATTGTCACAGGCACTGTAACTGCCTCAAGATTTTTAGTCAATTCTCTGATTTTCTCTGTCAGTTCAAAGGTAGTTCTTGCTAGTTCTCTGGTCTTTTCATCCTCAAGTTCATTCTCTCTTTCTATCTCTCTTTCTCTCTCTCTCTCTCTCTCTCTCTCTCTCTCTCTCTCTCTTTCTTTCTCTCACTCTCTCTCTCTTTCTCTTTCTCTCTCTCTTTCTCTTTCTCTCTCTCTATCTTTCTCTCTCTCTCTATCTCTCTCTCTTTCTCTTTCCGCCAGAGAACAACTGCTTTTCAACCCAGGGGTGGTACCCTCTGTTTTAATAATCCGCAAGGTGTCTCTCATCGGGGTCACTGCTGTCCCTACCTCTGGTTCTCGTCTATACGGGGGTGGTCTTTTATAGAGCATGTCCTTTAGGACATCATCATCAGACTCATTTGCCCCATATCTCCTGGGTTCTACATTATGTTCTTTCTCGGTAAACTTTCTCCCTCATGATTCCTCTGCCGTTCTTACAGGATATAATCCCTCGGTCATACTGGCATCACGCCACCTTCTCATCCGATCATGATGGGTTTCGCGATCATACTTCCGCCCAAACATATACCTATAGCTACCTCCACCTCTCTGCTTTTCTCGTTCATGCATTTCATCTTCCCATTCAGTCAACGCCTCAAACTGCGTTGGCCTAGGCCGAGGCTCTAGATTCATCATCTGCTCCCGTAAGTTTCTTAGTATGGCCAGATTAAATGAACCATGTTCCGGGAATGCTAACACTCCATCGTCCTTTGTATACTTCAACCAGTTATCTAACCAAATACAAGTATGATACCCATACTTCGCAACCATGAAGGATGCTGGGGTTCTTATCGGGGGCAATAACTGTCCTTCCCTTGTCACTATGTCTTTATCCTTGTCAAACCAATTCTTCACTTTACTAAGCAAGGATTTTTTCTTCTTTTCCTCAGCATGATAATACATCTTTCTTATTTTCCCCTATCTGTTTACTCTTTCTACAACTGTACGATCTCTTGTCCAATTGCAGCGCGACTCACACTAACGCACCAATCCTGGAGCGTCTACGTCACTTACTCATTCTGCGAATCCCAGCGCGACTCACACTAACGCACCAATCCTGGAGCGTCTACGTCACTTACTCAGTCCGCGAATCCCAGCGCGACTCACACTAACGCACCAATCACCGTGCTTCCACTGTTCTAACCCACTGTCCAATCACAGCGCGGTCTCCCTGACGTCAGCAGTCGCTGCAGTCGCTTCTGCTCCTGTCTCCTGTTTCTCGTCTACCCCTCCTTTACAAGACTACTCGGTAGACTTTGTTTCAACTTCTACGAGTCTGTTAGTTACAACATACAAACATCTCCATTGTCTGCTTCGCTAGCCACAGAACAGCAAAAGACCTTTCCCACGAGAATTCTGTCTTTCCCGAGAACAGCGCTTACCTCTGCCCTACTACAGAATCGTTACTTCCGTTGATAAAGTAGCACATCCCTCTACTTTACCCTTCTAACAAGCATTAATTAACTGTTCCCCTCCGGAATGTTCCTAAGAGTCTCACAATTAACCAAAAATGCCTTCTCATTCACGCACTTGCATACCGGAAAATGTAGTACATTCACACAGAATTCTGTCTTTCTCGAGAACAGCGAACAGTCTGTCCTACTACAGAATTATATCACACGTTAACAAAGCAGCGCTTACCTCTGCCCTGTCCTTCTAACAAGCTCCGAGAATACCTATTACTTCTCCAGCGGTAAGCTTTAACGGAATACCGTACGGATCCCTGGGACCTAAGACCAGAGTTTCACAGATAACCTTCGGTATCATATACACTTCTCTCACACAGAAAATATGTTTCTAATGGCAACACACGGCGATGCTACCTTGTCGAACCAAGACAATGCGACGCGCAACTTCAATTGTCACACGTTTTCCCCTGTCTGCATACAGGGCCAACAATCCTGCCTTTTTCCGAGAGCAACACTCCCTCTGCTCTACTACGGAACTGTCACCGACTCCCTACGTCCCAGAAGCCGTTCACAATACATAAAACTCAACACGACTTCAACATATAGTGTTAGTACAAATATCAATCAATAATCAACAAGCCTATATACACGCAATTTCGCCAGATTAAGACAATAGCTAACCATCATTCTGCTACCAAGAAACTGGTGCAGATCAGAGCTTCCGAATCCCCTCTACTTCCACGGACGGAATGATTTCACAGTCACACACGCATACACACATCACACGCTGGTGGGGCCCATTACACCAACATTCACCCTAAATCACTCTATCCGTGCCCTGTAAAGGAGAAACACCTTTCAAAAGAACCTTATCCAATCTGCCTGTACTTTGAGGTCAATGCGACCAGCTAGTTGCTTGTAAATCTAGCAAAATATACATTTCAAAGAATACACAATAAATTCAATGATCATGACAAGAAATAACCACCCGAGACAGAAATTCAAACAGATTGTTCATTTATCTAAAATTGTAGGAAAAAGCCAATTAAATGCAAAATTCATTTCTCTTATATTTACCTATTCTGTCTAAATGTCAGATCCTAAGTCAGAACCGGTCCTCAGTAGGAGAAACAGAGTTTCCTGCAGTCATGTAGAGTCATCGTCCTCTCCGTCAGCATGGGGACCTCGGATCATCAGCTCGGGAAGATGTGGCGCTAGACCTCTCTAGTCTGCTAATATTTATACTAAATTTACATTCTATAAAGTAACAATTCGTTGTTCAGAACGGATGAATGGCGGAAATAATGTCATCTTGGTACATTTTCGATATTGTGCGAGATTTTCTCACACCTAGATTGTCCCAAATAATGAATAGCAGAATTGAACGTCCATGACTAATTCGATACATCTACGGATGTCTCTACTAGGTAAATTTGTTTCAATTGTGAGTTCATTACAAGTTCATATGCAGCATCTCCATCTTCCAGGGGCACTTGGCTGCGTTCCTGGACTTGTCATCATGTTTATGGCTTTTCAGTTCATCGGAGGCGCAAGGTCACAGGCAGAGCGAAGCCTTTTTGTAACTTTCCATCTACTCGAGTGCAGGCTGTAGATGGTAGCCATTTTCGGGTAGGCCACATTGGACAACTTAAGCAAAAATAAACATAAAACAGAATTACTGCACGGAAATGTTTATACAGTGTTATTCCCCTGCTAATACCCTTAGGTTTGTGTATTTATCTAGCCATTTGAGACATCAAAAGCCATTAATGCATATTAATTATAAGCGCAAACACAATAACATCACATAAGCAACATCGATTTCTGTTAGTTTGCTCACCAACTTAGTTCACTTATTATTGTAGCCATGCAATAGCATTCCCACGTGTAATTCTCTTGTTAATAAAGTTGATTAGACAACATTTGACAAACTTTTAATATTTAATAATTAGTCAGTAGTACTTTTAGTTATAACATGCGAAAATAAAACAGGTATTCGGTTTTAAAGTAAAAACCCTGCTCCATCACTAACAGGGCTCAGGGACAGATATTCACAGACAGAGTGAAAGCAAGAGACCAAAATGACTTCTGTACCATGGAGGAATATGAGAGTCAACAAAATGAACCCAAGCTGCCAAGACAGAAATGAAACACAGGAATTGGAAAACTTCAAACGAGGAGGTGAAAAAGAGAGGCCACTGAAACCGGATAACTAATGTGTCCGCTATGATGGCAAGCTTAAGGTGGGGGAATAGTTTATTGAATAGTGATCCGGGCTGCAATAAAACATGAAATCTTTCTCTTTTTGTTTTCTCAAATTACATGAAAGCATTACATATGCATCATTTGGCAATCTTTTTTTTCAATGTTTTTCTCTGGAGGAGGATCCAGCCTGGACCCCATGTTTTTCCATTAAGCTTGCCCATGTTGCTCACTACATAAAAGTCATACCAAAGATTTACGCCTCACCACTTTCAAATGTCACCAGCCAGCATTGCTACTCGTTAAAAAAACTATAGAAATCATTAGGAAATAGAATTTGAAAAACCTTAGAAATTCACTTTAAGAAACTAAGGTTATAGGGATGTTATAGTTAGGAAATAGAATAAAAAAAACCTTAGAAATTTACTGAAGAAAAAGGTTACAAGGACATTATAGTCAGGCTCAGATTTCACTTGTGCAAAACCATTGAAATTCAGCAGTTATAGTTATCCCAGCTAACTATATCTTTTGCCCCAGCAATGTGAGAGAGGGTAGGTTTTGTATCATAGGGGGCCCCTGGCCCGTTCTGGCCACACCTGCATTATGAGACCCTTGTCCTTGCCCTGCCAGCCTAATTGTAGGCCGTATTACATTGACCAGTGGGTCCTGTGTTGCTATATAGTCACCCTGGGACATCCCTCCCACTTGGCCAGCATGAAACTGCTGTGTAGGCCCTTCTGTTCGAAATATAGGCCTTTGTTACATTGACCATAGCTCTGCCGTTTTAGTGTATTGCAGGCTGATGGCAGGTCTGACCCAACTCATATTCAGTTCCTCTTTCTGCGAGGTTTCCCGCTCCAAACTAGTAGCCCCCACCCTGCCGTGCTCTGTGATCGGAATCAAAGTTCAGCATCCCCTTGAGACTTCGACATACAGTAAGCTGCATCCTGGCATGGCACTTGTTTCCTGAGCAGGGGTCCCGCTTTTAAGGGAAGTGGCAACCGCAGAGTGTCAAGTTAGGAGAACTGAGGAGATTTATATGTGTCCATATTCAATTCGCGCACAATATCTGTTTATATTTTCTGAGTCGCTTATAGTTTCTGCTTGCTCTGCGAAATTTACGACAAGCGATTGGCCTGAGACACTGACCTTTTCACCTAGTTCATCGTCAGCATTAAGTGGGTAAATGACGACACGTCTGGTAAATACTGCAGACGAAGCTATTTGGGTAACTTACGTAGGTAGAAGTTGCGTGCAAAGGAGCCCAGAAAACAGTATAAATAGGGAGCACTCACAAACATCAAGCGGACTACCTCGCTGTCTGTATGTGGGTTACGGACTGCGTAGAGTTTTCCCCAAGAGCAAAAGAAGCTCTTGCGTCTGCTTAGCATTATGTTGTATTTTACCCATATGAAATATCTTGTCATGTTTAACCATTGTTCTCTTTATTTGTTTTTCCTTTTTGTATTCGCATAATGTATTCATTGTAATTGCAGGAATGCTTGCTCTAGAGTAAACGTGAGAGTTCCTAGGTGACAGAGTTCTTATACTCTGAAATGTTTCTCCTTGATGTAACCTGTTTCTTCAATTGCACTTATAAATGTGTTCTCTTTCTCTCTGACAGTACAATAGTGCAGATACGGAGGGTATCATGATGAGCTCCATGTGATTATCTGAATTCTGTATTTTATGCCTTTGTCTTGCAGTTTCTTTGAAGTTGCATCTTCTCATTAAACTGCCATTGTATTCTGCCTCCAATTCCATGTCTCACATGTCTATTTTCTTCGATTTTAGAGCAAGCATTCCTAGGCACCCCGGTTCAAATTAAGGTGCCCCTTTTGTCCCTGACTAACTCTCCTGCTCAGTTCTGTGGTGGCTCCCGGGGCTCTGAGTACCGCCCCTAGCTTCCTTGACCCGTAATGAATCCTCCCTCCAACAAATGCACTGCTTATGACCTCACATATTACATCACTCATGACATGGTCAGTGACATCACTGATGACTTCACTGATGACATCTCAAATGACATCATAGATGACATCATCCACAGAACCCCTCAAACACCCATGCACACCCCCATACAACCTTTCATAACCCTCTGACACTCTCACACAACCACTCACATACCCATTCACAGATCCATACCAATACTCACACATCCACTCACACATCCATAGAGGTACTCACACACACACCCGCTCACTTGTACATCCAATCACACAATCATTTAATCACCCATACAGTCACTCATACAACCAGTCACTAACACATAGAACTGGTCACATACCCACACACTGACTAATAAAGCTACTCACACATCCACGTATTCACCTGCATAGTCACTGATATACCCACCCACTCACCCATATAGCCTCTCAACACAGCCACTCACTTACCCATAAAAGCACTTACACACTCACTCACACACCCATACAACCACTTACATATCCATTTGCACATCCACACAAGCGCTTACCCACCCATCTAGCCATTCATACAGACACTCACTCTACAATACAGCCACTCACACACCACCTCACTTAACTAAACATCCACTCAAACAGCCACTCACTCACCCACACAGCCACTTCCACACCCTCATACAGCCATGCAGACACCCATGCACTCACCCATACTGTCACTTACACTTACACCCCCACTTACCCACCCATGGAGCCACTCTCACTACCACTAACTCACCCATATAGGTACTGACATACCCACTCACCAATACAACCACTCACACAGCAACTCACTCACCCACACAACCACTCATACACCCACGTATATACTCACACAGCCACTCACATACTCATACATACAAGAATACATACAATCACACAGCCGCTCACATTAATATTTGTTAGAAGGAGTATCACTCAGTTGTAGTGCAACTAGTATACTAATTTAACTTTTGTAGTAGGTTAGTATATATGTGTTATGAATACAAATATATTTATTCATGCTCGCCCCTCTCAGAAAATAATCTGAACCCAGTTTTCTTCAAGTGCATATTGAAGACGTATCATGGAAAAAGGAAGTGCGTATAATTAAACCTGAAGCATGTGCAAGTGTAATGCTTATTTCCTACTTTTAATATTGTATATACATTGGGGACATGAACAAGCAAAATAAGCTCTGTAGAGAATTCAAGACTGTTCAAAAATGATGACTCATACTTCTGCAGGGAGCCTGCGGCACATGGAACAAACGGTTAAAAAAAGTGAAAGGCACAGATATACTGATTTATAGCTCACCGGCAGTTGCATACATGTGTAAACTGTAAACACGTGATGCACAGGTTGCTAATGAACTACGCGAGCGGCAAAGAGTATTTAAACCACCTGCATGTTCAGATTATTGCTTAGTCTCGTTGAGATCCAGCGCTTACCTGTCTCCTGCTTCCTTTTGGCTGGCGGTGTTCCAGCGTCCTTCCTCCCGACTTCTTATCCCACCGGCTGCTCCTGATTCTCCTTCCGCCCACTATTGCGACTCCTCCCACTTACGGCTCATCGGATCAACGCTTCGGAGTCCAGTGAGGAAAAAGCAGAGAAAATTCAGACAACATAAAGGATATATCGGACAACTTTCTAAACAGAGGTAAAACAGTTATGAGGAACAATCGGTGAGTCAGAAATTTTCTAATTTTACAGCACACGCAAATCTGACATGTATATTTGTTCTGCTATCAGCAACTCGCATAATTTAGGATTTTACGGTGCTTATAAAACCGTGAGGACAATATAATCATACAACAAAAATCCTCAGGTGAAAATCTTTACTTCAAGGACAGAAAACGAACTTGTTTGATATTCCAAGACATTCCTTCTTGTTTATTATTTACTTCTTTATTTATCATTTGGAAATAAGTCCTTTTATGTGAATTGTGCAGCTGAGTTACCAAGTGGAAATGCTAAGGTACATGTTAATCTGGTAAAACAATGATACATTTGTAAATGTTTGTGGATTATAGAAAAGACTCAACCATTAAGGATCAAGAAGCTGGACAAAAACAGAGAACAGCATTTATAAAGGGAGTTTTATGACTCAATTTAGGTAGAGCACTTCAAGAATCCAGAAATACAATACTGTAAACCAAATAGTTATTTCAGGAGTAGTTAATGTTATTTATTTCTTCATTTTAGTAAGGTGGCAAGTATCTCCAGCTAGAACACAATTTCCACTATATCCAAGGCCCAATTGTGAAGTTCGGTACAAAGTAGAAGTCTCCAGAAATGCTGTCCCCGAGGTTTGCGAGGACCAGGACATCAATGTCTGCCTTCTTTCTTTATTTCTTTCTTTCTCGTCCCATCCCCTTTTCCCCCTTGGGTCTTCTAGATTGAGTGTTATTTACATCTGCCTTTCTGTCATTTACCAAAGAGATTGGGGAACAATCGTTGTCAAGCAGAGCAAAACGAGTACAGGTGAGTGGCTGATGTGACAGAAGACTAAGCCACAATCTTCTCTTGCTCTTATTGACGATGAACTTAACATGGAGTTCTCAGAGGAACACTCACAATTATCTGAACTAATTCGGAATGTGCATTTAGAAACGCAACACTTAAAACAAGAAAATCAAACCCTAAGAGAGGAACTATTTAAGAGTAGAAATGATTTCACTCAGTGGAGAGAACCCAAAACATCTGAGCATCGTCCCGTTTTAGCATCCCCCAAATTTGGTCCCACAACCTTTTCTTCGCAGACATCTGCTGCTCAACATTCCGATCAAAACCTTCAAGTGACTGTTGTCTCCCCTAATCCTGTTCCTTTGGCTCATCCAGAATGTTTTACTGGGGATAGTGTCCGCTTTGCTTCATTTATGAGTCAGTGTCAAGTGCCCTTTCTCTGCAACCCCAAATATTCAATACTGATTCAGCTAAAACTGCCTTTATTTCTCTTATTTGGGTGGTGAATCCGCAAATTGGTCAATACCTCTTATTGACAATAATTATCCCCTTTTACATCATTTTAACACCTTTAAAGAAACTATGACATGTCTATTCGCATGACATGTTTTCATTCAGTTCAGTGACAATGAGCTTTTAAATTTACGGGCAGAAGAGAAACGTACGTCATTGTTTTACAGAGGTCTCAGAGACGAATTAAAGGATTCCCTGGCGCATATTGTAGATCTACCCGAGGACTATGGAGACTTTGTTGATTTAGCTGTAAAGTTAGATCGTAGGTTAGGTGAGCACAGGAAGGAAAAGCCTTGTGGAGAAATCAGACCTATTCTGGTAAAATCAGATAGGAAAGAAAAGGATGACAAACAGAATAAGCCTGAGCGCATGCAGATAGGTGGAATAAAAGGGCCACTATCTTTTGAAGAAAAGGGGCAACGTCGTACGGAGAACCTTTGTTTATATTGTGGAAAAGCAGGACACTTTGCTAGAGAATGCAAAGTTAAGCCAAAAAAGAAAAAGTCAGTAGCTAATACAAACATAGATCAGGTGGAGTCAGGAAACTAATTTTCTCGAAGAAAGTAGACATTGCCTCTTTGAGAAAATCAGAATCATAGGTCTCCCGGTGTCTTTTTACCATCATAAACCATGTACCTAGACATATGACTATTAGGATAACTGTTATTATTTCTGTTCAGCAAAGACACAGTCTACCTATTCTATTAGAGTCAGGCTCCACAGGTAATTTTTTAACATTTAAATCTGGCCAAGCAATTAGGAATTCCACAAATTTCTAAAACTAACCTGAACCAGTAAGGGCTGTAGATGGTTCTGCCTTGTCCTCCGGTCTCATCCTTTCCACACAGCACCGTTAACTTTAGTACTGAACAGACAGTTTTTGATCTAATTGATAAGCCAACTTTTGGAGTAATGCTAGGTATATCCTGGTTAGAATTGCACAACCCAAAAATTGATTGGGTCCAAAGAATTTTAAGTTTAGATTCCGCTTATTGCAGAATGCATTGTTATCAAGAAGCACAAGATCCCATCTACCCTTTAAATTGTGCCAGTACACTAGTGACAATTTCTCCTTCATTATCGAAGGAATATAGTGACTTCACTGATGTCTTTGATCTTGTTCAAGCCACGCAACTGCCACCCCATAGGGTGTATGATTGTAGAATTGACTTAATACCTGGAGCTACATTGTCATCCAGTAGAATGTATGCACTCACGAGCTTGCGACATATTTAGATGAATTACTAGAAATCGGTTTCATATGAACATGCCACCGCTCCTATTTCATCTCCTCTTTTTTTTGTAGCAAAAAAGTCAGGTGATCTCAGGGCTTGTATAGTCATTATCGTGCAGTCAATAAAGCCACTATAAAAAATTGCTATCATTTACCACTGATCCCAGTCCTTTTATATCAAGTTAAGGGTTCGACCATATATACCAAATTAGATCTTCAAGGTGCATACCACTTGATACGTGTGAAAGAAGGAGATGAGTGGAAAACCGGCTTCCGCACCAAGTTCGGCCTTTTTAAATATATACTGTCATGCCGTTCCGATTATGTAATGCTCCGGCGGCATTCCAGTATTTCATAAATTAGGTCCTTCATGACTTTCTTTTTTTTTTTTTTTTTTTTTTGAAAACCTTTATTTCGAAATTCAGGACACAGCTATTCAGCCGACAGCCCGAGGGTTCGGCAGCATTGCAAGTTAGATACAGTAATGTGTCCCAGATACAATACGATGAGTAATGCAAAGGTCCAATTTTAAATAAACACAGAAAAAACACACAACAAACCCCAGCAAGGCAGAAACATTGAAATCCCATGGCGAAAGCCCCCAGGGGAGGCAGGACCCCACTCATCTACTAAGTATAAGACTGTGTGCGGAGGAAGAAGGGGAACAGCAGAAGCCCAGAACGGTTACCAAAACCAAACTGTGCTGGAAGGTAGGTCAGGGGGAAAGCTGTTCCTCGGGAGGTTCCAGGTCCGGGGCAAGACATATTCCCCCCCTGTATTGGTTCCACCGCCCCCAGATGGCATGCCACTTCCGGGGGCGACCTCTAGAGCAGTAGACCGTCTTCTCCCTAAACATGCTCCAATCCATGTTCTCCTTCCACGCGGTCAGTGTAGGGGTTCCTGAGGAGCCCCATAATCGCGCGATATCCCTTTTAGCTACCATGTTACCCAGAGTCACCCATTGGGTCTGCGCCTCATCGAGATCAGTGGGGCCCCAGACGTTCAGGAGGCAGCACCGCGCCTCCGGCTGTACCACAATGCCCGTCACCTCCCCCATAACTGCATGGACTCTCCTCCAGAACTCCACAATGACACCACATTCCCAGATGATGTGCAGGAAAGTACCCACCATACCACATCCCCTTCTGCACAGGCCGTCCTCCGAGAATCCCATGTGGACCAGCCTTGGCCCCGTAACATACACCCGGTGCAGTATTTTAAGCTGCACCAGCCTCAGACGCGACGGGATCGCAACCTCCTTAGGCGAAGAGACCGCTGACTGCCAGTCCTCATTATCCAACTCGAGGCCATCCCTGGTCCACTGTTCTCTCAGCCCCAATAGCAAGTCTGCCCGGACGTTTATCAACTTCTTATATATGAGCGAAATCGTGCTCTCGGGCATATGACCATCAAGGACTCGGTCCTCAAGGGGAGAGGACTCCGGCACCTTCTCACCCTCCACAAGGACTGATCGGAGGGCGTGACGCAACTGGATATACCTAAAATACTCTGAAG
Organism: Triturus cristatus; assembly: GCF_964204655.1. NCBI lineage: Eukaryota > Metazoa > Chordata > Amphibia > Caudata > Salamandridae > Triturus > Triturus cristatus. The sequence goes on from NC_140587.1 coordinate 454,077,613, forward strand.
ACCCTAGCTCAAACTCAGTCTGCAACTCCTCGAAGGACTTTACCCTCCCCTTATGCAGCACATCTCCCACCTTGGATATACCTATCAGGTCCCACTTATCAAAGCCCTTCGTGTGCCAGAGTCTTCCCAACCGTTCCGATTCAAACAATGGGGTAGCGAGGGTGAGCCTATCCTTCCAGCCCAGCGAGTCGGTCGCCATCTTCCATACGCGCACCGCCACACCTGTGGGCCCCGTGAGGGACGAGTCTAGGGACCGCGAATACAACGCCCTGTAGTAGTTACCTCCGCGCAGCAGCCACCTATCCATGGCATACCCAGGGCTAAGGGCAGGGCCGTAAAACCCATGGTTGATCGCGCTCAGCTGCGTGGCCCAATAGTACCGTCGGATGTCTGGGAGCGCAATGCCCCCATCGTACCATGGGAGCGTCAACTTTGAAATAGCTATTCTCGGCCGCCCATCCCACAGCAACGTCCTTTGGAGGCCTTCGACCTCCCGAAAGTATTTGGCCGGTACCCAGTCCAAGGTGTTCTGGAGGGCGTAGAGGAAGCGGGGAAGGGACATCATTTTGAACAGGGCCGCACGCCCAACAAGGGAGAGCGGCAGCCTCCGCCAACCTTCAACATCTCGCCTCAAGCGTGCCAAGGGGGGGAGCAGGTTCCTCTCATAGCGCACAACAGGATCCATGGATATAAAAATCCCCAAATACACAAAACCTTGCTGGGCCACCTGTATCGAACATGTTCTAGGGATCGGTGGGACCTCGCCACTAAGAACGTACAAATACGATTTGCCCCAATTAATCACAAGCCCCGAGTTCCTACCGAACGATGCGAGTACGTCACAGACCACTATAAGTGACTTCTTCGGTGAGGCAAGATACAACAGGATATCATCGGCATAGAGCGAAATACGGTCCTCGTGATCAGGCGACCACCGAAGGCCCCGTATATCCGGGTGCCAACGTATCCACGCAGCCAACGGTTCAAGGGCGAGGGCGAACAACAGAGGCGACAGGGGGCAGCCCTGCCGAGTACCCCTACCAAGCTGAAACGGAGTAGATGCCCGACCATTCACCACAACATTCGCTAGTGGCCCCTCGTACAGCAACCGGACCCAACTCACAAACCCGCGACCGAAACCAAACTTGGCCAGCACGGCCCATAAGTATGCCCACTCCACCGTGTCAAAGGCCATCGTGGCATCAAGAGATGCCACAACAGCCGGTTCACGCAGCGTGCCCGCCCTGGCGATGACGCCATGAAGACGCCTAAGGTTCAATGCTGTGTTTCGGTGCGGGATAAAGCCAGATTGATCCGGGTGGACCAGATCGCCAAGTACCCTAACCAGACGGGTAGCCAGGAGTTTGGCCAGAATTTTCGGCTCAGCGTTGAGGAGTGAAATGGGCCGATAGGAGGCGCATCTATCTCGGGGTTTACCCTCTTTATGTATGACCACGATCGACGCCAACCGCTGATCCAACGGAAGGATCCCATCCCCCCGCGCCTCCAAAAACATGGCGCGCAGGTGAGGGGCGACCCTATCCGGGAACAGTTTGTACAGATCGATCGGCAGTCCGTTCGGTCCAGAGGCCTTACCCGAATTCAACGCGCGAATCGCCCCCGCCACCTCATCAACCGTGATGTCGCCATCCAAATCGTCCCTATCTATGTCAGAGAGGCAGGGCAACTCGATATCACGGAGGAGATCAGTCGAGTCTTCGGGCGGCCTGTCCGACACAGAGGAATAAACCCTATGAAAATACTCCGCAAAACACTCCACAATCCCCTCAGGTTCCACAATCGCCTCTCCCCCCTCTCCAATCAACTCTGGCACCACTCTATTGACCCGTTCCTTCCTGTCCAGCCACGCCAGGAGTTTCCCTGCCTTATCTCCAACATCATACAGACGGCCCTGTTGTTCCCTGCTAAGGGTCTTGGCGGCTTCTGTCACCAGGTCCCTATACTCCGCCTGCTTCAAGCAAAGCTCATGCAATGAGGACTCTGTGACCTCCTCCTCCATATCCCCCTCAAGGGCCGCAATCTCCTCCTCCACTTGCCGCACTTCGCAATCCCTCCGATTCTTGGCAGTCACCACCAGGGAGAGGGCCTCCCCCCGAAGCACGGTCTTAAAAGCTTCCCACAGCGAGATCGCCGAGTCCACGGTTCCCAGATTGTCCTTAAAGTAATTATCTACCTTCTTTACCAGGGCGCTGCGCATCTTGGGGTCTCGGAAATACCATGGGTTAATGGGGGCCACCCTCCCTCCTCCCTCCCGACCGAGATCCAGCCGGATCCACACTGGCGAGTGATCAGAGATACCACGTGCCATGTGCCTCGCCTCGGATATCAACGAGGCATGTGCGGCCAGAGTGAGCAGGTAGTCAATCCTGGAGAGGCTACCATGCGCCCCGGAGTGAAACGTGTATTGACTCTGTGTGGGGTGCCGGAGTCTCCAGCAGTCTATCAGGCCAAATGTGTCCAGGAGGTCTGGAAGCCATTTCTGAGCCCCCCCTGTGTCCCTGGGCGGGTATCTATCCAGCAGTCCGGAGCCCACAGCGTTGAAATCCCCTCCCACTACCAGCATGCCCCCCGGGAGAGTCAGCAAAGCCCTGCCCAATTCAGCAAATGTGGCGGCCTGCAGGGCCGGCGGGACATAAACCGAAACCAAAACCAAAGTCCTTCCTTCCCACCGCCCCGCAACCGCCACAAACCTCCCCCTATCGTCAACAATGGTGGAGTCCACCTCAAAGGGCAGCGATGCTCTAACAAGGATGCCCACACCCCTGGACCCAGAAGAAAATCCCGAGTGTGCAATGAATTTATACCCCTTCCTATTCAGGGCATAGCACGTATTGCCTATGAGATGCGTCTCCTGCAGCAGTACAACGTCTGGCATTGAGCGTTTCAGAAATTGCAAAACAATCCCCCTCTTAATGCGATCCCCCAAACCATTAACATTCCAGCTTATAACACTTAGGCCTCTACCCCCCATCCTCAAACGGAAAGAGGCCCACCCCACACCCGAGGCGCCACCATGGAACAACCCTGAGGATAATCATCATGCCTTGCAGAAATAAACCCCCCAACAACAAATTCAAACTCCCCATAACTCCCCCCACCCTGCACCCCTGCTGCAGCTTAAAAAGCCCCCCCAACTTGCAGTGTGCCTGTCGCCCTACAAAAACAAAAATCTACAAAAAGTACCCCAAGGGAGGAAAAGAGCACCCCTCGTCCTCCCGCAACCCTCCACAGTTACTGCACTCTGTTCAAATCTTCAAATATGGTCAAATCAAGTCAGGCCGGCTTTGAGATATCAGCCCTGTCCATCCCGGCCACTGTCTCCATGCTCAGCTGTGTCGTCCCCGGTCCGTCGCCGGGGCAAAGCGTCCAGCCATTCGTCGGCCATAACAGGAGAGTCAAAAAAGAATGTCCGGTCTTCATGCACCACCCGTAGTCTAGCGGGGAAAAGCATGGCATATTTTAGGTCCCGTTCCCGAAGTCTTCGCTTCACCCCCAGGAAGCTCTGTCTCTGTCTCTGCACCTGCTGGGTGAAGTCCGGATAAAAATTCACCGACGCATTCTGGAAGGGGACTGGGCCCGTCACCCTCGAAGCTTGCAGGATAGCGTCCCGATCTCGGAAATGAAAGAGCCGGGCGACAATCGGCCGCGGCGGGGCACCCGCCTTGGGCCGTCCGCCCGGCACTCTATGGGCCCTTTCCACCGCAAAAAACTTTCCAAGGCCCTTAGGCTTCAGATGATTGAGGACCAAATCTTCCACAAGCAGGTCCACCGAAGCCTCATCTGAGGACTCCGGGACCCCGATGACGCGCACGTTGTTGCGCCTGGACCGGCTCTCGAAGTCCTCCAGCCGGCGGGCGGCGAGGTCACTCTCGGCCCTCAGCTTCCGGACCTCGTTCTGCAGATCCACAACCTCATCAGTGAGGCCCGTGGTCTTGTGGTCCAGGTCCTTAACGCGTTCGTTTGTCTTGCCCAGGTCCGAGCGGATCAAGTTGACATCCACCAGGATGGCATCCACCTTATGTGCCAGGGCCTCGAATTGCCGCCCCATCGAGGTCTGCATCCCATCAAGCGCGCCCATGACATCCTGCAGGGAGAGCTCCGGTGTCCCAGGCGAGTCCTCCTTCTGGGCATCCGGCGCCTGGCTCGATCCACTCGGCGATGTCTTCAGGAGGGCGTATCGGTCCATACTGTTGACTTGGGAATACGTTCCCCGCCTGGTGGACTTAGTCTTCAGCCGATCTCCTTCTGCCTTGCCCGACATAATGGACTCCAGGCAGTCCAAGGCAGTGAAGACCGTCCCCTCTCAGAGAGAGGTATAAAGAGTGAGCAGGTCCGCCTTGTTCTTCCAAAGTAGCCCGCCGAGCGTCCCCGGGGTTATAAAGCCACCCAGAGCACTACAGTGTCCGGGCAGACAAAGGGAACGAAACCGAAAGTGAAAGAGCGAGGGCCTCCGTCCGACAGTTCACACCTCACCAGGCCGTTGTTGATCAACTAGGAGTCGGGCATCCTGCCAACTCTAGCCCCTGGCATCTCCGGGAGTTAGGCCGCAATCTTTCGCCAGTCATAAGTCCGGTTCCCGATGGACGATCCGACCGCAGGCAGCATCAATCGCCTCCCTGGCAACTCAGCGACACGATGCCATGCATACAATCAGGATTAGAGACAGGATAGTCGACGGAGGGCGCGAGGGTCTCGGGAGCTCTAAGCTCACGCGGCCATCTTGGTCAAGCGCTAGGCTCCTCCCCCCTTCATGACTTTCTTGACAGCTGCGTGATCGTCTACATAGATGACATACTCATATTTTCTATAAATGAACAAGAACATATTCATCATGTACGAGCCGTGTTGCAGAGACTTAGAGAGCATTCCCTCTATGCCAAAATGGATAAATGTGTTTTCCATGCCAAATCAGTGAAGTTTCTAGGATACATTCTCTCCCCAAATGGAATTGCCATGGATCCTAAAAAGGTGGTAGCTATTCTTAGGTGGCCATAACCGAATTCTGTAAAAGAAGTTTGGCGATTCCTTGGGTTTGCAAACTGTTATAGAGGCTTCATTGCAAATTGTTCCAAAATAGTGACGCCCATTACACGATTATAAAAAAAAGACTGACATTTCTTTGGACTAAAGAAGCTGAATATGCCTTTCAGGATTTAAAAACTGTTTTTACAACAGCTCCTGTACTCTCTCACCCAAATCCAGATCAACCATTTTTTGTTGAGGCAGATGCCTCGCAAACTGAATTAGGAGAAGTTCCTATGCAGAAAGATGCAAACACTGGACATTTACATCCATTAGCCTATTTATTCACATAAATTACTACAAGCAGAACAAAACTACACTGTAGCCAGTGCTTAATTTGCAAAATATTAAGTCCATGTGCTCAAATGTTTGTAGTAGGTCACACCCACTTCCCCCGACTCCACCCTCTTTCTCCAATGACTCCACCCACTTACTCTATTGGCTCCAGCCACAACCTCAACTAGCGTAGAACAGAATTTGAAGTACCCACTAATCCTGAAAGATATTTTCAGAAGCAATATTGCAGCGGAATAATATATAATAATATAGTACCCCTTTAAATCCTCTCTGTCTACATCTCGCGCACCTCACAATGTTGCCCACTGTAGAAATGTGCCTCTTCTGAATCTGTCCTGTTCTGCACATAGATTTAATTGTGCATGGCGTTACAGAATAGAACAGTGCACCGTATCCATAATGCATAACCTGGGCTGTATAATCTTCATGGAGGAGGGCATCACTTTTACTTTACATGGACACATCCTTAACCCAGTCATTCTCCCCATGAGGAACTTCGATTTCTGATCGCGATCGAATCGACCCGCCATTTTGTGTTCCGCCGCCATTTTATGTTGCCCTCACTCAGGCAGCACGGCGAACAAAGTCTATTCTGCTTTTTCTGCAGTTTCGTGTCAAAAATTGTCCTTCTGCCTCTACTTGCAAAGCTGGTGTTAGGTTTGGCCGAGTACACTAATCCCTGTCTGGTTTTCCTAATCCCCGTCTCAACTATCTGTTGGTTCACACTATTCTTCTCCGACTTTATCTTATCGTCTGGCCTTCACTGTCCTCTGCTAGCATTCTCTCGTTTCACAACTGTCCTCCAAAACACACGAACGTATCTCGCCACCTGCCAACCAATTACAAACATGTTAATACCTTAACCTGTGGGAGGGATGGCAAACACCGTTGGAGGAGAGGCTTCTTCGAGTTACTCGATATCTTTGTTTTTCAACCTTTCCTATTGGACATGTTCTGTCTTTAACCTTACCTTATTGGTCCTCTATGTATGTTTTAGGTGTGTTCTTTGTTAATGTATAAGTTATCTATGAACTAGAAAAGATTGTGCGCCACAGAGTGAAGTGGCAGTCTCCTGAGAACCTACCTTGTGTACTTCTGGGACAACTGTACTAGCTGCAGCTAATAAATCTGATCTTCTAACGCCTACAGAGTGTCCCGTGTCTCTGTGTAGCAGAGCAGGAGAAACCCAGGAGATTAAGGCATACCCTGTGCCGCCAGGCCCAAAAGGTTCTGGTTCTTCAACTGGCACCCAAAGTGGGGCGGCTTCAGTGGTACCGGTTCTGCCTGAAGGTCGTGAGGAACCTCGCAAGAAAATTCCGGAGGGTTCGCGAGCCACATCAAACGACCCCTGTATGTCGAAAGTGGTCCGAAGGTCTTTTGCAGCGCGGTTATTCCTTCCTGACGGCTACTAACAACTGCTGCCCTGACTGCCGCCCTGCCTTGGCCCTTTCTTTGATGATGTATGGTAAGGCGAGACGATAGACGGGCCTCTGTTGGTGTGAGAAGACGTCTTTAGTTAAGTATCTTCGTGGGTCGCGCCCACAATTTTTGTCCTTTGTTTTCTTAGTATTTGTAGTTCTTATTCTTCGACTATTGCAATAATCGAAACCGAGGGTAAGTGCATTTGTGCTGCGTAAACTGAGTTTTACTCCCTCGAAGTTTGTGAACAGACAGGTGAAATCGCGAGATGCCTGGTCTGACTAAGTTTGGAAAATGTGGTTGCTTTGGTTGTAATAGGGATTCCCGACTTGAGGACTCTTGTCCGATTCCTTCAGTTGGAACTCCCACATATGAGCTCTATTCGAAACATGGTATTGGCCCCATTTCCTTTAACGAGGCATGGACCCGATACACGAAGAAAGACGGTGTTCTAAAATGGCCAGAAAATGGTAGCTTTGATCCCGATGTGCTAGATAATTTGGAAGTAGCCCTATTCAAAAGAAAAGTCGGCCGGCAATGTTTGACTCTCTTCGCCTTTGGCGTAAGGAAGCCAAACAGAAAGAAATTAAGCAAGCAAAACGAGATAGAAAAGCACAGGGTATGACGATTATACAGGCTGCTCAACAATTCAAAGATGATGAAATTGATAAAGTAAGTGAAATTTCAGAGAGACAGCATCGGATGGCGATAGATAAATGCTATCCGGTGTTGCCTGTTTCCCCTTCTGAAAACAAGAAAGATATGGAAGAAGATCCCCTAATGTCCCATTTATTGAGGCTGCCTCCACCCTATGCACAAAGTGCTAATGCACCCCAATTATTACAGCCTATTCAGCCGCCAGCGGTACCTCCCCCTGTTCCGGCTCTTCCGCATTTGCCTCCTCCAGTATTACCGCCTCCGCCAGTGTTACCATTAACTTCAACTTCTTTGCCCTCATCTCCTGATTTTAGATCTCCTTTGCCTTCTGCTCCTCCTGCAATTATTGGTTCTTCTCCTGTCGGTTCTCCTAATACTTTGTCTCCAATTCTTATGTCTAATTCTCCGTCTGTGCGTAAACGTCTCACAGACACTGTCACTGGTATTCTATCTCCTTTCTTTGGAGCTTTAAGTGTGTCTCCGGCTTTTGTTCGAAGACAATCTTGTAGTCAGTTCCCAGATTTTGAAGCACGAGAAAGGTTAGACTCTCTCGCACATAAATGGATCAAGAAGGGTCTTCAATACAGCGTGTCCGATATTATGCCTACCTTTTCACAATGGAATGCGCCTGCAAAGATATGTTTTTAATGCAATGTGCGATACTCTCATCAAAGAATGGGAAGATGTGGATTCAAGTCCGATCCCACAAGATCTGTTAGATGTTCAGGCTGATTTTGATAAAGGTCTTGTTGTGGGATCTAAGGTTGAGAAAGCTGTGAGGACACTTATTTCTTATAGATCCTTGTTATTCTCTCAGACTTTCCTTGATTCTGATCCGTCGGTTAGGCTGACATTGAAAAACTATCCCATGAGAGAGGTTCCTCCAGTATGGAAGGAAGAGGTTCCAGCAGCAGGCAACGTACAACTTATTACTGCTCATTTTCAGCGTATATGGGTACATGTTCCATGGAAAGGATCTGAAGTCTTGGCTCTTAAGCAGACTTTACCAGATCCTCGTAAGAACCCTGCAGGTTATTATAAAGAATTATCGCAAACAGTTGAAGCTTGCATCATGAATTTAGCTGATATTGACATGTTGATGGGAAATGTAGTTCCACAGACAATATGGGCTAAGATTCGCAAAGAGAATCACGTACAGGAATTAGGTGCCACTTGGGATGTTATAACTACCACAGATAGAGACCAAGTGGGTGGTGCAAAACCCGAAGCTTTGATTTCGGAACTCCCTGGTAGAATCATTACATTAATGAAAACTATGATGCCTGCCTTGAGAGTTAACTGGGATAAATTAGCAGCATGTAAGCAAAAGAAAGATGAAAGTGTCTCTGACTTCTTCACTCGTTTCGAGGAGACATTTATCGATCACAGTGGTCAAGATATGGCTACAGAAGGTGGACAGCGATTATTTGTGGAAAAATTTGTATTTAATTTGCTTCCCAAGCAGTCACACAAATTGAAAGACTCTGAAAGTTCATTGGCTGTTTCTTCTTCTGCCCAGATATTGGCTACTGCACAATATTACGAAAATAGAGATAAAGAAGATAAGGAAAAGCAAGAGAAAAAGACGAAAGAATTAAAAACGAAGGTTCTCTTGCAACAAGCTTATCCTCCTCGCTATGTTCAGCCTCAGTTTCAACAGCCTCCGCAGTTTCAAAGGTTGTATCAAAAACCTGAGTCGTACATTCCGCGACCTTTGTTAGGACCTAATCAATGTGCCTATTGTAGAGAAGAAGGTCATTTTAAGAATAGTTGTCAGGTTTTATTGCAACGCAATGGAGCATTATCTGCTCCACGAGGTCGTGCTGGCCTCCAGTCAGCAAACAGAGGTAGAGGTCGAGGTGTGTTGACTCAAGAACAACGTTCCCTTCCTTCTCCCAATTCTGTGAACTGTTTTGATCAGCAAAATGTTAGGTCTACGCAATATTATAATGAAGATTATTATGTTGAAAACGAAAATGAGAGTCTTCATGCTAACTAGGACAGCCATGGACAAAGTAAGGGAGTTGTGTTGATTCCAGTAGATCAGAATGGACCTTATGTTAACGTCACTACGATAGGTGTTTCAGAGCCATTTCTTCTAGATACTGGGGCGACGAGAAGTTCTATCATTCATTCTAAACTCCCTGGGGCACCTTTGTCTGGCTTAACAAATGTTTCTGTAGGATTCTCTGGCGCCCCTGTTCGTAACCCAGTTTCTTGTCCTTTACCAATTACAATCGGCCCCTATGATTTGGAAGCTCCACTTCTCTTGACGAATGGTTGCGGTGAGAATCTGTTGGGTCTAGATCTATTGAAAAGAATGCATGCTACGATATACTGTTCTCCTTCTGGTATACATCTTACTTTAGGACAGAAACTGACTTCTCCAATGTATTTGTCCAAGGATCAGTTTCCACCCGAATTGCTTTCTCTTCCAGCAACGCTTTGGGTTACGGGTCCGAACGATGTGGGTTGTCTTGAGATTCCACCTTATATTGTCACTCTTAAGCCTAATGTTGAATTGCCACGCATTCCGCAGTATAGGATTTCTACTGAAGGTGAAAAAGCGCTTTCGGAAATCATTCATGACTTGATTCAGAAAGATGTAGTCGAAGAAACAAGAAGTAATACATGCAATAGTCCTATTCTGCCTGTTCTTAAACGCACTGATCCTTCTCAGCCAACTGTATATCGTTTTGTGATTGATCTCCGGGAGGTAAACAAAATTGTTGTGCCACAGTTTCCCGTAGTATCAGATATCACTGCTTTGTTGACAATGATACCTTCTACAGCGACCTGGTTTTCTGTTATCGATCTAAAGAATGCCTTCTTTAGTATTCCCATTGCAGAAGAGAGTAGGGATATTTTTGGCTTCTCTCTTGGAGGCCGAAGCTTCCGGTTTAAGCGCGCACCTCAAGGCTATTGTGAAAGTCCCTCTATTTATAGCCAAGATTTAAAAAGTAATCTTGATACTTTTCATTTGCCGTTTGGTGCTGCTCTTATCCAGTATATGGATGACTTATTAATAGCTGCTGATTCAGAAGAGATTTGCAGAAGTGTCACTGTTGCATTGTTACGCCATTTGTTTGATCTAGATCATAAGGTTTCACCCTCCAAACTACAATATGTTCGTAGAGAGGTTACCTACTTGGGTCATCTCCTATCAAAGGAGGGACGACGATTAACACCAGAACGAATTCAGGCGATTATGCAAATGTCTGTGCCATCCACACAAAGGGAGGTACGTGCCTTTCTGGGTATCACCTCTTATTGTAGGCAATGGATCCCTAACTTCTCTCTGATAGCCAAACCTTTGTTGGCCCTCACTTTAAAAGATACGCCTCACCCCCTTCCATGGACTGATGAGTGCCAAAAGAGTTTTGCCGATTTACGTACTGCTCTGTGTTCCGCACCTATATTGGGTACTCCTGATTACAGTAAGCCTTTTACGCTTTATGTTCACGAGAGAGAAGGTTGTGCATTGTTCAGTTTTAACACGGCGATTTGGAGACAAACAGCGGCCATGTGCCTATTTTTCGACTACGTTAGACCCAGTAGCTAAAGCATTGCCCAGTTGCCTCAAAGCGACAGCAGCAGCAGCAATTTCTATCTGACAGTCTGCTGGAATAGTGTTGGATAACACTCTCATTGTCATGGTACCACATGCAGTGGATACCTTACTAAATAGAACAAAAACACAGCATCTTACGAGCGCTCGTCTAACTGGATACGAGCTGACGCTGTTGGCTAGTCACGTACACATCAAACGATGTAATACCCTAAATCCAGCCACTCTGATGCACCTTCCAGATGAGAAAAGTGTTGAGGAGCAACATGATTGTTTCTTTCGTACTGAGGAAGAGACAAAAGGAAGCATTGACCTGAAAGACACACCGTTAGAGAATCCAGATGGAACTCTATGGGTGGATGGTTCTTGTTTTAAAATGCCTAATGGAGATACAGTTTCAGCCTATGCTGTGACTACTTTGCATACAGTTGTGGAAACTGCACGTATTAGGCATAATTCAGCTCAAGCAGCAGAATTGATAGCTTTAACAAGAGCATGTGTCTTGTCAAAAGAGAAGAGAGTGAACGTGTACACCGACAGCCAATATGCCTTTGGTGTAGCGTTCAACTTTGGGCGTCTTTGGAAGGAAAGGGGATTTCTCACTTCACATGGCACCAAAATACAACATGGTCAGTTAGTGACTGAACTCCTTGAATCACTTGCCTTACCCACCCAAATAGCGATTGTGAAGTGTAGTGCACACAAAAAGATTACAGATGATGTTGGTCGAGGGAATGCATTTGCAGACGAAGTAGCGAAAAAGGCAGCGAGAAATGCAACAAGTCGAATGTATGTGGCGGGTCCTGCAAATTGGGTTAAAGAGAGAGGAATGTATGAGGATACAGTGGAAAGTGTACGAGCGATTCAGAAAGAGGCTTCAGAGAAAGATTGAGCATGTGGAGAGAAAGTACAGGAATGTTAGATGAGATGGGTTGTTGGGTAGAATTATCTGAACACCAACGTTGGCTGTTACCGGATGCCTATGTGCTTCCAGTGGTTACTATGGTGCATGGTCCAGCCCACTTAAGTGCGAAATGTATATGCAAACTTCTGGCTCCAGTGTGGCAAAATGACAAAATCCCAAAATGTGCAGACAATGTAGTGAAACATTGTATTGTTTGTTTGATGTACAATCCGGGAAAGGGAACCCCAACTCCATCAGGTCACTTTGCTCCTCCAACATATCCATTTGAGGTGTTGCAGATCGATTATATTCATATGGAACGATGCAACAACCTCAAATATGTTCTGGTGGTAGTATGTGCCTTTTCAAGATGGATTGAAGCATACCCTCTAAAAGACAACACATCTTTATCCACAGCTAAAATCCTATTGAAAGAATTTTTCCCTAGATTTGGTTTGCCACACATTGTCTGGAGTGACAATGGGAGCGAATTTGTTGGCCAAGTCATGCAGAAAGTTTGTGCGGGTCTTGGTATCAAACAAGAGTTCCATGCGGCAAATCATCCACAATCAGTGGGTTTAGTAGAATGCTACAATGGTACATTGAAGTTGAAATTAGCGAAGGTTCAGGCTAGTACAGGACTCAATTGGCCAGATGCTTTGCCATTAGCTCTACTATCCACCAGAACTGCATTACACTCACTTTTGGGACTTAGCCCTCACAAAGTGGTTTTTGGATGCCCGGCTAACGTATGGGGAGTCCCTCGCCCTAAGAAAAACTCAGACTTGCCATATCCAATGTTGATTGACTACCTGCATGATCTCACGACTAAATTGCGTGTTCTCCATCAACAGGTTCAAAGTGCTTTGCCAGAGGCTTCCACAGACCCAGGTCATTCCATCCGACCAGGAGACTGGGTTTGCACCAAAAACTTCCAAAGAACAAGAAATTTGGAGCCCAGATGGAGAGAACCCCGAATGGTTCTGCTCACCACGAGAACAGCAGTTAAAGTTGAGGGAAAGAGAAATTTTATTCACGGTGTGCATTGCAAGAAAGTGCCTTTGCCTCTACCCTTTGATCAGTGGGTTCGTAGGGGTGTTGGTGACGCAGAAAGTGAAAAAATTCCACGATTCATACCTTTCAGTGACGCACACCTGAATGGGACCTTGTCTGAGAGAGAGGACGACGACATTTTACAGGAAGCAATACCATTGCATCGTCGATTAGATATAACCAATCCACGAACATTGTTTCAAAATCAGAACATTCCTGGAAGAGAACATTATTATCTGAGACCTAGACAAAAGAACTCTTAAGGTTTCTCCTCTCTTGTGTAGTATTCTGTCCCGGTTGCAGGGTCACGGTAGGAGTCTTAATTGTGACATGAGTAGTGGAAATAGGCCTGCAGGACTTGCAGTGTCATAGGACAGCAGATAATCATAATTGAGTGATCGAGGAAGATTGCCGTGAGCATCCATTAGAAAGATGGAAACTACACAAGACAAAAGAGAGAGAAAGAATGAAATGAAGAAAGAATCCTGTAAATCAATGTACAGTCGTTTTAATATAACCTTATGTGTTATTATAATATTGTGTATTATTTTGGCGTTTATAGGTTGGATTATTTATGCATTGCAGCAAAAAGTTGTCTCTCCTTCTTCCTCTTTGTCTTCTTCTACCGTTTCTCCACATCTCTTTCATACCCTTCCTCAACATGAACTCATTAGAAGAACTGAATATTACAACAATTCCTTTGTCCAGCATTTACATCAACACCAGTTAGTGGTCAATACGACTGATTGTTGGGTGTGTGGACATATGCCACATACCACAGAGAAAGGAATGCCATATTTAGTTCTCCCGTTCTCTTATGAGGGTTCTGCTTGGGCTTATTTTGTCATTTTCTCTAATGCCTACCAAAGTAAGTTCAAGCGCTCCATTAGTTCATATATTGGTAGTCCAGACTTTAGTCATAGCTCATTAATTAAGGGAATGGTAGCTATGGCTAAAATTATGGAAAATAGTAGGATTCCCATTGATGAAAGAAAAGCATATACAAACTGGAACGTTACCCATTATATCACTAGTCTTAGTGATAAAGTCAAACAAAGAAAATCTCCGCCAATCTGGACGATTCCTCATCAGGGAAATTTCTGTCTGCAAATTAATGATCGTTCCTCTGACACCGTACAAAGAAATAACTGTTCTCACACGTACGTTTATTCCTCTCAGAACTCGCCTCCTTTAGTGCCGTCCCAGGGCACGTATTTTATCTGCCACAATAGAGCTTACACATGGTTACCCACGGATTTTTCTGGTACCTGCTATATAGCTTTCCTTCTTCCCCCTACGTACACCGCTTCTGCAAACTATCATCGAAACAGATATGGCAGAGGGATTATTGATTCGAAAGACACAGCAGGACAAGAGGGAGGAGATTTCCTCAAAGGATTTCTTCCTTTTTGGGGTCCAATGGCCAATAGCAGAAATATAAGGCAACTAGTCCGTGTCGTAGAGACCACAATAGACGTCACTGTAGGAGCCTTAAGTAATATCACGGCAGAACTACAGGCGGATCGTCTTATGACCTTACAAAATCGAGTTGCCCTAGATTTTGTTCTTGCAGATCGTGGTGGAGTGTGCAAATTGATCGGGTCAAGTTGCTGTATTTTCATACCCAATGACGCTCCGACAGTATACCAAGCTATCTCCAAGTTGCATATAATCTCTGAGTCGATTCATCAGGACGAAGGAGATTGGTCCTTTTCAGAGTGGTTTTGGGGACTACTGTCCAAATGGGGTTGGAAAGCATTGACATTTCTGGGAATAATTTTGACCATTATTTTCTCCTGCTGCCTTTGTATGCAGTGTGGTCCCGCCATCTGTGACCTATGTGCTACTATGTGCATCCCTAAACCCAAATCTCCAAGAGTAGAAAACATAAGAATGATGTTACAGCAACAGCTCGACGACCTCATGGCTATCGACGTTGACTCAGATTAACATGAGTCTATCTTGCCTGAGTTCTGGCAAAAGGAGGGTCTGAGGAACTTCGATTTCTGATCGCGATCAAATCGACCCGCCATTTTGTGTTCCGCCGCCATTTTATGTTGCCCTCATTCAGGCAGCACGGCGAACAAAGTCTATTCTGCTTTTTCTGCAGTTTCGTGTCAAAAATTGTCCTTCTGCCTCTACTTGCAAAGCTGGTGTTAGGTTTGGCCGAGTACACTAATCCCTGTCTGGTTTTCCTAATCCCCGTCTCAACTATCTGTTGGTTCACACTATTCTTCTCCGACTTTATCTTATCGTCTGGCCTTCACTGTCCTCTGCTAGCATTCTCTCGTTTCACAACTGTCCTCCAAAACACACGAACGTATCTCGCCACCTGCAAACCAATTACAAACATGTTAATACCTTAACCTGTGGGAGGGATGGCAAACACCGTTGGAGGAGAGGCTTCTTCGAGTTACTCAATATCTTTGTTTTTCAACCTTTCCTATTGGACATGTTCTGTCTTTAACCTTACCTTATTGGTCCTCTATGTAGGTTTTAGGTGTGTTCTTTGTTAATGTATAAGTTATCTATGAACTATAAAAGATTGTGCGCCACAGAGTGAAGTGGCAGTCTCCTGAGAACCTACCTTGTGTACTTCTGGGACAACTGTACTAGCTGCACCTAGTAAATCTGATCTTCTAACGCCTACAGAGTGTCCCGTGTCTCTGTGTAGCTGAGCAGGAGAAACCCAGGAGATTAAGGCGTACCCTGCGCCGCCAGGCCCAAAAGGTTCTGGTTCTTCAACCATAGGAAAATTCATTTATGTTGAGAAAAATAGTACAGAAGCCCACCCGCATCCCTAACCCACCGCCTTCCTTGTCATTTTGAGAATAACTAAATGCCCTCTCCAGGCCATGGGTACAGCTATTGAGGTATCATTGTACAAAATCCCAATTAAAGATAACAAACCTATGTCAATTCCCAACTTTTCCATATTTAGACAACAGTTGTTTTGAGTCACAGAATTGAAAGCCTGGGCAGGTAAAGGAATGCTACATAAAGATGTAGATTTTGCTTCTCTTCTCGTTTGGTACAGAATCCCTGTCAAAAGCCAGATTGATTAAACTAAAGAACGCCATTTTCAACAATCTGTTTTTGCTTGCCCAAGATCCACAAGTAATACATTGGAACACATATCATTAGGATTTTTGGGCCTATATGCATCCAGGTCACCTGTCTTCTTTCCTACATGATGCATACTAATCTAGTGTCAATATGTGACTCTGTAATCCACCATTTGATATTTAGAAAAAGTAACATACGCCCCTAAAGAGTTTTAGTAGTGTTATACAAGCCACCATGCTGGCTGAACAAAAGTTGGGGTGACGGCCCATTGTGAATCAAACATCTTGAACACTAAACACAGATACTCCCCATTTTTCATCCTCAAGCTTTAAAAGACCTGAAGGAACGTCCTAGCACCATAAACTCTTGTGATACTCAAAGTATCCCAGAGTGCTGCAAATGTATGTCACCGTGGCAAAGTCAGACCATAATATGAACTTGATACTCATTCCTACTGCCAAATGCAGTGCTCTTCCCAAGGCTGTCATGTACTCCCTAAAGGCCCTCATAGCCAAAATTCCTCACTATACTTATAAATTGACCAACATCAGTACTTCACTGGCAAAATAAGCACCAACAAGTTCAGTGGTGGCTCCGCTTCGGAGTGCTGTGGGCGGTGCGGCAGGGCGGGGTGGGGTAGGAGAGGGGCAGGGTGGAGGGTAGTAAACTCCAGCGTAAGGCCGAACGGAGTTCAGTTAATAAATAAATAAAACAAATTTCATTTTGCGCGCTGCAATGCAGCAATGCAATTCAGCCCTTGCAATTAAATTAGTTATATTTATTTATTTAGTAACTGAACTCCGTTCGGCCTTATGCCGGAGTTTACTACCCCCCACCTTGCCCCTCCTCCACCCCGCCTCACCGCCCCATAGCTCTCCCACGAAGAGCCGCCACTGAACAAGTCTCAACGTCAGCAGTACATAAAACTCACACTGACAAACAATAACAGAGTCTTACCTCACAGTATTACCTCAATAATTCAAAATTATCACTTCTAGAAAGAAAATCTAAATTATTTCTTCAAACATTAACTAGTAATATTAATAGCTCCTATAATAAGATTTGTAAGTCATTCTGCTCTTTTTGTTTTTTTGCAGTTTTATATAGAGCGAACTTGACTCAAAGGTATTGGAATGCTTTAAATGTGCACCAATTACATTACACAAAGACACATTCATTTTCTTAGGCACGGGGAGATTAAGTGATTTGCCCAGAATACAGGATGGTGAGCCGACGATCAGACTTGAACCTGGTTCCTCAGTTCTAAAATTGGCAGCGCTAGCTGTTATGCCACATCCTCTCCCCTAATCTTGGGGAGAAGCCTGGAGAGTGGACATTCAATGGCAAGAGTGCCTTACAAATGATGTGAGGACCCACAAACTTGCATATTTGCAGGCATTCACAAAAGTACATTTAAACAATGATCTATTCTTGTCGAGGGAAAAGTAAATTGCTTTTCCAAGGATGCAGTGCTGTGGGAATAACCCCAAAATTCGTGAGGTGTAGGAGAAGGGGATTGTCTTCAGGAAAATCAGCATCCCCTAAAAAAAAAAAGTTATGTGTGAACCCCATTTTCATATATGTAAATAAATAGGTAAGTGTGCACCATGGACATTGACAAATATGTGTGTATTCCTGGAAAGCTACTGTAATCATATTCGTTGCTTTAAATGGGCTGGTACTTTAAGAGACCAAGTACCTGTACATCTTTCATTTTCAAGTGAGAGTACCTGCACTCCTCAGCAGAGGTCTAATACGTTTAATGGGATAGTACCAGCACTTCTCTGTAGCAAGAAGGTACTCCATTTCATGCATCTGTTATACTGTCCCTGGAGTGCTCTCGAATGTTTTGTCCAATTGCAAATTATGGGTCATGTATCCTGAACTAGGTGTAAGCCTAATGGGGCAGATGTACGATTTACATCTGTACTTTACGTAGATCACAATTTGTGTACTAAAAAAGAACTAATGCTGGTGGTCAAAATGTATGTATTTTTTAAATAGTGACGTTGCTGTTAGAGAAATACGCAGCTGCCTTCTTTGATAAAATGTTCTTTAAATGTATTTGCTCCTCGTATGTCTTGCAGGACTGTGTATTTGTTCTTTTCTCTGGTATTAAAAGTTTATTAAACATTTGAGTGCAAGTTGTTTTTTACTCATTTGAAGACTGATGTGGTTAGTTCAGTTTTCATTTATTTTGCTGCGTTAGACTGAAAATTATATTTTGTTATGTATGTTAGATCTCGGTGAAGTTGCACTCAGCAGAGCTCTGTTATGAACTGTGCAGGGCCCGGGCTGAATACAGATGTCTCTTTCACTGTGCCATTTAAAATTGATTTCTTTACTTTTCAGTACAAGTAAGATTTCCCTTTCTAAATCCTAGCTGAATCAATGTGCTAAGAAATATAGACACATTATTTATTATCACTCATAACTCAGGCCGGGTAGCTCGGTAATCAGGATTGTTCAGCAGCAGTTCGTCATCTGCAGTGGAATTTGCAAACGAGCCCTGAGTATGATCGGCTCAGTGCACGGTGGTTGCACTTTTCCTAGCTTGTGATGTACGGTGTACCTCAATCATTAAAGTACCAGACAGTAGCACATGTTACGAAACAAACATGAAATAGTTATTAATTACTTACTGACTTTTTTTTTTTCAATTATAGGCCTGGTTCTGCACGTCACGCTGCTAGCTTCCTTGAATGACTGCAGCTGCGCAGTATGGTGGCGCGGGTGTAAAGTCGGAACCTTAATCTGCATTGGTCAGTCCAACTCAGAAGGAAACACTTCCAATTCAAGGTCAAGGAGGGAGGACGAGTCCAGGGCTAACAATTCATCATAAAGCAGGAATGCAGCATTGTTTGGTAGCGGACGTAGGGCACTCGCATTACCATGATTTACTTATGCTGAGCTGAGGCAAGTTTGCCACGTCATCTCACCAGCTGTTTCTGGTGCTCCATGTGCGGGTAGAAGATCGTTAACTCACACTACTAATCATATGTTCTTGTCGCATGCACTGTAATAGGTAGACCCGGCCCTAAGAAATAAGTGCTGGTGCTAAGCACCGGAAAGCACGGGCACAAATTAAGCACTGACTGTAGCTAAGTGTGAACTCCTTGCTATAAAAGATGCATTCTCAGAATGGAGACCTTGTCTCCTAGGAGCTAAACGCACAATCACAATATTCCCTGCTCATAAGAATTTACAGTTTTTTACATCAGCAAAAGCCTTAAACCCCAGACAGATGAGATGGTTGCATTTCTTTGGTGAATTTTACTTTATTATAACATACTGCTCTGGACAAAAACAACTACTATCAGATACCTTATCTTGACTTAATGAGAGAGAATCAAAAGACAAATGCACTTCAGCACAAAGTATTGTACCAGTTAACAGATGAGTAGCTTTAATACAAACTGACACTTACTTGACTGATGTGAAAATTACGTCTCAAACTATTGATAAAAATCAATGGCTGCAAATAACTCAATAAAAGACAGATATTCTTTTTATAATAACAAGTTATTTATTTCACAGGATTCACAAAGACAACAAATTTTAGCTTGACATCATGATTCTAGTATTGCTGGACATTCAGGCACACAAAAAACTTTAGAATTATGTTCACGGAACTTTTGGTGGAATAATATCCAGGAAGACGTTCAGAATTATAATTAAAAAAGTCCCACTTGTGCTCGTAATAAGTCACAGCATATAGCCCCAACAGGACTATTACATCCTTTACTAATTCCATCAACACCGTGGCATACTATTAGTGTCGATTTTATTACAGATTTGCCTAAATCTCACAATTTTACTACGATTTTAGTAGTTGTAGATTTACTTTCTAAAATGAGTCATTTTAGGGACTGGATAATCTGATAGCTACGATTAATACTAATTTTGTGGGTCGGTGATTTTAACACGCAAACATGCCCACTGTCTATGACCAAAGTATGTGGGCATATGAGTGATTAAGGTGATGATTTTGTACACTTCCCACATAACAACTATGGAGGAGCATTAAACATGATGATGGCGAAGTATGACCTTGAATTGTTTCAGTGTGCAAGTGACATTAATGGTGGTTCGATACCAACCTTTATAGGCAGGAACTCAATATCTGTTATAGATCATATGTTAATTTCTACAAGTATCACCCATATGTGTTCTACACCAAGGATTGCCCAGTTAGCACTTATCGACCATAATCGTAAACTGGCATGAGGCAACAAATCTGTATTACATCAATATACTATTGTTAATATTGCCCCTATTAGACCAAATGGAACGCGACTTAAATGGAAGGGGGTCGATCCGATAAAGGTATTACATGACATTTTTGTTAAATGCAGAGCAGAGATTTTGTACTGCCTTAAAGAGGATGTTGGCTCCACCTTGATGCTAAGTAATTTTGGGAAAATTCAAAAATTATAGAAGGGATACTAACGATTCCACCTAGGAAACAAACAAAACACTGCAGGGGATCGTTCAATCATACGTGTACCCAGGCCTCTAGACAATTAAAACAAGCCCGTAATAATAGACCTAGGAACCCTGAAATAATTTAAAATTTACAAATTAATTACAAATCCACTCTTAAAGCAAGAAAAAGAGAATTACAGGAGCCAGCGTGGGACAAATTATCTTTGGCTGCAGACACGGCTAACAATAAGTTATTTTGGGAAACTGTAATTTTGCCATATCTTAAAAGCGATTAATTCCCAGAATTACTATGACACGTTAGCTGTGAAGCATGGGTGACAAATTTTTCTAGTATTTTTAACCCATCAGAACTCGAAACATTTAGACCCCAAACTCCCGTACAGAATAAGTGGCCTGTTCTACCCCTAAACATTACACTCGAGGTTAAGGTAGGACTGAATAGAAGTAGGGGAGGAAAAGCTCCGGGTTCAGATGGGGTACCAATAGATGTTTATAAAGTAGCTATAGATCTATGGGGGCCTGATTCATCAGTAAAAGTAATGAGCTAAGTACTCTTGGTAAGATTAGAAGAATGGGTGGCTGAGAATGAGATCTTATCACCAGCTCAATATGGCTTTAGGAAAGGGTTGGGAACAATTGAACAATGTATTCATTTTCAGCTTTTAAAAGGTAAATTTACGAGTGCAAAACAGGGTAGTCTGTATTTATGCTTCCCAGACCTCAGTAGTGCTTTTGATCTTGTTGATCATGCTGTCTTGTGGCCAACTTTGCTTAACCTTAGAGCCCCTGAACCGATTATTTTTTCCTTGCAAGGTTGTACGAGAGTTTGTCATGCAAAGTTTGGTATGGGCAACGTGGTGAGTGTACCCCAAATTTTGAGGGCAAATGAGACATCCGCCAAAGTTGAGTTTTAGCACCACTGCTTTTTACATTATTTATAAATGAGGTTGATCAAGCACTCCGGTCGGTACAGGCGGATGCACCCCAATTTGCAGGCAGGCCTATACCGGTTCTGCTTTATGCAGACAACGCTGTTCTTCTGTCCAGAACTCCGGTTGGTCTACAATGATTAATGGACAGGTTCAGTAGTTTTATCACTCGCAGGACACTTTTAATTAATAAAATAAAACCTTTTACTATGGTATGTGGCCCTAAACTTAAGAAACTTAAAACCTTTTTTATTGATAGTACTAGAGTAGAAACTGTTAATGATTTCTGCTATTTGGGAATAACTTTCTCAGGAAATGGGAACTGGACGCATGAACTAACTAACGTCCACTCAAAGATGCTAAAGAGTACACATGGGGTCTTCCGGTTTGCATCAAAACTAGGAGATCATCGTATAAAGGCTATGATAGATATATATAAGGCTAGATGCATTTCTATCGCTTTGTATGGTGCAGTGGGCCAAGGATGAAACTAAATTTACTCAAACAATTATTAAGGACTGTCTAAAATTGGACAATAATTTACGTATTCCCTGGTTAAAATATATTGTTGATCTATATAATTAATTATTTAAGATTAAGATGCATGAAAACAAAGAGTATGTGTTAACCTTATCCAAACAGGAGATTAAGGATACCTTTTCGAATGAGGGCTGTAGTAAAGCAAACTACATGTATATTTTATAAATCAACTGAGCTCAGAAGTGGTTTACAAGATTATTTGTCTGTAGTTACCAAGCCTCCACATTGTTTTGTATCAACAAGATTGAGATTAGGAACTGTACATCATCTGGTTGCATTCCCTGCTATGAAATCAAGGCCAATATCCCCATGACCTTGCGATGAGCGATCCAAACAGAGCACCTTGCACTTTTTGCACTTGTGTAAATTTTACCTGTATTTTAGATGATTATATTTAAAGCCACTTTTAAAAAAATACAACTTGAGAACAACCCATGCTACTACAACATTACTTGTTACTCTAAATGATCCAGGAATATGTTTTTATGTTGCATTATGCATTCAAAAAGCAATCGATGTGAGAAAAAGTCTTGCCTTTATTTAACTGTTTCTATCTTGTAATTAACTGGATCGTTTATGTTTGGTTCTGTTTTTTTTAAGAAATCATGTTTATTTATTATTTGTTTTCTCATTTCTGGTTGTTATACATACAGAAGAAAGCTTACTGAACTTTATCCCATTAAAGAAATTACCCACTGCAACAGAATTCAGTGATATTTTCATTCAAAATATAGTAAAATTACAGGGACTCCCAAGTAAAATCACTTCCGATCGCGGACTCAACTCACTTTCAAATTTGGTAAAACCCTATGTTCACAATTAGGAATAGAAGTAGCATTATCTTCTGCCTTCCATCCACAAACTGATGGACAAACCGATAAAGTTAATCAACAGAGTCTCCGTTGTTTAACCTCCACTTTGACCTCGCAATGGGATCAAGCACTTCCTTTAGCTGAATTCACATATAACAACAGCATTCATTCTGCTCTAGGATGTTCCCTGTTTTATTTTGTTACTGGTTTCCATCCTCGTACCATTCCTAAACAACCACCATCCAGTGTCAATTCTATGCCCTCCGTGTCAGAAAAACTAAATCAGTTACAACTTGTGCGAGAAAAAGCTCGGAATAGTTTAGCAAAAAATAAGATTGCTGCAAAGGTACAAGCAGATAAGCATCAAACACCTGAACTAATCTATAAAATTGGAGACCTAGTTTGGTTGTCCACCTGGAATATCCGTTTGGATGGTCCCAAGAAATTACAACCACGATATATTGGCCTGTTTCATATTAAACTAATTCTAAATTCAGTTTTTATTCAATTACAACTATGCATCCAGTTTTTCATGTGTCTCTGATAAAACCATATCATCCTTAGACACGAAAACATAATCCCCCACCTCCAGTCATTGTGAATGATCACCTAGAATATGAAATACGACAAATCATTAACGCAAAAGAATGCATGGTAAATTGTATAATCTATTAGATTGGAAGGGTTATGACGCTTCAGAAAGATCCTGGGAAACTGCTTCCAATTTGAATGCCCCTAGGTTGGTTTGGCGTTTTCATGCCCTTTATCTTAACAAACCCCGTCCTGTACAGCGACCTTTGTGGGGGAGAACAACTATGAATACAAATATATTTACTAATGCGCGCCCCTCTCAGAAAATAATGTGATCCCAGTTTTCTTGAAGTGCATATTGAATACCTATCATGGAATACGGAAGCGGGAATGATTAAACCTGAAGCATGTGTAAGTGTAATGCTTATTTCCTACTGTTAATATTCTATATACATTGGGGACATAAGCAAGCAAAATAGGGTCTGTATAGAATTCAAGACTGTTAAAAAATGATGACTCATACTTCTGCAGGGAACCTGCGGCACATGGAACAAACGGTTTCAAAACTTGAAAGACACAGATATGCTGATTTACAGCTCACCAGCAGTTGGATACACTTGGAAAGTATCAAAATGTGAGACACGGGTTGCTAATGAACTACACAGCGGCAAAGAGTATTTAAACCGCTCGCGCGTTCAAATTATTGTTTAGTCTTGTTGAGATCCAACTCTTACCTGTCTCCTGCTTCCTTCCGGCTGGCGGTGTTCCGGCATCCTTCCTCCTGACTTCTTCTCCTACCAGCTGCTCCTGATTCTCCTTCCGTCCACGATTGCGACTCCTCCCACTTCCGGCTCGTCGGATCAACACTTTTGGATTCCTGTAAAGAGAGAGCAGAGAAAAATCAAACACCTTAAAGGTTATATCTGACAACTTTCTAAACCGAGGTAAAACAGTTATCAGGAACAATCGGTGAGTCAGACATTTTCTAATTTTACATCACACGCAAATCTGACATGTGTATTTGTTCTTATATCGGCAACTCGTTCTTAGCAAAACTTTGGATTTTACAGTGCTTATAAAACCATGGTGACAATATAATCGGTCAACAAAAATCCTCAGGTGAAAATCTTTACTTCAAGGACAGAAAGCGAGCTTGTATGATATTCCAAGAAATGTCTTCTTGTTTATTTTTTACTTCTTTATATATCATTTGGAAATAAGTCCTTTTATGTGAATTGTGCAGCTGAGTTACCAAGTGGAAACGCTAAGGTACATGCTAATCTGGTAAAACAATTAGAGCTGATTCTAATCGAAGTATATGGAAGACTTAATAATACATTTGTAAATGTTTGTGTATTATAGAAAAAACTCAACCATTGAGGATCAAGAAGCTGAAAAAAAACAGAGAACAGCATTTATAAAGGGAGTTTTGTGACTCATTTTAGGTAGAGCACTTCAAGAATCCAGAAATACAATACTGTAAACCAAATAGTTATTTCATGAGTAGTTAATGTTATTTATTTCTCTATTTTAGTAAGGTACCAAGTATCTTCAGCTAGAACACAATTTCCACTATATAGAAGGCAAAATTATGAAGTCCGGTCCAAAATAGAAATCTCCAGAAACGCTGTCCCCGAGGTTTGCAAGGACCAGGACATCACAGTCTGTCTTATTCCTTTCTTTCTTTCTCGTCCCATCCTCTTTTCCAGAAAGACAGACAGTTATTTACATCTGCATTTCCCAGAGAGATTGGGGAACAATCATCGTCAAGCAGAGCAAAAGGAATACAGGTGAGTGGCTGACGTAACAATATGTTTAATTATCATAAACGCTTAGAAAACACTTACACTCACTTGATGATGTCATCAGTGATGTCATTTGAGATGTCATCAGCCAAGATCCTTAAGTCGGAGGACCCCCGGGAGCACAGTGAGCTGAGTCACTTGAGGGAGAGGCAGTGGGGAGAGAGGAGAATCTCCGCATGCGGAGAAACTGTGCTAGAAATGCACAACTGGAGCTAGCCCAACAAGAACTTAGAGCAGACTCACTGCATGAGGCTACAATGGCAAGGCGCTTGAGGGTGCTAGGAGTAAAGCAAATTCTAAAACAAGAGGTCAACTGTTGTTTTCGGACCAAGTGAGAGATGCAGTCAGCAAAAGGTTCGACTCATTACTGGTTTTAGTACCCAACATGCGCAAGTGAGACTGATCTTGCAACAACACTGGCACCTACTACGTGGTGACACTGTCATTGGCTCAAAGAGTTACTGCAGGTCCCTGATTGTTTGCTGCAGAGCAAGATCAATGAGAGATGATCTTGTGGTCAGCAGTCCGGACATGTAACAGCGAGGAACGTGGCTCATGGGCAGTGGTGGTTTTAGGAAGTGCCACAAGTGCAAGGCCTGTAAACATTGAGTCAATACCACACAATTGGCCTTACCTTTTTCAGATGGGGTTTGGAAGATTAAGCAAACATTACACTGTAAGAGTGAGTTTGTTGTTTACATGTTGAGGTGTACTTGATCCAAATTGTACATAGGTAGCACAATTTTAAAGGTTCATCAATGTATTATTGCAGCAAACATGAGGATCAGACATATCCTGTAGCCAGACATTTTAAAGCAGTACTCTAGAGCAGGCTAGAGGATTTGAGTTATTTTGTTTTAGACCAAGTGCCGAACAGAATTAGAGGTGGCAACAGAGAAGGCTGCCTTAGGCAACTAGAGTCTAAACATATTCTCAGATTTAATACTAAAGTCCAGACAGAGTTGAATACAGAAGAGGATCCCTATATTCATTTATAGAATAGTGAATAATGATATATAAAGAAACTTATGAGTTGGGGGGCGCTAGAGGGCGCGCACGCAGTATGGCCGCGCTTCGGTGAGGCTCCTGCTGCCTGGACACGAAATCCTACAATTATCCTGCTTTCCCGATCGCCTGCCGGACCGTGACCGGGTGTACGTGTAGCTGCTGGGCCGTGGCGGCCCCGACTGAAGTTTTGAAGCCGAGAGCCCATCGAGGACGGAGGGAGACGCGTTGAAAGTTCCACCGGTCCGGTGGCTGAGGCGAGGTGGTGACGGCGGCTGGATTCTGAAGCCACGCGAGCCCGGTGCTGTGCACGAGGCAGGTGGGCCCCGGCCTGCCCCCTGGCTGCTGAAGCGACCGTTGCTGCGGTGAGCGTGGGGATTGTAGGGGGTGCGGAGGCGGCGAGGTGCGGAGGTGCGCTGGAATCTTCCTGTGCCTGGATTGCCCCCCCCCCTGCTGCCGTGTGGATTGCCTGGGCCCTGTGGCGGAGAGCGGAGATCCTCCGATTTGAGATCGGGCGGTGCTGGTGGCTGGCGGGGGCTCCCTGCGTGGCGCCGGAGGTGTACCGCCCCCCCCCCCCATCCGGGACTGCAGAGACTGCATTGCTTGGCAGTTGGGGCCCCCGCCTCCCCCCCTGCTCTGCCTGGGAGCTGCTGTCCCACCGCCGGAGTTGCTCTGGACGCCCCCCCGTCCCTCCTGCTACAGTCACTGCGACTGGACTCTCTGGCCTACCGGAGGTGGCGCTGGGCCGCGACTTCGACGGTGCCGCTGGTGGAAGAGTGATATGCCGCGCTGACCTGGCGCTTCACGGACTGAGCTTGCACTACTGCTGGGGACCCCTGGGGCCTGCTCCTTGATGACTCCCCTTGCCTCCCCTCGCTGTGGCCTGGAGGCCCCCCTGCTGGTGCTACTCTGGGGTCCCAGGTGAGAGGACTTCTCTGCGTGGGCTTGCATTCTCCCAGTGCGCGAGCGGCCGGGGCCCACGTCGGAGTACTGGCTGAGCTCGCCCTTGTGGCGGTGTGGACTGTCGGGGCGCTCGCCTCCTTTGCTGCTCCGGCGGTGCTGGGCTGGGACGGCGTCCGCACCGGCGCCTACCGGGGCTGAACCGCCCTTTGCTAGCCCCTGTTCCCGACCTGCTGGCGGCGGGGACGGCCTCGGCTGCTCTGGGGTGTGGGCCGGCCCCCCACAACGAGCCCGCGATGGGCAAGCATGACGCTAAGCAGGCGAAGCTGTCGTTTACTGCCCCAGCTGCGAAGCCGGGGCTGCGGAGTGCGCCGGATGATGGAGGCGCACGGGCCCCCCCGGGGCTGGACGCGGACACGGCCCCGCCGCCAATAGATATGCAGCAAATGATACGGGAGATGCGGCAGGGCTTCGCCACGGTGGTGGATAAGGTGGACCGCCTTACATCCCGAATGGATGCGTACGCGCAGAAAATCGATGCCCATGAGGAGCGCCTTGCTGAGGCTGAACGGCGGATCTCGGAGAACGAAGATGCGACCGCATCCCACTCTACACAGCTCAATAAAATGGACAATGTCCTGCGCATCATAGCTGCTAAAAATGAGGAGTTGGAAGCCCGCAGCCGCCGTAATAACATCCGCGTGGTGGGTGTGCCGGAGTCCACCAACTCGGGGCGCATGGAGGATTATGTGGAGAAGATCCTCATTGCCTCTATTGGCGCGTACGCCTTCTCCAAACAGTTCATCGTGGAGAGGGCTCACCGGTCACTTGGCCCGCGACCGCGTCCCGGCGCCCCACCCCGGCCCATCATCGCGCGGCTCCTGAACTACCGCGACCGAGATGCTGCGCTGCGGGCTGCACGGGCGAACCAGAATTTGTCCTTTGAGGGAGTCAACTTCACCGTCTTCCCAGATTTCACGCCTGTTGTGCAGGACCAGCGTCGCAAATTTGTTGATGTTAAGAAAAAGCTGAGAGCCCTCCAAATCGACTATGCATTGCTTTACCCGGCGAAGCTACGTGTCACCCATCAAGCGAAGCAACATTTCTTCACGAATCCGCAGCAGGTGGAGGACTTTTTGAAATCTCTACGGAAAGCGCGTCGTGACCGGCCTGATGAAGAAGATGTGGCCCCAGAGAACGAACATTGACTGCCAACCTGGGAGTTAACGTGCTTCCTTCCCTGCATTACTGCGCCACTTCTCTGTGCCTTTCCTGTTTGCCCGCCCCTGTGAACCACTTGATGAACCATGTACTGACTGAGTGACGGGGGCCCGGTTACGTGCTGGACAGGGATCGGTAATGTATGCCAGGCACCACCCTTCTACCTCCCTCTATAACTATGGTGGGTTATGGGCAGGCAGGGGTGGATCTGTGTGCCCTCTGGATGTCCCCTGTAGGGTGTACCCCCTGGACTCTATTGACTGAGTTGCTCCTGTTGAGTTTACTGGGGGTTCTGCTGGGTGGGGGGAGGGTAGACATTTCTGGCGAGTTGGGGTTGCTTCAGTGGGTGGGGGGCGGGGTGGTGGGAAGCGGGGTTTTTTGGGTAGTCTTGCTTAAGTTGAGAGGTGGGTCTGTTTTAGGGGCGGTAGGGTGGGACCTAAGGTCAAGGTGCTGGAGGACTGAGTACCTTGCTTCCCCCTGTTGCCCAGCACTGGAGCCTGGTGCTGGAAATCTGCTAGAGCAGGCAGCTGGGTTGGGTTCGCGACCCTGGATGGTTCTTGATGTTGTTGTTATGTTTGATACAGCTGTGTTCGGGACGCTGCCGTTCAGGGCATCAGTCCACGCTTTTGATGCTTCTTCGCGGCGTGGTCCCCTGTGGGGGTGTGGTGATTACCCATTTGCTAAGGATGGATTCGACCTCGGCTTGACTGGTGATGTGGACGGTGGAGCGCTTGTGGTTTGGTGCGTGGTGTGTAGAGCAAATCGCACGTGCAACAGATGGGGGATGACTGAAATAGGCCCCCCGGCCGCTGCACTTCCTACCTGTTTTGAGGCGACCTAGCTATGGGGGACACTGATTTGAATATACTCACGTGGAATGTCAGAGGCCTGGGGGACCCTAGAAAACGAAGAAACGTCCTCTCCTACTTAGATCGCCACGCTATACACATTGCGTTCCTTCAAGAGACCCATTTCCGTGCGCAGGCTGCCCCTACCTTTGCTAGCAGGTGGGCGAAATGCTCTGCCTTTTCGTCCTATTCCTCGTATTCCCGTGGTGTTGCTATATTAGTTAAACGGACTACCCCCTTCGTGCTGGCGGGTATGAAAAGCGATGCCCAAGGCCGATACTGCCTGATGTGGGGGAGACTGGGCCATAGAATGGTTACTCTGGCCTGCTGCTATGGTCCCAATGTAGACGACCCTGCCGCCTTCGCGGACCTCGGTGAGGACTTAATAGGTGTGGGTACGCAGCACCTCATACTGGGGGGAGATTTTAACGTCACGCTTGCCCCGGCGCTAGACAGGTCCCACCCGGCCCCGCATCATTACACACGGTCTCGTGAGATACTTCTGGGCATCATAGCGGAACACAGGCTGATTGACGCGTGGAGACACCTCCTGACCCCACAATTTCATGCGGCGCTGATTGGAGCGCAACACCTTCCGCGTACATTCTCGGACCATGCGCCAGTGCGAGTCACGCTGCGGGCGGCGGAACTAGGCCCCCCTCTGGCGGCCAGGCGTCTGCAGCCCACGATACTTCTCGATGCCCTTTTTCAAGAGGAGCTGCGGGAGGAGTGCTTGGCTTTCTTTAAGCGCAACAAGGACTCTGTGCAAGACGTTGAGACTATATGGGATGCTTTCAAGGTGACCCTTCGGGGTCTTTGCATTGCCAAAGGATCAGGGGTACTGAAGAGCATTATGGCGCGCCTGCGCTCCTTGGAGGATGACCTTCGGGCGCTAGAGACGTCGCTTGCGACCAACCCTGACGATGCCGGGCTGGCGAGCATTCGGGACAAAATTTCTGAGTATACCGCGGAGGCCAACCGGGAAGCTAACTTTCGAGGCAAATATTGGGTTGCCCGGAGTTACGGTGAGGGAGAGAGGCCGGGGAAAGCCCTGGCTGCAACGATGCGGCTAGCACGGCCGCCCAATACGATCATGGAGATTGTAGGGGTGGATGGCACAAGATACAGTGAGACCGCACATATCCTCAACGCATTTGTAGCCCACTATAGTGTGCTCTATGCGTCCACTAGAGTTGGAGAGCTCCAGCTGCATGATTACCTTGACGACGTGTCCCTGGGGTGGCTAAGCGATGCGCAACGGGAGTTTTTGAGCTCCTCTTTTGAGCTAGACGAGGTGAGAGAGGCCATTATGCAGATGAGGTCAGGTAAAACCGCCGGACTCGACGGGATACCCATTGAATTTTACAAAACCTATATTGACTTTATGGCCCCAGTGTTGAGAGAAGTCTACGAGGATGCATTGGAGGTGGGGCATCTCCCCCCATCGATGCCCATGGCCCTCATTACATCGCTCCTTAAACCAGGGAAGGAGGCTAGCGACTGTGACTCCTACAGGCCTCTCTCCCTCCTCAACTGTGATGTGAAAATTCTAGCCAAGCTCATCGCCAATCGAATCAATCTATTGCTCCCCAACCTGATACTGCCTGACCAGGCCGGTTTTGTGCCAGGTAGGGCCACGACGCATAACTTGCGCACTTTCTTTTCGATCCTTAATTCTGTGCATGAAGATCTGCCCATGGCCGCCGTGTTCCTGGATGCCACGAAAGCCTTCGACTCCCTTGAGTGGGACTACCTGTTCCAAGTTCTGGGGCGCATGGGCTTCCCGGCTATATTCATCTCGTGGATTAAATTATTGTATACTGCCCCTAGGGCCAAAGTCTTAGTGAATGGGAGGTTGTCCTCTGACTTCCCCATTACCAGGGGCACCAGGCAGGGCTGCCCCCTTTCGCCTCTATTATTTGCTTTGGCCATGGAGCCTCTGGCGGCCAAACTGCGGCAACACCATCGTGACAAAGCACTTCGGTGCTTCCAGAGGCAGATACTTGTATCCATGTATGCCGATGATATCACCCTCTATGTAAGGGAGCCGAAGGAAAATCTCAACCCGATCCTCCGCGAATTCATTCGGTTTGGCGTGATTTCCGGCATCCAGATCAACTGGAGCAAATCTTGTATATTTCCCCTGACTGCCTCCACTGGCAGATTTGTGCCCGACTTCCCCCTTGCCTGGTGTGACGGGGACTTTAAGTACCTGGGCATCCGCATTGAAAAAGACAGAGAGGAACTTATGAGGGCTAACTATGGGACGGCCATGTCCCGCATTACAGATTCCATCACTCGGTGGATCACCCTGCCCCTTTCAATGGCTGGCAGGTCCTCACTGATTAAGATGGTGATCTTGCCGCAGCTACTGTATCTTTTCTTGAATATTCCCTTCTATCCTGGTGCCTTTTTCTTTCGACAACTCCGCTCGGAGCTTACCAGACTAGTGTGGGGCGGTAAGTCCCCCCGGCTCCAGTGGGACGTCCTGATCAGGCCCTTTGAGCAGGGTGGCTTTGGCATTCCCAACTTTGAGCTCTACTATCAGGCAGCCCAGGCGCACTACGCTTACTACTGGATGCGGCAGCCCCGATATATGCCCCAACTAGCGGCTGAACATTGGTTGGCCCACCCCATTCCCATAGAGGGCGCGCTGTACATACCGGTGACAGGCAGAGATAAGACGCCCACGACATTGATCAGTACGGTGACTGCGTGGACCAAGCTAGCTACCGCTCTAGAGCTAGACATGGTGTACACGCCGCTCCTGCCTCTTGTTTATCATCCCAACATGCCCCTGCTGCAGGAGGCGGGTTTCCGAAAATTGCTTCAATCTATTCACGTGAAGACGTGGGGCGACCTGTACCACGGCGGCACGTTCCGGTCCATGGAGCACATGTATGCCACCATTCAGCCTACTCCCCTCGATGTCTTCTTCTACCTACGCCTGCGGCAGGGGCTGAGGGCCCTCATGCCCTGCTTCCCCCAGGAACCCCCGCATCTGGCTCCGCTGCATCGTATACTAAGCGATGACACTCCAGCTAAGCTTGTCTCCAAAATATACCGATCGGTCCACTCCTCCATGCAGGCGCCAAGGTTAGCAGCCAGAAAGAGATGGGACCTGGAGCTAAGTGTCCCGTTGACGGATAAACAGTGGCAATTCTGCCTGATGCAGACGGACCGCGTATCCTCCAGTAGCCGCCTCAGGATTATCCATTATAAATACCTTCATAGGCTCTACTTCACGCCCGCCAGACTTCACAGATATCGGCTTCGCGACAATGATAATTGCGACAGATGCCGGGCTCCGGGTGCGGACTTTCTTCACCTGGCGTGGACGTGTGATGCAGTTCACCGCTATTGGTGCCGGGTGTTCGAGGCGCTCTCCAAGATGATCGATACAGTATTACGGCCCTCCCCTCTCCTGGCCCTGCTGGGTTATGTAGAGCCTATACAGGCGGCGCACGGTAAATTCATCGCGCTGGCCTTTCTGCTTGCTAAAAGGAGAGTGGCGTGTCGCTGGGGCAGAGGCAGGGCCCCAAAATTTAAGGATTGGATGAGAGATCTTGTTTACTGTCAAGATCAGATCCGCACATACTCTGAGCTCATGCCGCCCAGGTCGCGGCCCGCTGATATATGGGCCCCATTACAATGTTATCTCCTTGCTGGGGCGACGGCCTCGGATAGCAGCCAGGATGCTGAATGAGCTCGTACTGAGGGGTGCGGCGACTGAGGATGCTTGCTCGAGATTGGGTCTGAGATTTGCTGGCATTGGTCGCGCTTGTGGCGTGGGTCTCTTCTCTGTTCTATGGGAGAATGTGTCGCTGTGGAAGGTGTGGTGTGGGTGCCTCCCTCCCCCCCCCCCCCTTCCCCCAGAGGGGTATATACTCCTTGCAATGATCTCTTGGGTTCCGCACGTTAGCTAATGTTTTACAATGAGGTCTGTATTGCTGTTCGCGTCACCCCCGCACAGACTATGTCTCCGCTACATCTTTCCGGCCTTCTCTGTATCGCCCATATTGTGATGTGTGCGCATTGGCGCTCCTTGTAACACAGCTGTATGTTTACTTTTGTCTTAAACTATCAAAATAAAATTTAAAAAAAAAAAAAAAAGAAACTTATGAGTTTGACCCAATCTGGATAATATTTGATGTATGGGATTATTTCTATTGATGGAATATAATGTTTATGGATCGGGTTTTTATCACACTGAGCACTTTATGTATTTGTAAATTGATGGTCCTTTTGGAAGTCATTTTGGGAAACAGTGTCAACAAACATTGATCAAGATTGTAGTAGGATACAGCAGCAATGATATCCCATTTTAGGTTCATGGTCCTTCATATGTTTGCACAATTATTTTTTAGGAGACCTTTGTTCAAATCCAGATCTTATATATACTTTTAGTGTACATAATAGGCCAATTTGAACCAGTGCAATGGAAACTGGCACTTGCCCTTTAATCCCTCTGCTTGCATATTTATTGGTTGCTCTCTGTCCAAATGGAGCCTGTTGGTAACATCAGAGGAGTTCATTAGTATAAATATTTGAAGGACTTTGCATTTCTTTGCATAATGTTGCATAAGTTTGCACACTGCTGTACAGCATTTTGCACTATTGCAATTTTTTTTTTTTTAAATGTAGCCTTTTTACCTTAAAGAAAAATGGGATGCATCTCAAAAATAAAAATGAAAAGTATTCTTTTTATTTTGTAAGAGTAGGCAGTAGTCCGTGAGAAAATTGCCTGCTCTTAAAAAATGTTTCTGCATGCATTCACAAAGGGGAAGTTATGTTTAAGAAGGCGTTAGCACCAAAGAGAAGTTGGTGTTAAAAAGCAAATGTTTTGCGACTGTATTTCGGTCTCAAAACATTCGTACTTAGCATCGTGAGTCGCTATTAGGAAGGGACACCCTATTTATGCCCCTTCCTAATACCGACTTGCTAACTCATTTTGGGATTCAGTATTAGGTTACTGAATCACAAAAATTCAGTTTTGTACATAGGAGAATGCTTTTTTGGGGGTTGCAAACGGCCCAATTCTGTGAATTGGGCTGTTTGCAACCAAAACAAATATACGTACATGTGGACCTAAATGTATTATACTCCTACACCGATGCAAACTGCCTAAAGAAAACAAAGATGTTCATGCTGTTTAGAAAATTCAATAAGGTGGGCAGCTGCTATTTTATTGGCAACAAGATCTCCAAAGAACAGACGCGAAGTGCTCCCTTGTCCGCCATAGGGAGGTCGTAGAAGCAAACGCCTTGGCCCTCCTGCCCATCTCCAAACTGTCCAGCTCACTGTGGGGGATAAGCCTCGATCCACTTCATAAGGTAAGAAGGGCTAAAATCAACCCTACCTTGGTCTATGGCAGCGAGACCTTGATGGGGAGGGATGGTAAGTTTCTAAATAATCTTGTCCCAGCATTTACAAGGCTATTCTTCGCTTGCTGAGATCTTCATCAACCACGCAGATCCAATTGGAATTTGGCTTCCTTGACCAACAGGTGGCACAGGCAGGTGCATTTTTAAATATTTGCCACAAATTCCTCGTGGCAAGGGGTGAAAGTTTCGAGGCCTGACTATAGGATGCACTTCAGTCAGTTGGTGTCAAACAACCGCACTCCCTGTCCTTTGAGGAATGTGGCAATACCAGTTGAATGCCAGAGAGCTCTGGCCCTCACACATGTGGCAAAAAGCCTTTAGGCAAAGCATCAGAAAGAGAGAACAATTTCTCCCACGCCAGCTTGATATGGATATTATGGCAAAGTGCAGGCACTCTTGGGCAGTCGTTAACTCTTACCAGCTAAGGCATCATTAACCCTATCTGGTCCACACGTACTCCAAATATAAAAAACTAAAGTTCAGGGCTCTTAGACTAGTGGACTGGCCATTTCTGAATCATCTAGCTAGGTGGGTAGGCCTTTGGAAGCAATCACGTGCAGGGGCTGTAGTGCGCATGCAAGGAATCATTCTCATACATTGTATGCAGCAGCCCTGCCCTGTTAGACCAACTGATAGAACTGTTAAGGCAAGAATGGAACAAACTAGGCACTCGCACATGCCGGCAGGCCATCATCAATGCACTTAACGCAGATAACACTACCATGACCATCCTGCGAGTGACGTCTGTGGCTTTACTGTTAACAAGCTAAGCAGGGAAGACACTACCCTTGCTGTGACATCAGCCAAAAGTCTAAACATTTTACACGATAGCGCGTCAGACCTACAGCCACGGAGGCAAACTTGTCCAGTTAAACGATCTAAGAGCAAACCAGGGTCTTTTTGCTGATGACAAGTATATTTTAATGGGCTGCAAAATGAGAACAGATGCTCTGGCATGAAGGAATGGCCAGCCGGCATGCTAAGGAGGCGCCTGGTCATTGCGCCTGCCTGACGATTCGCTTTGCACTCCTCTGACCTGCTGAGTCTGCTCCTCTGCATTGATGTTATCTTTTAAATCTTTTTACATTGGAATTTGTTTAAGAAAAATCTGTTTTAAAGTGAATGTGAATAGTTTTGTGTAATGTACTCTGAGTTATATAAGGCTTATTGAGCCAAATGATGCTTTAGTTTTAAATGAAATTACTAGTTTCTGCAACCAATTCCCATTGAAACAGGTCCGCTGCTACTTTGCACTTTGCACAACCCGGTGTTAACGAGGTCATTTCTTTCCTTATTTCTTAAAGTTCAAACTTCTTTTCCTTAATCCGACTATTGAGTAGTTGTGTGCACGGTGGCTGGTACCTGATGCCTTCGCGTTGAAGTAAAATTGCTTGACCCCTTTCAGAGTATTATAGATGCCATCTGAATGCCCCAAAGGTTTCGTATATGACACTTTAATGTCTTGTTCAAGCTATTCTAGTTTGTAATGGTTCTGAGTAACCGAACAACAATAAATTGTGGTTTATCATAAGTGAGATGCAACAAGCAGTCGTGGTGCACATGCACTGCTGCCCATCCGAAGATACCCGCCATGGGGCTATTCCCTTCCCACAGGACACATTCCGCTGTTTTAAATATTTTCGCAGTTTGCCACAAAAGCCATTTACCAAACAAATATCTTGTCAGTCAATAGCTAACGCATCATATCGTAGACTAGTTAAAGGTGTTTGGAATTTGACAAACCATTTAAAGAGAGAGTGTATTAAAATAGAAGCAAAATAGACACACGGATGTGACGAAAGTAAGCAAGCCATGGCATCTGGATGACACGCATTGTCAATTATTTTATACAGTGATTTGTTTTGCGACACCTGTTTATTTTTTGGGCTAAAGAGGGAGTCAAAAACACAGCTGGCCATGGAAAACTGGTGTGATTTGTTTAATTTGTATTGCAAACATATGATACAAAATTTTTAAAAAACATGCTCCTGCCTAAACATGGTGCTATATCCTTGCAATAGGAAAATATATATCTTTTTAAAATCATTTTAGTAGAATAGGATGGGCGCTTCCCAGCAAGCAGACTTATTTAGTACGGGTAGAGAAACCCTTTTTAGTTTTAATGCACATTACAAGAAACGTTAAGTCTAACTTGCGCGTTAAATGTTCAATTGGTTTTGAGTTACGTATCTTTAATATTTAGTTTAAACACAAATAGATGACTATAACAATAAAAAAGGATAAATAATAGAAGAAAAAAATGTTAGCAAAGAAAAGTACAGGACAGCGCTAGCAATGGAGTGCACGTTTTTTAGATAGATTTGCATATGCGATGAAGCAAAATGTCATCACTCATAGTATAAGGTAAAATTGGAAAAATGGCCAGGAGGAAAAAATATGTAGGGAAAATAAATTCTCAATAGTAGGCTAAATATTCCTCTATTGGTAGTGGATAGTCCTGTTCTTCATCAACAAGCAATTCAACAAAAGAAACAATCACATACCAAAGATCACATAATTTAATTAACATAATCCAGGAATTACTTCATCCAAATTAAAGGGTTTTTTTCATCATATACAAAAGACATATTTTTACACACATATATAACACTTATATACAAAAATGGCAAAAAGATAACAAAAAAAGTGTGGAATAATAGTTGTTAATAATAACAATAATATCAAGTTCCTTACACCCAAATCGTTGGAAAAAGAGTGTTCACCTATAACCTATAGGTAATACACTAGGAGGAAGTCTAATTTGCCCAATTGGCTCTATGAACGCTACAGAGCCTCAATCAAAAAGTTGTGCATGAATTCTTCTTAGAATAAATCGTATAATTTTCTCATCAGAATCCTCTAAACAAAATCTGTCGACGCGGGCGCGTTTTGGCCAAATGAAACATCTCGGCCTCCTCAGGACAGAGGTGAGGAAAACGACCAGAAATCCAAATGCCTGCAACAATCCAGACGGAATAAATCCAACTACGACAGAGGGGTGGTGCAACTTTATATCATAATCAGATGCGCACCCCCAAGCCCTCAAAGTAACAATGTAGTGCCAACTTCTTTGGAAGATATAAATCTTCACACAAACGGGGACCTGCACGGTCTAGCAAACCTTCCTTATTCGTACGGGCACGCCTGAAGTTGAACAGACCAATGGACGAAGTGGGCTAATCCAAAGTCCCTTTATGTAAGTGTATGTAATTGTATTCAAGATGTTTGTTTTAGAATGCATGAGGCTGGTGAAAAAACTAGAGCTGTCTCTCAGCCAGACCTAAAACATGTGACGGGACAGTACAGAGAATGACTTACTCAAACGACTGTCAACAAATTGTCTTCAGTTAAATATGGTTAATCATTTACGATCTTGTCCTAGTCTTTACAATCAAGCATGTAGAATAAAGGACCTACATTATCACACCTATATTACAAATGGGAGGAGCCTATATTCCAGTGTAAAGTACCTCCATGAGAGACTGAAGGGTTTTTCAGCATACTGCATTAGGTGTATTTCAAGGGAAATGTATTTCTTGGTCAGAAAGTGTTATAGTAGGCATATAACGTGCGATTCGTCCCACCACACTTGCCCCCTCTTTTCCCACCACAAAAGGCACCATACCAGTGGATGGTCTTCACTGCGTAGTCTTTATTAATTCTCAGATAACGCCATCTTTATTTGTAGACGCACTGTCAACATTAGACCAACTTTTATTAACCAATCTAACACACATTGATAACATTGGGTTGCACAGTATTCGTTTGAACCACAGGTTACAGTTACCATTGTATTTACAGTTCAGGATCTCCAGAGACACATTGTTTGCGGGTTGTACCAGCAGGACACAACCCATCTCCATTGCTTCCATTTCAGGCAACTACCCGTCGTCTACCTCCTAGACGCGGCCGCCAGAGCACTGCTTTGCGCCTTTCCTTGCGCACCAGCTTTCACCAAATTGCTTCCTCCAAGCACCGGCATCTTGGGTAAGGCCGGAGAGTCAGGGCCACCAGCAGGACGACCCCCTCTCCCGCCAGCCCGGAGCACCATTGACTGCCCTCCCTGTTCCAGGATCGGCCAGTCCCCGTCAAACAGGAGTCCCCGCCATTTTCCTGGCCCGGGACCCCGCCAGCTCTACCTTACAAAAATTTAGGGATGGGTGGGTGGGCAACTTTGCTTCTGGCTGCGACCTGCTGGGCGCCCGAGGCAAGAGGACAAAGAGGGCTTCTCCCTCGTGCTCAGCGTTCTTATCCTTTTCCCTGGAGGGGCCGCCTGCATCCCTAGGTGACGCACTACGTGCCTGCCTACCTCCTAATATTTCCTGGTGGCCCCTCCCACTCGCCCTGACCAGATGTGCACTGGCCCAGCCTCTCTCTTGCCTCTCGCACGAAATGCCACTAAGGGCCCCCCACCCCTAGGCGCGGTGGGGGACTCTCATAGTAGGCATATAACGTGCGATTCGTCCCACCACACTTACCCCCTCTTTTCCCACCACAAAAGGCACCATACCAGTGGATGGTCTTCACTGCGTAGTCTTTATTAATTCTCAGATAACGCCATCTTTATTTGTAGACGCACTGTCAACATTAGACCAACTTTTATTAACCAATCTAACACACATTGATAACATTGGGTTGCACAGTATTCGTTTGAACCACAGGTTACAGTTACCATTGTATTTACAGTTCAGGATCTCCAGAGACACACTGTATGCGGGTTGTACCAGCAGGACACAACCCATCTCCATTGCTTCCATTTCAGGCAACTACCTGTCGTCTACCTCCTAGACGCGGCCACCAGAGCACTGCTTTGCGCCTTTCCTTGCGCACCAGCTTTCACCAAATTGCTTCCTCCAAGCACCGGCATCTCGGGTAGGGCCGGAGAGTCCAGGGCCACCAGCAGGACAGCCCCCTCTCCCGCCAGCCCGGAGCCCCATTGACTGCCCTCCCTGTTCCAGGATCGGCCAGTCCCCGTCAAACAGGAGTCCCCGCCATTTTCCTGGCCCGGGACCCCACCACAGGGTGAGGTGCCTACTTGCGCTCTCGCCCTCCCCCCAAAACAGCTTCACCTTCCAGATTTAGCACTAAAGCTCCCCAATATAGAGTGGATGAATAATTTCAACCCTGCGCTGGACAGCTGCACCCCATCTGTTAGGTACAATTCCAATTTTGCTGCCTGCATCATGGTATGCCTGATGGAGCATAACGGCCCCCTTCCGCCCACCGACAGACTTAAGACAGACTTAAGACAGACTTAAGTTAGGATTTTGTCTTAAGTTTGTCTTAAGTCTGTCTTAAGTCTGTCTTAAGTTTGTCTTAAGTCTGTCTTAAGTCTGTCTAAAGTCTGTCTTAAGTTTGTCTTAAGTCTATCTTAAGTCTATCTTAAGTCTGTCTTAAGTCTGTCTTAAGTTTGTCTTAAGTTTGTCTTGAGTCTGTCTTAAGTCTGTCTAAAGTCTGTCTTAAGTTTGTCTTAAGTCTATCTTAAGTCTGTCTTAAGTCTGTCTTAAGTTTGTCTTAAGACAAACTTAAGACAAAATCCTCACTTCTGTGAATACCAAAAGTAGTAAGTTTAGGATTTTGTCTTAAGTTAGTTCTGTGAATCGGCCCCGTATATTTCAGATCAAAATCCTATCCTAGTGCTCAAAATATGAATTGAAACTGGAATAAGCAAAGCGTAATTTTTCTATCAATCCCACCCTCTTTTTCCTAGCTTGCTAAACTAACTAAGCACTAAAAGAAACCGAATTCTAGTTCCAAATTTGGCTGATACTCTCATACCTATTTTGAACAATGAAGTTAGTGTTGAATATAATAGCGAAGTGTGCTATTGTCATCAGCACTGGAAGGAAGGCTGAGAAAACCCCAGCAATAAAAGGCTAAATTCACTTTCAATTAGCCTTCAGCAAAAGAAGGTGAAGGAATTCTGCCTGGCCTGTCTCATCGCGGTCTCCTGGCACAAAGCCCTCTCTCCAGCCTTTCACACTCTGTTCCTGACTTCTTTAACATTACATAGGCATTGTTGAATCCTTTAGAATTACCAATTAGCAGAAAGTGGAATGATGCTCTTTCACTTATTTGCATTCTGTGAACGTTTGCTCTTTGAATAATAATAATAAACAAGAAATATATTTACCAGTTTTCATAAAACTGTGTTCACAACTCAGCAATAACTATTTTAGAACATTGAATTCAACTCAAATTAAACACTGTGAATCTATTCAAGCAAGGAAAAATGACATTAATTAAAATGAACTCTATCTTTGTCAATAATATGTCAAGGATTAACATATTACTTAAAAAGGGGGACACCTATAAGAGAAAAAGCATGCTGAATATAACAATAGGTACTCTTTTGCTACATCCTGCACTTGTGCCCTTTCCCAGCATTACCCCAATGAGATTAGAGGTAGCTGTATGGACTCCAGAGATAGCGGTCTCCTTAGAAATGCAAGGTAAGTCGTTTGACAGGGACTAGCTTTTTGCCCCCCTTTAACATAGGTTTGAGGTGTGAAGTGTTCTCTCTCCTTCATGCTCCTGTTTCAGGCTTCTCTGAGCCCCTCTCCTGCCTGGTTTCATTTGACGACAAAGATGGCGGCTTACCTGTATGGTGATGGAAACTGTCTCAATCTAGTCCCTGGGCCATGAGAACTGTTTTATTTGGAGATAGGTTGCTTTACAGTGCTAAAGGGAAGAATATGCAAACGTGAATTATAATAGAGCAGCATGGAGAATGGCATAGTCAAAGATTGTTAGCAAAATTCTTATCTTCAGTTATTTTACACGTTTAAATTATTTAAAACATTTTAAATATGTTTAAAACATGTAAAACCTTGTATTTTCAATAAAAGACCCATAAACAATGGACGATTTAAAATAAATTAGTTTCCCTATAGCCTAAGCTTGGTTTATTAGTAAATGCCTATATATTTGCTGAGCATTAATAGCACCTGCACTGTTAATATGTGAAACTTGTATGCCAAAGTGAAGGGTTATTTCTTATACTTCAGAAACTGTATTTGAAGGACAGTTTAACTCCTTGTCAGAAAGAGTGCTTTAGTAATCCTCGGATAGCTCATAAAAAAATAAGATTTTCTTTAGAATAGCACTTGAATGCTAATTAGATCAGCAAATATAAGAGGTTCCTTGTTTCCTATACATAGAGAAGATAAGTGTTTATATAATCACTCTTCACTCAGTGAAGTACTAGGGGCTTGGAAGCCTATCTTTTCAAATCACTACATCTAAACAATCACTCGTAATACATTGTCTACAAGTAAGAAAGATCAGATTGTGAAAGAGATTATTATCTTGTGTGATATTTCTCTGACACACGTCACTGCAATATAAGAATGAATTATTGGTGGCAAGGTCAGCATGTTTAGGCATTATTGCTTGCACTGCCTAGGGAGAACCCATAGTGAGGGGAGGACAATTCACATCCGTATAGCCCTGCAAGTAAGGGCAATGTGGCTAAAGGCACCCATCTAAACAAAACTAGGGAGTTGTGGAAATGTGGATTTTCCTGATCAGTTATGTCCCCTATCTTGGACCCCAACGGTTCTATATGCATGTTACAAGTACATGTATGTTCCCTCCAGTTCCAGTTTCTAAGACGCAAACATATGTGTGTCTTCCGTCGACATGTTCTCTGTCAGATCCGCCATCAATGGGCTGGATATTCGATCCCTAGGTATGAAAGGCCACCGACTTTATATGGCTAAGTTACTCCATTTTTACAGTTCAGGCAAGTAGGCCCGATTCTGTCCTCAAAGCCTTTCCCTGCTCTCTGTCTTTGACAGCTTCAGCTTGAGCTCGCATCTGTATCCATGAACTTTGTCCTACTCCCTGTGCAGCTAACGGTGCCTGCCTCGGCCAGTTTTCGCATGCCTGCCAAGAAGCTGTATTTCACCTTCGAATTATCTATTTTGCTCTTCAGCCGATGCATTCCTGTCTAGTGCTTTAGGTAAACATTTCCTTTAGCTCACAAGCAAGGACTCAGCCTTTCCGTCCTCCTGCAAGTGATTCATAGCCCTGCTGCCATGGAAAGTTTTCTGCCCCTCGTATCTCATATAGACACTTAGACGCTTGTACACGCACACACAGTTAGTATAGAATAGATTCTGTCCGAGAGTCCTTCCTTGTGGATAACATAGTTCTCCAAACATAGGATGGTAGATATGATTTGGGATTAGGTTGACTTGACCCCCCAGACTTCTCGTCTCCACATGTAGAGCTAAATGTCAAGTCCCCTTCACCCCCTAGTTGCACGTCAATTACACGTCATGCTGCTGCGCGCGCATCTATGCCAAGTATTATCTTATAGATCCACCTATGTCTGATAATGCAAACCAATCATGTTTCTTTTATTCCTTGTTACGCCTAGTTTCGATTATGTCACTGTCACGTCATTTTTCTTATCAAATGTTACGCCTTCTACATTCGTTTCATTGTAATGCACTTATTATAAAAATACATGTCTGTCAATAAATTATTGTACTTCACTTCCTGAACCCTCGTGGTGACGGAACCTGAAGGCCGCGACTCGAGTCGGCCATTTTGAATGGAATAAAGCCCATTTAGAAAACCTCTTATACCACGGATTCTGCCTCTTGTCATTTTGAGCTATTTTACTTTATTTAAGATCCCGTATGAAATTCAGTCCGGTATATTTTATTTACCACAGAATGGCGCCCGAACAGGGACACTTTCTCATCTCACGCGCCGGCGGTGCGTTGCAGGCCCGGTCTCCTGCCACAGCTGGACGGACCATAAACGCGTACCAGCAGGATTTCCTGTAAGCTCCCTCCGGTCAAGCGGGGGCGACTGAGGCTGCGATCAACCCAGACGAGGCGGTGAGAAGTGCGAAGTATCCCGACCAGAGCCTAGCTGAGAGAGCAAGATCCGAGGTATACAGAGGCCCACCAGGTTTTCCGAAATCCCGATGTCCAGAGGGTCCGCTGTCCGCAGTCATCGAGTCCTGTCCATTCTCTGAGGCCTTCCGTTTCAAGGAGCTACTCGGTGAGTACCATCGCCGGGGAGGCGTGTTGACGCGCACATAGGTTGTGCCGGTCAAGACGGATTTGGGTACACAAATCCGGTCTGCACTGTTTAGCAGTGTATATGTACTGTTTAGCAGTATATCAAGTATTCCGAAGTATTCAGTTATTGTCAAGAATTCAGCGTGGTGATTAGTTAGGCAGACTGTCATCATTGTCGATCATTGTTAAAATGTTTAATGTTTAATGTTTAAAGTATTCAGAAATGTCTTGCATATTGTGGTATGAATGATTGTTCATTGTTCACCGTTCATTATTGTGTTTTTCATATTAAGTAAATTCAAGAGTAAGT
This sequence comes from Triturus cristatus, assembly GCF_964204655.1. Lineage (NCBI taxonomy): Eukaryota > Metazoa > Chordata > Amphibia > Caudata > Salamandridae > Triturus > Triturus cristatus. Next base: position 454,121,389 of record NC_140587.1, read on the forward strand.
ATCAGATCAGTTGTAAATATGCCGCTCTTCTCGAAGTTAAGACAGATTACTACCAGAAAAGGGGTGCTTGAAGAAGCAGTTCCTATTCCTCCTAGGGACACTCCAGGGCATTTTATGTACCATAAACATGGCTTAGATGCCATATTATTTCTTGATCTATGGGTAGATTATACCAAGGGATTACCTGAAAGTCAAAGGTGGCCCATAGCGGGAACCTGGGATGCAGAGTGCATCATGAAAGTGGAGGAAGAGTTATGGAAAAGAAAGGTCAGACAGTCACAGAAAGACGCTGTTGAGTTATGGCGTAAAGAATCTCATAGACGAACAGAAAAAGCACGTAGACAAGAAGAGAGGAGTAAAGAAAGTTCAAATAAAGTTCAAGAAAATCTATTAATTGAGGAAGGTATCCGAGTGAGATCAGAACAAGTAAATAGACAAAGAAATGCTCTTATGAATGGTATGTATCCCCTACTAGCCGAAGGATTACCTAAGGCTGCTCCAGAGATACCGAAAGACTTGCCACCCCCATTATTTCCAATTAAGGTACATCCAAAGGGGCTTCCCAGAACCGCAGAAGATGTTTTTCTTTCCTCATATCTAGATGACGCAGCTCCCGAGTATGCTAACGCCGCACCACATAGACCGTCTGGCGGAGGGGTTCAACGTCAGGATCAGGTATCTGTCCCCGTGCAACAGCAAGTTCCGACACAAGCGTCGGCAAGCACATCTGTTTCCGCATCTGTCTCCGCAGTCGACTCTACAGAGGTATCGACACCCATAGTTGCTGTGTCACGTTCAACGAACCCATTCACACCCGACGCCCCAGATAGGGCCACGGGAGGTGCTAGCAGTACTTTTACACCACCTAGAATAAATAAACTTGTCTTTCAAGAGTCAGCACATTCACGTACACCTAAATTCGTAAGTGAACGTACGCTTAAGGAACTCCTTGTAAATTGTAGATATGACCCGGTGGTTGGTAAAGAGGACGAAATGGTCCTGGCATCATTACGTATCAGGCGAGCCGCAGAGTATTTAGCGAGGTTACCAGGGATGACTACGCATCTAGACAACATATATCATTTTGTTCAAACAGGACGAGATCCAGGATGTATTAACAGAGCTATGGAATTCCAGAAAGTAGAGATACAGGGGGAACTGTTACGTTTCCTCATAAACTGTGTAATCAGAAATCAAGATCGTCCGGGGGTAGACCCGAATGCAATGCTTATTCTTACAAGATGGAGTCAGAATATATCAGAAGGGAGACACGATAAGCAAAATTGTATAATAGCCATGTGCCGAAAAATCCGTAAAGAAATAGAGCGTATTCATGAAGAAAGATTGGGAACAGACGAGTTTGAGCAAGATGAAGTGTCCGAATCAGGGAATTCCGCAAGACAGTCAGAGACCATAGCCTATGTAGGCAGAGGAAGATCCTGTGAAAATACTAGATGTTTTCCTGATCCAATACATTCTGTATGCCCAAAAAACAGCAGAACGTATCCGACGCCTGTAATAAATCTGAAGTCTCCTGAACATTCGTTTCAAGCCGCAGATAAGATACTACGAGAACGAAGGGGTTACCACCTCCTCGATTCCATGGATGAGCAAGAATTAGCCAGATCAGCCGTTCACTGGATTGACAGTCCTGAAAAATACGGTGATGAGACCGTAGCACACACGTTTCTCAATCTCAGTACAGATGAACAACGCTTAGCTGGAATCTATATGATTCAGCAACTCCTCATATTATATAAGTGCCAACATGCTGACCCTGGTCCTTTACCTGATATATTAACGGAACTACTCACAAACAGATGGAGAGGTTCTAGTAACAAGCTAATTAAAGAGATATTAGTGTCACGTAAACAGTATGTCCTTTTTGTAAATCCAGATTCTCTCTCCCTGCCCCGCAGAGAAAGAGCACCGTACTATATGGATAGACAAAATCCGTTACGAGAAGTGCACCCAATAAAAGGCGAAGACAATGAGTTTCACCGTGTATTTGTTTACACACCCATATCAAAAATGGAATTATTAGAAATGAAGAAAGTAGTACCTAGTCATGACAAAGACCCAGCGGGTTTCCACCGAGAAATTAAAGACATGTTACTGATGGGAGAGTACACCTTTCCTGATATTATGACGATATTAAAGGTGCTTTTGCCTGCTGGCATTTATGAAAAACTGAAAGAAAAAGAGTGGGAAGTAGGAGACCAAAAGATAGACTGGACAGCATTAGCAGAGGAAGAAAGGAGCCGAACTGCAGGTTCGGGGCTCGGGGATAAAGTTAAACTGTTACCAGGTTTACTAGTACAGGTACTGCCACGTTTATTAACTACAAAAAAGGAAGATTGGGGTGCAATCACAGCCTGCAAACAAAAGCAAGATGAAGACACAAGCGATTATTATGCTCGATTTGAAAAATGTTTTGGTATAAATAGTGGTATAAAAGCAAGTAGTGACTCATATCCACATTTATTTGTGACAAAATTGGTGGAAAATGCATTGCCTCCAGTGAAGAATAGAATATTGAAATTCGAGAGTACCTGGCAAAGTAACACTCCGTCGCAAATGCTACAAATGTTACAGTATCATCACAATAGAATTAGGGATGAACAAGAACACGAGCATAGACGCATGAAGGATACAAAAATGAAAATGCTAGTTTCTCAGACAGTACCAGCAGATGGTCACAAAAAGGGTGTGACACATTCTGGTGATTCTGCAGTTCCTGTAAAAGGAACCTGCAATTACTGTAAACAACTAGGCCATTATGTACATGATTGTCCAGTCCTGAAACGTAATATAGCTACGGGTATTGCAAAAGAGAGACCACGATTAGTTAGACAAGATCAGAATGAACAAGGAGCTATGCAGCATGGACAGTCCATGCCAGTTCAGCAACAGTCCATGCCAGCCTCACAGCAACCCATACAGTTTGTGCCAGCTGCACCACCGTTGCCTGCTACTGCCACACAAACAACGACACGACAAATGTATCAGACTGCACAGTATGAATACCCTGAATATCAGCATTACGCATGAACCAGCCTAGAGAGGGAAGTTGACTTACCGCTTATCGAGATTCCTGTAGATCAAGAAGGACCTTATGTACATAGTGAATTATTAGGTCAAGATAGAAAATTCTTACTCGATACAGGGGCAAGTCGAACAACTATAAAACGTAGTGAAGTTCCAGGGGCACCCCTCTCAGGCTCTCAAAATGTTTCCCTTGGTTTTTCGGGAAAACCTATTGTTAATGAAGTATCACAGCCTCTACCACTTACGATAGGACCTTTGACACGAACTACAGATTTATTGCTTACTAAATCATGCCCAGAAAATCTGTTAGGAATTAAAACTCTGAAAGCACTAGGAGCCATAATATGTTGTTCTCCAGAAGGAGTAAGGTTGTTTTTACGTGATTTTAAAGGTCACTATGTGTCTAGAGACATGGATCCCCGACTACAGACTTTACCAGTACATCTATGGGCACAAGGCCCTACGGATGTTGGCTGCATGAACATTACACCCTATCGAGTTACATTGAAAGCAGGAGTGGTACTACCACGAATGCGACAATACAAGTTACCGCATGATGCTGTAGTGGCTTTGCTGAAAATCATTGATGAGCTGATTGCCCAGGGAGTAGTTATAGAAACAGACTCCAATATATGTAATTCACCGATAATTCCGATTCTTAAACGAACTGACCCTACTGCCCCACCAGTATACCGATTGGTTATTGATTTGCGTGAACTAAACAAGTGTATTGTACCACAATTCCCTGTGGTCCCTGATATATCATCATTGTTGACAGCAATTGATTCCGAAGCAACATTCTTTACTGTAATCGATCTCAAGAATGCCTTTTTCAGCGTCCCAATAGATCCGGAAAGCCAATACTTGTTCGGATTCAGTTTAAATGGGCGCAGCTTTAAATTCTCACGCGCTCCCCAAGGATTTACAGAAAGCCCCAGCATCTACAGCCAAGCACTGAAACGAGAACTTGACAGTATCCACATGCCAGTCAATACTGCACTGCTTCAATATGTCGATGATCTGCTGATCACCGCAAGAAGCGAGCCAGAATGTGAAAAGGCTTCTCTGACAGTTTTACATTTCCTAGCCGACAAGGGGCACAAGGTGTCCCCTTCTAAGCTGCAATTCTGTGTTCAGCGAGTTATTTATCTTGGTCACTCGCTGTCCAAGGAGGGAAGGCAGCTTACACCAGATCGCATTCAGTTAATTGCTAACATGTCAATACCCCAGACACAGAAGGAGGTGCGGGCTTTCATAGGCCTCACTTCATATTGTAGGCAGTGGATCCCTCAGTACGCATTTCTAGCAAAACCACTCATTCAGTTAACCACACAGGAGGCAGCCACATCGACTGTTCTCCCTTGGACTCAGGAACATACACAAGCTTTTGAAAGCTTAAAGAAAGCTTTATGTCAAGCACCTGTTTTAGCAACGCCATGTTATAGCAAACATTTTACACTTTTTGTTACAGAACGCGAAGGTACTGCCTTGTCAGTACTCACTCAGGATCAAGCAGGATCACGCAAGCCATGTGCTTATTTTTCCAGTACATTAGATCCCGTAGCTCAGGCTTTGCCTGCATGCCTGAAATCAGTGGCAGCGACAGCTTTAGCAATCAGACAAAGCGATGCCATAGTATTAGGACACCCATTGACAGTACAAGTACCACATGCAGTAGAGGTTCTTGTGAACCGAACACAAACACAACACTTGACCATAGCAAGACTTACCGGTTATGAACTGACATTGTTTCAACCACACATAGAGATCCGACGGTGTAATACATTGAATCCTGCTACACTATTACCTGTAATTGGAACAGACCCACTAGCTCATGATTGTGTTGAAATCATTGAAATAAAGACGAAACCTAGACAAGACTTGACAGACGTTCCATTGTTAGATCCAGACCTGACGTTGTATGTAGACGGATCGTGCATGAGAACAAGTACAGGAGATTTAGTGGCCGCGTATGCAGTCACAACAGACACTGAAGTTATTGAAACAAATTGTATAGATACTTTGTCAGCCCAAGCAGCAGAACTTATTGCTCTAACACAAGCCTGTATTCAAGCCACAAATAAGAAAGTTAATGTATACACTGACTCACGTTATGCATTCGGAGTTGTACACGACTTCGGCGTGCTGTGGCGAGAGAGAGGTTATTTAACCTCCCATGGTGCCCACATTCAGCACGGACCCCTCATTCATGCTTTGTTAGACGCAATACATCTACCCACTGCTATATCGATTATGAAATGTAAAGCACACACGAAGGTTACTGATACCATTTCTCAAGGCAATGATTTAGCTGACAAAACAGCTAAACAGACTGCTCAGAATCGCACATTAGACATGACAAAGCCAATAGTTCAGACACCAACACAGTGTATGACAGTTAAGGACCCCGCACTTGACGTAATTGACATACAGACACATGCCACAGCAGAAGAAATAAAGAAGTGGACTGAACTAGGAGGGATCCAGACAGATCAAGGATGGATGACGAAGGAGAAATCTGTATGGTTTCTCCCTGATTCCATGGTTCAAGCCATTATAGCTACAGTTCACAGTCCAGCACATTTAGGAGAGAAGGCTATGCTAGACAGCATTCAGCACATTTGGTTCAATAAACATTTACGAGCAGCAGCTAAACAAAAAGTTCGTACCTGTATGATATGTTGTCAGTTTAACCCAGGAAAGAGTGTTCCCGTAGAGCAGGGTGGATTTCAGCCTCCTGACCATCCTTTTGAAGTCCTCCAGATGGATTATATTCAGATGGAACGTTGTCGAGGATTCAAATATGTTCTCGTAGTTGTCTGCGCTCTCTCCCGTTGGACAGAGGCGTATCCCGTATCAGATTACACTGCCTCGACTACTGCCAAGCAGCTAGTTCGAGAATTCTTCCCACGGTACGGTTTACCACGTGTTGTATATTCAGATAACGGTCAGCCTTTCTCATCCGAATTAATGAAACATGTCTCACTTTTGTTGGGATATCAGTGGAAATTCCACTGTGTCCGACACCCCGAGGCAGCAGGTCTCGTGGAACGACATAATCAACTTTTAAAAATCAGATTGTCTAAAATATGTCAGGAAAAAGGTGTGGACTGGATAGTAGCCTTACCAGTTGCGCTATTCTACATGAGGATGGTAGCACACTCTCGAACAGGGCTATCGCCTTATGAGGTGATCTTTGGTAGGCCACCGAATATGTGGGGGACGCCTATACCCCGTAAAATAACTGATGTTGACTGTAATATGCTGACAGATTACCTGGCTTCCTTGATGTCTGCACTACAATCTTGTCGTTCACAGGTAGTCGCAGCTTTTCCCGACAACACCGAGGTGAAACCTCATGATGTAATTCCCGGTGATTATGTTCTCGTCAGGAATTTTGATCGGAAAACCCAACTGGAGCCAAGGTGGAGGCTTCCTAAGTTGGTCCTGCTGACGACCAGAACAGCTGTGAAGATCGAAGGAAGAAAAGGATGGGTGCATTCCACCCATATAAAAAAATTTAATGGACTTCCTCCTGACACAGACAGTACTTCCCGTGTGTCTTCCCCCATTGACTCAAAGCTACCTTTGGCCGAGGCCAGTAGCACCGAACTCTATAAACAGAAACTCAGGTCCAGATCTAAACTGTCGGACGATTTGATTGTTTAAGTCCTCTCCAAGGTGAAGCGGTTGAATCTGTCCCGACATGTATCCCTTAGGTCTGAATCATGTAGAGTCCAGAATCATAATGAAACGACATGCTTATTGTAAATCACTGCGTAGCCACTGTATTGTGACTTTATTAATTTTGTTTTTCTTGAGTTTTTTAATAGTTACTGCAAGTATATTGTTGCATATGTATTATCCTGTTTCTAAACGTGCTTTCAATATAACTGATGAACATTCTTTTAGTGACCTACCCCCACATGAGTTGTCCTATAGACTTGCGCTGCGTAATAACACATTCATTAGTATGTTACATCATTCCCATCAGACTAGTAATGCCACCAATTGTTGGGTGTGTGGCCGACTTCCTCCCTATCAGAATACCAAAGGAGTTCTGCCTTTCTTTCCACATCCGTTCACACACAATGGCTCCTGTGGAGCATGGTTTAGTTTATTAAATTCCATAGACCCAGACACAGCAGTTTATCAACAACACTGGATATGGGGAAATCTGAATATAGTTTTATTCAAAGTCTGTCACCCCAATAAGGAGGGTCACCCCAGTAGAACAGGAACTGATTTAGAAAATGAAGTGTATAAATTAGGTAATTTTACGCCTAATCTTATGATTTTGAATGTCAAATCCGAAGTTGAACTAATTCTGCCCACTATGTCAGTATTTCCAGTTAAGGGTGAATTATGTGTGAGAAAAGTTGGTTCCATACATATGGGCCATAGCCAATGCGTTACTATAGTAGAATATAGTGATCAAGGTAAATCTTCATTTAGAGCTTCTCGCCATTCTTACTTCATATGTGGCCAGACGGCATATATGCGTCTGCCTCTAGATTGGGATGGTACCTGTTACATAGCATTCCTTTTGCCACCTGTTTTCCTAGCTCCCCCTGATTATTATCGAAATGTTCATTTAGTACACAATAGAGAGCGAAGAGATCTCCCAGTTGTCGATTATACTGAGACAGCATGGGACAAATATGTAGATTTCAATAAAGGTATCTTTCCCTATATAGGTACTATATCAAATAGTAAGCTGATACGCAGACTCACCAAGACTCTTGAAGCTGTAGTAAACGAGACTATAGCCGCCCTAGGCAATCTGACAGAGGAACAATCAGTGATGAGAATTGTTGTTCTCCAGAATCGTCTTGTCCTTGACGTCATCCTGGCCGATAGGGGCGGAGCTTGCAGGGTCATCGGATCCAGCTGCTGCATATTCATACCAGAAAATTCGCCATCTGTATATAAAGCTATAACACGCCTTCATAAGATTGTAAGCCAGATACACGAGAATCCAGGCACTTGGACGTGGTCCGGGTGGTTTTGGAGTGTGATATCAGCCTGGGGATGGAGAGTTCTATCCTTCCTAGGTATTGGCCTTCTCATACTATTCAGTTGCTGTCTATGTCTACAATGTGGACCAGCGATTTGTGGTCTGTGTGCCACATCGTGCATTCCATATCACAGTTCTCGTTCAAAATACCGGAAGAAGAAGGAAGAAGAAATGATGCTCCATGAGCAAATCGATGGAATGATGAAGATTGATGTCTCTTGAAGGGCAAGAAGGGGACAAGGAGGGAATGTGGAAATGTGGATTTTCCTGATCAGTTATGTCCCCTATCTTGGACCCCAACGGTTCTATATGCATGTTACAAGTACATGTATGTTCCCTCCAGTTCCAGTTTCTAAGACGCAAACATATGTGTGTCTTCCGTCGACATGTTCTCTGTCAGATCCGCCATCAATGGGCTGGATATTCGATCCCTAGGTATGAAAGGCCACCGACTTTATATGGCTAAGTTACTCCATTTTTACAGTTCAGGCAAGTAGGCCCGATTCTGTCCTCAAAGCCTTTCCCTGCTCTCTGTCTTTGACAGCTTCAGCTTGAGCTCGCATCTGTATCCATGAACTTTGTCCTACTCCCTGTGCAGCTAACGGTGCCTGCCTCGGCCAGTTTTCGCATGCCTGCCAAGAAGCTGTATTTCACCTTCGAATTATCTATTTTGCTCTTCAGCCGATGCATTCCTGTCTAGTGCTTTAGGTAAACATTTCCTTTAGCTCACAAGCAAGGACTCAGCCTTTCCGTCCTCCTGCAAGTGATTCATAGCCCTGCTGCCATGGAAAGTTTTCTGCCCCTCGTATCTCATATAGACACTTAGACGCTTGTACACGCACACACAGTTAGTATAGAATAGATTCTGTCCGAGAGTCCTTCCTTGTGGATAACATAGTTCTCCAAACATAGGATGGTAGATATGATTTGGGATTAGGTTGACTTGACCCCCCAGACTTCTCGTCTCCACATGTAGAGCTAAATGTCAAGTCCCCTTCACCCCCTAGTTGCACGTCAATTACACGTCATGCTGCTGCGCGCGCATCTATGCCAAGTATTATCTTATAGATCCACCTATGTCTGATAATGCAAACCAATCATGTTTCTTTTATTCCTTGTTACGCCTAGTTTCGATTATGTCACTGTCACGTCATTTTTCTTATCAAATGTTACGCCTTCTACATTCGTTTCATTGTAATGCACTTATTATAAAAATACATGTCTGTCAATAAATTATTGTACTTCACTTCCTGAACCCTCGTGGTGACGGAACCTGAAGGCCGCGACTCGAGTCGGCCATTTTGAATGGAATAAAGCCCATTTAGAAAACCTCTTATACCACGGATTCTGCCTCTTGTCATTTTGAGCTATTTTACTTTATTTAAGATCCCGTATGAAATTCAGTCCGGTATATTTTATTTACCACAGAGTGCTGCTGGGGGAGCAGGAGCAGTCTCTTATTTGAAAGATAGAAACAAAAGCTCTATTCTCCCAGGGCGCTCTGTCAGCCTCTTCCCAAGCAGGAACAGATTCAGTGATGATGGTCCAGGCTAATTCCTTTGATTTTCCTGAGACGGAATCCCAAATGACCAAAAACTGGGAAAGATGTTTGATGACATGTTTCTACTTGTTTCTTTCACTTTACTGTCCTTAGTCAGGCTCATTCCTGGCTCATGTGGTTCTGTTGTTCGCCTGGGATAATAAGGATCTTGGCTAGGTGTGTTAGTATGTCATTTCTGATGGCCCTGTAGTGAAGCAGCTCATCTTCAAGATGATACAGCCATGAGGGGCAGGCAACATCATTTCTTTGGAGTTGGGGTAATGTGATTGGCACTTTTGCAGACGCTTGACATGTTGCATGTAGGATCTGAAAATATACCTCTAGAAGAAAGGGTTTCACTTTTTTGAGGAAGGAGAGCTGGTACCATGCTGACTTACTTTTTCTGGCAATGGGTGTTTTTTTAAAGTGAAGCCTGTGTCAAGGACGAATCCAAGGGATTTTGCAAGGCCTTTGAGCTGGGTGGGGGTGAATCCATCCAGGTTGACGGAGCCCAGCTTCTCTGAATCAGCACTAGTGTGGTAGAGAATATAAAAATGTCTCATGTTTGAAAGGGCACAGATACTAATGACTATCAATTATGTTAGGGGCAGATGGAATGTGGGCTTTAAGCCCTAACTTGACTTGGAACCAATGATAAGTGTTACCCCTGGGGAATCAGAGATCTAGCAGTGAGCCTTCAGTCATTCCTCCTTGTTCTGCATCTTAAGGCTGCAGGTATGTAATGCCCAAAAGAAAGATTGGATAATTTGTCCATCATAGTGGGAGACCCACTCTTATGTTCTTGTGTCAGGGTACCGACTGAAGAAACAAGAAAGGTCCATATCTATCCCTCGTCCTAGAAACATCAGTGCAGGAGAAGGTCATATCATTGGCAGTGAGCAGGGTTAATACCACTGAACCAGTGTACCCCGAAAAACAGTGCATAAGGTAAATGTTGAAAAATGAGCAGACCAAAAATAGTGCTCAATTTTATAGGTACAGTACATGTATCAGGTCTCAGCATGTCATATTTGCTGTATGCTTGATGTATGGTACAAGGGCATCCAGGGCTGATAACAGCTTGGTCAGAAAAGTTGTGAGGTGTGAAAGTTCCCATGGTCACTGATTAAAATTGTGGAGGTGTTCTGTCTTGTGTCACCCTGCCATTGTCTATAGATTATGCTGTAACGTACTTTATATAAGGGGATATTCTCAAGAACGTGTGATAACCATTGCAAAAGTTACTTAACGCAACCTTCAACATCGCAGTCTATAGCGGGAAATTTACGCCGTGTTAACCAAGTATTCACAACACGGTGGTACCATGCGATAGTCTCTCGATAACGTGTCAACTGACCGCGTTAAAATCCAAGCCACACCGCAAAAATGCGAAATACAAACGCAAAAAAAGCTGCGATGAGGCCAAGCGCAATACAAAAATCAGCGAAAACCAGCTACAGGCCTGCAATTCACACGCATCAGGCGGTAACAATCACCATAAAAGTAGAAAAATAACAGACAAACAAATGCCAAACAACAGCGAAGCACAATGGACGTTGACGGAGCAAGTACGGAGGAGAACCAGAACCCCACAAGACCCCCGGAGGATCAGCCTGGGACCTCGGGGTCAGGGAAGGGCAAGGACAAGAAGAGTAGGAAGAAAAGGTTCAGACCGCTGGAAAACAGGATCCTGATAACGGAGGTGGTAGAACACCATCTGTTCATCACCTCCACTGTGTCATTGGCAACACAAAATGGACTATAGCAGTCCATCGTGAACAAGGTGAATGCAGTCAGAGTGCTGAAGAGGACAATGGAAGAGGTCAAGAGGTGCTGGAATGATGTCAAGCGCAAAACCAAGCTGAAACTCTCCAACAACCGAAAGACAGCAATGCAGACTGGAGGTGGGAGCCCAGCGCCACAGGAGTAGCTGGACGACATGGAGGAAACGGTGTCCACAGTCATCAGTGGGGAGACGGTTGCAGGAGTTGGGGGAACGGACTCTGCTCAACAGGACCGGGCACAACAGCAACAAGGTGAGTAACGACCAGGGACTGGGGGGACGGGGTAGATGGGCACAATGGCGCACATGCACAAGTAAGTAGAGCACATCTGCGGACAAACCATGCCCCAGACCACCAACTCCCACCAAGTGACCAATGTACCCAAATATGCAACATGTCACCACTGTACAAGCACACAATTCAAAGGCACACTGCATGAAATGGATAAGGGGCAGCAAAATCAGAGCTGCAGGGGCGACTCTCCCAAAATGCAGCACACACACATCACATGCAGAGTACAGCAACATTGACGATGATGTGGCACAATCCACAAAACACCTACAACAGAACACAGGACACAACTGGTGCCGCTTGGGTGCAGACACTGGCCAATCACATTTGGAATTTCAGGGAAATGTGAGTTGATAATGTACAAGTACAAACACACACACGTCTGTCGTCGAAATGTCCACTGTCCCCCATCAAATAGGCAGCTCCTCCCAAACAGCCACAATGTACCCAGTCATGCTGTCTGTATGAAAACATGTACAATGCGACAACATACATGTGGACACATTGTTAAACTGCATCTTCCCTTCACATTGCAGAGGGAGAATCAACACCTCCTGCAGAACAGCCCGAGCCTCTCTACTATGATGACGAAGAGGACCACCACAGCTTCGACTCCGACGCCTTCCAACTGCTTGTGGACAGCCTACGCAGCCCACTTCCAAGAGCTGGGCAGCCCAGCTTCTACGAGGAGAACCCACCCCCTGCACAGACCACACAGCAGGCAGCACCCACCTCCACGGCTGCCTCCCAGGACCCCACGATGAACACATGGCCTTCCAACGCCATCTGTTGGGGTGCCAGGAGAATCTGGCAGAACAGGTGCGGGTGGACTTTGACCACATGGCAAACAAACTAAATGCCATATGTGGGTGTCTAAGTCCCATCAGGAACCACTCACGGTCCCTAACGGACACCCACAGTCTGCTCCATGCTCTCCAACAGACCATGGCTAACATCGCTGGAGCCCTGACTCAGAGAATAGAACAACTGTCCAGTCAGAGTGGCTCTAGCGATGTCTCACGGGAGTTGGGAAACATGCAGAGGTTAATGGAGACCATACAGCGGGCGAATGCGGAAAGTGCGGCTGCCACGGCTGCACACCAGCAAGAGGTAGCTGGGTTCCTCAATGACCTCAGGACCATCCTCGTGGCATTGTTGCCACAAGGCCTGGTGCTGATGCATGCTGCTGCTGCTGCTACCACTCCATCCACATATCCGCCCCCTGAAGTGTCAGTGCCACACAGTGCTGGAGACAGAACACCAGCACCCACACGTGAGGCACTTGAAACAGCAGAGGACGAAGATAAGGATGATTCTGCCCTCATGGTAAGAAGGACGCAGTAGTATGTATCTCCGCCATAGGGCCGGTTTCAGCTTGGTTCTGCCCTCTGCATCATCACCTTCCACTGTGCCCGATGCACTCTGCGACACTCACCTTGAACCTCAACATGGACTGCCATATGCTGTTTGATCGCCAATGACACAGCAATCAGACTGCAGACTGAACTCTTCCTCTTCCTTTGGACTTATCATTCCCTGAAGGACTCTGGCTGGCCCTCCACGGGCCAACATCGTCATGTGGGGTTTGCATGGGCCTGTACTGCTCCAGATGCAACACTCCACTGAATGTGCATTAAACATTCATATTCACACAGATGTGTCATGTCTATGGACTTTCAAGTGTGGAAGTCTGGTTGAATGTAGGCTCACTGGACTCCTCTTACATCCATGTGGCTCATGTCGTAGAACAGGGGTCACAGGGTGACACATTGCCGAATGCGGTCCGGGTGGCGCTGGCACAACAACAGGGACACACGCATGAGTTACTTCCTTGTCCAGCCCAGTACGGAATCACGCCCAGGGTCCCGGGGTCATTCACAAACCATTATGCTGGACTGGCATACGCCAGGCCAGCCCACTCTGCTTACGCTCACAGGGGGGGCGACAACGCTACATGTCCCAGGTCTTCCCTGTAGTGATCTGCTGCTCACAGGTCTAGTTGTCAGCATGCCACAGCCACTCCCTCATGTCTGGTTTACACCCACACCACACCCATCCAGCACACGCGTCACAGGACATGTGACCCTGGCAATAAAAAGGGTTGTGCGCATATGCTCGATGCCATTTCCACTCTCTATCTGGGTGCATCCGTGTGGTGTTACTGTAGGCATGAGAGCCTCGGGTCCTGCAACATCACATTCCCCAGGACCAGAGATGCCATGATGGCATCCGCAACATGATGCCCAATCATACAGGGTCCATGACTTTGGGGCACAGACTTGGTGGCACCGGATACATTGGGGTCTGCACAGGCACACCGCCACGGATGGTGACTTTGGGTGCACTGAGGTATGGGCACCTTAAGTGCTGAGCAGGTGTGCAGCCTGCGATGAGGCCCCGTCCCGGCGGTCCTGACTGCTCAGGATTTGTGTGCTCTGCTGGACCGCAGTGTATGCCAGAGCCGGCGGGAAGCGCGGACCTACTGCCACGTAGCATCGCATTCCCGATCACAGAGGTAGTGGCACCTCAAGGGCTGAGTGGGTGTGCAGCCTGCGATGATGCCGGGTGCACTGGTATGACCTCTGCCATGGTGAAATGAAGACCCAGAATCAAATGTGAGACCTGGTGGCCTGCGGAGCGGGGCTGCATGATGTGGAGGGTGCCATGTCCGCAGGCCCTGGGCATGTGGCTTGCAGCGGAACGTAGTGGGCCCTCATTGCTACACTCCAAGGGCGGAAGGTGAGCAGTGAGGCCTGGGTGCGCAGTGGTGGGCATGCACCGCTGTGCGGCAGGAGGGGCTGGGGTACATCTGCCTGGGTGCGCAGAGGCAGGCATGCACCGCTGGGCGGTGGGAGGGGCTGGGGTGCATCTGTCTGGGTGCGCAGGGACGGGCATGCACCGCTGGGTGGCAGAAGGGGCTGGGGTGCATCTGCATGGGTGCGCAGGGGTGGTCAGGCGATGATGTTGTGTGCAATTGTATGTACTTTGCCATTCATGTATCTGGACTCTGTTTCAGATGACGGTTCTGTTTCAGATGTGTGACCTGGTGAACTGCACTAGATACCGGCATGTGGTTGGAGAAACACCGGTGGCAGCAGGTGAGCAGTGTGGCCTGGGTGCGCATTGTTGGCACTCTCTCTCCCTGTCCATCTCTTCTGTTGTCTGTGTCTCGACCCCCTCTCTATCCGTCTTTCTCTCGCTCCCCCTCTCTGTCCAACTTTCTCTTGCTCTCCCTCTCTGTCTATCTTTCTCTCGCTCCCCCTCTCTGTCCGTCTTTCTCTCTCTCTCCCTCTCTGTCCGTCTTTCTCTCGCTCCCCCTCTCTGTCTGTCTTTCCCTTGCTCCCCCTCTCTGTCTGTCTTTCTCTCGCTCCCTCTCCTTCGCTCTCTCTCTGTCCTTTGATGTGCGCTAGACACACCTTCTCATCATGATTTTTGTCTTCCAGGCTGTGACCTGTGGATTGTCCCGAGGGGAGCCGCCATGTTTCTTCATTTCTGTTCTGTGCTTCTTTGACTAAATTTTCATTTGTTACATCATAGGTGAATGTGTGATGCTCATTTTTGTGACGAAACATGCATGTCACCAAATGTGATTGTGTGACATCAGGTGGAATATTTGGTACATGATTCTGTGTAGTTGATGTGGCATGTCTTGGGCCGGGGGGTGCCCGGGAAGGGGGTTCCTGGGGGTGGTGGTGGTGGGAGTTGTGTCCCTGTTGGGGATCCATGCTGCATGATGAGTGGCTCCATGGTATCTGTTGCCCTTCAGGTGTGGCTCTGGGCTGGGTTCCATTTTGTGGTGCAGGCTGTGGTCCGATTTTGCACCAGGTCAGAGCAGGTGTTAATTTCCTGCAGCTAACGCGCATTATCGTCTGTTTTGTGATCTTATCGCCTATCTGGCTGGTCGTTCAGAATGTTGCGGGTGGTGTTTTTGCAGATTTTTGTACGGGAACACCTACTCTGCATCTCATTAGCGATAGATGCGGAGGTCATCTGTGGCGATGTTTTTTGCGGCTGCTATCGCAGGTAAACTGGTGCTATGGGATGTTAGCACCAGCTTGTGAATGGGGCGATACATTTATTGTGACTTTGGCTGCGATAAAGTGCTGTTAACTCGGCGATAGCTCCTTGAGAATATGCCCCATAGAGTGTTGAGTATCTGTTTTAGCTAGTAAGTGTGCTGAAATTCTTGTACTATATTCCATAGGCTATTTGTTAATACTCACATCACTGAGGAAAAAAGAGGATCTGTGATCTAATGGCTAAGTTGCTAATCATCGAACCTGGAAACCTAGGTTCTTTTTACCAATCTGTTTATTTTTTCCAACATGAAAGAAATACAGCCAAAGAAAAACACACAAAAGAAATCATACATTTCCATATAATAATGTAGACAGCTAGAGACATCAGTTCTCCCCTCCACAATCTACAACACACTGCCCACCACCCCTGCACCCACCACTCCCACTCCCCAAAAATAGCAGGCTGATCAGCAGTTTACAGTTCCATACCAGATCCAGTAAGCAATGTACATGGGTTGCCCCTGTAGTCATTCCACTTTTCCCAGATCTTCTCCCATTTCTGCAGGCATCCTGTCCCCTTATAGATGATCCTCTCAGCAAACATGCACCAATACATGTCGTTTACCCAGTCCCTGAATTGTGGTGGCTGTTCCGCCCCCATAAATGTGCAATATATCAGTTTTGCCACCATGAGTACCAATGTGACCCATTGGCGGTCCATGCGGCTGTTCAAGTCCAATGCCTCCCAAATATTAGGAAGACACCATTTAGCAGCTGGTTCCAAAGTACATTCACAGACAGTGCTTATACAGTTAACCTCACCAATCGAATATTGTTGTAACACAGGGCAATCCAATATAATATGGAAAAAGGTACCCATCTGATTGCAGCATCTACGACACTCGTCACTGGTGGCTCTGCCCAACTTTGCCAATGTAGTACAGGAATAATAAGTTCTATGCAATACTTTGAGTTGCACTAAGCAGATTCTGAACTGTATTTTCACTCCCATGGGAGTAGACAAAGTCTCCTGCAAATCATCATCTTCAAGATTCTCAAGATCTCGGTCCAATAGGGCCCTTAGGAGAATCAGGGTATCAGGCAAATTATTTAATATTTTCTGGTAAGTAAGGGGGGTCGTTTTGCGACCCATGTAAGTGCCAAGGAGTCTATCCTCCTGTGGGGAGGACTCTGGAAGTATTGTGCCTGCTGGCAATGATGTCTGCAGAGTATGTCTAATTTGTATATAGCAATATGTCTCAGTGGACGTAAACTGATAAACAAGTTGCCAGACGGTGAAATGAATAACCCCCCTGCACCCAGAGATTTCACACCCATGACAGACAGGCCAATGAGATCCCATTTACCAAAGCCAGGTTGCGTCCCCAGGGTACCTAAACTCGCAGCATCCTACAAAGGGGGGGCTTGGGGTATTTTATCTTTCCAACCGAGATCCCAGAGAGTTGCATGCCATATGCTTAGTGTTACTGCTATTGGGCAATTAAAAGTCCAATGTCTGATTCCGCCATAGAGAGCCCTAAGAGGCACCCCCTGTACACATCATCAATCTATCCATCTGATATGCCGGCGCGGTCGACTGCAGATGCATCCAATGGTGCACCACCGTTAACTGCGCTGCAGAGCAATGCCGCCATCATACCAGCATCTCGTTAGTTTTTGAATGGCAATGCGCAGGGGCTCCTTTCCTGAGAGTGTACATAGCTTGCTCTCAATGTCTTTGAAGTAGAAATCGGGGACTGGGTAGGGGGCATTGTGCAATACATACAGAAAGTGGCACAGCGCCATCATTTTTAACAAAGCCGAGAGCGGTAGGGTTCACCAGTGTTGAATATCATGTTTTAGGCGGGTGAGCAGAGGTAGTAAATTGTTGACATAGAAGCTGTGAGGATCAGTTGTAACATTTATTCCTAAATATCTGAAGCCTTCCCGGACCACTTCGGCTTCACAATCGTAGGACAGGTGAGGCTTATCTCCCAGAAGGGTATACAATAATGATTTGTTCCAATTGAAAGTGTACCCAGAGTAGGTGCCGAATTGAGTAAGTACTTGCATAATTCTGCTTAGTATGTCATCTGCATAAAGGGAGATCCTATCTTCCCATTCATCCGTCCATTGGAGCCCCTGTATTAGGGGGTTGTGTTGGATCAAGGCAGTAAGTGGGCTGTAGACTCAGAGCGAATATTAGGGGTGATGGGGGCACCCCTGACAAGGGCCACATCAAAGTCAAAATGTGGGGAACACTGCTCCGTTGACCGCAACATGAGCCAGTGGGTCTGTATATAGGAGTCCCACCCAGCTCACATATTGTGAGCCAAAGCCTAGCCTGTCCAGTACCCCAAACATATAAGTTCACTCAATGGTATCAAAAGCTATTCTAACATCGAGGGAAGACACCAGAGCATCCTTTTTTAAGTATGTGGATTGACCAAGACCTCCATGCAAGCACCACAGATTACAAGCCATGTTCCTTTCTGGCATAAAGCCAGACTGGTCAGGATGTATAAGCATTGAAATCACTCGTATGATGCCATGAATTGATCTAAGATTTTGACTTCCACATCCAATAATGAGATTGGCCTACAGGAGGCACACTCACCGGGTGGCTTAGCGTCTTTGGGACTACCTATCATATTGGCCACTGAGGGATCCCAGGTTGCGACTTTTTCTAAACATTTGGAGCAAGTATGGGACGATATTTACAGCCGTTGTGTCCCATAGCGTTGCCCGAGTTCAATTCGCGTATTGCCTGGACTATTTCTTACTCCATGAGATCCTCTTCTAAAAATGCTCTATCTTCACTTGGGAAACTAGGGAGCCGCAGGTCAGTCAGTAGCTCCCTGCAGTCCTCTGCTGTGGCATCAACAGCCGGAGAGTACAATTGTGCATAGTGTGAAAGTGTGAAAGGCTTCAGTTATGTCCTGCCTATCCGTCACTTGCTTCCCAGTAGGAGTGTGTATTTCATGGACCCAGCGGTTCGCTTTTTCTTGCTTGTCAGGGCATGCAAGGAGTTTTCTGGATCTGTCTCCAATTTTGTATATACGATGCTGGGTTGCTCGGTAGCTGGTTTTAGCAGCATTAGAAGCTATATCACTATACTCCTGTTGTTTCAGTTTCAGCGTATGCTGATGGCTCTGATATGCTTGGGCAATGAGTGTAATCTCCAGAAATGCAATTTTCCACTCTAATGTTTCTAGCCGAACTCTCTTGTCTTTTAGGTGTTCCCTAATCAATAATAACCCCTGTCCCTTTATGACTGCTGTATAAGCTTCCCAGAGAGTTTGTGCTGAGCTCACTGAGTGCTCATTTTTGGTAAATTAGTTATCTGTAGTTTCGCATAGACCCTCCTGTATAGGCGGTAGTTTGATATACCAGGTGTTGAGTGTTATATTGTGGTGTTGGTGCTGATCTAGCAGACTGTAGATTGCCCATACTGGAGAATGGTCTGAAATCCCCCGAGCCAAGTGTACTGTGTTGTTGCAAGGTTGTAGAAGCGCCACACATCCATGAGACCAAGCTCAGATAGAAAAAACTCTGGGAGCATCTAGTAGGTCTAGGGGAAAAGTGATCTAACTTAAAGATCGAGATTTTAAGCAGATTAGTAATCGTTCTGCACCACTAATTGCAAATACATGTACAGTAAGTAGAATAAAAGGATACATTCAATCAAACTCAAAAGTAACAGTTTACCTGCCCTGGAAGTGGACTTCGGTGGCCATCCCAAGAGGTGGCATCATTTCTGGGTTACATGAACTTGGTTGGCCATGTGGCTGTCTGGAGTCATGTGAATTGGGTTGTCATGTCATCAAGGTCAGGTGACCAAGGCCAGTCATGTCAACCAACTGTGATATCATTATGGAAGGTGACCGGCCGTGGGCCATGTCCCCCAAGTTGTAACATCATTAGGCTGGAAATTGGCCCCAAGCATTGCACAACACCACAGCCTAGGCCTCTTGGGGGTGATCTCAGCAGAGTACAGGTATGACACAGTGTAGGCGAGAGATATGAATATGTTTATTAAGACATTTACCTATTAAACTCGGAGTATGAGATACATAAAACCAATTAAGGAGCATATTAGACCAACTTAAAATTCCATAAAGTTGCAAATTATATCTTAATCTTTAAGCATTTTCTTTTACATCGATCATAAATCGAGAGAGCCTAATACCAATATTGCATAAATTCATATTTGCTAAAAGCTGATTGCTGTCTTGTCTTTATCCCATATTTCATAAACACTGCTTTAACAATAGTTTTCCTTAGATTGAGAAAACTGGACAATCTATAATTATATGACATAATGTGCATTTTGTGTTAAGATTACATAAACAGAGTCAATTTTTATCTTCAGCCAGTGCATTAAAAATTCAGTTTTGAGAATCTTTGGTTACAACCAATCCTCAACTTTAATATCTCATATCTTAAGTGGGAGTCAGGTAAACTGACCATGTAGGAATATACAATTAAGATTCCTAAAGGTGGCAAAGTAAATATAACTGATGACTTATTTGATAGATATTTATACTCTGAAAGAAAATACAGTTTAAGTGCAGAAAGTCTCAGAGCTTTCTTTGATGGAAAGCCTTCCCATAATTTGACAGTGCCCTTCAAGTTTTTCAGTACACTGACAAGACATTGAGCTCACTTCCTCTCCCTATCTACGGCTTCCACCCAACAAAGATGGGAAAATGTCAATACGTGCCCAGTAAAAGAGAGTATATAAAAATATCTCAAGATATGCATTGCAGTCAATTCATCCCTGGAATTAAACTTTAATTCTTGGCTGATGGCCTATATCACTGAACATTTTAAAAAATTCAACTATTCATTTCCAACATGCACTTTCAAGTTTTTGCCCACACCTTGTTACTATTCATTATCATAACCTCAGATCAATAAAAAACCATAGGTGGTATGTTCATTTATATAGACTTCATTAGAGGAGCAAGCGAAAACTCACTAAATCTATGATTAAAATTTGATAAACTGATGTTAAAAAAGTTCTTGCCTTTAAAGTACAAAGGTGATCTTTCCACTTTAGAGTTCTATTAAAAAGTATGCCCAAATACCTGTGAGTCCTGACATTCTCCACCTTAAGATTATTTAGAAACATTTGAACCTTGCCCTCTCTGTGGGTCACCCCCAAACCTTTTTGCCTGTTTTCCCCCTCTTCTTTTTGCTGAATAGCATTTTGTTGGCCTTAGGTCTCTGTGCATTTTACTACTGCTAACTCTTTCCCCTAAACTTGGTTTATTTGGCTCATACCTGATCAGGATATTTAATGTACTTGTAAATCCCTTGTAGAGTGGTATACCATATACCTAGGGGCTGTAAATTAAATGCTACCAGAGGGCCTGCAGCACTTATTGTGGTACCCACTTAAAAAGCACCTTAAAACATGTCCCATGCCTGCCATTGCAGCCTGAATGCAATGCTGCACTGCCATGACCACTTGGCATTAAAACCCCCTTGAAAAGTCTTAAACTACCCCATATATTACATATAAGTAAATCCTCAGGTAAGCCTTAGGTAGCCCATAGGGCAGGGTGTTGTGTAATAAAAAGGTTGGACATGTACTTTTTAAGTTTTACATGGGCTGATAGAGAAAAACACCTACATTCTTTTTCACAATTGTGAGGCCTATCCTTCAGCTAGAATGACATTGGGGATTCCTTATTACATTAAGTTGTAATTTCCAATTGGGAGCTGGTAGCTACATCATGTTTGGTGTCTTTTGACTTAAGGTAAAGAGCCCTATTTAATGGTAGAGTCCGTTTTTTATCATAGTTATAAAATCCCACTTTTAGAAAGTTTCCATGTTTCTGCCATTAGCCCTTTTGTGCCTATAGCCTGGCCTGGGTCACATGCCTGGGCGTAACTGACTGTTAGACATTGTGAATTCCTCCCAGACAGTCACACAATAGAGGATTTGGGCGTGCCTGAATGGACCATCTGCTGGCAGGAAGAAGGGGACGGAGCTGAGCACATTCCCACTTACAACTGAAGAGCCTGTGCCCTGCTTTCACACAAAGGGCATAATGAACCTTCATTGTCACTTCAGCCAGCTCGGAGCAAGGGCAGGGGAGTCAGGAAATCCCATGCATCTTCAAAAACCTATCCAGAAGCTTTTCCCACCTTCCAGAAGATGGGAATGAGGGTATAAATATAGAACCTTCAGACCCACTCTTCAGTTCACTACTGAAACTGCGGACGGACTCTCAGAGGTCTGCCTGCTGCTGTGACCTTCTGTGAGTTCTTCCAGACTGCTGCTGTACCTGAAAGGTCTGCTTTGCTGCCTGGATCCTGCCTTGATCCCTCAGAAGCCATCCTTGCTGTTGAGCCCTACATCTACACCGGCACGCAGGATTACCAAAAGTGACTTCAAGAGCTAGATTGCTGGTCTCCTGTTCAGAGCCGCAAGGACACAACATGATTCCAACATCTTGAACCCGCACCTGACCCCAGACATAGTGAGTCCTGAATCCTCAAGAGGTGTCCTAACAGTCTGGGACCCTTGGTTGTGGTGATAACGGTGCCCCAGATGGCCCATTTCCAACACTGAGGAGGTAGACAAAATTTGGCCAAAAAGTGCTCTGAGAACCAGGAGGAGACCAGGACCAACCTGCTTGCCTATCTGCCCAAGGTGCATTGCCAGATAGATCTTCAAGGTAATTGACAAATTATTTATTCCTATTCTTTTTGACAGTCTACCCGGTCAATCAAATTCTACCTGAGCCTATCTGGAACAGTGTAAACCCCTAATTAGAGAAAATAAGCCTTGTAAAATTTTGTACGTCTAGTATTCATTCCGCAGATGACCCATATCCACTAAACCAAAGGCTGCACAGATATTCAATGATGCAAACACATAGTCTATGGTTTACTTCTATAAATGTTCACAATATTGCCTAAAGAACAAAACAATTATCAATTTTAGAGTGGCCTCCTGAAAGCCTCCTCGCTCTAATGGTAAGACACTTTTTATTCAGAAATACAGGCTTCAAGTTGAGACAATAAAACCTCGGCAAAGACATCAGGGATGGCATCAGTTAGACGTATTAGTTTATAAGTGCTTTTCTCCATACCACTTCCCTTTCTAAGTATTGGTTTGATCATGGCCCCATGCCATAAGTCACCAATAGCCCGGGTTTGAACAATCCAAATTGAAAACAAGCATTGGTATAGCCAATAGGTCTCGCCTTTGGGACCTTATAAGTGATTAGCTAGAGGTTTTGGCTTTGCCTTTGTTTTCAAGCTATGTTGTAGGGCAATGTGGCTGCTGTGTAGCATGTTAAAAAATGATAATAAAGAAGACTGCCCACATTATTTTGTAGGCATGTGCATGCATTTAACATGTGAAATGGCGCATGCGCCTTTTTTTACTTTTGTGATCCAAAAAGGAAATCAATAGCTCTTGCATTTGCTTGAGTTAGAGTTATTGGCATTTAAAATGATAATGTGTTTTACCTATGTGTTATGGAATGCATGTGTATGGTGTGTAGTGGAATTATGTGAGTTGGATTGGTATTGTTAGTTAAGTAATTGTGCGGCATAGAATTCTGTGGTGTGGAGTGGATTTGTGTAGTGGAATTTTGTGGCATGGGACATATTTGAAATATGTGAATAGTAATTAAGTGGTATTGAGCATATTGGAATTATGTGAAGTGGGACTGGGTGTGATGGCATGTAATTATGTGGAATGGTATTTTGTGGTGTGGAGTGGTACGTAGTGAAGTTTAAATATGTGGTGTGCAATTGAATTTTGTAGCATGATGTGCAATTATGTGGTTTGGATTGGATGTATGTGGTGGTATGTAATTGTGTTGTTGAGTTGAATTAGTGGGTTTGTTGGTAAATTAAGTGTTGTGAAATGGAAATGTGTGGAGTTGAATTGTGTGGCGTGGAACTGTGTCACGTTGAGTGAAAGAGCAATGTGAAAGAGAGATAAGGGAATGAAGAGAAGAAAGGGGTTAGGAATTAAGGGAAGGAAGTGAGGAAAGGTGAGAGGATGTGGGGAAGAAAGAGAGAGAGGGACGGAGTGAGTGAGGGAGAGAAAGAGGTAAAAAGGATAGGAGAGAAAGCAAGAAGAACAATGAAAGGACTTTTTGACAGGTGGAAAGGCAAGATATGAGTGACTGGAATAAGTGAAGTTGAAATTGGGGTTTAGGGAATAAGGTGGGGTTATCAGATAAAGGAGTGAAGAGAGGGATTAAGAAAGGGAAGAAGGAGGAAAGGAGGTGATGAAGAAATATAGGGAGGTAGAGAAGAAGATAGACAGTTGGGACAGTGGAAGTAAATAGGAAGGAAGGGTTTGAGGGAAGGAGGAATCGAGGAAGGGGGAAGAGATGGTTGAAGTAATGAAGAGTGGGAAAAGGAGGGAGGGTTGGGAAAGAAGGAAAATAAGGAAGGTAGGAAGGAAGGAAAGACGTTAGAGGGATAAAGGAGGCCAATAGGAAGGGAGGGACGAGGGAATAAGGACGAGTGAGAAAAAGGAAGGGCGGGTCTGAATGAATTATATAGGGAGGATGGGTGGAAGAAATCTGGAAAGAGAGTTAAAGAAGGTAGGAGGTTAGGGTGGGTTTATGGGAAGGAGATCAGCAAATGCACGCTGGTCATATGATCGGTACTTATTTATTCAGGTTAGGCTGCCAACTGTAAAAAGGAGAATGTTATATTATATGTACTGAAAGAGACAATTGTTCAGGAGTACTTACAATACCGATTGTTCATAGATGATGGTGGGAATTTTTGTTGTGTGCATGCTGTTTGTAGAGGCTGTGGAGTTGCTTGGTAGATGGGGGAAATTGTTGGGGATTCCAACGACATTGTGTTTGGTATATTGTGAATGTTTTGGTTGTGTCTTTGGTTGAGCCTGCACGAGGGAGAGCATGTTTACATATGTATATAGTTGGAAGTTGAACGGAGGGTATTGGAGCGCTATGTATGAGCAGCAGTTACCTGTTTACTCAAGGACACAGTGCTTATTTTACTTATAGTGTCCCCGGCCTCACTGAATGTGTCCCACCACTCAACAAAACTCCTACTCACACATTTAAGAAAATTATAGAAAAATAGCTGGAGCCCACTCGTACACCACTCCTTAAACGTGGGTGGAATGGCCTTACACCATGTCAGAGCACTGCATAATGCCCAGGTACTATCTGACTCTGGAGGAGTGAGGTCACTAACAATGCAGCAGGCACACCTGACAAGCAAGCAAGGGAAGAATCAATGGGACACAGCGCGCTCTCACACAAACTTCCATTCCGTATGACGCGGGACACCTTTTCCATGTCCCAAAGGATTTTGCTCAGATACCATTAGCACCACATAGGGAGGCATGCCCAGCCACGTTCGAACGATGTCTGAAACAGATAAGAGGGTGAGACTAGAAATGGACTGCCTGTGGAGAAACTGAGATAATGCTTGACAGGCAGCTGGCTCTAACGTGGGCGTGTGCAGAGGAAGTCACATGTCAGGCCTTCCTGACATATGAGTGGATCTTCAACAGCCCCGCCAGCCAGCTAAGCAAATACTGTGATTGGTGTGTCAGGGATGGCTTAGTGTTACATAAACAGCCCATCTCTGCCATCTCTTCACAGACTGGCCCGCCTCCCTCTAATGATGAAACCCCCCTCCCCATTTCAAATGAGCCACAGTGAGTCTGCAAGCCTGTCACCCCCCCCACCTCCCACCCCGCCACTGCATTGTACCGGTCTCCTGCTGCAGGGAGGGGTGACGCCATAAACCCCCACACTCACGAGCGCCTTGGTATTATCACAGCGGCCTGTCATTTGTCACAGAAAACACGGCTCCGTGCCGGCACCACTCGGATAACAATCCCCAGTGACAGCCCTAAAAGCATTGTGTGTGTTTGTGCTGGGAGGCGGCAGGCTGGGACGGGAGGGACGATGCCGCAAATTGTTTCACAACTCCGATGAGTTGGTTAAATAACACAATGCCAGAGAGTGGGGAATCAAAGTTAATTTAACTATATACAGATCTCCTCAGCAGGAGCGCAAACCTGCAGAGCTGTCTAGTCAGCTAGAAGACGTTGCAGCCCCCGTTCCCTCCCATTTCGAATGGGGAAGAGCAGGAGTGTCTAAGGATAAGCAAAGGTGCCAGGCGACAGGAGGGGGTGGAGCTGGCAGGGCAGGGGGAGGATGGAGTGAGGGGCAGGCACTGCATGGCATCACAGCGCTCTCCTTGTTACTGACGTGCAACCTCAGAAGATGACCCTCCCTCTGCCCATCTCCTGCCTCCTGCACTAACAGTGCAGCATCTAAGGGTCCAGTGGTTTTGGGGGGTTTTTCGTCGGGGGGGGGGGTGATTGTGAGATGCGTGCCAGCGCCTGTCTTTAAACAAAAATAAATGGCCTTTTTCAACAGGGTTTAAGGCGGAGTGAAAACACGTTTCCTTTTGTGACTGACAGCGCCTCGAATCCTGGAAACAATATTTACATTTTACAATTGCACTCTTATTAACCCCTTCCCTGCTCATGACGGAACCGTTCCGTCATGAGCCACGGTTGTCGTGTGCTCATGACGGAACGGTTCCGTCATGACAATCCTGTCGGCGGCCGCTCCGCCTGCGCGGCGCTGTTTCCCCGCCTGTGCGGGGCGACAACGCAAATGGGCGGAGTCATGACGGAACCGTTCCGTCATGAGCACAGCTCAACTGTGGCTCATGACGGAGCGGCTCCGTCATGAGCACAGGCCCACCGCGCTGCCCCCCTGCCCCCCCCAGCGCTGCAGCGGAATGTCCGCAGCAGCGAAGGGGTTAATAAATATTGTTGTTATTACCAGCATTGTGAGTGAGCATAGACAGTAATAATGTTCAACTGCAGTGATGCAATATTTCCATAGCACTTAGTAACACAGGGATGATTCTTCAAAGCGCTGTTAAGAGCCGGTCTTTCCTCCGTCTAAAAACGTACACACACACACTAACCGCTTTAAGAATGATTTTTTTTAACGTAGGTGGGACAGGTAGAAGAGAACAATTTAGAATCTGGTAAAGTAGCCTTCAGGGGTGAGTTCTGGCTACAAGGACCCACGCGAATCATGCAGATTTTAAACCACGCAATGCAGAATCAGCCTTTTATCAGCCAGACATCAATAAAATAAGTATCGTAGCATAGAACATTAACCGAATGTGAGAATGGTTACAAAGCTGCAAAATTTTGACAAGGTAGATGCTGAGGGGGGAGAGACCGAGTGGGAGACAAGCGCGCTGCTGCTAATGGAGTGAGGAGGGGGCCTGCACCTGTTTCCCTTGCGGGAGCGAGCAGGAACCATCTGTTAATTACAAACAGATGGTTTCAAAGCTCGCTCCCACAAGGGAATCGCCAAACGTGCACGCGTTGCCATTGAAAGCAATGCAAAGATGTGCACGTTTTTGGCAGAAAAAGGGGATCGATTACTAAAGGTCTCCTCCTAAGCAACGCATGCGCGCTGCGTAGGAGAGACCTAAAAAAGGGTGTCAAGCATTTTCACCCACCAGCTTATTTTGTTTCCACATCACTGAAGGAGAGAAGAAAATATGTGTTGCTAATCGTCAAAGACAGAGATTTTGAGCAAATTAATCAACTTCCTGTACCACAAAGTGCAAATGGATGTAATGTAATATAAATAGAAAAAAGGATACCTTCAATCAAACTCAAAAGTAACAGTTATCCTGCCCTGGAAGTGATGTCACTTCCATAGCTAGGAATTAGGGGGTCCCTCCTCACATGTGACTACACTTCTGGATCACATGGCCATGGTTGGAATACAGACAGAGGGGCAGGAAAACACTTTAACCCCTTCGACGCTCATGACGGAGCGGTTCCGTCATGAGCGTCGGTTACGCTGTGCGCATGACGGAACCGCTCCGTCATGGCCCCGCCCGCGCTCAGAACCTTCAGCACCGCGCGGAAATCCGCGCCGCGCTGAAGGGGTTAAATGAAAAAATCCACAAAAATAGGACCCACTTGTATAAATTATTCCAACGGGCACTGAAAGTTGTTGCACTAAAACAAATATATGTTTGAGACACCAGCCCTTGGGAGACTGCAGAACCATGGAGAAAGTCGATGGTTCTCAAGACGTACACACACAATAAAATTTACTGGATGTAAAAAAAAGCATTTATAGATTATAGCTTTATTATGTTTGCAAAAGAAGTTGTATTGAACTGACAAGTTGCTGATTTTTGAAAGCACTATGTTTGAAAAACTGCTTGCCCTCTGAATGAAGCGATGCAGTTTTGAAAATCTGCGTTAAATTAATTATTCAATGTCAAAAGGTGCAGAGCGTTAGTTTTGCATTTGCCTGTTGCATGCTGCAAAGAAAAAAGACAAGCATTTGCAATGCAATCAGTCTCACCTAAGTATTTAGCGATGCAGCCCATTATTGCCTATTAATGCTTATGAAAAGGTATCTTTTAGGAAATGGCACATGAACGGCGTCTTTATACCATATATAGCAGGGTGTAAATACATATTTTATTGTATCACCTATGGGTGGGGCTGTGTAAGAAGGCCTAGCACTTAAACTCATGAAATACGTTTTTAAAAGCAATCAAAGCTGTATTTGCAAATCAGACGCATTAATCTCAGCATGGAGAAGTCCGACAAAATATGGCTGGTAAAGTAAAAAAAAGACACTGCATTATTCTAGAGAAAGCCAGCGCTTGGCTCATGGAATTGGGTGAAGGTAGGCAGTAGATAAACACATCAAGCACAAAGTGGCAGAAAGGGAAAAGTGTTTCCCTTACCCCATGCTCCACTCCCTCGGACACAATTTCAGTTTCCGGACACAATCTCATTTTCCCAACAAAAAAGAACATGCTTTTTTGTCACGTTTTGTTGTGTTCATGTACGGTCACTAAACCGAATGGACTCTGCAGGATCTCTGAGCACTGCAAGAGGGGCGTGGCAAAGCAACCCCGTGCTGGTACATGACAGAGAAGCAATATTTTGTGAATCCGCTGCACACTGCATGGATTTTAGCCAAAATTTGCCCACACAACTTGATTTTTCCTTGCACATTTGGACAAAATATTGTCCATTTTGGCGAGATGTAGCATTATTTGGTATCCCTACTGCCAAGTGGGCACGGGGCGCGCAGGGGGAGAAGAGATGAGGTCCGTCGGCTGCGCTGCCATCTCTGGTGCAGGAAACCAGGGTTTTAGCCTCGAGGTCGCGTCCACATCCTGTGATTCTGGGCAAATCACTTAATCTCCCCGTGCCTGAATGTGTAATGTAAATACAGTGCTATGTAAAGCGCTCCAATACCTTCGGGTCGAGTTCGCGCTATATAAAATATGCAAAAAAAAAAAAAAGATGAGATGGGGGTGTGGACGTCTCAAAGCACGAATGTGGGAGCTGGGACATGGAAAGGGGGGCACAGGGAGAGGGGAGGAGACATGTGGGCGGAGCCTGAGCTTTTCCGTGGTCGGTTGTATGAAGTGTTTTAAAAGCACAAAATGCATTTTATATTATTGCCAGGTCAACGGCAGTTGGAGTGGTGCAGGGCGGGGTTCACCCCCTACTGTTCACCCCTGCTGTGAGGCGTTTCTGTTCTGCACTGCCTTGCGGAGACATTGTGGTCTTGGGTAACTGTTCCCATATTTAGAGGACGGGCTGGATGTTTCCAAGGGCTGGAGCTGCCGTGGAGCTCAATTCCTGGCTGCTCGCAGTTCTGCTGGAGGGTGTTTTCCTACAGCAAACCGGCGAGCAGTGACTCCAAACAAGAGCGCTAGTGTTCCGTCATGAAAACTCATGTTAAAAAGAGTGTGCCGTGAGTAGGAAATGGCCAGACGCAAATTGACCCAAGTAAGGGGGTCATTCGCCATGGGCGTGACGAATGCCACCATTCACCACAGAAAAGAAAAGCATTTGGAAAGGCACAGGAAGGAACCAATTAAAAGAGATGGTCATGGCCATACTGCTCATACCGAATACAGCATGCCTCGCAGAGCAGTGCATGCACGCTGCCTCAAGGCTAGACCTAAAAAACGTTGCAAAAGGTGTTCATTAAGGATTGTAAAATAATCTGCTTCTTTATTTTTCCTTGAGAGATCAATATGTTTTAGTTCATTGAGGGGGCATGATGGAGTGCTGATAATGCATTCTAAGAATGTTTTTACAGAGGCTTTTGTTCTTAGGGAAACCATTGTATGATGCTGCGCGCAAGATTTCAAGGTCTGTTTTGTTTGACTATTTCTGTATTAGACTTTATGTTTCTAAAGAAATGCTGCAGTTTTGAAAAGATTATTGTGTTTCTAGGCGCCCTCAATATGCTTTTAATGTGCTTTGATTGCTTGTTTTCTTTGATTGGGAAGGGCTTTCTTATGAAGTGAAGGATCCCATTATTGATACTCTGACTCCAGAGAGGCTTAGACTGTTGCTATTTTCAAACTGCATAGTTCTGAAAAGAATGTAAAGAGCTACAGGCCTCTGGGGCTATTGTGTTATACTGGCGTAAGGGATTTTCAGTAAAATATAATGCTATAACACCTTCATGATGGAATGTAGGCTACACATTATATGTTAATATACTGCTACAAGCTAGATGTTTCATGTGTGACTTAATGAAATTGGAATGCATAAACACTGTCAGGTGCATATTTAGAAACTGTTGAGGACTATTTTGTGTGACTATTTCTTTGTTAGACACACGCGTGTAAGATATTGTTGCAGTTTTTAAAAGATTAGCATACCTGGAGGTGTTTGCTTTTGGTTTTAAAGCACTCAGCTTGTTGTAAATATACCTCCTTAGTAGCATAGCTTAAATAGAACGCTTGTGTACAAACCGCAAATGTGGTGGAAGAAATGCTAAAAAAAGTTCAAAACGCTCTATTCATGATATAATTTGCACCGTTGTAGGTTTTATGCCAAGCTGTTTAATTTCAATTGTGAGTTTTCGATTCACTCTGTTTTACATTTTGTGCTGGGATTGGTTGATGAGCAAGGCCTCCTTTCTGCTTTAATGTGATTGATAGGGGTGATTATGACTTAGTTGTACTTAAGGTGTAGTAGTGGTCATTGTAGTAACAGTAGTAGTAGTAATAGCGTGGTTGAGTAGGATTCAATGTTACAAAAGTGCAGATGCGAGGAACAGCTTTACTTTCTTTGAAGGATGGTGGTGCTTGAAAATCAGTATGTGTAGGTTATCAGTTGCACGTTCACATGTTGCTCTAACATAGATGGGTGAAGTGTGAGCTCTGACATTTGGCACACACACAACGCCTCTGCAGGAATGAATTGAAACAACAGGAACTAGTAGCTCTGTAGTGCATCTTAACTATTCCTGTGTCGGAGTTTCTCATATTCATAAAGAAATGCAAAATATTAGTTAATAGTATGAGCTGCCGAGGGTTGGGGGAGGAGGGGGTTACTGTATCACTGTGTCTTTGTATTTTAAGGAGTGGAGCTTTCTTAAGAGGGGGGGAGGAATCCGCTCATATCTAGTTGATGAACAGGGGCTGCAGGCCACTTTTACGCTGATGCTTCACAATTTGGTGGTAAATACAGATGCTAAACGCAGCCCGACTACTCTTGAAAATTTAGGTTACAAATGCAAATTAATATGTTGAGGGAAACTGACTTGGTAATGGGGGTCGGTTGGTCTGAGGCCTAGCACATCCGACGATTGCGTCTTTGCTTGACCTCGGATTTTCGGGATCAAAGCCCGGATGAGCCAATCAGCGCTTCATTCCACAGAGGTCGATAAATGAATACCTTAGAGTTTTGTAACAATAAGTTTCTGTTATGCATTGCAAGGATGCAAAAACACTTGCTATATCACCTTTTGAAATGGATTTAAAAAAATGCAGCATGGTACATGTAAGTCTAATATCTTTTAACCAGATCTGTTTATTTTTTGTGTGTCCAGCATATAACGCAGATCTCATGGGAGGATCAGGAAATCGCTGCTTAGTTACAAGGTCCTGGGTTACTCCATATATCAAGGATACCTAATACCTAGTTTTGATTCCAGTACATGCCTCATTCTTACACCATCTTGGACTCCCTGTTCTTTACCTCACTCTTGAATGTTACAGTTCAATCTTGCTTTCTCCCTTTATCTCTGCTTTACTCCTGTTTTTCTCATCATCCAGTTGCATGCATGTGTACATATGTGTATGGAACATATTTTAACATAAATTAATAAGTAAATATGACTAGAAAGGTTGAGTTCAGAAGCTACTTTATTAGCACATCACCGGCGTTTAAAAGCACTCTATTGTTTCCATATGTTTACAGGATCCCAGATCAATCTGTTCATTGAAGCAGCGGTTGAGAGGGTATGCGTAATCTTAGACCAAGCGTAAGATGTTCATGCATCAAATCCAACAAAATGAATCCTCTTTAATATCACTCCATAACTGAGAACCCGAGTTCTGCTGTACAATTCAAAGGGTCTCCAAAACCACATCTGAAATGTCTCCTTTGGCCTAGGGAGCCAAACCACATTTTTATGAACAACCTGAGGCAGCAGAGAGTTTGTCTATAGACACAGGTTTCCCCAGTGATCCAATTGGGGTGCAGCAGCTTTCTGAGCCACTCCTATAGCATCACCCCTCTAAAAATCTGAATTGCTGAGCCATTCCTTTCAGCATTACCCCATGAAATTTTGAATTTTTATGTAGCACCCACCAGCAGCTCTCAATCTCTGTGATTCACAACTCACTATAGATCTTGAATATTTGAAAACCTCCCATATTGAACAGCAGTCATACGCTTCCTCCCTCCTACACCTACACACACGTACTCCCCAACTAGCCCCACTTTAGGAGTACATTTTGCTCAGTACGTGTTTACAGATGCCTATAACAAAAAGTCCATTAATCAGTGCAAAATGCACTGTAAAAATGTGTCAGAGGGACGTGTGCATTATATATCTGGGCCAGAAAGTGAAATGTTGGTGCTTCAATCTATTCTATTGCTCACAAAACTACTTCAATTCAATTCAAATGTCTTTATTCGGTTATAATAAAAATAACCATAAAAGCACAAAAATTCAATTAATTCAATTCTATGCTACTTAAATACATAGTAGTTACAAATAAAAAAAAAACCACAGTATAATCCATAAAATGAGAAATCTCAGTGGCATTTGAATTCATATACACAATTTACAATAATAATGTTTTCCGTAAATGAAAAACATTTTTTAAAACTGCAATGACTGATGCAATTACATATTCATTCTCTAGGTATTGTATTGCTAAAAATGCAGGGCGACACTGTTTCAGCCCCAATTTCTTTAAGACGGGAATGATCCATCTCCTTCTTGGTGCATCATAATACCTACAGAATAGCAAAATGTGAATGGTAGATTGTACAGAAATGTCATCACATGGGCACTTGCAAAAAACTCTTGCCTAATCATTTACCTTAGGGAAACTTAGGAATCTATGGAGAATGTTTACCCTAAAACATGTCAACAATAGACGATCAAAGTCACCAACTATTAATAATAAGGATGGCTGTATCATTGGGGACAACAGAGTTAGCTGGTGGACTTGTACCGTAGATTTCCTCATTTCAGTAGTTGCTCTACGTTCGCCCAGAAAACTCACACCACTCTCCTTCAGAGATTTTCTTGAAACACTGCACATTAAATGTGGCTTAGTGAAATATTCCAGATGTCCTAACTTTGAGAGGAATGTTTTCACATATTCCAGCCATCTCATTTGTTTGGCACCATCCATCCCCAGCGCATTTCTTAATATATCCCGATTAAAACCTGTTTCATCCGATGTCCAAATTTTATGCCAAATGAGGACCGGTTAGATTTTAATCGTGTCCTCCAAATATGGCATTCCCAATTCCTGGTGGCAAATGTAATTTGAGATACTATCGGGAAGGGAGAGGAGAAATTTAAAGAATGTATTTTCCGCAATTTGCAGTGTATGTACCTCGGCATAGCCCCATTTAGCCGCTCCATAAGTGGCTATTGCCACACATTTGGCCCTGTAGATGTGTAGTATTTCCCCCGTAGGGCCTCTACCCAGTTTACGGCTAAGGTTTGATAATGCCATTAATGACTTAACAAACAGTAGGCCTCTAATCTTCACTATCTCCGACCAAGAACCAGACCCATCAAATACAATACCCAGATAAGAAAACGTTTTTATACATTCTATAGGCCTAGAGTCAATAGTAATAGGTTTAATCCTCTTATTTGCCCCTGCCCCACAATTTATAGTGAATGTTTTAGAGCAATTAATCGAGAGCCCAAGTTGCGTCATAAAATTATAAAACGAGTTCACAACCCTTTGGAATGCAAGAGGAATACGGGCCATTAAAACTGCGTCGTCTTTATATAAGAGTGCAGGGATTGGACGCTTCGCTATCATCGGTAAATCCCTGCACTCTTTAACTAAAATAGTTTCCAGATTGTTTATATACAGAGTGAAAAGGAAAGGGGCAAGGACACAGCCTTGCCTCACACCTTTTCTTACATTAAAGTGACTAGTGCATTCTCCACCAAGCCCATAGCGGATTTTAGACTTTGCCCCTACATAGAGCTGCTTTAAAAAAGTAATTATTAAAACATCAACCCCCAGACTTTCTAAAATTGACCACAGTTTATCATGAATGACGCAGTCAAAAGCTGCCGTCAGGTCAACAAAAATCATGAATAATCTTTCCTTTTTAGCCCTGGTGTATTTATCCAATATAATATGTAAATTAAGACCCTGTTCAACAGTGCCCAAGCCCTTCCGGAACCTGTATTGAAGATCACTTATCACGTTCTTTTCCTCTGCCCATATTTGCATTCTATCTAGTAAAATCCGCCCAATGATCTTAACTGTTAAATCTAACAGTGAGATCGGGCGATAGCAGGCCGGGTTTGCCCTATCTCCCTTTTTAAAAATTGGCACAATAATAGATTCGTACCATGTAGAGAAAAAACCACATGCACTACATGCATTTAAAACCTGTGTTAAAATTGGTCCCCATAAAACTATATTCGATTAAAAAAGGGCTACAGGTATGCCATAAGGCCCTGGAGCCTTGCCACCCAGGCTTGAGTTAATTGCAGTTGTAACTCCACCTAGTGTGAAGACCATTGAGAGTACTTGTTCCCGGGTCTCTATATTAGATACAGTCTCATGTTGGTCTGTTACAGAATTACTATACAGAGTCATAAAATACTGTATCCACTCAGGCTCAGAAAAAGCAATCTCTATGGAGGCCCTATCTTGCTGAGCTAAAAAAGGGCGTTTACTGCCTTCCAAAAGGCAGATGAATCCCATAACTCAGAGGCATCTCGCAAAGCGCGCCATGCCTCCTCCTGTAATGCGGTCTTTCTGAGTTTTAAGACTTTTCTGTAGTTTCTTCTTGCCTCTCTTATATCTTCCCTGTTTTTCACTTTCGTGTGGAGGGAGTGTTTTAGTTTAGTATAAGCCTTTGTGCACTCTGTGCCGAACCATCCTTGTTTCTTAGCATGCCTCCTTTTTATTTCGACAGTAAGTACTTTTTACACATAATTAGAGATAGCCACAAAGTTTTCAATAATTTCATCTCTGGGGGACTTTTTGTCTAAACACTTTAAGAACATAATTTTACAGTTTAACACAACTTCGGTAATAAATTCCTCAGGGTCCACCATGGCCCATTTAAGTACAAATCCATTTTGCCTGATCAGAGCGATATTCTCTACAATGTCAGCAGAATCCGTTCTAACATTAATGCACCGGCTATGCACCTTTTCGTTCATACTCAGGGGGAAGTGGTCACTTAGAGCAATTCCATGTGTCTTAAAATTACTCACTCGAAACGAATATCTACTAGAAAATAGTATATAGTCAATAGTAGAAAAAATGCCTCGGCCGTTAAAGCTACTTAGTAATACACCAACAAATGGAAGGCTAGGGTCTGATTCAGTGTGCTCCAAAAGTAGATTGTCTGGGATGCAGCTGCAATACCACCATTGACCACGAATGAGAAGGTATGAAAGGCCTCAGATGTAAAATGAATTTTCCTCCAGGAAAATAACACGTGCCACATGACTAAAGACCGAAAACAGAAAACTAAAATATGTTTGATACAGAATGTACTGAAGTAAATATTGTACATGAGCCCATGAGCTGATGAAAACTGGGGGCCTGATTCACAAACTGTACAGTATGTATTGAGTATTATAAAACGTACTACAAATTTCTTTTTTTACGTTTGAGTTTATTGAAAACCAGAAGAAAAAGAACAGCATTATGTTTATGCATACTGAATCTCAGTTAACATAGAAATTGTAAAAGAATAAGGAAATACAACTGTTATAATAATCATGCTGTATGCAGAAAAGGAATAAAACCTGAAATAGAGAGGAAAGGGGGTAAGGGAAGGGTAAGGGGGTTGAAGAGGGGGCAGAGAGTGAACAATATATTATGACTCTACAAAAAATTTGAAGAAAAACAGGATATAAAATTACACACTGTAGGCACAATAATACCTGGAATTAAATATCATAATATAAAAAACATAAGTAGGAACAACAATATCTTAATATTTTAAGAAAAAGACAACGTGGTGTATTTACGGTGGTTTCCGGACATCATCTGAAGAATTAACAATATTAACAATAGAAGAAGCGGACCAGGATAAATATGTAGTAAGTGGAAGCCATAAAAGATCTCTTTTAATTGCTAAAGAGATAGGCGTGACATAATTGGTATCGAGACTGTGATGAAAACACACAGCATTCCACCAAGCTCTAAAAGTTACTTTATCTGCTTGTTTCCAATTTGAGGTTATTAAGTGTAAAGCTACAGCTAATAATAAATCTAACAGCTTGAAGTTTGATGGTGATTAAGGCCGTTGAGATGATAAGGAACCTAAGAAAATATTGGATAAAGAAAAGGGAATATTAATTTTAAAAATCTTTTTAATTTGGGACCAAACTAATTGCCAGAAATGAGAGATACTGGGTCATTCGAAAAACATATGCTTTAAAACGGCATTAGAACAGGAACAGGGCCAACAGGTAGATGGGGTGTTAGGTGAAAAAGATGTTAATGTTGCAGGGAAAAATAATAGACGTTGATAAACAAAATAAAGGGTTTGGGAAGTACTAGCAGCTCTTGATGTTTTGTGAATTTTAAGCCATAATTTATCCCAGCTGGAGGTTGGCCAGCATTGTTGTAAATTCTTTTCCCATGCCAATTCAGTCTTTGACTTGAGTCTATCTGAAGGTGATAATAAACACTTATATATAGAAGATGCAGTGGGGGAGGTATCTAATATGGGAAAAAGAGTAGAACACCGTGTAGGAAGTTTGGGGGTAGTTGGCAGTGTAAGGAGATATTGATTAAGAGAAGGAAGTGGAAGGTTATATTGTGGATTGAAAGAGTTAGGTAGTGAAAATTTTGTTTGAAGATCAGTAAAGGATAGGGGATAATTATTAGTCAAGAGTTGGGAAATCCAAAGCAAGCCCTTGGATCTCCAAGATCTCCAATAAATGGTACGATTCTTGATGCGTAATCATTTATTATGCCAAATGGGTTGTTGAAAAAGAGAAGGATAAGAAGATGGTAGGAGAGAGGTTAAAAGCTTACAAGTGTGAGAAATAATGGGAGAACGTATAAAGGAGATATTATTGGTGAAGGCAAGAAGTTCCTGAAAGTCAAAAGGGGAGAATAGAAATTTGTCTATAGATATCCATACTGGGGGATGCGTGGGGAGTTCTGAGGAAAGCCAACGGGAAGCTTGTTTTAGAGAAAAGGCAGAATGATAAGATTTGAAGTCTGGGAGCTTAAGGCCTCCATTAGGTTTTTACTTTTTTTAAGGAAGACAAGACTAAGGGTGGGCGTAGTTCGCGAAGTAGCACTTCGCGAAGCTACGCAAAGTGAAGTTCGCACTACGCGAGCTACGCGTAGCACTTCGCGAACTGCGAAGTAACATGTTCGCACTGTGCAAGATGTTGTTTTCAATGATTGCACAGTGCGGACAAGCAACCGGCACTGTGCAATCATTGAAAATGGCATCTTGCACAGTGCGAGCTGTAGTTTTCTGCTGCTCGAGTAGATTTTTACTCGAGCTGCAGCTTTCTCAACGCGAACTGGTAGTTTCTCATCGCGAGCGGTCGCGAGCATACGCGACCCCTCGCAATGAGAAACCTGACCTTCTCGCGTTGGGAATCTCGCCGGGAGGTTTATTTTCCATGCTCGCGATCGCGAACAAGGAAAAAGTCTCGCCAGGATGTCATTTTGCTTGCTCGCGGTCGCCAACTTGACGTTGAGGACCGCGAGCAAGCAAAAAATGACCGCAGCACTACGCAACACTACGCTACTCGTGTTCGCACTGTGCTACGTGCAGTTCGCGTAGCGCGAAGTAGCGCGAACTTCGCAAACAGGGATCATAGCAAGAATAGATAAATTCAGAGGAGTAAGCATCATCTTAATCGAATCCAGACGTTCCCACCAAGAGAAAAAAAGAGGGTGCCAACGTGCAATAGTATCGTTTAACGTTTTGTTAATATGATCAAAGTTTAATTTTAAAGTCTCCAGGATAGACGAGGAGATCCATAGGCCTAGGTATTTTAGCTTAGAGGGTTGCCAGGAAAAAACAGTAAAGGTAAAGTAATGCTTAAAGGCATAAAACCTTGGGGCATATCCGCAAGAACGTGTGATAACCATCGCAAAAGTTACTTAACGCAACCTTGAACATCGCAGTCTATGTGTTAAAAAAATACCTCCAGCAGGTCAGACCAGACAACCCATCAGTGATGCCGGAGATGACCACCACACCTTCGACACCGGACATCACAGGTATACCACCCCCAGGAGCAGGGCAGCCAAGCTACATAGATGAGACCACAGCCCCGGCACAGACCACACAGCAGGAAGCACCCGCCACCACAGCTGGCTCACAACACTTCACCCAGGCACACATTGCATTCTAGTGCCAGGTGTTAGAATGCCAAAAGGAGGTGGCCGAACAGGTGTGGGTGGGCTCAGAGCTCATGGAAGCCGAACTGGACCATATACGTGGATGTCTAAGTCCCATCAGGGACCCCCTACACCCCACAAAGGAGACCCACACTGCGACAGATACACATGCAGATGGACATTCCCAGTACAGAACCGTGCCCAGAGGCACGTACATATCAGTCACACACCCACATTGGCTCTGCTTACGATGGCCCAGTTCACTCCCCTTACGAATTGAGTGGGTGATGACAAAGCTACATGTCCAAGCTTTGACCCACTGCCTGCGGTGACATGTCTGCATCTGCTGTACGCAGCACAATGTAATGTCGTAGGGCCCTCACGCATACAACAAGACCACAGGGACACATGCATATATCATGTAGAACTGGCTACGGGCATGTGCGCCCGGTCCCTTTATTGGCAGGGCCACATGTACAGTGACGCCTGTGCTGGATGTGTGTAGGGTGAGTGTAAGCCAGCACGCACGGAGTGCTTGGTGCTGGGAACAACTTGAACAGTGGACACCAGGGCAATGGAAACAGAAAACAGCTGCATAACAGAGTCAACTGCTGAGCAACATGGAGGGAGCCGGAGCAAGTACAGAGTACAGAGGTCACCCAACAAGCAAACATAAGTGTCCGCGAGTTGCAGTGCACTGAGGTTGGGGCACTAGAGATGAGCAAGCATGTGAAGAAATTGCTAGGATTGTGTCTCTTCAGGTTATTTCTGATGCAGCTGCAGTGGGGGGGTGTCACACCTGCATCATCTTCCTCATCATCGTGCCTGGTCTCCCACACTGCCTGAGGTGACATTGCTGCATGAGCTCTCCACAGCACATAACCAAAACAGTATTGGACGATGATTTGGGGTGCACTGAGTTAGTGGCACCTGGAGTGCTGAGCAGGGGAACAGGCAGAAGATGGCATCCACGACAGGTGCGAGCAACTCCGTGTGTCTGCCAGTACGACCGTTTCAGCACTGGCAGTTGGTGTTTGGAGTTGGTCCTGGCGGTGGTGGCGTGTGCCTCCTGCGGTGATGCGATGTCCGGGCCGGTCAGGACTCAATTTGATGTGTGAGCCCTGGTGGGCCACAGACACATGGCGTTGATGACCCCAAGGCCATCACCTCAGAGGCCATCCAAAATCTCAGAAGTAGGGGTCCCGGACCTGACCAGCACAGAGTTAGTGGCCCCGGATGCACAGTGGCCGGCACAGGCACCCCGCCATGGGACGGTGACTTCCAGTGCAGCCAGATGGGCCACGCGAGCTGAGCGGGTCCTCATCAATGTCTGAGGTGTATGTGGCGGAGGGTTGCAGGGGACAGTGGAAGGTGTCCTCCAGGGCATGATGCAGAGGTTTGATGTTATCCGGAAGCAGCAAATAGAGGAGTGGAAAGCGACAACACCAATTAGGTATCAGCCACATGAAGGATGAGGATGAAAACTACCCCCTAGTCCACAGACTCAGACACCACCAATGTATGACCAGAGAGTGTCCATGAATGTCGGGGAACTGACTGAGTGGCACCAGGGCTGGGAGGGGATGCAGTCTGTGATGATGCCGGTACACTTATATGAACTCCCCCATTGCTAAATCAAGACTCTGTGACCTACTGGACCGCAGTGTAGGCTGGATGCAGCGGTCAGCAGTGACCCACAGCCACATGTCGTTGGCTCGCGATGCACAGTTAGTGACACCAGGGCAGTTGTCGGTAGTGTTCGATCACCTCTGTAACGATGTTCCTATTCCCTCCGGACTGCAACGCGTCATCCTCTTACGCCTCTCCTTGCGTGCAATGATATGTATTCTGCCTTTGAATAATCGATGTCCAGTTCCAATTCTGTGACCTACTCGGGCGCAGCATAGGCCGAGGGCAGTAGTCCACGTAGGCCCACAGACACGTGTGGTTGTAATGTTATGCACAGACATGGTGGCACCACATCGAAGGGAGTATAGTGACATAAACTCTGCCTTAAATAGTGTTCACTGCCATGGTGTAATCAAGACTCAGTTCCAAATGTGTGACCTACTTGTTTGTAGTGTAGGCCGAAGGCAGTAGTCAGCAGGGGACAACAGACGTGTTGTAGGAATGCCATGCACAGAGTTGGTGGCACCACATCGAAGGGAGTACACTGACATAAAATCTGCAATAAACATATGTACTCTGCCATCGTGTAATCAAGACTCAGTTCTAAATGTGTGACCTACTTGACCATAGTGTAGGCCGGGTGCAGCAGTAGAGTACGTCAACGAGAAAGGAGTAAAGCGGGCCTATGTCATGGAGGCCGTGATGGTCTGAGGAGGCTGCCAGGGTTGCGGGCCTCGGGCTTGGAGCTTGCGCCGGCACGTGGTGGGCCCTCATTAACTCACGCCGGTATCGGCAGATGATCAGTGTGGCCTGGCTGCGCGGGGCGGGCCGGATGGGTTCGGGGCCCAGAGGGCCGGGGTATGGCTGGTGCACAGGATCGCAGGCAACTCCGCTCACGAGGACGGCGTCAGCCTCGTGGCAGGGTGAGAGGCGCCGCCCTGGCAGAGATGTTGGGCATTCCGTAAGAGGACCATGCCCAGGGCTACGTGCTTTTTATTCACACCCCTACGCTGGCCTGGTGTACGCCGGGCCATCCCACTCTGCTTATGGGGGGACGTAATAGGCAACATTTCCGCATACTCCCCCACTGGCTGGGGTGACATGGTTGCGTCCACTGTTCACTCCACTCCATACACCAGCGGTGTATGTCGCCATGGATATGGGTGTGTTCTGCACACTGCAGTCTGTCCAGCACATCGCCGCCACTCTTGGCATTGTATACTTTCCCAGTCATGGTTCTCCTGCCTCCTTCACACATGCCTGGTTCCCACCTATCCCCACATTCCGCTATTGAGTGGCTGAGGTGCCATGCCGTAGATGGCTCATGTTCACAGCTTGCCCAGTTTACCATTGTAAGTTGTTCAGTCGTGTCTGGTGGGTGCGCATGTTGTTTTGCATGTTGTATGTGATTTTGTGACGTGTGCATTGCCAGAGTTGTGAGTTGCATGTTTGTGGAGTTGAGGTGTGTGGGATATTCATTTGGAACTTGCCAAGGAGCTGTGCATTTCCCTTGGTGCCGTCCTGGTAACGCTAGCTGATGATGGACTGTCGGTGGATGAAGGAATCATGCACAATGGCTGGGTAGTTGGTGACGATATTGGTAAAGAGTCCCCGGTGGTCCACTATTGCCTACACATTGATGGAATGCGTGTGCATTCTGTTGCGGTGATTGTGTGCTGTGTCACCAGGGGGCACAAGTAGGACATGTGTGCTGTGGATTGCCCCCAAAACGTGCATGCATCCAGCTATGGCATATGGTCCTTGCTTGGTCTCCAGCAGATCCTGCACATTGTGGTGGACGTATAGATACTGGGGTACCAGGCTGATGATGGCATCCAGGACAGGTGTGAGGGACTTGGATGTGGCTGGCTGTGGGACTCCTCCGACTCTGGCAGGTGTTGGTTGGGTGTACCAGAGGCCAACAGGTGCATCACAGCCAGCAGCTTTGTGTGGGGTGGCATGTTTGTTGTCCGCTGTGTTGGTGACGTCGGCCTGTTGGTAGATGATGGTCAGGATGCGTAGGATGGTTGTACTTTTGAGCCTGTAGTGGGAAATGGCATCCTCTGGTGTTGAGTCTGTGAGGCTGGTGCGTTTCCTGTGTGTCCGCTGTCTTTGTCCGTGCTGCCTCTGTGGTGCTCCCGGGGGAGTTTCCAGGGGGGGGGTTTGTAGTCCTGGGTATGGTGGTGGTGGGTGTTGTTGCCCTATTGGGGCTCCGGCCCGCATGTTCAGTTGCTCGGGGGCATCTGTTGTTCTTCATGTTTGGCTATGGGCTGTGCTCCCTTGGCTGCTGACGGTTGTCATCTGACTTTACACCAGGTCAGAGCAGGTGTTAATTTTCTGCTGCTAACGCGCCTTATCGCATGTTTTGTGGTCTTTTCGTCAATGTTGCTGGTCGTTGAGAATGTTAGGGAGTGGTGTTGTCGCGGCTCTTTGCACGGGAACGCCTACTCTACATCTCATTAGCGATAGTTGCCGGGGTCATCTGTGGCAATGTTTTTTGCAGCTGCTATCAGGCATAAAGTGGTGTTATGGGCTGTTTACACCAGCTTGTGAATGGGGTGATAACTTTATCGCAACTTTGGCTGGGATAAAGTGCCGTAAACTCGGCGATAGCTCCTTGAGAATATGGCCCATTGAGAGGTAAGACTTCACATTTATCCGGATTAAGAATGGTAGCCTGATAGTTGAGGAAAAATATCAACCTGATGGAGGAAAAAAAGGAGAAAAGTATCCGGATTAGAGAAATATAAAAGGATATCACCTGCGTAAACAGACATTTTAACTTGATATGAACCAAGCTGAAACCCAGAGATCTGAGCGTCCTGTCTGATTTTAGTTCAGAAGGGTTCCAACACTATTACGAACAATAGAGATGATAAATGTCCTGTCGTACCCCTCTAAGAAGAGAAAAATAATCAGAGACTTTACCATTAACAAAGATTGAGGCTCTGGGACCCAAATATAATAAGGAAATTACGGAGATCTGTTTGGGGGGAAAACCTATTCATTTTAAAGCATGAACCATAAAATCCCATCCAATCCTGTCAAATGCTTTTTCAGCATCTAAAGCTATAGCAGCAATAGGATAGTCTAAAAGGAGGAAGCCTTGCTAAGGATATTAAAAAAGACTCTAGAATTATCAGAGGATAATCGACCTTTTACAAAGCCAGATTACTCAGGTCCAATATGTTCAGGTAGGATAGGATCAATGCATAATGCTAAAATTTTAGCAAAGATCTTATAGTCTGTATTGACTAATGAAATAGGGTGATCATTTTTACAAAGGGGAGGGTCTTTATTATCTTTTGGGATTATACATATCAAAGCTTCTTGAAAAGTGCTATGAGACGAGCAGTTTGTAATAAAGGAATTAAATAAAAGTAAAAGATTTGGATGAAGGAGCTTAGCAAAATGTTCATAGAACTCAACAGTGGACCCATCGGTTCCAGGGGCCTTCCCTCGTCATAATACAGATACCACATGGGTAATTTCTGCTAAGGTAATATCAATTCCCAATTAGTCAAAATCAATATGTTGGGTAGGAGGAGAATTAATAGATTGAAAATAGGAGGATAGATCTCTTTGAACTGGTTGTGTCTCTGGAATATATATATATATGTTTTTATAAAAGGAAACACATTTGTTTAAAATATCATTTTCTTTAAAAAGTGGAGTCCATGCATTACTCTGCAAAAATTATATTCTAGTTCTTTCTCTCCTTACTTTTAAGTAATTGGCCAGTAATTTCCCCATTTTACTTTGGCCTCCATAATAGCGAGCGATGCTTTTTAAAAAGGTAGGATGAAGCGGCTTCTGTGGATAGTCTGTTAAAAGTAAGCTTGGCATCAATCAGATTTTTTAAAGAAGATTCAGCATTGGGAATGATAATAAGTGTATTCTAGTTCTTTAATTTTATTAAGTAATTGAGTAGTTTGTACCTCAAAAGATTTTTTTCTTTTGTGAGACAAGGTTCATTATGAAATCTCTAGTGGCCGCCTTAAAGCAAACCCAGATCATTACAGGAGAGTAATCTGGAATTTGATTAATAGCAAAGATTCAGGGACAAAGGAGCTGAATTGGCTAGTGAAAATAGGGTCCACAAATAATGAATTATTAAAACGCCACCTACCAGTATGTGGAGTAAATGGTATCACATCAAAGTCAACAAAGACCGGGGCATGATCCGATTTTATAATAGATCCTATCTCGGAGTGAAGGACATGCTAAGCTAAGGATTTACTGAAAAAGAGGTAATCAATATGGGATTGTGATTGTGATTGTGAACAATATAGTCATCATCTAACAAAAGTAGTTCATCAGAGATCTGTGTCCAAAAAACTTGTCAACAGACTGGGCCATATACATTAAAAATAACTAAGAGAATTTTATCAATAAGGAGTTTAACAATAACCCAACGACCATAAGAATCAGATTCTTGGTGAACAACTGAAACATGAAATCTTTTATGACAGAGAATCAAAACTCAATTTGTCTTACCTAAGGCCGGAGAAGAAAATACATTGCCTACCCAGCATTTCTTTAACTTGGAAGCTTCAGCTTCAGATATATGTGATTCCTGGAGTAATGCAATGTCAGTTTTTAATTTAGCTAAATGGGTTAGCACCCGTTGTCTTATAATAGGATTACCTAATCCCTTAATATCCCATGTAGTAACTCGGAATGTAACCAGAAGGTATTAACATGAACAATCGTTAAGTGTACAGTGATAAA
Organism: Triturus cristatus; assembly: GCF_964204655.1. Classification (NCBI taxonomy): domain Eukaryota; kingdom Metazoa; phylum Chordata; class Amphibia; order Caudata; family Salamandridae; genus Triturus; species Triturus cristatus. The sequence goes on from NC_140587.1 coordinate 454,166,350, forward strand.
ACTAATCTTAAAATTGAGACAAAGTGAAAGGGTAAGAGTATAGAGAAAAAGGTTTGATCAGGGGAGAAAGGAAAGAGGGAGTAACAGAAGAAATACTAGGAAGAATAAAGAGAAATAGTGTAGTGATATAAAGAGCCTGGGAGAAAGGATGAAACATAACAGAAAACAAAGAGACAGTACAAGTCATACAAATGACTACTGAAAAACATACCTACAACACACAAGACGACTGGGGTGGGTGATGCCAGGAAGAGACAAAGACAACATCCGAGCCCCACCGGATGACAGGGCAACTTTGGAATGAATGGGACATCAACACAATTGAGGAGACCAAATAAGAAACCGGGAATGAGAGAAACACCTGCAATAGAGAATGAAAGAAATATTGTCATAGGAAAATGAAAAAATGTAAAAAATTAATTAGTACAGATACACCAAACAGAAATAGACATGTTATATGTAACAAGAGCAGACAAAGGATAACTAAGTAACAATTAAGAAGACTTCGTAGTGTCCATGACATCTGTTCCAACTTGTAGAAGAAAATCTTTCAGAACTGCTGAATCATCGTAGGTGGTAGTCTTTTCTTTAAAAGTGACCTTAAAAAGACAGGGATGGATGTGTTCATCTCTAGCATTTATGGATCTTAATTCAGGACAAAGGTCAAGAATTTTTTTCCGGTGATCTGCAGTAACTTTCGCTACATCCTGTGAGAAGAACACATGATGACCTTCCCAAGTGATTTTTTTTTTGGCTTTGATAGTCAACAGGATTTGTAACAGATCTATATCCTGCAAGAAATACAGGATGACACCACAAGGTTTTGAAGAGATATTGGGACCAAGCCTGTGGGCACGTTGTATATTGACTGATACGGAGGACGACATATCCAGAAGCTTAGGTAGGAAAGATTGCAAATAAGCCGTCTGGTTTGAGCCCTCCATATTTTTAGGAGGTCCATAAATAGGTCGGTTGTTCCTGTGATTCCGATTCTCCAAGTCCTCGCTGTGTTTCCTAAGAAGAGCAATTTCTGATTCTAATTGAGGAAGACGAGAGCATGTAGACTGTAAAGATTCTGTGGATTGTTCCATGATAAGAACGGGTGATTCCAGGGAAGACCACTTACTGTCCAGTAGTGGCAAAGTTTTAGTAGTTTCTTCCATAAAAGGCTTTCATGTGCAAATTTCCTCCAGAAGCAGATCCATTAAAGTAGCATGCACCGGGGATGGAGCGTCCTATTTTGTTCGTTTAGTACAGCTCACAAGTGGTTTTGTTGATGGAGTTTTGAAGTTTTGAAATAGCTCCTGATAAAGATTCAGGTTTGTGAGGAGTGCTGTCCTCCATTTCGTTGTGGATGGAATCAGAATCTGAATGAATAACACATTTAGAAGAAATTGAGAGCCTGATATTCCTTAGTCTCCCCATAAAGGGGGCAGAAACGTATAAGAAACACTGTAGTGTGGCAAGACAGACTCAGCGATGACAAAAGTTTTAAACCACTGTTCTTTGAGTTCAGCGCAGACAGAAAAGTATGAAAGCTGATATGTATAATGAAGTTAAAAACTGCTTTCAGTATTCGAAAACCTTATTGTCAAAACCTCGAAGGAAAAGGATCCATTAAAGCGGTGATAAGCAAAACATCCCACAGGAAGTGAAGGAATAAAGCTTATTGAGCATGGTCACTGTAGAGACCCTTCTTTAAGAAAATATGAGAAGAAAAAGGGTCGGTACATCATTTTGTAGTATCCAACAGTGAAAAAATGTGTTATGGCACAAGCGCTGTGTAGTTAGAGCATTCCAGCAATAAAAAAGGAAAGAAACCAGCCCGCCATTCAAAATGGCGGATGCCACCTCTTCACTTGAGGAGAATTCCTCGGGCCATTTAGCCAGAAGAACTACAGGGGGAGTAAAGCTGCGGCACTCCAGTGACTCACCATATCAAGAGGAAGAGAATCCCCTCATTTTCCTTCCTCGGCGAGCGCCAGAGCGGTCTCTGAATTCGATTGAGCTCCCCAGTCCATCGGAGCTCAGCGTGTCTCTGTCATCTTGCGAAGGCGCCAAAACCACGCCCCATATTACAAATTTCTATTCACAAACTATGTGCTGTGTTCATGCCTCCATAATTACCCACAATTACCCTGACTGCATTATATCAGTACACATAGGTATACATTTTATTAGTAAATGTGGGTGGGACTAGGGGGAGTAGGTAGGAAAAGGGTCAGACTGTCTCCAAAAGCAGATGGGATTATGAAGGAGTAAGATGACTTAATGAAAGGGTAAGGAGTGGTTTAGGGAGTGAAGCCACCTGCAACACAACAGTAAGGTAATTGTTGCAATTAGGGGAAAAGACATGTAACTTACACTGTTCTAATAAATATACACTCAGGGTTTATGAATGCCAAACAATAGAATACTTACCCCAAAGTGTAAATTACTCAAAAGTGTATGATACCCTTGTGAATCAGCCCCTGTGAGTTTGCAGGACCTTCCTGCCTGAATGATTTCCTTACCACTTCTTGCAAACAAAACTCAAGGGGTTAAGCTGATGACTGATAACTGAAACCATATCACTCAGTCTTCATTTAGCAAAATACGATTAGTGAAAATGTGCTTGTAGGACTCATCACTCAGGGTTCCAATCTGATGCTGCTCTCCACTGTAACTGTACAAATAAGTTTCATAGACACTCTAAATTTTCTACCCATGAAATTTAGTGAGTTGGGTTATTTTTCACTTTTTTTTTTAAAACCTGGGCAATACAACATTATGTTGGACGTGTTCCCCTGCCCGACAGGTATGATGTTGAGTATATGATGCCCAATGAAAACGAGATATTCTAAAAATGGTATTGTGAAAACTGCAAAATGAAGTTTGATTTTCAAGCTGAATAGAAAACGTACTTGCTGGAAGGTGTATTTATCCTAAGAAAAGCATGCATCCTATTTTTGAGACAGCATCATGTAGATAACAAAACAAGAAAAGGTGGTTCTGAACCTCAACACTCATGAGAAGATTAAATATATCAAGTACATTTACCCTTTTCAATATGTGACTCTGGCTTACATATGTATGCTATCTACAAGCACATGATTTGCAGTCTGAAAGCATAGCGCTGGCGGTCCCAGATCTCTATAAAGGTAAACAAAAGCATTATTCTACACCTTCTATTCAATGGCTAATGTACATCTGTGACAAGTAAAACATATTTATTCAACAAGACTTGCAAGCTGGTGAATACTTAGTGAGACTATATTTCCTACACGGGTAGGCTGTAATTAATAGTGTGCCAACAGTCTTTGAATACATTTGTTTTACCACAGTTATCCTCAATTCTACAAGGGCCATGAGTTTAACATTCTGCTGGGTACCAAATTTGAGGACCTGCACCAGTGAATCAGTGAATTGAGACCTGAGGGTTTTGTTCTGTGATCCCTTTGGATGCACAAATAGATATGTTAAAGACAAATGAGGGATGCAGCTTCTTCATTAAGAGTAGGGCATATTCAAAACATTTCAAACTCTATAATCCCATATTTGGGAGGAGTACTAATACTAAACAGCTGTACAATTATGAGAGTGAGAAAATGTATTACTATCATTTTACAATTTTGAATCCATATGTGAACAAGATGAAACAGTACCTCCTAGGGCACCCACAAATCATATATAAAGCCTTTAAAGCCCTCAACAAATACTTTGGTCTTATTAAATGTAAAGTCTACTCTCCCAAGGTGCTTTATGTCTCTGTTATGCCGCACAGAGTTGAGGGTAAGTTACAGAGTTTTGTGTCACATATGGACAGAAACCAAACAAACTACAGAGGGTAGATACTCTGATGAGGAACAGTCAATCAAAGGTGCATGATGTAGCACTGAGGTAAAAGCTGTCGTGGAAAAAGATTGCATGCTTGGAAAAATACAGAAAATGTGGTACTTTAGGTGGATTACCTTTGATCGTTTTCTGAGTGTATTCACTTATTTCTCAGAGATAAGTATTTTGGTTTCCATAATAGTATATCCATGACACTCATGAGCGTATCCAGTTGAGACCTGAGTACATTGAAGTTAAACCGTTCAGACACCAGCTAACTAAACTTTGCTCAATTCTCTATAGGCAAAATGACTCACTTGTCAAACACTACAATCATCACAGGTCCTGATGGGTCATGTTATGAGGTGTCCAATAGTGAGTTTACAAACAATGAAACTGCTTCTTTGTACTGGAACAACACAAAAGAGTGAACAATAATATGTAAGAATATAAACATCTTCATGTGTTTCACAACCGTTCATGCTCATTTAGAACTCTACAACGTGCTGGACAAACTTCAGGAAAGGTGTCTATATGTAATAAACATCTGATATTCAGCGCCTTTATACCCTTGGGTGATACCTGTGCTTTACAAATACACGTGTTATGTTATGTTTATATTATGCTATATCATGATACAGACGTTTCCTTTTTTGGTGAGCAAACGTGGGAATGAATACTTTCAGCATGAGGATTATATGGGCGAATTGACCAGTGAGCTAATTCACGATTAACACATAGACGAATATGTGTCAGCCGGTACCTGCTACCAATATCCAAAAATGTAATCAGTATGAAAGTCAAATGTATCACCTTGAATGTTAACAGCAGCATCACAATCAATTATGAAAGCCTAAATGATTTTGAAAACAAATATTATTTCATCGAGCATGACTGACAATTTTCCCTCTGTAAAATGTGGATTTCTACTCCTTGTCATTATCAAACAAACACAAATTAAATAAAAGTTATGACCCCCCAAAAAATAAATGTGAGGAGAAATGAGGGACAAGAAACAGAGAAAGCCCATAGTCAGAAATGGTGTGTGTTTATAGTGTGGTATGTCGGTGAACACAATTAGCCAAAGCACATCAGGTGTGTGATGCTAGAATCCATCCTACAACCACATGAATAGTTCAATGTTGCCTGCGTCCCGCTACGGAATAATTCCACCGGCAATCCACAGCTAGGACACCGCCAGCACAACTGTAATATCTAAATAAGCTTGGCGCAATCCCACCACTCTAATGGATATGTAGTAATGTTAGCCAATGGGGAAGTTCACCGCGTCGACAGTGGTGAACCGTTTACACGTTGGAAAACACTCTGACAACATGGACAGCACACATCTAAATACAGCAAGCAAATTTCTGGCAGCTTGGCAGAGTATTTGTAAACTCTGCCGCGGAGGGACGACGGGAGTCCCGTCAAGATCTAAATCAGGCCCCCCTGTCTCTTTCCTCTCAGACCGCACAACTAGCAGTCTGGGTTCCCCTCTGAGGTATTCCCCCTTTCGTTCATTTAGCCTATGGTTAAGCCTGACAACTAAGTCAATGAAGTCAGAACATTCTGATGGTAAATCTACAATGTGCACCAGGGATCCTTTAAGTCACCCATTAACACTTTATAAAAGAGGGAGGTTTTTTTTTCCTCTGGCCACTGGATTCCCATAGTTAGTTTTCCAAAGGCATTAATTTAGGTAATGAGATCCTTACTGCCCTCACGTAGTTTTAACAACTCATTACCGCTGGCCTGGACAAGTGTGATTGGCAAACAGATGGTGCATAGTCTCTTTAAACCTTCCAAAATCATGTTAAATTGGGTCATTATTTTCATTGAATGGAACAGTACAATTAACAGCTGTTCCCTCGAGATAGGATATGATAAAGGCAATCGTAGTTGCATCAGAGGGAAAGGCTTTGGGGTTGCAAAGAAACTGCAACTAGCACCGACTTCAGAATGCATCAAATTTGTGACTATCCCTACAAAATCGTTCGGGTGGGACCAAAGGCCCTGGGGCTGGAGTGGTACCTGTGAGCTTTGTTTGATTTCCCAAATCATCAAAGTGTGAAGGTTGCAGAACGGGACGTGTACCCTTGGGAAACGTCCCACCCCATTAGATAATCAGGGGGGTTGCGAAGGTGACATCGGACCAGTTCATTCTTAGGCAACTGATTTTCCAGTCGCAAGGAATCAACTTTATGCTGTACATCCCTTAAAGCCCTTGCTAGATTTAAAACTCTCGGGATGTCTACAGACAGGGCCTGGGCCAGGTCCTGAACATGTATCTGGTTATCCATATTGTCCAAGCGGTAGAAGTATGCAAGGCTTGGCCTTCTGCCATGCACTCACCTTGTCCCAAGTGCGGAGATGACAATGGAGCCAATGCTGAACCTCCTATCCTCCTCAGAAACTCCTTCAACTAAGCGCTGCCCTTGGAGGAAGGGCAGTTGGGATAAAATAAGAAAAGAGAAACTTGCGGCACTGGATCTGCTCAGCGGCTGTGCAACACTGCATATCAGGATGTGTCGCTCCTGGTCTGCTGTGTTTGGGAGGTAGATATGCACTGGGCCAGAACCTCTGGTTTTACGATGATGCAATACACTGGAAAAAGCAAGAGAAGACAGTTACCATTAGTACACTAACAGGCCTCTATATACAATCACCATGCATTGACTTTAGTGACATACACTTACAGGTTTCATCAGCAGCACGGCATGAGATCAGAATAGCCAAAATCACAGATTGGAGTGTGAGATACTCCCAAGAATTAAACTCAGAACACAAATTGGAGCTACTGGCACTCCAAAGGAACAACTCAGAAGACAGAATTTGGTACAAGGTTCATACATATATCAAATGTTCTTCAGAGAAACACAGAGTTAAAGTCTATTGTTCTTTTGCAACCACAATTCAAGCTCAAAGGTTGCAAGAAGGGTCCGGAGCATGAACACACAAGAAGCGCTGGAGGAAATCATGGAGAAGGCATGGAGGAAAAGTCTATAGGCTTTGAAGACGCTGATACTCTGTCCTGCTCATTACTATGGGAGGATTAGTACACACTAACCTGATAACAAGGACTTAACCTTGTTCTTCCACTTGTTTGAAGTTTGAAGAAGATCTTGAGGATTTGACTCAGGGAGTCACGGTGACAACAGGAGTCGATGTGAATGAGGAAAAGATGAACGAGGCGCCAAGGGAGCAGGAGCCACAGAAATAACCAGTTCAACTTGGGCTTGAAGAAGACTAGAGCGCTTCTCGGTACTGGCTGGATTCTTTAGGTGAGTGGGAAGGGAGAAGCTTGTTCCACAGGGAGCAAGGCCAAGCCATAACTCGTGCTTGTGCATAGTTTATATACCCTCTCAAAAGCTCAATGGATGTAGCTAGTTCACGTGTGGCACGTGGAGCACATGGCAGTCTGGATGGTTCTTAATGACCATTAGAAGAAACATGTGTTAGTACACTCGCTTTGACCTTAAAGGAAGGGCAGGTGCAACTTGACGGTTGTGACCAGGAAATTAATGCATTGTTTTTGCTCTAAAGTGCATAATGGAAAAAAACCTAAAGGCCCTAGTAACAGTGGGTGCAAGGTACTCTATTGGTTCACGAGATTCTGGGGGAAGGTTGCAGTGACTGAATTGAAATCCACAACAAGGCCCTAGTAACAAGATGTGAAAAGGTACTCTATCGGTTCACAGGTTCTAGGGGATACTTGCAGGGACTTAAGGGCAATGGAATCACAGGCTTTGGGAAGCATCAGTCATGGTATCATAGCGTGCATTTAAACATCACTGGGATAACACCATATGAGCCCTGCACGCTAGGCCACTACACAGAGTGTGCATGAGGAGGTTGTTACATAATGTAACCAATAAGTATCAAGATGCTATTTTAGGTGCATTACTTTATAGTTATAAGGTGAAAATTTGACATTTCAAGGCTACACTGTTTTGGTTATTGTTCTTTGTTTGACCTTGAATTGAGATAACAAGGCACTTGTTCCAGAATGATGTTTCATCTGTTTTGTTTTTTTACATCTATATCTAAATGATGTGACGCTTTCATGGTTCTTGGAAAGATAATGGCAGACAGCATCTGCATTAAAAGCAGGCCTGTTGATGATTTTGCAGAAATACAGAAAATGAACTCAAGGTGTATTTAAATAATGGAGTTACGGCCTACTTGGAATGGAGTAGGGCCTTACATCTTTACGTCAGCCTGAAACAGTGTATGCTCCTCTGCTTGTGTGACATTCTCTTATCTGAAAGGGGGCTTGGAGTCCGCCCACTGCTTACCATTTGTTGGTTTCATTGTAAACTCTTATTTGATGGTTTCTGATTGGTCAGTGTGTGCTGGTTTAACTTTCTCATTGTTTGTTTCCTCCTTCAATTAAGCATGCATTAAGTACTGATTAATCCCCTCCTGTGTTTTTGTTGCCCCTTTGTTGTTTGCCTATTGTTGCTTATAAGATTCTTGTCCTTCCTCTGTCGCAGTATCCCCTGGTGTTGTTTGCCCCGTGACACCCATCACCACCCTTCGCCTATGCGTAGCGGCAGTATAAACATGGATATATAAAAAAAAACCTTGAAAAAGCCACTAGATCTTAAAAATGTGAGACCAATTGGCTTTGCCGTTGTCTATTTAGTTAATGGAGGCACACAACTGTACACTTGAACAAGCCAGTATGCTCTCTCCCTTAATAATTAGGTCTCCTTTGCTTCACCTCATCTTGCTTATCTTGCATGATCCCTGGTAAATGATGTCAAATCCATTTGCCTCAGTTCCCAAATCTGTAAATGTTTATTGAATTTTTTACCTGCCAGAAGATACATAAAATTATGCAATGTGCTACAGTACAAAGTTCCAAATGCCGCTTTAATTTCTTCATAACAGTATTTGTTTGACAATAACAGATGCTTCTCAATCTTTTTGGCTGTTAGGGGTTTGTCACAGATGACACAGGCTTGTAATGAAATAGGAGTGCATGGAGGTTTTTTGGCATATCCTTTGAACTCAATCCAACCCTCTTGCTTAATTGCTCTCAAACTATCAACCACATAACAAAAACGAGGCTCAAACAGGATGACATGCATCTGCAGTTGTAACACATTTTGGAAAGACAAATTGGTAACATTTGGCTTGGAATCTTTGAAGATAAAAATTGGAAGTCTCTCGTGAGAATTTGCATACAACAGGTTCAGTCTATCCAGGGATTCTGGGGTAAAATCTTCGATAGTGCATAATATTATGTACATTTTATGAGAAACATAGCTACAATATCAACACTATGTTACCTGCAACAAACCAAGCAACATCTTCCAGCTGTCAGTGCAATTAAATATGAAGGAATTTGGCATTAGAACACATGTTTTCTTATCAGCTAGGTTTGTTTTTGTTGTCAAAATATATGATAGAGAACTCTGACATTTTAATTCAGAATTATGACAATCCATCACTCATGGGTTTTGGCTTTGAGAATACTGTGACTGAATAAAAGATGGGCTGATGAAAGAAGCCTTTTGTGCTGTGGACAGTGAAGTGCTTCAGGGAAGATGGCACATGGCTGTCTCCACTCCCAGGATAGGTGCCACTTGTTTAGCTCCCACTGGTGCCAGTCTCATTCTTTGCACTCTGCGAGGGGCAACACTTTGCCGGCAGCTGCTTCTATTACAGGTGCTTCTTCTAAGGACCACAACTCCCACGGGGTGGGTGTCGTTGTTATCAGAAGGGCATCTTGGGAGCATGGGACAGTTAGGGACAGTGGTGTGCAACAAAGCTGGAAAGAGACTGTGGATAGTTGGCACGCACACTTCCAGAGGGTGCCCCAGGAAAAGCCCCCCTTCCAAGCATCTTCTTTGTGTGAAGTTGATGGATGTATTGGACAAACAGCAGCTAGTGGCACCACTTTTCCTCCCCAATGTGTCAAGAGTGCTGCTATTGGTGAGAATATTATTAGAGCTGTGAGTGGTAGAGGCATGAGTACTATTGGGTATTAGATATGTGAGCACTAGTATACTAATATACATACACATGTACAAAAATATATATTCACTGAAAAAAAACAAAGGTTACATGGTCGTTATAGTTAGAAAATAGAATTTAAAAAAACCTTAGAAATTCACTGAAAAAAACAAAGGTTGTAGGGATGTCCAGTTACGAAATAGAATTGAATCAAACTTTAGAGATTCACTGAAAAATCAAAGGTGACAGGGACTTTATATGTAGGCTCACATTTAACATGTAGAAAAACAGTGAAATTCAGTATTTATAGTTTCTAAACCTTTCTGAGTGTTAAAGATATATACTAAGATACTACAAAACTTAAATAAGCATATTAATACTATTTGTAACAAACATTGACTGTGTGTATCTGTGTGTGAATGAGTAAGTGTCTGAGTGGCTCTATGGGTGTATGAGTGAGTGAGTGGCTGTGTGAGTGGCTGTATGGGTGATTAAGTGACTGTGTGTGTGGCTGAGTGAGTGGGTGTGTCAGTGTTGTATGGGTGAGTAAGTAAGTATGTGAGAGGCTGTATAGGTGAGTGAGTGGGTGTGTCAGTGTTCTATGGGTGAGTAAGTGGGTATGTGAGATTTTGTATGGATGAGTGTGTGGGTGGCTATATGGGTGAGTGAGTGAATGGGAGAGGGACTGTATGGGTGAGTGTGTCCTTGTGTCAGTGACTGTAAAGGTGACTGTGTACATGTGTTAATATTTGTATGAGTAGGTATGTGGTTTTGTGAGTAACAGTAGGAGTGACTGAGTAGATTTATGAGTGACTGTATGGGTGAGTGAGTTGTTGTGTAAGTAGTTGTATGGGTGACTGACTCATTATGTGAGAGGCTGTATGGGTGTCTGAGTGGGTGTGTTGGCATCTGTATGTCTGGATGTGTGAGTGGCTATATTGTTGAGTGAGTGCATAAGTGACTGTATGGGTGAGAGGGTATTTCTGTGAGTGGCTATATGAGTGAGTGGGTGTGTTAGAGTCACTGTGAATCAATGAGTGGGTATGTGAGTGCTTGTATGAGTCTGAATGGGTTTGTGAATTGCTGTGTGGGAGAGAAAATAGCTGTTTGTGAGGTTGTAAAAGGGTGTGAATGTGTATGTGAGTCGTTCTGTGGATGATGTCATCAGTAATGTCATCAGTTACATCATTTGAGATGTCATCAGTGATGTCACTGACCATGTCATGAGTGATGTTATATGTGAGGTCATAAGCAGGGGTGTAAGCTATAGTTAGCTTAGGTAACTATAACTGCTGCATTTCATTGGTTTTGTACAAGTGAAATGTGAGCCTAAATATAAAATCTCTGCAACCTATGTTTTTTTCCAGTGAACTTCAACAGTTTTTTAATTTTAATTTCCTAACTATACCATCCCTGTAACCTTTGCTTTTCCAGTGAATTTCAATGTTTATTTACATTTTATTTCCTAACTGTAACCTGTAACCTTTGAGAGTGGGTATGCAAGTGACTGCATAGTAGGTGAGTGGGTGGGTGAGTCTCAGTGTGGGTGAGTGGGTGAGTGGGTGTGTTAATGTCTGATTGGGTCGGTGAGTGTGTGTTCCAGAGTGGATCTGTGAGTGGGTTAGTAAGTATCTGGGTGGGTCGGTGAGTGGGTGTGCGAGTCTGAATAGGTCTATGAGTGGGTACATGAGTGTGTGAGTGGATGAATGAGTACTTGAATTAATCTCTAAGTGGGTACATGTATGAGTGTGTCTGTCAGCAGGTGTGAGAGTTCCTGAGTGGGTCTATTAGTGGGTACATGAATATGTGAGTAGGTCTATGAGTGGGTGACTGAGTGCACTATTGGGTCGTCAGTGGGTACATGGTAAAAAAAAAGTAGGCCACCCAGGAACAGGTCCTCGTGCCAGCTCCCCCTGTGACGGTCCTCTTATCCAGCTTGCCTGCAGTCTGCTACCCTCTGCTGCCTTTGGTTTTGTGCCTCCTCTGCTCATTTTCTGCTCATTTGTTTCTGCCTCTTCTCTGCTTGCTCCTGCCCCCTTTGTTGTCTCTTTCACCTTGTTCTGACTGCCATTTTGCCTCTTTCCGCTTGCTCCTGACCTCTTTTCTGCTGCTTGCTGCTGGTTTCTGACCTCTATTTTGTCTGTTGCTGCTCGTTTCTCACCTCTATTGTGCCTCTTTCTGCTGATTCAGCCTATTATTTTGCCTCTCTCTCTGTTAATTTCTAACCATTATTCTGCCTCTTTCTACTCATTTCTCACCTTTATTTTGACTCTTTCTGCTCATTGCTGACCTTTATTTTGCATCTTTCTGCCCGTGTCTGACCTTTAGTCTGCCTCTTGCTGCTCGTTTCTGTCCTTTACTTTGCCTCTTTCTGCTCTTTTCTGACCTTTATTCTGCCTCTTTCTCCTAATTTCTGACCTTTATTCTGCTTCTTGCTGCTTGTTTCTGACATCTATAATGCCTGTTTCTGCTTATTTCTGACATCTATTCTACCTCTTCCTGCTCGTTTCTCACCTTCATTTTGCCTCAATCTGCTGGTTGCTGACCTTTATTCTGACTCTTTCTGCTCATTTCTGACCTTTATTCTGCCTCCTCCTCTTCCAGCAAGCGGGAGTACTTTGACAGCTCTTGCCTGCTGGAACCGCAGTGTTTGTTTTTGCTTGGCAGATGGTGATCCCCAGGGCCATTAATGACTCCAGGTCCCCCTCATTACTTTTCAGGGCCAGCCACAGGGAGGTGGTGGTCCCCAGAGCCGTATGTTGCAAGAGGGTGCTGCTTCGTTGTGCAGTTCAAGTAGATTTTCTACACAAGCGGCAGCTTCCTCAACACAAACAAATGGTTTGTCAACGCAAGCGGTCGGGAACATCCGTGATTGCCTGCACTGAGAAATCTCACTGGGAGGTGGTCTAGCATTGGAATTACCTCACTCATGCTTGCCAACTTAGGGGTCGATTACGATGTTGTTCGGAAACTCTTCCAACTGAATCGGTTTCAGAATTGTTTCCGACCGACTTGGTTCTGTGAGTCTGACCGACAGATTACGATGCTTCCCAACATTGTTCAGTCGGGCTCGCATTGACTTCAATGGGAGCCTGTGTTCCGAACAAGAACACAGGCTCCCATTGAAACAAGCATTTGCAATGCAATAGGACTCGCATTTGCGAGAGTTTAAGCTACTAACATTGTAAATGACAATGACTTTTATGTTATGTTTTAAAAACAACACTTTAATAAAATGCATTGTTATTTAAAATGCCAATAGCTCAAACTCACGTAAATGCGAGACCTATTGCATTGCAAATGCTTGTTCTATTACTGTACATATATTTACATGCCTACAGGACAGTGAGTATGAAAGAGATTCCACAACTGCAATCTGATATGTCACCAGAAGCCTCTGGAAAGGCCAGTGAACTAAAATGCCTATTCATTTCAATTTGTAATGGAGCTTTTGTGCGGGGGGTGAGCGCCCTCAAACTTGGACTTCTGTTGGACTTTCTTTTCTAAATTGACTTGCCTCCAGCGATAAAAGTGGCACTGTCAAAGACCACAAAGCATTGTCTCATTTTGGATAAGGTTATTAGAAAAAGAAACTACAAACAGCCAAACAGAAACAATAATCACCATTGAAAAACCTGCAAGTGTCTGGGGGTGTGTATGAGTCCAGCAGTTAATACAATAGTTAAAATAATTTTAATCCACTGCTTAAGACAATTACTGCAGATCTTAAGAGGATCAATGGATTACACCTTTCAGCTGTTGGACGAGGAAATGTCCTCAAGATGACAATGTTGCCTAAAATTCTTTATCTCTTCCGCTCAATTCTGTTTATGATAGATGAAGACATTTTGAGAGCATTGGAAGCAATTTTCTCAAAATGTACCTGGCAATATGGAAAAAATAGAATATCTTTAAAGTATCTGTCACTCTCACAGTCACAGGGAGGTCTTGCATTCCCGAATATCAGATTCTATTCATGGGCAAGCCTTTTACAACAGATGTCAATCCTATTCGTCTCAGCCGCTAGCAGAGCCACAGAGGAGGAAAGAAACACCAGGATCCCAACCATATATGAATTAATTATAGGGAGGGAGACAGGCGGGCTGCTAACGTGTCAGGGAAAATCATGCCATTATAAGGCGTTTTGGTCAAAGGTCATGCTTCGTGCCTGGGAATTATGAAACAGGGTACGGAAAGCTATAGTAATTCCGAAAATAAATTACTACACCCTGCTCTGACACTCATGCCTTTCTGCACTCTTTCTATGATAGCTTGAGTAAGCAATGGGAACAACTTGGTTTAACAGTGGTAGGTGATATCTATGAATCAGGTCAGCTATGCACTTTTAGTACTTTACAACAGAAATAAGGGTTCTCGACTAGACAGTACTTTAAATATGTTCAAATTCGTGAATCCCGAGGGAGCCGCAGACCTGCGGTATTCCCGGGGGAAACATTTTCATTAATAGAACTAAATGTCGGGAGTGGCAATAGGATTAAGAATATTTACTGTTGTCTGATCCAAAGGATTCAGGATGATTTGGAGAAAACCGAAACTATATGGGTTGGGAAATTAAATAATCCAGATGTAGATTTATATATGGCCCTGGTATTGGCGGGTAAAATCCTCCGATCGACAAGTCTCAAGGCACAACATTGTAAAACGGTGTTCAATGTATATTTTGCCCCTGCTAAACCTTTTAGCTGGGGCAAAAGAGAGGATGATAGATGCCCAAGATGTGGGGAAGGACAGGCAACGATAGTTCATATGTTTTACAATTGCGACAGGCTAAGCTCCATAAAGAACGAGGTGGCTGCTAGGGCGCAGTGTTAACCTATCCCCTACACTGATGTTAATGGGTTACGATAGCTGCCTAGGCCTCAACACCACGGTAAAATATTTTACATTTATGTGCACTGCTGTCTTCAGGATATTGATTGCTGCAAGATGGAAGGACATGGATCCCCCAACTTTTCAAATGTGGCTAGCGTGACTCCTGGGGGTCTACAATCAAGAGAGTGCATTATACTCATGTAGGGGCAGAGAGGCAGGGTAAGTTGGGGCGCACAATCTGGTCACCCATAGCTAGGTGGGGAAGGAACATGTCTTAATATATATTTAACTTATTTATTCATGGGTGATAATTATTAAAACCGGAGCTTTTTTATGCATGTGCCATTTTAAGCCTTATCTAAAGTCTATAATATATTATATTTATTGTGCTTCTCATCACTATAATATGTATGATCGATTTATTTGTATATTTGAATGTAATATATTTTTTTCTATTATAGCGTACGCAGGATATTTGTTATCCTCTCTGGGTCACATTATGTATGATAAGTCTTACCCCGCATTGGATTTTAACACCCACCTTTAAGTGATTGTAAATGTATGTATACATGGAAATTTCAAAGAACTAACTTACTCTGTATGAAATAACGAATTGATGTACCGTTTTTGATTTTATGGGCATATAAATGAAAAAAAAAGAAAAAACCTGCAAGTGTATTAGTCCATAATTTTATTCTGAGTGGTGAAAAATAAGAAATAAGTAACTCAGAAGAACAAATAAAAGCTCAGCCTTTTGATGATACCAAAAAAAACATAGATAGTATGAACTTTCAAAAAAGTAATTTAGTCAGGGTTTTTAAAACCACTTCCTGTTTGGAAAGGTCCCTCTAGCATCGCTGGCTCCAAGAGGCCTGCCATGACTTGGCAGGACAGCTTGAACCTCAGTGGAGCTAGCAGCATTCTGCCAGCGGGAAGTGAAGCAGAGATGTTTATACTCTACTCACATTGACAGCACTTCTGCTCCGGCTCAGGCAACCCTCCCGGTCACATAGAGATACTGCAACCAGGCGTCCCAGATTTGCCAGGACATAACCGGTTTTTGACCCGCTGTCCTGGCAAATTTCTGTAAATTAAACTAATGTTCCATTTTTCAGGAAGGTCAACTGAAAACTGTGGGATACAGCTTTTATGTGTTCCAAAGCAATACTAGTTAGTAATTCAATGAGCAGGTAAAATACTGAGATTAAAAATGTGCATTTTATTTCCTTAGTACCGCGTTGTCTGTGTTACTGTGTGAATGAGCTATGTCATTCTTTGCCTTTGGAATGATGTAAAATTGTGGCCCTTCTATTTTCCCGAAATGTCACAGTTTTTGTTTTCAAAATCTGGTTACCCTACCCAGGGACAAACATGTAAGGGACCCTCACACTTTCAGGGCAGGATACCAAGGAGGAAGGCTGGGTGCACCTTCACAGGGTTTAGAGTTATGCAGGGAGAGGATGGCAGAGAAGCAGGAGGGCTATACTCACGTGCTGAGCTTCTTGGTCCATACAAGTACGGCCTGACACATCTACCGCAGCTGCACAGCACAGCCCAGGTTATCCTTGATGTTGTGCAGCAGTTGCTGGGACTCGCTCTCTAGGCACCCGGCGTAAGGTAGTAGTTGGTTGTACATGATCTCCTTCTGAGGTTGGTGTGGGAAGCCAGGGGCTTGGCCCACCCAACTATCTACGTTCATCTTTGTTGCTTCTGGACTATGCCTCTGGGATGTCTCTCCTATGGACTAGGACTGGTTGTCTTCCTCTGGTACTGTTTTCTCTTGCCTGTGCTCTTTCTTTCCTTCCGCCGCCCTTCGCTTCTCTGTGCCAGGGAGTGTGCCACCCCCTGAATTGTCCCACCAGGCAGCCCTGGTGTACCTCGCTCTTCTGCTCCCCGCGCCTCTTGCTCTCACTTTAGTCTGTTAGTGACACCTCTTCGCCAGCTCGTGACAGAAGGGGTCCGTTACGTCATTTCCCCTAAGCGATCCTCCATTTGGTCATCTGCTACAGTATATGTCAGGCCGCCGAAGCTGAGTAATAAAGCTAGATACTTACAGCCATCATCAGTGATGTCATGAGTGATGTCACTGACCATGTCATGAGTAATGTAATATGTGAGGTCATAAGTAGTGCATTGCTGGGGCGCGAGCTATAGTTACCTCAGCTAACTATAACAGCTGAATTTCTCTGGTTTTGTACAAGTGAAATGTCAGACTAACTATAACGTCCATCTAACCTGTTTTTTTCCCTTGAATTTCTAAGGTTTCTGAAACCTGTGGTTTTTCAGTGAATTTCTAAAGTTTTTAAAATGCTAATTTCAAATTATAACGTCCCTGAAACCAGTGGTTTTTCCAGTGAATTTCTAAGGTTTTTTAAATGCTAATTTCTAACTATAGTCCCGTAAAACTGTGTTTTTTCAGTGACTTTCTATGGTTTTTTAACTAGCAGTCACGTTTGCAGAGTGGTGGAGAAAGAGAGCTAGGCCTCCAACCAGCGCTCAGGAATTCCACTGCGTAGGATTTACAGGAGGGTACAGAGACAGAATATTGAATCAAAAATATTGACTTACACAAATATTGAGTTGCAAATATCGTGGGTAAGAAATGTCAACATACGGATTCTCGTAGTCAAGAATATCAATTTTAGGTAAGTAATATCGATGTTAAAAATATCAAAGTGTTTAATATCGTTTGCCAAAATATAGTTGTTAAAATATTGTTTATTAATGTTATATATTTTAATATTTTTTTATATGTATGTTTTTTTGTATAAGAATTGTTTGTATTTTTAATATATGTGTTAAATTTGCAGTAGTTATTACGTTTTTTTAATTTGAATTTTGCGTTCTTAGTTCCGTTGCGGGCTGTGGGTTAATGGGGGAATAGGATTGGAAGTAATTTAATTATATTACATTTATTGATTATTTTTTATTCAGATTTGTTTAATTGAGATGTTATAGTGTTAAATGTGCAAAGTGATGTATTATTGATTAATTAATAATTGGTTGATAATTAATTCATTTAAATTAATTAAATAATGATGGTCATTTTGTAATTAATTTTAGGTGTGTGTTGTGGTGTTTATAGGTGTTAAGGGTGGGAAGTAATTTTTTAATTGATTAAATAATTGGCTGTTATTTAATTGTAAATAATTAATTGGTAATTAATTATGGTAACTATGTAATTAATTGCAGGTGTTTGTTGTCGTGTTTATAGGTGTTAAGGGTGGGAAGTAATTTATTTTTAATTGATGAATTAATAATTGGATGTTAATTAATTTAATCAATTATATGGTAATTGTGTAATTACTTTTAAGTGTTTGATTTGGGGTTTATATAAGTAAAGGGTGGGAAGCAATTTGTATTTAATTAATTAATATATAGTTGTTAATACATGTTAATTATTTGATATGTATTTTGGGTAAGACTGTTGTTTTTACTTTTAAAGGGGTAAAAGGTGGGTATTAAATACATTTTAATTACTTTATTATTAGGTGTTAATAGTAATAGTTTGTAATTTATAAATACGATCTAATTGTGTTTAATTTTTTGTTTTGTTTAATTTAGGTGTGTGTTGTGGATATCATAGTGTAAAAGTGTCTGTAGTCAAATAATGTTTAGTAGTTTTTTATCAATATTAATTTTTTAATTCATTTAATTATGTTAATTTGGAAAACAATTAATTAGAGATGTTGAAGGGTTTTGTTATTGGTATTGTGTTATAGGGTAGGAAACACAATAAATACATTTAAGTATTATTTAATGTATTTGTTTGTAAATATTTTCTATTTTAAAATAATTATATTTTATAAATGTATTTATTAATTTATATTATATATTATTTGTAGCTTTTTTATATGTAATTAATATTATATTTAAAATTTTTATAAATGTAATATATTAGATTTTTTTATTTCTAAGGGGCCGATTCCGATGTGGGACAGACCTGAGTCCGTCCGACATTGGCCAGGAACCGTAACCGACCAAACTACTGTCATCGGTTACGGCTCTGCAAGTACGATGCGACCGAACCCTGTTTGGTCGCACTCGTATGTTGCACAATGGGAGCATGCATTCTGAGCTGAATGCATGCCCGCATTGTGAAATGGAGGGGTGCAGTTCATCCCTGCACCCTGTGGCCAGCACCCCAAGGGGCCTGCCACGAGGCGCAGGGATCAACTGAGGGGCACCATAGGTGCCCCCAGGCTGCCATTCGGCAGCCTCACAACCATGGGGCCCTACTGGGGCCTCCAAAGACAGTTACCAACTGCCTTTTTGTGCCAGAAAGACCGGCACGAAAATGCAGTGGAGAACTGCCATCGTACTCCCTTGGTCGTAAAGAGGCAGCCGGGGGAGTACTGAAGGATTTCCGGACGGCGGACGGGCTCTCCGAGCCCGTCGGAAGCCGTCCGGAAATCTGTGGCGGATTCCTTTCCGACCAAGCCCATCAGAATGGCTCGGTCGGAAAGGAATCCGAATGGCACCTTCCGATGCGGACGGAAGGGCTCTGACCGATCGGCCCCTAAATATTGTTTATTTTTTTAAATGATTTTTTGTCTCCTCGCTATTTAATACTTTCCCTACTGTTGCGCTCACTCGAGTGAGAATAGTATTTTTTACCCCTCCGCTGTCCAACACTTTCCCTACTGTTGCATTCAGTGGAGTGGGAATAGTAATTTTTACCCCTCCTCTATCCAACACTTTCTCTACTGTTGCACTCTTTGGAGTGGGAATAGTAATTTTTACCTCTCCGCTATCCAACACTTTCCCTACTCTTGCACTCACTGGATTGGGAATAGTAATTTTTACTCCTCCGCTATCCAATACTTTCCCGACTGTTACATTCTTTGGAGTGGGAATAGTAATTTGTACCCCCACCGCTATCCAACACTTTCTCTACTGTTGCACTCACTGGAGTTGGATAAGTCATTTTTACCTCTCTATTATCCAACACTTTCCCTACTGTTGCACTCTTTGGAGTGGGAATTTAATTTTTTTCCTCTCTGCTATCCTACACTTTCCCTACTGTTGCTCTCATTGGAGTGGGAATAGTCATTTTTACCCGTCACCTATCCAATACTTTCCCTACTGTTGCACTGTTTGGAGTGGGAATAGTAATTTTTGCCTCTCCACTATCCAACACTTTCCCTTCTGTTGCACTCACTGGAGTCGGGATAGTAATTTTTACCTCTCCGCTATCCAACACTTTCCCTACTCTTGCACTCACTGGAGTGGGAATAGTAATTTTTACTCCTCCGCTATCCAATACTTTCCCGACTGTTACATTCTTTGGAGTGGGAATAGTAATTTGTACCCCCACCGCTATCCAACACTTTCTCTACTGTTGCACTCACTGGAGACGGATAAGTCATTTTTACCTCTCTATTATCCAACACTTTCCCTACTGTTGCACTCTTTGGAGTGGGAATTGTATTTTTTTCCTCTCTGCTATCCTACACTTTCCCTACTGTTGCACTCACTGGAGTCGGAATAGTAATTTTTACCTCTCCACTATCGAACACTTTCCCTACTGTTGCATTAACTGGAGTGGGAATAGTAATTTATTTCCCTCCACTATTCAACACTTTCCCTACTGTTGCTCTCACTGGGGTGGGAATAGTAATGTTTACCCCTCCACTATACTACACTTTCCCTACTGTTGCACTCTTTGGAGTGGGAATAGTAATTTTTACTCCTCCGCTATCTAATACTTTCCTTTCTGTTGCATTCTTTGAAGTGGGAATAGTAATTATCTCCCCTCTGCTAGCCAACACTCTCCCTACTGTTGCTCTCACTGGAGTGGGAATAGTAATTTTTACCCATCGGCTATCCAACACTTTTCCTTCTGTTGCACTTACTTGAGTTGGAATAGTAAAATTAATTAATTTGCTATCAAACACTTTCCCTGCTGTTGCACTAATTGAATTGGGAAATGTAAGTTTATATATTTTCTAATAGTTTAATGTTTAAAATTAATGTAGAATTCTTTTTTATATTTAAAATTATTGATATATATATTATTTTTATCTAATTTTAAAGTTTTAAAATAAATTAAAGATAATGTATTATTATTTTGAAGTAAATATATATATATATATATGTATAAATGTGTGTTTTGTGTTTATTTTCATTTAATTAAGTTTATTTGTTATATTTTGGACCAATAAAAAGGGCCCACACTCACAAACCATGAGCCTTTGCAACAGACCCACTGCTGACAGATACCACACACAAACAACTGCACCCATACACCTTAACTTACACACCTTCACACAACCTCCTTCACACAGACCCCCTCTTCACATTCAGACCCACACCGTCACATTCACACCCACACACCCACAACCATCCACATCCACACCCCACACCATGCCCACAGACAAGAATCCAAAGTTCACATCCTTGTCAACAAAGTCATCAGAGTCGAGCCACAGCTCTTTGGAACATTGGTCAGACAGACCAGCATTGCAAAAAAATCACGCCTGTGGCAGAGGATCGTCGATAGGGTGAATGCTGTTGCGCCCATCAAAAGGACCAGGAATTAATGCCAAGCCAGGTGGTACGATCTGCGGAGGGCAGTCAATCGCAAAATGAACGAGGACTCCGCCCAGAGCAACATCACTGGAGGTGGCTGCCCCGCAGACCGGTACATTACCATCCCTGGCAGGAGAAGGTGATGGCCCTGCTTCTGCCGGTGGGAGTACACGGAGTCAAAGGAGTTGCAGAGCCTGGTGAGTACACAAACAACTTACGTAACATGGGGGTAATGGCATCCACACCCCAACTACACCAAATGCACGCAACTACCCCCAAGTCCTCACCAGACACCAGCACACAAAAAAAAACCGCTCATACATACTAACATGTGTATGCCCCATCCACAAAGCAAGGCCATGCCATGTCCCAGGCTACACGAAGCACAAACCCAAGACTGGATGTCCGGGATGCTGGGAGGGTGGGGCTCACAAAACACATTGTTCAACTCTGAATCAGACACCATTGCCCTCAGCCCATATGGCCCAGGTACATACCCCTGCACCATGCTCAATGCACAGGGACTGGCAAAGTACTGACAAGGTAGCTGACACTTGGCCCTGCTGTAGGTAGCACAAGGCCCTCCTGTGACCACTGTAAATTCAAACACCAACACCACAAGCTCAGATATCTAGGACAGGAACTCACACTCACTGGCATGGCAGCATGCACCATGAGGGGACAGATACATCACCTGGGAGACCCACAGCCAAATCACACTACACCCACCAGCAGGCCCTGTCACACACACCCCTTACCCAAGCACACACCCCCGGGGCAGGCAATGGATTTACCCACTCTCACAATGGACATGTGACACAACAAGATCAATCCATAGCCAAAGAAGCATCACAGGCAAAAATCTACATGCCAAACACTCATGCGAACATATCAATCTGTCCCCCGCAACATACCCATCCACAAGTGAACATTCAGAGGAATGCTAGGCACATCCAACTACCTGGAGGAACTGTGCCAACTTTTATGTATGAAACATGGATGTCGCATGAAACAGCATTAACATTGTCTCTCTCTCACACACAGGGCAACGTCATGGATCTCCCCCCAACAATGGGGGGGGAAGAATCACAGTCCCAGGCTCGGCAGGAAGCTGATCCCACCGGCAGCGACGACTCTCAACACTCTGTGGATGACCCCAACCCACCTGGACCCTCTGGTGCCCAAGCCCCTGCAGCACCTGCTTCAGGTACATCTGTGCCAACCACCACCCCCATTCCTGCCACATCCCAGGAGACACCCAGGAGCCCTGCCCGCACTGAACAACTGAGCCAGTCTGACCTGGAGGGACAAGGTTCTCTGGGCACCCAGGAGAAGGCAGACAACCCCTCAAATGCCATCCCTCAGGGGTCCCATAGACCCGATGTGCCCACAACGGCAGGCCAGGCTCGTGTGGGCAGGGGTGGTGGGAGTGGAGGCAGGCGGAGGCGAGAACCTGACCAGCCAGCTGAAGGGACTGGTATGTCACACATACGCCACATCCTGGACACATACCGGCGTGACACCAGGGCCATCAGCCAGGTAGTGGAGACCCTCACAGAGATTAAGAACCAGCAGGCCGAGCAACACGCCAGTCAACAACAACACCAAGGACGGATGGAGGCAAGACTGGCTGAGCTCCTGGTGGTGCAAACGGACATAAGCCGTTCACTCCGTCGGATCACCGACAACATGGGCAACCCTCCCTGTGCCACCAGGCGAAGACCACCACCAGCCACAGGGAGGGAGGAGGATTAGTCCGACGGAGCGTCCCAAGCATCGTCAAGACCTGCATCTGAGGGTCCCCGGAGGAAGGTGGGTCATCCACGGAAAAGACCGTGAGAGGCAGCGGACCATCCACATCTCCCAGGTCACCTGGCCTGGCACCTGGCCCTCATGCGCAACAGCAGCACCTCATTCAATGACATTCTCTGCCACATGGAATTGCTGGTCACAGTCTGACCAATGATGCCAAACACTGTGGGCTGGACTCTGATGACTTCAAATGACAAGGATCCCATCTCCCCCTGTGAACTTTGGATTCTATGCACACTGTATAGCAACTATTTTTCAACACTAAACACGCCCCCCACCTAGAATAAAAGTAAATTTCTTTAATTAGATGTTGCAGTCATTTTGCATGAGTACACAACCTATATGTGGGGAAATGTCAAACTATGCCTGAGTGTTGAACTAACTCCAGCCATCCATACCCTGGGATCTGAGTCTGGTACAGGACACACATGGGTCACAATGTATCATCCAATACAGATATGGCGCACAATACTCACCCGTGATGGCCTCAAGCTGCTGAGAGGGGGCTTGCAATACTGTGCGGACAGACCAATTTTGAAGAGTATCATTAAGGCGTAGAGGTCATGGCTCATGTGGATGTTCCTGGGGAGGGAGAACCAGGTATGTTTGGTCAGGTGTGAGAACTATGTCCTGCATGCTGGAGTACGGTGGATGTGAAGAATGGTGGCCAGGGCAAGGTTGGATGCACCGAGTTGGCCCAATGGGGTCTCGGATGACAGACATCCAAGGTTTATTTGGGGTCTGGGGTTGTGGACTGCCTCCTGAGTGTGGTTGAGGAGTCTGAAGGTCATCCTACAGCAGACAGTGATCCATTGCAGCTATCTCAGGTGGACGGTGATGGGGATGGGGTGCGGGATGTTGAAGCTGAAGTGTGCAGATGCACCCTGGATATGGACAAGTTTCCCGTGAGTTTGGATGTACTTGCTCCGTAGAGGGCGGGGCAGTAGTTGACACGGCTGGTGTCGTGGACCTGGGGGATGGTCTGTCTTTCCTTGGAGTGGATCTATCTGTGGATCATGAGCATCATGCAGAGGGTGTTGCAGCATGAGGTACAGATGCTGGTGATTTGCATGGCAAATGTGAGTGACAAATCCATGATACACACCATCTTGTGTGCGTGGCCACTGGGTGCTTGTGTAGGGCCCCTGTGGGTGGGACACAAGGAGTTGAGCCAGCTGTAAGGGGACAATCCTCAGATGATTACCACAGTTCTGTACAAGTCCAGCCTCAGGTGGCTGATGTTCAGCCATTCATCCACGGACCTCATGCCTTCTTGAATGTTAGAACTGGTAATGGCTGCGTCTTTGGTGAGGGTGAGGAGCACCTGGCTGTCAATGGCATACGACATGATGATGAGGTTGTGTGCGCATGTGATTGTGGAGAGGGGGGTCCTGGACACATTGAAGACTGACACGCTGAGAGATGATCCCTGGGCCATGTGCCAGATGACGCCACTATACTACATGCTGAAGGCTTGAGTCCCACTCCCATGGCCGTGCTGGTGGACGGAGCCGGTGTGGAGTAGGAAGGACATGACCTGGTTGGTGTAACAGGGCCTGGAAGGCGGGGCAGCGCTGTGTAGGCAGTTGGAGTTGCACACTCATCATGCAAAGGTGTCGTGTGTGCGCTTAGGGTATGCCTGAGAGCAGGCGGTTGATTTTCGGATGGACATTGCTTGGAAGGTGGCTGCAACATCAGACTGTAGTGTGATGTGGGTCATGCAAGGACATGAGGGTCGTGCAATGTGCACGTTGCATGTGCTGACGGTCCTGCCTTTGGCACCGCGTGGCCGCAACAGTGGCACAGACAAGATGATGACAGCCAAATGAATGGGTGGAGGGAGGCAGGGAGGAGCATCTTTGAGGCGTGTGTGTTGCCGAATCCCGCTACTTTGTGGGCCCTTGCTGCAGGGGCCGCAGCAGCAGGCGGCATGTCCTGGAAACCATGCCAAAAGTAGCACACAAAGACAAGGATGTCAGAAAGGACAACTGCAACAGGCGTATGTAAAGGAAGGAGTGTCCGGTTACTCATGGCACACCCAGAGAAAATGGATGCACAGTCACCAAAGATGACTGACACTGGATCAGGAAACAGAAGGCCGAGCTGCACACAGGAGACACACCCTCAGCAGGCGTTGACGGCCTGTCGTGGGGACCAACATGCCCAAATACATACACAACCATGGACTTCATGCACAATAGAGATTCTAACCCATGAAGAACTGCATGCATTTTGCCAAACTACACATAGACTCATATGCACAATCTTTGACAACTATGCCAGAGATGCTGCATGCAAAGCGGCAAGAGACCTGCATTGACAGAGATGAGGCAGCTTGGAGGGTGAGGAACACATTTATTACGCAGGCTCACACTAAGGGAAATGCATCAATTTGAACAGACTCACAGGTCATTTGGCTGAACATGTGGGACCTATACTGGACACCCCCTTCACAACACAGATGTTTTAAATCCAAATGGCCTGGCACACAAGTTAAGGGGATGAGCCAAACACCCCCTGCTGCACACGGAGTGGCTGCAATTCCCCATTGAGCCTCTTATGGGGATGTCCCACACTATGTCCACCCGTAGCATCCCGTATGTTTCTGAGGGAAGTTTTACACACATTGATGCCTTCATCAATCAATCAATCAATCAGTGACACTTGTAAAGCGCGCTACATACCCGTAGGGTCTCAAGGCGCTGGGGGGGGGGGGAGGGGGGGGTGCCGCTACTGCTCGAACAGCCAGGTCTTCAGCTTCTTCCTAAAGGAGAGGTGGTCTTGGGTCAGGCGCAGGTCGGTAGGGAGGGAGTTCCAGGTCTTGGCGGCCAGGTAGGAGAAGGACCTTCCTCCTGTAGTCGCTCTTCGGATGCGGGGGACGGCGGCGAGGGCGTGGTTGGCTGATCGGAGGTGGCGTTTGGGAGCGTGGAAGTTGACTCGGCTGTTGAGGTAGCTCGGGCCTTGGTCGTGTAGGGCTTTGTGTGCGTGGGTGAGGAGGCGGAAGGTGATTCTTTTGTTGACGGGGAGCCAGTGAAGGTCTCTCAGATGTCCGGAGATGTGGCTGGTTCGTGGGATGTCGAGGATTAGTCTGGCTGAGGCGTTCTGGATCCGCTGGAGTCTCTTCTGGAGCTTGGCGGTGGTACCGGCGTAGAGGGCGTTGCCGTAGTCCAGTCGGCTGGTGACGAGGGCCTGGGTGACGGTCTTCCTGGTCTCGGTGGGGATCCACCAGAAGATCTTCCGTAGCATGCGTAGGATGTTGAAGCACGCCGAGGAGACGTTGTTGACTTGCCTGGTCATGGAGAGGGAGGAGTCCAGGAGGAAGCCCAGGTTGCGTGCATGGTCTGTCGGTTTGGGTGCGGTGCCCAGGGCGGGAGGCCACCAGGAGTCGTCCCAGGCGGAGGGTGAGGAGCCCAGGATGAGGACCTCCGTCTTGTCCGAGTTCAGTTTCAGGCGGCTGGTCGTCATCCACTCGGCTACCTCTTTCATCCCTTCGTGCAGGTTGGATCTGGCGGCGGCGGGGTCGTTGGTCAGGGAGAGGATCAGTTGGGTGTCGTCGGCGTAGGAGATTATGCTGAGGTTGTGTTTGCGTACGATGGCCGCGAGGGGGCTCATGTAGACGTTGAAGAGGGTGGGGCTCAGAGATGATCCTTGAGGGACGCCGCAGGTGACTTCGGAGGCCTCTGACTTGTACGGTGGTAGGCGGACTCTCTGTGTTCTTCCGTCGAGGAAGGAGATGATCCAGTCCAGCGCCTTGTCCTGGATTCCGATGTTGCTGAGGCGCCGTACTAGGGTGCGGTGGCAGACCGTGTCGAATGCCGCAGAGAGGTCTAGGAGGATGAGGGCCGCTGTTTCTCCATTGTCCATCAGGGCTCGGATGTCATCGGTGGCGGCGATGAGGGCGGTCTCGGTGCTGTGATTGGCTCGGAAGCCGGACTGTGAGGGGTCGAGGGATCCGTTTGTCTCGAGGAAGGCGGCCATCTGCTTGTTGACGGTCTTCTCGATGACTTTGGCTGGAAACGGGAGGAGCGAGATGGGGCGGTAATTCTTGAGGTCGGTGGGGTCCGCTGTAGGTTTCTTTAGTAGGGCGCTGAGTTCGGCGTGCTTCCAGCTCTCAGGGAAGATGGTGGTGTCGAAGGAAGTGTTGATGATGTCTCGCAGGTGGGGTGCGATGACAGCGTCGGCCTTGTTGAAGACGTGGTGAGGGCAGGGGTCGGTCGGTGATCCGGAGTGGATGGAGTTCATCGTGCGGATGGTGTCTTCGGTGCTGATCGGGGTCCAGGCGTGGAGGGTGGTGGTGGGGGGTGGTTGTTCGGTCATGGTGTGCGTTGGTTGGTTGTTGAAGCTGTTATGTATGTCCGCGATCTTGTTGTGGAAGTATGAAGCGAGGGAGTTGCAGAGGTCTTGCGATGGGGTGATGTCGTTGTTTCCTGCGCTGGGGTTGGAAAGCTCTTTCACGATGTTGAAGAGTTCCTTGCAGTTGTGTGCGTTGTTGTCCAACCGGTCTTTGAATGCTGTTTTCTTGGCGGCGCGGATCAGCTGGTGGTGTTTCCGGGTGGCAAGTTTGAAGGAGGTCCTGTTGTCTGGTGTCGGTTCCCTTCTCCAGACTTTCTCGAGGGCTCGGCAGTTCTTCTTGGAGCTCTTGAGTTCGTCGGTGAACCATGGGGCCTTCTTGCTGCCGGGTCTGCTAGGCGGGGTCCTCAGTGGGGCGAGTTCGTCCGCGCAGTTGCTGATCCACTTCGTGAGGTTGTCGGCGGCTTGGCTGGGGTTCGCTGAGCTGGCAGGAGGGTGCTGGTTCAGGGAGGTGGCGAGCTGGTCTGCTGTGATCTTGTTCCAGCTTCTGCGGGCTGCCTGTTGCTGGTGTTGGTGGGTCGTCGTTCTCTTGAAGGTGAAGTGGACGCAGCTGTGGTCCGTCCATTGAAGCTCTGTGGCGTGGCTGAAGTCTATGTCTGTGCTGGATGAGAAGACTGCGTCGAGTGTGTGTCCGGCGAGGTGGGTGGGGGTGGACACCAGTTGCTTGAGTCCCAGGTTGGCGAGGTTGTCGAGCAGGGTGCTGGTGTTGCGGTCGTTGTTGTTCTACAGATGGAAGTTGAGGTCTCCCAGGAGGATGTAGTCGGCGGAGGGGAGGGCATGCGGGCTGACGAAGTCGGCGATGTCCTCGCTGAATTGTGTGCGTGGTCCAGGGGGTCGGTAGATCAGGGTGCCTCTGAGGGTGGTGTTCGGGTTGGTGTGGATCTGGAAATGCAGGTGTTCGGCGCTGGTCAGGGTGTTGTCGGTGCTGGTCGTGAGACGGATGGTGTTCCTGTGGATGATGGCGATGCCTCCTCCCATCTGGTTGGCGTTTCGGTCCCTCCGGACGACCTTGTAGCCCTCTGGGATAGCGATGGCGATGTCGGGAGCTGAAGAGGCGTTCATCCAGGTCTCCGTGAGGAAGGCGACGTCAGGGGCTGTGGCGTCTAGAAGGTTCCAGAGTTCGATGGCGTGTCTGTGGACGGAGCGGGTGTTGAGCAGGATGCACTTGAGGTGGGTGCTGCTGGTGTTCGACTTGGTGGGTGCTGGTGCGAGGCTGGTCCGGATGCAGGTGAACTTGCAGACGTGGCAGCTGAAAGGTCCGTGGGTACGTCGTGGAGTGGCTTGATGGCATTCTGGGAGTCGGCCGGTGTTGAGTGCGGTGAGGGTGGCGGCGGAGTACGTCAGGCGGGTCGGTCGGGATCTTCGTTGGCCAGGGGTCCTGGCGCTGGGCGCGGTCCGGTCGCGGACGGGCGCAGACGGGCTTACCTTTGGCACGCCTTCGGCGCACAATCGGCGCGCCCGCTGCGCGTGACCGCTGCGCGTTCGCATGGTCGCCATATAAGGCGAAGTGCGCGGGTGGGCGGGGCAGCTGGGAGGCGGGAGCGGGGAGGGAACAGAAAGGAAAAGGGGCGTGGTCAGCGGTGGTGGCGGGAAGCGGGGAGGGAAGGCGGAGGGCGGCGAGGTAGGCGGGCAGACAGGCAGGAGAACGCAAAGGGCTGAAACTGACTAGAAAAAATTACAGGCACAAAAGTCAGACAAAAGCTGCTAACACGGGAGGAAAATGCAGTTCAAACAAGCACAAATGCTAGACAAAACAAGCACAAAAGTCAGACAAAAGCTGCTAACACGGGAGGAAAATGCAGAAACTGACTAGAAAAAATACAGGCACAAAATTCAGACAAAAGCTGCTAACACGGGAGGAAAATGCAGTTCAAACAAGCACAAATGCTAGACAAAACAAGCAAAAACAGATGCCAGCGGCGTCAGCCGGCAGCGAGGCAGGCAGCGAGGCAGAGGGCAAGGCGAGGGGGCACACACAGCAGCTGGTGGCCGTGCGGCGCGGGGGTGTCCCACAAGTGGGTCACACTCACCTGCGTCGCACGGTCGCCATATAAGGCCAAGTGCGCGGGTGGGCGGGGCAGCTGGGAGGCGGGAGCGGGGAGGGAACAGAAAGGAAAAAGGGGCGTGGTCAGCGGTGGTGGCGGGAAGTGGGGAGCGGGGAGGGAAGGCGGAGGGCGGCGAGGTAGGCGGGCAGACAGGCAGGAGAAGGCAAAGGGCTGAAACTGACTAGAAAAAAATACAGGCACAAAAGTCAGACAAAAGCTGCTAACACGGGAGGAAAATGCAGTTCAAACAAGCACAAATGCTAGACAAAACAAGCACAAAAGTCAGACAAAAGCTGCTAACACGGGAGGAAAATGCAGAAACTGACTAGAAAAAAATACAGGCACAAAAGTCAGACAAAAGCTGCTAACACGGGAGGAAAATGCAGTTCAAACAAGCACAAATGCTAGACAAAACAAGCAAAAACAGACGCCAGCGGCGTCAGCCGGCAGCGAGGCAGGCAGCGAGGCAGAGGGCAAGGCGAGGGGGCACACACAGCAGCTGGTGGCCGTGCGGCGCGGGGGTGTCCCACAAGTGGGTCACACTCACCTGCGTCGCACGGTCGCCATATAAGGCCAAGTGCGCGGGTGGGCGGGGCAGCTGGGAGGCGGGAGCGGGGAGGGAACAGAAATGAAAAGGGGGCGTGGTCAGCGGTGGTGGCGGGAAGCGGGGAGCGGGGAGGGAAGGCGGAGGGCGGCGAGGTAGGCGGGCAGACAGGCAGGAGAACGCAAAGGGCTGAAACTGACTAGAAAAAAATACAGGCACAAAAGTCAGACAAAAGCTGCGAACACGGGAGGAAAATGCAGTTCAAACAAGCACAAATGCTAGACAAAACAAGCACAAAAGTCAGACAAAAGCTGCTAACACGGGAGGAAAATGCAGAAACTGACTAGAAAAAATACAGGCACAAAAGTCAGACAAAAGCTGCTAACACGGGAGGAAAATGCAGTTCAAACAAGCACAAATGCTAGACAAAACAAGCAAAAACAGACGCCAGCGGCGTCAGCCGGCAGCGAGGCAGGCAGCGAGGCAGAGGGCAAGGCGAGGGGGCACACACAGCAGCTGGTGGCCGTGCGGCGCGGGGGTGTCCCACAAGTGGGCCATCAGAATCCATAAACCATTACAGATGACTGTCACGAAGGTTGACTATCAATTCATGGGAGTCATGCTACATGTCATGTGCCCCATGGTGAGTCGACATGTATGCATGGTAACCCAACATGCACAGGAGCAGTCACCACACATTCCAAACACGTAACACCCCCAAAATGCCTTGCTGCAATCCTCACCCAAAATGACTTTGCCCCATGTCCGTTCATGGAACGCTGATTCAGCACACGTTGCAATACTCATGAGGAATAGCAGGAGGCCAACGATGACACGACCAGACAACATGCGCAAGAACCTGTGGATGACAGACACACAAGAAGTCAGCTAAAAGATTGTTATCCGCATACATGATCATTTACTCTACAGGAATAATGTTGTCACCATGCGAATTGAAAATTTAGTGTCTCAGCTAAAATGTGTGGAATGACATCATCACTCGAGTGACACATCAGAACACACATCTAAGTCACTTAGCATACAGTCAGCTGGACACACAAATTGCAACACATGCCACACAAGGCTCCAAGCGTGCACACTCACACCCAGTGACTCACCATTATGGGAAGAAGTTGCGTATGAGCTGACTCCGGATATCCTCCTCCTCCTCCTCACTCGCCTCATGACCAAGCCCTTCATCCTCCACGGGTGGATGTTCCTGCTCATGCTGCTCCAGGCTGATTGGCACTGCCTTCTCCACTGCCATGTTGTGCAGCATGCAGCACACGAGGAAGATTTTGCAGACCTTTGCCGGTGCATATGGGAGGGACCCGCCTGTCTTGTGAAGGCACCGGAATCGGCTCTTCAGGAGGCCAAACGTCCTCTCAATCACTCACATGGTCTGCCCGTGTGCATTGTTGTAATGGTGATCTGCAGCTGATCTTGGGTTGCGGAGAGGCGTCATCAGCCATGGCATGTTGGGATAGCCAGAGTCCCCTACATGGAAACATCATGTAATGAAGTGGGTCAGGAGATGCCGTAAGATGCAAAGATACCGCAAAACACAGGACAAACAGAGTATACCCACCAACAAGACATGCTCGTTCGTTGTGCAGCCACAGCATCATTTGTGGCACCCTGCTACGCCTCATGATGTAGGCATCGTATGCTGACCCTGGAAAACGTGCACAGACATGGGAAATCAGCATGTTAGCAAGACACACCACAAGGGCATTTATAGAGTGGTAATGTTTGCGGTTGCGATAGGCGACCTCCTGTGCCTGTGGTGGTACCAAAGCCACATGTGTCCCATCAATGGACCCAATGACATGAAGCATCCCTCCCAGGGGAAAGAAATCACCCTTGACACCTGTCAACTCCTCAGGAGTCGGAAAATGGATGAATTCATCCAGGTGCTCCAACATGGCTGCTAAAACATCATGCAGGACACGGCTGAAAATTGTCTGTGACATGCCACCAACATCAGCTATGGTGAATTGTAATGTACCTGTGGCAAAAAAATGTAGGGCTGCCATCACCTTCATCTTGGGGGTCAGCGCAATAGGATACCTGTGTCGTGGTTGGAGGTGTGGTGCCATCTTGGCGGTCAAGTCCTCAATCAACTGTTGGGTGAATCTGTAACGTCGTATGCAGTCACGTTCCCTCATGGCACCCAAGTCTGGCATTGGTCTGGGGACAGGCGGTGCCCTGCAGAAAATTGGAATTAATAACGAAGAGTGAGAACATAACAACATCAATGTCAATGAACTGAGCACATGCTCAACTGCTAATACACATCTGCTAAATACAGAGTCTGGTCTGTGCAATACATCCAGGACACGTATGCCAGCCAGGTGATACTCCTACGAAAAGCCAGCTACACCCGTTGATTGTCAAGTCTACATGACATGCTCTGAATCGAGCTGTGGGCCAGTGTCCGTGAACAGCCAGAGGCGTCACAAGAGTGACATACATCCACATATCTGCATTTGAAGGATGTCATCTCATACAGACAGCTGACGGCAAGCTAGACGCACAGATCACATGGAATGTCAAATGTACAGATCACACACATTGCGATGAAGGGGTACACGGGAAAACAGAAAACACAGACATTGAGACGATGCAGATATGTCCTCATGTCAAAATATCATGTTCGATGCATACAGACACGTTACGTGGAAATCCACATGTGGCATGGTGTGCGTAGATGTGTGCCATGCCCATCTACACACAGACACATGTTGGATGCAGCAACAGCAGATGCAGTTGACGGAACACCAACAGCAAGCTCATGGGAACACATGACACACACATGACATAGTCACATCGGTGCACGCTGGTCGTTAAATGTCAGTTGTTAGTGTCCCTGTCCCTGGCATCAGGGGACAGTTGCGGGTGGTGGTGACTGTGCCATACCAGTGATGCTGTGCTAGACACGTTTGTACTACATGCACACATGTGCAAAGTGTGAAGGGGAAGTGTGCCACATAGTGCCCCATCACACACGACATGTGTACACAGGTCATCACACATCAATTGTGCAAATACATGAGGAGACATGTGCAATATCACTGCCTGACACACCTAGGCCCTGCACATGTAGGACAGCAATGACAATGACTTGATGTACACCCTTCTGCGAGTCTGAGACCTCCATTCCTTTCGTATGTGCATCCTATCAACAGTGTAAGCGTGTGAAACGCACCGTACACACGCTCTGAGGGCGTGTGTACGATCTGTATCACTAGAGTTGAGTGGCCGTAGGAATACGCGTGGTACGGACCGTACAAGTACGGTCCGTATCACTATAGTAGTGGTGCCGTAGGAGCACGCGTGGTACGGACCATACACACCTACTACCAGTGCCTACACGTATATGTACTACCAGTGCCTACACGTACGGGTATGCACTGGTGTTACACGTACGTGTAGGCACTGGTAGTACACGTATGTGTATGCACTGGTAGTACACATACGGGTACGTGTACTACCAGTGCGTACCCGTACATGTAGGCACTGGTAGTACACGTACGTGTAGGCACTGGAAGTACATGTACCCGTACGTGTACTACCAGTGCGTACCCGTACGTGTAGGCACTGGAAGTACGGGTACGTGTACTACCAGTACGTACATGTACGTGTAGGCACTGGTAGTACACGTATGTGTAGGCACTGGTAGTACACATACGGTTACGTGTACTACCAGTGAGTACCCGTACGTGTAGGCACTGGTAGTACACGTACGGGTATGTGTACTACCAGTGCGTACACACACGTGTACTATCAGTGCATACACATACGTGTAGGCACTGGTAGTACACGTACGTGTACGTGTACTACCAGTGCGTACACGTATGTGTAGGCACTGGTAGTACACGTACACGTACGTGTACTACCAGTGCGTACACGTACGTGTACTATCAGTGCATACACATATGTGTAGGCACTGGTAGTACATGTACGTGTACGTGTACTACCAGTGCGTACATGTATGTGTAGGCACTGGTAGTACACGCACGGGTACGTGTACTACCAGTGCATACACGTACGTGTACTATCAGTGCATACACGTACGTGTAGGCACTGGTAGTACACGTATGTGTAGGCACTGGTAGTACACGTACGGGTACGTCTACTACCAGTGCGTACACGTACGTGTCAAACGCACTGTGCAACTGGTGCCGTAGGGGTAGGTGTGAAACGCACCGTACCTGTGTATGGATTTGAAAATTACATAGGGGACACATAAGAGACAAGTATCAGGCACTAAATGCATGCTGGTTGTCATGGATACAGAGTTTTCAGTTCAAATTTTTCCATCAGGTGTCCTGGAAAAGTCAGTTGGCCACAAAATACAATGTTGCAAAGTGGTTATTGACTTGACATGATGCTCAAAATTTGAACGATGCAAATGCTATCACTGGTGTATGTGGAAAGGGATTGGAGTAAACGTAAGATGCGAATGAATCTGACCAATCACTATGTACTCTTCCAAATGAATGCCCCTCAGCAAGACAGATACAAGTCAGCCAGAATCCATGAGAGGGTACTTGCCTGCACAACTTTCCTGTTGACAACACTGCTGCTGTCTGTGCTTCCTCTGGCACCATGTCAAGGTCTGTGGAGAGGGCCCAGCCATTCACCCAGGAGGAGAATGAGGCATTGCTGGATGTCATCCTCCCACAGTACACCAGCCTGTATGGGAGACCAGGGGAGCAGGTGAGTGCTGACTCCACTACCTTTGACTGTGCACCTTTTTTGTGACTGTCACTTCTGGCATTGTGTTCAGGTGTGACAGACATGCAATGTTGTTTAGAGTGGGTCCCAGGGGGGAATGGCTTATGTCTCCCATGCAGAGCATGATGTAGTTCATGTGTGCACTCCTCACTTGCATTGTGCTTACTGTGACATTCACTGCATAGTGCATGACACATTCAGCCTGACTAATTCTTTGTGGCATTTTTTGTCTATAGTCCTGAGGTGATTCAGTGGTCTCCCCGGTGTGACAGGTGACTGTACCCACAGATGTGTGTGAGTTGAGTGGAGCTGTGGTGAGAGTTTCCAAGTGATGTGTATGCCCCCTGGACATTGATGTGTGTGAATGTTCCTTGTCATGTGGGTGAGTGTCTATGTGAAGTGTTGCACCACAGCTGCATGGAGGAGGCAACAGCTCTACCCATCTGATGTGAGAAGTAAGCCGTGCTGTGTGTCTGACTTGCTGAGCTAGCCCCACACCTGTGACACCCCACAGGCAAGTGGCACATGTGCAGAGTGAGGTTGGTTTCCGCTGTTGCCAATGGCATGTGATTGATCTGTGCCTGTGTGTGTCTGTGTACTCTGCTGAGGTTGCGTCAGTGGCCTGGGGCATGTAACTGCTTGGAGGTGCTGTCCATCAGCCTGGTGTTGCTTGTGATGCACAGTGTGTGCCATGATCATGGAGTGTGTCGCACCCCTTATGCCACCTGTGTACTTTCAATGCCATGTAGTGCATTGGGGCTTCCACAGAGGCCAATGTCCATATGACAAAGATGCTATTCCTTGGCAGCATCCTATGCCCTGTTCAACATATCAAAGATGTGCAAATGTGTGTCTCTCTGGAGCAGGTGTAGTGATGTTGTCTCACGTTGTCATCCTCACAGGTAACTGCTACTAGAAGGGGGAGATCTGGAAGCGGGCAGTCAGGGCCGTGAGATCGGTGGAGGGTCGCAGTCGGCGCCTAGCCCAAATCTGAAAACGGTGGCAGGACATCCGGTGCTGGACCCGGAGGATTGCCCGGGTCAGCTGGGGGACTCACCTCCACGCCCCCATGGCGGGCGCCGACGCCTGACCCACCAGATGAGGCGTGTCCTGGCGGTGGTCTTCCCTGACATGGATAGGCAGTTACAGGAGAGGCAGCAGCAAGGAGGGGGTAGGTACATGTGTGTTTGTTGTGTGTCACCAGCTTTTGGAAGTGCTCAGTCACCTGGATACACTGCCAGGCTTTATATGTGCAGTGCATATCCTGTTCCCCCAAGTCAACCGGTGCTGTTCTTCCTCCTTCCCCTCCTTGACATGTGTTCCCTGGTCTGTGTGTAATCACTATTGCACATGGTCATCTAGGCTGCCAGTTAATCCAAGTGCACATTGCTTTCTGCATCATGTGTGGGGGTAGTCTGTGACATGTGTTGGTACCTTGCCTGTGCCCTGTCCTGTTCAGTCATTTGGGGGTCCATATTTGTTGGCACTGATGCTGAGTCTCAACATAGGAGTGTGAGATTTCAAATGAACAGACTTGCAGCATGCATGACCGATGTTGTTGCCTCAGACATGATGTGCATGAGTGGGAGATATGCATAGTGCCGGGACGGTTGCTCATGTTACAGTCAGATCATTCCAGGACCATGGGGCAGTGTGCCCACTACAGCCCCCTGAGACACCCTTGCCTCGTAATCATGTGTGTAATCCAACACTGTGCCCATTCTCTGTGTGTTCAGCATAGGTTGGCCTCTATGGCATTGTCCCCTGGCCTCATTTGTATTTATCTAAAGAGTGCTACATGTGTCCACTGGACAGGGTGACCCCATTTGGCTTGTGCATACTCACACTGGGCAGTGCCTGTGTGTCTATTCACAAATATCTGTTGATGGTTGTTTGTCACAAATATGTGTTGGCAGCCTAACGAGGTGATGTGGAGTATATTTGGGAATTCTTGATGCACATTTTTGTAAACCCTGATTAAGAGGTGTCACTTCTTGATCTGTCTCAATCACATTGTCTCAGGTTTGGGGGGTTTGTGCGGGCGAGGCCTACATGTCCAAACCTTATGTCTCCTTGCCAAGTCTGACCTGTGTGTGATAATTGTCTGGACAGATACTCAACATGCAGAGACCCAGTGATGTTGTGCAGGGTTTAATGTTTGTGCTTTGCAGCAAAGTTTAAATACATGATTCCTGCTCATCCATTTTTGGCACCAGTGTGTGGTCCAGATGCTACGTAGTTTTGTCTTTGTGTGCTGACATCTGTGTGGACATTCTGGCTTGCCATGAGGGTGTCTCCTCAGCGCAGGTGTGCCTTATTCCAACACAATTGCAGGCCCATTAGCTTATGCATTGTCCTGTGTTTGGACATGTGTGCCACTCCACATGATAGGCAGTGGGTCAGATGTGTTGCCTACTGTATCATCATGGTACGGATGGCCATGTGACAGGTGGCATGATTCAAGTTGTTAGTCAAAAAGTCTTGTACCTTGGCACTCACTACACTTGTCAACATGTCTTCATGTTTTCAATGCTTGACTTTGATGTTTTGTTGTGAAGGACAATAATGTGCCTGCATGACAGATATCTCCCAAGGAAGTGCACAAGAAACCACCTTTACACTTTCAGGGAACACGCTGGCACATTTTAAAGAAAGGCACAGTTCGAATAAGACTGTTTTTCAGATTATACATATCCATGTTACCACAGTGTGGTGGCATTTGGGTAAGTCCTTGGTTGTTGCTGATACCAACTTATGAGTGTCAAGTCATCCAGACCGCCGTGGTCCCATGTATATGTACTTTCTGAAACCCCATTTCTTTCTAACAGTGGCTTCTTTGAATAAGGCTGGCAGCTCATACAATGACTGTGTAAATGTAGTTTTGTGTGCACCTCCTTGTGTGACTTATTTTATACAGGCACATGTGTGTTCTGTTCACAAAGTGGCACATTCACACATTCTAAACATGTAGATTGTGTAAAGTGGTGTGATTCCCAAGGGATCAAAATGTATTTCGTTTGGGTTTCCAAAGTACTTACAGGTCTCTGAGTGTGGGGACACCTTCAGCATTGAGGTCTGTTATTTAGCCTTGGGTGCACCAATACTGTTTCTTTCACAGTAAACAAGAGGTGGCATACCTTCATAGTATTGCTGTGCTCAACTGTTCCCAGACACTGGCTTCTCAGTATATTTCTAATTCAAGTTTTTGGCTGTTGTGTCCTATTTTTCCTTGTTTCCAAGTGGCATGGTGGGTCAACCAACTGGGGAGTACAGGGCTTACATATGTGCGGAGTAATCTAGATGTTACTCATGATGCATTGCCTGATATGCACTGTGACCTATTTTGTTTTGACGCATGTGTCAGATGTATACAGGTGACTGATTATTTTCTGTATCTTCACCTTGACCACAGCATCATTGGAGGAAACCGAGGGAGACACCTGCACGGACCTGGAGGAGGGATCCAGCACTGGTGCCACCAGTGCTTGCGAGTCTGCGGGAGCAAGTGGCACGGAGGGCGAGGGGAGTCAGGCGGAGGACCTGTCTGGTGGCGAGACCGACTACGACGCTGACGGGTCCGAGGCTGAACTCATCGAGGGGGCGGAGGCTGCTACAACACCTGGCAGCAGCACAACATCTGTCCCCGCCTCCTCCATTCCCATCACCGCCCAGTTGCTCCGGTCCCTTCTGTCCGTGCAGGGCACCACCATGTCTCCTTCGTGCCAGGCACCGCACCCCCTGCCCCGTCACCCCTGCTGCCCTCACTGCAGAGTCTGTGGACATTCAGCGGCAGTTGCAGGTTGGCCAGACATCGAATGTCCTCCATGGCCACACCAAACTGCTGACACAGATGGTGTCGTTCATGGAGGGCATGTCAGCAACGATGTCTGACCAACGGATGTTGCTGAGGTCCATGGACTCTTCACTGACGGCAGCAGTGAGTCTCCTGCAGCACTTCGTCCTCCCCCTACCCCTTCGTCCTCCCCCTACCCCAGCACTTCGTCCTCCCCCTACCCCAGCCCCATCCACACTTCCCACTCCCATGCCTGTCCCATGCACACCCAGACATTCCCAAGCACGCACCCCACCAGACACAGGCAGCACACCACCACGTAAGGGCAAGCACACACCTCCTGGCACGCACACTAAGGGGGATAAAGGCACACCCACTAGGTCTGGGGTACACAGACATACACGCAGCCACAGTCTGAGTCCGCATGCCTCACTACCCAGTCCCTCCAAAAGCACTCCCCTTGGCTCCCTTGCCACACAGTCAGACAAGGAGAGCTACATGTCTGTGCTGGGCCTCAGCCCCACTGTGTCACCAGCCCGCAAGCGGGCAAGGCATTCCCCGGGTAGGGGAGTTGAGTCCCCCCTCATGTCCACCCCCTCTCCCAGAAGTGCTGCACCCCATCCCTCCGACCCCCCCCCTCCTTTGTGCCTGTGGTTTCTTCTGGTGCAGGGGATACTCTGGACACCCTGGCAGAAGTGTGCACTGCCAAGCTCACCTTCACCTTTGGCGCTGCCCCACCCCCTGTGGTGGAGGCATCCGGCCCTGCACCCACCACACCTACCCTTACACCTCCTGTCCCTGCGGTGCCTGGTCCTTCCCCACATGATGTCCCCCCCAGTCGACGAACCTGAGGGTTCCACTGTGCAGGCAAGCTAGGGGAGACGCATGCCCATGTGTCCCCCCAAGGACTTCTATTCTGGACTGGCCATCGGCCTTTGTATATAGTGTTCATGAAAAAAAAAATGTTATGCTGATTAAAGCATTTTCTTTTTACTTTGAACACTATTGCATTTCAGGTATTGATGTTGGTGCTGATGCTCCAGGAGTTGGGGTTGTGGTAATGTGTTATGTTTCTGGCAAAGGTTCGAGTCTGATGGTCATGAGGTGGACCATGGGATCTGCGTGCCATCACAAGGTCTCTGCAAAGGATCTTTGGTTGTGTGTGTTATTTGTTTTTTGAGACATTGTACTAAGGAGTGTCCCTTCCTCCGTGGCACCTGACATCTTCCCTGCAGAGAGTTGCAAATTGTTGTGCTGACCTGTGTATACTTTCCCTTTGACGGATCCCTTCAACTATGGCCATGCCTGCTCAGCAATGTCTCCGGCTGCATCGTCTGTGCCATCCTTGCTGGTCACTGTACTTGTGTATTGAGTATGTTGACGTGCCTTCATGGAGAAATTGTCCCTTTTCCGCACTATGCATGTGTGTAATCCCAGCCTAGCACACATATGGTACTTGTTCTGAAGGGTATTTGGGCACCTGACTCTTGTGGGCATTGTATCTGTGGGAACTCCACCCTATTCCTTCCATGAGAGACAAAATCTTGGTGGCTGTCCCAGCACCTGTACATTCCTATCAGTCCTGGGATGTGCGTGACAGTGTGTGTTCCCTTTGGCTCTCTTAGTTTAGTAGGCATTGAAATGACTATACAGTCTTGTGGCATGATCTGTGTGTGTGTATTGTGCTGTATCCGCCAGGGGTGGGTATGCATGTATCATTTGTCATCACACCCACATGTGGTGTGTCATGCAGTGGGGGAAAGACATCCATCCTCATGGGAGTTACGGCACTATCAACATAGTCGAAAATTAGGGATGCGTACATACACCCATGGAGTTGTGGTCATCTGATAATGATGTATACACCCCCATGTCTCTGTCCACTGCTGGTATTCCTCTGCACCCCCCTCACATGTCTCTGTCCACTGCTGTGAGTGATAGGCACCCACACCTCACATGTCTTTGTCCACTGCTGGGAATCCTAGGCAGCCACCCACCCACCCACCCGCACCCTTGGTGCAGTACACTGCTGTCCTGGGCATACACACACCCCAATATACTGGTTATATGCTGCACCAGGCCCTAAGCCAACATTCGTGACATGTGTATGCCTTGTATCACAAATGTTCTGGTGCCGTAGGGGTACGGGTGATACGGACCGTACCCCCGCATTCATAGGGTGGGTACGGTCCGTACCACACATACCCCTACGTCACCACTACAATGGTGGTACGGACCGTACCCACGCCCTCAGAGCGTGGGTACGGTCCGTACCACGCGTACCCCTACGTCACCACTACAATGGGGGTACGGACCGTACCCACGCCCTGGGTATGGTCCATACCACCATTGTAGTGGTGACGTAGGGGTACGCATGGTACAGACCGTACCCACGCTCCGAGGGCGTGGGTACGGTCCGTACCACCATTGTAGTGGTGACGTAGGAGTACGCGTGGTACGGACCGTACCCACGCCCTCAGAGCGTGGGTACGGTCCCTACCACCATTGTAGTGGTGATGTAGGGTTACGCGTGGTACGGACCGTACCCATGCTCTGAGGGCGTGGGTACAGTCCGTACCACGCGTACCCCTACGGCACCACTACAATGGTGGTACGGACCATACCCACGCTCTGAGGGCATGGGTACGGTCCGTACCACCATTGTAGAGGTGACGTAGGGGCTGAAGTGGATGTTTGTCCAGCCTGTGAAGATGGGGTTGAGGGTGTGTCCAGCTCTGTGGGTGGGGGTGGTGACATGCTGCTTCAGTCTGAGGTTGGCAAGGTTGCCAAGGAGGGTGGTGGAGTCGGGTCGCTGTGGTTGTCGAGGTGGAAGTTCAGGTCTCCGGTGAGAATGTAGTCCATGGAGGCGATGGCGTGGGGAGCGAAGAGATCGGCAATGGTGGTGGCTGAAGAGGCGCGAGGCCCAGGGGGTATGTAGACGAGGGTCCCGCACATAGTGGTTCTGGGGCTGGTTTGGATCTGGAAATGGAGGTGCTCTGTTTTGGGGAGGGGTTCGCTCATGCTGGAGGTGGAGAGTCGGAGGGAGCTCTTGTGTGCCATGGTGAGTCCTCCTCCTGGGCGGTGAAGGCGGTCCTTTCTCTGGATCTTGTATCTGTCGGGGATGGCGGTGGCGATGTCGGGGGTGGAGGTGTTGTTGGTTCAGGTTTCTGTGAATAAGTCCACGTCGGGCGTGAGAGTGTCGAGCAGGTCCCAGATCTCTACGGCGTGTCAGTGTAGGGAGCGTACGTTGAGGAGGATGCACTTCAGAGCTTCAGTGGTGCTGGCGTTCGCTGACGGGTAGGCGATCGTGGAGCGCTGTCAATGGTGAAGGATTGTCGGCAGGGTCAACAGGAGAACTGGCCGTTGGTGGTATTAGGTGTAGCACTGAGGCAGTCGTAGTTTCTCCCAAGGTTGAGTAAGTGGAGAGAGGAGGAGTTGTAGTGGTGGAATGTCGTAGATACAGCATTTATGGTGCTGGCCGCGGTCGGGTCGTGGATGGACGCAGATGGGCTTGCCTGAGGCATCCTCATTTCTCTCGTCCGCTGCCATTAACTAGGGGAGGGGGAAGGGACGTGCAGCTGGGAGGCAGAAGCGGGGTGGAGTCAT
Organism: Triturus cristatus; assembly: GCF_964204655.1. Lineage (NCBI taxonomy): Eukaryota > Metazoa > Chordata > Amphibia > Caudata > Salamandridae > Triturus > Triturus cristatus. The sequence goes on from NC_140587.1 coordinate 454,208,378, forward strand.
GGGGCAGAGGTGTTGGTGGGAATGGGGGGAAACAGACAAACGGCAGGAAAAAGGCAAGAGCGAGTCAACAGGAATAAAGATAACAACCCTACAGTAGGCACAAGCACAGGGAGAGAGATAAACTGTCAGCTATGGGCAACAGACAAAAATAGCAGAAAAAAGGTAGGAAAACGGCGAAAAGCAAGTCAGCAGGAATAAGATAACAACCCTACAGTGGACACGAGCATAGGGAGAGAGATGAAAACAAATGCAGTTCAGCAGGGGAAAAAAAGAGCCAGGCGCAGCAACGGGTCTCGAACCCTACCTGGGTGGGGGTCGGAGGCTGAGCAGAGCACAGCAGAGCTGCTGGGGAAGAGCAGATCTCAGACCGAGGGTCAGAGGTCTTGCTCAATTTAATGAACATAGCTCCAGGGAGGTGGCGGTCCTAGGGACTGGTCCCCGCATCATTATATGCAATTGCCCTTGGGACCTTGCCCACCCGGGGGCTTAAAGAAAACAAAGTGCGGGAGACCTTGCCTTGTTTTTTATTACATTTTCGTTGAGATTCACGGACCCAACGCAGCTCCTGCCGAATATTAAAAAAAATTCTAGTAATACTGAAGAAGTTTCTCTGTTTTTAGTTTACAGGTCCTGATGAGAGCCCCGCGATTGAAGGGGGCTTGAAGCGCGTAGACCTTTATTCTGGCCATAAGAAATACGAATTAATTCAAAAGTGTCGAACATAGTTACAGCTTTGTTTAGCATTTTTCCATGGCTTATATGAAAGGATTTTTAGAATTTGCCAAATGTTGATATTGAGAAATGAGATGATGTATGTTTTGAGTGTTTGAGGTAGATATGTATGAAAAGAATGGATGGAGTGAGTAAAGAATGTAGGTGTGATTTATACAAATTGTAAAAAAAATTGTAGTTATAATTTAGTGTTGTTTTTTGAGGTTTCGACAAATCACTAAAATGGAAGGTGTAGAAAAATAGAAAATGAATAAAAGAATTTATTGATTAACTCGACGGAAAGATAGGTCTAAGGTTCATGTTGTTTTCTTTCAATATGTTCCCTCGCAACTAAATGCGAGTATAAAGAGAAGTTACAGTATTGGTATTGTTGTTGTTATTTGCTATAACGGAGGCTTAGCCTTACTGTTTTGAGCACAAACCCAGTTTTGTTATTGGTTTATTTAGCAGACATCTCTCTGTGAGGTTGTTGTTTTTACTGTGTTTAGCTCACAGGTACAGACAAACAGAAGAGGAATTTCTTTCCCCCCTAGTAAACTGAATGAAAATAGTGTAATTCGGGTGGTTTAATGCGAAGGTTGAGAGACACATTCTTTAAGTGTGATTGAGAGAATGACTGAGAGAGATACTTTCGCGTACAGTGAAGAACATATAAAAAAACTACTAGATGCCCCTCCCCTTTTTGCGTCAGCCTCGCTAAGTTCCTCAGCAAAAAATCAAAATTAGTCTGACAAACTCTTAAGATTAAAGAAAAAACAAATAAGAACGGATCTACATGGACATTTTTTGATTCAACATTTAAAGGCAGGCACCATCCCAGGAGGCTTACAAATTAAAAACATCCCAGTAATCTTCACAGAAGACCTGCTATATAAGAAAGGATATAGTTTAATTGAGACAAAATGCAGTATGGACCTGATGGTTCTAACAGTGGAAACTGCACAACGAATTTCCAAACAACAACTTGAGGAAATAGAGATATTGGAATCCGAGATAAAAACAAATCAGGCAATCACGGACTCAAAGACACTTTTGGATAAAGTTGGAAAAGAAATATCCGAGTTTAGAGATTACACCGTTAATCAAAAAAGTAACAAATTCCAAAAGGATAAAATAAACTTTACTCTAGAAAAAGTGTACCCTTATTTACAGTCTGACTTTTACTCACGAGCAGATTCACGTAGATTCCTCCCTGAATATCAAGGAAGATCTTCAAATAATTTTATCACCTTCTCAGAAACATCATCCTCCTCAAGTGGCAGTGAAGGAGAAACAGATGAAGGTTATAAAAATAACAATAGAAGAGGAAATTTTCAACAACAACAACAGCAAACTCCTTTTTTAGGGAGAGGCCAACAAAGATCACGGGGGAGAGTAAGATTCAACACCCAACCATGGGAGATGTCCACCCGCCGGCAGAATTAAAAAACTAGAGGTATCATTAGTTCACAACTTATCAAAAAAATCCCTGACCAAAGACGAACAAAGTATATTGGAAAAAGGTTTATCATTTGTTCCTTCAATAAATACAGATTTCGTGAGACTCAAAACCGAGACCATGGAATTCTGTAGAAAGATTAGGTTAAAAACGTTTTTTGCCACAAACCCATACACTGAAACTATGGAGAATACTGGTCTAAAGAAAAAATCCTGTTTTTGTCCGACTAACAAAATTCCAAAAGAAGTAGTAATCTTTGAAAAACTATCCTATCAGCAATTGCAGAAATGGAAAACAAAAAAAGATGGGTCAAATTCAATACATCTAGATCCCAAATGGACGCATTATCAAATCTTCAAAAACATAATTCTATTATAATCAAGCAAGCCGACAAAGGCGGCTCGATTGTTGTATGGGATACGTCTGATTATACATCTGAAGTAATGAGACAGTTAGGAGACATAGAATGCTACAGAAAGATCAAGAAGGATCCAACGTTTGAGCTGCAAAACTTATTGGTTCCAATACATGAAAAAGGATTACAACAAGGATTTCTCACTAAAAAAGAATATGAATTTTTGCAAAATAAAAATCCGAGGACACCTTTATTTTATGTTCTTCCAAAGATACAAAAAAATGAAACAGTACCACCAGGTAGACCTACTATATCAGGTTGTGAGTCTTTGATGGAACCATTTTCTAAATTTGTTGACCATTTTTTAAAACCATTTATTCATGAAGTTCCATCTTTCTTACGTGACACGACAGATTTTATCAACAAATTAGCCTCAGTAAGCTTTGAACAAGATATACATCATTTGGTCACATTGGATGTAGTATCTTTATATACACAGATACCCCAGGATGATGGCCTGGCAGTGATCTGCTCATATTTGGAAAGCAGACCAAGACCTACAAGAGTTCCAACAGAGTTCATTATGGAATTAGCAAGTTTTGCTTTAAAGAAAAATTACTTCAATTTCAATGGGGACTTCTATTATCAAGTCAAAGGCGTAGCAATGGGATGCCCCTTTGCCCCAGAGTTAGCAGTACTCTTTATGGCCAAATATGAGGACAAATTTATCTATAACGAGAATCCCTTTTACCAATTCATCGGAAAATTGACTCGTTATATAGATGATATATTCATGGTACGGACTAGTACTGAGGAAAATCTTGACAAATTTCATCATTGGTTGAATGACCGAACTGAAGATATAAAATTCAGCTTGAATCATTCAAAAATAAAGATTCCTTTTCTAGATGTTGAGATATATCCAGCTGAAAATGGACTGGTCACTACTTTATTTAAAAAGTCAACTGATCGCAATAAAGCGTTACACTTCACAAGTAACCACCCGAGGAATTTAAAGGAAAACTTGCCCTATGGGCAATTCCTACGAGTGAGACGCAATTGCTTTTTTAAAGATGTATATATGTTACATGCAACAAAACTGCTTGAGAATTTGAAAAAAAGAGGTTACCCCAAAAAATTGCTAAAAAGGGCAATGAAAAGAGCATGGTGGACCCCACGAGAAGCTCTACTTGAAAAAAATGAAAAACCACCACTAGAAAGGATCGTTTGTGTCTCTACATTTTGTCCAAACTCGAATGTTTTGAAAAAAGTCATCAATCAAAATTGGCATTTGATAAAGAATTTAGATCATTCTTTAAAGCTTAATCTGCTTTTCGCTTTCAAAAACGCAGTATAGCAAATCAAAAAGTGCGAGCAGCAATGCCAACAATAAAACAAAAGACCCTACGAGATTATCTAGGCCTCCCGCCAGTACTTGGCCATCACAAATGTGGTACTTGCATTTGTTGTGAGTCCACAGAAGAAGGTATTTTGTTTGCCCATAATTCCATCTACTGGAAACACGAATCCTTCAATAACTGTAAAAGTAAAAATGTAATTTATGGGATTCGTTGTCCCTGTAACCTATTGTATAGGTAAAACGAACTAAGAGATCAGAATAAGAGTGTCTCAACATAAATCGAGGATCAATAAAAATGTCCAAACAGCGCCATTGGTCAATCACTGGAAAGCTAATAACCATTTGATTAAAGATTTAAAATGGACAGTGATCTCGAAAGTAGAACAAGATGAGAGAGGAGGAGATCTAGAGTCTAAATTGTCAAGAAGAGAAGCTATGCTGATAGTAAAATTCAATACAGCTATTAATGGATTGAATGAGCTCTCAGAACTCTATAAATTGGGATAATTTTCATGAGTGTCTTTTCAAGTCAAAACAATTAATCCACAAAGATCAGTTATGTATTTTGTCAATAAAGTTTTATGGATTCAAACTGTGACTACGCAAAAACTTGTCCCAGCTGTTAATTTCATCACTTTTAACCAATTTGAACATAGTACATGCAAATGAATTAATCTCTCGAACTTGAATGAAAATATATGAGAGAGTATTTTTTCCACTCTTTACTCAAGAAACTACAACTTCCATAAGGACGTGTAATACGCAACCTCAAGCTGAGAGGCGCAAAATTAGCTGACGTTAGTAAATAACGCCGAATATAGCGAGAAAGAACAGTACTTAAATTCAAATTTTAATATAGTACAAGCAATCGAATTGATCTCTTTAACTTGAATGAAAATAAACGAGAGAGTCTTTCTTCACTTTTTATTTAAAAACTACAACTCCCGTGAGGAAATTTAATACGTTCCCTCACGAAGAGAGGCGTGAACACAGTCGGCGTGAGTCAGACCACCAAACACAGCGAGAAAGAGCAGTACCAAATGCCGAAAGGATTCAGGTACGTGAATTGCATACAAGTTCCATTAGAGATAGCTATACAGTTTAAAAACATAGCAACAAGCTCAATCTTTATATTACTACAGTTGGCGATAAGAAGTGGAAATACAGTGGGATAAAAGTGAGTCCGCCGGATAGAATGAGAAGGACTAACATCTGCCGGTAAAAGAATTAAGGTACTTGAATTAGATACATATCACATCAGAAATCGTCCTTTGGTTCACGATAAAGAAATAGATTTAAGTTTTGTTCGTATCCATATTTGTTACAGCTGTACAGTCCTCCTTTGTTTTTTCAAATTTAGATTTGTCCTGTGTTATAGATCGGCTGATCTATCCACCGTTTAATTGAGGTAAACCAAGTTGTAAATAGGGACTTGGCCTGTATTAAGAGGAATTGGGCGTCTAGTAATACTGAAGAAGTTTCTCTGTTTTTAGTTTACAGGTCCTGATGTGAGCCCCGCGATTGAAGGGGGCTTGAAACGCGTAGACCTTTATTCTGGCCATAAGAACTACGAATTAATTCAAAAGTGTCGAACATAGTTACGACTTTGTTGAGCATTTTTCTATGGCTTATATGAAAGGATTTTTAGAATTTGCCAAATGTTGATATTGAGAAATGAGATGATGTATGTTTTGAGTGTTTGAGGTTGATATGTATGAAAAGAATGGATGGAGTGAGTAGAGAATGTAGGTGTGATTTATACAAATTGTTAAAAAAATTGTAGTTATAATTTAGTGTTGTTTTTTGAGGTTTCGACAAATCACTAAAATGGAAGGTGTAGAAAAATAGAAAATGAATAAAAGAATTTATTGATTAACTCGACGGAAAGAGAGGTCTAAGGTTCATGTTGTTTTCTTTCAATATGTTCCCTCACAACTAAATGCGAGTATAAAGAGAAGTTACAGTATTGGTAATGTTGTTATTATTTGCTATAACGGAGGTTTAGCCTTATTGTTTTGAGCCCAAACCCAGTATTGTTATTGGTAGTACTTCCGAAGCACAGGGATGCAACATATATACATAAATATGTTGAAAATCTATGCTTCTGTCTGCACGGCTGCTAAAACTGCAGCCATGTGGTGACACAGGCACCCTTGCACCATAGTGCAAGGATATCTGCGTCATGTGCTGTTTGTATTTCTACAGGAAGACACACCTTCCTGCACAAAAACAATGAGAAAATGCATTTTTCTCCTTCAATGTATGCTGAACATTTCAGCATGCATTGAAGATATAAAAATGTGGAGAAATTAAAACAATTCTCCTTGTTGTGCTTTCCTACACCAATTTTAGAATGGTGCATTATTCACACACATATCGAGATTTATGATTTATGATAAATCTAGACATGTGTCTTGTTCTATGAGTATTAAGTGCAATCATGCAAAACAACACTTATAGAACACCCTTTCAACACAAAGTGGTCTACATGATGAGGTTGTATTTACATGGAGTATAAAAAGTGCACAGAGTGCCTTTTCCTCTCTTTGTAAATATGAAAGAGTATCTTACACAATAACTATGTTACAAAAAGTGACATTTTTCCGTTTTTAAAATTCCTTACGAATGATAAAAGGTAAGCACAGAGTTTTGTCTGCAAAGATGTTCAAAGAAGAATGATTGAAATAATTGTGGTCCTTCAATAGCTAAAAAGGGAAATATTATGAACCCCTCAAATCTCTTTTTTTGCAGATGACATGATATCTGATTATGGTCAGATTTCAAAACTACATAGATATAAACAGAGTGTTTTTAGAAAAATGTTTCAATTTTGTAGCTTATTGCAGACCTCCTCATTCTGCATATTGAGACTTAGTTAAACTTACCTTCACAGTAATAGGAATAAAAAATGGTACACATTTTTTTCACATTTTCATTCCAATCTAAATTCATAAAAATTGCTTATTTTAAAATTTTGGATCTGTGAAAGAAAAGGAAAAAAAAATTATAACATGCAATAATACATTTTTTACAACACAGCATCATTTCCACAAAGTAAGTTTTTTGCCTTTTTTGCTGTTCTCAGAATATATTAAATTTCACTAAAAATAGTGATTTCAATCGTACTCATCACTTAACAGCAGGCAAAAAAAAAACCAATCTCAAAGATTGTTAAAAAAACCCAAATATGCTATTCTCAAACAAAAAAACAAGATACAAATCACAGATATATAAAATACATACAGCTAACAAAATGTTATAAGTTTAACTTACAAAAACTGTAAATGTTGTCTCTTTAAAATATTCACCGAATCTAAGGATGAATTTTTGGAGGATGCACCACGCCCACAATGTTTTCCTTCAGTGGTGTGGAAATGTTCTACTTTTCTCTAGGGGCAAACAAAGACCAATGCCAACTTCGTCACGCGCAAGATTTGCAAAAGAGTTCTGTTACGAGGGGATCCTAACAAAAAATACTCGTGCGGCACGGCAAGTATGATGAAACACCTAAGGACCCTTCATCCAAACAATCTTGCACGAGAAGAGTGCAAACGGATGAGAAACACTCCTGTTCTGTATCTGTAAAAAAGAATCACAAATAAATGTATATTAATAACTTTCAAATTTATACTATTCCATTACTGTACAAATACATTTTATATAAAAACTGACTAAGAAACTATAGCCCTGAACCACAAGTGTGATGATCGTTAAAACACTACATGCATAGTGCATACTACTTTGAAGCAGTTCATGCCCTAAAGCCTACCTCACTAAGGGCCATATGTAGGTAATTTATATTTACCGATTCTTAAATACCGAATTTTACCGAATCGGTATTTATGAATCGGTAAATATAATGTAGGTAAAAAATCGGTAAATTTTACCGATTCGGTAATATTCGGTATTACTGATTCGGTATTAACCGAATCGGTAATAAGGAATACCTTCCTATTCATTCCTATGGGCCTGGAGGCCCATAGGAATGAATGGGAAGCCATTGACTATTACCGATTCGGTAAATACCGATTCGTTAATAGGGGGAGCATATTCAAGGGTGGCAGGGTGTCACATTGACACCCTGCTGCACCCCTGAATCGTGCATGTGTGCACATGTGGCACACATACATGTGTATGTCTGCCACATGGCATATCTAGAAAGGCACCACAGTGCTTTTTAACAGGTATTCAGTATTTACCACCAACCTGTAGTTGGTGGTAAATAACGAATCCTTGAAACAAAAAAGCACTCACTTGAGTGCTCCCTACATAGGATTTGAGGATTCGGTATTTTACCGATTTCTTAAAATACCGATTCGGTATATTACCGAATCCTTAAAACCTGCCTCCTACATTGGAAAGGGCTAAATACCGGTCGGTAACGGGAAAATTACCCATTTTCGGCCGTTACCGACCGGTATTTAGCTATCTACATATGGCCCTAAAAGACTACATGCTAACTGACTAAATGATTACAGTACTATAAAGAGACACACTGGGTGAGTGACAGGGTGTTTGCTAGAAGTGTATGAATACCAACTAGGGAATTGAAGGTGTGAAAGACAACTGTGTAGGTGATTAGAGGACAGCATCCATACTGGATAGGGGTTTGAAGCAGTCCATGTGCTAAAGGCCTGGCTCAGTGCATGAATACTTAGGCACTGACTGAATGATTAGAGTACTGCAAAGATAGTATCTTGGTGAATTTATAAGTGTTTGGGTTTGGCACAGTGAATGGATTAGTACATGGTGCTGAATGGGTCACTAGAGGACTGCACAGGGAGTTAGAGGGTGTTTCGTGGAAGTGTATGGCTACTGAATAGCGAATTGAAAATGTGAAAGACAAGTGTATAGTATGTTAGAAGACTGCATGCATACTGCATAGACATTTGAAGCAATCTATGTGGTAATGTATGGTTCACAACATGAGTACTTGGAAACTGACTAAATCATCAGACTACTGCTAGGTTAGTGCCTGGGTAAAACTTTTACATTTTCAGTTCTGGCACAGTGAAGAGAATAGTACATGGTACTGCACTTTAGGGTCAAACCCTGACTCATTTTATCAATGCATAAGCAAAGAATAGCTTCTAAAGCTACTAAAACTTGACAACATGACCGATTTTAAAACAGTTATCTGTCATCAAATACACTATGTTACCAAATGCTTCTCTCACAATCCTTACCCAAATGTACACTGACTCACAGTGTGATTTTAGACAAGCAACACTATCCCTAGCAGTTTACCAAAACTTATTCACTAGTCTAGAAGAGGTAATGGTACTGCACACAATCTACATATTTAAGTACAGCACATTAGTGTCAAAGCATGACTCATTTAATCAACGCATAAGCAAAGACTGGCTTCTAATGCTACTAAAACTTGACAACATGACAGGTTTTTAAAAAGTTATCTGTCAGAAAATACACGATGTTACCAAATGCTTCTCTCACAGTGGTTCCCAAATGCACACAGACTCACAGTATGATTCTAGACAACAACCACTATACCTAGGAGGAAGTTTTCTACTTTTCTCGAGGGGCAAACAAAGACCAATGCCACATTCGTCATGCGCAAGATTTGCAAAAGAGTTCTCTTACGAGGGGATCCTAACAAAAAATACTCGTGTGGCATGGCAAGTATGATGAAACACCTAAGGACCCTTCATCCAAACAATCTTGCACGAGAAGAGTGCAAACAGATGAGAAACACTCCTGTTCTGTATCTGTAAAAAAGAATCACAAATAAATGTATATTAATAACTTTCAAATTTATACTATTCCATTACTGTACAAACACATTTTATATAAAAACGGACTAAGAAACTATAGCCCTGAACCACAAGTGTGACGATCGTTAAAACACTACATGCATAGTGCATACTACTTTGAAGCAGTTCATGCCCTAAAGCCTACCTCACTAAAAGACTACATGCTAACTGACTAAATGATTACAGTACTATAAGGAGACACACTGGGTGAGTGACAGGGTGTTTGCTAGAAGTGTATGAATACTAACTAGGGAATTGAAGGTGTGAAAGACAACTGTGTAGGTGATTAGAGGACTGCATCCATACTGGATAGGCATTTAAAGCAGTCCATGTGCTAAGGCCTGGCTCACTGCATGAGTACTTGGGTACTGACTGAATGATTAGAGTACAGCAAGGAGAGTGCCTAGGTGAATTTATAAGTGGTAGGCTTTTCGCACAGGGAATGGATTAGTACTTGGTACTGAATGGGTCACTAGAGGAGTGCAAAGGGAGTGACTGGATGTTTGCTGGACGGTATGGATACTGACTAGGGAATTGAAAGTGTGAAAGACAAGTGTCTAAGTGGTTAGAAGACTGCATACATAGTGGATAGGGGTTTGAAGCAGTCCATGTGCTAAGGCCTGGCTCAGTGCATGAATACTTAGCCACTGACTGAATGATTAGAGTACTGCAAAGATAGTATCTTGGTAAATTCATAAGTGTTTGGGTTTTGGCACAGTGAATGGATTAGTACATGGTGCTGAATGGGTCACTAGAGGACTGCAAAGGGAGTTACAGGGTGTTTCCTGGAAGTGTATGGATACTGACTAGTGAATTGAAAATGTGAAAGACAAGTGTATAGTATATTAGAAGACTGCATGCATACTGCATAGACATTTGAAGCAATCTATGTGGTAATTTATGGTTCACAACATGAGCACTTGGAAACTGACTAAATCATCAGACTACTGCTAGGTTAGTGCCTGGGTAAAACTTTTAAATTTTCAGTTCTGGCACAGTGAAGAGAATAGTACATGGTACTGCACTTTAGTGTCAAACCCTGACTCATTTTATCAATGCATAAGCAAAGAATAGCTTCTAAAGCTACTAAAACTTGACAACATGACCGATTTTAAAACAGTTATCTGTCATCAAATACACTATGTTACCAAATGCTTCTCTCACAATCCTTATCCAAATGTACACAGACTCACAGTGTGATTTTAGACAAGCAACACTATCCCTAGCAGTTTACCAAAACTCATTCACTAGTCTAGAAGAGGTAATGGTACTGCACACAATCTACATATTTAAGTACAGCACATTAGTGTCAAAGCATGACTCATTTAATCAACGCATAAGCAAAGACTGGCTTCTAATGCTACTAAAACTTGACAACATGACAGGTTTTAAAAGAGTTATCTGTCAGAAAATACACGATGTTACCAAATGCTTCTCTCACAGTGGTTCCCAAATGCACACAGACTCACAGTGTGATTTTAGACAAGCAACACTATCCCTAGCAGCTTACCAAAACTCATTCACTACTGTGCAAGGGGTAAGGAGACTACACACGATCTACATATTAAAGTACAGCACATTAGTGTCAAAGCATGACTTATTTTATCAATGCATAAGCAAAGACTGGCTTCTAATGCTACTAAAACTTAACATGACAGGTTTTAAAACAGTTATCTGTCAGCAAATACACGATGTTACCAAATGCTTCTCTCACAGTGGTTCCCAAATGCACACATACTCACTGTGTGATTCTAGACAAACAACACTATCCCTTGCACTATACCAAAACACAATTCTTCATCTAGAAGAAGTACTACATTTTAGTATAGAAACATAACATAACTCATTTCACGAATTCATAAACAATGACTGGTTTCTAATTCTACCAAAATATAAAAACAGCACAGTTATCTGTCTGCAAACACATGAGAAACACAAATGCTTATCACAGAATGGTTTCTACATGCACACACACTGTCAATTAGATTGTAGAGAAAAAGTACTCCCTACACTTTAGCAGGAGAAATACATTAGTCTGATTAAAATCAAAATAGTCTACATAACTCGCCACAATTAAATAACTCACCTTTCAAGTTGTTTTGTAGATTAAGATGTATATCAGTCACACACCAGATTTTCTTTTACAGAATCTCTGCCCTGTGCACCTCTCAGCAAAAACAAAGAATGGAAAAGTGTCCCTTTCATTTTCCACACATATACATGTAAACATCAAATCACAATCCTTCACACATAAACTCAAAAGCAAACACACATTTCTATTGGTTAAACATTTCAACCCTTTCCAACTGAAATACATTTCAACCCTTCCCCCAATCTGCCTTCTGCCTCTTACCATAGAAACAGGTCATGAAACTCTGCACTGAGCACACAGGTCACAAGTTCAGCACACAATGTTGCTAAACAAGACAGGAAGTGTGCTTGACTTTTCAACATATCAGCTTATCATATATAATGTTCCTTACAATCTGTTTTTGTTAACCAATAAGAATCATACAGAAATATACACCCTAACTTTCAGTGTAGAAAGTAGTCATACAACCAATGATTTCTTGTCTTTTTAAAAAAAAAAATGTGGTGGATCCGCGCACCCAACGCGAGAGAATCCGTGCACCCAACGCGATAGGATGCACGCACCGAGCGCGCATTTCGCCGTTTAAAAAAAAAAAATAAGTGGACCCCCTAAGCACCTCTAGAGGGTCAGAGTATTTCCACTCTGCCCCCTTTATATGTTTTACACACTTATTCCCCTTGCTTCTTCAGCCTCGCTTCTACCGAGGCAGAAAATGGCCGCCAACAGTTCCTGGTTTCGAATGTAGACAGACACTCGACAGCCAATTAGCATTCAGCGCGCGATCGGGAGGGTGCGTGCTCGGTTCAGGGAGGGTACGCTCACGGTGCGGGTAGGGTCCGCGAATCCTCCCCGGCCATAGATATTTATGTACTTTTAACTCTAATTTTCTCAGGAACTACTGAACGGATTCACACCATTTATGCAAAAGGCACAAGTCTGAACTGAGGACTACCTCTTTGCCAAATTTGGTGTCATTCCGTTCAGCGGTTTGGGCTGTAGCTGCGACAACAGATCCTATGGGAAATTGCATGGGGAAAACGTGTTTTGGGACCCCCCTTTTCTCGGCCCCCGCTTCACCACGAAACTTACAGGGTAGGAGCGGAGCGGAGCTGGCCAAAAGTTTGGAAAATTTCGCGAGGATTCATCAACCGGCACCAGACTTATTGGGAATAGAATGTTGCGGATTTCCTATGGAAAATAGGTCCTAACTATAACTATCTACTGGCAACCGCCAGTAGATAAGATATATATATATATATATATTTATGTACATATATTTTGTACTTATATTTTGCGTGCAATCCTGTGGCACGCTAAGGGGGACCCTCCCTACAAGAGGCTGTGAAGTTTACAGGACGTCAGGGAACTGACTTACTTGCACCCGAGGTATCGGATCTGCACAGCCCGCCCGCCTGCCTTTGTTCTTCAAGTAGCTGCTGCTACGGCGGTCTGAAACCTTTTGGAGAGGCGCATGCACTGTTATTGCACTTCCAGTCTTGGAAACTCAGGGCTATGAGGCTGGGAAGAAGGGGACCCATGGACATTTATTCCCAGTAAATTCGCAAGTCCTTTTCCCGCTGCAGCTCATTGAATACCAGCAAGGTGCATGATGGGATCAGCAGTCCGTGGCAGAGGCTGCTGAGGAATCAGCACGATAATGAGCTGCAGCTGGGCCTTTCACCATTGTGTAGGAGGAGCCCTATATAGAGTTGATGGGAAAATCTTGGGCGAACTGTGGCATTTGAAGAAGGCTCAACGCCGAAACCGGTCATGCCGATCGCTTTTCAAATAAATGTCTTGACGAGCCCCGCTGTGTCCCTCTCTTCTTTTTGATGGAAGGAAGCTTTGTGGCATATTTTGCGTGCAATCCTGTGGCACGCTAAGGGGGACCCTCCCTACAAGAGGCTGTGAAGTTTACAGGACGTCAGGGAACTGACTTACTTGCACCCGAGGTATCGGATCTGCACAGCCCGCCCGCCTGCCTTTGTTCTTCAAGTAGCTGCTGCTACGGCGGTCTGAAACCTTTTGGAGAGGCGCATGCACTGTTATTGCACTTCCAGTCTTGGAAACTCAGGGCTATGAGGCTGGGAAGAAGGGGACCCATGGACATTTATTCCCAGTAAATTCGCAAGTCCTTTTCCCGCTGCAGCTCATTGAATACCAGCAAGGTGCATGATGGGATCAGCAGTCCGTGGCAGAGGCTGCTGAGGAATCGGCGCGATAATGAGCTGCAGCTGGGCCTTTCACCATTGTGTAGGAGGAGCCCTATATAGAGTTGATGGGAAAATCTTGGGCGAACTGTGGCATTTGAAGAAGGCTCAACGCCGAAACCGGTCATGCCGATCGCTTTTCAAATAAATGTCTTGACGAGCCCCGCTGTGTCCCTCTCTTCTTTTTGATGGAAGGAAGCTTTGTGGCATATTTTGCGTGCAATCCTGTGGCACGCTAAGGGGGACCCTCCCTACAAGAGGCTGTGAAGTTTACAGGACGTCAGGGAACTGACTTACTTGCACCCGAGGTATCGGATCTGCACAGCCCGCCCGCCTGCCTTTGTTCTTCAAGTAGCTGCTGCTACGGCGGTCTGAAACCTTTTGGAGAGGCGCATGCACTGTTATTGCACTTCCAGTCTTGGAAACTCAGGGCTATGAGGCTGGGAAGAAGGGGACCCATGGACATTTATTCCCAGTAAATTCGCAAGTCCTTTTCCCGCTGCAGCTCATTGAATACCAGCAAGGTGCATGATGGGATCAGCAGTCCGTGGCAGAGGCTGCTGAGGAATCGGCGCGATAATGAGCTGCAGCTGGGCCTTTCACCATTGTGTAGGAGGAGCCCTATATAGAGTTGATGGGAAAATCTTGGGCGAACTGTGGCATTTGAAGAAGGTTCAACGCCGAAACCGGTCATGCCGATCGCTTTTCAAATAAATGTCTTGACGAGCCCCGCTGTGTCCCGCTCTTCTTTTTGATGGAAGGAAGCTTTGTGGCATATATATATAGATATATATATATATATATTCAGCTCCAAGGTTGTCCACCAGTCAAGCAGCACTCCCAAGCACCCGGGGGGGGGGAAGGAGGGTTGGTTAAAATAAGAAAAGAAAGACTTGTGGAATTGGATCTGCTTTGCGGCTGTGCGACACTGCTTAACAGGACCTGTCACTTCTGTGACCTTCTACGTTTGTGAGGTAGATGTGCACTGCATCAGAACCTATGATTTTACAATAGTACCATACTTTGGAAACAACAGGAGCAGGCAGTTACCATCAGTATACTAACAAGTCTCTACGTACAATGACCATGCATTAACTTCAGTGACATACACTTACAGGTTTCATCAGCAGCACGGCATAAGAGAAATATAAGCAAAATCACAGTTTGGAGAGTGTCACTCCCAGAGATAAACTTGGAACACAGATTGGAGTTACTTGCAGTCCCAGGGATAAACTCGGAACAAAGGTTGGAGTTACTAGCACTCCCAAGGATACACTTTGAACACAGGTTGGAGTTACTTGCACTCCCAAGGATGCACTCGGAACACAGGTTTGAGTTACTTGCTCTCCACTCCCAAGGATACACTCAGAGCACAGGTTGGTTTACAAACATAAATCAAAGATTCCGAAGATCTTTGTCTTGGCACTACTGTTCATCAGAGAAACATGGAGCTAAAGTTTTTAATGCTGGTACAATCACAGTACTAGCGCCAAGGTTGCAGGACGGATCCAGAGTATAAACACACAAGAAACGCAGGAGTAAATAACAGAGAGGACATAAAGGTAGAGTCTATATTCTTTGAAGATGTGGATACTCGGACCTGCTTACTACTATAGGAGGATTAGTGTGCACTAACCTGATATCAACTACTTAGCCTAGTTCTTACACTTGACTGAAGTTCGAAGAAGTTCTTGAGGCTTTGACTCGGAGTCGAGAGGGGCCAGAGTAGCTGCTCAGGAGGGAGAGATGAGAAAGACATCAAGGAAGCTGGAGCCACAGGAACCACTGGTTCACTTGGACTTGAAGGAGACTGGAGCTCTTCTCGGATCTGGCTAAATTCTTCAGGAGAGTAGGAAGAGTGAAGCTTGTTCTGCATGGAGCGTGGTCAAGCAATGATTCGGGTTGGCTCAATGGATGTAGCTAGATCACGTGTGGCACGGGGAACACCTGGCCGTCTGGGAAGTTCTAGAAGCTTGAAGAAAACATATTTTAGTGCCATCGCTTTGACCTTACAGAATGGGAAGGTGCAACTTGATGTTTGGAACCAAAGATCAGGTAACAAATGTATTGTTTTAGCTCAAAATTTGCATAACAGAAAACAAGAACAAGGCCCTAGTAACGGCAGGTGCAGATAATCTATTGGTTCACTGATTCTGGGGAACGTTTGCAAGGATTCGAGCGCAATGGAATTATGGGTCTTAGGGAACATTGGTCATGGCATCATAGCGCACCATAAAGTGCCACAAGGGTAATACAACATGAGCCCTAGGTGCTAGACTAATATGCAGGGGGCGCCCCAGAAGGGATTGTGACAGAGAGAGTACCTATTACCACCTTAATTATATGGTAATAGGTAGGGACTTACTACTTAACCTATATGTAAGACACTAACACTGAACACAGCTCAAATTGAGTAAAAAAACAATGTGGCTGCCTTTTCGTTCTCTAAAAACAGCCATTACCCAATTATGTACTGGCTTGTCATCATCATGTACCATGGTATACTGAAACGTAATCACTGTATACCATGGACTAAAATGTAACTAAGGCCTAGCTGTATTATTGGATTGTGGTACCCTTTCATCACTCATGGTGTCGCTTGGACAAAGCAATATTTAAGTCAGATTTACAAAGAAATACATGGCCACCACACGTGAACCTGCATTGATTGGTAAATCTGGAGAAGCGTAAGTCAGTGCAATTTGCTGTTTTGCTTTACTCTGCGCACCATAGTCTAAATTACTACTAATTTTTAACATACATCTGTATGCCACTACACTGTAGCCACTCCACTATATGCTATTCCACTCTATGGAACTCCATGGTATGAGACTCCATTGCACTCTAAGGTATTACACTGTACGCAATGCCACTGTACGCTAATCCAGTCCATATTACTCCACTGCACCCTACTCCACTATATTCAATTCCATTCTACACCATCCTACTGTACGCCACTCCACTCTACTCTCTTGTACCGTATGCCACTCCACTCTACAACACTCCACGGTATCCTCTTCCACTGTATGCTACACCACTGTATGCTACTCCACTATATATTATATACAATATATGTCACTCCACTGTACAACACTCCACTCTACGCTATTACACTGTACACAACTGCACTCCATGCCAGTCCACTGTACGTTATTACACTGTATGCAACTACACTCTATGCCTCTTCAAGGTATGCCAATACACTGTATGCCACTCTGCTATACGCTAGTACAGTATATGCTGTTCCACTGTACACCATTCTACTGCATGCCACTCCACTCGATGCTAATCAACTGTGTTCCACTCCACTGTAATCTACTCCAATGTATGCCACTCCACTGTATGCTATTACACTTTACCCCATTCCAGAATACGTCACTCCATCATTTACCAGTTCACTGTACACCACTGCACTGTATGCTACTCCACTGTAAGCTATTCCAATCTATGCTACTCTACTGTACACCACGCCACTCTATGCTATTCCACTGCATGCCACTCCTCTATATACTATTCCACTCTACACCACTCCAGTGTACACCACTCCATTCTATGCCAGTCCATTTTACGCTAGTCCATTGGATTCCACTCCACTATATGCTATTTTACTCTACACACTTCACTGTACACTACTCCAGTCTACACCACTCCATCGTACCCCACTCTACTCTATGCTATTCTACTCTATTCTATTCTGCTCTATGCTATTCTACTCTATGCCACTCTACTGTACTCCACTCTACGCTATTCCACAGTATGCTACTCCATTCTAAACTATTAACTGTACACAACTTCAATCTTTGTCCCTCTACTGTATGGTATTCCACTCTACCCCACTCCATTGTACGCCACACCACTGTATGCCATTCCACTCTACCCCACAATACACCACTCCAGTCTAAACCACTTCACTGTATGCCACTGAACTGTAAGCTACTACACTATATGCTATTACACCTTACGACACTTCACTGTACGCTCCTACATTAATCGCTATTACACTCTATGCCACTACAGTCTATGCTATTACACTCTATGCTATTACACTGTATGCCACTCCACTGTACACTACTCCACTCTATGCCATTCCAGTGTACTCTCCTCCATTCTAAACAACAATTGACCTCTTGGTCTTGAAAGCCATCCTGTCTCTACCACTCCCTCAGTCGCCTTGGCTTCCTGACAAAGCGTCTTCTCTTCATTGTTCTTCTCCTCGCTGCAGCTGCAAGTTCACCCCCACTGGCATGGGTAACGCTTAGTTCGCCACCCTAGGTAATCCCTCTCCCTTGGCTTTAGCATCTCCTTAGTTAATTTATTTATTTAAATCAGGGTTGTTATTGTGGTGTATTATTGTTTGTTTTGGGCACTTGTTACCGGGCTAATCTTTTCACTGGGGTTGGGTGCACTTCCCCATTTACTTTTTACTTTGCTTTTCCTGCTGCCCGATTGCCTCGTAGCCCTGCCCCCTCCTGCCCTGTCCCATAGGCTCCAAATCCCACAGGATTTTTCCCAGTCCATTCCCTCCTACTTCCCAGCCAGCCACTCCCACCTCCCGGGGCATCTCATGGAGGTCGCTGCGTGGTCTCACCGAAGACATGCCAAAGGTAAGCCCGTCTGCTTCCGTCCGTGCCTGGACTGCGCCCAGCGCCATGACCCTTCGTCCACTGAATCCCCTAAGGTACTCCGCCGCAGACCTCCATTCCTTAGACCCCGGTCGCAACAACCTTGCATCACCTTGCTCCACACCAGGAACTATCACCTGCGTCAGTTGCAGCTCACCTCCACCACATTACCGACCACCCCAACAAAAATAAACAACACGCCGCTACACCTCCAAACTCACTTGCTCCGATCACTCCATCATACACTTCACCATCACCGGAGCCTCACACTCCACCCCTAGTCACCACAACACCACCTTCTAGAGTGGGGCCAAGGTCATGCAACACCAATGGACCGACGCCCTCAGCAGCTCCCAGTCCAATGTCCCCACCAACCTGGATCAAACAGTAGAGAACTTCAGTGCCTGGATCACCATGTCACTCCTACCAAACCAGCCAGAGCACCCAGACTCACCAAACGAGCCTGCTGGTACACCCCAGAACTCAGTGCAGTGAAACAAAGATGCAAACAACTGGAAAGAAGAGGGTGCAGCAGCAGAAACAACATCGACCGAGTCACTTTCAAGTCCACCCTCAACAGCTTCTATTCCCTACTCAAAGTCACTAAAAAGGAGGCCCTGAAACACCATATTGAGGCCAGCATCAACCAGACCAAGGACTTTGTCACCATCGTCATCAAGTTCACATGCCCCCAAGCCACCAAAAGCTCGATCCTCGCCACATAGGAACTCTGTGACACCCTGGCAGATCACTTCCACAACAAGATTGCCACCATCAACAGAAACTTCAATCTCCAATCCATGACCTCCTCAGCATCGGCATCCTCACTCCCACGAATGCAGGTGATGACCACCCGCTCACCTCATGGGAACCTTCAGCACACCAGATACTATTCCCTTAATGAACTCCATTCACTCAGGAGCAACCACCAACCCATGCCCCCACCAACTCTTCAACCTTGGAAGCGACGAGATCAGTCACCAGCTTAGCACCATCCTCAACACCTCCATCACCACAGCCACCTTTCCAGGTACATGGAAACACGCAAAGATCAGACCCCTCCTCAAGAAACTCTCTGTAATCCCCATTGATCTCCTGAACTACTGCCTCATCTTACTACTCCCATTTCTGGCCAAACTCCAGGGGAATGCCATCAACCTTCAACTCACTGAACACTTGCAAAGAAACAACTTACTCCATCTCTCCCAATCAGGTTTCAAAGCCAATCACAGCACCGAGACAGCCCTGATCACCACAACTGACGACATCTGCACATTACTCGACAGAGGAGAATGAGCTACCCTAATCCTTCATGACCTCTCCACAGCCTTCAACACTGTCTCCCACCACCCACTCATTGGCCGAACACACCAGATCAGAATCAAAGAAGACGCTCTCGGATGGCATTGTTCCTCAAAGGTTGCACCCAGAGCGTCTGTCTACCTCCCGTCATAGGAGCACCATCTGCGGCGTGCCTCAAGGTTCATCCATCAGTCCTACCCTCTTCAATAGCTACATGACGCCGTTAGCAGACACCGTCAGAACCCACAACATCAATATCATCTCCTACACTGATGACACCCAGTTCGTCCTCTCGCTTTCAGCGGATCCCACCGCGACAAAAGCCAACTTCCACAACTGCAAGAGGAGCATCTCTGCCTGGATAAAGGACAACTGCTTGAAGCTCTACACAGACAAGACTGAAGTGCTGATCTTTGGCAAACGCATCACTCTCTGGAACAACTGCTGGTGGCCTTCAGAACACAGCCCTGCACCGACTCCGAAAGACCAAGCCCACAACCTTGGCATCATACTGGACAGCGAACTCTCCATGAAACGACAGGTCAATGCCATCTCCTCAACCTGCCTCCTCACACTCCGAATGCTCCTTAGAACTTTCACGTGAATACCCATCAACACCAGGAAAACAGTGACGCAGGCCCTCAACACCAACAGGCTCGACTACAGCACTGCACTCTATGCAGGAACCAACAGCAAACTCATGAGAAGACTCCAGACGATCAAGAACACAGCAGCCAGACTGGTCCTCAACCTGCCCAAAAGTACCTACATTACCCAACACTTGAGAGACCTCCACTGGCTCCCCATCCAGAAGAGATGCCAATTCAAGCTGCTGACCTAAGTCTACAAAGCCCGCCATGACCAAGGACCTGCACACATGAACCATGGAGTGAACTTCTACCAACCACTCAGAAACCTCTGCTCCGCCCACCTTGCCTTCAGTCAGACACCGTAAATACATTGATACTGCCCCCATGGACTTCCTTCTCCCACCTTGACACCAAATCCTGGAACGCTCTCCAACTCCGAACCGCATCATCATTGACAGATCTCAGAAAGGGACTCATGACCTGGCTGTTTGAGTAAACTGTAGCAGCACAGCGCCTGCATACCCTAATAGATGGTAAACTGAGCTATACATGAACTGCTTGATTAATTGATTGAAATGACTCCACTCTACAAAACTCTACTCCACTCTATGCCACTCTACTAGACTTTACTCCACTCTATCCCTGTAAACTCCACTGTCCAAATTTGCGCTCAACTCTGTGCCTGTAATGCCTATTGTGCAACATTCTACTCCTCTCTACGACAGTTTCCGACACTGTACGACACAGCACTCTACGGTATGAGATGCCACTCCAATTTAGAACAGTTTCCTTGACTCTAAATTATGCCACTTTACTATACGCCACCCAACCCTCGCTAATCTGCTGTACCCTACTCCACTCTACGCCACTCCAATGTACACCACTCCACTGTACGCTATTCCACTCTTAAGGCCAGATGTACGATGCATTTTAACAGTCGCAAACGGCCCACCGGGCTGTTTGTGACCAGTAAAATGCATTTTTCTATGTACAAACATTATTTTGCGAGTTGATAACCCATTACCGACTTGCAAAATAGGGTTTGTGAGTCGCTATTAGAAAGGGGGTGCCAAGGGTGTCCCTTCATAAGAGCAAGTCGCAAGGGCATGAACATTTGTTTTGATGCCTGAATGCGTTCGCAAAAAAATCGCAGTTTACCGCCTACTTCATGTAGTTAGCAAGCAACTCACAAACGGGAAGTGGTTCCGAGGAGGCCCCTTACCCTTTGTGACTGGCAGCAAAAAACATTTTTTAAGAAAAGGTAGTGGTCCCATGGACATGTGCCTACTCTTAAAAAATGAAATAGAAACGTTTCATTTTTCTTTTTGAAACACATCCCGTTTTCCTTTAAGGGAAATTGGCTGCATTTGCCCACAAAAAAGTTGCTTTATTTAAAAGCAAAGACCGACATGGTGGTCTGCTGTCCCCACCAGTCCACCATCCCTGTGTTATTGCCCAGACCCAAGAGGTTGCAAATTGCGACGTGCCTCAAGAATATTGATGAGGCAGGTTATTTGTGACTCAATTGGGAATTGCTAATGTGTTTGAGACACATTAGTACATTTCATTTAGCGACTGTGAGTCGCTAAAAATCCTAATTTGGAAGTTGCAAAATGTTATGGTCGCACATCTGGCCCTATGTCACTCCACTTTTCTACACTTCACTGTACAGTATTCCACTGTATACTATTCCACTGTATGATACTTCACTTTATGGTAATCCACTCTACGACACTACAGTGCACTCCACTTCACTCTACGCCACTCCAAACTATGGCACTCTCCTCCACTCAATATAACTCCACTCTATGAAAGTCTACCATACTTATTGGAACTCTACAACATTTTACTCCACTCTATCCACATACAATCCATTGTACAACTCTATACTCCACTCTATGCCCGTACACTTCAATGTACAACTCTTTTAAACAGTTTACTACCTACGCTACACCAGTACACTCCACTCCATACCTCTCAACTCTACAACACACTAATACACTCTAACCACTGTACTCAACTCTACTCCACTTTACGAGATCTTACCTCACTCTATGCTACTATACAACAATCCACTATATGCAGCTCCACTGTTTCACACAATACCATACTCTATGTAACACCAGACTACAACACTCTATTACACTTAATACCACTCTCTGACACTCTACTCTTGTCTATACCCCTTCACTCCACTGTACGACACTGTACTGTACTAAATGCCACTGTACAAGACTCTACTCCACTCTACGATACTCCAGTCAACTATACAACACTGTATGCAACTCTGAGTATGCCACTGCTCCCCACTTTACTCTTCTCTACAATGACACAGTACTCTAGAGTACTTTACACTACTCCACTACTTCTTTGTACGCCACTCTGCTGTACGCCACTCAATGCCATTGTGCTCTATAACACTGCCAATCAACTGTACCACACTCTACAACACTGTACTATACTGTACATCATCTCCCACTACAAAAATCAACTAGACTGTATGCCACTCTATTCTGCTGTAGTCCACATCACTTACCAATACTGTACAATACCCTACTATACTCTACTGTACAACGAGGTACTCCATTTTATGACACTTTACTGTAGGATACGCCACAGCACTCAACTGCATTCCATGCCACTATTGTCTATACCACGCCATTCCACTCTATGACACTTTACTCCACTCCACACTACCCCACTCCATTGTACTTCACTCCACTATACTCCACTATGCTACACTTTATCCCACTCTACACCACAGTACTATACTCCACATCTGTGCCATTCCACTGTCCAACACTGTACTCCACTGTATGCAACTCAACTCTACAAAATTGTTATACATTCTATGTCACTCTATGGCATTATTTTACACTCTATGCACATCCACTCTTCACCACTGTACTACACAGTATGACACTCAACGACATGCCACTCAATTTCTCTCTATGATACGCCACTCCACTATATGACATGACACTTCACTCTATGACACTCTTCTCCACGGTACTCTACAGCACTCCACTTGATGATACTCCACTCAGACACTAAAACACTTTATTCCACTCTATAACAGTGTACAACACTCTACTCTACTCTACTCTACTTGACATTCCATCCACTGTACAATTCGCTGCTCCATTCTACGGTACTTGACTCCACTATATGAGAAACCATGCCACTGCACCATAAGTCACTTTACTACACTGTACAATACGCTACAACACTCTACTCTACTCGATTCCAATCGGCAATACTCCAGTCTATGAAAATAGATTTTAGAACAATCTCCAACACTGTACTGTATGACACTCCACATAACAACTCTCCACTCGCGTCACTGGACTCTATGATTTGAAACACATTTTTATTTAAAAAAATGTAAAACTCATTGAAATTCAGCAAAAAACAAAGATTAAAGCTTAGTTATAGTTAGGAAAACTTAATTTGCCTAAACAAACCAGGTTTAAACTACACAAACTTAAAAAATTCTAAAGTTATAGTTATAACTTTGATTTATAATGTATCCACTACCTTCAAATTATTATAAGTAGCGTACCTCATTACATACCCTTTCAGCTCTCTAACCAGACAACACTAACTCTCCACTCTACCATGCACAGTGTTGTGACAAATAATGTAATTTGAGAAGTTATAAGTGTTGCTATTGTTGTAAATTAAGGCAGAATGTGATTAAGCATTCACTGAAAACATTAGTGTTTCCCTTTTATCGTGTTTTCCTCGTTATGTTGGCCGAAGTCCGGACTCCATTTTGTATTGACATGCTGCCACGTGCTCACCACGAGGAGAGTCCGACCTCTGTGTTAGTTGCTCTTGTAATCTGCCTAGCAACAGTTATAAATAGCTACTCCTTGTCCATCTGGCGCATGCCAAGACTTGACCACATCTGTTATAATTAGCTTTGCTTGACCATGTGTTTTCGCGGGCTCAAGGAGTGTGTTAGCTCCGCCCATGTATTGATTTGGTATCGAGAATGACCCTAAATGGTAATGTTCTTCAACTTAGTGGTATCCACCCACTCATGAGCCCCTTCGCTGTGTATAAAAGGGGACTGTGTATGCAAGTTCGGTGTGCTACTCCTTGCAATACTGAAGAGTGTTGTGTGGATTGTAGGACCACCCTTAAGGGTTAATAAACGTTGTTTTTGTACTTTGCAGTTTCCGTGCCAACTTCCTTATAGATCTCGTTACAGAAGAGCGAACCCTTGTCTCTTGCGGGCCTAGCTGGGGCTTGTATTCATCACTATGAATGCTATAAGTGATGCAAGGGTATACATAGGGCATGGACATTTTGTAGTTTAAACTTGGTTAGTATAGGGAGAATGAGTTTTCCTAACTGTAACTAAGCTTTTACATTTGGCTTTGTCCTTCATTCTCTGATTCATATATATATATATATTATCTACTGGCGGTCGCCAGTAGATATTTATAGTTAGGACCGAGTTTCCATAGGAAATCTCAAAATTCTATTGACGAATCCTCGCAAAATTTTCAAAACTAATGGGGCGCTCCGCTCCGCTCCTACCCTGAAAGTCTCGGGGTGATTCGTCAAGCGGGGACCGAGAAAAAGGGGGGGTCCCAAAACGCGTTTTCCCCATGGATTTTTCCATAGGGACTTTAGTCGCAGCTACAGCCCGAACGGCTGAACAGAATTACGTGAAATTTGGCAGAGAGTTAGCCATAAGGTCCATGAAGTGCCTTTTGCAGGTTTGGTGTAAATCTGCTCAGTATTTCCATAGAAAATAGCATTTAAATCAATATATATATCTGTACGCGCGCAGCGTGCACGCTGGGTGCGCGCACCTTGCCGTGCGCGAGCGCAATTCTGATTGGTTGTTAGATCTTAGTAAACATTCGAATCGGTCGAAACCAGGAAGTGTCGGCCGCCATTTTGTCTCTCGCACTCTGAGGGGGTGAAAAACAAATGTGGAGAACGTGAAAAGGGGGCAGGGTGGACAGTTCCTGACCCCCTAGCCGTGGTCAGGGGGTCCAAGAAGGACCCCCAAGGGCAAAATTTTTTTTAATTTTTTTTTCGAAAAATCGGCGAGTGCGCGCACCCTGCGCGCACCACCCAAACGGAAAAAATTCTGCGAAGTTCTGGCAGCGTGCGCGCACTCCGCGATTTTTCGCAAAAAAAAAAATGTATTTGGCCCTTGGGGGCAAAGCGCTCCGTGCCCACCGCGCGCGCACGGCACGAACTGCGTAAAGTGTGCGCGTGGTGCGCGAAGCGCACCGCGTGCCCACTGTGCGCGCACGGTGTGCGAAGCGCACCGTGTGCGCACGGCACGAACTGCGTAAAGTGGGCGCGCGGTGCGCGAAGCGCACCATGCGCGCGCCGTGAAAAAGTTTTGTTTAAAAAAATATATTAATAAATACATAACTTAGCATTTAAAAAACCGTACAAATTCACTGAAAAAACCATAGGTTTCACACACGTTATAGTTAGGAATTAGCATTTTAAAAACCTTGCAAATTCACTTAAAAAACCATAGGTTTCACACATGTTATAGTTAGCTGGGCATTTCCCTCGTAAAAAAACAATGAAATTCCCCCGTTATAGTTAGTGCAGGCAACTATAACTCACGCATCAT
Organism: Triturus cristatus; assembly: GCF_964204655.1. Lineage (NCBI taxonomy): Eukaryota > Metazoa > Chordata > Amphibia > Caudata > Salamandridae > Triturus > Triturus cristatus. The sequence continues at coordinate 454,234,464 of NC_140587.1, forward strand.
GACATGGTCAGTGACATCACTCATGACATCACTGATGACATCTCAAATGACATCACTGATGACATCACTGATGACATCATCCAGTGAATGTCTGTTTTTCTGAAAATTAAATATGTTTTATATATGTATATCTCAAGGTCGATGGAAGAATAAATGGGTATATAAGTGTCTAAATGGATTATTTGTTTTTGAAAAATTGATTGTGTAACTGACTGATTAAGTGTATCATAGTGAATACATGGCTTAGTGAGTAATGTTTAAATATGTAAATATCTGTATCAGTCTATCACTTTGTGTATAAGTGGCTGCATGGGTTGGTGAGTAGCTACATGGGTGTCTATATAGGTTATTAGTTGGTTTTTTGAGTATCAGTCTGAGTGTCTGCATGGTTCGGTGGGGGGTATTACGTAGTGCATAGGTGCATGAATGAGTGACTCACTGTTTGTATGTGTTGAAGACAGCATGTGTACAGGACTGTATGGGTGGATGAGTGTGTGTATGGGTGTGTTAGTGAGTGAATGACTGTCTCAATAGTGTCTTTATGAGTAACTACATATGTTTTAAACTAGTATATGTGACTATTGGTGTATACAAGTGAGTATATGTGAGAGTGAGAGATTGAAAGAGTTCCTGTATGAATAAGTATGTGTTTCTATAAGTGATTGTTTAGAAGACTAAGTATGTGTAAGTTTCCGTAGAGGTAAGTGTGGTGGTGTGTGTATAACTGTATATACAAGTAAATTTATGTTTGATTCTTTATTAGCATGAGTGACTATGTGTGTGAGTAACTCTATGGATGAGTGGCATTGTGTAACAGGATGTATAGGTGTATGAGTACATATGATGAGTGAGTACATGTATGAGTGACTGTATAGGACTGTTGGTGAATGAGTGGATGTGTATGTGGATCTTAGAATTACTGAAGAGGTTGTTGTAACTGGTATTGGTATGTCCATTGTTTTGAAAATTTTAGTCTCTATTTTTGAATGTGTGTATCAAAGGTTATATTAGGGTGAGAGGAGGTCTGCCACTCTATCACAAGGATGATGTCATCAGTGATGTCATTAGTGATGTCATTTGAGATGTCATCAGTGATGTCATGAGTGATGTCACTGACCATGTCATGAGTGATGTAATATGTGACGTCATCAGCAGTGCATTGCGGGCGCGCGAGTTATAGTTAGCTGAGCTAACTATAACGGGGGAATTTCAATGGTTTTGTACAAGTGAAAAGTCCAGCTAACTATAACACCCCTGAAACCTATGGTTTTTTCAGTGAATTTCTGAGGTTTTTTAAATGCTAATTCCTAACTATAACGTGCCTGAAACCTATGCGTTTTTCTGTGAATATATATATATATATATATATATATATATATATATATATATATATATATCCAAAGAAAATCCTAGGGCTGGTCCAGTGACACCGGCGCAACACCAAGGCACAGACTCCACAAGCGATGATGAATCAAGTGTCTTTATTCCAACATAAAGATATCCAAAAGTGACGTGTTTCGGCCGCCAGACATGCGGCCTTGTTCACACATTGGGCTGCATAGCAGTGAGTAACATTTATACACATACATGGTGACACATAAAACGAATAGCAACTTTACTATGTTCATGCAGTGAGTAGACGTTTTGCAACATGACCGTGCGTTTTTAGAGCAGAAGAAATGCTTTACTGTCAGAGATTGCGGTAAGTCCAGGATTGTCACTCATCAAGCGATATGGAAAAAAGACTAACTGTGCCATATGGCACTAGAGGCTAATAAAGGAAGTACTAGTGGGAGTTGGACGATTGATGGCAGTGCAACAAGGTGTGCTATGTGCCTGCGGCTAAGGACTATGGCGCTCCAGAGGCAAAGTTGCCAATATAATGCTCAGTTGCGGTAAGTTCAGATCTTTTACAATATGAAAAGAGATGTAATATATAGCAGGCAAACACGGGTACTATTTGACCTGGCCAAAGCTAAGTATAGATAGAGATCTTAGTATAGCATGTGTGTGTCAAAGTATGGGGAATTGCTTGTGAAAAAATAGTGAGCGAGCGCTGGTCAAAAAGGATTTAAAAAATAAAATAATTGTAATTAATTATTTAGAAAAAGAGCGTCTACTTAATGCTGGCAAATGTAATGTTACACATAGATGGTGATGAGTAAATGAGTCATTGTGTGTTAAATACGTGTAGTAAAGGGAGAGAGGGGAGAGGGAAGGGAAAGCACGTAGTACTTTACCAGAAGCTAAATAGCGTGGTGCCGACAGTAGGGAACCTGACGTGCTCATTAAAAGAAAACCGGCGCTTGGTTACTGTGGGCGCAGGTTCACCGGTGTTCTATGTGTGGTCCAACTTATGAGTGAATGTAAATGTAAGTCAGGATAACGCACCCTAAGAAGACCAAAGTCAGGGTTATAGATAAATGAAGCCAGTCTTTCCAATTACCGTTTCGGTTATACAACCTTACCTAGCAAGAAATAATAAATAAAAAATAAATATAAAGAGAAAGCAGGGGATATTAGAAATAAAGAAAACGTTATGTATCCAAGGAAGGGGTATAAGGCTCACCTCACGTGAGACCAAGGTTGTGTCACATATCTCAATGAACTTAAAGGAATTGGAAGCATTAACAAGAGATTGCAATCGACATAGGTCTCCCTTAGTTAAGCATGGAAATAGGTCTACCATGCTAACGAGCAGAATAGCGTTAAAGTAGAGATCACAGCGCTAGTGCGCAATGGCTATTCAAGACACAACAAAATGAAATTGTAAGATGGTACAAAAAAGAGGTATAGCTGGTAGTACACAGGGGGTGTATATACTGGTATCTAAGATGAAAACATAATAGTGAACAAATCCATATATATAATATGAAGAATACAGATAGCGGTAAGGTATAGCATATGTATTTACACAGAAATCAAAAGAAGGGAGGAGGAGGCCTGTAATCAGTGTATCAAAAACTAGATTAGCCTAGGGTATCAAGGATGTCTCATAGGAAGTGGTGTAAGTCCTCACTGGCATTAAGCCCTGCCGGTGCCTTGGTATTGAATTCAATGATGTATCTACTCTCAAGCTGTCTTAGCAGTTTTTCTCTGTTGCCTCCTCTTTTGGAGATCGGTATGCAGTCAATAACAGAGTATTGCAAATGATCAAGATTGTTCAGATGTTTTTCCCTGAAGTGCCTGGCTACAGGATAGGCTGGGTCGTTATTTACAATGGCCCCTATGTGCTGCGGGATGCGTGCGTGTGCTTGAAGCTTAGTGCTTCCAATGTATCGCAGGTCACATTTACATTCGAGCAGGTAAATAGCAAACTCTGTTCTGCATGTGAGTTTATGTTTTATTACAAGGGGCTGTTTTCTGAACTCTGAGTCCACCTATGTTCTATTCATGCCGAATTCGCAAGCCCTGCAACTATTGCATTTAGTAAAGCCTTTGATGTTCGAGAGCCAGTTAGTTTTAGCAGTGACTTCAGGGCTATTTTTTACCAGGGCATCATGCATAGAGGACGCACGCCTGTACGTGATGTAGGGGCGTTGGGCTACCATGGGGCCCAGTGTGGGATCTAATCTAATTATCCCCCAGTGCTTGTTAATGGCAGATCTTACAGCTCTTTCCTGCGTGTTATAGGTAATGATTAACCTTGTGGTTACTGGGTGTTCCTGTGCAGCAAGTTCACTGGTGGCGGTGCAGGGATCTGACGTACATACCCCTGTGAGAATTTCTTCCCTGGGAATGTTGTTGGCTTTGTTGATTGCTTTTTTGATGCAAGCTTTTGTGTACCCCCTAGCTCTAAACCTTTGAAAGGCCTCCTCCTGCGACATTTTGAGGTCACTCTCTGAGCTGCACATCCTGCGCAAGTGCAGCATCTCACCGTAAGGGATACTGGCAATCAAGTGACGTGGGTGAAAGCTTGAGGCATGGAGTGTGGAAATCCCTGTCGCGGTTTTTCGGTGCAGTTTAGAATGTATTTCCTTATTAGCAATGTATACAGTCACATCAAGAAATGTAATGGAGGTGGTACTGATGCTAGCATTAAATTCAAGGTTAAACTGATGATGGTTAAGTACATTGATGAATTCCTTAGGACTTTCCACATCCCCCCTCCAGATAACAAAAATGTCATCTATGTACCTTAGCAAAACCAAAGGAAATGATGGACGGAGTGTTGAACATTGCAAGCACTCACCCCCAATCAACTGATCTGGGTTTAATCCATCACCGTTCTTTAGCCCACTCTTTAGCCCACTCTGCCACCCCAGTTCAGACATGGCCATATGCAAATCAGTCTGACCCTGTGTCTCATGGGAACAGTCATAGGAAGCTTGTTTCCGGTCCAGGGAAGACATGGCTTGGCAGTTCGTGCTGGACTGTTCCCATGAGGCACAGGGTCGGACTGATTTGCATATGGCCATGTCTGAACTGGGGTGGCAGAGTGGGCTAAAGAACGGTGATGGATTAAACCCAGATAAGTTGACTGGGGGTGAGTGCTTGCAATGTTCAACACTCCGTCCATCATTTCCTTTGGTTTTGCTTTGTTGGCCATAAGTTGGCAGGGTATGCTCAGACGTGAGTCCCTTGCTCACTTTGCCACTGGATTCAAGCAAGCCTGGCTGAAGACGGCTGAAATGCCAGAAACCGGTCCTAGGAAGCTTGTTTCCGGTCCAGGGAAGACATGGCTTGGCAGTTCGTGCTGGACTGTTCCCATGAGGCACAGGGTCAGACTGTTTTGCATATGGCCATGTCTGAACTGGGGTGGCAGAGTGGGCTAAAGAACGGTGATGGATTAAACCCAGATCAGTTGACTGGGGGTGAATGCTTGCAATGTTCAACACTCCGTCCATCATTTTCTTTGGTTTTGCTTTGTTCGCCATAAATTGGCAGGGTAAGCTCAGACGTGAGTCCCTTGCTCACTTTGTCACTGGATTCAAGCAAGCCTGGCTGAAGACGGGTGAAATGCCAGAAACCGCTCCTAGGAAGCTTGTTTCCGGTCCAGGGAAGACATGGCTTGGCAGTTCGTGCTGGACTGTTCCCATAGGCACAGGGTCAGACTGATTTGCATATGGCCATGTCTGAACTGGGGTGGCAGAGTGGGCTAAAGAACGGTGATGAATTAAACCCAGATCAGTTGACTGGGGGTGAGTGCTTGCAATGTTCAACACTCCGTCCATCATTTCATTTGGTTTTGCTTTGTTCGCCATAAGTTGGCAGGGTATGCTCAGACGTGAGTCCCTTGCTCACTTTGCCACTGGATTCAAGCAAGCCTGGCTGAAGACGGCTGAAATGCCAGAAACCGGTCCTAGGAAGCTTGTTTCCGGTCCAGGGAAGACAAGGCTTGGCAGTTCGTGCTGGACTGTTCCCATGAGGCACAGGGTCAGACTGATTTGCATATGGCCATGTCTGAACTGGGGTGGCATAGTGGGCTAAAGAACGGTGATGGATTAAACCCAGATCAGTTGACTGGGGGTGAGTGCTTGCAATGTTCAACACTCCGTCCATCATTTCCTTTGGTTTTTATCTATGTACCTTAGCCAGGATACGATGTTGTTGTTCCAAGTCATGGAGAGGGTGTCCCTGAGGACCCACTCCTCCCACCAGCCCACATGTAGACATGCGTAGCTGGGGGAGAAGCAAGCACCCATGGCCACTCCCCTGAGTTGTTGGTAGACAGCATTATTGATCATAAAATAGTTATATGTTAAACACCACTCAATGAGGAACAATAGCATGGCATTGTTTGAAGCAGTGGATCGGTCTGTTGTCTAGAAAGTGTTTACAAGCATTGATTCCGTCTGCGTGGTGTATACTGGTGTATAGTGAAGTTATATCGAGAGACATAAGTACCTAATTGTTCTGCCACTTGATTTCTCTGATTTTCAGCAAAAAGTCACTCGTGTCTCTAAGGTAGGATGGCAGGGAAACCACATGTTCCTGAAGATAAAAATCAACATATTTAGAAACATTTTCGCATACGTTCTTTATAGCTGATATTATTGGACGTCCTGATACTGGGCTGGTGTTCTTATGCACCTTTGGTAGGAAGTACAGTATAGGCAGTATTGGGAATTCAATGTTAAGAAATGCATGTTCCTCTTTATTGATGATACCTTGCGTCCTGAATGAATTTAGGTGTTTTTTGAGCTCGTTATAGCTGATGTTGATCTCTTTGTGATTTGATGTTCCGTAGCAATTACTGTCTGTCAAGTGTCTCTTGGCTTCCTCCAAATATAGTTCACGGGGCCATAGGACGATGTTACCACCCTTATCTGCCTTATTGATGATTACCTCGTTTTCATTCTGTAGTTTAGTGATGAGGTCTTGGTATTTTTTTGTGATTCAGTAAGTGGCGTCTGCTGTAGTTCCTAGCAGATGCAATGTCTTTAGTTCACCCGTGATGACGTCACTGAAAATGTCTATGGCATCTCTAGGCATCATCGGAGTAAACGTGGAGGTGGGTCTGAATGGGCTGGTAACTTTGGTGGCATTGTCAATGCCCACATCTAGTAAGAGTTGCTGTGTGTTGGTTGTTTCATCTGGCGCCTGTAACTCAGTAAGAGTGCGTATGGTTGCTATGTCCGAAACACAGAGCCCTGTGTTAGTACTGTTGGTCACATTGTCAGGGATGGAGACAGCATTCGATTGAGAGGCCGCATTGTTTTGTTTCAGTTTAACCCCTTCCCCGCTCATGACGGAACCACTCCGTCATGAGCCACGGTTGCGCTGTGCTCATGACGGAGTGGTTCCGTCATTCTGCAGCCGTTGGCGGCCGCTCCGCCCACGCGGCGCTAATTCCCCGCCTGTGCGGGCGATTAGCGTAGTGGGCGGAGATGTGACGGAACCACTCCTTCATGAGCACAGCTCAACCGTGGCTCGTGACGGAGTGGTTCCGTCACGAGCACAGCGGACCCGCAACTGCCCCCAAACCCCCCAGCGCCGCGGCGGAATTCCTGCCGCGGCGAAGGGGTTAAAGAATTTTATACATTTTAGTTTCCTAAAGAACCTAAAAACATCAATGCGTGTGTTGCAGTAGTTGAAGGAGCTCTCAGGACAGTAAGTTAGGCCGAGCGCCAATAACTGTTTTTCCGCCTCGGATAGGGATATATTGCTCATGTTGATATTGGTTTTGGTGTCAGAAAGCATGTTTACCTTCTCCTCCATTTGCCTCTTCTCCTGTTTTCTTGTTTGGGCTTTTCTGAGCTTTCTCCTTTCCCTTCTCTGTCTGGTACGTTTGTTCCTTGCTTCCGCGGCGGTCTCGGCCTCTGTGTTTGTCTTCTGTCAAACACTAAAAAATCCATTTCTTGTGCCAGACTTGCTCCGCTTTTGTCGAGTTTTCCTCTTGTGGCCCCACCGTGTTCTGAGTCTGTACCACTTTCTATAGCCGAGCTTAGGTCAGATATTGATGAAGAGTCTCCTTCACCGCCGGCTGCGTTCTGTGGTTGCGCTTGTAGGGTTATTTTGTTGAGCCTTTGTTGCCTGATTTTATCGTATTTTTTAGCGAAGGTGAATATTTGCCCAAACTCATAGTCTGCTTTATCTCTGGCAAACTTAAAGATCTTATGGGTTTGTATGGTTTCTTCGTGTTTTTTGCGGCGCGCGTTGATTTCTACTCTTCCTTTTGCTATTGCTTCTTTTTGTTCACAAGCCTCTAGTTCTTTGTCCATTTGTCTATTTCAGTTATCACAGTTGCTCGATCGATTTCTGCGTATTTGACCAGAATGGTTATCGGACGCATTGATGCTTCGAGATTGCTCTCTGCCCACTCCTTTAGCATATCCGGGTTTGGGTTTTCAAAACTTGGTGATAGCATAATCCTCAGGCCTCGTGGTACTCGCCCAGCATCTCTGTATTTCTGCAGTGACTTGGCCTCCCACCATTTTGTGATTTCTGTGCGTAATAGTTTTGCCAATTTTTTCAGTAAGATTTTGTAATTGCCATTGTCTTCTGTGGTTCGGCTGTTAGGTGTTTTTGTTTGACTATCAATATTAGGTAGATTGTCAAATAGTGCTTCTGCGACTGCTTCCCTCTCTCGCAGCGCGATGTTGGACATGGGTATTATGGTGATGGTGATAGAATAAAGTGAAAACAGTAACTGTTCTTGGATAAGTAGGGTGAGTGCTAGGTACAGGCACAATTACCGTAAAGTAGCTCCTCTTCCCAACCTGATATATGCCAGGTGCAGTTGGTACTCACCCTCGGTAGTAGAGAATCCTGTCAGACCCTCCGACTCGACCCGGGATCTCGATGCGATGGTTTTCTGAACTGACACAGCTGTGGCAATCAGGGGGCCGTGATCTGCAGATACTCCTCCAGGAGTGAAGTGATGAGACAGCTTGTTTTGATCACTTTGGCCCAGTGAGGTTTCTCTCGAAGAGGGGGTCTGTGTGGCAGAGGAAGCCAGGCTCTGCAAAAATATCCAAAGAAAATCCTAAGGCTGGTCCAGTAACACCGGCGCAACACCAAGGCACAGATTCCACAATCGATGATGAATCAAGTGTCTTTATTCCAACATAAAGATATCCAAAAGTGACGTGTTTCGGCCGCCAGACATGCGGCCTTGTTCACACATTGGGCTGCATAGCAGTGAGTAACATTTATACACATACATGGTGACACATAAAACGAATAGTAACTTTACTATGTTCATGCAGTGAGTAGACGTTTTGCAACATGACCGTGCGTTTTTACAGCAGAAGAAATGTTTTACTGTCAGAGATTGCGGTAAGTCCCGGATTGTCACTCATCAAGCGATATGGAAAAAAGACTAACTGTGCCATGTGGCACTAGAGGCTAATAAAGGAAGTACTAGTGTGAGTTGGATGATTGATGGCAGTGCAACAAGGTATATATATATGAATACAAACAAAAAAATCCCAGGGTTGAGGCCACGACAGAGCAACACACGGGCACAGACTCCAGTTGAAATAGTATAAAGGAAATATTTATTGCAACATCAGGTCCAAATTACGCGTTTCGGACGATCGCCGGTCTGCGGCCTTAATCACATGGCGTGCTGCATGTGAGAAATTAAATATATAGGCAAATAAGTGTTTCTACTATGTTCACACATAGAAGACAATGAGTTTGAATTTTACAACAGCTTTCCTGACCTTGATAATGTAAGTGAACAGCCAACTAGCGGTAAGTCATATGCTAATGCTTGAGCTATGGACCCGTTTAAAGAAACATGAAAAACAACATAGTCGACAGACTCCGAATATTCACATCGCAGTAATGTATATGCAGTCACATTAAAATACTTACAGTGAGCACTGTTTGACATGTGTATATTCATAAGTGGTTTTGACTAAGTAGACCAACCCACTGTGTCATTTGATGAAAAGAGTTAATAGATCAACATGACTCAATGACTACGAGGGTAAACAAATTGGGGTTATCACTCCCGAACTGTGGAGGCGGGAGACTCATAGTGCTCATATGTATATGGCTGGCGGGACGAGCACCTGAAATTATAGATAGATAGATAGATAGATAGATAGATAGATAGATAGATAGATAGATAGATAGATAGATAGATAGATAGATAGATAGATAGTCGCCACTGGGTAGACAGAGCACTTTTTGGTCTGCTAACATCTTTGGTGATGTTGTAGACTCTTCATGAAACTTTCCAAAAAGCAGAGACCGACAAAAAAGGGGGGTCCCAAAACAGAAAATCCCCATGCATTTTCAATAGACATTTTTGGAAAGCGATGTTGCAAAAATTATTGAACGGAATTTCACCAAATTTGGAAGGAAGATCGATCTTGGTTTAGAAAGCTAGCTTTTTGTGATTTGGTGTAAATCTATTCAGCAGTTGTGGAGGTATTAAGCTCCAAACCTATTTGTACACTTTTACGGTTGGATCTATTTTTTAAAAATTGGCTTTGAGGGACTCTCATTAGAGTCCCTCTCAGCCAATTTAAAAAAAATAGAGTGTTCTGATTGGCCCAAGGAACTATTTTTTACTTGGGGGAATTCGGTCAAACAGGAGGCACACTTCCTGTACAGCACAGCAGGGGATGACTTCTCACATGGGTTTGATGCAGGTCCTGCGGCCAACATCACACCGTGCATGGCCAAAGATATGCCCTGCATGGGCTTGCTTCACTTTACATTTAAAAAAAACAACTCAAATTTCACTGAAAAAAACAAAGGTTAAAGTGACGTCATAGGTGAAATTTTCAGTGACAATGAAACATTTTAAATTTAAAAAGAAAAACTGAAATTCACCAGTTACGGTTATGTCAAGTGACTATAACTTTTACCCTATGGTGACTATAAATCGCATCCTCTCCATGCGCAGCTAATTACTGAACGTATTACATCAATCATAATATGTTCTATACCATCATTGATAACATCATTGGACATTTAATACAACATCATTGATGACAAAACAGTGCATGGTGAAGGTGCGAGTTATAGTTACCTTTCAGCACGAGTTAAAGTTACTAGAGATAACTACTATAACTGGTAAATTTCAGCGTTTGTTTTGTTGTTTAAAATGTTACGTTGTCACTGAAATATTCACTTAGCTATAACATCACTTTAACCTTTGGTGATATATAAATATTACCTAGTGGCAATTGCCACTGGGTAGTTATAGATATGATGGTGTTTCCAAAGGAAATGCGTTTATTGTGTTGCTCATAACCTTTTGGGGCAGTTAAACTAATCTCTATGAAACTAGCCCCATGCAAATGAGGGAATATCTTTACGTCTGTGCCCGCACCATATTATGGACATGGTCATAGAGTTAAAGAAGCTGTCAGGAGATGCATTGACAGTACTCCCTCTGATGGCAGCCCTCTGGAAAGGGTCAGACATCATCTTGCAGGTGGGTGCAATCACTCACTGCTCCCACCTGCCTCAAAGGGGATTGCTCTCCCCTATTTAAGGTGCAGGCGGATGCCACATGCAAAGTGAAACATGGAGTGGCTTTGAAACAGCTGCTCCGTATGCCACTTAAATGCACTGCCTTATGGTAGCATATGTTTGCGGCTGCCCTGAGTGTAGTTCATTCAATCTAATAGGGGGGCACTTTCCCTGTTTGCGCTCGGCGCACCTGTCTTAGTGTGAACCGTGGCACAAACAGGGAAAGTGGGCTCTATAGGTAATACAGCCTCTGAAAGTAAGAGGTGGGGCGGGAATGGGGAACACCCAAAAACATATGTAAAAATAACAAAAAATGTCACTTACTTGCTCCGACGGCCACCTTTCTCCTGATCCTCGCGTCCTTGTCTGGAGCCTACTGCACACTGCGCAGGCTCCCATGTCCCAATCCCAGCGCTGCTCACATGCTGGGAATGCTATTCCCAGCATGTGAGCAGTGCTGGGATTGAGTGGGAGCCGGTGATGGCTTCTCCACCCAGCTGTACAACACAGCTAGGTGGAGAAAGGGTAAGAGCACATGACGGTTTCGCCGGCTCTCTGGGATGGCACAAACCTTCATGTGCACTTGGCAGTGCCACCACTGCCCCCACCTTCCTGGTGCTGTATCAGTATAGGATACCATGCCTGCAGGGCTAAAAGTAAAATGCTAAAATGTTTTATTATCATTTTAGTTCTGGCGTTTGCCTCTGCTGGCTTTCAGCGGGGGGGTAACGCTCCACTGCCGCGATGGAGGAGCCGCCACTGGCCTCTGGTGTACAATGTGGTTTCTGCACTAGTCATTCAGACAGAATGTATGTTTGCACTGGTGGGTCTGCACCGATGCAAATTAGCCCCACACCAATACAATATTCAGCGGGACCAGTTCAGTTTACGCATTGTGACGCAAAGACTTGTAAAACTTTAAGCTCAACATATCTTCTTGCTCAAAGCATGTAATGGATATACACAAAATTGTGTTTTTGCATTCAATTGTAGCTTAGTTATCAACAGGTTTGCCATTTATAATTGTGTGCTAATTTGGATGATTGCGTGACACTATACCGATTACATCACCTTTCACTACTAAGGGGCCGATTCCGATCCGGGTCGGACGGGCACCGAACGCGATCCGGCTGGAAAAACTGCGAGCTATACGCGTGTTTTCCGCCCAACTCATACAGCTGTACGAGCGAACAAGTACGATGAGAGCTACGTAAAATTCACCGACCGTGTCGTTTCCAGGTCCGAACCGCTCTGTACGTCTGGGTCGTAAGCTAACCACAGCGTGCAATGGATGCGATTCACGACCGAGCCAGTACAATGCATGCGTCGGACAGCCGGTGCGAGCCGGAGTGTCCGGCTCACAAAACGTCCCGGTAGTTGCCTTTGGGGGTCCACGTCGGACCCCCTGTCACCCGCAGCCCTACGACTCGGACACAGGGGGAGACCCAAGGGTCCCCCCAACACAGGCATGTACGGTGTGGATGGTACCGACGCATACCCACTGTAGGGGGCGCCCTTGTACGAGACGTACCCATTCAGTCAATGGGAGCCCATGTACGCGTCGTACGACCGGCTTCCATTGACTTCTATGGGAGTCCGACTGAATCGAGTCCGGCAGCATACGGCCGCATCGTACTCGCTCGGTCGGACTGCAGGACTCCGGCTCGGTCGGAAAACACTCCGGATCTGGCTCGGTCGGAGTGCTTTCCGACCCGGATCGGAATCGACCCCTTAGTTTGGTAGGTGCTTTCTTTTTCCCTCCGTACATTGCCAACATAACCTTATTAACTATTGCGTTCTCCCTTCCTGCTTACCTACATATACCTTGTGGTTTAGAGGAAGGGCGATGCAATGGACGCGATGTTAATGTCCTTCTATGCAATGCATGCAATATAGTAGGGTTGCACCGTTTATCAACACTCGCCTCTTGATTACAATTTTTATCCCTCGACCTTCATCGAAGGGAAAAATAAATATATCTTCTTTTATAAATGTTTTTCTGGTGCGTAAAACAGTGCAAATTAATTTTGCACCATTTGTGCCACTTGCATACTAGTGAATAGAGGAAACCAATCTTACCCATGCCATGTTACATTTCCCTGTAGGAGGGCCAAATGGAGTACAGGAGTTCTGAGAACATTGCATGTTATAGAGCTCGAAAATCCGTTCATATGTGGTCGCCCCCACGCTGCCCGCCTGCTCTGCCTACCTCCTTACCTGCTGCCTACCCGACCTCGGATCCCCGGCGCCCCAGCCGCCGCAGGGCCGCCCACCAAGCCCGCATAGGTTTTCCCGCCGTTCCCTGCCGCGACCCCGCCCCCCCGCCTGCCGATTGGCCCTCGTGCTCCCCGCCTCCCAGCGGACCCTCCCTCCCGGCTCCCTTCTTAAGGGGACCCAGACCTCGGATCAGGAGCGACCACTGCGCCCTCCACGGCCTGGTCACCCCCACGCTGCCCGCCTGCTCTGCCTGCCTCCTTACCTGCTGCCTGCCCGACCTCGGATCCCCGGCGCCCCAGCCGCCGCAGGGCCGCCCACCAAGCCCGCATAGGTTTTCCCGCCGTTCCCTGCCGCGACCCCGCCCCCCGCCTGCCGATTGGCCCCCGCGCTCCCCGCCTCCCAGCGGACCCTCCCTCCCAGCTCCCTTCTTATGACGCCCCCTGAGCGACCGCGCAGCGGACGCGTGTAGCGGGAGCACCGATTGAGCACTGAAGGTGCGCCAAAGGTATGCCCGTCTGCGCCCGTCCGCGCCTGGACCGCGCCCCGCGCCAGGACCCCTGGCCCCCGCAGACCCCAGCCCACCCGCCGGACTTACGACGCCGCCACCCTCAACGCACTCAACACCGGCCGAATCCCAGGATGCTACCGAGCCCCACCGAGACGCACCCACGGACCCTTCAGCTGCCACTCCTGCAAGTTCACCTGCATCCGGACCTGCACTGCACCAACACTCACCAAGCCGAACACCAGCAGCAACCACCTGAAGTGCATCCTGCTCAACACCCGCTCCGTCCACAGACACGCCGTCCAACTCTGGAACCTCCTCGACACCACAGCTCCTGACGTCGCCTTCCTCACGGAAACATGGATGAACGCCTCCTCAGCGCCCGACATCGCCATCGCCATCCCAGAGGGCTACAAGATCACCCGGAGGGACCGCGGCAACCAGACCGGAGGAGGCATCGCCATCATCTACAGGAACACCATCCGCATCACGACCAACACCGACGACACCCTGACAACCGCCGAACACCTGCACTTCCAGATCCACACCGACCCCAAGACCACCCTCAGAGGCACCCTGATCTACCGACCCCCGGGACCCCGCACACCATTCAGCGAAGACATCGCCGACTTCATCAGCCCGCACGCCCTCCCCTCCGCTGACTACATCCTCCTCGGGGACCTCAACTTCCACCTGGAGAACGACAACGACCGCAACACCACCACCCTGCTTGACAACCTCGCCAACCTCGGACTCAAGCAGCTGGTGACCACCCCCACCCACCTCGCCGGACACACACTCGACGCCGTCTTCTCATCCAGCAAGGACATCGTCTTCAGCCACGCCACCGGACTCCACTGGACGGACCACAGCTGCATCCACTTCAGCTTCAGAAGGACCACGATCCACCACCACCAGCCACAGGTTGCACGAAGAAGCTGGAACAAGATCACAGCCGACCAACTCGCCGCATCCCTGAGCCAGCACCCTCCCGCCAGCTCAGCGAACCCCAGCCAGGCCGCCGACAACCTCACGAAGTGGATCAGCAAATGCGCGGACGAACTCGCCCCTCTGAGGACCCCGCCCAGAAGACCCGGCAGCAAGAAGGCCCCTTGGTTCACCGACGAACTCAAATGCTCCAAGAAGAACTGCCGAGCCCTCGAGAAAGCCTGGAGAAGAGACCCAACACCGGACAACATGACTACCCTCAAGCTCGCCACCCGAAAGCACCATCAACTGATCCACGCCACCAAGAAAACAGCATTCAAGGACCGCCTGGACAACAACGCACACAACAGCAAGGAACTCTTCAACATCGTGAAAGAGCTTTCCAACCCCAACGCCGGAAACAACGACATCACCCCATCGCAAGACCTCTGCAACTCCCTCGCCTCGTACTTCCACAACAAGATCGCTGACATACACAACAGCTTCAGCACATAAACAACGCCCCCCTCGACCGCACCAACGCCCCCCACCACCACCCTCAGCGCCTGGACACCGATCAACACCGAAGACACCATCCGCACGATGAACTCCATCCACTCCGGATCCCCAACCGACCCCTGCCCTCACCACGTCTTCAACAAGGCCGACGCTGTCATCGCACCCCACCTGCGGGACATCATCAACACCTCCTTCGACACCGCCACCTTCCCGGAGAGCTGGAAGCACGCCGATCTCAGCGCTCTACTAAAGAAACCAACAGCGGACCCCACCGAACTCAAGAACTACCGCCCCATCTCGCTCCTCCCGTTTCCAGCCAAAGTCATCGAGAAGACAGTCAACAAGCAGCTGGCCGCCTTCCTCGAGACGAACGGATCCCTCGACCCCTCACAGTCTGCCTTCCGGGCCAACCACAGCACTGAAACCGCCCTCATCGCTGCCACCGATGACATCCAAGCCCTGCTGGACAACGGAGAAACAGCGGCCCTCATCCTCCTAGACCTCTCCGCGGCATTCGACACTGTCTGCCACCGCACCCTAGTGCAGCGCCTCAACAACGTCGGAATCCAGGAGAAGGCCCTGGATTGGATCATCTCCTTCCTCGTTGGAAGGACACAGAGAGTTCGCCTACCCCCGTTCAGATCTGCAGCAACAGAAGTCATCTGCGGCGTTCCCCAAGGCTCCTCGCTCAGCCCCACCCTCTTCAATGTCTACATGAGCCCCCTTGCGGCCATCGCACGCCAACACAACCTCAACATCATCTCCTACGCCGACGACACACAGCTGATCCTCTCCCTCACCAACGACCCCGCCACCGCCAGAGCCAACCTACACCAAGGGATGAAAGACGTAGCCGAATGGATGACGACCAGCCGCTTGAAACTGAACTCAGACAAGACGGAAGTCCTCATCCTGGGCTCCTCGCCCTCCGCCTGGGATGACTCCTGGTGGCCCCCCGCCCTGGGCACCGCACCCAAACCGACAGACCACGCACGCAACCTGGGCTTCATCCTGGACTCCTCCCTCTCCATGACCAGACAAGTCAATGCCGTCTCCTCGTCTTGTTTCAACATCCTGCGCATGCTACGTAAGATCTTCCGGTGGATCCCCACCGAGACCAGGAAGACGGTCACCCAGGCCCTCGTCACCAGCCGTCTGTACTACGGCAACGCCCTCTACGCCGGAACCACCGCCAAGCTCCAGAAGAGACTCCAGCGGATCCAGAACGCCTCAGCGAGACTCATCCTCGACATCCCCAGACACAGCCACATCTCCAGACACCTGAGAGACCTGCACTGGCTCCCGGTCAACAAGAGAATTACCTTCCGGCTCCTCACCCACGCACACAAAGCCCTACACAACCAAGGCCCGAGTTACCTCAACAGCCGCCTCAACTTCTACGCTCCCAAACGCCATCGCCGCCGTCCCCCGCATCCGAAGAGCGACAACAGGAGGAAGGTCCTTCTCCCACCTGGCCGCCAAGACCTGGAACTCCCTCCCTCCCGACCTACGCCTGACCCAAGACCATCTCTCCTTCAGGAAGAAGCTCAAGACCTGGCTGTTCGAGCAGTAGCGGACCCCCCCCCCCCAAGCGCCTTGAGAACCTCCGGGTGAGTAGTGCGCATTATAAATGCCTTTGATTGATTGATTGATTGATTCAAATTCTTTACAAAAAACACGTGGTTTATAAAGATCCTTTGTGGAAAAGAAATTTGTGAGATCTGATTTTCGCTAATTTCTTGCCTAGGTATTAAGAAATGGAACAAAGTGCTTTAAATCTGATTATGCAGTATAGAAATGATGCAACATCAGATTGCTGTGCTTCTAGGCTTGGTGCAAAACTTTGGCAGCACGGCCCAGCTGTCGTCTTCAAAGGACAGCTGGCTTCTCACGGCCGTAGCAGGGATACGAGCCCGACTAGTTATTGCTTTCTGACTGCTTTTTGTTATTTCCGACGACACATTATAGATCATGTTAGAGAGCCTTATAAAGTCACAGATGATGGTGTAGAATAAGGCACGCGCGCATTCTGTAGGGTACTCAATCAAATAGCAACATTTTTAAAATGCAAAATGAGCCTCTACTTTCTGGCCCAGCGCCTGACATATTTTTAATACTGTGCTGGAAACTCCACACTGAAAGTCAAATCGCTTTCCTTTCCTCGTGCCAACGCATGTTGCTTTTATGATGTTGAGTGCAGCTGTCAGCGACAGAATGCGGCAATTTATTGGTGCTTATTTACACTTCTCTCCAGGTACCGTCAGCGATCCATGCCAACAGACTCCAGTGCATCGCGCCGAGCAGATGGCATAAATGTGCTTTTAATATTTCATTAAGGATGCCCCTCCAGTTTCCAATGGAGGCTAAAGGTCCCAGAGAGTTTATTACACTAATTTGACTAGAGAATACCTAGCAGTGCCGGTCCACGAGGAGTGGCGCAATGGGAGAGGGTTGGACGGCATCCATTTCGTTAATTGCAGCTGCCTGGGGTTGTCCTCATATTTTACGTTTTATCATCAAATGTTTTACTGGGGATTTAGAGCAGTGAAAGAAGCCAGACTGACAGCTCCATGTATCTGAATGAGTGAAACATGCAGAGCCGTGACAGTGCTGTGTTCCCCATGCTAATTCACGAAGGATGATCCAACGCCGTGCTCGAGTGATTGACACATTTCTCCTATTCATTCATGTCAGGATTCCCAAAACCAGCAGTGACAATGCAAATTCATGCCGCCGTCTATAAACCATAGGCCATAACTAAAGTGGGACAACTTCACTGTCTCTCCAGCTCCGTATACTCTGACCATGTTTTTTAATTGCAGTTATTACACCAGAGGTGCTTAGTGGCATCTTTGTGGCATTGTGGTTGATGTTGTGCTCTTGAATATATATCCGCATACACAGGTGTTAGATCTGCACTGCGCACATCTCTGCTGATGTGGCACCCCCAGCATGAACACAGAGTCACACCCAAAATGGCGCCCACTGATTGGCATTATTGTTCTATGATCCATCTCTCAGAAAGTGGAAACATGGCATACTGGTGCCAGGCCTGCGCTGTATTCCTCATATGTCCTCTGCACCTGAAGAGACTAGTGTTTCCTTACTGAACTGATCGTAAGTCTTTCCTAGTCATATCTCTATTAACTCTATTATTGCACGTTGGTCAACTTGACCTACGATTCCTTCCAAGGCTGTTCCTCGATATTGCTCTCCTATTGCCTTATGACATGAGGTTCTGACTGAAGTAGGGTCTGACTGGGAATCCTAAATTACTGATTCTCTCCACTGTTGTTGTCTGTTCCTGGTTGCTTCGTTTCATATACACATGACTAGCACAAGCAAAGAGAATGCGTCCACTACTTATTCCTTTGGGATTACAATATAGCAATTATCAGGGCTGCATCACTATTGATAGCTACTTCCCCGCTGACTTAAACAAGATCCCTCAGCCCCTGTAACTTTACCCAACTTGTCCTAGTGTCAGGACATAGTTTATATCTGCCTACAAAAGTCTCGCTTCAAGGTCATCTTCTACCCAAATAAATCTACCTCACACCATCATCCCTAAACTTCTTGTTTGACAGCAATGAGCATTTATAGTCATAATATTAGTGACAACTTGGGTTTTGACGTATGAATGACCATCATCTATTTTTCTTGGTAAGTTTTGTATGGTTGCTTTTGTTCAATGATTTGTGATAAAGTGATTCGTCTACAAATTGTCAAATAGTACAAAAAAAATCTAAAATAAAGTAAAAACCTTGCAAATAAAATTATTTTATCGATTTTAGAGGGGATATTTAAAACCAACTACATGGGGTTCAAGTCATAAAAATTGTGTTGTCAGTAGGTGCAACCTCATCTAGTAGCAGTTCTGACTCACTTTTGAATTCCTGAAGTAAGACAAAAGTACAATGAATGCACTCCTGGAAATCAGTCATGCATCTGGAGTACTCTAAAACATAACAAAATGATTCAGGATCATGATTAGGTCTAGCCTTCGAGAGAGTTTAGTTAATTTTAGTAAAGTTAAAGTTAGGTGTGATAAAGAGATCTGTTTTTGTTTTTAAAAAAAAGACCGTATAAATTCACTGAAAAACATAGGTTTATAGTTAGGTGAATTTTTCAGTGACAACATTAATGTTTTGTACTAAAATAAATTACAGAAATTCACCAGTTATAGTTAGCAAAGCTAACTATAACTTGCTCCCCAACATGCACTGCTTAAGACCTCACATATTACATCACTCATGACATGTTCTATGACATCATTTATGACATCACTGATGATATCTCAAATTGCATCATTGATGGCATCACTAATTAAATCATCCAGCCTTCTCTGTAAACGGGTATAGCCTCAGAGTCCTGAATGTAAGTACAAAATAGTTCAGAAGAATATGAGGCATCATTTATGCCATCCCTGAAACAACCCCCTTAGGTGTAGAAAGCATGGGCTATGTGCCAAATTGAACCTATACCACACACTTTGCGGGTAACGTAGTTCACATTAACAATCAACCACAGATATATGGGAAAACCTCAATGCATATGGTGTTCAATATGTATACAAGTCAAGTTCTTAAAAATAATGAATATCTGTTCCAAAACGAATGCTCTACTATGGACAGCTTTTATCTCTATCAAACCCCTGACAGTCACCGAACCTACATTGACAAATGAAGTCGATATGAGTAGGAAGTGGGTACTGTAAACAGTGTTTACTCCATGGAGAGAGTTTACCCTGTAACAAACTGTTTGAAGACAGTGAAACTCTCATGCGAAATACACTAATGAGTATTAAGAAGTGTCTACTAAGAACAGTGTACACTTTATGCAAAATGTGGCAAAAAATACACTATTCACCTTAAGTAGGCAAAGTCTGAAGGTGTTAAAAATTACACTACATGCAGCCTTAATGCTATGGTGAAAAGTTAACAGATAGCCCATGTTCTGAAGAAAAACAAGCTCAATACCTGGTGGAAACAGTCTTCTATGTTACATAGAAAGTGTCATGTTGAGACAATTCTGTCTAATAACTCAAGGCTTCTACAATTCTTAGTATGTTGTATGTAGAATCTTTGGTCTGTTGCAAACATTTTTCTGCTGAGCCAAAAAACGTGCGTGAATCATAATGGGCACAAGTTGCTAACTGTCACTTGCACACAGGGTTACTCTTCATTGCAAACATTTATAAAATGTTCAAAAACTCTACACACCTATGATGCAGTAGGAGCACATGCGTTTTGTAAACCTTACACCCATTAGCTGGACCCATAAAGTAAACAATTTGGTAGAAAAGTAATTTGGTAGTTATCCGCCACTATGTAAACTATAAAACAAAGTAGCTCACTCAACGGATGATTTCATCAGTGATGTAATCAATTATGTCATTTGAGATGTTATCAGTGAATATCAGAAAGGATGTCATAGAATAAGTCATCAGTGATGCAATATGTGAGGTCATAAGCAATGCATGGCAGGGGTACAAGTTATTGTAGGCTCTGCTTACTATAACAGGTGAATTTCTGTGTTTTTATTTAGTTCAACATTTTATTGTTGTCACTGACAAATGTACCTAACAATGATGTTAATTTAACATTTGTTTTTTTCAGTGAACGTATCTTTTTTTCACACCTAACTATAAAGTTCTCTTTGGCTATTTCAGTGCATTTCTAGTTTTTTCTTGTAAACTAATATTTAATTACCATATGTAAATACAAACCCCCGCCATGCATGGCCTTTGGCTGTGGGTGGTGGGGGTTGGCTGCAGGGCCTGCAGCCAACCCCCCTATTGCAGCCAACTCCATGCTGAGCATGGCCTTCAACCATGCACAGTGGGGGGTGGCCAACCTTGTATAGGCAGCCAACCCCACACTG
Source organism: Triturus cristatus (assembly GCF_964204655.1). Lineage (NCBI taxonomy): Eukaryota > Metazoa > Chordata > Amphibia > Caudata > Salamandridae > Triturus > Triturus cristatus. The sequence goes on from NC_140587.1 coordinate 454,255,393, forward strand.
TGCATGGCTTTCAGTTGCACATGGTGGGGAGTTGGCCGCAGGGCCCGGCCTAAATGGTGCACGGTGAGGGGTTGGCCACAAAGCCTGGCCTATGGCCAGCCACTGTGCCCAAGCCCCCCAAAAGCAGCCAACCCCACACTACACACATCCTCCGGTGAGGTGGGGTTGGCCACAGGGAACCCCATCACCCAGGACCTTTTTTTAAAGGGGAGGGGGCCGCATGGCCCCTTCCCTAAAATAATTATGGCCCTGGGGACCCCATCCGCCATGGCCACTCATTTCAATGAAGGGGCAGATGCCGATCGGCTCCCCTCTCCGAGCCTTGTTAGGCCCTGAGGACCCCATCTCCAGGGCCATTCAATTCAATAAAGGGGAGGGCGGCTACACGGCCCCTATCCCGAGCCTTGTTAGGCCCTGAGGACCCCATCGCCGGGGCAATTCATTTTAATAAAGGGGAGGAGGGATGCATGGACCCCCTCCTTGAGCTTCGTTATGGGCTGGGGACAACATCCTCCAGAGCCACTCATTTAAATAACTCGTAGGAGGTACCACGCTGCCCCTTTCCCTGAGCCATGCGAGGCCCTGTGGAGTCCATCCCCTAGGGCTGTTAAATTTGAGCCATAGGGTGAGCTCCTCTAGGCTCAAGGAAGGGGGCCACATGGTCCATTGGTTAAATTTCAGCCATGTGAGTGTGCTGCCTGAGGCCCTGGGGACCCATCCTCTTGGGCCTATTTTAAAAGGGGGAGGTCCACACCCCATGATTAAAGTGGGTAGGGGGCGCCCCCGCTCTCGGAGCCGTTATCAGCCTTTGGGACCCCATTCCTCAGGGACCTCACCTGTTAGTTTATATGGGTAGAAGGGCTGCGTGGCCCACCTCCCCAAGCCTCTAAAGGACCCAGGGAGCCCACCCCTGGGGCTGAAATTTTACAAAATGGAAAGGGGGCCATCATTTAGTTCATATGGGGAGGGGAGGCTGTACGGCCCCCCTCCCCAAATCTCAAAAGGACCCGGAGAGCTCAACCCTCAGGCTGACATTTTTCAAAATGGGGAGGGGTCAATTCAGCCCCCACTTTTCAAGCCTTTTAAGGCTCTAGGAGCCCACCATGGGCCGAGATTACTTCAACTGGGGAGGGGGAAGCATGGTCCCCTCCCCGAACTGCTCTCGATACACCATCCACCGGGCCCCGCATTTTTTAAAGCTGCTAATGCTGTTCCCTCTAGATGGGAGCAATATTTTGATCTGTTTTCCTGCCAGCTTCAGTGCCGTCAGGGAAACAGATCAAAAGTCTGCTCCCAGAGGGCGGGAGCAGACTTTGTGTTTGCTCCTGACAGCAGTTTTGAAAATGTTCCTGCCAAGCGAGAGCAAACACAAGTTTTCCTGTCCATGCCAATACAGGCAGGGTAGGGTAACCGCTGTGTCCTGAGGGTGGCTCTCTGGGGCATAGTTTGCGAGCTGGGTGGTCTCCCCGGGCCATTAATGGCTCAGGAGGGGGCCTTTCATTAAATGATGGCCCGAGGGTTTCTCTGGGCCTTTTGATGCTCAGAAGGGGGAGCCACGTGGCCCCCCTCCCCATTTGGGTACATTTCGGCCAGTGGGTGTGTAGAGGCTCAGGGAGGGAGGCCACACAGTCCCTCTCTCCTTTATGAATACAGCCCGAGGGATTGGCTCCCAGGGGCAGAAACTCAGTAAATGCAGCCCAACCGCCATTTTTGATTTTGTTTTTTTCTATTCCGTGAGAGTCCCGCCTGATCGCAGCCTTTTTTGCCGATTTGTTTTCCTTTTTGGCCTGGGGAGTCCATCTGGGTCCCCCCCATGAAGCCTTGGATGTCAGGGTATTGCTTCCCTGCCCCCTTATATATTTTTTTAACATGTTCAGGACAGGGGACTAAGTCCTCAAGTCCTGTAATGGCTGCAGCAACATTTTTCTCATCTTGATGGAAGTCAATCATAGTGCTTGCTCCTGCTGGAGTCTGACTCCTGAGGGAAAGAGATGGCCCAAGGGAGATAGAGATCCCTGGGCCAATCTGAAGGCTCTATTTTTAAACTGGCGCTCCCATGTGAGTCTCTAAAGACTCGAGGACCCAACTGCACAGATATACAATTATTTTTCAACCTAAATTTCTCAAAAACCTCTGAACGGACTTAAACCACATCACAAAAAGCACAATCTGTTGGCTAAAATCTAGCTTCCTGACAAATTTGGTGTCATTTTGTGCAGCAGTTTTTGCTGTATCCCATCCTAAAGAAGTCTACAGAATATGCATAAGGATTTTAAGTTTTGAGACAGCCAATTTTTCTCGGCCTCCCTGAAACTAGTCACAAAGTAGCAGCTTTTTGGAAAGTTTCATAGGGATTCATCAAATGGAGCCAAAATTATTAAAAATACAAAATACACTTTTCCTACTGAACAGCTGACATAACTATAACAACCTTGGGGCGTTCGTAGATGGGCTTTGATGTGTCAGTGATCCTTATCTATTGGTCTATTAGATTGTCTTTCAGTTGTTGCTACTGCTCACCACACAATACATCACTACCTTAAACCTAACCCATAGAAAAGAGGCCCAGCCTTTTGTCTCCTAACATCACAAACATGCTTGGTCCTTTTTCACTTTCTTCAGTTTGCACTCTTCTCATGATGGTTCTTGTTGGGATCTTTCACATTCTGGGTTGTTGTTAGAACGTGGAATGTGGATATTATGATGGGAATGTTGGAATTTGTACCTTTGAATGTGGAAGCAGGCAGTTGCTGTGAGCCTGTGTCCCTGCCAATCCATATAAAATGATGCTCTAAAGCACAGAGGCGCCACCTCAAACGTGAAAGGAAACATCTAACAACGATGAAGATGCCAAGGATAGCATGTTGGGATCCTGCCAGCCCACTCATCGTCAATACAAAGATTCAATACACAGGTAATACTTAAGAATAAGTATTTATTCTAGATCATCATCTTATATGGACTGGCAGGGAAACAGGCTCACAGCAACTGCCTGCTCCCACATTTAAAGGTACACACTCCAACACTCCCATCAAAATACACACATTCTATGTTCTAACAACATCACAGAATGTTAAAGATCCTGATACATCTTCTCCTCCTACAATAATAAATAAAATAAAAGATATCCACTAAGTCAGAACAATACATGAAGGTAACATATGCTAAAGAAAACAATAAAAGAATACAAAAGACTTAAAATATGATCACAACTTATTATAAGAAAACAAAACAAGGCAATGGTTAATAATCAAAGCTTATGCAATAATAGAATAGTTAAAAAATAATTTACATCTTATGGTAAATAATTTTACAAGGATGAACAATCACATAATCCTTGAATTTGATAGGTAAACTTTTGGTTCTGGATGATTTCTCCCGAACCATCTGCTTGCTCATCTCTTTAAATTCTTCCCTACATTCCTGTTCCCCTCCACACACAACAGGCACTCTGTCTCAATTTCAAAATTTAAGGTCCTCCAATGTCACAATGTGCTTTCCCACTTTCTTCACTATCACAGGGCTGGGAAATCTATCCTTTCCCTTCCCACTTAATGGTCTTTTGATTCTCACCACATCATCCTATTTCACCATCAGCTCATGAGATCACACTTTGATATATTTATATTGGGCATTCTTCCTCTTCTCTCCGACTGCCCTTAACGTATCCTCTGATGGACCCACCTTACCCATCCACACTCTATTAATTTAGATCCTGGTACTCTACCTTACAATAGTACAGAAAGGGGAGATCTTGGTATCAGCATTAGGTGAGGTACGGACAGCCCACAAAAGATTGTTAATCTCCTGCTTCCAAGGAAGTCTGTTGAACACTGACAACTGCAAATTCTATTTCAATACCCGGTTCAACCTCTCCTCAAGGCTGTTGCTTCTTGGGTGATATAATGAAGTGGTAATATGTTTGATTCCAAATTCAGTCATAAAATCCTCAAAATCTTGATATACAAACGTTGGACCATTATCAGACACAACTTAATCTGGAACCCCTTCCCTCAGAAACATCTCTTCCATCATGCTTTTGACAGTTGATGAAGTAATACTATTTACAAACTCCACTTCTGACCACCGTCTGTAATAGTGTATTACAACTATTACATACTTTTCCAGGCATCTATTTAGTCTCACAGGTCCAGTGATATCCACAGCTAATTTAGCCCAAGCTTTCTCAGGACAGGTACAGGTACAACATTGACAGGCATATTCCGGCTTTCACTTTCCCTACTGTGTATTACAGAGTATGGCAAAAATAAACACCCATTATCTCTAAATAGCACAAAGAAACTCAACAAATATGCTTGTTATGTATTGGTTAAAGAGCTGCAACCTGAAGTCCAAATGCGACTTCATTCAGAGTTCTGCTGTGTCTAGAGTGGCTTTGAGATGGTTTTTCTAAACAATGAGACACCTTCAGTGAAATTTTGATGTAATTGTATTTGTTTTGGAATAAAAGAACATTGGTATAATTTTACAGATGCCATGTCTTATGTTGTCATCAATGTCAAACGTTGGTTGATATCTCTTTGTGTGAAGTCATCAAATGTGCCATTTAGTGCACCTAATAATTTTGAAAACATGAAAGCTCTGCTAAGAATATCTACCACATTATCGTGACTTGAATGGTTATCGTGATTTTACAACAACCTCATACATTAAGAGATTGTAGGTTTGAGAAATTGATTATTTGTTTTCTGTTTTATGATATATTTATCTTTATTGATCTAAATTTTAAACTGCTGTGCTTAAGGTAAATCTCTGATTCTGTGATGGGTGGACTCGCAATGCTGTCAAATTCGAGAAAAACACTTTGTGTATAGCAGCCAAAGTAAATATATACTGGATTATTGATAGCTTAATGTAGGCATTCCTACATGAACCCAACACTGTGCGGTGAATTATATCCATCCCTATCACCATGCAACACAATCTTATGTCCCAAAAGCTAGCCGCCTCCTGCTTGATTACTTAAAATGCTAAAAGGAAAAAAATCACAACTCTTTCAGACGATCTGTTGATTCACTTGGAAACAAAATGTCCTGCACTTCAAACCACAAATTGACATGGCAATTGATCTTGCTTGTGTTTTTAAGTATTGGGATGACAAGGAAGGGGAGAGACGATGGGGCACTAGATAGGCAGACCTCTATAGTGTAGCATTGTTTTACTTTTCCATGATGGGCACCATATTTAGAAGCAAAGCAATTGTCATCCTTGAATGGCACAAAAATGAAAAGCTATGATGAATACCATTCTAAGATTGCTTCCCACCAGCATTAGTTTTGTAAATTGTACAAGAAAGGGAAAGGTAAAGGGAGAGTGGGAGAGCGTGTGGGACACAAAATGAGTTAATAACCAAGGAACGAGAGAAGTGCTGCGAGACACAATGGAGACAGAACGTGAAAGGCACTGAACAGGATAGGGAGGAAAGCCGATAACCAGGGAAAAATAAAGAAGTGAGGAGAGCCATGACAGGGAAGAGAGTGTGAAAAGCTGACAACGGCTAAAGAAGAACAGATGAGAGAGCAACCCGATGCTGATACATGTAAGGAAAGAGGAAGAGCCATGAGCTCAAACCAAGTGCTAAAAATCAAATGCTAGAGAATAGGCTTCTCTAATGAGTAGCAGTTCCCTATAAGTATAGCAAAATTGAAAAGCGTGTGTTTGAGACGAAATTATGTGTAATTTCATATCTCATAATTTCCAAAATGTAATTAGAGCTGATATTTGAGCTTTCACTGTTATATATTACCAAGTTAGATGATTCCAAATTGACAACACCATTCTACATCATTGCTGGCAATGCTGCACTGAGGTGATCATTGTTGGTAGTCATGCATAGGGTGGCTATCAATGTAATCTTGTCTGGTGTGATCATTATTACAACACTAATATTAGTAGGTCAGGATGATTTCCATTGAACATAAGTAGCTCTTATTAGCGAAGAGGTTGGAGACGACTCCTATAGAAACATGCATAAGGAAAAGAGTTCCTTGATATTAGCGGTGGAAGGATACTACTCATCCAATCAAAAGATGGTGAGACCAATTTCCAACTTGCCTACCTGACATGTAGGGATAGCTGAATATATCAAAGTGTAAATTTACAACTGCCTCAACTACGGTTGGACAAAATGTACCAGGAATGATCTGGATAACCTTCCTGAAGTCCGGCAGTGGTAAAAAGTAATTTGCACCTCCCACTTAACCTGGAGCATCTTAAACAGTTTTCATCCTGATAAACCCATGTTGATTAGTTTAACACATTGCAAGAAAAAGCCTTGGATAGTACCAGCTTTTATTGGGTTCCCTACTCTGCCTTAAACCTAAATATCATGCCTTCAGTTCGGGTCCACTTTCTAGTAGTGTCCCTCATGCAGCTGCTAACCTGCTCCAAGAACCCTTGCAGGGTGCCATAGAGAGTGCATTAACCTATTATCACAATTAGCAGCACGGTGCCACCTGTGTAGGATTTAAACAGTAGACAAGATCCAACTGGCCTGACTATGCTTGCTCTGGGAGAAATGAGAAAACATTTGAAAGTCCATGATCCCGCTATCCAGACACCTCAGTTACTTAAGTCAAGAGTATCCAGTGTTAAACTATGTCAAATGTTGCTGAGAGGTCTTTAACACCATAAGTGATAAAGTTATCTTCCATGAGTAAGCAGATGACATCCACTATATTGGGCACTGCTGAATCCATCTCATGATCGTGCAGAATCCAGACTATGCTTCTTCGATTGACCTGTCGCAGCCTATTCAAGGATATTGCTAAGAATATGAAGGTCTGCTATAGGTCTATAGTTAAAGGGTTCTTGTGTGCACAATGAGGGCTTCTTTAACAATGGAGTGATGGTTGCTATCTTAAGGGTCGTAATGAATACTCCGTCTGACAATGATGTGTTTACTATGTGCATATTTCTGGGCCCAAACATATCTGGATGGGGCAACAAGACCCAACATGGTAGAGCATTGAAGACTTTGTCTGTGGGCTTGACCTTTATCAAGTTAGTAATCACCTCCAGTGCAACTACTTAGGGGTCAATTCTGATCCGGGTGGGAAGGGCACCGAACACGATCCGGCTGGAAAAACTACGAGCTGTACGCGTGTTTTCCGCCCTACTCGTACAGCTGTACGAGCGAGCAAGTACAATGCGAGCTGCATGAAATTCACCGACCAAGTCATTTCCGGGTCCGAACCGCTCCGCACGTCTCAGTCGTAAGCTAACCGTGGCGTGCAATGGAAGCGACTCACGACCGAGCAAGTACGATGCACGCGTCGGACAGCCTGTCCGAGCCGGAGTGTCCGGCTCGCAAATTGTCCGGGTGGTTGCCTTTGGGGGTCGGACCCCCTTTTACCCGCAGCCCTATGACTCAGACACAGGGGGAGACCCAAGGCTCTCCCCAAAACAGACATGTACAGTGCAGATGGCACCGACGTGTACCCACTGTAGGGGGCGCCCTTGCACAAGACGTACCCATTCAGTCAATGGGAGCCCATCTACGCGTCGTATGACCGGCTCCCATTGACTTCCATGGGAATCCGACCGAACTGAGTCCGGCAGCATACGGCCGCATCGTACTCGCTCGATCGGACTGCAGGACTCCGGCTCGGTCGGAAAACACTCCGGATCCGGCTCGGTCGGAGTGCTTTCCAACCCGGATCGGAATCGGCACCACAGAAGTGAAATCTTGGTGAATCAGATTCCTCCTATAAATCTGATGTGCTATCTAGATTTTCTTCTTTGTGGTAGAAATGAGTATTTCACCCCCATTGGATCAAACCATATGAGGGGCATGGAGTTTAGCAGGCATCTTGATGTCTCTCTTTGAGCAATTTTCTCAGCAAAATGCCCATCAACATTGTTGCAGAAGCCTTGCATCCATTCCCCGCTTCCCTCTGCTGCCACAAGAGAAATAAAATCTGCCACTGTATTTAAAAGCATGTGGCTTTTGTTTTCTGTAGAATCAATTATAAATACCCAATATTTAGATTCCCCATAATTCATAGCCTCATGGTAGGATATGAGCAATTCTTTGTTAGTTTTTGCTCAGCTGTTTCCACACATTTTGAAAGCATTATACAGATTGAGTCAGTGTGAGTGAGTATGGCTCTGATGCGTGGCTCCACTGAGTGAGATTATGCCTCAGGAAATGTACTACTTGTCATTTGGCTGATGTTGAAATTGTGAAAACATTCTTCCATGCAACCCTGCTGTAATATGAAAAGACTTTATCTAAACGATTCTTACCTATTTCCTGAGCCCTTCCCGTGCCTAGGTAACACTGGACATGTGCACCTGTGATCTTCTAAAATGGGCTTGGATGTCACATACTCCCTCATTTGAAGTCAACAATTATTTGTAGGCTTTGGTAGTGCTCTGTATTGAGTAGGAGGTTGCCAGTGTGGGCACCTGCAATCATTTTGGGGGCCTGGACCTATTTTTCATCATCCAGAGCAAGAGAGAAGAACAGAATAGAGAGAAATTAGTAGGAAGAGAACAAAAGGAAAACAACAACAAAGAAAGAAATGAGGGGTCAAACAGAAGAGTGACAAAGAGAGAGAGGAATTTTAGGATAGTGGAAGAAATAGGTGAGTGGTGGAATCATGAATATGCAAGATTTGTATTTGGCGATCCTGGCATTAGGCCCCTAAGTAAAACGTTTGTCTCTGCACTTATTTTTGTTCGACTATTGAATGACTGGCCTGTCTCAGAAACAGCGCTCAGGCCACAGCTGAGTCCAGACACATTTAAATGCTTATAACTCTACGTTCTTAAAATAGTCGATCGCTGTCGCCTTTGCATTGTGAATTCAACACAACAAGCTGCGGTGGTGGCATCTTGCACTTAATAAATCCTTCATGAAATCAATATCACATTTCAAGAGAGATGAAGTTTGCTTCCGAGGTCTATCGAGATGTAAAGTAGAGCATCAGGAAACGCAATCCACCATTGAAAAAGGTAACAATTCGATTTAACAAGAGGCATAGAAATGTAATTAATCCTAGATCTTATACATTAAACTTAGTTCTAAAAAGATGCATTATCAGCAGCATATCAAAGATTCTTCCCTTTCACGGGCATCGCTCAAGGGGATACAGGACATCAATAGCACCAGAGAAAACCAACTTCAAACTTTAACAAGAAGAAAGAAATATTTCTGTATAAAATTCTATTTTTCATCTCTACAAACGAAACCTCCAGAGCTTTGCAAGTTTAAGACTATGGGATAAAACAGGATACAGCTACGAAAAAGCTGCACAGGAGATAACCCCTCAATGCTTTCCTTGTGGAATTGTAGAGTTTGAAGCTGAATACCCAACATAGATCATAAGTAACAATGCAAATGAAATTCTTGAAAGACACATCTCAAAAATCATGAATTCCCTCTCACTTGAACAGGAAAAACTCACGACCAGACTTGTATACCATTGAAAAGAAAGATGCCTGATTAAAATAAATACAATTTGCTCTGGCAATGACCTCAAAAAACAGTACTAACAGGCATTGACAAAGCCAATAGGTCTGGCTTATAGATGAAAAGGTCTGTATACGCCTGGGAAAGTGTCAACATCTACCCGACTTATTCTCAGCAGATATCCAATGAGACAGCAGGTTTACTTAAATTCTGCTAATACATGTGCCCACGACACTGCTCCCCATCTTTGTCTACTAATAGCCCTTAGCCATGAGGCACTGAGGGCAAAACCTTGCCTTTTATTGTGATGAGGGACACGTCCTTTATCCTGATTACTTTCAAGTATTTACGTATGTGTTGCAATTAGTGCCACTCTGCACAAACTATCTAGAAAAAAAAGTATAGATAGCAGCTTCTGTGTAACCTTCCTTTTGACTTGCTGGTGAAATTGCACCATCACCCATACTGCAGTCTAGGCCTTGGGATATTCATCATCATCGTGTTTCTTTTATTTTGGTTCCATAGAACCATAAAGGGTACAATATAAAAAATTGAATACCAATACAAAAAAAAATACGAATTAATAAAAAAAAAATAACAATACTCATTTTAAAACAGGCTGGTACAACAAATACTGTCCACCTAACCAAGGCTCATCATAATTCAAAAACCAAAAGTGTTATAATAAAAGTTCTTAAATGCGAGACAACCTGGCTAAAAAGAGGCATTCACAAAAACAAAATAAAATATTTCAAGAAGATAAAAAATGTAATTTCAGAGGAAATCAGATCAGGGACTCTCACAAATACAATAAAGTCACAAGATGACAAATGTGCAAAAAGTAATCCTGACTATTTAGAAGGTACCTTCCACCTAATATGCCATACTGCCGACAGGTACCTCGAAATAGAGTACACAACACAGTCTATGGTATTGGGTTTACCTACCCTAAGAGCTGTGTGGCGGTCCCTAAAATCTAAAGGTTTACTAAGAAGAATGATCCAACGTGATCGGGGTTTGAAATAGGCCTTGCAAAAAAGCAACACATGCTCGATGCTCTCATCTGCCAAACAGCCCATCTTGTACATGGTTGATGTCTCTACCTTTTTCGTCCAAGAGAAAGCAAATGTAGCCAGTGGTAGAATACCTTATCTAAATTTTACATAAAGTACATGTGCAGGGGGATTTATCACCATATTTAAATATGGCCTGTATTCAAATATACACTTGAACAACAAGAAGGAATCTACCAGGGTACCTGGGGATGCTGTAGAAAGATTACCATCAAGAACAAAGACCCAAAAGTACATTTTTAGTTTGTCCCGGGCACCTTTGGGTAATGCAAAATGCTGCAGCCAAAAATCTTCCAAGCCCAACTCAAATAACTATGTTTTTATATGTACAAGCCAAGGTATCTTTTCAACATGATGATCATCTAATATAACTCTAACACAATCCCTATAGGGTCCTAAATCCACACTAGTACAAAGCCTTATCAAATATAAAATGGGTCTCAGCTTGGTGATGTCAGAGATTGGTCTAATATTTAGATCTAATCTCATTGGGAGCATAGAAGTACTGGTGAGAAGTCTCAAAGGTTTTTTATAAACGCATTTTCTGCTTTTTCAAGAGTGCAAAGGTTACAATGCCCCCACAAGTCTGCCCCATACAGGGCACCCCCACAGGCTTGGGTCTTGTAGACCTCGATGGGGGGGGGGAATGACAAAAGTAGATGACCTGTTGGCAAATCTTATAATTTGGGCTCCCCGTTTTACGGTATTTTCTTTTTTTTTTTTACATTTCTGTCTGTATGTATCCATATTTGTTTTGTGGCCATCTTATTGGTATTTATCCATATTTATTTTGTGGTTTGTGAATAAATGGAGTCCTAAATAAAATTGTATATTTCCATATTTATTTAACTGATGAATATGCACTTCCTGATGCTTTTTAGCATTTTAAGCAGCGAAACAGATCAGAACACTACACCCACAGGAAAATATGAGCATTATAATACAAATATATGTTAACATATGCCTGTATTTAGGGAAATCTAAAATAACTTCCCATGTTATCTATCTGCTTCGCTATTGTCATGGAAACACGAAAAACAGCATGGAGAGTAGCCCACAAGAAGCACAGTTTCTTGTATTTTTCCTGTTTTAAAAATAAATACAGACAGGAAACACATTGTTTTCTGTAAGTATTTATCTGTAAAAATCAGTAAAAACTGAATACTGGGGGCCTTACTTATAAGAGACCCTGCTCTTTGTTTTAAGGTCAAAACACTTTTCTGTACCTGAGCTTCCCATCTATGAGAATCTTCTACTATAGCTCCCAAATAATCAAACTCATCAACCTTATCTAACGCCTCACCCCCTAAAGATACCTTACACTTGGTAATTTACCTCCGGGCATAAAAGTCCATGGATTTTGTTTTATTACTGTTCATTTCCAGACCATGATCCAAATAAAAAGTGTTATATTTATTGAAAACGGGTGTGGCAAAGATGGTGAAGTGAGAGGACGTGCTTTGGGGTCCCTCCGCTCCGTGTCTCGGCGATTCAGCACGTTGCTTCGGCGTCTGAGCCCAAATTAGTGCTAAGCTGGGTCCTGGGAGCGCCGAGAGGTCCCTTGGATCTTGCGGGACTGGTGAGGGTTCGTAGACCCCAGAAGGAGATGCCTCTCTAGAGCGGCCTGCAATGGGCCTGAGCAACGAGTTAAGGCAGCGTGGAGAGCTGCGGATCAGAGTGCTTCCGCAGGCCACAATTCGGATGACATAGGCTAGCCCTCGGCGACAGGAGGCCCATGGGGATGCGGGCCCCAGGAGAGTCGTCCTAGCTTTGCGCCACCCTGATTGGGCTGGGCGGTGGATACTGAGGAGCCACCCACCCGAATTGTCAGGAGAGACCCGCCGGTCCAGAGTCCTATGAGACCGCGTAGAGGGCTGTGGCTGATCACGTGCTGTAGCGGTGCAGTCCAACAGCATCAAAGAGAGGTCTAAGTGGGGTGGCTGGTCTGTGGGTTGCCCTATCTACTCCTCTGGCCCTGAGTTGCCTGGACTCCTGTGGCTGAGGGAAGGCCCCGGAGGCGATGTTGAAGCAGGCCGCCCGCTGACCCAGAGCCTATGAAGTTGAGGCGGAGAATGCATCCAGCGGAGCCAGCATGGGAGTGCACAGAAACAGCACCGCTCTGAAAAAGCCCCCAGTATAGCAGTGAGTGATCTTCAGGGAGGGAAGTGGACCTTATGAAATCGACAAGGGGGGTCTTTTCCACTGTCCCGGGGAGCTGCCCTCGGCTTAATATGAGCGTAGACGCCCTCCTCCACATAAGGCCTAAAGGCACCATATTTGCAGAGGTGTGGACTTGGCCACCCAGTATGCCAGCTGCTGATGTTGCCCGGGGACCCTAAGCCTCACTGTAGATGCCTGTCCCAGGAAGACTTGCATTGATTCTATACCCTTTGTGCCTGGGGAGGAAATGTATCCAGCTCGGAGGTGCTCTCGCAGGCCTAGAGGACGTGCTGGCGAGGGGCCCAGATTGAGAGAGGGCGCCATAGAGAGGTCCTGCGGGCACACCCCGATCAAAGAGACATGAGTGGCTAGTTCTGATGTCAGCTGGGGTGGTCGTAAATTGAGTCCCCCTCAGCCTGCCCATTGTTGTACTCCTCTGGGGGACGGTAGGGTCCTGCTCTGGCCTGGAGCGTTGGGTGCTTATAGACTGCGCTTACCCTTAGCCCCTGTGACGGGCTACAGTCCACTGCCCATGTGGTGCAGGAGCAGGGTACCCTCAGACCCAGAATGGTGAAAACACACATTAAAAAGCACCGCTGCCTCAAAAACATGCTTTCAAAGCCCGCCACCCTAAGAGAGTTATGGCTCCTCGAGTGGGCTGCCGTCCCCTGGGGAAGCCGGGGGTGAGCCTCCATTCAGCCGCTCCTTCCTGGAGATGCTATTCTCCTCCTTCAGAGAAGATTTGCTGATGATTAAGAGGGATTTGGCACAGGAGCTACAAGGGGTCCAAATAGAGGTGTCGGAAATTGGATATAGAGTGGACACCATGCAAAACCACAAAATAACCAGAGACAAGGACATCGGACAACTCCAGCAAGAACTTATCCAACTCACGGACCACAAATCGACCTCCAGGCCCACACCGAGAACCTAGACAACAGGTCATTGCGCAACAACATCAGAATAGGAGCGGTCCCTCGGGCGGTGGACGCGGAGGACATAGAGGAATATATGATGGCTCTCTCTGCCCATATCCTGAGGGGTCACAGGCAGTGGACATCAGGCTGGAAAGAGTCCATAGAGTGGGACCCTTGAGATCTGCCAACACACCAACCCCGGACATCCTGGCATGCGTCCACAGCTTCCTCTGAAGGAGCGGATCCTCCGCAAGGCCAAGGACATCACCCCAGTTCAATTCTGCAGCCATCTGCTTCAGTTGTTCCAGGACCTCTTGATTATCGCGCTGCAGAAAAGATGAGAGTTCCACCCTGTGACAACCTTTCTCCTCGATATGAAAGTCACGTACTCCTGAGGCCATCCCTTTCGCTTAATCTTCATGTGGAAGGGAAAAACCGACCAAATCCGCTCCCTCAGGGCAGCCTGCAACCTGCCCGTGGATTGAGGCTCCTGACGGCCCCTCCCTTGACACGGTGGGCCCTGCTCTCGTTGGAAGAAGAAACTTCATGGTACGGGGCTCATACGGCCCGACCCGCCACGATCGCCCAAGAAAGGAAAGAGGTTCTGGAGAGTCTTGTGTGGGACCTGGAGGAGCAGGATACTAGCTGAGGCGATGAGGCAGCTTCTCCACAGTTTCGTACAAGCATCCTAGATGTTGACCAGGACTGGGAGAGGGGGGATCCTCACAGTGGAGACTGGCCAACCATGGACCCCACCTTTCGTCGGTTTGCCAGACTAGCACTCACATCATTAGATGTCTTGCCCCTTCCAGTAACTTTGTTTGTGTTCCTTCTTCATTCTTTTGTTATAGTCCTGTTTCTTGTTGGGGATGTTACGGGGGCACCTACGTTCTTAACTCCTAAGCTATACATGATGTTTCTTTTACACGCAGATGGGTCCTCCCACACTAGCTCACACTACTGGGTAAAAGAGGTCCGGGTTACACCCGTACGCACTCATCCTCAAAAGATAAGTGACCCCCTGCAGGTAATCTCCCTGAATGTGAAGGGATTAGACAACCCTGTTAAGAGATGATCTGTCCTCTCGCATTTGGAGAGTTCTGGGGCAGATATCTGCCTTCTTCAGGAGACCCACCTGATTGCATGGGACTGGCATAGGCTAAAATCTAGAGCATTCCCCCACCAATTTTCTCTTAAACAGGCCATAAAACCACGGGTCTGGCCATTCTGGTCTTGTGTCTCTTCAGAGGGATGGTTGGACACAAGCTGATAGAGATTAGAGGGCGCCTCCTGGTTTATCTCATACAGCTAGGCAATTACCTTGGGCTCCCTTTACGCCCCTAATTAAGGTCAGGAATACTTCCTATGGACAGCCATGGCAGATGTCCTCACCTCACAGAATTGACAAGTCTTAATAGGGGGCGACTTTAATTTGGTATTCAATAACGACACAGACCTCTCGGCCCACAGGGAAGGAGGTGCAGGGGCACTCACAGATAAGAGCCTTGCCTGGCTACGGTCCACTAAGGTGGCAACTGTGGAGTGAGACGATCTGATATCATCCCAGTTCAGAGAGTTCTACAATGCCTTATACTCAGAGTAGCCCTTCCCCCCTTGAGAACCCAGCCCATTACCTCCACACCGTGACCACAACCACAACCCGACTGACTAAAGCGCAAGCAGCTTCCCTTGATTGTCTGATACGCATAGAATAGTTCAAAGCTTTCATATCCAGACAGAATCTTCATAAGTCCCCAGGTCCTGACGGCTTTCCAACAAGCTCCTATAAAAATCTTCTGCCCTGAACTAGCTCCCGCCCTCATGCAGCTTTTTAACTCAATATTGAACGCGGCCACTCTCCCACCCTTGATGCAGGAGGTAACCATCGTAGTCACTCCCCAGCCCAGAAAATACAGCAGACACTGTGCAAACTTTCGCCCTATTTCACTACTGAACATAAATGCGAAACTATTTACCGTGTCTTGGCAGCTCAACTCAACCCCCCTATGCAGGGTCTTGTAGCCCCTGATCAGATGAGCTTTTTTGCGCTGGGGCTGAGCGCTAATAACACAAATTGACTCCTCTATGTCATAGACAAAACCAACTGCGTTGACAATGAAACTATGCTGTTATCGGTCGATGTCGAGAAAGCATTCGACTGTGCCGACTGGCCCTATCTGGAGGTGATATTGGCCCATTTTGGCATGGGGGAACAATTCCGCTCCTGGGATTTAAGCAACTACGTGACTCCATATGCCTCGGTGCAAGTTAATGGGTGAAACTCAGCACACTTTCCGATAAGAAGGGGCATACGGCAAGGTTGTCCTTTGCCTCCCCTCCTCTTTGCACTCTATATGGAGCTATTCGCACGTAGAGTGAGGGATAACCCTCGAATCAAGGGTGTTCTCTTTGGTGGGGAGGAACATCTAATCAGTCTGTAAGAAGATGATGTCATGGTGATGTTAGATGATAGCAAAAACAACAGTTGATGGACAGAATGCAGAACAATGTCATACGTTCACCCCAGTACAGAGATCTGGGCCTAAATCCATTGTTTTTTTGCTCACCATGCCATTCCAGTTTGAACCCAGCCATATGCAAATCAGTCTTGACCCTGTGCCTCATGGGAACAGTCCAGCCCGAACTGCCAAGTAAGGTCCTCCCTGGACTGGAAACAAGCATCCTAGGACCGGTTTCAGGGTTTCACCCCTCTTCAGCCAGGATAGCTTGATTCCAGTGGCATGGAGAGCATGTGACCCATGTCTGGGCATACCTGTCCCACTCGGGGTGACAAATGCAAAAACAACAGTTGATGGACAGAATGCAGAACAATGTCATACATTCACCCAAGTACAGATATCTGGGCCTAAACCCATCGATTTTTTGCTCACCATGCCATTCCAGTTTGAACCCAGCCATGTTCAAATGAGTCTTGACCCTGTGCCTCATGGGAACACTCCAGCCCGAACTGCCAAGCCAGGTCCTCCCTGGATGATACCCAAGAAACCATACCCCACTTCTTAGAGGAGCTGAGGGAGTTTGGAGAGGCTTCGGGGTTCTGCATGAACCTCCACAAGTCGCAATCCCTTAATTTATCGATATCACCCACTACGCTGGTTTCTTTAAGTCAAGCTTTCCCACTGCAATAGGCAAAGGACTCCATACCTTATCTGGGAGTTTAGTTGGCCTTGACACCACAGAAAACTCCTTAACGATCAAGAATTACTGAAGCGAGTGCGGGCTGACCTGTACCGATGGAGACACTACCTGTTGTCTTTGTTAGGCCATCTTGCGGCCCTGAAGATGACAATTCTTCCCAAGATACTCTTCCTCTGCCATACCCTTCTTCTGACTCCTCCTCCCCACAGACCTTGCTACACCATTTTATCTGGGCGGGCAAACGCCCCTTAATGGGCTAGGAACTAAGCTGGCGCCCACCAGCTGAAGGAGGGCATGGAGGGCTGAGCCTACTTCATTACTGGAAAACCATAAGGGAGGGTCCAAGGGATCGTTTAAAGACCAAACAGACTCAGTCCCCTGTTCAGTAATCAATAACTCAAAAGAAGTCTGATGGTCTATGTGTTAAGAGAGACTAATACAAAAGGTGAGAGAGAAACTTTACAGTGCTATTTGGCTATAAAGGATTTCTATCAATAACCAGTGATTGGTCAGTATCATCATCTGGATATCCATCCTTCCCACCACAATAAACCAGTGGCGGCTGCCAGTAGAGGGCGCCAGGGCGCCGCCCACCTAGATTTCCAAACTATGTGGATGGTAATTCCCACGAGCAATTATCATCCACATAAATTGCTTTTTAATTATATAAGGGCTTTAAGCCCATGCTGGGTGCTGCCCTCAATGCCTGGCTGCCTCTTGTTATCCTTGCGGAGATGAGTCAGGAAGCCAGGCACACTCGAGAGGGACACCACACAGTCAGGATTTATTTTCTGTTTTTTATTCCTATAGAGGCTAAGGGCTTACCTAGCGCCCGCCCTGGCCTGCAATTTTCGGGGATCTAAAGAGACCTCCCATTTATGACGCTCTGCAGCGTCAGATTTTCAGGCAATCCCGGGCGTCCAGGGTTTAAGCCCTGTATTCCTAGAGCTGTCTGTCAATCACTTCAAAGGCGGCAAGCAACACCCCTTGTGACGAGCTGGTAATGGGTGTTTCTTGCAGCCTCTGAGGGAATGGGAGCGAGCATGTGACCTGACGTCAGAATCCTAACTCCAAGTCGAGTGGACACACAGACATTATGCGCAGTGAATTCGAAGAAAGACGAATTCCAGGCAGACTTTTCACAGAGAAGACGGTAAGTTGAAATGCGTGCTACTAGAATATCAAAGTTTATGTTAATCATCTATTAAGAAATGAAGTGCAACAGTATGCTACATGAGCATTAGGCTTTGATATTCCGGTGGCACGCATTCCCTCTTTGAAAAGATTTTTCTCTTACCAGCTTTTGTTTAAGGGCAGCTGTATGCTACTCTCTTAAATCATGTGATGCCATCCGAAAACGGGCTTCCCAAATCCTACACATTGTGCGATGGCTGCTCGTGTGTTTTTTTGTTGTTACTGCAGCAAAAGATTAACGTTTCAAAGTCTGTGTTAGACGTTTGTGTGCACAGTTGCCTGCTTGGGTTGCCTCACAGATTGCTTTTCTTTCCCTTGGACTCATGGTAGGAATTATACTTGGGTGGCTCGTTTATTTGGGATGCCATCTGGTGCACGTGTCGCTCTTGCTCACTGTGAAACTTTGGCGCCTGTCAAAAATGGCCTAGGAGGTGAAGTTACTTAATTGTATTTTTCAACAGACCTTCACTTTGTTGAAGCGCTAACAAAGCCTGCAATGACATTCCGTCGGTGTCACCCACCCTAATGCAGACAACACACCCACTTGTTCTAGCTCTCCGCCTTTTATATAATTTTATATTGCGCCTAGAAGCTGGAGCTTGGCACTTGTTGCTCATTACAAACAATAGACATTTACAATTGGGGATATAATAATTTGAAAGAGCAGGGTGAAAGGATTATTTTATTGATATTCTGTCTAGAGAAGTAGTGCAACAACCAGGCCATTTTGGACGGAGCTGGTTAGCGGGGGAGGTGTGAAAATAGGAATTGCACAGGGCAAGTATCGAAGAGTTTTACGGTTCAAATTGGTAGGAGGAAGGGAGTAATTTACAGCAGCTTTCATTTGAGACAACTTGTGTCACTTTGAAAACTAAAGAAAATAAGATAAAAAAGCACCAAAGTGAGTTTTCCTTTGACAGTAGTAAGGCCTTAGACATACAGCAATGGACCTTGGCGTGGGTGAGGCACAGGGAAGTACTGCTGCCAGTATCTTACCAGCTCCAGAGCGCTAAACTTCCCTCTCCAGTGCTTCCCAACCCTGTGCCTCACTAGTAGCAATTTGAATAGGAAAGCGTGCACTGTGTTCTCGTGCACAGGCCTGTGAGTTAGCATAGCAGTCCTATGATTATACAGAATAAGCAGTTACCAGCGACTTTTTCATATGCAATATTTTTATTGATGTCAACTACAGTTTCACAATTGCTTTATGACCCTTCTTGCTTTCTAAAATTTGCTTGAAAATGCACCATTTGCCAACACCTTTTACAAAATGTTCTCGAGGGAGAACCCCCCGGAACCCTTGTAATGACAGTCAGGCTCACTCACTTCGCTTGCTTGCCACAGGGCACTCATCCTGAACCTTTACGCCCTACCACTTTCAAATGTCACCAGCCGCCACTGCAATAAACCCCTCCAACAAGGGGTGTTGCGTGTGGTATAGGTGTCAACCAGAGCACCTGAATGTAAACCGGGAAGGGGGAAAAAAGAAGACAGCAAAGATCACTGGCTTAGTCAAGAATGTGTGAATATATACCAAAAAATGATATGTAAATAGTGCAGTGCAAAAACGTGAAGTTAAAAAAGGATTTAGAGGAAAAAAGAAGTTTTATTCAGGATATTCCTACTAATCCTTAGGTTAAAAATCGGTGCAGAAACAGCTTTTAACAAATAGGCTGTGTGTCAATACGGTCAACATGTTTCAGCCTTCTTGACCCCCTTGTCAAATGGCTTTCTTCAGGACCTTGTGATCTATGTAATATTGCTACTGCAACAATAAGTGTGACAAAATTAATAATAAGTGCGTAAAATACAACCTTCGTGGTGTATGCCTCTTCGTGCAAACAGTATATAGGAATTATCTGTGCAGAACAAAGAGAAAAACCAGAAAAAACACAATTTGCAAAGTTAAACATTCTCTCTCGAAATAGAACAGTTAGTATTGGGCAAGACCAATATCATATTCCCAAGTGCTCACCTGATTTGCACGAGGAGTAAGCCTCACCTCACCCGGTGCTGACTCAGGTTAAGGGAGGCCCCGCCCTGTAGAAAGTAAGGAAGGGAGTAGGGAGACTGTTAAGCCATAGAGGTAGCGGGCTCCCAAATAAAATCAAAAGAAACCGGACATCATTTAACTATTCTGTTAAATGCTCTGTTAGAAACTCTGTTGACAACTTCCCAAGCAGAGAGACTGTGTTACTCTCCAACATTAAGCAAGCGTATGTATAGTAACGCAGCGTGTGCTACATAACAGAGTGTTTATGATTAAAATGGAACTATATCGGCAATCACTGCAGCGGTGTAGCCAAGCTCTAAATAATTACAACTCTGACCCTACTGTAAACTGCGAGTGAAAAGCCGGAAGGGACTTAGGCATTTAGAGTTTAGTCTTACGTCTAAGCGAAGCGCGCAGCGAGTTTAGTGCAATCACTGCAGCGGTGTAGCCAAGCTATAAATGATTACAACTCTGACCCTACTGTGAACTGCGAGAAAAAAGCCGGAAGGGACTTTAGGCATTTAGAGTTTAGTCTTACGTCTAAGCGCTGCGCGCTGCGAGTTTAATGCAAAAAAATCAATCAAAAGGAGAGAAGTCATGTAGCCTACCTCTCCGTCGGTACCTCGGGGTGTATCTGAGCCGTATGGGAGGTAACTGCAGATTCGAATCGTGGACATTTAAGCGGCCACGGTGTACGTGAAATCACGTGTGAGTTACTCTGCCAATGGCCAGCCTGTGTCGACATTGTCAAGAGATAAATTACCAATCCTCGTGTGGTAGCGATAGAACTACTGAATGCCATCAGCATACCAGGAAATAGTAGTTTATCGAAGATATGTGAACTTTATCGAAAAAACATCAACCAGAGCTGACATGAATGTAGAAGTCCTGTGTTAGCTGTCACAACCAGTGGATTAGGGGTAACACCTTGTTTTAAATTACGTTGAGATAAATCAACAATCCTCGTATGGTAGCGATGAAAACTACTGAATGACCTAAGCGTATCGGGAAGTAGTAGTTTGTCAAAAAATGTCAACTTTATCACGTATTCCGTGTATGTAACCAGACGTATATGCCCAGCTGTTATGTCCCAAAATGTAATCTTCCCAGGAATTCTATGCATACAGGTATTTGTCAAAAACAGTCATTTGCTAATGGCCACAATGGTGCAAGCTAGATCATGTACAGCGATGGAACTGTGACCAATGCACACATGTGTTGAGGAAAACTCCATTAAAATGCGTGTAAATGCAATGTGAATGTTAACAGGCATGTATGGAGGTAGAGAAAACTGAAGGCAATTCAGAGAATGTAAAAGCAAGGTATATCTCACAAGGAAACCCAAGGAATGTCATCATTTAAACCTACTAGCAAAACCAATGTCTCGTAATTCCCTCCTTAGATATGACAGTCAACATCCTAAATCTCTCAGAGACAATCTCCCTTATGGTCAATTTTTGCGTGTAAGACGCAATTGCTCAACATCCGTCAAATACCAGATGCACGCTAAAAAACCTCACTGAACAATTGATTGAGAAAAAATATCCTAAAAATTTGATTAAAAAAGCTCTCAAACGGGCTTCCAACAACAACAGAGAGGCCTTAATAGAACCGTCTTGCGTAAAACCACCGCTAGATCGGTTAACCTTTGTACACACCTTCAGCACTTTAACTAACGGTATTCAGAAATGCGTGAAGAAACATTGGCGTCTCCTCAACTCATGCAAAGAAAAGATACAGTTACCTTTATTTTCTTTAACGAGAGGAAGCAATCTTAGAGACAAATTGGTCCACACAAGACCTCAAGAAGACAGACCATGTCCAATTGGTACTCTGTGGGACTTACCTGCGGTCCAGGGACACCACCCGTGTGGCACATGCTCCATATGCCCACAAACCAAACACTCTAAATCTATAGATATTGGTACTAAGACACTGTGGCAACAAAGGACTTTCACTAATTGTAACAGTGAAAACTTAATTTACCTGATCGAGTGCCCATGCAAACTTCGATACGTGGGTATGACCACTCGAAAAGTCAGACAACGCATGCTTGAACACAAGAGTACATTTAGATGCAAGAAAACGAACACAAGGTTGACACGCCACTTTCTTGAGACAAATCACCAAGCCAACGATTTTTGTTGGACTGTTTTAGAAAAACCCTTTATCCCATCTCATGTTAGTGATATATCTCGTTTCTTGTTTCTAAAAGAACAAAGATGGGTTTTCAAAATTCACAGCGACCTAGTAGGTTTAAATGATGACATTCCTTGGGTTTCCTTGTGAGATATACCTTGCTTTTACATTCTCTGAAATGCCTTCAGTTTTCTCTACCTCCATACATGCCTGTTAACATTCACATTGCATTTACACGCATTTTAATGGAGTTTTCCTCAACACATGTGTGCATTGGTCACAGTTCCATCGCTGTACATGATCTAGCTTACACCATTGTGGCCATTAGCTAATGACTGTTTTTGACAAATACCTGTATGCATAGAATTCCTGGGAAGATTAAATTTTGGGACATAACAGCTGGGCATATACGTCTGGTTACATACACTGAATACGTGATAAAGTTTACATTTTTCGACAAACTACTACTTCCCGATACGCTGAGGTCATTCAGTAGTTTTCATCGCTACCATACGAGGATTGTTGATTTATCTCAACGTAATTTAAAACAAGGTGTTACCCCTAATCCACTGGTTGTGACAGCTAGC
The DNA here is from genome assembly GCF_964204655.1 of Triturus cristatus. Lineage (NCBI taxonomy): Eukaryota > Metazoa > Chordata > Amphibia > Caudata > Salamandridae > Triturus > Triturus cristatus. The sequence goes on from NC_140587.1 coordinate 454,278,051, forward strand.
ACAGGACTTCCACATTCATGTCAGCTCTGGTTGATGTTTTTCGATGTTTTTTCGATAAAGTTCACATATCTTCGATAAACTACTATTTCCTGGTATGCTGATGGCATTCAGTAGTTCTATCGCTACCACACGAGGATTGGTAATTTATCTCTTGACAATGTCGACACAGGCTGGCCATTGGCAGAGTAACTCACACTTGATTTCACGTACACCGTGGCCGCTTAAATGTCCACGATTCGAATCTGCAGTTACCTCCCATACGGCTCAGATACACCCCGAGGTACCGACGGAGAGGTAGGCTACATGACTTCTCTCCTTTTGATTGATTTTTTTGCAGTAAACTCGCAGCGCGCAGCGCTTAGACGTAAGACTAAACTCTAAATGCCTAAAGTCCCTTCCGGCTTTTTTCTCGCAGTTCACAGTAGGGTCAGAGTTGTAATCATTTATAGCTTGGCTACACCGCTGCAGTGATTGCACTAAACTCGCTGTGCGCTTCGCTTAGACGTAAGACTAAACTCTAAATGCCTAAGTCCCTTCCGGCTTTTCACTCGCAGTTTACAGTAGGGTCAGAGTTGTAATTATTTAGAGCTTGGCTACACCGCTGCAGTGATTGCCGATATAGTTCCATTTTAATCATAAACACTCTGTTATGTAGCACACGCTGCGTTACTATACATACGCTTGCTTAATGTTGGAGAGTAACACAGTCTCTCTGCTTGGGAAGTTGTCAACAGAGTTTCTAACAGAGCATTTAACAGAATAGTTAAATGATGTCCGGTTTCTTTTGATTTTATTTGGGAGCCCGCTACCTCTATGGCTTAACAGTCTACCTACTCCCTTCCTTACTTTCTACAGGGCGGGGCCTCCCTTAACCTGAGTCAGCACCGGGTGAGGTGAGGCTTACTCCTCGTGCAAATCAGGTGAGCACTTGGGAATATGATATTGGTCTTGCCCAATACTAACTGATCTATTTTGAGAGAGAATGTTTAACTTTGCAAATTGTGTTTTTTCTGGTTTTTCTCTTTGTTCTGCACAGATAATTCCTATATACTGTTTGCACGAAGAGGCATACACCACGAAGGTTGTATTTTACGCACTTATTATTAATTTTGTCACACTTATTGTTGCAGTAGCAATATTACATAGATCACAAGGTCCTGAAGAAAGCCATTTGACAAGGGGGTCAAGAAGGCTGAAACATGCCGACCGTATTGACACACAGCCTATTTGTTAAAAGCTGTTTCTGCACCGATTTTTAACCTAAGGATTAGTAAGAATATCCTGAATAAAACTTCTTTTTTCCTCTAAATCCTTTTTTAACTTCACGTTTTTGCACTGCACTATTTACATATCATTTTTTGGTATATATTCACACATTCTTGACTAAGCCAGTGATCTTTGCTGTCTTCTTTTTTCCCCCTTCCCGGTTTACATTCAGGTGCTCTGGTTGACACCTATACCACACACAACACCCCTTGTTGGAGGGGTTTATTGTGGTGGGAAGGATAGATATCCAGATGATGACACCTTTTGTATTAGACTACTTCATTACTACCAGGCAGCCCAGCTCTGTTGCATGGTCGAGAGCTCTAGAGCAGAGACCGAAAAGCTGTGCTGTTTATGAACCAAGCTCTGTCTGGGACCTCACCAGGAAAGTTCAGTTCCTCCCTCACGTCAATAGAGCCCCCAGCCTCTACATAGCCCCAATCACGACCTCCCTGTTGAAAGTAGGGGACACTTGCACCCTCAAGGGAAACCTAACCACCTTCTCCTGCCCCCTTATGTCAGTGGTGGGCAATCCAGCCTTCACACCAGGTATGGGGCCCACTTTTTGAGCCTGGCGCAAAGCCGGTTGTCGGGCGATTGGGCACTTTTTCTATCAGGACGGTCCCATTCCCTTCAATACTCTAAAGGCAGATTATTCTATTCCTGAGGACGAAAGGTTTCTTTATCTTCTTATTAGACACAGGATTTTACACACAGCAGTTAGAAAGAGAGCCCAGAGATGGCTAACACAATTTTAAAAATGGCTTCTGGCCAAAAGGTCGGATAAACGCCTTATCACAGAATTATACACTTTGCTTCTACCATCGAGAGCTGAGGACAAATCCCCCACCCAGTTGCACTAAGAGGCAGAGCTGGGAAGGCAGCTAACGCATAAAGAAGGGCAAGACATCTTTCATCGAATGAGGCACACTGCATACAGCGCATCTAGCACAGAAACAGCTGTAACAAGCATTGGCATAGCCAATAGGTCTCGCCTTTGGGACCTTATAAGTGTTTAGCCATGCAACAGTTGCATAACTAAATACTTATAAGGTCCCAAAAGCGAGACCTATTGGCTATGCAAAGCGGTGCTGCGCCCGCGAAAGTGAAAGTGATCGCGATCACGATCAAACATCAAAGCGCCCGTGGGGCCGCGAAAGTGAAAGTACTCGCGGTAAAGCGCGCCCGCGCACATGCACTGTAGCTCTAGGTTGGCCTGGTAGCACTTTTTGGAGCGCTCTCAATAAGTCTCGCCAGACCAGCGCATGCGCTTGGTAAGGCGATACCTAAAAATTGCTTCCTAATGGTCTTTGACCGCCGTCAGGCTTCACAGGGGTTACCCGGCCCATGGCGAGCATTGCTGGAGACAATGTGGGGCTAAGGACACCCTTACCCACATACTATGGGACTCTCCAAAGGTGACTTCATTCTGGGAATCTTTGCTGGATGACATTGACACCCACTTTCACAGCCAACTCCCCAGGTTCATGTCATTCAGCTTGCTAGGCCTTACATACCCACCTACAACACGCAGGATGCGTCACATTAGTATAGCACTGGGGGCAGCCCGTCAAACCATTCTAGCACAGTGCGGCACTGCCATTATATCGACAAACATAGGGTGACTCCAGCACCTTTGGTTCGTTTTGGGAATGGAAAAGCTGACCCTTACTCTCGCTGCCCAGGGCGACACGTATAGAGCCCTCTGGCAACCATTTATAGCTCTCCTGTCCCAGGAATTTAGGAACTTTACCTGCCCCCATTATTTGCAGTTATTGCGTCTTACAGATCCTACTCTGACACAGGATAAAGCGGACCCTTCTGAGTAATACTCGTCTGATAACTCTTTTTCTGTATATTCATATTGCTTTTGGTACCCGTTGAGGGACGGGGGAGGGATTCAGGGTGGGGGTGCGAATTACTTTGGATAAGTTACGCTTAGTGATTGTGTACTAATAGGAAATGTACCTCCCAATGCGAAAAGTTTGCTGTTGGGCAAGCAGATAAAGCTGTAACAATAAAACAAATCTAAACCTAAATCTAACGAAAACATTAGACAGACCACAAGGAGTTTTTCATATAAGCAGAGTGTCATCTGCAAAGAGAAGACCCAGTATTTTGTTATCCTTCACCTTTGGGGAGTTATTTACACAATTTAAAAGGTGAGGAATGCATCCATTTACATACAAAAAAATGCAAGGGCCAAAACACGCCTTTGTCTTACTCCTCTCTTGATTGGGATGGCCTCTGTCAATTGCCCAGATGGGCTCCAACTAACCCTCGCAAAATGTTCAGTTTATAGCGTCTAAATAGAGATGATAGTCCCTTCAGGATCCCGATCTTATACAAATCCTCACAAGGTTTTGCCCTCGGACAAGATCGAACGCAGCTGAGAGGTCCGTGAAGGCAACATACAACAACACACTGTCAATGTCAACTGTCCCCCCTTAATGGACAGGAACCACACAGTCAGATCGATTGTGCTTATGTTGGATCTAAATCCTGCCTGTGAATGGGAATTATTTCTGCTCCTTTCCAAGAACTCGGAATCGGAGCTTCAGCCATCAGAGCATTGGACATGGAGTTTATATAGGGGCCCCATATCGGAGGTTCGCTATGAAATAAGTCTACAGGGATTCTGTCCAAGCCGGGGGCTTTGCCAGGCTTCTGGGCCTAGATGGCATCTAATGTTTCTTTAAGAGAGAATGGCTTTACCTCCTCACCTGGAAATTCTATAGTGAGAGCTGTCAGGAACTCTGATGACCCATCACGTAAATGGATTTCCCCATAAAGGGTCGCCAAGTGATTCACCCAGACTTCAGGGGCAATATAGAAGTCAGGGTAGTTGGATCTCTAAGCCCGTTGTGTGTAACCAAATACCAAAAGCACATATTATCTCTAAGCCTTACTGCTTCTAACTCCCATACACCAGCTTCCCACTGGGCCTTACTAGTTTTAATAGCCCTGGAGTACCTCCCTCTAGCTTCAGTGATCAGTGCTCTTTGCTTACTCTTTAGAGCATATCTCAAGGCCTTCTTGGCAGTTTTAGATGAACCATTGAACCACTCATTCACACTTGCTGGCGGAAGACCCCTTCAAATGTTACACTCTTTTACAAACAGATTGCTTATCTTTAAAAAAAAAGATTTGGAGTTTATCTAATTCAGACCTATAGATTTCAGATAAGGCCTCTTGTGATCTAGAGAGTACCTCCTATTTCACCTTACGTTTATTGTTCCATATTAGCACAGGACTAGGACTAGCGTGGGGGATTAGACTCTTCTTGTTCCTTATCTGTGACTTGGCCCAGTCTAAAACAATGGGGAAATTATCACTATTGTGATGGTCTATTAGTGCCATGTCTTTCATTTCATGCCATGCCCGTACATCTAAAAGAATAAAATATATGTGGATTTTACAATTACCCCTCGTGAACGTATGCCTAACAGCCGAGTCTTTTGGAAAACGACCATTGCATGGCCTCAGACTGAAAGTGACCATTACATCAATTATCTGCAGAGCAGCCAGAATCATTTTAGGTGATTTCTTATGGAAACAGAGAGAGGGTATCTCACTACAGTCACCTTCTTTCTTAATTAGTTCCAAAAAGGGGGTATATGGTTCAAAAAAATTATTACAATCTGCTGCGATAATCAGATTATGGCTAAAGCCAAAAGCTACCAAAAATGTGCTCAAAAGTCTTAGAGACTGGGAGGGTTTAGTAAAAGGTGTCGACCTATTATAAATATTGATCAGCAAATAAGGGGTCCCAGACATAGTAGTCAAATTAAGAACTAATAAATCACAGGAATCGGTATTGATTTTCTTAACAACACATTCAAGTGATATTTTAGACCATATAATAAGTCCCCCAGAAGGCTTCTCTGTTACCGAAGGCACTGCTTCAATGCTATGGGTTAAGAAGTCCCGCCTATGGACTCTGGAGAGTGCCCAAGTCTCTTCACAAAGACAGAAATCCAAGCACCAGTCCCCATCATCCATTTTAGGCAGAATCCCAGCAATATTCCAGGAAATAAGATGGAGAGGAGCAGGTAATATTTTTGGAGCCTGCTGGAGCCTCTGGGCAGTAGACGTGGGTTTCAAGAATGTGTGGTCAGTTCAGAAACGTTAAGAGACCCTGTGGTAGCTGAAGTGGAGATAGCCTCCTCCTGCCTAGGTCCCAGGTGAGGGGGCCAACCCAACTGAGAAAACATATGGATGGATGCGAAGCATAAGGAGGCAGGCACAGGAGATATAGGGGCAGAGGCCTCTGGAGTCTGTCAATCATCGCCTGATGGATTGGCACTGTGCCCCGTGTTCCAAACTGATGACACTCTTCATCGTGGAACCACATCCACCCACTTCACTGGGCGTCGGTGTGACAAGGTGTGACAGATGTTTCTAAAACGAATTTCTAAACCAGTTGGTAGCAAGGAACGTAAATCTAAGGAAATGAAACCACCTGCCAGTTCAGAAGAAACAAAGGTCACTTCCATTGCATCCCGCAATCCAGCAGACCCTATATGGCGTTTTACATAGATAATGTCAGAATAAACAAACGAAGCACACTGCCTAATATGCCCAATCAAATGAAGGAGCTTGTTTTTCAATGAGTCACTCCCTTCATGGGAGTCTGGGGACATTTTCGGAACCCTTACCATGAAAAGTGAACGGCCGATTGGAGGCAAAGGGGTCCTCTGCGGCCTCCTTGGACGGGCAACATTGTGTGCAACTAGTGCATCTTGATGGTGTGCCCCCCTCAAGTCACGAGTACTAGGCCAGAACAGTGGGTAGGCTGATGACGCGTGAGCGGAGCCAGGCCTTCTGACAGCTGGTGGACACGGATCACAATTCCTGTTAACGCAATATTCCAAAATGCCCGGAGGATTTCTATGTAAATTGTGAGCAGCCGCATGGGGTGGGGGGACCGGTACAGCAGGTAAACATTTGGAGACCAATTGACCCCACAGCACTTGCGCTGGCTGGGCTCTGTCACGCGACTGTGTGGAAGAAGACTGAGCCACTGACAACTTGCTAAGAGACTTGACTACGCCCAGTAAAATTACCTCCAGGTGTACAACTTCGTCTCTTATGGCAGTGATTAAAGCGATGAGTTCACTGAGGGATGAAAGGTCCGGAGTAAGAGAGTGCGACAGTGGACGCCATAGAGAAGGAGCAGACGCAATCAGCGGATGGCATTGAGGAGCTAAACCATGGGGCTCCGATAGAGCAGCAGGTGAGCATTCAATGTACGCCCAGATTTGGGTGTCTGCTGCATTGACAGAAGTGGAAATGAGTTTACTGTCAAGATCGTTTATAGACAATACTCCCATATCAATAACCAGATCAGTGACAATTTGTAATCTGATTATCTCGGAGTCTGGGTTTTGTCTTAAAGAAGTCTAGAACCTTCCCAGCTTTTGCCCCTTACCCTCCCTTCACATCTTTTTTTTTCAAAATGGTTTCTACTTCTTCACTCAAAATGTACATTTCAATTGTGACACAATTCACAGCTTCATGAGTTGATTGTTTTGGCAGTTTTCAGACTTTTGATTGAGCAATGGAGCCAGCAGGGCTATTCTAGGCCTCTCTCTTCCCCATCCTATAGCACTCTTAAATGATACAAAGGGGAATGGTTACAGTACCTTCAATGGACACACTTTAAGGACGCCAAATACGATGGTTCTTCCAATTCATGGTCAAGGGGGGTGGCCCTGCCCTTGGCCCAGGCGCGTCACACGCGCGCCCGATGTCTTTGAAGTAGACCAGGTGCTGCGGCATAGGAAAATGCTGGTGACCCCTCCTGGGCAGCAGACTTCTGGGACAGGTAGTCTCTCTGGCCCCAAACAATCCTAAACCTCAGGATATTTTCTAGGGACTTCACATGTTGCCTGTGGATTACGTATGGCTGAAAAATAATTTTCCTCAGGCTTCTGCCTCCCATTACAGCACAGAAGTATTTGAATTTCGATGTGTGCCTTCTGAAAATCGAAATCACAATTTAAGGGGACATAATATTGGAGACAGAAAATCGAATATAAAATATTGCCAGGTAAGTAAGTCTAGATTTCCTATACCTAACTCCCCATACTTATGTACCTCCGCAGTACATATATCTTCGAGGTATCTAGATGTGGAGTTAGAAATAGTAAATCTATAATTCCCTATAAGCACTTTCCTTTTGATATTCTGTCCTCGATAATCTTGCACAACAGTACTATTGTGTCGATATTCAGTAGCACAACTGAAATTAGAGAGCCACGCCCACACTTCCGCAGTGAATGTGCAAACCAAACCGGAAATGCTAGAAACTTGTTCCAAAGCCACAAACTCATAACATTTGGCGTTTCCTGCCCTGGATGAGACGTGTTTACAGCTTTTTAATTTAACTCGAGGAATGTAGCTATGGATGGGAAGATAAGAGACGCGGTGACAGTCATGAGAACTAGTGGGCTTCTCAGGAATGGTAAAGCAGTGCTTAATTTGAGCCTGTAATTTAAGGTGCTTGGAACAGGCACTTAATTGGCAGTACCGTCTCTTGTGCCAGTGCACCATATGGTGGCACAGTCTGTCTAATTTTGAGATGAGCACAACAGTCTTTAATAAGTAAATATACATTAACAACATGAATAACCCCTGCCGCTCATGCCATTCTTAAGTTTTGAAGGCCTGGAGTGGTCTGAATTGTCACTTATAGGAGTCTGATGGTTAGTAGTTATGTTGGTTCTTTCATGGGCAGCACTTGCAGGGGCAATGAGTGGTGCAGGCTGCAGTGGCCTCCCGAGAAGAGCCCTGGCACTCACCTTTTTACAAATAAACTGATGTGGTGCAGTGATGTTGAATGATGCCGCAGTTTATAGTTTTCCAAAGCTTAGCCTTATCACACTGAAGCAGACAAGACTTACTGACAATAAAGAAAAATATATCAGCACATGGCATGGAAGCATCTCGATGGTTCCTAACAAGATTAAGGGTCACTGATGAGGAAATGTTTACCATTCCAGAGGTTGCCCAAAACTATCTTGCATCGAATAAAGCCTGTGCCACTCAATCAGAATATATTTGCATAGGATACTCGGGTCGCCATGTAGTTCAGTGGATCATAGGACCCCGCACCAAGTCAGAAACTATTTCCTTCTCTGTAACTTGTTTTCTGAGTTACGGCGCTGGCCGCCTGAGTCCTGAATCCGACATTTACATATTGCAATACTGCTCTGTCCTTCATTCTCACTCCAGCCTCCTCTCCCTTGCAGAATCAGTTGTAGAGGCTGGGAGTTGTGATTACAGAGTGAAATGAGCTTCAGTGTGACGTAACTTGAGCAAATGTGGTTGACTTTCTTTTAGTTCTTTTGCATGTAGCCTGAGCTTTGCTGTGTTTTGTTGTTATGGCAGTAACTTCCATGCAGGTGGTAGCCTGTAGTTTTTGATGTAACTAATAAAGGTATTTAAATAACAAATCTGAGTCCCTAAAATCACGGCTGAAAGAAGAAGGGCGTGCCCTCGACCGCATATATATTCCAGCCAAATCTCTCCGGGGACTGATATGAAAACTTGACTGGTAGCTCACCTGGGAACCTATTCATTCTGCTTTGCGAAACAGCTTGGTTGCTGGCACCATCGATGACGTTTATTGAGAAGTTAAAGGGTTTGCTTGCACCACTCTAATATAATATTGTTTGGCCACTATCAACTTGGAGTAAGGGAAGAAAACCCACTTAATGGCCATCAAATACAACCCAGGCTTAAAACAACGGCGGCCATTTTACTCAGGGGTGCTGATCAGTTTCGTATTAGCATTTCACACTCGCCAAACCTTGCTCAGTAGCCTGGAAAGCCGAGGCGTTTTCGAGATTTCTACATAAAAGCATGTTCCAGGTCGCATTTTAGTCATCCTGATCTGCAATTATAAAGTGTTTCTCTCAGCCCATATGCTCAGAACACATTTTTATTAAATGTTCAGTGAACACTCTGTTTCCAAGCATGAATCTCCAAATTCTCAATCAATAATCTTGACTTCAATGATTCTTCTCTGAATCAGCTCCCCACATATCTCAACCTCCCCATTTATGCCTATATACCCTTTACCTGCAACTCTTAGGAAGGCCATCAACAATGGCCGCTACACTCAAGTCTAATTAACAGGGAAAGAGAGACGATTCCTGAAAGGGTGTTTTTGATTAAACTGCTTGCAATGTCAATGCAGGCGCAGGTTTGGGGGAACCGAAAACACGAACTTGTCGCCATCCCATTAGAGACTTCCAACCATTTTCTTAATTTTCCAAAGACAAAACCGGGGAGTGGAGGATTGCTTATGGAAAACAAAAAGTCATTGTCCGTGATACAGGCTGGGAGTTTTCTCTGATTCCATGGGGGACATTGTTAATATTTTCCTGCCTGGTCAAGCCATGCTTTGCAATGTGGTTCGCGAAAGAAAGCAACTGAAGTAATGTCTTGTTACTTACTGGTAATCTTCATTACCCCGATTAGAGTCCTCCTCGTCCCAGTCCTAACATAGTGAGGCAATTCTGCCTCCCCACAGCCAATGAGGAGGCTTAAAATATTTTCAAAGGGAACATAAGCCCCTCCCACCCACCACCATGCCTGTTATCAACAAGTAAAGACACAAACACAGAGGGAGGGAGGGAACAGGACTGGGACGAGGAGGACCCTAATCGGGGTAATGAAGATTACCGTTAAGTAACAAGACATTACCCCCTCATGGGTTCTCCTGTTCCCAGTCCTAAAATAGCGAGGAACTGACAAACAGAGACCCAAGAAGAAAAAACGCAGGACACCAGGGATCATTGCAAAAGTACAAAATGTTAATCAAACAAATGATTAAGGAACAGCAGCGTTCAAAACGCCAACAGCAAAACTGTCCACAGAGGCATGTAAAACAGCAAGGCGAGAATGCCGAACAAAAGTGTGATGGGACTGCCCAGCGGCCGCACCACAAAACTCCTGGATAGAGACTCCCGCCGCCTCATCCCCGGAAGCGGACACAGAACGCGTCGAACGACCCTGCACCAGAGACGGAGGAGACAGACCCATAAGATAGGCAGACCGCCAAACGCACACTGCGAGCGAAGGTGGAAAGAGAAACCAACCACCCCGAGCCACACCCCCACAGGAGACAAACAGAGCAGGTGAAAGACGAAACCTCAGAGTACAGAGGATGAAAACCCAAGGGCCCAGCGAACATCCAAGGACGAAGGAACAAGGAATCCCCTATCCCCAGGCAAAGTAAGAAGGAATCACCACCTGCAGAAAATGGAACACGGAGGAAACCACAGGGAGAATATCCAAGTCCAGCCGCAAAACAACCACAACCAGCAGAAACTGCAGATAAGGGAAGGGGAGAAGCCAACCACCCAACATACCCAACCACCGCGTAGAGGCGACGGCCAACAAAAAAAGCCACCGTCGAGGACAACCACAACAAAGCAGCCTCCAACAAAGGCAACAGCTGATCCCGCAAAACAGCTGGCAAATCCCAAGAAGACACAACCACAGAAGAGACCGGACGACGAAGCCGAAACTACGCAGATGCCGACTCACCAAAGGAGCAACAACCTCCAAGGAGGCCCTGGGACCCCCATAAGCCTGAACAGCAGCCTATCGAGCAGACAAGGCGGAATGGGAAAAGTCATACAAAACCCCAACTCAGAGAAATACAAGAATAGAAACCGGATCTCCAACCACTGGATCCACAACAAGAGAAGAGCACCAGGAGACAAGAGAGCCCCAAAGTGTACCATAGGTCCTAAGTGGTGAAGGCTGACGCGACAACCGAACAACACAGAACACCACAGAAGAACAACCCAAAGACGCCAATGACAGCTGTACAAGAGCCAGACCGTCATATGCAAGCGACAAAGACAGGGCAGAGACAGGTGGGACACAGAAGCGGAGCCGGAACCAAGGGAAGTGGGACAAACCTGCCCCCCGCTAGCAGCAGCAGAAGCAGAAACAAAAGGCAGTGAGGCCACAAATAAGCAACCAACAGAACAGACACAGTCACTCCCCGAATCCTCTGCAGCATCCCCGGGAGGAGGGAAATAGGAAGGAAGGCATACAGAAAGCCAGAAGGCCAAGGAAACAAAGAAAGCAACCCCCATGCCTGAGGACAGACCACCTAGGAACAAAACCGGGAAGAAGAGCGTCATGAGGGGAAGCAAAAGACCGAACAAGGGTGTCCCGAACCAAAGACAAAGGTCCCGAAACAGAGGAACAGACAGACGACACAGAACAGAGGACAGGAGGAGGCGGCCCAATCCATCCGCATGAAAAGTCAGACGCCCCTGAACACAAACAACCCTCAACGCCAACAGATGAGATGCCGCCCAGACACAAATCATGGAAGCCAGCAGGTACAAAGACGCGCACCTGGGCCCTCCAAGAAGACCCAAGTAACAACTAGCCACCTGATTGTCGGCAGGAATAAACAGACTCGTCGGCCACCAAGTACCCCAGCTTGGCCCCCAACCCCAAGGACAGGCGTCCGAGGTCAACAAGAGGAGGGAAGGAAGCTGAAAACGCACCCCAAACTAGGTTGGGAGATCAAAGCCACCAGTCCAAAGAAGGACCCAGAACAGGGGCGAGAGGAAGCAGAGCCACGAAAACAGCATGGGAAGGGTCCCAACGAGTGAACAGAAGAACCACCAAGGACACAAGGAGCAGGTGAGCCCAAGGAACCACAGCCATGGAGGCAGCCATAACCCCAGGACCAGCAACCAACCCCAAGCAGGGACAGAAGGGCGACCCAGCAGGACTTGCAGAAAAGTCAATAGGGTAGAGAACCCAGCCAGAGAAAACAGCCCCCTGCAAAGCGTCGAACAGGCCTCTGATGAACTGAAGTCCCATAGCAGGAACCAGCGGACATGGCCAGATCCAAAATGAACCCCAGAACCTGGAATAAGGCCATCAACGCCTCCACTGCCAGTAGAGCCATAAGGAGGGAGGAAGCAGCTCAGGGAAACACAGAGAAACCCAGACGCAGCAAAACCCCCTCAGCAGGAGCCAACACCACGGTAAATGCCGGGGAGAAGAAGAGAGGCCGAAAGGCAACACTCAAAACCGGAATGGAACCTGTCCACCGCAAAGCGCAGGAACCACAGACCTGCCGGATGGACGGGAACATAAAAACAGGCCACTTCCAAATCCAGGGAAGACAAAAATCGCCCACCAGGATGAGGAGAACGATTGACCGCAAGGTGATCAAGAGAAAATGATCCAGCCTCACCAACCCGTCCAAATCCCGGGGACACAGAACCGAGCGGAAGGAACCAACAGGTGTCAGGACCAGGAACAGAGAGGAATAGAACCACAAACCCTGCACTGCCACCGGGACCAGCACAATAGCGCCCTGTGACAAAAACAGGCCGATGCCAGATAAGAAGCCAGATCGTATCACAGGGCCAATGGACAACGTGGTAACCACAAAAACAGTCCAAAGGGGGACGGCCCCAGACCAGAATTCGGCAAACAAGATCTATGACAGGACCACTGATCCAGGAACAGACTGAGCCGAGTCCCCAAAAGTGTAACATCACCAACAATGTAGACAGGGATCACACAACCAGTGAAACACTAGCAATCGAACACATAACCTTTGGAGTAAGAAATCACAACCGCAACCACAAGGCCACAGCGACTCCTCCAGAGCATAAAAACAATTGACCAACACCCAGGGGCAGCCGCTGCAGAAGCCGGAAACCAATTGGAATGCAGCCCCTTGACCACGAAAGGGCAGAAAAGAAGAATATGAAAAAGAGACACGGCTCTCTGCACAGACGGAAAAGGGTGCAACAACCACAACACCCCTGCAGCCAAAAAGCCGGGGAACCACAAAGGCAGGTAATGGACCAAGGCATCTGAGCAGGTACAAGGTGCCAAAGCATGGTCCAGAGAGACCTCCTATCATCCACTGCTGCCCCAGCAGCTGAGGAGAGGGCCCCCATGGCATCAAAAGTACAGCAGACAGAGACTGAGCCAAGACCACCAACTGCGCCAAGATAGGAAGGAGATCCCCTTGAACCAGAAGACGTCCAACAGGCACACAAACCCTTAGAACGGACCAGTGAAGCATAGGCTGAGTAAGTGCAAGCATGAACCCCACAAATGAAAAGCAGCACAAGAACCGTGGAAGAAGAAGAAGCTACGTTGGACAAAATAAATAGACCCCAGGAACCAGAAGAAATGAGTGTCAAACACCGCCAGAAGATACCGCTTCCCCAGAAATTAGGAATCCCCCCGAATGTTGACCTCAAGCCATTAGACAGCCAAAACCTCCTTGATGACATAATGGAAAGGCAGGTCATCCACCCCCAAGGAACGATACAGGGAGTCACCCCATCTCAGACAACGAAGCAGGCTCATATCCCAGAACCCCACGAAAGGGACCAATATGTCAACCAGTGTAGCCTACATAGAAAGTCAGTACAGCAGAATAAACCAAATCCCGTAAACTAGACCTGGAAACCTGCAACAGGTCAACCACCTGCAGCGTCTGAATAAGCAAAGACAGTACAGGCACTGGAGCAGAATCCTCAACATCCCTGGCCATATGCAGCATTAACAGGAAGCCACAGCACACACCAGGAAATGCCCAGCAACTCCCCTATAAAACTATCCCCAAACAACCAAGTCAGAGCAACACGAGACCAGGCAAACAAAAAGGGACAGCCCTACAGTCTCCCCCACAGCCACAGAACATTATGGCCGCGGGAGCCAGATGCCGCTAGTAGACCCCAGCACCTGAACAACCAGAGACCAGAACGCAACAGAAAGCTCCCAGCACATGCCCCGGGGGCTCGTTCTGGCCAAGGAGCAGGAATAAGGCCGACCAGAACACCAGTGCGGCCACGTGCAACAAAAGCAGTAAAAGAAGCTCTTTAACAGTAAAGAAAAGAAAAAACTCACAGCACCGCATACCCAGCCCTACCAACTCGGGAACCGTCAAGCAGGAAACACGGAGCACACCAGCGTTCCGACCTATGTCGGACAGCAAAAAAAAACAGTCATGGCAGTGGGTGGGAGGGGCTTATGTGCCCTTTGAAAATATTGTAAGCATTCTGATTGGCTGTTGGGAGGCAGGATTGCCTCACTATGTTAGGACTGGGACGAGGACCCATGAGGGGGTAATGACTCTACAAGGAATGTCACTTTACTTGTTAAGTTTAATTAGTCTTCTACTCCACACAAGGCGTGAAGCATCCAACTGGCCTGGAGTTCGAACCGCATATGACCCTTGCTATTTCGAACCCCTGCCAGTGTCCGCTCCATGCACGAGTCACAGTTAAAACACAAAAATCACAAACACACATAATCACGCATGAGGCCTGTGCCCGCGAAGGAGATTCAACATTACACCATATTACATCACCTCCCCCCTTTTGAAACAAGACAGCAACCAAAAACATATTACTAAATGAAACTTCACCCACATAACCATGCAGGTGTCCAAAGTAATATCTAATGAAATCATCAAACTTTTAGGAACCTTCCTGACCTGCAAAGCATTTGTACATACACTATTTTTATTGTGACTGGGGTCAATCACTTTATCGCCCACACCACAAGTTATCCCCTGACCGGTGCCATCCTCTGCGCCATAAGACACTGCCATGCCCTTCACATCAGATTGCAACCAGTACGTCCACTCCTGGTCATCCGCACAACAGCCCCTCTGCTGCATGATGTTCGCCTGCTCCGGCGTAACCTTCACCAGCTGCCTTTTGTTCCACCAATCTTGACCTACCACAAATGCAGCCCCTTTGCTGACCTTACTAATTTGCATTGGCATAGAATATTTAGACTCCCCTTTCCTTACCCTGAGTGGTTTCTTAATTAAAACCCAGTCACCTGACAGTCCAGTCATGGCAGTCCAGCGTTAGAACCACATTATTAAGAGAAAGTGAACAGGCATCGACCTCCATATCAATATTTCTAACTGTTACCGGTCTCTTATGACTCCTACACACATTCTGGAAATGCCCCCATTATTTACAACTTAAAAAACGTTTGTTAACAGCTGAACACCCTGCAAAATTACTTAATGGACTTTTAGAACCACATCTGAAACAAAAAATCAGGCGATTCTTTTTTGCATAAACTTTGGTGGTTTCCTTTTGGTGCTGACCAAACCTAGCAAATCATCCTAGTCTGAGTGTGCTGAAGCAACCATATTAATACCAGTGACAGAATCCATGTGCATGGATTTAGTAGACATAGCGGATCTTCCTATACTTAGTGCCAAGTCAATAACCACACTGTTGAACACAAATTGGTCCCTTACCAAGTCATCTGACATAGGGCCAAAGCTGCACATAGTAGCCAAACCCTAAGCGCTGAAATGTACACCTCTACTTTTTCTCCTTCCATTAGTTTACGCTTAAAAAATATTATGGCGCTCAAGCATAATATTAGACTCATCTGAAAACAGTTTTTTAGTCTTGATACCGCTTCCAAATACATATTCCACTGTCTATCACCTGACTGAGCTTCTGGAGGTGGTATAGGCAGAAGACTGTAAAATATCTGCTGCGCTGCTTGACCCAGACTACGAAATTACATGGCAAATTTCTGAGCCGGACTGTAACCAATAGCATCAATGGATACCAAATGGTTCTGTAATGGAGATGGGATTTTATGTGCACACATTGCTATGTTAGTATAAGCGCTTTAGAAGTAAAACGCCATCTTGTTACTTTGCTGCTTTTGCACACGACACTACAAGTAGCTGTTATTACAAGTAAAACTGCTTGCTTGCTTTTTCTTCACATGAGAACGGTCTGTTGTTCACATCCCTAGACGTGCACCACGACCTTAGTCTGAACACTGTGTGCAGAAGCTGTCAAGGTCAAATAACAATGTATGCTGTTGAATTCAGGTTGATCGGCCCACGGTCTAGACACCAACACGCACACAGCTGCAAATATCTGATACTCAGGTGCCTTTAATATTGCATTTGCATGCATGATTCAGACACTTGGAGAAAACCTTTCCAGACACAGAGAGCAGTGCTGATCCTGCGATGTGATTCACCTAAGCTGATCTTTGAGGTATGGGGTTCCCCATTCAAACCTAGAGACCTTCTATTAGTTTTATAAAACTAGTTTACTAGCCAAGGGAGGGTGGTTCACAAAGTATTATAGGACTTGTTTTCCACTATCATTTTTAATATGATTCCTCCCTTCATTTTCTATGGCATTGTAACAATGCTGATGGTTTTGTTTTTAATCATTTGCCTGCTTATATTAGCCAAAGTACTGCACCTTAGAGCACGTAGTTAAAAATAAACATTTTAAACTTTTCCGTGTCTCTGATTACTCTTGTTGTGGACTGATATGAGAATAATAACGAAAAAGTGTTTCTGATTCCCACCATTCCTGAGAGTGGCCGCATCTGTGTCGCGTTGACCGCATCATTGTTATGTTTGCGGACTTCGGTTCCAAATTCAACTTTGCAAAATCACACATTGCAGAGTACACAGTGTTGTTTTCCTGCTATGAACTCAACAACGAAGGTCAAGGTTTAGCACCTCACTTCCTGGAGAAATGTGCATGTTTACGGGCTCCCACAACCCTAAAAAACTACAATCTTTACTGGGTTTTTTGAATTTCGGGCGTATTTACATTCTCAATTATGCCAGCGTATCAAGCCGCAATATGCCTTGGTACAACCTACTTTTTCCAAATCGAGCTGGCTGCCAGAACATTCAGCTATCCTGCAATCTTTGCAGACTGATCTTCTTGCTCCTAAATACTTACTGACGCGTGATAACCACACAAACCTGGTAATAAGAATGGTGCCTGGCGCAGTGGGTTTCATGTACTTAACGTTCAATGAGGGCGACACAGTCCAGATTGCTTACAAGTCACACCTGTACACTTCGGCTGAAATGCGCTTTTCCACTGTCGAAAAAGTTTTGACTGCGGTGCAGATGGCGATTCTAAAAGCGAGAGCTCTGTCGCAAGGGAAACTCATGTTGGTTGTCACACCATATCCTGCCCTAGAGGCAGTAACGAAAGACGGTGTACCAAATTCTAAAGCTTTGCATCCGCGTTGGATACAATGGGCCACTTCTTTGACGTCTCTGGATGTCACTTACATCTTTGATGCCTCATTGCAGACTCAGGAGTATTTGCAGTATCATTTTGTTCATCCGGCTCCTCTGTCCTTGTGCCCGCTTGAGGATTACCATTGTGTCATTTACACTGACGGTTAAGCGCAACCGGCGACGGATTCTAAGCATGCTTATTCGGCGGCCTGCGCAATTGTGGCTGGTACTTTCGAGAATGGTGAATTCAAATATGATGTCGTGCACACGCAGACATTGGGTGATTGTACCACTCAGTTGGCAGAGCTTCATGCTCTGGTGCTTGCACTGGAGTTTGCTGATCCTCGTGTGACTACTCTTATAGTAAGTGACTCTTTTTACTGTGTTGAGTCTTACAACGACAATTTATTGTTTTGGTCTCAAAATGAGTATCGTGATTCCAAAGGTAGCACAATCAAGCATAAAATGCTTTTTGTTTGAGTTGTAGAACTTAAACAACGTCTGCCGCTCCTGAATGTTATTCACATTCTTGGGCACCAGCGCGTAGGTGTCCACGCTGTTGGCAACAGTTTAGCTGACGAAGCAGCGAAAACAGCAGTGGCAACATATCTAGTAGCAGCAGTTACAAGATCCAAAATAAGATTGATGATGACATCTTGGCAGCAATTGCTGTGACAGAGAAGGTGATAATTACCCTTGGGGATTCCCTTTTAAATACTCTTATCATTTAAGTCCTGATAAAGTTCCCTATGTGAGAATTAACGATGTTGGTGACAGATTGATTCCCAAAGCGGACTGAAGACTTTCCTTGATAACAGCCGCACACGAAGGTATGGCTTCTGCCCATGCCGGCATTTCTGCGATTGTTACTATCTTACAACAACGTTACTGGTGGCGCGGATTGTATAAAAAGACTTGGGCTTATGTCCTTAATTGTGACATTTGCCAGCAGATTAAACCTTCAACTGCTGCACGTCCACCTCAAACACAGTTGTACATATCTAATAAACCACTTGGGTGTGTTTATTTAGGTCACTGCAGTCCTTTCTCCTCTGATACTGCGTATAAGTACATCTTAGTTGCAGTGGATTCGTGCACACGTTTTCTATGGGTCTGGCCACAGTGGAGAAGTGTGGCTCAATGGTTAGAGCAGGCAGATCCTGATGCAGAGTTCTGGCCCGGGACCAGAGTTCAATCCCCCACCTTGGCGGGTTTTGGATTCAATTCCATCGGACCTGATAATTCGCACCTCGGTGCCTATTCTAATCGTGGATCCCACGCTGCAACTCTGGGCAATAGCCTGCTTAATCTCCACAACGGCCCCCACAGCGCTAAGGATGCCTGGCTTTCACCTTGGGGTGCCCAGGAGTGGACATCTCACAGGAAATACCAGGAAGGGTTCCACTGCGGTATGAGTACAAGCGCCGGGATGCCTCAGGGTAGCTGTGCGCTATACAAATACTTCACATTTACATTTACAACGGAGTGCTGATGCTCGAACTGTCATCAGGGATTTGCGTGTCTTTGTGGGAATTTTTGCATGTGTTACCCTTCATTCAGACCAGGGTCCGGCGTTCGCCTCTAGGGTGTACAAGGATGCCATGAGATCTTTGGGGGTCCAAGTCAAATTTTCGTCTCCATACCGGCCTGAGGGCAGCAGTGTTGTGGAGCGAATGAACCTTGACTTAAAGCAATCCCTGACAGCTAGGGTTTTAGGTACTGGCAGGAACTGGCTGGCCCATTTGTATAGCGTTCAACGTGCACTTAATAATCTCCCTAGAAGGTCTCTGGGTGGGCGGACCCCTTAAGAAATGCTCTTTGGCATAAAGATGTTTGTCCCGGACCTTGTTGGTCTAGACATGGCGGTGTCGGCCGCACACTTCGACGTAGTTGATCATTCTGCTGTATTACAGAATCTACAAGAGACCTGAGACAGTCTTGCAAAGGAACACTTGCCCTCCACAACTGATGCTGCACTTCAGATTCCGGTAGTTAGCTGGCTACCTCGAGTTGGTGACCTGGTCCGGGAGAAGGTGGAGAACAAGAAAGAGTTCAGCCCCTCTTATCGTGCACTGGTTCCAGTGCTTGGCGTGCAGGGTATAAGAACAGTAATTTTACCTCCACTTCCTGGTCACAAGGATAACAGGTACATCTCCAATGACAATGTCAAACTACAACGAGTGGCCGATTCTTCTTAGTATGACTCTAGCGGTCTCTTGTCCAGCAATGCTGAGAAATTCTGTTTTGGCTCCGGCAAATACCATCAGGCCTGATTTGCCATCCAGATGCATACAGTTACTAATCCTTTATTGACTCCAATGGCTGGTGGTCCAGTTGAAGATACTGAGTATACTTATCCCACAGACGTGTCGTTGCCTGGTTTACAATCAAGTGCAGTTGACCAGTCACGTTTTTCATTTGACACTAACTCTATAACTTCGAATGCCCCATTGGACATTTCGATTTTTGCTGTTTGGTTTAAAAGAATGTTTTTAATTCCCCCTTGGACTTACATTTGGCTAGTGCTCATAACTATTTTTTTGTTTATGTCAATTGGATTTGTGGTCGTATTTTTTCGTCTAGTAAACGGACACTATCTCACTGAAAGATCTGCAATTAGATTAATTGATGGAACTTTGGCTCCCCACTCCTCATCACACATCATGAAGAGGGACCAGACTTTTGTAAATATTACTGCCTGGCCTGTGTTGGATGGGATTGTATGGGATGCTGTCAAATTTCAAATTCATGGTCCCACAGAGGTGATAAATGTCCCTGTCGGGCTTTCTCCCCACAGGACGTCCCCTACATCCTGTACCCTTTTACCCCGGAGGAGGTCGGGACGCTAAGTCGTGAAATGCAAGCACGTTCTTTATTTATATTGTTCTGTTTTGGATATAAGCACAGAATCTTCAGGGACGGCAGGTGAAACAACAACCGAAAAAAAAAGGAAACGTTGGTAAAGTCACAGTCTCTTTTTAAGTATTCAACTGTCTGGGCTTTCGCAGAGTTCCTTCTCCTTAGAAATGGGTCCTGATTTGTTTCCTTTATGGCTGGTGTCTCCGAAATGAAGGGACCGGGCAGGGGCAGCAACAGAAAAAAAAAGAAAAGAAAAGAAACAAGACTGCTTTAAGTCAGCTGTTCTACCAGGGAAAGAGGGGGGGCGGGGAAGTGTGCTCCACCACCGGTACCCTAAACGTGCGGTGCCTGGGGGGGGATTCAGCGTGCTGTTCCCTGGGTGGCCTGTAGACCTGCCCACCACCCTCTTAGTGAGAAAGGACATGTGGTCGTCATTTGCCTGGTGCCACGACCCTCCAGGGCCGTGGTGTATGGAGAACCCGCCTCCGTGTCTATTTCAGGAGAGCCGGTCCTGTAGGAATCTCCCGTGAGCTGTCCTCCTTCTCCTCCCTCTCGGTCCGGCTGGGGGTCGTCTTCTTCTGTCGGCCTCGTTGTTTCCTCCGCCTTGCTGCACTCGCGCCCGCCTTCCTCGTCTCCTTCCTTCTCTCCGTCTTCCGCAACTGGCTGCCCTCTTGTTTCCCCAGCTCCGCTTTTTGTCCCTCCTCCGGGTTCCTGCTTCCGGCGCGGAGGGGGAGAACGACTAGACCTGCACCGCTACTTCCTGTTGGCGGTGCAGTGGCGGCCATGTTGGATTCCCCGGACGACTCGGGCGGCAAGACCGAGTCAGTGTCATCACCACACTGCCTTCCCCCTGGAATGGACGTGTGGGCCGTTCTGTCGCGGGACATCTGGAGAGGAAATTGACATTTCCTTGTAGTTTTCCAGGGACATGGACGGTGTCGCATGAAAAGGGCTGTAAGGCAAGAAACCATCGAAGAATTTTAGGGTTTGAATCTTTATGCAGGGATAACCAGGTAAGGGGCGCATGATCAGTGAGCAATATGAAACGTCGACCCAACAGATAGTATTGCAGGGCCTCTATTGCCCATTTTATAGCGAGACATTCTTTCTCAATAGTGGCGTATCCCAACTCCCGGAGAAACAGCTTACGGCTGAGATACAGGACCGGGTGAAGGTCTCCTAAGCCGTCGGGTTGTGACAGGACGGCTCCTATACCCCTACCAGAGGCATCGGTCTGTAAGACAAGTGTGGAGTTGAAGTTAGGGCAGGCAAGCACTGGATTGTGGCAAAGGGACTCTTTAAGTAAACAGAAGCTTTGCTCTTGTGCCTCGGTCCATCGAAACTTACAATTGGATTGTGTTTTGGTTAGGAGATCTGTGAGGGGACTGGCTATGTCCGAGAAACCCTGAATAAACCGCTTGTAATATCCGACTAGGCCGAGAAAGGACCGTACCTCCTTCCTGGAAGTGGGTTGTGGCACTTTGGTGATGGTTTCTAATTTATTCATTTGGGATTTTATCTCTCCAGACCTGATGTTATACCCAAGATATTCGATATGGTCCGCCCCAAGGGTTATCTTTTTAGGATTGATAGTGAGACCCGCAGTTTATAATGTAGTCAGTATGCTCTTGAGATGGGTTAAGTGGGTATCCCAATCCGGGCTGTAAATCACTATGTCATCTAGATATGCCATGGTATACGTCTGATGTGGTGAGAGAATCGTGTCCATTAGCCTCTGGAAGGTGGCTGGGGCCCCGTGAAGACTGAAGGGAAGGACTTTAAACTGAAACAAGCCGAAGGGCGTAGAAAAGGCAGACTTGTCTCGGATGGTGGGTTTTAGTGGAATCTGCCAGTACCCTTTTGTGAGGTCTATAGTGGACATTATTTTGGCATCTCCGAGTCGCTCGATAAGCTCGTCCACCCGAGGCATGGGATATGCATCAATTTTCGACACCGCATTGAGTTTGCGAAAGTCGATCCAGAAGTGTATGCTCCCGTCGGGTTTGGGAACTAACACAATCGGGGAAGACCAGGCACTGTGTGACGGCTCGATTATATCTGCGTCTAACATAGCTTTTATTCCTTGTTTTACTGCCTCTCGTCTGGCTGCATGAATACGATAGGGCCGTTGTTTGATGGGTTCGGTGGTGGTGGTAACTATGTCATGTTCTACCAGGGATGTTCTTCCCAGTGTGCCTGATAGAACAGATGGGTAAGATGCACATCGGGCCTTCAGTTGGTTTTTTTGTTTGTTTGTGGTATGGGGTCCCCAACTGGGCTGAGGGTGGTCTGTCATTTTTGGGGGCATCAGGGCTACCTCTAGGGGCTTGGTCAAGGTTACATGACACACACGGGCACTAGTACAGGGGGATATTGGGACTGGTCCCTCCCACGCCTTCAACAGGTTTACATGATATACTTGACTGGTTTTGTTTCGATGTGGGATGGCTACCCGGTAGGTAACCGGTGTGACTTTACTTAAAATGGGGAAGGGGCCCTGCCAGGTCGCCAACAACTTGTTTTCGGTAGTAGGTAGTAAGACCAGAACCTGGTCTCCCACTGCGAACTCCCTCAGCTTGGCGTTCCGGTCGTAATACCGTTTTTGTTGGGTTTGGGCCTTCTCCATGTTCGTATGGACCTCTTCCCATAATGATGACAAAGTATCTCTAAGGGACGCGCTATACTGTATTAAAGGTTTTGCCTCATCTTCTTCTTCCGTCCATTGCTCTACGGCCATATGCACTAGTGTACGGGGCCTTCGTCCAAATAACAACTCAAATGGGGAGAACCCCATAGACTTCTGCTCATGAGTTCGTATGGCAAAAAGGACTAGGGGAAGTTGCCGGTCCCAATCCCGTCCAGCCCGATTGATGCATTTCTTCAACTTCGTCTTGATAGTTTGGTTGTACCGTTCTACAAGACTGTCTGTTTGAGGATGGTATACGGCCGTTCTTATCTGTTTAATCCCTAGCAAGGCACACACCTGTTTCATCAGTTGGGACATGAAGGGTGTTCCTTGGTCTGTAAGTAGTTCATGTGGGAACCCAACACGTGAAAACAAGGTAATCATGGCTTGTGCCACTGCCTTTGTGGTGGTAGTAGTCAGGGGGAACGCTTCCGGGTACCGGGTGGCATAGTCCACAAAGACAAGTATGACTCGGTGGCCTCGGGCAGAAGGAATTAAGGGTCCCACCAAGTCCATCCCTACCCTTCTGAAAGGGACATCAATGATCGGAAGGGGTTGGAGGGGAGCACGGGGTAGTACAGGTTTGTTAACCAACTGACATCTCACACACGAGGCACAGAACCGAGCCACTTCCTGATACACCCGAGGCCAGTAGAATCTCCCCAGTAGATATTTGAGGGTGTTTTCTTTTCCGTAATGGCCTCCCCCTACCTGGCTGTGCGCTAGGGATAATACTTGCTCGCGAAATGCTTTGGGGACTAGTAATTGTTCTTTTCCCTGGTTATCCTCACGTGTACCCCTACAGAGAAGGCCCTTTTTGATAAAAAAATAGGGTCCTACCTTTTCTGGTTGTTCGTCTTGAACTTGTCCCCAGGCATATTGCAGGGTAAAGTCATTCCTCTGGGCCTGACGAAAATTCTGAGGAGGGTCTTGGGTTGCCTCTGAGGAAGCAAGAATAGGCACAGACAGGACATTTTTAGACAGGTTATATAATGCTCTCTCCTTTCTTTTTTTGCTGCGTGTCAGTGCTCGTCTTGTAGCAACAGGGGCTCCTATGTCACAGTTAGAAAACAGAGCGTTTTCTAACCACTTCATTGTTGGGGCAGGGGGACCCAGTGATTGCAAATAGTCATGGAACCGGGGCAAATCAGTGCCTAAGAGAGTCAGCTCGGGTAGTTCAGGTACGACCCCTACCTTCCTTAATTGTGGTTCCCCGTTAATCTTTAACACCACCTCGGCTAATGGATATAGCTTCTTCTCCCCATGGACACATGTAACCTGTATGAATTCCCCTGGTACTATTTGTGTCTCGGGAACGAGCTCCTGGGATACCACTGTATAATGGCAGCCGGTATCAAGGAAGGCTGTTACAGCCTTTCCATTGACGTGTATTCTCATTTGGTAATGGATGGGTTCTTTTCCTGTGACCAATACTCGTCCGCAGGTATATCCTACCTCCATGGGTTCTGGGGCGGGCGTGCGTGTAGGGCAGTGCCGGGCGATATGCCACCACTCTGCACAGTGGTAGCACTGGGGTCCCTGTGTCGGTGTTGTAACTGGGAAAGTTCTAAGGGGACCTTTCGAAACAGGGGCTTTGGGATCTATAGCGGATGGGACTGTTCGGCTTGGTGGTTTCGAGGAGGGCATAGGGGGTCGATGTGTGGGGTTTTTAAAATTGTGAGAGCGATGGTAGGCACAGGCCAGGTCTACTGCCAGAGTCACAGAAAGGTTAGGCTGTTGCTTAATCCATACACGAGTGTTATAAGGGAGAGCGTCCAGATATTGTTCCAGGTATATCTTTTCTGCTATCTCCTCTGGGGTTGCTACTGTTGGTTGTAACCAACGGTTCCCTAGGTCCTGGATCCTGAAATATAACGCCCGAGGATTGTCCCCGACAGTCCATTTTTCTTTCCTGAATCGGCTCCAGTAGTACTTTTGATCACACCCAAGCCTCTCCAGGATTGCCTTTTTGATATCTGGGTAGCTGGTAGTTCCTGCCGGGTTGGCGGCCTGATAGGCCACCTGTAGTTCTCCTGAGAGCAGGGGTGCTATGTATTGTCCCCATCTTTCCTGAGGCCAGGAGGCAGTAGTTGCTACACGTTCAAAATTAACAAAGAAATAATCAGGATCGTCCCCACTTTGGAATTTTTATAGTACGGACCCAGGCACGTTGGGATGTACCCTTGCGCTAGATATGGCGTCCGTGAGTCTCAGGATGGCGGTGTCTTGCACCTGCTGGTTATTGGTTAGGAGGGTAGCCTGGTCCCTAAGAGCTGCCTGGAAGTCCTCCCGGTCCTTTTCTGCCTGTTTGGACTGATGTTCCATCACCAGCTGCAGATGGCGTTGTCCCTCTGCTAACTGGGCTATAATGGCCTCCATGGGTATGGGTTGGATCATTGTGTCAGGACCACTGGTTTCCCGCTTCTGACACCACTGTCTCACTTTCTCCCCACAGGACGTCCCCTACCTCCTGTACCCTCTTACCCCAGAGGAGGTCGGGACGCTAAGTCGTGAAATGCAAGCACATTCTTTATTTATATTGTTCTGTTTTGGTTATAAGCACAGAATCTTCAGGGACGGCAGGTGAAACAACAACAACAAAAAAAAGGAAATGTTGGTGAAGTCACAGTCTCTTTTTAAGTATTCAACTGTCTGGGCTTTCGCAGAGTTCCTTCTCCTTAGGAATGGGTCCCGATATGTTTCCTTTATGGCTGGTGTCCCCGAAATGAAGGGACCGGGCAGGGGCAGCAACAGAAAAAAAAAGAAAAGAAAAGAAACAAGACTGCTTTAAGTCAGCTGTTCTACTACCAGGGAAAGAGGGGGGGGGGAGTGTGCTCCACCACCGGTACCCTATACGTGCGGTGCCTGGGGGGGGGGGGATTCAGCGTGCTGTTACCTGGGTGGCCTGTAGACCTGCCCACCACCCTCTTAGTGAGAAAGGATGTGTGGTCGTCACTTGCCTGGTGTCACGACCCTCCAGGGCCGTGGTGTATGGAGAACCCGCCTCCGTGTCTCTTTCAGGAGAGCCGGTCCTGTAGGCGTCTCTCGTGAGCTGTCCTCCTTCTCCTCCCGCTCGGTCTGGCTGGGGGTCGTCTTCTTCTGTCGGCCTCCTTGTTTCCTCCGCCTTGCTGCACTCGTGCCCGCCTTCCTCGTCTCCTTCCTTCTTCTCCGTCTTCCGCAACTGGCTGCCCTCTTGTTTCCCCAGCTCCGCTTTTTGTCCCTCCTCCGGGTTCCTGCTTCCAGCGCGGAGGGGGAGAATGACTAGACCTGCACCGCTACTTCCTGTTGGTATGTTGGATTCCCCGGACGACTCGGGCGGCAAGACCGAGTCAGTGTCATCACCACAGTCCCCAATGTACTTCGTGTTTCTATGGGGGATGTCGTGAAACAAAACATACGCTCTGATGATTGGGATGTCCAAGCCGTAGAGGCTCTTTTTTCTGATTTGAAATATTATGCTGCTTTTGATGCTTAAGATTTGTATTTAGACAGAGCAAATTATGGAGAGTTGTTTTGCTACCAACACTATGGCAATCATTTCATGCATAAAGCTTACATTTAGAAATATCATCAATTATACACAATGGGAACATTGTCCAGCACCAATTGAAGGCAGCTCCAAAACTCTAGTGAAAGAATGTACATATTTTACTGATTTCAGTGTATCTGAAACTGAAGCGTTTTATTTTAAAATGGCTGCTGAGGCAGCTTCCAAAGTTAGACTGACCCACACTAAAGTATTGTATTCCAAGTCCTTTATGGATGAATTAGCTATAGGGGGCTATGAGCTGTGGAAAGATACCATTGATCTTAAATCTGTTTGGGGTTCTAAAGCGTGGCAGGTACAATGTTCAGAAGCTCTGCATCGTGCATACCTTATCCCAAACCACATGTTGTTTTTGAATTCTACCATTTTTCAAACCACCTGCTTTGGATTGGCTACTTCTAAAAAACTAAATTCCCCTACTATTTCTAATCTGGGCGCATATCAAAATTGGGATAATCACACAGAATTGTCCCTTGATGAATTACAGTCATTAATTACTAATACATCCTTCAACATTTCCAACTTCGATCCTGAAGGGTGGTTAATATGGCAGAAAAGTTCAGATTCCTGTCAACATCGTTTTCTGGGTCTGTACCCCGGCTATACACAAGTTAGGGTAGACCCCTGATTTGAATCTTCCCATTCTGTTACTACCTATTTTGTAGGAAAGTTATGTCAAACCTGGCTGCAACATTCCACCTTGGCATCTGTTAAACTTCATTTATCCAAATTGAATGACAAGGTAGATTTGAATGATTTTTTAAGGGCCCTGTGGGTGGCAGTTCCAAGAGATGGGTGTATGCTGTTTACAACAAAGTTTGGAAATTATCTCAAATTGAAGCTGCTTCTAGATTAAGGGCTATTGATCAAGCCAATTTAGAAAAGGTGCTAGCTGTCATCGATAATAGCATTAACACCCTTTCTTCCAGAATGTACACGTTAGATAATATTGTTTCATCTGTTGTGGATATTGTACAGGATGATATGTCTGTTTTATACCATGGTCAAAAATCAATTGCGTTCTATAATGCAGTTTGCATGGACTTTACAAACATTGAAGTCTGGGAAAGTTCCCTGGGACTACATGAACACATCATCTTTATTCCTGCCGTTTAATCTGACTGATAAACAACAGTTCATGTCCATGAAGGATGCAACATACTCATTATTGCATATTGAAAAGTTGGAACCTTTAGCTTTCTCTGTGGCCGAATCGAACTCAGCTGTGTGGCTTATCCATGGATTGATCACTTTACCATTTCCATTGTTTAGGTTCAGTTCATGTATGAAACACTATGCCTTAGGCAGGTATGAACCATTGGGTACCGCTTTCCTGCATGACGTTTGGTCACTCCCATTTACATCCAGATACCTGAGAGGGGGTAAAGAGGTTTATTTAAAAGGAGAGGAATGCACTTCCACACCTGATCACTCAGTAGTCTGTAGGAATATCCAATTGCATGGCGCATGCAACGTTCAGGCACCGAATTTAGCTTGCATTCTGAAGGGAAATCCTGTGCCAGCGATTACACCCACTTTCACATTATTAGCTAACGGTAGTTATTTGCTTTTAAATAATGAACCATGCTGTGGGATGCTAGTGGGGATTCCGTACATTGTAACTGTCTCACAACGAGTAGTCTATTGTAGGAATATCCTTTTCCCACCCACGCATGGGAGACTGGATATATCCATCTGGCCTTCCATACCAACCTTGAAAGCAGTGTTCAACAAGATGAGCAGAATAAGGGCTCTATTGTCTCAAAAAGAAGTCGCTCTGACTTTCCTTGCGTGAAACATTTGTCCTTCACGTAGCAAACACCGAGGTGCATGCACTTTTAAATACTGATCTCCCCCTTCATTTCGGTGCTCTGATTCATACTATATTCAATGCCTCGTCAACAACTGGCTTGGTGCATTTTTTCAAAGTTGTGGGCTCCGGGCTTGTAACTTCCTTCCAAACAATATTTGATGTGATACCGGCATTTTTGCATTCTATTTTTTCCAGCGGGCTTCCGTTGATTCTCACCTTGAATGTTGGTGTGCTGCTGTTGGTTTGCTTGCTCCTCAATTGCTGCACGATCTGTATCACACGACACGCTGCCCCGGCTGCTTCATCTGCGCAACCGGATGCTTGAATACTACCACTGGCCACTTTGAGCGTAGCCTATGGATTATCCTTCCGGTTCTCATACTTTACTTGCGTGCAACCTGTTTTCCATTGCCTAGATTGTCCATTCGAATGGGCTATGGATTTGTGCCTGTCGAATACGGCGTCTCCTGCCCCGGATTACGATCGACTAATGAGTCCCTTAGTGGCTCATGAGTTGGACTGTTCTGGAATCGGGATTATGGCCTGTGGAGCAGCGCACGGAGTCCTTGGGAATTGGGATATAAATGCGGCAGCATATGACTTCTTGGCGAGAAGTTATCTTGAAGAACATGTAAGTTGTCCTCTGATGGTGCTAGAGGCTCCGGTTATCGAAGAACATGTATGTTCATTTACTTTACTTTACTTGACTTGATGGCTGACTCTTTTACCGAACATTATAATGACTTCCTCTTGGAGGCAGTTGCAACTTATTGTGCCTACATGTTGATGGATTAAATTGGCAGCTGTCCATCTTCCGCACATCCTATTCCAGATTTTTTTATTTTTCTTTTTTACTCCACACTGGGCTGTATACCGCCCCTGAGAGATGTTTACATTCTTTTTCTTTTCCCGAACAAATTTTTCGAACTTTCACTACCAATTATATGGCTTGGCAATACATGAACTTGGTTCTGTCTTGCTTGAACTCTGTGTTGCTACATTGCTTCCCTATTCTGTTCGTGGTCCGATCAAGGGAGGGCTTAGTGGAGACAGGGTTTTATGTGCACACATTGCTATGTTAGCAGAAGCGTTTTAGAAGTAAAACGCCATCTTGCCACTTTGCTGCTTTTGCACACGACACTACAGGTAGCTGTTATTACAAGTAAAACTGCTTGCTTGCTTTTTGTTCACATGAGAACGGTCTGTTGTTCACATCCCTAGACGTGCACTGTGACCTTAGTCTGAACACTGTGTGCAGAAGCCGTCAAGGTCAAATAACAATGTATGCTGTTGAATTCAGGTTGATCGGCCCACATTTTAGACACAACATGCACACAGCTGCAAATATCTGAAACTCGGGTGCCTTTAATATTGCATTTGCATGCATGATTCAGACACTTGGAGAAAACCTTTCCAGACACAGAGAGCAGTGCTGATCCTGCGATGTGATTCACCTAAACAGATCTTTGAGGTATGGGGTTCCCCATTCAAACCTAGAGACCTTCTATTAGTTTTATAAAACTAGTTTACTAGCCAAGGGAGGGTGGTTCACAAAGTATTATAGGACTTGTTTTCCACTATCATTTTTAATATGATTTCTCCCTTCATTTTCTATGGTATTATAACAATGCTGATGGTTTTGTTTTTAATCATTTGCCTGCTTATATTAGCCAAAGTACTGCACCTTAGAACACGTAGTTAAAAATAATCATTTGAAACTTTTCCGTGTCTCTGATTACTCTTGTTGTGGACTGATATGAGAATGAGAACGAAAAGGTGTTTCTGATTCCCACCATTCCTGAGAGTACTCTAATTTGCTTGTTGTGGGTTGTCTAATCATTGGTAGCTTTGAGATGATACGGAGAACGAATGAGACACTGATACTAGTCGGATAGGGGTTCTGGGTACTGAGGTGAGTTTATGGTACACCACAATTCACTAAGGTCCTGGTTTCCTCTGCATAGTTCTGTGCATGAGCAGAATCCCTGCAACAGTTCTCAAACAGTCTTAACGATTCTGACCAAATGATAGCCGGATTACCTGGTTTATGCAGGAATGGTAGTGGCTGGGTGATTTGATGTGTAGATGCCATCATTTTGTCCAAAACACTCTTTCATATGCTTGAATATGACCAAAGGCAGAGCTTAAGATCGATAAAGCACTGGACTTAAACTGTCACTCCAATCAATTATGTAACTCAGGTCCTGGCAAGCAAACTAGAATCAGCGCAGCTGAGAAAAAAAATATATATATATCTCTCTCTCTATATATATATATCAAATTTCAGAAAAGTCAATGTTTGCGCGCTCTCAGTGAACGGAAAACAGGACACTCCAAAGGATCCAAGGGTGTTTATTTACGACGCGTTTCGACTTACAGGGAAGTCGTGCTCACGTAAAGTAACAGTGCACTCAAAAACATGACTGATAAAGCTGCAAAAAGCTAGGCATAGACAAAGGACAACACATGCCAGAAACCGTTTCTCACAGCAGACATCTTTGAATGGTGGAAATACAACAGACTATATGGCTGCAATAGAAACATCAAATGTTTTCCTGTTTATATAACATGTCCTACTGTAAAGTGCCATGTCATGTATAGGTTCATAATGATAACATTGCGTAAAATACCACATACCATCAAATTTATAAATGAACAGAAACGGCAGACATCTTAAGATGGTCACAGGCTGCATGATGTAATATCGCGCGTCATGTCAACAAATTAACAATGTCCAAATGGAGAGCCTATAGTGAAGGTCACCTGCTGGAAAAAATAGCCAAGCACAAGTAGATGTTTGACCCGTAACGCTACCACCCTCAGCATAACCTGACTTGTACACAAAATAATTGCAGCAACTCAGACTTGTGAGTCCATAGGCCTTGCAACTGACTGCAGTGCGTCTTCAGGCTTTAGACCGAAATCGACATTTTTTCCCACTTTACCTTTCGACACCATTGACACGTTCCATGAGAGTGTCGGTAAGGCTTTATGCAATTTTAGGGACAGAAGTAAGGGTCACATCTCACCCAGGAATAACCTCTCATTCCCCCAAAAACAGGTACTCAAGTCACTCATGGATGATACCGGCATTGTCATCCGCCCAGCAGACAAGGGTGGCAATGTCGTGATCATGGATAGGGACATTTATATTGCTGAAGCGTACAGACAACTCAATGATAATAGATATTACGAGACCATCAGCAGGGACGGCTACAATAACAGTATCACTGATCTTTGGGACAAACTCACTGTCTGGAAAGAAAAGGGTATCCTCGAATGGGAGGAATTTTGCTATTTGAAGAATGATTTTCCCATCTTGCCAACATTGTACCTGCTCCCCAAACTTCACAAGGACCCCACCAATCCCCCGGGACGCCCCATCGTGTCCTCCAGAGGGAGCGTATCCGAACACATATCTAAATATGTGGATCACTTCCTCAGGGATAATGTCATTCGTCTTCCCAGTTACATCAGGGACACCAAAGACTTCTTAAACAAAATAGACGGCCTTGAGTGGGAAGAGGATTTTCTGATGATCACTTTGGATGTACAATCATTGTACACCATTATTGATCATCAGCAAGGGTGTCACGTGGTTTGAAGCCACTCCCTATTTACAGTGCTAAGTTAGCTCAATCACGTTAGCTGTTGGAAAAGCATCTTGTTGCTTTTGCTGCCTTTGCACCCGACACTGTTGTTACATGTTATTCATTTGAGAAATGCAGACTCGCTCTTGTCTCAAGTGAATGTTATTTATACATCCTTAACAGTTGCTAGTGCCCTTGGTCTGTACATCGAGTAAAGAACTGTTCTAGGACACTAGACGGTGCCGGCTGATTATGTTCAGGGTGATCGTACCACTGTTTAGTCCCAACATGCACGCAGCTGCAAATACCAGAAAGTCGTGGGCTTTAATATCACAGCGCAGCATATTGTTAGGGCATTCGATAGAAGAGCTGTTGCAGAGAACACTGAGCTGATCCTGTGATGTGAAACACCAAAGCTGATCTATACGGTATGGGGTCCCCTATGCAAGCCTATGAGACCTTCTAATAGTCTAATAATATTTTATTAGTTGCTAGAGAAAGGAGGGTGGTTGTTTTCCACTGTCATTATTAATATGATCGCTCCTTTCATTTTCTATGGAATTGTAACAATGCTAATGGTAATGATCTTAACCATTTGTCTGCTTATGTTAGCCAAAGTACTGTATAACAGGACTCGAGGTTTATGAATAAATTCTTTAAACTTTACTGTGTCTTAGTTATTCTGTTGTGGACTGATATATATATATGTGCAAACGGGTATTTCGGGTTCCCACCATTCCTGAGAATAACTAAGTCGCATGTTCTGGGTTGTCTATACATTGGGACCGCCGAGCTAAATCTCGGATAACGAATGTGACACTAAGCTAGTCGGATAAGGGGTTCTTAGTTCTGAGGGGAGTTTCTGGTACACCACAATTCTCTAAGGTTCTGGTTTCCTGCGCATAGTTCTGTACATACGCAGAATCCCTACAACATGGCGCACCTAACGTTTGGTCTTAATATCTGAGATGCCTTAGTAGTGCTTTTTATTAGTCCACAACGCCCTCACTCTGGTTTCCGGATAACGGGAGTGACGGTTTAACCTACCTAGGTTTTAGGCTATAGGTTCTTTCAAGCTTGATAATAAAAAAGGTTACACTAATCTAAGCCCAAGTGCTACTAAAGATCTCGTTGTATCTTCTTTTTAGTCCTAATGGCGGTAGAAATTCCCGCTCATAGTAGGCTGTCTCTACGTGCTCATTTGAGGACGTACGGGGTGCCTGATGACGGGATGGCAGTGGTGTTTGTCGTAAGTGCAAGTGCCACTTACCCTTATGAGTTGTTTTACTCTTGGGTTACCTTTGAGGCTGTGGAAGATGTCGATAAAACGTTCCACAAATACACTGCCACGCCGGTGCCTTTACATTATACCCCATATATGGCTTTAGAAATTCCTATTTCAACCTGGCAGCACACTATTTGGTTTAATGGCGCCCTCCCCCACACGGTCACCCCGGCGAGACTGGGTCCTTTGTCTATTGAAGGAGCTACTTGGCCGGTACTGGCCGGACATACACCTCATCCACGATACCTGACGGTAGGAGTGGATAGCTTACGTATACTACACACGACCCTGATTACGGTACATAGGGCGTTAGTGCAGTATGTGTCGCGCACTGTACAGGTGGGGGCACCTGCAGTTGCGGGACACGGGGCTGATCACCATCATGCGGTTGTGATCAGTCCTGTAATGGTAAACGCGGTTGTTGGCAAGCGCCCCCAGAATAAGGATGAGTATCCTTATTGGCTTGCAGAGAAATTCGATCAACTAGAAGCCGTGTTTCCTAACACTAGTCCTGTGGATAAACACAGGATACTCACTATTACTTTGCCGAAAGAACTAGTCCCAGACATTGTCGATTGTGACAATTGGGGCAAGGTCTTTGCCGCGACCTATTCGAAGTGCTTCGGCACTACGTCTATGTCGGTACTACCTTCCGTAATCAAGAAAGTCCAGGAGGACCATGGTGCGGAAGCGGCTATTGAATTGGGAATGCGGCTTATCGACAGCTTCGATATAGTATGTTCCATGATTATGGGAAATCTCAAAGGAGATGCCATGCAGTTTCAAGTGGGAAACATGATGGCACTTATTGCGGATGACGATAAGCCAAGGGAGTTTGCAAAAGTTATTGCGAAAGCCTATAGGATGGTTGGACGTAGTGCACTAGGCGTGAAACCCGTCATCAAAATTCCTGATGTAGTACAGCACACTAAAGTGAGTTCGTCTACAAAAGACGAAAAACCCAACTTTCCAAAACAAAATTGGCGAGCTAAAAAACAAGATAAACAGCAACAGAAACAGGAGACTCGTCCAGCGTCCCCAGTTCAGGCATATGTTGAACGCACTTATGATTTGCGTGATCGTTCTCGTATTAAGTCACCTGATAGGTTTCAGGTTCCTGACCAGCGCTCTCCTCGTTCTTCACAGGAAACAGCGGCTTCACACTTTGGTGGAGGAGACCGTGGGAGAGGCCGGGGTGCTCAAGGACGAGATCAGCCCCGACAGGCGGACGGAAGAGGCAAGCAGGAGGATTCTGCGCGTCCACGTCCTCCGTTTCAGAAAAAGAAAGTTGCTGCTATCTCAGCGAAGTATGCCTCAGATGGTGCGGACACAGCTTCTGAACATGAAATGGGCGCTGACGCTGCTAGACAGCGCGGCGGAAGTTACAGTAGTGCGGGGAGCACTGCGTCCATTTCTGGAGGCGACAGCAACTAAAATCTATGTAACAGTAGAAACTGCTGATACTCGCGTAGCCCCCCCTGAGAGATTATTTGACGTAGTCCTCAATATTGAGGGTGACATACAACGAAAAATTAACGCGGTATTTTGGGATAATCTGACGACCACCTATGATATACTATTGGCGGAAAAAGATTGGCCCCCGGCGTTCGTTCTAAACGCTCCAAGGGGGGAAGAAGTCATTCTTCCTTCTTTTGGACACGTAGTGCCCAAGGAGGAGTCTAAGAAGTTGGCCGAGGAGTGGGCGCGGGTGCTTGCACCTGCGTTGTATCGTAATCAGGTGGGGTGGGATAAAAGTTCTACCCTCCACGAATTTCCATTGCGGTCCGACCCCCAGCCTCAGCCCCAATTCCCTATGCGTCGTGAGGCTAGGTCTCACGTCGCGGCTATCCTTGAACAATTGGAATATCAGGGAGTAATTGAAACGTGTGTGTCATCCATGAATAATCCTTTATTCACTGTAACGAAGCCTGACGGATCGTACCGCCTAGTTTTGGATTACCGGCACTTAAACTCGCACTGCCGGAATTGTGCGGTGCAAAATACCCATAGTTCAGCTCTCGTCGATAGTCTTGTGAGAAAAAGGTTCAAAACCACACTCGACTTGTCCAATGGTTTTTATTGCCATAACATATCCCCTCATAGTTAGGAGTGGACCGCTTTTACTTCGGGTGGTAAACAAAAAGTGTTCAAAAGGCTACCAATGGGCTATAAGAATAGTCCTGGGGTATTTGCTGCCCGTGTGGTCTCTCTCTTAGAGATGGTAGACCCGGAGGCATACTCGTACGTTGATGACATCTACTTAACAGACGACGAGTTGCTTCCACACCTTGCTCGCGTGGACAACATAATTACTATGTTTGCGGACTTTGGTTACAAGTTTAACTTTAAGAAGTCCCACATTGCCGAGTACACAGTTTTATTCTTGGGGTACGAACTCAACAATGAGGGCCGAGGCTTGGCTCCGCAGTTCCTTGAGAAATGCGCACGCCTTCGTATCCCTACGACACTGAAACAACTACAATCATTGCTGGGCTTTCTGAATTTCGGTCGTACCTACATTCCTGAATATGCCCAGCGTATCAAGACACTATATGCCTTGGTGCAACCTACTTTTACCAAATCTTGCTGGCTGCCAGAACATTCGGCTGCATTACACTCTTTGCAGTCTGACCTTCTTACTGCGAAATATTTACAAACTCGTGATAACCACACAAACCTGGTCATAAGAATTGTACCGCGTGTGGAGGGGTTCACGTACTTAACATACAATGAAGGAGACACTGTCCCCATTGCTTACAAATCTCATTTATATACTTCGGCTGAAATGCGTTTCTCCACTGTCGAAAAAGTTTTGACAGCAGTTCAGATGGCAATCCTGAAAGAACGAGCGCTATCACAGGGGAAGCGCATGATGGTGGTAACACCATTTCCTGCCTTAGAGGCAGTCACTAAAGCGAGTGTGCCGAATTCTAAAGCTTTGCATCCAAGGTGGATACAATGGGCGACCTCCTTAGCCTCGCCTGATGTCGAATACATCTTTGACGCAGGAATTCAGACTCAGGAGAGTTTGGAGTATGAATTAGTTCATCCGGCTCCACTTACATTGCGTCCGTTGGAGGAGTTCCATTGTGTCATATACACTGATGGGTCCGCGCAGCCCGCAACTGGATCAAGGCACGCTTATTCAGTGGCTTGCGCAATTGTTGTTGGTACTTTCGTGAATGGAGAATTCAAACAGGATGCGGTGCATACGCAGACTTTGGGTGATTGTACCGCACAATTGGCGGAGCTTAGAGCGCTGGTGCTTGCACTGGAGTTTGCTGATTACAGAGTCACAACTCTTATAGTGAGTGATTCTTACTATTGTGTTCAGTCTTACAACGACAATCTGATGTTTTGGATCGCGAATGGATTTCGTGATTCAAAAGGTAGCACAGTGAAGCATAAAACGCTTTGGGCTAGGGTGGCTGAACTAAAATGCAGTCGACCCCTTGTGAATGTTATTCACACTCTTGGTCACCAACGAGTTGGCGTCCATGCTGTCGGTAACAGTCTGGCTGACGAGGCAGCTAAAACAGCAGTGGCAACATACTTAGTAGCAGCAGTTACAAGATCCAAAAGTAAGATCGATGATGACATCTTGGCAGCTATTGCTGCATCTGAGACTGGGACGAACTTCCCTAGAGGTTTCCCTTCTCGATACCATTATCACTTAAGTCCTGATAACGTCCCGTTAGTGAGGATTAATGATGTTGGGGATAGGGTTATTCCCAATTCGGACTACAGGCCTGCATTGGTACAAGCTGCGCACGAGGGTGTTGCGTCTGCGCACGCCGGAGTGTCCGCAACTGTGTCACTGTTGCAACAGCGTTATTGGTGGTACGGTTTGTACAAACATACACGGACTTATGTCCTCAATTGTGGGATTTGCCAACAAATAAAGCCTTCTACGGTGGCGCGTCCACCACAAACGCAGCTGCATATATCTAATCAACCACTAGCGTGTGTTTATTTAGATCACTGCGGTCCTTTTTCCTCGGACACTGCGTACAAGTATATCTTGGTTGCAGTAGATTCGTGCACACATTTTCTTTGGGTGTGGCCACACAGGAGTGCTGATGCCAGGACTGTCATCAAAGCATTGCGTGTCTTTATAGGGAGTTTTGCATGTGGCACCCTTCACTCTGATCAGGGCCCTGCGTTCGCCTCTAAGGCTTACAAAGAAGCTATGAGAAGTTTGGGGGTCCAAGTCAAATTTTCGTCTCCATACCGGCCTGAGGGCAATAGTGTTGTGGAACGAATGAACCGTGACCTAAAGCAATCATTGACAGCCAGGGTGTTAGGTACTGGCAAAAACTGGCTAGCCCATTTGTATGACGTCCAACGTGCACTTAATAATCTCCCTAGAAGGTCTCTGGGTGGGAGGACCCCGTACATGATGCTCTTCGGAGTTCGAATGTTTGTCCCTGACCTTGAGGGTCTCGACATGGCGGCGGCAGCCGCGCCTTTTGACTTAGATGACCACTGTACTGTCTTACAGAATCTTCAGGAAACAAGAGACACTCTAGCAAAAGAGCACATATCCTCTGCGACCGAAGCTGGACTTCAGATTCCGGTAGTCGGCTGGCTACCCAGAGTTGGTGATCTGGTCCGTGAGAAGGTGGAGAAGAAGAAGGAGTTTGGCCCCTCTTATCGTGCACCAGTGCCGGTGCTTGGAGTTGAGGGTACCCGCACAATTGTTTTGCCTCCACTTCCTGGTCACAGAGAGAACAGGTACATTTCAGTTGACAATGTCAAGCTACACAGGGTGGCCGATACTCCATAGTCTGACACCTTCAGTTTCTTGCCCTTCGATGATGCACAGTTCTGTTGTGGTTCCACCATCTGACATCGTGCCTGAGGTTGCCATTGAAATGCAAGTACTTTCTGATTCTGCTGTTTCACCTGCGGATGGTGCTTTGCCTGATGATGCTGAGTATTCTTATCCTGCTGATGTCCCTTTGTCCCTTTTGCATTCAACTGACATTGTCCAGTCTAATTCTTCCTTTGGAACTGAATCATTGACTTCCACTGCCCCTTCCAAATTTTCAAAATTTTTTGCCTGGTTCAAGAGACAATTTTTGGTTCCCCCCTAGATTTACATTTGGCTGGTGCTCATTTGCATTTTTTTGTTCATGTCCATTGGTTTTGTGGTAGTGTTTTTTAGGCTGATAAATGGACACTACCTGGATGAACGTTCTACAATTAGATTGATTAATGGAACTTTGGCCCCACATTCATCGTCGCACATCATGAAGAGGGACCAGACTTTTGTAAATATCACCGCCTGGCCTGTCCGTGATGGAATAGCATGGGATGCAGTTAAATTTCAAATTCATGAGGCCCACGGAAGTGATTAATGTGCCATCTGTATATCGTGTTTCTATGGGTGATGTGGTGAAACAAGACATTCGATCTGATGATTGGGATGTTAAAACTATAGAGACACTGTTTTCTGATTTGAAATACTATGCCGCATTTGATGCTGAGGATTTGTATTTGAATAATGAAAACTATGCAGAACAGTTTTGTTATCAACATTATGGCACACATTTTCTTCATAGGGCGAACACATTTCGTAGTTTAGTCAACTTTACGCAGTGGGAACATTGCCCAGCCCCGAAGATTGGTAGTTCAAAAACATTGATCGAAAAATTTTCGTATTTTTCGGGTTTCAGTGTATCCAATAATGCATCTTTTTATTTTAAGCTTAGAGACGAACCTATTTCAAAGGTGCGTTTGACCCACACTAAATTGTTGTTTTCTAAGTCCTTCATGGACGATTTGGCAATTGGAGGGTATGACGTTTGGAAACATACTATTGATCTCAAATCGGTTTGGGGAACTAAATCTTGGCAAGTACAAGGTACAGAAGCTTTACATCGTGCCTGCCTCATCCCAAACCACATGTTATTTTTAAATTCTACAATTTTTCAGACAACCTGTTTTGGATTGGCTATTTCTAAAAAATTAAATTCCCCCTCGATCCCGGATCTGATAGCTTATCCCGGTTGGGAGAATCACACAGATCTGTCCCTTACTATGTTGCAGTCTTTTATTTCCAATTCCACCTTCAACATTAGTGCATTGGACCCTAATGGTTGGTTGGTATGGCAGAAAAGTTCGGATAACTGTCAACGTAGATTTTTGGGGTTAATTCCCGGGTACATACAGGATAGAGTAGACCCACGTTTTCTGTCCTCACACACTGTCACTACCTACTCGGTAGGTAAATTGTGCCAGACATGGTTGCAACATTCCACATTAGATTCGGTTAAAATTCACTTGTCACGTTTGCATGACAAAATTGATTTGAATGATTTTGTTAAGGGTCCCGCATTGGGTAGATCCAAAAGATGGGTGTATGCTGTTTACAACGAGGTATGGAAGTTGTCACAGATTGAGGCTGCTTCCAGACTCCGTGCTATTGACCAAGCCAATATGGAAAAAGTATTGGCAGTAATAGATAATAGTATTAATACCTTATCTTCGAGAATATATACATTGGATAACATTGTTTCATCTGTTGTAGATATTGTCCAGGACGATGTGTCTGTGT
Source organism: Triturus cristatus (assembly GCF_964204655.1). NCBI lineage: Eukaryota > Metazoa > Chordata > Amphibia > Caudata > Salamandridae > Triturus > Triturus cristatus. Next base: position 454,317,716 of record NC_140587.1, read on the forward strand.
TGTATCATGGTCAATATCAATTACGTTCGATAATGCAATTCGCTTGGACTTTGCAGACGTTAAAGGCGGGAAAAGTACCGTGGGATTACATAAATATTTCTTCTTTATTCCGCCCATTTAATCTGACAGCGAAACAGCAATTCATGTCCATGAAAGATGCTACGTATTCACTACTGCATATAGAAAAGTTAGAACCTTTGCCTTTTTCTGTTGCTGAGTCGGATTATGCTGTGTGGCTTATCCATGGGATGGTCACTCTAACGATTTCTATGTATAGGTTTAGTTCGTGCATGAAACATTATGCCTTAGGCAGATACGAAAAACTTGGTTCTGCATTCTTGCATGAGGTCTGGTCTCTCCCATTTACATATCGATGTGAGAGAGACGGCAAAGAAGTTTATTTGAAAGGTGAGGAGTGTACGTCTGCTCCTGATCATTCTGTAGTATGTAGACATATCCAATTACATGGATCGTGTAATATGAATGCCCCTAATTTAGCTTGCGTATTGAAGGGCATTCCTGTGCCAGTTATAACGCCGTCATTTACGCTGCTTGCTAATGGTAGTTATTTGCTTTTAAATAGTGAGGCTTGCTGTGGGATGTTAGCTGGAATTCCCTATATTGTTTCAGTTTCACGGAGAGTAATTTGCTGTAATAACGTGCTTTTCCCACCCCCGCAAGGCCGACTGGATATATCCATCTGGCCGACGATTCCAACCTTGAAAGCAGAGTTCAATAGGATGAGCAGAATAAGGGCTCTTTTGTCTCAAAAGGAGGTTGCGTTGACTTCGTCACGTGAAACATTTCTCCTTCAGGTGGCGAACACTCGCACGGAAGTTCAAGCGCATTTGAATACTGACCTCCCCCTACATTTTGGCACACTAATACACACTATCTTCAATGCTTCTTCTACGACTGGTCTGGTCCATTTTTTTAAAATTGTAGGCTCTGGCCTTGTGACGTCTTTCCAGTCTATCTTTGGTATAATACCAGCTATTTTTCATTCTATTTTTTCTGGGGTTTTCGGAGGGTTTCCTCTGATACTCGCATTAATTGCTGGCATACTCCTGTTGGTCTGCGCACTACGCTATGGCTGCACGACTTGCGCTACTCGACCACGGATTCAGCCTGTTCCATCTGCGTAGCCAGATGTGGGAATCTTATGGGACTTTACCACTGGCTACCTTGAGTATCGCTTATGGATTATCCTTCCGGTTCCCGTTTTTCACTTGTGTACAGCCTGTGTTTCACTGTCTCGAATGTCCGTTCCAATGGGCTCTGGATATGTGTCTGTCAAACTTGGTGTCACCTGACCTGGATTTTGATCGACTGATGTATCCCTTAGTGGTTCATGAGTTTGACTGTTCTGGAGTCGGGTTTATGGCCTTGGGTGCGGCGCATGGAGTCCTTGGATTATGGGATATCGAGAAAGCAGCAGTTGACTTCCTGGCACGAAGTTACATCGAGATGCCTGCTTCTTGTCCACGTGGAGTGCTTGATGCTCATTTCCCTGTGGAACACGTGTGTTCTTTTTCTTTGCTGAATTGGATGACAGCCAATTTTGCGGATGACTCCAATGATTTTCTACTGGAAGCTGCAGCTGCGTATGCTGCTTATACTTTCCTAAATTGACTGCCAGATGGCGAGTTCAATGGAGTGAATTTTTTTCTATCTTGTCACAAACGATCGTTGGCCTCTATGGACGATGGATTGTGTTTTTACATTTTTTTTCTCTCTCTCTCTCTCTTCTTCGAAATTTTTTCTTCCTCTCATTTTCTGAACTCACATTTCAAGTTCTTTTGTCTGCGTCGTTGATCTTGAACTCTGCGTTCTGTTGGAATATTCGCCACTGGTTGTACAGTGGTTCGATCAAAGGGGGATGTCACGTGGTTTGAAGCCACTCCCTATTTACAGTGCTAAGTTAGCTCAATCACGTTAGCTGTTGGAAAACCATCTTGTTGCTTTTGCTGCCTTTGCACCCGACACTGTTGTTACATGTTATTCATTTGAGAAATGCAGACTCGCTCTTGTCTCAAGTGAATGTTATTTATACATCCTTAACAGTTGCTAGTGCTCTTGGTCTGTACATCGAGTAAAGAACTGTTCTAGGACACTAGACGGTGCCGGCTGATTATGTTCAGGGTGATCGTACCACTGTTTAGTCCCAACATGCACGCAGCTGCAAATACCAGAAAGTCGTGGGCTTTAATATCACAGCGCAGCATATTGTTAGGGCATTCGATAGAAGAGCTGTTGCAGAGAACACTGAGCTGATCCTGTGATGTGAAACACCAAAGCTGATCTATACGGTATGGGGTCCCCTATGCAAGCCTATGAGACCTTCTAATAGTCTAATAATATTTTATTAGTTGCTAGAGAAAGGAGGGTGGTTGTTTTCCACTGTCATTATTAATATGATCGCTCCTTTCATTTTCTATGGAATTGTAACAATGCTAATGGTAATGATCTTAACCATTTGTCTGCTTATGTTAGCCAAAGTACTGTATAACAGGACTCGAGGTTTATGAACAAATTCTTTAAACTTTACTGTGTCTTAGTTATTCTGTTGTGGACTGATATATATATATGTGCAAACGGGTATTTCGGGTTCCCACCATTCCTGAGAATAACTAAGTCGCATGTTCTGGGTTGTCTATACATTGGGACCGCCGAGCTAAATCTCGGATAACGAATGTGACACTAAGCTAGTCGGATAAGGGGTTCTTAGTTCTGAGGGGAGTTTCTGGTACACCACAATTCTCTAAGGTTCTGGTTTCCTGCGCATAGTTCTGTACATACGCAGAATCCCTACAACAAGGGCTTGAAGCCTGTGAACACTTCCTCAGATCTAGACCCGCCCATCTCAGAGAACACAACAAGATGATCTTGGGAATGATAAAATACTGACTTTCCAACAACATCTTTCTCTTTAATGGGGCACTGTACCGACAGACGGTCGGTACAGCGATGGGTTCTTGCTTCGCTCCCAGCTTTGCGAACCTTTTCATGGGGCACTGGGAGGAAGAGATTTTTTCCAACCCAGAATTGAGTGTCTACCTTGGTCATATCCGCATCTGGATGCGCTATATCGATGACCTGTTTGTTGTGTGGAAAGGGGAACATCAGGAAGCTATAGAGTTCATTGAAAGGCTCAATACCAACAATAGGAACATCGTCTTCACAGCCAACATTAGCAAAACCCATGCAGAGTACCTTGATGTCACTTTGGACATAAAGAACAGGAAAATCATTACCACCCTTTTCAGGAAGAGCACAGCAGGTTACAGTGTCTTACATGCCCTTAGTAGTCATCTCGAGACACTCAAATGGAGTATCCCTTACGGTGAGCTACTCAGGGCCAGGAGGAACTGCAACACGGAAGGGGCATACCAACAAGAAAGCAAAGCTATGCTTTCCAGATTCAAAATCAGAGGGTATCCCAACTGGGTATTGCAGAAAGCCAAAAAAAGAGCTGATGCGATGCCCAGAGCTCTCACCATAAGTGAAAGGGAGACTGAATCCTCAGACAGTGACGATGACAACACCCGTCTGATCCTGACCTACAATTCTGATTCCAGTAACGTCAGGAAAATATTGGCCAAAAATTGGGACATTCTTCAATGTGACCATACGATTGGCAAACTCATGTCTGACAGGCCCCCGATAACACACAGGAAGGGTAAAAGCATTAGGGACATGTTGGTTCGTAGCGATGTCACCATCTATTCCAACATACATGAGCATGGTCTACAGGGATTTTTTCCTTGTGGACACTACAAGGCATGTAAGAACAGCACGTTTGTTAAGAACATTTCCTACAATGGAGTCACCAAGGAAATTGTACAATTTCTCACCTGTAGTACTACCTTTGTCATTTATGTCATAGAATGTCCATGTAAGCTTTGCTACATAGGAAGTACTACCTTGTTGGCCAAGAAACGGGTATTGGAACACTATCAAGCTATTGTACACAATGACGACAAGTACCCTGTGGCCCGTCATTTCAGTGATGTACACTTTTCCAACCCTGCTCTTCTGAGATTCTTTGTTCTGGAACAGATTACCATCAATCCCAGGGGTGGCAACAGGGTACTTAAATTGAGACAAAGGGAGTCGAAGTACATTGTTGACTTCCAGACCAAGGTACCTGGTGGGCTGAATCAGGATGAGGAGCTGGCGATACATCTCAGAGAGTAGCATTTGTTCCCCTTTTGTTCCTTGGTCTATCAGCCTCCGTTAGCTCTGTTTGGTATCATACCTTGATGATATCTACTTTTCACGTGTATTTCATAATCTCTCTCCCTGTGGCAGATATGTGCTTTTATGATGATTAACATGTTTTATATACCTTCTCACTTTTCTTTTACTTTTACTTTTTCTTGTTACAGGAGGAAAGGAAGGGGCCCAGACACTGGCACGTTCACTTCACTGGCAACCTACCCTTTTCCCCTCCTTCTCACTGAGCACCATGACTGGAAGACGCATGAGAGTCTGCACCAAGTACTTTCCGGCACTTGCCATTATACACTTCTTTTGAACTTTGTTTGAAGTTATTGGGACACTTGTCCTCGTAGTGCAGTCCTCATTTGTATAGGTCCTGCATAGGCACGACACCGCATTGGATTGAAACATGCATATTTCATGCTTTGGCTCACAGATCCCCCATGATGTCTTTTACAAACACACAACCCTCAGTAGCCACTTGTGCTATTTACAGCTTTGCTAGCGCAACATACCCATGCCATTGCTGCAATTATTTTGTGTACAAGTCAGGTTATGCTGAGGGTGGTAGCGTTACGGGTCAAACATCTACTTGTGCTTGGCTATTTTTTCCAGCAGGTGACCTTCACTATAGGTTCTCCATTTGTACATTGTTAATTTGTTGACATGACGCGCGATATTACATCATGCAGCCTGAGACCATCTTAAGATGTCTGCCGTTTCTGTTCATTTATCAATTTGATGGTATGTGGTATTTTACGCAATGTTATCATTATGAACATATACATGACATGGCACTTTACAGTAGGACATGTTATATAAACAGGAAAACATTTGATGTTTCTATTGCAGCCATATAGTCTGTTGTATTTCCACCATTCAAAGATGTCTGCTGTGAGAAACGGTTTCTGGCATGTGTTGTCCTTTGTCTATGCCTAGCTTTTTGCAGCTTTATCAGTCATGTTTTTGAGTGCACTGTTACTTTACGTGAGCAAGACTTCCCTGTAAGTCGAAACGCGTTGTAAATAAACACCCTTGGATCCTTTGGAGTGTCCTGTTTTCCGTTCACTGAGAGTGCGCGAACATTGACTTTTCTGAAATTTGATTTAACTACCGGCGTGCTCCGCCGGTGTGCGCTCCACCTTCCTCGGGTCCCTGGCTGTCGGCAGGAGCAAGTTTGTGGGAGTTATATATATATGCTCACTTTCATTCTTGTCCAATGAAGACAGTTATTATTTATATGTGGCTTTTTCGATGTACTAACTGACACTGACGAAGGCCAAGGCGCCGGAACGCGTGTGTCAGCTTTCCACGGAGAGTGACGAATAAAGATTTATTTTTGGATTACGAGCTCGGAGTGCGCCTCACGTTATCTTGGGAGACGTGTGTTCTGAAGATATATATATATATATATATATATATATATATATATATATATATATATCGCCCACTGGAGGGTAAAAATTATTCAAAATGGCAAACTACATTGACCAGCATGCAATGGGACTAAGACGATTGGTTAACGGTACATCAGAGGCCAATTAAAACTTGGAGAAGCATGCAGGGTTGGTAACGGCAGCGAACTCATTGACTGAATGCTCGCATCTAGCCCAAGAAGAAGGGGAAAGAAAGTCCCCGAAACGCGTCGGCTGGAAGGACCAAAAAACGGGATGCGAAACTGCCTGTTAAATAAAATAAAGGATGTTCCTTACCTGACTGGGAGTGCTGCCTCATCTTTCTGGGCAAATTTGGGTGATATACATATGCGGAGGTTCCAGTCCGCAGAGGCGACGCACCACCCCTCATCCAACAGGGGTCCTGACGGGGCACAAACTGCTTCGATTGATGGCGTGTTAGGCGTATTGAAAACTAACAGGCAGAGTCCCATCCGGGGGCTCAATGGAGGGCTGTAAATGGGTCCGGAACGCTATGTGAGCACTCAGGCCCACTGGAGGGTAAAAATTATTCAAAATGGCAAACTACATTGACCAGCATGCAATGGGACTAAGACGATTGGTTAACGGTACATCAGAGGCCAATTAAAACTTGGAGAAGCATGCAGGGTTGGTAACGGCAGCGAACTCATTGACTGAATGCTCGCATCTAGCCCAAGAAGAAGGGGAAAGAAAGTCCCCGAAACGCGTCGGCTGGAAGGACCAAAAAACGGGATGCGAAACTGCCTGTTAAATAAAATAAAGGATGTTCCTTACCTGACTGGGAGTGCGGCCTCATCTTGCTGGGCAAATTTGGGTGATATACATATGCGGAGGTTCCAGTCCACAGAGGCGACTCACCACCCCTCATCCAACAGGGGTCCTGACGGGGCACAAACTGCTTCGATTGATGGCGTGTTAGGCGTATTGAAAACTAACAGGCAGAGTCCCATCCGGGGGCTCAATGGAGGGCTGTAAATGGGTCTGGAACACTGTGCGAGCACTCAGGCCCACTGGAGTGTAAAAATTATTCAAAATGGCAAACTACATTGACCAGCATGCAATGGGACTAAGACGATTGGTTAACGGTACATCAGAGGCCAATTAAAACTTGGAGAAGCATGCAGGGTTGGTAACGGCAGCGAACTCATTGACTGAATGCTCGCATCTAGCCCAAGAAGAAGGGGAAAGAAAGTCCCCGAAACGCGTCAGCTGGAAGGACCAAAAAACGGGATGCGAAACTGCCTGTTAAATAAAATAAAGGATGTTCCTTACCTGACTGGGAGTGCGGCCTCATCTTGCTGGTCAAATTTGGGTGATATACATATGCGGAGGTTCCAGTCCGCAGAGGCGACGCACCACCCCTCATCCAACTGGGGTCCTGACGGGGCACAAACTGCTTCGATTGATGGCGTGTTAGGCGTATTGAAAACTAACAGGCAGAGTCCCATCCGGGGGCTCAATGGAGGGCTGTAAATGGGTCCGGAACGCTATGCGAGCACTCAGGCCCACTGGAGGGTAAAAATTATTCAAAATGGCAAACTACATTGACCAGCATGCAATGGGACTAAGACGATTGGTTAACGGTACATCAGAGGCCAATTAAAACTTGGAGAAGCATGCATGGTTGGTAACGGCAGCGAACTCATTGACTGAATGCTCGCATCTAGCCCAAGAAGAAGGGGAAAGAAAGTCCCCGAAACGCGTCGGCTGGAAGGACCAAAAAACGGGATGCGAAACTGCCTGTTAAATAAAATAAAGGATGTTCCTTACCTGACTGGGAGTGCGGCCTCATCTTGCTGGGCAAATTTGGGTGATATACATATGCGGAGGTTCCAGTCCGCAGAGGCGACGCACCACCCCTCATCCAACAGGGGTCCTGATGGGGCACAAACTGCTTTGATTGATGGCGTGTTAGGCGTATTGAAAACTAACAGGCAGAGTCCCATCCGGGGGCTCAATGGAGGGCTGTAAATGGGTCCAGAACGCTATGCGAGCACTCAGGCCCACTGGAGGGTAAAAATTATTCAAAATGGCAAACTACATTGACCAGCATGCAATGGGACTAAGACGATTGGTTAACGGTACATCAGAGGCCAATTAAAACTTGGAGAAGCATGCAGGGTTGGTAACGGCAGCAAACTCATTGACTGAATGCTCGCATCTAGCCCAGGAAGAAGGGGAAAGAAAGTCCCCGAAACGCGTCAGCTGGAAGGACCAAAAAACGGGATGCGAAACTGCCTGTTAAATAAAATAAAGGATGTTCCTTACCTGACTGGGAGTGCGGCCTCATCTTGCTGGGCAAATTTGGGTGATATACATATGCGGAGGTTCCAGTCCGCAGAGGCGACGCACCACCCCTCATCCAACAGGGGTCCTGACGGGGCACAAACTGCTTCGATTGATGGCGTGTTAGGCTTATTGAAAACTAACAGGCAGAGTCCCATCCGGGGGCTCAATGGAGGGCTGTAAATGGGTCCGGAACGCTATGCGAGCACTCAGGCCCACTGGAGGGTAAAAATTATTCAAAATGGCAAACTACACTGACCAGCATGCAATGGGACTAAGACGATTGGTTAACGGTACATCAGAGGCCAATTAAAACTTGGAGAAGCATGCAGGGTTGGTAACGGCAGCGAACTCATTGACTGAATGCTCGCATCTAGCCCAAGAAGAAGGGGAAAGAAAGTCCCCGAAACGCGTCGGCTGGAAGGACCAAAAAACGGGATGCGAAACTGCCTGTTAAATAAAATAAAGGATGTTCCTTACCTGACTGGGAGTGCGGCCTCATCTTGCTGGGCAAATTTGGGTGATATACATATGCGGAGGTTCCAGTCCGCAGAGGCGACGCACCACCCCTGATCCAACAGGGGTCCTGACGGGGCACAAACTGCTTTGATTGATGGCGTGTTAGGCGTATTGAAAACTAACAGGCAGAGTCCCATCCGGGGGCTCAATGGAGGGCTGTAAATGGGTCTGGAACGCTATGCGAGCACTCAGGCCCACTGGAGGGTAAAAATTATTCAAAATGGCACACTACATTGACCAGCATGCAATGGGACTAAGACGATTGGTTAACGGTACATCAGAGGCCAATTAAAACTTGGAGAAGCATGCAGGGTTGGTAACGGCAGCAAACTCATTGACTGAATGCTCGCATCTAGCCCAAGAAGAAGGGGAAAGAAAGTCCCCGAAACGCGTCGGCTGGAAGGACCAAAAAACGGGATGCGAAACTGCCTGTTAAATAAAATAAAGGATGTTCCTTACCTGACTGGGAGTGCGGCCTCATCTTGCTGGGCAAATTTGGGTGATATACATATGCGGAGGTTCCAGTCCGCAGAGGCGACGCACCACCCCTCATCCAACAGGGGTCCTGACGGGGCACAAACTGCTTCGATTGATGGCGTGTTAGGCGTATTGAAAACTAACAGGCAGAGTCCCATCCAGGGGCTCAATGGAGGGCTGTAAATGGGTCCGGAACGCTATGCGAGCACTCAGGCCCACTGGAGGGTAACAATTATTCAAAATGGCAAACTACATTGACCAGCATGCAATGGGACTAAGACGATTGGTTAACGGTACATCAGAGGCCAATTAAAACTTGGAGAAGCATGCAGGGTTGGTAACGGCAGCGAACTCATTGACTGAATGCTTGCATCTAGCCCAAGAAGAAGGGGAAAGAAAGTCCCCGAAACACGTCGGCTGGAAGGACCAAAAAGGGATGCGAAACTGCCTGTTAAATAAAATAAAGGATGTTCCTTACCTGACTCGGAGTGCGGCCTCATCTTGCTGGGCAAATTTGGGTGATATACATATGCGGAGGTTCCAGTCCGCAGAGGCGACGCACCACCCCTCATCCAACAGGGGTCCTGACGGGGCACAAACTGCTTTGATTGATGGCGTGTTAGGCGTATTGAAAACTAACAGGCAGAGTCCCATCCGGGGGCTCAATGGAGGGCTGTAAATGGGTCCGGAACGCTCTGCGAGCACTCAGGCCCACTGGAGGGTAAAAATTATTCAAAATGGCACACTACATTGACCAGCATGCAATGGGACTAAGACGATTGGTTAACGGTACATCAGAGGCCAATTAAAACTTGGAGAAGCATGCAGGGTTGGTAACGGCAGCAAACTCATTGACTGAATGCTCGCATCTAGCCCAAGAAGAAGGGGAAAGAAAGTCCCCGAAACGCGTCGGCTGGAAGCACCAAAAAACGGGATGCGAAACTGCCTGTTAAATAAAATAAAGGATGTTCCTTACCTGACTGGGAGTGCGGCCTCATGTTGCTGGGCAAATTTGGGTGATATACATATGCGGAGGTTCCAGTCCGCAGAGGCGACGCACCACCCCTCATCCAACAGGGGTCCTGACGGGGCACAAACTGCTTCGATTGATGGCGTGTTAGGCGTATTGAAAACTAACAGGCAGAGTCCCATCCCGGGGCTCAATGGAGGGCTGTAAATGGGTCCGGAACGCTATGCGAGCACTCAGGCCCACTGGAGGGTAAAAATTATTCAAAATGGCAAACTACATTGACCAGCATGCAATGGGACTAAGACGATTGGTTAACGGTACATCAGAGGCCAATTAAAACTTGGAGAAGCATGCAGGGTTGGTAACGGCAGCGAACTCATTGACTGAATGCTCGCATCTAGCCCAAGAAGAAGGGGAAAGAAAGTCCCCGAAACGCGTCGGCTGGAAGGACCAAAAAACGGGATGCGAAACTGCCTGTTAAATAAAATAAAGGATGTTCCTTACCTGACTGGGAGTGCGGCCTCATCTTGCTGGGCAAATTTGGGTGATATACATATGCGGAGGTTCCAGTCCGCAGAGGCGACGCACCACCCCTCATCCAACAGGGGTCCTGATGGGGCACAAACTGCTTTGATTGATGGCGTGTTAGGCGTATTGAAAACTAACAGGCAGAGTCCCATCCGGGGGCTCAATGGAGGGCTGTAAATGGGTCCGGAACGCTATGCGAGCACTCAGGCCCACTGGAGGGTAAAAATTATTCAAAATGGCAAACTACATTGACCAGCATGCAATGGGACTAAGACGATTGGTTAACGGTACATCAGAGGCCAATTAAAACTTGGAGAAGCATGCAGGGTTGGTAACGGCAGCAAACTCATTGACTGAATGCTCGCATCTAGCCCAGGAAGAAGGGGAAAGAAAGTCCCCGAAACGCGTCAGCTGGAAGGACCAAAAAACGGGATGCGAAACTGCCTGTTAAATAAAATAAAGGATGTTCCTTACCTGACTGGGAGTGCGGCCTCATCTTGCTGGGCAAATTTGGGTGATATACATATGCGGAGGTTCCAGTCCGCAGAGGCGACGCACCACCCCTCATCCAACAGGGGTCCTGACGGGGCACAAACTGCTTCGATTGATGGCGTGTTAGGCTTATTGAAAACTAACAGGCAGAGTCCCATCCGGGGGCTCAATGGAGGGCTGTAAATGGGTCCGGAACGCTATGCGAGCACTCAGGCCCAGTGGAGGGTAAAAATTATTCAAAATGGCAAACTACACTGACCAGCATGCAATGGGACTAAGACGATTGGTTAACGGTACATCAGAGGCCAATTAAAACTTGGAGAAGCATGCAGGGTTGGTAACGGCAGCGAACTCATTGACTGAATGCTCGCATCTAGCCCAAGAAGAAGGGGAAAGAAAGTCCCCGAAACGCGTCGGCTGGAAGGACCAAAAAACGGGATGCGAAACTGCCTGTTAAATAAAATAAAGGATGTTCCTTACCTGACTGGGAGTGCGGCCTCATCTTGCTGGGCAAATTTGGGTGATATACATATGCGGAGGTTCCAGTCCGCAGAGGCGACGCACCACCCCTGATCCAACAGGGGTCCTGATGGGGCACAAACTGCTTTGATTGATGGCGTGTTAGGCGTATTGAAAACTAACAGGCAGAGTCCCATCCGGGGGCTCAATGGAGGGCTGTAAATGGGTCTGGAACGCTATGCGAGCACTCAGGCCCACTGGAGGGTAAAAATTATTCAAAATGGCACACTACATTGACCAGCATGCAATGGGACTAAGACGATTGGTTAACGGTACATCAGAGGCCAATTAAAACTTGGAGAAGCATGCAGGGTTGGTAACGGCAGCAAACTCATTGACTGAATGCTCGCATCTAGCCCAAGAAGAAGGGGAAAGAAAGTCCCCGAAACGCGTCGGCTGGAAGGACCAAAAAACGGGATGCGAAACTGCCTGTTAAATAAAATAAAGGATGTTCCTTACCTGACTGGGAGTGCGGCCTCATCTTGCTGGGCAAATTTGGGTGATATACATATGCGGAGGTTCCAGTCCGCAGAGGCGACGCACCACCCCTCATCCAACAGGGGTCCTGACGGGGCACAAACTGCTTCGATTGATGGCGTGTTAGGTGTATTGAAAACTAACAGGCAGAGTCCCATCCAGGGGCTCAATGGAGGGCTGTAAATGGGTCCGGAACGCTATGCGAGCACTCAGGCCCACTGGAGGGTAACAATTATTCAAAATGGCAAACTACATTGACCAGCATGCAATGGGACTAAGACGATTGGTTAACGGTACATCAGAGGCCAATTAAAACTTGGAGAAGCATGCAGGGTTGGTAACGGCAGCGAACTCATTGACTGAATGCTCGCATCTAGCCCAAGAAGAAGGGGAAAGAAAGTCCCCGAAACACGTCGGCTGAAAGGACCAAAAAGGGATGCGAAACTGCCTGTTAAATAAAATAAAGGATGTTCCTTACCTGACTCGGAGTGCGGCCTCATCTTGCTGGGCAAATTTGGGTGATATACATATGCGGAGGTTCCAGTCCGCAGAGGCGACGCACCACCCCTCATCCAACAGGGGTCCTGACGGGGCACAAACTGCTTTGATTGATGGCGTGTTAGGCGTATTGAAAACTAACAGGCAGAGTCCCATCCGGGGGCTCAATGGAGGGCTGTAAATGGGTCCGGAACGCTATGCGAGCACTCAGGCCCACTGGAGGGTAAAAATTATTCAAAATGGCACACTACATTGACCAGCATGCAATGGGACTAAGACGATTGGTTAACGGTACATCAGAGGCCAATTAAAACTTGGAGAAGCATGCAGGGTTGGTAACGGCAGCAAACTCATTGACTGAATGCTCGCATCTAGCCCAAGAAGAAGGGGAAAGAAAGTCCCCGAAACGCGTCGGCTGGAAGCACCAAAAAACGGGATGTGAAACTGCCTGTTAAATAAAATAAAGGATGTTCCTTACCTGACTGGGAGTGTGGCCTCATCTTGCTGGGCAAATTTGGGTGATATACATATGCGGAGGTTCCAGTCCGCAGAGGCGACGCACCACCCCTCATCCAACAGGGGTCCTGACGGGGCACAAACTGCTTCGATTGATGGCGTGTTAGGCGTATTGAAAACTAACAGGCAGAGTCCCATCCCGGGGCTCAATGGAGGGCTGTAAATGGGTCCGGAACGCTATGCGAGCACTCAGGCCCACTGGAGGGTAACAATTATTCAAAATGGCAAACTACATTGACCAGCATGCAATGGGACTAAGACGATTGGTTAACGGTACATCAGAGGCCAATTAAAACTTGAAAAAGAATGCAGGGTTGGTAACGGCAGCAAACTCATTGACTGAATGCTCGCATCTAGCCCAAGAAGAAGGGGAAAGAAAGTCCCCGAAACGCGTCGGCTGGAAGGACCAAAAAACGGGATGCGAAACTGCCTGTTAAATAAAATAAAGGATGTTCCTTACCTGACTGGGAGTGCGGCCTCATCTTGCTGGGCAAATTTGGGTGATATACATATGCGGAGGTTCCAGTCCGCAGAGGCGACGCACCACCCCTCATCCAACAGGGGTCCTGACGGGGCACAAACTGCTTCGATTGATGGCGTGTTAGGCTTATTGAAAACTAACAGGCAGAGTCCCATCCGGGGGCTCAATGGAGGGCTGTAAATGGGTCCGGAACGCTATGCGAGCACTCAGGCCCACTGGAGGGTAAAAATTATTCAAAATGGCAAACTACATTGACCAGCATGCAATGGGACTAAGACGATTGGTTAACGGTACATCAGAGGCCAATTAAAACTTGGAGAAGCATGCAGGGTTGGTAACGGCAGCGAACTCATTGACTGAATGCTCGCATCTAGCCCAAGAAGAAGGGGAAAGAAAGTCCCCGAAACGCGTCGGCTGGAAGGACCAAAAAACGGGATGCAAAACTGCCTGTTAAATAAAATAAAGGATGTTCCTTACCTGACTGGGAGTGCGGCCTCATCTTGCTGGGCAAATTTGGGTGATATACATATGCGGAGGTTCCAGTCCACAGAGGCGACTCACCACCCCTCATCCAACAGGGGTCCTGACGGGGCACAAACTGCTTCGATTGATGGCGTGTTAGGCGTATTGAAAACTAACAGGCAGAGTCCCATCCGGGGGCTCAATGGAGGGCTGTAAATGGGTCTGGAACGCTATGCGAGCACTCAGGCCCACTGGAGTGTAAAAATTATTCAAAATGGCAAACTACATTGACCAGCATGCAATGGGACTAAGACGATTGGTTAACGGTACATCAGAGGCCAATTAAAACTTGGAGAAGCATGCAGGGTTGGTAACGGCAGCGAACTCATTGACTGAATGCTCGCATCTAGCCCAAGAAGAAGGGGAAAGAAAGTCCCCGAAACGCGTCAGCTGGAAGGACCAAAAAACGGGATGCGAAACTGCCTGTTAAATAAAATAAAGGATGTTCCTTACCTGACTGGGAGTGCGGCCTCATCTTGCTGGTCAAATTTGGGTGATATACATATGCGGAGGTTCCAGTCCGCAGAGGCGACGCACCACCCCTCATCCAACAGGGGTCCTGACGGGGCACAAACTGCATTGATTGATGGCGTGTTAGGCGTATTGAAAACTAACAGGCAGAGTCCCATCCGGGGGCGCAATGGAGGGCTGTAAATGGGTCCGGAACGCTATGCGAGCACTCAGGCCCACTGGAGGGTAAAAATTATTCAAAATGGCAAACTACATTGACCAGCATGCAATGGGACTAAGACGATTGGTTAACGGTACATCAGAGGCCAATTAAAACTTGGAGAAGCATGCAGGGTTGGTAACGGCAGCGCACTCATTGACTGAATGCTCGCATCTAGCCCAAGAAGAAGGGGAAAGAAAGTCCCCGAAACGCGTCGGCTGGAAGGACCAAAAAACGGGATGCGAAACTGCCTGTTAAATAAAATAAAGGATGTTCCTTACCTGACTGGGAGTGCGGCCTCATCTTGCTGGGCAAATTTGGGTGATATACATATGCGGAGGTTCCAGTCCGCAGAGGCGACGCACCACCCCTCATCCAACAGGGGTCCTGACGGGACACAAACTGCTTTGATTGATGGCGTGTTAGGCGTATTGAAAACTAACAGGCAGAGTCCCATCCGGGGGCTCAATGGAGGGCTGTAAATGGGTCCGGAACGCTATGCGAGCACTCAGGCCCACTGGAGGGTAAAAATTATTCAAAATGGCAAACTACATTGACCAGCATGCAATGGGACTAAGACGATTGGTTAACGGTACATCAGAGGCCAATTAAAACTTGGAGAAGCATGCAGGGTTGGTAACGGCAGCAAACTCATTGACTGAATGCTCGCATCTAGCCCAGGAAGAAGGGGAAAGAAAGTCCCCGAAACGCGTCAGCTGGAAGGACCAAAAAACGGGATGCGAAACTGCCTGTTAAATAAAATAAAGGATGTTCCTTACCTGACTGGGAGTGCGGCCTCATCTTGCTGGGCAAATTTGGGTGATATACATATGCGGAGGTTCCAGTCCGCAGAGGCGACGCACCACCCCTCATCCAACAGGGGTCCTGACGGGGCACAAACTGCTTCGATTGATGGCGTGTTAGGCGTATTGAAAACTAACAGGCAGAGTCCCATCCGGGGGCTCAAGGGAGGGCTGTAAATGGGTCCGGAACGCTATGCGAGCACTCAGGCCCACTGGAGGGTAAAAATTATTCAAAATGGCAAACTACACTGACCAGCATGCAATGGGACTAAGACGATTGGTTAACGGTACATCAGAGGCCAATTAAAACTTGGAGAAGCATGCAGGGTTGGTAACGGCAGCGAACTCATTGACTGAATGCTCGCATCTAGCCCAAGAAGAAGGGGAAAGAAAGTCCCCGAAACGCGTCGGCTGGAAGGACCAAAAAACGGGATGCGAAACTGCCTGTTAAATAAAATAAAGGATGTTCCTTACCTGACTGGGAGTGCGGCCTCATCTTGCTGGGCAAATTTGGGTGATATACATATGCGGAGGTTCCAGTCCGCAGAGGCGACGCACCACCCCTGATCCAACAGGGGTCCTGACGGGGCACAAACTGCTTTGATTGATGGCGTGTTAGGCGTATTGAAAACTAACAGGCAGAGTCCCATCCGGGGGCTCAATGGAGGGCTGTAAATGGGTCTGGAACGCTATGCGAGCACTCAGGCCCACTGGAGGGTAAAAATTATTCAAAATGGCACACTACATTGACCAGCATGCAATGGGACTAAGACGATTGGTTAACGGTACATCAGAGGCCAATTAAAACTTGGAGAAGCATGCAGGGTTGGTAACGGCAGCAAACTCATTGACTGAATGCTCGCATCTAGCCCAAGAAGAAGGGGAAAGAAAGTCCCCGAAACGCGTCGGCTGGAAGGACCAAAAAACGGGATGCGAAACTGCCTGTTAAATAAAATAAAGGATGTTCCTTACCTGACTGGGAGTGCGGCCTCATCTTGCTGGGCAAATTTGGGTGATATACATATGCGGAGGTTCCAGTCCGCAGAGGCGACGCACCACCCCTCATCCAACAGGGGTCCTGACGGGGCACAAACTGCTTCGATTGATGGCGTGTTAGGCGTATTGAAAACTAACAGGCAGAGTCCCATCCAGGGGCTCAATGGAGGGCTGTAAATGGGTCCGGAACGCTATGCGAGCACTCAGGCCCACTGGAGGGTAACAATTATTCAAAATGGCAAACTACATTGACCACCATGCAATGGGACTAAGACGATTGGTTAACGGTACATCAGAGGCCAATTAAAACTTGGAGAAGCATGCAGGGTTGGTAACGGCAGCGAACTCATTGACTGAATGCTCGCATCTAGCCCAAGAAGAAGGGGAAAGAAAGTCCCCGAAACACGTCGGCTGGAAGGACCAAAAAGGGATGCGAAACTGCCTGTTAAATAAAATAAAGGATGTTCCTTACCTGACTCGGAGTGCGGCCTCATCTTGCTGGGCAAATTTGGGTGATATACATATGCGGAGGTTCCAGTCCGCAGAGGCGACGCACCACCCCTCATCCAACAGGGGTCCTGACGGGGCACAAACTGCTTTGATTGATGGCGTGTTAGGCGTATTGAAAACTAACAGGCAGAGTCCCATCCGGGGGCTCAATGGAGGGCTGTAAATGGGTCCGGAACGCTATGCGAGCACTCAGGCCCACTGGAGGGTAAAAATTATTCAAAATGGCACACTACATTGACCAGCATGCAATGGGACTAAGACGATTGGTTAACGGTACATCAGAGGCCAATTAAAACTTGGAGAAGCATGCAGGGTTGGTAACGGCAGCAAACTCATTGACTGAATGCTCGCATCTAGCCCAAGAAGAAGGGGAAAGAAAGTCCCCGAAACGCGTCGGCTGGAAGCACCAAAAAACGGGATGCGAAACTGCCTGTTAAATAAAATAAAGGATGTTCCTTACCTGACTGGGAGTGCGGCCTCATCTTGCTGGGCAAATTTGGGTGATATACATATGCGGAGGTTCCAGTCCGCAGAGGCGACGCACCACCCCTCATCCAACAGGGGTCCTGACGGGGCACAAACTGCTTCGATTGATGGCGTGTTAGGCGTATTGAAAACTAACAGGCAGAGTCCCATCCAGGGGCTCAATGGAGGGCTGTAAATGGGTCCGGAACGCTATGCGAGCACTCAGGCCCACTGGAGGGTAACAATTATTCAAAATGGCAAACTACATTGACCAGCATGCAATGGGACTAAGACGATTGGTTAACGGTACATCAGAGGCCAATTAAAACTTGGAGAAGCATGCAGGGTTGGTAACGGCAGCAAACTCATTGACTGAATGCTCGCATCTAGCCCAAGAAGAAGGGGAAAGAAAGTCCCCGAAACGCGTCGGCTGGAAGGACCAAAAAACGGGATGCGAAACTGCCTGTTAAATAAAATAAAGGATGTTCCTTACCTGACTGGGAGTGCGGCCTCATCTTGCTGGTCAAATTTGGGTGATATACATATGCGGAGGTTCCAGTCCGCAGAGGCGACGCACCACCCCTCATCCAACAGGGGTCCTGACAGGGCACAAACTGCTTCGATTGATGGCGTGTTAGGCGTATTGAAAACTAACAGGCAGAGTCCCATCCGGGGGCTCAATGGAGGGCTGTAAATGGGTCCGGAACGCTATGCGAGCACTCAGGCCCACTGGAGGGTAAAAATTATTCAAAATGGCAAACTACATTGACCAGCATGCAATGGGACTAAGACGATTGGTTAACGGTACATCAGAGGCCAATTAAAACTTGGAGAAGCATGCAGGGTTGGTAACGGCAGCGAACTCATTGACTGAATGCTCGCATCTAGCCCAAGAAGAAGGGGAAAGAAAGTCCCCGAAACGCGTCGGCTGGAAGGACCAAAAAACGGGATGCGAAACTGCCTGTTAAATAAAATAAAGGATGTTCCTTACCTGACTGGGAGTGCGGCCTCATCTTGCTGGGCAAATTTGGGTGATATACATATGCGGAGGTTCCAGTCCGCAGAGGCGACGCACCACCCCTCATCCAACAGGGGTCCTGACGGGGCACAAACTGCTTTGATTGATGGCGTGTTAGGCGTATTGAAAACTAACAGGCAGAGTCCCATCCGGGGGCTCAATGGAGGGCTGTAAATGGGTCCGAAACGCTATGCGAGCACTCAGGCCCACTGGAGGGTAAAAATTATTCAAAATGGCAAACTACATTGACCAGCATGCAATGGGACTAAGACGATTGGTTAACGGTACATCAGAGGCCAATTAAAACTTGGAGAAGCATGCAGGGTTGGTAACGGCAGCAAACTCATTGACTGAATGCTCGCATCTAGCCCAGGAAGAAGGGGAAAGAAAGTCCCCGAAACGCGTCAGCTGGAAGGACCAAAAAACGGGATGCGAAACTGCCTGTTAAATAAAATAAAGGATGTTCCTTACCTGACTGGGAGTGCGGCCTCATCTTGCTGGGCAAATTTGGGTGATATACATATGCGGAGGTTCCAGTCCGCAGAGGCGACGCACCACCCCTCATCCAACAGGGGTCCTGACGGGGCACAAACTGCTTCGATTGATGGCGTGTTAGGCGTATTGAAAACTAACAGGCAGAGTCCCATCCGGGGGCTCAATGGAGGGCTGTAAATGGGTCCGGAACGCTATGCGAGCACTCAGGCCCACTGGAGGGTAAAAATTATTCAAAATGGCAAACTACACTGACCAGCATGCAATGGGACTAAGACGATTGGTTAACGGTACATCAGAGGCCAATTAAAACTTGGAGAAGCATGCAGGGTTGGTAACGGCAGCGAACTCATTGACTGAATGCTCGCATCTAGCCCAAGAAGAAGGGGAAAGAAAGTCCCCGAAACGCGTCGGCTGGAAGGACCAAAAAACGGGATGCGAAACTGCCTGTTAAATAAAATAAAGGATGTTCCTTACCTGACTGGGAGTGCGGCCTCATCTTGCTGGGCAAATTTGGGTGATATACATATGCGGAGGTTCCAGTCCGCAGAGGCGACGCACCACCCCTGATCCAACAGGGGTCCTGACGGGGCACAAACTGCTTTGATTGATGGCGTGTTAGGCGTATTGAAAACTAACAGGCAGAGTCCCATCCGGGGGCTCAATGGAGGGCTGTAAATGGGTCTGGAACGCTATGCGAGCACTCAGGCCCACTGGAGGGTAAAAATTATTCAAAATGGCACACTACATTGACCAGCATGCAATGGGACTAAGACGATTGGTTAACGGTACATCAGAGGCCAATTAAAACTTGGAGAAGCATGCAGGGTTGGTAACGGCAGCAAACTCATTGACTGAATGCTCGCATCTAGCCCAAGAAGAAGGGGAAAGAAAGTCCCCGAAACGCGTCGGCTGGAAGGACCAAAAAACGGGATGCGAAACTGCCTGTTAAATAAAATAAAGGATGTTCCTTACCTGACTGGGAGTGCGGCCTCATCTTGCTGGGCAAATTTGGGTGATATACATATGCGGAGGTTCCAGTCCGCAGAGGCGACGCACCACCCCTCATCCAACAGAGGTCCTGACGGGGCACAAACTGCTTCGATTGATGGCGTGTTAGGCGTATTGAAAACTAACAGGCAGAGTCCCATCCAGGGGCTCAATGGAGGGCTGTAAATGGGTCCGGAACGCTATGCGAGCACTCAGGCCCACTGGAGGGTAACAATTATTCAAAATGGCAAACTACATTGACCAGCATGCAATGGGACTAAGACGATTGGTTAACGGTACATCAGAGGCCAATTAAAACTTGGAGAAGCATGCAGGGTTGGTAACGGCAGCGAACTCATTGACTGAATGCTCGCATCTAGCCCAAGAAGAAGGGGAAAGAAAGTCCCCGAAACACGTCGGCTGGAAGGACCAAAAAGGGATGCGAAACTGCCTGTTAAATAAAATAAAGGATGTTCCTTACCTGACTCGGAGTGCGGCCTCATCTTGCTGGGCAAATTTGGGTGAAATACATATGCGGAGGTTCCAGTCCGCAGAGGCGACGCACCACCCCTCATCCAACAGGGGTCCTGACGGGGCACAAACTGCTTTGATTGATGGCGTGTTAGGCGTATTGAAAACTAACAGGCAGAGTCCCATCCGGGGGCTCAATGGAGGGCTGTAAATGGGTCCGGAACGCTATGCGAGCACTCAGGCCCACTGGAGGGTAAAAATTATTCAAAATGGCACACTACATTGACCAGCATGCAATGGGACTAAGACGATTGGTTAACGGTACATCAGAGGCCAATTAAAACTTGGAGAAGCATGCAGGGTTGGTAACGGCAGCAAACTCATTGACTGAATGCTCGCATCTAGCCCAAGAAGAAGGGGAAAGAAAGTCCCCGAAACGCGTCGGCTGGAAGCACCAAAAAACGGGATGCAAAACTGCCTCTTAAATAAAATAAAGGATGTTCCTTACCTGACTGGGAGTGCGGCCTCATCTTGCTGGGCAAATTTGGGTGATATACATATGCGGAGGTTCCAGTCCGCAGAGGCGACGCACCACCCCTCATCCAACAGGGGTCCTGACGGGGCACAAACTGCTTCGATTGATGGCGTGTTAGGCGTATTGAAAACTAACAGGCAGAGTCCCATCCAGGGGCTCAATGGAGGGCTGTAAATGGGTCCGGAACGCTATGCGAGCACTCAGGCCCACTGGAGGGTAACAATTATTCAAAATGGCAAACTACATTGACCAGCATGCAATGGGACTAAGACGATTGGTTAACGGTACATCAGAGGCCAATTAAAACTTGAAGAAGCATGCAGGGTTGGTAACGGCAGCAAACTCATTGACTGAATGCTCGCATCTAGCCCAAGAAGAAGGGGAAAGAAAGTCCCCGAAACGCGTCGGCTGGAAGGACCAAAAAACGGGATGCGAAACTGCCTGTTAAATAAAATAAAGGATGTTCCTTACCTGACTGGGAGTGCGGCCTCATCTTGCTGGGCAAATTTGGGTGATATACATATGCGGAGGTTCCAGTCCGCAGAGGCGACGCACCACCCCTCATCCAACAGGGGTCCTGACGGGGCACAAACTGCTTCGATTGATGGCGTATTAGGCTTATTGAAAACTAACAGGCAGAGTCCCATCCGGGGGCTCAATGGAGGGCTGTAAATGGGTCCGGAACGCTATGCGAGCACTCAGGCCCACTGGAGGGTAAAAATTATTCAAAATGGCAAACTACATTGACCAGCATGCAATGGGACTAAGACGATTGGTTAACGGTACATCAGAGGCCAATTAAAACTTGGAGAAGCATGCAGGGTTGGTAACGGCAGCGAACTCATTGACTGAATGCTCGCATCTAGCCCAAGAAGAAGGGGAAAGAAAGTCCCCGAAACGCGTCGGCTGGAAGCACCAAAAAACGGGATGCGAAACTGCCTGTTAAATAAAATAAAGGATGTTCCTTACCTGACTGGGAGTGCGGCCTCATCTTGCTGGGCAAATTTGGGTGATATACATATGCGGAGGTTCCAGTCCGCAGAGGCGACGCACCACCCCTCATCCAACAGGGGTCCTGACGGGGCACAAACTGCTTTGATTGATGGCGTGTTAGGCGTATTGAAAACTAACAGGCAGAGTCCCATCCGGGGGCTCAATGGAGGGCTGTAAATGGGTCCGGAACGCTATGCGAGCACTCAGGCCCACTGGAGGGTAAAAATTATTCAAAATGGCACACTACATTGACCAGCATGCAATGGGACTAAGACGATTGGTTAACGGTACATCAGAGGCCAATTAAAACTTGGAGAAGCATGCAGGGTTGGTAACGGCAGCAAACTCATTGACTGAATGCTCGCATCTAGCCCAAGAAGAAGGGGAAAGAAAGTCCCCGAAACGCGTCGGCTGGAAGGACCAAAAAACGGGATGCGAAACTGCCTGTTAAATAAAATAAAGGATGTTCCTTACCTGACTGGGAGTGCGGCCTCATCTTGCTGGGCAAATTTGGGTGATATATATATATATATATATATATATATATATATATATCATTAAATTACCTCAGCTGTGCAACCAATGTCCTTTGATAAGCTCTGACAGGTTGCCAATACTAATCAGGCTTAAAAATAAATGTTGCCTCTGAGCAGTATTGCTGCTGATTCCAACCATAACCAATATGTCAGTCATGTTGCATGCACTGATGCCGCTTGCCCAAAACAAGTCTGCCTTAAGGAATCACACGCCTGTGCCGAAGCTCAGGCTGTATCCCGCTTCAGGACGCTTACGCGCACAGCGGAGTCAAATGTGCATGTTGGCACTCGCGTTGCCTCCAACCTCAGACTGCTTTGGACCACACCACCATTCTTGCTCACCGCCTACGGCACAGCCTGCCCTGTCTTTGTAACTTCGAAGTTCCGTAGAACATTTCTTAGGCATCAGACCCTTCCAAATGTGTGATTCGACTGTGCCTCCGCTGTATTCTGCTGCCCACCGAACTGCCTCTGAGGTGCCAGTAAAATCAAGCTGTGTGGTAAGTGCCAGTGGGTGATGTCTCCCAATCATCGCCAAATGAAATAAAGGCTCTACGAGGAATGTCACTTTAGGAGTTAAGTATAATCATCTTCTACACTACCCAAGTCATGTAGAGTCCTACTGGACCCGAGTTTGAACCACAACTGACCCTTGCTATTCCAACCCCTGCCAGTGTTCACTCCATTCACGAGTCACAGTTAAAACACAACAATTACAAATACACATACATAATCACGCACAAGGCGGCTGTCAGGTGGGATATCTGTAAATTTATGCTGGCTGTCCCTTTACTGAGCAGCTTAAAATGAGTCCTTTTCTTTGACACCTTTTCACCCAGAATCTCAAGACTCGTCTGCATGTAGTCTCAAGCGCCTCCACTGTGTCACACTGGAGTGTTGGCATGCCATTCTTGTGTGAGGTGCTGAAGTACAGTCGAATATGCACCAGGTTTTTCATTAGCCATCTTAGAGTCTTAGAGTGGTCACTTAGAAGGCTTCAAAAGTAAAGCCAACAGTAGTAAAGCCACCCAAAAGTGTAAGTGTAATCTTACATGTGAAACTAACTCATAAGTATAAGTTACCTTTGTGAATAGCCCCACACATTTTCATTCAATGGGTGATCTGCCATTGGTAAAATGTGTGTAGCACAAAGTAGTCCAGCAATACTGGGATTGGTGCAGCAATATGATTTGCACATTATCTTAGTTCCAAGATCCACAGATGCTGGTTGTGCAGGATACGGGAATGCAAAACACCATATTGAACAAATTTAGTCATGTATTTCAAGAAAAAAATAGATTCATTAAAGGGTTACATACATTGAATTAAATTTAACAATGGTTTCTTGCCAGTAAGTCACAATTTAAGGCCTTTTCCCATACCAGTATGAGATGTAGTGAAAGGGATTTGCAGGGTATTGTATTCATAGAAACAGTAGAAGCTTTGAAATTGCTTTCCCTGACATGATCGCTGAAATAGGAGATGGCCATTTTAAATTATGTGTTGATTTAGAAAACTTAAATTAAAATATTGTCATAGATAGTTTTCTGCTTCCAAATATTACAAAGTGGTTTTGCTTCTCAATCATGCCAAGTATTTTGCAAGACTGGACTTAAAATCTGGTCACCACCAGATTAAGTTACACTTAAAACTGAAACCTTTTACTGCCTTTGTAACAATGGATGGTGTATTTCATTTTACCAGGCTTCCTGTTGGGCTGAAGTTAGCTACTAGTATATTTCTTCTAGTGCATGATGGATAAATTATGTAGGAACACGGAGAATGCTTGTTTTTGATGACATTCTGATTTTTGGGCCAACTGAATAAGAGTATAATTGAGTTCTACAAGAGGTGTTAGGAGTGTTGAGGGAGGCTGCATTGACACTTCAGAAAGAAAAGCATCAACTTTTGTTGAGACAAATTGATCATCTTGGTGATACGACCTCAAAGTGAAGTGTTATGCTAAAAAAATACCTAGCAAGTCCCATTAGGTTATGAAACATTGGAAAAGATTAATTGCGTTAACTTATGGGATTTGTTCAGAATTGTGTGGAATCCTTCAGGGAATTATTAAGGAAAGGTAAAGAGTTGAAATGGAATGAGAGAGATGAATGTGATTTCAGAAGGATCAATAATTAGATTGCCAATGAGAAAAGGTTAACTGTTTTTAACTCTAAAGCAAAAAATGTATTGACTGTTGATGGGAGTGCATATGGTGTGGGAGAGGTTTTGTCACAAATGAAAGGTGGTGAAGAAAGGGCATTGGCTTTTGCTTCTAGATCATTGAATCATTCCCTGAACTGAAACACAAGCAACCCAGGACTGATATATTTTCAGACTAATGCACATGCTCAGGACACATAACTGAGACTTTATATACAATGGAAGTCATTCACACAGCCAATACACTTACTACACACGCCAACTCATACATGATCATGGAATACAGGCGCTCACCCAGCACACTGATCACAACTCCATATTTATGACTATACACACGCTTTCAATAAACATTACATTTCTTCAAACTGCCAAATATTTTTAAAATATACATTTATTAAAAAAATAAAAACAAAAATACTTAGAAATAAATATTAATGTCAGGAAATCCACAAGTTAAGGGGGTGCCTTCAATCTTGTTATACGTCAACCTTAACTTCCATCTCCAGCATAAATTTCTCTACTCAATACACAACTTCATATGCTAAAACACCCACCATTATATATCAATTCTATAAATCAGCTTTCCTGCTTTCAGTTTCTACTTGTTGTAAATTCCGTTAGGATTTTGTTTATTGTTTTCCAAAGTTTTTAAAATTGTAAAATTCTGTGGTTATCAGTATGTACTCTTTTTCTTGGCTCTGTACAATATCATGGGATAGTGTTGTTCCACTAGTCAAAGAAATTTGCTTTTATTTCCCTCCTCCCCTCATCCATTCCTACTCTTAATTATTATTATTTACTTTCCTAATCCCAGCTCCCTTGTTTGTACCCTTTGATTGAATTAGTTATTTTAAGTATTTTTCATTATATATCTCGCCTCCCCACCTTTCTAATATCCTAGCACTAAAAACCCTATTTCCAGCATTTCATTCCCACCCCAAATCAGCGATGTGCATAAATTGAAATATGTTTGCACATCATTAAGATTTGATTTCAGCAGATAAAATGTTAATGTTTGATGTTTAACGTACCTTCCTGCTGCTCTGTTCTTATGACAAATGGCACAATTAGCTGAATTAATATTTTCCACTTTAGATATTAAATATGTGTGTGTATATAGGGTCAGAACACCAAACTATAAATAGTGGGCCTATTGGCTTTATGGAGGGTATGTTTGTCAAAATGTTACCAATATCTATAATCGATGTACATTATATACATCCACACATTGCAAGGATTAATACAAGTGATTATCATATGTTTTTAAGAAAGCCTTATTAAAAAACTCAATACCTGTAACAAGGACAACTCATAATGCCCATGGGACATGGATAATATGTATATCAATTTGTACACAAAGTCATGTGGGACTCATTTTGTTCCAGAGGACTCATCCAAAGGTATGAGGGCTCAGTAATACAAGTAATCACATTCAATATAAAATTAATTCTATAGGAACATTACTGTAGACAATGATGAATAATGAATAAAGTGCTGGACAAAGTGAGAATTTCCGCCATACTTGTGTTGTATGCATATATATACAAACATGTGAATAAATAGTGCAGACGATGCAGTGCTCCCATGGTGATCAAATGAACAACATTCAAAACATAAGGACTCTGTACAATCCCCAATGATTGTGTTGTCTTCCAAGTTCAATAAAATCATAAAATTAGTAAGCCCTTCATGTTAATTATAGCTGTCAATCAATTGGGGGGGTGTTGCATAGCCAATGGAGCACTGTCACATAAGTGTCACAGTTTGAGTCATAAGCACGGGAGACCTCCGTGCTCCTTGTTCAAGCATTCCACTCGCACAGCCAATGCATAGGATGGACAGGTTGTTGGCAGTATCTACACCAAGGTGGTGTGGTAGTCGAATGACAAATGTGTCCCATGTGACTTTTTGTAAAATTGATATAATTATTTTTAAAACTCAACATATCTTTGAGCCTTTCTTTTAACATTCATTAGGCCATAAAATGCAGCCATACAACCCACAACAATTGGGTCAAGCACTACAGCTGAACAGCATACAGCTCCAGCTTGGACAGCTTAAAAAAGTATGGTTAACTCTTTTGGGGTCATGTATTCAATGACCAAGGAGACTAAGGGCCTGATTATGAGTCTGACGATCAATGGACCAGCAGACTCAGGGTGGCTCAGCGGTCTCTGGACTGCCCTATTACAACTAGGGCAGTCGGACCGCCATTGCACCACCGCAGCCGAGATCCCTGGCAATGGCACAGCGATCTGAGGGCACAATACGCTTGGTGGCGCCCTGAGGCACCACCAAGCATATTATGACTTTCCTCATCGCCAGCTGTCTCTTGGAGGTTCTCAATCCTTGAAATTACTGGTGGAGAGGAAGGGGGCCCTCTTGCCCCTGTGCACAGGGGTGCATGCAGGGGGGCACATGTTGTGTGCACAGGGGTGCATGCACGTTGGCGCATAATGTGCCCCCTGTAGGTTTGCACCCCCAGTTCCTGCACAGGAAGGAGTGCACGACATGGTGCATTCCTTCCTGTGCAGGAACGTGCACTGGCGGTTCCGCGGCAGTGTAGTTCACAGCTCACTATGAGCCTTTAAACTGTAACGCCGCAAGGCTGCCTCGCTGAGTGCCAGACCACAACAATACTTGTAATCTGGCAGGCAGGTGGCAGTGAGTTTTGGCAATGCAGGAGTTTGGCAGTGGCGTGCCGCCTGCTCTCGCAACACCACAATTCGTAATCAGGCCCTTATTGTTTTATTTTATGTTGTTGAGGGGCTGCTGCACTCCGTGCAGCCATCCACAACATTAAAAAAATGTTTGGTGGTTCTCCTGCCCCTTCCAGGACACCACTAGGCTCCAAACATACAATCAAAAAACCCTCACAGGGAATTGCGGCGCTCTCCTTCTCTGAACGACTGAATCATTATATGAGAAGTTCCTGACATTCATTTATAATTCCTTTTGTTTTTTTAATTGTGTTTGGGTGCCCTGGTGCCCACATTGGGTACCCACACCTTTTTTCATGTTGGGGGCTGTGGGGGAGCCCCATGACCACAGTGGCCCCTGCCAGCAGGAGCCGTTTTTTTTTTTTTTTACTGTGGGTGCCACAGTGGACTACTAGGGCACCCACAACATGTTAACAATTGGGGGCCACAGGGGGAGCCCCGAGGCTCTTGCTGTTCTGGCCAGCTTCCTAGCCACCACTGTGGGGAGAGCCTGCCTTTTTTTGTAAACTTCTGAATATGGGTGCCCCGGTGTTCGACCGGGGCACTCTCATCAGCCAATATGTTTTGTGATTTGATGTAAATTCACTCAGTAGTTTTTGAGAAATTAAGGTTAAAACATAACTGAATATCTGGGTAGTTGGGCAGCAGGGACACGTGGCCTCTCTCCCCAAGTCATCAGAGGCCCCCATTAGCCCACTCCTGGGTCAAGAACCTTCTTTATGGGGAGGAGGGATGCGTAGTCCCTCTCCCTGAGCCATGAGAGGCTCCAGGGAGCCCACTGCCAGGGTGAAACATTTTCAAAATAGACAGGGGGCCGCCAAGCCCCGCTCCACGAGCCTCTAAAGGCCCTGGGGAGCCCACCGGGGCGCCAAAATTCAAAATGGGGAGGGGGCTGCACACTTCCTGAGCCATTAATTGCCCAGGGGACCCAATCAGCTGGGGCCAACTCACATGCTATGTCCTGGCGAGCCCACCCCGGGATATAGATGTTTTCCTGCTTGCACCAACCTGTGTTTGCTCTCACATTAATGTTTTGAACTAAAAAAACTGCAGAAATTCACCAGTTATAGTTAGCAGAACTAACTATAATTTGCGCCCTGCCATGCACTGCTTACGACCTCACATATTACATCACTCATGACATGTTCTATGACATCATTTATGATATCACTGATTATATATAATGGCGGCATCAAAAAGAAACAATTGATAATTGCATCTATTCTTTGGTCCTTGTCCGTGTGCGGCGAGGCTAATTTGAATAGATTGCGGAAAAAGTGATATATATATATATATACATATATATATATATATATATATATATATATATATATATATATATATATATATGTATGTATGAAGCAGAGGACTCTGAGTAGTTACCAAGTTTACAAGTTTAGGTAGAGACCAGCTCCTGTATAGAGCTCCCTACAACACCAGCGACACTGAATTTGCTCACCTTAAATGTCTGCCTTTCTATCAAAGATTTGAAGCAGAGGATTGGCCAGTTATATTTAACTCAGGTAAATATAACTCACACCATTGCCATACACAGTGTTGTCATCAATGATGTACTTTCAGATGTGATCAGTGATGTTATTAATGATATCATAGAACATGTCATGAGTGATGTAGTATGTGAGGTCATAAGAAGTGCATTGTGAGGGCACAGACTATAGTTACTTGAGTTAACTTTATCTAATGAATGATGAGTAGAATATTCTATTTATTACCACTTTGAGTTTGTGGAGGGGCCATGACTCACAAGAGTGGTATGATGCTGCTCACCTCCATCAACAGATTTAACAAAAAAAATATTACCCTCTACACTGCAGTAATATATGTATGCATGCAAATGGATTACTACAGTTGCTCTACATATTTCTCTAATGAGCAACATATATTTTCACTGCCATGGCATAAACACACTTATGCAATGCCAGTAAAAATAAAAAGTGGCCCATTTGCATGTTAATTAGAGTCATGCACATTAGCAGAAAATACTGCTTCCTGCTTCATACAATGCACGTTAAAATGATATGATGCAGGGAAACAAATATGTTAATAGTCATGAGTTTATATTCATATTGATTTTCTCTGAATGCATGAAGTTAACATCATATATTCTGGTCTTGTTAAACACTTGTGTATATAATAATTCTAATCGACAAACTACACATGGCATAAACAATATATGCAGATCCACAAAGAGTAATATGTTATTTTTTCCCACTGATGACCGAGGAGATGGGCAACTTGACAAATTAGAGGCTTTGCCTCCTGTGAGTCATGGCACCACCCCACACTCAACAGATATAATAAATATATTACACTCTGTGCATCTGCATATTAACTATATATCACATTTGATAATAAGTCGTAAACGCGGAACACAGTTCATCGAATAAAGAGCAGGTAAAGCTGTCACTTTTGTGGATCACTGACACAATAGCAACAATAATATTATGTAACAAAAAAATGATGTCAAAACTATCCTTTACAAAAATATCGGCTCCCTATACTTATAAAGGGTTGAGGAAATATTAATTTTTATGATCAATTGTGTCCCCTATCTTAGACCCCAACGGCTCCATGTACATGCTACAAGTACATGCATGTTCCCTCCACTTCCAGCTATGAAGACGCAAATACATATGCGTCCAACGTTAACATGTCCTCTTTCAGATCCACCATGAATGGGTCGAATATTCCGTTCCTAAGTATGCCTTGCCACCGTCTTTATATAGAGTACCTTTCACGTTTTTCAGCTCTGGCAAGTTAGGCCCTGAATTCTGCCATCGAGCTTTTCCTGCTTTCTGCCTCTGAATGCTCCAGCCTGGACCTGCATCTGTATCCATGACCTTTGTCTTACTTCCTGCGCGGCTAACGGTGCCTGGCCCGGCCTGTTGCCTGCCAAGACTGTATTCAGCCTTCAAGTTATCTGCTCCGCTCCTCGAGAAATACATTCCTGTCTAGTAGTTTAGGTAAACATCCTCCCAGCTACAGAGCAAAGGGCCCGGCCTTACTGTCTCCGTGCAAGTAATTCATAGCTCCTGTTACCATGGTAGGCCCATGCCCCCTCGCATCTCATGTAGACACGTAGACACTTATACACGCACTAGAAGTCAGTATAGGATAGCCTCTGCCTGAGAGACCTTCCCTTCCAGATAATACCGTTCCTTAAACACAAGATATTAGATACGATTTGGGATTAGGTTGTTCTGACATCCCAGACTTCTGTCTCCTCACGTAGGGCTAAATGTCAAGTCCCCTTCACCCTCCAGTTACACGTCAATCACACGTCATGCTGCCGTGCGCGCACCTCTGCCATATATTTCTGCTGACTTTGCAGGATTCTCTTATGGATCCACCCACCTGTGACATCCTCAGAATGACGTTTCTAGTACACGCCCTTATGCACGCCTAGTGTAACGCCTTTTTTCATTACGTATGTGTATTCTTATCTCTCTTCTCAGCTGTTACGCCTTCTGCATCTGCCTTTACTGTAATGCATTGACTATATATATGACAACCTGTCAATAAAGTATTGCTCTATCCCTTCCCGAACCTTCGTGGTGACGGAATCCGATTGCCTGGTTCGAACCAATTCCTTTGTAAGGAATAAATCCCCTTTTAAAACCTCAAATACCACGGATTCTGCCTCTTATTTTTACTGAGTTATTCTTATTGAACTTTACCGCATAAATTAAGTCTAGGTAATTTAAATTTACCACATAATTGGCGCCCGAATAGGGACACCTCCCCCACCCCACGCGCCGGAGGTGCATTGCAGACCCGGTCTCCTGCCACAGCCGGACGGACAACTACGCGTACCTGCAGGATTTCCTGTACCTCCCTCAGGCCAACGGAGGTGACTGAGGCTGCGATCAACACCCAGACGAGGCGGTGAGGAGTGCGGAGGATCCCGACCAGAGCCTAGCTGAGAGAGCAAGATCCGAGGTATACAGAGGCCCACCAGGTTCCGAAGTTCCGAAGTATCCACGTCACGAGTCGAGTCGAGTCCAGTCTGGTCTAGTCCAGACCAGAGTTTCCGAGGCCTTCTGTTCCGTTCCGTGCTTCCCGGTGAGTACCGTTGCTGGGGACGCATCTAGACGTGCGCATTGGTTTGTGCCGGTCAAGACAGGTTTGGGTACACAGATCCGGTCTGCACTGTTTTAGCAGTGTATCTGTACTGTTTAGCAGTACATCTAGTATTATGCAGTTAGCTAATTTTATTCTAATTATTATTGTTCGTTTTAAAATGTTTTAATATGTTTTAAATGTCGTGGTATGAGTGATTGTTCGATCTTCATTACTGTGTTTATTGTATTAATTGAGTTCAAGTCCGAGAAAGAATCAAGTAGCAAGGTTTAAGATGCCGTTATTCTCAAAATTAAGACAGATTAGAACTAGAAAAGGGATACTCGAGGAAGCCGTTCCCATTCCACCTAGGGACACTCCAGGGTACTTTATGTACCATAAACATGGCCTAGATGCCGTATTATATCTCGATTTGTGGGTGGACTACACCAAGGATTTAGCAGAGAATCAGAGATGGCCCGCCGCTGGGACATGGGATGCAGATTGCATCATGAGAGTAGAAGAAGCATTATGGAAAAAGAAAGCCAGACAGTCACAGAAAGATGCCATTGAATTATGGCGTAAAGAATCGCATAGACGCACAGAGAAAGCACTCAGAAAAGAAGAGAAAAGTAGGGAGGATTCAGACAAAGCCCGAGAAAACGGATTAATTGAGGAAGGTATCCGAGCAAAAGCAGAACAAGTAGACAGACAACGAAACACTCTTATGAATGGTATGTATCCTCTTCTGGCCGAGGGTTTACCTAAGGCCACCCTGGAAGTACCGAAAGATCTGCCACCTCCATTGCTTCCGACTAAATTGCTCCCCAAGACCGCAAAGGACATTTTCCTTTCTTCCTATTTAGACGATGTAGCCCCCGAATATGTTAATGCTCCGCCGCCACGCACACCACCTGCTAACGGCGCTCGACCCCGAGATAATCTGCATCTATTCTTCCTACCTTACACCCAACGAATCCTTTTGGACCTAGCACCTCAGGAGGTGCGACAGGAAGTTTTCATACGCCGCCATCAGTGCGTCGATTGACTTATAGGGATTTAGCACACCAATGTACAGCCTATGCCAGCTTCACAACAGACCGTAGCGGTACCACAGCCACAGCCTAGTGCCGCAACACAAAACACGACACAACAGATGTACCAGTATGCACAAAATGACTATCCCGATTATCAGCGATACACATGAAACAGCCTAGAGAGGGAGGTTGGCTTGCCTCTTATTGAGGTTCCTGTAGATCAAGAGGGTCCTTACGTACATAGTCAGGTATTAGGGAAAGACAGAAAGTTTTTAATTGATACAGGGGCAAGCAGAACTACAATAAGTCACGACGAGGTTCCAGGGGCACCCCTCTCAGGCTCACAGAATGTTTCCCTTGGATTTTCAGGAAAGCCTATTGTTAACGAAGTATCGCAACCTCTTCCTCTTGCAGTTGGTCCATTGACACGGACTACAGATTTATTGCTTACGAAATCATGCCCAGAAAACTTGTTAGGTATAAAGACATTGAAAGCTCTAGGAGCTGTAATATGTTGTTCCCCGGAAGGGATACGACTATTTTTGCGTGACTTTAAAGGTCACTATGTATTTAGAGACATGGATCACCGGTTACAGAATGTCCCTGCACATTTATGGGCACAAGGCCCCACTGATGTAGGTTGTATGCATATTACACCATATCGAGTTACACTCAAAGCAGGAGTGGTATTACCACGAATTCGACAATACAAGTTACCTCCAGATGCTGTAGTGGCTTTGCTGCAAATCATTGACGAGCTCATTGCACAAGGAGTGGTTGTGGAAACCGACTCCAATGTATGTAATTCTCCTATTATTCCAATTCTTAAACGAACTGATCCAAATGCACCCCCCGTTTATCGATTAATTATTGATCTGCGCGAATTGAATAAATGCATTGTACCACAGTATCCCGTGGTTCCAGATATCTCTTCATTATTAACAGCTATTGATTCAGAAGCAACGTTCTTTACTGTGATTGACCTCAAGAACGCCTTCTTTAGCGTCCCAATCGATCCGGAAAGCCAATATTTGTTCGGATTCTGTTTAAATGGACGAAGCTTCAAATTTGCACGCGCACCTCAAGGATTCACAGAAAGCCCCAGCATCTACAGGCAAGCACTGAAAAGACAACTTGACAGTATCCACATGCCTGTTAACACTACCCTGCTTCAGTATGTCGATGATCTGCTGATCACCGCCCGAAGCGAGCCCGAATGTGAAAAAGCATCACTGACGGTTTTACATTTCCTGGCCGACAAGGGGCACAAGGTGTCCCCTTCGAAGCTGCAATTCTGTGTTCAGCAAGTTGTGTACCTTGGGCACTTGCTGTCCAAAGGGGGGAGACAGCTCACACCTGACCGCATCCAGTTAATTGTAAACATGCCACCACCCAAGACACAAAAGGAGGTGCGGGCCTTCATAGGTCTCACTTCATACTGTAGGCAATGGATTCCCCAATATGCATTTCTAGTAAAGCCACTCATTCAGTTGACAACCCAGGAGGCAGCGACTTCGACTGTCCTCCCTTGGACTCAGGAACATGCACAAGCTTTTGAAGACTTAAAGAAAGCCTTATGTCAAGCACCTGTTTTAGCGACACCATGTTACAGTAAGCCTTTTACACTTTTTGTTACAGAACGCGAAGGTACTGCCTTGTCAGTACTCACTCAGGAACAAGCAAGTTCACACAAGCCGTGTGCTTACTTTTCTAGCACATTAGATCCAGTAGCCCAGGCTCTGCCTACGTGCCTGAAATCAGTCGCAGCGACAGCTTTAGCGATCAGACAAAGCGATTCCATAGTATTAGGACATCAATTGATAGTGCAAGTTCCACACTCCGTGGAAGTTCTTTTAAACCGAACTCAGACTCAGCACTTGACTGTAGCACGACTGACAGGTTATGAATTAACATTGTTCCAGCCACACATAGAAATCAGACGCTGTAGTACATTAAATCCTGCCACACTTTTGCCATTAAGTGGAACAGACCCATTGGCACATGATTGTATTGAAGTCATTACTATTACGACGAAACCCAGACAAGACTTGACAGACATTCCATTACCAGATCCAGACCTGACACTTTATGTGGATGGTTCATGCATGAGAACAAGTACAGGAGAGTTAGTGGCCGCTTACGCAGTCACGACAGACACCGAAGTTATTGAAACGAATTGTATTGACACATTGTCAGCTCAAGCAGCAGAGCTCATCGCTCTGACACAAGCCTGTATTCAAGCCAAAAATAAAAGAGTCAACATATACACAGATTCACGTTATGCATTCGGAGTTGTACACGACTTCGGAGTCCTTTGGTGAGAGAGAGGTTATTTAACTTCTCACGGTGCCAACATTCAACACGGTCCCCTCATTCAAGCTCTGTTAGATGCAATACATCTGCCTACTTCAATATCCATCATGAAGTGCAAGGCCCATACAAAAATTACCGATATCATTTCCCAGGGTAACGACCTAGCAGACCGAACAGCTAAGCAAACAGCACAGAATCGGACTCATGCAACTGACTTGACAAAGACAATAGTTCCAACATCGACACACTGCATGACAGTTAGGGATCCCGCCCTTGATGTAATTGACATACAGACACATGCTACACCAGAGGAAATCAAGAAATGGACTGAACTAGGAGGGATCCAAACAGATCAGGGATGGATGACGAAGGGAAAATCTACATGGTTTCTTCCCGACTCCATGGTTCAAGTTATCATTAACACAATACATAGTCCAGCGCATCTAGGAGAGAAAGCTATGTTAGACAGTATTCAAAACATTTGGTTTAATAAACACTTACGAGCTGCAGCCAAACAGAAAGTGCGTACTTGCATGATTTGTTGTCAGTTCAACCCAGGTAAAGGCGTTCCTGTAGAGCAAGGTGGATTTCAACCTCCCGATCACCCTTTTGAAGTCCTCCAGATGGATTATATCCAGATGGAACGTTGTCGAGGATTCAAATATGTCCTCGTAGTTGTATGCGCACTTTCCCGTTGGACAGAAGCATATCCAGTCTCAGATTACACTGCCCCGACCACTGCCAAGCAGCTGGTTCGTGAATTCTTCCCACGGTATGGTTTGCCCCGTATCGTGTACTCAGATAACGGTCAACCATTCTCATCCGAGCTAATGAAACACATTTCACTCCTGTTAGGCTATCAATGGAAATTCCACTGTGTCCGGCATCCCGAGGCAGCAGGTCTCGTGGAGCGTCATAATCAGACTCTGAAAATACGACTTTCTAAAATCTGCCGAGAGAAAGGCGTCGACTGGATAGTAGCTTTACCAGTTGCGCTCTTTTACATGAGAATGATAGCACATTCTCGAACAGGGCTATCCCCGTACGAGGTGGTCTTCGGTAGGCCACCAAATATGTGGGGGACGCCTATACCTCGTAAAATCACTGATGTTGATTGTAATATGCTGACAGATTACCTTGCTTCCTTGATGTCTGCACTACAATCTTGCCGTTCACAGGTAGCTGCAGCCTTTCCCGACAACACCGAGGTGAAGCCCCATGAAGTGGTTCCCGGAGACTACGTATTTATAAGAAATTTCGACAGGAGGAGCCCGCTGGAGCCTCGCTGGCAAACGCCGAAATTAGTACTCCTGACCACGAGGACAGCAGTGAAGATTGAGGGTCGCAAGGGTTGGCTACATTCGAGCCATATCAAGAAATTTCATGGACTGCCTTCTGATTTGAACTCTCAGCCCTACCCTCCTCCACAGACTGACTCAAAACTCCCCCTGGTCGAGAAAACTGCTTCCCAGGAATATAAACTGAAACTAAGGTCTAGCAAGTCAGACAATTTGATTGTTTAAGTCCTCTCCTAGGTGAATCGGTTAAATTAGTCTCTGACATGTATCCTCTAGACCGAAACAGAGAGAAAGATAGACAGAAACAGCTCAAGAAACGTGCATATTGTAAATTACTTCGTAGTCACTGTATAGTGACATTATTGATTATGTTTTTTCTAAATCTTCTGATTATTGCTGCAAGTATACTGTTGCACATATACTACCCTATTTTCAAGCGTGCACATTCTGCTTCCGATGTTACTGCCGAACACTCTTTTAGCGAATTACCTCCACATGAGTTGCCCTACAGACTTGCGCTGCGCAATAACACATTCATTAGTATGTTACATCACTCCCATCAGGCCAACAACGCTACAAATTGTTGGATATGTGGCCGACTCCCTCCCTACCAGAAATACAAGGGAGTTCTGCCCCTCTTTCCATATCCATTCACACACAATGGTTCCTGTGGTGCATGGTTTAGTTTGATTAATTCTTTAGATTCAAATACCGTAGTTTACCAGAGCAACTGGGTATGGGGAAACCTGAACTTAGTTTTGCTTAAAGCCTGCTACCCTAACAAGGAGGGACTTCCCAAAAGGACAGGAACTGATCTAGAAAATGAAGTATATGGATTAGGTAATTTTACACTTAACCTCATGATTCTGAATGTTGAATCCGAAGCCGCACCAGTCTTGCCTGCTATGTCCGTATTACCAGTCAAAGGTGAATTATGTGTAAGAAAGAATGGTTCAGTACACCTGGGTCATAGTAAATGTACTACTGTGATCGAATTCAGTGATCAAGGCAAGTCTACATTTAGAGCTTCCCGTCATTCCTACTTCATTTGTGGTCATACCGCATATATACGTTTACCTCTAGATTGGGATGGTACCTGTTACATTGCATTCCTTCTGCCACCTGTTTTCCTAGCCCCTCCTGATTATCATAGAAACACCCATCTAGTACACAATAGACCCCAGAGAGATCTCCCGATTGTCGACTACACTGAAACGGCATGGGAACAATATACAGACTTCAATAAAGGTCTCTTCCCCTACATAGGTGTTGTCTCTAATAGTAAACTGATACGCAGATTAACCAGAACCCTTGAAGCAGTAGTGAATGAAACTACCTCTGCCCTAGGCAACTTAACAGAGGAGCAGTCTGCGATGCGGATTGTTGTTCTCCAAAATCGTCTTGTCCTTGACGTCATCCTGGCCGATAGGGGCGGAGCCTGTAGAGTCATCGGATCGAGTTGCTGTGTTTTCATTCCAGAAAACGCGCCATCAGTATATAAAGCCATAACTCGTCTTCATAAGATTGCAAGTCAGATACACCAGAATCCAGGCACCTGGACGTGGTCCGGTTGGTTCTGGAGCGTGTTGTCAGCCTGGGGATGGAAGGTCCTATCCTTCCTAGGTATTGCCCTTCTCATAGTATTCAGTTGCTGCCTGTGTCTACAATGTGGACCAGCGATTTGCGGCCTGTGTGCCACATCATGTATTCCACATTCAAGTTCTCATTCAAAATCCCGGAAGAAGAAAGAAGAACAAATGATGTTACATGAACAGATTGATGGATTCCTGAGGATCGATATCTCATGAAGGGTCCGTAGGGGACAAGGAGGGAATGAGGAAATATGAATTTTTATGATCAATTGTGTCCCCTATCTTAGACCCCAACGGCTCCATGTGCATGCTACAAGTACATGTATGTTCCCTCCACTTCCAGCTATGAAGACGCAAATACATATGCGTCCAACGTTAACATGTCCTCTTTCAGATCCACCATGAATGGGTCGAATATTCCGTTCCTAAGTATGCCTTGCCACCGTCTTTATATAGAGTACCTTTCACGTTTTTCAGCTCTGGCAAGTTAGGCCCTGAATTCTGCCATCGAGCTTTTCCTGCTTTCTGCCTCTGAATGCTCCAGCCTGGACCTGCATCTGTATCCATGACCTTTGTCTTACTTCCTGCGCGGCTAACGGTGCCTGGCCCGGCCTGTTGCCTGCCAAGACTGTATTCAGCCTTCAAGTTATCTGCTCCGCTCCTCGAGAAATACATTCCTGTCTAGTAGTTTAGGTAAACATCCTCCCAGCTACAGAGCAAAGGGCCCGGCCTTACTGTCTCCGTGCAAGTAATTCATAGCTCCTGTTACCATGGTAGGCCCATGCCCCCTCGCATCTCATGTAGACACGTAGACACTTATACACGCACTAGAAGTCAGTATAGGATAGCCTCTGCCTGAGAGACCTTCCCTTCCAGATAATACCGTTCCTTAAACACAAGATATTAGATACGATTTGGGATTAGGTTGTTCTGACATCCCAGACTTCTGTCTCCTCACATAGGGCTAAATGTCAAGTCCCCTTCACCCTCCAGTTACACGTCAATCACACGTCATGCTGCCGTGCACGCACCTCTGCCATATATTTCTGCTGACTTTGCAGGATTCTCTTATGGATCCACCCACCTGTGACATCCTCAGAATGACGTTTCTAGTACACGCCCTTATGCACGCCTAGTGTAACGCCTTTTTTCATTACGTATGTGTATTCTTATCTCTCTTCTCAGCTGTTACGCCTTCTGCATCTGCCTTTACTGTAATGCATTGACTATATATATGACAACCTGTCAATAAAGTATTGCTCTATCCCTTCCCGAACCTTCGTGGTGACGGAATCCGATTGCCTGGTTCGAACCAATTCCTTTGTAAGGAATAAATCCCCTTTTAAAACCTCAAATACCACGGATTCTGCCTCTTATTTTTACTGAGTTATTCTTATTGAACTTTACCGCATAAATTAAGTCTAGGTAATTTAAATTTACCACAGGGTAAGTACAGAAATATCTAAAACAAAATATCGTTTCACACTAATATCATTATAAAACATACAAAAATATCAATTTTTAATATATATAGTTAAAATAGTAAATCCTAAATATTGTAAAATATAACATTGATATAATGCAAATTAACTACATAAAAAATATGTAATACTATGTATAAATATATACTTATATAAACACATACATATCTATGTGTGTATGTTTATAGATGCATACATATAGGTACCGATTCCGATCCTGTAAAACCCGGGTACGAATAGTCGTAAGGAGCGTTTTCTCTGTCCGACTCGTACCCGGGAAAAACACCTTACAAACTCGCAAGTACGATTCGCACAGAAATACCATTTCCATACGAGTCGTACAAAAGACCGACCGGCAAAAAAAAACATACAAATCTGATTCTGGACAGCGCGTACGCGACGTCCGGACGGAGTCAGGCAGCGTTTTACAGACCAGCAAGTACGATCCATGCCTACGTCACTCCGCACCGCTATTTTTTTACGGCAGCCAAAAACTCCCAGGAAATTGGGGACGACGCGAAGAAGGAGCACCGGTACGCGACGGACAGCCATGGACCCCAACCTACGCGTCATCCCGGCCCTCAAAGCCTACGACCTCATGTTCAGAAACCGCCGCAGACGCCGCAGAAGGTCAGAACAACACCCAGGGGCAAAGGGGGGTAGGGGGGCTGGGGCAGGAAACATTTCCCCCACCCAATTACAAATATACATATGTCCTGCATGGATACGGGCCGTACCACGCGTACCCCTACGTCACCGCCACAATGGTGCTACGGCCCGTACCCACACTCTGGGGGGCGTGGGTACGGGCCGTACCACGCGTACCCATACGTCACCGCCACAATGGTGGTACGGCCCGTACCCACGCTCTGGGGGGCGTGGGTACGGGCCATACCACGCATACCCCTACGTCACCGCCACAATGGTGGAACGGCCCGTACCCACGCCCCCAGAGCGTGGGTACGGGCCGTACCACGCGTACCCCTACGTCACCGCCACAATGGTGGTACGGCCCGTACCCACGCTCTGGGGCATGGGTACGGGCCTTACCACCATAGTGGCGGTGACGTAGGGGTACGCGTGGTATGGCCCGTACCCACGCCACCCAGAGCGTGGGTACGGGCCGTATCACGCGTACCCCTACGTCACTGCCACTATGGTGGTACGGCCCATACCCACGCCCCCAGAGCGTGGGTACGGGCCGTACCACCATTGTGGCGGTGATGTAGGGGTACGCGTGGTACGGCCCGTACTCACGCCCCCCAGAGCGTGGGTACGGGCCGTACCACCATTGTGGCAGTGACATAGGGGTACGCGTGGTATGGCCCGTACCCACGCCCCCAGAGCGTGGGTACGGGCCGTACCACACGTACCCCTACGTCACCGCCACTATGGTGGTACGGCCCGTATCCACGCCCCCAGAGCATGGGTAAGGGCCGTACCACCCGTACCCCTACAGCCCCATTACATGATGGATACAAGGCATACACACGCCACGGATGTAGGTGTACGGCTTGGTGCAGCACATCAGCTGTAAATTGGGGGTGGTGTATGCCCAGGACAGCAGTGTACAACAGCAAGGGCGCAAGTGGGTGGGTGGGTGGGTGGGTGGGTGCAGAGGAATACCAGCAGTGGACAGGGACATGGGGGTGGGTGCAGAGGAATACCAGCAGTGGACACAGACATGGGGGTGGGTGCAGAGTAATACCAGCAGTGGACAGGGACATGTGAGGGGTGGGTGCCCATCACTCCCAGCAGTGGACAGAGAAATGGGGGTGGGTGCAGAGGAATACCAGCAGTGGACACAGACATGGGGGTGGGTGCAGAGGAATACCAGCAGTGGACAGGGACATGTGAGGGGTGGGTGCCCATCACTCCCAGCAGTGGACACAGACATGGGGGTGGGTGCAGAGGAATACCAGCAGTAGACAGGGACATGTGAGGGGTGGGTGCCCATCACTCCCAGCAGTGGACAGAGACATGGGGGTATGTGTAGAGGAATACCAGCAGTGGACACAGACATGGGGGTGGGTGCAGAGGAATACCAGCAGTGGACACAGACATGGGGGTGGGTGCAGAGGAATACCAGCAGTGGACAGGGACATGTGAGGGATGGGTGCCCATCACTCCCAGCAGTGGACAGGGACATGGGGGTGGGTGCAGAGGAATACCAGCAGTGGACACAGACATGGGGGTGTGTGCAGAGGAATATCAGCAGTGGACAGGGACATGTGAGGGGTGGGTGCCCATCACTCCCAGAAGTGGACAGAGACATGGGGGTGGGTGCAGAGGAATACCAGCAGTGGACACAGACATGGGGGTGGGTGCAGAGGAATACCAGCAGTGGAAAGGGACATGTGAGGGGTGGGTGCCCATCACTACCAGCAGTGGACACAGACATGGGGATGGGTGCAGAGGAATACCAGCAGTGGACACAGACATGGGGGTGGGTGCAGAGGAATACCAGCAGTGGACAGGGACATGTGAGGGGTGGCTGCCCATCACTCCCAGCAGTGGACACAGACATGGGGGTGGGTGCAGAGGAATACCAGCAGTGGACAGGGACATGTGAGGGGTGGGTGCCCATCACTCCCAGCAGTGGACAGAGGCATGGGGGTGGGTGCAGAGGAATACCAGCAGTGGACAGGGACATGGGGGTGGGTGCAGAGGAATACCAGCAGTGGACAGGGACATGTGAGGGGTGGGTGCCCATCACTCCCAGCAGTGGACAGGGACATGGGGGAGGGTGCAGAGGAATACCAGCAGTGGACACAGACATGGGGGTGGGTGCAGAGGAATACCAGCAGTGGACAGGGACCTGTGAGGGGTGGGTGCCCATCACTCCCAGCAGTGGACAGAGACATGGGGGTGGGTGCAGAGGAATACCAGCAGTGGACAGGGACATGTGAGGGGTGGGTGCCCATCACTCCCAGCAGTGGACAGAGACATGGGGGTGGGTGCAGAGGAATACCAGCAGTGCACAGGGACATGGGGGTGGGTGCAGAGGAATACCAGCAGTGGACAGGGACATGTGAGGGGTGGGTGCCCATCACTCCCAGCAGTGGACAGGGACATGGGGGTGGGTGCAGAGGAATACCAGCAGTGGACACAGGCATGGGGGTGGGTGCAGAGGAATACCAGCAGTGGACAGGGACATGTGAGGGGTGGGTGCCCATCACTCCCAGCAGTGGACAGAGACATGGGGGTGGGTGCAGAGGAATACCAGCAGTGGACACAGACATGGGGGTGGGTGCAGAGGAATACCAGCAGTGGACACAGACATGGGGATTTGGTGCAGAGGAATACCAGCAGTGGACACAGACATGGGGATGGGTGCAGAGGAATACCAGCAGTGGACAGGGACATATGAGGGGTGGGTGCCCATCACTCCCAGCAGTGGACACAGACATGTGGATGGGTGCAGAGGAATAACAGCAGTGGACACAGACATGGGGGTGGGTGCAGAGGAATACCAGCAGTGGACAGGGACATGTGAGGGGTGGGTGCCCATAACTCCCAGCAGTGGACACAGACATGGGGGTGGGTGCAGAGGAATACCAGCAGTGGACAGGGACATGTGAGGGGTGGGTGCACATCACTCCCAGCAGTGGACAGAGACATGGGGGTGGGTGCAGAGGAATACCAGCAGTGGACACAGACATGGGGGTGGGTGCAGAGGAATACCAGCAGAGGAATACCAGCAGTGGAGAGGTGTGGCTCACTGTGGAGAGGTGTGGCTCACTGGTTAGAGGAAGCAGACCCAGAAGCAGAGGACGGCCCGGGACCAGGGTTCAATCCCTGACGCGGCAGGGTCATGGACCAGGGCCAGCGGACTCGATAATTCTCGCTTCGGTGCCTACTCTAAGCAGGGATCACACTCGGTGACTCTGGGCATTAGCTTGCCTCATCTCCACAACGGCCCCCCACATTCGCCGGGGATGCCTGGTTTCACCTTGGAGATACCCTGGAGGGACCATCTCACAGGGATAGCCAGGACGGGTTCCCCAGCGGTCTACAGCGCCAGGACGCCTCAGGGCAGCAGTGCGCTTTACAAGACACATACATTTACAGTGGACAGGGACATGTGAGGGGTGGGTGCCCATCACTCCCAGCAGTGGACAGGGACATGAGGGTGTGTGCAGAGGAATACCAGCAGTGGACACAGACATGGGGGTGGGTGCAGAGGAATACCAGCAGTGGACAGGGACATGTGAGGGGTGGGTGCCCATCTCTCCCAGCAGTGGACAGAGACATGGGGGTGGGTGCAGAGGAATACCAGCAGTGGACACAGACATGGGGGTGGGTGCAGAGGAATACCAACAGTAGACAGGGACATGTGAGGGGCGGGTTCCCATCCCCCCAGCAGTGGACACAGACATGGGGATGGGTGCAGAGGAATACCAGCAGTGGACACAGACATGGGGGTGGGTGCAGAGGAATACCAGCAGTGGACAGGGACATGTGAGGGGTGGGTGCCCATCACTCCCAGCAGTGGACAGAGACATGGGGGTGGGTGCAGAGGAATACCAGCAGTGGACAGGGACATGGGGGTGGGTGCAGAGGAATACCAGCAGTGGACAGGGACATGTGAGGGGTGGGTGCCCATCACTCCCAGCAGTGGACACAGACATGGGGGTGGGTGCATAGGAATACCAGCAGTGGACACAGACATGGGGGTGGGTGCAGAGGAATACCAGCAGTGGACAGGGACATGTGAGGGGTGGGTGCCCATCACTCCCAGCAGTGGACACAGACATGGGGGTGGGTGCAGAGGAATACCAGCAGTGGACAGGGACATGTGAGGGGTGGGTGCCCATCACTCCCAGCAGTGGACAGAGACATGGGGGTGGGTGCAGAGGAATACCAGCAGTGGAAAGGGATATGGGGGTGGGTGCAGAGGAATACCAGCAGTGGACACAGACATGGGGGTGGGTGCAGAGGAATACCAGCAGTGGACAGGGACATGTGAGGGGTGGGTGCCCATCACTCCCAGCAGTGGACACAGACATCGGGGTGGGTGCAGAGGAATACCAGCAGTGGACAGGGACATGTGAGGGGTGGGTGCCCATCACTCCCAGCAGTGGACACAGACATGGGGGTGGGTGCAGAGGAATACCAGCAGTGGACACAGACATGGGGGTGGGGGCAGAGGAATACCAGCAGTGGACATGGACATGTGAGGGGTGGGTGCCCATCACTCCCAGCAGTGGACACATACATGGGGGTGGGTGCAGAGGAATACCAGCAGTGTCTAGGGACATGTGAGGGGTGGGTGCCCATCACTCCCAGCAGTGGACAGAGACATGGGGGTGGGTGCAGAGGAATACCAGCAGTGGACAGGGACATGGGGGTGGGTGCAGAGGAATACCAGCAGTGGACACAGACATGGGGGTGGGTGCAGAGGAATACCAGCAGTGGACAGGGACATGTGAGGGGTTGGTACCCATCACTCCCAGCAGTGGACACAGACATGGGGGTGGGTGCAGATGAATACCAGCAGTGGACACAGACATGGGGGTGGGTGCAGAGGAATACCAGCAGTGGACAGGGACATGTGAGGGGTGGGTGCCCATCACTCCCAGCAGTGGACACAGACATGGGGGTGGGTGCAGAGGAATACCAGCAGTGGACACAGACATGGGGGTGTGTACATCATTATCAG
Organism: Triturus cristatus; assembly: GCF_964204655.1. NCBI lineage: Eukaryota > Metazoa > Chordata > Amphibia > Caudata > Salamandridae > Triturus > Triturus cristatus. The sequence goes on from NC_140587.1 coordinate 454,362,483, forward strand.
ATGATCCCAACTCCATGGGTGTATGTACGCATCCCGACATTTGGACTATGTCGATAGTGCCATAACAACACATCACTGACAGCAGTGTCCCACTCCCATGAGGAGGGATGTCTTTCCCCCACTGCATGACACACCACATGTGGGTGTGAGGACAAATCACACATGCATACCCACCCCTGGCAGATGCAGCACAATACACACACAGAGATCATTCCACAAGACTGTATGGTCATGTCAATGCCTACCAAACTAAGAGAGCTAAAGGGAACACACACTGTCACGCACATCCCAGGACTGATAGGAATCTACAGGTGCTGGTACAGCCACCAAGATGTTGTTTCTCATGGAAGGAATAGGGTGGAGTTCCCACAGATACAATGCCCACAATTGTGAGTCAGGTGCCCAAATACCCTGCAGAACAAGTACCATATGTGTGCTAGGCTGGGATTACACACATGCATTGTGCGGAAAAGGGAGAATGTCTCCATTAAGGCATTTCAACATACTCAATACACACGTACAGTGAGTAGCAAGGATGGCACAGACGATGCAGCCGGAGACATTGCTGAGCAGGCATGGCCAGAGTTGAAGGGATCCATCACCAACAAAGGAAATGTAGACACAGGTCAACACAACAATTGTGCAACTCTCTGCAGGGAAGATGTCAGGTGCTACAGAGGAAGGAACACTCCTTGGGACAATATCTCCAAACACAAAGAGCATACACGACAAACAATCTTTGCAGAGATCTTGTGATGACACACAGATACCAGGTTCCACCCCATGAGCAGCAGACTACAACATTTCCCTGAAACATAACACATGCCCACAACCCCAACTCCTGTAGCATCAGCATCAACATCAATACCTGAAATGCAAGACTTTTCTAACGAAAATAGAAAATGCTTTATTCAGCATGAAAATAATAATGTGTAAACGAGACTATTCACAAAGGCCAATGGCTAGTCTATATCATCAGTCCTTGGGGGGGACACATGGCCATGCGTCTCCCCTAGCTTGTCTGCACATCAGAAGACTCTGTGTCATCGACTGGGGGGGGGGGGCATCATGTAGGGAAGGACCAGGCACCGCAGGGACAGGAGGGGGAAGGGTAGGTGTGGTGGTTGCAGGGACGGACGACTCCACCACAGGGGGTGGGGCAGCGCCAAAGGTGGAGGTGAGCTCGGCGCTGCACACTTCTGCCAGTTCTTCAAGCGTCTCCCCTGCACCCGGAGAAACAACAGGCCCCAAGGAGGGGGAGGGTCGGAGGGATGGGTTGCAGCGCTACTGGGGGAGGTGGTGGACAGGCTGGGGGACTTAACTCCCCTACCCGTGGAGTGCCTTGACCGTTTCCGGCCAGGTGAACTAGTGGGGCTGAGGCCCAGCCCAGCAAAGTAGGCCTTCTTCTCCGAATCTGGGGCAGGGGAGCCAAGGGGAGTGACATCGGAGGGACTGGGGAGTGAGTCATGTGGACGAGGACTGTGGCTGCGTGCCTGCCTGTGTGCCCCAGACCCAGTGGGTGTGCCTGCTTCCCCCTGAGTGTGAGTGTCAGGAGGTGTGCGCTTGCCCTTACGTGGTGGTGTGCTGCTTGTGTCTGGTGGGGTGCGTGTGTGTGTGTGGATGTTTTGGTGTGCTTGGGACAGGCATGGGTGTGGGACTTGTGGATGGGGCAAGGGTAGGGGGGGACGCAGCGCTGCAGGTGACTCACTACTGCCATCAGTGACGAGTCCAGGCACCTCAGCAACATGCGTTGGTCAGACATCGCTGATGACATGCCCTCCATGTACGACACCATCTGGGTCAGCAGTCTGGTGTGGCCATGGAGGACAGTCAGGATCGATGTCTGCCCAACCTGCAACTGCTGCTGAATGTCCACAGACTCGGCAGTGAGGGCAGCAGGGGGGACAGGGGCAGGGGGTGCGGTGCCTGGCACGAAGGAGGCATGTGGTCGCCTAGCATGGACAGAAGGGACCCGAGCAAGTGGGAGGGCGGTGATGGGAATGGAGGGGGCGGTGACGGATGGAGTGCTGCTGCCAGCTGTTGGAACAGCCTCCGCCCCCTCAGGGAGTTCAGCCTCAGACCCGTCAAGCTCATAGTCAGTGTTGGTACTGGGCAGGTCCTCCGCCTCATTCCCCTCGCCCTCGGTGCCACTTGAGTCTGCCGACTCCTCAGCAGTGGTGGCACCACTGCTCGATCCCTCCTCCATGTCCGTGCCGGTGTCTCCCTCGGTGTCCTCCGATGATGCTGTGGGCAAGGTGAAGAGACAGGAAAAAATCAGTCACCTGTATACATCTGACACATGAGTCCAAACAAAATAGGCAACAGTGCATATCAGGAAAGGCATCATGAGTAACATCTAGAATACTCCCCACATATGTTAGCCCTGCACTCCCCAGTTGGTTGACCCACCATGCCACTTGGAAACAATGAAAATTAGGACACAAGAGCAAATAACTTGAAATCACAAGATCATGAGAAGCTAGTGTCTGGGATCAGTTGAGCACAGCAAGACTATGAAGGCATGCCACCTCTTGTTCACTGTGAACCAAAGAGTAATGTCGCACCCAAGGCCAAATACCACATGCCAATGCAGAAGGTGTCCCCACACTCAGAGACCTGTGAGTACTTTTGAAACCCCAAAGAAATACATTGTGACTCCTGGAGAATCACAACCCTTTACACAATGGACATGTCTAGAATGTGTGAATGTGGCACTCTGTGAACACAACACACATGTGTCTGTATAGCAGAAGTCACATAAGGAGGTGCACACCAAACTACATGTACACAGTCATTGTCTGAGCTGCCAGACTCATTCAAATCAGCCACTGTTAGGCAGAAATGGCGTATCAGTAAGTACATATACATGGCACCACGGTGGTCTGGATGACTTGACACTCGTAAGTTGGTATCAGCAACAACCAAGGACTAACCCAAATGCTACCACACTGTGGGAACATGTATATGTATGAACTCCAAACAAGTTTTGTTCAAACTGTGCCTTACTTTAAAATGTGCCAGCGTGTCCCTGGAAAGTGTAAAGGTGGTGTCTTGTGCACTTCCTTGGGAGACATCTGTCATGCAGGCACATCATTGTCCTTCATAACAAAACAACAAGGTCAAGCATATGAAACATTGAGACATTTTGACAGGTGTAGTGAGTGCCAATGGACATTTTCTCTGAGTAACAACTTGAATAATGTCATTTGTCACATGGCTATCCGTCACCTGATCACACAGTTGGCTACACATATGACCTACTGACTGTCATCTGGAGTGGCACACATGTCCACACCTAGGACAATGCATAAGCTAATGGGCCTGCAATTGTTTAGCAAAAAAGCCTAGCTGTACTGTGGGTTCCCCCTCATGGCAAGCCAGAATGTACCCACAGATGTCAGCACACAAAGTCACAACTGTGTAGCATCTGAACCACACACAGGTGCCAAAAATGTACAAGCAGGATACATGATTGTCAAAAACTGACACAGGCTACGAAGCACGAACATTAAGCACTGGCCAACATCACGGGGGCACTGCACGATGACTTTTTGTACTGCGAACCATCACACACAAGTCAGAACTGGCAATGAAACATCAGGGTTGAACATGTACGCCCCTCCCGCACACACCCACCCATACCTGAGTCAATGTGACACCTCTTATTCAGGATTACAATAACTGTGCTTGAAAACTTGCTTCATTAACACGACATCACCTTGTAGGGCTGCCAAAACATATTGGTCACAAACAAACATCAACAGATTGTTGTGAATAGCTACACAGGCACTGCCCAGTGTGAGTATGCACAAGCAAACTGGTGTATCCCTGTCCAGTGGACAAATGTATCACACATGTGAAAAATACTACCTAGGCCAGGGAACAATGCCACAGAGGCAGAGCCATGCTGAACCCACAGTGAATGTGCACAGTGTTGAATGACACACATGAGTAGGAGGGCAGGCTGTGTCAGGGGACTGTAGTGGGCACACTGCTCCATGGTCCTGGAATGAGCTGACTGTAACAGGAGCAACCGTCCCGGAACTATGCATATATCCCACTCATGCACATCATGTCTGAGGCCACAACATTGGTAATGCATGCTGCAAGTCTGTTAATTTGAAACCTCACACTCCTATGTTGAGACTCAGCATCAGTGGCAACAATTATGCACCCCCAAATGACTGAACAGGACAGGACACAGGAAGACCACCCCCACACATGATGCTAAAAGCAGTGTGCACCTTGATTAACTGGCAGCCTAGATGACCATGTGCAATAGTGATAACACACAGACCAGGTAACACATGTCAAGGAGAGGAAGGGAGGAAGAACAGCACAGGTTGACTTGGGGGAACAGGATATGCACTGCACATATATACCCTGGCAGTGTATCCAGGCGACTGAGCAGCTACAAAAGCTGGCGACACACAACAAACACACATGTACCTACCCCCTTCCTGCTGCTGTAACTCCTGTATCCGCCTATCCAGGTCAGGGAAGACCACCGCCAGGACACGCTTCATCTGGTGGGTCAGGTGCCGGCGCCCGCCATGCTTGCGAGGAGCCTCCTCCTTCAGCATGACCCGGGCGATCCTCCGGGGCCAGCACCGGATGTCCTGCCATCTCTTCCTCACTTGTGGCAGGCGCCGACTGCGACCCTCCACCGATTGCACGGCCTTGACGGCATCCTTCCAGATCTTCCCCTTGTGGTAGGCGGTTACCTGTGTGGATGACAAAGTGGGACAACATCACTACACCTGCACCATGTCACAGAGACACACATTTGAACATCTTTGATTTGTTGAACAGGGCATAGTATGCTGGCAAGTAATAGCACCTTAGTCATAGGGACTTTTTCCACTGTGGACGCACCAATGCACTACATGGCATAGTAAGTACACAGGTGGCATGAGGGCTGCGAAATAATCCCTGATCATGGCACACACTGTGCATCCCAAGCAACACAAGGCTGATGGACAGCACCGCAAAGCAGTCACATGCCCCAGGCCACTGACGAAACCTCAGCAGACTACACAGACACACACAGGCACACATCAATCACCTGCCATTGGCAACAGCGGATGCAAACCTCACTCTGCAGATGTACCACTTGCCGGGGGGTCACAGGTGTGGGGCTAGCTCAGCAAGTCAGACACACAGCACGGCTTACTTCTCACATCAGATGGCTTGAGCAGTTGCCTCCTCCATGAAGCTGTGGTGCAACACTCCACATAGACACTCACCCACATTACAAGGAACATTCACACACATCAATGTCCAGGGGGCGTACACATCATTTGGACACTCTCACCACTCTCACCACAGCTCCACTCAACTCTCACACACATCTGTGGGTGCAGTCACCTGTCACACCGGGGTGACCACTGAATCACCGCAGGACAATAGAACAAGAATGCCCAAGAGGATTAGGCTGGCTGAATGTGCCATGCACTATGCAGTGAATGTCACAGTAAGCACAATGCAAGTGAGGAGTGCACACATGAACTACATCAAGCCCTGCATGAGAGACATAAGCCATCCACCCTCCCCTGGGACCCACTCCAACCAACATTGCATGTCTGTCACACCTGGACACAATGCCAGAAGTGACAGACACAAAAAAGGTGCACAGGCAAAGGTAGTGGAGTCAGCACTCACCTGCTCCCCTGGTCGACCATACAGCATGGGGTACCGTGGGAGGATCACATCCAGCAGGGCCTCATTCTCCTCCTGGGTGAAAGGCTGGGCCCTCTCCACAGTCCTTGACATGGTGCCAGAGGGAGACAATACAGCAGCAGTGGTATCGACTGACATGTTGTGCAGGCAAGTGCCCTCCCATGGGTTCTGCCTGCCTTATATCTGCCTTGCTGGCCTATTTCATTTACAGGAGTACAGAGTGATTGGTCAGACTCATTTGCATCCTACGTTTCCTCCAATCCCTTTAAACATACACCAGTGACAGCCTTAGCATCTTTCGAATTTGCAGCATCATGTCAAGTCAACAACCACTTTGCAACAATGTATAATGTGGCCAACTGCTTTTTCCAGACCACATGATGTTAAATTTTGAACTTGAAACTCGGTATCCATGACAACCAGCATGCATTTAGGCCCTAATACTTGTCCCTCATGTGTCCCCATTGTAATTCTTAAATCCCCACACAGGTACGGCACGTTTCACACGTACCCCTAGGGCACCATCACTACAGTGATACGGGCCGTACTCACGCGTGTACGGCCCGTACACGCGTGAGTACGTGCCGTATCACTCGGACCTACAGTAACACAACTATAGTGATAGGCACGTACTCACGCGTGTACGGGCCATACACGCGTGAGTACGTGCCGTATCACTCGGACCTACAGTAACACAACTATAGTGATAGGCACGTACTCACGCGTGTACGGGCCGTACACGCGTGAGAACGTGCCTATCACTATAGTTGTGTTACTGTAGGTCCGAGTGATACGGCACATACTCATGCGTGTACGGCCCGTACACGCGTGAGTACGTGCCGTACACGCGTAAGTACGTGCAGTATCACTAGGGCCTACGGTACCCCAACTATAGTGATAGGCACCTACTCACGCATGTATGTGCCGTACACACGTGAGTACGTGCCGTATCACTAGGGCCTACGGTAACACAACTATAGTGATAGGCACGTACTCACGCGTGTACGTGCCGTACACGCGTGAGTACGTGCCGTATCACTAGTGCCTACGGTAACACAACTATAGTGATAGGCACGTACTCACGCGTGTACGGGCCGTACACGCGTGAGTACGTGCCGTATCACTCGGACCTACAGTAACACAACTATAGTGATAGGCACGTACTCACGTGTGTACGGGCCGTACACGCGTGAGTACGTGCCGTATCACTCGGACCTACAGTAACACAACGATAGTGATAGGCACATACTCACGCGTGTACGGGCCATACACGCGTGAGTACGTGCCTATCACTATAGTTGTGTTACTGTAGGTCCGAGTGATACGGCACATACTCACGCGTGTACGGCCCGTAAACGCGTGAGTACGTGCCGTACACGCGTGAGTATGTGCAGTATCACTAGGGCCTACAGTACCCCAACTATAATGATGGGCACGTACTCACGCGTGTACGGCCCGTACACGCGTGAGTACGTGCCGTACACACGTGAGTATGTGCAGTATCACTAGGGCCTAAGGTAACACAACTATAGTGATTGGCACGTACGCACGCGTGTACGTGCCATACACGCGTGAGTACGTGCCATATCACTAGGGCCTACGGTAACACAACTATAGTGATAGGCACGTACTCACACGTGTGCGGCCCGTACACGCGTGAGTACGGCCCGTTCACACGCCCTCAGAGCGTGTGTACTGCGTTTCACAGCTTACACTGGTGATAGGAGGCGCACACGAAAGGAATGGAGGTGTCAGACTCGTACAAGGCTGGTCATCAAGTCATTGTCAGTGCAGTCCTTCATGTGCAGGCACTAGGTGTGTCAGGCAGTGATGTGTCACATGTCTCCTCATGTTGTGGCACAATAGATGTGTGATGAGCTGTTTACACATATCATGTGTGATGGGGCACTGCGTGGCACACTTCCCCTTCACACTTTGCACATGTGTGCATTTAGGACACATGTGTCAAGCACTGCATCACTGGTATGGCACAGTCACCAACACCCGCAACTGTCCCCTGATGCCAGGTACACGGATAATTACACCTGACATGTGACTACCAGCGTGCCACGATGTGACTATGTCATGTGTGTGTCATGTGTTCCCATGAGCTTGCCGTTGGTGTTCCGTCAACTCCATCTGCTGTTGCAGCATCCAACATGTGTCTGTGTGCATATGTGCATGAAACACATATACGCACACCATGCCACATGTGGACTCACACGTTACATGTGTCATGATGGTTCGAAGATGACTTCCTGACATGAGGCAATATCTGCGTTGTGTCAATGTCTGTGTCATCAGGTTTTGACATGTACCCCTTCATGGAAATGTGTGTTATCTGTCCTTTTTCAGATGACATGTGACCTGTGCGTCTAGACTCCCGCCAACTGACTGATAAGATAACATCCTTCAAATTCTGATATGTGGATGTCTGTCACTCATGTAATGTGTCTGGCTGGTCACTTACACTGGCCCACAGCTATTTTAATGGCATGTCACGTCAACATTGCCATGCAACTATTGTGGCTGGCTCTTTGTAGGAGTATCACCTGGCTGGCCTACGTGTCCTGGATGTATTGCACAGACCAGACTCTGTATTAAGCAGATGTGTATTAGCTGTTGAACATGTGCTCACCTCAGTGACATTGGTGTGGTAATGTACTCACTCTTCGTCATCCTTCCAAATCTCTGCAGGGCACCGCCTCTCCCCAGACGAATGCCAGACCTGGATGTCATGCGTGAACATGACTGCATACGCAGATACCGCTTCTCGCAAGAGTTGATAGAGAACTTGACCCGCCAGCTTGAACCACACCTCCAACCACAACACAGGTATCCTACAGCTCTGACCCCCAAGATGAAGGTGATGGAAGCCCTACATTTTTTTGCCACCGGTACGTTTCAATTGACCATAGCTGATGTTGGTGGCATGTCCCAGACAATGTTCAGCCGTGTCCTGCATGATGTTTTAGAAGCCATGTTGGTGCACCTGGATGAATTCATCCATTTTCCCACTCGTGAGCAGTTGACACGTGTCAAGGGTGAGTTCTATGCCCTGGGAGGGATGCCTCACGTAATTGGGGCCATTGATGGGACACATGTGGCTTTGGTACCACCACAGGCACAGGAGGTAGCCTTTCGGAACCGCAAACATTATCACTCTATCAATGCCCTTGTGGTGTGTCTGCCTAACATGTCCATTTCCCATGTCTGTGCCCGTTTTCCAGGGTCTGCACACGATGCCTACATCATGAGGCGTAGCAGGGTGCCAGAATTGATGCTGCAGCTGCACGCGGAACGAGCATGTCTTGTTGGTGGGTATACTCCGTTAGTCCTGTGTTTAGTGCTATCTTTGTATCTTACGGCATCTCCTGACCCACTTCTTCACATGATGTTTCCATGTAGGGGACGCTGGCTATCCCAACATGCCATGGCTGACGACGCCTCTCCGCAACCCCAGAACAGCCGCAGAACACCGGTACAACGACACCCATGGGCAGACGAGGCGCGTGATTGAGAGGACGTTTGGACTCCTGAAGAGCAGATTCCGGTGCCTCCACAAGACCGGCGGCGCCCTCCCATATGCCCCGGTGAAGGTCTGCAAAATCTTCATTGTGTGCTGCATGCTGCACAACATGGCAGTGGAGAAGGCCGTGCCACTCATCCTTGATCCGGATGAGCAGGATCATCCACCCGTGGAGGATGAAGGGCTTGGGCACGGGGCAAGTGAGGATGAGGATGAGGATGAGAATGAGGACATCCGGAGTCAGCTTATCCGCAACTTCTTCTCATAATGGTGAGTCCCTGTGTCTGAGTGTGCACGCTTTGAGCCTTGTGTGGCATGTGTTGCAATGTGTGTGTCCAGCTGACTGTGTGCTAAGTGACTTGGAGGTGTGTTCTGATGTGTCATTCAAGTGATGATGTCATTCCACACATTTTAGCTGGGACACTACATTTTTGAAGAGCATGGTGACAACATCATTCCTGTAGAGTACATGTACATGTCTGCGGATTACTAGCTCTTCGCTGACTTGTTGTGTGTCTGTCCTCCCCAGGTTCTTGTGGCTGTCGTCTGCTCATGTCATCATTGCCCTCCTGCTATTCCTCATGAGTATTGCAACGTGTGCTTGATCAGAGTTACATGCACAGACATGGTGAAAAGTCATTTTGGGTAAGGAGTGCAGCAAGGCATTTTGTGGGTGGTACGTGTTTGTGATATGTGGGGACTGCTCCTGTGCATGTGTTACCATGCATACATGTCGACTCACCATGAGGCACATGACGTGTTGCATGACTCCCATGAATTGATAGTCACCCTTCCTGACAGTCATCTGTAATGGTTTGTGGATTCTGATGAAGGCATCAATGTGTGTATAACGTCCCTCAGGAACATACGGGATGCTAATGGGGGACATAGTGTGGGACATCCCCATATGAGGCTCAATGGGGAATTGCAGACTCTCCGTGTGCAGCACGGGGTGTTAGGCTCAACCCCTTCACTTGTGTGCCAGTTCAGTAGGATTTACCACATCTGTGTGTTGAAGGGGGTGTCCAGTGTAGGTCACACATGGTCAGCCAAATGACCTGTGAGTCTGTTCCAATTGATGCATTTCCCTTAGTGTGAGGCTGAGTAATAAAGGTGTTCGTCACACTTCAAGCTGCCTCATCTCTGTCAATGCAGGTCTTTTGCCACGTTGCATGCGGCATATCTGGCATAGTTGTGGAAGATTATGCATAGGAGTCCATGTGTAGTTTAGCAACATGCATGCAGTTGCTCATGGATTAGGCTCCCTATTGGGCATGAAGTACATGGTCGTGTATGTTTTTTGGCATGTTGGTCCACACAATGGGCCATCAACACCTGCTGAGGGGTGTGTCTCCTGTGCGCAGGTCGGCCTTCAGTTTCCTTATCCGGTGTCATGCTTCTTTGTTGATTGTGCATGCATTGTCTCTGGGTGTGCCATGTGACACTGGACACTCCTTACTTTACACACGCGCCTGTTGCAGTTGTCCTTCTGACATCCTAGTCTCGGTGTGCAAATTCTGGCATTTTGCAAGGAGATGCCGCCTGCTGCTGCGGCCCCTGCAGCAAGGGCCCACAGAGTATCCAGATTTGGCAACACACACGCCTCCAAGATGCTCCTCACTTCCTCTCTCCACCCATTCATTTGGCTGTCCTCAGCTTGTCTATGCCACTGTTGCCGCCACGCGGTGCCAAAGGCTGTACCATCAGCACATGCAAGGTGCACATTGCACCACCATCCTGTCCTTGCATAACCCACATCACACTACAGTCTGATGTAGCAGCCACACTCCGAGCTATGTCCATCCGCACATCTAACGCCTGCTGTCAGACATACCCTGGGCACACACACGAAACCTTTGCATGCTGAGTGTGCAACTCCAACTGCCTACACTGCGCTGCCCCGCCTTCCAGGCCCTGTCACACCAACCAGGTCACGTCCCTAATACTCCCCACCGGCTCTGAAGCCCAGCAAGGGCATGGGAGTGGGACTCAAGGCTTCAGCATGTAGTATGGTATCATCGTCTGGGACATGGCACAGGTATCATTTCTCAGCATGTCAATCTACAGAGTGTCCAGGACCCCCTCTCCACCATCACATGCGCACAGCACCTCATCATCAGCTCGTATGCCATTGACAGCCAGGTGCTCCTCACCCTCAACAAAGACACAGACATTGGCAGTTCCATCATTCAAGTATGCATGAGATCCATTGATGAATGGCTGAACACGAGCCACCTGAGGCTGGACTTATACAGGACTGAGGTGATCATCTGAGGATTGTCCCCTTCCAGCTGGGTCAAGTGCTTGTGTCCCACCCGCAAGAGCCCTGCACAAGCACCCAGTGGCCACACACACAAAATGGTGTGCATCATGTTTGGCTCGCTCACATTTGCCATGCTAGTCCACAGCATCTGTACCTCATGCTGCAACGCCCTCTGCATTATGCACATGATCCACAGATAGATCCACTCCAAGAAAAGACAGACCATCTCCCAGGTCCATGACAACATCCGTGTCAAATACTGTCCTGCCCTCTACGGAGCAAGTACATCCAAACTCCCAGGAAACTTGTCCACATCCAGGGTGCATCTGCACACCTCAGCTTCAACACATTGCGCCCCAGCCACCTCACCGTCCACCATAGATAGCTGCAATGGATCACTGTCTGCTGCAGGATGACCTCCACACTCCCCACCCACACTCAGGAGGCAGTCCACAACCCCGAACCCAAACCAACCTTGTACATCTGTCCTCCTAGATCCCGTTGGGCCATCTCCGTGCATCCAACCTTGCCCTGGCCACCGTTCTTCACATCCACCGTACTCCAGCATACAGGACATTGTTCTCCCACCTGGCCACACATACCTCGGACTCCCTCCCCAGGAACCTCCACATGAGCCATGACCTCTACGCCTTGATGATAATCTCCCAAATAGGTCTGTCCACACAGTTTAGCAAGCCCCCCCCCTCAGAAGCCATAGGCCATCACAGGTGAGTGTTGTGCTCCATGCCTACATTGAATGATACCTTGTGACCCATGTGTGTCCTGTACCAGACTCTGATCCCAGGGTATGGATGGCTGGAGTTAGTTCAACACTCAGGCATAGTTTGACATTTCCACACACATATGTTGTTGAATAATGCAAAATGACAGGAACGTCTCATGACCAAAGTAATATATTTATTTGCGGTGGGGCACGTGTTTTGGTTGATAGAATTAGGTGCTTTACCGGGGGAATAGAATCCAAAGTTCACAGGGGGAGATGGTATCCTTGGCATTGGAAGTCATCAGAGTCCAGAGCACAGTGTTGGTCATCATTGGTCAGACTGTGACCAGCAAGTCCATGTGGCAGAGAATGTCATTGGATGAGGTACTGCTGTTGCGCCAGAGGGCCAGGTGCCAGGCCAGGTGACCTGGGAGATGTGGATGGTCCGCTGACTCTCACGGTCTTTTCCGTGGACGACCCACCTTCCTCCGGGGACCCTCAGATGCAGGCCTTGATGATGTTTGGGACGCTCCATCAGACGAATCCTCCTCCTCCTCCTCCCTCCCTGTGTCTGGTCTACGCCTGGTGGCACAGGGAGGGTTGCCCATGCTTTGGGCGATCTGACGGAGTGATTGGCTCATGTCCCTGTGCACCGCCAGGAGCTCTGCCAGTCTTGCCTCCATCCGTCCTTGGTGTTGTTGATGACTGGCATGATGCTCGACCTGCAGGTTCTTGATCTCATCGAGGGTCCCCTGCATCTCTGAGAGTCTCGACACGACCTGGTTGATGCCTCTGGTGTCACGCCGGTATGTGTCCAGGATGTTGCGTATGTGTGACATACCGGTGTCCTGAGCTGGCTGGTCAGGTTTGCGCCTCCGCCTGCCTCCACTCCCACCACCCCTGCCCACTTGAGCCTGGCCTGCCCTTGTGGGCACAACGGGTCTACGGGACCCCTGAGGGATGGCATTTGCAGGGTTGCCTGCCTCCTCCTGGGTGCCCGGAGAACCTTGTCCCTCCTGGTCAGACTGGCTTTGTTGTTCAGTGCGAGCAGGGCTCCTGGGTGTGTCCTGGGATGTGGCAGGAATGGGGGGGGTGGTTGGCACAGATGTACCTGACGCAGGTGCTGCAGGGGCTTGGGCACCAGAGGGTCCAGGTTGGTCGGGGTCATCCACGGAGTGGTGAGAGTCGTCGCTGCCGGTGGGATCATCTTCACGCGGAGCCTGGGACTGTGATTCTTCCCCCCCAGTGTTGGGGGGAGATCGACGACGTTGCCCTGTGTGTGAGAGAGAGACAATGTTAATGGTGTTTCATGCGACATCTATGTTTCATACATATTCAAGTTGACACAGTTCCTCCAGGTAGTTGGATGTGCCTAGCATTCCTCTCAATGTCCACTTGGGGATGGGTATGTTGCGGGGGACAGATTGGGATGTTCTCCTGAGTGTTTGACCTGTAGATAGTTGGCTATGATGCTTATTTGGCTATGGATTGGTCTTGTTGTGTCACGTGTCCATTGTGGGAGTGTGTAAATCCGTTGCCTGCCCCGGGGGTGTGTGCTTGTGTTAGGGGGGCGGGGGGTGTGACCGGGCCTGCTGTTGTGTGTAGTGTGAGTTGTCATTGGGTCTCCCAGGTGATGTGTCTGTCCCCTCATGGTGCATGCTGGCATGACAGTGAGTGTGAGTTCCTGTGCTAGATAGCTGTGCTTGTGGAGTTGGTGTTTGAGTGTACAGTGGTCCCAGGAGGGCCTTGTGCTGCATACAGCAGGGCCAAGTGTCAGCTACCTTGTCAGTACTTTGCCTGTCCCTGTGCATTGTGCATGGGTATGTACCTATGCCATATGGGCTGAGGGCATTGGTGTCTGCGTCTCATTTTCACAATGTGTTGTGTGTGGCCCACCCTCCCAGCCTCCCGGACATCCAGTCTTGTGTTTGTGGTTGTTGTAGCCTTGGACATGGCCTTGCCTTGATTTGTGAAGGGTGCATGGAGACGTTAGTGGCATGAGCGTGGTTTTTGAGTGTGGTTGTGTGCGGTGAGTGCTTGGGGGAAGTTGCGTGCATTTGGTGTATATGTGGTGTGGACCCCATTGCCCCCATGTTACGTAAGTTGTTTTTGTACTCACCAGGCTCTGCGACTCCTTCGACTCCGTGTACTCCCACCGGCGGTAGCAGGGCCATCACCTTCTCCTCCCAGGGATGGTAGTGTACGGGTCTGCGGGGCGGCCCACTTCCAGTGATGTTACTCTGAGCATATTTTTCGTTCATTTTCCTCTTGACCGCCCTGCGCAGATCGTACCACCTGGCTTGGCATTCATGCCTGGTCCTTCGGATGGGCGCAACAGCATTCACCTTATCGACAATACTCTGCCACATGGCAGATTTTTCAGCTATGCTGGTCTGTCTGACCAATGTTCCAAGCAGCTGTGGCTCAGCTCTGATGACTTCGTTGACAAGGAGGTCCAGCTCCGCCGTTGTGAACTGTGGATTCTTGTCTGTGGGCATGGTGTGGGGTGTGGGTGTGGATGGTTGTGGGTATGTGGGTGTGAATGTGACGGTGTGTGTGTGAATGTGAAGAGGGGGATGTTTGTGAAGGAGGTTGTGTGAAGGTGTGTGAGTGAAGGTGTAGTGAAGGTATCAGTAATGTAGAGTTGTTTCTCTGTGGGGTCTGGCAGCAGTGGGTCTGTTGCAAAGGCTCATGGGTTGTGTGTGTGGGCCCTTTTTATTGGTCCATTTTTGGGTGTGACTGTGTTTGAATTTTGATGGGTGTGTTACAAGAGGTGGTTGTGATTTAGGGCCTCTGTTTGCCTGTTTGGATGTGCCAGGTCAGTCATTGAGATGTATTTTGTCATGTAGACGTGCTTTGTGGTGTTTTGCGAATCGAATTGACCCTCCTTGTGCTGTTTGACAGTATCCTGGTTCTGTAAGAGTCTTTTTCACGTAGGTACGGTCCGTACATACGCGATGCTGGGTGAGGGTGCTGGGGTATGGTGTTGGAGTGTGGCGCGTACATGCGGTGGGGGTACAGTTCGTACACGTGTGGGCCTGGGGTACGGCACGTACATGCGGAGTTACGGCGCATACATGCGGGGGTAAGGCGCGTACATAGGGGGGGTACGGCGCATACAGGTGCGGGCCTGGAGTACGGTGCGTACATGCGGAGGTACGGTGCGTACATGTGGGGGTAAGGCGCGTACATGGGGGGGTACGGCGCATACAGGTGCGGGCCTGGGGTACGGCACATACATGCGGAGGTACGGTGCGTTCATGCGGGGGTAAGGCGCGTACATGGGGGGTACGGCGCGTACAGGTGCGGGCCTGGGGTACGGCACGTACATGCGGAGGTATGGCGTGTACATGCATGGGTACGGCACGTATATGGGGGAAGGCGCGTACATGGGGGTATGGCGCATACATGGGGGGTACGGCGCATACAGGTGCGGGGCTGGGGTACAGTATGGACGGGGGTAAGGCGCGTACATGGGGGTATGGCGCGTACATGGGGGTACAGCGCATACAGGTGCGGGTCTGGGGTGCAGTGCAGACAGGGTGGTGTACGGTGCTGACATATTGGGGGGTGGGGGGGCTGTACGGCTTGTACACGGGCATAAGTTTACCCGTGTACGTGTGTGCTACTGCGTTGGCTCCGTACGGGCCATTTTACGTGCGATTGTGTATTCGGACGGACGGTCGGGATCGTACTTGCGCGCTCGGACTTGTGTTTTACGATTTGCACGTAAAAATGTCCGGCTCACTCTCGTACACTTTTCCTGACGATATTCGGACGTAAAAACTTTCCGACGCCCTCTCGTACACTTTTCCCGACGCTATTCGTAGTTATTTTTCACGTACGAATCGTACTTGGCCGTTTGTACGGTACTTGTACGACTCGTACGTAAAAAAATACGGATACGGGTCGTACGCAAATTATTTTTAACGGATCGGAATCGGCACCATAATGTAACACAATTATTAAAAATATATATTTTGAATGATATAAAAATAAATTTTATGTATTACTATAAAAACATATATATTATTTATATATATATAAAACATGAAAAATATGAACAAATCAATTGTAGAACACATTACCCAATAAACAAAAAATAAAAAAATCCAATACAAAAAATTTACTAGAAAGATTATAAAAATTAAAAAAGAAAATAATATAAAATTAAAAAAATAAACAATAGTGATAGATATATTTGAACAATATTAGGAAAAGTACTGGAGTCTAAGAGTAATAAATATAATATTTCAACTACAGTTTATGCAACAGTAGGGAAAGCACAGGCTTTCTGATGGGTTAGTTTTACTATTTCCACACCAAGCAGGTCAACTGTAGGGAAAGGTTTGGATTTAGGAGGGGTTAGATTTACGATTTCACCTCCAGTATGTGCAACAGTAGACAAAGTGTTGGATTTTGGAAGGGTTACATTTACTATTCCCACTCCAATCTGTGCAACAGTCGGGAAAGCGTTAGACTTTGGAGGGGAAAGATTTACTATTCTCACTCCAGTCTGTGTAACAGTCAGGAATGCATGTACATATATTCATAGTTATAGTTAGGACCAAAGTTTCCATAGGAAAGGTATTTTTGTTTTGCCAAAAACTTTGGCGCCGCTTGACGAATCTTCACGGAAGTTTAAAAAACTTCCCCTTTTTGGTTCAGCTGCTGTGTTGAAAGTTTCAGGGTGGTCCGTCAACCAGGAGCCAGAACAAAAGGAGGCCCAAAACGTGTTTTCCCCATGTTATGTCTATGGTGATTTTTCATTATTTGAACATGACTACAGCTTAAACCGGTGAATGGAATTACACCAAATATGGTAGAAAGCTAGATGTTGGTCCAGAAAGTGTGCTTTTTGTGCTTTGGTGAAAACCTATTAAGTAGTTTCAGAGATATTTAACTTTCAAAAAGATATAGATATCTGGGGACGCGAGTACTTGCAGTGGCCTTGCGGATCCTACTAAAATTTGATTGGCTGCCAACACTTCAACCAGGAAGTGATGGCAGCCATATTGGGACTCGGCTTGTACACGTGTCCCCCAAAAAAAGTTTGATAAAAAAGAAAAGGGGTCAGGGTAGGAATACCATGACTCCCCAGGTATGGTGGGGGGGAGGTCACAGGGGAACCCCGCTTAAGGTTAAAACATTTTTTTTAATTGAATTTTTTCGGGGATTTACCGGCGGACCCACGGCAAATGTTTTTTAAAAGGCACATGTCTTTTTAATTAACCCCCTGGGTGCGCCAAAATCCTGGGGCAGTTATTATAGTAATGTGGGAGGGTGCCATAAGGCCTCCCCTGCAGCCCCGGGACCCCCACCATCCTGGGGCTTTGTGTGATAAAGAAAGCAAGGAGGCTTGCGTCCCCCTGCAGCCCCAGGGGGCAACCACCTCCCTGAAGCTTTAAATTTCAATAATGTGGGGGCCATGTGGACCCCCTTGCAGTCCCGGGGATGCCACCTTCCCGGGACTTTATCCAAAATAAATATGGGAGCCGCGTAGCTCCCTCCACTGCAGCCTGAAGGACCGCCACCTCCTTGGGGTGATTGACAATTTCTTTTTATTTTTTACAGAGTTTTATATAGCGCAAACTTGACCTGAATCGGGTATCAGAGCACTTTACATAGCAACAGTGGTATTACATGTGGACACATTCATTTTTAGGCACGGGGAGATTAAGTGATTTGTCCAGAATCACAGGATGTTCAGCGTCATTGCCGAGACTCGAACCCGGTTCCCCAGATTCGAGGTCGACCGCCCTAGCCGTTAGGCCAACTCCTCTCAATGAAATGAGGGGGCCCGTGTGGCCCCCCCACAGCCCCAAGGACCGTTGCTGAGCCCCGGTGCCAGGGACCACCACCTCCCCGAGCTGTATCCTGTAATGGAGAGGGGCCGTGCGGACCCTCTCCTGGAGCCATACATAGGTCTAGGGACTGCCTCCCCCTAGGGTCGGGACCAGCAATGTCCCGGGGTGACCACCCCCGGGACATTACTGTTCGCTATGGCTTGGCAGGAGCATTACAGATACTGCCAAGTCATAGCAAACTCTGCTGTGGTTAGAGTAAGCAAGAGCAGAATTGATTTTGGGCAGAGGGAGCTGCATGTTTAGCAGCTCACTCTGTCCAAAAGCAAGGCTGGCTCCCGCAGGAAGCGGGGAGCTGGCAGGGACCACAGGTGCCTTGTGGCTCCCCCATGGTCCCCAACAGATGAGAGTGTGTGCCCTGGGTGGGACTAAGGCACCCACAGTAAAGGCCTGGCCCGGGGAGCCTTGTAACTTAAGAAACATTAAGAAAAAATAAAAAGCTACCGGCACGATGCCGGAGGCCCTGCCCCCTTTCTGCACCACTCTGCAATTGTGCCTCCTGTGCGCTGCTGGTTGAGGGATGACTTCCACCTTACTACTCAGGGCCTCAGGACTAAGGTGGACCTCCTCCCCCAACCAGCAGTGTGCCAGGAGGTGCGTTTGCAGAGTGGTGGAGAAAAGGGGCATGGCTTCCAACAACCTCCCGGCAATCCAACAGTGTCAGATTTATTGGAGACAACAGGTGGAGTAGTTGGCCCTCAAGGACCCTTAGGAGTAAAATGGACTTCATCCCCCAACCAGTAGTGCCCCAGGAGGTACATTTGCAGAGTGGTGGAAAAATTGGCGGGCCTCCGAAGACCGCTCAGCAATCTTGTTGTGTGGGACTTACTGAAGGTAATAGGAGGGCGTGTTGGCCACCAAGGACCCTCAGCAGCTAAGTGGACTTCATTCTCCAACCAGCAGTGTGCCAGGAGCCGTGTTTGCAGAGCAGTGGAGAAAGAGGGCGTGGCCTCTGAAGACCTCTCAGCAATCATGCTGTGTGGGACTTACTGGAGGTAAGAGGAGTTGTTGGCCCTCAAGGATGTCATTGGGGGGCAATTACCCCTCCTGTTACCTTCAGTAAGTCAAAGAATGCAGGATTGCTGAGAGGTCTTCGTGGCCCCACCCCCTTTCTCTACCACTCTGCAAACCCACCTCCTGGGGGACCATGTCATGAGTGATGAAATATGTGAGGTCATAAGCAGTGCATTGCGGGAGCGCGAGTTGTAGTTAGCTCAGCTATCTATAACTGCTGAATTTCACTGGTTTTGTACGAGTGAAACCTGAGTCTAACTATAATGTCCCTGTAACCTTTGGTTTTTCAGTAAAAAAAAAAAATTAATCATTATACATGATTATTAAGCAATACAATAATTAATTATCAAGCTACCAAATGATTTATTCATTACATAATTTACTACCCGCACTATACTACTAGCAACCTAGCAGCCCACACTTAAAATATAACTAAAATAAATAGGTATAACTAAATTTACATAATTGGTAATCAATTTACCAATTAATTAATAATTATTTGTTAATTCATTATTACTTAATTAACATCCCACCCCATACCCCTACAAACCAAGCAACTCGCAGTTAAAATATAACCATAATAAACCAGTATTACATTACGTACATATGGTATATTATCAATACAATAATTCATAAATAAATAAATAACTAATTGTTTATTAGGACTTAACTTCTATTATTTATTACTTAACTTCCCACCCTATATACCTACAAACCCTACAGCCCACATCTGAACTATAATTATAATATGAAGTTATTACACAATTTAAATAATTAATAACCAATTCAATGATTAACTATAAATTATTAATGCAGTTTTAGTTAATTATAACTCAATTAACTTCCCACCCTATACCCCCACATACCCAGCAGCCCGCACCTAAAATATAAATAAGAAATATAAATATTATACAATTTACATAATTAATGCTAAATTAAATAATAAATTAATAATTCATTGTTAATGAATCATTACTTCCCTTCCCTTCCTGTGCCCCTACAAACACAGCAGCCAGCATCAAAAATATAAATGAAAAAATAATTATTAAACAATTTACATAATTATTTATCGATTAAATTCTTAATAATAAATTGTTAATTAACCATTACTTGATTAACTTCCCACCGTATACCCCTAGAAACATAGCAACCCACTAAAACATTATAAATTACTATTAGCAAATAAATAACATAAAAAATCACTTAAAATTACAAACTGTATTTAGAAATATTGATAACAATTATAGAAACAATATAAATATATGAACTAAAACACATTAAGATAATTAAAAAACAATATTTTTTTACAACTTTATTCTTGAAAACAATACTAACAACAATAATATTCTTAAGAACGATCTTACTTACTATATTTCAGCATCCCAATTTTCTGTCTCCTGATATTTACAACTCAATATTTTGTCCAAATACCCTTATGGCGCTGTGTTTTATTCCAGGCAATAGGGCGATATAATTTTGGATTCATTCTTGGGTTAATCCTGAGCTTTGGTATAGTGCGGTGCCCAAAAAGCAGAAACTGAAGGACTGAATTATGTAGCAGCACTTACTTACCTAACATTTGTGGCATGATTAGTTATTGATAAAGGGCTTGGGCCGACTACCCACTCATAGATAGGAGAGCAGGGCCACCATCTTCCTAAAGACATACACGCTAGTAGAGCATAACATACATCTTTTTGGTAACGGGGCCCAAATACAGATTTGTATGTGTATATTGTATGATACGCTTAATACTAACTTGTCCTTCACTGTATTTGGAGCAATGTGCATTTTAGTGTTCGAACATCATAAATTAAAATTGCATTTTTTCCAGGGTAAATTAAAAAAATATTTAACACCCATGGTCCTACCAAGTAAATAAAACATTATATAGCTACATTATGAACAGATTATATCTATTAGTTACCGCTGTGCACCATGTAAATCTGAAAATCCCCCAGGAGAATGAGAAAATCATTTCAGCCTTCAATAACCAACAATTGTTATGGCTCTGGGCAATACTAAAGCTGAATGCAATTATCTAAAGTGAGGCTAGCAGAGCAACAAATGAAATACAGATTTCCTTCTCTCTTGAAATAAATGTGGCATCTCTTCAACACAGGCTGCTTCACGGTGTAATAGGATTTTCGAAACATGTCAAATGCACATTCTATTTGCTTTGAAATATATGTGATTGAAACTTATTAAGGGTACTTTACATGGCTGCACCTGTGCGTTTCTGCTCACAATAGAATCAATGACTAAGAGAGTAGCAAAGACAAGGTACACATGTATTACTACATAGCAAGCAACGGTCCAAAGCTGCACTGTGTGCCTGTTTTTTGCCCTGTCACTTTCCATTTGAACAGATTATAAGTGGCACTTTGCAGACCACAAAATGTCAACGATTGCCATAAGGCCGAGACAATTTTATTTATCGCCTGCTCACAGCAGCACTCGTATCTCTGTAAACGTCCGTGAGTTGCTCCTGATGTGTGATTCCCTGCAGGCAAAACATTCGTATGACTTGCCCCCTTGACACAGTGAATTTTATGCATTTGAAGTGTTGAAAAAGCGACAAGAAGGTACTACGCAAAAACACCTTTAGTTCCAGGGATCCATTTATGCCTCATCACCTCATCTACCTCACATGGGGGAGTGCAATGCCACCTGCTGGCTCTCTCCCCATGCCCATCATGCGTGTTCCTTCATTAGTGCTTAGAGAGGGTAACCGAAAGTGGCCAGGTTCAGGATAAACTGGCTGCAATAGTTCGCCATGCCCATGAAGCTCTGTATTTCCCAGGGGGGGCGCCATAAACGAAGAGTGGTTGTGCGGGTGGGGTCACGGGGGAGGCATCGTGCGGGGGGGATTAAAAAATAATTTCTTTTAAACTTACCCTTTCCCGCCAGCTGCTCAAGCTTCCCATCGCACCACCTCTAAACTTCCAGCCTGCTGGTCCCAGCAGCCCCTGGGACATACTCCCTGTCCAATCCCCACAGTGCAGAGCAGATCGGGATTGGTCTGAGCAGCAGGAATGATGCCCTGCTCAGATCAGGGAGTCGGTGGGGCTTCTCCAGCCCGACTGCTCAATGCAGCTGGGCTGCAGAAAACCTAAGTGCGCATGTGTGTTTTGGTCATCCTGAGACGGCCAGCCAAACACATATGCGCACTTAGGCAGTGGAGTGCACTAGCACTCCTCCTCCCCACTTCCCATACCTCAACCCACCCCTCCCAACACCGCTGGCTAAGAGCCGGCAAATGCAAATTAAAACGATGCCAGAACATCATTTTAATTTACATTTGCTGTCTCTGAGCCAGGCAGTGGGGCGACGCTCCTCCACCATTGCGGAGGAGCCGCAGCTGGTATTTCCAAAGCAGATGATGGGATGGGGAATTACAGATTTGGGGTTTATACTGAGACCCTAACGGGTAAATAGCTGCGCTATACAAACTCCTGATTGATTGATTGATTGATTGACTGATATCTTCTGCTGAAAAGACAAAGCTGTAGAAGTCAACTCATTGCACAAAGAACGAGCATTTGGATCTGTTTAGTGTGAGGTCGCTGTTCCATATTCTTTGGAGGGAAGCATGAATTTGCCAGTAGTGTTCATCCTTTGTCTTAAAATATATAAGGATTTCATCACTGAAGTAGATGACTCCATGGACTCCAGTTATGGTTTCTTGGATTGCATTTTGAAATACGGCTGCTGTAGAAAAGATCCCAAAGTGCAGCCGCTTGTATCACCACGTCCCGAGGTGCATAGAAAAGCTGTATAGTATTGGCTCTTCAGGACTAGTTGATGGTAACCCAATTTGAGGTCAATTTTGAAGAACCATTAATCTCCTATAAGGGTAGCAATTATATTGTCCAACATGGGTGTGATATGGCATTCAAGCCTGATCACTTAATTTGGAATTTTCATGTCTATGCAGATCCTGATTGCCCCAGTCTGTTTGGCCTTTGGATGGATGACCATTGAGGAGACCCATGAGGTCGGACCTGTCACTTTTTCTATCACTCTTAGTTTCTCAAGTCGTGTGAGTTCTTCTTTGACCTATGGGCAAAGATGAAATGGGGCACAGTGGTGCCTCAGAACCACTGGTTTAACAGCCTCACACATGTGCACTTTGATACAATGGTTCTTCAGACACCCAAGTCCTGTGAATATGAGCTTGAAGACATGTACGATGAGTTCTAGCCATTTTGTCTTTTTGGAGACTAATCAATATGTCACCGGCTTTCATGGCAACATAAACTTGTCTTTTTATCCTTGTGGTGGATAAGGCTGTAGAGGGGATTCTTGCTCTCATTTCCAAAGATTTCGGCCTTGGTTTCAGCTGGGTTGTTTTTTTCTCACACCTCGATATGTGTCCCATGCCATTACATTTAGAATTAGAGTGGTGATGAGATTCCCACTTATGTGGATCTTACACACTGGTTGCAGTCTTTTGCATGGTGGAAGAACCCCCCCACACATTCTTTCCTTGCTGTGATTTTGTTGGTCATAGTCAGTTTACCGGTGCCTGTCTTTGCCAGGAGTGTTTGCATCATTTGCCCGTAGAAGGGCATGGGTCAATATTTGGGTGCTTCCTTGCCTTCTTTTGCCGCTGCTACATCATACTTGCACAAAATGGTTATATTTCCCATATTTCATGCATGACTGTTTTTTGTGCTGGACATTCTGCAGATGAATGCAGATCTCAGCGCAATAATCACAATCGTCATGGGTGTGGCCGACCATTGTGGCACGCTTGGTGGCCACGCTCTACACACTTGATCAATTGTCTAGGTCTTCACCCGGACTTCCAGCTCATGTGGAGGTGTTACGCCCATTTTTGCCAAGCCCTCTCCTGTTCGTTCTACTCTGCTGTGTGACAGTTTATGTACTCAGCCTAGCATAAGTATTTTTTTACTACTTCATAGCAGACTTCCACAGTATGAGCCATTGGGGTACTCTCAATTTGCAGTCTTGTATTATTTGGGCTGGTACCTCATTCTCTGAGTCATCGTCAGTACACGAGCTTTGCAATTTTGCACTGCTGCGCTTAGAAACTATCCATAGACTGAGTCGTTGTCTCTCTGCCGTGCCTGTTAAAGCTTGAAGCCTGCATAGTTGAGGTTGATTTTATGATCAAAGTGCGCATTGAGAGCCACTACTGCACTGTCCAAGTTATCTTCATTGCCAGTGTTTGAGAGGTTCGGAAATAATTTGCATCCTTCTTCTCTGGCATAGTGAAGCAGCAGAGTGTGTTTAATTACTGGGTCCATTTCACAAGCTGCTCAAAAGTAGTTTGTGAGTATGCTGAGCCACGTCTTCTAATTGCCCGCTGCTGTAGCCCGATCAATTAGTTCACTAAATGGGGGGAGCACACTAGTCAACAGGTGTACAGGCATGCCTGCAGCGTATGCAGTTGCGACTTGAGGGTCACCTCCATTGGCTGGTGCTGTAGCATCAGGACATAACTGGTGAGGGGGCGTGTGCTGCGGGATGCTGTGCCGGATGCTACCCGGATGTCTTGTGGTGCTACAGGGGCGTTGTCGCTGTAGATAGTTACTGAGCACAGAATACTGGTTGTGTGCAAGGGGCAGCAGGTCTCTGCACAGGAGAACTCACTAGTGTGAACAGCAGAGCACTCTCTTTCTTGGCTGGCTCCCTTATTGTGCCTCAAAGGGAGGGTTGGAATGAAAACAGTCCTAGTCACCATGAGGAGTCATGAGGTGGATGATGATGTGCGCCATGACAATGCACGGCACTTAAGATTGTGTGACTCGGGGGACGCGCACGGGTTGCCTTTTCAAGATGGCTGCCTGAGCTTGAAGCCCGCACTGCGCAGGAAGATCTTCAGGGTATTTTGGCAGTTCCAGTGCCGCTTTTTGGATTACATGGGGAGTTCTCTGCAGCGAAACGTCCCCTGATCATAAGGCTGTGTTTTGGACACTTTTTCCTAACTCCGGTGATGTAAAACGTCGTGGGACACATTTTCCTGCTTGCTGGCCGCCATTTTGTTTTTTCTCCTGACTGGAATTTGTCCTCTCCAAGCTCTACTCACTGCATAAGGTACTGTGTTTACACATTGACTTTTGTGTCTGCATCTTTAATATCCTGCTCCAGGTGTTTTTAAGGGGCATTTTTATCTCCACGGTCTTTTTTAAAAATCTTTTATTAAAGAGAGAACAAACTTATTTATCTATTTCTCTCACGCTGGATTGACTGAAACTTTTTTATTTAATGGGCAGATCCAAACATCTGTTGCACTCTACCAAAATGTCTATTACTGGTCTGCCTGTGATGCACTCAGCTTCCTTGGCACCCCTTATGGATGACTTGCACAACCATGTTGTTAGACCCGGCCCTCGTAACGTTGTCAGACCTGACCCCTGCACCTCACACCAGCCCGAGCCCACGGCCTAGCCGATCCTTCCCCCAGAACACACACCCCCGACCCGGACTTCCCCCGTCCGTGGCCTTCCTCCTTCGGCCATCCCGGGCCCGCGTGCCCACTTCATGCACCAAGATGGCCGCCCGGCCCCAGCGCGACCCTAGCCTATAGGCGCCACTCCGGCTGGAGGACATCGCGCCCCCCCTTGGGATGAGAGAGGGAGGAGCAGTTTCCATCACACCTCTGCGCTTCCCTGGGAAGGTGGGTTTCGATCGACCCGCCGGCCTCCCCGAGGGCTGGCTCCACGCCTGCTGGGTGTCTGGGACTCCTCCCGACCCGGCCCGTACAGGATCAAAGGACAATGGCAGGAAACCCCCAGCAAGCGACCCCCAGGTGACAAGACCCCTGCCTGCACAGACTCCGAACATCAAAGAGGAGTCGCTCTATAACAAGGGGTGCTCTGGGACTGTCCGGCAGATTCGCCTTGTGCTTGAGCCCTGCTGAGTGACTCGCGGCTCCCTGAAGATCGTAAGACCTCCGAACTTGTGCTTGAGCCCTGCTGAGTGACTCGCGGCTCCCTGAAGATCGTAAGACCTCCGAACTTGTGCTTGAGCCCTGCTGAGTGACTCGCGGCTCCCTGAAGATCGTAAGACCTCCGAACTTGTGCTTGAGCCCTGCTGAGTGACTCGCGGCTCTCTGAAGATCGTAAGACCTCCGAACTTGTACTCGAGCCTGCTGAGTGACTCGCGGCTCCCACAGACTCTCTTGGTCCCGCCGGACCCCACGACGACAGCGTATCCCCCAGCTCGAGGATTGTGAGCTGCGCGCCGGGTACGCTCCTGCATTTGATCCATATCCCCAAAAGACTGTCCCGCTACCTCCTAACCCCTCTCCAGGACTTTGCGAGGCCGCGCTCTACTTGTATATATTTTGCCTTGCTGATCATAAAGATCCTACCACTCCGATCTGATAAAGATTTGCTCTTAAGAACTTCTCGTGTGGTGTCTCTCTGTCGTGTGGTGCCGAGTGTGCGATCCTAGATACGAGGTTCCTCCCCTGAGGAGTCTCCCGCCAGTGCCCGGCTACGATACCTCGAGGGTGGGTCTCAGGACAGTCAGGGCCCCTTCCGGGCCCCTCTGAGGTCGCCTTCTAACACATGTCAGTATGGCTCACTCTAATTCCTCCAGGGCAGCTTCTTCATCCATTGTGCCTTCAAAATTAAACTCACCCTCATCTACTAATAAAAGACTCAAACAAGATCCTCCTTCTCCACCGAAACCTGCTTCACCTGTGTCTTTAAACACTGTTCTAGAGGAAATGCGTACTTTACGTCCATGTATAAAGGAAACCGCCTACGGGTATTGGACACTAAATGGTTTACACTTGACTCCATGCTATCCACAGTCGAACAGCACGTCAGTGACCTCCAAGATACGTCTACAAAAGTGTCATCTCTGGTGAGGGAGGTGATTCTCTTGAAGAAATCTGCTGAGGATCTTGAGAATAGAAACAGGCACAATAATCTTCATCTGTATGGTCTTCCTGAAGGTATTGACGGGGATGATCCTATGTTCTATTTCAACTCCTTTCTTCCAAAGCTCTTGGACCTTCTTGCTTCGACCTCTCTGAAAAAACCAAGCGCCCTGATACTTTTAGATCTATCAGCGGCGTTTGATACTGTCAGCCATTCCCTGTTATTGGACAGACTGGCCCTCTGTGGGATAAGGGGCCTGGCGGATAAATGGTTACAGTCTTTTCTGAAGGGAAGGTCGCAGAGGATTCAACTGGGGGAATGTATCTCAGAGGTAGGTTTTCTGGAGTGCGGAGTCCCTCAGGGCTCTGCCCTGTCCCCACTACTGTTTAACCTCTACCTGCAACCTCTGATTAACTCTCTAGCTAATATGGGTTGTCGTGTGTTTAACTACGCCGATGATACCCAGTTATTACTGAGTATTGATAACTCGGCTCTAGCACAAACCAACGCTCAAAATATTCTTAGACACACGGTCAGCTGGATGACGGCAAATCGGTTGAAAATAAATCCAGACAAAACAGAGATACTGGTGGTTTCGACCGTAGTCTCACCCTGGAGTGACCTATATTGGCCCCAGGAATTAGGTCCCACGCCGATACCAAGCGGTAAAGTAAAACGTCTTGGTATCAAGATTGACAATGAGTTGTCAATGGCCAGTCAGATTTCTTCCGTTGTAGGGATTTGTACTGGTTTGATTAGACAGTTGCGCAGGTTAGTTCCCTTCCTCTCTTTCTCTATGCTTCGTACAGTTGTCTCTGCTACAATTATCTCGAGGTTGGATTATGGGAATGCCCTCTACTTAGGTTTGCCTAAGTTTTTGACCAATAGATGGCAGGTTGTTTTGAATGATGCGGCGCGACTGATTTTTAGGCTCCCCAGAAGAATGCACGCCTCGTCTTTACTGCTCAAGTTAGATTGGCTCCCTATTGAGCAGAGAGTGGAGTTCAAGAGCCTATGTACGGCCCATAAGGCAATTTATGGACAGGCTCCTGCCTATATTAAAGAACGCTTGGAGCTTTATAAGCCTAAACGAATTCTTAGATCTTGCGACGCTCAGTTGTTGGTTTGTCCTCGATATAAGCTGTCAACTAAAGGAGGAAGATCCTTTTCGGTTTTGGCTCCACAGTTATGGAACAGGCTACCAGAACCACTTCGGAGAGAAGGAAATTTCCTATGCTTTAGGAAGCAGTTAAAAACACTTCTTTTTAAGGAGGCTTTTGGCTTACTTAAATAGCTGCCTTACAAGGTTTCTCCTTCACTTCTTTTATGCTTGAAGCATAGCTGTTGGTCATCGGTCCAAGCGCCTAGAGACCTGTAGGTGAGTTGGCGCTATATAAACCGAAGTTAACATAACATAACATATCCCGCATGCCCACACTTTGGGCCCTTGCCTTTGTTCTGCATCTGCTCCCTCAAGACCCCGTGGTGTGATTCTTCTTTTTTTTAAATTCACGGACCTTTTGCAATTCCCAAATGCGGCCAAACTTAAGAAACAATTAATATGGTCAGGTTCTAAAGTGTTTTTATCCCAAGACAGCAACAGCTAAACGACGGAAGGAATTTCTGGATCTCAGACCAGCTTTACGTTCCATTGGTGATCGTTACGGTTTATTCCATCCATGCTTGTTCAAAGTAACTTTTTAAAACAACACCTGTACTTTTGAAGACCCTGCATATCTTCGGAAATTTCTTCATACACACTCTACACCCACTATGGATACAGCTGGTCCTCCTTCCATAACATGACTCTTATATGAAAGTCTCTCTTTTTTAAAGGCTCTAGTAACGTTCATTCTAACCCTCATTAATCATTTCCTTTCCAGGTTATGTTTTGGTAGCTTATCTGTTTATGATCGTCTAGTATGTAACCTTCTGTTTTTTTGTTCATTATTACATACCCATTTCCATAACCTTGACTCGTTTTTGATCTTCCAACGTGGTCCGTCTCCCCTGTTGAATGTGCCGTGTTTGTTGTCTGTCACCAGTCCAAGTTGTTTGTCTGTTTCCCCTTCAGTTAAGTATTACAGTCGTCATTTTTTGTATGACATGTACTGTCTTCTCTTATTTGCGCACTTACTCCTTCTTTTTCTTCCCCTCCTTTTTCCTTTCCTTTTTCTTATTGATCTAATTGGATACTTTTTTCTATAACTTTTTTTTTTCAATACTCTTCCTCTTTCTCTGCATCAATGTCGATTGTGCAGTTTTATATTTAATTTGTTCTCTTTACATTCAAAGTTGTCTCATGGAATGTGAAATGTTTTATTAACCCCATAAAGAGGCAGAGAATACTATCCCATTTAGCCACATATCATCCTGACTTAGTTTTATTGCAAGAGACTCATTTGACAGACTCAGGAGCTCTGAAACTTAAAAGACAGTGGGTGGGCTTAGCCTTAGTGTCTCCTACGACCACTAAGAAAAATGGGGTAATTATTCTAGTTCATAAACATTTGAAATGTTCTGTTATATCTAAGGAAATTGATTCAAAAGGTAGATTGCTATTAGTTAAGTTGCTCATTAATAATATTTCTCTTACAGTTATTATATTTATGGTCCAACTCAACCGGATTATTCCTTTTGGCATAATATCACTAAAAAATGCATTCAACATAAAAACAATTTGTTTATTTTAGGAGGTGACTGTAACCAAGTTATGGATCCTTTAATTGATCGACAATCCCAAGTTTGTTTCATCCCCCACAAGTCCCACAAACAATTTCCAAACACAATATCTCAGACTCACCTTGTAGATGCTTGGAGGCTCTATAACCCGGACAACTCAGAATTCTCTTTTTTCTCTTCCCCACATGACACTCTGACACAATTGGACTATATGTTTATTTGTCCTGCCTTAACACAGAACCGTATTTACTCCTCAATTGAACCCATTGTCATTTCTAAACATGCCCTGGTTGTTGCTGATTTCGATTTGCTCCGGTCGCACCCCAAATCTTCTAGATGGAGGTTTAATAATTCTCTTTTGCAGGATCCACTTTTTTCTTCCTCTTTTATTTCCTTTACAGAAGAATTATTATTTTTTACTCATCTCCTCTTACACTCTTCCTTCACAGCTTTGGGATATTTTTAAAGCTACAGCACATGACTTTATTATAGACTATATTTCCAGGAAAAAGAAACACTTACTTGATCAGCAAAAACTTTTGATAGCAAATTTTAAACGTTTAGAACATCAATTCTATACATCCTCATCTAACTCTACCTTACAAGACCTTGTTCGTGCTAAACTCGATTATAATAAAACAACTACTGATAACGCCTCATCTGTTCTCCTTCGAACAAGCGCTCGGTAATATGGCGGATCTATTAAAGTTGGCGAGCTCCTGGCTAATTATCTTAAATCACAGAAGGAACGTGTTTTGATAGATTCTATTTATTCATCAGATGGAAAACTCCTTTTTAAAGACCAGGACATCTTAAATGAATTAATGGAATTTTATAAAACTTTATATACCCCAGAGTCCTCGTCACTTCCCTCTTCTATTGATACATATCTTAATCATGTTCCACCTTCATCTCATGTGGACCTAGACTTTGTTCCTTTAGAATCTGATTTATCTATCTAGGAAAAATCTCAATCCTTAAATCTTCTTAAGAAAAATAAAACACCAGGCCCAGATGCCTTTACTGTAGAATTTTATTTACACTTCTCAAATCTTCTTTTCCCAAACCTTTTACAACTCTTTCAATATTTTCACACTACTGGTAAGGCACAGGGCACTTTTTTAGATGCTAAAATCCGTTTAATCCATAAAGATGGTCTTGATCCCAAACAGTGTAAAAATGATTGTCCTATTTCACTTGTAAATGTAGATTATAAAATCTTTGCCAAATTGCTCGTGTTGCGTCTTGAGCCTCTTTTACCGAAACTAATTGGTTTAGAGCAATGTGGTTTCGTTAAAGGTAGATTAACATCTGACAACTCTTGTTTATTATTTAGGTGCCGATTCCGATCCGGTAAAACCCGTGTACGAATCGTCGTACGGAGCGTTTTCTCCGTCTGACTCGTACCCAGGAAAAACACCTTACAAACTGGCAAGTACGATTCGCACAGAAATACCATTTCCGTACGAGTCGTACAAAAGACCGACCGGCAAAAAAATACATACAAATCTGAATCTGGACGGCGCATACGCGACGTCCGGACGGAGTCAGGCAGCGTTTTACGGACCAGCAAGTATGATTCGTGCCTACGTCACTCCGCACCTAGCATTTTTTACGGGAGCCAAAAACTGCCGGGAAATTGAGGACGACGCGAACAAGGAGCACGGGTACACGACGGACAGCGATGGACCCCAACCTACGCGTCATCCCGGCCCTCATAGCCTACGACCTTGTGTTCAGAAACCGACGCAGACGCCGCAGAAGGTCAGAACAACCCCCAGGGGCAAAGGAAGGGGGGGTGCAAGGGGCAGGAAACATAACCCACACCCCACAAAATACAAATACAACCT
Organism: Triturus cristatus; assembly: GCF_964204655.1. NCBI lineage: Eukaryota > Metazoa > Chordata > Amphibia > Caudata > Salamandridae > Triturus > Triturus cristatus. The sequence continues at coordinate 454,393,947 of NC_140587.1, forward strand.
GCACATTAATTACCTCCATGGTCTGGTCACTTCGGGGGGCGTGTCCACCAATCCCACGTCCCGCCACAACGGAAGTGGATGTGGACGCGTACCCGTCACCACCATAATGGTGGTACGGGATGTACCCATGCCCCTCAGAGCGTGGGTACGGTCCGTACCACCATTGTAGTGGTGACGTAGGGGTACGCGTGTACGGCCCGTACACACGCCCCCAGAGCGTGGGTACGGTCTGTACACGCGTACCCCTACATCACCACCACAATGGTGGTACGGACCGTACCCAAGCCCCCAGAGCGTGGGTACGGTCCGTACACGCGTACCCCTACATCACCACTACAATGGTGGTACGGACCGTACACACGCCCCCCCAGAGCGTGGGTATGGTCCGTACCACCATGGTCGTGGTGATGTAGGGGTATGCGTGTATGGCCCGTACACACGCCCCCAGAGCGTGGGTACGGTCCGTACATGCGTACCCCTACATCACCACCACAATGGTGGTACGGACCGTACCCACGCCCACAGAGCGTGGGTACGGTCCGTACACGCGTACCCCTACATCACAACTACAATGGTGGTATGGACCGTACACAAGCCCCCCAGAGCGTGGGTACGGTCTGTACCACCATTGTGGTGGTGATGTAGGGGTATGCGTGTACGGACCGTACCCACACTCTGGGGGCGTGGGTACGGGCCGTACACGCGTACCCCTACATCACCACGACAATGGTGGTATGGACCGTACACACGCCCCCAGAGCGTGGGTACGGTCCATACACGCGTACCCCTACATCACCACTGCAATGGTGGTACGGACCGTACACACGCCCCCCAGAGCTTGGGTACGGTCCGTACCACCATTGAAGTGGTGATGTAGGGGTACGCGTGTACGGACCGTCCCCACGCCCCCAGAGCGTGGGTAAAAGCCGTACCACACATACCCCTACAGCCCCATTACATGATGGATACAAGGCGTACACACGCCACGGATGCAGGTGTATGGCTTGGTGCAGCACATCAGCTGTAAATTGGGGGTGGTGTATGGCCAGGACAGCAGTGTACCACAGCAAGGGCGCAAGTGGGTGGGTGGGTGCAGAGGAATACCAGCAGTGCCCAGATATATGAGGGGTGGGTGCCTATCACTCCCAGCAGTGCCCAGACATATGAGGGGTGGGTGCCTATCACTCCCAGCAGTGCCCAGACATATGAGGGGTGGGTGCCTATCACTCCCAGCAATGCCCAGACATAGGAGAGGTGGGTGCCTATCACCCCCAGCAGTGCCAAGACATATGAGGGGTGGGTGCCTATCACTCTCAGCAGTGCCCAGACATATGAGGGGTGGGTGCAGAGAACCCCCAGCAGTGCCCAGACATATGAGGGGCGGGTGCCTATCACCCCCAGCAGTGCCCAGACATATGAGGGGGCATGCCGATCACTCCCAGCAGTGCCTAGACATATGAGGGATGGGTGCAGAGGACCTCCAGCAGTGCCCAGACATGAGGGGTGGGTGCCTATCACTCCCAGCAGTGCCCAGACATATGAGGGGTGGGTGCCTATCACTCCCAGCAGTGTCCAGGCATATGAGGGGTGGGTGCAGAGGACCCCCAGCAGTGCCCAGACATATGAGGGGTGGGTGCCTATCACTCCCAGCAGTGCCCAGACATATTAGGGGTGGGTGCCTATCACTCCCAGCAGTGCCCAGACATATGAGGGGTGGGTGCCCATCACTCCCAGCAGTGCCCAGACATATGAGGGGTGGATGCCCATCACTCCCAGCAGTGCCCAAACATATGAGGGGTGGGTGCCTATCACTCCCAGCAGTGCCCAGACATATGAGGGGTGGGTGCAGAGGACCCCCAGCAGTACCCAGACATATGAGGGGTGGGTGCCTATCACTCCCAGCAGTGCCCAGACATATGAGGGGTGGGTGCCTATCACTCCCAGCAGTGCCCAGACATATGAGGGGTGGGTGCAGAGGACCCCCAGCAGTGCCCAGACATATGAGGGGTGGGTGCCTATCACTCCCAGCAGTGCCCAGACATATGAGGGGTGGGTGCCTATCACCCCCAGCAGTGCCCAGACATATGAGGGGTGGGTGCCTATCACTCCCAGCAGTGCCCAGACATCTGAGGGGTGGGTGCAGAGGACCCCCAGCAGTGCCCAGACATATGAGGGGTGGGTGAAGAGGACTCCCAGCAGTGGACAGAGACATGGGTGTGGGTGCAGAGTACTCCCAGCAGTGGACAGAGATATGGGGGGTGTACATCATTATCAGATGACCACAGCTCCATGGGTGAATGTACGTATCCCTAACTTAGGACAATGATGATAGTGCCATAACAACACATCACTGACAGCAGTGTCCCACTCCCAGGAGGATGGATGTCTTTCCCCCACTGCATGACACGCCACATGTAGGTGTGAGGACAATTAACACATGCATAACCACCCCTGGCAGATGCAGCACAATACACACACTGAGATCATGCCACAGGACTGTATAGGCATGCCACTGCCTAATAAACTAAGAGAGCCAAAGAGAACACACACTGACACGCACATCCCAGGACTGATAGGAATGTTCAGGTGCTGGGCTAGCCACCAAGATGTTGTCTGTCACGGAAGGAATCGGGTGGAGTTCCCACAGATACAAAGGCCACAATTGTGGGATTACACACATGCATTGTGTGGAAAAGGGACAATGTCTCCATGAAGGCATGGCAAAACACTCTATACACAAGTACAGTAAGTACCAAGGATGGCACAGACTATGCAGCCAGACACATTGCTGAGCTGGCATGGCCAGAGTTGAAGGGATCCATCACCAGCAAAGGAAATGTAGACACAGGGCAACACAACAATTGTGCAACTCTCTGCAGGGGAGATGTCAGGTGACACAGAGGAAAGAACACTCCTTGGGACAATGTCTCCAAACACAAAGAGCATACACGACAAAGAATCTTTGCAGAGACCTTGTGATGGCACGCAGATACCAGGTTCCACCCCATGAGCAGCAGAGTACAACATGTCCCTGAAACATAACACATGCCCACAACCCCAACTCCTGTAGCATCAGCATCAACATCAATACCTGAAATGCAAGACTTTACAAACGAAAAAGAAAATGCTTTATTCAGCATGAAAATAAGAATGTGTAACCGAGACTATTCACAAAGGCCAATGGCCTGTCCATATCATCAGTCTTTGGGGGGGGACACATGGCCATGCGTCTCCCCTAGCTTGCCTGCACATCACAAGACTGTGTTGTCGACTGGGGGGGGGGCATCATGTGGGGAAGGACCAGGCACCGCAGGGACAGGAGGGGGAAGGGTAGGTGTGGTGGGTGCAGGGACGGACGACTCCACCACAGGGGGTGGGGCAGCGCCAAAGGTGGAGGTGAGCTCAGCGCTGCACACTTCTGCCAGTTCTTCAAGCGTCTCCCCTGCACCCGGAGAATCAACATGCCCCAAGGGGGGGGGGGGTCGGAAGGATGGGTGGCAGCACTACTGGGGGAGGTGGTGGACAGGCTGGGGGACTTAACTCCCCTACCCGTGGAGTGCCTTGACCGTTTGCGTCCAGGTGAACTAGTGGGGCTTAGGCCCAGCCCAGCAAAGTGGGCCTTTTTCTCCAAATCTGGGGCAGGGGAGCCAAGGGGAGTGAGATCGGAGGGACTGGGGAGTGAGTCATGTGGACGAGGACTGTGGCTGCGTGCCTGTCTGTGTGCCCCAGACCCAGTGGGTGTGCCTGCTTCCCCCTGAGTGTGCGTGTCAGGAGGTGTGCGCTTGCCCTTATGTGGTGGTGTGCTGGTACTGTCTGGTGGGGTGCATGTGTGTGGATGTCTTGGTGTGCCTGGGACAGGCATGGTTGTGGGACTTGTGGATGGGGCAGGGGTAGGGGGGGACGCAGCGCTGCAGGTGATTCGCTACTGCCGTCAGTGTCGAGTCCAGGGACCTCAGCAACCTCCGTTGGTCAGACATCGCAAATGACATGCCCTCCATGTACGACACCATCTGGGTCAGCAGTCTGGTGTGGCCATGGAGGACAGTCAGGATCGATGTCTGCCCAACTTGCAACTGCCGCTGAATGTCCACAGACTCGGCAGCGAGGGCAGTAGGGGGGACAGGGGTAGGGGGTGCGGCGCCTGGCACGAAGGAGACATGTGGTCGCCTAGCATGGACAGAAGGGACCCAAGCAAGTGAGAGGGCGGTGATGGGAATGGAGGGGGCGGCGAGAGATGTACTGCTGCTTTCAGCTCTGGGAGCAGCCTCCGCCCCCTCTGGGAGCTCAGCCTCGGACCCGTCTGCCTCGTAGTCAGTGTTGGTACTGGGCAGGTCCTCCGCCTCACTCCCCTCGCCCTCCGTGCCACTAGATTCCACCGACTCCTCAGTAGTGGTGGCACCACTGCTCGATCCCTCCTCCACGTCCGTGCCGGTGTCTCCCTCGGTGTGCTCCGATGATGCTGTGGGCAAGGTGAAGAGACAGGAAAAAATCAGTCACCTGTATACATCTGACACATGAGTCCAAACAAAATAGGCCACACTGCATATCGGGAAAGGCATCATGAGTAACATCTAGAATACTCCCCACATATGTACGCCCTGCACTCCCCAGTCGGTTGACCCACCATGCCACTTGGATAAAAAGAAAATTAGGACACAACAGCAAATAACTTGAAATCACAAGCTCATGAGAAGCTAGTGTCTGGGATCAGTTAAGCACAGCGAGACTATGAAGGCATGCCACCTCTTGTTCACTGTGAAACAAACAGTATTGTCGCAACCAAGGCCAAATACCACATGCCAATGCAGAAGGTGTCCCCACACTCAGAGACCTGTGAGTACTTTTGACACCCCAAAGCAATACATTGTGACTCCTGGAGAATCACAACCCTTTACATAATGGACATGTCTAGCATGTGTGAATGTGGCACTCTGTGAACACAACACACATGTGTCTGCATAGCAGAAGTCACACAAGGAGGTGCACACCAAACTACATGTACACAGTCATTGTCTGAGCTGCCAGACTCATTCGAATCAGCCACTGTTAGGCCGAAATGGCGTATCAGTAAGTACATATACATGGCACCAGGGTGGTCTGGATGACTTGACATTCGTAAGTTGGCATCAGCAACAACCAAGGACTAACCCAATTGCTAGCACACTGTGGGAAGATGTATATGTATGAACTCCAAACAAGTTTTGTTCAAACTGTGCCTTACTTTAAATGTGCCAGCGTGTCCCTGGAAAGTGTAAAGGGGGTGTCTTGTGCACTTCCTTGGGAGACATCTGTAATGTAGGCACATCATTGTCCTTCACAACAAAACAACAAGGTCACGCATATGAAACATTGAGACATGTTGACAGGTGCAGTGAGTGCCAATGGACATTTTCTCTGAGTAACAACTTGAATAATGTCATTTGTCACATGGCTATCCGTCACCTCATTACACATTTGGCTACACATATGACCTACTGACTGTCATCTGGAGTGGCACACATGTCCACACCCAGGACAACGAAGAAGCTAATGGGCCTGCAATTGTTTTGTAAAAAAGCCTAGCTGTACTGTGGGGACACCCTCATGGCAAGCCAGAAAGTACCCACAGATGTCAGCACACAAAGTCACAACTGTGTAGCATCTGAACCACACACAGGTGGCAAAAATGTACAACCAGGATACATGATTGTCAAAAACTGACACTGGCAATGACGCACGAACATTAAGCACTGGCCAACATCACGGGGGCACTGCACGATGACTTTCTGTACTGCGACTCATCACACACAAGTCAGAACTGGCAATGAAACATCAGGGTTGAACATATACGCCCCTCCCGCACACACCCACCCATACCTGAGTCAATGTGACTGATACCGATCAAGAAGTTAAACCTCTTATTCAGGGTTACAATAACTGTGCTTGAAAACTAGCTTCATTAACACGACATCACCTTGTAGGGCTGGCAAAACATATTGGTCAGAAACAAACATCAACAGATTGTTGTGAATAGCAACACAGGCACTGCCCAGTTTGAGTATGCACAAGCAAACTGGTGTATCCCTGTCCAGTGGACAAATGTAAAAGGGAGGAAGAACAGCACAGGTTGACTTGGGGGAACAGGATATGCACTGCACATATATAGCCTGGCAGTGTATCCAGGCGACTGAGCAGATCCAAAAGCTGGCGACACACAACAAACACACATGTACCTACCCCCTTCCTGCTGCTGTAACTCCTGTATCCGCCCATCCAGGTCAGGGAAGACCACCGCCAGGACACGCCGCATCTGGTGGGTCAGGTGCCGGCGCCCGCCATGCTTGCGAGGCTCCTCCTCCTTCAGCATGACCCGGGCGATCCTCCGGGTCCAGCACCGGATGTCCTGCCATCTCTTCCTCACTTGTGGCAGGCGCCGCCTGTGACCCTCCACCGATTGCACGGCCTTGACGGCATCCTTACAGATCTTTCCCTTTTGGTAGGGGGATACCTGTGTGTATGACAAAGTGGGACAACATCACTACAGCTGCACCATGTCACAGAGACACACATTTGAACATCTTTGATCTGTTGAACAGGGCATAGTATGCTGGCAAGTAATAACACCTTAGTCATGGGGACTTTTTCCACTGTGGGCGCACCAATGCACAACATGGCATAGTAAGTGCAAAGGTGGCATGAGGGGTGTGAAAAAATCCCTGATCATGGCACACACTGTGCATCCCAAGCAACACAAGGCTGATGGACAGCACCGAAAATCAGTCACATGCCCCAGGCCACTGACTGAACCTCAGCAGAGTACACAGACACACACTGGCACACATCAATCACCTGCCATTGCCAACTGCGGATGTACACCTAACTCTGCACATGTGCCACTTGTCAGGAGGGGGTCACAGGTGTGGGGCTAGCTCAGCAAGTCAGAGACACAGCATGGCTTACTTCACACATCCGATGGATATAGCAGTTGCCTCCTCCATGCAGCTGTGGTGCAACACTCCACATAGACACTCACCCACATGACAAAAAACATTCACACACATCAATGTCCAGGGGGCGTACACATCATTTGGACACTCTCACCACTCTCACCACAGCTCCACTCAACTCTCACACACATCTGTGGGTGCAGTCACCTGTCACACCGGGGTGACCACTGATTCACGGCAGGAAAATAGAACAAGAATGCCCAAGAGGATTAGGCTGGCGGAATGTGCCATGCACTATGCAGTGAATGTCACAGTAAGCACAATGCAAGTGAGGAGTGCACACATGAACTACATCAAGCCCTGCATGAGAGACATAAGCCATCCCCCCCCCCGGGACCCACTCCAACCAACATTGCATGTCTGTCACACCTGGCCACAATGCCAGAAGTGACAGACACAAGAAAGGTGCACAGGCAAAGGTAGTGGAGTCAGCACTCACCTGCTCCCCTGGTCGACCATACAGCATGGGGTACTGTGGGAGGATCACATCCAGCAGGGCCTGGTTCTCCTCCTGAGTGAAAGGCTGGGCCCTCTCCACAGTCCTTGACATGGTGCCAGAGGGAGACAATACAGCAGCAGTGGTATCGACTGACATGTTGTGCAGGCAAGTGCCCTCTCATGGGTTCTGGCTGCCTTATATCTGCCTTGCTGGCCTATTTCATTTACAGGAGGACAGAGTGATTGGTCAGACTCATTTGCATCCTATGTTTCCTCCAATCCCTTTAAACATACACCAGTGACAGCCTTTGCATCTTTCGATTTTGCAGCATCATGTCAAGTCAACAACCACTTTGCAACAATGTTAAATGTGGCCAACTGATTTTCCAGGTCACATTATGTCAAATTTTGAACCTGAAACTCGGTATCCATGACAACCAGCATGCATTTAGGCCCTAATACTTGTCCCTCATGTGTCCCCATTGTAATTCTTAAATCCCCACACAGGTACGGCGCGTTTCACACATACCCCTAGGGCACCATCACTACAGTGATACGGGCCGTACTCACGCGTGTACGAGCCGTACACGCGTGAGTACGGCCCGTATCACTATAGTTGGTAGTACCGTAGGTCCTAGTGATACGGGCCGTACTCACGCATGTACGGCCCGTACACGCGTGAGTACGGCCGTATCACTAGGACCTACGGTACCCCCAACTATAGTGATAGGCACGTTCTCACGCGTGTACGGGCCGTACTCGCGTGAGTATGGCCTGTATAACTATAGTTGGGGGTACCGTAGGTCCTAGTGATACGGGCCATACTCACGCGTGTACGGGCCGTACATGCGTGAATACGGCCCGTATCACTAGGACCTACGGTACCCCCAACTATAGTGATAGGCCCGTACTCACGCGTGTACAGGCCGTACACGCGTGAGTACGGCCCATATCACTATAGTTGGGGTTACCGTAGGTTCTAGTGATACGGGCCGTACTCACACATGTACGGGCCGTACACGTGTGAGTACGTGCCTATCACTATAGTTGGGGGTACCGTAGGTCCTAGTGATACGGGCCGTACTCACGCATGTATGGGCCGTACACGCGTGAGTACGTGCCTTTCACTATAGTTGGGGGTACCGTAGGTCCTAGTGATACGGCCCGTACTCACGCGTGGGTACGGGCCCTACACACGCCCTCAGAGCGTGTGTACTGCCTTTCACAGCTTACACTGGCTGTACATCAAGTCATTGTCAGTACAGTCCTTCATGTGCAGGGCCTAGGTGTGTCAGGCAGTGATGTGGCACATGTCTCCTCATGTTGTGGCACAATAGATGTGTGATGAGCTGTTTACACATGTCATGTGTGATGGGGCACTATGTGGCACACTTCCCATTCACACCTTGCACATGTGTGCATGTACGATACACGTGTCAAGCACTGCATCACTGGTATGGCACAGTCAGCAATACCCGCAACTGTCCCCTGATGCCAGGTACACGGATAATTACACCTGACATGTGACTCCTAGCGTGCCACGATGTGACTATGTCAAGTGTGTGTCATGTGTTCCCATGAGCTTTCCGTTGGTGTTCCGTCAAATCCATCTGCTGTAGCAGCATCCAACATGTGTCTGTGTGCATATGTGCATGACACACATCTATGCACACCATGCCACATGTGGACTTACACGTTACATGTGTCATGATGGTTCGAAGATGACTTCTTGACATGAGGCAATATCTGCATTCTCTCAATGTCTGTGTCATCAGTGTTTGACATGTCCCGCTTCATGGAAATGTGTGTTATCTGTCCTTTTCAAGATTACATGTGACCTGTGCGTCTAGACTCCCGCCAGCTGTCTGCATGAGATGACATCCTTCAAATGCTGATATGTGGATGTCTGTCACTCATGTAATGTGTCTGGCTTTTCACTTACACTGGCCCACAGCTCTTTTAATGGCATGTCACGTCAACATTGCCATGCAACTATTGTGGCTGGCTCTTTGTAGGAGTATCACCTGCTGGCCTACGTGTCCTGGATGTATTGCACAGCACAGACTCTGTATTAAGCAGATGTGTATTAGCTGTTGAACATGTGCTCACCTCAGTGACATTGGTGTGGTAATGTACTCACTCTTCGTTATTCCTTCCAAATCTCTGCACGGCACCGCCTCTCCCCAGACGAATGCCAGACCTGGATGCCATGCGTGAACATGACTGCATTCGCAGATACCACTTCTCCCAAGAGTTGATAGAGGATTTGACCCACCGGCTTGCACCACACCTCCAACCACTACACAGGTATCCTACAGGTCTGACCCCCAAGATGAAGGTGATGGCAGCCCTACATTTTTTTGCCACCGGCACGTTTCAATTGACCATAGCTGATGTCGGTGGCATGTCCCGACAATGTTCAGCCGTGTCCTGCATGATGTTTTAGAAGCCATGTTGGTGCACCTGGATGACTTCATCCATTTCCCCACTCGTGAGCAGTTGACAGGTGTCAAGGGTGAGTTCTATGCCTTGGGAGGGATGCCTCATGTAATTGGGGCCATTGATGGGACACATGTGGCTTTGGTACCACCACAGGTACAGGAGGTAGCCTATAGAAACAGAAAACATTACCACTCTATTAATGCCCTTGTGGTGTGTCTTGCTAACATGCTGATTTCCCATGTCTGTGCCCGTTTTCCAGGGTCCGCACACGATGCATACATCATGAGGCGTAGCAGGGTGCCAGAAATGATGCTGCAGCTGCACGGGGAACGAGCATGTCTTGTTGGTGGGTATACTCTGTTGGTCCTGTGCTATCTTTGTATCTGACGGCATCTCCTGACCCACTTCTTCACATGATGTTTCCATGTAGGGGACTCTGGCTATCCCAACATGCCATGGCTGATGACGCCTCTCCGCAACCCCAGAACAGCCGCAGAACACCGGTACAATGACACACATGGGCAGACGAGGCGCGTGATTAAGAGGACGTTTGGACTCCTGAAGAGCAGATTCCGGTGCCTTCACAAGACCGGCGGTGCCCTCCCATATGCCCCGGTGAAGGTCTGCAAAATCTTCATTGTGTGCTGCATGCTGCACAACATGGCAGTGGAGAAGGCCGTGCCACTCATCCTTGATCCGGATGAGCAGGATCATCCACCCGTGGAGGATAAAGGACTCGGGCACGGGGCAAGTGAGGATGAGGATGAGGATGAGGACATCCGGAGTCAGCTTATCCGCAACTTCTTCTCATGATGGTGAGTCCCTGTGTCTGAGTGTGCACGCTTTGAGCCTTGTGTGGCATGTGTTGCAATGTGTGTGTCGAGCTGACTGTGTGCTAAGTGACTTGGAGGTGTGTTCTGATGTGTCATTCAAGTGATGATGTCATTCCACACATTTTAGCTAGGACACTAAATTTATTAAGAGCATGGTGACAACAGCATTCCTGTAGAGTACATGTACATGTCTGCGGATTACTAGCTCTTCGCTGACTTGTTGTGTGTCTGTCCTCCCCAGGTTCTTGCGGCTGTCGTCTGCTCATGTCATCATTGCCCTCCTGCTATTCCTCATGAGTATTGCAACGTGTGCTGGATCGGAGTTATATGCACAGACATGGTGAAAAGTCATTTGGGGTGCGGAGTGCAGCAAGGCATTTTGTGGGTGCTACGTGTTTGTGGTATGTGGGAACTGCTCCTGTGCATGTAGTGTTACCATGCATACATGTCGACTCACCATGGGCCACATGACGTGTTGCATGGCTCCCATGAATTGATAGTCACCCTTCCTGACAGTCATCTGTCATGGTTAGTGGATTCTGATGAAGGCATCAATGTGTGTATAACGTCCCTCAGGCACATACGGGATGCTAATGGTGGACATAGTGTGGGTCATCCCCATATGAGGCTCAATGGGGAATTGCAGACTCTCCGTGTGCAGCAAGGGGTGTTAGGCTCAACCCCTTCACTTGTGTGGCAGCTCAGCAGGATTTACCACATATGTGTGTTGAAGGGGGTGTCCAATGTAGGTCACACATGGTCAGCCAAATGACCTGTGAGTCTGTTCCAATGGTTGCATTTGCATTAGTGTGAGGCTGTGTAATAAAGGTGTTAGTCACACTCCAAGGTGCCTCATCTCTGCCAATGCAGGTCTCTTGCCACTTTGCATGTGGCATATCTGGCATAGTTGTGGAAGATAATGCATAGGAGTCCATGTGTAGTTTAGCAACATGCATGCAGTAGCTCATGGATTAGGCTCCCTATTGGGCATGAAGTACATGGTCGTGTATGTATTTTGGCATGTTGGTCCACACAATGGGCCATCAACAGCTGCTGAGGGTGTGTCTCCGGTGCGCAGGTCGGCCTTCTGTTTCATGATCCGGTGTCATGCTTCTTTGGTGATTGTGCATGCATTGTCTCTGGGTGTGCCATGTGACAATGGACACTCCTTACTTTCCACACGCGCCTGTTGCAGTTGTCCTTCTGACATCCTAGACTTTGTGTGCAAATTCTGTCATTTAGCAAGGAGATGGCGCCTGCTGCTGCGGCCCCTGCAGCAAGGGCCCACGGAGTATCCAGATTTGGCAACAGACACGCCTCCAAGATGCTCCTCACTTCCTCCCTCCACCCATTCATTTGGCTGTCCTCAGCTTGTCTATGCCACTGTTGCCGCCACGCGGTGCAAAAGGCTGAACCATCAGCACATGCAAGGTGCACATTACACCACCATCCTGTCCTTGCATAACCCACATCACACTACAGTCTGATGTATCAGCCACACTCCGAGCTATGTCCATCCGCACATCTAGCGCCTGCTGTCAGACATACCCTGGGCACACACACGACACCTTTGCATGCTGAGTGTGCAACTCCAACTGCCTACACTGCGCTGCCCCGCCTTTAAGGCCCTGTCACACCAACCAGGTCACGTCCCTGACACTCCCCACAGGCTCTGTACCCCAGCAAGTGCATGGGAGTGGGACTCAAGGCTTCAGCATGTAGTATGGTGTCATCGTCTGGGACATGGCCCAGGTATCATCTCTCAGCATGTCAATCTACAGAGTGTCCAGGACCCCCCTCTCCACCATCACATGCGCACAGCACCTCATCATCAGCTCGTATGCCATTGACAGCCAGGTGCTCCTCACCCTCAACAAAGACACAGACATTGGCAGTTCCATCATTCAAGTATGCATGAGATCCATTGATGAATGGCTGAACACGAGCCACCTGAGGCTGGACTTGGACAGGGCTGAGGTGAGCATCTGAGAATTGTCCCCTTTCAGCTGGGTCAAGTGCCTGTGTCCCACCCGCAAGAGCCCTGCACAAGCACCCAGTGGCCACACACACAAGATGGTGTGCATCATGTTTGGCTCGCTCACATATGCCATGCTAGTCCACAGCATCTGTACCTCATGCTGCAACGCCCTCTGCATTATGCACATGAGCCACAGATAGATCCACTCCAAGTAAAGACAGACCATCCCCCAGGTCCATGACAACATCCGTCTCAAATACTGCCCTGCCCTCTACGGAGCAAGTACATCCAAACTCCCAGGAAACTGGTCCACTTCCAGGGGGCATCTGCACACCTCAGCTTCAACACCCTGCGCCCCAGCCACCTCACCGTCCACCATAGATAGCTGCAATGGATCACTGTCTGCTGCAGGATGACCTCCACACTCCCCACCCATACTCAGGGGGCAGTCCACAAACCCAACCCCACACCAACCTTGTACGTCTGTCATCCTAGATCCCGTTGGGCCATCTCCGTGCATCCAACCTTGCCGTGGCCATCGTTCTTCACATCCACCGTACTCCAGCATACAGGACATTGTTTTCCCACCTGGCCACACATACCTGGGACTCCCTCCCCGGGTACCTCCACATGAGCCATGACCTCTACGCCTTGATGATGATCTCCCAAATAGGTCTCTCCGCACAGTTTAGCAAGCACCCCCTCAGCAGCCAGAGGCCATCACAGGTGAATGTTTTGCTCCATGCCTACATTGTATGATACTTTGTGACCCATGTGTGTCCTGTACCAGACTCTGATCCCAGGGTATGGATGGCTGGAGTTAGTTAAACACTCAGGCATAGTTTGACATTTCCACAAACATATGTGGTTGAATAATGCAAAATGACAGGAACGGCTCATGTCCAAAGTGATATATTTATTAACGGTGGGGTAAGTGGTTTGGTAGATGCAAATAGGTGCTCTACCGGGGGAATAGAATCCAAAGTTCACAGGGGGAGATGGCATCCTTGGCATTGGAAGTTATCAGAGTCCAGGGCACAGTGTTGTCATCATTGGTCAGACTGTGACCAGCAAGTCCATGTGGCAGAGAATGGCATTGGGTGAGGTGCTGCTGTTGCGCCAGAGGACCTGGGAGATGTGGATGGTCCGCTGACTCTCACGGTCTTTTCCGTGGACGACCCACCTTCCTCCGGGGACCCTCAGATGCAGGCCTTGACGATGCTTGGGACGCTCCGTCAGATGAATCCTCCTCCCTCCCTGTGTCTGGTGCTGGTCTACGCCTGGTGGCACAGGGAGGGTTGCCCATGCTTTGGGCGATCTGACGGAGTGATTGGCTCACATCTCTGTGCACCGCCAGGAGCTCAGCCAGTCTTGCCTCCATCCGTCCTTGGTGTTGTTGATGACTGGCATGATGCTCGACCTGCAGGTTCTTAATCTCATCGAGGGTCCCCTGCATCTCGGAGAGTCTTGACACAACCTCGTTGATGCCTCTGGTGTCACGCCGGTATGAGTCCATGATGTTGCGTATGTGTGACATACCGGTGTCCTGAGCTGGCTGGTCAGGTTCGCACCTCCGCCTGCCTCCACTCCCACCACCCCTGCCCACTTGAGCCTGGCCTGCCCTTGTGGGCACATCGGGTCTACGGGACCCCTGAGGGATGGCATTTGCAGGGTTGCCTGCCTCCTCCTGGGTGCCCGGAGAACCTTGTCCCTCCTGGTCAGACTGGCTCTGTTGTTCAGTGTGAGCAGGGCTCCTGGGTGTGTCCTGGGATGTGGCAGGAATGGGGGTGGTGGTTGGCACAGATGTACCTGACGCAGGTGCTGCAGGGGCTTGGGCACCAGAGGGTCCAGGTTGGTCGGGGTCAACCACGGAGTGGTGAGAGTCGTTGCTGCCGGTGGGATCATCTTCACGCGGAGCCTGGGACTGTGATTCTTCCCCCCCAGTGTTGGGGGGAGATCGACGATGTTGCCCTGTGTGTGAGAGAGAGACAATGTTAATGGTGTTTCATGCCACATCTATGTTTCATACATATTCAAGTTGACACAGTTCCTCCAGGTAGTTGGATGTCCCTAGCATTCCTCTCAATGTCCACTTGGGGATGGGTATGTTGCGGGGGACAGATTGGGATGTTCTCCTGAGTGTTTGACCTGTAGATTGTTGGCTCTGATGCTTATTTGGCTCTGGATTGGTCTTGTTGTGTCACATGTCCATTGTGGGAGTGTGTAAATCCGTAGCCTGCCCCGGGGGTGTGTGCTTGTGTTAGGGGGGGGTGTGATCGGGCGTGCTGTTGTGTGTAGTGTGAGTTGTCGTTGGGTCGCCCAGGTGATGTGTCTGTCCCCTCATGGTGCATGCTGGCATGACAGTGAGTGTGAGTTCCTGTCCTAGATACCTGTGCTTGTGGAGTTGGTGTTTGAGTGTACAGTGGTCCCAGGAGGGCCTTGTGCTGCATACAGCAGGGCCCAGTGTCAGCTACCTTGTCAGTAGTTTGCCAGTCCCTGTGCATTGTGCATGGGTATGTACCTATGCCATATGGGCTGAGGGCATTGTTGTCTGCATCTCATTTCCACAATGTATTGTGTGGGGCCCACCCTCCCAGCCTCCCGGACATCCAGTCTTGTGTTTGTGGGTGTTGTAGCCTTGGACATGGCCTTGCCTTGATTTGTGAAGGGTGCATGGAGACGTTAGTGGCATGAGCGTGGTTTTTGAGTGTGGTTGTGTGCGGTGAGTGCTTGGGGGAAGTTGCTTGCATTTGGTGTATATGTGGTGTGGACCCCATTGCCCCCATGTTACGTAAGTTGTTTGTGTACTCACCAGGCTCTGTGACTCCTTCAACTCCGTGTACTCCCACCGGCGGTAGCAGGGCCATCACGTTCTCCTCCCAGGGATGGTAGTGTACGGGTCTGCGGGGCGGCCCACCTCCAGTGATGTTAGTCTGGGCATATCGTACCACCTGGCTTGGCATTCATGCCGGGTCCTTCGGATGGGCGCAACAGCATTTACCTTATCGACAATCCTCTGCCACATGGCAGATTTTTCAGATATGCTGGTCTGTCTGACCAATGTTCCAAACAGCTGTGGCTCGACTCTGATGACTTTGTTGAGAAGGAGGTCCAGCTCCGCCGTAGTGAACTTTGGATTCTTGTCTGTGGGCATGGTGTGGGGTGTGGGTGTGGGTGTGGGTGTGGATGGTTGTGGGTGTGTGGGTGTGAATGTGAGTGTGTGTGTGTGAATGTGAAGAAGGGGATGTTTGTGGAGGAGGTTGTGTGAAGGTGTGTGAGTGAAGGTGTAGTGAAGGCATGAGTAATGTGGAGTTGTTTGTGTGTGGGGTCTGGCAGCACTGGGTCTGTTGCAAAGGCTCATGGGTTGTGTGTGTGGGCCCTTTTTATTGGTCCATTTTTGGGTGTGGCTGTGTTTGAATTTTGGTGGGTGTGTTATAAGAGGTGGTTGTGATTTGGGGCCTCTGTTTGCCTGTTTGGATGTGCCAGGTCAGTCATTGAGATGTATTTTGTCGTGTAGACATGTTTTGTGGTGTTGTGCGAGTTGAATTGACCCTCCTTGTACTGTTCTACAGTGTCCTGGTTCTGTATGAGTCTTTTTCGCGTAGGTACGATCCGTACATACGCGATGCTGGGTGAGGGTGTTGGGGTACGGTGTTGGAGTGCGGCGCATACATGCGGTGGGGGCACGGTGCGTACACATGCGGCCCTGGGGTACGGCATGTACATGGGTTCACCCGTGTGCATGTGTGCTACTGCGTTAGCTCCGTATGGGACATTTTCCGTGCGATTGTGTATTCGGACGGACGGTCGGGATCGTACTTGCGCGCTCGGACTTGTGTTTTACGATTTGCACGTAAAAATGTCCGGCTCACTCTCATACACTTTTCCTGACGATATTCGGACGTACAAAATTTCCGACGCACTCTCGTAGACTTTTCCCGACGCTACTTGTAGATGTTTTTCACATACGAATCGTACTTGGCCGTTTGTACGGTACTTGTGCGACTCGTACGTAAAAAATATGGATACGAGTCGTACGGTTATTTTTTTTAACGGATCGGAATCGGCACCTAAATGTTTTAAACAAGGCCCCATCTCTTTCATAGCCTCTTGCTGCAGTCTCTATTGATGCAGAAATGGCTTGTGACAGAGTGAATTGGTCTTTTTTTATTTAAAGTCCTTCATTGGCATGGTTTTGGTCCTAAATTAAATTCTTTGATATCTCTGTTATATTCAACTCCTAAAGCTTCCATCGTAATTAATGGTCTTGTTTCTCAAACTTTTAATTTACAACACGGTGTTCATCAAGGTTGCCCCCTTCGCCCCTCCTTTTTATTGTATCACTCGAACCCTTTTTTATTTCCTATCCACCAGAATTCGTCCATTTCTGGTTTTATTTATGGTGATCAGCATTTGAAATTATCTGCCTATGCGGATGATATCTTACTCTTTATATCTCATCCCGAAACTTCTATCACTCCTCTTTTGCAAGAAAATTCAGATTTCGCCCTTGTTTCAGGCTATAAAATTAATTCTGACAAGACAGAAATTCTCCCCATGACCAGATTTAGCTTTAAACAACATTTTGATGCCATTGGAACAGTTCTAAAGCAAAATACTTAGGCAACTCCATATTAGATTCAGTTAAAATTAACATGAAAGATGTGCTAGATCGTATCCCTAAACTTCTCTCCTTCTGGAACCCTCTCTTTCTCTCTTGGTGGGGATGTCTTGATTCTATTAAAATGATGATTACTCGTATTTTATTATATATTATCTCTATGATTCCCATCCACATCCCGAATATCTATTTTATAACAAATGACTCCCTCCTCTCTAAATTCTTATGGAACAATAAAAAATCTAGATTTTCCTTGTCACATCTTTGTAAACCTAAATCTATGGGAGGAGTGAATTTTCCTGATTTTTGACTATATCACAAAGCCTTTTGTCTTCGACTAGCCTCTAAATGGCTTCTTTCTGAAGTCTCCCCTTTTACACCTTTATGGGTCACAATTGAACGATCCTTACTTGCACCCTTTTCTGTTAAGGAAGTCCTTGCCTGCTCAACAAAGGTCAATGTTACCTTTCTTCCGTTATTTAAACACACTTGTTCAATATTAAAACCTCGCTATCAATTGGAAATATCCTCTAGAAATGCTTTCCTTCACTCTCCCCTTTGGTACAATTGTCTCATTTCCATTAATAATAGACCTCTTTTTTGGAAATCCTGGAGACTTAAAGGAATTATATAGGTTCAGGATATGTTTTTTTAAAAACATATTTTATTGACTTTTTATGGTACCATATGGGCTGCGACCTGACATATGCGAATTGAAGACAGGATAATGCCAGAGTACCAAGCTTGTAAACAACATTATCTAAAGTTTGCATATAAACAACAACGCTAACTTTGCGCAGACATTTCCATTCCACATGTATTTAAGGGTATATTTGAGTACCTGTGTTAGTAACAATGAAAAATACAGTGTGCAGCTTGTTGTGGCCAGGGACATATGAGGAAAACTACTCATCAAGGGGTCTGAGAGGGAAGGGGGGAAGGTCGATACCTCGATATGTAGCCCATCAAGACCACATTTTTCTATGTTTCTGAGGGCAGCCCCGCGCCTGGAAGACCACAATCTCTGCACCCATGCATCTGTCCAATTATTTTCACCATTTACCTAACGTAGGGGGGAGGTCCATTTCCACAGCTGAGCGATATCACGCTTAGCAATAATGAGGGCCAGGAAAAGCAGATGTTGCTTATATCAATTTCCCCTTATGCCATCAGTGCTGTGGAGTAGGAACAACCTAGGGTTGTGTGGGAGATCCCAGGACAACACCTCTTTTAGACAAGCTGAGAATTTATGCCAGAAGGGCTGTATAGCTGTACAACTCCATACTGTGTGATAAACGTCCCCTCCTCTTTTTCACAACGTAGGCACTGGGGAATGGAATAACCCCCATCCTCCAGAGACGGAGACGTGTATAATAAACTCAATGGACGTATTTGAATTGAATGAGACGGTATCTAGAGGACACTGCCGTGCCCAAAAGGACTAGCTATGGCCTCAGCCCAGTCATCATCAGTTAAGTCTGGGTTAGCCTCTTGCCACGCCCTTCTGGTCTTGTGTAAGGTCGTAATGGAGTGTGTTGTCAACGTCTGGTAGATCTGTTGGATTTTATGGGCTCCTAAGTCACCTATGAGGAGGCGGCCTTACAGGGGGTGAAACTCTGGAAGACTGTCGAAGGTGAGAAGCATGGAGGTGAGAGCATGACGCAGCTGGAGGTATTTGTAGAATTGCATTTTATGGAGTTGGAATTCTTTCTGCAGCTGTTGGAAGGACTTTAAGGTAGTGCCCCTCATAACGTCCCCAAGTGTGGATATGCCGATCAGGTCCCACTGGCGGAACCCCTTTAAAGTCGTCACCTGGCGAAGGTAGGTACCATGCCATAAGGGGGTTGCCTGGGTCAGGCGCCCATGCCACCCCATTCGCTGAACGGTATACCACCAAAGCCGAATCGTTGTTTTACTAGCATGAGGTAAGAAATCAAGGCTCTGTGCACTGCACAATACCCGAAGGAGGGGGATCCCTTCCATCATTGCACATTCCAGTGCGAACGCCGGATCCATTGGTGTATTATACCACCATTCATTAATGACCAATAAGCGAGAGGCTGCATAGAATGAGTACACGTCTGCCACCACGATGCCACCACAATAAGTAGATTGTGCACAGGTCTGTAGTGTCACCCGAACCACCCCTCACCCCACAGGAATTTATTATGTATGGCATTTATTTGCGCGAACCATGATCGCGGTATGTGGTATGGGAAATTTTGTAGCCGATAAAGCATTCTGGGGAGAGAGACCATCGTAAAGATCGCTGAACGCCCATACAGTGAGAGGGGTACAGATGACCATATTGTTGTCCCATCTCGGAGGCCGGCAAAAAGTGGGTTAATGTTGCGCGTCCATGAAATCTTTGGACAAGGAGACATAAAGATACCCAAATACTGGAATCCCTCAGTTGCGTGAGTTAGCTGGGCCGCCCAAGTACCTCTACCCTGATGACCACATACTGAAAACAACACAGACTTCGAGGAGTTGGTATGGAGCCCGGTGGTCTGGCCGAAGACTCGGAGGATCTGTAGGATAGGTGGTCCTGAAATCCATGGGTCCGTCATGAAGAACAGGATATCGTCCGCATATAGCGCAATGCAGTTGGGTTGCGACCGTGGCCATTCAAATCCCCGGAGCAATGGGTCCCAGCGAACCCATAGCACCAGGGGCTCCACTACTAGGCAAATAAGAGTGGGGACAGGGGGCAGCCCTGCCTTGTGTTGCGACTGATGGGAAAAGGAGCCAAAGGATGACCAGCGATACACACTGAGGCAATTGGTTCAGTATAAAGTAGGCAAATGTATGCCAGGAAGCGCGGGCCAAAATTAACCACTTCCAAGAGCTGGAAGAGATGTTCCCAACTCAGAGAATCAAATGCCTTATCAATATCGGAAAGAAGTATGGCTGCGGGGAGTCCTAATTCCAGGGCCAATGCCATGGCGTTATGAACCCGGCAAATGTTATGGAGGGTGGCTCGGTGTGGCATAAAGCAAGATTGGTCTAAGTGGATCAGATCCTGTATACAGTTCCGCAGGCAATGAGCTAGCACCATACCGAATAATTTAGGCTAAAAATTAATTAGGGAGATAGGACGGTATGAGGATGGGTCTTCTGGTGGGCGGCCGGGCTTTAGGAAAAGGACAATATCAACCTGTTGCCAGTCCCAGGGGAGTATTTCCGTTCAAGGGCATCTTGCATTGCCTCTAACAAAGGTGGGTCCAGTGTGGACATATATGATCGGAAGAACTCCATGGGAAACCCATTGGGACCAGGAGCCTGCTCCGGACGCATTGCTGCCAGCGCCGCCGTTAAGTCATCACTTGTAATGGAAGAATCGAGTTGGTCTCTCATCTGATCTGTTAGTCTCGGGGGGTGGAATATCTCGAAGGAACTCTGCAATAAGGGCCTCTGAGAGCTGTTCCTTCTGTGTATATAATGTGGAGAAGTAACATGCAAATTCTGTGACAACCTCCCCTGGAGAGGTATGTAAGACACCACCCATCCCTTGGATAGTTGGAATGGTGGCTGGGGACCCCTCAGCTTGACACAGTCTATGTAACATTCTGCTTGATTTGTCCCACCACTGGTATATTTGGTGTTGTGACGTTAGCCAGATTTCCTTTGCCTCGTCCATGAGATGTTGTTGTATCTGCTGTTGTGTAAGAAGTAAATTACGCTGGAGGAAGGGGCTGGAATTATGTGTTTATTGTGTCTCTAGAGATGTATACTGGGCCTCCATCTCATTCTAATTTGCACAGTAGCTAATGCCCACCCCACCCGGATTGTGGGTTTTAATGCTTCCCAAAGGGTTTCTTTGGACGGGGCTGAGCCAGCGTTCATATCCAGATAATCCTGGATGGCCGTGGCAAGTGACTAGTGATAGTCGGGGTCCCGAAGGTGCCATGGAGACATTCGCCACCTAAAGGTAGGTTTTTGAAAGTGTAGAAGAAGTTTTACCATGACCGTAGAATGATCTGACAGCCCCCTGGGGAGATGGAAGACCTGGGAAAATTTGTGGATATAGCTCCGTGGCATGAACATATAATCTAGCCGGGACAGAGATCCATGGACATATATGTATAGCCTATCTCAGCGGAGTGATATTCATGCCAAATATCTGTCCACCCAGTGTGCCGGCGAGGAGGGACAATTTAGATACAGCTGTGGAAGGGTCCAAACCGGACCCGCGCCTTCTATCAAGTGGCGACATGATATCATTCCAGTCCCCTCCCAAAAGAGTTATACCGTCCGGAAGATCACTCCACAGGCGGGTGATGTTGTCAACGAAAGTAGTCCCCAGAGGCGGGGGAGCGTAAATGCTGCTAAAGTTAATTTGTTCTCCATAAATTGTACCTGATAGGAGAACATACCTACCCCCAGGATCCACCCAATGTTTTGCATGGATGAAGGGAACACGGCAGTGGATGAGAATAGCTGTCCCTCGGGAACCCCTCGTAAATCCAGCATGCTATATCAAATGATACCCAAACAAGGCCATGCAGGGAGCCTTATTACCCAATAGATGGGTCTCCTGCAGGAGAAAAATGGCAGCTCCATACCGCTTGGATTTCAAAGGATGGTACCCTGCTTGATTTTGTTGAGTAACCCCCGGACATTCCAAGTTACCACAATCAGTTCACCCAATGGGGAAACAGTTGCCTGAGTAGCCATGTATTGCTTGTAGAGGTATCGTTGGCATCAAGCTTAGCGAAAAAAGTATATTGTGCCTGCGCATGTGTAAAAACTATACTTAATGTAATCATGAACCCAAAAAACAACCTCATCCCTCCTTCCCCCTCCCCAATACTGCCAAGAACAAGGAGCATCTGTCGTAATGAAGGGCACCCTAGAACCCTAACCAGGGAGCCCATGGTCCCTCCTCCAATGGTTCCCAACCTTCTCCTTAAACATCAACATTGGGGTACAAGTGTCCAGGGACGGTCAGCCACGTTGCCTATTGTCCACGCCTATTGGGCGCAGAATAAACGGAGCATTTCCAAATGACTGACAGTCAGCAGGGACCAAACTATGATATTTTAGCCACTGGAGTATTCAAGACGCCCGCTCAGGGCTGGAGGAGCTACAGTCTGATCCAGATCATTGTCTCCGCTTCGATTTTGTCCTTCGAGATCGATTTTGCTGCGAGCCTCTAGAGGAGTCAATCTCCAGTGGCTGCGGAGAGTGAGGCTTCAGGTAGGCTCGTTCGTCAGTCCAAGTGAAGACAGCTATAGGCGTGTCAAAAAAATAAGACTTAGAGTTATACACAGCACATAACCTAGCAGGATAGAGCAGCACATATGAGATCTTAAGATCTCGCAGTCGCGGTTTTGCTGCTGTGAAGGACTGTTGTTGCGGTTGTGAGTGTAGTCCGGGAATATCATTATCGACCGGGATTCAAAGATGAGTTTGTCCTTGTGTGATCAAGCGAATTGCAACAACCGCATCTCGGTCTGCATAGTTCAGTAACTTGGTGTTAACTTGCCGTGGACTTTCCCCTGGGGGGCGGGTTTCTCGTCAGGGCCCGGTGGGCTCTCTCAACTACAAAGCACGTGGATAAAATATCATCCGGTAGGAGATCGTTGAGCCACTGGGTGAGGAAGTGGTTCATGGAGTTACCCTTGCAACCTTCCGGGAAGCCCACAAAACGAAGATTGTTGTGTCTGGTCACCATATCTTCAAAGGATGTCACCGTGCCTCTGCTTCGGTAATGCGGTCCACTGCTTTTCTCAGATACTGGTGTAGAAATTAGACTTTTGACTCCACTGTGCTAATTTTGGCATCCAGTGTTTCCCTTACCTCTGAAATGGCTGCCAAAAGGGCCGCATTGCCTGGTATAGGTCCACTCGTGACCCCTTATCCCGTTGTCGTGGTATACTGGTCTAAGGTGCCTTGTTCTGAACTCGCGCTGCCAGGCTTGTCTTTCCCTATATTGGAGCCACAGGTTGACCACTCCAAGGATCTCAGCGGTCTACAGCTAGGAGCTCGAGGAGTCGTGCAGGGTCATGATGACACGGGTCCACCGCACCAGGGGACCCACCAAAGGGTGGTACCACAAGCCGGCCCTCACGGAAACTAGCCAATCCCGAGCCACAAGCCACACTGGGCCTAGCCCAGCCGCTTCCGCAGCCCGTAACAGCCAGCCAAGAAGGCCCCACCTACTGGGACTTAACTCGCTGGACCACCAGCCTGCGGCGCACTCCTGCTGACTCTACCCGTCCAGGTCAATCACCCGGTTCTAGATAGTAATTGATGGCACTTCGTGGCCTATGGGTCACCAGGGTGCGGTGCGAGGCTGCGATCCACGGTTTAAGGAAGCACCACTTGAAGTGATTCATGGCGACCCCATCTCCAACAGGACTGTCCAGGCCCAGTAGTGGCGGGCACAGGGGGCTGATGCAGCCCTTGGCAGGTACGGCAAGTTCCCAAGGGGAAAAAGGGAGGCCGCCGCTAGCGCTCCAGCGCCGTGACCAAGGATATGCCTCAGGGCCTACTGAACACTGATCAGGCCAAGGAGCAACCAAGAACGCCCCGGTGCCCAGGGCACATGTAGCGCAGCACCGCTCCAAATCGGGACAACCGCACCACTGCACCCTACAGGCAGGGCGCGCCACGCTAGCGAGGAGGCCCCGGTGCGGAGATATGAAGAGAAGACCCCGTAGAACCAACGTACACTGCCCCACCTGCCCCCCCTCTGGAGGACCAGTGGGGCCGCCCCCCGCCGGTCAGCACCTGAACCCAGGCATCCCCACCACCTGAGCAGAAAGGCCGACTCAGGCTGGGGGGCCCCCCTGCGACCAGGCCCGCAGCCGGTGAACGGGGCAGCCACCACCGCAACGAGCCCGTGAGGAGGCCCAGGGAGCGAGCACTGCCAGCTGCCCAAACTCGGCCCCCCCACACCAGCTGTACTCCTCACCTTGGGGCCCGACCCAGACCCCATGCAGCCATCGCGGTGTCCCACCAGGGGCAGGATAGTAGGCCGGCAGCATCAGGTCTGGCCTGGGCCACATCTCGGGGAGCCTCGGTGCCAAATCACGGCCAGCGGTCGGCACCCCGCTCTGCAGTTCCACACATGGTGCCCCGGGCTAATTAGCGTCCCTCTGATGCCCAATGTGGTTCATTGAGGCAGATTTAGGCAGGATTCAGTAGGATTATTGGCATGGACGCACGGAGCTCTCTGAAGCCGCGTCTGCCATATTGGCTGACCAAGCCACGCCCCCCCAGGATATATTTGATGGTTTATCTCCATGCTCCTTTCCTCAATTTCAAAACACCTTTAAATGCCCGCTCTCGTTCTGGCACAAATGTTCAATCCTTATGGGAATAATCCTAGATGTTTTTTATTCTCTACCTTCTATTGAACCTCCTCCCATAGCAGATACACTGCTCAGAGTATTAACTATATTTCCCCAAGTTTCCTTGATCTATAAACTTCTTCTTTCCCCTGATGTTGTTTGCTCTAAATCCAAGATAGAGGTTTCTTGGGAGATGGATCTGGGCTGCGACTGGACAAACTATGGGGTATGTCTTTAAAGATTTCCAGATCTGCCTCCACTACTCAGTCCATGTTCTTTCTCTATCATAGATTATACTTTACACCCTCGTCCATAGCTAATTTTACATATACTAATGATAAGGCTTATTGGACCTGTCAGTCTCCTATGGCTGATTTGATACACCTTTCATTTTATTGCCCTGCTGTCTCTTCCTTTTGGAAGGATGTTTGGAAGCACCTCTCAGCTATTTTTAATCTGCATACTCCTTTAGCAAACACTATTCTTTTTAGAGGAAGTTTATCAGAGTCATTGGGATTGTCTTTACATGAAAAAGGTTTATTTGATTTGATGTTGGCCTTAGCTTTCCAGCAAATCTCACTTAATTGGAAATGGTCAACTAAACTTTCAGTGAAATCCTGGTGGAACAACATTTGTCATTATCATAGATTAGATATTGCTTTTGTCTCCTCTGTCAAACCATATGTAAATAGGGATTTATTTTGGTTATCATTAACCAATTATTTATCTAAGATTTCAATGCATGTATTACGTAATTGTTCTGAGAATTTCCAGCCTCCATAAATCATTATAGTCTCTACTTTCTTCTCTACACTACTTCTCCCTCTTCTTATATTGCATTTCTGAAGTTTTGAGTGTTTGCTTGCCTCTTTAATAAGTTTAATAGGTTTAATAGGTTTAATACGTTTATAATTTGTCCTCACTATCTCCAATTATAGAATTGTATTATATTCCCCCCTTTCTCCTTCCTTCCCTCCCCTTTCTTCCTATATTATTGCTAAAATGTAAACAGCTTTCTACTCTTCTTTATTGTCTGTTTCTCCAATTCTAATATATTATAGATATATTGTTTTTTCATGGCCTATTCTTATGTAATCGGTATTTACTTAATAAAGCTTATTAAACACAAAAAAAAAGATTGTGTGACTCTGTCCTGTGGCTACACAGAGACGTGGTGATACCCAAAGGAAGGCACCGTTGCTTCTGGGTGTGGGTCACGAGGGGCCTGGCAAGCGTTGGTAACATACTCAGGCACTCGGTGCGGGGCAGCAGCAAAAACTGCAGCAGCCCCATGCAGGGAATTTCTCAGGTTGGTGCTGCTGGACTCGGGAGCCACTGACGTAGAAGAAGGTGAGAAGGGGCACACACATGCAGGCTGACTCCTGTCAACAGTGTGCTGGGGCTCGAATAGCTGTGGGTCCTAGAGTCAAGGGGAGTAAAAGGTGGATGCTGTACACACAGCTTGCATATAAACTACGCCTCGAGCGGTCGGACGTCCCTTTATTTATCCAGGAGATCACAGCAGACCTCTAGGTGCATGCAGCTCACATGCATCTGACGTTCTAATGCAACCACTAAAACAGTACATCTGTAAAGCCCTATTCAAACAGGAAGCTATGGATTAAAGGAAACGTTTGCCAACATATCAATCATTGGGTGTCTTTCTGTAAGTTCAGCCTGACTGCTTTTTGTACAAGCTACTAGAGGCTGATTTAGTGACTTTTGTGATTCACCCTGATAAGGATTGTGGTTGTTGCCTGAGTGGATCTTCCACTCAATTTCTTACAGATATGTTCAATATAACATTCACAAACACCTTTATGAAGGGTTACATTCATTGCCTCTCTTTAGAGGCCTTCTTTCTGATACATGGCAAATCAAACCATTCTGAACCCTCACATTTCTTTCTACTATATGCCTTAGTGCCAGATCAACACACTGCTGGTTTGCACACCATGCCACCTTAGATCAGACCCAGTCATATGCAAATCAGCCATGATCCTGCTCAGTTAATACAAGTCCAGGCCAAACTGCCCGGCCAGGTCCTCCCTTAAGTGGTACATAAGGAACCCCGAACCGGTTTAGCCTTGTGTGGGGATCTTCTATCTGGTGCAACTTGGTTCCAGGGGCACAGTGAGCAACGGACCCATGCCTGGGAATACCCTTAGCCACTTAGAAAGTTAGATCGAGCACATGAAAGGTAATGGGATGATGCTTGCAATAAGTCTAACCGCTGCCAATAGCTCATGGTAGCATTCCAACCCAACATTCCTTTGCTTTCCATGCCACCTCAGTTTGGAACCAGCCATATGTAAACCAGGCTTGACCCTTCTCCAGTAATAACAGTCTAGACTGAATTGCTAGGGCTCTGGTTCAGGGAGGACCTGACCTGACAACATAACAGATATAGGCAGAAGCATATAACCCCACATCTGATTGTTGCTTGACCTGAGCCAGGTAGCATCATATGAACATACATTTTTCACAGAAAGAGGCCGGCATATGACTAGGAAGCCTTATGAAGCTGGTAAAGCAAAGGGTTACGAAGCTGGTAAGGCAAAGGGTTAAACTCATTAGAGAAAGGTTGCCAGCAAATATAATCTGTAAACTCATTGCTATGCATTTCAGATAGAAGTGACCAAAAGGGCCATGAGGAAATCTTGGGAAGTGCTCAGAAAATAAAGTCTGGTTTACGGGTTAAATAAGTTGTAGCCAGGTGCGGACCCAGAACCTGAAGTTTGTAGGGAGGGTTTGCTTTCCTGAAAAGACCATATCATGATAGGCTGTGACTGTAAAAAAACTGTAAATGTCCGGAGAAGGAACACTGATCACCAACGCACTTGTGCATTTTGAAAGATCTTATGGACCTTGCAAATATAGATCTAGAGACAACTAGTGGACAAATAGTGTAAGGAAGCCTAGTTAAATAGCCAAGGGTCATTTAGGCCATAGCAGGTGGGATGTCGGATTATCGGTCTATCTGGGAGGTGGAACAATCCAGGCGATTACATATTTTCCAGTGTCTTCGAGGCTGAAATTATCGGGTCCTGCAACACTAGACATGATCATTTCAGCCCCAGAGTCAACAGACTTGTAGATCTCTGAGGAGCTGCAGGGGCTTGAAGCAGCTGCTTCACCCAGCCCCTACCTCCACCCCATCACCCATCACATGATAAAAAGCCCTGCAACTTTTACCACTAATTCCAACCACGGGGCCTATTATGTTTAGGGCACACTTTCCCTGTTTGCTCCTGCTGCACCTCAAAACAGGTGCACCGGGCGCAAATAGGAAAAGCGCGCTCTATTACATAGAATGCGCTGCACCCAGGGCAACCAGGAAGTTGCAGTGACTGCACCCACCTGCAAGGGGCTAGCTAGGGAAGTTCATGGGACATCGTTTCCCCCTCCAGAGGGCTGCCATCAGGAAGCGCACTGTCAGTGTGCCGCCTGTCAATACTCCTCCTGACAGCTTCTTTGCCTCTGCACCTGCGTCTATAAAGCGACGCAGGCGCAGAGGCAGAGGGATTTCCTTATTTGCATGGGGCCACGCCCCCATGCAAATGAGGGAATGCCCTCTGATGATGGCACTGGCACTTTGTGCACCCGTGCTATCGGTATTACAGAGAGGGCTGCACAAGTGTCTGCGGCTCCTTCTGTAATAACAACATGCCCTGGAGGCGTGCAGAGCGAGCGCGGATTTCCATTGCGCTCCCGGGGCACATTGTGTAATACGGCCCCAGATGGTAAATGCTTGAGGATTTGGGCATTGAACAGTCTACACGTATCCCCCCATTTGAGAGAAAAAAGTACACTTATTTCATGGGGGGATACGGGCCAGTATAATTAAATTCAGCTCCGGTATTTCACTGCAGAAATGAGAGGGAAGTCAAAATGAGGACTGAAGTCTCTCTTATGGAAAGACCCGATATATCAAACTGATAAAGCACACACCTGCCAGTACTCTTTAAAGGAATTTAAGAAATGTGGAAGAACATGCATGAACAGCGAGTCTCTACTCCAAGTTTCATTTCCTGATTTCGTTTGGATCCCTCCTCTTCTTCTCTATGTTTAATCAGCTGTGAGAAAATATATTTCCATACATGTTCATTCTACTGATTGGAGACCGACTCTTCCTTTCTCACATCCCCTCTGCAAGTAGATAAATGGTGTATTATGTGGTTTGTGGTCGACAAACCGAAAGAAGAAGGATACGTTTCAGGAGGAGATATGGAACAGATCAATTAACCTGAGGCGAGGCATTGGGGGTGGAGTTTGGTTTCAGAAACAATGAGAAATAACGCGTTGAAGTGGAGATTTTAAAGGCGGCATAGGGAGAAAAGTCCAGAGCGGTAATGACAAATAGTCTGACAGCAGAGCGAAAGTTGCAAGGGGGAAACAGATGAAGAGAGAGAAAGTTGCCTTGGGTGAAAGAGATATTGCATCTCAGCTCTGCCCTGAACTCCGTTTAAATACATGAGATACATTTTGAGGACACATTTAAGGTCTCAGTATAAGTTCATTCTGTCATTTCAATTTTTCCAGTTTTCCAGTTCTATAACTTCGTAGCGGAACCATGATTCTGTGAAAAGGTCAGTGATATCTCATTGTGCACACACTCAAGTGCAATGAAGAATGCAATTTGAGGAGGGATACAAAGCTGTGTTGCTAAAAATATTGCTCCTCCACATATACTACAATGGTTCAAAACCCTAAAATTGAATGATCCACTCTCACATATTGGAGAAAGATTACATAGTACTCCAGATAAGACTGAACAAGTATAGGCAGCAAGGAGATCTGTTTACCGCACCATCATGTGTGTTATCAATTTATTCGAAATACATTTGATAATTGCCCACCTCATATGGCTAGCCACCAACATAAGCCATTCATGATTCAAATTGTGCAAATAATAGTAGAGAGGCAACTTCAAAGAAGATCTATGTAAAAGCACATTGCCATATTAATAAATAAAAAGATGGATCGAGAGGTCTGTTTCTTCCTTTTTATGGTTCTTTGATTCAAAGTCTTCTTGACCATAAGATAGCAATTCCGCGCATATATATTCTTTGAAGTTGCCTCTCTACTATTGTTTGCACAGTACTCCAGATAAGACAAGAATGACTTACCCAATACCTTGATGATGGAAGCATTCAGAAGCTAGGTACTCACATAGGGCACATTACCCACCGAATATTCTCCAATACACAACACTTTTAAACAAGGGTTTAGCACTTTTACTGGATTTTAATTCCATTTACAAACACAAATAATTCACACAGGTAAGGTCATTGAGAGATTTTGCGCTTTAGAATTATGATTAGGGCTCCCGGTTTTCCGTTTAAACGGATTTTTACATACAAATACAGATGGAAAACAATATTTCCTTTGTCTGTATTTATATGTAAAAACGGCAAAATACTAGAAAAGTTTGCGGCGCTGCGCGCTCGAATCCAGAGTTATCTCGCCACGCCCCCTTTCCTGCTGCTGGAAATTTCTTCTAATGGTTCCAACCAGGGTCTTTTAGTGACCTGCTGCCGTGCCCCTGAACCAATCCTGATTGAAGCGTCACTGAGTGGGCTCTGAGCAGCACTGGGTCGCTGCCCGAGGCTTGCACCCCCATATTAAACAACCCTACATGGCTGAACATTTTATAACAAGGATTTGTGACCTTCTATTCTTCATACAAACTCCTTATCAACAGAAGGTCCCGGATAAAATCATTTTATTTAATAAAAAAAAGGAAACGCATCACTCTGACTGCGTTTTTACTCAGCTTTCTAGTCTTGGATTTAGAGTGTGAAAGGCAACAGAAATCACCAGCTTTTCAGGACAAACTGGTGGCGACACACACACAGACGCACACATACACACACCTCTGCTGAAGATCTGATTAAGGGCAACAATGGTGCACATAATAATTACATAGCGCATGGATTTCATCCATATGCCCTATAGCGCTACTCGGGAACAAAACCGATTTTCAGGCAACTCCTTCCACCTTGACATTGGAAGAATAAAAGGAAGTTAAAACAGAAAACTACAGTTTTTTGTGTACTGCTTGCTGCAAGATTCTTAAGGAGTCATAGCACTGCAAATGGGATAATGTGCCAAGCTTTGGAAGGGTTAAAAACCGAGTCAGCACAGAGATTGAACGTGGGACCTGTATCTTGCACAATGGTTAATACCATGCACGCAAAGCCCATTGGGATCAAAGGGCTTCAGCCCCCCTCCCACATCCCCTAGCGTGTGTCAGCCCGGGCTGAGACAGCTTCCCGGGCACACACACAGCCGCACCCGAGTACTTCACAGGTCGTTTGAAAGATCATTTACTTGTTAACGAGGCTTTATTGTTCTTTCACCCCTTCTTAAAGTCCCTGCTTCTTCACTCTGCCGATTGCTGGAAGAATTAGAAATTTTCATTAGGCCCCCCCCTCCCCTGAAATTTCACTCTAGTTGTGCCTCTGACTATGACCAGCACCGGGCCACCATGTTTCCAGAATGAGCCACTGAGCTGCTCAGAAGCCAGTACTGTCTTGTTTTATTCTCTATATGAAGAGAACAATATCTGGGCTCTGGAACGCATAAAAATACAGCGATTCTTCACAAAATTTAAATGTACACTCCCATATTTCAATGCGCACTCCAGAATCTTTACATACACACCACATGGCTAATTCCAGTCTTTGCCAACTGATAGCACAAGGCTGGTGGCAGAGAAGCAGAGGAGAATGCTAAAATGAGGAATAAAATAAATGAGCAGAAACATTGTTCCCGTAAATAACTCCCCATGTTAACTGCCGCAAAGTCATGTACATACCTTTGGCACGCCTGCATGAAGTACCTGTATCATACTGTACATATGTACACATAGGGCCTTCTCGGGGCCCGGCAGATCGATACTTCCTCTCCAGTACTACCCTATTACGGCAACTAGTCCCCAAAATTCGCACTCCCACATCGGTGCTGTCGGGGCTCTCACCTGCCCCTTCTTGCAACTAGGTGCGCCAACATCATGCCGTAGCCTTCCCCAATGCCCCTGACTCCTCCTGTTCCAGGCCCCATACAGTTGCCCAGCTCTGCCCACTGATGCCTTTAGCCCACCCACCCCCCAGACAGATGTGTTGTCTCTGCCTCGAGTGTCCATCACTATCGCCCACTCCCACCTGGTGCCCTTGGTTGCTCACCCACCTTTTCTGTGTTACCACTCCGCATGTTCATGACATAATGACGTGTAATGCCACAGCCTGCAGATCCCGGCAGCTTCGGCTCAAGGCAGGCGCCCTGGATTCCACGCATCTCAACCAACCTCCACCCCAGGGCTTTGGATGGAAATACAGAAGCGCTGGCACATGTTTGCTCCTGATAAGTGCTTGTACTCTATCCTAAAGTGTTTTATAGCAAATTTGAGAAGCACAGGTCCTCTCCTTTTCAAATTACTCAGTACCGGACCATTTAAAGCACTGCTAAAGCCACAACAAATCACTAGTTTAACTGAGCGCATGTGTGCATTGTCAATTTAAATAAATGTGGAAAAATACTAGCTGTAGCGTCGTCTTTTGCTTGTGGCAAAAATAAATGTGGATAAATACAGAAAAAATGGCCAAAAAATAAATATGGATAAATACAGACGGAAATGGCAAAAAAAAAAAATACCATAAAACCGGGAGCCCTAATTATGATCTACAAAGAATGAAAAAATAATGCTCGCCCTGATGGAAGAACTAAGCTATACCGTACTGAGGTCTAGCAAGGCATAACCCCCCCTGGGATTGCTTGTGTTCCCTTCTGGAGGAAGCCTCTCTTGACATCTCGGCTGGGGATGTTCCCCTGGGGAGGATGACGAGAACCAATCTCCAGAATGACCCAGTGGCTAAAGATCAGTCGGCTGGAATGCTACCCAGAGCGACTGCTGGTAGGTTTAGACCACTTACAAGCATCCCTTTCATCACCTTTTGCATATTAGATTAGGGATTGGCAATTTTTTCTGTGTATAGAAAGCAGACACAAACTTCTGCGTAAATCTGAAGAATCCGGGATTCTTTTCAAGCAGACAAAAACATAATGTTGGCATTTATTCACGTATTGTTATTTAGACACTTATGCCAACATCAGCACCAGGACATCAGGGTGTTGTAAAGTCAGACTAAATCCGGATTTACATGTTTGCACAGTCAGATGCTAGAATATAGAAGAGCAATACGATGATATACTAATGGCAGATCGTGCACTACTCAAGTGCCAATTAACATAAACATAACTCAATTATCACTAGGGAGAAAAAAAGGCAAATATATTCTCAAGCAAAATAGGTTATACAAATGAGGGCTTTTGGTCGTGTGGACGCCCAGCAGAGTAAATGTAGAATAGACAATCCACAAATGTGGGGTTTGATGCAAGTTTATTTGTGGAGAAACTAAGGACAGCACACAACATCCCCTCATAACTGCTCGTAGATCCAACCAGTATTGACTCGAGCCAGGAACCTTCACAATGATCCACCAAGGCTGGGGATTGCATCCTTGAAGCCACAATGACAACAACATAACACAACACACCTTCCCTCTTACAAACCTTCAGAAAATAGAAAGTTATATTATAAAATGCAAGGTAGAAAATAAAAAAAAATACAATTCATTAAACATGTGAAAAGTAATAAATAAAACACATCAGATAAATGTCCCAAAAATACAATATATCAAACATACAAAACTAGAACCTTGGGAACACCCTCCCTATGAAACAAAGCTCTTATACAGAGTAGGTGGAGCAAGATGGTGCTTGAATAGTTCACTGCGCTCCCCGTCGCCCGCACCGTGTTCCTCAGTAGCTCGGCCATCAGCTATGTGCTCTGGATTCTGGCTGCTGACTCGGAAGCCGCTTCTTCTCGCGCTGGGCAGACGCCGGCGCCTCTCCCACGGTCCCAGATTGGTCATGCGCAGCAGCCCGCTCTTGCTTGACTGCTTCCTGACTGCCGCCACAGTTTTTCTCCTTCACTTTGCGGTTCCTACCGAGCCTAGGCAGCCTCCACCAAAAGGTTTAATACTGAGACTAACACAGAGGTGCAGCATAGCAGCTCACGGCTTGAGGGGGACCAAGACGAAAATTATTCATGCGGGTACTGGAGCCACCGGAACGGTCGCCTGTGCCCCGGACCCTGCACACAACGCCAGAGGTAAAAAAGACACTGGTGGATGAAGCAAAAAAGCGGCTTCACGGGTGACCGAGGGGGCTATACTTAAAGAAGGGGTGTGCTCTCAACCCTTCATTGCAAACCTGTTTCCCCCTCCTGTACTTTGAACGCTAAGGGGAAGAGAACTGTCGATCCAGATGATGCGGGGGAGCCATGGAGGCAGCTTCTGAGCCAGCAGTCTTGGGGCAGCTGTTTGTTTTGCTCCACCCCAGTCTAATGCTGAGGTTGGCCAAGAACCACCCCCATGTACTGGTCTGGATAATCAGGTGGTCCGACCCGATGTAACCGCTGCCCCTTTTGTCTCAGGCGACCCCAAGGGAACCAACAGCTCGAATGCTGCAGCTATTGGATGTAACAACTGCCCCCTTGGCCCTAGCTGCGAGGCCCCCAGTAGAACCAGAACTGGG
This sequence comes from Triturus cristatus, assembly GCF_964204655.1. Classification (NCBI taxonomy): domain Eukaryota; kingdom Metazoa; phylum Chordata; class Amphibia; order Caudata; family Salamandridae; genus Triturus; species Triturus cristatus. The sequence goes on from NC_140587.1 coordinate 454,428,143, forward strand.
AGAAAGTACTCCTATTGTAGCGGTCACAGGAAAGTGTATGTCCGCCAGAGGGCTGTTTGCTTGCCCGATTCCCTCCCCAGAGATGGGGGGGAGCACTTCTTTGCCGTTACTGACGGATCAGACTCCTCTGCAGGTGGGAAATCTACCTCAAGCGATGAGGCAAAGTCAGACTCAAACTGCAGCCGCACCTCGAAGGAAGTAGGCAACTCGCAGCGCCGCAGGACCACTTCTAACAAACGGAAAGGAAAACTGCATGAAAGCCACAGTCAATTAAAGTGGGATTATTCTGGCTCACAGCTTGCCTTCCCCAGCGGAGAAGAACTACCTGGGGCTTCTGGCCTGGATAGAACCCAAACAAGCTTAGAGGTAGGAGAAGAACCCTCTTTGTCGGCCATCCTGCTGTCAATCAAACAATCTCAAGAAGAAGCTCGGATGAACAGCAGATAAGTGAAGAGCATGGCCTAAAAGCTGTAAGGGGGGATAAGAAAACTGAGCAAGACATGCTCAGATATCATGGAACGCGTCACGATGATCGAAAATTGCACTGAGAGTCTGGAAGCAGAAGTTACCTCTCTTAAAACGCAGAGTATCTCCCAAGGCGCTTGCATTACTGATGTCATGTGGAAGCTGGAGGACCAGGAGAACAGGCAGCGCCGGAACAACCTCCGTCTTCTGGGGATCCCCGAAGGCGTGGAAGGGAATTACATCGAGGGTTTATCGTGAAGCTTTTGAAACGCACTTTTCCCGAACATTGCAACAGGAACTGGTACTTGGAGATACAAAGGGCCCATCGCTTCCCTTTCACAAGGAAAAAACAGCAACTTAACGAGGAAGAGAAACCCAGAGTCTTCTTGGTGTTCTTAGGGAACTTTTTACAAAGACAATTGGTTTACGAACATGCTTGCCTGAGCTCACCCGAGCTCAAAAAATATGTCTGAAGGGGTATTTTTTTGCTAAATCAGATTTCAGCCATGCTACAGTTGAACAAAGATGGCGTCTCCACCAGCTATTCGTTCCTTTCAAACAGTTGGGTGCCCAAGTCTTTTTAATGAAACCAGCCACACTTCAATCTAAATGGTTCCTCTCGCAGTTTCACTTCAGAAATCAAGGCTCAGGAATACCTAAATGAAATTAAGGCAAAATCTGGGCACAGCTAGCCTTTTACTTCTTTTTTCAAAAACAGTAGTTGATACTATTTTTTTGGGGGGGAGAGAGAGGTGGTTTGCGCCATATACAGGAATCACTCAATTTAATCAGGGCTTGGAAGTGTTTGGGCTGTTGTTTCCACCATGTTTCTTCGCAACACAGTGGGGCCGAGTGGAGGGGTCCTATTCTAGGTGTCCATCACTGAGGCTAGTCCTGAATGCTCAGCTTTTTGAGGTGGGGGCAGGGTGGGAGGTGGCAGAGGGATCCAGGTGGGCAGGGAGGTCGGGGGGAAAGGGGTAGGCTCAGGGTCCTACATCTTGAAACATGATTGTAAATGGGCAAACATGTTGCTTCATTTCTATTGCAGAGTGTCTTGGGGGTTCATTGTGAGCCTCTGGCTTGTGGTTTGCGGTCTTCGGATCTTCGTTTTGGGGGATTGTTTCCTTTTTTTCTCTCTTTCTTTATTTTTCTGTTCTTCTTTCTGTTTCTCCCTCTGTTGTATCTGGTATTCTATCTGCTGCAGCACAATGGGAAAACTACTCAAACTATAATATCAAATTTAGTTTAATTTAGAATTGTCACTCTTACTGTATGTGGGCTAAATAACTCACGAAAGATGCAAAAGTTTTCCCAAGGTTTACGACTGCTGGGTGCAGATCTCGTCTGCCTCCTAGAAACACATATCAAAGGGACACAGGCTCATCTTTTAAATAAACTGGGATATACTTTGATTGGAGGGACTTCACAGGGTGCTCCCTTCTCCCATGAGGTAGACCCTCATAGGAGATGGGTTCTTACAGAGTGTAGACCTTCTTCCAAGCCTTCTTTCACCTTATGCTCGATATATGGTAGCACAGAAGATGATCCCGGGGTAACTAATTGGATCTCTGGGAGTCGGCTCATTGGCCTCTTCCCATTATAATATGTGGGGACCTGAATATTAATTTACCCAGTGACTAGGATATGAATGACCAACGACCCTATAGATGTCAAAAACCTAAAGTCTTACAGGCTTTGAGGAATCTATTTCACAGGCTGATTGACGTTTGGTCTCATTTGAGACGTAACCACCCGGGGTATACTTATTATTCTGCCCCTCATGAATTACATGCCCGTCTAGACTACTTTCTAGTCTCCACCTCACTGATCCAGGCTGCTGACATCGAGCTAATCCCCCGATTTTTGTCAGCTCATAACCCCTTAATTGTAGGGGTCAAGGGGTTATCTTTTAGTAAAGAAAGCTCGGTCTGGAGCTTTAAGAGTGCCTTATTATACAACCAGGAATATTGTGACCATATGAAAGGCTGGATCCGAAACTTCCTGGAAAAAAAACAATTGCTCCATTCAAATTGGCGTGGTCTGGGATGCCCTTAAGGCGTGTATACGGAGGGGAACGCTCCAGTTTCCATCATGGAAGAATAAAAAGGAAAAACAAGAGCTCCAAAAGAAGCTAGAAAGTGCAGAAGAAAAACTTATTGGGGCAGTACAGCAAAAGAGGGAAATCGAGCCGGCACAATTAGAGGTTGTGGCAGTTAGAGCATCAATAGGCAAAATCTTAGCCGAAAAAGCCGCTTCCAAGTGGGCTGCCGCTCGAGAAAAGGTCTATGAATTCAGCGAGCAAATTGGGCATCAATTAGCCTTGAGAACTAGACAGCACACTACGAACAACAAGATACATTCCATCAGAGACCCTGCTGGTGGCGTGACCACCGAGCCGGATAAAATTAAAACAGCTTTCCGTCAGTTATACCAAGTCTTGTATATTGAGGAAAGCGTCAGCACAGATGCTTCTAGATAAAAAGCCATCGATAATGTTTGGGATTTAATCTTGATATCAAGGCTGAGCCAGGAGGATCACACATTTTTAGAAAGCACCCCTTCTTGGGAGGAGATTGCCTCTGCTATAACTTCCTTACCTAATGGTAATGCTGCGGGTACTGATCTCATTCCAGTGGAATTTTACAAAGTATTCATCGATCAAATTAAAGATATGTTTAAAACCCTGCTGGAACAAATATTTAACGGCTCGCCCCTCCCTCTTCGGGGTCATTTGCAAAAATCATACTTTCCCCCAAAAAGGATAAACTGCCCATTGAAATGGTCTCATATCGTCCAATAACCCTTATTAACAGAGACTCCAAGATCTATTCTAAAATTCTAGCTTCCCGACTATCGGTAGTTATTGAAAGATTAGTCTCAAGATGGCAGCATGGATTCATTCCCCAAAAAAGCACTACTGACCATGTAAGGCGAGCCATCACATTGTTTGATGCTACACAGGTTACAGGAGACCTGATGGCTCTAACCCTTCTTGATGCCGAAAAGGCCTTCAACCGGGTCTCCTGCCTTTTCTTGTCGACCATCATGCAGAGAATGGGGTTAGGGCCCGGTTTTATTCAGGCTATTAAAGCCTTATATATAAATCCCACAGCTAGGGTCATGATAAACGGGGTGCAGACAGACCAGTATACCTTCACACGGGGGACGCGCCAAGGCTGCCCCTGTTCTCCGTTGCTTTTTGCAATGTATATCGATACTTTCATCGAGAAGCTTGAAATGAACCAAGGGATTCCTTCAATACATCGATTTGGATTTGACACCAAAATCATGGCTTATGCCGACGACTTAGCATTTGTGACACCAGATCCTGCTAAGGCAATCAAGGTAATTAAATGTGAGGCTCAAAACTTCGGGGAGGTCTCGGGTTATGCATTAAACAGGGGGAAAACACAGATAATTGTGAACAAGAAAAATTAAATGGACAGACTACAGAGTGGTAAACAAGGCTAGATATCTTGGGGTGAATATTATGGCTGACACTAAAACCATTGTTGAGGAAAATCTGGCCCCTTTAGCATCAGCGATGAAGAAGTCTTTCCATTGGTTAAATAACCTACATATATCTTTAGTTTGCCAGTGCAATGTTTTAAAAATTATTTTTACCCCAAAGGTTTTATAATTTTTTAGAGCCATCCCCCTCGCATTTACAAATTCAATGCTAAAAAAAAATTGATAATCTTTTTTCACAGTTTTTATGGGCCTGCTCCCAGCCTAGAAGGTCCTTAAAGTATTTGACAGTCCTTAGGGAGAGAGGTGGATGGGCGCTCCTGAATTTAAAATTATATTATTGGTCCACCATCTTGCAGAAATACCCCCTATTGTTGCATGATCACCCCCAAACACGAACAAGGGAACTTCCTTCCCCGTTTGAGCTTTTATTTGGACCAAAAGCATGGGGTTGTTCGTGGCGACAATTAGACTATGGATATTTTAAGAGAGTAAGGTTCAAGACCCTCATGGGGACCTATCAGGTTTTCACCGCCATCAGCAAATAATTAGGGATTGGCAGATTGAACTATTATACTTCCACCAAAAATAACGAGAAGCTGCCCGACATATTTGGGGGAAACTACTTCGCAATATGGTTAAAGCAGGAGTGAATAAATTGGGGGCTCTCTACGCCTCTGATGGGGTCATGGCTTTCGAAGACCTTAGAATGAAATTAGGCCTTAGCCATAAAGAGCTTTTTAAATATCTATCAATCAGGAACTTCTTACGACGAAAGGCAGGGGGCGTGCGGGGTTTGTCAAATGTGAGCTTATGGAGACACTCTCTGAGCCAAATGCACAGCAAATCGGGACAATCTATGGCATTCTTAATAGTTTATTTACCGATGACCTGAACAGGATCTCTGGGAAATGGCAGTTGAAATTAGGCATTATGGATAACGCCTTTCAGAAAGCCCTCCGCTATGCACAAGGTGATTCACTTTTGGCTAATTTGCAAGCCCAGTTTTATAAAACTTGTTTTTTTCTGTCCAGTAAAGGCACTCGGTGCCCCCGATGTTTCAAGCAGGGTGTCGATTCAATACATATGTTCACAACCTGTGTAAAACGTGGCCCCCTGGTTGCAGATATCTCGGGCTTCCTCAAGATAGTTTTATCTCGAGACGTCCTGTTAACACCCTCTAGTATTTTATTGGAAGTACAGGATTCTAAAGAAAGAGATAAGGGAGGGGCCCTGATTTTTATCGCTATGGCCATATATTGCTCACGGATTGCTTCGGCATGGCTGGATCCTAATCCCCCTTCTTCTCAGCAGTGGCCAGCCAGTCTACTTTCAATTCATAATCTTGAAAAAGCAATATACGCCAAGAAGGGCATTCGCGCTAAAAAGACGGGATTGATAATCTGGTGACCACTGTCTAAATGTTCTCGGCAGCCGTAATCGCAATAAGGGAGGGGGTGGGGAATCTTCTCCTCTAAACCAGGAGTCCTGACAAACAAACCCATAAGTACTGTATACAGTAAGAAAAGATTATTCATATCTGTGCACTCTAGTCTGCTTTGTATTTGTGAGATTTAATACTCGATGTTTGCCTCCTAGGTATTGTTTTTGCACTCTGCACTTTGTATTTTTGAACAAGGCACTTCATATACCGTTAGATGTTGTTGTAGCTGGTACTGGCACTTTGCACTTTAGGACTCTGCGGGGCATATTCTCAAGAACGTGTGATAACCATCTCAAAAAAGACTTAACGCAACCTCCAACATCGCAGTCTATCGCGGGAAACACGGCGGTACCATGCAATAGTCACCAGATAACGCGTCAACGGACCGCGTTAAAATCAATGCCACGCCGCCAAAATGCGAAACACGAGCGCCAAAAAAAGCTGCGATGAGGCCAATCGTGTGATACAAAAATCAGCGAAAACCAGCGGCAGCCCTGCAAATCTCACGCGTCTGGCGGGAAAATGCACTATAAAAGCAACAAAAACAACACACTAGAAAGAAGCCAAAGTGCGTAGTAACATGGATGCACCCTGACCGAGCGCAGAGGCCAACGCGAACCCCACAAGCCCCACAGACCACCATCAAGGAACAACTGGGTCAGGGAAGGCCAAGGAGAAGAGGAAGACGGGATTTAGTCCGCAGGAAAACAAGACGAGCGTCACGGAGGTGACAGAACACAACCAGCAACTGACCCACAATCAGACTACCTTGAAAGCAGCCGGAGTGTCGAGGAGGCCAATGGAGGAAGCCAAGAGGCGCTGGCATGACGTGAAAATCGAAACCAGGCGCAAAGACGCTGCCAACAGGAAGGCAGCAACGGCGACAGAAGGTAGGAGTCCTGCGCCACAGGAGGAGCTGGAGGAAACGGAGGCCACAGTCAACAGTGCCAGTGCGGAGACAGTGCAAGAAGTCGGGAGTGCGGACACAGCTCGGAAGGACCTGACACAACATCAACAGGGTGAGTAAAGACGAGGGACTGGGGGGACGGGGGGAGATGGGCACAATGGCACACATGCACAAATAAGCAGAGCACACTGCACACCTACAATGACCCTGGATCATGTCCCTTATCCCTGTGGCACACTGCAGCACACACAAATAGCAATAACAGCACACCCACATTGATGACAATGTGTTACAATGTGCAACCCCGACACAGCAGAACAGAGGACACATCTGGCTCCGCACAAGCACAGAAACAGGCCCACCACATCTGACAGAGCTGGAAACTGTGAAATGGAAATGTATGCGTAAAACCTCACACCTATCATGTAGTCGAAATGTACACTGTCCCACATCTAAATCGTGCACCTCCAAAACAGTCACAATGCACACTGTCATACAGTCTGCATGTAAACAAGAACAATGCGCCAACACACATGTCAACACAATATCAACATGCATCTCCCCTCCACTTTGCAGAGGGACACACAACACCTCCAGCAGAGCACAGAAGACCACACATCAGTGATGTCGGAGAGGACCACCACACCTTCGACACCGATGCCCTACAACAGCCCATTGACATCCCGCGCAACCCACAACCAGAACCAGGGCAGCCAGGCTACTTAGAGGAGAACCCAGCCCCTGAAACAGACCACACAGCATGAAGCACCCACAAGCACGGCAGGCTCACAACACTTCACCGAACCACACATGGCACCCCAATGCCAGGTGTCAGAACGCCAAAAGGAGGTGGCCCAACAGGTAAGGGTGTGATCCGAACCCATGGAAGGTGAACTAGAGCACATACGTGGGTGTCTATTGCCCTTCAGGGATCACCTACACCCCACAAAGGAGACCCACACTGCCATAGAGACACATGCAGATGCACATTCCCAGTAGAGAACCACGCCCAGGGGCACACACATATCAGTCATACACCCACGTTGGCTCTGCATACGACAGCACAGTCCACTGCCCTTACGAATTGTGTGGGTGACGACAAAGCTACATGTCCAAGCTCTAACCCGCTGCCTGCGGTCACATGTCTGCATCCGTTGTACACAGCACAATGTAATGTCCCAGGGCCCTCATGCATACAACAAGACGACAGAGACACACGCAGATATCATGTTGAACTGGCTACGGGCACGTGCGCCCGGCCCCTTTATTGGCAGGGCCACATGCACAGTGACGCCTGTGCTGGATGTGTTGGGGTGCGTATAAGGCAGCCCGCACATAGTGCTTGGTGCTGGCAACAACTTGAACAGTGGACACCAGTGCAATGGAAACAGAAAACACCTGCATAACAGAGTCAACTGCTGAGCAACATGGAGGAAGCCGGAGCAAGTACAGAGTTCACCCAACATACAAACAGAAGTGTCAGTGAGTTTTAGTGCGCTGCGGTTGGGTCCCCAGAGCTGAGCGTGCTCATGTGAAGAAAATGCCTAGGATTGTGTCCCTTCTGGACATTCCTGATGCAGCTGCAGTGGGGGGGGGGGGTGTCACACCTGCATCATCTTGCTGATTGCTGTCCCAGATCTCCCACACTGCCTGAGGTGACATTGCTGCGTGAGCTCTCCACAGCACATAACCAAAACAGCAATGGACGATGATTCATGGCGCACAGAACTAGTGCTACCTGGAGTACACATGGTGTTGATGCCCCCAAGGCCATCGCCTCAGAGGCCATCCAACATCTCAGAAGAAGGGGTCCCTGACCAGCACAGAGTTAGTGGCCCCGGATGCACTGTGGCTGGCACAGGCACACATCCACGGGACGGTGACTTGTGGTGCAGTGAGATAGGGGCACATGAAGTGCTGAGCGGGTCCTCGTCGATGTCCAAGGTGGACGTGGCAGAGGCTTGCGGGGGACAGTGGAAGGTGTCCTGCAGGGCATGATGTAGAGGGTGGAAGCTGTCCGGAAGCAGCAAATGGAGGAGTGGAATGCCACGGCATCGTTTTCGCCACAAAGTCAGTATCACTGACATGATGGCGACAACAGCCCCAAGTCCATGGACTCAGTCGCCACCAAAGTTCAACCAGAAAGTGTCCATGGGTCTCGGGGAACAGACTTAGTGGTACAGAGGCTGAAAGGCTGAATTCGAATAGTGTGTGACCTACTCGACCGCAGTGGAGGCCTGAGGCAGTGGACAGCGCGGTTCAGGAACTGGAACTTTAACACTCGATGTAGACATGACATTTGGGGGTGACTTGTGGTTGACGGAGGCAAAAGCACCAGAGCCGAGTGGGTGTTCAGTCAGGGATGATGACGTGTCCTGACTGGTACAGACTGGATTGGATTGGCGTGAGGCCCTGCTGTTCCTCGGTGTAGGCCGATGGCGTAGTCATCAAGGGCCCACAGACATGTGTGGTTGGGATGCCAGGCACAGACTTGGTGGCACCACATCGATGGGAGTATAGTGAGATAAAGTATGCCATAATTGATGTTCTCTGTCATAGTGTAATCAAGACTCAGTTCCAAATGTGTGACCTACTTTTTTGCTTCAACGATAAGGGAGTACAGCGTGCCGGTGTAGCGGAGGCCGTGATGGTTTGAGGAGGCTGCCAGATTCGCGGCACTCTAGCTTGGAGCTTGCACTGGCACGTGGTGGGCACTCATCGACACACGCTGGTGTCGGCAGGTGTGCATTGAGGCCTGGGTGAGCAGGGCCTGGCAGGACTGGTACAGGGCCCTGCGGCCCGGGGTGCAGCAGGCGCACAGTAACGCAGGAAACACCGCTCACGGCGATGGCCTCGTGGGGGGTGATGGGCACTGCCCTGGCAGAGTCGTTGGGCATGCCAGAAGAGGACCACGCCCAGGGCTAGGTGCTTTTTATTCAAACCCCTACGCGTGACTGGCGTACGCCAGGCAAGCCCACTCCACTCATGCTTACAGGGGGGGGACGTAACCAGCTACACTCCCGGGATCTTCCCCACTGGCTGGAGTGACATGGTTGCGTCCACTGTCCCCTGCACTCCATGTCGAAATGGATATGTGTGTGGTCTGCATACTGCAGTCTGGCCATTGTTTCGACGCCACACTTGGCATTCTGTACATTGTCATTCATAAGTCAGTTGCCTCCTTTGCACATGCCTGGTCCCCACCTCTTCCCACAATCTGCTATCGTGTGGATGAGGTGCCATGCAGTTGATGGCTTATGTGCATGGCTGGCCCAGGTTGCCAGAGTGAGTTGTGCTGTCGTGTCTGGTGGGTGGGCATGTTGTTTGGCATGTTGTATGTGAGTTTGTGACATGTGCATTCCCAGTGTTGTGAGTTGCTTGGTTGTGGGTTTGAGGTGTGTGGTGTGTTCATTTGGTACTTGCCAACGAGCAGAGCATTTCCGTAGGTGCCAGCCAGGAAGCGCCGGGTGATGATGGGCTGTCGGAAGATGTAGGACTTATGCACTCGGAATGGGTGGTTGGCGTCAAGGTTGGTGGAGATTCCCAGCTGGTCCACTATTGCCTGCACAGTGATGGTATGCATGTGCTTTCAGTTGCAGATATTGTGTGCTGTGTCACCAGGGGGCACAAGTAGGACATGTGTGCTGTGGATTGCCCCCAAGACAGTTGGGGGGCTTGGATGTGGCTGGCTGTGAGACTCTTCAGACTCTGGCGGTTGTTGGTTGGGCGTACCAGAGGCCAACAGGTGCGGCACAGCCAGCAGCTTTGTGTGGGGTGGTATGTTGGTTGTCCGCTGTGTTGGTGCTGTCAGCCTGTTGGGCGTTGAGGTTCAGGATGCGTAGGATGGTTGTCCTTTTGAGCCTGTGGTGGGCAATGACATCCTCTGGTGTTAGGTCTGTGAGGCTGGTGCGTTGCCTGTGGGTCCACTGTCTTTGTCCGTGCTGCCTCTGTGGTGGTCCGGGCGGGGTTCTGGGGGGGGGCTGTGGTCCTGGGTGTGGTGGCGGTGGGTGGTGCTGCCCTCTTGGGTGTCCGGCAAGCATGCTCAGTGGCTCCATGGCATCTGTTGTTCTTCAGGTGTGTCTCTGGGCTGGGCTCCCTTTTCTGTTGCAGGCTGCCGCCCGACCATGCACCAGGTCAGAGCAGGTGTTCGTTTTCTGCTGCTAACGCACCTTATCGCATGTTTCGTGGTCTTTTTGCCGATGTGGCTGGTCGTTGAGAATGTTGTGGAGTGGTGTTGTCGCGGCTTTTTGCACGGGAACGCCTATTCTGCATCTCATTAGTGATAGTTGCCGGGGTCATCTGTGACAATGTTTTTTGCGGCTGCTATCACAGGTAAACTGGTGCTATGGGCTGTTAGCACCAGCTTGTGAATGGGGTGATGAATTTATCGCGAGTTTGGCTGCGATAAAGTGCCGTTAAGTCGGCGATGGCTCCTTGAGAATATGGCCCTGCGTGTTTTATGTACCGTTCTAGACAAATTTTTCCCACTTTCTTCAGTTTTGTGCTAACTCAATGGTATTTATAAGATGGTGAAATCTAAATCAAAAGAGTTTCTCCGGATTGTTAGTTACTACCTGTGACCTGTGTGGGGCTGGGTGATCCGGTGGGGGGCGAGTGGGTGTTGGGGAAGATGGATTTCTGGTGATTAATCATGTTCTGATGTAAATGAAATAAAAAATGGTAATAAAAAAGCAACAACAAAAAAAAGAAACAAAGCTCCTAAACAATCAAAACTACACTTGTGGTAGGTTACTTCCGAAAACTGCAATCGACCGGTTTAGAATAATTATCTACTACCACAAAAGCAACCTCATTCCAGCACACAGATTATACATGGGGCTGATAAAATCCATAACAAACCTTTCCCATGGACTGTTGTGAAACTCCACCGGGCAAAGAGGAGTGGTACTTGTGGGAACTGACTGTTCTGCTACCTGACAGCTTATACAGCTACCCACAAATGCTTCCACTTCAGAATACATTCCTGGCCATCAGAAATACATAGAAAGCCTTTTCTTAGTTGAGGCAAACTCTAACAACCGTGATCTAACCTCCAACGGTGGGACCAAACAACCTCCTCTTAAAATATAATAACACTTTCCATGTTCTTTCTTTAGGCCACCCTTGAACAATACAATTCTACAACATTCTCTGACACACATCTTGTTCAGAACACTGTATGCATTCCTGCATGCTAATTGCCCCATCCACCATAACTAAACCATCAATCAAGCCCACCACATACTCCACGTACTGCCCCTCACAAATAGAAACCTGCTTATCAAGAGAACACATGAAGAGGAAATCTGTATGAGATTTTTTTCCTCACAGAATGAGTTTGACAACGAAGTTGAATTTATATATTTTGTATAGTAACCGCACCAATCTTGGAGTCACCCTATTGTGCAAATTCTCTGACAACAAATAAACAAAAGGCTGTGATCAGCCACAAGAAATAATGTATTCCCCACAAAAAGATCTTGTTGCTCAAATGCAATCTAAAGCTTCTCTTTCTATAGCACTATAATTACTCTCAGCTTTAGAGAGACATCTGGAAGCAAAAGCTATTGTGTGCTCTTTCACATTCACTAATTAAGTGAGGACAGCTCCTAGATTAACACCACTTGCTTGAACAGTTACAAAAACTAAACATCATCTCTGAAAGCATGAAGAGTTGGAGCCTTGGCAATAGGATTTTCCAAATTCTCAAAAGTACTCTTTTCCGCTTCCTCCCAAACATACTGCACACCCCTACGTAATGACTTCCTATGAGGCTCAGTTTGGAGTGCAACACTGTCCATAAAATGTGAATAGTACACACACAGTCCTAGGAAGGACCTTAACCTATCCTTGTCAACAAGGGCAGGACTACTTTTGATTGCATCAACTTAATCTATATGAGGTTTTTACCACATCCTTACATGTGGTGACCTAGGTACTTCAAATTGTCAACTAAAAATGTACACTATTCTTTTTTTTACTGTAACGCCATGTTTTCCCACACACTCAGCACACTACCCGCAACACACAAATGCTCTTCAACATTGGCAAAAATCAGAATGTTATCTTGATATGCTAATTGCTAGAATTTGGGTTTCTGGTTCAATCAATCAATCAATCAATCAATCATCATCATTTATATAGCGCACTACTCACCCGGAGGGTCTCAAGGCGCTAGGGGAGGGGGGGGTCCGCTACTGCTCGAACAGCCAGGTCTTGAGCTGCTTCCTGAAGGCAAGGTGGTCCTGGGTCAGGCGGAGGTGGGTCAGGAGGGAGTTCCAAGTCTTGGCGGCCAGGTAGGAGAAGGACCTTCCTCCTGTGGTGGCTCTTCGGATGCGGGGGACGGTGGCGAGGGCGTGGCCGGTTGATCGAAGCTGGCGTGTGGGAGCGTAGAAGTTGAAGCGGCTGTTGAGGTATCCTGGGCCTTGGTTGGGTAGGGCTTTGTGTGCGTGGGTGAGAAGACGGAAGCTGATTCTTTTGTTGACCAGGAGCCAGTGCAGAGCTCTCACGTGTCTGGAGATGTGGCTGCGACGGGGGATGTCCAGGATGAGTCGTGCTGAGGCGTTCTGAATCCGCTGGAGTCTCTTCTGGAGTTTGGCGGCGGTTCCGGCGTAGAGGGAGTTGCCGTAGTCCAGACGGCTGGTGACGAGGGCCTGGGTGACCGTCTTCCTGGTCTCGGTGGGGATCCACCAGAAGATCTTACGTAGCATGAGCAGGATGTTGAAGCACGACGAGGAGTTGGCGTTGACTTGTCTGGTCATGGAGAGGGAGGAGTCCAGGATGAAGCCCAGGTTGCGTGCGTGGTCTGTTGGTTTGGGTGCGCTGCCCAGGGCGGGGAGCCACCAGGAGTCGTCCCAGGCGGAGGGTGAAGATCCCAGGATGAGGACTTCCGTCTTGTCCGAGTTCAGTTTCAGGCGGCTGTTCGTCATCCACTTGGCTACGTCTGTCATCCCTTCGTGTAGGTTGGCTCTGGCGGTGGCGGGGTCGTTGGTGAGGGAGAGGATCAGCTGGGTATCGTCGGCGTAGGAGATGATGTTGAGGTTGTGTTGGCGTGCGATGGCTGCGAGGGGGCTCATGTAGACGTTGAAGAGGGTAGGACTGAGCGAGGAGCCTTGAGGAACGCCGCAGATGACTTCGGTGGCTTCTGATCTGAACGGGGGGAGGCGGACTCTCTGTGTCCTTCCGGCGAGGAACGAGATGATCCATTCCTGTGCCTTCTCCTGGATTCCGACGTAGCTGAGGCGCTGCACTAGGGTACGGTGGCAGACAGTGTCGAAGGCCGCGGAGAGGTCAAGGAGGATGAGGGTCGCTGTTTCTCCGTTGTCGGATGTCATCGGTGGCTGCGATCAGGGCGGTCTCGGTGCTGTGGTTGGCCCGGAAGCCAGACTGCGAGGGGTCGGGGGATCCGTTCGTCTCGAGGAAGGCGGCCAGCTGCTTGTTGACGGTCTTCTCGATGACTTTTGCAGGAAACGGGAGTAGCGAGATGGGGCGGTAGTTCTTGAGGTCGGTGGGGTCGGCTGATGGCTTCTTTAGTAGAGCGCTGAGTTCGGCGTGCTTCCAGCTCTCCGGGAAGGTAGCGGTGTCGAAGGAGGTGTTGATGATGTCCCGCAGGTGGGGTGCAATGTCAGCGTCGGCCTTGTTGAAGACGTGGTGAGGGCAGGGGTCGGTCGGAGATCCGGAGTGGATGGAGTTCATCGTGCGGATGGTGTCTTCGGTGCTGATCGGGGTCCAGGCGCGGAGGGTGGTGGAGGGGAGCGGTGGTTCCGTCGTGGCGTGCGTCAGTTAAGTGCTGAAGCTGTTGTGTATGTCCGCAATCTTGTTGTGGAAGTAGGAGGCGAGGGAGTTGCAGAGGTCTTGTGAGGGGGCGATGTCGTTGTTTCCGGCGTTGGGGTTGGAGAGCTCTTTAACGATGTTGAAGAGTTCCTTGCTGTTGTGGGCGTTGTTGTCCAGTCGTTCCTTGAATGCAGTTTTCTTGGTGGCGTGGATCAGTTGGTGATGTTGTCGGGTGGCGAGCTTGAGGGCAGTCATGTTGTTCGGTGTTGGGTCTCTGCGCCAGGCTTTCTCGAGGGCTCGGCAGTTCTTCTTGGAGCTCTTGAGTTCGTCGGTGAACCATGGGGCTTTCTTGCTGCCGGGTCTGCTAGGCAGGGTCTTCAGAGGGGCGAGGTCGTCTGCGCAGTTGCTGATCCACTTCGCGAGGTTGGTGGCCGCCTGGCTTGGGTTTGTTGCGCTGGTGGGAGGGTTCATGCTCAGGGAAGTCGCGAGTTGGTCGGCTGTGATCTTGTTCCAGCTTCTGCGTGCAGCCTGTTGCTGGTGGTGGTGGATCGTGGTCCTTCTGAAGCTGAAGTGGACGCAGCTGTGGTCCGTCCAGTGGAGTCCAGTGGCGTGGCTGAAGGCGATGTCCTTGCTGGATGAGAACACGGGGTCGAGTGTGTGTCCGGCGTAATGGGTGGGGGTGGTCACCAGCTGCTTGAGACCGAGGTTGGCGAGGTTGTCCAGCAGGGTGGTGGTGTTGCGGTCGTTGTTGTTCTCCAGGTGGAAGTTGAGGTCCCCGAGGAGGATGTAGTCAGCGGAGGGGAGGGCGTGCGGGCTGATGAAGTCGGCGATGGTTGACAGAGGTATGCATCCTGTCCAAGCAGGACCCACAATCCTAGTCAGGGTAAGTCACCAACACATCCTAAATTAACCTGTGCTCACCTCCAGGTAGCTTGGCACAGCGCAGGCAGGCTTAACTTTAGAAGAAATGTGTAAAGTATTTGTGTAACACTTCAAACAGTAAAACAATGAAAACACCACACAAAAACACACCGGTTTAGAACAATAGAGCTTAATTTAATAAATAAAGCAAGATGAAAATGACAAAAATACAATAACTTGAAGGGAGTTATGAATTTTAACAACTAATACTGAATTATAGTATTTAAAAGAATAAAGCGCCAACCAGGGCTATCTAGTCGTGCTAGAGCGGGTCAAATCCAAAAGCTCTGGCCAACCACAATGGAGAGTGGGTCAGATACAGGGACCAGCACTGGCCCGTTACACAGTCCCTTAGTTGAGTCGTCGACGGAGCCAAGATGCGTGAAGCAAAGAGGCGATACATCATTGTCGGAGCAGACATGCAAGAAGAAAAGAGGCGATGCGTTGTCATAGAATTGCAGGATAAAGGTGATGCGTAGGCATCAAACTGCAGAATGAAGGCGACGCTTCAGCTCTGAGCCGCGCATAGTCGAACATGCGTCGGGAATGGAGGCAATGTGCCGTGCAGTCGGTGATGCGATGCACTCGTTCCTCGCAGTAGCAGCCGTGAGTTGGAGTCGATGGAGATGCGCCAGTTCTGAGTGGTGCAACTGTGTCATTGCATGGATTCCTTCCTGGGGAAGCATTTTATACCCACTTCCAAGGGCCCAGGACTCGATTGGCACCACTTGGCAGGGCAAGACTCAAAGATGGCCGAGTCCAGGTGCTGTATCAGGTGAGTTGAAAGTCTTTTATGTCACTAAGATTTTAATCAGGAGGCAAGCCTACAAGCCCTTGGAGTCCTTGAAAATCTTGTGTGAGCTTTGGTCAAGTGTTAAGTCATCCTAACGACATTGCTTTTATCATTTTGTTGCTACTTTTTAACCTATAGGCTGCTCTGAGTTCTGGTCCAATCCTGAGAGTATGTCCTCAGGAGTGTGAAGTTAATACGAGAGAAGTTCCAGGATCTTAATATTGCACATTTAAGTGGTAAACTAGCAACGTGTTACAAAGTTTTCAAACCTTTTCCTCCTTATGAACATGACTTGGAACAGTCATACCCAGAAATAAAAAGATCACTGTATATAACGTTCAGGTTAGGTACATTGCCAGTAAGGACATACACTAGCAATTGTTTAGATTAACCTAGGAGCACAGCCGCTTTCAGCTGTGAGTTGTAGATGAAGAATCTATTTCCCATTGGATGGTACTCTGTACCATCTCGCTGCAGGTTAGGAGGCAATACCTCCACCCTCTATTTAACAGCAGCAACATTAGACACTGAACAGATTTTGGCATTGATTAAACACTGCAAGGATGCACTGACCCCGCATGCGCACTGAGAGCAAATCCATTTTTAACCAGGCATCCTGATATATATGTATGCTGCTTGCAAGGCCACTAGAGCACTTCTCGCTAATAAACATACTAGTCACCACAAATTATTCCACGGGTAGTAATAAGGCTGACAATGACGCTCCTAGTATCACGCTGCATGTTTACTAATGAAATGGGCCACCTGGAACCGTACTAGGCACTATCAACGATGGAATATGGAAGGGGTGCTGTGCCTGTCTTCAGTTTAATCTCAATGTTTTAGATCCGGAAGGGACTGTGTCTCCACCCTGCTATTACATTGCACCTACTACAAGTGCTCCATGTGTCTCTTGCAGATTTCCACCTGTGGATCTTGGTGGGGAAGGTTCAAGCTTTTGTTTATTTCTACAAGTCCCTGCTTTAGCACTTTATGAGCCAATTGCACAAGCGGCAGGCAGCAAGTTTTGCATTTTTTATATTATATTTTAAAGCATATGCTTCCATCTGATAAGTATGTCTGAAATTCGATTTATAGATTTGTAACCATTTTTAGAGCGAAGTGTTTTTCTTATTTAGTAGCTCATACCGTAGGCACTTTATCAGACTTTGTTGCACTATGGTGGGAACTGGGAATCCCACAACAAGGCTAAAGCAATGCAAGTTGAGCCTGAAAGGCGGTGGCAATGGGCGCACATCTTGAAAGCCTGCTATTGATGATTGTCAGACTTTCAGGAGTGGGTGAAGAAAACTGTTACAAATTCCTTCAATGTCCCTCAGAACAATTCGGCTAGTTTATTTTTGTAGTTGAAAGTAATCTTTACATTAACAAGTATCTAATAAAATATTACCATCGGTATTTTAACTTTGAAACTGTGCTTAAGTTAACTACTTGCATGGAACTTGAACTGTTCTTATGTAAAGCGCTCTGATACCCATTAATCATGCTATATAAAACTGCAATAAATAAATAAGTAGGGCAAACATTTGCCTGACCATCAGAGCCAATGCAGGAATTTTCCGAGTGTCTGTAAAGAATAAGAAAAAAACACCTGTGCAAAAGTAGTATTTAGGATGGGGGCTGAGCCTTTGGGGAGCAGAACAAAATCAGTGGAGTAGAGTGTAGTCTCCCATACCTTAATGACAAATAACAGATGTATAACTAGTTGAAATCATGACTAGAGCACAAACATTTAGCCGAAAAAATAATAAAAAGCGAACCTGCACTCTTGCAATTGGCCCTGTTATGTTATGCTATCAGAGTTCTAATAGTGCACTAATCACCCATGAGGTTATCCAGGCACTCTGTAGCCGGTTTGTCAGGCCAGCCCTGGAGTGCTTACTCGAAAAGCCAGGTCTTCAGCTTCTTGTGAAAGTCATGAAGAGAGGGGGAGGCTGTTGAGGGAGGTCATTGCAGGCTATAGGAGCCAGTTACGAGAATGTGCAGCCCCCTTCTCTGCTTTTGTGTACGCATGGGGATGTTGCTAGTGAGAGACCATCAGTTTGGCGGTGTCTAGAAGGTTGGTGGAAAGAAACAGGTAGGCAGGGCCTGTGCTGCGGATGCTTGGTAGGTTTGGGTGAGGAGTTTGAAGTGTGTGCACTTGTGTGTCTAGGGCCAGTGAAATTTCCTAAGGTGTGGTGTGATGTGGGCTTGGTGTGGAAGGTTGATGACTAATCTGGCTGCTCTGCTGTGGATAATTTGCAGTCTTCTTGTGAACTCATGTAAAAACAATGAAGCCTAGCAAAGATCATGGGCTCAGTTCTGGTAGCATCTATTCATTGTGGAGTGTCCTCAAAACTGTGACACCCACATAGCTGCAGAAGAGAAAAAGAGAATTACTTCCTGCTGAAAGCACTGCAGATAATGTTTGACATATACTAACAAAGTATATGCAAACTTTAAACTCATAACGGAGAACTCATCCTATGGACATTTAAACTATGATACTCGAAGTAAAGATCCCATGCATCTTTTGGGAGACATGAATCTTTAAACACTGCACATTTGAGCAAACATGCCTGCTCGCAGGCAGGTCGCTCCCCACGCTGCTGCACTGCTATGTCTGCCTTGCCGGTCTCGCCGCCTGAACCCGCATTGGTCCGTGACACTGGTACTCCTGTGCTATTATTGCTGTCTGTGCCTTAACTGCCTCTGACTTTGTACCAACTTGTTTTTCTGTTTTTGCTTCCCCTCTGTGCCCCATTGCTTATGTGCATAACTTGTTTTCTTGTTGTTCTTGTTTTCTTCCTCTGAGCCCATACTGTTGATTTTTGTGCCTCTTGCCGCTCCCCGCCCGTTTTCCTGCTGCTGCGTCCCTGCGGCCCCGCCCCGCTGCACTCCCATTCGCAGCCCCGTTCCCGCCTCCCAGCTGCTCCTCCCTCCCACAGCTCCTCATATGGAGGCCGCGCAGCGGCCGCGTGCAGCGGGCGTGCCGCTTGCGCGCCGAAGGCATGCCTAGGGCAAGCCCGTCTGCGCCCGTCCGTGACTGGACGGCGCCAGCACCAGGACCCCTGGCCCCCGCAAGCGCCACAACACCCACCTCCGCTACGACTCCAGCACCCTCCACGCACTCAACACCGGACGATCACACACCTGCTGCCTGGCCGCCCCGAAGCACACCCAAGGACCCTTCTCCTGCCGGAACTGCAGCTTCACCAGTATCCGGCCCTCCAGCCCATCCACCAACGAACCCAACTTCCTCAGATGCATCCTGCTGAACACCCGCTCCGCCTGCAAACACGTCGTCGAACTCTGGGACCTACTCGACACCAATGCCCCAGACGTCGCCTTCCTGACAGAGACCTGGCTAAACCCCTCCTCAGCACCCGACATCGCCATAGCCATCCCGGAAGGCTACAAGATCCCCCGCAAGGACCGCACCAATGGAGTAGGAGGAGGAATCGCCATCGTCCACAGAAACACTCTCAAAATCTCGACAGACACCGACGACACCCTCAGCACCGCCGAACACCTGCACTTCCAGATCCACACCGACCCCAACACCACCCTCAGAGGTACCCTCGTCTACAGACCCCCCGGACGCCGACTGCAGTTCAGCGACTCCATCGCCGACTTCATCAGCACACACGCCCTCACCTCGACGGACTACATCCTCCTCGGGGACCTGAACTTCCACCTTGAGAACAACAACGACTTTAACTCTTCCACCCTGATCGACAACCTCGCCAACCTCGGACTCAGACAACTCGTCACAACACCCACCCAGTCCGCCGGCCACACGCTTGACCCCATCTTCTCAGCAAGCTCCCACGTCTTCTTCAACCACACCACCGAACTCCACTGGACCGACCACCGCTGCATCCACTTCACCTTCCAGAAACCCACCACACACCACCGCACCCAGCAGATGCCTCGCCACCGATGGATCAAGGTCACTGAGGACCAGATAACCACCGCCTTCGCCCAGAGCCCTCCCGCAGACCCAACCGACCCCGATGCCGCAACCGACCCCGATGCCGCAGCCTCAGACAATGGATCGATGACTGCGCCAACACCCTCTCCCCGTTCAAGAAGCCCTCCAACACCCACACCAGCAAGAGAGACAGTTGGTTCACCGAAGACCTCCAGGCCTCCATGCGAACCTGACGAAAACTTTTAAAAAACTGGATCCGCGAACAAACACCGGAAAGCTACACACCCCACAAGAACGCCACCCGCAGACACCACCACCTAATCAGATCCGCCAAAAGGACCTCCTTCAAAGACCGCCTAGACAACAACGAACACAACAGCAAAGAGCTCTTCAGCATCATGAAGGAACTCTCCAACCCCAGCTCCAACACCAACGACATCCCACCGTCACAAGACCTGTGCGACTCGCTGGCCACCTTCTTCCACTGCAAGATCGCCGACATCCAAGACAGCTTTGACGTCGTCACCACCCCGGCAACCGCTGAGACCCCCGCTCCCACGACCACCACCCGCACCAACCGCCTACTCACCTGGACCAACATCAACGACGATGACACCCTCAAGATCATGAACACCATCCACTCCGGATCCCCGGAAGACCCCTGCCCACACCACATCTTCAACAAAGCCAGCAGCACCATTGCACCCCATCTCCAGAAAACCATCAACATCTCCTGCGAGACAGCGACCTTCCCGGAGAGCTGGAAGCACGCAGAGATCAACGCCTTACTCAAGAAACCCAAGGCAGACCCCAAGGACCTCAAGAACTTCCGACCCATCTCCCTGCTCCCGTTCCCGGCGAAGGTCATCGAAAAGGCAGTCAACAAACAACTGACCAGCTTCCTCGAGGAGAACAGCATCCTGGACCCGTCCCAGTCTGGCTTCCGCAGCAACCACAGCACCGAAACTGCCCTCATCGCCACCACCGAATACATCAGGACCCTGCTTGACAACGGAGAAACCACGGCCCTCATCCTCCTGGACCTGTCAGTCGCCACCGCACACTATGAACGCACCTCCACGACGCCGGAATCCAAGAGAAGGCCCTGGACTGGACCACCTCCTTCCTCTCCGGCAGAACTCAGAGCGTCTGCCTCCCCCCCTTCTGCTCCGAAGCCACCAAGATCATCTGCGGCGTACCCCAAGGCTCATCCCTCAGCCCTACGTTGTTCAACTTCTACATGACACCACTCGCCCACGTCGCATGACGGCACGATCTCAACATCATCTCCTACGCTGACGACACCCAGCTGATCCTCTCCCTCACCAAAGACCCCCACACCGCCAAAACCAACCTCCACGAAGGAATGAAGGCCGTCGCCGACTGGATGAGAAACAGCCGACTGAAGCTGAACTCAGACAAGACAGAGGTCCTCATCCTCGGATCCTCCCCCTCGGCCTGGGAAGACTCCTGGTGGCCGACTGCACTAGGAGCACCCCAAACACCCACCGACCAAGCAAGCAACCTAGGGGTCATCCTCAATTCCACCCTCTCCATGATGAAGCAGGTCAACGCTGTCTCCTCCTCCTGCTTCAACACCCTCCGCATGCTTTGCAGGATCTTCAAGTGGCTCCCCAACAAAACTAGAAGGATGGTCACCCAGGCCCTCATCAGCAGTAGACTGGACTACGGCAACACACTCTACGCAGGAGCCCCGGACAAACTCTTGAAACGGCTCCAACGCATCCAGAACGCCTCCGCACCCCTGATCCTCGACATCCCTCGCCGCAGCCACATCACACCCCACCTGAGAGACCTGCACTGGCTCCCCATCAACAAGAGGATAACCTTCAAGCTCCTCACCCACGCACACAAGGCACTTCATGACACCAGACCAGCGTACCTCAACAGCCGACTCAGCCTCTACACCCCCACCCGCCAGCTCCGCTCTGCAGACCGCACCCTCGCCACCGTCCCCCGCATCCGAAGAGTGACCACCGCCGGCAGATCATTCTCCCACCTCACCGCCAAGACATGGAACACCCTCCCCATCTGCCTGCGGCAGACCGAAGACCTACTTACCTTCAGGAGACTCCTCAAGACCTGGCTCTTCGAACAGTAGCAGCGCCCTCCGTCCCCTAGTGCCTTGAGACCCTCACGGGTATGTAGTGTGCTTTATAAATGCTTTGATTGATTGATTGATTGATAAAGAGAGAGAAGTCATTCGAAGCAACAGATAATTGTGAGCATGTGTAACGAAGAGAAACAAATCGGGATTGCCAATGAATCCATCACACCTGGCTCCCTGGCACTTTATTAATATTTCTAGAAAGTGACTCATGTTCCAGTCAGATGTTGCAGCATACACTAGGATACACAGAAACCTGGTGGGGAGCTGATGCAGTCCTCCTCCAATTTTCCATCTTCCATTGGTATCTAGGAATTTTCCATCTTCGATTGGTATCTAGGATTAGCCACATGACAAGTCGTATGCAGAAACCAAACAGCTCTTTGTTGAGCAATCCTGAGTGAGGCTTCTTGCAAGCTGGTTTGTTATCTCTGAGTGCAGGGTGTTCCCATAGTCTTCAAGTCGAGAGATTGTGCACACATGCCAGCCTACTGCCAGGTTCGGCTGCCAACATGGGCCAAAATGTACCCTTGGTGAATTTGGCTGCTCCTTAAGAACAGCGGCCACCAACCAAATACCTAAGGTCAATATCTATCTTGGCAATCCGTGTATATACAAGTGACATGAGAAAACAAGTAGACAAGGACTAAGCCCTGAAGAAGTCTTGAGAAAGGGACGAAACGCGTTGGCTACATTGTCTTAGCATTTTTGTACTAATATGAATAAAGAATTTTGCAACTGACAACGCGCCTCTATGCATTTGATTGGAACCTGTGTGATGTGGACATGAACCACTTTGAACAAATAGTTTTGTGTTTTGAAACTGGTATTTGTAAATACTGCCTTAATCAAGACATTTAGCCAGAGAAAATTAATGACAGCGAGTGCTGGTCTCTCTACTGCATGTTCCCATTGTCAAGTCTGCTGGTGTTGAGGGCTTGGGTGATCATTTTCCTGGTGATGTCTGGTAGCCACTTGAAGATTTCCTTCAGTATCCCTAGGGTTTTGAAGCAGGACAAGACTACTTCATTGACTTAGACGACAATGTCCAGTTTTTTGTCCATGGTGAGTCTGAGGTTTCTTGCATGTGAGCAATGCATGAGTCAAAGGTCTGTGGGCGACCAGGTGAAGTTCCATTGCGAGGTATGTTTTCTGAAACCATCCTTTCAGTCTTGTCCAAGTTCAGTTTGAGGCAGTAGTCAAACAGCTGGCCACTTCGATCAGGCATCTGGTGAACTTGTTCCTGGTGTTTGGTGTTTTGTCCGAGAGGGACAGTACTTGTTGAGTGTTGTCAGAATATGTGAGGTTGTTTTATGTTGTGAGCCCTTACAACATTGACAAGAGGACTCAAGTAGATGTTGAATAGCGCTAGGCTGAGCTAGGAGACCTGTGGGACTCCACAGATTAGTTCTCGTGCTTCTGAGGAGTTGGAGGGCATGTTGACAATTTGGGTTCTTCCAGTGAGGAAGGAGCAGATCCATTTGAGGGCGTGTTCCTGGATGCTTGTTTCGCGGTGTTGTCAGATTAAAATGGGATGGAAGATGGTGTTGAATGCTGCTGATAGGTCTAAAAGGATGAGGGCTATGGTTTTCCCCCTGTGGAGGATCCTCCAGATGTCATCCATTGCTGCTATTACGCGATTTCCATGCTGCAGTGGGGTCGAAATCCTAATTGTTTAGCGGTGTTAAGCTGGTGTTTGGTGAGGTGGTCGAAGTGAATCTTGTTGACATCTTTTTCTAAGACATTGGCTGGGTAGGGAAGAAGGGATATTGGCCATGAGTTGCCGAGTTTGGTCGGGTCTGTCGAATATTTCTTTAGGAGGGTGTGGTCTGCTATCTGCTTCCATGGTCTGGAAAGATGGTTGTACTGACAGAGGTATTGAAGTTGGGCTGAGGACCTCACTGATAGGGAACACTTCTTTGTCAGGGGTGTGATGAAGCAGAAGTCTGTAGGGCCTGGAGATTAAGGTCTTCTTGATTGTTGTGGTTTCTTCTGAGCTAATGATGTTCCATGTGGTGATTGTGTTGTTTTTGTTCGTCACTGTGAGAATTCTGGAGAGTCAGAGGGTCTGTTTGTGGGGGCAAAGTTGCTGTATATGATCTTGCGGGAAAATTAGTTTGAGAGGTTGTTACACAGATCTATTGATGGGCTGATTTTCCCAGTGGCAGCTGTGGTTGTGGTAAACTCATTGAAAATTGTGAAGATTTTTTTGCTGCTGTTGGAGCTGGTGTTTATTTGTTTGACTAGGGCATTCCGCTTAGTTTATCGGATTAGCTGATGGTACCTTCTCTGGAGGGCTATGAAAGCATTGTTTTTTACTTCATTTTTGGTGGTTCTCCATTACTGTTCCAGTTGTTTGCACTTTTGCATGGTCATGCTGGGGTCTTCTTGGTACTAGCTGGCTTGTGTTCCAGTTTTTGCTGTGTGACTTTGTTTCTTGGAGACTAGGGTGTCAGTGCAGTTGGTAGTCCACTGGTTGACGTTTTTCAATGTCGCGCGCCAGGAGACCCATGGGCTGTCATCCAATCTGCCTCTGTTAGGTCATTCCTAGATTGCCAGTCCACCCTTCTTGTCATGGGCAGCCCATGACAGAACAAGTGGACAGTCTCAGCTCCAATTCGAATGTTGTTCCAGTATCCAGACAACATGCACTAACCACAGCAACCTATTTTGATTGGTTATGGAATGCGACAAAGAATTGCTGAAACAAACTACTGGCATTCCAAACTTACAATGCATGAGCACTTTAGTCCTCTTATGGAAACTGCTTAGACACCCACACATGACCTACTTCCATTTTGGAAATCCTCATTCCATTACTAAGTATTATGAATCAGAATAAATGGCTAATTTAATCTACCTATAATGTCTTAAGAACAAGTAGACTGATGTATGACATGGAACCAGAAAGACATGTAAGAACATGCAATTTTAAACACCGTTTTGAAACACATTTATCTGCTGTTCAGAAGCTTTCTTCACAAATAGCACATAACATTGATATGCTTTGTACAATGTGACTTGATTATGAGTGATGTGGTTATGTTATATTTTCTCATTTTCTACTACATATTAAACTGTATAATGTATACATATAATATGCATGGACACAATTTTGCATTGAAAACTACTAGTGAAGCATAAAACTTATTTACCAATGCTTGCAAATGAAGATTATTCAACAAAGAGAACATATTCATTTGAAATTATTCCCATCTCTTACATATAGCTTGACTTTTCTTACATTGCACATGTTCATTGCAAAAAGCCTTTTTCCAATATGAGTTTGGGCCACGTACAGTAAATAATGTTGAATCCCTTTAAAAAGGTTATAGCTATGCACAACTCACCATACCCACACCTTCCTCACTCCCCAATATCAATCATCTTTTTAGTCATATTTATTGCTCAAGGTGTTTTCTTTTGGTCACACAAATCATGTTAGAAATACAACCAGTGTGTGTTTCGTTACTGTATTCTGAACAAGCCAACTCAGGGTCAAGGTATTGGTACTCTTGTGTGTCATTTACTGGCACTCACACTTCATTCTTGTTCAACACTAAGTTCAGGGGCCGTAGTTTAATTGCTTCCAGGTTAGGACATCAGTGTCAAGGTCCAGTAGTGACATGATTGCTTGGACCATCATTTCAAGGTCACTCCTGGGTCAAAGAGCATAGTGATGTTACTTTCAGGTTACGAGTCAAAGGCAGTCAGTGATTTCCCTTCTGGTCTGCGAAACGAGGAAGTGATATCAGTTCTGTTTCATGACTTTTGGGACATCACAACCTGTAACACTGACAAATTCTGGAGATTTCCAACAGAACTGTAGGAGTGAGGCCTTGTGGACTGCAGCAGTAACACAAACCCACCTTGCCATTTTTTGTGCGCCAGTGCTTTCAGGTTACTTACCAGCAGTCCCTTTAAGCCAGTTCAGGGGCACATTGGTAATCAAAACAATGTGTTTGTCTTACAGACAACACACTCAAATGTTGCACAGAGACTTGTATTGTTTTTTTTTTTAAAGTTTATTTGAAAAGTCTTAATCTTGTGCAGATCAAATGTAGGTTAAAGATTGGGAATCGACAAACTAGCACACCCTCTGGCGCTAATTACTTGAGCAATCTCTCTTGATTAATGATCAAAAAACAGGTTTTCGATAGAATTCCAGTCACTAATAACAAACAAATCAGGGTTTGAGACATTGTTATCTTCGTAGACTGAACTATCAAAGTTTAAATTACATAAACTTAACTCTGCATACTTCCATTATTGGGCAGTGCCATGTTGGCTATGAACATCCATAGAGGGCTGCAATGATGACAGGTGTATAATCAAGAACAGTGTCAGCTTACTGTGGAGTAATTCAGTATGAAAATAAAAGCCATGTTACAAAATCAATGCCCACACTGAAGGCTTCCAGATTTTATCAGTAGTTTACTCAGAGAAGGAATCTCACACATCCTAATACAGATACTACTTCAATTGAGAACACAGCAAACGTTAGGAAACAAATGACACAAGATAGGAATTATTATAGTGTTCACAACAACATTATGCAACCCCCATCCTTTTTGAGTGTGATGGGAGGTATAAAATGTTTACTACTACCATAAGATAGGACAAATCTGAGTGACATGCTGAGTGAGTTTCATTTGGTGCCATACCATGGCCCACTATCAGCATGCTAGAAAAGCAAATAAATCTTAGGAGACTGAATCTACATTACGCTTCCTATCACTGAGAGAAAAACTTTGTGCATAGTGTACTGACAGACCTGGACAAAACAAAGGTCTATTGAAAACCATTCTAGATTGACCGAAGATAGCTATAGTACCACCCTGCTCTGATTAATATATTGAAAAGGTGCCAAGGGTCTCCTTCAGAAGGACACATTTATGAGGAAAACCCTACAAAGGACTAAAACTGCCTTTGGCAATCTTTGTATTTCTTAATTGAAGATGAAGGTAGCACTGAAGAAAACAGCAAGGCTTGAAATTCCCCCTAACATCAGGGAGGAACAAAGAGTTAAGTGATGCTAAGAAAAGATCCAGATGAAAAAGGATTCAACCTGCTTGAAGGAAAATTCAGGGACAAAGAAACATAACCAGGGATAAAGATTGCAATGAAAAAGCAAGAAATTAAATGCACTGCAACACATTTTCCTATTATCGTGCCTTCTTTATATGTGTCATCCCAAGATTAAACTCTCCAACATCTTGGATTGGAATTGCCCACCATGCTGGAATTAACTTTTTAGAAGTTTGCATCACCCCCTTTCCAAAAGCTCATGGCATTTTTTTTTACTTTGTAGAAGCTCAAATTTGAAATCCTGCCAGGTGCTCACAGTTTTTAAGTTTCCTTGGCACTATTCGTGGAAAACCCCTTCCCGTTCTCCACAAGCGATGAAGCACTGAAACAACACAGGCAGCGAGCATGTTCGAGAATCAGTTCGAGCACAGTGTCCGGCAATACGTTAATGGAAAGAGCGTGTCAAATTTCTTCCCTTTCTGAGGCTGGCAGGCTCAGGTGGGCTCATGGTACTATCCTCTACAATGTAACGTATATGTAAAATGACAATGACAGCTAATGTATTTCACTACCATAACTGGTTTATGCGGGATTCCCGAAATATATCTGTTTTTACTAAGCTTACAATCAACTTTTTGGGACAGTTATTTTGACACTGAATGAAAGTGATGACAGGTATGTGGCAGACTGCTATACAAGGTTGGTGCAAATGTAAAGATTTTAGCCAGTAATCAAATTGGCAGATTTGTTTAAGTCCTTTTTTGAGGTCGTTCAGGGAAAAAGCCTGAATGTCAAGGACACCTCTTGCAAAATAAGGGAAGATTCCTCATGAATGCTCGCTTCACACATTTCACCTACGGGCACCTCTGTGTTAGACTGTCCTAACTTCATGTCCTAAGGGGAGAGGAAAGAGTAGCACGATGAATACAAGGCGGATGCTCTGACATGGGACGCTAATATTGAAGCAAGTAGATTCATACAATTTGAGCAGTGCAGATCCAGTATGGAGTACAAAGTGAAACAATTTGGGTTTTCTCCAATTTGACAACAGATTCTGTGGAGATGTGGACAGGATTTCTTCAACAGCCTACGATAGCAAAGACAATGGGAGTCCTTTGGTGCTGACATCTAGACTGGCTATTGATTTTCAGTTTCTGGATGTCCCTTTGGCTGGTATTCAGTTCCTATGTGTATTTGAGAGCTATGGGTTTGATTTTCTGTTCTTTTCTTAAAAGATGTGTATAGATCTGTGGGCCGACATTGGTCTCTGAGGGTTAGAACTTTAGACAAAGTATTGTGCAGATACAATCGCACAGCTCGTTGTCACTTTCTAACCACTGACTGCAAAGGTACTATGGGTCATGTCTCTAAACCTGTGAGGTTAACTATGTTAATCACATGGATTCCCTATCATAGCTGATAAATATGGTCTTGAAAAGGTAATACAAATGTTGGTTGTGTAGAATGAAGGAAGGATCATAGCTTTGGGAACTGATGGTCTTTCATTGCAAACAGCCCTTTTGGATGACATGCTGCATTAAAATGGATACCTTTGGTTGGTAAAAAAAAAAAAAAGAGTCATATTTTGTCTCATTGCTTTTAAATCCTTATAGGGAAGAAGCAATCTGCTGTGGAAAAGCTGATCCCGCCAGCTGAACCCTGTGAATCAGTTCTTCCAGGCAGTCCAGCATATAGCTTGCTGTTGCTAAAGCTGGATCCATCATTAAAAGAACACCTTTGTGCAAGCACGGCGCTTCATTGAAGTACAAGCAGATAGTGAAGTGGTTCCTACTAGGCTTTTATATGAACTGATTCGGAGTCACTCTTGTTTGGTATAACTGTTGGTTGCAACTGCAGCGCTTATATTCAGCAAAGTTTCCATTTGTCATTTTATAGTTCTGTATTTCTATGCTTAGTCCTCTGGAGAGTGCTAAAATGGGCCTGCTCCTTTTTCTGTATCTCTTATGCACTACTTTTCATTGTTGTCACGTTTATGCCAGAAAATCTACCCAAAACAATTGGAACAGCAAATGTCATGCCATCCTACATTTTTTGTTCATCTTGATTAAAAAGACGCAACAGATATCAGTTGATTATGTCAGGGAATAGGGATAGGCAAAACTTTGGCCATGACAATTGTTGATTTTGAAAAAAAAAGATAAAAAGATATTATGTCTTTGGATGGAACCCAAGAATGGTTGAAGTGTATTATTTGCTGTTTCAAATGACAGTCTGATGTATACATTGGCTCCAATTTACCTTTCTTCATCCTTTGAACAAATTTTATTGAAAAAAAAGGAATATTCTTTCCGTCTGTGGGGTACCAATGATGCCGCAATCGTCAGCATCATCATGTGCAACTATTGTGAAACAGTAGACTAGAAAGAGAATAACTTTAGTACTCCTTATACTTACCTGGATGCTTTGTCCTTAAGGCTTATTATTCCAAGGGGACTGTGGACAGGTCCCATACGAAGCCTGAAGATACCCTGAGCTCAGGAAAAGAAAAGAAGACAAGGAAGTTAACAGACAGAAAGACGTTTATTATATATTTTTGTTGATTCATTCCCTCCCTTTCTTCTCTTCTCTGAATCATTAAGACGAGTTGAACTGATTGGCATTTTTATGATTGACAATGAAGAGGTATTTAAAACTGAGTTCAAGCTCAACTGAGCCTAGTAAAGTGTCAAGTTCTTCTGACAAAAAAAAGGACGGGAAATGAAACCAAGTACAACAACAGGTATCTCAATTATGGTATCACCTGTGTACAGGTTAATACTGAGGAGTGTCCTCAAAGTGTAATCTGCTTAAAATCTGTTTAAAAGTTTTGGCTGTAGAATCCATGCTTCCAAGTAAACTAAAGCGTCATCTTAAAAGTCTTCACCCGAATGTGGTCGGAAAGCGAAGAGCAATTTGTTATAAGAAAACTTACAGAAGCCAAACTACAAAACAAGCCAAAGTTAATAGTAACGTCCTCCTGCCTTCTTATAAATTGGCATATCGTGTTGCACAGAATAAAAAAACACACAATTGCAAAAGAACTGATTGTGCCTTCAGCTGTTGATATGGTAACAATCATGCACGGCGAAGATGCGGGTAAAAAGCTGCTCAAAGTGCCTCTTTCAAATAATACTATCAGCCAGAGAATGAATGATATGGCTGAAGATATTAACGATCAGCTCATCTGTAAAAGGGCAAAGACTTTGCACTCCAGATGTACGAGGCAACAGACAACCAAAAAGAAACTCATCTTATTTGTTATGTCAGGTTTGTTAACGAAAAGAAAATTGTTGAGGATTTGTTGTTTGGTAAAGAAATGAAAGATAGAACTACAGGTGAAGAGTTGTTGCGGTTGATTTTATGGTACAGAATCAGATTGACTGAGAAAGGTGTTGGAGTTTATACAGACGGGGATCGTTCAAATGCAGGTTGCTACCAAGAAATTCAAGCTTGCATATGGTCTAAAGCACCTAATGCTGTTTGGACACACTGTATAATAAACAGGGAATCAAAGTGGTAAATGTTATTAAAACAAGACCAATGAAAGAGAGATTTTTTGCTAAGCCTTGTGATGATATGGGTGACATGGGTGCCGAACGCACATGCCTCTTGCTCTACAGCAGTTCTCTATGGCTGCCTCTCAGTAACTCCCTGTTTAGAGTGTATAAGCTGAGGAATGAAATATACTGGTATCTACACGATGATGAACATTTATTGATGCACACTTTCTAATAAAAATGTATTTTCTTTCTGTTCTTTTATAAAACCTGAATGCGCTGATTAAGTTCTTGCAGGGCAATAATACTAATATCTTGTAGCTGTCAGACAAAGTTTCAGGCTTTAAGAAGAAAGTGATCCTGAAAAGCATTGTAAACAATGGTGATTATTAATGTTTTCCTTCATTGAACCAATTTCTGCAAGACAATGAAATGCCGTTAAAGAAGGAAATGAGGACCGTTTTTATTCTGTATTTGTCACAACTGCTTCTTTACTGTGACAGATATTTCCCAGAGGATGAAGTGAAGCCAATAAAATGGTTGAGAAACGCCTTCAATGATGAGATGCCTCAGCATTTCATCAATGAGGAAGCAGAACAGCTTATTGACATTTCAAATGACTCAACATTGAAAGTATGGTTCCAGTGACTGCTTGAGTTATGGTGCCAAACTGAAGAGGGAAACCCAGTGATAAGCAAGAGACCCCTGCATGTTTTGATCCAGTTCCCTACTTCTTGTAAAGATCTTTTCTCAGTAGTTACAGCGATAAAGTCACAGTGTAGGGCAAAGATTTACCTAGAAAAACAAATGCATGTTTCGATCTCAAAAATAACACCAAGATTTGATGAGCTATGTAAAGACATATAAGCCCAACCATCTCACTAGGAGTTTTTAAATAAAGTTAGGCCTTTTTCTACTTTTTTTCAAAGTCAGACTATTTAGTTTTTCCTGTTAATTAAAAAACATATTTTCTATAGACATTTCTTCACTTTTGTTTTGTGGTTAATCTTACATGTGTTAAAAAAGGTTAAGTCATGGAAACATTTTTGGCAAATAATAGTGTATTGTTTCTGACTTTTTTTATTAAACAACTGATATATTTTGATTTTATTACATCTATGACTATACTACCTTCATTGGCGTCATCCTAATTATTTTCAGGGAGAAAAATGGAAGTATTCCCGGGGCTGGGCCTACACCCCCTCCCAAAAAAGTGACATAATGGGTGGCCGTGGCCAATAGGTCAAGGGAGCCGGTGGGTCAAAAAGTTTGGGAACCACTGCATAATGTGCTGTTCAGCACAGTGCTTATCTTCTTTACATTTAACCTTAAAGGAAAATTAAATACGGTACAATTCAATAGGAATCACAATCACACCCCTTCTCCCCATTCTAGGAGATTGCCAGTGTAAACTGTCCTCCCGGGATAATGCAAGCATAGGCATTAATTAGGCACAAGTGCAGATCACTTTGATTTACTACACTGGTTAGATTCACAACTCAGTGCAACATCACTTCAGATATTCACTTGCATAAAAAGTTCTTTTGGCAGATTCCTCTTTGTATTTTTACTCCATTGTTCTATTCAGATGCTAAGCCCTGCTTCATCTTCTCAGTGTTTGTTTAAGATGTTGTGATATGACAAGCTTTGCTAGCATCCCCATTCTTCACAGGGGGCGCTTCCCACAGCAGTGGCATCAGCAGTGTCCCTTGTATTGGAACAGAACTCACATGACAGAGTCAGTGCAGCAGTGTCTGTGCAGTGGTATCTTTGGCAATTGCAGCCCTCCTGGCTGAGTGCAGAAGAGTACCCAGGCACAGAAGTACCTCCAAACCTATTCATCAGCAGTGATATGTCTTCAGCAGGTGCAACCTTCCAGGCCGATATTGAGCTCATGCTTCAGTAGTGTCACAACTCCTCTTATTCAGCAGCAGCACCAGTTCTCGACCCTTGGTTGGCTACCAGATGGCATGTTGGTGCTTGCACTTGGAGAGTATTGTTGTCATTCACACAGGAGACACTCTCTAAGGTTT
Source organism: Triturus cristatus (assembly GCF_964204655.1). NCBI lineage: Eukaryota > Metazoa > Chordata > Amphibia > Caudata > Salamandridae > Triturus > Triturus cristatus. The sequence continues at coordinate 454,460,534 of NC_140587.1, forward strand.
CAGAGCTGATACTCTTTCAAATGTAATTTGCTGTATGTTCCTATGACAAAGCCTTTGTGCAAGAAGATGGCCCTCTAAGCAGGAATTAATGGGACTGGTTCCAAGCAGGAGTATACTAAACAAGGGCACAATGAAGTTTGAGATCTTTGCATCTGTAACTCAGCCTTCCTTAAACAGTAATCAGAGACAGACAATAGGGTAGATCCTTGCTAGAAACGTCCTCACCTTGAACAACAAAAATACAGCTCCACCCTTCAGACCCAACCATTTACCAAATGACAGTTCTCAGGAAGAACTAATCAGCCGTCCGTTCCTAACAGTGTCCTCAATGAATTTATGAAGGTATCCCTGTCTCCATTCTCCTCAATCAGAACTGAAAGTCCACCATCAAGCCACAGGAATACATAAGAAACTTCCACCATCTGTGGAAGCAATGTCCATCCTGCATCCGGTACCATGCTGAACCAGCAACATCCAAAATGGATTTAACCGGGCCTCTTACTCAGCCTTTCATAACATAGAGTCCTACTACCATACATGTGCTCTACACTCATTGCACATACAAGCACTCAACACACACACAGAATGTCAACACAAGGTTCCATGTTTCACATATCAGCGAAACCTTACATGAGAGGAACCAGTATGAATGCCTCTTCTAGAAACAGGGTATGGATACTAGTCCAATGCCCACTATGAGGTCGCAACTGGTGCACCCCTCCAAATCATAGAGCAGGTCCTGGACCTCTCAATACCAAAGACAGGCCTAGCCTTCTGCACACATACTAGATAAGGTAAATGAAAAGTCGAGATTGAGGCAGGTTTCACATGCAGCCGGGCATCATTTATCATGCAGGTGGGGGATTCCCCTCAAAACAATATTACTCTGGGAAGATGTCACCCTCCCTGATAGTTTTAGGGATTCTTATAGACTCATTTGATAGGAAACAGAGCTTCTGAATTAGGGTTGTTCAATAAAAACAGAAAACTATTATCTTTTTGGAGAGTCAAAATGACTTATCTCATCACTTGTATGGGATTTTAGAAGTTTTTGGCTGTTGACAAGAGTCTTACGGTTTTAGATCTGGAGATGATGAAGGCAGATCTTGTTTGTTACTTATAGCAAGGTACGGAAGTAATGAAGCAATATCTTTAGTGAAGGTGGCCCATATTCAACTGAATTGACACACAAACATAACGTTTTTTTACTTTTACGCTAATTGACAGATTGGGTGACAATTAATGGGCCTTCTAATCATTCTGCTTTTTATGAATTACATGAATTGTAGTCATGTATGACATTTATTGTGCTACAAGATTAAATAATGTATTTATCACTGTTCTCTTTCGTACCATTTTTTCATAACAAAAATGATTATCGATGATAGAAAGTGAATAATTCACAGGATCTTTCCATTTATGCACTACTGGGCAAACATCATAATTAATGAATTTCACATCTGTCAACAATTCAAGCAATGGTGAGGCATTCAGGTTCTAACTGAGATCCATATAAGACCTAATGGTCTTCCTTTTTTCAATTTTCACTGCTGGAGTAAAAACTGTCTTTCAGAATGATAATTCCCGCATGCAAAATACAGTATACCAAAGACAAATTCTCTAGCATCTGGTTGCACTACAACATTGATAGTGGAGTAATTCCCCAATTGGGATGCTGGCATCCACCAAACCCAAAACTAGAGCTCTGATCCTTCAGCCAAGGCAGAGACAATCCAATCCTAGGGGTCTCCAACCTTTTTTTGTAATAAGAGCTATTTATGTTCATTTGAAAAGATTGTGAGCTACTAATATTATTAGTGTTGAAATAGTGGCCACATCAGAAAAGTTTACATTAGTTGCCACCATATGCAAGATTACCAGCTGTGATCATCTCAGTGCATCAGGCATCATTGCCAGCAACAATGTCATAAAGGCTTTGTCAATTTGGAATGCATCTATGTAGGTAATACATGCCAGACACAGCTGCAGTTCACCTGGCATGAAAGTAATAATATCAGTATTAAGTCTCCCCACATGATTTATCACTCAAAAGTCTGCTTTAAATATATTCTGGAAATTCAGTCATTTGCTCTACATCCGCTTATGAGTTCTGAAAATACACACACTTGTGTCTTGAATACACAATTTTAGCATCTATCTATCTATCTATCTATCTATCTATCTATCTATCTATCTATCTATCTATCTATCTATCTATCTATCTATCTATCTATCTATCTATCTATCTATTCAACTAAGCAGAAGGTTCCAATTTAGTAGGCTGAGGGGCACAGAGGAGAGCTACTTACAGGTATATGGAGAGCTACAAGTAGCTCACAAGCTACTTGTTGGAGAGGCCTGGTCTAGTACACTTTGGAGAACTGAGTCACATTTACTTTTATGACTGGATGGCCCACGGGAGCCTGTAGGCCCAGAACATGATTGATTATTGAACTTTGATTTATTTTGTTTTTACAATTCCCTTGTTTTGAGATTACAAGGAGCTGTAAGATAGATGGGTACAAACCATGTTGGGGTTGGCTAATTTTATTTCCCTATTTTTAAAGATTGATGAGAGGGCAACAATGGATTTTTAAGACTGATGGGGACCTATATGTTGTCTTGAACAAAAATGCCCAATCCTAATATTAAAGACTCTATACCTAGAAGGTAGTTACAGCATACCTTTCAGGAAAATTGAAACAGCAATTTCAGCAAATTTTACCTTTCAGAATGTCTTCTGGTGCTTAAGATAACTATTTAGGGGAAAAGAGGATAATTGTTTTATCATTCCCTACAAACTTCAAATATGTTCTGCTGGATGGGTTAATGGCACTGGTGGGGTAATTCTATGATTTTACCAGGGTTTTGTTGCCTAATCCCTATGCAATAATATCACTGGATATAGATTTTATCTACCTGGGGTAATTGGACTTCTTTTTAGGAGTGGGTAGTCTACTGTCCTGACAGTGCCTGCTGAGCTTCTAAGAGTTGGGAACTCACTATGCTGAAAGCAGAGTTTTGTCAACCAAAACCTGGCCAAAGCCTCACTCGTTCTTCTCTTCTTTCCTTGTTCACTTTCACCATTCCCATCTTCGGACTTTCTTTTCTCATCATTGTTTCTCTCTGCATTTAACACCATTCTCTTACCCACTTATTTACTCTCCTTTGCCTCACACACTCTTTCTGTGCCGCCCTCCCACCACTTTTGTTTGGCTTTTTCTCTGTCCCAGGATGCTCTCCACCTGTCAGTCACAGGGGCTAGGACAGTAGCGTAGCTAGACCTTTTGCAGCCCATGGTGGTCCCTGCATCTCCCACCCGCGGCTGCCGCATGTAGGAATGAGTGGCGATTCCTGCGTGTCCGCAGGTAACAGCGGGAGGTGGAGGCAGCCATCCTAAAAACTCGAGCCGGCCAGAGCGGAACGCAACTCCGTCCACCCTTGCTATGTCAGTGTGCTAAGACCAATAGGCATAGCTGCTGGTGATTCTAAAGTGCCCTCAGAACGCCCTTGTCCTTCAGCTCTTCAACTCTCACTGTCCTCTGCACACATACAAATTTGGATCTACCAACATGTCAGCTGTTGAAACGCGGCCTTCTTTGCAGTGAATATTGAATATAGGCTTTACAGCAGGCTGAGAGTAAGTGTGAGTGTTTGTATGTGCACTTGCAAGGGGTCTACGCCGCCCAGCACACTCACTGAGTACACACTCAACCTGCACTCTTACCTTATTCTTGAGCCATTAGGCCATTATGTCAATCACTTCATTAAGGATTTTGTTCCTCTTACTGACTGCTATATTCGTGATAGTATGTCTATGATTAACCTGATTGAGAACCACCCCTATGACCCTAAACTTAACATTCTTTGCACTTTGGATGTAGAATCCCTTTATACCAATATACCACAAAGGGATTCACTGTTGGTGATGGAAAGTGTCCTAGATCGAAGGCCGCGACCCCACACAGTACCCACTAACTTCATATTACAACTACTAGAAGTCTGTCTTACCAGGAATTTTTTCATGTTTGAAGACCATTTTTACCAACAAGTTAAAGGCACATCCATGGGCGCAATTTTTGCCCCAAATTTGGCCATTTTATACATGGATGCATTAGAAATTAACTGTATTATTACCACTACTAATCCTTTCTCATCATGTATTTGTAAGTGGAAAAGATACATTGATGATATCTTTATGATATGGCAGGCCAATGAAAGTCTACTCACCTCGTTCCTCCATTGGCTCAATAACAACTGTGGTGGCCTTAAATTTACATTGAGTCACCAAAGGGAATCCATCCCTTTTCTTGACCTCACGATTAAGCATATCGATGGCTATCTTGTCACAGGTCTTTTCCGCAAACCCATGGAAAGGAACACCCTGTTAAGCTATAAGAGTAGTCACCCCCGTGCCTTAAAAGACTCTCTCCCCTTCTCGCAGTTTCTGAGAATTCGTAGAAATTGTTCCTTAAAAGAGGACTACTTTTATGAAGCCAAAATACTTTCTGCCAAACTATCCACAAGAGGCTACCCAAAAAGATTAATACGAAACTCCATGAAACGTGCTTGGTACTGCCCGCGCGAAACTCTCCTTGAACCCAAACCCAAGTCTGAAACAAACAGACTGGTTTGCATCACTACCTTCTCCACAGTGTCTAACTCTATACGTAAAAGTATCCTGAATAACTGGTCAGTTTTGAATGCTGGCAACCTCCACCTGGAACGCCCGCTATTCGCATTCAAGAAAAATAAGAATATTAAGGACCACCTTGTTCGTGCAGCCTTACCCATTACTACCAACAAAACAAGTGCCACCACTCTGAATGATATCTGGTCCCTCCCACCATTGAAAGGTCATGCCAAATGTGGTAATTGTGTGGTTTTTGCATTGACCATTGAGTGTAAAGTCTTTGTTTTTGGCAACATCAGAAATGAACTAAAAACATTCACCATCTGTAATTTCACAAATGTTATCTATGCAATCTTCTGTCCGTGTAATAAGATTTACATTGGCCAGACTACACAAAAGATTCGTCTACGCATCTCCCAGCATCGCAGTAGAATTAGATGCAAAATCCTCACAGCGCCATTGGTTGAGCATTTCCTGGAAAAGAAACACTCTGAAGATGAAATTCGATGGACCGTCATTTCTGTTGTCAAATTGCCCCCAAGAGGAGGAGATATGATAAAGACACTAAACAGAGAAGAATTAAAATGGATTTTGAAGACTGACTGTTTCAATTCCGGATTAAATAGACATGAGGATTGGTCCACAAGTATCTGATTTGCATATCAGTCTTCACCGAGTGCCTTGAAAACTTCTGCATAACTCTTCTGAGTAACAACCAATTCCATGCTTCTTGTTCTATGTTGTGTTACTTTGTTGTTCTACTATTCCCTATCCTTTACTTCTAAATATCACCTAGCACTTCTGCAAAATGACCCTTATATTAATTCACCACCTTAAACCACCGCTTTCCCTTCCTTCTCCTATTCACCCTACCTAAGATGGCGCCCTTCCTTCTGTCTTTTGGTCCTTTCTCTATTCTCACCCCTCTGCCGAGGCTATCCAATCAGCAACCCCCTCTTCGCCTTTATCACATGCACCTGTCTGCACCAACGGCAGCAGCCGTATCACCGGACCTTGCTCCCCGCATTGCCGGACTCCTAAAATCACCCCGTGAACGGTGAGTCCTACCGCGCATTCTCAAGCCCGTGATTCCCTCACTCCCGTACCTCCCTTCCTAACCTCTCCGTTCCCTCCTGCAGCGCATTGCCGCGGATCGTGTTAAGCCTCTTTGAAGCTGCTTCCCCAGTCGCGGACCTTGCTGACTGCCGTTAATTGATCCATTCATCGCTAATTATTTCTGATTTTCAGAAATTATCCTGTCCACGGTGAGTCCGACCGCCCTGCACACCCTCACGATTCCCCCAACCCCCTTGCCCTCCTTCTAACCCATACCTTCCCCTCTGCAGTGTATTGACGCGGTTTGCAGCGAGCCCCTTCCACACCGCTTCTCAAGTCGTGTGATTGCCGCTCTCCCTCCATTGTACTCCTATTTCCAGCAAGCCTCTATGACCAGGACCGCGGTCAACGCATTCTCCTTCTTGATCCCGGTTAGTTTCCTTACTCACCCTACTATGGCTGTTCCGTTCACGTCGGCCCCTTAACGCTTCTTCAGCACGCACTTATTGCCATTTCTTCTGTTCTCACTCCGTTACCGATCTCGCATTCGCCGTTTCACCGCCTCACCTTCCCCTTCGTTCACCCGTATGAAATTCATCTAGTTGCCTGTAGCAGTTCCCTTCTAAGTTTACCTTCAGCATATATTCTACTGCACTCTCCCTACTTGGCATGCTTATTTACGCCTCCCTGTTCGCCTTGACCGGCCATCCGCCAAGGTACATTAAATACCCCTTTTTAAGGTATTTTTACCCACCTCTGTCAACTCGCATGATTATCACATTGACAGAACTATAAATTAACCACCGTGATGAATACAGGCCCCAGCTAGGCCCGCAAATACAAGGGTTCGCCCTCCTATGTACGAAAACTAGAAGGAAGTTGGCACGGAAACTGCAAATACAAAGACAGAGTTTATTAACCCTTAAGGGTGGTCCTACAACCTACACAACACTCTTCAGTATTGCATAGAGTAGCACAAAGAACTTGCGTACCCAGTCCCCTTTTATACACAACAGAGGGGCTCATAAGTGGGTGGATACAACATAGAGCAAAATTCATTACCATTTATGGACATTTTCGATACAGGATCAATATATGGGCGGAGTTAACAATTTCCTGAGCCCGCGAAAACATGGTCAAACAAGGACTAACTGATAACAGATGTGGTCAAGTCTGGGCATGCGCCAGACGGACAAAGGGGCTATTTATAGACTGTTACTAGGCAGATTACAAGAGCAACTAGCGAAGAGGTAGGACTCTTCTCGTGCAAAGCACGTGGAGACATGGCAATACAAAATGGAGTCCGGATATTAGTCAACATAAGACAAGAAACACGTTTGACTGTAGAGAATTCATGTCTTCAGTGAATGCTTAATCATATCGCTGTTTTAGTTTTCAACAGACGACCCTTTCAGCATTTACTGAAGACATTGGGCTTATTAGGATAATCATCATATATGTCAATTTTCATCATCTCTTCCACCTCCTTGTTTAAGTTTTTCTGATAGGTGACATTGGCAATAGCTTTCTTATCAGGAATACAAAATGACACACATGAAGAACAGACTAAGGGACCACACTGAACACAGATGCAGCAGGAAAACAGAACTGCTACAATAATACAGAGACCAGTTAAGACTTTCCATCCCCATGTAGTGATCAATGCCCAAAACCATCCAGAAAAGGTCCAAGTGCCATTTTCTGTATGAATCTCAGCTGCGATTTTATGCAATTTATTAATAGCGTTATAGACTGATGGCGTGTGGTCAGGAATAAATACACAACAACTACTTCCGATAATCCTACATGCTCCACCTCTGTCTGCTAACATAACATCCAATACCATACGATTCTGTAACACAACAATTCTAGTGATTTGCAATTCTTCCGTAAGATTCCCAAGAGCAGCAGCAGCTTGATTCGTTACAGCCTCTACAACTCGTTAATCGTCGAACCTTCCTACTATTTAGGGCAGCTCCAACAAAGAAAAACAATCCTAAGTTAAAATCAACATACTGCTGTAAACTTGTGTCGGTTTGGACAACATCATCAATAGATAGAGTACGTTTATACCTATTTACAGTTACATTGTTCAATAACTTCAAGTCTTTATGATAGGATGCAGGTGCTAAGAATACAGGGGGTAATAGGAACGCTACATAACATACTCCGGACCAGCCAGCGGGTAAGCGGTAATAACCTTTATTCCCACATATGAAGTCGGTATTATGGGAAGCTAAGAAAGTACTATTATTTAATCCATCTATATTCAAAACAATAATACAATCACTAACACCAACAGGAATATGACCGACACTCTGGACACACAGGTCCGCTTGAGCTTGCGCCACTTGAATTACAAATTTCTCATTTCCAACAATGTCTCTGGTGTTCGTGAAGATGTAGGGGGTTGATTCATTATCTGGTCGATATTCTTCCCACTCCCATATTGTCCCATTAGCTTGTCGATAGCCTTCTTTATCTTGATGACATTCCTTATTAAGTCTAAAAAGTAGTCATCCCACTGTAGGTTTCCGTGTGGCAAAAAGCAAGGTGTACCATGCTCTACAATAGCCATTATGAGAGAAAGGAAGAGGTATAAACGGCGTTCCTCCTTTCTTCTGATGAGCTGGCATCATACCACATATCCAACAGTTCGTAGCATTTGTAGCAACATGGGTATGATGCAATATCTGGATAAAAGTATTATTCAAATAAGACTGACGATGCTTCAATTCTTGATACGGAAGGGTGTAAAAGTAGTGCTCCTCAGGCACTGGAGTAGTCAAAACAAGCAACTCACGGGCAGGAGTCACATCCTCAACAAATCACGTGGTTATACCAACAATAGCTACAACGATAATAAAACTTGCCGCACAAAAAATCTTCTTCTTCTCCATTTTGTAGTAAAAGTCGATACCTTCCTGAAACTAAAAGGTTGTCAGAACTCTTCCCCTTAGGCAGCCGTTGATTTCTTCACCAGCGGGCCAAGACGGGTATCACTACACTAATGCAGGGCTGATCCCCCCCCTTGCCTCATTGGCTCTCCGTTTCACTAACCTAATGGCCGTTCTGACAACGTGTCCTGATAGGGAAAAAAAAATCACTTCCTCGGTCTGAGATGATATCTTCTTCCTCCAGGAATCACTTGGTCCGGGAAGAGCTCCTCAGTGTCGTTCGGTTCCACAGCACGGCCTTTCTCTGCAGTCAGGATTTCTCGATGGTCGGTCAATACAGCAGGCTCCACTAATCCAGGTGGCACTTTACGACAGTGCAGGGAGTGGATCCAGTTCTTCCGATTGGAGACTCGCACAGCTGTCCTCGTTGCGAGCAAGACTTGCTCAGGACCAACCCATCTCGGCTCCAGACTGTTCGTCCTTTCAAACACCTTGAGCATAACATAGTCTCCAGGCCGGAGATTATGTCCTTCACCTGTGGACCGATCAGGGAGCGCTTCTCGAACCTGTTGATGAATAGAAACCAAATTATCAGTTAACTGTGCCAGATAATCATTCATCATTACACAAGGTACATCATACACTGACTTCGGTTTCGGTGGACCCCAAATATTCATTGGGCGTCCGAACACGATCTCATATGGCGTGAAGCCAGTCCGAGAATGCGGTATCGATCTAATTGACAATAATGCGAGCGGTAAAGCGTCTGGCCAAGTCAAAGAAGTTGAAGCTTGGATCTTAGCGATCTTAAGCTTCAAAGTACCGTTATATTTCTCAACCAATCCCGCAGACTGAGGGTGAAACACTGCATGAAATTTCTGGGTGATTCCCAGTCCTTTCAGGACATACTTGATAACGTCTGCTATACAATGAGGTCCGTTATCACTCCACAACAATCTACAAACACCATATCGAGGGAAGAACTCCTTCAATAGCATCTTGGCTGTAGTCATTGCAGTATTGTCTTTCGTAGGGTATGGCTCAACCCACTTACTGAAGGCACAAACCACTACTAGAACATACTTCAGATTGTTACAGCGCTCAAGCTGAATGTAATCCATCTGCAAAACCTCAAAGGGTGCAGTAGGTGTTGCAAATCCTCCTGCTGGAGTCCGTGTACCCTTTCCTGGGTTATACTTCAGGCAAATCATGCAAGTCTGCACTACCCTCTTTGCCGTGCTAGCGATCTCCGGATGCTCCCAAACTCGTGTGAGTAATTTTACAATTGCGGAAGCTCCGACATGTGCTAGTCCATGTGCCATCTGAACCATAGGTTGTACGAAAGCTGTGGGTAACTTCCATTTATCCATCTGCTTATTTCTCCAACACCCTTCATCATCCAATTCTCCATCATTGGACCATTGCTCCCGTTCCTTATCGGAAACGGTCCTCTGTATCTCTAGCACTTCTCTCCTAGCGTCGTGCCTTCTTTCTGCCTGTGACTTCACAACATACATTGCAGTAGAGTCAGGCTGCATCGCAGTCTCTCGTGCCACCCGGTCTGCCAAAGCATTCCCTTCCCCAACTTTATCAACCACCTTTTTGTGGGCACTACATTTAACTATAGCAATCTTCTTTGGATATGTTAATGCAGTCAAAAGGTTGTGAACTAACTCTCCATACATTATCTGTGCTCCATGTGACGTTAGAAACCCTCTCTCCTTCCAGAGTAGGCCAAAATCGTGCGCTACTCCGAAGGCATAGCGGCTATCTGTATAAACATTCACACACAATCCTGTACTGAGCTCACATGCTCGTGTTAATGCTATCAGTTCCGCTGCTTGAGCTGATTTCTGTGGTATGCGTGCTGTCTCCACTATTGTTTGTAATGTGGTAATTGCATACGCTGCTGAAGTCGTACCATCTGGTAGCTTCAGGCATGATCCGTCCACCCATAGTTCTCTATCTACATCTGTAAAGGGCGTATCCTGGAGATCGATACGACCCTTTGTCTGTTCCTCAGTCACAAGAATACAGTCATGTGCTTTTTGTGCTTCAGACTGAGTTTCCGGGAACGGCAACAATGTGGCTGGATTTAACGTTGCACACCTCTTCAACGTAATATGAGGAGCCAAAAGCGTCAATTCATATCCCGTTAACTGAGCACTGGTCAAATGCTGCGTCTTTGTCTGATTAAGCAGGGCATCAACAGCATGGGGAACTAATACCAACAGCTTATGAGATAACACAATTCCCTCACTTTGGCGTATTGACACAGCTGTCGCCGCAACCGAGCGAAAACAACTAGGCAATGCTCGGGCAACAGGATCAAGTACGGCCGAAAAATATGCACAAGGGCGCTGCTTGTCACCGTGCATCTGCACTAAAACTGATAATGCACATCCATCTCTCTCATGTACATACAATGTAAAGGGCTTCGTATAATCAGGGGTACCTAACACTGGTGCTGAACAAAGGGCTTGTCGCAATTGCTGAAAGGCAATTTCACACTCATTTGACCAGGGAAGGGGAATTTGGGTATCTTTTGTCAAAAGTGCTAACAATGGTTTAACTATATATGAAAACCCCAATAGCCATTGCCTACAAAAAGAAGCAAGACCCAAAAATGCACGCACGTCCTTCTGTGTGGAAGGTACTGGCGTGTCCAAAATTGCTTGAATACGATCTGGTGTGAGTGCACGCCCCTCCTTAGACAAAAGGTGACCCAAGTAAGTCACCTTTGGTCTACAGAATTGCAATTTCTTCTTCGACACTTTGTGATTGTGAGATGCCAAAAAGGAAAGCAAGGATAACGTGCACTTCTCACATAGCTCAGGAGTGTCGGCCGCCAACAAGATGTCGTCGACATATTGTATAAGGGCTACACCATCAGGCAGAACAAAGGAATCCAATTGTCTTTTCAATGCTTGACTGTAAATGCTAGGACTCTCTGTATAATCCTGAGGGACTCTACAAAATCTGTAAGACCGATTATTCAAAGTGAAGCCGAAAAGGTACCGGCTATCAGGATGAATAGGAATCGAAAAGAAAGCATTTTTCAAGTCGATAACCGAGAATGTGGTCGCCGTTGGCGGGACCAAAGTAAGCAACGTCGTAATATCAGAAACCACTGGATACTGAGGTATCACTATCTTATTCACCTCCCTTAAGTCAATAATGAAACGATAAACCCTAGTATCAGTATCTTTCTTCAAAATGGGTAGAATAGGACTGTTGCAGACATTGTATGGAACTTCCTCCACTACTCCCACCTTAATCAAATCCTGCACAATCTGTATGAGTGCCTCCTCGCCCTCCTGGGAAATACGATATTGAGGAAGGCGTGGTAACACAGCACCCTCCTTGACACTAATGTGTACAGGCGGAATCACCATCTGTCCCACATCAGTATCCGAAGTGGCCCACAAAGTACGAGGGAGAGAAGCTAATACAGTATCCTCTGCAACCACACACATCCGTTCTGCCATGGGGTGATTATCATTTAATATCACACGTACTCCAGTAGGGGAGCAGCGGATCGTAGCTCTGAAGTGCTTAAGCATATCAAGACCCATAATGTTGTCAGGCGTGTTCGGAGCAAGCAAAAACGGACAGGGTGCAGAAAGTTGGTCAACATGAAATGCAAGGGGTTGGGATAGAGGGCTTCGAGAGAGTGTACCATCAAATCCTACCGATGTAACCATTAAGCCAGATGGGGGAGCCCTCGGAACCAATTGTTTGGACAGCGCACTGCGAGTAGCTCCTGTATCAACTAGGAACCGATCAGTAGAACCCAGAAAATTTGCTGTAACATAAGGACCCCTCTGATCAACTGGCACTTCAACTGATTCCAACCCCCACCCAACGCAATCCTATGCATGCTGCGAATCATGGTACCCAGGGCGGTCATTCCCAGACATTTGATACTGATTTTGCCGATCAAATACGTTAGGTCTATCTCGTTGCTGCACGTTAGGCTCAAATCGAGCACGATCATTGGAATTCCCTCTGAAATTCGAAAAGCCCCCTCTACCTCTCGGCGGTCCCTGACCACGTCCCTGACGAGATGCATATAATACCGGACAATCCCTGGCCCAATGACCCAACTGTTTGCAATACGCACATTGATTTCTATTAACATCCGACCGACCCGAAGGGGAACCATAAAATCCCCCTCTACCTCTCTCAACACCCCGACGAGGCGGACCATACACTTGCGCTAACATCACCTTAGTTTTCAAATCTTTCGATTTCTTCTCCTCATGACCCTTCGCTTCTTGTTCCTGACGCTCATAATACTGAGCCATAGTCAGGAGGGATGCCGGAGACGAGGTGGACCAAGAGCTTTCACTCGCTTTTAATCGAGCTGCTATTCCCGGTAATAAATTCGCCACATATTTATCAACAAAAAGATGTCGACCCGTATCATCCGTAAATGACTGACCACTGAAATCATGAAATGTTTCCTCAAAGCGCGTAAAGAAGTCTGAAACTGATTCATCAACCTTCTGTTTACACGAGGCTAACATATTCCAGTCAATCTTTTTAGGGGGAATAATCGTTTTCAACTTAGTCAAGATAGCAGCAGGAAGATCTAAAATAAGCTGGGGCGGTTTTTGCGCGGGCTTTCTCTCCCTATCCTCATCCTCAATCTCAGACCATTTGGCCTTAAAAACGGCTTGATCATCCACCTTCCGCACAGATCGCCACATATCCGGTGGTAAAATGAGCCCAAAGAACAAATCTATATCTGCTAAAGTCATAGTACAAGAATTCAAGGCCCCCTCGACCTCTTCATAAAAGGCCGCTGGATTCTTGCGGGGGTCAGGCAATGCATTCTTCAATGCCATAACATCAGTCCTATGCCAGGGAGTATAAACCCAATTATACACGAAATATCCCCTAGCATCGGGGGAAGACGTGTCTGAACTAGTTCCCGCTCCTTTAGGAGGAACATACAAAGGTGCCGCCTCTCGCATCGGTTTAGCATGCACCAGTTCAATCTTATCTGACTGAAGGATAGCCGACTGTTTCCCGCCGACATGTGGATTCGATTGCTCCTCCTCCCCTATCTTTTGGCGCGCTTTCTCTTTGAGTTCAAACGTCGCGTCCCGCAATGCAAACAGCCGTCGAACCGCATCGGGTACCTTAGAGGGAGAAAAGACACCGTTACGTAATGCTTTAGAATCTAATACTATATCATCAGGCTCAAAAACATCAGAATATTTCCGAAAGGCAGTAACCACTTCGTCAGAAAAAGTTTCAGCAAAATATAACTTTTCCCTATCCTGCCAACTTTCCAAAGATGCCAATAATTCAGTAAGAGATAGCTTGCCTTTAAGCGCACGAAAAGAAATTTTCCGAAGCTCACCCATACGATCAGTTGATAACATGGACCGCGTGTCTACCTTATCCGAAACCGATCCAGAATCCTGTGACCTCGGGGCAGACGCGCCAACATAATGGGGCGGAGAGCGATCTAATAAATAAAAATCATCTTCAAGATTAGTAAGGACAGGATAAAGTGGCTGGCGGACAGCATATTGACCCGATACTTGCAACCTACGCTCTTTCTCTTGTCTCTCCGCCAGTTCTCTTTCCTCCCGACGCTTCGCTTCCTGCGCTCTCACATGATCATTTTTCCGTTGCTCTTTATCAATCAGCGCTTTCTCACGTTTCTCCCGCTCACGCACTTCCTTCACCCATAACCGTACACATTCAAACATGTCTTGCCTAGCACGCCGTTTACACATACACTGTTCCACATACTCAATCTTACGCATATCAAACGATCCATACAAAGGCCATCGTAACTCAGGATCCTTTTTGGTGTATTTCCTCCACACTGTGCTGTACATTATAGAGGAAAGACCATGCTTCACATACATATCCCTATTAGGAGTCCCCTCTGGTGGGGCTGGAGCAGGTTCCTCAAGATTTAACCGGTTTCCAAAGCAGCAGCACCACTTACGGAGTGCGCTAAAAGCAGGCATGCTCAAAAATAATGCAAAATATGCAGTATTATCAAAAATGGCACTTAAACGTTGCGCCGTTCAAATTTAAACAACTCCGGAGAAATATCTCCACATTACCTGCCTATATGTGTTGCAACGCATATATTCCCACAGTAATCAATGCAAAATATGACCGGTCATCACAAATCAAACTCAAATAGCCAACCCAGGCTTCAAAACTCGGAGCAAGTACCGTACAACGGTTCTTACCAATCAAGAGCGTCCAGATTCCAACTGCCAAGTTCCAAAATTCGCCCAAACGGCTATCACGCAGCAAACCGACAGAAGAGGTCTCAGTCGAGGACCGGCGCCACCCAGATGGTCAGCTCGGAAGGGGAGGAAGAAAAACCTTGGGATGCCAGGACTAAGACGCCGCTGGCAGTGATCACATCCCCGGCCAAATTCCTCACCTTCGTCACGACCAGTCCTTCGAGCATCTGAGTCGCCGATGAGCCCCACGTGACGGGCGCCAATTGATGAATACAGGCCCCAGCTAGGCCCGCAAATACAAGGGTTCGCCCTCCTATGTACGAAAACTAGAAGGAAGTTGGCACGGAAACTGCAAATACAAAGACAGAGTTTATTAACCCTTAAGGGTGGTCCTACAACCTACACAACACTCTTCAGTATTGCATAGAGTAGCACAAAGAACTTGCGTACACAGTCCCCTTTTATACACACCAGAGGGGCTCATAAGTGGGTGGATACAACATAGAGCAAAATTCATTACCATTTATGGACATTTTCGATACAGGATCAATATATGGGCGGAGTTAACAATTTCCTGAGCCCGCGAAAACATGGTCAAACAAGGACTAACTGATAACAGATGTGGTCAAGTCTGGGCATGCGCCAGACGGACAAAGGGGCTATTTATAGACTGTTACTAGGCAGATTACAAGACTGTAGAGAATTCATGTCTTCAGTGAATGCTTAATCATATCGCTGTTTTAGTTTTCAACAACCGGCACTGTCCTTCTTATGTTAATATCCCCGTATTACTTTTTAGTCTCACTTACGTTTATTCTCACTCACTTATTCCTTTGCTCCTCGACAGCAGGATTCTGCTGACTTATAATTCTGTCCCTTGACACAAGGAGACTTACAGTGTGTTTAGTCAGACTTCTCTTTATATTAATTGGTTACTGATTTTAATCATGTACATTTATTGTGTTCTCTCTTTTTTCCCCTTTTCTCCCTTCTTCTTTTAAGTTACTCAGGTTAAATTGTACAGGCCTTACTAATGTTGTCCTGATGATGATCCTAATATTGCGTGTGTAGGATCGAAACGCCGTCGACACTTGTACACACCCTATATGTTCCTAACTATACTATGTTTTATACATAAGGGTGTCCTATGTAATGTTTGTTAAGTTCACTTTCCATTCCCTGCCAATTGTAACAAACATTCTTTTGCCTGAACCTTGTTTGTTGTTTATGTTTTCTCCCTATTTTATTGTACGGGACACAGGCTTGTGTCCAACTTTGCGAATTCTCTTTGTAACTGCTGCTTAATTACTATATCAGTAAAAATTTATGACCACTGTCCGGCTGGACAAGTCTTTAAAAATAAGCACTGATTGGGTCCTTATTGATTCCCTTCTCTATTTTTACTTGCTCCTAGGGACCTTTTGTTGTCTATAATTAGCTGTTGAAACGCGGCCTTCTTTGCAGTGAATATTGAATATAGGCTTTCCAGCAGGCTGAGAGTAAGTGTGAGTGTTTGTATGTGCACTTGCAAGGGTTCTACGCCGCCCAGCACACTCACTGAGTACACACTCAACCTGCACTCTTACCTCTGTTAAAGCGTAAAACTGGGATTAAAAGACACGGTTTACCAGCATCAGGGCTAACCCCTGCCACTCACTTTCAATGCAATGGATCTTCTCTAAATTCTCTCACTCTACTACTACAAACTGTTGGACCTGTGGTTCCCCTAATACCGGTCTTCTTCACCTTCTTTTCCTCTGCCCTTCAGTCTCCTCTTTTTGGGAGAAAGTTTGGCCCTATGTGTCTCGCCTATTTAACATTTCTATTCTCTATTCTATCCCCCTACTTTTCTCTGGAAGTCTCTCTGATTCCATAGACCTTGTCCCTGATAAAAAGGGTCTTTTTGACCTCCTGCTCGCTTTGGCTTTCCAACACATCACTCTAAATTGGAAAACACTAACAAAACTCTTCATTCAACACTGGTGGAATAGCCTCTGTCATATGCATCAACTTGATATTGCTTTTGCCTCCTCTTGTAAACCTTTGCTTAATAGAGATCTCTTTTGGTTACCCCTTACCACTTATTTAGATCATTTAGTATTAACTGATAACGCTTGTTTAAATGCTGAAAATTTCAAACCTCCTTGAACGTTTATTTTCCTCAGTCCTTACTTTTTACTGTTCTTTTTGATTACTATATATGTTAGTTGTTATCTTTCTTATTCCGATGAAGAAGCAATTTCTTAATTTATTAGTTTTAGAATGTTTACCTTCCTTCCTTCCCTCTTTCCCCCCTTTCTTTCCTCTCCCTTATGCTCTTAAAAATGTAAAATAGCTTTCTTTTCTTCTGTACATAAACCCCTCATTTGATATTTTTTTTCTCTTATAATGAAATAATTTGTATCATTGGTTTCTTGTTCTCTGTACTACCTTTATTTGAAATAAAGCTTTTTAAACTTAAAAAAGAAAACTCAAAGCAGACAAAGCAGGTATGAATGCGACAGCAGTACAATGCATTTAAATCACGCAACAATATAAGGAAAATGTGAAAGCACTTAACTGGCTGCAGAGCAGCAAAGAACGAGGATATGGTATTCTCTTATGGACCTTTTATAGGGGATTCTCTATAGGGGATGTGGTCCGTCGGCTGCGCTGCCGCCTCTGGTGCAGGAAACCAGGGTTTGAGCCTCAAGGTCGCGTCCACATCCTGTGATTCTGGGCAAATCACTTAATCTCTCCGTGCCTGAATGTGTAATGTAGATACGGTGCTATGTAAAGCACTCCAATACCTTCGGGTCGAGTTTGCGCTATATAAATATGCACAAAAAAAAAAAAGCTGTCAGGTGATACAATGTATGTTCATGGGTATTGTAGTGTTTATTTCTTTTACTGTAATCTGATTGGCTGCTGTTTTTCTTAGTAAAGAAATGAGAAGCATAATCGGAGCCTGCAGTCCTGACATAGAATTCCCCAACTTTGACCACTGGATTACATTCATCTTTAAGAAAGGATAGATTAAGGGATTTGCCTAGAATCACATGATGTTGTGCCGACGCTGAGACTCGAACCTCGTTCCCCAGATTCAAAGACGTAACGCCACATCCTCTCTAAAGTACAACATTACGTCAGTCTACCGCCTTCCCTTAACTGCACTCAGTCGAATGTTCATGACTCAGCAGTCCAGTTGTTGTCACGTACGCTGGCGTAAACTTATGCCAATTAGTCCAAACAAAGCCGACCGCTGCCAGTTGACGTGTCCCTTAGAGAACCCAAAGGTTTAGGCAGTGTGGGAGGAGAAGGCGGGACACACTGGCCACGTCGGCCTTCCAGGGTAGGAGGAGAAAAAGAATAAACAGGAAGTTGGGCGCCCTCGAGTAGTCGATGCATTCTGTGAAGGGGTCTCATCTCAGATAAGGTAAGCTATCAAAATATGGCGCATCTCTGGATTGTGCGAAGGTGATGTGTTGGGACGGCGTCCCAAAGGATTGTGCTAGTAAATATTTCTGTTTCTACGGCGCTGCCAGCGCCTGGTGTTCGTGCAACTTGTCACAGCGAAGCACCGCCTTTGCCCGCCCTAATATACAGAGGCTCGAAGAGAAACTACAGCCGAGATTGGCCACGCGTTACGTCAATCTCTTCCCTTCGCCTGGCTCTCTGAGTGAATATCACTTTCGTATGTGCTGCTGATAGTTGTCTAGCGTTCATGTCGATGAATGCGCGAGAGGAGAGGGTGCTTATAGATTGTTTCTGCTAATTCTGCAGCATTTTAGTGAATGCCTGGCTTATGTGTATTGGTCCAGGAATGTTGGTATATGTGGTTGCAATTGTGCCCGCGCAGGGCAGCACCCTTTTAAAGCCGGGCGAATCGCATTGGTGTTGCAGGCACTGGCAGTTTATTTAAATAGCACTAACCTGTAGGTTGAGGATAGGGTCAGGAAAAGGGACGGCACGTTGTGTTTTTTCTTTTCTCCGTGTCACTCTCGTCAGATTCGGCAACTGCTTTGTTCTGGCAAATAATGCTTTGTCCATGTGGATATGTTTATTCAAGAAATGACGTTAGCCCACGGAATTATGTGGCAGCGCTGATTCTATTATGCGGCAAGAAAAGGCAAATTATGTGGCGTAGTGCGGCGCAATTTGTGGCTGTTACTGCATTGTTTTGTCTCCTTTTACACCCTCTCAGCAAAGTTTCAGCCTCACTAGTAACCAGTGCTTTAAATGGGAAAAAGAAGTGCCGGTAGTCATTTAAATGTGGCGAGTGGGCGGGGCTAGGGGCGGTGCTAAAGGTAAGACATGCGAATTTTATTGGCTTGTATAACTAGTTGCAGCACACACAAGAAATGTCTTTCTATAAACAAATCAGGTTAATTTGTTATACAAAATGAAAGTCAAACATATTTTGTAATATTTCTCTCACAAAAACATGCACACACAAGCAGGCAAACAGATACACATAAGCAGACACACAAAACAATCAGGTGGGATTAAAGCCCTTTTAACCTCCCATGGCTTTTCTCATTGTGCTGTCACTGGGCTGCCTCTATTCCTTGTAACACAGCATGAGGGCGAACGCCCGGATATCATGCAAATGAGCCCACGCCACGATGAATAGTTCAGCGGGGGCTTAGCTGAGGGCTATAAAAGTGATTTGGCTAAACAAAGAGACAGGCTACTATCACTAGAGGCCAATGCGCCTACCCTCCATGAGTACCGGTACTCTCCACGGCCGTGGAGAAGTGCCGGTACTCAGGGTGATAAAAATAAGAAGTGCCGGTACTCAGTACCGGTGAGTACCGGCCCATTTAAAGCACTGCTAGTAACAGTTTAACACTCAGAACAATTGAAAGGTGACCATTCGACTTTTACGTGTCAACATGTTTTTAGTATCTGTAGATCCTCTGGAACTAACCCCTAATTTTTTGTGTGTAAAATCTGCAAATTATGCGTAAGATGATGAATTATGTGGCAAGTCCATAATTATAAGGAAAGCACGGCCGCATAATTGTGTAGTTCCAATGGCCCAGCCCATAAGCAGGGAGCTGCACGTCTTTATTTTAAAGGCTATCTCTGCCGTCCCACCAACTGGACTTTTTAACCCTTGAATACCTATAAGAAAATGAGTCAGAAGGCCAGGTGCTAAGTTTTCGTTTGCATTTCACTTGTCTGCCAAGTGTTGCTATGATTTATAATACCATCAGCCATTCCTAGCTTTTCAGCCAAGTGCATGTTGCATGTGGGGCTTATAGTTTTCCCTTTAACGCTTTAAGGAGCCTGAGGATTAGCCAAGAATGGTATTTAAGACTAAACACCCAATTTTCAAATTTCATCCTTTGGGAAATCCTGATAGCGCTTGAAAGGTCAATAGACCTTTGCCACCGTATTAAAATGGAGCGAGAACCAAGACATAAACTATGTATATATCATAAACGATCAGATAATTAATGTTCAGTCAATGATGAGAGGTTGATGAGGTTTAGAAACCTTTATTTATTTTAAGAGATAAGTCAATTTACAGAAATATCAATAAAAGATTGATTTGTGACAGCATAAATGAATACAAAGTGTTCCATAAAGGAACATTGGACCCAACCTAGCTAAGGAACCTAGCCTAGTATAAATGGAACCCATGAAGAGGTTTTTTTTAGAAAAGAACAAGACTCAGAATATAAGGTGAGTTACCCATAAAGAATCATTCTGGCAACTCAGCCGAGTTCCGTACAGTTGCAATACCAACCGTCAATATTAGAATGATCTTTGCAGTAGCATTGATCAGAAAAGGGTCTTTGAGTAAAGAAGAAAAAAGTAAACTTAAGCAGTAGTTTTTGGCAACAGAAGTTAAAGACCAACTCTCCAGTAGAAGAGTCGCAAGGCAGAGAAAAAGAGATCTGGATCAGAGTCTGAGAGAGTCTTTTCTAACTAGCTTGGAACACTCGTTAATCTAAAATCGCACAATAATGTATCAACACTTATTAGATGTTGGCTCCTCTCATCCAATGGAAACCGCTCATCCGATGGTGTTGTCATCTTCTGATGCTGCTTCTCTCGATTCTCACGGTAAACGTTCATGCCGATCTAGTGTAAAACATTGTTTCTGGACTTCATTACATAGAGGAAAGCTCTCATGAGGACCTTCTTACCTAAGCTAAAAGATGCGTTCTATGTCCATTGTGAATACAAACCAAGTCGCATATGATGGGGCAAACTGGCACTATTATTCTGTTAATCATCAATAAAATATATCTAAAGCATTATTTATTCAAGAAGTCACAGCAAAGCTTATTGTATTTAGGAAGGTGCTCTAATATGGTGCGAGGAAGCTAAAGAAACACTAATTTGAAGTCAGCACATTCTTAACCTCTTCCATGCGTCGGATGGCCCCCTTCCCACCACACTCACTGATCACGCACAAAACCTGGGGTTCATCCTGGACTCCTCGCACTCAATGAACCGCTAAATCAACGCAGTTCCGTCTTCCTGCTTTCACGTGCTCAGCCTCCTTTGTAAGGTCTTCAATTGGTTGTCCACCAACTTCAGGAAAATGGTCGCCCAAGCACTCGTCGGTAGCAGACTCGACTACGGAAACACACTCAAAGCCGGCACCACCGAGAAACTCCAAGAAACTGCAGAACTTCCAGAATGCCTCTGCCAGACTCATCCTGAACATCAAACAATAAAATTACCATCAAGCTCCTAACGCACTCCAACAAAAACCTCCACACTGCCTGACCTGCATACCTCAACCACCGCCTCTTCTTCTACACTCTCACCAGACATCTCTGCCCTGCCCATCCCACAGATTCACAAGACCACAGCTAGAGGACTATCCTTCTCGTACCTCGCCACGAAGACCTGGAAATCCCTGCCTCAGCACCTCAGGCAATCATCATTGCTGCCGCAATTCAGGAAGAACCTCAAGACCTCGCTCTTCAACTGAACTACTGATCCACCCACCCCCACCACCACCGCTCTGCACCTTGAGACCCTCACAGGTGAGTAGTTGCACTTTATAAGAAACTTGATTGATTGACTAATTAATTGCCACAACAGCAGTGTAGGCCAAACGGGCTCCTTCCAGGAAGTGAAGAAAGCCCTCAGGAAGGAGGGCTTGCAATATTGCCTGATGTTTCCTGCTAAACTTAGAATTATCCAGGATGATAAGACACATTTCTGTGAGGATGCGGGCCAGGTCTGGGAATGGCTGGAAGCATATAGAGCAGGATCCACCATGCCGGTGGTTCGGCTGAGGGCTGGGACACTCAGACGCAAAACTTTATAGAGGTCACAGAGGATAGCAGGCAGTCAGCCCTTCAAAAAGCCTTCCTCTTCCCAAAATGAGCATGAAAGAACAGCTGCCCTCAAGCCAATTTCTGAGACTGTGGCAATTCAGGGACCCAATTCTGACACTGGCACACCCTCGAACTGACAAACTCTGCTCTTACGAGTCTGGCCCGTCCCTGGAATACGGAGCCGCACTACCCTTGGTGACTCCACAACTGGTCGATGATTTGATCTGAAATGCCTTGCCACACCTGAAACAACAACTTTCTAATGGAGAACTGTGAGGTCTGTCCCTGGTGCTGGGGTGAGGTAGCCCGAGACTGACTAGACCCAGGGAGGTCACTTGTTATTACTCCTTCTGCCCATTCTGGGACTGTTAAATGGTAGCGGCAGTTTCAGTCGATAACCTTTCAAGTATTTGCCCGGCGGTAATCGCCTCTCATACCACTCGATAATTTACCAATGACAGAGGCAGGCGCCGGAGACTGGAAGGCAGGAAACAAAGTTTTATTCCGTCGGAGCAGAACACATCAGATCAGACAGCAAGGTATCGTCACGAGGTGCTCTAACCGCATCTCTGAGACCTGGTCTCTTATACACCGGTTTATTGCTTTATTACACATAGTACATTCTTGAGATTCTCTTGATGCATGAAAGAACATCCCCTGAAGCCCCGGCTCAGATCCGATCCCACACATAGTTACAGTAGAGGTTCCCACCCTACCCGCAGTGGGAGATGGCTATCGCGCAGCAGGGAATTCCGCCAATTCCCGGGGGTGTGTGCGACCGGCTGGGTCTCAGGGGGTAGGGGCTTTGATCCACTGTAATCCCTTTGATGTGGGGTGATTCCCTTACAGTAGGGGCAATAAACTGCATCCGCAGGGCTAGGTGATGGCCTGGGACCAGTTCGGACAATGGGGCGCAGAGGAAGGGGGTTATCAAAGGTGCGGCATGACCATGTATGGGATGTCGGTCGGATGTGGTTCCGTAGCAGGGTCGCGCTGAAGGAGAGGGTTTATGGCCCGTGTATGAGAGAGCGGGGGTGGCCGGCGCGCGGGGGGATGTTCGCAGCGCCAGGGGGAAGCGCTGGTGATCGAGAATGAGCGGTGAGAGAGTGGGGTGCCTAAAATGGCGGCCGTGCATTCGCTGTGCGTGGCGCTGGGGAGAGGCAAGATGGCGCAGATAATGTTCAGTTTGCAAGCTAAATTTCCACAGTCCTCCCTTTTAACATATCTCGCCAGCTTGCCTGGCCGTCATTTATCTTCGTTAACCTTCAGCTATAATATCGTTAATGTCTTTCGTACAGTCCTTAAAGATACAGAGTTTTTAGGGCATGCAGGAGTAATCTGACACATTTGCTTATAGTTACTTACAGGTGATAAAGTAGGCGAGGAGGTAGTACATACAGAGTTACAGTATAGTCGTGTACATGGCTGGTGTTGTATGGATGTTACTATACAAAGTTACATTTTCTTAACTTCTCAGTGTACAGTCGGAAGTGATTGATGCAACATCATGAAAATTTGATAAGAAGATAGTTAGTATAAAAAGGTGGTTGGGAGAGGATTTTCGACTTTGACATGTGTTCTTCTTTCCAGTGTCCTTTTTATAAAGAGCTATCACTGGTAAGCTCTCTTTTTTTTTTTTTTTTTTTTTTTTTTTTTTTTTTGTTTAAATGTGTTTTTATTGTTTTTCAATTTTGAATTATATCTTTACACTTCTGGCAATACTATTCCAAACATTTATGAGTTGACACCAGTTTTACAGCTGTATCAGTGTTCCAAAAAAAAATAACACACATTTAGTTCAGATATCTTTACATCATGAGCGTAACTGGTGTTCCTCCTTGGTGCAGATATTTCAATCTAGGAAATATAAAGTTAAACTATTTGCAACATAACATTAATATAACCAACTGTAACCTCACATTAGCTCCTGAGCTTGAAATGATATTTCATTAAACATTATACCACGATGCACTTCCCATATACTATAACTGCAAACTCTGCTCGCTTGCACACAGCGCTTGGGCTTTTTTTAATCTTATTATTCTTCGTCTTGCCATATGTCTACTATGTCATGATTACAGTTCATTCACTGCGCTGTCTTGGACAATAGTCAGTGAGGGTTTTTTGCATCTGACTCCGTATGCTCGCTTCTGGGCAGGCCACCAACGCGGGTCCCGCGACCCAGCCATGCCTACTGGGTTTGGCTCACAATACGGTCAGGTGAAGGGGCAGGCTCAACATGCCGGCTCTGCCATATTGCATGAAAGTCCATTAGGATCACATCCCAGCACCCCGCAAGTGGAAATAAGCGTAGACTTCGTACCGATGGGGCGGTGTGTGCAACCCCCTGACGTTCCAAGTGATTATATGAGTGTGCAACATACATAGTGGAAACAGAATGGCGCTGGGTGTGCATATTGTGGCAACTGGACCATGGATAGTCACCTGTCATGTCTGCGGCGGGTGAATGATTTATCGTCAGTGCTTGGGTATTCGTGTTTATTGCCTGTCGAGGAACTGTGAAAACGGGAAGCCATGTGCTGCTAAACTGGGATAGAGCAGAGGGACAACGGGTGTCTTCCCAAACTAAGAACCATGCCATGTGGCAACTAACGGCAAAGTACACCGAGTTAAACATAGAAGGGGGGTGGGGTTATGGGTAGCAGTGCCTTGCGCGCAGTGGGTGCTACAATGGTATGGACTCATTGTGCATAGGTGCAATCACACGCTATGGCCCGGTGCCCACATTAGAGTGGGTGACTGGTGAACACTACTGGGCACAGATGGGCAGGCATGTGTCTACGCAGTGTACAGCCAAAGAGGCCATTGCACCCGTGTATCATGTGCATGCCGCCCCCTTGCGCCTGCGCATGCTGCCCCTTTTACAGACGTAGAGGATGTCTAGTGTCCAGGTAGTTCATCACATCATGTCATCAGCAGTCTGCGTAATCACCACGGGCTGCGGTTGGGAATCCTCGCCCATCGGCCACATCGCTAGAGAGCCACCCTCGCTAGATGAATGTTCAGAGGAAGCATCAGCGTCTTTGCTGGGGCACCGAACCCTCATGCTTGCCACTGCTCTCAAGATGCCCTGTCGTTCCTGCATCACCTGCTCTGGGTTGGGAGCAGTCGACAGTTGGCCAGATGGCCCTCCTGAGTGCAGTCCTTGGTGTCTTCTGCGTCCTCTACGATTTTTTGGCCGCAAATCCGCATTGTTTCCTCTCTGGCTCAGAGAAGTGTGGTGGCCCACAGACTCAAGCCAATCCCACGCTTCGCTGGCGTCACTGAAAAAATGAGTGGATCCATTTTCAACCACCCGCAGTTGAGCTGGGTATATAAGAGAATACTTTATCTGCAGTTCCCGCATACGCTTCTTCACCACGAGAAATGTATTTCTCTGCTTTTGAATGCCCGAGGCATAGTCGTGAAAGAACAGAACCTGAGAGTTGTCCATTGTTGTTCTTCTTTCGTTGGCACTGTTGAGCACCGGCGGTGGAGCTAATGTCCACCTCAAATCCAATTTCTCACGGTGCAGGGTGTGATCATTCATTGTTCTCCGATCACAGCCCTGTTCCTTAACACAGTTCACCATAGGTACTTTGAGACAGGGTACCTGCTTTTTGTTCTTCTGTGGGTAGGTCAGATTCATAATCCATATAAAAGATGGTGAGAGAGAGAAGGGTGTGACGTGCTTCGGGACGCCGAGGGAAGAGGGGGTGGAGTGGGATCAGATAAAAAAAATGTGGACCAAGGGGAGCAGAATCTTCCAGCACTGGGCCCATCAATCGGGCCCGACGGGTTGAGACTTCAGGCACGCTGGTCGGTGAGCAGGGGGCCTCGATGTAGCCCTTCGCGCTTATCATCCTGAAAATGGTGTCTCGTCTCACGCCCTTTTTGCTTCGTAGCTTCCCCCTTGGTCGATGTCATAGATGTTCCATGGTCTGCAGCCAGGCTGCGCGTCACGTCCGACCCCTCCCTTCCGATGGCAGCACGTTATCTTTAAATGGGTACAAGAAACAAAAGTCTTAGAGAGTTGGCAGGGAAGACATTTACATACTTCATCCTCTCTCCCAACCACCGAGTAGTTGCGGACATGTTTTTATCGGTTGCTGCATGATTGGTGTCTTTTAACTCTGATGTTAGTGTGTGCGTTACTAATCTATTAATTATTGTTGTTGTGCAAGTTTCTGTGGGTGTCCCTGTCCATCGTCTGGCCCCCTAGGTGCCGATTCCTGTGCCCGACACTGGTTGCAGGAAGCCTGACATCTGTCAACCTTCTAGTCTATTCAAATTTCGAACCGGCTTCTCCGGCAGAGGCTCGTTCATCTCAACACAAGTTTTGTTATTACATATTTCCTTCCGAGGACTGCTAAGTCTATAAAAAGAAAGTGCGAGGTGCTACTGTCACGTGTTCACGAGTATCCATTTCGGGGAGGAACATAAGCTAAGCATTATTTTTGCGGGCGACAATAGATAACCCTTTATCAGTTTAGGCGATGCATTATTAGTGAATGAGGTCATCTGCTGTTTCGTTCGAAATACTCTGAGGCGGCTAGTATAGGGCTGGGGTTATCTTGGGAGAACGGGGTGTTTTAGACATTCTATTCCGGGATAATTGGGCGGGGGTAATGGTGTTGTTAAAGCTCTGAAAGACGGAAACCACTGACATATAGTCCCCGTGATGAGGGCCAAATTGGGAGACATCAGTCGTCTTACCTGTCCTTTCTTTTCTCAGCCAATTAAGCTCAATATTTGTAGAAAGGAGAGGTAGTAACGTGGCAAAGTACGGTCGTTTTGTTTCAGTCAGTTTGTTCGAACACCACCGTGCTCCAAGCCAATTATACACTTACCGAGGAGGTATGTGTCGTTAATTTATTCAAACAGAAAAGAGGGTAAGAAGGCTTTTTAGTGAGGGAGGGAGTGAGGGAGTGAGAGAGAGAGAGAGAGAGAGACAGAGAGAGAGAGAGAGAGAGATAGGTGTGCATCAAGTAGGCTATTTGGCATACATATGAAGATAATAGGCCACTTGGTGCACACACAACATGGAGTAGTATGGGTCTGTTCCATGCAAGAAAACACAAGCGGGGAAAAGACATAAATTCGGTGATCACGTACACACAAATGCTAGATTGGGTGTGACAGTACATGCATCAAGCGCAGAAACTTAAGATGGAGACTCAGGGCTACGTTGAGCATCGGGACCTCTCCTTTCCTGTCCTCCTTTCCTATGCATGCTGCGCACTTTCAGTATTTTGTAGTTTGTCCTAGGGGGTGTCGGACCCTTTTATTCTCCTCCCTTTGATCGACGGGCGAGCACTTCAATCATACAGTGACGCTTTCTTCAAGTGACCTAAGCATGAGATGCACACATATTCATACCGTGTAATCATAGCACACACGCACAATCATGCCATACAGTTTCTCATGTTCTCAATGGTGGTCTGCCCTTCACGCACTATCTCACAACGTTTGTCTAAATTTTCCCTGATATTGAACTCGGTACGGTCCATGTCCGCTTCATTCTTCAGTCGGATCTTTGCCGTGACCTATAGAGGGGAAAAAGAGGGGAGGGGATGTGCAGCATTAAAAGTACCCCAGCGCGTGCAGACACGAAAAAGTTCTACTTACCGCGTACCAGGCTAGTCGCAGGAATGGGTGATACCACAGACCTATTATTTTTTATTATATTCTTTTTTTTTTTTTTTTTGAGACAAAGATGCTCTAATTTATTTCATTTCCTAAATTCGCATTCCCTTGTCATACATGCATTTCTCAATCGGTCGTGTATTAAGGTGCAAGATACCATACCTTGCGTTCGGCATATACCCTGAGCTATGGTTGACCATTGTTTAACAACTCTTGGAAAAGTTAGATGTGGTGGGTACAAATTCCGTTAATGCAGTCCCCACTTGCCTGAATGTTTTTGATTATCTGTTTTTCTATTGCTTGGGAGTAACAATCGTTTATTCAAATCAAGAAATCTTTATCAACCTATGTGATTAGTCATGGCACTGATTCCGTAATTCTTTCAAGAGACCCTTTATTTAAAACAATGTCAGCATACAAGATACGGGCCTACAACCGTTCAGGCCGGCCACGTGGTGGGAGGCGTCGAGTGTCATGAGCAACGCTACTACGGCATAGATTCGGTTCCCTTCCTGCCCCTCCCCGACCATCATGTGTGGAAGCATCGCATATATATATATATCTTTTTAACACAAATGTCACGTGACTGGGACGCCACAAGGGTGTGTAGGCCTCTCCTACATCGGCGCCATCTTGGGGCGAGGTCGGGCCAGAGTACAGTCTAAGTCTTTCCACGAATTAGCTGTTGGACCAGAATCCCTTTCAGTAGTTCGAGAACTCTCAGCGTCAATTTTGCGTCAGCATGGCGTCACTGCGACCCCGTAGAAATGCCATGGTTCGTTCTTGGGGCGGGGCAGGAGGCGGGTTCTTCCGCCGACGCTTCGAACCAGTCTTTCTCACTGCACCAAGCGGAGGCAAGGTGGCTGCCGTCCGGTGCAAAGAGCAATGGCGGCTGTTTTGTCCTTACCGGAAGTCCGCGGGAGTCGAGTGTCAAATGGCTCCAGCCTATTCTGCAAGGCTGAGGGGAGCATTTTGTCAAGGGTGGGGCCCACGCCCAAGCAGACAAGCTTTCGAGTCCAGAATTGTCTCACGGTGGGCTTTAGGCCTGGATCCGGAGGAGTCGACCGCCGGAGTTCAAGGGCAGCAGTAGCAGCAGCTCTTCGGTACAGTCACCGGAGAGGAGCCAGCAGCAGTAACAGCGGCAGTTCGGATGGTACTGCCACCGGGGTGATTCCAGTAGCAGTGACGACAGCAGTTTGGATGGTATCACCACCGGGGTGGGTCCCCGATTTCTTGGCTGCGGGGGCCCACTCCTCGCGTCGGGAGCTGGTGGCGATCCTGGTGAACCCGTGCTTGGGCGGTTGTCCGGTGGTCGCGTGCAGCGGCAGGGTGCAGCTCAGCTGGCCGGTGAGTCAAAGACGGTTGGGGTGCCCTCATCTGCTGGCGAGCCTCCACCTGGGGAGGTGGGGGAGGCCCGTCCGCGTCGCTTCCCCCCGCCAGGGCACCCTCCGTTATTGAAGGAAGAAGAGAATGGGAAGATCCGCACAGCGTGCCAGGGTGAAATTCAGCAGGCCGATGAAAAAGATGGCTGGGGTGCCCTCATCTGCTGGTGAGCCTCCACTTGGGGAGGTGGGGGAGGCCCGTCCGCGTCGCCTCCCCCCGCCAGGGCATCAGCCCTTATTGAAGAAAGAAGAAAGAAAGCGGGAAGGTCCGCACAGCGTGGCGGACTCCGCCTTGGTGTTGCCAGAACTTCGGCGCTTCGTATAGCCTCCGGCCTATTCGCACAGTCGTCCGCCACTGATGTCAATGGATTTTTGCATGGCTTTTATAGCCCAAAGCCGACTAAAAGAACCGCCCAAAACAGGCCAATGTTGCAATTTCGAGGAAGGAGAGGCGAGGACGGTGTCACGTGGACGTTAAGGCTTTGGGATGGAGGTTGCAGCAGACTGTCATGTAAATAGTTGTTTTAAAACGTGTTTTAACCTGGTTACCCTGTTGGTGTGTTCGTTATATCTTATAAGTTATTAAAATGTTATAACTATACTACTTCGTTGGAGTGTTTGTACCTATTTGCAATTTGATGACGAGCACAAGGAGGTTACTGTGCAATCGGAAAAATAACATAGACCAATTGCGCGCGATCTAGCCCTAGTTTGGTGACGTCGATGGTGGGGTGCCAGCAGGCTTCCGTTTGTGCAGGATTTTGTCATACTTATTGGGCGGGGTGGGCAGTAGGGCAGACATGTTTAGGTAGGCGAGAGTAATGGAGTCGGGCTACCTCGTGGCCGTTTCGACCGTGAGCTTGGCTCCTTCCCTTGGTTTCATATGTCCCACAAAGGGCTAACTCCTAGCGTTACTTTAGTTTTTGTAAGGTCAAAAAGGATCCTACCAGTGCCTTTACTATCTTGTCGATTCCTGTTCGTTCATCCTTCGCTAGCCGATTCATTCTGGTGGACTCTTTCTTTCTCATCTCTGGGTCGTCTAACGTTATAGCCGACGTTGTGTTCAGCACAGGAGGCTCGGCCGGCGCGGAGGCCGTGAGGACCGAGGCCCCTGTACTGCTTTCGCTCGTGTTCGGGGGTTGTGGGTGTTGCACTACTGACTGGGAGGGTGCATATGGAGGGGGCATGTAAATGATTGGGGGACCTAACAGTAATTCGTCATTCGTTCGCTGCTTGGAGGACAACTCAGGGTAGAGC
The DNA here is from genome assembly GCF_964204655.1 of Triturus cristatus. Taxonomy (NCBI): domain Eukaryota; kingdom Metazoa; phylum Chordata; class Amphibia; order Caudata; family Salamandridae; genus Triturus; species Triturus cristatus. The sequence goes on from NC_140587.1 coordinate 454,490,915, forward strand.
AAAGAAGGGGTCCTAACAGCGTACTGTCCTGATGTTTCGGGCTCCTGTCTTAGTTTAGTTTCCCTTCTCTCCTTTATTTCTTCTTCTAACTTTCTAGCGGCAAGGTGAGCTGCCTTTCGTAATTCCTTTTCTGCTTTTACTTCTTCCCTCTTTTTCCGTTGCGTTGCTTCTTTGCGCCACATGCCAATACTGTCAAGCATAGTAGGCGTGGTCTTATTGCTACGCAGGGCTATTTCTAGCACTTCTATCTTATGGTCGTCGAAGGATCCCATCAGTGGCCACTGACTCTCGGGGTCCTTCTTTGTATATTTATGCCATAGCTGGGTATAAGCTACGGCGACTAGTCCATATTTAGTGAACATGTCCTTATTAGGGGTGCCCTCCAGTGGAGCCGGATGGTTCACCTCTAATAAGCGGTCCGGGCAGAACCAACTACCAATCAGTGGGGAGAAGATAGGCACGACGGGTTTCAACGGGGACAAAAGTCTGCGTTACCTACCCTTCACTATCTGCAAAGGGAGAGAGAGAGAGAGTATTTCTACTCCTCCCCGTTTGTAGACAGCGAATATCTCAAAGAGAACAATCAATGAGCACAATCAATGAGCAATACTAGTATTCAAAAAGCTTCGGACAATCAATCAATTATTTCGCAATTTGTCGTGTATCACGACCTTACCCGGACCGCGTGGACAGTTTCTCGTCTTCCGCCTCCAGCGCCCGATCGTCCTCTACTCTCCGTATTTGCCGCGGCACTCCTGATGGTTCCCAGTCAGGACCTTAGATCACTCGAGAGAGGTCTGCTCGGAACCAGTGAAGTTCGGATGATCGGCTGCCAGACGAGGGTCTATTGGGCAGGAGCTCTCCCGATCGTTGCAGTCGTTCACTCTGTCGTCAGGACCTCTCCCACTGGATCCACGTGTCGCTGATGGGCTCCACGTTTGGGACGCCAATTGTTAAATGGTAGCGGCAGTTTCAGTCGATAACCTTTCAAGTATTTGCCCGGCGGTAATCGCCTCTCATACCACTCGATAATTTACCAATGACAGAGGCAGGCGCCGGAGACTGGAAGGCAGGAAACCAAGTTTTATTCCGTCGGAGCAGAACACATCAGATCAGACAGCAAGGTATCGTCACAAGGTGCTCTAACCGCATCTCTGAGACCTGGTCTCTTATACACCGGTTTATTGCTTTATTACACATAGTACATTCTTGAGATTCTCTTGATGCATGAAAGAACATCCCCTGAAGCCCCGGCTCAGATCCGATCCCACACATAGTTACAGTAGAGGTTCCCACCCTACCCGCAGTGGGAGATGGCTATCGCGCAGCAGGGAATTCCGCCAATTCCCGGGGGTGTGTGCGACCGGCTGGGTCTCAGGGGGTAGGGGCTTTGATCCACTGTAATCCCTTTGATGTGGGGTGATTCCCTTACAGTAGGGGCAATAAACTGCATCCGCAGGGCTAGGTGATGGCCTGGGACCAGTTCGGACAATGGGGCGCAGAGGAAGGGGGTTATCAAAGGTGCGGCATGACCATGTATGGGATGTCGGTCGGATGTGGTTCCGTAGCAGGGTCGCGCTGAAGGAGAGGGTTTATGGCCCGTGTATGAGAGAGCGGGGGTGGCCGGCGCGCGGGGGGATGTTCGCAGCGCCAGGGGGAAGCGCTGGTGATCGAGAATGAGCGGGGAGAGAGTGGGGTGCCTAAAATGGCGGCCGTGCATTCGCTGTGCGTGGCGCTGGGGAGAGGCAAGATGGCGCAGATAATGTTCAGTTTGCAAGCTAAATTTCCACAGGACTTTGGGCCAGGGACATCATCCCACTTGAGTGGATATCCTACTGACGCCCTGGGCTGATTGTTATTTGTGAGTGTGAGACTGGTGTAGGCACAGTCATTACCTATATGGCCTGCCCCTCACAGATTGGCCCCTGCCAGGAAACTGGAGAAGTCCTACTGACAAAGTTTTTCTGATTACAGGTTTGGGTGGCCAGACATTGTGGACTGCTCTGGGGCACGGGAGTTCTTAATTTAGGGTTTTATTGTTTATTTTGGGGGCCACAATGTTGCATGCAGCGGGGAGAGACGTCACTGGTAGAGGCCCGGGGGGGGCACAAATGGGGAACCTCCATGTTGGGCTAAATGTAGACCCATGATAAAGGTCCTGATGTGGAATATCCCAGGGATGATTCAGCCTCTAAGCACCACAATATTCACAGATACTTGTGGCGTAGGAGAGTTCAGAATGCCATGTTGCAGGAAACCCAACTCTCGCAGGGTAGGTGAAGCGCTTGCGACGTAGGTGGTGGGGCCAATTGCATGCTCCATCCTGCTCAGTTTTCACATGAGGGACCCTCACTTATCTGGACCAGGGCAGGCACACCCTTCGAGCTTCTCCACACTCCAGTCTCTGGATGGCAAAATGCCCAAGCTGGATAATGCCCAGGAAGGGGACGAGACCTCTAGGGTCCACCTTCGGGAGGCCAGGGAGCAATTAGACATGATAGGAGAATGCTTCTGCTACCACAACCATAAACAATATATCGCCAGGCTGTACGAGGAAGAGGGCCGCCCAGGTAGGCTCTTAACCTGGCTCATTAGGCTGGAATCTAGAGGGACACGTATCACACTGATCCCCACGGAGGATGGACAGTCGCTAAACTCGTCCAGGGCTATTAAACCCTGGCCCATTAGGCTGGAATCTAGAGGGACACGTATCACACTGATCCCCACGGAGGATGGACAGTCGCTAAACTCCTCCAGGGCTATTAAACCCTCGTTTCGGGTATATTATAAAACATTTTATGTGCAAGACCTGCTGATCTTCTGTCAGTGGCGCAGGCTGCCTTTCTGCAGCGGTTACCATTGACAGTGCTCCCCCTGGAGGCACGGGAGCCGTTAGGTGGCCCGATCACTACACACAAGATCAAGGCAGCAATCAGAGAAATGGCCACGGGGAAAACCCCATGCCCTGATGAACTCCCTTCTACTCTGCTTACGCAGGGACACTGGCTCCGAGGCTGGAGACACTGTTTGCCGACGCACTGAAGAGAGGAGCCCTACCAGACTCTACTGTGAAGGGACAGTAATCCCACTTCTTAAGACTACGCTGTAAGAATAGTCTGTTATGGCTTGCACCCTTTATCCATGCTAAAGTCCTCAGCAAGGTCCTAGTCCTTCGCTTACTCCCTCATATGCAGACTGATTTTATTAAGACCAAGATGTCTTCATCCCGGCCTGCAGCACTTCCCTCAACCTGTGACGATTATACCATATCCTCTACCACCCCGAGGTACAGACCCAGCAGGAGTCATTATTGATGGCCATGGACCTCACAAAGGCCTTTGATCCAGTGAGATAGGACTTACTGTTTGAGGAGATGAGGCGGGTGGGTCTTGGAACCCGGTGGATAAACTGGGTTAAGCTTCTCCTACAGCAGTTAGGAGAGGCATGATCATCTCATCACAATATCATGTACATAGAGGTACCAGACAGGGGTGCCTGCTGCCCCCCTCCTCTTTGTGCTGTCCATTGAGACATTGGCAGAGTTCTTCCGGGGAGAGGAGGCAGGTTCCGGAATGGTCATAGATGCCAGAGAACATATTATCTCTCTATATGCTTACGATCTCTTGTTATATCTGCTCAATGGCTCGGGAGAGGGGTGGGGGGGCTGACGGCACTACGTCTACAGGATGATTTTTAAGAGACTCAGTTCTGAGGGATAATAAATCACAAACCTGCTTGTTCCCCATCGCCCGAACACCTGGCAGCCCTTGGACATTCTGCAGGACATGTCCTGGTTTTCTACGTTTAAATATTTGGGCCTCCATGTTTTTCACTCTCAGAATGACCTACAGAAAGGAAATCTGGGGAAGGCCTTAAGATCGGTAAAGACGTGTCCCCTTTTGGAGGTGCATAAAGTTGCTTCTTATGTCCAGGATATCCATGTGAAAAATGGTAATACTCCCTAGGCTAATGTATTATTTCTGTAATCCCCCAGTGGGAGTATGGAACTCTTGGTTAGACAATTGGACACCTTACTTAGAAAACTCATTTAGTATTGAGGACCTAATATGGTGTCACTGAAGATTCTCCAGCGTACAATTGATGAGGGAGGCCTAGGCACTTGAGTTTTCGAATTGTATTTTCCTGGCGGTGCAGCTCCAGAGGGTTAACCAGTGGCTGGATTGGACCAGTGAGGAGGAGCTGGGGCTGATGGGCACAGCACCAAACCAAAGCACGTTACTGGCTAAGTTAATCAGTCTCGTGATGCCTAACCTGAGTCCAGGAGTCTTACTGGCACTCGCATTGAAATGCTGGATTCGCTGTGTCCTGAGGACAGCGAAGACACCGCTTTACGCCCCTGCTCTGCCGCTGGTGGGTCTTCCCTCTTATAGTCTTCTCGAAAGGGAGCTTATGTGCCTGGACAGAAGCAGACTTGGTAACGGTGGGTGACTGATACCAGCTGATAGCCCTGCTACCCCTAGAGAATTTTGTGACCCAATTCGACCTACCTCCCAGACAATATTTAACCAATGAAGCCTTGATGAGGACATTTCTAGACTTGTGGGCCAGGGGGCAAGCCAAGCTGCCGCTACACTGGGTGCAACAATTATTACTGTCTGTGGGCTTGGTGTGACACTTGGTGAAATGGTTCTTACAGTCCCTTTCTAAGATGGCCTGCAAACTTTTGCTGACCCTCAGGTGCAGGTGTATGGAGATACTGGGGGGAGACCCTACAGACCTCAAGTGGTGCAAAGTCTTGGCATATCCCCGGGGCTCCAGAAATATGTGGTTGAAATATACCCGATTTAACTATGTACATATGACTTATCTCACAACCCACAGACTCCAAATGATATACGCCAGGGAACCAAGAGACTATCCTAAGTGTAGCCTCCTAGACGCAGACTTCTGCCATATGAACTGGAGCTGCCCCCATTTACGATTCTTGTGGGATGCAGTGATCCACATGATAAACATTGCACTGCAACGCACAATAGCTGGCACTCCGGAGACCTGTCTTTTGGGATTATTCCCTAGACCTAAGAAGACAGTAGGTTCTATATTGTGGGACCTGGCACTGTCCAAAAGAAGAATAGCAATGGTCTGGAAAGCAAAGACGGGCCTGGAGGTGGCCACATGGGTGAAAGATGTCCCTATTTGGGCAGGGGTTGAGGAGGGGATGCTGCGGAGGGAGGATGCCTGAGTGGTGTGAAGACGCCCGATAGCTGAGTTGTGGGCAGAGGTGATCGAGGCATGGGAAAATCCTGAGGGCGTCATAGATGGTGATTTAGACAAACCGACTGGGCGGAGGCGGCGGGGGACTAGGGAAGAGCTGTAGATAGATGTGGGATTGATGTACACTGCAATGTCAACCCCCCCCACTGGAGTGGCAAACCCCACCCTGCTGTGCGGGGTGGTATGACCTCTGAGACGCTTAGATTGGGTTTGGTTTCAGTTGGTTATTGGTTTTATTACTCTTTCTTCTTAATTTGGCCTTAGTGATCCTCCCCACCCACACTCCCGTCCAGTATATACATGCATGTAAGGATTAATTGGTATGCGAGGGCACATCCAAGGGAACCTCCAATCTAGGCCTGAGCAACTGAGGGGAAAAAAGCACTGTGACTCGTAAAACAGGTACTTCATTGTATAGCTGGCCCATACAAACAGATTCATACATGCAGACCACGCCGACGCCTGACATTGGTTTGTTGATTTAAAAAAAAAAAATTATTTAGAAAGTTTTATAGAGCGCGAACAAGATCCTTGCGGATATCAGAGCGCTTTACATAACAACTGGATGTAAGTAGAACAAAACAAAATATGCAGGTAAACAATCATATAAAAGCATAATTAGTACAAATATAGTAGGAGGATTAAAGCATGGTGCTGTCTATTATAACAGGAAACAAGAGAACTCAGGTCTGAGGAGAAAGAGCTCATGTAAATTTTGCCATGAGAAACGCTTTGACTTCTTTTTTGAAAGAGGCGGAGGAGGTGTTCCGTCTGGTTTCGGAGGGCAGAGTGTTCCAAATTTTGGGCGCCATCCCTGAGAAGGATCGATTATAGGTTTTCTTTTTGTTGAATCTTTGGGGTTTCAGTAGAAGGTTTTCAGCACTCCTGGAAGACCTTAGACCCCCAGAGATTGTCAGTTTCTGCGCAAGGTAGCTGGGAGAGCTGTGGTGTAAGGCTTTATGACTCATGCACGCCACTATTAGGTGGATTCTAGCTTCAAAAGGAAGCCAGTTCAAGGATTTTAAGTCTGGGGTAATGTGTGCAGTTCTTTTCGAGCCAGTGATGAGTCTAACTGCAGCGTTGATGGACGCTCTTAAGGGTGCTGTTGCAGCTTTTGGTAGGCCACACAGGGAGACACTTCCGTAATCAACACAAGGGATAACTAGTGCTTGTACTGCCCACTTGAGGTCCTCGACTGGCAGGAAGGGTTTCAGTTTCCTTAGGGTACTTATCTGGAAGTTAGCATCTTAGTAGCGTTACTGATGTGTTTTTGCATCATGAGGTTGTTGTCGAGAGTGATCCCCAAGGATTTTGCTGAGTCCACGATAGTTGGTTGTACGTTGAACGCGGTGAGCTGTTTGATCAAATCATGCATTAAAGGGATCTTGGCCGGGGGTGCTATGAGGAGGAATTCAGTTTTTAATGCGTTCAGTTTGAGGTGGTTTTCTGATAACCAAGACTGGGTGATCTTCAGTGTGGAGTTGAGCATATTAATGTCTTCTATGGAGTTGATCTTGAGGTATAGTTGTGTGTCGTCCGCATACATAGGAAATAAAACATTGGATGTTTGCAAGATTTCAGTGAGCGGTTCCATGAACAAGTTGAATAAGGATGGTGAAAGTGATCCTGGGATTGCTGCATATATAGTGATTAACAAGATTGTTAAGCGCAACTGATGTATCAGATGCCAAGAAATGTCTTATGACTGCCACGTGAGTTTGTTCTGTAGTGCTTAAATAAAATGCCAAAAATAAAGAGTAAAAAAAAAAAAAAAGTAGTGAAAAATGTTTCGAAATGTTTTTTTTAAGTTCTAACTGCTCTACACACACCACTATCTGAAATCGAATAACAGGCAACATAGTAACTTGCAGGTGATTCCAATAAATACTGACTATGCCTACCCTGACATAAGCCATACAAACCTGGAAGTCCATACGCCACTACAGAAGCATATTACCCAGCACCAAAGGGCACTGCCACTCCTGGGCCATTGAAGGCCCATTCATCCCAGTGAGTTACTGGCTTTCCAACATACATGAAGAGTTCAGGATGCCATCCCGATGTCCGATAAACTCAATTTCAGAATCCTTATTTGTGTATACTGACCATTTTCTGAAACAAAATGTTCAAAATACCTCTACAAACCTATATAGAGGATTTTATTAACTTATTGAATCAGCTCAAGTGCCAATATTACATGTGCTGATGGCGGCTTTCTGTTATAGGCTTTTAGTCAATCATCTTACCTTAAATTTACCAATTCATATTCTCATGGAAAAGACACAGATTACAGCAAGTCAACAACTATAAGCATGAAAACCTACAATAGACATTGGATAAACACTTAGTTCTAGAATTTGCTGAATAAAGTTGGAATTCAATATTTCTGGGACTTATAGTAGAAGCATTAAGATCTATAGTAGATTTCTTAAAAATCGTTCAGTGCAGCTATTTGCTTTATCTAGTGGTATTCCGGTGGTTTACATTTTTTATTTTAATGATATCAGGCAAAGCAATCTTACCATTTAGGAACTGTTATTCATACACTCCTGTACTTCTCATAGTTTTACATCCCACTCGCTTTCTTTGTGGCAGCAATATCCACTATCACTGCGTTTTAAAGAAGAAATGGGTGATGATCAGTATGAGGCGTGAAATCAGTTGGCTTCAAAAGACGAACCTTAGAATGGTACACTGAAGGAGATGGCAAATAAAGTTTCCCGGCGCTTGAGTACTCCTTTTTCCTTACTATTAATGCTCCTTAGATGCTCCCAATTTAAATTGTGGCATTGCAAAATTCTATTTATACAGTCTATTAAAAATGCTGTTGCTTGAACATGAAATACCTTGAAAAAAAACAAAAGACAAGAGGCATTTGACAAAACAAAAACAGTTAGTTTAATTAAACAGAGTGGGCACGAAAATAGTTATAGGCGCAGGGGCCTGAGGACAGTCTCAATTTACATTCGGTCTGCGGCCTCTTTTTATACAGTTCATCATAGATAATAAAGTATTTTCAGCGATCCATGTATGGTAAGCAATGTATGTTGCTACATTTGAATTCATAAGTTAATTGTCTAATAATGGAGAATACAAGTAGGCCTCGACCTTGCATGGACACAATGTGGCCACTGGATAATGTGACCAGATGTCCAGCATGGGGAGTGTGGTATCACTGCATGTGCTGTGTCCTGCCTGACTATGTGTTCCTAACTCATATGGCATCTGACTCTATGGTGTTTTAGGAGCGCACGTATCCCCTCCGGCAATGTGCGCTTTATTGGGGTCAATCTCCCTTGACCATTTTAGTGCCACTGTGCCTATTTGTGGGATTGATTTAAAGTTTCCTGTTTGTGCGTTTGTCTGCCGGCTGGCTACCTGCCACTCCACTTGTGAGCTATCAATCAGTGACCTCAGGCCTAGGTCTGAGTTCTTGCCCGACTACATATTTGTGAGATGTGGAGTTCACAACAAGCAAATTCAATTCTAAAGATGGGATTTTATTCTTATACATGAATTTATCATTCTTCATACAAGCATTGACTTTTTCCATATTAACACAGCAATTTTACACTGCTATTTTGCTTCTCATGAAAGGTAATCTGTCACAGACTAACATCTTTTTAATTCTTACTACGGTTATAAATTACAGCTGTTTTTTGGTTCTGTTTTGTAGCACTGTATCACTTCATAAGATGTGCCAGTGTGTTACCAGTATTACGTAGCAGTAAGACTGTAAATGGATAGATAGCTTTTTGTTATGCAGCACAACTTACTGAAACAGACCAAACAATAGAAATATCATAATTTCAGAGGGCTTTCTCAGTAGTGCTTCAAGGTATAATATATCCCTATCCCGTCCACTCCATGACTCAAACTTGAGGCACCTATACTAAAATTGCAAGAAATACTAATCTGGGGCCATATTATAGAACGTGCCACAAGGGTGCAATGGGCGCAGAGAAGGGGCCGCAGCTGCTTGTACTCTGACGCCTAGGCAAAGAAGCTGCCAGGAGGCGCACTGATCACCTATAAGGTGGTGAACTGTCAGTGCGTCCCTGATGGCAACCCTTTGGAGGGGTGGGAAAGGGGGTCTGATGCACTCACCTGCAAGGGGCTCTCTAATCTGCTTCAAAGCTGATCCATTTTTCACTTGAATGCGCTGCCCCCAGGGCAGCATGACCTTCGCAGCTGCCCCAGGGATGCGCATTCAATGTAATAGGGCACACTTTCTCTGCTTGCGCCCACCACACCTGTTTTAAGGCAGTGGCAATTCCTTCGTTTAGGCCGAGGAGCATTGCCCCACCGATGTAGGAGCAGTGTACTAGGAAAAAAAATATGATAAAAATTGAAGTTATCATTTTATTTTTAGTATCAGCCAGGTTAGGGCATAGCAGGCTGGGCTCCCGTGTCGTTGGGGAAGAGGAGTGGCTGCTGCACTCTTTTAAAGTCTGCATGACGGTTTGGCCGGCCGTCTTGGCCCAGCCAGTCATACACACTTTGCATGTTCTCCACCAGACTGGAATGCACAGCCTGGTGGGGATAATGCACAGTCTCCCTGTGACCGTCATTCGTCACTCAGACCAATCACAATGCTGCATTGCAGTGTTGTGATTGGCTTTGGGAAGCCCTGGGTACTTCCTGTTTTCACAGAAGCTAGGAATAGGACAGGGGAGAGACAGCGTGCTGAGGTCAGTAAATTTTAATTTTTTAAAAATATTTTTTTCTCCATCCTCCCCCGCCATCCACATTCTGTACCGGCCGCCACTGCGTTAAGCTGCACCATGGCGAAAACGGGGAAAGTGCACCCTATGTGGATCCTACTATGGTCAAAAATGGTTTACCCAGCCGTTAATTCAGAGCGTTTTCAGCGCACACATCACTTTCAGCGGATTGCTGTACAGTTTAGCATATAAGGGAATGTTTACATACTTGATCATCCTGCACGTCGCATTTCTTTATATATATATATGTCAGTTATCCGATTATTTTTTCCAAATAATAACGCAGCACACCAAGGCATTCTTCCAAACGGGTCTCCTTTATTCTGACGAGACACCTATCTACGCGTTTCGATAGCTTGACGCTACCTTGCCCACGACGTAGTTTTTTCATTCACAATGGTTTAAAAACATTTTAGATAGCAAGAAGGGACTACTCAGATTGCGTCCCACCTTTCTTTTTTTACACCAAACGGTGGTGCCATCTTGGAGTGGTTATTCCAATGTTTGTTATCTCAAGCAAGTGCTTTAAAACAACCATTTCACATAGGATTATCTTTGTTCAGCAAACCCTTGTAAGTAATTAAATCTTAATTACTTCTTATAAAGTGCAAATGCATATTACAATATTCAAGGGAAATCCAAAACAGTATAAATAAAGCGACATCCATGTTCCATTGTACTACAGCCTACGTTTCCTTCACGTAACCGTTTTACCTCTGTTTACAAAGTGCAAGTGCTTATGTAAACCAATCTAAAATTGTTACAAAGTGCAAGTGCTTATGTAAACAATCTTCGAATTCGTAAAGTGCTAGTGCTTCAAGTAAACCCATTTTAACATTCTCATAAAATTTGGGAAACTATTCTTCAGTACAAGATAAAAAAGTACTTCATCATAACGTGCTTATACTAATGTACATGTTCGCCTTATTTTTTCTTTTATTAGAAACCTGGAAAAACTGATTGTATTACTCCTCTGTTTGTGTCCCTCTTTCAATTTTCTCTTAAAATATATTTGGGAAAGAAAGGTAAGGTATACTCTTTATCCTTAATTTCCAAAAAAGGAATTTCACTCTTAAAACAAAAAATGGAAAAAAACCCTGTGTTATCAGCACTTCATTAATTCGACAATGATTTATTCTTATCTTCAGGAACCCTCAATTCTTATTTACACCTTTACTTGCTTCTCTTATAGGCAAGTGAACAGATCCTCATCTACATTCAATCCATGTGGCTCTTTACAGTCAAATTCTAGTATATAGTAGGTCTCCAATTTACGGAGTTCTTTCTCCCTATCCCCTCCTCTTTTTTTTCTTTGGGATTTCTGCTATACAACTATACTGTAGATCTTCAGGGTTGCTCTGATGATATTTCTCGAAGTGTCTAGCAATAGGATACGTTCTATCCTTATTCACTATGGCTCTTCTATGTTGTAGAACACGTTTAAAAACCGGTAAAGTGGTACTGCCTATATAGACCTTCTTACAGGGACACTGTAGCCAATATACCACAAAACTGGATCTACAGGTTAGGTGTCCTTTAATCTTAATGGTTTTATCAAAATTAGTAATAAACTGCGTGTAATTCACTCCATGTTGACACGCCTTACATTTAAAAAAAATTGAAAAATCCCATTTTGCTTAACCAGCTTGATTGTCCCGATTTCCTCTGTTCAGTAAACTCACTGCTGACTATTCTGTCCTTTAATGACTTAGATTTTCGAAATGTAATGTCTGGGTATTTTTTCATCTTTGGGCCTAATACAGTATCACACTTAATCAAGTGCCAGTGTTTGTTCAAGATTTTTCTAACCTCAAGATGGCTTGTATTAAAAGTGGTTATAAACCTACAGTTATTTACACCACTATTAGAGAATTCCTTCTTCTTACTTGTTTTGGAGGCTTCAAATAATGCTTTTTTCCTATCTATTTTTCTGGCTTTTAAAGCAGCCCTCTTGATTACATTAGATGAATACCCTCTTTGTACGAACCTTTCTGTCATCTCACCTTCAATATTCATCCTCACTACTACAAGCTCGACGGGCTCTGTAAAATTCTCCGAAAGGAATACTCCTGATAAGTGGGGCTGGGTGAGCACTATCTGCATGAAGAATTGTATTCCCTGCAGTAGGCTTACGGAAAATTGTTGTCTCTAATTTTCTTTCATTTACCTTCACCCTGACATCTAAAAAGTCTATACAAGTTTTGCTATAATTACCAGTGAATGCTAGATTAAGATTATTATCATTCAAATCTATCATGAATTGCTTGACCTCAGTCTCCGTGCCCTGCCACAGCACGAAGACGTCGTCTATGAATCGTACCCACAGCAAGACATGTTCCAGCCAATGTTCCAAGGTTGGCCCTTTGAGTACCTGCTCCTCCCACCAGCCCAGATGTAAATTGGCGTAGCTGGGGGCGAAGCAGGTACCCATCGCCGTTCCTCTCTCTTGTTGAAACAATTCATCACCAAACAAAAACATATTTTTAGTTAGACACCATTTCATCATTTCCAGCAGCATACAATTATGCCTTGCAAATCTCAGCGGTCTCTGATTCAAATAAAATTCAATAGCGTTGAGACCATCCTTGTGTCGTATGCTCGTGTACAGAGTTGTTATGTCTAGTGTTAATAACAACATACTATTTTCTTCCCATCTAACATCATATATACATTTAAAAAAATCAGTTGAATCCTTGATATATGAGGTTAGGGTCCTGACAATTGGGTTTAAAAAATAGTCTACATATTTCGAGGTATTCTCAAATAAACTCCCACATGAGGAGATAATAGGTCTCCCTGGTGGTGTGATGGCGTTTTTATGTACTTTAGGCAACATATAAAACACAGGTAAGACAGGGTTATGTTGCTTTAAGAATTTATATTCGTCCCAGTTAATTAATTCTTCCTGTTTCCATTCATCCAAACTTTCATGATAATGTTCTTTTACCAAATTAAAGTCTGTCATTTCAATCCTTTTATAGCATTCAATGTTGTTTAGTTGATTTAGGGCCGCTTTTTTATACAAATCTCGCCCCCACAAAACAACATTTCCGCCTTTGTCTGACGGTTTTACTATTACACCCCCATCTTTCTGTATCCTCTCCATTGTTCTATGTATTTCTGCTTTCCGGGAAATGCCTCCTTTTCTTCTCTTATTTCGGGTTCCAGCCAGCTTACTGTACAGATTTTTAAAATCTTTAGTATATATAGTATATATATATATATCTACTGGCGGTCGCCAGTAGATAGTTATAGTTAGGACCGAGTTCCCATAGGAAATCTGAAAATTCTATTTTGAATAACTTTGGCGCCGGTTGACTTATCTTTGCGAAATTTTCAAAACTAATGGGGCGCTCTGCTCAGCTCCTACCCTGTAAGTCTTTGGGTGAATCATCAAGCGGGGGCTGAGAAAAAAGGGAGGTCCCAAAACGCGTTTTCCCCATGCAGTTTCCCATAGGACCTTTAGTCGAAGGTACAGCCCGAACGGCTGAACAGAATTACTTGAAATTTGGCAAAGAGGTAGTCCTCAGGTCAGGCATGTGCCTTTTGCATATATGGTGTCAATCGGTTCAGTAGTTCCTGAGAAAATTGCAGTTAAAAGTACATAAATATCTATATGTGCGCACGGTGCGCGCACCAAATGTGCGCGAGCGTAATTCTGATTAGTGGTTAGATGTCAGTCAACATTCGAATCGGTCGAAATCAGGAAGTGTCGGATGCCATTTTGTGTGTGGCAGTGAAAAAGAAAGGTGGAGAACGTGAAAAGGGGGCAGGGTAGAGAGTTCCTGACCCCCTAGCCTTTGTCAGGGGGTCCCTGAGGGACCCCGAAGGGTGAAATTTTTTTTATTTTTTTTTCAAAAAATCGCGGGGTGCGCGCACGGTGCGCGCACGGTGAAAAACCCTTAAAAAAAAAAACAACATTTTAAACTGTTTATAAGTTTATAAAAGATATTAACTATGCTGTTCAACTTTATCCAAATAAAAAAAAAAAAAGCTGAGCCATTCCATATTACAGGATACAGTCAATCTATAACTATATACATAGGTAGTTTATTGTAAAATAAATATATAAAAAATATAATAATACATACATAAATTAGCATTTAAAAAACCTTACAAATTCACTAAAAAAAACCATAGGTTTCACACACGTTATAGTTAGGAATTAGCATTTAAAAAACCTTGCAAATTCACTGAAAAAACCATAGGTTTCACACATGTTATAGTTAGCTGGACATTCCACTCGTTAAAAACCATCGAAATTCCCCCGTTATAGTTAGTTCAGCTAACTATAACTCGCGCGACCGCAATCCACTGCTGATGACGTCACATATTACATCACTCATGACATGGTCAGTGACATCACTGATGACATCTCAAATGACATCACTGATGACATCACTGATGACATCATCCAGTGAATATGTGTCTTTCTGAAAAATAAATATTTTTTAGGTCGAGGACTACCGGTCTGCCGAAGGCAGAACCGGAAGTCGGAGATTTTATGTTTTCTAGAGTGGCTATTTAGCCCGCCTCTCTTTTTGCTTCTCCTCCATTGGCTGGCTTCCTAAACGGAGGCCCGCCATTGGAGGAGAGAGCCGTCCCTCCAAATAGGCTCCGTCTTTTTCAGATTCGGGGGCGTGTTCCTTGCTGTTCTTTCCACTTTTTAGCCACGCCCTTTTTCGAACAGCAGGAACACGCCCCCGAATCCGAAAAAGTTTGGAAGCTCCCATCCGCCATTTTTTCACGGATCGTCTGGCCGTGAGGATCTTCTTGCTGTTGCTCTCTCGCGCTGCCCGCCTAGTTAGGCCCTGTATCTTAATTAGTAACCACGTTTCACATTTCCATCTACTACTCGTGTGTCGCCCCAGCGCTGCGTCCTCCTCGCTGCCCTGCACACCGGGTTTTCACGCCGTGCCTTTTGTTTGCGGTGAGTGTAGTTTCTTTTGGGCACCAAAGACCCCCTCCCCCCCCGCATGCATCTCGTACAAGGTGCAGCATTGAATAGTCCTCCCTATTTCGCCCCGGGCTCTCCCGGTTTAGCCGTGCGGCTGCTGGCAACGGGCTGTGGGTGTTCCTTCCTCCCTCCCTCCTAGCGGCAGGGGAGGAGTGCGCAGGACTCTGTCTCTCCCCTCTTCGTTTCTTCGGTATCTACCCACGTCCGGTTGTTTCTTTCTCGCCCTCACTCTCTTAAACGAATCTCTCTCAAACTCCCCTCTTCATTATTTTCTTCTTTCCAATAGCTGACCTAATTCATCTCCTACTCTTGCCGTCTTTCTCACCTTGACTCCGTTCTCTCTTTCTTTACAACTTTACTTGTTAATCATCGTGCCTGCGCTTGTCTTACGTGGGACTGAACTGCTTCCGTCACACGTGATCAGCTCCCTGCATTCCAACCCTTGCCACTGGCATGGCACCCTTTCTGCTCCCCAGAACAGACCCGACTAAAGACAAAGGAGCAGCATCGACGTGATGCCTCTGGGACCCGTCCTGTCCAGCTCCTACCCAGCCTGCCCTGCTTAAGTCTCTGGAGCAGAAAAGTTGAGGTAGTGAACGGGTGGGCTGGGTCATGCCATCTCATGCTCAACGGCTCTCACTGACATTGCCCGGCCTGGCTCTGAGAAGAAAAGCAGCTTTTTTCACTCTCCCTACTTGAGGGAAAGCAGCCGATCTGCATACTCACAGCAGCTGGGAAACAAACAGTTCTTGCAGGGAAACGACCTGCAAAAAGTAACACCTACCCATGCCCCAGCTGAAGAGGTAATCCAGACGTGCGGCGCAAAATTCCATTTGAAATGGTTGAGAGAACTCTTTTTTATTTACAAACGTTAAAATAACAGAAACGGGGGCATTTTCATCCTTATTGCTACATACATGTAAACAAGGTTTTATTTAAAATGGTGTTTGATAACTTGTTATGTATCTTTGTTCACTTGGAGCATAGCCCCATACCCCCCATAGAATGCTCTGCACAGGGGGCGTATCCCCCAGCAAACGACGGAGGGCTGTCTGTTAAACGTGTGTTGGGAATGAGATGAACAGAGACCCCGGTCATGAGCCAGAGCACCCCCCCCCCCACACACACTCCTTTGGAATCAGGGTACATATGCAAAAGCCCTCTCTCTGTTAAAGGGTGAAGGATGTAAGGCGCCTGAGAGGGGGGCATGTCCCCCTCCCCCAAGTCTGTCTATCCAGACATCAAGTCTGGACATATGTACTTCAAACACGCAGAAAACAATATTTAGCAAAATGTCGGCATTTTCTATCTCGTC
The DNA here is from genome assembly GCF_964204655.1 of Triturus cristatus. Lineage (NCBI taxonomy): Eukaryota > Metazoa > Chordata > Amphibia > Caudata > Salamandridae > Triturus > Triturus cristatus. The sequence goes on from NC_140587.1 coordinate 454,507,146, forward strand.
TAATTAACAGGGTTGGTATCTCTTGCTTGTTTTCTATTTTCTTGGGGAGAGCTTTGAAGTCGCCAGTAATGAGGCCAGGAGCTCTGACACCTCACATCTTGGGGAGCATGGAGGAGGAGCTTGAAGTGGTGGGGGCCCGACTGGGGTGGCGGACGGGAAAGACAAGGTACTGGTGCTAGATGCTGGAGAAGAGGAAACAGACTTTTTTGCTGGGCGGGAGAATATGAGGTCTTTATTCAGAGTACAGCATATGCTGTGAACTGATGGCAAAGAACTCTGTACTTTAGACCTGGCAGAAGCAGAAAGAACAAGAACAGTGCTTCGATGTGAGTACAAAGAGGTGGAGAGTAGGCAGTGCAAGCTTCCATCGCCACGTTATATATACAGCGCAGGCACAGCACCGCAAGCTTCCCTCTCAGACAGAACAGACACTATAGTCAGCAGCAGTGCAAGCTTCCCTCACATAGAGAATAGTACAGCAGCTCTACCAGACCAGGGGAGGGGGGTGCGGGGGGGGCGCAGGCGGGACACACACACACACACACACACACACACACACACACACACACCCACAGCATCAGTGCAAGCTTCCTTAACCTAAATAACAGGTACAGCACTGGCGGCTCTCTATCTCACTACCTCACTCTCTATCTCACTACCTCACTCTCTATCTACCTCACTCTCTCTCACTACCTCACTCTCTATTTCAATACCTCTCTCTCTCTCTATCTCACTACCTCACTCTCTCTCTGCTAATGCAATAGGTATCACATATGCAAAAAAAAAAAGCTAATGCCAATAGAAATGACAATGCCATCTATTTAGGGATACAAAAATGATAAAAAAAATAATGAGCAATACCAATAGCTCTACCTATAATATTGCCGAGACCGTTGCATTGTAAATGCTTGTTATATATGTATATCTAAAGGTTAATGGAAGAATAAATGGGTAAATAAGTGTCTAAATGGATGTTTTTTTTGGTAAAATTAATTGTATAACTGACTTATTAACAGTATCTTAGTGAATACAGTGAAGTAATATGTGACGTCATCAGCAGTGGATTGCGGTCGCGCGAGTTAATAGTTAGCTGAACTAACTATAACGGGGGAATTTCAATGGTTTTTTACGAGGGAAATGTCCAGCTAACTATAACATGTGTGAAACCTATGGTTTTTTCAGTGAATTTGCAAGGTTTTTTAAATGCTAATTCCTAACTATAACGCGTGTGAAATCTATGGTTTTTTAAGTGAATATATATATATACAGAAACACAAATTAGGTCTTTGTGGAAAGATTTCAGGTGCAACTCTTTTGTTCATCGCCAATTCAATACGTACAACCCTTTTAAAAAGTGAAAAGGATATGATATAGCATATATTTGTTTCCCAGAAACGAACAGGCCCACTTGCTATATACTAGGTTATGTTCCTTCAAATAGCATTCAGTTTTATTTAGCTTTTACATCTTACTCGCCTTTTGAAGAGTTTCTAACTAGAGCATGGATGTTAAAGTTATTGAAATGTTTTACCTGTACATTGGTGGGATGGCAAAGCAATTAAAATGAGGATTTAAACCCAACCATTTTTAGCTACAGATAGCACAACCCTACACAACGGATCCTCATTTCAAAATAAAGTCAATAAGACATGAGGGATCGTGTCTGAAATACACTTTACCAATGGCCACGTGAGCTGCTTACACTGGCATGGTCATATCACATGAACAGCATTGTGTTGGCAGCACTTGAATTTCTTAGCTGTACAGGCCTTGTTCTGCGTATTTGTGGTTATTTAAATGCCCGAAACAAAAGTATCTCGGGGCTCTTTATTTTGTCATAGGTAAATTGTGCAGGTCTTGATGATAGCACAATATTAAACTATAACATAATTTTGCCTGAGGTATATAGCATTTTGTGAAGCAAATTAAAATACAGCCATAAGGTATCACAGCTATGTTGTGAATACAAATCTGTTTACATCATGTATCAAGTAGCCAAGACAAACTAAAAAAAAAGCAAATTCTAAATATTTACACAGTACACCCCTTGGACTTTTCCTGACTTATGGAAATTAGGTTTTGGTGCTTGCCTGTGTGTTTTAAAAGTTATGTGCGAGTACTTAGCAGAAAGGGTTCCAGAATAACAAGCAGTTATGAACTTTGTCATTGTTACAAAATAAAATACTGACAATTCATAAACCCCTCTCGGGGCGATTTCATCCTCTTCTTCTCAGTGCCCTAACCACTTGCGTCCATTCCCCCCCCCCATGAATCATTCCAGTGACAACATGATATGGTGCATAGAAAAGCTGCAGTTTATTTAAAAACAGGGATTATACATCTCGCAACGTATTGGGTGGTCATTCATAAACATCCATGTTACTGTATGTCATGTATTGTTTCCCTTGCTCGGCATTGTCCTTGTATGACAGCACTATCTTTGCTCGAGGTGCCTCTATGCAAGTTCCTCAGTGTTTGCAGTTCCAGGCTTACCTTGCCACTAATTTTGTAGGCATCCGTTAGGATCGGCACGGGCTGCAAGTGCCGTTCCGCTTGCCCTGGACCCTTGCTGGCCACTCGCTTGCTCCTCAGTGCCCCTGCCCTGTGGCATCCCAAGGACACTGTGCAAGCACCTCTTCTACTCTGCTTGTGGCTGTGTGCTGTCTTTTGCTCACCCTGTGTCCTTGCCGTGAGACATCCCAAGGACACTGTGTGAGCAGCTCTTCTACCTATGATACTTTCCCCTTTGGATCTTTCTCTGGGTTTCTTCCGCCATGCTGCCGATGGTTCAACAATCGGAGGCAGCTCGCCCCTTTGCCACCTCCCCTGCCCTTGCTCATGAGAAGCTCAGTTGTTCCAGAATCCCCACTATGTTGAGTATGAATATGTCCATGCCTACTCCGGTCAGGTGCACCCCATCCTCTTAAGTGGTAGCCTCGGGACCTAAGGTTAATCAGAACCGGTCTTACAAAACCCTGCTGTTGTCCCTGCATATTTTCGCCATGGTGATGTTCAGTTTGCATCTGGACTTTTCAACTACCCCCTGGTCTATGGCTCCCCTCTACGCCCTGCACATCATTAGTTCTGACCATACTACATGCGCCAGACGGGTTAACTTGGCTAGCGATGCCAGACCAGCGACCATTTTTTCAAGCAGTCCTCTCCTCCCAATGGTTAAGCCATTTCCCCCCCCCCCCCCCTTCCCCCAGGTGACCCACTACAGCATCTGGCCCGTCGCCGTGCTGAAGCGCCCTTTGCACCACGGGGAGTAACTGGTCCCATTTCATCCCAGATTCTCCCTTCCAGGTCACCTCCGTGTTACGGAGCCAGATCCCTCTGAATTCGTGTCGTGCCGCCACCCACTTCTGTGCCCGGGTTATGTATGAGTGCCTCACGTTCCATACTTTCTTGCGATCCTCCAACTGACCCAAAAAGGGAGGTGGGGGAACCAAAACTCAGTACCACATGGGGCGTATGTTTATTTTGAAGGCTTTCGATACCCATCGCCCCACAGCCTTGATTTGTTCTGAGCCAAACCCCAGGTTCCCCATAGTGGTCGCTGCCCCTATGCAGAAGGAATGTGACCCGAATTCCCCTGGTGAAAAACCTGCCCTCTCCAGGGCCCACCACATAACTGCTACGAACTGAAACCCGTCCCTATGTGTGAATAACGGCCCCCTCGCAGGCCCTCCGGGCAGCATATAGTCCTGGATAAGGTATATTGGGCAACAGGACTTTTCTTCGATACATTCAATCCTGGTGTAATTCCCTTCGCCTGCCTGGTCTGTTTTTGATTGGCACAAGTGGATTACTATGTGCCCTACCCCCATGTGAAGGTCTGTCTTCCGTATGCATGCCGTCCCCGTGTTCCCTCTTGCTGGGGCAACTAGCTCGCTGATCCTGTACGCCCCGAAGAAAGCCGTTAATATGCAGATTGACTTTTGTAGGACTGCAAACTCAATGGGCTTCCTCCTATCCCTTGTTTTGGGCTGCAATCTACCCCAGCCTTTCATTGCCATTGTGCAGAAAAATGTCATCGTGGGATCCCTCCCTGTGGCTAGCTTGGCATAATAGGTGACCAAGCTCAGGTGTGCTTGATCCCATGACCTGCGTTTTCCGCTCCGGAACGCCCATTCGATGAATGTTGTCACCTTATCCTGACTTACATCCCGCACCTCCTTTGAGCCTTTTATCTCAGTGAAGGTAGCCCAGCACTTACGATATTGTTTGTCTTTCTTGCGGGTCAGTGGGTTGTCCACCAATGTCTTTATCCTGTGTCCACCAACTCCCATAGGTCCTCAAGCACTGGTGTCATGGTCTGGTCCGCATTCGGTGCCCACTCCCTGAACCTGCCCCACAGAAAACGATAAATTGAGTCAGCTATTGAGTTGTCCAGACCCGCAATGTGTTTCACCCTAATGGCTATGTTCGCATTCAGCTGGAGAATGACTAATTTCCGCAGTAGTCTGACCACTGCCGGGCACTTTGCTGTTCCTAAGTTGATCGCCTGGATCACAGCATGGTTGTCTGACCAGAGTATTATCTGCCTATTGGCTAGTCTGTGGCCCCATACAGTAAAGGCCACTACGATGGGGAAGAGCTCCAACAATGTGATGTTGCCTGTGATTCAGCTTTGGTGCCAGCTGTCTGGCCACTTTGCTGCTGCCCATGCCGTCCCTATGATGGACCCAAAAACGTGGCCGCCTGCTGCATCAGTGTATAGTTCTAGTTGTTCTGTCCACACCCAGGGTTCCCGCCACATGATGGGACTGTTGAAATTGGCCAAGAAAGTGTCCCATTGCCCTAGGTCCTCCTTCACCCCTAGTGTAAGGTGCACCGTGTGGTGTTTTTGGACATACCCCTAGTCAGCCAGGCCAGGAGCCTGGCGAAGGAGCGCCCTGCAGGGATTACTCTGTTGGCGAAATTCAGTTTACACAGGAGCTGCTGTATCTCGCCTAGTGTCGCTTTTTTTCTGCTGCCGTAATTGCAATATGTTTTGGTGCAGCTCAGTTACCCTGACTGTTGGTAATTTGCATGTCCCGCCTACTGAGTCTAGCTCGATAACGAGGAAACATAGTTTGGTGGTCGGACCCTCTGTTTTGTCTGGTGCTAGCGGGACTCCTAGCTCCTCTGCCAAACCTACAAAGAGGCGGAGGAGGTTTGCACCCTCCCCTGTTCTTGACTTCCCAATGAACAGGAAGTCATCCAAGTAATGGACCCGCCCCACCTACGGGTGGCGCGTTCCCAGCTCCCATTCCAGAAAACTACTAAATGACAAAGTAGGCGCAGGATATGGCACAGCCTATGGGTAGAAATTTGTCATAATAATAGCTTCCTTCCAGTTGGAAACCTAGGAGGTGAAAACCGTCTGGGTGCACTGGCAGTAAGCTGAACGCCGATTCGATATCTGTTTTGGCCAAGAGCCCCCTTCCCTGCCTGTTTGATCAGTTCTACCACATTGTCCAGGAAGGCATAGGCTAACGAGCAGCTGCCCTGTTCCAACCAGTCATTGATGGAATCCCCGTGCGGGTGCGAAAGGTGGTGTATGAGCCAGTATTTTCCTGTGTCTTTCTTTGGTACCACCCCTAGCGGCAAAACTATCAGGTTTGATAGTGGTGGTGAAGTAAAGGGGCCAGCCACACTTTCTAGCTGCACCTCCTTGTCCACTTTCTGTCTAGCTGACTCTGGGTTGTCCCATATGGATTTTAGGTTGCAGCTAAGCCGCGGGGCCACATATCCCTTGTAAGAGATGGGGAACCCATATGTGAACTCTTCGGCCAACTGTTTTCTGTCCGCTACTCTTGGGTAGTTACTTAGCAATGTTATCAGTCTCCTTTTATTTATGGGAGAAGGCAGTGGTAACTCTTTGCCCAATCCCCCTTTCACCACCTGCGCTGTCTCGCCCTCCCCGCTATTTCTTTGTGCTGCCCTTGTCTCTGTTGTTACCTGTACCTTGCATTGTACGGCGGGATGGCTACCACCGCAGGTCCCACAGCTGTTTATAAACCTACAGGCGTTCCCCCATTTACAGTCATCCTTGTTGTATTTCCAACATATTACCATGAGTGTTTTTTCCGTTCCCCAGCCTGTCTGGCCTTTGCATCCGAAACCTTGTTCTTGACCTTCATACCTCCTTTAAACCCTGAGGGACGCAAATTGTGGTCCTGTGTGCCTAGCCCTTCCCCCTGCTGCCACCATGTGATTCGTGAAGCCCTCTTTCTCGGTGGTCCCACTCTAACACTGGCCAGGTCTGCATCTTTTCCCTGAATCCTTCATCGTACCATAGCCATGCCACTCCTTGATACTTCATGCCTGTAACTCAATAAAATGCTAAATTTGAAGAGTTGGATAATGTTTGCTTCAGTGTCACTAAACTATGCGCAAAACCAAAACCTGATATTCAGGATAAACCAGTAAATGAGCCAGACTATGTCTTTTTTTCTTGAAGGTTAATGCCTAAGAGGAAATGAAGGCAAAAGACACACAATTGATGGACGGAATGCAGAACAAATCAAAACATTCACCTCCAGTCAAGAGATCTGGGTTAAATCCATCATTCTTTTGCTCACCGTGCCACCCCAGTTTAGACCTGGCCATATGCAAATCAGTCTTGACCCTGTGCCTCATGGGAACAGTCCAGCCCGAACTGCCAAGCCAGGTCTTCCCTGGACCGGAAACAAGCATCCTAGGACTGGTTACATGTTACATGTCAACAGCTAAATGTAGGGAAGAAAACACACTGCCCCTTTAACAGATAGATTTTATTGCGATGCCTGTGTATACCGTGGTGAGATATATCTTGGTGATCATTTGTGGAGTCTTGAGTTGGGTGGAAGCCTACTCATCGAGGAAAAATGACAGTCTCACTTTAGCTTAACTGTTATTACGTAAGATAATACCAAGATTTGGGATGCCGGTCCTTCTTGAGTCAGGTAGAGGAACACACTTCAACAACGAAGTGATGAACATGTTATATACTGCTCTACAGATTAAATAGAAATTACACTGCAGTTAGAGACCAGAAGCGTCAGGCATGGCTGACCAGATTAACGGAACAATAAAATCCAGATTGGCATAGGTTTGTGCATCAAATTCACTGAAATGGCCAGATGCTTTACCATTGGTACTATTGAATGTCCGAAGTATTCCAGATGGAAAGATAGGATTTTCCCTGAACGAGATTCTGATGGGAAGGGCAATGCGACTACCAGATGTGCCTGTTAATACCCTTGTGAACATCAAAGATTATATGATTTTGGACTAGCTGAAGACACTTGCTGATGTGGTTCCTCCTGTTTCTCACCAGGTATCCACTTCTACACGAGACCCTCATCAAGAACCGTGCCCCAACCTCATCCCTGGTGACTGGGTCATCATCAAGAAGCACGCTCGGAAGACTTGTCTTGAACCCAGATGGAACAGTCCCTTCCATGTCATACAGACTACGAACTCTGCTGTTAAATGTGCTGAAATTCCAAATTGGATACATGTCTTGCCCACCAAGAGAGTGAGTAAATCAGAGAAAGTGTCTTTGGTCTAACATCCGGAGGGAGGACCACCAGTCGATAGACCACCTAGTCCTTCAGCACCAGCGCCTGCTGAAGTGCAGATAGAAGCACAAGGAAAGAAAGGGGTGACGATCAGCAAGTTGAAAGGCAAGTACAAGTGCCTAAAATGAAGCAAAGTGGCATTGAGGTCTCAGATGGAAACGTAGCAGAAACTGCAAAGCACATTGAAAACACCTGCGAAATTGAACAAGAAGAACAAGATCCTCGCGAATGAACAAGCTCTGGGATAAGACAAATCCGTTGTCAAGCAGAGTGGCCAAGAAATAACAGAAAGGAAAGACTGAAAACAAGTTTGTCTATAGCACGTATTTAGGAGACAGTGCCAGAAGAGAGTTAGATGACAGATGAAACTCTCTTTACCCAAATCATCAAGTTCTAAAGAGATCTAGCAGAACTCAAGTACCTTGCTAAAGATATTTAGCACCTGAATTGTCTTACTACGTAAATGGAGCACTAAATGTTACTCTGGAAGATTTATGCAATGTAAATCCTGAACTGTATGAATCCTCTTGAAATTCAGAGGCTTTATTATTTGAAAAAATAAATTGAAAAGCAAAATCGAACCATGAATGCATAAAGTAGAACTGTGAAATGCATGTTTATTGTTTAAGTTATTTGTTTTACAGAAGACTCACCTAGGTACGAGAATAAAGTTACAGCAAAATACAGATAGCCATTTAGAAGAACAGAGTTTGGTTAAGAATTGTATATTAGGGAACTGCAAAAGTAGAAGGTAAAAAAATTATTAACAATTTGAAGACGTTGGTCTGCTAATCCTCTGAAGCAAATCAAATTAATCACCAACTCAAAATGATGTGTTGCATTAGAAATAAGTGTAAATGTATCATATGTGTCAGGGCTCGAAAAATTATAAAAATGTTACTAGACCTGCAGGTCTAGTAACTTTAATAATCTACTCAACCTACCAATAATATACTTGACCTGTGAACTGGTCTCAATGTGATTGTGGCAAACTGACTTTTGACCTCTGTCTCAGAACACTGAGCAAATGTGACAAGATTTAAAGGAATCTTTATTGCTCATTCACTTTGTGAGCAAGCAAAACACCTGTTGTCAGATTGCCAGAAAGGGCGAGTAGACCCTAAATTGAGCTCGTCCGGATTAAATCTGGCTCGCCATAGCGAGTGAGCAAGTGGATTTTTGGAAGCCTGTGTGGTTTTCGTAATAGCAGTAATAATAATCATAATAGTCCTAGTAGGGTTTTACCTAACCCCTAATTTAGAGCTCCCTTGTACCAATGTCACTAATACACGTACACAAAATTTTATGTACATTATTCTTACTAAAATATTTTTGAATAACAAGAAAGAAGATTACTCAACTAATGTGTACTACAGACTAGTACAAGAATACACTAATGCCTTGAAAGTTAAGGATTGCTATGTTTGCGCACACTTGCCAACTTCTGTTTCTGAGGAAGTCACATATTATCACATCCCTTTGTATAACGCAGTCTCTTGTAGCATTCTGCTTTCACTAGTTTATAGGCGAGAACACTTTGAATATATTTGAATTCAAACTATGATCTAGTGTTATTATGAGTGTCTTTGGTAGGGGGCGTAGCCTGCAAGATGGCCGACTAGTAGCTCTAATATCGGCTCTGTCGGTCCACATAATAATCCAACATTAATCCTGCTCCAAATAACTAATCTGACTAATACCAGTGCCTCACAGCTTTACCTGCCACCCACGGCGATCGCTAACGGAACCTGGACCAATCCGTGACCTGTTGGTGGGCCCGAGTAGATGCGCAGCACATGACAGGCCTGCGGTGACTGGCGTGTTGGTGGCCGGGCCCGCTCAGCTGTGAAAACTGACCCACCCTGAGGGTAAGTTTGTGCGGAGACGGAAGGCTGGCATTCCTGAGCCTGCCGGAGGTGGGGAGCCGGTTTGGTGACCCTTGAGTCCCGGGGGTGGCTCCCGAGCATCGCCGCTGGTGGGGAGTAGACCGACCCATGTGGGGCTCCTGTGCCAGCGAAGGGTGCAGCTGAGACAGGCGGCCTGCACCTACCTCCCCCGGCCGCTGGGGAAGTCCAGACAGGAGGCCCAAGACAGCCCTGGGGCAGACCTGGAGCTCAAAGTAGCAGCTGCCGAGTATGGACCCGAAGAGCCTGGGGGATGACCCCGGGAGTGCTGAGAAAGAGGAGGAGCCCTGACGAGCTGCAGAAAAACCCAACACAGCGGAGGTTACGAGACATCAGGGAAGGCCCCATGGGGAGCATTCGAGGCCTTGGGAGACCGGCCTTGGACCTGGGAGTCACCCGAGACCAGGTGAGGAGGAATGCAGCGAGGGAGACCGGTGGCCGAGAATAAGGCAGGTCCACTCTTTCCCTACAGGACCTGTGAGCGGCAGTAGACCTGGCCGTGAGACATCCAGCCCTCCTGCAGCCCGGGTGGCCAGCACGCTGCTAAGGCCTCTACGGGACATCCCTGGTCTGAGCTGTCCCACCCGCATAAGGAGGGCCCTGCGGAACGAGGGAGAGAGAGAGACTGATAGAAACCTTGTCCATTTCTCAGCCCCCCCCCCCCAATCACATACTCAGGTCAATCTTGCAGAGGCCTGGGGCACAAGGAGACGCCAGAATCTGGGCTGAGCGGGGTTGGCCCCGCTAGAGACACCCCAGACTAACACACTCCGGTTAGTCCCACCATTGTCGGGCAAATAATACCACCACATTAAACGGGACACACATCTTTGACCCCCACGGGGGACCCCAATTAGTGGCACCTGAATGGAGTTGTACCCCGGAGAGACCAATGGCTGACAGATTGATCCAAAATATATGGTCTTACATCATATATATATATATATATATATATATATATATATATATATATATATATATATATTATCTACTGGCGGTCGCCAGTAGATAGTTATAGTTAGGACCGTGTTTCCATAGGAAATCCGCAACATTCTATTTGGAATAACTTTGGCGCCGGTTGACGAATCCTCGTGAAATTTTCAAAATAGGTGGGGCGCTCGGCTCCGCTCCTACCCTGAAAGTCTCGGGGGGATTCGTCAAGTGGGGGCTGAGAAAGAAGGGGGGTCCCAAAACGTGTTTTCCCCATGCAATTTTCCTCAGGGACCTTTAGTCCAAGGTACAGCCCGAACGGCTGAACAGAATTACTTGAAATTTGGCAGAGAGGTAGTCCTCAGCTCAGGGATGTGCCTTTTGCATATATGGAGTCAATCTGTTCAGTAGTTCCTGAGAAAATCAAAAGTAAAATCATATATATATGTGGGCGGAGCCTAACCACACATCTCATCCTGAGATCTGATTGGCTGTCAGCACTTCATCCAAGAAGTGTTGGCAGCCATCTTGGGACAAATATACATGATAGCACCTCATTAAAAAGCATTGCAGTTAATAGAAGGTTTTAAGACTTTAGTTACATTATAAATCATTTGTTGATGGTACCATACTCATTTTAGGAATTGTGGTATGTTCTAAGGTGATTTCACCATGTGAAAAAGACTTCTGCTGGGATATCATGATTGAGAGAAAAATATTTTCTCATGCTTTTCCCACAGAGGTTTGGAAGGTGATCTATAAGCTAAACTGAGAGCTTATTTTCTGTAAATTCACATTATCTTTCTCAGTCATGTGAGAATGAAGTCTGACATTCTCAGTAAAACATGTACATCCAACAAGGGCAGAGACTGTCAGTTGATTCCTTTGTGTTCTACTGCAGCTTCCCAGAGTGTTCCAAAGAACAACTAGAGCGCTAACAGTCCTACTTATGATAAACGTATGACACACCTGAAGGCATCTTGCTTGGATTAAAGTGGTAAATCTTAAAACATTTAATTTAAAAAGGAACAAAATGAGGGGGTTCATTTTTCCATAAAAAGTATGATTAGTGCTGCAGAAAGAAAAATGAGGGCACATTTTGAGTGACTTCTCAAATCCTCTTCTATTTCATTAAAAAATTCTGACATGCAGACTGAAACATGCACTTTCAATACCAGCAGCAGTTTTCCCTGGTGAGCAGTAGCTTTACTACAGTGATCTAATGAGCAAAATGAGTGCTAACATTCTGAATTTATGGCAAATGTGTGACACATCTGAATGCCTTCTTGATGGAATCAAAGTAAAAAACTGAAAGTATTTCCTACTGAGGAGACTGCAGTAAATGAGGAAATTAGGAAAGTTCATAACAAATAAATCTCCCAAGATGGCCACCGGAGACAAAAGAGCCCAAATGTAGCCCAACATCACCCAGATGTATCCCAAATATAGCCCAATTCCAGAAGTGTGCAAAACACTTATTATTTTGTGTTTTTGCAGTGTTATATAGTGCAGACTTGTCAGGTATTGGAGTGCTTTACATGAGCATTGGTTACATCACACAAGAACAAATTCATTTTGGTTGTAGACATGGGGAGACTAAGTGATTTGACCAGAATCACAGAATGTCGAGCTGAAGCAGAAACTCCAACCTGGTTCCCCAGTTGCAAAGTCTGCAGTTCTGGAAGTAACACCACATCCTCTCCCCTAAGTGCAACATTTAATCAAGTGGTCAACTGGATAAAAAAACAAAGATAACAAATAATTTAAAAGGGCTTTGTCGCTATTTGAAAACTCAGAAAATATGTCCTTATTTTAGTCTTTTAGAGCACTAACCATAATTTTGATGCCAATAAGACCCTCTCATATATGTCATTTCTAAAGGAAATGGTCTAGGTATTACAGTTTTGATTACATCAAGATGACTTCAGGCGTTCCACACTTTTGTAATAAATATAGAATGTTAGCAATCTAGTTGTTCATTAGGATACTGTTGAGAGGCAGAGGCCAGGGGCACGGACTCTGAAAATTGAAGGCAGGTAGGAGGGTGCAAAGGCAACAATTTAACCACACTGAGCAGGCAGGAAGGGCCGTGGCAGCACAACAGACTATGGAGGGCAGTGGAAAGGGGGGCAGGGGCAACAAACCGACAATACAGGACTTGCAAGAGAGGCTGTGGCAATGTAATAGACCATTGTGGGCAGAAGGAAGAGGCAATGGTAGTACAACCATACATGCCAACAGACCTGATTCAGCCAGGAAACGTCCAATGTTTTTAAGCTCAAATGGGCTTTATTTGATCTGTCCTCTATCTACAATCTCCTCTTTTTCAATGTAACTCAAAGGGGAAAATCAATACCCCAGTTTTTTTTCAAAATCCCCCTCTTACCAAGTTCAAAATGCTCGCAAGTATGTTACATTGGATCATGGAAGGAAATGGGGTAGGGACATGGACTTGGATAACAGAAGACAGGAGGGACATGGAGAGGTGCACCAAACTGACCCTGCAGGGCAGGCATCAGGGTTTGCAGCAGCACAATACACCACACAGGGCATGCGGGACGGGGGTGCAGCACAACAATCCATAGAAAGCAAGAGGGAGGGGACAGGACCCTGCACATGGACAACAGAGAACAGAGGGGCAAGAGGCAATGGTAGCTAGCTGACCACAGACAGGAGAAGAAAGCTGCAGCATAACAGACCATAAAGGGCAGGAGGGACGGATCAGAGGCATTACAATGGAACAGACAAGCCAGGAGGGAGGGAGTAGGGGTCTGCACATGGAAACATAGGGCTGCGGGCAAGGGGGCAGGGCAGGAGCAGCAAGATGACCATGGAGGTCAGGCAGGATGGGCACTAGAAACAAGACACACCACGGAGAGGAACAATGAGACTATGATGGCATACACACAGACCATGGAGGGAAGGTGGGAGGGGGTCAGGGGCAGCTAGCTGACCACACAGGGAAGGTGGGAGGGGCCATGGCAGCACAGAAGACCATGCATGGCAAGCAGGAGGGTTAGTGGCAGCACAATGGCTATGATGGGCAGGAAGGAGGGTGCAGGGGCATGCACAAAGGACCATGGAGGATAGAAGGGAGGGTCAGGACCTGGCACAGACAAGAGAGTTCAGGGGAAGGGGCTTCTCAACAGACCGCACGGGGCAGGCAGGAGGAGCAGTTGCAGCACAACAGACCAGGGAGGGCAGAAGGGTGTGGCAGTAAAATGGACCATGGAGGACAGGAGGAAGGGGATAGGGGCATGGCATGTGGACAGGCAGGGTGGAGGTGGCAGGGACAGGTTACAGTCATCTGACAATGCTAGGCAGGTGGGAGGGGAGTGGCAGCTCAACAGAACACTCAGAGTTGATAGGAGTGGCAGGTCCATGGTACATGGTGGGCAAAAAGGATGGAGCAGGGGCATGCACAAAGACATCGGAGGGCAGGAGGAAGGAGAATAGGGGCGGCAAGCTAAGCACAGAGGCTAAGCAGGAGGTCAATGACGGGCCATATAATTGGGCAATGGAGGGCAGGTGGAGTGGACTGGTACATCATGCTAAATGGAGGGCAGTGGCAGCACATCAGACCATGCATGGCAGGAGGGAGGAGGCTAGTCCATGGATTCAGACAACAGAGGATAGGGAGGAGGTGGATGGGGCAGCAAGCTAACTGTTCAGAGAAGGTGGGTATTAGGAACTTTATTGTTTTTAAAATGTGTGTCTGTGCGAACTACTTAAAATCTGAACAAGTATGCAGCATAATCTCACTTTTATTCAGGAAGAAGAGGACATTTGTGACTGTGACTCCTGTCTCACTTGGCAGAAACAGCCCCTGACCCTCCACCCCCCCATCGCAAAATGTAATGCCCGTGAAAAGGGTAGGTGGACGCAGTGTTATATAGAACATAGTCCTGAGAGCACGATTGAAAATGAAAACTAGATATAGTATATGGTATAAACTATGCACCAACAAGTGTGATATAAGATGAACCGGGGCTTGAAATATAATATGCAATACATTGTGCGCAGTGACAGATTCATTGGAGAGCGCGAGATAGCACAGGCACTAGCGTGTGCTATGCAATATGCGCCTTGGAGTGTAATATGCACAGGGCAGTGTTGTGTAACCTAACTAGTCTCTAAAGTTTTAATATAAAATATGTGCTGGGGAGTGTAACGTTGCATATGCACTGTGACAAAGATATGGATCCCAGATTGTAATATGTATGGCATAGCGCTGTGCGTTATAACATAGGCATCGAGGAAGGCACGTTAGATGGGGCAATATAACCCGTGCGAAGGCAAGTGTGGCATGACATATTCACGGGGTGGTGTTACAGTGCACATGGGCTAGAGAGTGTCATAGCATACGCACTAGCTGGTGGAATACAACACAGAGGTGTGAGGCACTCGGCGGGCACTGGTGGGTGTAACAGCATTGGGCTCAGCCCGGAGCACACTGTGACTCTCAAGTGAGATTCATCTCCTTTCCAGAGAGTAAAATAAAAAGTATTACACATCCGGTGGTGGATGTGTATTTTATTAACCGTGAGGGGGGTTTCTTGCATAGTTTGGTCGAATTTGTCGAATCCCCTTTGAATGGCTTGGTGTGCGTGTATATTAAATGTGCCCGTCAATAGCTATCCATGTTTGTATAAATAAACGACAAGGGTGTCTACTTGGAGAGTACCCACTGGCGGGGACTCCGGGATTAGGCACGGTGAGTCGTCAGACACGTCAGAGCTTCACTAGCGGTGTAAATACATTCCACGTGGATTCTTTCTATGCATAGTTGCCTTTTAATGAATATCCCGCAAATAGTCATGGTGATAGGTACATATGGTTTGTCCAGCATGTCCTAGGTGTTTCTATAAATATATATTTTTTAAAAATAATAAAAAACAAAGGCTGGCCCCGGGGGATGGGGTCCCCGGGGCCATAAGTGGCCTGAGGAGGGGGGCCACGCAGCCCCCTCCTAAAGAATAAAAAAACAAAAAGGCCATGACCCGGGGGTTGGGGTCCCCGGGGCCGATTAATACCTTGGGAGGGCCAAATTCATTTTTTTCAACAACAGAAAATTAGGGTGCAGACCCTGGGGGATGGTGTCCCCAGGGCCAGTAAATTAGAAAAAGAAGGGGGGCCACACAGCCCTCCTTCTTAAAAAATAAAATGAATAAAAGACCGGCATCGCGCCGGAGGCCACGCCCCCTCCGTGTAGCACTCTGCAAACGCGCCCCCTGGCCAGTTGTAAGTTGAGGAATTAATTCCCCTTCAATACTGAGGGTCCCTGAGGGCCAACTAGCCCAACAGGTATCTCCAGTATGCGCCAGGGAGCTGCGTTGCAGACAGGTGTTCTGAGGCCATGCCCCTTTTTACACCTCTATGCAACGCACCTCTGTGGCGCTTACTGGAGGTACCTAGTGGGCTAGTTTGACCCTAGGGACCCTTAGGATTCAAGGGGACTTAATCTCTCAACTTAGAACGGCCACAGGGCGCGTTTACACAGTGGTGAAGGGAGGGGACGGGGCGGGGCCTGAGGTGACGTGTGCAAACACGCCCTGTGGCGCGATTTTAAGTTGGGGAAATAATTCCCTTTCAATCCTGAGAGACCCTGGGGGCCAACTAGCCCACCAGGTGCTTCCAGTAAGCGCCGCTGCGTTGCAGAGAGGTGGTCTAGGCCGTGCCCCTTTTTACATCTCTCTGCAACGCAGCTCTGTGGCCCTTACTGGAGGTACCTTGTGGTCTAGTTGGACCCTAGGGACTCTCAGGATTCAAGGGGACTTAATCTCCCAACTTAAAACAGCCACAGGCCGTGTTTACACAGTGGGGAAGTGAGGGGACGGGCCTGAGGTGACGTGTGCAAACACGCCATGTGGCGCGTTTTAAGAGGTAGTTTTAATCCCCTGCCCTATTATATACTAGGGGCTTACAGAGGAGGTCATGCTGATCACACGGTGATCCCAACGCATAGTGTTCCCTAGTGTATGTAGGTGGTTTCACTGTATTCTGAGTGTCTTTTAACATAGCACTGGCTCTAGGACTGGTTAGTCAGACTAAGTTACCACCAGTATCCGTCTGAAAAAGTTGAGGGTACAGGATGATTTTGCAACCAGGCTTCTTTCTGCTCTTCTGTTTGTTCTTTCTGCACTTTTCTTCGTCTTTGAGGACTTCTGTTGCTTCTTTCTGCATTTCTTTTTTTTCTTTCTGTGCGTTTTTTCTTCTTTCTTCACATGTCCTATCTCTGTAGGCATAGTTAGAAATTAGCATTTAAAAAACCTTTGAAATTCACTGAAAAAAACCATAGGTTTTAGGCACGTTATAGTTAGGAATTAGCATTTAAAAAACCTTATAAATTCACTGAAAAAACCATAGGTTTCAGGGGCGTTATAGTTAGCTGGACTTTTCACTCGTACAAAACCATTGAAATTCCCCCGTTATAGTTAGTTCAGCTAACTATAACTCGCGCGCCCGCAATGCACTGCTGATGACGTCACATATTACATCACTCATGACATGGTCAGTGACATCACTCATGACATCACTGATGACATCTCAAATGACATCACTGATGACATCATCCTTGTGATATTGTGGCAGACCTCCTCTCCCCCTAATATAACCTTTAATACACACATTCAAAAATAGAAACTCAAATTTTCAAAACAATTGACATACCAATATCAGTTACAACAACCTATTCAGTAATTCTAAGATCCACATACACATCCACTCATTCACCAACAGTCCTATACAGTCACTCATACATGTACTCACTCATCATATGTACTCATACACCTATACATCCTGTTACACAACGCCACTCATCCATAAAGTTACTCACACACAGTCACTCATGCTAATATAGAATCAAACATCCATTTACTTGCATATACAGTTATACACACACCACCACACTTACTTCTACAGAAACTTGCACATACTTAGTCTTTTAAACAATCACTTATAGAAACACATACTTATTAATACAGGAACTCTTTCAATCTCTCACTCTCACATATACTCACTTATATACACCAATAGTCACATATACCAGTTTAAAACATATGTAGTTACTCATAGAGACACTATTGAGACAGTCATTCACTCACTAACACACCCATGCACACACTCATCCACCCATACAGTCCTGCACACATGCTGTCTTCAACACATACAAACAGTGAGTCACTCATTCATGCACCTATGCACTACGTAATACCCCCCACCAAACCATGCAGACACTCATACTGATACTCAAAAACCAACTAATAACCTATATAGACACTCATGTAGCTACTCACCAACCCATGCAGCCACTTATACACAAAGTGAGAGACTGATACAGATATTTACATATTTAAACATTACTCACTAAGCCATGTATTCACTAAGATACACTTAATCAGTCAGTTATACAATCAATCTTTCAAAAACAAATCATCCATTTAGACACTTATATCTCCATTTATTCTTCCATCGACCTTGAGATATACATAAATAAAACATATGTAATTTTCAGAAAAACACACATTCACTGGATGATGTCATGAGTGATGTCACTGACCATGTCATGAGTGATGTAATATGTGACGTCATCAGCAGTGCATTGCGGGCGCGCGAGTTATAGTTAGCTGAACTAACTATAACGGGGGAATTTCAATGGTTTTGTATGAGTGAAAAGTCCAGCTAACTATAACGCCCCTGAAACCTATGGTTTTTTCAGTGAATTTCTAAGGTTTTTTAAATGCTAAGTCCGAACTATAACGTGCCTAAAACCTATGTTTTTTTTCAGTGAATATATATATATATATATTCACTGAAAAAACCATAGGTTTCACACACGTTATAGTTAGGAATTAGCATTTAAAAAACCTTGCAAATTCACTGAAAAAAACATAGGTTTCACACAAGTTATAGTTAGCTGTACATTTCACTCGTAAAAAACCAATGAAATTCCACGTTATAGTTAGTGCAGGCAACTATAACTCACGCGACCGCAATCCTCTGCTGATGCTAATACTGTATTTAGACACTTATTTGCCCATGTCTTCTTCCATTAAATTTTAGCTATACATATTTTTTTTTCATAAAGTCACATATGTCATTAGCAGAGGATTGCGGTCGCGTGAGTTATAGTTGCCTGCACTAACTATAACGTGGAATTTCATTGGTTTTTTACGAGTGAAATGTACAGCTAACTATAACTTGTGTGAAACCTATGGTTTTTTCAGTGAATTTGCAAGGTTTTTTAAATGCTAATTCCTAACTATAACGTGTGTGAAACCTATGGTTTTTTCAGTGAATTTGTACGTTTTTTTAAATGCTAAGTTACTTTACGCCGTTCGTGCCGTGCGCGCCCACTTCACAGTGAGCACGCGGTGCGCTTCGCGCACCGCGCGCCCACTTAACGCAGTTAGTGCCGTGCATGCACGGTGGGCACGCGGTGCGCTACGTGCACCGCGTGCCCACGTTAGGCTGGATGGGCCATGTACGCACGATGCCCTTCGCGCACCGTCCGCACACGGAGGACATATTATGCGCTTCGTTCTGAAAGGTTTTATATTAAATGTTCACTGAGAATTTATATGCCATGCACAAAAGCTGCACTGCGGGCACCTTTTGCACACGGGGGGGGGGGGAATATGGATTTTGGTTTTTTTAAATTAATTTTTTACCGTACGCGTACGGTAAGCGTATTCGGCGTTTTTTCAATAAAAAAAAAATATATATTTTTTGCCCTTGGATGGCCTTCTGGCACACCATAACCAAGGCTAGGTGGTTAGGAGCTGTCTAGCCTGCCCCCTTTTTATGATATCCAACTTGGTTTTTCCTCCACCCCTCCGAGTGCGAGAGAGAAAATGGCGGCCGACACTTCCTGGTTTCGACCGATTCGAATGTTTACTAAGATCTAACAGCCAATCAGAATCGCGCTCGCGCACGGCACCGTACGCGTACGGTAAGCTTACGGTGCGCGCTCGGAGCGCGCTTACAGATATATATATTGATTTAAATGCTATTTTCTCAGGAACTACTGAACAGATTTACACCAGACCAACAAAAGGCACTTCCTTGACCTGAGGACTACCTCTCTGCCAAATTACAAGTAATTCTGTTCAGCCGTTCGGGCTGTAGCTGTGTCTAAAGGTCCTATGGAAAAATGCATGGGGAAAACGCGTTTTGGGACCCCCCTTTTTTCTCATCCCCCGCTTGACGAATCCCCCCGAGACTTTCAGGGTAGGAGCGGAGCGGAGCGCCCCATTAGTTTTGAAAATTTCGCGAGGATTCGTCGACCGGCGCCAAAGTTATTCCAAATAGAATGTTGCGGATTTCCTATGGAAACAGGGTCCTAACTATGCGGCCTCATATCTGAGCATTTGGTGATAATACACATCGCAGCGGCTCCGGCCGTGGAGGGATCGCGCTGCCTGAATATGTGACAGGACCACAGAGAGGTAACGTTCCTCTTTGACTGGCGCCAGCAGGTACATAAATTAACAATGCAAAATCGCGTCAGGGAGCCTAATGGAGGGCTTGAAATGGGTCCCGGAATGGCATGCAGGAAGTGAACCCACTTGAGGGTAATGAAATTGAGCATGGAAACTATATGTCCCAACATGCATTGTGGTTAATGAACTCTACTTAAAGAGATTGCACCTGAGACTATTGGGAGTCTCTGTGAAAGCATGCTGGGATGTTACAGCGTAAATGGATTTTGGTTTCCTGCGTGTGGCCTCTGAGGAGAAGCGAAAATGCTTTGAAACGCGTCAGGCCAAGGGACGAATTACCGTGAAGGGAAGCTGCATTGTTTTGAATAAAAGGTTTTGTGAACCACCTACTGGCGAGTTGCGGCCTCATATCTGAGCATTTGGTGATAATATATATATATATATATATAGGAGCTCCTATGGACCCCTGCCCTCCACACATATTCCATAGGGCTGCCGCCGCCATCGCACCCGAGCTAGGACGGACCATCAACTCCTCCTTCATGTCCGGCATCTTCCCAGATGACTGGAAACAGGCGGAGGTTAAACCACTCCTCAAGAAACCTACAGCCGACCCAACAGACCTGATAAACGACAGGCCCATCTCTCTCCTCCCCTTCGCGGCCAAAGTCACAGAGAGACTCGTAAACGCCCAGCTGACCACCTTCTTCGAAGAGAACTCCATCCTAGACTCCTCCCAGTCCGGATTCCGCCACAACCACAGCACCGAGACCGCCCTCCTCGCCGCCACCGACGACCTCTGCATGCTACTTGACCAGGGACACACTGCGGCCCTCATTTTTCTAGACTCTCTGCAGCCTTCGACACCATCTCACATCGCACTCTCGCAACCAGACTTCACAATGCAGGGATACAAGGAGCCACTCTTGACTGGATCCAATACTTTCTCTCCAGCAGAACCCAGAGGATCAGACTCCCCTCCCCCCCCCCCCCCCTCTCCAAACCCACCGATACCTACTGCGGAGTACCCCAAGGATCATCGCGCAGCCCCACGCTCTTCAACATCTACATGGCCCCCCCTTGCCGTCATCGTCAGACAACATGGGCTCAGCACCGTGTCCTACGCCGACGATACCCTGCTTATCCTCTCACTCATGAAGAATCCAGATGACACCAGACTCTGCAGGAAGGAATGAAGAATGTGGCAGCCTGGATGAAAGACTGAAACTCAACTCAGAAAAGATCAAGGTCCTCATCCTCTGCTTGAGACAACACCTGGTGGCCTTCTGCCCTCGGGAACCCACCCACTCCTACAGACCATGCACGAAACCTCGGCATCATCCCCGACTCCTCCCTCTCCATGAATCGTCAGATCAACGCCCTCGCTTCCACTAGCTTCAACTGCCTACGCATCCTCCGCAATACCTTCAAATGGATCCCCTCCGACTGCAGATGGACAGTCACCCAAGCACTCATAACCAGCAGACTGGACTATATAGCAAAATGTCTCTCTAATTTTTTGGAGTTGTCCAAATACTTGGACCCACATCAGGCCGGCTTCCGACCCGCCCACTCCACCGAATCGGTGATTCTATCGGCGGTGGATAGTTTGCGGAACTTTGCTGATATAGGCTGCCCTCGAGCCTTGGTTCTGCTGGATCTGTCTGCGGCCTTTGACACGGTCGACCATAGCATTTTGGTCGACCGTGTGAGGGGGGCGGGAGTCCGGGGGACGGCGGCTCGCTGGCTCACCTCCTTTTTGGAGAACCGCTCACAAGCTGTTCATCTGGGTCAGTTTTCTTCACATCCTCATACAACCACCTGTGGTGTACCCCAGGGCTCAGCCCTTTCTCCTCACCTTTTTAATATCTACATGGCACCCCTGATCAAGTCACTTAAAGATAGAAACGTGACAGTCTTTAACTATGCTGACGATCTTCAGCTCCTTCTCAGGGTTGATAGTTCCAACAGCGCTGTTACGGGATTCCAGGATACTATGCTTTTCATCCAAACTTGGATGGACTTTAATCATCTGAAGCTGAATCCTGGGAAAACGGAAATAGTTCTTACTGGGGACAGCCATAAGCACTGGGGCCCCCAATATTGGCCCCTAGAACTCTGCCCTCCACCTGCCCCTTCCATCTCAGCTAAAACGCTAGGAGTAACGCTGGACAGTGATCTGTCACTAAAAATCCAGGTCGGAGCCGTGGTGTCTAAATGCTTCTTTCAAATGCGGAAAATCAGGAAAATCCATCGTTTCCTTACCCACGACGCTTTGATCCAAGCTATGATTTGCACGGTTCTTTCTCATCTTGACTACTCCAACTCTGTCTACCTGGGAATGCCTCACTATCTGTTTAAACGTCTCCAGCTGGTTCAGAATCAGGCAGCGCGACTGATTTTCCATCAACCGAAATGGCACTCTGCCTCCCCACTGCTAAGGAAACTACATTGGCTTCCAATTGCTCAGCGGTGCGTTTTTAAGACGGGCTGCCTTATTTTTAAATCCTTGTATGGCATCAGTCCTGAGTTCATCAATAATCTGATACTCAGGTACTCCCCTACACGTGCCCTAAGGTCCGCTCACCAATGTCTTCTTACCATCCCGGACTTTAAAAGGGTACGCCTAGGAGGACGCAGATTTACCATTCTTGCTCCTAAAGTGTGGAATACTCTTCCACTTGAAATTCGATCTTGTACTAACCTTCTCCAATTTAGGAAACTCCTGAAAACTTGGCTGTTTAATCAGGTTTAGCTTCTGCCTCAAATGTTAACTTTGAACCCTAGCGCCATGAAGCCAATCGGCGTACGAGCGCTTTACAAATTCCCATGAACATTAACATTAACATTAACTGGACTACGGCAACCAACGCCCTATACGCCGGAATCAACAGGACTCTCCTACACAGGCTCCAGACCATCCAGAACGCCGCAGCAAGACTCGTCCTCGGAACACAAACACATGACCCAACACCTACGAGACCTCCACTGGCTCCCCGTCGAGAAGAGGGTCACCTTCAAACTCCTCACCCACGCCTACAAATCCCTCAACAACATCGGACCCAAATACCTCAACGTACCCAAGAGGAACCTCCGTTCCGCCGACCTCACCCTGACTGAGGTCCCCCCGCATCCGCAGGAACAGAACTGGCGGGAGAGCCTTCTCCTACATCGCGGTCTGACCTGGAACGAGCTCCCGGTGAACTTCAGACGTTCCCCGACCCTGCACACATTCAGGAAGGACCTCAAGGCCTGGCTCTTCGACTGATCCAGAGCTGCGCCCCCCGTGCCTTGAGACCCTCACGGGTGAGTAGCGCACTTATAAACCCCTGATTAGTTATTTGAAAACCGTGAGAGGAGGAACAACGTCCATTTTGTTGGCTTCCCTGAAGGGGCAGAAGGGCTGGATACGGGAGAGTTCCTGAACAAATGGCTGCAAGATTCTTTCCCGACAGCCCGCTTCCCGTTCTGCTTTGTGATAGAACGGGCACACAGGTCACTCAACGCCAAGCCACCGGTGGGAGCTCCCCCTGGCCCCATTTCTCAACTGTCAAGACCGAGACTTAATCTTGAGGGAGGTGAAATGCTGATGGAACGTTGTCACGTTTAGGCAAAAATAATCATCTTCCCCGACAAGTCCAGGGAAGTGCAAAAGCAAAGAGGTAACTTTGACTCCGTGAAGATGAAACTCATATTAATGCACATTCAATAATGCTCGTTTCCCTCCATGCTCAAGATCATCTAAGAACAAAATAAACTCTTCTTCCATACCCCTGAGGAAGCATGGACATGGGTAGAAGAGCGCCCTTTGCCAAGGCCGGACAGGAAGGAAACGGACAACGCCTCCGATGAATGACAGCTGAAGTAGAGATCCAAACCACAACGACCAAGAGAAGACGCAAGGGACTACAGACACTTACCAATGACACCGGTCCTCATCGCTGCCTGGGAATAGCACTCTGTGCACCGGGCTCTCCTCAGACATAGAAAGAGGTATCCACACTAGCGTAGCAAAAAACTGAATACCTAGGACAAGGGGGGCAATGGCATGGATGTCTCAGCCAGTGCTCACTCGACTGATTCAGAGCCAGACCACGCGCTGTTGACGTCAATCATAAACTTGGAACACTCTTCACTTACACAGTCAGGGCTGAACGAGGGACCTAGAGGCAGAGAAGAGGAAACTTGATTGCATCCAGGGCAGGCGGAGCCTGGCAGAAGAACTAGAGACAGAGGGACCTTTCAACAGTCCAGCGAGGCAATTGTGAGAGATTGCTGACCCCAATTCACTTTTGCTATATTTTCTTTATGCTACACCACTACACGTCCTGCTACTAGGAAATAGGGGAGGGACAGTTTGGTAGATTAAGTGATAGGGTGGGCGACAGACCTCTCCGAACCCCCTGCGACAAAGTGGTCATGTTGACATCTGGGGAAAAGTGCGTGCGAGGAGGGGTGAGAGTGGGGCGGGATCGGGGGGTTGGGGTAGAGGGAGACACACAAGAACCAAGGGGACACACATGGGCAGACACATAGGCACATGGTTTATTCTATAGACAGGGCGAGACCAGATGAAATTAACAACCACTCTAAACTATTTTGATGAATGGAGTGGTGATACCTGACCGAGGCAAATACTCAATATTATCCTGGAACTTTAACGGACTGGGACATAAGGTCAAACGTGGCCTGGTTGCAGCATATCTCAAATGACTGAAACCTGACGTAATACTCCTCCAAGAGACGCACTTGACAGGTACATAATGTTGATTCCTGGGCAGAGGGAATACAAAACACGGGTGCATGCGGGCTTCATATCGGGCACCGGTGGAGTGGCAATCTAGGCCAGAAATCTGCCCATTCAAAGCAGAACGCACATGGATGGACCCCAGAATGACCAATGTAGCGGTTAAGGGAAGGTGGGATAGACGAGACATAACCCTGATAAGCATCTATGCTTCCCAACAACTACAGTCGCAAACACTAGACATGGTAAAAGGGATTCCGCTGGAAGCGGGATCGAACACACACATACTGAGGGGTGACTTCAATGATGTGGTACACCCTAAACTTGACCGCACTAATCCAGATATGGACCCACATAGAGACTCACTGTTCAAACGCTTCATCACCACAATGTGATTTGCAACCCTGTGGTGCCGACACAACCCGCAAGCCTGAGCATAATATTCAGGAGCAGATAGAGTCTTCTCGCGGCTGAACTACATCCTCAGTTCTGGGACAGGTTGGAAACAAAATGGATAGAAGTTCTGAGACAAAAGGGTAGTCTGTGACATCAGAATAGACACAAAGCTATACTTTAAAGAAAACACAGACTCCGTCTTAAAGGCTGTCACATTCTGGGAGGCTTACAAGACTGTTCACCATGACAGGGCGCAAAACAGAATAGCATTTAAGAAACGACAGGAAACTAGGGAGATAGTAGAAGTGGAGGCTCTCCTGATCTGGTTGGAGAGTCAGATAGGACACCAGAGGACCCCACTCAGATACGTGCTGTGGCGGTCCTCAGTAAGGAATATCTGGCTCTGGGATGGCAAGAGGCAAAGGCTGCGATCCAGGACACATACCAGCGACTACACAACGCCAGAGATAAAGCAGGGAGACAGGGAGACTGCTGGCATGGTTGAGGTACGCTGGGTGACCACTACAGAATCCGGGGAATGCCACACATACGATACCCCAAAGACATAACAAACAAATCTGCCCGTTACTACACAACCTTTTACGAGATGTGCCCACTGGTGAGCTCCCACCAAATAGAAAACTACCTCGCAGAGATCCCTACCCCGAACTTGAGTGCGGACACCGCCCAGTTGTTAGAGGAGGATATCAGACTTGCTGAAATACAGGCAGCGATAGGTAACCTGAAACCTGGGAAAATTCCAGGCCCTAATGGCATACCGGCAAAATTTTGTTTAATGAAACAAGGTTTGCTGGGTCCATGTCTGCTAAACTTATTCATAGAAGCAAAGAAGACAGCTACTCTCACCCATGACCTAGGAAGCGCCACGACTGTGAAAATCCACAAACCAGACAAGTCACCCACAGCCTGTAGTTCCTATTGCCCAATATCCCTCCTGAATACTGAAACCAAAATACTGGCAACCATTCTTGCCAGCAGGATGATACAAGTCATAACCACCCTTATTCATTATGGCCAATCCGGCTTTATGCTCAAAAGATCGACCAGATTTAACCTTCGTCGCCTAAACAGTTGGTTGGACGCCATGAAGTTTAGAGATGAACCCCATCTGATACTATCCCTGGATGCAGAAAAAGCATTCAACACTGTGCACTGGCCGTTTCTGAGACAAGTACTCCTGAGATATGGGTTTGGACCAAATTACCGGCCATGGATGGACTTGCTCTAGGAAGACCCGGTCGCCTGGGTGCATGTGAATGGCGGATTGTTGAGTATATTCCCCATTGTAAGAGGAATGAGGCAGGGGTGCCCATTGTGTCCAATCTATTTGCTCTAATATTAGAACCCCTAGTGTGTATCATATGCACACATCCCAATATCACTGGCTTCCAGGAAAGAGGACCGGGGTCAGAAGACGAACGGATATCCCTATATGCAGACTACATCTTTTTGTATGTGACAAACCCACGCCCGACCCTTTCCTGTCTAATTAGTAAATTTGAGGTGTATGGAGCGCAAGCGGGTATAAAATTGGGAGAAATCCAGGTTGTACCTAGCAGGCCACATCCTAGACCTGTCGGACATTCCCGGACAACTGAAAGTAGACAATGATGACATAAGATACTTGGGAATGTACATCACCATCAATAGGGAAGACAGCCTCAATTCTAACATTCGTAGGGTCATCTCGGAGTTCCAAGACGATGTGGAAAGGTGGAAAAGGCTACTATTGACACTTGTTAGAACTGGCACCATTGGTGTGAATCTCCCTTCCATTTTTCGCTGTTGTCTCCTCTGTTTTTGCTGGTATTAGATGCTCTGGGCGCTGTGCCACTGCCATTCAGTGCCACAGCGCGAATGCTCCCTGTGTAAACATGACATGTGAATTGGTATATCCATGATTGGCTTATTTGGTTGACCTGTTAGTCCCTAGTAGAGTGGCCTGTGTGTGCCCAGAGCTGGTAAACCAAATGCTGCTGGTGGGCCTGCAGCGCTGGTTTGCGCCACCCACAGAAGCAGCTTGTAAAGTGTGTCTCAGACCTGCCACTGCAGAGTCTGTGTGCAGTCCAGAACTACCATCTTGGCTGTGAAGTGCACCCATTTCCCAGCCCCTGAACCTTCCCTTGGCAGCATGTAAGCCACCCCTATGGTAGGGTGCATTGTATGTGTAAGGTAGGACATGCCTTGGTGTGTGTAGCATGTCTTGGTAGTGAATTACACCCAATTTCGTTTTTCACTACTGTAAGGCTACCTGTTCTCCATAGGCCAGAATGGCCAGTTTGACTATTACATTCTATAGTCCTAACTGACCCAAGGAACATGGTAGAAAAACTAATTTAGTATGCCTGAGCTCGGAATATTAAAATAAATCTTTTAGTGAAGTTTATTTTTATATTCTGTGTTTGAAAATACCACTTTTAGAAAGTAGGTATTTTCTTGTCTAAGCCTTCCAGTGTGCTCTGCTGTTATGTGTATTGGCTGTCTGGTTTTGGAGGGACAGGGCAGGCTGAGTCAGACTTGGGTTGAATAGAGAGATCTGCACTTGGAGTATGGGAAGGGGTAGCTCCTTGACCTGAATAGGGCTGTGCCTGGCTAGGTGACTGCTGGCTCCACCTCCTACTGTGCGTCTGATGGCAGACCCCCTCTTTCTGAAAAGAAGGATGCAGCCTGGTAAACAAAGTGCTCCAGGACTAGGCAGAACTGGTTCTGGCTGGGTTCAGTGACTTGTAGCTTCTGAGAACAAAGACTTTTGGGGTATAAATATCTGTGCTGAAACCCCTACAATTTGTATTGCTCCTGAACAACAAGACAAACCTCTGTCCGTGTAACTGAAGGAATCTGCAGGAGGTGACTATCCTTGTGCTTGTGTGCTGTTTCTTGGATTGGCCTGCAGTGGTTACCATTGGACTTGGAAGAAGAGGGAAAAGGACTTTGAGGGAACTTTTATTTATCTTGCTACAGCAATCACCCAAGGGCTAGAAGAGAGCTAGCCTCCTGTTGAAGTCTCAGGCACATCAGACGTAACCACCAGCCTCCTGTTTCATCCCATTGAGGATTTCTATCTGCAGGTGAGGCTCCTGTGAGTTCCAGGGCCTCTACAGAGAAGAGAGTGCTGAAATTGTCGCTAACGCCCGCTTGCGAGCCGCCGCAGCTGAAAGCGCTCGAAAAATCATCTCGCTGCTGCCGCTGAGTGCTCGCTAAACCCAAAGATCATCGCATCGCACGTTTGCGGGCTGCCATGTGCTCGCTAACCAAAATCATCGCATTGAAATAGTCGCTTTATGACATCGCAGCGCGGACGCCGGGCGTCCGCCATTTTCATCTCATCGCATCAGGATCGTCGCTCCCTCGCGGAGCGCCCTTTCTTCGCATCGCAACCTGATCGCACACGCAACAGGATCGTCGCATCATCTCCTCCTTCGCGGCAAGGAGTCATCGCATCAACGGCCTAGCGTGCAGAAGTTTGTTGCATCGTCTCCGCACGCATCAGCAGATCGGCGCTCATCCTCCCTAGCGGCAAGGATTCAACGCATCGCCGGTCTCGCGTGCAGAATATCATTGCTACAGCTCCTTTGTGACATTTTGGTTAATTTGCTACGAAATCCAGGTATTTTGTACGTAAAAGGGTCGCAGAGACCACTGCTTTGAACTGAACTCCTCTTTGCACACTTTGAACTATTTTTGCAGCATTTCAAGAGTAATCCTATTTTACAGTATTGTGGCTTTTTACCGTTATTGGTCTTGTGTTAAGCCTATATATAAAGATACTTATTTTTTATAATTACTTGTGTGGTGTCCCTTTGTAGTGTTCTTCACTGTGTTACTGTGTATGGTCATAAATGCTTCACACACTGCCTCTGCCTAGCTGCTCGTGCTACGTTACCACAGGGTTGAGCAGGGGTTATCAAAGGGTGTAGCCCTCTTACTCTGACTTAGGAAGAAGGGTCCCTACTTGGACAGTGGCCAGCCATTGCCAACTAGAGACCCCCATTTCTAACAACACTCTTAGGCAAAGCCGTAATGTACAAAATTATAACCCTGCTAAAATTATTATATGTGCTCCAAAATACATACCATCGGCTGCATGAGGATGTCTTTACGAAGATAGAAGGGACAGTCTGAACATTCCTTTGGAATGGCAGCACACCCAGAGTGGCACTCCAAACTTTACAAGGGAACCAATATAATGGGGGCATATCCCTCCGAGACATTAGAGACTATTATTGGGTGGCACATTAAATCGTAATTAATGACTGGGAACACATGTCCATCGACCATCCTACATAGGCCCTAGAGTGTACATAATTTGCCCTCACCCACACACACATTACCTATATTGGGGGGAAGGAAGTGAGGAAGCTACTGCCAGCAACACAGGTGACCATGGCTGCATGGAAAGGGGCAGAAAAGTGGATGAAGTGGATGACCGAGTAACGTGAAAACACCTTTGTGGGTAGGACCACATCTGAAGGAATTGATAACACTGCAAGGCTTTAAGGCCAGGGACATGCTGGGTATCTCAAAATTGGGGAACAATGGAGAGGCAGGCTCTCATTTCGCTCAACTCCTTACAAAGAGAATATGACCTACAAGCAAGGCAATACTACAAGTATCGTCAGGTAACACACGCGTCGAAGGCATAAAGGTTGGAGGGAAGGCTCCTCATGGTGAAAATCGGGGAGAAAGCAGTATGATGGACATATAGAACACTCATTGATAACAAACCTGATTCCCTACGGAAACCGAATGCGATGTGGTGCTCAGTACTGGGGACTCTAGATGATCTGGATTGGGAGTCAGCATTGATGCACCCTAGAAAAGTTGCTATCAAATCGCGCCTCCGCCTAATACAGTTAAAATTCCCACACAGGGTGTACTACCACAAAGTCTTCTTACATAGCTTTAAAAGAGCAATGACACCCTAGTGCCTTCCATGCAAATCGGATGGGGGAGACTTTATTTGCACACGCTATGAGAATGGTCTACCATCCACACATATTGGAATGCACTAATTACGAACTCAGTGAGATCCTGGAGGTGACAATACCGATGGACTATTGGGTATACCCACAAAGATAGACATCCCTAGAGATAAACTACTGTTGGAAAGTGGATTATTAGTAGGGGCAAATGTAGGTCTGCCACTGGCAATAAGGCCACTAACACAGTATAGGGATCAGAATAGATCTTAGAAAATTATTCCCATGCTCAACCCTTGGTAGCTTGGCTGTGAGCAGGCAGGATTAACTTCAAAGACAGGTATGTAAAGCATTTAAAAACAAACACCAATTCAGTAAATAATTAAGACACTACACATAATCAAAATCCAACACCAATTTATAAAAATAGGAAATATTCTTTATTTTTTTTGATAAGCAAATTTTTATTTTTGCAAATAAACATACAAAAATACATGGACAACCGTCAAAGCGAACTGGCATCAAAAGATATCTTCTACGTTCATTGACCTTCAACAGCAATACCTCCCACCCCCATCCCGACCACCTCACTCCCTCCACCCGCATTGACACCCCTAAATTATACCCCCTAGCCACTTTCCTCTGTGAAACTTCTTAGGACAGCCCCGCACCGAATACATCATGCGCTCCCGTGCTGCGCACCAGTCCACCCCCCTCCTCCACGTAGCACATTTGGGTGGGTCAGACCGCTTCCATGCGGCGGCAATATCTCGTTTCGCTACTATCAAAGCTGTAGTTAGGAAGAATTTCTCATGACGGGAACCGTCCAGACCGTCCGTTATCCCCAGCAGAGCCATTCTGGGAACCTCCCACCCCAGTGTCTCAGTTAGCTCGGCCTCAATCTCGCCCCAGTAGGTTCCGAGACGCGGGCAGGTCCACACCATGTGGAAAAAATCCACCGGGTCCGCCCCACAACGTGCACAGGAAGCATCTGGAGAGAGACCCGCACGGTGGAGGCGCTCCGGGGTCAGATAGGCAGTATGCAAATAATACAGCTGGATGAGCCGCAGCCTGGCCGAGGAGGTGATCGTCCTGGGTGCCATAAGGGCGTCCCTCCAATCAGCCTCATCCAGTGGTCCCACCCAGGCCTCCCAGCGCAATTTCGTGTCCTCCCAGGCCATTGGGGTGTTATTGACCAGGGTCCGGTAAATACGGGAGATACCCCCCCTTCCCAGAAACCCCATCATCACCTGCGCTTCTGGTGGGCTATGGTCAGGGATCCGTGAATCTAAAGGGACATGAGACCGAATCGCGTGGCGCAGCTGGAGATACTTGTAAAACTGTGAGGGGCACAACGAGAAGCGAGCCTGAAGCTCCCGGAAGGAGCACATGTGACTCCCTCGCCACAGATCGCCTAAACCGGAGATCCCAAGGAGATCCCACGCCCTAAATCCTTCCAAGCCCGTGACCTCCCGCAGCCAAGTGCCATGCCAGTGGTGTAACGCGGGTCAATTTCCCCGACCATCGGGTATGCCGTAGAGCGGCACGCCAAGCCAAGCCAAGAAGGGGGCCCGTACAACATCCGGAAGCGACCAAGGAAGCGTCGCCCCGTAGAGCATATTTTGAATAGAGGGGAACCCCATTAGCTGTACCTCCAGCCTGTAGGCCGGATCGTCCCACCCGCCCGAGAACCAGTCATGGACCACCAGGAGCCGAGTCACAAGGTAGTATAAATATAGGTTGGTCATGCTCATACCTCCATCGTGCGACGGAATCTGGCACCGGCCCAGGATCTGACGGACCCCATAGAAACTTGGTCGCCATACTATCCAAGTCCCGGAACCACAGACGAGAGAAAGAGCAGGGCGTGTTTTGCAGCATGTACAGGAATTTGGGAAGGATCATCATCTTGTAGAGAGCAATCCTCCCCAGTGGATTCAATGGGAGCGATTGCCATCTCGCCAGGTCTAATCGGGCTTTGTTGACCACGGGAGCCACGTTAAGAGCCCAGCAGAGCTCCGGCAGAAGGGTGATCCAGATTCCCAGATACTTAAAAGAAAGCCTCCGGAGGGGAATATCGGACTGCCAATCGAAGCAATCTCTAGCCGGGTGCAGCGTAACCAAGACCGATTTCCTGGGGTTGAGACGGAGACCCGACGCCCGGCCAAACCGGTGAAGAATACCACGCACAACAGGACCAGAGGTAGCCGGGTCTGAGAGGTAAAGGGGGACATCGTCCGCATACACAGCTATTTTATCGGGGACCATGCCCGGCCAGTCCCACCCACGGAGAGCAGGGTCTGAGCGCACCAGAACCGCCAGAGGTTCCATTGCCAAGGCAAAGAGGAGGGGCGAGAGCGGGCAGCCCTGACTCGTCCCCCTCCCGATAAAAAACGGGCGAGATAGAGCCCCATTCACCAACACCCTAGCCCACGGAGCCGCGTACAAGATCCGGACCATGGCGCGGAATTGAGGGCCGAACTCCATCCTCTCCAATACCTCGTCAAGGTAGACCCATCCCACCGAATCAGAGGCTTTTTCAAAGTCGACCAACAACAAAGCTAGATAAGGAGAGAGGCGCTCTCGGTGAGCCATGGCGAGATGCAGGCGCCGCAGGCAGTGCAGAGTTCCTCGGTTCGGCATGAACCCACATTGGTCCGGGTGGACCAGGGAGTTGAGGCATGGACGCAGCCGTTGTGCCAGGATGGTGGCGTATATTTTGATCTCAGTATTAATAAGAGATATCGGTCGGTAGTCCGAGCAGGACTGCGACGGAGGTTGCGTCTTAGGGAGAACGACTATCGTAGCCGTGTCCGTCTCCAGTGGGAACAAACCCTTCACTATCACCTCTGAATAAAGGTCCAACAGCTGTGGAGCGAGGGTTCCACGGTAGTGGGCATAGTACTCTTGTTGGAAGCCGTCCGGACCCGGGGTTTTCCCGGGGGTCATGTGGCTGATGGCGTCATCAATTTCTTGTAAAGTAACGGGCGAGTCAAGGGACTCCCTAACCTCACGCCCCAAGCACTTCAGCTCCGCACCACCTGTTCCCAACAACTCCTTAAGGGGGATCCCGGGCTCCCGAGCACGGTACAGCATGGAGTAATAATCGGCAAAGGATTGAGCCACCGCCACGGAGGCCGTGTGAGTCTCACCGGTAGGGCCCACAATAGCGGGGATAATCCTGCTTAACCGGGGGTACGTGGCCAGCCGGTGGAGAAGAGCACCGCCACCGAGGAGCGCCATAAAGTTTTCGCCGCCTCCATGGAGTGCAGGCGAATTTCATCCCGTAGAAAGGCCAGTCGTCGCGCCCGACCGGCGTCACCCAAAAGCTCCGGGTCGCGCTCAAGCTCTAGGGCCTGCGCTTCACACTCTGTAAGCCGCTGGAGATGTTTCCGGCGCTGCTGCTGTACAAGACCTTTACCCGCTCCCCTAATAGTCGCCTTCCCAGCCTCCCAGAGGACGGCCGCGGAAGAGACTGATCCCACATTATGGTGGTAATAATTAGAAATCTCAGTTCCCACCAACTTCCGGAAGTCCTTATCCTGAAGGAACCAAGCGTTCAGGCGCCACACAGGACGGGCGGAGAAGGAGGCGGGCCGAGGGCCAGAAGCAGCGGAGAGTGGTCCGAGAGGCCCCTGGGAAGAATGCGGGCATCTTGTACCCCCGCGCATTCAGTGGAGGGGACCAAAATTAAATCAATCCGGGCGTGCGAATGGTGCGCCGCCGAGGTGTGGGTGTACTGGCGGGCCTGCGGGTGCCAGACCCTCCACACATCACACAGACCCTGGGCCTTGGCCCAGCCCAATAACAGCTTTGAGCGGGTAGCCCTGGCAAGGGAGACCGGGCCCGTCACATCTATGCTAGGTGTATAGACCGCATTGAAATTCCCCCCCCCCCCCCCAAGACAAGCGCACCCGCTGGGAGTGTTGGAAGTAAGTTTGCAGTGTATGAGAGGACGGGCTGCAACTGGGACGGTGACGCATACAGGGAGACGAGGGTTAGGGGACGCCCCTCAAGAGCACCACAAACCGCAACCGCCGTACCCTGGGAGTCGAAATGCACCTGGGCAAGAACGAAGGGAAAAGTCCGCCGAAGCAGGATAGCCACTCCCCGGGAACCCCTAACGAAGCCAGAGTGCCACACCCTATCGTACCCGTAACGAGCAAGAAAAGAACAGTTGTTGCTAAGAAGATGGGTCTCCTGCAAAAGAAGGACATCGATCCCCAGACTCTGCACGTATTTAAGGACTGCCATGCGCTTGAAATGATCCAGAAGACCGTTGACATTCCATGACAGAATACGCATGGCGGCCCTAGGAATGTTAGTTTCAGTCATCACACCAGGCCGGAGCATCTAGTGTACGCAGAAGGGGGGTGTCCCTGGAGCGCGACCAGGGGGGACGCAGGCACAGGGGCTCCCCAAGGGGAGAGAGCACGGGCTCGCAGGCCAGTGGGAAGGTCAGGAATGCAATGATGCCGTAGAACAGTAACCCTGAGGAGGATCTCTCTAGCCAACAGAATCCTCCCTAGGAGAAAGAAACAACCCCAAAACCACCCCACCCTATACTTCGAGAACGGAAGCATCTGTCGCCCTAACTGTGAAGAACAACGACCAAGCTAAAACGCTCGGGCTTGAGCACCTAGTGGACCCCCAATCAACCGGATAATGACCAAATCGCCCGCCCTGGCCGAGAGCTATCTCTGAAAAGGAGCACGGAAGTCCAAATACTAACACTGGCGGCCCGGTAGACCACCCCAGTCCCCCAGCAATCAAGTAAACCACCTTCATCAAGAGAGAGTCAAATAATTGGACTGCAGGAGAGGTCCGAGGTGTCCATTTGTGCAGCGGGCGGGGCCGCAGAGCCTGACCGCACCGAGGGACCCGGCCCAGCAGTCAGTGGCAACAGGGCTGGCAGGGGCGACCGAGAAGGCAGGGGAAGCTCCAGAGGCCCGACGCGGCCGTCCCATGGAACGTGTGACCACCACCTCCCCCTCGGTGTGTCCCCGGGGCACGGTGCGCCTCCTACGACGGGTCCTGGATGGCCTGGATGTAGTCGGTCCCCTGCGGCTCCTCGTCGGTGAGCCTTGCCCAGGTCGAAGCAGCGGATGTTCCTCCGTCAACCAAGACCAAGCGGCCCGAGGCGTCTCAAAGAAGATGGCTTTGTGTTGAAAGATGACCCGGAGGCGGGCCGGGAACTGCAGCTGGTACTGAAGGCCCAGGGACCGCATCTTCTGTTTCACCTCCGTGTAGGATTGCCGCTGCTCCTGAACCTCCCGAGTGTAGTCCGGGAAGATCATGATATTATGATTCTGATAATTGAGAGATTCAGCACGCCTGGCCTCACGGAGAATGGCATCCCTGTCTCTGAAGTTAAGGATCTTAAGAATGAATGGGCGGGGGGGTGCCCCCGGAGGCCTCGGGGCCAAAGAGCGGTGGGCCCTCTCAACAACAAACCAGGCCGATAGGCTGTCCGCTGGCATCCAGGATCGGAACCAGCGCTCCAAAAAGTCGTCAGCCCGGCCCGACTCAGCCCCCTCCGGAAACCCCACCAAGCGGAGGTTACTGCAACGCGCCCGGTTTTCCGCATCCTCAGCCCGGCGGTGCAGTTCCTTAGAATGAGTGGTGAGCTCCCGTACTTGATCCTGCAGCTGATGGAGGGCGTCCTCTGCTGTCGAGATTCGCGATTCGGCCTCAGAGATACGGGCAGTAGCATTGCGCAAGTCCTGTCGGTGAAGGGCAACATCCACTTTGACCTCACCTACCATGCCCTCCAGGGAGGAACGGGATGCATAAATGGCCTGCAAGATGGCCGCCAGATCCGTGGCGGGGGCCGGTGTTGCCTCCCCGGTCGGACCAGTTCCCCTCTCGGAGGTCGTAAATTGGTCGATCCTGGTTTGGGTGGCCGCAGGTGCCGGTCTGGAGGCCCTGTCCTTGCCCATGATGGCCTCACCGCAGTCCGTGGGGGACAGCCGCACCCACCGGTGGGCCCCGCAGAGGATCACGGCAAGCCCACGAGGACC
The DNA here is from genome assembly GCF_964204655.1 of Triturus cristatus. Classification (NCBI taxonomy): domain Eukaryota; kingdom Metazoa; phylum Chordata; class Amphibia; order Caudata; family Salamandridae; genus Triturus; species Triturus cristatus. Next base: position 454,543,073 of record NC_140587.1, read on the forward strand.
GGGGATCCAGGTGGTAGGAGGAGGAACGTGCAGTCAGGGCTTCCACTCACCCGGGCAGTCTGCAGACACAAGCCCCGTAAATCGCCTCCTGGGGCGCTGCCCGATATGACAGCCGAGCCCTCCCCAGGGACCGCCGCCTTGCCACAGCCCTTCAGGGTCCAGGGTGGTACGCCGCCACCTCTCTCTGCTCTCAGCCGATGCTGCCGCCGCCTGTGGGGCCCCGTATCCCTTCACTCCTCACTGGTGAGCAAACGAGGACGGAAGGGGAAAAGAAGAGGGAGCCAGGCGTCCTGACTGCCGGCCGCGGCCCGATACTCGGGGACTGCCTCAGGTCCCACAGCGCCCCTTCGCGGGTCAAGGCGGACGCCCCCGGAGGGGCTGCAGCAATTGAGGGTGGGAGGGGGGTAAGGTAGCCGAGGGATCGCCGGTTCCCCCCCTGGAACGCCGCCCCTATGGCTCCGCTGGCCGCGCCGACGTCATCGCACTCACCGGCCTCCACCTGGCGCCAAGCCGTCCCTCGGGAGCAGCTCCACTCCCCCACCGGCAAGCAGGGTCTGCCGAATGTAGGTGGGCACTGGGGGGGCGGGAAGGGCCCCCGCGATCGCCGCAATCAAATTGCCCCCTCTGTGCCACCGGAGACCCGGGGTCCGGATACCTCGTGGGCGCTGCGGGCTCCGGTAGTCTTCGCCGCCGGGCTCCGCGTCCGCACCCCGGGCCCGCTTCAAACACGGCTGGCCGCACCCGGGGAGGACCAGAGCTATTCAAACGTCACCCCCAGGATGCGGGACTGTTCCGTGTCCTGATGCGCCCGTCGGCTCCCGGCCAGGGCAGCTAGGAGCAGACCATGCAGGAGAAGACGGGGCCGGGCGCTCGGAGCCGCTCCGTTAGGAGGCCATGTCGGTCCGGCGCCCCTGGGCGCTCCCAAAATAGGAAATATTCTTATTTTTAAAATGACACCAAAACGACAAAAATCCAATGTAGGGAACCGGAGATATGAATTTTCAAAGATTTAGCATTATATAGCGCTTAGAAACTTATACCACCATATTGGGATATCTGGTCGCGATAGACCGGCTCAAAGTAAAAGTTTCAGGCCGACCGCGATGGAGCCCTGAGCGGCTACCACTCGCGGTAGGTCCAGGTCACCGTTTTTACCTTCGGACTTAGAAACTTTTCTGGAGCTTTTTCTCATGGGGTCCCTCGATGCTCATATCAAAACCAAAGGGGGGATACTGTTCCTATAGCAAGGTGCAAATAGTCACCATTGCATCAAGGTGCAAAAAGTCACCTATTGATTAAAAAGGAAAATTGAAAGAAGAAAAGGGAAAGAAATCCTAGGTGAGAGGGACCCACCAGTGAAGTGAAAGGACACATGTAGTCCTCTGTTGCCCTCACACACCCCAAGGAGTGTCATGCTTCATCATCGGGCGTTTGCTCCTCGTGGGGCCGGCGCTGCAATTCCCCACGGGTCCCCCGAAGGGTCTCTTTGTCGGAGATCTTTTAGGACTGCCGGATGGTGCATGCGGGTGTGTGGGGTGGGGGTCTAATGAGGGTCAAGGTAGTGCGTGCATAGTGATGAGTCGGTGTGTAAAGGGTAAACGTGCAGCAATTGTTGGGATTGTATACCCTTCACAGACTAGACTACTGTGTAAAATCTTGCCCCTGCAGCGCATTATGCCTGGGTGTGAGCAAGGTCGTAGGTCAACATGTTTCGCGCCTTTGTTGCCTTAGTGGTCGTTGGCGCTTCCTCAGGACCAAAACTGTAAGGTGCACGTGAAATAGTTAAAATGCCCTCTAAATAAGACAGGGCGGGCAGTGAGCCTGTGTACCTATGAACTGGCTGCATCTGCATGATGTATACCGCTCCTGGTTGATGCCTAGGAAAAGAAAACATAATAAGTCACAGAAATGAGCATCAGTAACAACTTGATGCTACAGGGTCTACCACAGTTGTGTGTATAATAGTTACATAGAAAAACAGAGAGCACATGAGACATAACAGTAAAACATAGATACTCAATGGAACCCATGTCCAAGGGTGGGTGACTGACAAGGTCTAATTGAGACCCCAGAAGTACGTGGACCGTGTCCTATCAAAGATATCATAATAAGCAAAGTGTTCTGGCAACGTAGAATTATTATGTAACGTGTTCTGGCTGCACACCGTTAAAAGACTGGCCAATTAGTGCTCCCATGAGAATACAGTAACGTGTATTTTATCAAGACACTGGTGGAAACGGTTGGGTCTCCACGGGCACATACCTCCCACTGACAGAAGTAATTCTTCTCTGGCTCGAGCTGTGGACGCCCGCACAATGTCGGGCTGGAAAGCAATTAGGAAATAAGGATGAAAAGATGTAGAATCCATGCTAGCGAGCCAACGCTACTCCCTACTAGGTTAAAGAACTTACAATTTTTTCGGGATGTTGACTCCTATCCTCCTACCCCGTCCCTGCGACTGCCAGTTTGTGAGCCAACAGGTAGTGGGACGCGGTACTGATAAGGAGGAGTATGGGCGGTTACCATTTCCGGGATATCCTGAGGGGGTGGGGAGAGGTGCGCATGCGTAAGGGGAGGAATACAATGGCCATGTGCTGTAATGTGGGAGACTACTTTCCACGTCTTGCGCAGAACCTAGCTGAGGAATTAAATAGTTACATGCCGGTGTGGACGAAAAGTACACTTCAATAAATTAACAGCAAATACCCAAATTAAAAGAATGGTGTTCTAGAGGTGGTGGGCGCCCCATGGTTAATCACTTTTAGACTGCTCACTGTGTACATAACACCCGTCCAATAGGACATATTGTACCTCAGCCTATCCATGTAATAAAGGAGGCTGTGATGGGGGTGCCAGTACGAGATAGTTCAAGGCGGGGATATTATCATTGTAACAGTAGAAATGTCACTGGAGTTGCGAACTCCGCATCCCTATTGCCTCCTGTCTTAAAGGAGTCATTGAACAGATAGTGACCCCACTATACATAAATTGGTACCTCAAGTGCTCATGGAAAGGAAAAGCAAGTAAAAAGCGACTATAGAAGGGTCCTCGGCTGAACCGCCGTACATTATCAATATAAACAAAGAGGGGGACCCAGGAGCTAATAAAGGTCCAGTATCCATGCTCCATATGCCAATATCAAAACCAAAGGGGGGATACTGTTCCTATAGCAAGGTGCAAATAGTCACCATTGCATCAAGGTGCAAAAAGTCACCTATTGATTAAAAAGGAAAATTGAAAGAAGAAAAGGGAAAGAAATCCTAGGTGAGAGGGACCCACCAGTGAAGTGAAAGGACACATGTAGTCCTCTGTTGCCCTCACACACCCCAAGGAGTGTCATGCTTCATCATCGGGCGTTTGCTCCTCGTGGGGCCGGCGCTGCAATTCCCCACGGGTCCCCCGAAGGGTCTCTTTGTCGGAGATCTTTTAGGACTGCCGGATGGTGCATGCGGGTGTGTGGGGTGGGGGTCTAATGAGGGTCAAGGTAGTGCGTGCATAGTGATGAGTCGGTGTGTAAAGGGTAAACGTGCAGCAATTGTTGGGATTGTATACCCTTCACAGACTAGACTACTGTGTAAAATCTTGCCCCTGCAGCGCATTATGCCTGGGTGTGAGCAAGGTCGTAGGTCAACATGTTTCGCGCCTTTGTTGCCTTAGTGGTCGTTGGCGCTTCCTCAGGACCAAAACTGTAAGGTGCACGTGAAATAGTTAAAATGCCCTCTAAATAAGACAGGGCGGGCAGTGAGCCTGTGTACCTATGAACTGGCTGCATCTGCATGATGTATACCGCTCCTGGTTGATGCCTAGGAAAAGAAAACATAATAAGTCACAGAAATGAGCATCAGTAACAACTTGATGCTACAGGGTCTACCACAGTTGTGTGTATAATAGTTACATAGAAAAACAGAGAGCACATGAGACATAACAGTAAAACATAGATACTCAATGGAACCCATGTCCAAGGGTGGGTGACTGACAAGGTCTAATTGAGACCCCAGAAGTACGTGGACCGTGTCCTATCAAAGAAATCATAATAAGCAAAGTGTTCTGGCAACGTAGAATTATTATGTAACGTGTTCTGGCTGCACACCGTTAAAAGACTGGCCAATTAGTGCTCCCATGAGAATACAGTAACGTGTATTTTATCAAGACACTGATGCTCTTCACCAGGCCAGATTCGGTGAGGGTTCGCCGGCCCCTGATTTCTTCTACTGCCGGTCAAACTCTGGAAGTCGGACCTATGGAGTTTTTAGTGGGACGAACCTGGATGGCTCGGCCGGCTCGCGGTTGAAGGCAGGCGGCTTGGCTGGCCAGGTTGAGTTGGTCCCCCAATGGAGCTTTTTTCCAAATTTGTTCCAAAGTTCTCTAAACGTCTGGAACTTCTTCCTGATGTTCCCCAAAGGGTCCAAAAGTGTCTCAAACTCACTCCAAGGGTCTGGAAGCTCCAAGATGGTCCTTGAAATTTGAGGACTTCAGTTCCCACAATCCACTTGGACAAAACCCTTACAAATCCACTGGTAGCTCTCCAGGTTGAGGATCCTTGGTCGTGATGTTCCAGGTGAGCTCAGTTAACCTGTAACTTGCAGGGAGTCCACTCTTTAATTATTTTACAGCAAGGTAATCCACAGGGCTGTAGTTTCAGCTGGTGCAGTCTTCAGTGGGCAGGCCTTAGAATTTGCACCCAAACTTCTCAGAATGGCAACGTCTTGCTTTCTTACATTTCAAACAGCAGATCTGAGAGACTCTGCCCCTCTCAGATACTTATTCCAAGTTATCTGGGTCAAGCAGGAGGTCACTCCTGACCAATGGGAGCAGGGCAACTCCCCAAGGATATGACCACACATCCTGTAGAGTGTGGCATTATTTTGTCCCAGAGTGCAACACATCCTCCAAATTCATAATGGCTGATTTTCCAGCATGGAGGTAAAAACTGGCTAAACATCCCCTAGGATGGCTACTTTCTACAGCCTTTCCCCCCTGCATCTGCTCATTCCTTCCATAAGCCTAGCTTTGGCTTTGGGTCAAAAGAGTGAAGCTGTAAATGACACTGAGGCCTCCCCTTCCCTTTGAAGACCATGGTTTACGACTCCTCCCCCTGCTCTGGCATTCCTGTGTAGCCCTCCCAGCAGAGCTGGTTAACCCCAGGGGCTCTTTATCACCTCGTCAAAGCTGCCTGGCTAATCCACTTAACTCTGACCAATCAGGACAGACCACTGGAAGGCTGAATCTGGACTTACAAACAAGTAAGTCTTATAACTTCTTGTCTGTACATTTAAGGATAAATTCAACAATATGATATTGTTGGATTCATCACTACCATTCTGGGAAGTCTTTGAATGGAAGTTCTACCATTCTTCTATCAGGAGTTATTAGTTATTAACTTCTTGCCATGTTAACCTATGTGGCATGGGATTTGCAATGGGAAAAATGACTTGGGCCATTTTTCCAGCACTATGGCTTATAAAAACATATTTTATAAGTACTTCGCTTACATCTACAGGACCCCCACCCCATGGGACAACTAGGGGAAATTTTAGGGGCTATGAATCTGTAGAAATATTGCAGATCCTCCCTCCACAGTACTCTAAGCATCAAAGTTGAATTTGGGCAGCACGTTATCACAATGTGGGGAGTGAAATGTGAAATGTCACTTAACCCAGGGCATATATAAGTCCTTTTATAAGGGTCTACCTTATAAATACTTGAGCCCCCACCCCTAGGACACCTAGGGAAGACCCTGGGTGTTCCTAATATGCCAAAACATGGTAGGTTATCCATTTTAAGTACCCCAAACACAAAAGTCGAGTTTGGGCACAATTTACTTTTTAAAAGCAGTCTTGCCACCCAGGGCTGCTTTTAAACTGACCTCGGGCTTCAGCAGTGCACACATGCAAGAGCAGAAAAAGCTGCTGGCCTCTAAACTGCCATGCCCTATTGTGGACTAGGGACTTCTAGGTAGTTTTAATCCCTCTGCCCTATTATTTAATGGGGTCTGATAGGGTAGGTCATGCCAATCACAGCGGTACACCATATCATAGTGTACCTTAGTGTATGCAGCTGTTTTCACTGTAGTCTAAATGTGTCTCTTTCAGCATAGCACTGGCCCTGGGCCTGGTTAGGCAGAGTCCAAGGTCAGTCAGAGTCAGTTACCACCAGTACCATTCAGCAAAAAGTTGGGGGGGGGGGTGCCCAGGGCACAGGATGACTTTGCAACAACTACTCTTTGCGAACCTGGGTTTAGTAGTGGCAAAGCTAGACGTGGTGAAGCACTGGGAGGCATCGTAACCAACCACACTAAAGGAATGGAGAGGGGGGATGGATTTGCCGAAAAGTGACATATAGGCATGTGGGTGCCCGAAGACGTTTGCTAAGATATGGGGCCTCTGGATGCGTCATTATGGATTCACGTTCGGGGAAGGTAACACATTACCCCAAAACAACGCACATGCAAAGTATTGTGAGGCCCCGATGATCCCTAGCCACAAGGCGAAACTGTCTGGTCCAACATACCTGCCTTATCTGATCTGCTAACAGATTTTAACAGTGTCTACTACCGCCTTCATGTACTGTTGCTTATGATATCAGTGATATCAATAGGGAGAGGAGTTGGCCTAACGGCTAGGACGGTCGACCTCAAATCTGGGAAACCAGGTTCGAGTCTCGGCAAGGATGCGCAACATCCTGTAGTTCTGGGCAAATCACATAATCTCCCCGTGCCTAACAAAAATGAATGTGTCCGCATGTAACGCAACAGGTGCGCGTGTAAAGGGCTCCGATACCCAGTATCCTCAGGTCAAGTTTGCGCTGTATAAAATTCTGTAAAAAATGAAAAATAAAAAATAAATGACTGTGGTTCTAGAATTGTAACCCATAAGAAAGTGTAACGAAAACATTTTTTTTTTTAAAATAGCCTTTGGTATAGAGCATGAATTTGCAACCGCAAGCAGAAATGGATACTGCTTGTCATTATTTCTTTCCACACACACCTATAGATAGTGTAAAGGCTTACAAAAACAATTTAACATGCTTAATTTGACCCGCAGACAAAGCTTACAATATGGCTTTGGAAGAGAGATACATGAACATGACAAAAGCAACAAACAGAAAGGGAGCTGCTTTAGAGACCACATGGAAAAAGGAGGGAAATGAATTTAGCAAGAAAATGGTTTCCCCAAACAGATTGACTAGACAGCCGACACAAATGAAAAATTTGCTTTTATAAAAGGAGAACACTAAAAAGACTAGACATGTAGGGATCAGTAGTTGAACACGCATTTGAATTAATGGTAGGATCATGACAAATTTTACAGGGAGACAAAAATGCAATTCAGGGATTTACAGCATTTGCGGACAGAAGCTTACTTCTGATTACCTGCTGATCGGGAAGGAGTCTGTTATTTAGGCACACTAATGCCGAAGATGTACCAAATTACAAGCATAGAAGCATTAGCACCATCACCAGACAGAATCGCAACACAGAGACAGGAGCTGCTTTACTAGGAGACATATATGGAGCAGTGATACCACCCATAGGGATTATACTAAACGATTAAAAGATAAGAAAGATAGCTAATGTTGTTGATAAAATGGTGACAAGCACTTCTGGAGCCTAACTCCTAATTAACACTGAATTAACTGCTATAAGGTCGATGGTTTTGCAACACCATATTGCTTTAGACATATTAGTCGCTGAAATTAACTCACTGTTGTTCGTTCACACCGGCTCTAAATATTTGCCCTCTTGTTTTGTAAACAACTGATTTTTGTGAATCGTACGCTGTTTTACTCACTCCCTCATCCTCACTTCAATCACTATACCCTTACCCCTCTTCCCTTTCCCCTGGGGCACTACTTTAAACTGTGTTAGCAAATATTATGAACTACTGTTTGTTCAGTGTGATTAAATAACACTGTACATCAAGCATACCACGGCTCTTTCATTTCTTTTTCTAATTGTATTTAACTAGTTTGTTCTTTTATGTGCATTAATCTGTTTACAGGGACCACTGTTCCAATGTACTGAGTTAAGCTTGAGGCAGCTGCCCTTCATTCTGGTGGCGACTGCCTTCATCCCATTGTGGAAGTTGCTCTTAGCAGCTGTGGGCTCATCTGTGAGGGACCAAATCAGCTAGGTGTTTTCGGTGAAGGAGACTATGTTGAGTCCTTGGCTTCTGATAATGGCTGCAAGCAGGCCATGTAGATGTTGAAGAGGGTTGGGCTCAGGGAGGATTCCTGAGGCAATCCGCAGCTGATCTCTGTGGGTTCTGAGTTGAACCGTGGAAGTCTGACTCTGTGTTTGGCTGCCGTGGAAGGAGCGGATCCATTCCAGGGCTTTGTCATGGATGCCAGCGTCGTGGAGTTTTGCGTAGGGTGTGGTGGGTGAGAGACTGTGTCGAAGTTGGCTGAGAGGTTCAGGAGGATGAGGGCAGCAGTTTTGCCTCGAGGAGGGTGCGGATGTCGTCTGTGGCAGTAAGGAGAGCAGTGTTGGTGCTGTGGTTGCTTCTGAAACCCAAATGGGAGAGATCTAAGATATGGTTTGTTTTGATGCTCTCGAAGAGTTGGGTGTTGATGGCTTTCTCAATTACTTTGGCTGGGAAGGGGACAAGAGAGATGGGTGTGTAGGTCTTGAGGTCTGTCTGGTATGCAGAGGGTTTCTTTGGCAGGGGGTTCATCTGTGCATGCTTCCAGTCTTCTGGGAAGATGGCGGATTTGATGGAGAAGTTGATGGTGCAGCAAAGTTCAGGTGTGATGGAGGTGTCGGCTCTGTTGAAGATGTGGTGAGGGCAGGGATCCTTGGGGGCTCCAGAGTGGATGCTCCTCATGATCCTGAGGGTGTTGTCAGAGGTGAGGGAGATCTAGTTGGGCGAGGTTTGCTGGGGTCTGGAGCCATTGGGTGCAGTGGTTGTGGGTGGGGTGGGTAGGTCTAGGGTTGTGGAGCTGTGGTAGATCTTTCATGTTGCGGTGGAAGAAGGCAGTGAGATTGCCACAGAGGTCTTAAGCAGGGACATGTCTGCTGTCTCTGTGCTAGGTTTAGACAATTTTTTGACCACGGCAAAGAGTTCTTTGCTGTTGTGTGTAATGGCGTTGATGCATTCCTGGATGGCTGATGGATGAGGTGGTGGTGTGAGGTGATGGTGGATTTGAAGGCTGCGTGGCCTAACATGATCTTGCTGCTCCATCTTTTCTCGAGCTGTCTGCAGGTGCGCCTATACTGGAGGGGTGGAGGCGAACCAGCAGGCTTTCTTGGAGGGCTGCTTGCCTGAGGGTTTCCTGAGGGCAGCTAGAGTTTTGGCGCAGTCGGAGATCCAGTGGTGGAGGTTGCATGATGAAGTGTTGGCATCTGTGGATGTCGGTGGTGGGGTTTTGCTGAGCTGGTCTTCTGTGACCTTGTTCCTGCTTCTGTGAGGATTGTGGTGGCCATGGTGGTGTAAGGTGGGTTTGGTGAAGGAGAAGTGAACACAGTGGTGGTTGGTCCAGTGTTGCTTGGAGGTGCGGCTGACAGAGATGATGTTGCTTGCAAAGAAGATGGGTTTGAGCATGTGTACTGCTCAGTGGGTTGACGTTGTGACTAGTTGTTTGAGTCTGATGGTGGCAAGGATTTCCAGTAGGAATAAGATGTTGTGGTCGTCGAGGTTGTCCAGGTGGAAATTGAGGTCATGGAGTAGGATGTAGTCGGTTGAGACAATCGCGTGGTGAGCGATGAAGTAGGCTATGATATCGCTGAAGGGGGTGCGGGGTCCGAGAGGTCTGTAGACGAGGGTGGCATTCTGGTTGGTCTGAATCTGGAAAAGGAGGTGATCCATGTCGGGTGAGATGTCTTCGGAGCTGGTTGTGAGGCAGAGGGTGTTTTTGTGTACGCTGGCCCTGCCTCCTCCCGTTCGGTTGACGCGGTCCTTGTGGATGATTTTGTAGCCATCATTGTTGACAGTTGCGATGTCGGTGGCTGAAGTGGGGTTCATCCAGGTTTTCGTAAAAAAGTAGATGTGGGGGGGTGAGGGTAGAGTCGAGCAGGTCTCAGATCTCCACGGCATGTCATTTGAGGGAGTGGGTGTTGATTACGATGCATCTAAGGTGGTTGGGTCCAGTTCTTAAGGGTCGTGTGGTTGGTGGGTCTGGTGTGCTGAGGCTGGTGAAGTTGAAGTAGGTGTTCTTCAGTGATGCAAGGTGGCAGGCGGTGGAATGTCTGGTGTTGAGGGCATGAAGGGTGCTGGAGTCGTAGTGGTGGATGGTCCGGGAACCAGGGTCCATGGCGCTGGTCACAGTCTAGGCGCGGATGGGCTTGCCTCTGGTGCGCCAGCAGCACGGTTGCCATTAATCAGGGTCTGGGAAGGGCTGGACAGCTGGGAGGCGAGAAAACGGCACTAGAGGGGAGCGGGGCTGTGGGGAATGGGCAGCAGCATGGGAATGGGAAAAAAGGCACAAAGATAGAGAAAAGAGAGACAGTGTAAAGAAAGCAGTAATAGATAAAATGAAGGTGAAAAAAGATCAGAGGAGCAAAAAAGACAGAAAGTAAAAAGACCGAGATCAATAGCAGAGCAGAGATGCACCCCACTGGACCACCAGGGATAATGGCCTCAAACGAAGGACCTGTAGGGGTCAGGGAGCAATAGCTACCAGGTGGAGTTGTGCGACAAGGGAAGCAATTTACTCACAAGTGTAGTCTGGGAACACAGATCACTTTGTTAGGGACCTTTGGTTTGTGCCTTCTGGAGTATGATGTCTCTGTCACGGTAATGCAATCGCTGCCCCACCACTGGTCTCAGTAGTCGGCCTGGTGCTGCTGGACGATACTCTATGGGCACACTCCAAGGCAAAGAAGTAGGTAAGGTTATTCGGGGCAACTTCAGTCTGAAGCCTTCATTCAAGAAATGCTACCATATCAGCCCCCTCTTACCCTTCAGGCAGTCCGATCACTCTAATGTTATTCTGGCAGTTGCGGCCTTCTGTATCTTTTGCTCTCCGTTCTAAGGTGCAAACCCTACCAGTCAGTTTATCCAGTTTACAAGCTAATGCATGCTGGGTAGGTTGCAGCTCCCCCGTGGTAGTTTCCCCCACCTTTACTCTGTCGGACAGTTTACTGTGTTCAGCTTGCAAGAGACCAAGTCATACTGACACTGCACTAATGTCTTGTTGGAGGGTGTCCATGTCTGTTATTGCTGCAAGGATCTTATCTAATTATAGATGTATAGAGGCAGGAGGAGGGTCAGAGATCTCATTAGCCATGGTGGGGAGTTGGGGGTTCCTCTGGTCCTGGCTTGCACCCACTGCTGTAGTCCTTGGTTTCCACTTTGCATGCTTGTGTCCAGTCCCCTAAGAAGTATGGACCTGTAAGCCCTCTGGGTGGGCAATTCTACCCCGGCAGTGCGTCAGGGGTCTCGGCACCTGGGGAAGAAAGAAGAAAAGGCATCTCCTTGCCATGGGTCCCGCGTACAATTCCTCTGTGAGGGCAGCCCAACTCCAGAGCAATTCCAGTTCACTGGGTTCACCCCCAGTCAGTTAAGTGTGCTTCGGGTCCCTTTGGCTGCCAAGGGGTGGTCCCACTGGCTCAGCTTGTGCCTGCGCTGCCTGTCACTCCTGAGTAGTTCTGGTGAGGGGTCTGAGGTCAAAAAAGTCTGGCCTATCGCAGGTCACTCATTCAATGCTGACTCTCCTTCCAGGGGGAACACATTTCATCACTATTGGGCCCAGGGTTTCAGTAAGTGTCCTTCTAGGGCTCTCCCATACTCGCAGTTCTTAAACGTTCGCAGGTCACTCCCTCCTGAGAGCCTTTTTCTGAGTTAATCACAATCTGCAGCTTCTGTGTGGGCCAGTTACACACCCTGTATTCCTGCTTTGAGAGATCCAAACTCACCTTGTTTTCATCAATCTGTGCTGGGCCCGATCCAGGCCCTGAGCCATCCTGGGTGTCGCACTCACACGCGCACTGGTGGTTATTGCTGTTTGTTGTAAGGGGACTGTTACTTTTAGTTGTTCAATCTGGAAAAGAGCGTATTGTCCTTCATAGTTATTTTTCTCCTGGGGCCCGCCACTTACCCAGTCCGTGCTCGTAGTGTAATACCCACGTGGGGGCAGGCCTACCTCCTCCCTGGGAGCTTCCTCGGGTCATGGCCCCCCGCAGTGGGGCCACTCTCTCAGGTTCTCTGTTCAACGTGTAGCAGCTCCTCTACCTCCAGTGTCTGATCTTCAGCCTCAGGCCAGCCAAGCTCCTCGTCGAAGTCCTTCACTGTCAGGCAGGCTTTGACCGGGGCTGCGGAGTCATTTAACCCACCTGGGGGGCAGTGCTGATCTGGCCGGTCTCCTTCATCCGTTCTCCAACACGGTCCATCTGCCTCAGTGTCCTCAATGAGCCTCACTCCTGTTCCACTCCTCTCCTGCCAGCTGGGCTGCAGTCGCCCACAGCCTGTTTGCTGAACATAGTGTCCATAGCGGCATCAGGCCCCAGCCGCCATCTTGGGTTTCAGGCCTCGGGGGCTACAGTGTTCTGAGCTTTCTAATTTGCAGCAACATAGGCATCAGTCGCCACTCCAGAGCTGACTGGTGGGGGCAGGCACAATTAATTGTTTGGGGTCCGCCTGGTGTGGGTTGTTGCCTGGTACTTGATGGCGTTGCATAAAGAAAGGGCCGGTGCGGAGCAACAGGCTCATGCATCTGCCATCTTTGGTGTGGTAGCCGCGCCTGCCTTTTCACTTTTGATTAATGACAGATTTGGTCATACCATAGAGTATGATGACATTCCACAATAAAAAATAAAAAAAAATGTTTATTATATGTTTTTACTGTGCAAGATTTACTTTCTGCTTTGAGGTGGAGGAGCAGTTTGGTGGTATTTTCCCATGTGTTCCTTGTTTGACAACTTCTAATCTATTTTTGGCCTCCAGTTAGGTCGTGTGAAGGCTGCAACATTATTGCAATGCGGTGAGGGATTGTAATTATGCAGCAACAGAGGCTCAGGTGGAGAAATCAAGTCAAAGCACTGGTACTTTACAAATGAGGTGACGACGATCCACCAAAATATACCAAGTTATTAGTGCTAATGGTGGCATAAAGGAATATAGCAAGGAGATAGGGAACGAGATGGCTAAATTGCCCTCTTGCCCTCACTAATTCTACCAGCTCACTTGTGTTCTACAGTAATTTGAATTACTCCTTCCATTTATTTTAGAGATTTCAACGTCTAAAAATGCTGTTTATTCTTGTTTTGCTTTTGCTTTGCATCGCTAGTCTTTTCTTTACCTTTAATACTGTTTTGTATCAACGATATAATGCTCACTAGAGCCTAACTCATTTACTTACCTTACGATCTGTAACGCTGTCCTCGTTTGTTTGAATCATGACTGATATACCCTCACAAAGTGTTTGAGGAGCTCCTTCTCTATGGAGTCTGTATTAATCTTCATCCATCAAGTATATTTACTGTGTTGCAAAAACGGAGAATTGTAGTTGAGTAGGTATCAACCACTAATTTGTTTTCTACAAAGGGGCTCAAAAGCGATGTAGACACTGAGAAGCAAACTTGCCTTATATGTAGTGTTCCCTCTGCTCCTCGACATACATTGATGTCATGGACCGCCTTTGCAGGAGTCATGATGGACAATGCAAAATGCATCCTTTGCACAAAACGTTTAGGAGTTTGTTTCGCTTTCCTAGCCCCCGCCTGCTCCCCTCTACTCCAACCATGATTAGTTATTCCTAGGCTTCTTCGCTCAAATTCACTAAAAAATATGCCTGATGTCCTGCCTTCTTTCCCCATTTCCCTCGTGTGTACCTTCCCTCTTCTCAGTGGCAATTTTTAAAATACTTGGTGTCCTGCGAACCTCCAATGCCTCCCAATGGCCTTCTTTCCTCGTCCTTCCTCAAGTGCAGTGTTCCTGATGAAGGGGAATCCAACACATGCTCAGAAGCCAGACACAACTACTGCTAAGTACAACAGAGATCTGCTGCTTTCTGCAGGTCTTCACAGACACTCGAAAGGAAGGTAGTAGTGCCCATGATATCATCTTTCATCCACTACTTTCCTGTGTCTATGGAGACTGCGGAGGTGGGAGCATCTTAACATCTGCCATTCCAGTCCTACTCTTGGGTATATCGAGACCGAGGGGATTTGGGGAAAACAGGGGAGGCACCCATTGTAACGTTTCCGAGCCTTTGACATTATTTTTGACAAATTTGTTTTTTACCATTGTCAATAACCATAAATAACCATTGTCAGATGTTACTACCGCATGTGGGTTGCTATAAAACGCACACAAAACGGAAGAAGACACAAGAAAAAATTTAAGCATCATATTTGATGTACATCTTTTATGATCATACAAGTCTTTGGTGTCCCATTTCGGTTGATGGTTATCTTCTTTCTTGTTATCTTGTAGTATTCGTCACATGGAGATCAGTTTGCCTTCCTTGCTGGTCTCGAAACAGTATATTTTCTGAAAGGACCCATCACAATAATGGCATTTGAACAATCCATACTTTTTATCATATTCCCATTTGGTGTTTCGTTATTCAGTTACTCTACAGTGGAATTATATTCAACATATGGCGAATTACAATACATGACCTCCCGGATCACTACCGACATACTTCAAATAGTTATGCTTCTTGTGTTTTTCTCATTGTATGCCTTGTAAACTTACTTAAGATAACATCCTTGATGCGTGGTCACTACACAGTAATCTGCTTTAGCGTACCTGTCCTCCAGCCATTTAAAATATCACTTGGTTTATGCGATCAGAAAAGGAGATGTGATGTCCCTCCACATAAAGCGTAGTGGACTGAATGTATTTTAAAGAGGGGCGCCGAAGAGGTAGAGTGAAGAAGGGCTCAAAAGCGAGACTGTACCAGGTCAAAAGTAACAGTCTCAAGGCAGGCTTTATAAAATGTTTTCAAAAGATTGTGCCAAGGTATTGAACTTTTGAGACAGGATTGAGGTTCTGGTCTTAAAATTCAATCAATGTTTTTTAGCAATAACCATATGATTCACTTTGTTGTGCTTTTACGCTTGGCTCATGTCCCGCTAGAAGTTTTTAAAGGCTGTTCTAACTCCATGTATAGTCTTTTATTTCAGCATTCTGATGTCAAGACGCCAACCTCCTAATCCTTTTCAGGCATTTCACATTGGGTGGTTAAGGAATTTGTCAGGAAATTGAATTTTCTTTGCCAGCTAGAGTGCTATTGTAAACCGTGGCTTGTAAAAATATTTTTTTTGCTATTATTCATGAAAAACAAAGATGTTTTGCCGAATTGCTTGAGAATTCTAGTCATGCACATAAGTATGTGCTCTGCATCTGAAAAAGCCCGAGGCTTTTATCTGCTGTCACTGAGATCCGAGGTGATTCCAGACAGGTGCACGCTACCAAGAATATATTGTCTAGGACAAAGGGTGTCGGCAAATTATACAATTCTGAAGGGGGTCCTTTTCCAAGAAGCCTGTTCAACACCGTCTCCTGTAGAGATTCCTTAATTACTTTTTCTTTACCTGACATCTAATTGTCTTAAAATTTTAATTGGTATTTCTAAATAGATGTGGTTCAGAAACACTTAGTAAAAAAAAAACATTTTTCAGAACAGCACTGCGTGTTTGTATATCACTCGACTGCCCGTTTGCAGAAGAGACAGCTCCACAATTTTGCATTCAATGTTAATGATTCCTAATGTATGAAACCAGAAGTTTAATATGCTGTGCATGTTTACCCATTGCACCTTTGTTTGAGTTCATGGTTGCGTGTATGAGTGTACTCTTAGACTGGCAGGTTTGCAGAAAATTCAGTGAAGGTACTAAGCTACGCGCAATCTAATTGGTTGCATGGAAAGGTATGATTTTATTTTGTAATATTTCTAAATGCATACTCAAATACAGAATAAATGGGTAAGGCAGGGTATCATTATAAGCTAAACCATGATTCAGGTACATCATGTAACATGTATAAATATCAGTCTTCGCCTTCATATACTGTTTTCTATATGTAAGCGTTCAGTCTATTTTTAAATCACTAAAGGTCGTTTTGTGGTTTTTTTTTTTTTAACAATAAAAAACCTCAAACTTCAATTTAAATCAATTTTAATTATTTTAACTGTTCATATAAAATAACAAAACTATGAAGCAGTAAAAACTGGGCGTGTCCCCAAACATCCCCGCACTTAGTTCACAAAAGGTTTTATAGTCTAACAAACAAGAGTTTTAGTCATGAGATGTGTTCCTTAGACCTTCCCCCATCATGCATAGCCTGCATATTTACAGCATCAGATTGGTTCCGTTGTACTCAGTCAAGTGTGTGATCTCTGCACTTTATCACATTTTTCGGCAGCCATAGCTAATATATATAATTTTTCCATGCACCAGTTCATGCTTATACACCAGCAGTCTACGTCTGGGGTTACCTGGCTGTCTCACTCTTGTGCACAGCTGATGGTGTGCTACCACAAAAGCTACATCAGCAATGGTTGTGGTACTTCAGTATGGTGTGCTCCTCCCTAATTCTAAGCACTATCAGTTTGGTTGATGAATCAGTGAGATCCCCATCAACCCCCTTAAAATACGAACCTTTGTGTGTTCCCAGAGTATATGGTAAAAGCTTCATTCCTGCCTGTATGCCTTACAGCATGTAACCAGGGTGATGATCCCAAGCTCAAACGGGTCAATAGGTCTCGCCTTTTGGACCTATTAGCTATGATAGTGCCGTTTGCCGATGCTGTGCACTATCTGCTAAAAGAAGAAAAAAAACAAGCATTGGCAAAGACAATAGGTCTCGGCAAGCTATTGGCCTTTTCAATGTGAATGTCTTTTAGCCATGTTCTCTAGTAGTACATCTGCTGTTCAGCATGGCTGAATGTCACTAAAAGCCCAGAATCACAGGATGTTGAGCCGACTCCGAGTTCCTCCGCCCCCCCCCATGTTGAGTTTGTCTTGCCCCTTCTAACACAAAAAAGCGCTATGATGTTGCCTCCCCTGGCTGCATCATAGCACTTTTTCCAGTGACTTTCATCCATGCTGAACAGCAGAAAGTACTGCTAGACAACATGGCTAAAAGGGATTCCTGTTGACAAGGCCAGTAGCTTGGGCATTGCTGCTATCTATTGTTCATTGCCAATGCTTGTTTGCTGTGGACGAGGTCTCGCTGAACAAATGTGGAGGTGATAGTGAGAAACTCTGAGGAGCTTTAAAGTGAAGCAAGAATGTGGAATAAAACGGCCAGAACTGCCGACAGGGTAACTAGGGAATCCGGTTCGAAGCTCGGGTCGGCTGAACAGTTTGTGTTTCTGGACAAATCACTTAGGCCTCCCTCTGCGTATGACAATGAATGTGCCATTGGGTAATGTAACTGGTGAGCACTTAAAGCGCTCCGATACCATTGGCTGGTGTTAGCACTATGGCAAGATGGAGGCTGGAACAGGCTCTCCAATACCATTGGATCGTGCAAAATAAATAAAAGCAGCAGCAACAAGAGAGGTAGTGGGAGGATGGGTCAAGCAGGGAAGCAGGAGGGGTTGGGGAGATGGGCAAGCAACGACAGGAGATGGCGGGAGAAAGCAACTATGAAGCAACTATGAAGAAGGATCAGCAACAAAAATGAATGTGTTATTGTAGAATGTAACAGGGGAGCTCTTAAAATGCTCCACTGCCATTGGTTCGTGTTCGTGCTATGGCAAGACTGAGGATGGAGCGAGTGCTCTTATACCATTGGATCGTGCAACAAGAAAAACAAGTGTTGTTCATGTTTTAACAACTTTTTAAGGAATGCATTTGTTTATGTACACATGCAGACATTTTAGTGGTATGTGTACAATACAGACTATGGCAAGACGGAGGACGGAACAAGGTGTGAGCAAACGCCTCAATACCATTGGACTGTACAAAAAATAAATAAAAGAAGCAACGATGAGGGAGGTAGTAAGGGGAAGAGTCAAGCAGGGGAGCAGAAGGGGATGGGCAAGCAATGACAAGGGAGGGCATGAGGAAGCAACAATGAAAGGGGAAAAATGCTTTCATTAAAGCAGGATCAGCGACAAAAATTCATGTGTCATGGAATGTAACTGGTGATCACTTAAAGTGCTCCTATACCATCGGCTCATGTTTGCTCTATGGGAAGGCAGAGCGTACACTCCAATACCATTGGATCATGAAAAATAAAAATAAACAGGTGCTGTTTGTGTTTTAACAACTTTTTAAGAAGTACATTTGTTTAATGTACATGCGCATGCATTTTAGTGGTATGTGTGTATGTGTACAAGGGAGACGGCCTGAAAACACAAGTACTCCTATGGAGTGCTTGAAAATAAAGAAAAAAATAGCTGTGCAATCCACTGAATGGAATGCCGTAGAGTGGGGTGAAATGAGGTGGAGTGGACTGAGGTAGTGGGGTGGATTGGATTCAAGTAGATTGGGGTGAATTTTATTGGGCTAGAGTGGGGTGGATTGAGTAGGGTAGATTGGAGTGGGTGGACTGTAAGGGGTGGATTGAATTGGAGTGTGGTGGATTGACATTGGGTGAGGTGGATTGGGGTGGGGTAGATTACATTGGTTTCAGGTGGGGTAGACTGTATTAGAGTAGGGTTGTTTGGAGTGGGGTAAATTAGAGTGGAGGGTGGATTGGACTGAACTGGAGGGGGTAGATTGTGTTGGAGTGAGGTGGTTTGGGGTAGGGTGATTTAGGGTGGATTGGACTGAAGTGGGGAGGACTGGAGTGTGGTGGGCTGGATGAATTGGATAGAGTGGAGTGGGCTGAGCGGGGTTATGGTGGATTGGATTGGATTTGTTTGGGGTGGAGTGGGGTGGATTGAAGTGGGGTGGCATTAATGGGGTGGATTAGATGGGGTGGATTGGATTGGTGTGGGGTGGATTGGACCGTGGTAGGGTGGATTGAGGTGGAGTGGGTTGATTGGCCCAAGTGTTTGTATTGGAGCGGATTTGATTGGGTTAGTTAGTGAGTGGTGTGGAGTGGGGTGGATTGGTCTGGGGTGGATTGGATTGAGTAGGGCGGATTGGAGTCGGGTGGATAGGGGTGTACTGCACGATTATGTGTTAAAGGATCATTTCAGAAATTACACATAAGAAAGAAACAAAGTCACTTTGCAGTAAAATAATCCTCAACGTTTGAGATCAGTGCCCACGAGCAAAAGAGTGTAAATGAGTAAAGATGACTTGGCAAAATAAAAGAGAGTTAACTAAAAAAAAAAAATCTTTGCAATTTTGTTTGCCCTTTTGGGCACGTTTTTGCCAGTCACATACCGTCTGTTTGCAGAGCACTCAAAGTTAAACGGAACAAAATAGTACCTCAAACAAGAGCAAGATGAAGAATAACGATAACAACGCAAATTAAATGAAAACTAATTTGGACTACATATTGAAGTTCCCCCCTCTCCTTAAATGGAGGCGCCATGTAACCTGCCCACACATAAAAGTAAGAGATTCAGATGAGGGAACAGTTTCTGACGTCAACGAAAGAGTCTCCTTCCACGTACCCAAAGGGAACCTCCGCTCCGCTGAGCGCACCCTGGCAGAGACCCCACGCATCTGCAAAATGACAAAATGAGAAATGCAGAGAGAGGGGTGGGCTAAGGATGTGGCCTTCTGGGCAGGGCAGTTGTTTCCTTTTCTGTAGCATCAGTGCAGGCAATGAGGGAAACCAGTGAAATCTTAATCCTGCAGCTATTTTTGCGCCAGATCCGGGATCTGGGCCAGACCTAGATAAATATATTGGTCTTCTCCTGGTGTAATTTCAACAGCACCCCAGGACACATTCTGCAGAGCCTGAACTTTGTCTGCTTCGTGTTCAGAGCAGAAGCTTCATGGTGTGTATGAGGTTTCTTCTTTTCACTTCCTGCTGTCAATGCCTAGCCTAAAGGGGCATCAGAACTGCACTTTTCCAAGCCCTTCATTCCTGGAGGCTAGCCAGAGCCTAACACCTTGATGCCAATGGCATTAAGGGAATTAAACATACTCAGATTATAGTATTCACAAAAGCTTTTCAAGCTAACAATGGTTTTGAGGCAGGTTTTTTGCCTTTTCCAACCGCTGTATGTAAGAGAGGTGCTGCAGATGCCTTAACTGTGTGAGATATTTCAAAGTCCCTTAAATACTCTGCTGAGTGCTGCTGCTAATTTCTATTTTAAAACTTGAATGTGTTTTGCTTTTTAAAATTGATGGTGTTACTTGACTTCGTTTTAAAATAACAAACTTGCCCGCATATATAGAATTGAATCTACTGTTTGCTGCTAAAGTCTTGCTTCCGCATCTCAGATAGTGCGGAGCGCTGATTGGCTGTTAGGGCCAATCAGATGCTACGGGAGGTGCTTGGTCCTGCCCACCATCCTTTAAAATCGCACCAGATGCGGACGCGCGCAGCGGGCGCGCCGCTGGCACGCCGAAGGCGCGCCTGAGGCATACCCGTCTGCGCCCGTCCGCGCCGGGACGCTGCCAGCAACTTTGCTCAAACTTCTAACGACAGGTTAACTTATACACGTTCTGAGCTTTTGTCCCTTAATATAAATTGCCTAAGTTGTTTGAAGCATATCTGGTCACCTTTGTCGGATTCATTTCAGTGTGAACAATGTTCTCTCATCCTGAGGAGTGCGGGGAGGGGTATTTCTCTCCTGGGTTCAACTGAACTAAGGTTTTTCAGTTTAAACTGTCGCTCCCTCACTAAACACCACGCTGAGATATTTGACCTACTCGCAGATGAATCAACTGCCGGAATCTTCCTGACGGAGACCTGGATAACCCAGGACTCTGGTGCAGAAGGCTGGTTGGCACACCCCCCGGTTATAGTATGTATCAATTTAATCGATCTATCAAATGTGGTGGAGGTATTGCGCTAATTCTTAAAGAGCCTTTCTTATGCAGCTTTAAGAAGGAGGATATACCGGACTGTGAAAGTGCTTTTTTTCAAATCACTTTTAACTTCAATTTCACGGTTTCGGGGTTGCTTATTTATCGTCCTCCTGGGCCATCCAATATATTTAGGGAGGCTCTAGTGAATAGAGTCACCGTATTAGCCAGTAAAGCAGCAAACTTCACCATTCTGGGTGATTTAAATCTTCAACCGGAAGATAGCGGCAAAACAGATATCGCCTGTTTCCTAGCAGACTTAGAGGCTTGTCAATTGATTCAATGTGTCCGACCACTTTCTGGTTTCCTTTTCTGTTCAGCTGCCAGGGAAACTGGTCCTGAACTGTTTTCGCCCTGTAATGAAACGTCCTTGTGTTAAATGGTAGCGGCAGTTTCAGTCGATAACCTTTCAAGTATTTGCCCGGCGGTAATCGCCTCTCATACCCATACCACTCGATAATTTACCAATGAAAGAGGCAGGCGCCGGAGACTGGAAGGCAGGAAACAAAGTTTTATTCCGTCGGAGCAGAACACATCAGATCAGACAGCAAGGTATCGTCACGAGGTGCTCTAACCGCATCTCTGAGACCTGGTCTCTTATACACCGGTTTATTGCTTTATTACACATAGTACATTCTTGAGATTCTCTTGATGCATGAGAGAACATCCCCTGAAGCCCCGGCTCAGATCCGATCCCACACATAGTTACAGTAGAGGTTCCCACCTTACCCGCAGTGGGAGATGGCTATCGCGCAGCAGGGAATTCCGCCAATTCCCGGGGGTGTGTGCGACCGGCCGGGTCTCAGGGGGTAGGGGCTTTGATCCACTGTAATCCCTTTGATGTGGGGTGTTTCCCTTACAGTAGGGGCAATAAACTGCATCCGCAGGGCTAGGTGATGGCCTGGGACCAGTTCGGACAATGGGGCGCAGAGGAAGGGGGTTATCAAAGGAGCGGCATGACCATGTATGGGATGTCGGTCGGATGTGGTTCCGTAGCAGGGTCGCTCTGAAGGGGAGGGTCTATGGCCCGTGTATGAGAGAGCGGGGGTGGCCGGCGCGCGGGGGATGTTCGCAGCGCCAGGGCAAAGCGCTGGTGATCGAGAATGAGCGGGGAGAGAGTGGGGTGCCTAAAATGGCGGCCGTGCATTCGCTGTGCGTGGCGCTGGGGAGAGGCAAGATGGCGCAGATAATGTTCAGGTTCAGTTTGCAAGCTAAATTTCCACAGTCCTCCCTTTTAACATATCTCGCCAGCTTGCCTGGCCGTCATTTATCTTCGTTAACCTTCAGCTATAATATCGTTAATGTCTTTCGTACATTCCTTAAAGATACAGAGTATTTAGGGCAGGCAGGAGTAATCTGACACATTTGCTTATAGTTACTTACAGGTGATAAAGTAGGCGAGGAGGTAGTACATACAGAGTTACAGTATAGTCGTGTACATGGCTGGTGTTGTATGAATGTTACTATACAAAGTTACATTTTCTTAACTTCTCAGTGTACAGTCGGAAGTGATTGATGCAACATCATGAAAACTTGATAAGAAGATAGTTAATATAAAAAGGTGGTTGGGAGAGGATTTTCAACTTTGACATGGGTTCTTCTTTCCAGTGTCCTTTTTTATAAAGAGCTATCACTGGTAAGCTCTCATTGTTGTTCTTCTTTCGTTGGCACTGTTGAGCACCGGCGGTGGAGCTAAGGTCCAGCTCAAATCCAATTTCTCACGTTGCAGGGTGTGATCATTCACTGTTCTCCGATCACAGCCCTGTTCCTTAACACAGTTCACCATAGGTACTTTGAGACAGGGTACCTGCTTTTTGTTCTTCTGTGGGTAGGTCAGATTCATAATCCATATAAAAGATGGTGGGAGAGAGAGGGGTGTGACGTGCTTCGGGACGCCGAGGGAAGAGGGGGTGGAGTGGGATCAGATCAAAAATGTGGACCAAGGGGAGCAGAATCTTCCAGCACTGGGCCCATCAATCGGGCCCGATGGGTTGAGACTTCAGGCACGCTGGTCGGTGAGCAGGGGGCCTCGATGTAGCCCTTCACGCTTATCATCCTGAAAATGGTGTCTCGTCTCACGCCCTTTTTGCTTCGTAGCCTCCCCCTTGGTCGATGTCATAGATGTTCCATGGTCTGCAGCCAGGCTGTGCGTCACGTCCGACCCCTCATACTTCATCCTCTCTCCCAACCACCGAGTAGTTGCGGACATGTTTTTATCGGTTGCTGCATGATTGGTGTCTTTTAAGTCTGATGTTAGTGTGTGCGTTACTAATCTATTAATTATTGTTGTGGTGCAAGTTTCTGTGGGTGTCCCTGTCCATCGTCTGGCCCCCTAGGTGCCGATTCCTGTGCCCGATACTGGTTGCAGGAAGCCTGACATCTGTCAACCTTCTAGTCTATTAAAAATTCGAACCGGCTTCTCCGGCAGAGGCTCGTTCATCTCAACACAAGTTTTGTTATTACATATTTCCTTCCGAGGACTGCTAAGTTTATAAAAAGAAAGTGCGAGGTGCTACTGTCACGTGTTCACGAGTATCCATTTCGGGGAGGAACATAAGCTAAGCATTATTTTTGCTGGCGACAATAGATAACCCTTTATCAGTTTAGGCGATGCATTATTAGTGAATGAGGTCATCTGCTGTTTCGTTCGAAATACTCTGAGGCGGCTAGTATAGGGCTGGGGTTATCTTGGGAGAACGGGGTGTTTTAGACATTCTATTTCAGGGTAATTGGGCGGGGGTAATTCTGGGCGGTGGAGATGGTGTTGTTAAAGCTCTGAAAGACGGAAACCACTGACATATAGTCCCCGTGATGAGGGCCAAATTGGGAGACATCAGTCGTCTTACCTGTCCTTTCTTTTCTCAGCCAATTAAGCTCAATATTTGTAGAAAGGAGAGGTAGTAACGTGGCAAAGTACGGTCGTTTTGTTTCAGTCAGTTTGTTCGAACACCACCGTGCTCCAAGCCAATTATACACTTACCGAGGAGGTATGTGTCGTTAATTTATTCAAACAGAAAAGAGGGTAAGAAGGCTTTTTAGTGAGGGAGGGAGGGGGAGAGGGAGGGGGAGAGGGAGAGGGAGAGGGAGAGGGAGAGGGAGAGGGAGAGGGAGAGGGAGAGGGAGGGAGGGAGGGAGGGAGGGAGGGAGGGAGGGAGGGAGGGAGGGAGGGAGGGAGGGAGGGAGGGAGGGAGGGAGGGAGGGAGGGAGGGAGGGAGAGAGAGAGAGAGAGAGAGAGAGAGAGAGAGAGAGAGAGAGAGAGAGAGAGAGAGAGAGAGAGAGAGAGAGAGAGAGAGAGAGAGAGAGAGAGAGAGAGAGAGAGAGAGAGAGAGAGAGAGAGAGAGAGAGAGAGAGAGAGAGAGAGAGAGAGAGAGAGAGATATATATATATATATATATATATATATATATATATATGGATGTGCATCAAGTAGGCTATTTGGCATACATATGAAGATAATAGGCCACTTGGTGCACACACAACATGGAGTAGCATGGGTCTGTTCCATGCAAGAAAACACAAGCGGGGAAAAGACATAAATTCGGTGATCACGTACACACAAATGCCAGATAGGGTGTGACAGTACATGCATCAAGCGCAGAAACTTAAGATGGAGACTCAGGGCTACGTTGAGCATCGGGACCTCTCCTTTCCTGTCCTCCTTTCCTATGCATGCTGCGTACTTTCAGTATTTTGTAGTTTGTCCTAGGGGGTGTCGGACCCTTTTATTCTCCTCCCTTTGATCGACGGGCGAGCACTTCAATCATACAGTGACGCCTTCTTCAAGTGACCTAAGCATGAGATGCACACACATTCATACCGTGTAATCATAGCACACACGCACAATCATGCCATACAGTTTCTCATGTTCTCAATGGTGGTCTGCCCTTCACGCACTATCTCACAACGTTTGTCTAAATTTTCCCTGATATTGAACTCGGTACGGTCCATGTCCACTTCATTCTTCAGTCGGAGCTTCGCCGTGACCTATAGAGGGGAAAAAGAGGGGAGGGGATGGGCAGCATTCAAAGTACCCCAGCGCGCGCAGACACGAAAAAGTTCTACTTACCACGTACCAGGCTAGTCGCAGGAATGGGTGATACCACAGACCTATTATTATTATTTTTTTTTTTTTCGAGACAAAGATGCTCTAATTTATTTCATTTCCTAAATTCGCGTTCCCTTGTCATACATGCATTTCTCAATCGGTCGTGTATTAAGGTGCAAGATACCATACCTTGCGTTCGGTATATACCCTGAGCTATGGTTGACCATTGTTTAACAACTCTTGGAAAAGTTAGATGTGATGGGTACAAATTCCGTTAATCAAAAAGATTCAGGCAAATGGGGACTGCATTATCTGTTTTCTATTGCTTGGGAGTAACAATCGTTTATTCAAATGAAGAAATCTTTATCAACCTATGTGATTAGTCATGGCACTGATTCCGTAATTCTTTCAAGAGACCCTTTATTTAAAACAATGTCAGCATACAAGATACGGGCCTACAACCGTTCAGGCCGGCCACGTGGTGGGAGGCGTCGAGTGTCATGAGCAACGCTACTACGGCATAAAATCGGTTCCCTTCCTGCCCCTCCCCGACCATCATGTGTGGAAGCATCGCATATATATATATATATATATATCTTTTTAACACAAATGTCACGTGACTGGGACGCCACAAGGGTTTGTAGGCCTCTCCTACATCGGTGCCATCTTGGGGCGAGGTCGGGCCAGAGTACAGTCTAAGTCTTTCCATGAATTAGCTGTTGGACCAGAATCCCTTTCAGTAGTTCGAGAACTTTCGTTAGCGTCAATTTTGCGTCAGCATGGCGTCACTGCGACCCCGTAGAAATGCCATGGTTCGTTCTTGGGGCGGGGCAGGAGGCGGGTTCTTCCGCCGACGCTTCGAACCAGTCTTTCTCACTGCACCAAGCCGAGGCAAGGTGGCTGCCGTCCGGGGCAAAGAGCAATGGCGGCGGTTTTGTCCTTACCGGAAGTCCGCGGGAGTCGAGTGTCAAATGACTCCAGCCGATTCTGCAAGGCTGAGGGGAGCATTTTGTCAAGGGTGGGGCCCACGCCCAAGCAGACAAGCTTTCGAGTCCAGAATTGTCTCACGGTGGGCTTTAGGCCTGGATCCGGAGGAGTCGACCGCCGGAGTTCAAGGGCAGCAGTAGCAGCAGCTCTTCGGTACAGTCACCGGAGAGGAGCCAGCAGCAGTAACAGCGGCAGTTCGGATGGTACTGCCACCGGGGTGATTCCAGTAGCAGTGACGACAGCAGTTTGGATGGTATCACCACCGGGGTGGGTCCCCGATTTCTTGGCTGCGGGGGCCCACTCCTCGCGTCGGGAGCTAGTGGCGATCCTGGTGAACCCGTGCTTGGGCGGTTGTCCGGTGGTCGCGTGCAGCGGCAGGGTGCAGCTCAGCTGGCCGGTGAGTCAAAGACGGTTGGGGTGCCCTCATCTGCTGGCGAGCCTCCACCTGGGGAGGTGGGGGAGGCCCGTCCGCGTCGCTTCCCCCCGCCAGGGCACCCTCCGTTATTGAAGGAAGAAGAGAATGGGAAGATCCGCACAGCGTGCCAGGGTGAAATTCAGCAGGCCGATGAAAAAGATGGCTGGGGTGCCCTCATCTGCTGGTGAGCCTCCACTTGGGGAGGTGGGGGAGGCCCGTCCGCGTCGCCTCCCCCCGCCAGGGCATCAGCCCTTATTGAAGAAAGAAGAAAGAAAGCGGGAAGATCCGCACAGCGTGGCGGACTCCGCCTTGGTGTTGCCAGAACTTCGGCGCTTCGTATAGCCTCCGGCCTATTCGCACAGTCGTCCGCCACTGATGTCAATGGATTTTGCATGGCTTTTATAGCCCAAAGCCGACTAAAAGAACCGCCCAAAACAGGCCAATGTTTCGAGGAAGGAGAGGCGAGGACGGTGTCACGTGGACGTTAAGGCTTTGGGATGGAGGTTGCAGCAGACTGTCATGTAAATAGTTGTTTTAAATTGTGTTTTAACCTGTTTACCCTGTTGGTGTGTTCGTTATATCTTATAAGTTATTAAAATGTTATAACTATACTACTTCGTTGGAGTGTTTGTACCTATTTGCAATTTGATGTCGAGCACAAGGAGGTTACTGTGCAATCGGAAAAATAACATAGACCAATTGCGCGCGATCTAGCCCTAGTTTGGTGACGTCGATGGTGGGTGCCAGCAGGCTTCCGTTTGTGCAGGATTTTGTCATACTTATTGGGCGGGGTGGGCAGTAGGGCAGACATGTTTAGGTAGGCGAGAGTAATGGAGTCGGGCTACCTCGTGGCCGTCTCGACCGTGAGCTTGGCTCCTTCCCTTGGTTTCATATGTCCCACAAAGGGCTAACTCCTAGCGTTACTTTAGTTTTTGTAAGGTCAAAAAGGATCCTACCAGTGCCTTTACTATCTTGTCGATTCCTGTTTGTTCATCCTTCGCTAGTCGATTCATTCTGGTGGACTCTTTCTTTCTCATCTCTGGGTCGTCTAACGTTATAGCCGACGTTGTGTTCAGCACAGGAGGCTCGGCCGGCGCGGAGGCCGTGAGGACCGAGGCCCCTGTACTGCTTTCGCTCGTGTTCGGGGGTTGTGGGTGTTGCACTACTGACTGGGAGGGTGCATATGGAGGGGGCATGTAAATGATCGGGGGACCTAACAGTAATTCGTCATTCGTTCGCTGCTTGGAGGACAACTCAGGGTAGAGCAAAGAAGGGGTCCTAACAGCGTACTGGCCTGATGTTTCGGGCTCCTGTCTTAGTTTAGTTTCCCTTCTCTCCTTTATTTCTTCCTCTAACTTTCTAGCGGCAAGGTGAGCTGCCTTTCGTAATTCCTTTTCTGCTTTTACTTCTTCCCTCTTTTTACGTTGCGTTGCTTCTTTGCGCCACATGCCAATACTGTCAAGCATAGTAGGCGTTGTCTTATTGCTACGCAGGGCTATTTCTAGCACTTCTATCTTATGGTCGTCGAAGGATCCCATCAGTGGCCACTGACTCTCGGGGTCCTTCTTTGTATATTTATGCCATAGCTTGGTATAAGCTACGGCGACTAGTCCATATTTAGTGAACATGTCCTTATTAGGGGTGCCCTCCAGTGGAGCCGGATGGTTCACCTCTAATAAGCGGTCCGGGCAGAACCAACTACCAATCAGTGGGGAGAAGATAGGCATGACGGGTTTCAACGGGGACAAAAGTCAGCACTACCTATCTTTTCACTGCTTGCAAAGACTAGACAGAATATCTCTATTCTTCGTTATTTGTAAGCAGAGAATACCTCCAAACAACCAATATCGAACAACTAGTGTTCGGACAATCAATCAATCAATCAATCAATGGGAGATAAAGATATGCATGACGGGTTTCAACGGGGACAAAAGTCAGCATTACCTACCCTTCACTATTTGCAAAGACTAGACAGAATATTTCTATTCTACGTTATTTGCAAACAGAGAATATCTCAAAGAGCACTATTCTTCAAAACAATCAATGTTCGGACAATCAATCAGTGGGGAGATAAAGATAGGCACCACGGGTTTCAACGGGGACAAAAGTCTGCGTTACCTACCCTTCACTATCTGCAAAGGGAGAGAGAGAGAGTATTTCTACTCCTCCCCGTTTGTAGACAGCGAATATCTCAAAGAGAACAATCAATGAGCACAATCAATGAGCAATACTAGTATTCAAAAGCTTCGGACAATCAATCAATTATTTCGCAATTTGTCGTGTATCACGACCTTACCCGGACCGCGTGGACAGTTTCTCGTCTTCCGCCTCCAGCGCCCGATCGTCCTCTACTCTCCGTATTTGCCGCGGCACTCCTGATGGTTCCCAGTCAGGACCGTAGATCACTCGAGAGAGGTCTGCTCGGAACCAGTGAAGTTCGGATGATCGGCTGCCAGACGAGGGTCTATTGGGCAGGAGCTCTCCCGATCGTTGCAGTCGTTCACTCTGTCGTCGGGACCTCTCCCACTGGATCCACGTGTCGCTGATGGGCCCCACGTTTGGGACGCCAATTGTTAAATGGTAGCGGCAGTTTCAGTCGATAACCTTTCAAGTATTTGCCCGGCGGTAATCGCCTCTCATACCACTCGATAATTTACCAATGAAAGAGGCAGGAGCCGGAGACTGGAAGGCAGGAAACAAAGTTTTATTCCGTCGGAGCAGAACACATCAGATCAGACAGCAAGGTATCGTCACAAGGTGCTCTAACCGCATCTCTGAGACCTGGTCTCTTATACACCGGTTTATTGCTTTATTACACATAGTACATTCTTGAGATTCTCTTGATGCATGAGAGAACATCCCCTGAAGCCCCGGCTCAGATCCGATCCCACACATAGTTACAGTAGAGGTTCCCACCTTACCCGCAGTGGGAGATGGCTATCGCGCAGCAGGGAATTCCGCCAATTCCCGGGGGTGTGTGCGACCGGCCGGGTCTCAGGGGGTAGGGGCTTTGATCCACTGTAATCCCTTTGATGTGGGGTGTTTCCCTTACAGTAGGGGCAATAAACTGCATCCGCAGGGCTAGGTGATGGCCTGGGACCAGTTCGGACAATGGGGCGCAGAGGAAGGGGGTTATCAAAGGAGCGGCATGACCATGTATGGGATGTCGGTCGGATGTGGTTCCATAGCAGGGTCGCGCTGAAGGGGAGGGTCTATGGCCCGTGTATGAGAGAGCGGGGGTGGCCGGCGCGCGGGGGATGTTCGCAGCGCCAGGGGAAAGCGCTGGTGATCGAGAATGAGCGGGGAGAGAGTGGGGTGCCTAAAATGGCGGCCGTGCATTCGCTGTGCGTGGCGCTGGGGAGAGGCAAGATGGCGCAGATAATGTTCAGTTTGCAAGCTAAATTTCCACACTTGGCATACATTAAATGTTAGTCAATTTTCTGATTTCATGTCAAGTTCAAAACCTCCGTTCCCTTCTAATATAGAGGTTGCTGATCTTCTCTTTCAAGATTGGCTGACTCTAGCATTAGATACCAGCATTCCTGCAAAACTTAGCTCAAAGAAGAAACAAGGGCCACCTAATCTGTGGTTTACTGAAACCTTAGGGAAAGCTAAAAAGGTTTGTAAGCAATTGGAGCGAACCTGGAGGCGTGCTTATGATTTAGAAGCTAAAAATAAATATCGTGATGCAATTAAGTCATACCATAGGTTGATCCGGAAAGCAAGAGTTAAGTATATTGCTGACAAAATTTTGGAGAGTAAAAACCCTCCCAAAATGATTTTTTCTCTTCTTAGACAGATGCAACACTCTAACGTGAAAGCGGATCCCCCAGGCTCTTCCAAAGCTCAGTGCGACAAATTTGCAGATTTCTTTGTGCGTAAGTGGAGATTATTTATAATAATCTTCAAACTGCCAGTCTGCATGTTGTTAGTGTCAACACTGATCAAGTGACTAAGGGTGAGGATAGGTTGGTTACTCCTGTATTAACGTTGGGCATTTTTCCTCCTCTGACGCTCTCTGTGACGGAATCATTATGCCGCAATATTAAATCAGGCTCCCCAGCCGATCCTTTGAGACCTGACCAACTGTGTTCAGTTTTCACGTCAGTGCTACCAGCGGTTAGGGAACTGATTAATTTATCGCTGTCTTCGGCATCTTTGCCTGCAACATGGAAACATGCAAAAGTTAGTTGGAGTAGTCTTTTTGCACCTGTTCTTTGGGAAGCGCTGGGACGCCCCGTCACTGGGGCAGCTATGCGCTGTATAAATCCGTAAATAAATAAATAATAAATAAAATAAAGTGCAGTCTTATTCTGACCAATTAAGCATGTCAGACAAAATGTACTGAAACATTTGATCCTGTTTTTCGGGGAGTAGAGTTTTTATAAAATAAATGCATACTTTGACTATTCATCTCCGATCCTCATTACTGCACCACTCATTACTCTTCCCCCCACCTCCCCGTTCTACTGCCACAAATCAGCTCACAAATGCTTTACCACTTTAACATCCATTTTTAAGGTGGCCATGTCAGTGCGCACTCCCAATAACTAGGGAGATTCGGACTGACTTAATTAAAGTAAGCATAGAACAAAGTAAGTTCACTGTGATTGGCGCATCGCCATAACACATCAAACCTAACAAAAAGCTTCTATGAGTTGGTAGATACTAGAAAGTAATGTAGCTATGGTCCCTGTAGCTACTTTAGCTAGCTCTAAATTTGACTCATACAGGTTGGTGCTGTCTGCTGCTGACGCACCATCCACTGGCAGCACCTCCATTTTTAGGTCTCTTCTAGCATCGCAGCGCATGCGCTGCTCGCTCTGTGAGATCTATTGTCATTGGTTGCCTTCGGACGTGGGGTAGAAGCTCCGCCCATGATTCTCATTGGCTGCCGTCATCCTTTATGCTGAGCGCTAGCCTCCAATTGACAGTGAGGCTTTTTGGTGACGGCCCCGTCTCCTTTAGGTCCCGCCCGCCCGGACTGGATCTTCTGCTCGTCTGTTGCTTGTCTATTTTGGTATACAGAGGCTAGAAAAGGATGAACATGTCCAATGAGCGATGCACCGACCATCTTAGAATAACCAGTGTTTGTACGGCGCCTATTGAAGGGCAGAGAACGATCTCTCGTTTTGGTCGTTTTTGTAATTGTTTATTGTTATTACGTTCAACACATTCTAGACTGCGTTGTAGAATTTTGAATACTGATTTGCTGGAAGACAATATGGTAGTTGTTTTAATCAAGAAACTCGTCATAGAGATACGTAATATTCGTGTTTTTCTTCTATTACAAAAAACAAAAGCCGCGTTTTACATTATATTGGTGGTAAACGTGTGTCCGCGAAGGAGAAATCTGTGGTCTCTTTTCTCTCTATATCAGAGGCAGGGGTGTGTGTGCTGGTAGGTGGCACGGCGCCTCTCTCATGTTCCCGGTTCCGTGAGCCTCTGGAATTGAGCGGTATGGAGTCGCTTTACCAAATCCCGTTCGCGGTGCTGGAATACCCAACATCAAGCTCAACAAGCATTTGCAATGCAATAGGTCTCGCATTTGCAAAAGTTTAAGCTATTGGCATTGTTCATGACAATGCCTTTTTTAATCTATTTTATAAAAAAACACATAATGGCATTTATTTATCATTTAAAAAGCCAATAGCTAGTGTTGCATTATTCTTAGCAATGCCAGATGCTCACACTTTTATAATGCGAGACCTATTGCATTGCAAATGCTGGTTTACATCTGCCTTTCTTTCTTGATTTAACTTCCTCTACGCTGTATCGTGGCTTAGACTTGTACACAGGGTCTCCAGGTTCACAGATAGCTTAGATGCCACCAGGAATTGTAGTTGTCAAGGTGGCCTTGGTGGACATGTTTGACCTTCTGATGTAGTTTAAAGGTGTGGTTAAAAAAGGTGTGCTATCTTAACAGACCCAGGTTGCATCATCTGTTTCAAATACCCTGGTTGTCCTAAATATATCCAAGCAACCGCTACTGCTTTTAGCTTCCCTGGAACATTCATATGATAGCGTATATGTGTAGGCATTATTACAGGTCACTGTTATTTGGGCACGGTCCCGATGGTGGTGATAAATTTGTCTGCAGCTTTCCATCTACTCATGGAATCTGAGTGTAAAATGTGCAGAAACCAAATGATAAGGGGGGTCAAACCCTACTTTTCTTCAGCTACAGCTCTTCAATCACTTTGACAGATGCAGCTTACCATTCTAGCATCAATGATATTCTGATTGTCCTTTCCCTGTTGGTTGGCAAAGCACAATGCTTTCACCACCTTTGGACCTTGATACATAAAGACTCTTCGGTGTTGGCATTTGTAAAATAAGGCTAGAAACGTAAAGTACCAGAATGCTGCTTTCTCTTTCCTCCTCTGACTAAGAGCATTTTTGCACTTCTTGATGTATAAGTACTCTTGACAATCACGTGCATCGGTCGTTAACTAGAAAATCTTTGAGTGGTGGGTTTGTACCTGTGATATTTCGGGTTTATGTAAATAAACAGATTAGGCCCATTCAGTATTTATCTTTGTTAATGTCAATCTGTACCTACTGCCATTTATTAAAAATTGAAAAGGAGACAGTGCTGTGAATTTGGCAGGAGTACTCATGTTGTACTTTCATGTGGGCGAGAGGAGCATCTGCCTCTGTTAACACTTTAGAAGCAGCAGGCTGGCTTGGATTCCCACTACTAAGGTATTACCCAGGGTGGATTAATGTCCCTGCTGCCCTGAGAGAATGGTACAGCACACCAGCTTTTTTCTAAAGCTAGTCTTCAAGTAGACCGTGTCCGACGTCTGCACATGCAAACCATTTTTGTGGTGAAAGATGAGATTTTGCAATCTATTGCATTCATGTTGTACTGCATGCCAGAATCTAAATAAGAGTTCAATTTGCGCCCCGCTTTAGATTAGAAAGAAGAGCCTCAGTCCAGGTGTGTTATGATGAATCCAGTAGTTTCTGGGTGTGGTCTGGGTTTAGCATAGACAGAACATATTATAAGGGTGTCGGCTTGATATCAAAGAGGCACTTCTGAGAGGCTTTATTTCAACGGTCTTTCAGAGTCTCATTAGAAGAGAACTAAGGGCCTGATGTACAAAGCCATTTTGCATTTTTTTTCAGAATCGCAGAGTTTATGCCAACAATTCATTAAAGCATTTCCAGACTGTAAAATGGTTTTACTGACTCTTTCTGAATTGCCGATAGCAATGGGCATCAAAGGGGCTTCCCTCGCAATTGTGAAACACGATGTATCAATGGCTTGGTTTGTAACACCAGTTGGTGTTGCAAACCATTGATAAGTTACTGAATTATCAAAAAAAGCATTTACAATGCAATGGTCTCGCCTTTTGCATAAATTGGGGCTATTGGTATTGTAAACGACAAACTTTTTTATTTATGGGTTGGTTTTTAAAACAGATAAATAAATGGCATAGTCATTTACAATGCCAATAGCTTTAGCAAAGGCGAGACCTATTGCATCTATACACACACACACACACACACACACACACACCCACACACGCACACGCGCGCGCGCACACACACACACACACACGCACACACACCGAGCCCCACACACACAATCCTTTGGTGAATATGTAGTGTTGGAAGGGGTCCACAGGGGGCACAGCGGTGGGGAAACGAGTGGGACAGAGGGCAAAAGGGGCAAAAAAGGGAAAAAAACGAGTGGCGCAGAAGGGCACAGAAAAACGAAAGGAACAGACGGCAGAAAGGCACAAAAAACGAGGAAAAACGAGTGGCACAGAGGGCAGAAGGGCACAAAAAAACGAGTGGAACAGAGGGCACAAACAACGAGAGGACCAGAGGGCAGAAAGTCACAAAAAAAAAAAGAGGGAAACGAGTGGAACAGAGGACAGAAAGGCACAAAAAAAAGAGTGGAAAACGAGTGGCACAGAGGGCAGAAAGGCACAAAAAAGAGTGGCACAGAGGGCAGAAGGGCACAAAAGACGAGAGAAGCAGAGGGCAGAAAGGCACAAAAAAACGAGTGGAACAGAGGGCAGAAGGGCACAAAAACGAGTGGAACAGAGGGCAGAAGGGCACAAAAACGAGAGGAGCAGAGGGCAGAAAGGAACAAAAAAAGAGGGAAAACGAGTGTAACAGAGGACAGAAAGGCACAAAAAGAGGGAAAACGAGTGGAACAGAGGGCAGAAAGGCACAAAAAACGAGGAAAAACGAGTGGCACAGAGGGCAGAAGGGCACAAAAAAACGAGTAGAACAGAGGGCACAAACAACGAGAGGGGCAGAAAGGCACAAAAAAAAGAGGGAAACGAGTGGAACAGAGGACAGAAAGTCACAAAAAAAGAGTGGAAAACGAGAGGCACAGAGGGCAGAAAGGCACAAAAACGAGTGGCACAGAGGGCAGAAGGGCACAAAAGACGAGAAGAGCAGAGGGCAGAAAGGCACAAAAAAAACGAGTGGAACAGAGGGCAGAAGGGCACAAAAACGAGAGTGGGACAGAGGGCAGAAGGGCACAAAAACGAGAGTTGCAGAGGGCAGAAAGGAACAAAAAAGAGGGAAACGAGTGGAACAGAGGGCAGAAGGGCACAAAAACGAGAGTGGAACAGAGGGCAGACGGGCACAAAAACGAGAGGAGCAGAGGGCAGAAAGGAACAAAAAAAGATGGAAAACGAGTGGCACAGAGGGCAGAAAGGCAGCGCCACAAACAAAACATTTCAAGTAAATTAAAAAAATCGTAAATCACACTGTGAACATATAAATGAAGGCATGCGTTCTGGCAAGATGGATTGGGGAAACTCCATACTTGGGTTTCAAACGTACAAGCACAACAATGTCAATAAATAAAATAAAACTCTGAAAGGAGCCTACCTTTTAAACCAGCGGTGACGGTGGGGAGGGGTGTCGGGCGGGGGCAGCAAGACAGAGACTTGCAGGGTGGGAGGAGAAAGGGAAAACTGAAAGCACGAGTGCACAACAATGTCAACAAGCCCGGCGGAGCGTGGGCGCGAGCGCTTGGGGCGGGGGAGCGGACCCTTTGCGAGTGGAACAGAGGGCAGAAGGGCACAAAAACGAGAGTGGAACAGAGGGCAGACGGGCACAAAAACGAGAGGAGCAGAGGGCAGAAAGGAACAAAAAAAGATGGAAAACGAGTGGCACAGAGGGCAGAAAGGCAGCGCCACAAACAAAACATTTCAAGTAAATTAAAAAAATCGTAAATCACACTGTGAACATATAAATGAAGGCATGCGTTCTGGCAAGATGGATTGAACAATGTCAACAAGCCCGGCGGAGCGTGGGTGCGAGCGCTTGGGGCGGGGGAGCGGACCCTTTGCGAGTGGAACAGAGGACAGAAGGGCACAAAAACGAGAGTGGAACAGAGGGCAGACGGGCACAAAAACGAGAGGAGCAGAGGGCAGAAAGGAACAAAAAAAGATGGAAAACGAGTGGCACAGAGGGCAGAAAGGCAGCGCCACAAACAAAACATTTCAAGTAAATTAAAAAAATCGTAAATCACACTGTGAACATATAAATGAAGGCATGCGTTCTGGCAAGATGGATTGGGGAAACTCCATACTTGGGTTTCAAACGTACAAGCACAACAATGTCAATAAATAAAATAAAACTCTGAAAGGAGCCTACCTTTTAAACCAGCGGTGACGGTGGGGAGGGGTGTCGGGCGGGGGCAGCAAGACAGAGACTTGCAGGGTGGGAGGAGAAAGGGAAAACTGAAAGCACGAGTGCACAACAATGTCAACAAGCCCGGCGGAGCGTGGGCGCGAGCGCTTGGGGCGGGGGAGCGGACCCTTTGAAGTGCTTCAAAGGAGCCAAAGCTATAGAGAAGGGAGGGGGGAGTGGAAGCAGCTGTGCACGTGCATGTGATCGTGCACTCAAGGTTTAGGCCAGCCAAAACAGTGGGTAGCACTTTGAAAATCCCACATATAAAATGTCTCTTGCGAGACCTAAAAAGCCGTCCTGGTTACATATGCCCTCTGCCATGACAGTATACGTTCTGGTGGTCGTGTCCTACTTCCTCATCACTGGGAGTGAGTGCTGGCGAAACACTGTTCTGTTTACCCTAGACATAAAACACCTAGTCCACTTGTCAGGCGAGTGCTTAACAGGGAAATAATAGACTTTCTGCTTGCATGAATCTCACTGGTCATCTATGAACGAGCTGTAAGCCACAGCACAGAGGGCTATATCTCTGTACATTGGGTAACTTTGTGCATGTTTTATGTAGCGCGAACTGGCATATGTAGATAACGTGATTTGTCCGGAAGCCCAGGGGTTTGAGCCGAAGCTGGGACTCGAACTTTTATTTCTAAAGTACGTATTTATCAAGTTTGCCAGCGTTCTCGAGTGAGAGTGAGGGATTCATGCCTGAGCCAGCCTCGGTTAGCATTTACCTGCAAGAAATAAAATGTACAGGTTCGTTTGTTTTTAAAGATCCAAAATGGGCTCTCTGTGACAAAGCTCCTTCAGCCCACAGGAAAGCTGCGCTCCGTTACATTTATGAAATGTTTAATAATTACATTTTTATCAAGTTAGCCGCAGGAGGTAATGAGCCTTTATATTTTGGAAATGGCGACTGTGTACATCGAAGCAGGTTCAAAAAGGAGGCATCGTTCCGTGTTTTTATTAGTTTCAGATAGGAGGCATCATTCCGTGTTTTTATTAGTTTGCCCATCACGTAGTAAGGAAGGTCACGTGATCACGGCTTGAACCCCTCCTATTAGCAGAGTGATCTACAATGCGACTGAGAGTGCCTGCCGTGTGTTCCCCCCCTCTCCCTCTGGTATCCTCTTAATCGGGGCCTTCAACAGTGTTCTCAAAATCAGCCCGATTCCCCGACCCGCCTATGGCTGCAGTAGAGGGTCACTGCTTCAACATACTCAAACATTTTCCCTTGGGTGGGCCAAGAAGTGTGGTCTGTGGTTTGACCCAGGGCCGCATTGGTGCCAGCAGGGTGGGGGTGAAGGGGTGTTAGTTATTCCTCAAGTTGTGACCTTTAGTTTTTATTGGGAGGCGGTTACAGTAGTTGTTTTGTGGAAGCAGCCAGTGGAAAATGTTTTATTTGCTTTCGCAAAACAAAAGTAAATATGGGTTATGTAAATATTCTACTTCCTTCACAACTCTGTTTGCACTGAATGTTGGCTCACTAAAGGTATTATTTTGGCTCAGGATCGGCCGAAATGTTAGGTGTTTGGCTTCACTCAATGCTCTTTTACTTACCTATCAGAAGATGAATTAAAACTAATGTTCACGGGGCGTTGATTTATATTAAAATACCGTCAATTATTCAATTCAGACGTTTGAGTTTAACAAATTGAAAGCAAGTGGTTACTTGGTGAACATTTATTGGATGTCGTTATTATGTAACGAAGACAGTTGTTGACAGTAAAATAGATTGCAGCACATTTATGATTTGTTTAATCA
This sequence comes from Triturus cristatus, assembly GCF_964204655.1. Classification (NCBI taxonomy): domain Eukaryota; kingdom Metazoa; phylum Chordata; class Amphibia; order Caudata; family Salamandridae; genus Triturus; species Triturus cristatus. The sequence goes on from NC_140587.1 coordinate 454,580,771, forward strand.
TGAATTGCTTTTATCACATTTTATTATTTTAAGTTGTAGAACTCCTTTGTCTGCAGCGCCTACTGAATAGATAAGTGACTATTAACAAAATAATTATTTTTGAAAAAAGCACAGTTGTAAAGTTTGTAATTTCATTTAAAAAGCAAAAACACTTCCGCTGTTGTCAAGTTATGGCCTGTGTCTGGGATGCCGTTCTGCCAAGCATATGGTCTCCATGTAGAGTGCACACCACAGAAGCAAACAGAAGTGTGATCAGGCTGCACCCAACTATTTTCGCCCCCTCCTCACAGAGTTCAGGAGCAGAGGCGGGAATTGTGCTCCTTCAAAGAACTCCTTTCCCTGACATCAGATACTCAGCCTCCCCCTGAACCACCTGTCATCTACCTAAAGGCATCTGCAGTCAAAGTAATTTACAGCTTAGTATATCAAGAAGGACCCTGGGATTCCTAAAGAAAGCCTGTCTCCTCTTTCCTCAATATAGCATCTGATGTCCCCTCCTCCCATCTAGGAAATGCCAGCATTATACATGCTTTCTGGAGAAAGCAACTTCTCGCCCATCTTCAGTCCAGGCTGTTGTTTTTTAAAATGGATATCCCAGGCCTGTATCACTCGTGCAGATAACCGCATGACCTTTTCCCACTCCCCAAAGTTGGTGTATGCCTGAGTATTTAAGTCCTTCAGAATAATGTGGGTTGTTTTTTTCGTCACCATGTTGAGGTTCAGTATTGGATTAGTCTGTGATTGCCCCAGTTCAACCTCAAATTTACTCTCATTGCTTTCTTTCATTGCACTTCTTATCTTGTTGATTTTGCATTCACCCCCCCTCCAAGGGTGGGAAACGCACTATTCTGAGGCCTGGGTTTGCTCTCATTTCTTGATCTGCAACAGTAGAGTGGGTTATTGAACTGGTGGATTGCTTGTAAATGTAATGTAAAACAGTCTTGTAGAGCGCATCTATCACCCTACGGGTATCTTGGCGCTAGGACTAAGATGGAGGAAGAAAAACTTTAACCAATCCAGTGTTCGCATCCTTAGAGCAGGAAAGAAGAGGAGAACAGAGGAAGAGGACAGCTAAACCAGAGGTACAGGACTAGGAGGACATAGGTCCCTCCCTCGGAAAGAGCCAGGTTTTAAGACTCCGCCTAAAATCCATCAAGGAGTTGGCTTGTCTGATATTCAGAGGGAGGTCATTCCAGCAGCGCGTAGCCACTGTGCTAAAGGCCCTACCCCCCATCCTAGCCTTTTTAACTCTGCCAGTATTTAGCAGAGAGGCATGCGAGGAGCGTAAGGTTCTTTGAGGCTTATACCAGGACAGTTTCTCCTGCAGGGAGATAGGGCCCAGGCCATGTGCCGCTCTAAAGGCAATGCATAGAGACTTAAACATGACTCTTTTTTATGGGGAGCCAGTGGAGCTCTTGTAGTGCCAACGTGGTTGAAGAGCAGCGTTTCCTGTTCAGTGCTAGTTTGGCTGCCATAGACTGGACCCTCTGCAAGCTCTGATAGATGTAAACAGGAGCTCCCAAATATAGAGAATTGCAGTAGTCCAGCCTACTCAAGATAATACTGTGTACTACCAACGGTCTGTCCTCTATAGGCAAAAGAGGCAGGATCTGTCGTAAAGCCTTCAGAAGAGCAAAACACACCCCAGTGTTTTTTTTGGCTTGGGAGGCCATTTGAAGATTGCCATCAAACATGACCCCCAGATTCCATACCGTTGTCACAGGGGCGATGGGATCCGCCTCTGGGGTCAGTCTAAAGTCAAAAGGCATGTCTCTCACTCCCGCCGAGGGACAGTAGATCACCTCTGTCTTTCCTCCATTAAATTGCAGGGAGTTATCCCTTAGCCATTCTGAGGTCTGTCGCATACATTCCTGAAAGCTGTCCACCGTCAGTGCGCCCTTCCCCTCCAGAGAAAACACCAGTTGGGTGTCATCAGCATAGTTGACCAAATCAATCCCATGCGACTTGATGATAGACATTAGTGGCTGCAAGTAGTTATTAAAAAGGATGGAACTGATGGCCGATCCCAGAGTGACCCCATGCTCCACCAAAGTCCTGCCAGAGGTGAACGGGGGCAGAGCAACCACCTGTTGTCTCCCTGTGAGGTATGATTGCATCCATCTCAGGGCACGGCCACCAACTCCCAAGTGCTCCAGCCTACTCAACAGGATTCAGTGGTTAACCGTATCGAACGCGGCTGACATATCTAAGAGGACCAATACCGACGAGAGACCTCTGTCAGCCCGCATCCGCAGATTGTCCAATACGGTGATCAAAGCTGTCTCCGTCCCATGGCCTGGACGAAAACCAAACTGGTTCTTGTCCAGGAGATGGAACTCTTCCAAATACCCAGAGAGAGATTGTTAGAAAGGATAGACGGACCGGGAGGGTCGGCCGGGGTCAGGAGGAGAGGTCTCCGGGGAGAGCCGTCTCCAGCGATCGTACAGACAAGTAACTTTCCCCCCACAGACAGATACCACACACGGATAAGGTTCAGTGTTCTTTATAAGCACTTCTTAAGGTACGGTTGAATGGTACAAGGAGGTCTGGACTCCGGGGTCCCCTCGATTCAAGTCTCTCAAAGCAGGGTAAGGGGTAGCGGGACAGTCTGTCTACCAGTCAGGTAGGTTGGATGAGAGGATGATTAGCTCACAATCCTCGAGCTTAGTTGGTACGGGCCGCGGCAGCGCCAGCAGGTCCCGGAAAGATGGTCGATGTACGGTCCGCGGCAGCGCCAGCAGGTCCCGGTGAGGATGGTCGTTACAACGGGCCGCGGCAGCGCCAGCAGTTCCCGACGAGGATGCATGTTGTAGAAGGCCGCGGCAGCGCCAGCAGGCAGGACGATGGTTCACAAGAGCGGGCTACGGCAGCGCCAGTAGTCCGTCAAGGCTGAGTTCTCTCGGTGTCTCTCGACTCCAGGATACAACTGCCTTCCTGCTCCGGAGTTGCTCCAGTTATAGGGCAGGCGCCCTTTGATGTCCGGACCCTCGCACTTGGAGGTCGGAGGGCCCGGGATGAAGGTGTCCAGACACCCAGCAGGGGGTGGAGCCAGCGCCTGGGGGGGCTGGAGGCGATCGGCACCTGGCGGGGGAAGAGCTCTTGACACTTCGTCCTCCTATTGACCTGCCAAGTGGTCCGCTCACCTCCCGGGTGGATGGTGGTGCCGGGATGTCGGGGCCGGCCAGGCCCGGGGTTAGGGTCGGGGCGAGGCCATGCGGCCTCGTGGTGCAGGGCCCAAGATGGCGGCTTGAACTGGCCGGGGGAGCCGGTGGGGCTGGGCCCCGTGATGAGTAGAGGTCCGAGGGCAGAAGATCCGTCGGGAGACGGGGTACAGGTGCTTTTCGTGGATTATGCCTGGTGGGCCGGAGCTCGGGCCCTGTCGTGCGGGGAGGGAGCAAGCCCTTCGTGTGGCCTGTCCAACATGCGTCCCCCCCAGCTGAAGGCGGGGAGAGTCACCCACCTCCTTGGGGACTCTCTTCGTCGAGGCGGAAAAAGCGGGACAGGCCATCCGCGTTGGCGTGGTCTTGGCCTGGTCGGTGCTCTACAGTGAAGTCCATTCCCTGCAGGGAAATGGACCAGCGCAAGAGTTTTGGGTTCTCCCCCCGCATCTGCATCAGCCACTGCAGGGGTCGATGGTCGGTCTGTACCCGGAAGTGGGTACCGAAGAGATAGGGCCGGAGCTTTTTGAGGGCCCACACCACTGCGAAGGCCTCCCTCTCGATGGTGCTCCAGCGCTGTTCTCGGGCCAGGAGACGTCGACTGATGAAGGCCACCGGCTGGTCATGACCTTCGGGGTTTAACTGAGAAAGGACGGCTCCGATGCCGTGGTCGGAGGCATCGGTCTGTACCACGAATTCCCGACCGTAATCGGGGGCCTGGAGCACAGGGGCGGTGCACAGGGCGGCCTTCAGCTTCTCGAAGGCCGCTTGACAATCGGGGGTCCAGTTAATCCGCTTCGGTTGGTTCTTGGACGTGAGACCCGTGAGGGGCCCCACGATGCTGCCGTAGTCCTTCACGAACCGCCGGTAGTAGCCGGTGAGCCCCAAGAAGGCTCGGACCTCGGTCTGGGTGACGGGGGGCTGCCAGGACTGGATGGCAGCAATCTTAAGTTGTAGCGGGGCCACCAGCCCGCTTCCCACTTGGTGCCCAAGGTAGGTCACAGACCCTTGGCCAATTTGGCACTTGCCGGCCTTAATTGTGAGGCCGGCCCGCTGGAGGGCCTGCAGGACCTCGTGGAGGTGACGGAGGTGGTCGGGCCAGTGGCGGCTGTATACAGCGATATCGTCCAGGTAGGCAGCGCTGAACTCTTCGAGCCCCGCCAAGACCTGGTTCACGAGGCGTTGAAACGTGGCGGGGGCATTCTTCATGCCGAAGGGCATGACCTTGAATTGGTAGTGGCCATCGGGGGTAGAGAAGGCTGACCGTTCCTGAGCCCTGGGTGTGAGGCCGATCTGCCAGTAGCCCGCTGTTAGGTCGAAGATACTGAGGTAGCGGGCGGCCCCCAGCCGGTCGATCAGCTCGTCTGCTCGGGGGATCGGATGAGCGTCGGTCCGGGTGACAGCGTTCAAGCCCCGGTAGTCGACGCAGAATCTCAGTTCAGGTGCGGTGCCGGGGGCAGCGGCTTTGGGGACCAATACAACCGGACTGGCCCAGGGACTGTCCGAGGGCTCGATGACCCCGATTGTGAGCATCTTGGCCACCTCCTCCTGTATGCAGGCCCGTACCCGATCTGGTACGCGGTAGGCCCGGTGTCGGACAGGGGGACTGTCCCCGGTGTCCACGTCGTGCAAACACCAAGGGGTGACCCCGGGGGTGAGGGAGAACAGGGTAGCGAACTGCAGCAGGAGGTTCCGGCAGCCCTGGCGTTGCTCCGAAGTGAGGGCGTCAGAGAGCCGGACCCCGTCCACGGAGCCGTCATTCTCCCGAGTCTTCAGAAGATCCGGGAGGGGTTCGGAGTCTTCCTCTGCCCCACTGTCCGTAGCCATCAGGAGGCTGAGTTCTGAGCGCACAAAGTGTGGTTTGAGTCGGTTGGTGTGGAGGACCCGAAGGGGGTTCCGGGAGGTCCCCAGGTCTATGAGGTAAGTGACGGGGCTTTTGCGCTCGACCACTTTGAAGGGCCCCGTCCACTTATCTTGCAAGGCACATGGTTCGGTGGGGGACATCACCCATACTTGTTGTCCAGGCTCGAACTCAACGGAGGAGGCATTGTGATCATACCACTTCTTCATGTCCTCCTGGCTGGCCTCGAGGTTCGCCTTGGCCATCTCTCTGAAGCGCCGGGTCTGGTTGCGTAGGGCCAGGAGGTATTTGAAGACGTCTGGAGGGGTCTTTAGGGGGGCCATCTCCCAACCTTCTTTTACTAGGCTGAGGGGCCCTCGCACAGGGTGCCCGTACAGGAGTTCGAAAGGGCTAAAACCGAGGGACTTCTGGGGAACTTCGCGGTAGGCGAAGAGGAGGCACGGGAGTAGTACATCCCACTGGCGACGGAGGGGCTCTTCCAATCCCCCAATCATCCCCTTGAGGGTGCGGTTAAAACGCTCCACTAGTCCGTTCCCTTGGGGGTGATAGGGGGTCGTGAATCTGTAGGTGACCCCGCATTGTTGCCAGAGGGACTTCATGTATTTGGATATAAAGTTCGTGCCTCGGTCGCTGACGACTTCTCGGGGGAAGCCTACCCGGGAGAAGATCCCCATTAGGGCCCGGCCAACCACCGGAGCTGTCACGGTCCGTAGGGGCACCGCCTCGGGGTAGCGGGTGGCATGGTCCACCAGTACTAAGATGAACCTGTGTCCTTGTGCCGTGCGGGGGTCCAGAGGCCCCACGATGTCTATCCCCACCCTCTCGAACAGGGTGGTGACCACCGGGAAGGGTTGCAGAGGGGCTTTCAGCTTCCGACCACTCTTCCCGCTGGCTTGGCATGTGGGGCAAGATCGGCAGTGGTGCAGGACGTCGTTCCTCATCTTCGGCCAGAAAAAGTGGGTCACTAGGCGGCTGTACGTTTTATCTTGGCCCAGGTGTCCAGCCAGGGGGACATCGTGGGCCAGGTTGAGCAGAAAGTCTCTGAAGCGGAGAGGTACCACCAGTACTCGACCGGCCCCCAGCTCGGCGATTCTTTGCTCGCTGTATAGCAGGTCGTTATCCCAGTAGACCCAGTGAGTTCCGGTGGAGTCCCCTGCGTTCTGGGCGCTGGCTTGTTGGCGGAGTCCCTCGAGGGAGGGACAGGTCTTTTGTTCCTGGCGGAACTGTGCTTGGGTGGGCCCCCCCTCTTGACGCCACTGAGCCAGGTCAGGAAGGTCCTGGGGTTGCGCGTCCCCTTCGGCCGTCGGGTCTGGGAGGCTGGCCTCGTCGTTGTCTTCTACTGGGGCGACTGGGGGCGGAGGTGCTGGCCACTCTGGTTCTTCTGATCGAGGGACGGCACGGGCGGCCATGGACCGGGTGGTTATGCAGGCCCAGTCCGGGAGGCCCAGCATCCCCAGGTGCTCTCTTCTCTCAACGGTGGCCCACGGGGAACTCTCGAGGTCATTCCCCAGGAGGCAGTCCACGGGGGCATCGTCCCGGACCGTCACCTTCAACAGGCCGGAGACCCCTCCCCATTCGAATGGAACGCAGGCCATTTGACACATACTTTCAGAGTTGTCTGCCGAGCGGACGGGGCAGAGAATGTTCGGCAGGATCTGCTCGGGCTTCACCAGGTGACAGCGGACGGCCGTCACACTGGCGCCTGTGTCACGCAAGGCCTCGGCTCGCTGTCCATTAATGGTCACCCACTGACCGTATTTCCTGGTGTTAGCGGGTAGGGGAGCCCGCGGGACCATGTCTCTTCCCCCTAAGCACGCCAGGACCATGGCGGCCGGTTCCCACTCTTGCTGGGCCGGCTCATACTCCTCTGGTTCCTCCAATGATCGCTCTTCCCCCAGGGCGGCGGCAGCTACCTGGCGGGGCTTGGGTGTTTGGTTCTGCGGGCAGCTCGGGTCATTGGCGTAGTGGCCGACTCGTTGGCATCGGTGGCACGTGACGTTGGCTCGGACCCCAGGACGCCACGGGGGGTTGCCCCGACCGGCCGGAGCCGGGGTGCTGGCCACGGGTGTTGCGGGCAAGGCGTCTCTCCCTCGCCCCTGGCCCCCTCCTCCTCCCCGAGGACGGTGCTGGCCTTGGTTGTTTCTGTTCTGTTCGTGTGGCCCCCTCCGGCCCACTCGGGTGCTTTCCCATCGGTCAGCTTCGGCGGCGAGCTGCCGGGGGTCAGTCAGCTTACTGTCGAGGAGGTGCTGCCTGAGCTCGACGAAGCAGTTGTTCGACAGGTGCTCCCATACCATCAGGTTAAAGAGTTGTTCGTAGGTGGTGACCTGGCTCCCCTTTATCCACCCCTCGAAGGCACGGCTGAAATAGTTCACGTATTCTACCCAAGTTGTACCTGGGATCCGGGTGCAATCTCTGAACCTCTGGCGGTACATCTCGGGTGTGAGGCCGTAGCGGGTGAGGAGGGCAGCCTTCATGTGGTCGTAGGACGACATTTGGTGATCTGAGAGCTGCAGTAGGGCATCGCGCCCCTCGTTGATAAACCTCCCCCAGAGTCCGGCTCCCCAATCACTCCGGTCGATCCGGTGGGAGGTCATGGCGATCTCGTAGGCTTTAAACCACTGTTGTATGTCGTCTTCTCGGACATACTCGCGGACAACATCCTTGGGGATGTGGACTTTTTTCTCGATCGGCCCCGGGGTGCGTGGTCGCTCAGGCACCCCCAGTTCTTTATTCTGTTTCCGAAGTTCTATTTCCGCCAGTTTGCGCTCGTGCTCGAGCGTTATTTTTTTTTCCTCCAGCTCTCTCTGTCTCTGCTTCTCTTCTCGTTCATCTCGGAGCCGCATGTGCTCGAGGTTGAGTTTCTGTTCAGCTAACTTGAGTTCCCCATCCATCTTGAGTCGTGCCATTTCCAACTCGTGCAATCTGGTTCTTTCTCTTTCTCGGATCTCCTCCTGCGAGAGGCCCGTTCCCCGCTCCTCGGGAGCCGTGGCGTTCCCCTCTGGTGTGATGCTGCTTTGGTCGGAGGGTCCGGCGACCCCAGTTTCTGTCCACGACTCTAGGGCGTGCTTTAGATCATCTTTGGTACTCAGGCCGGTGGTAGCAATGCCAAGTTCTATGCAGAATTGTCTCAGTTCGCAGTGGTTGTATTCTTCTAATTTATCCATTTGGAATTTCTCGGTGGAGTTGCTATCTTTGGCTGACATCGTGTTGTTGTCGTGGGGTGAGCTACTCTCTGTACGATTACGCGTTGATTCGGATCGCGCCGCTGGCCACCAATGTTAGAAAGGATAGACGGACCGGGAGGGTCGGCCGGGGTCAGGAGGAGAGGTCTCCGGGGAGAGCCGTCTCCAGCGATCGTACAGACAAGTAACTTCCCCCCCACAGACAGATACCACACACTGATAAGGTTCAGTGTTCTTTATAAGCACTTCTTAAGGTACGGTTGAATGGTACAAGGAGGTCTGGACTCCGGGGTCCCCTCGATTCAAGTCTCTCAAAGCAGGGTAAGGGGTAGCGGGACAGTCTGTCTACCAGTCAGGTAGGTTGGATGAGAGGATGATTAGCTCACAATCCTCGAGCTTAGTTGGTACGGGCCGCGGCAGCGCCAGCAGGTCCCGGAAAGATGGTCGATGTACGGTCCGCGGCAGCGCCAGCAGGTCCCGGTGAGGATGATCGTTACAACGGGCCGCGGCAGCGCGAGCAGGTCCCGACGAGGATGGATGTTGTAGAAGGCCGCGGCAGCGCCAGCAGGCAGGACGATGGTTCACAAGAGCGGGCTACGGCAGCGCCAGTAGTCCGTCAAGGCTGAGTTCTCTCGGTGTCTCTCGACTCCAGGATACAACTGCCTTCCTGCTCCGGAGTTGCTCCAGTTATAGGGCAGGCGCCCTTTGATGTCCGGACCCTCGCACTTGGAGGTCGGAGGGCCCGGGATGAAGGTGTCCAGACACCCAGCAGGGGGTGGAGCCAGCGCCTGGGGGGGCTGGAGGCGATCGGCACCTGGCGGGGGAAGAGCTCTTGACACTTCGTCCTCCTATTGACCTGCCAAGTGGTCCGCTCACCTCCCGGGTGGATGGTGGTGCCGGGATGTCGGGGCCGGCCAGGCCCGGGGTTAGGGTCGGGGCGAGGCCATGCGGCCTCGTGGTGCAGGGCCCAAGATGGCGGCTTGAACTGGCCGGGGGAGCCGGTGGGGCTGGGCCCCGTGATGAGTAGAGGTCCGAGGGCAGAAGATCCGTCGGGAGACGGGGTACAGGTGCTTTTCGTGGATTATGCCTGGTGGGCCGGAGCTCGGGCCCTGTCGTGCGGGGAGGGAGCAAGCCCTTCGTGTGGCCTGTCCAACAGAGATCTACTTACTACCTTTTCAAGAATTTTTATAGGGAACGGTAGCAGGGAGATGGGTCTAAAGCTATTAGGATCTCCCGGGTCCAGGGAGGGCCACTTCTTATCTTGTTGATTTTGCATTCACCCCCCCTCCAAGGGTGGGAAACGCACTATTCTGATGCCTGGGTTTGCTCTCATTTCTTGATCTGCAACAGTAGAGTGAGTTATTGAACTGGTGGATTGCTTCCACTCCCTTCCATTGTAATTCCCTTTGCATTACGAGTTTATTAGGTTATGTATCTGGCCTCGGGGGTGGGGGGATACGTGCTTGTTCTTCCCGAGAAATCAGGGAGTTCCACCTATAGTTGGCCGCCCACAGCGTCTTAATTCTTTCCATTCTGGGAGCACTTGGCATCCTTTTTCGTATGCAGGTTCTGGTAGCTAGCTTGCAGTCGCGATTTCCTTGTCAATATGGCATTACGTATTATTATTAATCTTTCATTTTCGGGGCTGGGAGCTCTCAGCTAGTGCTCCCTCTGTCCGTATTCCTCCTCGCCCACGGGTAATTTAACTAGTCAAAATATGCACTATTCTAAGGTTTCTCTGACAAGTGATGAACGCATTTCTTCTCCTTTAATTAATCTGCGCGAACAATTCTAAAGCCAAACCAATTCAAGTTAGTCATCCATGGCTAAATCTATACTCTATTAGTTTAACTTGTGCATCACTAGTAATGGTCCTTTGATGTAATTTAATAATTTGTAAGTTTTTTCAAGAGGAAACAGAGAGCGCGAGATTGCGTGTGTGGGAGTGGCACCATAAATGGGTCTATTTACTTTTAGAGATTGAAAAAAAATCTGTAAGGCATCATCATGCCATCGATTTGAAAGGGCCCAGCTGCTTTTAAAACATGAAGTGCTGCTCAGCTGGTTTCGATGGGTTGACCCTGGTATAAATTGCTCCTTTACTCTGAAAGTAAATGAAGGCTAGAGGTGTGTGAATATGTCTTGCGATCATACAGAGGGATAATGAAACGCTCCATTTTCAACCTGAGTCCCAAGTGCTCTGTGTAGTTGGATTCCCTGAGGCTATGGGAATCGATGATTCCTGCAATTTCAATTGGGTTATTAAGGTTTTAACAGACTTTCTAAAATCCTACTGCTCGCTTTTCTTACCTTTATTATTCACAACAGTGGATCATTTTACTCGTGGTGTAAAATTTTGAAAGAGGGTTAATTACATGGTTGCATGAAATATACCCGTTAGTATTTTGTTAAAAGCTGCTTCTTTAATCTTCTTGTTACCATTTAAAATTGTGTTCCTAAACATATACTGGAGGTTTTTGTATTTTTTTCTAAAAACAATTAAGTGAGGGAAATGAAAGCTCTGTTGGCTGAATCCTATCGGGTGTTAAACTCAATAGCGGTGGCAAATTCGAGTGTCTTCGCGGTTTATATAAAACTCACTACCAATTATGATTCTCATTCAAGCTAAATGGGAATATCAGGGTGATAAATGTAAACACCCCTCTTACTCTTCCCCCAAACAACTCTTATTTGAGTTCTGATTAGCCCTTTCTATTAAATGCCTGCAAATTATTATATATATGTGTCGCAAACCCACGAAAATCCTCAAAGGGTTGGGACCCAGGAACGGTGTGTGTCAGGGTTCAGGAACCCTGTTAATTCGAATCACCTCCGATAGCCTCAAAGAGCGTGGAACACGCAGTCGCCTTCAGCAAAAATTATTTCTTGCTCCAATTTACTTCGTAACGAGTTTATTACTCAAATGCGGAAGTAAAATAAACCCAACATGTTTTGGCGTATTCCACGCCTTCCTTATAGGAGTGCACTTTCCGTACTCTTTGAGGCTATCGGAGGTGATTAAAAAAATATATATATTATATATATCTGAACCTAACTATAACGTCTGTGTAACCTTTGGTTTTTTTCAGTGAATATATATATATATATATATATATATATATATATATATATATATATATATATATATTCACAGAAAATGTTATATGTGTGTGTGTGTGTGTGTATATATATATATATATATATGTGTGTGTGTGTGTGTATATATATATATATATGGGCATGTATAACCCACACTATGGGGACCGGCTCGGTCCTCATAGTGTGGGTTAACCTTGACAAAACCAGTTAAACACTATATGTGTGTGTGTATGTGTGTGTATATATATATATATGTGTGTGTATATATATATATACATATATATATGTGTGTGTGTGTGTGTGTGTATATATATGTGTGTGCGTATATATATATATATATATATATATATGTGTGTGTGTGTGTATATATGTATATGCACTACAGATACCAGGAGGCCGTGCGAGTGGCCACAGCCACTGGGGGCGGGTATCGGAATAAATTGTTGGTGCTTAGTGCCATGTACTTCTGATGAACTAAAAGCCTATGATAAAGGGCGGGGCCCGAAACGCGTCGGCTTGATTACAACTGTTGTGAGGCATCCTGCTTACCTCTGCTGCAGCTTCTATTAAAATTGCAAAGCTTCCCATACCTGTGTGGGCTCCTTCGTTTGTGACATATATATATATATATATATATATAATATCTCTCAAACACAAGGAGACGATGGCCAGAGCACTGAAACTTTTCAGATACTCACCCCCAGTCACAGATCTGGGTTGAAACAATCATCTTTCTTTAGCTTGCTTCGCCACCCCAGTTCAGACCCAGTATATGCAAATCAGTCTTGACCCTGTTCCTCATGGAAACAGTCCAGCCCGAACTGCCAGGCCAGGTCCTACCTGGACCGGAAACAAGCATCCTGGGACGGGTTTCAGGGTAGCATCCCTCATCAGCCAGGCTAGCTTAAATCAAGTGGCAAAGTGAGCAAGGGACCCACGTCTGGGCATACCCTGTCAACTTAGGGCGAAGAAAGCAAACACAGGATATTTCAGGTACTCACCCCCAGTCACAGATATATATATATATATATGTGTGTGTGTGTGTGTGTGTATATTACCTACTGGCGGTCGCCAGTAGGTAGTTATAGTTAGGACCACGTTTCCATAGGAAATCCGCAACATTCTATTTTGAATAACTTTGGCGCCGGTCGACGAATCCTCGCGAATTTTTCAAAATAGGTGGGGCGCTACGCTCCGCTCCTACCCTGAAAGTCTCGGGGTGATTCGTCAAGCGGGGGCTGAGATAAAAGGGGGGTCCCAAAACGCGTTTTTCCCATGCATTTTTCCATAGGACCTTTAGACAGGGCTACAGCCCGAACGGCTGAACAGAATTACTAGAAATTTGGCAGAGAGGTAGTCCTCAGGTCAAGGAAGTGCCTTTTGTAGGTTTGGTGTAAATCTGTTCAGTAGATTCTGAGAAAATAGCCTTTAAATCAATATATATATCTGAGCCAGCTTACGGTGCGCTTACGGTACGCTTACCGTACGCGTACGGTGGCGTGCGCGAGCGCGATTCTGATTGGCTGTTACATCTAAGTAAACATTCGAATCGGTCGAAACCAGGAAGCGGCGGCCGCCATTTTCTCTCTCGCACTCTGAGGGGGGGGCTGTAAACAAAGGCAAAAAACATATAAAGGGGCTGTTTAGACAGCGCCCATGCACATAGCCATGTTAGTTGAGCCCTCAAAGATCCCCCAAGGCCAAAAACGGGAAATTTTTATTTTTTGAAAATTTCACCGATTACGCTTACCGTACGCGTACGGTGCGCTTACGCTAAAAATTTTAATAAAAAAAAAAAAACACTCTCTGTGCATGGCATATTATTGTCATCACTTACAAATTAAATTTAACAGATTACCTATCACAAGGAAGCGCATAATATGTCCTCCATGTTCGCATAATATGTCCTCCATGTGCGCACGGTGCGTAACGTGGGCACGCGGTGCGCGTAGCGCACTGCGTGCCCACCTTGCGTGTACGGCACTAACTGCGTAAAGTGGGCGCGCGGTGCGCGAAGCGCACCGCGTGCTCACTGTGCGCGCACGGTGCGCGAAGCGCACTGTGCGCGCACGGAACGAACTGCGTTAAGTGGGCGTGCACGCCACGAATGGCGTAAAGTAACTTAGCATTTAAAAAACCGTACAAATTCACTGAAAAAACCATAGGTTTCACACACGTTATAGTTAGGAATTAGCATTTAAAAAACCTTGCTAATTCAATGAAAAAACCATAGGTTTCACACATGTTATAGTTAGCTGGAAATTTTACTGATAAAAAACCAATGAAATTCCCCCGTTATAGTTACTGTAGGCAACTATAACTCACGCGACCGTAATCCTCTGCTGATGACATATGTGTCTTTATGAAAAAAAAAATTTTGTAAAATATGTATAGCTAAAATTTAATGGAAGAAGACATGGGCAAATAAGTGTCTAAATACAGTATTAGCATCAGCAGAGGATTGCGGTCGCGTGAGTTATAGTTGCCTACAGTAACTATAACGGGGGAATTTCATTGGTTTTTTATCAGTAAAATTTCCAGCTAACTATAACATGTGTGAAACCTATGGTTTTTTCATTGAATTAGCAAGGTTTTTTAAATGCTAATTCCTAACTATAACGTGTGTGAAACCTATGGTTTTTTCAGTGAATATATATATGTGTGTGTATATATATATATATATATATATATTCACTGAAAAAACCATAGGTTTCACACATGTTATAGTTAGCTGGAAATTTTACTGATAAAAAACCAATGAAATTCCCCCGTTATAGTTACTGTAGGCAACTATAACTCACGCGACCGTAATCCTCTGCTGATGCTAATACTGTATTTAGACACTTATTTGCCCATGTCTTCTTCCATTAAATTTTAGCTATACATATATTACAAATATTTTTTTTTCATAAAGACACATATGTCATCAGCAGAGGATTACGGTCGCGTGAGTTATAGTTGCCTACAGTAACTATAACGGGGGAATTTCATTGGTTTTTTATCAGTAAAATTTCCAGCTAACTATAACATGTGTGAAACCTATGGTTTTTTCAGTGAATTTGTACGGTTTTTTAAATGCTAAGTTACTTTACGCCATTTGTGGCGTGCGCGCCCACTTAACGCAGTTCGTTCCATTCGTTCCATGCGCGCACGGTGCGCTTCGCGCACCGTGCGCGCACAGTGAGCACGCGGTGCGCTTCGCGCACCGCGTGCCCACATTACGCTAGATGGGCCATGAACGCACGATGCGCTTCGCGCACCGTGCGCACATGGAGGACATATGATGAGCAAACTCTTAAATCTGCTTTTCATTTATTTTTTTTTATTTTTTTTACCGTACGCTTACCGTAAGCTTACGGTACGCGTACCCCGTGATTTTTTTTAAAATCAATAAATGTTTTTTTTGTACTTTTCTGTCCTTCTTTGACCCCCTTACAAATGTTAGGGGGTCTGTAACTCTCCTCATTGCCCCCTTTCCTTGTTTTCTCTGTTTTTTTTCTGAGTGAAACACACAAAATGGCGGCCGCCGCTTCCTGGTTTCGGCCGATTCGAATGTTTACTAAGATCTAAGAGCCAATCAGAATCGCGCTCGCGCACGCCATGTTTCTTCCGTACGCTTACCGTAAGCTTACCGTACGCGTACCCCGTGATTTTTTTTAAAAATCAATAAATGTTTGTTTTGTACTTTACAGTCCTTCTTTGACCCCCTCACAAATGTAAGGGGGTCTGTAACTCTCCTCATTGCCCCTTTTCTTGTTTTCACTCTTTTTTTTTTCTTAGAGTGAAACACAGAAAATGGCGGCCGCCGCTTCCTGGTTTCGGCCGATTCGAATGTTTACTAAGATCTAAGAGCCAATCAGAATCGCGCTCGCGCACGCCACCGTACGCTTACCGTAAGCGTACGGTAAGCGTACCGTAAGCGGGCTCAGATATATATATTGATTTAAAGGCTATTTTCTCAGAATCTACTGAACAGATTTACACCAAACCTACAAAAGGCACTTCCTTGA
This sequence comes from Triturus cristatus, assembly GCF_964204655.1. Taxonomy (NCBI): domain Eukaryota; kingdom Metazoa; phylum Chordata; class Amphibia; order Caudata; family Salamandridae; genus Triturus; species Triturus cristatus. The sequence continues at coordinate 454,596,081 of NC_140587.1, forward strand.
CCTAGGGACTACCTCTCTGCCAAATTTTGAGTAATTCTGTTCAGCCGTTCGGGCTGTAGCTCGTTCTAAAGGTCCTATGGAAAAATGCATGGGAAAAACGCGTTTTGGGACCCCCCTTTTATCTCAGCCCCCGCTTGACGGATCCCCCCGAGACTTTCAGGGTAGGAGCGGAGCGTAGCGCCCCACCTATTTTGAGAAATTCGCGAGGATTCGTCGACCGGCGCCAAAGTTATTCAAAATAGAATGTTGAGGTTTTCCTATGGAAACGTGGTCCTAACTATAACTACCTACTGGCGACCGCCAGTAGGTAATATATATATATATACATATATATGTGTGTGTAAATATATATATATGTGTGTATATATGTGTGTGTATATATATGTGTGTATATATATATGTTTATGTATATATATATGTATATGTGTATGTATGTATATGTGTGTATATGTGTGTATATATATGTATATCATCACTGCCACCATGTCGAGACCGCAGGAGCCCTCCTCGTTTCTACGAATAACGGACACGGACCATGGATTTGTGCAAATTAGTTTATTCCAAGTATGCTGCCATAACGTTTCGGCTCCTCCGAGCCTTGCTCACATGACAATGTACCACTCAAGAGAACGCAATTTAAAGTGACAGTGTATAATAACGGTGATCACATGGGAGGCATGTTCAAGGACACTGAAAAAATACTATCCTTCATTACAGAAAAGGCATGGTAATGACATCACATGTACCATTTGATACTAATACTAGGTAAGCTATATAAAATGTCAATTTTCAAAAGAAACAATAAAATACATGTTCTACATCCAAAGCGACCGTTTAGAATTTAGCAGCATTACATATAAAAATGTCCAAACAATGCCAGTGTCAATTGTAATGTGCAAAATAATGCCCATATGGCTTCAGTCAATGCTTAAATGCATAATGGACATGATCCTAGCAAGGTATGCAGGGCTGACTTAGGAAGCCGAAATGCTATAACTATCATAAGCCTGATGTCAATTCCCTGCACCCTCAACCTAGTATCAACATAATTGATAGAGTACGGATGTCAGGAATTGTAAGGAAATAACAAAAGTAGCTGTCTCCCATACATGAAGAAATGAAAAGTGATTTAGTGATGAAAAAATTCAAATAGTGACTGTTAAAAAAGTTTTTCACTTATTCATAGACAGTTCCAAATTGAAACAAGTTAAACTGATACACTAGATTATTTACGGCTGATTCAAAAGGTTTTTACGGTGGCTGAATTATCTCAAATGTTTCCTGATTGGTATTGGCCAAGCTAAGATCATAGGTAAAATAGGATGGTAGTCATGGCCTAATGTGCAAATCTTCGCATACAGTACTAGCATAATAAATATATAATATATAGATAGATAAATAGGTTGTATGAAAAGCAATCAATACAGTAGCATATAAATATCCTATATAAATGCATGAATAAGTACAAAATATATTAATTATAACATTTATCTATTCATTATATTTCAGTAATTTAAGACCAGTACCATAAAGACACAGTTAAATCTGATTTGAGACTGTGTAACTGGCCATGGTTAATGGGGAAAGAGGTAAAATCTGTGGTAAAATGCTACCCAGTATGCTACCAAACAGATTAGATAACACATATTGCCTTACCCAATCATGTGTGAAGGTCCTCTGTGATATTGAGGCCTCCCGGGGACTTGGAGCCTAGTTGAAGGATATAGCTTGTTTCCAGTCTCCATAATCTAGACTCCCTGTCTCCACCCCTTCTACTTGGTGCGATGGTATCTATGACATAGTGTTTGAGGCCACTGTTGTTACTTTTGTGTGCCTCCTTAAAATGTCTCGCCACAGGATAAGTATTGTCCTGATATGAAATTACACGGAGGTGCTGCAATATGCGTTTGTGTGCAGCTAATTTTGTGCTGCCAACATACCTGAGTCCGCAGGGGCAATAAGAACATAAACTGCATATTCAGTCTTGCAGGTTAAAAGCTTGTTAATCTTATGCTCCCTGCAACTAAAAGGGTCTGTGTATGTTTTAGTGTTTATCCCATGTAGGCAGGCCTTGCATGTTTTACACTTGTAGAACCCACTATTAGTTTGTTTTATCAATAATTTCAGGATTTGTATTTACCAGAGAATCCCACATTGAGGGTGCCCTACTGTGTGTAATGGACACCCTCAACGGAAGCGTTGGTCCCATAACAGGGTCACTGAGTACTGTGGGCCAGTTTAGATTTATGATCCTATGGAGGCTAGAGAGTTATCTACTGTAACCCATGATGATTCTGAAGGGGTTGGATGTATTGCCCCCTCCCCTTTCATCCATGGCACCTTGCTGTTCTATGTTATGTTCCACTGCCTTGTTGCAAACAAGCAGCTCATCTCTACTGTGTCTCATGGATTTCATAATGGCGCTATCAATGGTGTGTTCAGAATATCCCCTCTCCCGGAATCTGTTTACTCAATTGTTGTGCTAGTTTCAGATTGGTGTTATTACTGCAAATCCTTCTGAGACATAGCATCTCCCCGTAGGGGATGCTACTGATAAGATGTGGCGGGTGTGCACTGCTCGCATGTAATGTCGAATTGCCTGAGGTTTTCTTTCTAAACAATCTAGTTTCAATACTGTTTTTGTGTGTATAGACCTCAGTGTCTAAAAATGTTATAGATGATTGACTCATAGTGGCCATAAAATGGAGGTTCAGGTCATTTTCATTGATCTCAGCAACACATTTCTCAGCCTGTTCCCTGGTACCATTCCATAATATTAAAAGGTCATCAATATAAAGTAGCCAGACAACCACACTGTCCTCAAAGATTTTACTAAACAGGTTTTTGAGGACGAGTTCCTCCCAACTCCCCATGTGCAGACAGGCGTAACTAGGGGAGAAACTGGCCCCCATGGCTACACCCCTCTGTTGTTGGTATAGGAGATTATTGTACATGAAGTTGTTATTCCTAAGGCAGTGCTCCAACATCTCCAATAGCATTTCATTATGTATGTGTGTGTGTGTGTGTATATATATATATATATGTATATGTATATGTATATGTATATATATATATATATATATATATATATTCACTAAAAAAACCCTAGGTTTCAGGGACGTTATAGTTCGTTGAACATTTGACTTATATAAAACCAGAGAAATTCGCCTGTTCTAATTAGTTGAGCTAACTATAACTCACGCACCCGCAATGCACTGCTGATGATCTCACATATTACATCACTCATGACATGGTCAGTGACATCACTGATGACATCACTGATGACGTCTCAAATGACATCACTGATGACATCACTCATGACATCATCCAGTGAATGTGTGTTTCTATAAAATGTAAATATGTTTTATATATATATGCCAAGGTGTATTGAAGAATGAATGCATTTACAAGTGCCTAAAGGAATTATTTCGTATGTATGTGACTGACTGTATAAGTGAGTGATTGAACATGTCTTTCTGAATGCATGGGTTAATGACTAAACTATGTAAAAGTCTGTATTAGTCTCTCCATTGGTTTGTAAGCAACTGCATGGGTTGCTGAATACATACATGATTGTCTATATAGGTTATTGATTTGTTGTCTGAGTATCTGTATGGGTCCCTGAGTGTCTGTGTGGGTGGGTGGGTGTATGAGCCTGTGCATAGATGTCTGAGTGGGTGATTCAGTGGTTGTATGGATTAAAAAGTGCATCTGGAAAGGGCTGTATGGGTGAGTTGGTGTGTCTATGGGTGTGTTGGTGAGTGAATAAATGTCTCAGTGGTATATCTGTGACTAACTACATATGTTTTAAGCCGCTATATGTGAGTGTTGGAGTATATAAATCAGTATACGTGAGACTAAGTTATTTCAAGAGTGGGTGTATAAAGAAGTGTCTGCTTCTATCAGTGATTGAATAAGACAGTAAATATGTGTTAGTATCTGTATAAATAAGTGACGTGGTATGCCTAAAAATAACGAAGTTGGTGTGTATAACTGTATACATGATTAAATGGGTATGTTATTCATTCTTTGCATTACTGACTAGGCGTGTAAGTAACTATGGATGAGTGGCAGCGTGTGACTGCATGTAAAGATGTATAAGTGCATATTATAGTCCTCTATTGATGAGTAACTACATGTATAAGTGACTGGATGTGTGTGTAGACCTAGGAAATAGTGAGTGCTATGTAGTATATGGCATTCTTCTGTGTATGGTTTCAAAAATAGTAGTCAGCATTTTAGAATGGGTGTATCAAAGTTTATATTAGAGCATCAGTATGTGCATCAGATTGTCACATGGATGATGTCATCAGTGATGTCATTTGAGATGTCATCAGTGATGTCACTGACCATGTCATGAGTGATGTAATATGTGATATCATCAGCAGTGCATTGCGGGAGCGCGAGTTATAGTTAGCTCAACTAACTATAACAGGCAAATTTCTCTGGTTTTATGAGTCAAATGTTCAACTAACTATAACGTCCCTGAAACCTATGGTTGTTTTAGTGAATTTCTAAGGTTTTTTAAATGCTAATTCCTAACTATAACGTCTGTAAAACCTATGGTTTTTTCAGTGAATTTCGAAGGTTTTTTAAATGTTAATTTCATATTTGAATGTTTATAAAACATATATTTATTTCTGTTATATTTTTAAATATTTTGGAACTCCATTATACTTCTTGTTTTTAACTTTAAAAATCATGTAATGTTTTATATCTTTCCCTAAAAATATGTAAAATTTTTTTGGGGGGGGCGAGAAAACTGCACTCCCATACCGGTAGCGTACCAAGCTCCATCACCACACAAATCCTATCCGCCATATTGCTAAACTCGTAAATGATGCGCATTTCATATCCGACGAGTTCGTGGCACCGCGTCCCGCGTAACATCATATACGCATGAAGTCACCCCAGGTACTACTTTGGTATCCGACGGGTACTCAGTACCAAGCCACGTGTTAAGTCATGTACGCATGGGGTCGCGCCTGCTGCGCGTTGCGTATTCGACGAGTACACGCTGCCAGGCCCTGTGCTACGTCACAGACGTATAGTATCGCGCCGGGTACGCCATTCCCTTTTTTTGTCTCAAAAGTCTATTTAAATAACTTTAAACAGTATATGAGAGCACGCAAAAATCGAAATTATTTTAAATATTTATATATTTCTAACTGTAATAAACGTATATTATGATAAATATATTTTGTCAAAATCGCGTCGGGTGCGGCCTCCTTGCGCGCTCGGTGCGCGATTGCCATGTGACCTTAAAAAAAAGCATTTGATTGGTTCATAACATTTCCCATTGTAACAATTGTACGACCCCACCCATTTTACTCATTCTCTCTACAGCGTTTGATGAGAGACACCTCTTCTGCTTAGAAAGCTTTTTTGAAAAGTGTTTTACTGTATACACATATCTTATACTACACACCACATGCAACGATCATCTTGATCAATATTCATGCTCTGTACATAAGCCTTCCACGTGTGATTGCAATGCATCTCAAACGTTCCGTCAAAAAACAAATATGTGTTACACGATGCCCCTGGTGTGTGTGTCTGCACATTATTGTGCTGCCTTTCGGCCTGGGTATTGCTGGCTCTAAGGAGCATCATCAGCCACGGGCAGACTGCACATCCTAGATCACATGCCATCTCATTAACGATAGTTTCCGCCCTCCCGACACATGGTACACTAATCTAAATTGCACACTCTGCAAGGTCAAAACTACAAAAGAAACACACATAAGTACACTTCCTGGCCAGGCAGGAACTGAACAACGCCCAAGTCCCCGGAATAATTATTCACACCCCTATGCTGGCCTGGCGTACACAAGCCCAGCCCACTTTGTTTACGTATAAACAGGATAACCACAATGCCACACGTCCCTCTTCTTCCACACTACCTCAAATGATTTGCCGCATCCACCTCGCATATCACAATGCGCAATAAAAAAAATAAATGGATCCTTGAGGTGTACTCCATCCTGGCAATCAACACGGGCTCTAAATTGTGAGCCCTACTGCCCGTCGTCTACGAAAGGGATCCATGAGGTGTACACTCTCCTGCAATCCGCACTCCATCTGAATTGTGAGCACTGCTGCCCGTAGTGTTTGCTCACACAACAATGACAGCAGGTAAGCAGAGCGGCCTGGGTGCACAGGGCCTCCAATTGAGCGCACTGCGGCAAGAGGGATGGGGTGCTTCAGCCTAGCTTCGCGGGTCCGAACAAACGATGTGATCTTTGACCTCATTCAGTCACATCTCTGTCTCATTTTAAAGACCTGCTGGACTGTACTGTAGGCCTGAGCCAGCGGGCAGCGCTGCCCTACAGACACCTCTTCAGCGTGGTGCTGCGGGAGAGATGGGATGCATCAGTCAGACTGCGCACATGCGAATAAGCGATATTGCCATGTGTTATGATGTGATCTTTGACCTCATTCAGTCACATCTCTGTCTCATTTTAAAGACCTGCTATACCATAAGGTAGGCTGAACCTATGGGCAGCGCTGCCCTACAGACACCTGTTGAGGGCGGTTCTGCTGGAGGGTTGGGATGCATGCGCTCTGTTCCTTTGTATGTGAACGTTGGCATAACATATTATTATTTAACCTTGTGTTTTCTCGTGCACTCCAACTCCTCTTTGAACCACGATTACTACTAACAGTTGGTAGATCGTACTTCAAAAACGAAGGATGCACTCAACTCCTATTTTCTATCAAGCTTGAAATAAACCTTCATTTACCTCCAGACGTTTCCACCATTAAATTATTTCTCCCTTTTCAGACATTTCATTGATTGCCATAAGAAGGGCGGGTTGGGAGCTGACCCCGCAATGATGCCCTGGCATTCTGATACCTTTCATCGTGTTATCAAGACACTGTCCCCGACCGGAGACCTGGTCTGTCGTACAAACATACCCCGGACTAGGAGCTTGCACCAACACGTCGTAGGACACAGCAGTGGTGGCAGGTGAGCAGTGAAGCCTCGGTGTGCAAGACCTACAATTGAGCACAGTGCGGGGGAAGGGGTTGGGGTGCAGCACCCTGGGTGCACAGGTGCATGCAAGCGATTTTCCCGTAGCTAATAATGTAGAACTATATTATCAAACAAATGCCCTTGTACATTCCCATAGAAGCCCAGGTTCATACCAGAACCTGGGCTTCTAAGGGTATTCACAAGGGATATCATCAACCCCTTATCGCCACTTTAGCGGCAGTTTCCTGCCGCTAAAGAGGCGATAATGTTATCGCCCTTCCTTCATAATATGGCCCATAATCTCAGGCCTCATGTATTTAATTTTAAGGACTTGCTGAACCACACTCTTTCTCGCAGACCCCAGCGACCTAGACAAATGGTTGACGGAGGGTAAAAACTAAGGGCTGGGTGCAATAGGCCGACGCTCTGTCTACTCCTCCCTCTCTTCTTTTGACTCTTCCTCCCCTTCTCCCTTCTACCCACTCCCCCTCCCTTACATTCTCACTATGGTCCTTTCATTCGAACTACCTTTCTTTGCCTCTTCCACATAGCACACATACTTATGTTTCATTTTTGTCTTGCAGGTTTCCTACGCTGCTTCCACTGGAGTCCAACCCACTTTTTTTTGTTATACTGTTCTATTAAAGTCACATTTCTATTTATTTCTGTTTTAATAAAGATTACTTATTTTTTCAAATAAATAACTGAGTGTATAGGTCTTCTTTTTCTGACGACACTTGTCTATTATTTATTGTGAAAATCATCTGTTTATAGGAGATTTTAAGGACTACATTATTTGATATTAGAGTGCACCTACCAAACATAATCTAACTGACTATTAGACAAATGAAGCCTGGGTAATTGTACAACTGCAAGAGTTCTATGAGTGTATCACTTTATAACACCATAAGTACTGCCCGTGTGATTACAGAACAAATAAGGCACTGCCTAGGACCACGAGGATTCAGGGACTGCAGAGGCCCACCCTGCATATTTAAATAAAGACCTGGAGTGTGTCGATCCCCGGACTTCAGTTGGCCTCGAACCCCCCGAACAATTAGTAAACAATACCTGGGAAGGTGGCGCTCCCCTAGGCTGTAAAACGTCTCTGTGCCCTTTCGCGCCTAATTTACATGTGACATTAAGATCCACAGTCCTACAGAGACCCCGCAATATAATAATTGGATTGGCCACGGAACATTACCCACCCACCAGGGGCCTCATTTAAAAGAACGGGTGAGACCCCGCTTTTTTTTTTGTTCTTTTCTCTCCATTTTTACCATCCGCATCCCCTCTATTACAGCGGTACGAGGTTTTCCGCCTCTCGCTTCAAGTAGTCGAACAAGTATTTGCTATCACAGGGTGGAAGCCATGCACCACCCTCTAATAGCAAACACAAATGTCCAGCGAATGCCCACCCCGGGACATTGTATGAGCTGCGCCTGAGAGGTCGCCCTCCCTACTACCATGATGCATTTGTTAGTATAAACGCATACTAACACTACTTACACATGTGTAGTACAGCGACCAGAATGTAGTGAAGAAGCAGAGGAAGCGCAAAATCTAGAAATATAAATCCTACCAGAAGTTGGATGACATAGTTCAATGAGCCAACGACCCTGGCATGAGTAGAAACAGCTGCACGAACAAAACGGGTCTTCAGCACAACGCAAGCAATTTTGAAATATTGCTGAGTGGTGCCTTCTTTTTGCCTTCTCCCACTCGTCGCCAAATGTATATAGTGAAGAGGCAGACAGCAGTGAATCCAATAAGTAGACTTATTACAATAAAACAAGACACCTGAAACAACCACCAACAGGAGCAGTCAGCAAAGCAACCGTCTAATCCAGCACCGTGTACAGACTCCGCAAGGTTCCCCTCATGACAACCCTACATTCTAACATTACATACTGAGGGCCATATTATCAAGGAACGGCATTAAAATTATCGCCGCTTTAGCGGCAAGAAACTGCCACTAAAATGGCTATAATGGGCTTGATAATATGCTGTAGAGAATTCCAATAGAAGCCCATGTTCTCGTGTTAACATGGGCTTCTATTAGAATTCTCTACGGCATATTATCCAGCCCATTATCGCAGTTTTAGCGGCAGTTTTCTGCCGCTAAAGCGGCGATAATTTTAACGCCGTTCCTTGATAATATGCCCCTTAGATTCTAGTAGAATTACATACTAACATTCTTCTATGACTTACAATGGAATACTACACAGAGCACATGACTTTACAGCAATGAGCTCATAGTTTCATCCACAAGTCTTGACACCGGTAGGGGTAAGACTTTCGCTTCCCACTCCCTATATTGTATAAACGTAAAATAACACTTCTTCCACAAGTATGCTACAGCTCCCAGAGCACATCACTTTACAGCAATGAGCTCACAATTTAGGCTCACTGTTTAATCCCTGAGTCTTCACACCAGTAGGGATGAGTAGTTCGCTTCCCACTCCCTATATACTATAAACGCATACTAACACTACTTACACACTTCTACTACAGCGGCTAGTATCCTACACTGCCCAGAGCCCATCACTTTACAGCAATCAGCTCGGTTTCATCCCCAAGTCTTCACACTGGTAGGCGTAACTACTTCGCTTCCCGCTTCCGGTATACTATCAACTCACAGTAGCGGTCAGTAGCTCGCTTCCCACTCCCTGTATGTTATAAACGCCTACTAACTCTACTTGCACACGTATGCTACAAACACCAGACCACATCACTTTACAGCAATGAACCCATGGAGTGTAGCACCATATCATATCACCACCATGCCACTCTGAGCAACACCGCACTTTCAGACCGTTAACAGTGATAACTACCTACTGGCAACGGCCAGTAGGTAATCAAGAACAAATTACAATAGTTCCTTGATTCTTTTAGCTTTAAAAAATTCTCTCTATTACTGTCTTTCTACTTTTCCATATAAATATTTTTTTTTAATATTCAAGTACACATCGAAGTCAGAAATGCAACGTATTCTATCAACACACTTTCTAGAACATTCTACAACACGTGGAGGTTAAAAGTTCATCAATTTTTTTAAACCAAACGATATTTTTTTGCAACATTTTCTCGAACATTTAACTGCACGTGCAGGTTAAAAGTTCACGATTGTTTTAAGTTCGAACAGTGCCTTCCAAATGCAAGTAGCAGGTGTGGTTGAGTTGAGCAAATTTTATCCTATAATATGTACTATAATATGTACGTGCAAACTGCTTTTTCTTAACCAATCACAAACATACTTTTCCACAAAACGAATGTGCACCCTACTTTTAAAAAACCATGCTTTTCATCTCCCAGTCATGTACCGTTGTGTATACGAAAAGAAACTAGTTCCCCATCTTTAAACATATCTCTTATTCTACGAAGGAACTGCATGAGCTACAGACGTCTTTACATACCTTCCAGCCATACCTTCAAAACGCTAGTGCGGATCATAGGGCATAGCTATGTTTTCTGGTGCAAGAGGTATGCAGAAAAGAGACGTATTGACTTAGACCTAGGTTTACAAAATGTGGACATTAAATGGTTTGGACAGAGAGGATTGAAGTGGCACCAATTGTTGCCTTTGGTTAAAACCTGTTTGCATCTCCAACACCCTGACCTCATGATTGTGCACTGTGGTGGAAACGACCTAGGCACATTGACTGGGGTAGATTTGGAAATGCTTATGAAGGACACCTTTGAACAATTGATGTTACTTTTGCCTCAAACTGTCTCTGTATATTCCAATATATGCCAAAGACAGAAGTGGAAATGGTCCAAACAATTTTGTCCTCAAAACGGGGTCCATATACAACAACAACATACCTTTTGATATGGCGGATATATACAGAAGTGATGGAGTACACTTCACAGATCAGGGAAACCGAGTTTTCCTGAATAACTTGAAGCTGTGCATCTGCACTTATATGTAGCTCCAACTAATGAACACAAGGGCTCTTTTTAGAGCCACCCTATAACTTACAACTTAGGCCCCCTATTTTAGGGCCATATAACGCCAGCTTCATTACCCTCGCCAAAATGTATTCTCCACACAGCTGTGGCGCAGCGGCCAGACCATCTCACTTTGCATCACAGACCTCTCGCTTTGATCCCCAGCTCTACTCACCCATAGGGGTGAGTAGTTTGCGCTCTACAAATACCATATTGATTTACCTTCGCACTCCCTATACAACACCACCTAAGCACCATACACAAGCAACAATGTTCTAAACAAAAGTTCATCCAAGTACCTATAACTACATGCTGACACTACTTACACAGATGTGGCACAGCGGCCAGAGCACATGATTTCACAGCATATGACACACAGTTTGGGCTCACGCTTTAATCCCCGACTCCGGCAGCAGTTCAGCTTAGCAAAATGAGACTCTAGACAATACCTCGCATATATTCCGTACCCCAGGACTTTCATACCAGTACGGGTCAGTAGTCCATCCTAGTAGTTACAAACACATCCGGACACTACTTCTACAACTGTAGTGCAGCGGTCACGGCACATGACTTCACAGCATACGACACACAATTTGGGCTCACGCTTTAATCCCCGAGTCCTGCACCAGCTCACCTTACCCGCATCAGACTCTACCCAATACCTCACTTAATTTCCGTAGCCCACCACTTACACACCAATAGGGGTAAATACATCACTTCGCACCCCCTCTATAGCACACCCTAAACACCCCACAGATGTTACAGTGCTCCTACCCTCCTATTTCCCACTCCCCCCCCTTTTTTCCCTCTTTTTTCACCTTACTCGCTTCAGCGGAATCAGAAAATGGCGGCCAACACTTCCTAGTTGCAATCGCTCGCACCGCACGCAGCCAATCAGCAACAAGCTCGTGCTCGTAGTGCCTCAGCCAATCAGATGGCAGAATTCCCAAATATCGATATCTGTAAATTTCGATATATTTCTCAAAAACTACTGAACGAATTTACACCAAATAAACAAAACCGTGCTTTCTAGACCAATACCCTTCTCACTGCCAAATTTGGGGTAATTCCGTTCAACCTGTAGCCTTGTCTAAAGTTTCCTATGGAAATTAACATGGAGAAAACACGTTTTGGGACCCCCCTTTTTTCTCGCCCCCCCCCCTTGACGAATCACCCCCAAACTTTCAACATGGGAGCTGATCTCAACAAAGAATTAGTTTTGAAAATTTCGCGAAGATTCTTCAATCGGCACCAAAGTTATTGCGAATAGAATGTTGCTATTTTCCTATAGTAACTAGGTCCTAACTATAACTACCTATTGGCGACCGCTAGTAGGTAATACATGTATATGTGTGTGTGTGTGTATATATATATATATTCACTGAAAAAACCATAGGTTTCACACATGTTATAGTTAGCGGAAATTTTACTGATAAAAAACCAATGAAATTCCCCCGTTATAGTTAGTGCAGGCAACTATAACTCACGCGACCGCAATCCTCTGCTGATGCTAATACTGTATTTAGACACTTATTTGCCCATGTCTTCTTCCATACATTTTTAGCTATACATATATTACAAATATTTTTTTTTCATAAAGACACATATGTCATCAGCAGAAGATTGCGGTCGTGTGAGTTATAGTTGCCTGCACTAACTATAACGGGGGAATTTCATTGGTTTTTTATCAGTAAAATTTCCGCTAACTATAACATGTGTGAAACCTATGGTTTTTTCAGTGAATTTGTACGGTTTTTTAAATGCTAAGTTACTTTACGCCATTCGTGGCGTGCGCGCCCACTTAACGCAGTTCGTTCCGTGCGCGCACGGTGCGCTTCGCGCACCGTGCGCGCACAGTGAGCACGCGGTGCGCTTCGCGCACCGCGCGCCCACTTTACGCAGTTAGTGCCGTGCACGCACGGTGGGCACGCGGTGCGATGACAAAGCAAGAAAGCACGTCAACAAATCTGTTTCTGCTTTCCTCCGTGACTATGGTATGGGTGCCATTTACCACAACAACTTGCGTTATGACATGCAAGACATTTATAGAGGAGATGGTGTGCACTTCAATGATGAAGGGAACAGAGTCTTCCTCTTGAACCTTAGACTCTGCATCGGTACTTACTTGTAGGTACCACTAAAAAATCATTTCATAAACACAACGGCTCTTTTTAGAGCCCCCTAATATCTAAACACTTAAATCTGATTTTCATTTTTTTTTTTTTTTTTTCTACCGTACGCTTACCGTAAGCTTACCGTACGCGTACCCCGTGATTTTTTTTAAAATCAATAAATGTTTTTTTTGTACTTTTCTGTCCTTCTTTGACCCCCTTACAAATGTTAGGGGGTCTGTAACTCTCCTCATTGCCCCCTTTCCTTGTTTTCACTCTTTTTTTTCAGAGTGAAATACACAAAATGGCGGCCGCCGCTTCCTGGTTTCGGCCGATTCAAATGTTTACTAAGATCTAAGAGCCAATCAGAATCGCGCTCGCGCACGCCACCGTACGCTTACCGTAAGCGTACGGTAAGCGTACCGTAAGCGGGCTCAGATATATATATTGATTTAAAGGCTATTTTCTCAGAATCTACTGAACAGATTTACACCAAACCTACAAAAGGCACTTCCTTGACCTAGGGACTACCTCTCTGCCAAATTTTGAGTAATTCTGTTCAGCCGTTCGGGCTGTAGCTCGTTCTAAAGGTCCTATGGAAAAATGCATGGGAAAAACGCGTTTTGGGACCCCCCTTTTATCTCAGCCCCCGCTTGACGGATCCCCCCGAGACTTTCAGGGTAGGAGCGGAGCGTAGCGCCCCACCTATTTTGAGAAATTCGCGAGGATTCGTCGACCGGCGCCAAAGTTATTCAAAATAGAATGTTGAGGTTTTCCTATGGAAACGTGGTCCTAACTATAACTACCTACTGGCGACCGCCAGTAGGTAATATATATATATATATTATATATATATATATTCACTGAAAAAAATATAGGTTTCAGGCCTGATATAGTTAGGAATTAGCATTTAAAAAACCTTATAAATTCACTGAAAAAACAATAGGTTTTAGGGGTGTTTATAGTTAGCTGGACATTTCACTCGAACAAAACCATTGAAATTCCTCCGATATAGTTAGTTGTACTAACTACATCTCGCGCGCCCGCAATCCACTGCTGATGATGTCACATATTACCTCATTCATGACATGGTCAGTGACATCACTGACCATAGTTAGAACCTATTTTCCATAGGAAATCCGCAACATTCTATTTGGAATAACGTTGGCGCCGATTGACGAATCTGCACAAAATTTTCCAAACTTTTGGCCAGCTCCGGTTTGCTCCTATCCTGAAAATTTCACGGTGATTCGTCAAGCGGGGGCCGAGAAAAAAGGGGAGTCCCAAAACGCGTTTTCCCCATGCATTTTCCCATACGACATTTTGACGCAGCTACAGCCCGAACTGCTGAACGGAATTACACCAAATTTGGCAAAGAGGTAGTCCTCAGCTCAGACGCGTGCTTTTTGCTTAAATGGTGTAAATCCGTTCAGTAGTTACTGAGAAAATTAGAGGTAAAAGTACATATATATCTATGGCCTCGGAGGATCCGCGCACCCTCCCGAGCACGAGCTGTATTCTAATTGGCTGTCCACACTCCAAATCAGGAAGTGTTGGCAGCCATCTTTTGCCTCGGTAGAACCGAGGCACAAGAAACCTAAAAAAGCAAACGCGAAAAACGTAAAAAGGGGGCATGGTGGAAACACCCTGACCCCCTAGGCCTGCTCAGGGGGTCCCACAAGGACCCCCAAGAAACCTAAAAAAACAAACACGAAAAACACAAAAAGGGGGCAGGGTAGAAACACCCTGACCCCCTAGACCCCCAGGGCCAAAGAAAGCCTTTTAAAAAAAAAAAACGTCGAGATTCGCGCACCCAGTGCCAATTTCAGCCGAAAATAAAAAAAGAAGCGTGGGGCTCCTGTGCTTCTTTGGTAATTGCGGGGGCAGAATTAAAAGGTCCCATTCCCCCCCGCACTGCCCCGGGGACCGCCACCCCCCGGGGCCCGATCTTAGTATATGCAGGGGGGCTCACGGCCCCCCCGCAGCCCCAGGGCTTTTCGAAAATGAGTGGGGGGGCTTGCGGCCCCCCTCCTGGAGCCTTGAATAGGCCCCCAGGGCCGGCTCCTGCAGTGTCCCGGGGTGCCCACCCCCAGGACACTGATGTCATCAGTGATGTCACTGATCATGTCATGAGTGATGTAATCTGTGACGTCATCAGCAGTGCATTGCGGGCGCGCGAGTTATAGTTAGCTGAACTAACTGTAACGGGGGAATTTCAATGGTTTTGTACGAGTGAAAAGTCCAGCTAACTAGAACGCCCCTGAAACCTATGGTTTTTTCAGTGAATTTCTAAGGTTTTTTAATTGTTAATTCCTAACTATAACGTGCCAGAAACCTATGTTTTTTTCAGTGAATTTCAAAGGTTTTTTAAATGCTAATTTCTAAATATGCCTACAGAGATAGGACATGTGAAGAAAGAAGAATACACGCATAGAAAGAAAAAAAAAGAAATGCAGAAAGAAGCAACAGAAGTCCTCAAAGACGAAGAAAAGTGCAGGAAGAAGGATAACGTGCAGAAAGAACAAACAGAAGAATAGAAAGAAGCCTTGTTGCAAAATCATCCTGTACCCTCAACTTTTTCAGACGGATACTGGTGGTAACTGAGTCTGACTAACCAGTCCTAGAGCCAGTGCTATGCTAAAAGACACTCCGAATACAGTGAAAACACCTACATACACTAGGGAACACTATGCGTTGGGGTCCCCCTGTGATTAGCATGACCTCCTCTGTAAGCCCCTAGTATATAGTAGGGCAGGGGATTAAAACTACCTCTTAAAACGCGCCACTGGGCGTGTTTGCACACGTCACCTCAGGCCCCGTCCCCTCCCTTCCCCACTGTGTAAACACGCCCTGTGGCCGTTTTAAGTTGGGAGATTAAGTCCCCTTGAATCCTGAGGGTCCCTAGGGTCCAACTAGACCACTAGGTACCTCCTGCAAGCGCCACAGAGCTGCGTTGCAGAGAGATGTAAAAAGGGGCACGGCCTAGACCACCTCTCTGCAACGCAGCACAGTGGCGCTTACTGGAAGCACCTGGTGGGCTAGTTGGCCCCTAGGGTCCCTCAGGATTGAAGGGGAATTATTTCCCCAACTTAAAACACGCCACAGGGCTTGTTTGCACACGTTAACTCTGGCCCCGTCCCCACCCTTCACCACTGTGTAAACACGCCCTGTGACCGTTTTTAGTTGGGAGATTAAGTTCATTTGAATCCTGAGGGTCCCTAGGGTCGAACTATCCCACTAGGTACCTCCAGTAAGTGCCACAGAGCTGCGTTGCAGAGAGGTGTAAAAAGTGGCATGGCCTGGACCACCTCTCTGCAACGCAGCTCAGTGGCGCTTACTGGAAGCACCTGGTGGGCTAGTTAGCCCCCAGGGGCCCTCAGGATTGAAGGGGAATTATTTCCCCAACTTAAAACGCCCCATAGGGCGTGTTTGCACATGTCACCTCAGGGCCTGTCCCCTCCCTTCCCCACTGTGTAAACACACCCTGTGGCCGTTTTTTAAGTTGAGAGATTAAGTCCCCTTGAATCCTGAGGGTCCCTAGGGGAAAAATAGCCCACTAGTACGCCCAGTAAGCGCCATTGCAGAGAGGTGTAAAAAGGAGCACGGTCTGCACCACCTTTCTGCAACGCAGAGCAGTGGCGCTTACTGGAAGCACCTGGAGGGCTAGTTGGCCCCCAAGGTCCCTCAGGATTGAAAGGGAATTATTTTCCCAACTTAAAACCCGCCACAGGGTGTGTTTGCACACGTCACCTTAGGCCCCGTCCCCTCCCTTCACCACTGTGTAAACGCACCCTGTAGCCGTTCTAAGTTGAGAGATTAAGTTCCCTTGAATCCTAAGGGTCCCTAGGGTCAAACTAGCCCACTAGGTACCTCCAGTAAGCGCCACAGAGCTGTGTTGCATAGAGGTGTAAAAAGGGGCATGGCCTCAGAACACCTGTCTGCAACGCAGCTCCCTGCCGCATACTGGAGATACCTGTTGGGCTAGTTGGCCCTCAGGGACCCTCAGTATTGAAGGGGAATTAATTCCCCAACTTACAACTGGCCAGGGGGTGCGTTTGCAGAGTGCTGCAAGGAGGGGGCGTGGCCTCCGGCGCGATGCCGGTCTTTTATTTATTAAATTTTTTTAAGAAGGAGGGCTGTGTGGCCCCCCTTCTTTTTCTAATTTATTGGCCCTGGGGACCCCATCCCCCAGGGCCTGCACCCTCATTTTTTTTGTTGAAAAAAATAAATTTGGCCCTCCCAAGGCCTAAATCGGCCCAGGGGACCCCAACCCCCGGGGCCTGCCTTTGTTTTTTATTGTTTTAAAAAAATATATATTTATAGAAACACCTAGGACATGCTGGACAAACCGTATGTACCTATCACCATGACGATTTGCGTGATATTCATTAAAAGGTGACTATGCATACAATGAATCCACGTGGAATGTATTTACACCGCTAGTGAAGCTCTGACGTGTCTGACGCCCTACCGTGCCTAATCCCGGCGCCCCCGCCGGTGGGTACTCTCCAAGTAGACATCCTTGTCGTTTATTTACACATACATGGGTAGCTATTGACGGGCACATGTGATACACACGCACACCAAGCCATTCAAAGGGGATTCAACAAAAATTCGACCAAACTATGCAAGAATCCCCCCTCACGGTTAATAAAACACACATCCACCGCCGGATGTGTAATACTTTTTATTTTACTCTCTGGAAAGGAGACGAACCTCACTTGAGAGTCACAGCATGCTCCTGGCTGAGCCCAATGCTGTGTTACACCCACCAGTGCCCGCCGAGTGTCACACACCTCTGTGTTGTATTCCACCACCTAGTGCGTATGCTATGACACTCTCTAGCCCTGGTGCACTGTAACACCACCCCGTGAATGTGTCATGCCACACTTGCCTTCGCACAGGTTATATTGCCCCATCTAACGTGCCTTCCTCGATGCCTATGTTATAACGCACAGCGCTATGCCATACATATTACAATCTGGGATCCATATCTTTGTCACAGTGCATATGCAACGTTACACTCCCCAGCACATATTTTATATTACAACTTTAGAGACTAGTTAGGTTACACAACACTGCCCTGAGCATATTACACTCCAAGGCGCATATCGCATAGCATGCGCTAGTGCCTGTGCTATCTCGCGCTCTCCAATGAATCTGTCATTGCGCACAATGTATTGCATATTATATTTCACACCCCGGTTCATCTTATATCACACTTTTTGGTGTATAGTTTATACCATATACTATATCTAGTTTTCATTTTCAATCGTGCTCCCAGGACTATGTTCTATATAACACTGCGTTCACCTACCCTTTTCACTGGCATTACATTTTGCGATGGGGGGTGGAGGGTCAGGGGGTGTTTCTGCCAAGTGAGCCCGGAGTCACAGTCACAAACGTCCTCTGCGTCCAGAATAAAAGTGAGATTATGCTGCATACTTGTTCATATTTTAAGTAGTTCGCACAGACACACATTTTAAAAACAATAAAGTTCCTAATACCCACCTTCTCTGAACAGTTAGCTTGCTGCCCCATCCACCTCCTCCCTATCCTCTGTTGTCTGAATCCATGGACTAGCCTCCTCCCTCCTGCCATGCATGGTCTGATGTATTGCCACTGCCCTCCATTTAGCATGATGTACCAGTTTACTCCTCCTGCCCTCCATTGCCCAATTCTATGGCCCATCATTGACCTCCTGCTTAGCCTCTGTGCTTAGCTTGCTGCCCCTATTCTCCTTCCCCCTGCCCTCCGATGTCTTTGTGCATGCCCCTGCTCCATCCTTTTTGCCCACCATCTTCCATGGACCTGCCACTCCTTTCTACTCTTGAGTGTTCTGTTGAGCTGCCACTCCCCTCCCACCTGCCTAGCATTGTCAGATGACTGTAACCTGTCCCTGCCACTCCACCCTGCCTATCCACATGCCATGCCCCTATCCCCTTCCTCCTGTCCTCCATGGTCCATTTTACTGCCACACCCTTCGGCCCTCCCTGGTCTGTTGTGCTGCAACTGCTCCTCCTGCCTGCCCCGTGCGGTCTGTTGTGAGGCCCCTTCCCCTGAACTCTGTCTGTGCCCAGGTCCTGACCCTCCCTTCTATCCTTCATGTTCCTTTTTGCATGCCCCTGCACCATCCTTCTTGCCCATCATAGCCATTGTGCTGCCACTAACCCTCCCGCTTGCCATGCATGGTCTTCTGTGCTGCCATGGCCCCTCCCACCTTCCCTGTGTGGTCAGCTAGCTGCCCCTGACCCACTCCCACCTTCCCTCCATGATCTGTGTGTATGCCATCATAGTCTCATTGTTGCTCTCCATGGTGTGTCTTGTTTCTAGTTCCCATTCTGCCTGACCTCCATGGTCATCTTGCTGCTCCTGCCCTGCCCCCTTGCCCCCAGCCCTCTGTTTCCATGTGCAGACCCCTATTCCCTCCCTCCTGGCTTGTCTGTTCCATTGTAATTCCCCTGATCCGTCCCTCCTGCCCTTTATGGTCTGTTATGCTGCAGCTTACTCTCCTGTCTGTCCATTATGGTCAGCTAGCTACCATTGCCTCTTTCCCCTCTGTTCTCTGTTGTCCATGTGCATGGTCCTGTCCCCTCCCTATTGCTTTCTATGGATTGTTGTGCTGCACTCCTGTCCCACATGCCCTGTGTGGTGTATTGTGCTGCTGCAAACCCTGATGCCTGCCCTGTAGGGTCAGTTTGGTGCACCTCTCCATGTCCCTCCTGTCCTCTGTTATCCAAGTCCATGTCCCTAGCCCAATTCCTCCTGCCAACCATGATCCAATGTACCATACTTGCGAACATTTTGAACTTGGTAAGAGGGAGATTTTGAAAAAAAAACTGGGGTATTGATTTTCCCCTTTGAGTTACATTGAAAAAGAGGAGATTGTAGACAGGAGACAGATGAAATAAAGCCCATTTGAGCTTAAAAACATTGGATGTTTCCTGGCAGAAACGGGTCTGTTGGCATGTATGGTTGTACTACCACTGCCTCTTTCTTCTGCCCACAATGGTCTATTATATTGCCACAGCCTCTCTTGCCAGTCCTGTATTGTTGGTTTGTTGGCCCTGCCCCCTTTCCACTGCCCTCCATAGTCTGTTGAGCTGCCACTGCCATTCCTGCCTGCCCAGTGTGGTCAAATTGTTGCCTCTGCACTCTCCTACCTGCCTTCAATTTTCAGAGTCCGTGCCCCTGGCCTCTGCCTCTCAACAGTATCCCAATGAACAACTAGATTGCTAACATTCTATATATTTATTACAAAAGTGTGGAACGCCTGACGTCATCTTGATGTAATCAAAACTGTAATACCTAGAGAATTTCCTTTAGAAATTACATATATGAGAGGGACTTATTTGCATCAAAATTATGGTTAGTGCTCTAAAAAACAAAAATGAGGACATATTTTCTGAGTTTTCAAATAGCGACAAAGAACTTTTAAATTATTTGTAATCTTTATGTTTTTTATCCAGTTGACCACTTGATTAAATGTTGCACCTAGGGGAGAGGATGTGGTTTTAATTCCAGAGCTGCAGACTTTGCAACTGGGGAACCAGGTTGGAGTTTCTGCTTCAGCTCAACATTCTGTGATTCTGGTCTAATCACTTAATCTCCCCATGTCTACTACCAAAACGAATTTGATCTTGTGTGACGTAACCAATGCTCATGTAAAGCACTCCAATACCTGACAAGTCTGCACTATATAAAACTGCAAATACACAAAAAATAAGTGTTTTGCACACTTCTGTCATTGGGCTACATGTGGGCTACATCTGGGTGATATTTGTGCTGCATTTGGGCTCTTTTGTCTCTGGTGGCCATCTTGGGAGATTTATTTGTTATGAAGTTTCCTAATTTCCTCATTTACTGCAGTCTCCTCAGTAGGAAATGCTTTCAGTTTTTTTACTTTGATTCCATCAAGAAGGTATTCAGACATGTCACACATTTGCCATAAATTCTGAATGTTAGCACTCTAGTTGCTCATTAGATCACTGTAGTAAAGCTACTGCTCACCACGGAAGTCTGCTGCTGGTATTAAAAGTGCATGTTTCAGTCTGCATATCATAATTTTTTAATGAAATAGAAGAGGTTTTGAGAAGTCACTAAAAATGTGCCCTAATTTTTCTTTCTTCAGCACTAATCATAATTTCTATGGCAAAATGAACCCCCTCATTGTGTTCCTTTTTAAATTAAATGTTTTAAGTGTTACCAGTTTATTCCAATCAAGATGGCTTCAGGTGTGCCATACATTTATCATAAGTAAGACAGTAAGCGCTCTAGTTGTTCTTAAGAACACTCTGGGACATTCTGTCATTGGGCTATACTTGGGCTACATCTGGGTGATATTTGGGCTACATTTGGGCTCTTTTGTCTCTGGTGGCCATCTTGGGAGATTTTTTTGTTATGACGTTTCCTAATTTCCTCATTTACTGCAGTCTCCTCAGTAGGAAATACTTTCAGTTTTTTATTTTGGTTCCATCAAGAAGGCATTCAGATGTGTCACACATTTGCCATAAATTCTGAATGTTAGCACTCTAGTTGCTCATTAGATCACTTTAGTAAAGCTACTGCTCAACAGGGAAGTCTGCTGCTGGTATTGAAAGTGCATGTTTCAGTCTGCATGTCAGAATATTTTAATGAAATAGAAGAGGATTTGAGAAGTCACGCAAAATGTGCCCTAATTTTTCTTTCTGCAGCACTAATCATACTTTCTATGGCAAAATGAACCCCCTCATGTTGTTCCTTTTTAAATTAAATGTTTTAAGAGTTACCACTTTATTCCAATCAAGATGGCTTCAGGTGTGCAATACGTTTGTCATAAGTAGGACTGTTAGTGCTCTAGTTGTTCTTTAGAACACTCTGGGAAGCTGCAGTAGAACACAAAGGAATCAACTGACAGTCTCTGCCCTTATTGGATGTACATGTTTTACTGAGAATTTCAGACTTCATTCTCACAAGACTGAGAAAGATAATGTGAATTTACAGAAAATATGCTCTCAGTTTAGCTTATAGATCGCCTTCCAAACCTCTGTGGGAAAAGCATGAGAAAATAGTTTTCTCTCAAACATGATTCGTGATATCACAGCAGAAGGCTTTTTCACATGGTAAAATCACCTTAGAACACACCAAAATTCCTAAAATCAGTATGGTACCATCAACAAATGATTTATAATGTAACTAAAGTCTTAAAACCTTCTATTAACTGCAATGCTTTTTAATGAGGTGCTTCCATGTATATTGGTCCCAAGATGGCTGCCAACACTTCTTGGATGAAGTACTGACAGCCAATCAGATCTCACGATGAGATGTGTGGTTAGGCTCCGCCCAGATATATCTATATTTTTAACTCTAATTTTCTCAGGAACTACTGAACGGATTTACACCATTTAAGCAAAAGGGACGAGTCTGAACTGAGGACTACCTCTTTGCCAAATTTGGTGTAATTCCGTTCAGCAGTTCAGGCTGTAGCTACGTCAACAGGTCCTATGGGAAAATGCATGGGGAAAATGCGTTTTGGGACCCCCCTTTTTTCTCGGCCCCCGCTTGACGAATCACCATGAAATTTTCAGGATAGGAGCGGACCGGAGCTGGCAAAAAGTTTGGAAAATTTCGCGAAGATTCGTCAATCGGCGCCAACATTATTCCAAATAGAATGTTGCGGATTTCCTATAGAAAATAGGTCCTAACTATAACTACCTACTGGCGACTGCCAGTAGGTAATATATATATGTATGTGTATATATATGTATGTGTATATGTATGCATGTGTATATGTATGTGTATATGTATGTATGTGTATATATATGTATGTGTCCATCACCAAGGTTGCCCATATGGAGTCACCACACACGAAGGGGTTACCGCTCAAGATGCCACAGGTAGCAAGGTGTCTGCATGCTCCCAGCCTTTTCAAGCAAGCCATACGCGTTTCGAGCAATGGAAATGCTCTTGTTCACTGGCATTAAGATGAAAGACGCAGGTGAGTTCAGAACAATTCATTTATTCAGATGCAAGTCCCGCCCATGTGGGCGTCATTCAGACCGGCATTCTGGATGTAGTAGTTCCCTGGTATGCCGGAAGACTTAACAGTTCCTTAAAGCAAGTGCGCTGCTGCATTCATCCAAATTAAAATATAAATCGCGGTTGGGCGAGAGGTCTGTTATGGCAATGCTAACCACTTCCCAATATATGCCCGTGGCTCAGGCCCACTCCGTTCCAACGAGTGTCCAAGTTAGCGAACACTCAGGATCCGCTCGTAAAGCAGCGGGGCAACTCCGCGACCGGAATGGCCGCATTTAATCCATCACCAAGGTTGCCCATATGGAGTCACCACACACGAAGGGGTTACCGCTCAAGATGCCACGGGTAGCAAGGTGTCTGCTTGCCCCTAGCCTTTTCAAGCAAGCCATACACGTTTCGAGCAATGGAAATGCTCTTGTTCACTGGCATTAACATGAAAGACGCAGGTGAGTTCGGAACAATTCATTTATTCAGATTATATGTATGTGTATATGTGTATATATATGTATGTGTATATATATATATGTGTATGTGTGTGTTTATATATATATATATGTGTGTGTATGTATATATATGTATTGGACTACAATTCTAAACACACTCACCTGTGATCAAGGCTATTGGCTGAAACGCGTAAGGTATATCAGTGTGTTCGGTTTCCCTCCGCATTTTGACGAATAAAGTCTGCTTGTCAAGAAGTCGGTGTTGGGCTCTTTGTGTGCAGTGGCAGTATCGAGGTTACCAGGATCTCCATTTCTGGCGTCAGAGCCCACCCTTCAGGATCTGGGGCCCCCGGTAAATGGAGTTCTTGTGGTGATATTAATTGAGTGGGCATGATCCGCTCTCAGAAGTGCCAGCATAGAGGACTTCCGCAGCAATTTGGCAGTTTTCTGATTGAGAAAGGGATAAGAGAGGGATGTTTCTCTCTCTGAAGGCACCGCATGACATGCAATTATTAAGGTAATGCGGAGGAACCTGCACTATGTGAAATGAAATTGCATGAATTTTAACATTGGGACATTGCTAAAAAAACGCTACACAGCAGAACTAAGAAATGTGCCATGTCGCAATGAATTTAAAAGAACACTGCATTCTGGGGCTTGTGGTTAACTCAGCAAGCCACATGACCACTTGGACTACAATTCTAAACACACTCACCTGTGATCAAGGCTACTGACTGAAACGCGTAAGGTATATCAGTGTGTTAGTTTTTCCTCCGCATTTTGACCAATAAAGTCTGCTTGTCAAGAAGTCGGTGTTGGGCTCTTTGTGTGCGGCGGCAGTATCGAGGTTACCAGGATCTCCATTCCTGGCGTCAGAGCCCGCCCTGCAGGATCGGGGGCCCCCGGTAAATGGAGTTGTTGTGGTGATATATATATGTATATGTGTATATAAATATGTATGTGTATATATATGTATATATATATATATATATATATGTATATGTCCACATGAAACATGTTGGCAATAGGGTCCTCGGACCATAATATCCCTGCCGACCCATTTTCTTTGTTTTTATTATCCCTGACCGATCCAAGAATAAAGGGAAACCGGGATCTATCTGCGGACTTTTAATCTTTATCCCTCTGGCAAAACAAACATCTCACTAAGCGCTCCCTGAAAGCTGGTCGAGCCCACTCTGACTTCTAGGCGTCATGGTGTCCCAATGATGAAGCATGACACCACTAGGGTGTGTGAGGGAATATAAAACAAAAGGACGTGCCTCCTTTCCCACTCAATAGTGGTGCTCTATTAGTTGCTTCACCTAGGGTTTTCCACCTATTGTTAGTTCAGGGATTGTCCCGATAAGCTTGACCACTTAACAGAGGTCAAGCAATCAGGGGGAGTACTTATTGGTGAATTGGTGTTATAACACGGGAGGATGCACTCCCCTCTAGAATTCCTCTCGGCCCCTCACCAAGTGGGGACATTTCTTCGCTTAATTTGTGTATGAAGATTCAACTCTGCAACCACATAGAGAACTTCAACCTGCTAAACAAACACCAATCCGGCATCCGTCAAGGCCACAGTACCGAATCAGCACTCACCCACATAATGGATGACATTTTAAAAATGTTAGATCATAATGAATCGTGCCTATTGATACTCCTGGACCTAACGTCCGCTTTCGACATGGTTAAACACGGCAATCTACTGTCCCTACTTGAACGAAGGATGGGCCTAACCGGTCCAGTGTTACAATGGTTCACCTCCTTCCTAAGCAACAGAACCCAAAGAATCAAGATGAAGCAGTCATTATCTCAACCATCCATGGTCACCCTAGGAGTTCCACAGGGATCAGCACTATCGCCAATCCTTTTTAATCTACTCATGGAGCCCCTCGCCAATGCTCTGAATTCTGCAAACATTCTATATCACCCATATGCGGACAACACACAACTATATATGAAGGTCTCCTCACCAGATGACTTCATCTCCCTCAACGCCATTCTTCATAATACCCAAAGATGGCTCAATGGCAACCACCTCATTCTCAATGCCAAGAAAACTGAATTCCTCCTCATCTCCCCATCCAATCAAACACCCAAGATAGACTTATGGCTGAAGCATCTAACTTCCTTCAATTGCACCCCACACATCATTGACTCTGCAAAATCCCTGGGAGTCACCCTGGACAAGCATTTAAAAATGCAGGCGCAAATCTACAATGCCACCAAGGGAGCCAATTATCAGTTGAGTATCCTAAGGAATCTTAAGCCCTTCCTCCCACAGGATGATCTAAAAATGGCGGTACAAGCACTAGTACTACCGAGACTGGACTATGGAAGCACGACTCTATGCGGTCTTCCTAAATGTAAGCTAGCACCGCTCAGGGCATCACTTAACGCTGCGGCCAGGCTGGTCACCGGAATAAAAAGAAATAACCACATCACCCCGGCCTTGAAGGCTGTGAACTGGCTACTCTACGAGGCGAGAATACAACTAAAGATCGCCTGCATGACACATAAAGCCCTACATACCAACACCCCCAGCTATTTAGCACAAAAGCTGGAACGGTCGGGCGGATGCAGACATTTGCGTAACGCGAGCTCACTACTACTAAAACCCCAATCCTTCCACAAAAAGAGAACTGGGTGCAGAGCCTTCTCAGGTATCGCACCGAGGATCTGGAACACCCTTCCCCCAGATGTACGCAGAATCTCTTCCTTTGCCGCCTTCAAAAAAGAAGCGAAAATGTTTCTAATGAACAAATTAACATCCTAAAACTTTAACTTTCTGATGTCTTTTGCCACGGATTGTATCCAAACACCATTGTCTACCTCTTTTGTACTGTATGCGATTTCCGATTGTATGAAAAAAAAAAAGTGTGTGATAACAGTGTACTGTAAAGCACTCTGATACCCCCGTGGGTCATGTTCGCGCTATATAAAACTTTAATAAATAAATAATTAAAAAAAAATATTTATCCCACCACGCGTTTTACTTTTCATCAGCATATGTGGCGCTCGTATGCGGTACGTTGCTCCCGCGGTTGAAACCCAAACTGCTAATAATCACTGCGAGTATCCTGGTTTCCCGGAAGAACGGGCCGCACTCTTCACGGGTCACATTTACGTTTTTAAAGTTTTTTTATTTTCCTTATACGTCTAGCATCAAGTAGAATCTTTCGGCATTACAGATGATGTATTCCCGTATTCATCGTCTGTAATGCCGAAAGATTCTACTTGATGCTAGACGTATAAGGAAGATAAAAAACTTAAATGTGACCCGTGAAGAGTGCGGCCCGTTCTTCTGGGAAACCAGGATACTCGCAGTGATACATATATATATATATATATATTCACTGAAAAAACCATAGGTTTCACACACGTTATAGTTAGGAATTAGCATTTAAAAAACCTTGCAAATTCACTGAAAAAACCATAGGTTTCACACATGTTATAGTTAGCTGGACATTTTACTCATAAAAAACCAATGAAATTCCCCCGTTCTAGTTAGTGCAGGCAACTATAACTCACGCGACCGCAATCCTCTGCTGATGCTAATACTGTATTTAGACACTTATTTGCCCATGTCTTCTTCCATGAAATTTTAGCTATACATATATTACAAATATTTTTTTTTCATAAAGACACATATGTCATCAGCAGAGGATTGCGGTCGCGTGAGCACTAACTATAACGGGGGAATTTCATTGGTTTTTTATGAGTAAAATGTCCAGCTAACTATAACATGTGTGAAACCTATGGTTTTTTCAGTGAATTTGCAAGGTTTTTTAAATGCTAATTCCTAACTATAACGTGTGTGAAACCTATGTTTTTTTCAGTGAATTTGTACGTTTTTTTAAATGCGGAGTTACTTTACGCCGTTCGTGGCGTGCGCGCCCACTTAACGCAGTTCGTTCCGTGCGCGAACGGTGCGCTTCGCGCACCGTGCGCGCACAGTGAGCACGCGGTGCGCTTCGCGCACCGCGCGCCCACTTTACGCAGTTAGTGCCGTGCACGCACGGTGGGCACGCGGTGCGCTACGCGCACCGCGTGCCCACGTTACGCTGGATGGGCCATGTACGCACGATGCGCTTCGCGCACCGTCCGCACACGGAGGACATATTATGCGCTTCGTTGTGAAAGGTAATCTATTAAATGTTCTAATTATTGATAAGACATGCACAAAAGGTGCCCTGCGGGCACCTTTTGCTCACGGGGGGGGGTAATTGGGATCGTTTTTTTTTTAAATTAATTTTTAAGCGCAATCGGCGTTTTTTCAAAAAAAAAAAAAAAATTTGGGGCCTTGGGGGTTCTTTTGGGACACCTTAACCAAGGCTAGGTGGTTAGGATCTGTCTAGCCTGCCCCTTTACATGTTATCAAACTTTGTTTTTCCTCCCCCCCTCAGAATGCGAGAGAGAAAATGGCGGCCGCCACTTCCTGGTTTCGACCGATTCGAATGTTTACTAAGATCTAACAGCCAATCAGAATTGCGCTCGCGCACGGCACCGTACGCGTACGGTAAGCTTACGGTAAGCGCACCGTAAGCTGCCACAGATATATATATTGATTTAAATGCTATTTTCTCAGGAACTACTGAACAGATTTACACCAGACCTACAAAAGGCACTTCCTTGACCTGTAGACTACCTCTCTGCCAAATTTCAAGTAACTCTGTTCAGCCGTTCGGGCTGTAGCTGTGTCTAAAGGTCCTATGGAAAAATGCATGGGAAAAACGCGTTTTGGGACCCCCCTTTTTTCTCAGCCCCCGCTTGACGAATCCCCCAGAGACTTTCAGGGTAGGAGCGGAGCGTAGCGCCCCATTAGTTTTGAAAATTTCGCGAGGATTCGTCGACCGGCGCCAAAGTTATTCCAAATAGAATGTTGCGGTTTTCCTATGGAAACAGGGTCCTAACTATAACTACCTACTGGCGACCGCCAGTAGGTAATATATATATATATATGTATGTATGTATATATATGTATATATATGTATGTATATATATATATGTATGTATATATATGTATGTATGTATATATGTATGTATGTATGTATAAATGTATGTATGTATATATGCATGTATGTATGTATATATGTATGTATGTATGTATATATATATGTATGTATATATATATATATATATATATGTATGTGTATATATATTAAAAATGTTCTCCCTCTGAATGAAAGCGGAATCAGCACTCCGTAGGTTAGTTATCTGGCAAGTTTTTATTTTCAAACAAACATCAACGCCTATCGGCCGTTAACTCACAGCCTTTTTCGCGATGTCTGAGCCACATATAAAGTTCAATTTAAATGCAAAAGAACAACAGTACATGGGCATCAACATTGACAAAGAACAATTACATTCACACCAATGTAGGATCCAGGTTTACATTGCAAACATGGTGGCCATTTTAAAGCATGTTACTTATAGTTTCTCTAAATGCATTTTCAGTTAAAAGGACAGACAGTTCCTATTCAATTCCAACCTACTTCCACTTCTTTAATTATTTTTACATAATTTCTTATTGTATCTTTTATTTAAAGTGCATTACGTACATTTTATGAAAAACTTCTTTTGCCACCATAATTCTTTCTTGTAACTCCTCAGGCCTCATATATTCCATTACTACAAGTATCCAATTCTCTTTCATCAAAAATATTTTTCTCTCTAGAGTGCTAGTGCTCAATCATTGTAAAGTACTAGTGCTACAATCCACCAATCTTTAAAGTGCAATACTGATTCCCTAACTAAAGTGCATAGTCGTTCCTTATAAAACAGTTTCATATTAATAAACGAGTCCAACACTCCTTAGACAATAGGAACTAGTTGATATGTCCTATTCTATAAAGATGAATTATAAAACTTCCTTTTCTATAAAGTGCTAATTATTCAATTAGTGCTCATATGAATACTTGTAGTTGCATGATTCAAAAAAATCTATTTCTCCTATACAAAATTGTAAAATTTCATATGTAACTCTTAAGATGATAATAAGTTATGCGGCAAATCTTCACAATTCATAATTAATATAGGCATGTGTATAATTCCTCGTCCAGATTAAAACCATTCAGTTCTATAGCATCTAATTCAAGGATATAAAAAGTATCAAGTTTCCTCAGCTCTAGCTCTCTATCCCCACCTCTCCTTTTCTTAGGCACTTGTGCTATGCAGCTATATACCATGGATGTAGGGTCACGCTGCTATTTTTCATAGTGTCTCGCTATTGGGTAACTACTATCTTTGTTGAGGATAGCCCGTCTATGTTGTAAAATTCTCTTGTGAACTGGTAGGGTAGTGCTGCCACATACATTTTTCTACACGGCCATCTTAGAATATAAACTACAATACATGATTTGCATGATAAAACTCCTCTGATTTTAATGGTTTTATTAAAAACCGTTTGTAAAGATGTAAGGTGCCTCCTCGCCCATTCGAGTAACAACTCCTTGACCACACCTGAAAAGATATATATATCTTACCTCTGCAAGGAGTCGGGGGTTGCTTGTGTTCCGGTTCAGAGGAGACATGGCCCAGCAGTTTGGACTGCCATTGTTTTAATTAGAAATGGAGCATGGCTAGTTTGCTTAGAGTTGTAACCTGACTGAAGTGACAATGTGTGTGAAATAATATTGAACTAGAATTTAGACCAAAATAATTACCAGAAGCAATCCAACATCACTCTTTTGCTTTTCTCCTGTGTCCCAACTGAAGCGCATGGCTGCAATAGATCGCAGACCTGATTTAAAGTTTGGTAGATAGATTCTCTTATCACAGGGTCTTATTACAAGTGCTCTTGTAATAAGATGGACAGGATATCTGTCACATTTGTGACGGAGTACGTGTCTGCTGAACTCTAACTCAGGCCCAGAGATTGGCAGGTGCTGAGTGGCTGTGCTATGACGCCCAGAGGAGATGAGGGCAAGCCATCTGCTTTAGGAGACACCATTGCTTTTAGTGACTTATGTTACTGATGTGCTTACTATGACGTGTGACATACTCTTGAAAGGCATGTTTCATTAAGCCTTGGGATCTAAAATATAGAAAGCCTACAGAGCAAAATGACCTAGATAATAAATAAATGTTAGTTCTGTATTCCAGAATGAAAGTACAGGAATGCAGCAGGCCATATGTGTTTCCCTATAAATGAATATGGAAAGAACACAAGTCATAGTCTTTAGCAGTTATTGTACTTTAATAATCCTTTTTATTTCCTCGCAGTTGCCAGTATGGGTAGAAAGGATGTGTACACAGCAAGAGCTCCTGTTGAGCAATACCGTAAGCAAATAGGTAAGTAACCTTTTGTCATAAATGATAAATCTGTAGTATGACTCACTGAGTGATCCAAAAAAGCCCCAATCATCACTTAGACACTTCTTAGGTATTACTACAGACAGGTGTAGATGCTGGAAGACCTAGTGCTGTCAGTACTTTAAAAAATGCATATAAAAAGTAGTACAGAGGTAGTGCGCGTCTTCATCTATTGGTGCTCCCATCATTTTTAGGTCTAAGCCTACCAGACAGCATAGCTGTCTGGTATGCTGTCTGGTTTGCTAACGACATCTGGAGGGCATTCGGAAGGCTTCCCTGTGAATGCATATTGCCCATTGCTTACCAGTAGCTTTTTGGTTTGTAACTCACATTTTCTTGCTTTCTATCTGTTGGCTTTGTTTATTTTAGGCTGTCCATCTTGAGTTTGTCCCATCTCTTGCCCAAACCTAATTTACAATATCCTTTCCAGTGCTCCTTTTCTGTAAACAGGCCTTTAAATCATGTTCTTATCTTGTCACATTTGCTGTGCATTCAAAGACAGGGATCAACTGTCAGGCTTAGTCTTCATAGGGAGCATGATATTTCGTTTACTTTCTTTGACTTCAAAGTGAGAGGATTTATGTGACAATCTTGCTGACTACTGGGGGTAATTCTGAAGTTGGTGGAAACAAATATTTTAATACCAGAAAAATCAATACACTAGGTGATGACATTTTCACACATAATCGTTTTTGAGCTGTATAGTTTTATCAGTAAAACTGAATGTCTGTGCAAATGTAGAGTTCATTTCAATTGAAGTTGTGTTGTCTGTGGTGGCAGCGTGCTATCCCACCATGCATTCTCTACATTACCCCTCTCTACTCAAAAAGATTTACCAATGAAGTCTAACATATAGTACAGCACTTATCTTTGTCTCGGGAGCATTATCAGTTCTATGGTGCGAAGATCAAGGAAACAAGACCCCTTAGTTTCCTAAGGAAGTGAAAGAAACTTTCACAACAAACAATTACATGAAAGATTTGATCCGCACTCAGTAACATATAAAAAGAACAGTTCCATCCAATAATCGTATTTTGTATATTCCTTTATTCTTTTATTCTTTGAGTTATCATTTCTTTCTTCCTAGTAGCCAACGCGTTTCGTCCTATTTAAGGACTTCTTCAGGGCTATAAACACAAACAATAACCAATATTAAAATCATTTTGAAACAAAACGTATTAAATAATTTAAGTTCATATACATGATTGATATAGCAATTTAGTATAATTCTATTTTCAATACCTCATAAGTGTACCACACCAGGCACATGACTAACAACAGTAATAACTCGTATTTCATTGAAAGTCATAACATATGACAGTATGGGAAACTCATAGAGTACTGTCAAACATTAATGTGAAAATTGGAATATAAACAATTTCATAAACACACATTAAAAACATCACTTAGTATTTATCCAATGCATTTATAAACCATTGTAGAGAGACATATTCCATATCCATGTCCATCAGTCAAACCAGGGACAATCCCTGTGTGTATATATCATAGTATAGGGAGATCTAATGTTTCCTTGAAATATCTTTCTGGTTCATATTTCATATGGGCTACTTGGTCTCATGGCAAAACAGATAAGTTGTCCTCAATGTTATAATTTCAACAATTAAGTGATAAACACATTACTAGGAGGTCACATTTATAGCTACCTCATCTGTTGTCTTTCGGGTAGTTTTTGATCTCGTCTTCCTTTCATCCCCTCTACCTTGTGTTATTCTTTCTCTACGCCACTCTACTTTGCACAACTGTACTCTGCACCTACTCTGCCTGCACCACTCAACTCCACTGCACTCTACGCCACTCTGCTATACACCACTGCACTCTACAACCGTCTACTCTGCAACACTGCACTTTCTGCCACTGAACTCTACGCCACTCTGTTTATGCCACTGCACTATGACACTGCAATCTACTCTGCACCACTCTTCTCTACGCCACTCTGCCAATGCACTCTACGCCACTGCACTCTTAACCACTCTACTCTGCATCAGTCTACTCTATGCCACTGCACTGCAAACCAAAGCACTCCACTCTGCACTGCTCCACTCTACTGCACTCTATGCCAGTACACTATAAGCCACTTTAATCTTCTCTGCACCACTGCAGTCTATGATACTGCACTATACGGCACTCTACTCTATGCCACTCGCACTTTACACTGCTTCACTCTACTCTGAAATAATTTACTCCATGCCACTTTATTCCACCTGCACTATTCCACTTTATGCCACTCCTCTCAACTCTACTGCACTCTGTGCCAATGCACTCTGCACCACTTTACTCAAAACCAATATACACTGTCATTGCACTGAATGCCCCTAAACACTATTCTGCAGCACTCTACCCCATTGCACTCTATACCACTGCACTCTATGCCACTAAGCTCAACACTGCTGTGTTATACTCTGCACCACTATACTCTATGCCACTGCTCTCTGCACCTCTTTACTTTGCACCACTCTACACCACTGTACTCTACACCACTGTACTCTACTCTGCAACACTGCACCCTCCGCCACTTAACTATGTGCCACTCTACACTCTATGCCACTGCACTCCCAGCCACTTCACCACTCTACTGTATGCCACTGCACTCTACGCTACTCTTATCTACTGTGCACCACTGCACTCTATGCCACTGGACTCTGCACCTCTGTACTGTTCTCTGCACCACTGTACTGTATGCCAATGTACTCTACTTTACTATGCACCACTACAGTTTAAGCCCCTGTGATTTACACCAGTCAAGTCCAGGTCACTCCGCTACACTCTGCACCCCTCCACTCTACTCTGAAACAATGTACTCTACTCCACTGCTCTCTAAGCCCCTCTACCCTATGCTGCCACACACTACACACACTACTGTATGACATGCACTGTACGCCACTCTATTCTAAGACACTGCACTCTACCCAATATAGTCTACACCACGTCACTCAAAACATATGCACTTTATGCAACTTCACTCTATCAACTACTCTACACCGCTGTGCTCTAAGCCATTGCACACTATGCCACTTTACACCATTGCGTTCTACATCAATTACCTCTATGCCACTCTATTCTACTCTGCACCACTGTACTGTATGCCACTGCTCTCTACAGCACTCTACTCTGCAACACTCTGCCCCACTGAAGTCTGCACCAATGCACTCTAAGACACTCTACTCTGCAAGACTGCACTCTTTGCCACTGCACGCTACGCCACTCTACAGCAATGTGCACTACATCACTGCACTCTATGCCGCTCTATTCTACTTTGCACCATTGTACTGTTCACCTCTGCTCTCTTCAACACTCTACTTTGCAACACTCTACTCTACTGCACTCTTTGCCAATGCATTCTAAAACACTGCACTCTAAGATACTCTCCTCTGTGAGATTTGCTCCGCCACTGAAATCTACGCTATTCTGCACCATAGCACTCAACTCTACACCAATGCACTCCATGCCACTACACCTTATGCCACTGTAATCTACTCTGCACCACTGCACTCCATGCCACTGCCTTCTATGCCACTCTACACCTCCGTACTCTAACCTGCACCACTCCACTTTACCCTGCACCACTTCACTCCACTCTGAAAGAATCTACTCTATGCCACTGCACTCTAGGCCACTCTTCTCTTCCCGATGCTACTACACCCTGCACCACTCTACTCCTTTGCACACCACACCGCTGCAGTCTACACTGTGCCACTCCACTCTACTCTAATCTGCACCACTCAAACCTACACCACTGCACTCTACATCACTTTACTCTAAACCAAAGCACTATAAGCCTCTGCACTCTATGCCAATCTACTCTGCACCACTGTACTTTATGCCACTTCACTCTAGACTACTGTACTGCACACACCACTGACACTCTGCTTCATTAAAGTATAGTGCAGTCTACTCCACTCTATGCCACTCCACTCTACAATGCTCTACTCAACTCCCTCTATACAACTCCATGCCACTTTACTCCACTCTATTCTGTGACGCTGTCCTCCACTTCAGTACTTCATCCTACGCCACTGCACTCCATGACACTCCACTCTGACACTACTCCAGTCTACACCACTCTGTCATTCCACTTCACTACACTACTCCCCTCTATGCAACGCCACTCTACAACAATCTACTCCACTCTACAACACTCTGCTCTACGCTGCACCCTCCATGTCACTCCACTCTACACCACTTCACAACACTCTGTGCCATCCACTCTAACACACTACTCCAATCTGACATTGTATTCCACTCTACACACTCAACTCTATGACACTCTTCTCCCTCCACACCACTATACCTCTCCAGTCTATGCAACTCCACTTCACTCTACTTAACTGTACTCTTCATCACTCCATGACTCCCAACGCCACTCCATGCCACTCACTCTACTCCACACCACTCTCCTTTGCCCCCCTTACTTTTAGCAATGCTGAGCAACACCCATTCTGGTGTACAACATGCCTAAAACATATAGGCAAAGCCAATAACTCTTGCATAGGCGAGACCTATTGGCTTTGCCAATGCTTATTAAGGTTTGCTATTGATTGAATGCCCTGTCCTACAAGGTCATGGTATTTTGTGGCAAACTACGCTGTCCTATTACTGTTTCCATTAGGTTTTGTTGATGTGGATTCAAGTAGTCCTGGAAGTTGTTTGCTGTCCCACAAAACCATGCCATTTCATGGTAGGTTACATTATTCAGTTACTGTTCTCATTAGGTTTTGGTGCTGCGGGTACAATTAGTCTTAGCAGGTGCGGCCGCACTGATCGGAGGTGCTACCACTCCTCCCCTGCCCCGCCCCCTCACACAAAGCTGTGGGCGGAAGTAGAACATAAAATGATAATAACGTGAGTTGACATCATTTTGTTTTCACTGCAAAAAAACTGTGAGGTGACTCTCCTCCACCTTAGCAGAGGAGCCGCCACTGAGTCTCAGTAGTTTTTTGTTGTTGTGTCCCTCTGCTTCTTTTCATATCTTGCCCCCCGCCTTTCACACTCCCCTTCGTCCCGCCTCTCTCATTCTCCTCTACCATCTCACCTCTCTCACTCTCCTGTCTGCCATCCCACCTCTCTCACTCTCTTGTCTGCCATCTCACCTCCCTCACTCTCCTCTCTGCTATCCCACCTCTCTCACTCTCCTGTCTCCCAACCCACCTCTCCTGTCCTCAGCGGAAGAGCCGCCACTGAGTGTTAGTCGTTTTTTGGTGTTGTGTCCCACTGCTTCTTTTCATATCTTGGTCCCCCCATTTCTCACTCCCTGTTGTCCCACCTCTCTCGTTCTCCTCTCTGCCGTCCAACCTCTCTCGTTCTCCTGTCTGCCATCCCACCGCTCGCACCCTCCTCTGCCATCCCACGTCTCTCTTGCTCTCTATTCTGCCATCCCACTTCACTCACTCTCTTCTCTGCCTTTCCACTTCTCACACTCTCCTGTCTGCCATCTCACCTCTCTCAAACTCCTGTCTGCCATCCCACCTCTCAGCCTCTCCTGCTATCCCTCCTCTCTCACTCTCCTCTGTGCTATCCCACCTCTCTCGCTCTTCTCTCTGCCATCTCACCCCTCTCAAACTCCTGTCTGCCATCTCACCTCTCAGCCTCTCTTGCTATCCCACCTCTCTCACCCTCCTCTCTGCCATCCCACCACTCTCTCGCTCTCTTCTCTGCCATCCCACTTCACTCGCTCTCTTCTCTGCCATCCCACCTCTCACTGTCCTGTCTGCCATCCCACCTCTCTCACTCTCCTATCTGCCATCCCACCTCTCTCCTATCTGCCATCCCACCTCTCAAACTCACCTTCTATCCCACCTCCCTCACTCTCCTCTCTACCATCCCACCCCGCTCACTCTCCTGTATGCCAACCCACCTCTCTCACTCTCCTCTCTGCCATCCCTCCTCTCTCGTTCTTCTCTCTGCCATCCAACCTCTCTCGTTATCCTGTTTGCCATCCCATCTCTCTCACTCTCCTCTCTGCCATAAACCTCTCACTTTCCTGTCTGCCATCCATCCTCTCTCACTCTCCTGTCTGCCATCCCACCTATCTCACTTTCCTCTCTGCTATCCCACCTCTCACACTACTGTCTGCCATCCCACCTCTCTCACTCTCCTTTCTGCCACCCCACCTCTCTCATTCTTCTGTCTGCCATCCCACCTCTCTCACGCTCCTCTTTGCAATCCCGCCTCTCTCGCTCACCTCTCTGCCATCCCACCTCTCTCACGCTCATGTCTGCCATCCCACCTCTCACCCTCCTCTCGGTCATCCCACCTCTCTCGTTCTCCTCTCTGCCATACCACCTCTCTCTCCTCTCTGCCAACTCACCTCTCCTCTCTGCCATCCCACCTCTCTCACTCTCTTGTCTGCCATCCCACCTCTCTCACTCTCCTGTCTGCCATCCCACCTCTCAAACTCTCCTGCCATCCCACCTCTCTCGTTCTCCTATCTGCCGTCTCACCTCTCTTGTTCTCCTCTCTGCTATCCCACCTCTCTCGCTCTCTTCTCTGCCATCCCACCTCACTCACTCACCTGTCTGCCATCCCACCTATCAAACTCTCCTGCCATGCCACCTCTCGGTCTCCTCTCTGCCATCCAACCTCTCTTGTTCTCCTCTCTGCTATCCCACCTCTCTCGCTCACCTCTCTGCCATCCCACCTCTCACTCTCCTGTCTGCCATCCCACCTCTCAAACTTTCCTGTCATCCCACCTCTCTCACTCTCCTCTCTGCCATTCCACCTGGCTCACTCTCACTCTCCTGTCTGCCATCCCACCCCTCTCACTCTCCTGTCTGCCATCCCACCTCTCTCACTCTCCTGTCAGCCATCCCACCTCTCTCACTCTCCTGTCTGCCATCCCACCCACTCTCTCCTCTCTGCCATCCCTCCTCTCTCACTCGCCTCGGTGCTATCACACCTCTTTCGCTCTCCTCTCTGCCATCCCACCTCTCAAACTCTCCTGCCATCCCACCTCTCTTGTTCTCCTCTCTGCCATCCCACCTCTCTCGTTCTCCTCTCTGCCATCCCACCTCTCAAACTCTCCTGCCATCCCACCTCTCTTGTTCTCCTCTCTGCTATCCCACCTCTCTCGCGCTCCTCTTTGCTATCCCATCTCTCTCCTCTTTGGCATCCCACCTCTCTCACTCTCCTGTCTGCCATCCCACCTCTCTCTCTCTCCTGTCTGCCATTCTACCTCTCTCACTCTCCAGGCTGCCTACCCACCTCTCTCGTTCTCCTCTCTGCCATCCCACCTCTCTCGTTCTCCTCTCTGCCATCCCACCTCTCACTCTCCTGTCTGCCATCCCACCTCTCAAACCTTCCTGGCATCACACCTCTCTCACTCTCTGCTCTGCCATTCCACCTCTCTCACTTTCCTGTCTGCCATACCACCCCTCTCACTCTCCTGTCTGCCATCCCACCTCTCTCACTCTCCTGTCTGCCATCCCACCTCTCTCACTCTCCTGTCAGCCATCCCACCTCTCTCACTCTCCTGTCTGCCATCCCACCTCTCTCTCTCCTCTCTGCCATCCCTCCTCTCTCACTCGCCTCGGTGCTATCCCACCTCTCTCGCTCTCCTCTCTGCCATCCCACCTCTCTCGTTCTCCTCTCTGCCATCCCGCCTCTCGTGTTCTCCTCTCTGCTATCCCACCTCTCTTGCGCTCCTCTCTGCTATCCCACCTCTCTCCTCTCTGCCATCCCACCTCTCTCGTTCTCCTCTCTGCCATCCCACCTCTCAAATTCTCCTGCCATCCCACCTCTCTCGTTCTCCTCTCTGCCATCCCACCTCTCTTGTTCTCCTCTCTGCTATCCCACCTCTCTTGCTCTCTTCTCTGCAATCTCACCTCTCACTCTCCTGTCTGCCATCTCTCCTCTCTCGTTCTCCTGTCTCCCATTCCACCTCTCTTGTTCTCCTCTCTGCCATCCCAACTCTCTTGTTCTCCTCTCCGCTATCCCACCTCTCTCGCTCTCTTCTCTGCCATCCCATCTCACTCCCTCTCCTGTCTGTCATCCCACCTCTCTCACTCTCCTCTCTGCCATCCCACCTCTCTCCTCTCTGCCATCTCATCTCTCTCACTCTCCTGTCTGCCATCCCACCTCTCTCTCTCCTGTCTGCCATTCCACCTATCTCACTCTCCTGTCTGCCTACCCACCTATCTCACTTCTCTCTGCCATCCCATCTCTCTCACTCTCCTCTCTGTCATACCACCTCTCACTCTCCTGTCTGCCATCCCTCCTCTCTCGTTCTCCTGTCTCCCATTCCACCTCTCTATCACTCCTTTCTGCCATCCCTCCTCTCTCACTCTCCTCTGTGCTATCCCACCTCTCTGGCTCTTCTCTCTGCCATCCCACCTCTCTCGTTTTCCTCTCTGCCATCCCACCTCTCTCGCTCTTCTCTGCCATCCCACCTCTCTCGCGCTCCTGTCTGCCATCCCACCTCTCTCGCTCTCCTCTCTGCTATCCCACCTCTCATTCTCCTCTCTGCCATCCAACCACTCTCGTTATCCTGTTTGCTATCCCATCTCTCTCACTCTCCTCTCTGCCATCCAACCTCTCACTCTCCTGTCTGCCATCCCTCCCCTCTCACTCTCCTGTCTGCCATCCCACCTGTCTCACGCTCCTCTCTGTCATCCCACTTCTCTCGTTCTCGCCTGTGCCATCCCACCTCTCTCACTCTCCTCTCTGCTATCCCACCTCTCGCACTCCTGTCTGCCATCCCATCTCTCTCACTCTTCTTTCTGCCACCCCACCTCTCTCATTCTTCTGTCTGCCATCCCACCTCTCTCGCGCTCCTCTCTGCCATCCCACCTCTCTCGCGCTCCTCTCTGCCATCTCACCTCTCTCACACTCCT
Organism: Triturus cristatus; assembly: GCF_964204655.1. NCBI lineage: Eukaryota > Metazoa > Chordata > Amphibia > Caudata > Salamandridae > Triturus > Triturus cristatus. Next base: position 454,635,745 of record NC_140587.1, read on the forward strand.
GTCTGCCATCCCACCTCTCTTGCTCTCCTCTCTGCCAGCCCACCTCTCCCACTCTCCTCTCTGCCATCCCACCTCTCTCACCCTCCTATCTGCCATCCCACCTCTCTCGCTCTCTTCTCTGCCATCCCACCTCACTCACTCTCCTATCTGCCATCCCACCTCTCTCACTCTCCTGTCTGCCATCCCACCTCTCAAACTCTCCTGCCATCCCACCTCTCTCGTTCTCCTCTCTGCCATCCCACCTCTCTTGTTCTCCTCTCTGATATCCCACCTCTCTTGCTCGCTTCTCTGCCATCCCACCTCACTCCCTCTCCTGTCTGCCATCTCACCTCTCTCACTCTCTGCCATCCCACCTCTCTCTTGTCTGCCATCCCACCTCTCTCACTCTCCTGCCTGCCATTCCACCTCTCTCCCTCTCCTGTCTGCCATTCCACCTCTCTCACTCTCCTGCCTGCCATTCCACCTCTCTCACTCTCCTGTCTGCCATTCCACCTCTCTCACTTTCCTCTCTGCCATACCACCTCTCACTCTCCTGTCTGCCATCCCTCCTCTCTCGTTCTCCTGTCTCCCATTCCACCTCTATCTCTCCTCTCTGCCATCCCTCCTCTCACTCTCCTCAGTGCTATCCCACCTCTCTCGCTCTCCTCTCTGCCATCCCACCTCTCTCGTTCTTCTCTGCCATCCCACTTCTCATTCTCCTGTCTGCCATCCCGCCTCTCTGCCATTATACCTCTCTTACTCTCCCATCTGCCATTACACCCCTCTCACTCTTCTCTCTGCCATCCCACCCCTCTCACTCTCCTCTCTGCCATACCACCTCTCTCACTCTCCTGTCTGCCATCCTACCTCTCTCACTCTCCTGTCTGCCATCCCACCCCTCTCACTCTCCTCTCTGCCATACCACCTCTCTCACTCTCCTGTCTGCCACCCCACCTCTCTCGCTCTCCTCTCTGCCATCCCACCTCCCTCTCCTGCTCCTCCTGGCAGGATGTTCGCTCCTGTTCACCATTTGACAGGGTTGGTCCTAAGAGTTCCATGTGTCCAGTGTTTTACAGCATGACTGGTATTTTTATGTCAAAGCCACTAAAAGAAACTGGAAAATTATCAAAATCCCTTATTTTTCTCTATTGGAGAGGACTGGTGAAGATTGCAGCTTAGACCATGTTAGCGTCCCTTTGAAGAGGGTTGATTTCCAGGTGCCTGACATCAGCGCCTCCTAGTGCTTGACATCACTCAGTCAATCGCTGCCACCCTGCCTTTCATCTAGGAAAGTGACATTAGGCAACCGGAACAAAGAGTTCAGTAGCCAAGGATGAAAAACATGTCCATTTATCACCTGATTAAATAATGTTGCTGTGTCTCCTGCTGATTAGTATCTGCAACAGAATGTAATTATGATAACTACATTCTGCGGCTGATTATAATCAGCAGGAAACATGGCCACAGTATTCTAGAGGTTTCACTTAGAAACTTGGATTTCACACGAAGAATATAATTCTCTTTTCATATTAAAACCTCACCATTATTGCAGTCTTGCAGCCCTGGATTAACCATTGCGGGCAGGGAAACCTTAAACTGCCAATTTCATTACAAAGTCGGTAACTGTGAACACATCGAAACCTAAGTTTTAATGATTGTATGGAGTAAGGCGACCTAGGGCTACAAGATGCGTGCACGGATTAGGGAAAGCCAACACTCCTATTTTATTTACCTAACATAAAGCATTCTAGAGGCGTGGGTTACATGATTGAAGATAATGTGATAAATGCTACACTAAACAACTAATTATTGTGAGAAAGGATGACTTGTTTAGTTGTCTCTACCTCCCTTTCTTACCGTGTTAGGAAATCCATGCATGGCACTTTCACACTATGCATTGTTTATTAATGTTACGTTGGTGCATTTATATCTCTACACTCACATACCGCACTCAATTACTTTAGCTTATCACGATGGGTATGGATGTGGATATATATTTGTTGTCGTGCTTGAAATTTAATAAAGACGTTTTGAAAATGAATAAACAAAACTAAGTACCCACAACATACAAGCTAACGGTTCTGAAATGTTTAATACGGCTCTTGGTGCTCTACGGACCTAATAATATTAATTTGTTTTATGTAGTGCTTCACGCCAACCTTTTGCCAATTCTAGGCGCTGTAAATCGTCACTGTTACCTACATTAATACTCGACTATTTTACAGATCTCAGAAGGAAGGAAGGAAGGTCTCAGTTGCTCAGTAGAACTTGACGGAATTCAGGCTTGTGGCTTGCAGGCGACTGCATATCTCAACAGCGAGATTTAACTCCCTATGGTATGCTGTTGGCATGAAACAGGGCATCGCTCAAGGATGCGTTCCAGTCAGAAGATGGTTTAAAAATTACTATTTTCTCTCTTTTGATTTAAAAAATGAAACAGACATGTGCATCTTGGTAGTGCCCAATCCGATCTGGTATGCCAGAGTCCCCAGACTGTGAATGGTAATGTTCTTGACATTTCTAGAGCGGGACTGCTACCTGAAGGTGTCCTGGCGCTATACTTGATGTTCTGCAGTGGCCTAAACGCGGATGGAGTAGAGGATAGTCAATTAGGCAGTGAAAAGCCATGTTTTCAAGGCCTTCCTAAAGTCCAAGAGATTTGTCATGCATCTGAGAGGCAAAGGGCATTCCATGCTTTGGCTGCAGCAACCAAAAAACTTCTGCCATCCCAGTTAGCTTTTTTTATAAAGGGTACTGAGACTAATTTTACTTCTGAGGAGTGCAATGATCTTCTAGGTACATACCAGCGGAAGCGTTGTTTCAAGTGAAGGAGACAATTTCCTTGAAGGGATTTGTAGACCACACACAGAGCTTTAAACAAAACACGCTTTTTGACGGGCAACCAGTGGAGCCTTTTAATCTCCCCTGAAATTGAAGCATATTTTGGGATGCCAGTGAGTAGTCTTGCCGCAGCGTTCTGCAGGAGTTGAAGTTTCTTCATGAGGCCCTCCTGGATATTTAGATATAAGCTGTTACAATAATCCAGTCTGGACATGGCTAAGGCAGTGATGACTGTTTGTTGACTGTCATTGGGCAGGAATGGCAAAAATATTTTGCAGGATCTCAGAGTGTAGGATGTAGCTGAGACCACTGCATTTACTTGATCCTTAAAACTGAGTTTGTTGTCTATATAGACTCCTAATTTTTTTACCTTCCTAGTAGGAGTTGGAAGAGGACCAAGTGAGTCCGGCCACCATGCTGGAGTCTAGAAATTTGGATCATTACCGAATAGTACCAACTCCGTTTTACTGGAGTAAAGTTTAAGGCAATTTTGGGCCATCAAGTTGCCCACAGCTGTGATGCAGTCATGGAAGCAGGATGACATTTCCTGTACTCCATCTGGTAGCAGTGACACAACAATTTGGGTGTCATCAGCGTAAGAAGTCAAGTTGAACCCGAAGGATTCAATCAGGGGAGCCAACTGCAACACATAAACATTGAAAAGAGTCGGACTCATGGATGACCCTTGAGGGACTCCACAAGGTAGTGAGAAGGGTTTGGCAGTAAAGTCTCCAAGGGAGACTGTCTGTACTCTATTGGATAGGAAAGATTTGACTAATTTCCAGGCGGTGCCCTTTACTCCGATCTCTTGCAGCCGGTCTATCAGTAAAACATGATGGACCGTATCAAAGTCCGCAGAGAGGTCTAGCATAATCATGGCAGCTTTTCCTCCCTGGTCCAATGTAGTCCTGATTTCTTCAGTGGATTTAAGTAGTGCGGACTCTGTGCTGTGTCCCCCCCGAAAACCATACTGGGTGGGATCCAGCACCTGACCTTCCTCCAAAAACTGACTGAGTTGGGTATTCATTATTTTTTCAGAAATGTTAGCAGAGAGTGGGAGTCTAGATATGGGTCTGAAGTTATTGGAGTCTTTAGGATCTAAATTAGTTTTTTTAGCAGAGGTAGTATGGATGCCCTTTTCCATGCTTTGGGGAAGTACACTTCCGCAAACATAGCATTAATTATGGCCATCAAAGTTAGTGTGACTGGTTCAGGTGCTAGTTTTAATACAGAGGGAGGGCACGGATCAAATGGTGACCCTGGTTTTGCTTTCATCAGAAGTTTACAAATGTCTGAGACTGAGACTAGGGTAAAATTATAAAAATGTGGCACTGTGCTTTTTCCTATCTTAGGAACTGCCGTATCTGCTAGAGGTGTCTTCGTTGTTGAGCCTATGAATGTAGAAAAAATAGCATCGACTTTATTGAAGAAAAAATTAGCTATCTTATCACACAGTTCTTGACTAGCTGTAATGGGAGGGGGGCAGGATGTGCAAGGGCAGTAACTTTTTTGAATAATTCTTTGGTTGAGTTCTTTGCAGAGTTGATTTTATTAGTTAAAAACTCTTGTTTAGTTTTTTTAAGTACCTGCTTATATTGTACTAGGCTTTGTTTGTATTCATTTTTTTCCCACTCATTGTACTCCCTCCTCCAAATTCTTTCCAAGTGCTTGCAAATCAGTTTTTTTATCTCTAAGCTCTTGGGTATACCATGGTGACAAGGGTCGTTCCCTATTGTGACGAAGGAGTTTTTTAGGAGCTAGCTTGTTACTTGCTGCTTCCAGCCAGTCAGTATAGACGGATGTTGCCTCATCTAGATCAGTAGGAGGAACAGATGAGGTGGAAATTAGCAGGTCCTGTAGTTCATCAGCCTTTACCTTATTACATGCTCTACTGACCATGTGTTTCTTTACTGGTTTCTTGGTACCTCAGTCAGGCAGAGTCAGCTTAAATAACACCGCCTTGTGGTCCGACCAGACCACTTGTAGAGTGTCGGTGAATACTAGCTGCCCATTATTGGAAAATATGCCATCCAATGTGTGTCCTGCATTATGTGTAGCACCCGTGACAAGTTGCTTTAAATCGACGCTACTCATTAGGTCTAACAAGCTTGAAGTGTCTGGATCATTGTCCACTTCTAAATGGAAGTTCAAATCTCCTAATATCGTGTATGAGCCAGTAGTTAGCTCATTTTTCAACCAGCTGCCAGCTTGTATTAAAAACCGGTTTCTAAGGCCAGATGGCCTATAGACAAGGGTGCCTCTAAAAGAATAGTGAGGTGAAAGATAAAAACAGAAATCCAGTGCTTCGCATTAAACATTAGATGAACAATTAAAGGATACGTTTAATGAGCTTTGATATATTACTGCTAAGACACCCCCTTTCTTAACCGGCCTATTCAAAGTATAGCAAAGATAGTCCAGGGGTGTGGCTTTAACCAAATCCGGACTGAAGGCTTCGTCCGTCCATGACTCGGTAATGAAAGAGATGTTGATTTTTTTCTTCCTCAATTAAAGAGGCACAGTTGATACTGTGTTTAACTAAGGTTCTTGCATTCAGTAGTACACACTTAGTCATTTTTCACCACATATCCTATCCTATTTGTAAATGTATTATGTGTGTCTTTCTCCAGCTGGGCCATAAAAGCTGGTAAGTTTGTCCTTCGCCCAGGGCAGATTTTGTGAACGTAAGGGGATTTCCAGCCAGGTTGAATAGATATACACATTGGGTTAGGCTTGATGACATTTAAGCTTTGCAGTGTTCTGCTGGAGTAAATATAGCACCTGGGGTCCTCTGTTTCCAAATGGACAGGGGGGCTGGCACTGTGTGTGGGCCGTGCACGGACGGGCGCAGACGGGCTTACCTTAGGCGCGCCTTCGACGTGCCAGCGGCGCGCCCGCTGCGCACATACCAGCTTCTGGTTAAATAGGGAATTGGGGCGAAAGACTAGCCCGCTACCCTGCTTCCTCCTCCCAAAATGGCAGTCTCGCGTTGCTTATGCGGACCCTGTAGTGAGGCTTAGATGACGTGTGCAATGTGCAAAACGCAATATCGCAAGTAAAACAATTTTAAAAAGAGCCAGGCAAATTCAATGAAATTTTAAAATAACCACAAGGTAAGATTGGAAATTTGTTGGACGCTCCCGGCTTAGCCTATGGAGGACATCAATCTGCGCGCTCGTGCCAGCTTCTGGTCAAATAGGGAATTGGAGCGAAAGACTAGTCCGCTACCTTGCTTCCTCCTCCCAAAATGGAGGTCTCGCGTTGCTACTGCGGACCCCGGGAATGAAGCTTAGATGCCGTGTGCAATGTGCAAAAACGCAATATCACAAGTAAAACTATTTTAAAAAGAGTCAGGCAAATTCAATGAAATTTTAAAATAACCGCAAGGTAGGAATGGCAATTCGTTGGTCGCTCCCGGCTTAGCCTCAGGAGGACATCAATGAATGAAGCTTCAACTTATTGTGCGATTCTAGCCTACAGCCACCATACAAACAAAACTGTTCATGGATTGTTGTTCACAACAGGAACAGACTATGGCATCTCTACAAGTCAGTTTCAGTGACAGGAGAGTAACGTTGGTCAGTGCTGGGTATTTAGCTGCACAGATGCCCTGTGTAGTGGGGCTGATAGGTTCGCTCAGGTACTCTACTGTGATTCTAGCATGCTTAAAGACAAAGGATGAACTCTGTGTTCCACCAAATGTTCATGCAAGGGAAAGGGTCAGGGCTTTGGGCTTGCTCAGAACAGTTTTGAACCCAGTACCTTTCTTCTATCTAACCAATTCTTCTGTCAGCACAGGGAGAGACGTTTATGGGTTAGTTAATGTCACCCGGGACATCACCCTTAGTGGTAGTGATTCAAAACTTGTCCTATATAATTCAGAACTCTTCTATCTCTCCATTTGCCCTTGTCTGTCAACCCAAAAGCTGCAAGTGCAGCGCAGCTCTTGCTCTCTATGTATGTGTCCTGCTGGTGAGGGCCCACCAAAGAGCAAGGTACAAACAAGATGCATTGTAACATTAACACTAAGAAGGATCAAATGTATGGAGTATCAAATCAACAACTAGCGTTTTGTGGACTTTGCAAGTGCTAAGAATGGAGAGGCAGTACAAAGGTGAACCCTGTCCAGAGGGATCCTTATTTGTATAAAAAAGTGCTATGCCCTAGCCACGAAGGAGCCCCCTGAAGGCCTACGGGCTCATTCCAGCATTACCTAGGCTGCTTTGAAGGCAATGGTGAGGGGTGTTCTGGTACTGAACATCTGCCAGTCTGCTCTCTGGGTATCCAAGCATACCTTCACCAAGCCCTCTGCCTTTAGGTGTTACTGCTTGGGGATCAGTTCAAACGGTGACAAGTTTTTGGTTAAAAGTATCCATCAAAAGAACAAGTTGCTTACCTTCAATTGAGCTTTTTTGGGTGGAGACTCTGTCTAACTGCAGATTTGTCATGACTACCCATCTTGAAAGTGTTTTTTTCTATACTGCTAAGGTGGCCATGATGTTGTGTGACAGTGTTGTGTGATGCAATGTGGTGGCCATCTTGAAAGTATAAAAAAATTCTGTTTACATGATTACAAGATGGCCACCATGTTGAGTCACGGAATATTGCTTCATACTACATAACAACAATTTTGAAAGTGTAGAAAATAGACTGAAGATTGGAAGCCATCTCTATTGGGTTTGCCAATGCCTGCAGAGTTGGCGTTGGAGAAAAGTAAAGAGACCAATAGGTCCGTAACAAGGGAAATAGTGCAAGAGTGCGCTCATAGAACGAGAGGAAGAAGGACACACTGTCCCATGGACTACTAAGTTACAAATGACAAAAAATTGAAAAAAAATGAGATTCCTGTAATTTTAATGGGCAAATGAGTCATCCAGTCATGTTCTGGAGGCTGCTCAGAGCCCCACTCTATGGAGTATTGTATGAGAGGTTGTTTGCGACTGAAAATGAAGCTGTCTGTAGCCATTGCACAAAAAAGAGTTCATCTCTTTTAAAAGAGAATGCGAAAAGAGTTTGCATTAGCAGTTTATAATGAAACTTGAATTTTCATTGATGACTGAAAGACAGCAAATGAATTAATACTTACTCCTCTCTCACATCTGTAGACTAAATCTGCTGGTGGGAAGGCAACTTTCTGTGGAGCTACAAAACGCCATAAAATTCCACTATAAGAACTTTATTTTTTACTGCAGATTTGAGCTCCCCATAATGACTAAAGACTTTGTGAACTACTTACGCCATGTAAGCGAAGCACCTTTATTTGTCGTAGTTTAATATGGTCAAAGCAGTAGGCAGTCTTGGGGAACACTGTTTGCCGTGAGAGATTTGCACACAGATTTAAAATATATATATTGTATATGACAGATTTGTTTTTAGTAGTTTAGTGTGTGGGGAATCATTTTTGAAGTGTTTCTGACCATTTATGCACGATTTTTGACAGAATCTCTCTCCAACACTAGACACATTTTGACATTTACTAGAGCAGGTCTGTTTCAATTGCTGACCGCCGTGTAGATCTTTGGTCTTGCATGTGATTCTTGTGTAACACACTGCGAGCTACTCTGCATAGTCCAGAATTGTGATTGTTTAATTTTTTACCTGTAAGTCTACCTTTTTTATTCCCTCCTACCTTTAAACTGCCCAGTCCTTTTCAAATGTTAGCACACTGACAAGGGGAGCACTCAAAGAGTCATAGAGACACCCTAAAGTTCACAGTAACAATTGGTGAAATAGTACATTAAGAGCCCAAATATATATTAATTCTCCATTCAGTACATTGATTCACAGGAGCAAATATATATACACGTTATATCCAATTTTATTCTCCCCCAAAAAATTCTCAGCCTAGCCAACCCTCTTTGTCCTAACCAACAGGACTTTCATCCGGGATGTGAATAAACTTACAAATACACCCATTGCCTTAAATCATTTAACAAGATAAAATTGTTATCTAATATTGCAGCATCCCAAAGGAACATTAACTCATGGCTCAGTCGTACAGAACAACAATAGACTGAATGTACATTCACAATCTTAACACCACAAGTATTAACTGCTACAATACCAATACATTTCCTATTGTACAAAAATCTCACATTTATTATATTACTAATCTATGCATAAATCAAGAAAAATGTATAATACCACAAATTGACAGAGGACCTCACACAGAGACTAAATTATCGAAGTTCAAATGTATTCTAGTTTGTGGCTAGTCTGTTAACAAGATCAGCCTCCTACATACCAGGCCCTTCGGGTCCTCAGGATAACAAGAATTGTTTTTGCATGTTGACAGTTTGCATAAATGATCAATAAAATGATTAAAGGCACACTGCTTTTAGCTTTTTATTTGCATTTTCACTACAGTTTCCCCTACATCACCTTACAGGTGTTTCAAAATAGTAGATCTGTTTGTTCATAACCCCCTCCCTTTTTCAGCCCTCCTTTTTCACAAGGCCAACCCTTTCCAGAAGCCCAGCCTCTTCCTAGAAACTTGTCTGTTTGTTCATAAACCCCTCCCTTTTTCAGCCCTCCTTTTTCACAAGGCCAACCCTTTCCAGAAGCCCAGCCTCTTCCTAGAAACTTGTCTCCCCATTGACAGTTGTCTCTGAAACATAGACAGCATGGCAGCGGCACGGAATCTTATAAGGACAGTGCTGTGCACTGTCTTGACTATGCAGAGTCAGTCATACGCAGACCAGATGGAGAGCTTGGTAAAGTTGCTGGAAAGGAAGTAGGTGGTGGTGGTGGAGCAAGCTGAGAGGCGGGTGGCTCTTTTGGAAAAACACAAGCTGCCCAAGAGGAAAGATAATTCAAGGGGAAAAAAGGCCTTTTGAGGAAACATCAGCAAGAAGAAGTAGAACATCACAAGGAAAAGATTGAACATCTTTAGAAACAATCTGAACGCCATAAGAACAAGACCAAGAATCTGCATGACTGTGTCTAAAGTAGCAGTACACCTACTTGTTTTGAATGTTTGCAGATAGGTGCTAGACTAAGTTTGTTGGCCTTTAGCACATAATAAAACAGACATTAATAATAATCGTCTTGTTCGAGGCATAAAAGGGCACACTGTCCAGTTGTCTAATCCTGGGCACTTTTAATTTTTCTCAGAGTTCCTCAGCCTTATGTCCCTGGTGACTGCTGCTCTTAGTGCTAGAAGCTTACATAAAGGAAGGCAATGGAGGCCAATGCATAACAGAAAATGCTTCCGGAGGAATAGGCCAAAGAAACAGGGAAATAATAGTATTGTTACATTCTTTTTTTGTAGAGAATATGGGGTCTAATGGAAAAAATACATTTTCGATAAACTAGAAGTGCACATCAAAACTAAATAGTTTTAATCTTCAACAAGATTTTATTTCTTCTTAGTTCGTAAATATTGACATAATCTCACGATACACCTTCTGTTTAAACTTCAAGCACTCTTGCAGCATAAAAGAAACTTATTCACTTTAATGCATCCTTCTCGAGCTTGGCTGGAAGCTGGCTTGTGCTTGTTTGAAAAGCTAATTTGCCTCCCTTGAGTGACTGGGTGGATTATCTTTCTAGTATTAAATGTAATGATATGTCAACTCTCAGCTTAGAACTCGTTCTGTCTCCTAGAAAAAAAAAACATTTGTTCCCGAGCACTTAATGTTGTTAAATGATGATGTGTCCTTTGCAAATGTGTTATTAGTGTCAAGCTGATCCGTCTCCTGCGATTGAAAAATGCCCAGTGATTTCAGGCGCTATTATACATGAATAAAAAAAAAACGGGGCCTTTTTTTTCTCTGAAAGTCTGCAGTATGTGAGTCAGTGTATTTCACAAGTCCCAAAAACATATTTATTCATAGCCCTTTGGCAGATTTTCAATTTGCCAAAACAATATTTGTTCCGGTCTCTTCTCTGGATAGTGCTGCTTGGAATTCGCGAGTGTGCCACTTAGGCAGTGATAAATATATCAATTTGTCTGAGTGACTCTGCATTTGTATATCATCCTGTAAAGCTTTGCTAAAATAATATCTGGAGTGTTCTTTCACTGGTAGCATTTTACTTTGATTAATTTAGTTGTGATCTCCTTACTTTTGACTATTTCATGTTGTTGCTGTTCTATGGAAGTATGAGCTGCTTTCGTTCTTGTGAAGGGTTTCAAATACTTGCTTTTACTGAGGTATTGTTCGTCTCAACTAAGGTAATTAGCCTGTTTATTTTTTACACCGAAGAACATTTGATCTACGTTTTTCACTGCTGTAATATACTGTTCTCATCTAAGGTTTTTGTGGACTGAGATTTAGTCCATGGAGTGAACTACCGTAGGAACTTGCTTTGCCATTAGAACATTCCCGGCCTTTAACGTTTATATAGGATTATTTCGACGATTATTCGCGTATAATGCTTTTTGCTAGATGTTTTATTTTTGCATTTAAAAGATTCGTAGGGGGTGATACAATTATACATGTCTGATTTTCGTGAAGTCATCATCATCCTTCGATTTTTAATAATCACATTCGAACATTTTTGTTAATTTTTCCAGCACAAAATGCGTATTTTTCCATTCACATTTTTGTTAACGTTGTCTAGCGCCTGTTGGAGTGATGATATGAGTTATAATTATCCGGCAGGGGTTAATATCATATTTCTATTATCGGGAGTGTTTTTCCAAGATAAACTGCTCAGAATACAAATGGGATTGTAGTAGAAGATCATTAAAGAATGACAAGTAACGGATCCAAATTCCGAATTGATGGAAGGAGTAAATCCGCTTGCAGGTGGAAACGTGGCTTTGAAAGAAATCCATCTGTAAGAAGACCACTGACAATCTGCGCGAGCAGGAAGCGCCTCCGCGTGCGCCTCCTCGATAGCATTCATGTCGCTGTAAGAAGCTCACGCGCCTTTCAGAAAATAGCGGCGCATCCGGTTTTAAGCAAGAGATGCAGAACGGACGCAGCGCTGCCACAGGATGATAATGAGGGGCGCATTGTGAAGAGAGAGGAACTCGGGAGCTTCATGAATATGAAGAGACCTAAAACAAAAAAAACAGAGCGCCAGTGCACCCTGAGACTGGCGAGCAGCAGCGACAAAAGGTAAATGTGCTATCCTGACGGGTGAATACTGCCGCCAACAGCCATGACGAACAGTGCGCGCGCGCAGACGGATCTGTGATTTCTCCTGATGCACACATTTATTAAAAAAAGATTGATTATTGATTTCATGCCCACGCCATGTTTATTGTGGCCTTTCTTTCAATAGGAAGGGGCTGGGACAAAAGGTAAACGCATATGCACGCTGAAAAGAGAGAGCGTTGCTGTCTTTAGAAAGCTTTAAATATGAAATAGTTGTGGAAAATATCAGTTTCCAAGTGTTTGACTTATTCAGCTGTGTGCAATTTTTTCTTTTTCACCTGAGCAGCAGTAGCAGTATATTTTTTTAAACATTTGTGGGTGATATTTTGAAGGTGCTAAGTAAGTAGCTTTGGTAAAATAATCTTTGGAGTCTTGTTTCATGCGTAACATAATTAATTTAATGGTTCTATCTCCCACCCTCGCGATATAATTTCTGAGTTTTTTCATACTGGAAGTTGTGGAGTAAGAGCCTGTGCCCTTGTTTTCTAATATATGTATTAATACATGTGTATGTAGAGGGGGATTAATTTCAATTTTGTAGCTTAATAGAGGCATTTGCTGTAAACAGTAGATAATTATCCGCACTTAGGGAATGTTTGAAAAAAGACTGCTTTTGAATTTATCAGAACATTGATTTCTGTATAATATATCTGCATTGTTTGTGATCTATTTACGTCACACTAGCCAGTCGTTACCTTTGCTAAAATGCAGGCCTATTTTTGATATTTGCTTTGAGAGGTAGTACATTTCTGTAAAATGACTACAAACGTGAACTGCCGTGTCTTTGGTGGCGCAGTAGAGAGGTCCATGTGGATGTTGCACACTAACATTCTGTTGTCTATTTTAAATCTAATGTACAAAATTCACTTGCTGGAATATCCTGCAGTTTAGTGCAAGGAGCCATTGAGCTCCACGAGGTACCAAAGACCTATTTGATACATTTTGTATACATTCATTTATGTATACAATTTCTATAGCATGCACTCCATAACTAAATTGCTTCTCTCTGCTAAGGAAAATACAGAATTTGAGGAGATCTGAAGAGGAAAGTCTGAGAGATTCAGAAGTAGTATGTATTTGGTTGTTTTCTGTATGTAGTGATGTTGCGTAGATGTTGAGAGATTAGGTCCAGAAACTGAGAATCCTATCACCACAGGGCTTGTAGTTTGTTTTAGGGACAGCGATGAGCTTGTCATTGAAACTGTCAGGTTAGATTAGAGCACAGGGGCCTGGAATGGGTGTATTTGTTGGTGTTGTTCTGTAGTTATTTAGGCACTGAGCTTTTTTAAAGCATTTAAATATGAGGTACAGAGTTTTGAAAGAGACTCCCTCTTTCACTGTCAGCAAGTGTTGACTTATGCGACGCTGGGTAATGTCTTGGGTTTGCCCAGTCTGTTGATTTGGGCGAGTTGATAGAGGAGTTGGAGTAGACTAAGGGGTTGGTCACTATGGCCGGACTATCGAGGAGGGCCGTCCTTCGGTATGAATTGCTACTTTAGACTGAGTGGTTGGTCACTATGGCCGGACTATCGAGGAGTGGCCGCCCTTCGGTATGAATAGCTTCTTCAGACTAAGGGATTGGTCACTATGGCCCAACTATCGAGGAGTGGCCGCCCTTCAGTATGAATGGCTACTTTAGACTGAGTGGTTGGTCACTATGGCCGGACTATCGAGGAGGGCCGTCCTTCGGTATGAATTGCTACTTTAGACTAAGTGGTTGGTCACTATGGCCGGACTATCGAGGAGGGCCGTCCTTCGGTATGAATTGCTACTTTAGACTAAGTGTTGATCACTATGGCCCGGCTATCGAGGAGTGGCCGCCCTTCGGTATGAATGGCTTCTTCAGACTAAGGGATTGGTCACTATGGCCCGACTATCGAGGAGTGGCCGCCCTTCAGTATGAATGGCTACTTTTAGACTGAGTGGTTGGTCACTATGGCCCGACTATCGAGAAGTGTCCATCCTTCGGTATGAATGACTACTTCAGACTAAGTGGTTGGTCACTATGGCCCGACTATCGATGAGTGTCCGTCCTTCGGTATGAATGACTACTTTAGATTAAATGGTTGGTCCATATGGCCCGACTATCCAGGAGTGGCCGTCCTTTGGTATGAATGGCTACATTTTTATTATTTACTTTAGTTGTCGGAAGGAAGATTGCACTTCTGCTCCACTTTGGGAGTGAGCATCACACACTGTGCCTACCTTTTTGGCACAATTTCAACAAAAATATGCTCTGAACTCAGATACCTAATAGCAAAGCACTGTAACACAACATGTGTAATCATAATGCAATGTATTTGTTAATTTAATTAAAACATATCACATTCAATATGTGTAAAGTGATGGAGGAAATGGAATGTAAAAAAAAGTATGCTGCATTTTACCACAGAAAGCCTTAAGAAGGTAAATCGCAAATGTTAACATTCCTGGAGTTAAGTCATACGAAACAAAGCATTGTATTTTGCTATCATCATTTTTTTACATTCTTAAGCTGCTTATACATGTTCAACAGTTTAGGTGTTTAACTGGAAACTGGCATCTCTTGTTCGCTCTTATGGATTCGTGATTATGCCATTGGCCTTAACCCATGAAACTTCCTGAGAACACATCTCCAACATTGCCTCTTGGAAGAAGCATAATTGCCTTAAACGTAATGGATACAAGACTAAGGTCCTCATATTAGGTAACAACCCCTTTTTCTCGTATCCCTCTTGATGGTCTTCTGAGTTAGGGCCCACCCTTATCTTCACAGAGACAACACACAACTTCAGTTTCATATTTGAGAGCAATCTTTCTTTTTCTGCCAAGTTAGCCAGGTTGTTGCTACTTGTTTATCCTATTCTTAAGATGCTAAGGAAAATCTTAACTTTTCATCCTCTGTTCATAGTACAGCCCTTGATTTCATCCTGCCTTGTCTATGGCACCACTTTGTATATAGTTGATCCTACCTACTTATCTCACAACAGCAGCTCGTTTAGAATATAGGGGTCCATCTCAACCTGAACCTTCCTCCCCACACCTCCATTAGCGCTCACGTGCAAGAATTGCACTGGTTGCCCTTACGGATCCTTTCCATCTTTAAAGTTCTTTGCATCACCCATCATAGCTTAGCCAACTCAGGCCTAGCTCAGAAAAAATTACTACCTAGAAACCTGAGCCATACCTCATCTGCCAATCGTATATTGGTCCCCTGCATCCTCTGATATCGTGTGGGTGGCTGTTCATTTTCCTTTTGGTAGCTAAACTCAGAAACACCGTGCCCGCTAGCATTAGGATGATTCCTATTCACCTTAAGTTTAGGGAAAAGCTTAAAACGTGGCTGTCCCAGAGAAACAAGAATTAGTACCAGAATGCCGTTATGGGCAATTGTCACAATCTACAAACCCTAATAATATGGTAGTAAGGAGTGCAACACCCACTCACATTAGAGTTGAAAAAAATGCATTTGAATGTAAAAAAAAAATGAAATACCTCAATGTGGTTGTTAATTGAAGTTGCCTTGCCATTGACAGTCTAATTCAGCAGTATTAATGCTGTGCACAGGGATTTATTACACGAAAAGTCCTGGGGGCACACTGGGCATGTGCGCTCATTTTCGGTGCCCCGAAGCACTTTGCTATTACGGAAGAGGTCGCAGAGCCTTAGGCAGTCCCTTCTATAATACAGATGGCGCCATCTTGTATAGTGACGGGGCTATTTTAAAGATGAATTTCCTCATTCGCATGGACACTTGTGCCAGGCAAAGAAGCTGTCAGAGGACACACTGACAGTGCGCCGCAAAGAGTAGGCCCACAATCACAGAGCCTTGGAGGGCCCCCTCTGAAGGCGGAAATGGGGATCTCTTAGACCCCCTCCACAGGCATCCTCCTCTAGGCGAGGCAGTCACTCACTGCACCCGTTTGTAGGGGAACGCTGACCCCCCTTTGTAAAGTAGGCCGGGTACTGTCTGCACTGTGAACGATAAAGCAGCTGCTTTAAATAGCCGGTGTGTCTTATACCAATGCACTGCCTCCAGGGCAGAGCCAGTTTGCTGCTGCCCTGTGGGCAGCGCACTAGCTGTAATAGGGATCACTGTCCCTGTTTGCATCCGGCACAAACTGCCCGTTACATAATGCGGCCCCAGGAAAGAAGCAGGAAAGGCTGAGACATTGTAATAAAAATGAAAAAAGAGATGCTGGTGAGCAAGAATGTAGAAAGCAATTTTTGCCCGAAAAAGATGGCCATTGAAGAGGGCAGAGGTGGAAGGGTTGGAAGCAGTTTCATCTGTTAGAACCAACATTAACAATTGGTGTGGTTTTGTTTTACTAGCGAAAGAGTCATCTTAAATCTAACAGTGTAAAGTTGAGAACCTTTGTGTAGCTTTCAGTGTGTGGCCACTCAGCTGTCCTAGAAAGAAAAGCCCACAGTGAAACAACATCTTAGGCCACAATAATATGGCTACTAGAACTAAGGCCTCCTTCCAGATCAGACTGCATTTGCAGAGCTATGTTGTACCCTAACAGAGAGTGGTTTTTAAGAAAGAGATCAAGTTTGTTTTGTAAGTGGTTAATTTAAAAGTCATAAACTTTAAAGTGCTCCCTAGTAGATAGTTTTGATGACGATAAATTATTTTCATTGCATCTTTAAGCAAAACTTATTTACAAAAATGTCCTTAAGTTGTGATAAAAGCTGTAAATCTGAAAACATGTTACTGTAAAAAGCAATTAAACATATGAATGTGCATGGGTGATTAATGCATAGTAGTGAGCGGTTATAAAAGGCTAAGGCATTTAAACCGCAAATGCTTCCTTAATCAAAGAAAGCCATAACCCAGCAATGAAAATGTCAGTATCATCAAAGTAAATACACCAATGAGCACACACTGGCTCTTTCCCAACAAAAAGACTACTTGATGCTGGATCACCAAAGCCTAACGGTAACAAAAATGAGAAAATGTAACCACGTATAAAACAAATAATGTGACATTTGTTATGTTTATTTTTTTTTTTAATATAAAAATCAACAGTGAGAAATTGCTTACCTAGATCTTTGTATCTAGGCCCCAAGGAGTATCCTGTTCAGGATGTGCAGACCCTCACCCACCGAGGTTGCATGTTGCATCATCTGCTCCACATTGGGTAGGCACTGCAGTACCCTACAGGTCCCTTAACAGTGGCGCTTTGATGGAGATCTTCTCTTTTGTGTACTCGGGTCCATATAGGACTTCAATGCTTGCTCTTATTCCACTTGAGTGGCAAAGAGGTGATAGTTTAGGGATGTGTTTTTTTAGTGATGATATAATTGTCTAAGGATAATTTAAATCTTTTTAATGATGACCGTTAGCCATGACGAGGTTAAAAGATGAGATGGACACCTAGAACTTAAGTTGTAAGTGAGTCCATTATGTGCTCATCATTTTTCATGCCTTTTTGCCCAAGAGAGTTCAGTGGCATTTCTTCAAGATCTTGTGGGAAAAAAAAAACGAATCTACTCTATCGGAACACTGTTTTGAGTGACTATTTTATATTATATGTCCCAACAGATGAGTAGTATAACCACTTCTATTCGTAGTGCGAATATTAATTGTCCCTAGATCAGGGCTATATGTTTTTACCATATCGGAGTCCTCCGCTCCCGCATGTCCAGTGTAGCCATGTACATAAAAATTCTATGATTTTGGTCCATTTTGGGCATGGGCGCTTTCTGTCCTGCTCTAGCCTCGTGTACGTGCTGAAATTCAGATGCATAGTGAAGGAAGAAGTATAGCCAACCATAAGGACTCCAAAAGGGGTGCACACATCAAGGAATCACGTCCTGTCTTTCAGAGCTTACTGTATGGCTGTGAAATCTGACGTATTAGTGGCAGAGCACTGCGTATCTCCGTTCTTTTTTTTCTTTGTCCTCATCTCACCAAAGACGTTAGCAGGTTTTACAAGCCGACTATTTTAAACCTGAGCGCCCTTCGGCTAACTGCTTTTGTCTAGGCCGACATAGCCTTCCCCACGTGTTTGAGGTCTGGTGTAATCATTAGACCCACTTAAGGCACCAAAATTCAACAAATGATCAATCGGAGGCGCCGTCCCCAGGTTAATAATGGGAGCCAGATGTTATCATGCATATCCCCCCTACCATTTTGCTCTAGCCGTGCCATCGTCAGTGCAGCTTTTAACCAACTTTCTCTGTCCGGAGGGGTCGGATCTTTCCACCTAATGCAGATCTCCCTCCTGGCCAGAATAATAAGATATAACAATAAACCCTTATGGGTCTGCTGGAGCGGCCCATTTACTAGATCATTTTTACCAAAGATCACAAGGTGGAGATCGATCTCTATGTCGATTTCGAAGATAGCTGTTAAAGATTCCTCCACATTTTTCGAAAAAAAGCTTAACTCTGAACATTCGATGAAGATATGAATGTCGTCTGCATTATCTAGTTTACACCTGGGGCAGGTTGGAGCAGGTACCAGAGCAAATTTGTCGATTTTGTCCGGTGTATAATATAGCCTATTAAGCACAAAAAAGTGGTTCTTCTTTAAGCTAGCGGGCTTGATATATCTATAAAGTAACTTAAAGGAAGCTTAAAAAAAAATCTTCTATACCTTGGGCAAGTGGAGTTGAGTTCCGTACCGATGTTTGAAGAGGAACCTTGCGGTCCTCTACTTCAAGAAGCCTTGTGTATCACAAAGAAATTTCTTTCTTTTTAGGCTGTGGATCTTGTAGTATCTGTTCGAGTTCCCAACTCCCTGTAATTTCTCTCGCTTCAGCCTCATACCATGATTTTAACTGAGGAAACTTAAACCTGGAGAAAGTGGGGCCGATCTTGGCTTGTAAAACCTCCCAGGGGAGGACCCCATCTAGATCCACCAGGTCCGACCACCTCAACAAACCAGCTCTTTTTATCGGGGCCGCAAAGCTGTCGTGCAGGCAAGAGGGGGCCCCCGGGGAGTCCCAAATGGGGGCAAAGTCGGAGAAGTAACCTATGCCCCAAATACATCTCAGTTTGTACCAGGTCATCAAGGCAGCCTTCAGAACCTTAAGACGTACACGCTTGAAAAATCTGGGTGCCCCAAATTTGTATAAGAACCCTCCTCGTCCACTGCCTCCCTCTGTTAATGCCAATTTGCCCAGTAACCTACCCCACGTGGTTTCCTCTGGGGTGGTCAACAACATCCTAATGCCCTTAAATTGAAAAGCCATTAGATACCAGGTAATGTCTGGGAGAGCCAACCCACCTTTAAAGAGTTTTCTTCTTAATTTTTTCCACGACATCCTTGAGTTTTTTTGTCCCCATATGAAACTTCCAATTTTACCCTGGATCTTACTAATATTTTTCTGGGGGAAAGTTAGGGGAACTGCATTGAAAAGGTACGTCAGCTTAGGCAAGACGGACATCTTCACCAGGTTAACTCTCCTGTAGATTGTCAAAGGGAGGTTTTTCCATCTGGCGAAGAGGTAATCAATTTCCTTTTCAATTTTTGCCAGATTTATCAGGGGGATTTTATTCAGGTCCTTAACAATTTTAACCCCTAAATACCGGAATTCTTTGCTAGTAGGACCACCTCTGTAAACTGTGTTCCAACACATAACTTCGGTTTTAGCCGAGTTAGCGAGATATCCTGAGATCGAGTCAAACTCCTTCAACGTGTCTTCAAGCCGTGGAATGATAAAATCTGGGTCGCTAGTGTAAACTATAACATCATCAGCGTACAGTGCTATTTTGCACTGATAATTTTGTGAACTAAATGGGCTGATGGTGTTATCCAATTTGATTGTCTGCGCTAGAGGTTCAATGTATATATTAAATAAAAGGGGGGATAGGGGACACCCCTGTCTTGTCCCTCTCTGGATGTCGAAACATGGGGTCAGAGAACCATTCAATAAGATCTTCGCCGAAGCCCCAATATTAAAATTCTTTAAAGTCTGCACAAAGATAGGGCCAATACCCATGGCTTCCATGACCCCCCAAAGTTATCTCCAGCACACACGATCAAAGGCCTTGGCGGCATCCAAAGCCACTACTGCCCGGGGGGTCCACCCTTGTCTCAGCCAAATCGATATTTCCGATCAGTAATTGGGTTTGTTCCTGAATTATTCTCCCTACCATAAAGCCTTTCTGATCAGTATTGAATAGGCTTGGTGCCAATTTTGCCAGTCTCCCTGCCAGAATGCCCATAAAGATCTTATAGTCTGCATTCAGCAGGGAGCTCGGGCGGTAGGAGTCAGCCATCGGGGAATCCTTGCCTGGCTTCAATATTAAAACGATCGTGGCCTCCTTCCAAGATCTGGGGATTGCCCCAGTGGAGCTATAAACTGAGTTAAATAAAGTGTGGAGTATAGGTAGAAGTTCGTTGAGTAACAGTTTATACACTTCGTTGGGGAGGGCATCGAGGCCAGCTGCTTTTTTGTTTTTTGACCTCTTTATTTGGTCCCTAATCTCCTCAGTAGATATGGGCACATCTAGGGCATCTCTAGAGGATTCAGTGAGAACAGACAAAGACTTATCCCTTAACCATGACAATATCAAGTTGCGAGAGGGATCTATGTTCTCCCTATACATATTCGAAAAGAGAGACAGAAGGCATTTCTGCATCTCTTTGGGCTTACTGGATTTGTTCCCACCACTATCTATAATAAGTTTGTTTATATTTTTGCCCGGTCTATCCTCGTCTTCCAAGCCAGTAAGGACCCAGCTCTTTCCCCATATTCAAAATCTTCCATGTTGCGGACTTGCCACTGGGCCTTACATTTCAAATCCAAGAAAGTCCTGAGATCCTGCCCGGCCTCCTCCAATCTCTTCCCTATCAAAGTCAATTTTCCTATATCCTCCTGATTGATAAGGCTCCTTTCCGCTTCAAGTTCAGATATTCTGTTCTCCAAGGTCTGCATTTCCAAGACCTTAGTTCTGTTCTTGAAGCTTATTAAGCTGTGTAATGAACCTCTCAAACTGGCCTTATAGGCGTCCCACACAAGTTCTATTGAAGTGGAGCCTACATTGATGTTAAAAAATTCAAGAGAAAACTCTCTAATTGACTGGATAATTCCTGAGTCTGTTAACATTGTTCTGTTCAGTGTCCATCTTGATTGTGGACAGTTATTGTTAATAGAATATAAAAACAGAAGGGGGGGTGATCAGATAAATGGCACGGCAGTACAGATATACTAAGGACGTTATCTAAGATCTCTCTATTGATCAGAACATAATCTATTCTGGAGGAATGATGATATTTTTTACAGTAAAAAGTAAAGCCCTGGGCACTCCCCATCTTAGCTCTCCAGAGATCTACCAGATTTATGTTTAGTAATAAGTTTTTCATGACCCTGCGAGAACGCGGGTTCCCTTTAACATGACTCAGATTGGATCTATCCTTTACAGGATCAAGCCGGATGTTAAAATCCCCACCTATTACCAGAGGAGGATTCATCCTAAACAGATTATCTTGTAGTTTGGCCAAAGAAGTTGGGTCATCTGCATTGGGGCCGTAGAAAGATGAACAAGTCATTTCTTCCCCCTCGAAATCCAACTGGGCGATGATCCATCTGCCTGTTTGATCTGTCTGAACTGATTTGATCATGCAGGGGACCCCTTTCTTTACCAGGATTGCAACCCCACGGCAATTTATTGATTGTTTAGAATGGCAGAAACATTGTATCCAAGGAATTTTAGAGAAGATAGTCTGTGACTCTGTTTGATTTAAGTGGGTTTCTTGCAACAAGCAGACCCGTGCTGGTAACAGCTCTAGATATTTAAAAATCAGTCTCTGTCTCCTCGGGCATCTCAGGCCATTTAAATTCCAGGAAATAAACTGAATGTTACGACCCCCTTTCATTTTACCCTTCCACGGCCCGGAGACCTTTTGCTGGAGCTGAATGGATATCTCTTATTACCAGATGTGATGAGGAATATTTTTTTAGCTATTTTTCTCCCACTTTGCACCCCACCCAGTGCTCCCCCCCCTCCCACACCCCTCCCTTCGAAACCCCCCGTGTCCCCTGAATCTCCCTACACCCTGAGGAACCCTCTCTTCCAATAGGCTTACGCCTATTCGGGCGCTTCTCCCCCGGGCTGTAATACAGTTACATTACATCTACTAAGTACAAAGGCAGGAAACCAAGCTCTCAAGAAACCTCTTCATTCTTCCTTTACTTCCCCACCCTGTTTCCATGCTGTATCTTTGCGATGGAGTCTACTTCTTCTATAGAGCGGATCATATACATGTGGTTGTTCCACATCATTCGCAGTGTAGCGGGGAACCTCAATTGGGCTTTTGCCCCTAAACTATTTCGCTCTGCCAGTCTTTTCCCCAGTTCCCACTGTCTTTCAGTCGCTATGTGCGAAATATCTGATCTGATGGAGAAAGAGAAGGGAGATAGATCTGGAAATGGGGGGAAGATAACCCGCCCCTTAGCGTACCTCCGTTCTGCCAGTAAATATTGTTTCTCCACGTGTGTCTGTTTGAAAAAGATAGGAAAACATCGACATATGCAACCATAATATTGAGAGTGTTGCTTACAGCCTGGATAAATGCCTACATAATTTGCAGGTAACACTTTTTTATTGCACTAACTTGAAACATTCTAAGCAGTTAAAAACTATAACAAATTTGTTATAATGCTTAATTTCAAACAGTAGAGATCCTAGTCAAATCAAAACTGGGTCATGCCATATATATTTGGGCAGTCGCAACTGATTCTTTTCACATGCCAAGGAATGTACTTTTTTTTTTAGAAGAATGGATGCCCTGGGGGGAGCTTAGCATTGTGAATTAGAAACAAATCATAAACTCCATATGTTATTAATATATTGTAAGAGGTTAACATAATGTACTTCAACAATTAACATCTTTGCCACTCATATTTATGTCACTGTAAGTATGTTAATTCACTACCCAAAGAGTACCAGATCAGCCTGGGTCCCTGATGGCATACCCTAATGTGCTTGTCTTGAAAGCTTCTCTGTATGTCAGCCACACTATCCTAAAACGCCAAGAAAAGGTATAAAAATCCTACTATGATTTTATCCAGAGACTATTTGTTGATGACTACAGAAACATTAAAACGAAGAGTATCATTGGGCCCGGCAGGCAGGCAGGCAATGAAGATTGCTGCGATGTTTCTGAGCTCCCATACTGTTCCCTTTCTTTTTAATCACTGGCCAGGGCCGAGCTACCTGGTGAGCAAGAGTGCCATTTGTTAAGTGGCGGAAATGACGCAATGTCTTTTTGAGCTGCACAATAAGTACAGTTTTGAGGTGGCCTCGTTGTTTTAAACAAATGCGTTCAATAACTGCTTCACCAACATCCTGGATTATGGAGAGAGCACATTTGGACACAACATCTGCCAAAGTCAGCAGTGACTAACCAGCAAATGTGTTGACCACACTTTTGACTTTGTGGATCGGAACAGTCATCAGTACTGTGGTGTAACCACTATTAATTAAAAGAAAACCTGGGCACTCATCAATGTACTCCAAATTATAAATAGTTGACCAAAATTCTTCTAGTTAGTGTGCTCATAGGTGTCCCCCTCCACTTATTGATGATACAAAGTCAAACACTATATGCACAGATCGAAAACAACACACGTCCCCTTAAGCACTACTTTAAATACTGTGATAAGTCTCCACGCTTAATCAATATTAATATAGTTTCATTCCATATGTCTTAATAACCAAAAAGTTCCAACTTCCATGAATCATTTATTTTATTAGCATTTCGTTTCCACAGTAAACTTCTAGGTGTGTAACCACTTCCTTAAGTTCCATCATTAACAAATGGATTTACAATCCTGTGCTTCCCCCGATTCCCAATTTATTTCAGGCCTTGGAGGTTTTTATTCGGGGGGAAAGCGTACTAAAATCAGAAGAATACAATCATACAATTTAATATCTTGTATGTGGTACATATCAGCAATAATCTCAATCCTATATTTACATTAGTACATAAATTAAATAATCAAAATCCACGCTTTATATCAAAATCATATGCTTATTTCTTGCATATCTGCATTATTTCTACTCATCAATTTAAACCAATCCGGCACAAATCAAAATGTACTTAAATAATGTGCTATCCGACAACCTAAGGTATGTGTCCATACAGGTCGCCTAATATCCAAACAGCCGTAAAAATAAATGCTCATTTTCATATCGGTGACTGTGTAATAATCAATAATGAAGCATTCTTAAAACATGGAACTAGTTAAACATTGTGTTAGCACCCCGGTCCGTCTTTCACAAGTACCAAACTAACCAAGAGATGTAAACCCATATAAAAAAACATGGTGATATGAGAACAGCGTCTCGAGTAATGTCTAGAACAAGGTCAACCCTGTAACATCCTCCCCAGCCTGAGTACCCGCCAATTACTACATTTCTCAATCAACCTCATTGGTGCTTCAATCATTTAACCTGATGTGGTTACTGGAAGCTGGGCGCGGTCATTTTCAGTGTCCGATATTTTTGAAGACAGTGAAGAAGTAACAGCATTCACTGAGTTTTCAGGTTCAGTCTTTCCTTCACAATCTCAATCAGAAGACTGATGAATCACATGCCGAAAGTGATAAGACTCTCTGGTAACAGACGTTCCTGGATGCTGGGCAGTCACCATATGTCCCTTGGTGGATATAACGTGGAAAGGTTCAGCATCATATGGAGCATCAGATTTCCTTCTTTGCATTTGTCGGACAATCTCTAGATCTCCTGTCATAAACACAATGTTCTTTGTTGCCGCCTCTTGTCTGCATAGATTTTCATTTTTACTTGTTGAACAAGTCCTTTGTTTGAGTTGTAATCTCATTTCCTTTTCTTTTGTTGGCCCATTGAGGTAACTTGGTTGGCATTACTCTCCCGAACATCAAAGTCATAGTACTTTCACCTGAGGTCGAGTAGGTGTTGAGGTACAGGCTCGTAGGGTGGAATTCAATACAGTTTTTAAATTGAGCCTCTCAAGAGTTGCACGCTGTACTGCTTTCTTTAGTGTGTTCATAAAATGCTCAACGAGTCAGTTGGCCTGCAGCCACAAAGGTGTACTCTTCTGATGCTTTATGTTCAGATGCTCCAGGAAATACTTGAATTCTTGACTGTTAAACAACGGGCCGTTATTAGACTTCAAAATGGCTGGAACGCTCCATGTAGCAGATATGCCATCTAGCCTATCAATGACTCGCTCATGAGTTGTGGATAATAGATCCTCTATTAATGTAAAACGTAAGTACTCGTCCACAATTGCCATCAGATGATGTCCATTTTTGAGTGGACCAAAGAATTTGATGGATATTCTCTCCCATGCATGCTTAGGGAGTTCTGACATGGTAAGAATATGTTGAGTGATATTTGTGGAAACTTCAATGTTTCACTATCATGGCTTGTTGCAGTGATGATCTTGCTAACGATATGGCAGCTGGCGTATTTGATTTTATTAGGAAATTAATGTATGCTTCAGCCGTCTTGGATGGAGTATCCTGGCCTGGTATAGGTACTATGGAAAAGTAGTCAGCAAGGCTTTGATCCTTCCTTGGATGATGCACAATGGTATAGTGATAGTCTTGTAATTGTAGTCCTCACCATTCAGTGCAAAGAGGCAGCTTAGCTTTTGGATTGCCAAAGATAGTCAGTAAAGCTTGATAATCAGTTACCAGCATAACAGTCTTTCAATGCACAAATTCATGGAAATGTTCACTAGCCGGTACCACGAGCAAACTTTCTTTATCAGGCTGTGAGTAAAGGCGTTCTGTCTGAGACAAACTTCTAATGGCATATGCCACAAAATGCCTTCTAGCATGGGGGTGTCCGCTGTGCTGTCTGAGGATAGCTCCTAACCTGACTGGGCTAGCGTCAACAACAACCTCTGTATGAAGCTTTCGATTAAAGTAGGCCATTTGAGCAGCAGTTACAATGGCTTTTTTATTTGTTTGAAACTTCTCTCACATCTGGTGACCATTTGAATGAAACCTTTTACATTGTTTAACTTTCGTAAGGGAGCACTTACAGTAGCAAAGTCTTGTAAGTATCTTGAACAGTAACTGGCCATGCCAGGAAACAAACGTATTATAGAAACATCTTATTGGGGATCAGCATTTGACAGGGCTTGTACTTTGGCAAGATCAGGTGTCATACCTCCATCTAGAAAGATATGACCAAAGAATTTTAACTTTGTCTAGTGCAACTCACACTTGTCTGCATTCAAAGTCAGGCCTGCATCAGTAAGTAAATTACATACTTGGGTGAGAGCTTTATCATGTTTGTTCTGTGTTGCTCCGAAAATCAATATGTCATTGCTATAATTGAATGCATTCACAGCAGGCTGTATGACACATTGAATGATGTCTTGGAAACGTTCTACAGCCAGTGACACACTAAAACTGAGTCTCATATCAAAACAGACCGACATGTGTAGAAAAGGTTGTAATATACCTGTAATTCGAGTTCCAAATGATAACTTTCATTTATATCAAGGCGAAAGAAGACCTTTGCACCATTTTATCGGTTATCAGATCAGCGATGTGTGGAGCTGGATGTCGTTCTCGCTCAGTGGCTTTGCTAGCTTGACGTTTGTCAACACAGCTCCTTCACTGTCCTTTTTGGGTACTACCACTGTGGGAAAAACCCATGGTCTCAGAGCAGTTGAATGCTCAATAATGTCATGCTTAAGTAACAATTCAATTTCTTTTTAACAGCTTCTTGTAAATGAAAAGAAATTCGTCTATGTCTCTGAAAAACAGGACAAACAGCATCATTAATTTGCAATTTTACTTTCATAGTCTTAAGTTTTCCCAAACCATGAAACAATTAAGTAAATTGACTTACTATTTCGTTGTGAGCATTCATGTTGTAATTCATAGAAATCAGTCCCATAGCAGCAGCGCTACTGCAACTGAGCAAACAAGCACTTGCTGCTGTATCTTGAAGCACAATAATGGGTGCTTGCACCTTAGTTTTCTTGTAATTCAGTGTCACTACTAATGAACCTTGAGTTTTTATGGGAGGTGATGCAGCAGATGTGTACACTTTAGTGTTTTGATGGCGTTAAGTTTGGGCAATGGAGTTAATTCATTGTGTTTCTCTTCAGGCATTATGTTTATCGATGCACCACCATCTATGATAAAAGGTATCAAGCTGTCATTTATTTTCAATGTCTGTTTTGAACAAAGTTTGTATGACTTTGGTGATTTGGCATGTTGACTTTTCTTTGACTGAAAGTTTTCCTTCCATACAGCCAGTCCAACATACTACCGTTTCTCTGAGGTAAACATAAACATGGGGCAAACATCATCCTCACTTTCACTCTATATTGAGGCAGACAAACTGTTTGACGATGATTTAGATGACTATCAACTTTGTTCAGTGTCGATTTGCCTCAGTTGATGCCGCCGCTTGGCCTTGCGGGTGTGCGTTGGACGTTGTTACTGGAATGTTCTGGCGGCCATTTTGTCTATGCCCCATGACGTACTTACTTTTTCCTTCGCTTTATAAACCATTACAAAATGGTTCTCTTTCCCACAGCCTTTACATATCTGTGCAATTGCTAGACATTTACCTTCGTGTGGAAAATAAAAAAAATCCCCATCTAAAACATAAACATAACTTCTTTTTCCGTATAGACATCACTTTGTGTCCTTCAGTCTTTTGCTTTTGCTTTCCTTTTATACTCCTGACTGATTCACTGTAGGCACCTATGGCCTCCATGTCAGTAACTAGTCTTTGAGCACGCTCCTCAGCTCTGGCAGCCATCAACACTCGCTTCAGACTGAGCATTCATCATCTGAATGAATCTAACAAGCATCCATCAATAACAATAAGTCGCATAGTTTCCTCATCATTAAATTCATTGAACTTACAGTCTTTGATTAACATATCGAGTCTCTCCACAAATTCATCAATGGTTTCACTCACTTTTTGGTGTTCTTAACTGAAAATCTATCTTTTGTAATCAACATTTGGTACTGGATTTTTTAAATCTGACCATATGTAATTTCTTTGTTGGTTTGCAGCATTATTTGAACAATTTATTCCATACAATTATCAGCAAGATTTTTGAGATACTTGATAATCTTTTTGTTATCAGTCGCTTCAAGAGCATCAATGTCACTATCCAAGCAGTCCATCTGTCACCAACATTTTGCTTTTTGGCACTATCGAAAGGTGGTGATGGTTTCAGGAGCGCAGCAGAATTGTAGACTAGTGTGTAACTTAATGACCCCGTGGGTGGATCCTTGTGGCTTGGTTTATGCAACTCATCTGTGAGATCTTGCGATATGCTGGCCTCTGCCTCATCTTTAATGATAGTTGGAAACATGAGTTTCTTCTCTGCCATCTGAAAAATTTCACTATTCCAAGGGTCGCTCTCAGCTCCTTATTTTCCAAAGACCAGTGAAGTTGTTCTGAATCCCACTCGGCAGCTTTGTGAAGGAGCCTCTTCGGGTATTGACGGCTCCATAAGCACAACCCCAAACACTTCTCCTTGAGCCACCTTCGTTGTAGAAATGAGATTCTTATCAGTCTCACCGGTGCAGGGACACCCTTCTGTCTACGGGTTCAATAAATGAGGATCGACACTGGAGTGGTAATAAACACAAATGTATTATACCTCATGAGATGGCTCCGTCATACAGACACTACAAGTGCCTGAGAGGGAACAAACTAGAACAGCTTGTGGTCTGCCTTTTATACAGTCTGGGTACCATAGGAGTTCATTAGAAAACCCCTTAGTCATGGTTACATCACACTTTACATAAACCTCTTGTGGCATTTTTACATAGCTCCTACACAACCCCCTTACACAACGCCTACATGCTGTACTGTACAATCCTGATAAACCCCTACCGACGTCACTTTCATAGATAAGCAAGGGAGGTTACAGGTGTTGGTGGGCTAACAGTTTAGACATCTGTGCACTTAGGCCCTTCGGCAGGGCAGGGCAGCTTACTCTGACACGTGAACGTTATCAGTATGACCAGCTTCAGTGAACACGCAATTTCTAACTTAGAAAGTCCCCGTAGAAACACAAAATGGGTCTGGCAGGCAAAATGGCTGAGAGCAGAGTCTAAGTTAACAGAATACAATTTTTACCGTTTAACAGTCCCTCCTTTTAGCCTCTGCTAAATACATTTTGCCCAATCGAGAGTATATGTTAGATATATCAAAAAACATTTCAATTACTGAATACATGAAAAAATCATCATCATACTGCAACAATCGAAGGTACTCTATTTGCATTGGTCAAGCTTTCTGTATCTATTTTCATAAATTCATCTATTTGTTGCTGAAACATAAGCTGCTTATTAGCATCACAAATATCCACTTTCTTAGGGATACGGGACATGCATAAAGAAGTACAAAGGGGGCATATAATAGGCATACATTGAATACAAAGACAACATCCTAGAATAGCGCCTAGTATACAAGCTGCTATTAAAAGTAATTTCCATCCCCATGACATAACAATGTTCCAGAACCAACCAGACCAGGTCCATGTTCCAGTGTATTGGTGTATCTCAGCCGCTATCTTATGTAATTTAGAAATGGCTTTATTAATGGTAGGCGCGTTGTCTGGTATATAAACACAACAACTGGCACCGATAATTCGGCATGCACCTCCACGATCTGCAAGAATTACATCTAGAACCATACGGTTCTACAAAACTACGAGTCTTGCCACCTGGAGTTCCTCAGTGATGTTACCTACAGCTGTCATAGTCTGATTAACTACTGCCTCAACTACTCTAGTGAGTCTTCGTATGTTCCTACTGTTGAGCGGTGGCCCAACAAAGAAAAACATACCCAAATTTACGTCAACATATTCTTGCAATGAGGTATCAGTCTGATCCACTGCTTTAATATTGATCATTCTCTTGGTCCGGGCTAATAAAGGATTGAGTGACGATAGTCCAGTCTTATGATAAGAAGCTGGAGCAAAATAAACAGAGGGGAGGAGGAAAGGTACATAACATCGCCCTGACCATCCTGGAGGTCGATAGAAATAACCCTTATTTCCGCAAATAAAATATGTATTATGGGATGCTAGAAAACTACTAAGGGTCTGACCTGTTATAGTCAATACAGTGTTACAATCGATATTACCTACAAAAATGGGACCAAAACGTTTTACACATAGGGGAGCTTGTGTGTCTGTTACTGTTAAAATGGGGAATACTTTCTCTAATTTAGTCCGTGTCCTTGCAAAGACATATCTCGTGCCAGAGGTACCTCTAGCATTTCCCATTCCATTCCCTTTCCTTGCGGATAACCATCATCGTTTGGATAACTTATTCAATTTTTTACACTAGAAACATCCCTAATAGTGAAGCCCACAAAAGTGCAAACCAAGCACGACAAGAACCATTGTGAGAGAATTGGAGCGGAATGAGAGGAGTTCCCCCCACACCCTGGTGTGCTGGTAACAATCCGCAAACCCAACAATTAGAAATATTAGTAATGCTGTGGGTGTAATGTAACATTAGAATAAATGAATTATTCTTGTAAGAGAGTCTATGCCTTTCATCTAACGGTGACAGTGTAAAATGGTAATGTTCGGACAGTGTGGGTGTTTGAGATACAAACTTGTGCACAGGATATTTTACATGTAAAAAACAAGCTATAACACAAATTCCTATAACACTAATTAAACTTGCTGCTAAATAAATAGACAATTGTTTTCGTTCCTTCTTTCTTGACGTGAGGTGTTGAATATCTTGATGTTCTTTCTCCATATTTAACAACCAAAAACCCAACAATTTTCTTAATTGTATTGTCTCTTAAAATGTTCTTTTTCAAAAGAGTCTATAATTTGTGTCCAATGCATATATCCGTCAATGTGGAATTTTCTAAGAAAAAGCAAATATTTAAATCAAACAACACTTGTTCACCTCAACAAAGTTCAAACTGAAAAAAAAACTCATTGAAGGCTTGTAGTTCAATGATAGCAATGAAAAAGGAAATCAATATAACAAGTACTCAAGAAAAGTCGTCCACCAGTTTGTCCCCTATGGCTTCACGAATTGTTAGATATACTGCCTCTTTCAAAGGATGCAATTCGGTCCCCTATAAAATCCTGTCGGGGAAAAGTCAGGGAACTGAAGCTCCCGGCCAAGACAAACAATTACAATCTTGCTTCTGACCGGGTTCCTGGACCAAGAGGTGGAAAGTTCTGACTCTACTTCCAGTCCTGGGCAAAGTAAATTAATAAGCACTCGGATAGTGTCAGGGGTTCTCTGTACCAAAAAACCCTTGAATTACCACAAATCAATTAGTAGTTCAAAAATGTGGGTTCTTCCACGGATTCAGGATATCCACGCCACAAACCGCACCAAACCTAGTTCGGCCGCTTCTGCAGAACAGAGTCTCCTGCCAAGTAGGCCCTCTAACCGGACTAGACTCGCCGCACCCTCTATTGAAAATATTCGCTCAGTGGATGACACGAGGTCTCAGATTGTACCCCTCTCTTCCAGCTGTCGTTTGATCAGTAAAAAGTAATTCTTCAGGTGTGGTAAAATATTGATCCGTCTTTTCTTCGTTGCTGAGAATATTGTGTGCAATTCCTGCGTTCTCAGATTCTGTAATTTGAGTCAAATCGGCTGGCACTTTCTTGCAGTGCGAGCCGTGGACCCAATTCCTTCTGTTCGTAACTCGGACTGCTGTTCGTGTCGCCAAGAGGACTTGTTCTGGCCCCTTCCAACGATCTTCCAAGTTCTTCGCGCACTGGAAATTCTTTGTCAGGACCCAGTCGTTATGGGTTGTAATGAATGCCCAGGACCATCAGAATTGTCAGGAAGTGAATCTCGCACCTGTTGATGAATCAAAGAGAGATTGTCTGTAAGTTCCTTCATGTAACCTTTCAAAATAGGGTACTCAAGTTCTCTCATTTTCTTAGGACGTGGGAGACCCCATACATTCATTGGCCTTCCAAATACCACTTCATACAATGTAAGGCCGGACTTCCTATGTGCCACTGCTCGTGTGGACAAAAGGGCTAATGGCAAAGCATCAGGCCATTTAAGCCCTGTTGAGGCCTGCACCTTAGCTAGTTTAAGTTTCAAAATCTCATTATAGCGTTCCACCAAACCAGCAGATTGTGGGTGATTGGCAGCATGACATTTCTGACGTATACGCCCAGACTTTTAGATATTAATTTTATAACGTGTGCAATAAAATGAGGTCCATTATCACTCCATAAAATTTTACAAATTCTGAACCGGGGGAAATACTCCATCAAAAGGATCTTAGCTGTAGTGAGTGCAGTATTATCTTTCGTTGGGTACGACTCCACCCACCTACTAAAGGCACATACTATAACCAAGGCATACCTAAGGTTATTGCACCTTTCCAGTTCTATGAAATCCATCTGCAGGACTACGAATGGTGCACTAGGCGGAGAAAACTCTCCTTTTGGGGTAGCCACTCCCTTCCCCGGATTGTGTTGCAAACATATCATACAGTGTTTAACAAGATGTCAGCTGTTTACCTTATATCTGGATGCTCCCATACTTTTTGCACTAACATGTGCTAGGCCATGTGCCCATCTGGCCCTCTTCTCCAACAATTTTCGCTATCCAATATTCCTGTCCTTTCCCATTGTTCTTTTTCCTCTTTTGTTGCCATCTGTTGAATCTCCCTGATTTCATTATTGACATCATAGATGTTTACTGAAGAGGAGTACATTACATACATTTTCTCTTGTTGGCTATGTGCTGTTTCTTTTGCAGTACTCTCTGCGAAAGCATTGCCTCTTCCCACATCATCTACCACTTTCTGGTGGGCACTACACTTAACAATAGCCACCTGCTTTGGTAGTGTTAATGCAGTTAATACATTCTGAATCAATTCTCCATGTTGATTTCTTGTTCTGTGTGACGTCAGGAACCCCCTTTCCTGCCACAAGCGTCCGAAATTATGTGCAACTTCAAAGGCGTACTGACTATCTATATAGATATTTACAGATGGTCCTTGACTAAGCTCACAAGCTCTCAAGAGTGCAATAAGTTCGGCGGCCTATGCGGACTTATAGGGGATTCGAGCCGTCGCCACAATTGTGTGCAGCGTAGTGATAGCGTAAGCTGCAGTCATAGTGCCATCAGGCAACTTAAAGCAGGACCCATCTACCTATAATTCACCCTGGGCATCAGACAAAGGAGTATCGGTAAGGTCTACTCGACCTTTAGTTTGTTCTTCAGTGGTGAAAATAAAATCGTGTGTATCACTAGACTGTTCAGAAGGCAAGGGCAACAAGGTAGCTGGATTTAGGGTCAGACATAGTTTAAGAGTTATGTGTGGTGCTAACAAAGTGAGTTCGTACCCCGTAAGACGAGCACTCATCAAATGTTGTGTCTTAGTTTGATTCAATAATACATCAACTGAATGGGGAACAAAAACCAGCAGTTTGTGGTCCAGTACTGGTCTTGCTTGCTAATTGTCTGATAGAAATGGCAGTTGATGCCACAGCTTTCAGACTACCAAGGAGTGCCCTGGCCACAGGGTCCAGAACTGCAGAAAAGTATGCACATGGATGTTGTTTGTCCCCGTGTGGCTGTGTTAGGACAGACAATGCGCAACCTTTACGTTTGTGTACATAAAGAGAAAATGGTTTAGTGTAATCAGGTGTTCCCAATACAGGTGCAGAGCACAACGCTGCTCAAAGTTGTTGATATGCACCCTGACACTCAAAGGACCAGGGCAAAGGAAATGGGGATCTTTTGTTGTAAGGGCAAGGAGAGGTTTAATAATGAGTGAAAAATTCGGAATCCAATGACGACAATAGGACGCCATGCCAATCAATGCCCTATCGTCCTTTTGTGTCTGAGGAATAGGTGTGTGTATGATAGCTTAAATTCTGTCTTTGGTCAGCGTTCTTCCCTCCTTCGACAAGAGGCGACCTAAATAGGTAACCTCTGGTCGACAAAACTGCAACTTATTTCTCGATACTTTGTGGCCCAATTTCGCAAGGTGAGTCAATAAGAGAAAGTTAGCCTCAATACAAAGTTCAGTGGTGTCGGCTGCTATCAGCAGATCATCCACAAATTGTTGTAGTGTAGTTCCAATAGTACCCTTTATGCAGGACCTACGCATTTGCAGATAACATAAACTGTGGGTCTGGTGGCAGACTAACTCTGTACACCCCCGCCGAATATGTTAGCCTGTTTTCGCATTAGCTAGGTCTTAGTGCTACTAGAATCTCCTGTTATCAGAGAGATTAGTTTTTGCAACCTCAGAACATAATATTCTGATGGATACATCTGCCAGTGGATTCCTCACCTTGTGAATATCCCCTGCGCCAGCATTCCATGGAATTTCTTTCCCAGCTCTCTACGCCGACGTGGACGTCATAATACTGCGACTCCGTATGAAGTCACTGGAGTCATAAGAGAGCCACGTCGGCGTGATGACGTCAGTTCCCTTTTTTCCGCGTCGTCGACGCGTAACGGTTTTCCAGCACTCTCCTGCTACTTTGTTGTCTTGCAGTGGGATACTGTTTCTGGATTTGCCATGTCTTCGACAAGAAAGTCAGGTTTTAAGCTTTGTAGGGAATGTGGAGGCCACATGTCAATTACTGACTCCCACGAAGATTGTTTGTGGTGCCTTTCTTCAGACCATGATGTGGATGACTGCTCCTGCTGTAGAAAGATGAACCCCAAGGGCCTGAAGGAGAGGGAGGCGAAACTCTTCATGGCCAAGGCGAAGAAGGAAAGGAGAGGTAGGAAGGAGAAGTCGAGGCCGGAGTCGTCAACTTCACACTGATCGAAGTCGAAGAAACACAGAAAGAAGAGGAAGCATAGCTCTCGGCGCCGATGGTCGAGGAGTAAGGCTTCGAGGTCTCCGTCGCCTCGGCGTCGAAGCAAGGAAGTTATTTCTCCTTCTCCTTCCCCTTCTTGTATGTCTCCAGAGAAGACACCTTTGCCGAAGTTGACTCCGGTGCGGTCCCCGGCGCAGTCACCGGCGCCAGTGGAGTCTCCAGCTTCTGACGCCGAGCCGGATCAGGTGGAGGATCTTTCTCCGAAACCAGATGAACCTGCGGCGCCAGTGGAGGACACTTCGGGTCCGGTTCCTGATACTCCTTGACCGGATCCAGGGTCAAACCCATACCCCCAATTCCCGACTCCGGGTGCGGATTCAACGCATTTCCTCAATGCTATGTATGGGGTTTTTCAAAGGGCTGCCTTCCCATCCGGCGCACCTTCTGGTCCCGTGGGTCCAATGTCATACACTTTGGGAGTGCCGCAGCATTATGCGCAGGCTCCTTTTATGCCCTTCTTGCCGATGGCTCCTTCATGGCAGTTCCCGGTGCCGTCTGGAGATCCATCCCGGCTTCGTCTGGATTGTTTGCCTTCGGAGCCTCCCTCGATGCCGATGCCGACTCCATCTGCACCGCGTCCGGTGCCGCCGACTCCACGTTCGGTGCCGCTGACTCCGCGTACGGTGTCGCCGATGCCGGGTCCTCGGATCCGTTCTCGGAGAGAGGCACAGAGGATTTTGGAGGAGGAGCGATATAGGGAGGAAGGGGAGGAAGGTGAGGTTGGTGAATCAACTGATGAGTTTGAAGGTATTCAGGATGCTAGTGGACTTGATACTACTCCAGAATGGGAGCATTCTTCTGCTAGGTCTTCTCCTCCACAAGAGTTGGCCCCTTATCATTCGGTCATCAGAAAGGCTGCAGAGTTGTTGGACTTACAGTTGCCCTCTGCAGAGTATAAGCCAAACTTTTTAACTGAAGTCCTACATTCACCATCGTCAATTGTTGAGCCCTTGTTGCCCTTTAATGAGGCTATTTTAGAGCCAGTGATGGGCGTTTGGCGCAAGCCACTTTCTTCGCCTGCAGTATCCAGACAAGTGGCAAGGAGGTATAGAGTGGCTCCGGGGTTCAGAGCTTCCTTTCTTCTCACCCCTCACCAGAGAGCTTAGTGGTACAAGCTTCCTGCTCGAAGCAGTCTTCCGGTGCCTTCCCTCAAGCACCAGCTGATAGGGATTCTAAAAAGATCGAACAATCAGCCAAAAAGGTTTTTTCATCTGGAAGCATGGCTCTTAAATCGAATAATGCCACTTGTTTATTGGGGCGCTACGTTCATGCCCTGATGGACTCGATGAAGCTGTTAGCCCCTAAGCTGCTTGAAGAGGACGCCTCTTTTATGGAGGTTATTACGGACACTCAAGCTGCTGCAAGGCTGCTTCAGTCGGGCCTAGACACGGATGATTCTGTGGCTAGAATTATGGGGTCTTCGATAGCCACTAGGAGGCAAGCTTGGCTTCGTTCTTCCGGCTTCTCTGCTGATGTTCAGGCCACGTTAGTTGACTTGCCTTTTGATGGAGAAAAGCTGTTTGGGGAAAAAGCCGATTCCGCCTTACAGAGGTTTAAAGATAGCAGGGTTACTGCGAAGTCTTTGGATTAGCAGCAACAGCAGCCTCTCTATAGGTCATCTAGAGGAAGACAAAGGGGCCGGAGGGGTTCTGGCCACAACCCATCTTCATCATCTGCCTCCACTGCTCCCAATGAAGCTTCAGGGAAGCAGGCCTAGATCCCCCATCCTAGATCATGTGAGACCTGTGGGGGTTCGGGTGTCCCACTTTCTGCGAGGTTGGAAATCGGTCACGACGGACCTTTGGGTTTTAAACCTCGTAGAGAATGGGTACGCCCTTCCCTTTTGGGAGTTTCCTCTCCCTTACCCTCCTTGCCAAGGTTTTTGCTCAAAGGACCATCTGCTTCTTCTGCAAAAGGAGGTTCTCGCATTGCTACAAAAAGGTGCGATAGAGGTGGTTCCAGAGCAGGAAAGGGGTCAGGGATGCTACTCCCGGTATTTCCTGATTCCCAAAAAGGACGGCAGATTGCATCCAATCCTGGACCTCAGAGTCTTGAATTTTTACCTGAAGCAGGAGAAATTCAAGATGCTGACCCTTGCACAGGTTCTTCAAGCGTTGCAGCAAGGAGACTGGATGGTGTCGATCGACTTGCAGGATGCGTATTTTCACATCCCAATCCTGAAGTCTCACAGGAAGTATCTCCGTTTTACGGTTGGGTCGTAACACTACCAGTTTGCGGCCCTCCCGTTTGGTCTTACTACCGCACCTCGAGTCTTCACGAAGGTGATGGCAGTGGTGGCTGCTCATCTCAGGAGTTCGGGGATTCCGGTTTTCCCCTACCTGGACGACTGGCTTCTGAAAGCAGAGTCCCCAGAGATGGTGCAACATCATCTGCATGTAACATCTGAACTGTTATTCGACTTGGGTTTTTCGATCAATGTGCCCAAATCTCACCTGGTGCCCTCTCAGCGCAACCTGTTCATAGGGGCATTACTGAACACTACTGTGTGTCGAGCATTTCCTCCTCCTCAAAGAATTCTCGACATTCAGGAAATGGTCCCTTTATTCCACAATGGAGCGGTTGTTCCAGTTCTGAAGGTCCTTCGTCTGCTCGGTCTGTTCACCTCCTGCATTCTGTTGGTCAACCATGCACGCTGGCACATGAGGGCACTCCAGTGGTGGCTCCGCAGGCAGTGGTATCAGCACAACGGAGATCTCAGGGAGTCGATCAGGATCTCCAGAGAAGCTGCAGCGGGTCTGTCTTGGTGGAGCGTGGGGGGCAATCTGTCTCAAGGAAAGCCCTTTCATCTTCCTCCATCGGTGGCCACAGTGATAACGGATGCCTCCACCCTAGGGTGGGGTGCTCATCTGGGGGATCTGGAGATCAAGGGTCTTTGGTCTCCAGAGGAAAGATTGTCTCATATCAATCTTCTGGAATTGTGGGCGATACGTTTGGCGCTCAAGGCCTTTCTCCCTTCCCTTCGCGGTCAGTCCGTTCAAGTCCTGACAGACAACACTACCGCGATGTGGTATGTCAACAAGCAGGGAGGCGTTGGGTCGTATCGTCTCTGCAGAGAAGCGTTACGGCTCTGGTCCTGGGCTCAGGATCATCGAATTTGCTTGATGGCGAATCATCTGGCCGGGGTGCTGAACGTACGTGCAAACAGTCTCAGTCGGCAGTTCTCTGCCGACGACGAGTGGAGGCTTCATCCGGAGGTGGTTCGTCACGTCTTTCGGACGTGGAGGACTCCTCAGATAGACCTATTTGCCACCCGCAAGTACACGTATTGCCCATCATTCTGCAGTCTCCAGTTTCCGTTGCAGGGGGCGTCGGGGGACGCGTTTCAGTTGAGTTGGAGCTCACATCTCCTTTACGCGTTTCCTCCCATACCCTTGATTCCTCGGGTTCTGAGGAAAATTTGCCAAGACCGGGCCCAAGTTATTTTGGTCGCTCCGGATTGGCCAAGAAGGGTGTGGTACACAGATGTACTTCACCTTTCATCACACCCTCCGCTCCGTCTCCCTCTCAGGGCAGACCTCCTCTCGCAATCGGAGGGGCAGGTTCTTCACCCCCACCTCCAAAGCCTGCACCTTCATGCCTGGAGATTGAACGGGGCAACCTGAGTTCCTTCTCTCTCCCGCCTGATGTGGTGGATGTTATTTTATCAGCCAGGCGACACTCCACTAAGTTAATTTACTCATATAGGTGGTCTAAGTTTGTTAAATGGTGTGGAGAGAGATCCATTGACCCTTTAAAAGCCCATCTTTCTAATGTGCTTCAGTTTTCTCTTTCCTTCGCTCAGCAGGGCTGTGCTGTGGCCACGGTCAAGGGCTATTTATCTGCGTTATCGGCTTTTCTATGTCTCCCATATCAGCTGTCTTTATTTAAATCTCCTATTGTACTAAGGTTTATCAAAGGCCTTACTAACAGGTTTCCACCTACTCCTTTTGTAATGCCGCAGTGGGACCTTAATCTTGTCCTGACTTTTTTGATGGGGTCTCCTTTTGAGCCCCTTCATAGTTGTCCTTTGAGTCTTTCTTGTAGCCATAACCTCTGCAAGGACGGTGAGTGAGCTTCCAGCTCTTAGTTCAAAACCCCCGTTTTTAACCTTACATGCTGAAAGGATGGTTCTTAGGACCAGGGCTGCTTTCCTACCTAAGGTAGTTACTCCCTTTCATCTGGGGCAGTCCGTTACTCTCCCTGTGTTTTATCCACCTCCTCATCCTTCCCAGGAGGAGGAAAGACTTCACCGATTGGACCCAAAAAGAGCTGTGAGCTTTTATTTGGACAGAACGAAGGACTTTCGTTTGGATGATCAGCTCTTTGAGGGCTCCCCCGCAGGCAGGAATCACCTTATGAACAACTCTGCAGCGTCCACCTTAGGGGGGAAAACATTAGGCATACAAATAAAGTCTCATCACAGTAGTGTCAGTCATGTAAATACATTAACATATGGCCTCTCGTTCATAATCCATAACAACGTAATCCGGTAGGGACCTGGAACATCATCTTACCCCGGCACATTAGCATTGGCATTACCACCTGACTTTAGGCATACTCACATGATAAACAGGTTATGCAAAACACCAATGATGTAAGCACTTGGGGGAACATGAGGCATCCTGAGAGGCATAAACCATGAGCAGGGGCATCATCATTAGGATAAAAGCATTAGGCATAGAATAACAACAGCATTGCGGGACATTAGTATTAGGC
The DNA here is from genome assembly GCF_964204655.1 of Triturus cristatus. Classification (NCBI taxonomy): domain Eukaryota; kingdom Metazoa; phylum Chordata; class Amphibia; order Caudata; family Salamandridae; genus Triturus; species Triturus cristatus. The sequence continues at coordinate 454,675,147 of NC_140587.1, forward strand.
CTAAATCATGAGGTAGGAAACCTCTTACGCCTAGGACCAGCAGGGAAGCTATATCCGGCATGAAATTTGCATTCAACCACCTTATGCTGTCAATCATATGAGGTCTGCTGTCAATCATATGAGGCCTCGCAATCATAAACAATGTGTGCCCCAATCGTTGCCACTGCCCACTGTCCAGCGGGGCAGTGGTGTACAAGCCAGTCAGTACAGTCACGTGGGAGCTCCCCAAAACAACACTGGGACGGTGTAGTCCCTCTTCTGGGCCCGAGGCTCAAAAATGCCTCAATCGTTGCAGCGACCCACCACTGCGGCGTCGCTGTGTAGCCCCTGTGGCCCTGTGGTCCTGTCCGTGGGGGAGCCCCACGGGGCTTCCGGGCAATTATGGCGGCGCGTTGCAGCTGCCCACTGCCAGTCGGGGCAGCTGAAGAAACCGGGCCAGCACGGACACTCTCAGTGTCTCTGGGGAAGGCCCTACGGGCGCGGGCACCGACACTGTGCCCCGCAACCCCCCCTCCTCCACCAACAGTCCCCCACTGAGGCCCTCACTCACCAGACTCTTGGGGCAGGCTCTGGGCGGCACAGGCTTCACGCGGGGCTCTGCTCTGCTCACGGGGAGCCCCGCCAACGTCAGCACCTTGCCGGACTTCACCCGGGCCCCCTCCTGATACCCGGGACTTTTAAGCACAGCTCGCGGGGTTCTCCCTCCACCACGGGAGCCCCGCTGACGACCAGCAGCACTTCCGCTGCCTCCGGCTTCCTAGCTTCACCCAGGCCCCCTCCTGGGACCCGGGACTTTAATGGGACGTCCACGACTTGGGGGAGGCGGGGTAGGCTCCCTTCCTCCTCCTCGGGTCTTCGCCAGCGCGGGGTGGGCTCCCGCCTGGCGCCTCTGCAGACGCGGCTTCCTCAATGCGGAGTAGGCTCCTGCTGGCATCCTCTGAGTGCCAGTCGGCGGGGTGGGCTCCCGCCGGACGGTCGCTGCGCCGGCGTCTCCCCTTCCAGCACGGGGTTCCCACCGCACATGGGAGCCCTGCTCGGGCTCGCTAACACTTCCTGCCTTGACTCCGCCCACGCCAGGCAGCTTGCAGGTCTTCCGGGTCGCCGCGGGCAGCGTGGCGGCCCTCCTCTTCTCCTGGCCCCGGGCGGCGGCGGTGACTTATTTCTTGACGGCAATACGTGGGGTGGGCATCCGCCTAATTTAAAAAATGCGTACAGCGCCGCAATGACGCTGGGTGGGCACCCGCTGTAAAGATTAAGTACACCAGCGGCAGAGACTCGGGGTGGCCTCCCGCGGTCTCAATATGCCAAAAATACCGCTACAGCACGGGGGAATCTAAATGCAGCGCCCACCAGGCGCTAGGGAGCAGACAGCTGGGATTGCAGCACTCACCAGCAGAGCACAGTCAATTAAAATATAGCGCCCACCGAATATAGCGCTCTCCTACCCCTGTCAACTTGAATATAGTGCTCTCCTTCCGCAGGGAATGCAGTCAGGGTCCCACGAGGCGCTAGGGTGCAGGCAGGGAGTTCAGTCATTTAGGTGTAGCGTCCCCGCCCCTCCCCTCCTGGGTGGTAAGGTTGGCGCTCCTCTTCTCCAGGCGCTAGTTAGCAGAGCCAAGGCACTCAGGAGTTGGTCTCCCTGGTTCCCCTCCCATGGGCAAGGTCAGACAGGCAGGATTACTCAGCTAGCTTGGGGACAGCAGAGCCTCAGCTCAGTCAGCCTCAGTAGTGTAGTGCCCTTCCTACTCCAACCACCTATACTCCAATAGAGGTTCCCCTGGTCCAGTGGTGCCCTAGCTATGGCTCTACCTGGCCCTATGGACAGCAGAGGGGTGCAGATAAGCTCGGGGCCCAGCACACAGGCCCATGTGGCGGTACCCCCTGGCAGCAGGTCCCCTCTCTCTCATGTCCACGCTCTGACTGAACACATGGCTGCCCAGCTCCGCTTTTTATACGCCCCTCACCCCACCTACCAGACAGTGCCAGAAGCTTCTAGAAGCGTCTAGCCAAACTGGTTCTAACTGGCACCGGGGGAGGTGTCCAGCATCCTGGGTGCCAGGCTACCCTCCAAAAGCTGGGGTTGCTGGGAAATAACAACTAGGCTGGTAACCCAGCTCAGTCAGGTGGCACAACCACACAGCCATGGCATCCATTTTAAAAGTTAAATGTTTAAATAGGGAAGCTCAGTCTGCGTACATCATTGCACAGCATTCAACATTTGCCTTTAACATGCATTCACATAACATGTGGTTTCCCATAAAAAGCGAAACAATTCCAGGGAAAGGGCCAAGTCCAACAAACAGCTTGTGGTCTGCCTTTTATACAGCCTGGGTACCATAGGATGTCTTTAGAAAACCCCTTAGTCATGGTTACATCACACTTTACATAACCCTCTTGTGGCATTTTTACATAACTCTTACACAACCCCTACATGCTGTACTGTATAATCCTGATAAACCCCTACCCACGTCACTCTCATAGATAAGCAAGGGAGGTTACAGGCGTTGGTGGGCTAACAGTTTAGACATCTGTGCACATAGGCCCTTCGGCAGGGCAGCTTACTCTGACACGTGAACGTCATCAGTAGGACAAGCTTTCAGTGAACACGCAATTTCTAACTTAGAAAGTCCCCGTAGAAACACAAAATGGGGCTGGCAGACAAAAATGGCTGAGCGCAGAGGCTAAGTTAACAGAATACAATGTTTACCGTTTAACATCATCGAGTGCTGTAGGATGATGTCATTAATGCATTTAGTGAGTCACATATTTCTTTTCATCTAAATGTCAATTTGCATTTTGTAACACCTGGTTGATCTCTGCCTGGTGACAGCTCTTCTGTTCGCAGTGTTATTTTGCAAGTTATGATTATCAGTGGCTGTGCTTCGTAAGCCAGGTTGATTCCACTTTGGGTTTCCATCTCTTGGTTAGTCTGGAAGGACGGACCGGGGTGCTAACACAATGTTTAATGAGTACTGTGTATTAAGAATGCTTCATTACTGAATATTATGCAGTTACCAATATAAAAATGAGCATATATTCATACTGTAGTTTGGATATCAGGCGACCTTTATGGACACATAGGTTGCAGGATAGCACTTGATTTAAGTACATATTGATTTGTGTTGGATTGATTTAAGTTGATGATTAGAAATAGTGCTGATATGCAAGAAATAAGCGTATGCTTTTGATGTAAGGTGTGGATTTTGATTATTTTAATTTGTTATGTGCTAACCTGAACTTATGATTGAAATTATAGCTGAAATGCACCACATACAAGATGTTAAATTGCGTCATTGTTTTCATCTGATTTTAGTACACTTTTTTACCCCTGATGAAGGGCCTCCCAGGTCTGAAATGCATTGGGGATCTGGGGAGCCCAGTATTGTACAGCTGTTTGTTAATGATGGAATTCAAGGAACGAAGTCTTACACACCTGATAGTTTGTCATACTGTGGAAATGAAATACTAATAAAATAAATGATTCATGAAAATTGGAACTTTTTGGTTATTAAGACATACAGAATGAAACTACGATAATATTAATTAAGAGTTGAGACTTCTTGCAGTACCTAATGTAGTGCTTAAGGGGATGCTTGTAGTTTTCTATACGTGCATATGGTAACCACTATTTAGCCAGGACCACTGCCACTCTTGGATTGTCTACACAACAGAGAGTCAGAGGGATGGGGTCTGACTGGTGATATGCTGTTCTCCAGCCTATCCAGGGCAGCCTCTCACAGTATCTGTGCATCTGATAATACTGGAGTTGTGTAACAGAGAGAACCACTATGTAGGTAAAGAAAAACAGCAAAAGGATTTATTTTTTAAGCATAATTGTTGGGATATAATCAAAGCCAAAAAGATTCAGTAATTGATTCCATGGATAAGGTTGACTTAAGAAAAGATGAGAGTTTGCATGACAAATTAATGCAGAAACAAGTCACTTGTGAGCAAGGTGAAAGACCACTGCTGTCATTCTAATTTAGAGATATAAAGCTGATTTGGCTAAGAAGATCCATGCAGTGGAATACAAGGATCAAAACTCCAGAATGGATTTGAATGCATACCTTACATTTATGAACCATACTAATGCAAATATTCTGAAAATTTACTCTCAAGAGGGGATAATGACTAAACTGTGGCATAGCACCCATTAAACAGTCCTTAGTGGTATCCCTCTCTGTTCCTATAGGGTTCCTCACCAGTCCACCACAGGTGCGATGGACAAAATAATATGTGACTAACTAGGTATAAAGGAGGAATGTGTATAGCATTTGATAATAGTTTTACATTTACAGGGGTGTGGAATTGCTATAGCCCAAGGCCCAGGACATATTGTTTGGGGTCAAGGACAACAGGTTTTTATGTTTATTTTGTCCTTGGGACAAATGGGCTCAACCCCCTGCAGCAATCCCTTTGGCTGCCAGTTTACAGAAACACATTATGGATCAGGGACAGGAATTGTCTGCTGCTTAGGTAATATTTGTGTCTCCATGTAATGCTATTTGAACTTGTATTTATGGCTCATTAATACAAAGCCTTTATTATTAGGGTGAGTGCTTAGAAGAAAATGTATAAGCTCGGACTGCAGTGCTGACATTTGTTCCTGTATAAACATTTGTACACACGTTTGCAAAGTTTAACATGAAGCTACATAGAATGCTCTCAGAATGCTCTCTGATAAGATGCAAATATTTGCAGCAGCTTGAAAGCAAGAATGATTGGTCTTTGCTTTCCAAATTAAATATTCACAAACAAATGCAACTAGGAAAAAAATGTTTTGCTAAATTACTGTGAAATTTTAGGTACCATTTCTTTGAAGCATCAGTGTAAAATGTGTTGACACATGCTAGTATTTCCCCAAAAATATTCATAATCGAAAATCAGTGTTACCAGTTTCAACAAGATTATGAGGAACATGAATCTGATGTTGGTAGTCAGCCTTTTGGTTTTGTGAATGCATGTCTTGTTTTGACATGTTTTTTGTGAAACTTCATTGTTGTGGGAGCTGCCAGGCCCTCGCCATTATAACAAACATTGACAAAGTTCAACAATATTTTTGGGTCTTAAAAAGCACACATTGTGACAGCTTTTCCTGGCAGTGAACAAAACTTTGTGTGCTGATATGCTTCTTGTGAAAGAGCAGTATGCTGTCACAGTAATGCCAGCTGATGGAGAAAGAGATACACTTTCAATAAAAACAAACTAGTTTGGCTAGCACCAGACCTAATTAGATGCCCAATTCTTAAAGAACGTCACAAAGGTGCATCCATGGTATATGCCCTTGCATCAGTGCAAATTGACGGTTTTATTGAAGTCATACAAATTTTACAGAAGTAGGCCTGGAATCATACTCCTGGAAAATATTTGCATACTCCATTTTAGCACTAGCTAATATGCATGTGTAGATTTGCTCATGAGAAATATTTTGAGCGTTTACAAGTTCACTTTCCCTCCATCCACCATTTTTTTTACAACCCTCAAAGAAGTGTTACTTCTGCCCTTGTTAAGGAGTACATTTCCAAACTTTCTCAGTATGGGAGAAGATTAGAGAAGAGCTGGTGAAGCCCCCTAAAACATGCATGTTACTAGGTCTGCACAGACTCAAAATGGCATTCCAACCCTGGAACTATTGCTTACCGCTACCTCCAAACCCAGCATGCAGATCTGTGGAAAGGCGGCAAAATAAGGGAATTGCTAGTATTCAGACCTTACTATAGTATTAGCCTTGGCATAATCAGAGAGGCTATTTCCAGTGCTCTTATATAATGAGATTGCTGACACAATTTGGCACTGTACTACATGGCACCAAAAGGACACGTGGATTTTGTTATAGGACAGGCAGATTTAAGAAGCAACCTGTCCCATGCACAAGTAGATATTTTATTAAACTCCACATCCCTGCATTTACCTTTAGGTAGCAGACATAAGGTTTTGTCTGATTCATCTGTTTGGAGAAGTTCTCAGTTGATTCATTCGATTGAGTTCTTTAAGCCTTATGCAAAAGTTGTTTGAGGGTAGTTGTCTCCTTCTCTTTACTGGTCTTTGTCCTGAAACTCTTGCCCAGAAAAAAGTAGCGCTTGTTACTAAGATGAATGTGACAAGGGCAAAACGAGTGTATGTGCGCCCAACAGTAAGGTTGACAGTTACCCATCTGATGAAGAAAGACGTCATAAACACTAAATGTTATTAATGTACTGTACTGTAAGAGGTTAACATAATGTACTTCTACATTAACATCTCTGCAACTAATGGTTTTGTCGCTGTAAGTATCCCAATCAACTACCCAAAGAGTACCAGATCAGTCTCCGACCCTGATGGCATACTCCATTGTGCTTGTCTAGAAAGCTTCTTTATAATCTGTTTGTAGCCAGGTTGAGGCAGCAAAAGGTATTCTGAGTAGCATAGAAGAGTCTAATTGGGGCTGTAAATTTGAGAAGAGTTTAGTGATATTTGATTGTTGCTGGACACCACCCACAAGGGCTCACAGATACCTTTTTTGCCTGTGCATCATTTGCTTGATCCCTCTGATGAGAAAGGATGAATATGCGATGATATGTATGAACCATCAATGTCTTTTTTCTTCCAGATCCCGCTCCTTCCTGCTGGGTTTCTGGGAAACCACTATGAATTAATTATGGTGATTTCTTATTTCTATATTTGCTTAGAAGGAAAATAGTGCTCTATAGAATCTGAGTGTGTCCGAACGTTTCACACCCATCCATCAAGCAGTAGTCAAGAAATAGAAGACACAAAACTTTGATTTCCCATGTTAAGTCTCATAGGAAACTTTGCTCTTTGATGAATAAACCCAAAGGTCACCTTTTGAAGTTTGAGCTAGGGGCCTACAAAGCCCTGTTATCTACTCATCTATGTGCAGTTAAAGCAAGTACAGTATACAGACTAGCTGTTGGCAGAGGTTTGCCATCAGTTTGAGAAGAACTACTGTATCCACAGCCACTGGTATAGTTAGGATACAAGGGCTTACCATGAAACATGATATTCAATCATGCTTCATATATTTACAACAGAAAACCCCACAGGAGATAACCCATAGACCTAGTTGAGACCTGGGTAGATCGAGTATAGCAATCAACAATGACTCAACAGGTCATATTTAGTAGGCAATTTCATAAAGTGTAAAACTTCAATTGCAAGGAAAGAAAGGGAGACGACAAAAATGTGTATGATCCATGCAGAGCGTTCTGTATTAAAACAGTATATGAACAGCAGTAATTATATCAGCACTGTTGCATTATATGCTGATGTAACCAAAACATTCATGTGCATATAAGTGCTCATGCAAAAGGTGAACGGCACAAGTGACACGTGAAATAATTTGGGGGACAGTAATAAAATTGCGTAAAGAATATGATTTGAAGAATGGTTACAAAATAGTATAGTGGTAATTCAAGAAATACTCCACTAATTTAAGGAACCATAAAAATGATGAAGGATGTGCTGAGTGGTAGACGGCGTTTCAACCTGTAAGCAGTTCAGGTCATCATCAGGACTGGGTTACAGAAAGTTCGATAGGTGCTGTAACTGGAAAGAGCTCCTCCGGATGTTCCGGTGCACACACCTCACCGCTGGGCTCATTCAGGTCCCGTCTCGGATCGTTTAGCACTGCCATGCGGATCGTTTTTGGTTCCTGTACCCTTGGGAACTTACCACGAACACTGTCACTCTAGGGCCCACCGAAGCTCATAAGTGGATCGCTACTATTTACTTCTGTTTCCTGCATCACGGATACTGAAAAATACATCTTTATAGGACCCACAGGTCCTCGTAAGGGGTTTCTTACAGCATGCGCCCAGGCGCTTGCCTTGTCAGTTGCTCCCAGTCCCATCCAGGATATGGGACTACTGGCGTGATTGTTCAACAGGCATTAGTCTCAGGCATATATTCTTATGTCCTGATGATGATCCCGGTACTGAGTTCTATGGGATCGAAACGCCGTCGACTCTGCACACCTAACAACATATTATTTATTGTAATGTGCTACGGTATTGTTTTCTGTACCTGCTTGTAATACTGCATATTTAAATCCAAGCCCATGTAAATGCCTGAGCCTTCTTTCTCCTTTTTTATTTTTCATGACACGTGTCCCCTCTTGAATGTTGGTTGCTTTGTTTTACCAGTCTAGACAAATATATGAAAGTTTCTTTGTCCGGATAGACAAGCGTATATAGATCTCATTGTATTTCTATATTAATCCCTACTTCCATTTCTGCTGTTAGGGACCACTGTGCAAATAAAATAGCTACACCCAAAGGTCCCTGGCCAATCTGATTTGGGTCCCCTTGTTTGCATATAACGTCCTAATAGATGATGACATTCTCATTTGGGAAAGAGGTGATAATTCTCAAAGAAAATCCAAATTGTGATCCCCCGAGTTGGTATATGTGAGATATTGGAGCTTCAGACCTGTGAGGAATTCTCGGCCTGAAAAGAGAACTAAAAATCTTTTTGCCCATATCTGGAGACTTGTGTGGTGGGCATGGAAGGATAAAATAATATTTCCTACGAACCACTGTCCAAAAACACATAATGCCTTGTTTTCTCACTTAGTTCTTGGCACACTTTAGTGGCTGCTGTGAAGCATTCAGTGAGACATAGATTTCCAGCTTAAGAAAGGAATTCTCTAGTTCTATGAAGATGATTGCCAACTCATTGTGAATGATGTCTGTGGCTCCACTGAGCAAAAAAGAGTGGTTGAATCCTCCGACAGCTGAATAGGATTTTCTTTCAACTAGCTCTGAGAGATCACCCTTCTCTGGCTGGAACGAAATGATTGATTTTATTGTTCAGCTAATTTCTACATTTTGTCTCTCCTTGCAAGGGAAATTTTACCCCAAACTGCGACTGGGACACTTGATTAATATAGGTTTTAATCGGAATTGTTCAGCTGTGCACTTTTAGTTTTAAAGCTGGATTGGCTGCTACCATGTCCCTGGATCATCACTGTTCCTGACCTATACAATGATGCAGCCCATTACTGTTAGAGGGGATAGGTCTGACACATCTACTGCAAGGAAATACGGTTTCAGGCATGACTGCAGACAACATTTTTGGCTTGTGTGTGTGATACCATGAAAGCAAATGTTAGGGGTACTGCAGAAGTACAGCTGGCTCCTACACTCAACATGAATGTTGATGAGAGCTAATTGATATTAATGTCACCACTCAAAAATCAGAGCTATGTGCACTATTTCTCAAAGCTCTGCTTGTAGGGTGTTGCATATAGACTGACACTTAGTGATTTTTTTGTAGTCTATTTGCTGAAATCGGTCCTGGAAGACCTTACGTAAACACAGTACTTACTGGCAGAGGAAGAGTCTATATTATGCCCATTCTTCATCTATTCTATTACCAGTTTAACTTTTGTCTCATCTGGTGCACCTATGCACCTGACAGCTCAACTTCTACATTTCTGGCACTGCAGTGTAGAAGAAATATAATTAACTATTGACCCTCCATTGAGTTAGTGCTCCATTTAACATATCTGCTAACATAATTTCACTCTGCTAACATACTTTGAAACAGGACCCTCCGCTCATACAACTGTATATCGTTTCATGGTTCTTCCCTTGGCTCTTCAAAGATTTCTTCAATGTTGTCTGGTGCAATTAGCAGCCAGACTCCCTGCCCTAGTAGCTACCGTGGCTGTCACTGGGAGGACCATCGTGCTGATGCTGTCATCTAAACTGTAAAGCATATACTAGTAAGTTCCTGCCGACTTGCCCGTCTTTTAGAAACCAGACTTTTCTGCCGCACCAGTAAGCGATTTTAACTGCTCCTTTGGAGTGTTCAATGCCGCCCGCACTACGGCACACTCATCAGAAATTCTCCCAACTTTGCTTACAATTCTTTTACTCCGTACCATGGTGTCCACCCTCCAATCTGTCCGATATCCTCCAGACGCCTTATAGTGGCTATCTGTACTACAACAGACACAAACTAAGTTACCCCAGTCCGGGCATTCCTTCGTGGTTTGCGATTAGCCAGTCCTGGCGGATTGACCACCAAAGAGCCCCGAGGGGTCCCCTTCTGCTCTCCCTGCAGTGCAGATGATAGTATTTGCACTCTGCCATCATCCTGAAGAGGCCTTTAATAACATGGCCGAAATTGCGTCGACACTTCTAACTGGAGTAGTCCTTCTAAACTTCAAATACCCTTAAGAATCTGTGGGAACACACTAGGACTCAGAGGGCAAGATTCTCCCTCGTGTGTCTACTCTATATGGACTACCTCTCCAATGGACTGTGCAACAAATGAAAAGTACAGCCATAATTGTCTAAACAACTGGGAAACTGAAGTAAAGTTTCTAGTTGGCACATTTATTGTTTTCATTCAATATTTTGTTTTGTAAACGTAGTCAGATGTATGTTCTTTAATTTTTCCTGTTTCCAATTTGTGTACCTTTATCTAGAATGTTCGTTCTTAACAACTACGCAAACTCCAGGTACATAAACCAAGAGTGACGATTAGTCTACTTGATAATAAGTCACAATAAATGTTGCTGTGTAAATTCAAATACATCACCAGTGATTAATTTAAGTTCTTACAGTGTAATTACTTTTGTTACAATTGGTTCCCGCATTATATCTGCTCGTCTGTTTATACTGTCATCTGAACCACTGGCACACTAAGTGTCTTCTGATACGTCTATACTCCTTCGGCCATACCGGAAGTGCCACAGCAGCCTTGCCTCATCATTTCAAAATTGGATTTCACCTCATCCCCTGTCTGGTTTCTAGCCACTATTTAGTGTTGTGATTGTCTTGTGTGATTATTGGCGGAATGTGCCCACACAAGTATTTCTTTCACCTCTTCTTATGTTTCTTACATTCAGTACAGAAGATGATCAGTTCCTGCAGGACTACTACACAAATTCATACTATTGGAAAAGGTTGTGCAGAGTTGATGGCTTTGTGAAGGATGGTGTATTTGATTTATGTATGTATATGTATGTATGTGATTGATAAAGTGATAAAACGTAGACCTAGCTGCAACACAACAGGCTTTGCCAGAGAGGGGTTCACAATAAGTATGTCCATGCAGTGTGTGTAAGGTGAAGGGCAATGTTGGGAAGAGAAAGTAGAGAGTTAAGAAAAAACAAAGAAACTGATTTAGTGAAAGGGATCTTCATAAGGATTGAGGTATTCATGCTTTAGCAAGGAGAGAGTGGCTAGCAGGAAACACAATGAGACATGGATGAAGGTGAGAATAGTGAGGTGGAGGAGGCACTGGAAGTATAGTTGGAGACCAGGTGGAGGGAGAGGAGGAGAGAAGTACATCTTGACATGGGTCCGGCATCATGGTGATTGCAATGTGGGGTAGTTTTCAGCTGTTTTCCAGAAGTGCAGAAAACATGGATCCTGGTGGATAAGGATGGAATGAAATTACTCAACCTTGGAGAACAGGCTTGGCTTCTTGTATTCTCCTTCCTTCACTTCCTGATTCCTGTCTGGCTCTGCTGCATATGCATTCCTTGCCTGATCCAAGGGAGATCTTGATCTTTGTCAAGAATGCTTCCTTTGAAGTATAAAATGGTAGTTATTCAAATTTGAGATTAGTACTCCAGTATATGACTTGCTCTGGGATCTTCATACGCTTCACCTCTTTCTCTTTGCCCTTGGCTTCCAACGGAAGCATGCCACTAAGATTGATTATTTTGATTCCCCATGTGGCTCTTACATTTCCTCTTACTCTCCAGCTCTTGGGGGAAAATTTCACATGGATGTGTTCTGATCAGTGGTGATCAATGAAGAAATTGAACTTTTCTGTTCTGCAGGGGGCAATGACACATGTTTGCCTGCAGCATGGTCAACCTCAGGGGCAGCATATGTTCCAGAAAGAAGGCCTGTGTGAGGGAGTATGAATTCTCTTCTGTTTAAAAGTGTTCACTCTTTTGCCACTATGTAATGGCAGCTTAGTATTTCACAATGTCTAATTCACAAAGACATCCATCAACTGCCAGCTCACATACTGCAACCCCAGCTTGCAATACCGGCTCCCCATGCAACTTTTCTGGCTCATACACCACATCTTGGTATTGAGTGCCACCTTGGAGATGCCAATCTGCTTGTGCCTGCATTTTCATGGGCAAAAGACAAACAGATGATGGACAGAATGTAGAGCAAATCAAACATTTACCGCCAATCAAGAGATCTGGGTTAAATCCATCATTCTTTTGCTCACCATGCCACCCCAGTTTAGACCCAGCCATATGCAAATCAGTCTTAACCCTGTGCCTCATGGGAAGGTCCTTCCTGGAACGGAAACAAGCATCCTGGGACCGATTTCGGGGCATCACCCCTCATCAGCCAGGCTAGCTTAAATCCAGTGGCACATTGATCCCGGTACCCACGTCTGGGCATAACTGCTGCAATTAGGGCTAGAAAGCAAAAGACACAGATGATGGACAGAATGCAGAGCAAATCCAACAATAAACCCCAGTCAATAGATCTGGGTTAGATCCATGGTTCTTCTGCTCACCATGCCACCCCAGTTTAGACCCCAATCATATGCAAATCAGCCTTTCTTAACCCTGTGCCTCATGGGAACAGTCCAGCCCGAACTGCCAAGCCAGGTCCTCCCTGGGCCGGAAACGAGCATCCTGGGACTGTTTTCAGGGCATCACCCCTCATCAGCCAGGCTAGCTTGAATCCAGTGGCACAGTGATACCAGGACCTACGTCTGAGCATACCCGTTGCACTTAGGACGAGAAAGCAAAAGACACATAGATGATGGACGGAATGCAGTATGTCTGCTGCTTCCATGCATGTCTGAAAGAGTCTGATGGTAACAGACCTGCTATGTCGGGCCATGCTCACCTTGCATCAGCCGACAGTTGCAGAACGCACCCCGTGGCTGGGCATAGCCCTTGCACGTGATAATAAAAGGGATCTGCTTGGCATGGATTGCAGAGCAGAGTCTGAACCCAAGTCAGTGTGTGTTTAAATCTCTTGCATTGTGCAATAGCAGGCAGAGGTACTTAGGCACGGGCAGGTAGCAGCAGGTCAGCCTGCAACATAATCAGGCAGGTCAGTAATAGTGACGTCACTTTTAGCAGTGTATGCATTGGACCATTCAGCATGTTGAAGAAACCGTTTGAGAGCCACTGCAGTTGTGAGAAGCTCTCCACATCCAGGTGACATTCTTCTACCATGAGCACCGTCTCTTGATCTGCTCCGGCTGCCCCTTCTGAGTGCCTGACAGCTGTGGCCCTTGCAGGTAAGAGCGAAGGGGCGGTGGGGCCGGGTCGGGGGGGGGCATTTCAGCGGACGATGAGGAGGTTAAATTATATAAATAGCTAATTTTCCCACATCATCATTCGTCAAAATACCCCCCACGCGGCCTCACCGCTCTTACCTACACTGGCTGCGGCTGGTGCCTGACCCGCTGCAGGTGCTACTGATACATTGGGTGACATGCTGCTGACATGTTTTGCCAACATGCTTAAGTTTAAGCCCGTACCTGTCTCTCTCCAGCTTCATTACTGCAAACTCGCTTTCTCATAATAAACCCCACAATATGTTTTTGCTGCTCCCAAAAATACTACAAAGTCAAAAGAATTTCTATTTTTGGAAAACCCTGATTGCTCCACAGGGCGGGAAATATAATATTAGCTCATTGCTATAGAAGATGTCATCAGAGAAGACTGGGGGCTCAATGGTGATCTGTGCGTAGACATTATCCAGAACTTTGATATTACATTTTTGCTGTGTATAACTGTATATCTTTTTGAACCACAAACTTTTAAGTCAGTTCCTCTATGGTTTCACTGGGTATGGGTATGTACTTATGTGTAAAATGTTGCTTTATTCTGAGACCTTCTAAAGCAATTCTCCTATTCCCGAGAAAAAAATTGCTACATCCTACGCGTCGCTTGAATTTTCCATTCATGTTTGTTTTACACTTCTAGGAAAACAAGATTACAAGAAAAGCAAGCCTGTGTTAAGAGCCACACGATTAAAAGCAGAAGCCAAGAAAACTGCGATTGGAATAAAGGTAGGCAGCTATTTGGATGCTAGCATACATTGACTTTCTATTCATGTCTCCTTTCTTTTCCCTGAAGAACTCCGTGTGAATATTGATTTCTGAGCGATATTGCACATGACACTTCAAGATCTAAGTGGAGCACCAGAATATAAAATATTCATCACGGATTGCTTTTATTTAAAACCTCCATTAACCCTTAAGTGACCGCAGCCCTAATGCAAAGGCGTGTAAATGTTTCTTATATTTAATGCAGTGTGCTTTTCATTCAGCCTCAAGGAGAACGCTCAACATGCTTTTTTTTCAATATAGCAACACTGTACTACACATTCCTTTGGCGGATTCAATTAAAATAATTGATTTAATAAACGTATTCCACATAATAAGACTAGCAGATTTCCTTTTCTCTTTCTCGCCTAACCTCTCAATCCGTCATTTCATTCCTAGATTTTTTCTATGACTCTATTTTTATAATTCCTTTTCTACGTCTGCTATTAATTGTTTATATGTACCATTTTCATTTACTATGCCCTAGTAAGTGTTAGTACACAAAGACGTAACATCCATCTGATGTACAAGAATAATACAACAACCTCTATTGGCTCAGTCATTGGGTACGTTGGTTAGAAGTACATCTGATAGGTTTAGCACACACATAGTTGTAAAGAAAGTCAGTGCTATATAGTATGGTATATGTATCAATTCAATTCAATAAACTTTATTCGATCTAGTTGAATGCCGTAGATCATAAAAGTATACAAGTTTAAAAAGGCAATTTAGACATCCTTTTGTAAAATTAATACAAGCTAGAAATTGAGACAAACCATGACTGCTCCAAAACAGTCGATTTCAAAATATAGTAAAAAGCATTAATTGATCATGCAACAGACCTTGCCCAGCCCATTATAAGTTACTTAATAATAAAAACTCAAAAAAGGGGATAACTTAAAATGTACACATTTCTCCCTCATAAAAGACGTCTTCTACGAAGGCATGCCCACAAAAAAAGATGCTATGCAGAGACAGACATAAGGGTTACAGAGCTTCTTCATAAAAAATAAAGCAATTCGACAATGTTTAAAATTGTGCCGCCTTAAAAGAGATAAAAGATATCTAGTTCTCTGATCCTTGTAATATTGACAGAAGAAAAAGAGGCGATGATAATATTGTATTTACAAATTATCACAGGGACATTGTGCCAAGTTGCTGAAAGAGTACTTTTTAGCTGGAAAGCCCAACATCAATAGTATTAAGTTAGTGCGAAATCTTAAAAGAATAAATCTATGCTGTACATTTTTTACACCCTCCAAGAACGAGTATTCACCTTCAGTTATGGGAGGGATCTGGTAATTAAATGTTGCTACTGTTTTTGTTTGATGTATCTCCTTCCTTACATAGTCAGCCTTGGCCAAAAATAGGGACTTGAGTTTCTTTATGGGGAATTTGTAACAAAAGCTCGCTGTACAGAAAGTCTGTGCTATATAGTATGGGATATGTATCCTTGTTGTATAAGAGGGCTCTGGGCATGCTGCGGGTATAGAAGAGGAGGGTTGGGGTTGGTGAGCAAAGGGATGCTGCCAATGGAATTTTGTTTGGGCTAAGGGGGTTCCATGTTTGGAGGCTACTGGGTTAGTGGCCATGACCACAGAGGCAGAAACGAGGCAGTCGGATAGGTAGAGTTGCAAAATAGGAAGATGTGGCAAGGAAAATAACTGAAGTAGAGACGCATGAGGTGAGGCTGCTTTGCTATGGGAGGGAAACTATCTTTTGAAATGGTTGATATACCACATTGAGATGTTTCTTGGAGAGTCGAGCTATCGGCAAGCTGCATTTAAAATTGCATTGGCGTGC
Source organism: Triturus cristatus (assembly GCF_964204655.1). Lineage (NCBI taxonomy): Eukaryota > Metazoa > Chordata > Amphibia > Caudata > Salamandridae > Triturus > Triturus cristatus. The sequence goes on from NC_140587.1 coordinate 454,691,002, forward strand.
AGTATCGGGTGCGTGAATGTGGCAATTATAACTTTTCTGGAAAATCATGAAACATAGCCAGTAAAAAGGTTGCTTTTGCAATTTGTTTTCGTACAGTACCACCACATACTTTTGCCCACAAATTTCTTCCAGGTAAGACCTGGAGGAAAATGTGAGCACAAAACTAGGGAGTTGGTGGCATTTCTTCTCATTGTTTAATGGGAGTACAATAAAAAGAAGAAAAAACTGGCTGAAAAAAACAAACTGTTACTTTGAACCCAACTTGCACAGTAAAAGGAGGGGGTTCAGAAGAAAAAATGTATCTGTGAGTCTACTGTCACTTGAGCGTGGGAGCGCTGTCAAGGGCCTTTGATGCCATGTGAAATTCTCGTATTAGTCGACACACAATGTTTTTTGTGGAACTTCTTTCTTATGTTATTGTCCCCTCCCCAAAACGTGCTGTGGAGTGCGTGTAATAAACTTCCTTTCGCCTTCAGAACACCCAGGCCCTTGTCTTCAGAGCACTCTTTGCGTCACTTGGTTTTACTTATCACACAAAATAAACCAAGAGTCGAAAAATATTTAAAAATATATTTTTTTACGTTTCTGAAGAATGGTGCCCTGTTATGTATATGAAGGCAGACATCACGTAAGCACACTCACTCCGCTTGAGGTAAAAATCTTCATGACCGTATAACTCCATCCAGTCAAGCTGGCATTATTGTGGCTGGGTGCATATGTTTACAGATAGATGTGTACCACGGACTTCCTTTCCGAAATGTAGGCTATTGTTAAGAAAAATATATCATTTGGGGCCAGCCTTCAGACTTACAAATAACGAAACCATTTATCGAACCTACATTTAGACTCTAAGTGGCCTTCTTTGTCCAGGTGCATTTCAATGTGTTGTGTTTTCCCTTTAACAGCAAGCACTCTCTACAATGACAATCGCAGCAGTAGTGCCTTGCAATAATTTATAATTATGGGCGAAGGCACCGTGATTGCAATTTCCAGTTTATTACCCCAGGGGGTCACCGGTACATTCTTTGTCAAAAGTGCCTTGTGCTGATGTCAGGAGGTTAATTACTATTCAGTCAAGCTGCAGATATTACAGTAGGTGGCCGTTTAGAGAAATAATGCTTTAATTTTTCGCACTAATGAAAAATATGTATGTATACATGTTTAGTACGAAAAACCAAAAATAATGTACTGTAAGAATAGGAGGGACTGATTCCGCGCGTGCTCTTCGGTATTTTATTAGCCCTCTGTTGTTTCCTGACATTATCAAGCTGGATAAAATCACTCGCTAGGGAAATTAAAATATAAGTTTTAAATAGCAATTCTGAAAGCAACTTTATCTTAAATGCTGTTCTAGAATAAAAAGTAGGCTAGTTTTCATAGTGCTCGGTCTAATTAAAATACAGTATGAATAAACCAGTCGCGAGTGCCACGCGTCTCGATATTACAGTCACTCTGCATCCCAATTTAGAAGCACGACTATTCTATATAGTACAGCAGTGCAATGCCAACGACTAGAACATGGGGAAGAAAGAGAACTGAAATAGAAAAGTAACGCACAAAGTCCAAATATGTTGCACTCATAAAAATAACAAGCATATTTAATGTGTTTAGCAAACACAGGATCGCTGGACTTTCAAATGCCGCGCATATCGCGCAGGGCGGTAATTTGATAGTATGCCTTTTAGCAGCAAATGTATTACCGTATTACCTCACTTAAACGCGTCACAAAAAGGGCACTTGCCCATTAATAATTCTATGGAGTACTTCACGACGATGCTTTAGCAGCTCATGCCATGTCTTTACAAATCCAAAACAAAGAACAACTTGGTAATAGGAATTGCATCATGAATGCAGTACGCGATGCGATCAGCAAACGGGGTCGGAGGTCACTGTCGCCAGACAGAGATAGAAACTTTTAAAAGACAAACTGCTAAACCCGGTAGCTGGAACAGATGTCACGCTTGACTAAAATACGTCGGCCTCAAGGTCTGGCCAGTAGAAACGAATCCGTTGTCCTTCGGAAATAAACAAGGATACTTTCTACTTCTAGAATAAATCGTTTTTAAATTCGAGCCCAGAGCCTCTGTTTAGACTCACGTTTGAAACACTTCTGGGAGATAATAACCCGCATAATGTTTCTGTTAATAGATGATGTTAACTCAAATGATGCAGCTGCAACAAGAATAAATAAAGAACGACATACCGGTGTGCATTCACGGTGCCTTCGCCCATAATTATAAATTATTGCAAGGCACTACTGCTGCGATTGTCATTGTAGAGAGTGCTTGCTGTTAAAGGGAAAACACAACACGTTGAAATGCACCTGGACAAAGAAGGCCACTTAGAGTCTAAATGTAGGTTCGATAAATGGTTTCGTTATTTGTAAGACTGAAGGCTGGCCCCAAATGATATAGTTTTCTTAACAATAGCCTACATTTCGGAAAGGAAGTCCGTGGTACACATCTATCTGTAAACATATGCACCCAGCCACAATAATGCCAGCTTGACTGGATGGAGTTATACGGTCATGAAGATTTTTACCTCGAGCGGAGTGAGTGTGCTTACGTGATGTCTGCCTTCATATACATAACAGGGCACCATTCTTCAGAAACGTAAACAAATATATTTTAAAATATTTTTCGACTCTTGGTTTATTTTGTGTGATAAGTAAAACCAAGTGACGCAAAGAGTGCTCTGAAGACAAGGGCCTGGGTGTTCTGAAGGCGAAAGGAAGTTTATTACACGCACCCCACAGCACGTTTTGGGGAGGGGACAATAACATAAGAAAGAAGTTCCACAAAAAACATTGTGTGTCGACTAATACGAGAATTTCACATGGCATCAAAGGCCCTTGACAGCGCTCCCACGCTCAAGTGACAGTAGACCCACAGATACATTTTTTCATCTGAATACATTAATTGTTCTTTTCTAAATTTCTGAAGTCTGTTTTTATGACTGTTTGTGTTCATCATGGAGTGATTGTCAATATATTTATGGTTTCTTTACTCCCGGCTTCTTTTTTTGAGAGGCAGCCATTTGGAATGATATCTCAGTATATGTGCAGGACTCAAACATCTGTTGGGAGTCTTCCCCGCCGCATGTTCGACTTCTTGACTTCAGAATTATCTCTTGCAGACAAATAATTAACATACCGTGACAACACAAGATGCATTTGTAAAACGTAGGCTGATCCGGGGTTTCTTGGTGCTGATGTCTATTCTTACTTATCTCAGTGCTCTTGGAAGTTGAGACTGGTATTTGGCATTGTATTTGTGACAAATTCCAACTTTTATACTTTCCATAGCTTTCTGAGATCCCTGCCCATTTAGATCTTCTGAGTGCCTCTAAGTCATTGCCAGCCTAGAAACGGCTGGATCTGTTGGGTACATTTTATATAATCTTTGCATTCATAAATTAGTAACTTTAACAGTCACTGTGTGAGGATGATGCCCATACTGACATGCATATCAAGTGCATACATCGCATACTTCTGACATATGGCATAGGGAATTAAAGCATGTCGGGCCTGCGATCCATAAATATAGAAGATGAGAGCAAATTTGAAGCTTGCAAGGAACGTGCAATGCTTTTGTCGTAGCTTTCCATGTGGCCCTTCTTCCAAAAGGCATAATGACGTTTTAGGAACACTGCCTATTGGCTACGGTTGTGCTATAGAAAAACCATATACATACCTACGTGCAGTGGCTTTCATTATCTGTGTAGAAGTTCTACATCCCGTTCCTTTGTTTAATTTTGGGTAGTTGACAGTTGATGAAGGATAAAGGTGCAATGGAATGTAATATTTGGTGTAATCACGTTTATCAGTTTCTGTGCAGTTGAGAGTAAAAATAATTATGGGGTGTGAAATTGGAAATGCTGCATTTGCATAACATTCGTTACGTTTTCCCCGTCCCTTTCACTAATCTGTCCAGAATTTCTAAAGAAAAAGCTCAGCTCCTGGATTAAGCATCTGCCAAATCACGCGCATATCCCTCTAACTGCACCTATGCTATTAGCGGAAACAAAAGTGCCTTTTTTAAGTAAAGCGCGACTTAAAACCTTCCTGGTCCCATAACAGCTCCCTAGGAACACTTTAAATTGTGATGTTATGGTTGAGATACGTAGGGTAACTCTAAAATCGGTCAGTTATGGATATTGGGACCATTCTACCCTAGTTCACACCAAACATATGCATTGTTCGGATATAATTTGCCAGTGGGTGTGATATGGTTTTATTGTTTTGGTGGTGCCAACTGTCTTGGAAAAGACAGAGATCCAGTATTGCTTAGAAGGAACTGGATATAAGCAAGGCTTTAAGTGGGCCCTGTCTCACCGGGTCTGAGCACCAGCAGTTTTTAGGTCTCGCTGAGCCAGCGCATGCGCTGCTCTGCGAGAAATTCAGTGTGTGGGTTTTCAAAGTGCTGCCACAGGCTTTTGGTGGCCTAGTACTTGCGTTCACGCGAGCATGCACGCGCGCAGCCACCATCTGTCTTTGATCGCGATCACTTTCGCGGGCCGCGCGGCCGTGTCACTTTCACGGCCGCGTGGCCAATGCTTTTTTTATTTGCGGTTACTTCTTGATCAATGTTTGACAGAAATCTGCCCTACCCCCGGTGAAATTCCCATAAGGTGCCGGGAGTTCGTGCTCAAACACTGCATGGTTCCCACCTCGGAAAGCAATTCATATCACTCCCTCGCTTCACAAGACACGAAATTGGCATCAGATGGCTGGAGCTTTTGAAAACTACCGGTTTGTGCTTGATTTGAATTGATGACCTTGAGGTGAAAGGCTCCCTAGCCTGTGACAAACCATTCAGTCAGTTGCCAGTTGAAAAAATAATTGTTACCCTCCTTTTGGCTCTGCCACTATTCAGTAATTATTTTCCCAGTGTAAAGAATCTACGTTGAATAGGCCCAACGCCTGCTAGACCATTACCTCTGAACTCAATTCACCGAGGCTTTGCTCCTATGTTTTGCCTGCGTGAGAAAATGCATCGCTCGAAGGCCTTTTGAACCATTTACGAAAATCCCAAACTCAAACTGTTAGCAGCATTAGTTCAAGCTTAGAGGGGTTGCACAAAAGAGCAAACTCCATTATTCTGAAGTTCCAAATATCACGAGCAGCATCAAATACAGGCTGGAAATAAATAATTCACGAATTAGAATTGGAGGCACATGCATATTGTACTGCATGGACATGCTTGTTAACGTGCATTGTGTTTGCGTGGGCACTCATCTATGCATATTAGCGTCGTTGTAAGGATGTGTGTATTTTATGTCTGTGTGTGTGTGTGTGTGTGTTTGTGTGTGGTTTATGTGCCTATTCACACGAGGGTGTGTATTTGTCTGTGGTGTGTGTGCCTATTCATTTGTGTGTGTTTGCCAGAGTGAATGCGTTGTTTATTTGTATGCGCGCTGCACTCATCAATGCATATTAGTGTCTTTGAAATCATGTATGTGTGTGTGTGTTTCTTTTCTATATGTGTGTAGTTACCTATATGTGTGCCTGCGTTTGCACGGCCTCAATGCATTTTTGTTTGTGTGTCTGCGCTCGTCTTTATATACGAGTAAGCCTGTTGGTATTTTTTAAACTGTATTTGTTTTTCTTCCAGCTTTCACCAATGTTCTTGGCTTAAAGTGCTTTAGAATGATTTGCTACATATTTAGAGAAACTTGTAGGGGAACCGTCTTTCATATTATATTCTCTTTTCACTTATGTTCTTAGCACAATGAGCTTTAAAATACACAATCTTCTACTACTTTTTCCAGATAAATTTTGAGATAGAAAACCATAATTGCAAAACACCATTAAAAGTAATGAGCACTTCAAAATTTCACAATAATTTGTAATTTCTTATCAACAAAATTCATTGAGTGACCCCATACTTTCCTACCCTAAAATCCCTTTTGCATTGTTGTTGGGGTGGGGGCATGTTCCTAAAACATATACTCCTTAGTGGGGGCCTGGATATAAGGCCTAATATATTGAATCTTATATTGATTCCTAACAATACACTCACATAATAAATATGTACAGAATGTTGGGGTTACATCTTGTGTGAACACTGACATTTATTTTGAGAGGTTGCATAGACTTGTGTCACAAAACAAATTGCTTTGTTTTCAAGTAAACAAAAACATTCACTGATCGCAAATAGTATTTTCTGAATTGCCAGTGTTTTATTAATTAACCAATGCATTTTATAATCTACTGGGTTCTGTTCAGCTTATTAGAATGTCATTATAGCTAGACAATAATGCGACAATGTACTGCATAAGTAGCGTTTAATAAGCTGCATTATTTGCATTTTCCATACCTCCTATTTCAACCAACTAATTGCCACATTGTTTCAGGAGTTCTGCCAGTCACTCAAGCTATATCAATTTACGTTTGATTTTAAAGTGATCCCTACACCAATCACACTCTCACTTTGCTGTTGTAAATCATAACAAGCATTTGCATAGCCAATAGGTCTCGCCTTTAGGACCTTATAAGTGTTTAGCCATACAACCGTTGATTTTGTTGCACCAAGGATATTGTGCTGCATAACTATATACTTATAAGGTCCCAAAAGCGAGACCTATTGGTTATGCCAATGCTTGTTTAAAGGAGGCCTTAAAACGGGTCTCTATCGTGCTCTTTTTTGTGCCCTGGCACAGACGGGACGTTTTTTTCCGGACTGCAGTAACAGCAGACACATCGATGTGCGCATGCTCACTTCTCACTAGTGGAGAAGTGACGGCATGATGTCATGCCAGGTGAGCGTTGTAGGGGAAGGGCAATCCTTTAAAGAGAGCCATTTTCTCTCTGGATTTCCCTTCTCTTTTTGAAACTCAAGAGCAGCGACATTGTCATAATAACAAACATTGACAAAGCCATTAGTCCTGACTTGTTGTAGGTATGATGTTACTTGTTGTATCATATATCTAGATGCAATGACAGAAACGGCAAAATACAAGTCGGGCGGCACACTATGCTAAGCACAGATTTTTAGCTTTTGTGTTATTAAGCCACACCCTTAATTACATTGGCCACGCCCCTTTGAGAGACCCTCCAGGTTTTTCATCCCACTTAAAGCCCTGAATATAAGCATAACAAAGACGAGGCTCCTGGTAAAGCTGCTTCATTTGAGTGTATCATGTCGTTTGTTTCTACAAAGACTATCGATTTTTGAGGATATCAGTACATTACAAAGATAATGGTGACAATCAGTGAGGTCAATAAATAACACAGGTGGGGCAGTGGCCAGCGGTAGTGTGAGTAGTAAATATGCATGAAAGCAATCTAGTTCATTATAAATTAAAGACTGTCAGTATTGTTGTCAACATTCTTTGTAAACTCTGTGGGGCCCATTGACAAACCTTATTTTGTAACACACAAAGTAGTATAATAGCAGTACTGTTGACATACTACAAAATGCTATTCTCAAACCCACAGGCGAAGACATTCTCCTCTCCAATCGTTTCTGCACAGGTATTTCTTTCATGGTAGTCAAGTTCAAGTAGGCTTATGGTTCAATAGTAAATATGGGAGAAAGAAGAGAGAGTCGCTAGCAAATGGGGAATACTTGCTCTCATATGGGAAGGGTAAGTATTCCCCATTTACTCCATAAGGAAATTGAAGGAGGGGTTTTGGGAGGAACATGCCAATACAAACACACACTTACAGGAGAGAAAGACCATTTCTTTTCACAAACTAAACTTCTAAAGTTATTGCAGCTCGAAAGATATCAAAATATTTGTAAACCTATTCCAACCCAGCCTTGGATTAAGTCAAGCGCCACACACGGTTGCTCATAGCTACTGCAACACACTCCATCGAAAACAATGTAGACAGGGAAATAAAATGATACCCCAGAGCATGGGTACTCACAAACTTTCTCCCAGGGGCCAAATTTACAGTGTGGTTTGTGGCAGAGGGTCACGCCGGTGGGGGCGGGGTCAGTAGGGGTGGGGCTAGAGTAAAAGAAAAATCACTACAGTTTCAAAACTTTAGACAATGCTGTATTTCCAAAGCAGATGTAACTACAAGGGAATTGGCATAGAAAAGCATAAAAGATTTTTCAGGCCTAAGTATAAGTTCAAGTATTATCACTCATACTAGCTAAAGAGAGTTTATACCCCTCTTTATCAACTCACAGGAACATTACTTGCCTCGCCAAAGTCACCAATGACACCAAAGGATGTCAATGAGAGGCCGAAATGTGCAACAACGAGATTCGGATCAGAAGTCTAATTATAATCACCATTGACTTCCCCACTTCTCCGCCATGATTTTGGTCGGGACGAATATTATAAATTATTTAAAAAAAATGCTGAAGCAACCCTAGAGAGAGATGGGAGCTGAATATTGAGATGAAGCGATAGCGGGTGGAAAAGAGGCTGTCGGCTAATAGGACGTCCTCGGCAACACGGAAATGGGAAGCTTCCCAAAAGGCCCTTTAAAAGTCAGCTGTGGGGGCGTGGCCAAGATGGCGGCGAGGTAGGACGCAGGATTCGGAGCTCCTGCCCGCCGCCCGCCGAAACTAGCATCTGAGAGCTTCAGGGAGACCCGTAGCCGTCTGCAGATCACGGCGAGGGGCTGCCCAGGGGGCCCGCTGGCTCCGACTAGAGCGGGAGGCGACCACAGTTGGCGACGGCGGGAGGAGGAGCCCGGAGAGGCGACGCGGCCTGCGGTGGTCGGTCCCCGGCGGAGGCTTCACCAACGCGGAGGCCCGAGTGAGGCCTGCCGAGGCCAGCTACCCCGATCCCGGCCTTTGCCTGGGGGCCTGATCGCGGGCCGCCCCCACCGAGCGTCGGAGACTGCGGAGGCCCGGATGGCGAGGAGGGGTGGCCCTGGACGGTGGAGCGGCTTCTGAGACTCACCGAGGCCTGTGCCCGGAATCTTGCTGGCGCTGGAGCGGGACCCCTCTCTGTCCCGAGGGGTCGACGGGCGGACCGGTGCTGGGGGCTGCCCGGCGCTGGGGAGAGCTTCGACTGGAGCGCCGGCGGCTGGACGCGGACCGGGACCGGCTGGGGTGCTCTGCGGGATCCGGACCCGAGTATCTGTTCCCCTTCCTGGACCTGCATGGAGAGACTGGCTGCGACGCCCGGGGAGTGTGGAGGCCTGACTGTTCGCCCTGTGCGCGTGGGCTTGCGGAGGCAGCTCGGAGGGCGGTGAGTCACGGGAGCGTCACGGCAGGAGCAAGGTGAGAGCCAGGGGGCCCGGTGGGTGCCCGGACTTGGAACTTTGGGGGTGACGGCGGAGGTGCGCCCCGGGGGCTGAGGGTCCCGCCGGGATTGGCCAGTGGCATAGACAGCGGGCCCCGTTCGGGCACTGGCCTGCGGGCGCACGTGGCTCCCCTCCCCCCCCCGTGGCCCTTGCTGGGAGACGTGCCTACCTGGTCGACGCCCCCTCCGAGACACTGCCACCAGACCCGAGGGGCGACAGCGGGAGATAGCCTGCGACTGGTTTGGGAACCTACCTGCCGTTACTGGTCTCCGCCTCCCTGCGCTCCCTGATCCCCGGCGGCGACACCGACGCGCCCCCTCGGCGCTGGTCACTTTGTGGGACACTACGCTATGCCAGTCTCCAAGGCGAGGAAATCAAAGCCTCTAAAGGACATATTTGGGCGCCCTCAGCCTGTCCCCAGCACTCAAAGCGCGGATTCCCAGATGGCGACCCTGCAGCGTTCTCCCGGCGCTGGGGAGGAGCCGGTCACCAAGGCGTTCATGGAATCCCTCTTCCAGACTCTGCGGGCTGATTTACAGACAGTGAAGGCTGACCTCACTGCAGAGATAAAAGACATTCGCAGGGATGTGGAGGAGGTGGGGGAGCGAGTGGCGGCGTTGGAGGAGAGGAGCGACGCCACTGTGTCAGACATGAGCACGATCCAACAAGAACTCCTCCGCCTGCGAGACCAGCAGCTTGATGTTCAGACCCACCTCGAGGACCTGGAGAATAGGTCCCGCAGGCATAACATCCGAATTCGCGGAGTGAAACCCACGGACGACAACGCGGACCTCCATGACTTCGTCGTGGGCCTCTTCCGCCACATCCTGGCAGTGCCGGATGATACGGAGATCGTCCTGGACAGGGCACACAGGGTCGGTCCGCCCCGAGCGCCCAACAGCCCCCCAGCGGACATACTGGTGTGCGTCCAAGACTTTAGAACCAAAGAAGCTATCCTCGCGAAAGCAAGGACCCTCCACCCCGTCTCCTACAAGGGGCACTCTCCGGTGCTCTACCAGGACCTAGCCCTGATCACTCTGCAACGCCGACGGCAGTTCCGCCCTGTCACGGATCATCTCCGGCAGCGGGGCATTCCATACTCGTGGGGACACCCATTCCGCATCATCTTCCGTCTCGATGGCAAACTTCACCAGCTACGTTCGCTCTCCGAGGCCTGCGGAGTGCTGGACTTGGTGCCACCGGACGTGGAGGAGGTCAGTCGAGCTGCGGACCCGGAGCCGGGGCCCTCGGCGTCGGGATGGCGGCGGCAAGGAGGGCGCAGACGGGGCTGGAAGCCTAACAAAACAGACATAGCTAAGAATCAGCGGGACGCTCTGGCCTCGGCGACGGACGCGCTGGCCGGGCTGCCGGCGGGGGCTGAGTGAGCTCTAGCCACTTGTAGCTACATGCACTTGACCCAGGGGTCTCCGACCGGAGGCGGGCTGCGGGGGTCACCGATACTCCCCCTCTTGGTCACACTATGGTCCCCACATTGACGCCCTCCTGGCTCTGCCTAGGTGACGAACAATCTTACCAGATGATGACTTTGTTGTTGGGTTTTGTTTTTGTTGTTATTATTGATATATTTGTTCTGCAAGGGGTTTTGGGGTTTTTCTTTCGATATGGGATCCCTCGTCCGCTCTCCCCTGTTGCACCCCTCCAGATGCTGCACAAGGTCTTAGAGGGTTTGAGTGGCCCCCCACACTTGCTTAGGATAGTTAGCGCCCTTCAGCGATTCCGCCTTGCTCACCGGACCGTAGATGCCACACACCCCCCTTAAGGTTCTTACGCTCAACGTGCGGGGGCTGAATAATCCCGTCAAACGAAAGGCAGTCCTTAGTTACCTGGAACACTCGAAAGCGGACATCTGCCTTCTACAGGAAACTCATCTACTGGCAAAGGACCACCACAGATTGAAATCCCGAGCCTTCCCAACACAGATGTTCTCCTCTGCCAACTCCAAGACAGCTGGGGTGGCCATTTTGGTTTCCCGCTCCTTCACAGGCAGGGTCCTACACAAGGGGGCGGAGGTCAGGGGTCGACTCCTCACCTATCAATTCTCACTGGGGGGGGTGACTCTGGATGTTGGCTCCATCTATGCACCTAATGAAGGGCAGATTGCATTCCTCCTCAATGCTCTTGACGAAGCGGCCGCCGCTTCGGGCCGCTGTCTGCTGCTGGGCGGGGATCTTAATATTGTCTTTGACAACGCATTGGACCGGTCCGGTCAGAGAACTGGTCAGGCGGGTGTCCTCTCGGCGGCCGGGCGCGCTCGTCTCCGTGATCTGGGACTGTCGGACCTGTGGCGCCACTTTCATCCATCTAGTCGGGGCTACTCCTTCTACTCGGGGGCACACAAAACATATGCACGCTTAGACTACTTCCTCAGCTCCTCATCACTTCAGGCCCACGCACTGAGCACTGACATCCTACCGGCCTCCCTCTCCGATCACTCCCCTGTTCTGGCCACCTTCCAGCTCCCGCCATCCCTGCAACCTCTCCGACATTGGCGCCTGCGCGATACACTGCTACACCACCCCTCGACCATTGAACAGCTCCAGAAAGCCATCTCAAACTTCCTCACTCTCAATGCTAACCCGGATACGACTCTAGCGACACAGTGGTTGGCGCTGAAGGCTGTCCTGAGGGGGGAATTTATAGCCATCGCCTCTGCCCAGAACCGCGAGCGCAGCCGCAAGCGGGCGGAACTTTCCCAGCGCGTCTCAGAGCTTGAACAAATGCATCAGAGGACCGGTGCTTCCCGGGCCTGGCGGCAGCTCTGCATACAAAGAAAGCAACTCGCTGCCTTGGATCAGGACAGGGCTGAGTTCGCCGCGATCAGGCTTCGACACGCATACTACACGGGAGGGGATAGGTGCGGCCGCCTGCTGGCAAACAAACTGCGGGAGACCAGACAAAGGCAGGGAGTCCGCGAGATCCGGACATTAGGGGGGGAACCCGTAACTGACGACGCCGATAATGCGGAGGCATTCCGCGACTTCTACGCGGGCCTCTATTCAGGAGAGCCCCTCGAGACTCAGGCCTGCGCTGAATATATTGCGGGGGCCCACATACCTTCCCTGCCTTCTGTGCAGGTGGATCTCTTGGAGAAGGATATTCGAGTGGAGGAGGTTGTCTCGGCGATCTCCCGCCTTAAGCTGGGTAAATCGCCGGGCCCAGACGGCTACACAGCTGCCTTTTATAAGACCTTTTGCAATCAAGTAGCCCCTCTCCTGACGAGTTTATTCAACACCTTCGACCAAGCGGGAGCCATCCCGAGCGAAATGCTAGAGGCCGCAATAGTCGTTATCCCCAAACCTGGGAAGGATCGGACGGCTTGCAGCGCCTACAGGCCCATCTCCCTGTTGAACATAGACATTAAACTGTACACTGGCATTCTCGCGGCCCGGCTGGCACCGCACATGGCCTACCTGGTTGAACCGGATCAGGCGGGCTTCATTCCCCACGGCAGACAAGCGACAACACTAAGCGCATCCTGCATCTGATCGAGAAGGCGTCCCGTACGCAAGGGGAATACATGCTCTTGGCCATTGACGCGGAGAAGGCCTTCGACAGGGTGCACTGGCCATACCTCGAGATGGTTCTGGAGAGCGCCGGGCTTGGGGAGAAGCTACGCACCAGGATTTTAAACTGCTACCGCTCCCCTATGGCGACGGTCCGGGTGAATGGCTATACCTCCTCCCGCTTCCCCATTGGGAGGGGTACCAGGCAGGGGTGCCCCTTGTCACCCCTCCTGTTCGCGCTCTATATGGAACCTCTGGCTTCAAGGGTGCGGAGGCACCCCCTCATCACCGGGATTAAATTTGGAGGCGACACCCATACCATTAGTCTCTACGCGGATGATATACTGCTTTCCCTATCCAATCCAATCTCAGCTCTTCGCGCTCTTTTCATCGAACTGTACGGCTTTGCGCGGGGATCAGGGTTCAAAATCAACTTGGAGAAATCCATGGCACTTGACGTTTCGCTCTCCTCCCACACCCTGGCCCATATTCAGGCAGAGCATACTCTGAGCTGGGCAGCCGCCTCGATCCCCTATTTAGGCATTCACCTGGCTCCGACCCTTCAGGCCACCGCGGACCTTAACTACTCTGATCTCCGCTCCCGTATTCGATCGGAACTGCGCAGATGGAAAACTTATACGCTCTCCTGGCTAGGCAGGATTGCGGCCATCAAGATGACGGTCCTCCCGCAGGTATTGTACCTCTTCCAGACTCTTCCCCTCCGCCCACCGACCGGCTGGCTCCAACAGACCCAGACGGACCTGGCGCGCTTTATCTGGCATGGCCGTAAGCCCCGATTCCGACATGCAGTGGCGACTCTCCCGCCGGAACGGGGGGAGGTGGGGGTGCCCGACCTCCAACTATACTACCATGCTGCTCAGCTTAGATACTTGGTGGAATGGCACCAATTGGAATCAGAGAAACACTGGCTGTTTCAAGATCAAGCGGTAGCGGCCAGACCGCTGCAGGGCATCCCCTTCCTCCGCAAGCAGCATAGGCCGCCCAATCTCTATGCCTCCTACATCACGGGCACAGTGCTGGAATCCTGGGATCGCACTAACCTTGCCCACCGACTGACCTCCTTTCCGTCACCGCTTACCCCAATATTCGACAATCCAGAGTTCCGCCCTGGTGCGGATGCCCAGGCCTTTCGCGCCTGGCGCTCCTCCTCTTGTAGGTCCCTGGGCTATCTTTTCGATTTTGAAGGCATAATCACGTTCCAGCAACTCAAGGAGCATTATGGCCTCCCGGAATCAGAGCGCATGCCTTATCTACAAGTCCGACACTGGGCACTCCACCAACAGGTTAGGCCCCAGGCGCAGCGTCTCCTGACCCCTTATGAAAAATGGCTGATGACGCGTACGTCCAATAAGAAAATAATCTCTGACCTCTACAAAATGCTTCTGGACTCCACCGCACACACATATAACGCAGGCCGGGCTCGGTGGGAAAGGGACCTGGGCAGATCCTTAAGCCACAAGGAATGGGACGGTATCTACCATAGGGCGCGGCACTCTGCCTACCACATGGGTCTCACGGAGACTCTAACCAAAATTGCCACTTACTGGTATTATACGCCAGAACGCTTGCATCGCTTTGACCCTCGCCGGAGCGCGCTGTGTTGGAGGAACTGTGGAGAGGTGGGCACCCTAGTCCACGTTCTATGGAGCTGTGCCTGTATACAACCATACTGGTCCCAGGTTCTGGATGACATTGACCTGCACTTTGAGACAGAGCTACCGCGCTTCCCCGCGTACATCCTTTTGGGCTTACCCAACCCATTGACGTACCCACTCAAATCCCGGAGGGGTAGGCTGATGGCCATCGCCTTAGGCGCAGCGACACAAAACATATTGATACACTGGCGCTCAGCCCAGCTCCCGACACACTCTGGATGGCTCCAGAGACTCTGGGGGGTGCTGGGTATGGAGAAACTAACACTCACCTTAGCGGGCAGAGGAGCCGAATTCCCAGAGTTGTGGAGGCCCTTCCTCACCCTACTGGTGTCTGAATTCCGTGAGCTGACCTGTCCCCGCTATCTGCGGTTACTACGCCTAGCAGACACCCAGATTCCGAAGGATACTTCCCGGAATCGCCGCAAGCGGCGGCGTTGATCCTTTAGAGGCTGCCCCTCACTTGACCAGTTGTAGCGGACGAGGGAAAGGGAGGGGGGAGGTAGCATTGAGGTTTTGTATGATTTTATTATTACTTTTATAATTTTCTGTCCTCTGTTTATGTTTACCACCCGTAGTTTAGCTACGTCTGCCAACCCAGTTGCCTCAATGGTATTGTGCCTCTAGAATCGAGGGTGGTTGTTGTTCAATGTTTGCTTGAAATCAATAAAGAGATTTAAACCATAAAAGTCAGCTGTGAAAGCACTTACAGCTGACTTTCAAAGGGCCTTTTGGGAAGCTTCCTGCCGGTGCCATGTGTGACGTCACAGTAATGGGCACAGAGGCCGGCAGTAAACACAGAAGATGGCTGCAGGAGCATACGTAGTGAATACTTATTGAATAGGTATTCACTATGTATGCTCCTGTGACCATCTTCTGTGTTTACTTACTGGAAACGTAGAAACGGCAAGGCAAGGTCCGTGAGCCGCCAATGAAGGCCTGCCGGGTCTCTGGCGGTCCGCGAGCCGTACTATGGGGCCCATTACGATGTCCGTCCGCCACCGTAACGGTGAACAGGACCAACCGCCAGAGGTGCGGCGGTCGCATCTCGCACATGTAACATTGTGGCGGGCGGTGCTGTAAGCAGCACCTGCCACAATGTTAAATGTGCATGTTGTGCATTGGCATGCACAACGTGACAGGCACTGCACGGTGCCTGCCACCTTGTGCATGCAAGTGCTGCCCCCCACTCACCTCAGGGGCCCGCAACGGGCCCCCAAAGTAATTTCCGCATGCCTTTCCATGGCGGCATCGCCACCATGGAAAGGCCTTCTCCGCCAGGCATCCTGATATGGATGGCATATAAGGCTCGAGTTCCGCCCGGCAGGCAAGCGGAACGATTGCCTGCCAGCGGAAATGCGGCGGACGGTCTTTCTGTCCGCCGCTGTCACCCTCGCCATTGTAATATGGCGGGGGGTAAATGGAGGGCGGGTGGGGAAAGATGTCGGGCGGATCGCCACCTATGGTCGGGCGGTGGCGATCCGCCCGATATCATAATGGCCCCCTAAGAGTACTACGGCCCCAGAAGAACGAATATTAAAATAATTACATTATTTTAAATATATATACCTATATATTTATTTTAATGTCAAAAAATGATCTATGACTATTAAATACTTTATTGTTCTAAAAGTTAAACATAATTACAATTGTGATTTAGTTATTTAAACATTATTTAGGAATTAAATTGATATATTTGAATGAATCACGTATCAGATGCACATTTAATTTGATGAGCTATTGTGCTGCAAAAAGAATTTTATTGGTTCTAGGTTGAAATTAAATCTTTAAAGTTCAATTTTTTTATTTATATTTTTAATTAAAATATTTGAAATATTTTTTAATAACTAACAAGCATTATTAATTTCTCCTATACTTTCCCATATGGCGTTCCCTGTCTCTGTAGCGGAGATTATCACCTACGTGTGAAAAGTTATTAGCCTTGTTTTTACATTTGTAAATCCTCCTGTAGCAGTCCCTATTCCCTAATTTGAGCAGAAAAGTGTAGATTTATACCTAGGCATACTATTATATACAGACATGAGTAAATAGCAAACATTGTAGAGTTAAAACCTAGGTGTACATCTATACTTTAAATGGTGAGTCACAAGTGTATAGTTACACCCAGGTGTAGTATTATATGTACTCATGAATAAATATACACATGTATGCTTATCTTTGTGAATAGGCTGTCGGGGAAAAAAAGACAAGCCTATAAATAAATTGGCAATTTTTTTTAATTAGTGCCTGCCTAGTCGTTAATTCACATATACTGCTGTTGATTACACAGTAGCATGTCTTAATAAACTCCAATAAAGTAGCTTTATAGGTATCCTTGCTTTTGTTAGGTAAGCATAACTAATCTGTTTCATATGTTTCCACTTTTAATTTCTCAGCTGTTTCATATCTTACATAAGTTCCTTCAGTAAATTGGTGTTTTTTTTTTTTTGCTTATATATTTTTACATTTTTCAGACCGTTCGGAGGTGGATAGTATGGTGAAAAACACCAGCACAATTATTTGAAGGAGCCTATGTAGCCTAGTGGCCAAGCTACAGTCATTGAAAATTCATCTGGTGTTGTGTAGTTCCTATATTACCTATACAGGATCTGCGCGTTTGGATAACATAAACTGAGAGATTGGTGGAGGACTGATTCCGTGCACCCCCACCAGATACGTTAGCCTGTCTGTATCAGCGAGCTCACAGTGCTTCCCTGATCCCCCGGGATCGTGGAAACAATATACTACGTTTCGCTCACCACTCGTGCTTACTTAGTTTGTCTCAGAGATACACAGAATAAACATACTGGGCGTTTCAATAAGAATTTATTGAACAGTTGTTATTCTAGTGTAGAATAGATGAGCTGCAACAACGATTAGACAGTAGCAGAGATATATGATTAGCAGTACTACCAAAGTAAAGGGATGGTAGAGTTCTTCTATTTTGCAGTAATCCTGCATACAAGTACATAAAATACATGACAATAAGTGTGTACTCCTACGATGCCTCCCTAACTAGATGTACTTAAATGTCCCTAGAATCTGTGTAGGTGTCATGCCAAGAATCCCTCTAAGGTCTGGTCCACCCCATTACCTGAGAATTTGAGAATGTGAGACCCCATCCTGGTCTCGAGTTGAACACCCCTCAAGGGATGTTAGACCACTCCTAGCTGGAGCGTCTGCATGCAGGAACCTCAGCGTCTCTGGTCAGTGTGTCAGCCGGGAAGTCACGGTCTCCTCTGTCTTTCTAAAGCAAGACATGGTGTATATACCCCACAGGATTCCCCAGGGGTCCTACCTTGCTGTGTTACTGTGTCAGCCTAAGGGATAACGTTGGGCCTGAACTTTATACAGAGATATTATACAGGAGATGTTCGTCCTGCTGTGCTTTCAAGAAGCCTCATGCATAATGTATGAGTTTCAAACTAGGGAAAAACCTGCATTCTGAATGCAGTGTTGTATCTAGGTAAAAGGTCAGTGCCTAAGAACCGTTATGTATGTAATGTAGGGAAGAATATAGGTGAAAGTTTGTGATGTTACCTGCGCCTATATAAGGTACCTATATGGAATATAACACTGAAGATCGAAAATTAACATCAGGCCTTCATCTTTTATTTTTGCTGCTTCCTCCAAATCGGTCCATTCTTCAGTCACAAGAACTGGGCCAACTCTTCTCCTACCAAGACTGCTGGGCCTATTTATACACGGTTGCACTTAAAACTAGTGAAGGGTGCAGACTAAGTTTTCTTTTTTTAAATTTCCCTTATTTAATGATATACAACATTTTCTAATAAAGAATCATAATTTACTTTTAACAGACTTTTTTTCAGTTAGTTCTTTTTGTTTTTTAATGCTATCATTCGTTAAGTGCAGAACCAGGATTAGAACCCAGGCCCCATGTTTCAAAAGATGCAGCAATAGTCATCTGAAGACTGCTAGAGTGCAGGAGAGACTACGTGAAACTTCACTGAATAGTAAATGTAAGAAATGTTTTATCTGAACTAAGGATGTGTGTAGGCTTTATCATAAAACCTCCATTAAAAGAAAACATGTACCTAATTTATAGTCGCTAGTAACTTTTCATTGCTCCCATCATAGATAAAGACTGATAAATGTATGCACCATTGTAGCCTATTTACTAATATTTGGCATTAGAACATTAATATCAATAACACATGCAGTTTGTGTCACTCAGATCTAAAAGGCTGGATTGGTTGGCATGTTATGGAGACAGTTGGTGCTGTAAGTGGTCTGTTTGATAGCAGGATCCCCTATGCCAGGCCTTCCTGGGATTGGTTGGCCAAAGTAGGGCTGTGAGTCCATTAATGAATTTCATAAGTTTTATAATGAATAACCGGGTACCTCTAGAGGTCTCCAGAAGGACATGCCTGCAAATGAAAAGAATGGGCAGCAGCTGTGGGCAGGATGAAACTTTCTTGATCCCAAGACAATAAGCAACTTGTAATGCGGCAAATAAGAGCAGCCCCAATAACCTGCAAGTAATACCACTCCCTGAAGTATCTCATGAATAGTTAGCATTTACCACTCAATCTTCAGGGAGCAAAAGCAGGATTAATATGTACAAGGTGGAGTGTACTGCAATCTCTATGACATCAACTAGATATATTCCTGCTTATCAGTGCATGGAGCCAGGTAGAAATAAAACCCAGTTTCTGATTGTTTTGAATCCCAAACCTGCATGCACACTGGTAGAACTGAAAAGTGGGGCCCATTGATGCACTTCTAGAAGTTGGTGGAGTAAGCTGTGTAAGTATTTACGGTCCTTGGCAAAAAGTGCCAGTGAATCAGGATAAGGTGCAGCAAGGATATACACCTGCACCCCCCCCAGGACTGAACACCATTGATGCAGATTCTCTCTGGGCTGCAAACCTGAGAAACTGCGTCACAGCCATTAATGTAAAACACCACAGAAGCAAAGAAAAAAAAAACAACTTGAGCACACTACTCAAACCTCATTGAGTGATAGTGTGACTAGGAAGCTAGGGTCAAAAGGAACACCTCTCTCTAACTGGAGAGGCAGATTACACTGTCCACATAACCAGAAATCCCAAATCAGGAATAAATACGGAAGTGGTTCAGGAAGTAAACAGCTAACAAATTGGCAAATATCTTTTGAAGCAAGGTTCTCCTTTCTCAGAACCCCTAGCCCTGTGCTTCGGGCCAGTCTCCAATACAGCTCTTCACCCCTTGGGTCTTTCCCTACAGTCCACAGGACCTCTGAGATATGGTGGTATCTCTCAGAAATTAGGGAGTAGCTGGAGGGTAGCTTGGTGAGATGCAGGATAGATTGTGATGGCACCACAATTAATGGCCGCTCAAGTTGAATGGGGGAAGCAATGGAAGGAATCATATAGCAGGCAAAGAATGAGAAACTCCTTCCTCAGTACCCTGTCCATCACAGGGAAAGTAAAAGAGTAAACAAAAACTAGCCCTAGAATTTCAGCCAAGTAGTAATAATAATAATAATCTTTATTCGGCAGTAATCACAGCCATAAAAGAAACCACATTTTAAAACAGCATCAAGTACATTTGTTAGCAGAAAGTCATCCAGGTGTACAGAATCTTAGATTGTCTTTGGCCTCAGTACAATTCTGTTAAAATGGGTCCATAAAAATACACATGCAAAAAATAAAAATTGTTACAAATTCATTAAAATCAAATGTGCAAAGACGCAGAAGTCCCTTTCAAAATCAATCATATCTTGAATTCCTTGATTTAAATACTGCTCTTAAGAAATTTGTAATAATAAAGAGTTTGAACATTTCACATTAATTTCAAGTGTAAAAGTGCAACACGTGCCATCTTAAACCCCATTTCTTTTAGGTAAGATTTCGAATCCTCTAAACTCTATGCTCTCACCATCTACCATGGCTCTTTTGAGAAACAGGTCTTATACCAGATTTTTTTCCTGTTTCCTCAGTTGATCATATTTTATAAAAATATCATCTCTTCCCATTTCCGTTTAAGTTTCCTTTATATACCTTAACCACAGAATTTTAAGAGCATTGTTAAGTGAAAGGCAATCCCGAATTGAAGCCTGATTAAAGGATGCCTCTTCGTTAGACCATACATTCACCCAGCACAACAGGGATTAACAGCAACTAGGTCAGATATATACTTAATGGCTAGTTCATCATGTACAGTGTAGGACGGAGTGCCCTGAGGGACTCTCAGCATTCACTTAAAAAAATTGTTTTGCACCATCTAAATTTTTTCAACCCCCATATACCCACAGACCTCTCCTCCATACAATACCCTAAAGGTACAAAAGGACTGATACAATTTTAAAATCACCCCTGGGGACCATATACCTATTCTGTGTGTGTAATTAGAAATTCGCCCCCAGAGATGTTTTCATATTCCTTAACTTCCCCTCTTTAAGAGTTTTTCAATTAAATTTATCATCAAACACAATGCCCAGGTAAGAAAATGATGGAACCTTGGCTAGTCTATGTGAGCCTGCCTTGTACATTATTGATCTGGACACTCTATTGCCTATCCCCATCTCAAATGATTTAGTAAAATTAGGGGACAAGTCCAACCCATTCATAAAGGAGACAAACCCGTCTATTAGGACTTGCAACCCCCGTGGTGTACGCTAAAAGAACGGCGTCATCCGCGTACAACAAAACTGGCACTAGTCTCCTTCCTATTCTTGTTATATCTGTGTGCAAAGATGTCAGGGCAGAGTCTAATCCATTTATATATAGCATGAAAAGAAATGGAGCAAGGAGAAACTGTGTCACAGCCATTAATGTAAAACACCACAGAAGCAAATAAAAAGTCTTGAGCACACTACTCAAACCTCATTGAGTGATTGTGTGACTAGGAAGCGAGTGCCAGAAGGAACATCACTCTCTAACTGGAGAGGCAGATGACACTGTCCCCATAACCAGAAATCCGAAATCAGGAATGAATACTGAAATGGTTCAGGAAGTAAATGGCTAGCAAATTTGCAAATATCTTGTGAGGCAAAGTCCTCCTTTCACAGCACCCCTAGCCCTGTGCTTAGGGACAGTATCCTATATAGCTCTTCACCCCTTGGGTCTTTCCTTACAATCCACAGGTCCTCTGAGATATGGTGGTATCTCTCAGAAATTAAGGAGTAGCTGGAGGGTAGCTTGGTGAGATGCAGGCTGGATTGTGAAGACACCCCGATCAATGGCCGCTCAAGTTGAATAGGGTGAGAACGGATGAGGATATGGGTGAGAAACTCCTTTATCAGTACCCCTCCATCATAGGGAAAGTAAAAGACTAAACAAAAACTAGCCCTAGAATTTCAGCCAAGTAGAAGGCCCTCCTGTCAGTAAGGTCTCCTCAGAAGAGACCGTAACCTTGCCAGTAAACTCATAAAATGCCACACCCTTCTTATATTGACGGAAAGGTCTGACCAGCCAATTCATGAAGACTATGTCGGCCACCACCCGACTCGTCTCAGAAATAGCCCACCCCCTCTCTGTACTCTCATGATGATGTTGCATATTCCAATTGATTCTCTGAATTTATTTGATGGGTCCAATCCTCTTTACCTACTAACTGGAATTGGTTATACAACTAAAGTGTACTCGAGGCCCACTCCCACTCTCCATCACATACGCATGCATATAAAAAGAAACTAGTCTAACCTGGCGGGGGTCAGTCACAGAGCCTGGTCAATGGGCAGGTTTTGTGGCCAAGCTCAGGTTAGGTACAATAGAGAGAAAGGGAGAATAGTATAAAAAATTAACTCAAACATTTAAAGGGTAAGCTGTCATTTCTTCTACTTTTGAAATATTACTGTATGTTTAAAAAGTCAGTTTAATTATAGTTATGGTCACAAATTAAAGTGGAAATGTCCCTGAAAATAATTCCCTAGCTATGGATAACTTTTCAAATAATGGCTCACACACCATCCTTAAAAACCATAGCTTGTGCACCAAATGTAATGCTTATGATTTTACATTATTTATACTAAGGGCAACGTCATTACCCAAACAAAGAAATCATACTGCACCCATAGTCACATCATTCAGAATGTGAATTGTAAGATAATATGCCATGTCACTAGTGAAATTGCATCATTTGTTACATCAAGTGGGAAGCCATGAGCATTGCATTTAGTGTGTGAGTTAAGGTTTGTGTGGCTTGTGGGCAAGCTGTGGTGTGCAGAGCTAACCATAAGGAAGAACTTGAAAGGCTTTTCTATTTTAATTTGTAATCCTTACTGTTCTTTAAAAGCAATCTGCAAACTTGGTAGAACCAAGGTTTCTGGCCCAAATATGGTCCTGCCCGGAAGGATATGTCAATTTAAAAAATGGCAGATTCTAATATTAAAATATCATTTTTAAGTTTTTGCTAGTCTGAAATATCCAGGCCCTCGAAAACCAGCCTCTTTATTCCAATTTAAAAAGATCTCCAAAGCAAGCACTCCCATCAGAATTCTAGATATTGTTATTAACATTATAATAAATGTACATTTATTACAATCCAAACCTGAATCAAGTAAAACAGCTTAGTAGTCCCAGTGCAGGGAAATGTTAGGGCAGTCATCTCAAATTTTGACAGAGTTTTAATACTGAGACACCTGACCTCTATATCTAGCTATGAAAAATCCTCCCTTCTGTATCACTTTTCTAGATTTCAGCAAATCTTTTAATACTTTAGCTAGAGGAATACTATCGCAGGTGTTACCATTTCTGAACATGTCATCTGTTAATGACTACAGTAAGTTTACACTCCAATGAAATTCATGATTGGCGTCTCTGAACAGTAGTCTGGGAAGATACTCAAAAACAAGGATGTTAAACAAGGATATCTGCTCAGTCTGTGTACGAACAACCTCCATTCATACTTGCTTGAGTTGACAGATGTTGCTCGTATTATAGGTTGTCAGAGGTGGAAACGTTTTCAAAAGTAATTAAATTCAAACACAAAAACTTCAAATAGAAGAGGTGGTCACTGACACATTACATCAGACGCAGAAATAGAACACCTCTCTTGAAAACATAAAAAAATTGATAAGCATAGTAAATTTCATCTACTTACGAAGTATGTGCAATAGCAAACAGTCTTGAGAGCTCCATATAAGTCTTGCCCTAAAAGTTTTTCGAGTGCAAGGCTACCCTAACAAGGTTGGTGCCACTGCCACGTAAGGGTGAAGGAAACAGTTACTTTTTCTCTGCCTTGATATCAAATAGAAAGAAAAAGCTATTTATTCTACATTATGCTCGATTCCAATCCTTGGAAGAGAAATACTATGCTTAGGTTTTACTTTGTGTCCAACAAGAAGAGAAAGGAGAGCTATCTAGGAAGGTAATAATTTTGTTTTTAAAGAGCTTGGAAAGTAAGTATTTTGCTGACGGAGCAGGAGTGAGATCTGACTAACATCAAAACTGTGTTGTCTGAGTCTGTATTGACCACCCTTTCCCCCTCCTGAGTATATTAATAAGATGCATGTTTCTCAGATAGAAGTGCCCCTTTGATCCTCTGTCAATTTAGGTGAAAATTGTGTTATTTTTATGTTCAAGGATATTTTTAATAATCTAACTTTATATGTCTAAGTGAAACTGTGGTGTATTTTAAAGACTTGTTTTTGGACACGAGGCTATGACGTAAAGTACATATTAATACATTGAACTGAATTGAGCATAGGGCCTGATTGCGAGTGGCCAGTAAATCTGTCCCAGGTGTTGCAAATACCAAGGGTATCTATAACTTTTTCAGCACTTTACTTAGAAATCTGTAATTCTAGTATGAATCAGTAAGTTCACAACCAGTTTCCCCTTGTAATTTCTCCTTTTTTCCTATTTGTTTTTTCTCCACGAGATTTCACTATCTTGGAGGAGGTGGAGTATCAGGGAGAAATGTTCAGGGTCTTCTGTAAACCAAAGTGCATTGTAATTTCAATGATGTAAGAGATATTGGCTGAATCGGAATTGAAGAGCAACTATAATTAAACCTAAAATGTGAATAGTGAACGATATCCAGAACTTTGTAAAATATTCACAGTTCTCCCGACCATTTTCATGTGTTTCTTATCTATCACATTCTTTTTTCTTTCTTGCTTCCCTTCACCCAGTTACTGCTCCTATTTAATTTAAATAATAATTTATAAAGTGCCTCCCTTACCCAAAGAGGGATAGGTATGTTTAGTACAAATTCCAGAAGTAGAAAACCTGAATATCAAAGACATTTTTGCAAAAATATATAAGATTGTAATAGAAAGAGAGTGTGTGTTTCAGTGTTAAAATAGAGTATAAAGCGAAGAAAAAGGTTTTGTTAAATTCTTCTTTGGAGAAATGCATTCTTAACGTTTTGCAGAGGGATAGCAGTGTAAGAGACGAGTGAGTTTTGATTCGCAAGAGTTTCATAACCATCTAGCATCAGTAGAGATCACCTGATTAAAAGAATTTAGTTGGATGAAAACCTGGATATTGAGCCAGTGTTTCTGGATTCAAAGGTAATGTTTAATTTCTTCTCCAAATTCACTG
The DNA here is from genome assembly GCF_964204655.1 of Triturus cristatus. NCBI lineage: Eukaryota > Metazoa > Chordata > Amphibia > Caudata > Salamandridae > Triturus > Triturus cristatus. The sequence goes on from NC_140587.1 coordinate 454,715,900, forward strand.
GTTGTGACGGGAAAAGCACCTTGAATGTGATTTAGCCGAGCTTTAAATTAATTTTATATTCAAAAGGAAACCAGTGGACTTACACTGTGGACTTGGGTTGCTGGTGAGCACCCATAAAGTGAAGCAATCTGTCAAATGGAATATAGCTTATAGAAGGCTTAGGGGCTGATTCCGATTTTGTCCGGAAAGCATTCCGACGAATCGGTTCCGGAATGCTTTCCGAATGTCTCGGATCGGGGTAGTCCGACCGAGCATCCGGATACGGTTCGGTCGGACTCTTATTGACTTCAATGGGAGCCTGTGTTCCGAACGAATACACAGGCTCCCATTGAAGAAAGGGGTGATTGGGGAAATGTGTGCACCCTGTCGCATGCACCCCTTGGTGCCTGCCACACTGTGCATGGCTGGAAAGGGGGGTCCTTTGTTTAGCCCCACGGGCACCATTCGGAAGGCCCCGGGTGAAGGGGAGCCTGCTACGGGCCCCCAAAGACAGATTTCAACAGCCTTTTTGTTTTGGGCAAACCAAATCGGAACAGTTGTCCGAATTGGTCATCATAATCATTCGCTCGGAAACAGAGTCCATAGAGCTGTACGATTTGGCTCCGAAAGACACGACCTGTCCGAATGCCTTTCGGAACCGATACGGACAGCCCTAATGGTTTCCGGGCATCGTAATCGACATTGGGAACTGTGGACGATTCGGTCCGAAACAAGAATCCCAAATCGGATTCGGCAAACCCCAATCTGATTCGGAGCCCTTGCGAACAGCATTTTAATCGACCCCTGAGAGTGACTTTAAAGCCTTGCAGGGTGTTTGTACTGACAATCCCAGAAAAGGCAATTCTTCGAATGCTAACACAAAGCTAAAAGCAGAAGGAATGGTTTGATGCCTATCAATAGAAAATGTTTAGAAGAACTTTCATGGACAATGATCAGAGTTATGTGCATGAAAGTTCAAAGATGAGCACAGTAATAGTCAAGAGAGCATTCAACTGATGTCAGTGAGTTAACAGTACCTTACAAAGTTGCAGCAGCCAGGACTGAATCGGGAGAGATTACTGTGAGGCAGAGAATTTGAATTTGAGAGAGCAATATGACATGAAGTCTTTCATAGCACAAAGACAATTCTTAAGGAGATAGACATTTGATTTTTGAACCATGAAGATTAAACTGGGTGCTGAGTAACTGCAATACCTGGGCGAATTGTCATCAATCTAAATAATTACCTGTACTGATTTTATATAGCTGAAGGGTATTTAAGAATTACCTGTTGCCCTGGAAACATGAGTTCCCAAAATCATACTATTTAACCCTTTCATTGCTAGGCCTTTTCCCCCTGTGCTAAGCCTTTTTTTGGCTATTTGGGGTTGTTCGCGCTTAGGTCCCTGTAACATTTTGTCCACATAAGGTATCCCCGCCAAATGTGTGCAATTTTCTTCCAACATCATAGGGATTTTAAAGGTACACAGGGCTTGTGAATTCCCCTGGAAGGGACCCGGAAAATAGCCAAAATACAGCAGTTTTTTTCATTTTTTTTTGTTGGGATAAAAGTGCTGCAGAAGAAATTGTCTGTTTTTTCCCCTGTAAATGGCATCAAAAAAGGGTTTGTGGTGCTGAAATCATCATCTTCCCAGCTTTTATTGACAAGCAGACTTTTGTCAGAAAACCAAACTTTTTTTACACAGTTTTGTCATTTTACTGAGGTATAGCCTATTTTTGCTTCTTTTTGTGCTTTCAACCTCCTTCCAGTTAGTGGTAGAAATGGGTGTGAAAGCAATAATAGATCCCGGAAAGCTATACATTTCTGAAAAGCATTCAAAAATCTGAATTCAGCAAGGGGTCATTTGTGTAGCTCCTTCAATGTTTCTTTTTATAGAAACTAACAGTTGAAAATCAAAAGAATTGAAAATGAGTCTAAGTATGACAGATGTTTGAAAGCAATATACCGTTACGTCCGCTGGACCCTTCTGGTTGTGGGGATATATAGGACTTGTAGGTTCACCAAGAACCTGAGGAACCCAGAACCAATAACTGAGCAACATCTTGCAGTGGTTTTTTATTGTGTACCGGGTATATCGCAATTCATTTGGTAAAATATAAAGTGTGAAACTTAGGTATCTAAGACACCTATGTATTTCCGAAATGGGAACAAAGCATAGAGTTTAGAAACAGTAGCTATTTGCACATCTCCGAAATTATGGTTACCCATACAAGCCTGTGAATTGTAGGACATTTTTCATAGTGACTTATTTTTTACACATTGTCTTACATTAGGAAGGCAGAAATTGGTAGAATTTCAATAGGTATTAACAGTTGCTCTAAGACTCCAGACAAAAATGGTACCTCACTGTGTGGGTAGGCCTAATGCCAGCAACAGGAAACGGCCCAAAACACAACGTAGATACACCACATTTTTACAGTGAAAACTGGCCCTTTTTTTTTGCAAAGTGCCTAGCTGTGGATTTTGAACCCTAGTTCTGCCGGGACCTAGGGAAACCTAGCAAACCTATACATTTTTTAAAACTAGGCACCCAGAGGAATCCAGGAGGGGTGACTTTTGTGGCTCTCACCAGGTTGTTACCCAGAATCCCTCGCAAACCTCAAACTTTGTAAAAAAAAAAAAAACACACACACATTTTCCTCACATTTCTGTGATGGAAAGTTCTGGAAGCTGCGTGGATTGAATCTAAAAAATTCCACCCTCCCCGCATTCCTCAAAGTCTTCCGATAAAAATAGTACCTCACTCGTGTGCATGGGCTAAGTACCCGCGACAGGCAAGGGCCCATATTGAGGAGACATCCAAATTACCTATCACAAAACAACCTGGTTTTGTAAGGGGGGGGTCACCTTGGTTTTTGGCCCCGGGCTCGCCGGCCATCATGGGAAACTACTAAGCCCACACTTTACTGAAAACTAGACACCCAGGGGAGTCCAGCAAAGTATGGCATGCGTGGACCCCCCGACAGTTTCCTACCCAGAATCCCCTGCAAATCTCAAATTTAGCTTATCACATCAAATTTTTCTCAAATTTCTGTGTGGGATCACTAGGCTGACACAAATTTCCTACCACCCAGCGTTCCCCCAGGTCTTACGATAAAAATGGTACCTCACTAGAGTGGACGGTCCAAGTACCCGCAACAGGCAAGGGCCCAAACCGTATTGAGGAGACATTAAAATTACCTATCACAAAACGACCTGGTTTTACAAGGATTTTTAGCCATGGGCTCAGCGGTCATCTAGGGAAACCTACCAAACCCTCACACTTACGAAAACTAGACACCCATTGGAGTCCTGGGAGTTATTGCTTGTGGGGACCACCCCAAAGTTTTCCTACTCAGAATTACCTGCAAACCTCATATTTAGAAGGAAAAAAATCACTTTTTTCTCAATTTCTGTGTAGGAAAGTTGCGGGATCACAGGGCTGACAAAAATTTCATACCACCATGCGTTTCCCCAGGGGCTCCCGATAAAAATGATAACTCACTCATGTGGGTGGGCCAAGTACGGCCCAAAACGTATTGAGGAGCCATCCAAATTAGCTATCACAAACCAACCTGGTTTTGCAAGGGAGGGGTCACCTTGGTTTTTGGCCTTGGGCTCGGCGGCCATCTTGCGAAACTACTAAGCCCACCCATTACTGAAAACTAGACACCCGGGGGAGTCTAGTGATGTATGGCTTGCGTGGACCCCCCCAGTGTTTTCTTACCAATAAATGTTATGTTATGTTATGTTATGTTATGTTATGTTATGTTATGTTATGTTATGTTATGTTATGTTAACTGCTGCTTCTATAGCGCATAATCCCCATCAGGTCTCTTAGCGCTTTGAGAGAGGAGGCTGATGCCCAGAACCCACTGCCGTCCGCAGGAGCATGTGTTACAGAAGGTTAGATAGAATCTAACGCCTCCCTGAACAGGAGCGTTTTGAGGCGTTTCCTGAAAGGGAGGAGAGCACATTCCTTACGAAGGTCATCGGGTAGAGTATTCCAGAGTTGCGGGAGCAGGACAAAGAGGGCTCTACCTCCTTTGGATTTTGTGATAAACCGAGGAACTGTCAGCAGACAGCTCTCGGCGGACCGGAGTTTACGGCCAGGCAAACCCCTGCAAACCTCAAATTTAGCTGATAAAATCAAATTTTTCTAAAAGTTCTGTTTGGGAGAGTTGTGGGATCACTGGGCCCAAGTACCTGTGACAGGCAAGGGCCCAAAATGTATTGTGGAGACTTCAAAATTATTTATCACAAAGCGACCTGGTTTTGCAAGGGGGCCATCTGGGGTTTTGGCCCCAGGCTCGGCGGCCATCTGGGCAAACCTACCAAACCCACACATTTCTGAAAACTAGACACCGGGGGGAGTCCAGGTAGGTATGGCTTGCGTTGGTCCCCCAACATTTTCCTACCCAGAATCCCCTGCAAACCTCAAAGTTTATTGAAAAGAACACATTTTCCACATATTTTTGCGTAGGATCACCGTGCCGGCACAAATGTCCTACCCCACAGTTTTCCCTCCATCCCCGAGTAAAATGATACCTACCCTGAAGATGACACTGGGTTATGAGTAACCGCAATACCTTGGGTCGCAATCCCTGCAATCTAAATATCTACCTGTACTGATTCATATCTCTGAAGGGTATTTAAGAATTACCTGTTCCCCTGGACACATGGGATCCGAAAATCATACTATGTAAGGCAGACTGTCTTCAGTGGATAGATGTACTGCATCTTAATTTGCATCTTGTTTGGGGCCAAGGCATTCTCTATGTATATCATTTAGGTCTTGCATGCAAATACCTTTATCTGTATTTTGTCAAATACCTGTTGTATAAAATACAAAATTATAATGCTTTCGTTCCTATTTTTGTATTTGTCCCACCTTATTTTTATTTATTTATAAAGTTTTGTATAGAGCGAACTTGTCCCAGGCGAGTATCAGAGCGCTTCACAATTAGGATAGGTGCGGTATAGAAGTGGGAAGGAAAGCATTACTCGACTATGCATAACACGAACAAGATCAGAATGTATCACAATTAGGGTAGGACGGATACAGTACAGGTGGCAGAACATTCAATATATCTATGACCATAGTAGGTGAACGCTGGGTTACACAGGTGCACACCCTTCTAGTTGTCAAACAGGGGCAGTAAATAAAGAGCATTTTTGTTCCAATGTGTTTTGATTGAATTGTATGTTTTATTCTGGTGGTCATGTAATATCTTACATTGAGTGCATATGAGGGACTTGATCTTTCATGCCTCTCTTTCTCTCTAACTTTCTCATTCTCCACCTCCTTCACTCTCTTCATTAAAAATTACCCACCCCACTACCCACTTGCCAGCACCAGCCAACTTGCACTGTGAGAGCAGCAGGCCACTGTATTAGTGATTTACCAAAGAAAATCTAAATTTCTCTGTTTGGTCCACTGCACTATTAACAAAAAAGGTCCCCCAGCTTATTCAACCCCTGGTGTCTCCTTATAGGCGGAGAAGATCATTATGCTGTGAGGGTCCCACTCCTTTACTTGCCCCAAGAATCAGGAGAACAAGATGCGGAGGAAGTTCCTTTGCATATCTGGCACCTATGTTCTGGAATGCTCTTCCGACACAGATCAGACTGGACAAATCAGAAATCAGTTTCAGAAAACGGGTGAAAATGTACCTATTCTAATCTCAAGGAATGCAAGAAGTACCGTTAGCAGAGGTTTATTACCAGTGCTAGGAGGCCCGTTGGGTAGCCATGTGCTATATAAATTCTGAAGAATAGAATAAAATCCTAAATTATTTTGACCATTCCAAGATGGTCGCTCACGTGTGTATATCTTTCAATGAAATTTCCATTTAAAGAAGTACACTGCCGTAGCACACCCCTCTGCAGTGGCATTCTTTCAATGGATTTTCTTAAAGAATAAGAAAATGTTTTTACAGATGTCTGCCACAAGTCTGTATGCATGGAAACCATTTATGAAAAATACAACCATTGACAAAAGCAATAGGTTTCTCCGGCTCAATCTGTCTTTTAAATCCTTGTTTAAAGAATTATCAACAGTAGGTCTCAAAAGCTAGCTGTGCTGTCAAACCAGAAAAAAAGAAATAAACTAAATAACAGTTAATAAAAACAATCTATAAAATATGAAGATTCGTATTTAAGAGGGGACCATTTACCTCTACCTCCATCTTCAAATGAGACCCTTCTTTCCCCAAACCAATCAGATGTTTCCAAATAATTCTGTATTTTCCTTCGCATCAGAATTGCCTCAGAACCAAACTTGTTTTATAGTTACGGAGAGGTTTACTTTCTTGACACCAAAATCTCAGATTAGATGACTTGTTTTGTTCAAAATATCTTCAAGTTGGCAGTTTTTCAAAGCTGAGAGACAATATAAATTGTTATCTCCTGTCCCTTTCATACTTTGCCCCGTTCTCTATTCATTCTCTCCATATTCTTGATTTAAACCTCTTTAACCTCCCTTTCGACCCCCTTGTCCGGATAGCTACTGCTTTACCCCTTTCTGTCTCACTCTGCTTGTCCACACTCCTCTCGCATATTCTTGTCCCCCTACTTTATCTTACCATCTCTACTTTCTCTTATTTCTTCTCAATATTGTCTCCTTCTCTTTTAGGCTGTCAGTCACTATCTGATCTTCTCTAATCCTTTCACTCCCTTTGTATGCCTGTAGCTCTCTTCCTTGCACTCCATCTTTCTTATTTTTCTTTCTATTGATCTTAATACACGTCCACCCACCACTTCTATCTTACTGAAGACTCCTCCTTATCCAGGCATGATCAGATATCCACTTATTGGCCACTCTGAAGAAGTCCAAGTTATGAAACATCAGGAGAGGTGAGCGAACGCTGGTAGAAAATCCTTCCACAGATAAAAAGACAACACTTTATTTCACCTCCTCGCAAATGGTCAGTACAGTGTTCTAGTCCTCATTTTGCTCTTTTGTTCTGATACATTATGTGGGTCCTACCTAATGTAAGTTGTGGCATCAGGACACTAACTGGCTCCTGTCAAGTAAAGAGGACCTACACCTTTGCATACACCAATTGATCAATTTCTGATAAGCGTTCATTCTTGAACATAATAATTCGTTTTTACTTCCCAGTATCAGATTAAGGCCTATTATCAGAAGCTAATCACATGCCATCTCAGGTGATCATAAGTATCAATTCAATAATTAATATTAAAGTTATAAAGTATCCAAAAAGTATTTCCTTAACTAACTTCCCTCCCTGTAACCCTAAATGAAAAACAACGTGCACCTGACATATACTTTACAAAATATTTTCATTACACAAGTTACATAATTAGTTATCAATACAATAAATTAAATTAATTATGAATTATTTAAAATTGATTTACTTCCCAACCTGTCCCCCTATAAACCACACAACCCACAGCTAAAGTATAACTTAAAAAAATAATTAATTACACAAGTTACATAATTAATGATCAATTAAATATTAATTAAAAACTTAATTATTCATTATAATTTACTTTCCCACCGTATACCCCTAAAGAACACGCAACCTGCAGCTGAAACCTAACTTAAAAAATACATTAATTACACAATTTACATCATTATCAATTAAATAATGAATATTTATTCATTAATTATTCATTAATTCTAATTAAATTACTTCCCAACCTATACCCCTACAAACCTACTACCTGCTACATCACTAAAAATTACAATAAACAATGACATTAAAAAACAACAAAAAATGTGCAAACTATATTAAAAACATTAACAATGGTTATACAATGTGTAACATATACAATTACAACATATACTAAAATACATACAAATTATATTTTTGTTAACGATATTAACAGATAGTTTTAACATCGATATTAACAACATAGATATTTTTGTAAACGAAATTAACAACATATATTTTTGACATAGATATTACTTACCATAGAAAATTGATATTCTGCTCAATGATATTTCTCCATCACGATATTTGTGGATTATGATAATAAAAACTTGATATTTCTGCATCTCAATATTTTTTACTCGATATTTTGTACAAGTACCCGTTATGGCTCAGTCCAAAACGTGACATAATCAACAGTAAGCTAAACTCATTAAAAGTCTGCCAAATTTTGTGTGTATTTATCAAACTGGGGTAAATGTATTAGCCAATGCACTGTTCTTTCACCCTCGTCCCCAGAAATCTCCTCCCTCATAATGGGCCTGCAGAAAAATGGAATACTGATAAAATATTAAAATAAAAGGGCTGCAGTACAAGCCGCTGTGGTGTGGAGCAGCTCCTGCATCTCAGTGGAGCATGGCACATGGTGCATAGAGGTATGTTCGGGGCACGAAATGTGCCTTCAGGACCACTTGGCTTTGGCCCATGAGGGACCAGGGCCCTGTGTGGGGCCCCCTAACCAGTTTTCGACAGCCTTATCATAGCTGTTCATCCGGGATGAAAGGGCTATTGGAAAGGGGTTTCATAACCCTGAAGGCGGTGCCTACCTCTGCACCGCCCCTTGTCTGGACTATGATTCCGACCACCGCCCCGTCACGATCTTAGATCCTGGCATAGTCAGCGGTATTCCCTCCATCAGCTTGTGGTCCAACTGCCGGTATTGTAATCTGGCGGTTGGACCGAAGGGCTGTCGATTGGTCGGACATCCCCCGAGGGCCTGTCGATGGCAGTCTGACCAACAGGACATCGAAATCAGCCCCCAAGTCTCTGACATATTTTATGCAGGTGGTGTAAAAGTTATAAGTAACTCAAAAATACCTTAAGCCCTTTCTACCCCACCCCCTCCTCCCCCATTGGATCTGCACACAACCTGAAATACCTGCACTGGCTATAACTTGCTACCTGGCTGCCACGTTTGATGTAGATTCATCAAACCGTGTTAATGGTATAAGTAATTGAGCATTTTATTGACCCACTTCCGCCTGTAACTTTGCCCCCTCCTTTGATGGATTGGCACAAAATGTGACATACCAATCAAAAAACAAACCTTACAAGCTTCTTCCAAATTTTGTGCAGATTTGTCACAGAGTGACAGTGTATTAGCAAATGAACACATACACTTGTGAATCTCCCCTTTTCACAAACTTAACAAGCATTGTCATAGCCAATAGGTCTTGCCTTTGGGACCTTATAAGTGTTTAGTTATCCAGCACAATATCCTTGGTGCAATAACATCAAGTGTTGCATGGCTAAACACTTATAAGCTCCCAAAGTTGAAACCTATTGGCTTTGCCAATGCTTGTTTAATCATCTCCTCTGACTCCCACATCCCTGTCTCTCCACCACCATAACTTAATTTAGGACCAAGATGCTCAAGAAGATAAGCCGCTGGCTGTGGGGGGAACTCTTTCCATCGAAAACTAGCTTTGCAATCCGTGTACTGCTTGGTGAGGCACGGTATAATGAAGTGTTTTGCTTTTGAAATAACTCAGTAACATGATTACAAACGCAAAAGATGGTTCATGGATAACAATTTTCAATTCACTTGTGTACATTATTCTTCTGTGAATCGGTAAAGACATTTGTTGTAAGATGACTGTTTAAATGATGGACATCCACATTCAACGTTGTGTCTGTGCTGAGCCAGAGGAACGAACTGCCGCTGGAGGAGTGCAGACCTTTTCTCCCACAGACGCAAGTGGGCCAGCTCAGAACAGGGCGGTGGAGATGATGGAATCGGATTGCTGATGCCATCTGAACCCTCTTTCCACCTCTACACTGCCACTCCACAGTCTCCACTTTCCCATCCATCCGGTCCACAGTTCCTGTTCGTCACTCCCTCCAGTGACTGTCCTCATGAGTAATTCTCACACCTGCCAGCAAATATCAGGATCCAATATTAGCAGTTGTTCACTGCCTGGGGGCCGCCACTCCACAGATGAATCCAAACAATGTCTCATTTTAACTGCATCCAAATACACTCTGATGAGATTGCAGCAGTATCTCGGCTCCTCTGCATACACTGCTGCTAGTGCCATGCGTGCAGCATCATCTTGAGGCGCGCACTGTAAATTGTACACTGCCATCAATCCAGATTGAGAGGAAGTTCACTACTGACAGTATTTCTGAGTTTCTTCAATGCTCATCAATGACTGACGGTATTTGATATACAGGGCTCGTTAAGCCTTCCATCCTTCTGAGGTCGGTAAATTAAGTACCATAAATTGGACAATGCTAACAGCTGTTATTTGCGCTTAGAGACAGAAGACATGTGGTGAGAAGCATTGCATAAAAAGTTTTATTTATTCATGTTAATTGAGTTTTCAAATTAACAATTACATAAAAGGTTACGAGTCCATCTTGCCGAATGCCACTTAGCCTGACTTTTTTCTCGCCAAGAGCATGCACTAAATTGACTCTGTGTGTGTGTGTGTGTGTGTACAATTGTAAATTACACCATTGCAAAGCGACAATGTGTTTTTGATATGCGTGCAGTGCTTTCCGAAATCTTGTGGTGACCTTTCCAAAAAGTCCTAGGTCTCAGTGTTTAGATCGCACACCGCAGGCATCCTGGTTTTATAGTGATGTAGGCCGGGTGCGCAGAGCAGACCACTGAGATCGCATGATCGCTTCAGGAATGTGCCGTCCCTAATTAAGACAACAAAACCCCTAACAAAAATGTATGTATCATTGTGTAATAACTGGTCCTCAAACATATAAAGATCTCCAATACCTTCAGTTTGAGTTGACGCTATATATAACAAGCGCGCGCGCGCTAAAAGTAAAAAAAAAAAGTTTCGCCAAAAGTGAAAGCGTTTTACTTGCGGGAGCGAGCAGCGCCAGGAGCGAGAATTGCTACCATATGGCGCCGCTCCCTCCCGCAAGTGAATCGCCAGACGTGCACGCGTTGCCATTGAAGGCAATGGAACGTGTGCACGTTTTTGCCTGAAAAGCCGAAGTGATTGCTAAAGGTCTTTTTGCCTATGCAGTGCATCCGCGCTGCTTAGGGAGACCTAAAAGTACTAAAATCAAATGGTGCCAAACTCATTAGTAAATCAAAAATATTTTTGCCTCCCCCCTTTAAATTTACTTCTTCCACATTTAATTGTCACGAAATCTGGTATACCTGCATAGGGGAATCAAATGCTAGCTACTTGCTGTATTGACACAGTTTAACACAGTTTGATCAAATGGCTGCAAATTTATAAGCATATGAAAATGCTTCCTACCCCTCCATTATGTTTGGCACAAATGTTGACATACAAATAAAAAACGAATCCTTCCTACTTTCTGCCAGATCTTGAACAGATGATTTTTACAACTAGTTTACCACTAGTTTGATATTCTCAGGGGATTCTTTGTAATAAAACATGCTGGGATTTATGCAAGCCACATCACAGTTGACTTCCTATCTCTAGTTCTCAGAAATGTCTGGGTTTGGTAGGTTCCCTTGGGTAATGGCTAACCCTGGGCTGGAAAATACTGCAGTCATCCCCCTTGAATCTCTCCCATCAAAACATTCTGTGTAGCACATATTAAGGGCTTGATTATGAGTTTGGCGGTAAGAGAACCGCTGCAGAAATGGCGTCAGATTCCCCGCTGGACAGTTGGCAGTCCACCCGTCGAATAACGATGTTGGTGGTCTGTTGAAGGAAAGTCCGCTGGAGTAACCCCTACGTTGCCAGCCATTCGCAGACCGCCGCAATGGCAGTAGGGGGAAAGCAGCAGTCAAAGGATGGTTTGAACAAGTGGACCTCCGTCGGGATTACTAGTTGCCGTTCCGTCAAGGCAGCCGCGGCAGTGAGACCGCCTGCTTCGAGTCGACGGAATCTAAGTATTTGGAGTGTAAACTCACCCATTTCCTTATTTTACCTCCAGTCTCTCATGTGGACCACTTCCTCCAGGACCCCCCCCCCCTTCACAGCAGTGACTTTACCCAAAAGAAAACGATCCTGTCGGTGCTGAAATCCAAGTGACTCTGTTTCGCACTTTTCGCCCATTGACTGGACTGGGCACATATGGTCCGGACTCCAGCAATTGAAAAGTGCTCGTACCAGGTATTTCATCACGTCATGCATATGTGTATATTTGACACTTGTGCAGTTGCAGTGTATTTGGCTGTATTGACACACATGAAAAACTATTCACCACCTCAAACACCGCAGCGGGGCCATCGGTGACATCGTAATACGGTGGGCGGGAGAATGCCGACTTAGAGGTCTTCGTGGGACCGCCGCCATAGCAGTAATACCGTTATACTCGTCATCAGGCCCTTAGTTTAAGCCTTTGGAGAGGGATGTGCACCTGTGTGAGGAAAGCTGAATTAATCTACTGTGCTTCGGGAGAAAAATAGAAATAAATCAGAGAAACGTCATCTGCGAAATCTCCCGGCTAGCCAATAAGGATGAGGAAGGTCTGACACCCAAGAGAAATCTAAATGCTTAAAATATTTGGCTGTGCTGTGTTTCTAAACATGCCAGGGGTGATATCTGTAACTCAATAACAAACTCTGTAAACTGTCATTTCATGTGAAGCTGCTTTCCAAATGTACTGCACCCAGTTTATTTTCGGTGGACACCCTTTATTCATAGAAAACCGATGCAAGTCTGTTACCCCCTTTCTCAGGAGACCCAGAGGAACAAAGGTCTAGGTCAAGCTTTGGCAGGGATATGTGTTTGTTGCATAGGGAGACTGGAAGGAATAAACATGATTATTCTAAAAAAGGTTAAAAGAATCTGTCACACTTCTTGTTCAGCGCGATCTCCCAAACATAACATCGGTGTAAGGAAAGTTGGGCTCCCAGCATCAGAAACCTTAGGATGTGTAGATGATAAAACTATGGTTTTAGTAGGTTTTCTTTTGTGCCCAGGGTGATATCTATGGCCAAACATCAAATAGCCTAGCATGGCATTTCGCTTGTGCTTGCTTTCCAGATTTCCATTTTCCCATGTATTGGGATCCTATGCTCTGGAGACCCAGGGGGACCCAGGGGGACTAAGTTGGTGTTCAGACTTGTCAGGGATAGGGAGAGAGACTGGAGAGAATTACCGTGTTTGGTTCTGACTTGCACTAATAGATTGCTCAGGTTGTACAGAACAAATACACTTTTTATACTGTCCTGAGTTTGATACATGGTATAAATTGAACAGTAATTCTGCCCCAATGTTGTGATATGCGCTACAATTGCATAGCTGAATGTGCAGATGGCATTCCCTAGGAAAACCCACACATTTGGGTTTACCAGACTCCAGGCATTCAGAGCAACATTTCCTTAGCTTTCCTGGATTTATGTTTTTCCCTTTGAGAAATGCAACAAAACATTGAGCAGATTTGTTAAAAGTGAAAATATCTCCACATTTTTCATTAAATCTTCAGGCAGGAACAAGGTATTGATATGAGATGTGCACATAGCCCTGTACCTGTCAAAAAACAAGGTTTGTATCGGCGCAGAAAGAAATCAAAGAAGTACATGTGCTTGAACTACCTTAAGCTGATTTTTCAAAAAAAGCTTACACAGAGGCAGAGAAAAGGTTAAGGCCCTTTTAAGTATTGAAGTTGCATAAATGTTGTGTTTGATACCAACCAAATGTTGGGTATGCTTTGCGAGCATTATCAAACTTTAGAATTCCCAGGTGTGTGGAGACCATAACACAAATAGTTTTAATGTTAGGGATCATATGTTAAACTACACATTTCTTTAGCTATCGATGTTATCGGATATGGTAGCAAATCCTTCATAGTGCACACCCCTATATGAATGAATGAATTCTTTGTTTACTCCACATCTAGTAGGTTTTTGTTGAACAGTGTACAAAACTGTTTCTTTATGTTTAGCATCTTTACAAAAATAACTGCGCTCTATTTTAGAAGTATGGAATACGCTTATTTGATTTAGCTACTGAAAAGCTGCAAAGCAATTTTCACAATGGTGGCCCACAGAAAGCCGCTGCGGTACCTGTCATAGTCGAATTGCACCGCTCATTGCTTCTTGACATTGAGAGCTCACTTCGCTATTTTACTTCCAAATGAGTTTGTAGTAAATTAACGCTTTTTTGAAAGATTTTGCATGAAAGAGTTATCACGTGCCCCTATTTAAAGTGGAACACATTGTCATTTGTTAGCCAAAGCTCCTGTCTTTGCCACTTACTATGTGTCACATGTCAAATGGTATGACAAGCTTGTAAAAAATGAATGCAATTGCGAGGGGATTGGGCAATGATCTTTCTCTACGTGCTTAACATTCTGTGCAGTATTGATTTGAGACTTGTAAATATTCTGTCAGACATGGAAGGGTGAATGTGCAATAATGTAAATGGATTCATATGACCAGGAATGTTATGATTTACACAGATATGGATTGATAAGTACAGTTTTCAGCCAGTGTAGGCTATGATGTTGAGTTATCCCACCATGGCGCATAAATGTATGCCTCCCAACTCACGCAGTGCTGCCGTGTGACAGTTTCTTCACGCATCACACAGCCAACCAGTGAAGAGCCACTATTACATGGTGAGCTGGAAGCCCTTGCACATAATAGGTTTCCACCTCCAGTCTGCACACTCTGCTCAGCTGGGCTTAAATTGAAAACTCTCATTGTACATCGGAGATGTGGCTAGTAGTGCAGCCCTAGGGGTTCAAAGCCTTGTTCTCCATTGCCCTACCCGCTTCCCAAGTTCTCGCCTCTCGACTTCCTGTACAATCCCACAGTGAACATTTTTCTAATGTTGGATATTTATATATGCTGTAGTCACTATGGAAATGTGTAAACCTTTTGAAACCTTGGTGCAAAATGACAAGCCATTTCATAGTTGCAACATGTCAGACATGTTTTTGCGTTAATGTTGAACAGCTTTTGTCCATCAAGATCTTTAAGGAAGGGAGTGAAAGTGGTCACAGTAGTGTGTACTGATATAACACTTTAGGTGCTTATCTTTGGTGAACTCTATAGGAAAACAAAAGGGAGGAGGAGCAAAATGTCAAAGTTATATTCCCTACTTTTCACTTCTAAATTTCTAAACTAAATCTCTTGAAGTAAGCACTGGTTGCCTGTAAATCAGTACTGAAAGATAAATGGTGCAAATCAAAGAAAAGAGAGAGAAATGTCTGTGGATATGTAACCCTTTCTATCAATGATGCAGGCATATGAGTACACAGCCAACAAATCCAACTGTCCTTTTTTGAATGAGTCTGACTGAACCTGAGCATAATAATTATTAGCTTGATATTTGTTCTGGTGGTGCATGCTCACCTGTTTTGCCTCAGATTCCTTTATCCTGCTGATCATTGCTGGGGTGAAGGACTTACAAAGTCCTAAAGAATAAATCATTAGCCTAGGCAGAGCCAAGACTAGTCCTATTATGCATGTAGCAAATGCTGCTCCTAAGAGGACTATAACTATTTGCTGTTCTTTGCCTTTCATCATCTCCCATTTAATCCATCTGCAATGGTATTCTCCGTTGGCTCTAGTGACTTGACTGCCCTCCTCTTGTGATTTTCTTTCACCTACACCAGGTCAGTCTTTTTTAGTGACCAGTGTCTTTTAGATGCTCTCCTCTGGTGCTGTTATGGAAAATGAGTAGAAAAAAAGTCTATTTGTTACAATGTTTTGATTTGTAACTTCTTGTGACAATGGCCAATTTACAAAAGCAGAATACCATTATTTCCGCTAGACTCTTCTGGTTGTGGGGATATACAGGGTTTGTAGGTCTTCCAATAACCTGAGGTACCCAGATCCAACAACTGAACCTTACAATGGTTTTTCATTGTGTACCGTGTATACAGCAATTCTCATGGTAAAATATAAATAATGAAAAATGGTTATCAAGGAAACCGATGTATTTCTGAAATAGGAGCCAGATACGAAGTGTAAGGGCAGTCGTTATTTGTACATCTCAGACTTTGTGGGTCCCCATACTAGCACGTGATTCAGAAAGCATTTTTAAAAATGATTTCTTTCTTACACCCTGGCTTACATTTTGAAAGCACAAACACAGAAAAATACAGTTGTTAATAACACATTTTCTAATATTCTGTATTCCCATGTCTGCCGATAAAAATAGTACCTCACTTGTTATGTGACGTTATGTTACAGGGAGCTTCTAAAGCGTACGTTTGCCAAAGATGCTTCATGGGGCTGAGAGCACAAGAGGAAAAGTGTAGAGGCTTCAATCATGGGCTTGTCTCAAGGGCCAGGTTTTAAGAGGGTTCTGAAATGCACGTAGGAGGTTGCAGTTCTTAAGTTGAGGGGGAGAGAGTTACAAACATCAGAAGTGAGCACAGCAAACCTGGTTCCACCCATTCTCTTCCTGTGAAAATTGGGGACCTCTAAGAGATTGTGGTGTGCTGATCTGAGATTGTGCTTGGAGAATCCTGGTGGACGCAAAGGTAGGGGGGGATTTGCCGTGGTGGATTTTGAAAATAATACTTCCAATTTTAAAAAGGGCTCTCTTAGCTACCGGGGAGCCAATGTAGTTTCGTCAGCAAAGGTTTGGAATGGCAGTGTCTTGGAACGCCAGACCAGTTTGGCTGTTTGGTTTTTGATTAGCGGCAGTCTGTGACTCAGTCCCTTGGGATGACCCAAGTAGAGAGCATTGGCTTAATCAATTTGTGACATGACAATAACATTCTGGATGGTGGCTTCTGCGTAGAGATCTGAGAGTGTTATAGGATTATGTCAGAATTTGGCCATAGTGACTTTGGCATGCTGACTGCACGGCCACGCTACTGCCAGCTTGCTGCCAGCTTCCTAGGGGCCGTAGCTTTTACAGACTCCACTGTCACACCCCCATTGACTCTCTCAAGCCAGTCCACACATACCACCAGCCAGGGCTTTAAGTGGGATGAAAAAACTAGGGGGTCTCTTAATGGGGCGTGGCTTAAAAACACTAAAATTCTGTGCTTAGCATAGCGTGCCGCCCCACTGTTATTTTACTGTTTCTGTCATTGCATCCAGATATATGATACAGCAAGTAACATTACACCTACAACAAGTAAGGACTATTGGCTTTGTCAATGGTTCTTAGTTGCATAAGAAAAATAAGCAGCAACTATGGCTGGTATATAATATTGAAAAAGTTTCCACTTAAAGCCCTGGTGACCCCACGACAATGTTGCTGCTCCTGAGTTTCAAAATGAGAGAAAATGACTCTCTTGAAAGGATTTCCCTTTCCTTACAAACCTCACCTGTCATGACGTTATGCCGTAACTTCTCCACTAGTGAGAAGTGAGCAGTGTGAGCACGCGCACATGGATGTGCCTGCTGTCACTGCAGTCCCAAAAAAACGGACCGCCTGAGCCAGGGCACAAAACAGAGCCAGATAGAGACCTGTTTCAAGCCCCCTTTAAAAAACTGCCGTTGCTCAGACACGGTGCGACCTGGCCCACTTAAAGCCCTGCCGCCAGCCAAATGTCAGTTCACACATACGCCGGCCAGACGCCAGTTCGCTACACAATAACGCGTTCCCTGGTGGTAAGGGGTTTTCCGTCACCCCGTGTACAGATAGGCCTACAAAAAAATCAGATATGCTGGAAGCTGAAAGCAGATGTTATATGGGGGCAGTACTGCTTACTTAAGGGAAACATCGTTTACATCGCGGTGATTACACCGCAATGCATTTAGAACGCTGCCATTACAACGCAAGCATTACATCGATTTGCACTGGAGGGCGCTATAACCTAAGGAATAGTAAGATTTAGTATTCCAACACCTTCCCTACTGTACGTAGACTGGTGTTGGAATAGTAAATCTTACTACTCCTAAGTCCAGCGCCCTCCAACGCAAGTCGTTGTAACGACTTCCGTTGTAAAAACTGCGATGTTACATACCGCGATCATTTTGATCGCGTTGTAGCATCACATATTCTTACTTAACATCTATAAATACAAAATCCCTGGTGTAGGGGAGCGATCCCACCAGTAATTCGGCAGCAGTAATGGGAAAAGGAAAATCTTTCATTTTCCCTGTTGTCTCTCCTACCTCCCTATCCCTCCCAGGAGAGAGGACTTATTGCGAAGAGGTCCTCTTCCCCGTAGCACTGAAAGCAATTGGCTTCTAGCGCATCTCTGGCGCCAGCACTACCCCCGTGGGCGGGTTCCAGGACATGCTGGAGCCATCCTCATCACCTGAACATGAGTGCTGAGGGGGCTCCAGCACATCCTTAGCACCCAAGGGGTTAAACATTCGTGTTGAATGATGTTTTTGTTCTATATTTTCCAAAAAGAGCAAATTTAATTTAAAGCATTTTGAAGTTCTTGGTAATTTTGTAGGGCCCATCTAGAGACACCTTTAGCTTTCTGGTGTCGAAAGATGCATTGCGGACAATACCAATACTAACAGTGGGCTTTGGATTAGCCCCTTGTTTATCTTTGGTTGGCTTTCGGGTCATTCTAAATTACTTGCTTCTTATTTGATGACTTTCCTTCCTCTACTTGTGTTTTCCCCCTCCCTTCGAGCATAAACGTATTGATGATCCTTTTTATTGGATAATTTGCATCTTTCCACCACTTGCGTTCAAGGAACTACTTTTTTTCCTTTTGCTTTTAGAACAACATGAGAGTTCATTCATGTGTTTTCTTGCTCTCTCATGTGTGTTGCTTTTCGCCTTCACACCCTTGCTCGCCTTTGTTCTCATTGTTGCTCTCTTACCCCAGCTCAGCCATTGTTTAGGTCGACCTTTCCCACTTGTCTTTTTTAAAACCCCTTCTCCATTGCTGCCCTGTCCTTCGTTGCTCATCACTACTGTTCGTCATCAGCATTTACTTGCTTCCCCCAAACCTCAGTTCCTCTGTTGCTCCCTTACCCCTCTCCATCTTGTTTTTTAAAGCTTTTTAGTAGGACTTGGCACCTGTAATTCCTGAACAACAATGGCAAGGCTCAAAGGTGAGAACTGTTGACTTTGCCAGTGCTTGTTGTATTCTGGGATGGCATCACAGATTTTACTCTAAAAAGAACTAATAGGGAAGCATTTAATTTATGTAATCAATTGCTACTCACTTTGTTCACAGTACAATGGATAGGTGTTGTATTTGTCTTAGAAAAATGCACAGAACCATACAGAACTTAGAGTAAATCTGACGTCTGCCTTCCCAGCCAATCACTGGTAATCTCCTGAAATTTTTGTGGGAACGCACCTCTCATCACAGTCCCAAAATGTCTTCTCTTGCCCTTCTTAAAATTGTCCACAATTCACCTGGCTGCCCATCGACACCAACCAGAGTTAGGTTCACATAAACTTCTATATCTTTTAAAGCCAACCTCTCTCCTCACCAAAACTATTTGCTCTCTGCCATAGAGAGCCTTGGAGACAAGAAGCACATAAGCAGGCTTGAATCCAAAAATCTGAAAACTTCCTTTACCTCCTATCTCTACCTTGCCCTACACTGTGTCTCCTTCCAACTTTTCTCAGTTTTCTATGAGACCTACATACATTCTATGGATTTTATTCTGCTTTTTTCCTGCTTGTCGGTTTTGTCCAGGGCGCAATGATGGTTCTCGGTTCCTCTTCCTCTTCCTCTGTTAGCAGTTTATTCATGATCAGTAGGTATAGTAGATTTCGAAGTGTGAGTTTAGATATAGTAGGTAGGTAAGCATTGTAGGTAAGTGGTGAGGTGGGGTGGGTTCATTAGGTATGGTAGGTAGGTGTGATAGGTTTGCTACGTATGTAGTTCAAATATAATACGTTGGGTGTGGTATATGTGCTTGGTAAGGTATGTAGTTAAGTTGGGAAGTAGGTATGGTAGATAGGTATGATAAATTAGGCCTGTTATGTAGACTATTTATATTAGGTTAGGTATACTTGGTTGGTACGGTAGGTTTGGTAAATGGGTAGATGTGGTAGTTAAAAAGATACTGTAGGTAGGTTTGATGGTAAATGTAAAAAGGTAAATTAGGTTAGCTATGGTTGGTAGGTATTGTAGGTGTGGTAAGTGGGTAGATATAGTATTTATATACGTATTGTAGGTAGGTTTGATGGGATTTGTTGGTATATAGGTATTGTAGGTATGTTTGATGGGTATTGTAGGTATGGATATGAGGTGTGGTATAATAGGTTAGGTACGATGGGTTAAGTATGGTTGTTGGGTATGATAGGTTAGGTATGGTAGGTAGATTAGTTATAATAGGTTAGGTATGGTTGGTAGGTATGGTAGGTTTTGTAAGTGGGTATAGATGGTAGTTAAATTAGTATGTAGGTAGGTTTTGTATGTATTGTACGTAGGTATATCAGGTTAGGTATGGTAGGTAGGCTAGGTATTATTGACTAAGCATGGTTGGTATGAAATGTAAGGTAGGTTAGGTAATGTAGGTAAGGTAAGTTAGGTGAAGGAGGCGAAGTATAAAGATGATGGTGTAGGTAGGTATTGTGGGTAGCCGAGGTAGGTATGGTAGATGGAGGTTAGATATAGTAGATAGACATTGCATGTATGCTAGATTGGTCTAGTAAGTTAGGTATGGTAGATAGTTACGATAGGCAATCATAACAAATAACATTTTGACTGAAATAGAAATGTTTGCAGTATTAAAGCATTTTCTAGCCTTCTTGCTTAGGCATGGACATGTCATTTTATTGATAAATGCTTTTTTGCCTATAGACAAATGGTTTATTGTTATTGGTACAATAAATTGTTAAAGCTTATTTGCTTACATTTCATGGCACGAAAAAATAAAACAAAAGTCCAGCCCTGTATGTGGAGAAACAAATGGTTAAATAAAACAATTGCATATAGGTGATTTTACTTATTGATATATATTAATGATGATTTAAAAAGTGCCACATTGCTGAGCATGCTGCGTAAGCAGGTTTAGACTGTACGCGCAAGTAGTAAAGCCATAGATGGGCAGTGAAAACGTTGGTCTACCAGCAAAGTAAAATTTCAGGCTGCATTTCATGTTTACTACAGATGAACAAAATGACTAGGTGATACCATTGCCAAAATCTAATCGAAACACAAATGGGGTACTCTAACCTTCCTCAAAATTCCATGGCCTTTACGGACAGCCCATCAAAACAATGGCAAACCATGATAAGCCTTGGCAAAGTCCGTTGGTCTGGTGCTGGCTACAAGCCTTTTGGCTTTGCCAAAGCTTGTTCTGTTGTGTTTTTTTAGCTTCATTGTTGAGGGTGCTGCTGGGCCCTCTTGGTATAAAAAAGAAAACATTGGCAAAAGCAAAAATATTTTTGGGCTCAAAAAGCACACATTGCCATATTGTCCCTGACACTAATGGAAACTACTATGCGTGTGGGTGTGCTCCTTGTGGGAGAGAAGTCTGCAGTCACTCAGTGTGAATTTAGCAAATGGCAGACATAAAAAAAAAAAGAATTGAAGCCAACAGCTTGAGAGGGCTGACCAAAGTTCATTTTGTATACTTCTTTATGCTTCTTTTTGATATATTGATAAGAGCTTTCAGAAGCTGTCTGTAGTGAGACCTAAAATACATAATTAAATGGGAATGTATACAGCGCAATGTCATATGTGGTCAAAGTTTAACTGATACTTTTGGTAGTAACAACAAACATTCAACAGATGATGGGGTGAATGTTTGCAATTTGTCTATCCACTGGCGATCGCTTGGGTAGCATTCTACCAACCCATCCTTTTTTGCCCACCATACCACCTCAGATTAGACTTGGCCATATTCAAATCAGCTTTGGTCTTGCTTCAATAGGAGTAGTGAGGCCTGAACTGCCAAGCCAGGTCCTTTCTGAACAGTAACACAAGCAACCCCAGACATGTTATGGCTGTTGTGACTCTTCAGTCGTGTGCAGTTTGTTCCATTGGTACACTGAGCATGTCTGGGCAGGGCTGGCCTGGAACAGCAACCAGCCCTGGCAGATTGCTGCTCAACCAACCCTGGAAGGGCAGGGTGCTAGTAAAGCACCCCTCCCGCTTTTGTTACTTGGGGCCGATATTGCAACACTGCTGCAAAACCGGCCACCATTGACAAAACCAGCCTCCGGCCCACCAGGTAAACACCCGGTGCCTGCTATTGCCAGCCGTCCCTGACGTCTGGGCATACCCTGGGCCACTTGGGGCATTAAACCAAATGCACAAAAGGTGATGGGGAGAATGCTTCATTTTGTCTAACCTCTTGGACATAAGTCATATGTCTGCAACAAATGTATGTAGGGAGAAATGTTGAGATAGTAGATAATGAAGGGTTCTTCCATTTCTGCTCAAAGCTGGGCACTTCAAAATTAGGATGCACTCTACCGAACTGAGCAATAAAATGTAGCCTGCATGTCTAAACTGTCTTTCTGTCGAATCCTTTGCATCGACTGAACCTCTATGGTTTCACAAATTAGATAGTGTAGCCTGATTCGCAAAACCATTTGCATACTTAAGTTCAGCTTAAAAATTCACTTTTTCAGTACAGCAACTGGGGGTTTGCACATGTAAATCAATTTACCTCCACATAATATTACAGGAGTGCAGGCGTTACAGGGTGGCGGGTGCAGTGGAAATTTGGTGACCACGCATAGACACCCAATTACTATCAGCGTTTTCAGCTGTCAGAATCCTGTGGAAAAATGGGGCAGGAATAGCCCCAAAGTTGTGGGATGTAGGCAAATGTACAGGGCTACATTACAACCAGAAATGTTTGCACAGGACTACACTTTTTCCTAGTGGAGAATAGTGGAGAGTAAGTTAGCATGTTTAAATGCACATTTAATTAGAATGTACACGTTGTACCAAATATACAACTACACGCTTGTCACTGCTTACACGTGTAAGTCCTAGCTGTCATAGCTTCCCTGAAGTACTCCTGGAAACCGTTTAGAATCCCAAGGAATGGAGTCATAGATGTAAACCTGTGGTTTTTGATTTACATTTTTTTTTTTTTTACAAACGCCTAGCAGTGAGAGACTTTATTGCAGTTCTAATTTAGGAAAGTAATAATTACCGCGTCATGGTGTGTTTAGCACCACTCCCTGAAGATGGTGTAGTGATATCTTCAAAAAAAGAATCTGTTATATCACTCAGACGACTGGACCACCATCTGAAGGCCGTGTAAAAATTCCACTGTCATCACAGGAGGAGGCACAGGGGTCATTAGCTGCACTGTCAGCACAAATAGCTACTGTACAATTTTTTTGTCCACTTCCCTGAACAGATGGGGCTTGCAGTTGTGTGTCAGTTGTTTATTACATGCTCATAAGATTAGTAGCTTTACTGCCAGATGGGTCTGAGAGCACAGCTGCTTGATTCAAGGAAATAAATGAAACCTGTCTGATGGTGCTATGCCCTTTTGAGATGTCAAAGTGCACACAACAAAGAAAAATTAAATGCGCCTTCATTTCAAATGTTGGAAAATGTGATTTTTTTTTTTTTAGTTTATTGCTCATGATTACAGTGTACTTAGTGGTAGAATAGCAATTCTGCTGCATAAGAGTCCATTAATTGCATCTATTGAAATGTAGCCTTTGCCTAAATGACCATGGCGGCAAAATCAATACATCACCGTTTAAGCTGACGCGGTTTTAAAATCCTCTTCAAGACTGCTATTTGAGACTGTAAGAAGTGACTGAAAGACGTGTAATTTGTGGAAACAAAGCCAAATAAGATTGAGCCGTATTGTTTCATACATTCTTATTTTAACGAAATACATTATTGTAAAACACAGACATCCACCGTGTTTCTAGTATTTTGTATTTCTAAGGGTTCCCAATAAACGAACTTAATTGGAATTAAATATACATATGTACTATCAATTGATTTTTTTTAATACAAAGGATATTGCGCAATTAAGTCCGTTTCAAACCTTGAAAAAGAAAGATATTGGAGTGTATATACATTTTTCCATTGATTGTCTTTTTAGTGAAAATGTTGTCTTAAATTTTCAAGGAAAATAAACATTTAGGGCCTCATTACGATGTCGGTCAGAAAGCAATCTGATCGACTCCTTGTCAGAATGTTTCTGACCGACTCGGTTTCGGCGAGTCGGACTAACCGATTACGATGGTTCCGAACACCATTTGGAAAGTCTCCCATTGACTTCAATGGGAACCTGTGTTCCCACCGACAACACAGGTTTCCATTGGAAAAAAGGGGTGGTTGCGGAAAACCGTGCACCCTTTGGCGGGCACCCCAAGGTGCCTGCCATACTGTGCATGGTTAGAAAGAGGGGTCCCATGGGTACCCCCACAGCCCCCAACCGGAGGCCTCAGAATCAAGGGGGGTGTGCTATTGGCCCCCAAAGTCAGTTTCGGACAGCCGTTTAGTGTCGGACAGACTGATTCGGAAAGGCTGTCTGAATCCAACATCATAATCGGTCGGTCAGTAACGCGGTCTGTAGAGCTGTACGATTTGGCTCGGACTCGGAGTCTCCGAATGCCGGTCCGAACCGATTCGGAATGACCGAACGGTTACCTTTCCATCGTAATTGGTTGGTTGGAAATATTTCCGAGTCAGTCGGAAACATAAGTTCTGACACAGTTTCAGAGAATCCGACTGCCGTTTGGAGCCTTTTTGGCCGACATTGTAATGAGGCCATAAAGTGTAAGTTAACTTCTGTTTGAAGCAGATTGTCTCAGTTTGAACGATATTTAATGTACCATGTTATGTTCATTTGCTGAAAATCACAATTTCCATTCTGTGTGAGTCAGAGTGCGTTTTTAGGATTGTCAACGAATTTATAACTTGTGACTCTTCGAAGACAAAGTACCCAGGCCTTCAAATATTGATGACAAAATCTAGACACAGAAAGTTTGGGGAGGTATCATTCAGTTTTACATTTGTCTTTGTGGAATAAGTTTTAGGGAACAGGATGGCCGCATAACTCAAACCATACATTATAACCAAACTTCATCCAATATAAATTGACCTGACCCCGGTTAGATTAGCTTCTGCCCCTTGACCCTTAAACTTATACTTTTATAATCAGCTTGGTTTTTGCCCATTCACCCTCAAAAGTTCAATGTAAGTATTTCTAGGTCGAGCCTGAAATGGTATATGCGCTGTATTTGCTCTCGCTTGCTAGATGTGCTATTTACAATTAAGGGCATGGAGCCTGCCCATTGCTTACCATTTGTTCACTTCAGTGTCACTCTTCTTTGCTGCCTCCAAATTGGCCAGTGTAGGCCAAGCATCCCTTCTGTTCCTTTCTGTGGAACATGGAGCAAGCACAGATTGATTAAAATTAATTGATGTCTGTTCACTGCTCGCGCTGTGATTGAGGTACTATTTCTTCTTACCCATCCCATCCCACCCATTCCTCCTCAGCACCTCCCTCATGCTGCTTTTCCCCTCTCCTGTTGTTGCTACTCCCACCCTCCTCTCCTTTGTGTTGCTTCCCACCCACACGTTTTCTTGACATATTGCATAGCAGCGCAGGCTGCTGAGCAACATGGCTTTTTTAAAAAACATTATGACGCACTCAACACTGGCCGCGTCATAGTGCTTTTTTTCTTGATTTCAAGCCATGTTGCACAGCAGCTTGTACTGATGTGCAACATGTCTAAAAATAACATTGACAAAGCGAGTAGATCTGCTTTTTTTTCTATAGACTTTAGAGCAACCTTGCTAGATAGCTCGACCAGGCTTATAAGTAAGTGACTGGGCAGGAAACACATTTCTGCTGGCCATAGATGTCAGCCTTCTATAGCTGCAATTGTATGGAGGCAGCTTCCTTCGTCCTCCACATTTTCCACCAAACCTCAGTAATATATTAGCTGATCTTTAAATAATTACAGTGACCCCCTGACTTTCATGTTAATCTGAAAGCAACTCTTCTGATCCAGATTATCTCATCACAGACACTTTATTGCTTCCTCCTTCTGCACTTTAATAGTATATCTGCAATAGAACTAAAACAGTTGTTACCTGAGTTCTACCAAGGAAGAGGGTGTTTAGGAATGGCAATAGCCAAAGGCACAAGGGATATTGTGCTGTTAGAACATTCCACCCACTGTGGGTAGAATTTTCTAAAATGAATGGAGAAAGTGCAGGACAAGCAATGGTATATTAAGTCAGAAAGTTAATACTAGCTACTATTAGTTCAGAGCCACTTTGATGTCATCAATGGAGCTCTCAACATACCACTGCACATATGCATGTATCTTTCCCATGGCTCCCAGTTCAACTCATCTTACATCTCCTTCATCTTATGGCCTCCTCCTTTCTGTTTATGCCTTGTGCCAGATGGCAGCTGAGGGTCTTTCTATGATGCCTAGGAACACAGCGGCTTCATCATGAAGGGAGTATCTTGGCTCAGTTGCAGATCTTCCTGTCAGTGCATACAGATCTACACTGGTGAGCAGGCTAATTGCCAAATTAAAATAGTTCTTGACATTTTTAATAAGTATACACAAAACCAATAAAATTGGAGGATAAGAGGAATTAATATAGTGGTCCTATGTGGTCCAGGAGTCTCAAATCCAGCAGTTATATTGTATCAAATTCCAGTATGTGGAAAGTGGTTCACAGCAATTGATCATTGTTCAGATTTCTTTTCTGTTCCTTTTCATGAGAATAACCAGTATATTTTTGCTCTCAAATTAAAAAATAAAGTAATGGTGTGGGTAAGATTACCAAGGGGTGTGCAGAGTCATCATCCAACGTCACACAAGTTCTCAAGAAAGATCCAGGGGCACTGAGATTACCCTGTGAGTCATTCCAGGTCCAGTATATTGATGATCTTATGGTTGCTGCAGAAACAAGAGAAGCCTGTAAATTGAGTACCATTTCATTGTTGGATCATTTGGCTGATGAGGGACACAAGCATACAATATTGACAGAAAGTAGTTGTTTGGGACATTAGGTTATGAAAGGAGTGAGGAAGGTGTCTAAAGTACTCATTTCTGCAATTTTGGGAATTAATCCACCTCAGACACATAGATATGTAAGAATATTCTTGGGAGTGGTGGGTTACTGTCATCAGTAGAATCCAAATTTTCCCTGACTTCTCAGCCATTACAGTGACTGACACATAATGATATATCTGATTAAGAGACCAGGGATAGGGAAGTCTTGTTGAGCTGAGACGTGTATTGTGTATAACACCCACTCTGTGAATGTCGGATTATCAGGAGTTCTTTTTGTATTGTCACTCTAGAGAAGGGTCCTCTCTCTCTGTGCCCACTTAACAGCACAAAAATTGAAAAAGACCTGTTGCATGTTTTTCTGGATCCCCCTAGATACAATTGCCTTAGCTCTTCCTTGATGTCAGAGATCAGTTGCTGCTGCTGCTGCTATGTCCTTATCCAAAGTGATTTAGTGTTTTTTTGTCATACGTTAGTTGTCTTTGTGCCACACTCAGTAGAGCAGGGCCCAATATCTAACGAATAAAAGATTAACTAAATATGTGTTAGTAATTCTTGTAGCACCAAATGTGTCAATCAGAAGATGTGACATTTTAAACCCTGCTACTTTTTTGCCACTTCCAGAAGTAGAGAATGGTGTAGACCATGATGACGAAGATCATTGTTGTTTGGAAGTAACAGAATTATGAACCATATCAATACCTGACAAACAATATGTGCCATTGAATTCTGCTGATTTGGTCCTATTTTTCGATGGCTCTTGTTTAAGAGACATATAAAGACATTTGTGTGCAGCATATGCTGTTTGCACATTAAAGTACATGATTCAACCATCATATATGTGCAGTTTGTATTCTGCATAGCATGCTGAACTGATTCCTCTTCCTAAAGGCTCTTCTATTGCTCGCACACAATATGTTACAAGTTACACTGATTGGCCCTGATTCAAAAAGGTAAGTTACACTTTTAAGTAAGTTTACACTTTTGGCTAAGTTTACTACTTTTCAGTATTCACAAACGCCAAGTTTAGTCCACAACTAAAAAAAGGAAACAGTAGTAAGTTCATCACTACGTGAGGCCAACCGCTGGTTCTGCAACACCCTCCTGTAGAAAATAATGTAGCAGGGACTTTAAATATAAGCCCATAGGAAATAGTTTGAAATTAGCTTATTTAACATATTTAAATATAAAATATTGTTTAGAAATATATAAGTATAGTATGTATTTAATATTTCATGTTTATATTTTTTAGGTACCTATTTTGAATTTAAAAAATAATGTAAAAATAAATGTTATTCAAAATAATTACATTTATTTTAATTAGTTCTATATATCACTTTGAATTCATATGACTGCACATTATTTTATCTGTAAGGAGGGATTTTTAATTTAAAGTGCAGAAAAAATAATGTTAATGGAATTTAATGTTTCCGATATTTAAAGTTTTAATTCAATATGACTTAAATAGTGCTGTAAGCTGAAAGGTTTTCATTTTCGTTTGAATGTTTTAAAGCGCTACCTTAAGGTGAAAAAGACACAGAGAAATCCTCAATTGTGAAATACCTTTCTCTAAAAATAAGTAAACTGCTTATTGTTGAAAAATGTTCATTCCTTGAACTGATTATTGAAAGACTGTTTTTGAAAGTCAGACCGGCAGAGAAAATATCCACAAGAAAAGAGAAGATTTCCGTGGCTTCCAAAGTATTTTTAGTAATTTTAATTTTGGCTGTTATTGGGCTGCTAATGTATGTATTTCCTTTTCTAGAGTATCTCAAACACTTTAAGTGAGAATAATACTAAACATTATGATTATATTCTGGAAATAATGTGTATTTAGAAAATACCTACATAGTATTGTTAGTGAATTATGGAGAAATCATGAATGTTGCTGATGGTATATTTATACACATTTCCTTACACTTGTTTCAGAAGGTGTGACTTGCATACAACATCTTTGTCCTATACTTTGTCCTGTTTAGTATATCACTCAATAATAATGAGTAAGAATCATTAGAGGACGTTTATACAGTTCATGATGTTCCAATAGATGAGTTGTATGCTATGACAAATCTTGGAGAAATTGAGGTAATATCGGCTCCTATAAAGTTTCACTGTGCCAATATCCCAAAGAAGAGATGCATGGTAGAATGTCCGCCGCCTTGTGGAGCTTCTGATCAAAGTGACTGCCCTTGCTCACCGTCACCTGTGACACGGAGTGTCCATTGGGCCTCTGAAACCGGTCCCAGGATGCTTGTTTCCGGTTCAGGGAGGACCTGGCCTGGCAGTTCGGGCTGCATTGTTTTCATGGGGAACAGGGTCAAGACTAAATTGCATATAGCTGGGTTCAAACTGGAATGGCACGGGGAGCAAAACAACAATGGATTTAGGCCCAGATCTCTGTACTGAGGTAAATGTTTGACATTGTTCAACATTCTGTCGATCAATTGCTCTTTTGCATTTGTCACCCCGAGTGGGATGGGTATACCCAGACGTGGGTCTCGTGCTCTCCATGCCACTGGAGTCAAGCTAGCCCAGCTTATGAGGGGTGAAACCCCGAAACCTGTGCCAGGATGCTTATTTCCAGTTCAGGGAAGACCTGGCCTGGCAGTTTGGACTGGACTGTTCCCAAGGGGAATAGGGTCAAGACTGATTTGCATATGGCAGGGTTTAAACTGAAATGGCATGGGGAGCAAAAAAACAATGCATTTAGGCCCAGATATCTGTACTGAGGTGAAGGTTTGACAATGTTCAACATTCTGTCCATCAATTGTTCTTTTTGAGTTTGGCCTCCAGATCTGCAATCTCTGCCCATACCTCCACAGCACGAATCCTTCATTGTTAAGGGCTGCAAGACAATGCTGGGGGGCGGGGGCATGCCCTTAGCTGGGCCAAACTAAAGAGACCAAGAAACTTACCACCTTCCTTGGCCAAAACCAGCGGTTCTTGAACGTTTTATTTCCAAACACCCCCCACTGAATCACTATTGGACATCGGGGATCCCCAACCAATTTGTACGATTTGAAACTTAAGAGTCATTCACAAAAAATACACAAACAAGTACATAGCAAACAGATACTCAAATTGCAAAACAATTTGTTATTTCACAGCTAAATCTCAGGTCATTAAATCAAACCCACAACAGTTTTTTTTGTAAAGTGCAAATGCTGAACTCAAGAATTTGAAGGTGCGCTCCTATGTGAAAATCCAAAAAACAGGATGCTCGGTGAAATAAAGTATTTGCCTAAGATCACACAGTTTGGCCAAGCAGGGATTTATCCCAGATTTTCCAGTGTCACACTTTGCAATTCAACCACCATATTGGTATTCTCTTTCTGTCATCCAAGGTTATTCCTTCGTTCTCAATTCTTGGAGTATGAGATTACACTTTGAGTGACAGGCAGAATCCAAATTTTTATTTTATGCAGTTTTACGTAGTGTAAAATTTACCCAAGGACATAACGATGCTTCACAGAAGATACAGACTACCTTAGGTGTTCCTCTCTCACCTTTAGTGGTTCAGTACACAAACCGCTAAGTTAAGTGTTTGCATTGTATAACACAAATATTTCTTTGTTGCAGTATAGTTTAGCCGCACCCCAACAATTTACACTGATATCCAGTCACTTACATGTGTACAGTGAGAGGACGCCAGAGGATTACTGTAGCACACCATGGGCCTGATTCACAAAGGGCCCCCGCACTCAGGCCAGAGGCCCGCAGTCATGGGGGAGTCTCCGCACTTGGGGTATAATCTCCCCAATAAAAATTCTCATTGTTGAGATACCGCCCGAGTGCAGAGGCTCCCCCACGACTGTGGGGCTTCTCCCATGAGTGTGAAGGCCCTTTGTGAATCAGGCTTCCAGTGTATTAGAGAAGTGCCTTCCTGCCGGCCCAGGCCCTGAGCTGCCTGTGTGCTTGATGTTCAGCCTCAAAATAATGCATACGAGGCACAGCTTTTTTGCATGTGGGCCAGATGTGGGATAGGGAACAGACGTTCGGAGTGAACTGCCCCTAAAATTATTTTAATTTGCCCATTTCACAGAAAAGTCAATTACATGAGCACTGCGGTTCAAGCCGAGAAGGATAACAGAACAAGGCCGATCACTGTACAGCTTACACAAAGCTGAATAGTGATTAGTCTGAATTTATTTTAGTCCTGCCACCCCTCTGCTGTGATTCACAGTACTTGTGTGATGTTAATGTGTAGGGGCTTTCTTTTACCCAGCCAATACCTTCGTGATGGCTTCATTGGTGAGAGGCCGCTTGGCTAGGCACTCAAGAATTGCGGACGTGCGGCACGGACCCCCAGGGGTCTGCAGACCACACGTTAAGAACCACTGACCTAGGCCACGTGAGTACCTGCTGTGCTTACCACCAGCCCGTACATACAGAATGACCCCCCTCAAGCTGTGGAGGAGGGGTAAACATACAACTAGACGCACAACTGAGTGACCAGGACCGACCATCGCAGTGTCCTGAGGGCCTCACACTGTATGCCCACGTGGGGATTCTGTGGCTTCCCAGACATTGCCCCATGTAAGGCCTCATTCCATCCTTTTTTCCTCATGCCGTCTGTAAACCATTGGCCCAATAACTGCTATTCCCTGAGGCACTGACTCGTCCCAAGCACACTCGTAAGACAGACACCGTAAACCCCTCAGCCCTGGGCATGGATACCTTACTAAAGGAGATCAGTCATAGGCAGGATCTTATCTGCCATTGATAGCAAGATGGCAGATCTCATTGCAGAGGTGAAATCAATGAGTTCTCCACCTTCCAGACACACCTCCACTCAGTAGATCAGAGACTGGATTGGATTGAATCCCAATACGAGGCCATGCCAGACTAGGGCAGAGACATTGACTTTCCACAGTGCAAGGTTCCTAACCTAGAAGACGGGGTATAGTTTGGCAATTTTCATAACTATGGAGTCATGGAAGTGAGCCATTGGAATTCCAGAGAGCATTTCATGTCTGTGCATGCTGCACAACCCAAGTGCACTCTTCAGCCCTGTTACAGTTTGTGCCTTATAACACCAGCATACCATGGATGCCAGCGTATATCCTACTCGGCAGACTATTGGATGGCCAAAGGAAAAAAAATACTTGCGATTCAACCTCTGCTTAAAAGTTGGGACCTTAAGTATCGCTTGCTACATGTGAGGCGGAGCTTGCTTGATTCCAAGATGGTCACAGCCTAAGAAAGCTCCGATAACCACCCGAAAACGCATGAAAAACAGCACAGGAGGTGGAGCTCAAGTAGAGCAAATCTGAGGTGTTCTTTTCGCTGCTGTACGCTCTTGCTCTGACCAGCTCAGTTGAAGTCAAAAGTGCGGCCTAGCAGACCAGAAGCATGGTGACCCAAACTGCAGAGGTGCAGAGGCTGCTGAAAGGGGCCCTGATCCATATGCAGCTGTAGCGGAACACACACCACATGCTCAGACCCAGGTGAGATCTCTGTGGCAATACGTGACTCGCCTGGGTGGGGCTGCCGGGTCGCGCCTGCTGCCGGTGCAACTCTGGGGTCTTGGAGTTGCGGCCAGGCCCCCTGATGCAGGCGAGCAAGACAGAGGTAACGTGGCACGGAGACTGCACGGCACCGCTGCAAGGCATTAGCGCACCCCGGAGATGTGCGTTGAGTGGATGCTGTGCGTGACCCTGCCCTGGCACCGCAAACTAAAAATTGGCGAGATGCTGGGGGCCCAGCAGTAGTGACCCGGCCCCTCAGTAGCAGGCGAGCGAACCAGATTCATCGCGGCACGCAGACTGCGCGGAACCGCCGCGGGGCAACGGCGAACCCCGGAGCCGTGCAGTGAGCGGGCACTGTGACTGGCCTTAACCTGCGCCGTGAGACAGAACCCAGCCCTACACAGAAATAATCGCCGGGCGAGAGCTACTAGTCATAAGCACCACTCAAGACGCCTTAAATAGAAGTGTGATAATCTTGGTGTTGCCTGAGATCAAGCGGGTGACAATTAACATCGGCACGCCAGCTTATCATGGGGAAAGTTGACAGGACTCAACCCACACTACACTTTGAGCAACGCAAATCAACAAGGGTCAGGGAGGAGGAAACAGACTCCATAGCATCAGAACAGGGGGCCTTGGCTACCGAAACAGGAGGGGATATACGCCAAATCCTGACAGCAATGCAACAAAGCCTTGCTACCATAGGCGGTAAAATTGACTCCCTCTCATACAGAATGGATCGTATGTCAAAGCGCATAGACAAACATACAGAAAGACTAGATATGGTAGAGCTTAGGGTGTCAGAAGCCGAAGATACTCAACTATTACCCCCCAGAAACGAAGGGGACAGCTAATAACATAATTGCGTGACAAAGCTGAGGGCTTGGAAGCTCACTCAAGGCGCAACATAGGTTTACCAGAATTTATAGAGATGGGGAATATGGAGTTATTTACTTGTGACTTGGTTGGGTCAGGAAACATTCTCATCAGTGTTTATTGTTGAGCATGCACACCATTTGCTGGCCCCAAAACCACCCCCGGGTGCACCCCCCCGACCTCTGATAGCACAATTATTAAATTATAGGGACAGGGATGCCACACTGAGACGGGCGAAAGAGCTGCGCATGCTCCAGTATGAGGGATCTGAACTGTCGCTCTTCCCTGACCTCACTCC
The DNA here is from genome assembly GCF_964204655.1 of Triturus cristatus. Taxonomy (NCBI): domain Eukaryota; kingdom Metazoa; phylum Chordata; class Amphibia; order Caudata; family Salamandridae; genus Triturus; species Triturus cristatus. The sequence goes on from NC_140587.1 coordinate 454,749,232, forward strand.
ACAGGTGCACGCAGTGTTATATTCTGCAAGATTGAAAATGACCATTGTCGGTAAGCCTAAGGTTTACCCCAAACACCTGCAACAAGAATTCAAAAGATACAGCAAAGATTAGGCCAGCAAGCAACGTCGTGGGCCTGAAGAGGATGGGGACACCAATCACAATGGTCTAGAGCAACAGGATTGACAGACCACTACACTAAAATGAGGATTTTAAGATGGATATAACGAACATAAGCGAAAAGTCGCTCAATTGGAATATATTAGACTATTGCCTAATCAGAAGCGTGAAAGTCCAGCAGCACACTTACCTTCGCTTTCAATCGTAGCGCCTACTAAACTAAACTATAAGAGTCTGAAATGTCTAAGAACTGTCATCTTCATTAGTTGGCTGCAATAATAGACACCGCGGATGCCAGACCTATGAAGCAGGGCAGGAATAGACATCCAGGGAAGTATCGGAGCCTGGGCAACCACTGCCTCTATGTGTAAGACACATCCTTGAAGGGTATAATAAAGTTTAGTGGGGAGGCGGGCTACAGGGATGGTTCAGTTAAGGCATGTCAAATGTTTGGGGATGTGGCATGGGAGGGGAGACATGGGAACTCTAGTTAAACTGTTAGAAGTCAGTTGTAGTCAAATGGTGTATAGCTGTGTAGGCTAAGTCACGTTGTCACACAATGAACACACTGTGAACTGTTACAAATATGGGTAAGGTTAACGAGACACCAACTTCCAGCACTAACATCCAGTTAAAATTCATAACATGGAACATGAGGGGTATAAACGGCCATCGTAAAATCCGTAAGGTACTGGCATATCTACAAAGACATCGCGTAGATGTGGCCATATTGCAGGAGACCCATCTGGCTCCCAATACTGGCCTGTTAACACAGAAAAGAATGAAAGGCATATGTATTGCATCAGGGTTTACCACTCATTCCAGAGGGGTACTGATCTGGGTACGTAGGAACGCTACAGGTGCGGGAGGTAGACATTAGCCCAGGGGGAAGATACCTGTTCGCCACATGCCATAAAGACAGCTTCAATATAATCTTGGTTGGAATTTACTGACCTAACAATGATGATCCACAATTCTGTGGTATTTACTGCATGGCAAAATCATGAAACACTCACATAGCCCTCTACTCTGGGGAGGACGACTTTAATTGCATACAGAACCCAGAACTGGACAGGTCAAAGGGTCCCCCCAGATGATCCTCAATGGCTGCAAGAGCCATAGCTGGAATGGCATAAGCAGAGGGGCTAACAGATATTTGGCGTCACCGGTCACCCCTAGGCAGAGGATCTACACACTATTCCTCTATATACGATACACATACTCAAATAGATTATTGGTTTGCATCACGGGAGCTGTTGCCCTTCATCTGAGAATATGAACACATGTCATGCACGTACTCGAACCACTCACCCGTCATGCCGAGTATGTAAGTTAGTAACATGCATCACAGAGCGACCATGTGGCGACTCCAACTATTACTAGACCCAGTTTTTTGCGACAACCTAGCGAAGGTAATCGATGAGTTTTTCATTACTCTAGGAAGCGTCCCCAAGATGAGCACCATATGGGAGACATTCAAGGTATATATTGGGGGAATAACAATTTTGGCGTGCTACGATCATCAGAACACAATTGCACAAAATGGAGAAGGAGCTGAAGGGACTAGAAAGTCAAGTCCAGGAGAGGGCAGAACCAAGCCTCGTACTTCAGATTAGGAAACAAATAGACAAATTTCATGAGCTGGCAAAATACAGAGATTAAACACCTAGGAAAATATGCCACTGCTAGGGTATATACAGAGGGGGATAGGCCCAGCGCCACACTAGCAACACTGACATGTCTTAATAGAAGAGACGACATTCTACTAATATATAAGGAGCATGGATATTTAGTCAGTAGTGCTCCTAAGATAGTAGAGACATTCAGTAACTATTATGTAAAACTGTACACCACGCGCAAAACCAGTGCAGACGATTCAGATGATGATTACCTTGCCCATATAGCGATGCAATGGATGGATGACACGGTTAGAGAGCAGCTCATAGCCCAGCTCCGCCCAACAGAAATTGCGACAACATTAAAAGATATGCCTAATGACAGAGCACTGTGATGTCCTTTAGGTTATTCCCACCTGCAGATCCACACACACATATATTCCACGAATACATTGAAGTGGAGTCACCAGAAGAATACATCCCATACAAAGACATTGAAGTTCCGGAGCGACGTGGCCAGTCTTAACAGCTTACACTCCACATCCTGAGATAGACACTCTCCCAATAGGGGAAGTGTGTACACTTTACAAAAAAGTAGTCAGGCTATACAGACATATAGTCCAGTTCGTCATGCGTACACTCCCATTACAACCTGTAAGAGCTGCTCCTCCTACATTAGTACAGACCCAGCCCACACCAATAATTAGTCCACAAACACTAAAGGCAATAATGGGTGCGTTCCTGTCAAGAAGGGATCAAGTACCATGCTGGATTGCTAAAAAATAGCGCAGTTGGAAGCAGTATTTCCCCGTACGGGTCGGCAGGAAAAACACAGAATGTTAACAATTTGCTTGCCAATGGGAATGGTTCCCCCAATTGATGATTGTACCACATGAGGAACAATCTTTACTGCAGTATACAGTAGGATACATGGTACCCCAACCATATCAGTTATTCCTGAAGTATTAAAACAGATACAGAATGAGTATGGGGCAGGCCCTGCCCTGGACTTGGGGATGAAACTGATGGGTAATTTTGACCAAGTCTTGGCAATTATGCTGAGCAACATCAAGGGAGAGGCAGCAGCGGTGGCTATACGCCAACGCCTAAGGGAAACAACTCCTGCAAATCAGGACTGTGCATTACCAAAATGTATCGAAGACAACTATGCTTCACAAACAGGTCAAAGAAATCTTAGACCAACTTGAATACCAAGGTGTGATTGAAACTTGCACCTCGTCAATCAACAACCCTGTGTTTCCCATCGTGAAACCTGACAAAACATATCGTTTGGTTTTAGATTACAGACACTTGAACACATGCACAAAAACATTTGCAGTTCAGAACGCTCACAGCTCCGCATTGATGAATAACATTGTGTAGAAGAAATACAAAACAACACTAAATATCTCAAATGGATTCTTCTGCCAAAATATACCTCCTGAAAGCTGATATTTGACTGGATTGTCTGCCTATGGCACTCAGCTCAGTTTTGCCTCCTTCCCCAAGGCTATAAGAACAGTCCCGGGTTATTCTCAGGCAAGAGTGTCAGAGCTATTACAAACTTATGATGAAGAGGCAGTGTCCTATGTAGATGATATTTATCTGACGGACGATGAACTACCTGATCCACTTGTGCAGGGTAAACAACATAATTGTTGGTTTTGCCAATTTGGGCTGCAAATTTAATTTAAAAAAATCAACATTGCCCATCTCAGCGTCCTATTTTTGGGATATGAGCTGTCGAGTGAAGGCAAAAGCCTGCCCGAAAACGTTTTAGAAAAGTGCACGCTAATCCAGCCTCCGAAAACTCTGAAGGGTTTACAATCCATTTTAGGATTTTTAAATTCTGACAGAACATACATTCCAGACTACGCAGAAAGAGTAAAACCTTTCTATGATCTAATCAGACCTGATTTCACAGCAAGCAAGTGGACTCAGAAACATTCAGACACTCTACGTTCAGTTCAGGCTGACATGATAGCTGACATGATAGGCCTTTAGAGCTCTCCCTAGTCGGGAGTACTAGGGCTGCGAGCAAACTGTGTTCAGCCATCATTTCTGCTTGTTTTTAGAAACTGAAATATCGATTTTAAATGTGTGAATTTTTATGTTGTGAAATATCCTTGGGGGCTTCTAATTAGATTGTTCTGTAGCGGGAATTGAGGTTAGGCACACTGACACCTTTCACGCTTGACCTACTTTCTTTCTGCCTCGCCTAGCCGCTTGTTTGCGTGAAAGGCGGCGGCGGGCGCCATCTTAGGTGTGGGCTGGGGCTGCGCTCCAGTCGCGCCGGCCTCCCGCCCTCCCTGACTATTTAGTTGGGAAGCACTCGTCGCTCGCTGCCTTTAGAGCTCTCCCTAGTCGGGAGTACTAGGGCTGCGAGCAAACTGTGTTCAGCCATCATTTCTGCTTGTTTTTAGAAACTGAAATATCGATTTTAAATGTGTGAATTTTTATGTTGTGAAATATCCTTGGGGGCTTCGAATTAGATTGTTCTGTAGCGGGAATTGAGGTTAGGCACACTGACACCTTTCACGCTTGACCTACTTTCTTTCTGCCTCGCCTAGCCGCTTGTTTGCGTGAAAGGCGGCGGCGGGCGCCATCTTGGGTGTGGGCTGGGGCTGCGCTCCAGTCGCGCCGGCCTCCCGCCCTCCCTGACTATTTAGTTGGGAAGCACTCGTCGCTCGCTGCCTTTAGAGCTCTCCCTAGTCGGGAGTACTAGGGCTGCGAGCAAACTGTGTTCAGCCATCATTTCTGCTTGTTTTTAGAAACTGAAATATCGATTTTAAATGTGTGAATTTTTATGTTGTGAAATATCCTTGGGGGCTTCTAATTAGATTGTTCTGTAGCGGGAATTGAGGTTAGGCACACTGACACCTTTCACGCTTGACCTACTTTCTTTCTGCCTCGCCTAGCCGCTTGTTTGCGTGAAAGGCGGCGGCGGGCGCCATCTTGGGTGTGGGCTGGGGCTGCGCTCCAGTCGCGCCGGCCTCCCACCCTCCTCACGCCCCATATATTGGAACCATGGCCAGACGGCGCAGCGGGCTGGCGCAGCGGGCGCGCGCCGAAGCCGCGCCAAAGCCAAGCCCGTCTGCGTCCGTCCGCGGCCGGACCCGGCCCAGGGCCACCACCCCTGGTTCCCGACTGCTGTACACTCCCCGGCATCTACTAGAGCTAAATCCCGGTAAGCCATGTCAGGCCTGTACGAGTGCCGTCCTGACCGCTGCGATACCCACTCGCCCTTTTATGTGCCCAGGCTGTAGCTATCAATTTTCCCTAACTTGTCTACCAGCCTACTCGGATCCAAACCATGGCATACCATATGTCAGAGAGAATACAACTCCACATGGTTGTCGAGCTGCGCTTATCAATGCGCGCTCGCTCCCATGTCACAGTTTTTACATTAGTGAGTTTATTGTCACCCATGACGTGGATTTATTATTTGTCACTGAGACCTGGGCAGATGCCGGGTCAGGCCCGGATTTCTGCAACGCTACTCCGGCTGGATATAGTGTCGCCAGACATGACAGGCCTATAGGACGAGGTGGGGGCCTTGCAATTATTTACAAGGATAAATATCGCACCACACTCGATCCTATAAACTCGGTTAACTGTGAATCAGCGGTTTTTGCTATCAGTATTAATCCCAAGCGGGCACTAAAGGGTATAATACTCTATCGACCCCCTGGCCCCCGTAACTCTTTTCTCTCTACCCTCTCTGACCTGAGTGACAATGTCATCTGTTCAGATAAATTTACTATATTGGGAGACTTCAACTTCTTTTTGGAAGATCAGGACAACCCAGACACCGCCCAACTCACGACTGATTTTTCCAATTTTGGACTGCACCAATTAGTCAAGGGTATCACACACCAAGCTGGACACTCCCTTGACGGGCTATTTACTAATGATCCTGACATTACTGTATCAGACATTATTCCAATTACATGGTCAGATCATAGGGCTATTATTTTTCAACTAGACACACGATTTTCTGCCTTGCCGCACCCCAGACCTCGCACTAAGATAGGTACCCGGGCCTGGAAAACTGCAGATCTCCCTCAGATGTTGCATTCCTTGGCCTCCTCCTGTCCTCAGGGAGGAAATAGCTTGTCACCGTCAGCTTCAGAGTTTCAGGACTGGATCCGAAGTGCCGCTGATCTAATGGCCCCAGAGAAATTCACGCAACCCAATAGAGTATCTCCTTCGGCCCCCTGGTATAATGAAGATCTCCGTCTACATCGCCAACATTGTAGGAATTTAGAAAGGCGCTGGAGGAAAGCTTACTGTCCCACAGCTAGACAAACTTATAAAGACGCTCTTATGATTTATAAAAAGGCGATCTTGGCCCGAAAAACAGTTTTTTACTCAGCACAAATCGAGACTGCTGCCAACTCTGCCAGAGAACTTTTCTCCGTCGTCACCACCTTGTCCACCCCCTCCATTGGGCCTGGAGTGGAGCCCTCACAGACTTTCTGCAATGAATTGGCCATCTTTTTTACCACTAAGGTTGCAGAGATTTACGCTTCATTTGAAAATGACATCAGAACTGAACATAGAGGTGACAGCAGGAAAGAAGTACTGTCGCACCCTAATCCTGACTCCTTCCCTTGTTTCTCACCTGTTTCACATCAGGACGTGATTAAAATTATCTCCACTATTAAATCAGGCTCCCCCTTGGACCCCTGTCCTCCGTCCGTGATGCAGAAACTCACAGAAGTGATCTCCCTCCCTTTGATGGAAATCTGCAATAATATATTCCTAACAAGGCAATTTCCTAGTATATGGAAGAAGGCTGTTATTAAACCCCTCTTAAAAAAACCTTCCTTAGATCCTACTGCTGTCGCAAGTTACAGACCGATTGCGTGCCTGCCCTTTCCTGCCAAAGTATGCGAATATCTGATGAATCAGCAGCTCTCAGAGTTCGTCGAGACCCACCAACTTCTCGACGAAACGCAGTTTGGGTTCAGGAAAGGGCATGGAACAGAGACTGCCTTGATAAAGGCCTCTGATGAGATCAGGACGATCATGGATCAGGGAGGGGCGGCTGTTCTTATCCTTTTGGATCTGTCAGCAGCCTTTGACACGGTCGACCATGTCACTCTTGTCGACCGTGTCATAGCTCTGGGGATAAATGGTCGGGCCAAGGATCTTATTTCATCCTTCTTGGCAAACCGTACCCAGACAGTAAGGCTCGGAGACTTTTATTCTCCCATCTCTGCACTCCCTTGTGGAGTCCCACAAGGCTCCTCGCTAAGTCCTATGCTTTTCAACATCTATGTAGCGGACTTAGCGAGGATAATAAAGGCCTATGGGATACAGTTAACATCGTACGCAGACGATACCCAGCTGGTGCTGGGTATCCATAAGGATGGCCTTACTGTAGCAGCCAACTTCCAGAAAGCTATGCTCGAGGTCAGTACTTGGATGGCCTTGAATTGCCTCAGGCTTAACTCGGACAAGACCGAGATCATGACCTTTGGAAAACTTTCCCCTGAATGGTCCCTCGGTTGGTGGCCAGAAAAGCTCGGCCATCCACCTGTCCCAGTGGAAAAAGCCAGAAATCTGGGAGTGATTTTTGACAACAAGCTGGTCTTTGACCTCCATATCAATAAGGTTGTGTCATCTTCATTTTACATCTTGAAAAAGATTAAGAAGCTGCTACCATATCTCCCTCCGTCAGCTGGGAAGACTCTGGTCTCTACCTTAGTCTTCTCAAAAATAGATTATGGGAACGCTCTCTTCCTCCATACTCAGAAGCGTGTCATAACGAAGCTGCAATCTATTCAGAACGCGGCTGCTAGGATTCTCCTCAACATCCCTCGCCGCAAATCTACCACCCTTGGTATTCGTCAGCTTCATTGGCTGAGAGTTGAGAGCCGCTGGCTCTGTATTGCTTATAAGGCCATACATGGCACTGGACCCAGATTCCTGATCGAAGCTTTTCAGTTCTATACCCCCAGAAGGCAATTAAGATCGGCCAATACCAGCCTTTTGCCGGTGCCACGTACAAGATCAGTCTCCTGGGGTGACAGGCGCTTTCTCGTGGCCACTCCAAAACTTTGGAACCTCTTGCCAATTGCCATTAAAGCCGCTCCGAATCTGATTAGTTTCCGTAGGCTTTTGAAAACATGGTTGTTTAACCAGTGAGAAGACGGTAGGATGATGAACTTTAGTTGCTCCACAGCGCCGAGACACCTTCGGGTATTTGTCGCGCTATAAAAGTTGCGTAAATAAATAAATAAACAAAACACTTGCAGACACGGGTAAACATCCGCAGCCTGGTAATACAGGTCGTCCCCGGGTTATCAGGGTATACCTACATCACGTTTAACGAAGGTGAGACAGTTCCTATTGCATACAAATCCCATTTGTACACAAATGCTGAAAATCGATTTGCATGGGCAGAAAAAAATCTGACCGCAGTACAGACTGCTGTAGTGAGAGAAAGAAAGAAAATCTATGACACCCTTATACATGTTTAGATTATTTTAACTTTATTTAAACATTCTTTTGTTTTTTTGAGAGCAATAATAATTATAAAAAACATTCATAATACATCCAATCAAAATCATCCATAATGCAAACTAACCACACTCTCTTAAACATTCTTAACCCTTTCGCTGCGGCGGGAATTCCGCCGCAGCGCTGGGGGGTGCGGGGGGGCAGCGCGGTGGCGCTGTGCTCATGACGGAGCCGCTCCGTCATGAGCCACGGTTGAGCTGTGCTCATGACGGAACGGTTCCGTCATGACTCCGCCCATTTGCGTTGTCCCCCCGCACAGGCGGGGAAACAGCGCCGCGTAGGCGGAGCGGCCGCCAACGGCCGTGACATGACGGAACTGTTCCGTCATGAGCACACGGCAACCGTGGCTCATGACGGAGCGGCTCCGTCATGAGCGGGGAAGGGGTTAAACACTACTAGCATACCTGATTCACAACATTTACACCCACACTACATAACAACCAAAAAAAAAATCTCAACCTGGCAAAAAAATAACTGTACAATCAATTAGGAAAGCCTGGGGTAACACCCAAACAACAAAGGATTTTAGACAACAAGTCTTTCAAGTGCACTAATACGTCACATCAACAATGCTTTAAATCTACAACCAATTAACAGTGCACGAAAGCCATCACTATTTTAACCAAGTTTGTTTGGTATAACAAACGTAAGGTCGACGCGTTTCGAACCTTCTCCTTTAGGGGTTCTCCTCAGGACCAAAAATAGCTGCAACAATAAAAATAAGAAAACCAAATCTCAATCGCTATGTACAAAAACTCATCCACCTTAAATCACATACAATGCACCACCAGTATCCGTCTATTTACCTCTTATATCATATGACTGATTCCAATATTCAATGGGAAAGATATCTGTAAGATAATCAGAAGACAGACAGAAAAACGAAAAAAATAGTCAAAGAATAATAGTGATTCAATGTCATTGTTTCTAAACTGTCCAGAAATGGTCAACCACTTACACTGTTTGAAGGTACTCAGAAATTAAATTGCATGTGGTAGGTAACAAAATGGGCTTCATGAAGGAACTGTAAAGAAAAACATGCCTCCATTACTGCTTTGCTGTATTTTATAATTTAACAAAAAACGCTGAATGGCTGACTCGAAAAAATACCTTCGGCGTAGCTTAACATCCCGTCAATATATCACTGCCCTCCATCAAGGGAAACACTCTGTGTTACGTTTTTCATGAGCTGTGAATCTTCAAAAAAGGTTGTGTATGAGCGTTTTTTTGATAAAGCGGTCAAATTAAGATGTATAATATGGGCCGCATATTTGGAGCGTGCCCCTGTAGAAGGACAATAATCCTTCAACAACAATGATTTTAAAAAGCTAGAAACACTGCTTACCTAATCAGCAGCAGTCTTCGCTCTCCGGTTTTACTTCCGCGTTGCGCTCGTGACGTACGCTTAACACCGATATCGTACGCTATGGGCAGAACTCGATGGTTAAATGGTAAATCCCACCGCCTCATGGGAGAATTTGCAAGTCATCATGGGAATTGTAGTGTCAGCATTAGAGCGACCGTTTAGGCATCTAATATACCGCAGCTAGATCGTGGATAGATCAATTGAAACCCACACCTCAGCCTTATATTAACACCTTAGTACCCCAAACAAAAAAGATTATCAAAAATATTATTAAAAATAATCAGATTCTAGACCTTATAAATCCTGACCTTTAATGAACCCTCAAAAGGAGTGCTCACAATTTATATAATTCAGAAAATTCATTGAGTCCATTAGTTGTAGTATTAAATTTGACAATCAACATTGCCTCTCGCTGAATTAGTTTTTGATCCAGGTGGCCACCCCTTGGATCAGAAACCACCTTAGAGATCACAGTCCATTTGAGATCTTTTTCGGTATGTCCCTTTTCTTTCCAATGGTTGACCAGAGGTGCAGTTTCCACATTTTTTCGAATCCTAGATTTATGTTGAGTGATTCTTTGATGGACTTCTTGGTTAGTCTTGCCCACATATAGTTTTGAACATGGGCAAAGTATACCATAAACGACAAATTTAGATTTACAATTAGTAAAAGTGTTGTGTTTCCAATGGATACCACTATGGGAGAAAAGCGCTCCCTCGATTGTCTGCTCACAACAGGAGCATGAACCACATTTGTGATGTCCACTGACCGGAGCCAAACCCACATAGTCTCTAAGTGTTGGTTGAATCACTTTACGCAACATGGCTCGAACCACCTGATTAGCAATGCTTTTATCTTTCTTAAAAGCGAAAAGAGGTCCGTTAGCGAAGGATTGATCCAAATTTTTGATCAAATGTCAATTTTGAACAACTGCTTTTTTTTAAATGTTTGAATTGGGGCAGAATGTGGAGACACATACCATCTTGTCAATTGGTGTTTGTTGTTTATTTTGTAAAAGTGACTTCCGTGGTGTCCACCACGGCCTCCTCATGGCATTCTTTAACAGTTTCTTAGGATAACCTCAATCAACCAATTTGTCACACAAATTGCTGGCATGTAGGAAATACTCCTCTTTAAAGTGACAATTCCGACGGATTTTAAAAAATTGCTCAAAAGGTAAATTTTGCTTCAAGCTTCTAGGATGATTGCTTGTATAAAGGAGGGCCTTGTTCCTCTCTGATGGTTTTTTGAATAAGGTTGTGACAAGCTCCCCATCCGAAGGATACACTTCTACGTCCAAGAAAGTCATTCTCTGGCTTGAATGATTAAGACTAAACTTAATGTCCTCTGTTCTTGCATTAAGCCAATTGTGAAATTCGATGAGTTGTTCTTGTGTTCCTGACCAAACCAAAAAGACATTGTCAATATAACACATCCAGTCCGAAATGAACTGTTGGAAAGGATTATTGCTATAGACGAATCTTTCTTCAAACATTGCCATAAAAAGTACGGCTAGCTCTGGGGCAAAAGGACAGCTCATTGCGACTCCTTGAATTTGGTACAAGAAGTCATTACCAAACATGAAAATATTCTTTTTAAGTGCAAAACTGGCCAGCTGCACAATGACATCTGTAGGGACCCTTACTGGTTTAGGTCTTGTTTCCAAAAAAATGGGTCAATACTGCTATACCATCATCCTGTGGGATCTGTGTATACAAAGATACAACATCAAGTGTCACCATGATGTCTTTATTTATTTCAAAATTGATGGAAGAAAGCCTATTGATAAAGACTGTTGTGTCTTGAAGATGAGCTGGAACATCATCCAAAAATGGTTTTAGAAAAAAGTCCACATATTTTGAAATAGGTTCAATCAGGGAGTCGCAGCCTGAAACTATGGGCCTCCCAGGTGGATTTGTCTCATTTTTATGAACCTTTGGGAGGACATAGAACACAGGTACTCATGGATGTTTGTTTTGCAAAAATTGGTATTCCTTTGGGCCTAAAAATCTTGAATCGCACCCAGCTTTTAAGATTTCAAATAGTTGGCCCTGAAGCTCAGCTGTTGGATTACGAGCGATCTTTTTGTAACTTTCGGTGTCTCCAATTGTCTCATCACTTCCTGTGTATAATTGGTGGTGCCCTAGACTACCAAAGAGCCACCCTTGTCTGCTTGTTTAACCACAATTGTTGTATCATTTTTCAAAGATAGGATAGCTTCCTTTTGCTCTTTCGAAGTATTGTATTTTACATACTTTTTCTTTTTCTCCATATCAGAGATAGCAGATAACACCACTTTTTCAAAGGTCAAAACTTCTTTTGGTATTTTATTTGAAGGAGGACAAAACAAAGATTTTTTTCGAAGTCCTGTTACTTCTGAATTGTTGAAATTCGTATCTTCCGAAAATAAAGTTCTTAAACGGATTTTACGGCAGAATTCAATTGCCTCTGTCTGTAGTTTGATAAAATCAGTAGGTCTTTAAGGGACAAATGTCAACCCTTTTTCCAGAATACTTTTTTCGGCTTGGGTAAGAGAACGTTCAGACAGATTAAAAATAGGAGACGGCTTTAGTTTTTGTAGTACTGTCTCCGCGTCGTCATTTCCCATGGCTGATTGGTGAACTGATTTCGTCCTCTTTGCCTCTGTTGTTCTCTCCCTAAAAAAGGAACAGATTGTTGTTGTCTCTGTTGGCCCCTACCTAAAAAAGGTGTGGGCTGTTGTTGATAATTATTACCTCTTCTATTAGTAATAGTAGGACATTCGTTGCTATCAGTTTCACCGCCTGAAGATGATGATGTATCCGTAAATGTGATGAATTTGTTCCTAGATCGTCCCTGAAATTCAGGGAGACACCTGCAGGAATCTGCCCATGTATAGAAATCAATCTGTAAAAAAGGATATACGTTGTCCAGTGAAAAATTCTTTTTATCCTTTTTGAACTTGCTTCCTTTTTGGTTTACAGTAAAATCCTTAAATTCCAATATTTCTTTTTCAACTTTCTCCAATAAAGTTTTTGAATCAGATATTAATTGATTATTTTTGATCTCAGTCTCGAATAAAACTATTTCCTCCAATTGCTTTTGTGATATTCTATGGGCGGTTTCTACAGTCAGGACCATTAGGTCCCTACTGCATTTCGTTTCAATACAACTGTAGCCTTTCTTATATACAGGGTCGTCAATAAAGATGACAGGATGTTTACGTATTTGAAGACCTCCTGGGATTGTGCCAGCTTTAAGATGCTCTAAAAGGAAGTGACCATGAAGATCAGTACAGATTTGTTTCTTCCTTAAACGGATGAGTTTATCAGATTCATTCTGAGTTTTTGCCGAAGCACTTAAAGAGGCAGAGGCAAACACTGGAGGTGCATTTATTAACCTTTGAATGTGTTCTTCGCTGTAAGCGAAGGTATCTCTCTGTCATTATTCAAAACAACAAATCCTTGTGCAAAAAAGTCAAAAAATTAAATGAAAGAATTAGAAAAAGGAAAAAAGAAGAGAAAGTTTTTCAAAAAGAACGACGGTTCCTAACAGATCCCGTCTAACAACCTATTAACCAAACTTACTGTCAACTTTCTATTACCCAATAGAAGACCTCGCAGGTGGTTCCCTGCAAAAATATCAAGGAACAAAAATGGGTCTTGGCTCCAATCAGTAAGGCTGAGCCTCAAATACAACAGAACAGCAAATTGCCAGTACTGATGTTATATCAAATATTCAATTTAAAGGTGCACAGAAATAAAATCTATGACACCCTTATACATGTTTAGATTATTTTACCTTTATTTAAACATTCTTTTTTTTTTTTTTAAATTCATAGAAAATATATTGAAAATATTTCAACACTTCATAGAGCAATAAGAATAATAATAAAAACATTCATAATCCATCCAATCAAATCATCCATAATGCAAACTAACCACACTCTCTTAAACATTCCTAAACACTACTAGCATACCTAATTCACAACATTTACACCCACACTACATAACAACCATACACAAAAATCTCAACCTGGCAAAAAAATAACTGTACAATCAATTAGGAAAGCCAGGGGTAACACCCAAACAACAAAGGATTTTAGACAACAAGTCTTTCAAGTGCACTAATACGTCACATCAACAATGCTTTAAATCTACAACCAATTAACAGTGCACGTAAGCCATCACTATTTTAACCAAGTTTGTTTGGTATAACAAATGCAAGGTCGACGCGTTTCGAACCCTCTCCTTTAGGGGTTCTCCTCAGGACCAAAAATAGCTGCAACAATAAAAAGAAGAAAACCAAATCTTAATCGCTATGTACAAAAACTCATCCACCTTAAATCACATACAATGCACCACCAGTATCCGTCTGTTTACCTCTTATATCATATGACTGATTCCAATAATCAATGGTGAAAGATATCTGTAAGATAATCAGAAGAAAGATAGAAAAACAAAAAAAATAGTCAAAGAATAATAAAGTGATTCAATGTCCTTGTTTCTAAACTGTCCAGAAATGGTCAACCATTTACACTGTTTGAAAATCATTGTTGTTGAAGGATTTGAACATTTTTGTTCTTTGGTAGTGAGAGAAAGAGCACTAGCACAGGGGAAACACATCATTGTTGTAACTCCGATACCTACTTTAGAAGCGGTAACTAAAGCCAGCATTTGAAATGCAAAGGCATTGCATCCACGATGGATACAATGGGCTAATTCTCTTACTGCAACAGATGTAGAATATAGATACGATCCAAGAATTAGAACAAAAGCATTCCTGCAGTACGAACAAGAATACCCTCTCCTGAATGAAATCTTTCCTCTTGATCAGTATGAACACACCATTTATACTGATGGTTCTGCGCAACCTGCCATAGGAAGTAAACAGCAGTATAGCACTGCATGCGTTATAGTGAAAGATCGGATGCGGGACATTAAATTCCACCCCAGCAATACGACTACACAATCTCTAGGAGATTGTTCTGTGAAGCTGGCAGAACTAAAAGCCCTGATGCTAGCACTACAGTATACGGATCGTGAATTCCCCACACTGATTGTGTGCGATTTGTTTTACTGTGTGCAATCTTGCAATGAATATCTTCACTACTGGGACCAGAATGGATTTGGAGATGCCACGGGTGGCACGATAAAACTTAAATTGTTATGGGAACAAGTGGCAAAGCTGTAAGCATGCCTGCCACGGGCTCAAGTTATTCACACCGTGAGTCATCAGCATGTTGGCATACACGTTGAAGGGAATTCACTGGCTGATGAAGCTGCTAAGGCGACTGTGCAAACTGCTGCCCTTGCCGCAATCACTTGTTCGTACACAAGAATAGAGGGAGATATACTAGTAGCTATCAGTACCACAAAGAACGACTCACCGGTACTGCCAAAAGGCTTTCCACTCAAGTACTCCTACAAGTTAGATGCGCATTACACACCGTATGCTCAAATTCCAAGAGTGGGGAGACAGAGTAATACTTAACAAAGATCACATATTAGGTTTAATACTAGCTGCACACGAGGGTCTGGGCTCAGCACACGCAGGAGTCACTGCAACAATTTCATTATTGAAACAGCGTTACTGGTGGTCGGGGCTGACAAAACAAACAAAGGAGTATGTCCTGAAGTGTGATATTTGCCAGCAGATGAAGGGTTCCACCATTCACAAGCCACCACAAACACCATTACTGATTTTAGACAGACCTCTTTCATGTGTCTATTTGGACCACTGCGGCCCCTTCAATTCTGACGGGACTTACAAGTAAATCTTGGTAGCAGTGGATTCATGCTCTAGATTCCTCTGGGTTTGGCCCCAGTGCTCGGCTGACGCTCAAGCTGTTATAAAGGATTTATGAGTCTTTCATAGGGACAGACGCAATTGGCACGTTACATTCCGTCCGTGGTCCTGCGTTTAGCTCTAGGGCTTACTAGGAAGTCATGGAAGGTATGGGCATGGCCTTGCAGTACTTCTTCCCCTACCATACTGAGGGAACTTCGGTGGTGGAGAGGAAAACCGGGACCTAAAGCAATCCTTAACAGCAAGGGTATTAGGCGCGGGTGGTACATGGGTCAATCACCTATATGGGGTCCAGAGGGCACTTAACATGCAAACAAAGTCCTTGGGAGGCCGTACCTCTTATGAAATCCTGTTTGGGATAAGAATGTGGGTACCTGATCTCGATTGTGCCAGCACAGTGAAAGATGCAAAACAATTTAAACTGAATGACCGTTTGCTGTTTTATAGGAACTCGATGAATTCTGAGCACTACAAAGCAACATGCAAGTCAAACACACCGCCACTGGGTAAGTGAAACCAGTTCTGGCAAGACCTGCCTGAGTCCCACATATTGGGTACCTGGTCAGGGAAAAGATCGTGGACAGAAGAGAGTTTGGGCCATCTTACAAAACAGCGGTACCTGTCCTAGCGGTAGTGGGAACAAGATCAGTACTTCTTCTGCCTCTTGCCAGCAAAAAAGAAAAAAGATTTGCCTCCATTGATCTGACCAAACCGCATCATGTGGCCGATCCTCAACAGTAGGCCCCGTGGGGTCCTGAGTAGCCGCAGACCTGCTCTTGCTACTAAACAGGAAGTTCAGATGAAAAGACTAATAACCTTTCAAGACTCACCTACACAATGTGAAGGAGTAACGAATAATGGAGTACAAATCACACCAGTTGCAAATTATAAACATCAAGAAGAAACAACAATGCAAGTTGCAATTCAGCCCAACAATGATGTCCACATTAATATGCCTTCAAACAACACATCTGCCAGTTCTACAAAACCTGCGGTGCTACCAAAGATAGATCGAACTGTGTCTGTCTACTTCATCAATGTCAATGATTTCTCTGCAGATCCAAGTGAACCTGATCAAACGCCACCAATTTCAAAGAAAGAAAAATGTCGCCAATTCTATATTTTGCTCAAAAAGACTTACTTGGTGCCACCTTGGTTGCATATTTGGGGGCATATATATGTATGAAGCCCATTTCCCGTTCGCAAACGGGCCGATTCTCAGAATCGGTCCATTTGCGAACAGGAAAAAGCCTTTTGGGATGTATCATCCCAAAAGGCCCTCGCAAAATAGGGAATCGCAAAATTTGTGTTCCCATTCATTCATATGGGCCGAATGGGAAGGTATTCCTTAATTGCGATTCGCAATTTGCGAGTTGCAATTAAGGAATGCCAATGAATTGCAAAATATTTGCGAATTTTTTATTACATCCCGTTTTGCGATTCTCAAATAGCGATACTCTAAAAATCGCTATTTGAGAATCGCAAAAACAGTATTTGATACATATGACCCTTGGTTTGCAGTAGGGTTAGAATACCTGTTATTTGGATTGGCACAGTGACTGTCTTTTTTCTGCTTCTGAACGGACATTATTTCCCAGAATGCTCTGCAGTACAATCTGTGAACTTGGTACTAAAAGCACAAATGTCATCACACCGTGAACAAAGACACTTGTCCCTGGTGAACATTACGGCAATTTCAATACCGGATGGTATAGTTTGGGATAAGGTTTCTTACGATGTATATGGCCCCACTGAACATTTGAAAAATCCACATTTGTTTAAAATGTAAATGATTTCATTACCCCCAGTACACTATCTGATGACTGGTACATTGTTCTAAATCTGTAAGCATAGCATTTACAGTCTCAATCTGCTGCGTGTTCTTACAGGGAATTGTAGGAAGGTATAACTGACTACAAAACCATGTTTTGTTACCAACATTATGGTCATACTTTTTTGCATAGAGCAAGTGTACCACGCACTACTAATGTGTACCATCAATGGAAACATTGCCCGACACCACCAGAAGGTAGTTCTGTTACATTTGCACAGAAGTTCGCATAATTTTCAGGGTTCAATACATCCGACCCAGAATCATTTTACTATAAACGTGTACAGACTAATGCAACGGCGAAGAAAATTATGCTCACAAACACAAAGCTGATATATTCAGGACCTTTTATCTCCCAACTGTCTATACAGGGTTTCGACTACTGGGGAGACACCATAGACACCAAATCCATCTGGGTGACAAGAGAGTGGCAGGTTCAGGGAACTCAGGCATTATTTAGAGCTTGCCCCATTGCAGATGATTTTCCTGAACAGAACAGTGCAACAGACTACCTGACCACACTTTTGTCTCGTATATATTCACTGGGCAACATTGTGCCCTCAGCTATCGATATAATGGAACACGATTTGTCTGTTTTACAACATGGGCAATCACAGCTACACGATATTATGCTTCGAAGCTGGACGCTTCAATCATTACGTTCTGGCCATGTTCCATGGCGATACATTAAAGACACAAATCTGTTTTCGCCTTACAATCTGACTGAAAGACAATTAACCATGGCTCGTAGAGATGCGAAGTACACCATGCAGCTCATTGAAAAACTAGAGAAGTTACCTTTTACTGTAGCAGAATCACCATCTACGGACTGGTTAATCCATGGCTATATCACGCTGCCAATCACAACATTCCAGTTCAATACTGCCTGAAATATTACCCAGTAAGCAGGTATGAAGTGTTGGAAGAAGGGTACATACAAGAAACCTGGGAGTTACTGTACACATATAGGTGCAGGAACAAAGACAAGGAAGTTTTTCTGAGTGGTTCAAACTGCAAAAATGCCTTAAGTGGGTCTTTAGTGTGTAAAGAAATATCGCTGCACGGGGCATGTAATGCTTCAATAGTGAACTTGTCCTGCTTCCTGAAGAGTTCTCCAGCTGCCACAATTTATCTGGTTTTCGAGTTACTTTCAAATGGGAGTCATTTGATGCTGCATGACCAAGGCTGCTGTGGTATGACACCCGGCATTGCTTATCTAGTGACGTCAACTCCAGGGTTATTTGTTTTAAGCAAGTATTGTTTCCCTCAGATCGCGCAGTTAGGGAGGCAACACTGTGGCCTTCACTAAATGTATGCAACATAGGGTTTGATTCTCTGAGCAGACTGAAAGCCATGCTGGTTCAGCATAATGTGGCCTTAACTTCAGCCCAAGAGACTTTTAATCTCCAAGTGGTAAGGTCTTCGGCAGAGATACAGGCGTTGGCCCATACGAACTTCCCTCTCCATTTCGGGGAAATGGTCCATCATATCTTTAACATGTCTGATACGAGTGGTATTGTACACTTATTTAAGAGCATTGGATCAGGTCTGTTAACCACCTTTCAAACCATTTTCGGAGTGATACCATCATTTATACACTCCGTACTTGGAAGAGTTTATGGAAGGCTTCCTTTTGTCCTGCTTTTGGTAGCGGTCATCCTGATTTTACTTCTATTGCTTTACAATGGATGTCAGCAGCACTACTGGTGCGATGTTGTCGTGAGCGATTGGTGTTCTTGATGAGGTTACCTCTCCTTCAATAGCTGAGTGAGCATTGGTTCCTGTCTTTCAGACTAGCCTGGCTTGACTGCATCCTACCAGTCTTCTGCTGCCTCTTTTGCGGATTCAGACGCAGGTTGGTCCGCTGTCTGACACTTCCATCGGTTGCGCTGCTGGACATAGACATGCTCCTGGCGCCTTTACGGGCCCATGCGCACAGTTGTCCACAGCGTATTCCCATGTTGGTGATGGTGTCCTAGAGCCTCCACCGGATGCTTCAGCTCCTGTTGGACCGGAGAACGGCTCTGCAACGGATGTGCAAGCATCAGTCTCAGGCACACAAGCATCTACTTATTCCCTGACGGCTGCCGTGGGAAACAAGGATGATGACCACCTCTGCTCACTTGATATCATACTGGAAGTACTGAAGGGACTGCCTCCTGCGGATGCCATGTACAGTGATGTTGAGCCTTCAGCACAGGATTCTTAAACAATCTGGCCTTTTCTGAGTTGGGAACCGTTTGGGCAATTTTTAAACATGTACCAAATTG
This sequence comes from Triturus cristatus, assembly GCF_964204655.1. Lineage (NCBI taxonomy): Eukaryota > Metazoa > Chordata > Amphibia > Caudata > Salamandridae > Triturus > Triturus cristatus. Next base: position 454,768,748 of record NC_140587.1, read on the forward strand.
AAGGTTGAACTGACTTTTTTTTTCTTCTCTGCTCTATTTGAACATAGTGACTTTCAAGGTGCTCAGAAAAACAAGAACAATATATAGTTTGTTCCAAAATATATAGAGGACACTTTTATGAATGCTTTGTAGGGAAGAATGCCTTTCAATACGGACTTTGCTTTTAAGACCCTTTAAGTGCTTTTTAGAATGCTTTTAATATAAAGGATGTTGTGCCTTTTTAGCACCTTACCTAGCTGACCTTGTTGACCTTTTATGAGGAGTGGGTGTCATGTCCTTTAGGTTAGTCCCATCATGTACGAACCGATTGTATACATCGTGTCCCATCCACACGACATAACGGTCTTACACAAGTGACCTTTTACCTAGCAGCTTACTACTTTCTCTCCGACATCAGGCTCTTGGTACCATATCTTAATCCCTGTACCTGACGTACGTAAACATGTCCCCAGGCATGGTAGATTTATTCTGTGCAAGGGTCACCACTTTTCATCCATGACCAACAGCCAGATTTGCATGATCATATTTGTTTAGAAAAGGATTAGCAGGGGATTAGCAAATGTTTTAAAAACATATAGATTCTAGAAAAACCCCAGAGTGGCCACTTTAGTATAAAAAGACCCTCACTCCCCCTTAGACAAGCAGAGGAGAATTCCTTCCTAGCTGAGATGAGGCTCTGCCAGCTGATCCTTCAACAAGCAGACATCTGACATCCCTTGCGGGGTGCCATCCTCGACACAGAGACTGGGTCCTTCATTCAGAACCATCAGGTGAGGGGTTAGCACTTCCCGGGGATATTTGGCTCCATTAGGTTCCATTAGGACATATCCTAGCACTTGCACATACATGCTTCACCTACACCTCTAGGCTAGGCACGGTTAAGTAGGCTACGCATCATAGGAGTACACCACTGCTATTGTTTTATGTAATATGCTTTTTATCATCTTATTAGCACTATGGTAGAAATGGATCTACTTTTTATGATATTGGTACTAGCAATTACATTTGTCTGCTCCTGTCTGTTGATTGTCGCAGCTAACATGTTTCATGCTAGACTGATGCTTGACCAATAAATAATTATTGAAACGGTTCCAGTCATCTTTCTATGTATTCTGAGAAAAGTAAGCCCGAGTGATTGAGCAAAAGATGCCGTATTGTTTCCACGATACCTGAGGAATCAGGGTGGTCATGTTCAGTGGTTCCCAGAAACTACCTACCACAATGTATAGTACAGAGGGGTGGTAGTGCCACTGACGAGCTAGCAGGTCTAACGGCTGACTCCAGAGCCTGTCTGCACACCAAGCCCTCAGTTTAGGTCATACAAAACATGCAGGTCCTGGGGGGGGGTCCTAGGATCTACACGACAGCACCAGGGTCGGATGGCCTGGCCATGGCCTTTTATAAAACTTATCAAGAATGGCTTACACCGCACCTGATGAACCTCTTCAAAGAAATGGCACAGGAGTGAATAATGCCACCTTCGATGCGAGAGGCCACCTTGATTACGCTACTAAAACCAGGTAAACAACCAGAGCAGTGCTCCTCATACAGACCCTTATCTTTACTTAATACAGATGCCAAACTATTCGCCAAAATCTTGGTGAATAGAATAGCGCCCTTGCTGACTAGACTAGTGGGACTGGAGCAAATTGGATACATTCCTGGACGCTCCATCATGTGCAACTTGGGCACCCTCTTTGGTACTATTACGCATATCGATCCAAGTGTTCGAGCTGCAGCTCTCTTCATAGACGCAGAGAAGGCATTCGACTCAGTCGAATGGAAATTCTTATATGCAGTCCAAAAGGGGGCTGGAGTTGGGGAGGTATTCCTAAAGTTAGTCGAGGTCCTGTATACACAGCCCACAGCACGAGTGCGCATCAACGGGTTGCTCTCTAAACCGATAGCAATCACTAGAGGCATTAGACAGTGCTATCCACTCTCTCCGTTACTGTATGTGCTGGTTGCGAACCCCTTGGCTTGCGCCATGCGAGAATATCATGCACATAGAGGCATAAGGTTTCCACAATATAATTTGCAATATATGCAGACAACACTTTATTGTATATACACAACCCAGAGCATAATCTAAAGCCAATGATGCAAGAAGTAGAGCGATTCTGCCAACATTCAGGCCTGCACATCATCTGGCATAAATCAACGATAATTCCCCTCACACCTGACACTGACCCCATCTCATCTGAATACCTCATAGAATGGACCACAGTCCCAGTGTGTTACTTGAGAGTACAAATACATACCGATCCAGAAGTAGTAATGCTGGAAAATTATGGGCGCGCCATACACTGTCTTTCAGAATCTATCAACAAATGGATTAGGCTCCCTCTATCCCTCATAGGCTGCATTGCATTAATGAAAATGATCGTTCTCCCGCGGTTCCTTTTTGCGAACATTCCAATTTCATTACCGAAATCATTCTTCTAGAGACTCCGAACTCTCCAAATACTACTCACTTGGTCTGGGACACAGCCGCGGGTCAAATGGGATACACAAACAAAGACATAACCTGAAGGAGGCCTGAATGCCCCAGATCTTGAAACATATTATAGAACCGCACAGTTGTTGCACGCACACTACTGGATACACGGACCTCATACCCTCCCACAACTTTACATTGAAAGAGTTGAGGTTAGCCCTGACCCACTACTACAATCTCTACTGAGTAAGCAGCAATGCAGACTCCGAACAATAGATCCGGTCGGGTGCACAAGGACTCAACTGAGGCAGATAGCAGACACTCAGCAGATCGCACTCATATACTCCCCCAAGCTGCCAATCGTATGGTGTGATTGGTTTCCTTTGAGCGGGGACAGGATAGTTACACAAATACTTTGCACGTTAAAAATAGAATACATGGGGGATCTCTTTCTCGATGGTGCAGTAAAGACGTGGGAACAAACACAAACACATGCACCTCAGGTATCCACGCTCAACATTTATCAAGACTATCGGGAAAGGCAATCACTGCGGGCCCTATTTGGGGAAGATATGACCGAACCGAAGGAGTTAGTCACTGATATACCTCCTACAGGCTAAATCCCCACTACTTGGTATCACAGCATTATACGCACTCTCAAAAGAGCACAACACTCATGCACTTACTAAGACCCAACAAGAGTGGCAAGAAGAGTTAGACATCGAAATCACAGGGGCGCAATGGGCCCACTGTTTAGCGGGTACAAGGTCAACATCACAGAACAGGAGACACAGGTTAATACATTATAAGTACCTCAATAGAGTGTCCTACACCCTGGCCCGACTGCACAAATATGGCTTGAGTGAAGATGACAGGTGCATGAGATGTAGGGCCAGTGACACGAACTTCACTCACCTGGCTTGGGGGTGTCTGGGTATTGGAGTGTTCTGGAAGGAAGTGTTCACTGTGCTGAGAGATATTCTAAGTATTCAAGTACCAGAGACCCCACTGGTTGCGCTGCTTGGGTATGATAAGGAAATACATAAGTCAGGCCGCAAATTGGCGGCAATTGGAATTTTACTAGCTAAACGAATTGACTTCCAAGCGGGTTTTAGATCAGGGACAGGCACCGTCGAGCAGACATTCCGCCTTTTAATGCTCTATTGGAAGGTAGTGGTGCTAGGAGGGGGCAGCTTATACTTAGTCTTCATAGACTTAAAAACAGCCTTCGACCTGGTTCCAAGAGCATTATTGTGGAAGGTCCTTGACGAGTTAGGTCTACCTCCCTATTTGTTGGCCTTGCTGATAAAATTCCATGAAAACAACTTTGCCCAAATCAGATGGGGTGCCCAGGGAGAAAAAACCCCGTGTATTCCAGTAGACAGGGGCGTCCGCCAGGGGTGTGTGCTTGCCCCCACTCTGTTTTCGCTTTACGTCAATGGAGTGGTGGAGCACCTTCTTCAACATCCTGCAGATGCACCATCCCTGGCTGGAAGGAAAATCCCGACGCTCCTGTTTGCGGACGACACCCTCCTGATTTCGAAATCACCTGCAGGCATACAGTTACTACTTTCCAGCTTCAAGGCCTTCTGTGACACCAAGGGACTGGCCATAAATATTGGCAAGACTAAATTTCTTGTCCTCAACCCCCCTAAGAAATCTGTTAAACCCCCCACTCTAGACTCTGTCACATTAGAACGGGTCAAAGAATTTGACTATCTAGGCATACGTCTTTGTGATAGTATGAGCTGGAAGGCCCATCACCAAAAAGTGTTTCTAACCCATAAGAGGGTTGTTGGTGCTTTACTTAAAGAGCAGCGTGCTTCCTCCATAAAACCTATTGGGGCACTTCTTGATATTTATAGGGGTAGGGTTGTGAGTGCAGCACTGTATGGCGCAGAACTTTGGGGTACCCAGAGAGTGGATACTTTGGCCCACCTAGAAAATAAATTTCACAAAGATCTGATGAGGCTACCCCAGAGCACCCCCACAATCCCCCTCTTGCTGGACGCAGGTACTCGTCCAATCTGCGAGCAAGCTAAATTACGCCCCTTACTACTATGGTCTAGAATTTGGAACGTCCCCGAACTCCACAGCTATGCAGACGCCCTAAAAGATGTACTGTCCTTACCTGGCTGGCATAAGATCGCCTGGCTTAGAGAGGTCAAGAGGGCATTATACAAGCTCGGTCTGGGAGCTGCGTGGGAAAATAAAACAGCACCTCCTAAACAAGAACTGAAGAAGGCTTACTGGTCTTGGGTGGATAACGAGAGACTTGGTAAATCAAATCACCCAAGATCTGTTGCCAACTTCTTGATGGTTAAAGATATCCCCTCCAGAGAACCATATTTGGACTTGATTCACAGTTCACATGATAGGGCATTATATTTTAAATTCAGGGTTGGGGTCTTACCTTTATGTCAGTTTACCTCTACCTGGAAACCACCACTGCAAACTGTACCCTATTGCCCATTCTGCGAGCTAAAAATCGAATCTGTCGCACACTTTCTATTTGAGTGTCGAGTCTATATGGCCCCTAGACGGAGGTGGTTGAAGCCTCTTTGTAGGAGCCTGGGAACTCGCTCACATCTGGAAGCTATAAGAATACTGCTCTCAGATACAAGACCCTTTTTTGCCATTTGTTTGGCTAAATTCCTAGGCTGGGCTTGGCGCATAAGATCTGCTAAACAACTGACGATACAGTAAAGTGTCCCTTTTTCATTTTTCATAAATTTTAAGATTATCTCGTGTAAATATGAAATGTTTTTAATGGTAATACGAATTGTAAATTGCTTTGTTTCGACCATTGTTTTTATGCTGTCATGTTTTGCTTTTATGATATGTTTCTATATCGAAATAAAGCTTTACTACTACTACTACTACTAGCTAAACGAAGAATTACAATGCGCTGGATGCTGGTCTATTACCCACTTTGATGGAACAGCACACAGATCTAGCCTACTGCTCAACACCGTCAGACAATTATAATGCTCTTATCCCAGTCCGTTGTAGACCAAAAGATATTTGGGGACCATATCAGGCATACTTAGTGTGAAAGACAGCGGAAGCTGAGGGACACACAGGTCAAAATAGAACAGGAATTGAATAGAGTATATATGGAAGATAGTAGGCGCAGGCAATGGAACCTCACTAGGAAATACACCTATAACACGAACAGAGATGCATGTAGCTGGAGTGGGGGCCCAAACATACACCTGAGATACGTCCAGAGAGGGGATGTAGCCATGACAACATCATTTTGCATGCTTAAAATTGATTCAAATGTGTTTGAGCTTTAGATTTCAGGAATTGCACCTGCACAGATGAAAATGTTTATTATGTACTGCTTGGCTGGCTGTTTTGAATACAAAGAGTATAAATAAAGTTTTTTAAAAAAGTATGGGTAGCTACCTCATTCAAGTATGATTATAACCATTGATGATAAGACTAAATATTTCTTTGATCCTGGAGATTACAAATCCAACATGGATACAGCTGCCTCCCTTAGACTTTCAGAATCCTCTTCCACATGTACAACTTCCACTGTCTGGACACCGTCTTACCATCACTCAAAATTCCAGCGAGTAGCAGGCTTGCCATGAATCTGACCCAGTGGGCCACCATCAGGTGGTGGAAGCCCTCTACAAAGACAGAGACCAGTCCAGATTGGCCTTTAAACAGAAAGAAACACTGAAAAAGAGAGAGAAGGACTAGAAGGACCGTCCTTTGGATTCATATCATATATATATATATAATAATATTTTCTTATTTTATTACGATGTATCACACTGAGCCCCCCCTCAACTTTTCATACTTCCCGACCATGCCTCCCCACCTCTCTGGACTTGCGGATACCCAATGAGGTCATGGTCTCCATCAAACAAGGTCATCTGGTCTTACATGATATAGCTGATTTTCTGGGACCCACCACTGTAGTTTGGCTTCACGCCATTGACTTAAATGCCTCATACCATAGATAGACTTTAGTCTTCATCACTAGCACCCTCACCATACCCTGTCACTACCCACTGCTGGCCGTGACTTAAGTAACAGACTTGGTTCAATTCACACAGGATTTTCCTTTGCCCTACTTGGGCATGGAATGTTAGTCAACATCAACCGGCACAGTAGTTAGTGCAAAACTCAGTGTTTTTTGTTTCCCTCGATTGTTGACCCTCCCTCCATCCTAACAGAATTTGCACTCTCTCCCTAATTTTCATAAGGGGAACCTTCCCTCTATCACACTCCCTCTGGAACAATAAAGTTCCATCTCTAGAGAGAGGACTACTGATCCCCCGGCTCTCAAAAAGCTCTCGGAGATTTGCGCTGTCCTTGGAGACTCTTCAATACATACAGCAGTGATGTCCAAACCTTTGTCATTATAACCATAAACATCAGTGGTCTGTTACACTATGTAAAACGCAAGAAGATCCTACCCCATCTGCACTGGAAACATGTTGAAATCACACTCATTTATGGAACACAGCTATCCCTAGAGAAGTCTCTGAATCTTAAAAGGGACTGAGTGGGTACTGTCATAAGTAGCAGTAGAGTGGTAGGGACAAATGGCGTACCATCCCCCTCTCCATGGCTCATCTAAGAAATGTAGGGTGGTCATACTCATCAGAAACAGACTCCCTTGTAATATCCTTAAAACCTGGACAGATGACCAGGGCTGATGGGCGTTAGCGAAACTAAGCATATCCAATAAGGCCATTGTGGTAGGATCGCATCACTGCATTTTAATTGACTCCTCTCTTTTTGGGTGGGGACTGGAACCTGACTCCCGACCCGGTCATAGACAGGATTGCTATCTTTCAGAACCTACTGGCAGATCACACATTACTAGCTGTGTGGCATATCTTACAGCCCATGGACAGAGATTGTTCCTTCCTTTCATGCACCCTTGGTACCCAGTTCTGTATCCACTAATTTCTCCTCGAGGGGTGACTATTGCCCAACGTGACCCTCTGGGAAATCCTTGAGGCTGGTCTCTACTACCACATCCCATTTCATCTGGATCTAGACTTAGGACTATCATCAGCACTGCTGATCATGTGGTAAATAAAAGCTTTTGCTTATAAACAGCCCAAGCAGAAAGAGCATTCCTGACATCACACTCGTTGTTACCTGACAGAAAATGAGGGCTGAGCGTGTTCTCATAGGACATTGTGGGCTGCATGGAAGGGAACGCTGAAAGAAATTATGATGAGGGACTCCACCATAGTAAAACATAAGGCGCAAGCGGATTTAAAACAGATAGATGTGCAGGCCATGAACTAAATGACCGGCATGTCCTCTCCTCCACTACCAACCTCCAGAAAGAACTAGGGTTGGCTAGGCTAGATCTCAACACATTCTTCACTGAAACAGCTGAAAAGGTCCTTGTGGCACTACAGTGGTGCAAATACGACGCTGGAGAAAAGGTTGGCCGATTCATATGCACACAGTTAAACCAGCGGGAATCCCAATTGGCCATCCCAGCCATTAGTGATGTGCATAGCAACTTACTAACACAATGATGTTATATTACAGGTCACTTTGCTTTATACTATTCCTTGCTCTATACATCAGAGTCTCTGGCCACACCAGACCAAATCGATGCCTTCTTGGTGCCCCTGAATCTCCTCACCATTACAAAGGAAGGCTGGGCATATCTAGAGTTGGCATTTAGTGAGGAGGAAGTGGCTGAGGCCATATCAGTGTTACCCACATGCAAATCACTTGGAGAGGATGGCTAACTCAGTGAATTTTGTAAGACATGCAAACCGCTTCTGATCCCTCTTCTCATGTGGGCATATCAAGAAATGACGAAGGCGGGCTTCCTGGAACCCATTACTACAAAGCTACCTTCACCATCCTCCCTAATGATAATAAGGACCCCCTAGACAGTGTTAGCTATCGCCTTATCTCGTTATTCAATGTAGACTTCACAATCATCGCCAGAATCCTGATGACCTGGCTGAGTAAGGTAATTCTCCAATTAATTCATAAGTCACAGGTAGAGTTTGTGCCGGGCCGCTGTTTCTCTGACTGTCTTTGAACTTTGATGCATATTCTCTGAATAGTAAAGGATGACTCATGATAACCTTTCCCTGTCTTTGGACACCGAGAAGGCATTCGACCATCTAGAGTGGTCCTATCTGTTCTGAGTGATGTAAAAAATGGGCTTGAGTGACCAATTCATAGGCAATATCCGCCTTCTGTCTGACTCCCCTCACTCAATTACAGGGGCCTTTCATCTGACACATCAAAGACACACTGAGGCATCCGGCAGGGCTGTCCCTTCTCTCCGCTTCTCTTCCTCCTGGCCCTAGAGCCTTTATCCGCAACAATCCGTCTCTCACCAGGGCATCCAGATAGGTGATGAGGAGATAAAATCCTTGCTATATGTGGGGTTACCAAACCTCAGATTTCTAACCGCATGTCGTGTGTGAGGGAGTCTCCCTAAGCTCTGCTCAGTTCCTGTGCTCAGTCTCCTTTTGACCTCTTACCTTCCAGAAGTGAAACATGTAAACCTACAAACTCTGAGCTACAATTTTCGTATTCTCCTTGACATCATGTCAGAGGGATCTAAAAACAAGCTGTTCAGGCCTCGTAAGTCTTGTGGAAAGCCAAGGCTTTTTCCTGAAGATTACCATAAGGAATGTTTATACCGCTGATATCCACATCATAAGCCTGAAGAGTGTAAACATTGCAGAACCTTTTCTGCTAAGACTTTGAAAGATCGGGAGTCCAGACTACTCCTGTGGTTCCAGAAGAAAAAGACCCACTCTGATTCCGGATCTGATGATGAGGGACAGAGTCTTTCCTCAGCAGCGTAAAAATTAGGGCTCTACATCATACGCCAAGGACCCTAAGAAATTAAAGTGTGTTTCAAAGGACTCTGGGTCTGTGAAAACGGTCAGAAAGGAGGTAAGTCCGTATTCTTCTCACAGGAAGTCTTCATCTTCATCATCAATGCCTGTGACCCCTCCGAAGGAATGGTATTGGCAAAACACCGCTTGTCGCCGGATCCGTAGTTGATGGCAACTGTGTCGACAGAAACATCAGGTATGATTACCTTGACTGTGAATGGGACAACCAGTCAGAGGAAGGGGAACTTCTTTAGGATCCAGATGGCCTTGGTAAGAATGGGACAACTAGATCGCTCCTTAATCTCTATCTCTGTTGCCTTCACCGGCTAGTAGGATATAGGAGGTTTCCATTAACTCACTCGTTGAACATGCTTCCAAGGGCTTTGACTTGCCCCTGCCAGTAAAGCAAACAGAATTGTTCCTTTATGATTTCAAGGATTCAGTGAGAAAGTCTGTTAGATCCATCCCCGTTGTGGATTATATTTGGGAGGAGGGCTTGAAGCTGATGAAGCCTCCAACTTCTATCACAGTGGTCATTCCTCGGCTGAATAAGAAATATAAAGCACCTGAAAATTCACCTACCTGTCTAATAGGACATCTTCGCACTGACTCTGTGGTCATGCAAGCAGTCCAAAGATGCTCCATTACCCCTTCTGCCCCGTGTTTAGCACCACCGAACAAGGAGGGCAGAAGACTAGATAACATTAGCATACTGTTTTCAGCTATGGCAGCCACATCTGTTAGAGCCTCTAATGCACTAGCCATTTTAGGGCGATATAATAGGCAGATGTGGTTGGATTTATCGTCTTTCATTGACTACTTACCAGAAGACAAGAAGAAAGAAGCTAAAGAAATACTGCAGGAAGGTGACAGAACTTCTTCCGAAATCATCGACATGGCCATGGATATATCATCCACAGCCTTCACACAAATGGCGGGTGCAGCTGTGCTACGCCAACATGGATGGTTAAAGGTGACATCCTTCACCTGGAAGTTCAGTCAAAAATGTTAAAAATGTCTTTTGCTGGTGTAAATCTATTTGGCAAGCATGTTGATGATGCTTTACAATCAATAAAAGCGGATACCGACACTGCACGTTCATTAGAGACGTTGCATCAAAGACGTTTTCAGCCCTTTCGTGGCGGGTTATGCCAATGTGCTTCAAGACCTTCCTACCAGTCTTATAGGTACCAACCCAATTCGCAGCAGGGATATCGGCCTCAGTGCACTGCTCAAAAGCAGTACAGAGCCTCCTCAGCTTCCTCTTACTCACAACAGCTGATGTGTCGACGCCCACCATCGAGCGGACAAGTCGAGCATGCGACTAGAAGGCTGTGATATGTCAGGGCACCAGCAACCTTGTGCTTTCATCAACAATTCATAAACCAGAACATCTCCAAATTTTACGATTATTGGAAAAGAATCTCTTCAGACAAGTAGGTGTTAAACATAATACAACATGGTCACAACTTAGATTTTGCTCAAATGCCTCCCAGTCATCCTCCTTGCAAGAAGAATCATCAAAATGTTGCCCTGTTGAAGCAGGAAATACGCTGACTTCTTTCCAAGAGTGCTATCGAGGATGTTCCCTTCCTATATCGCAACAAGGGATGTTATTCCAGCTTCTTCCTAATCAAGAAAATGTCCAGAAAATGGAGGCAAGTTATAGATCTGAGGGTTTTTGAACAAATACATCAAGAAACAACCTTTTCAAATGCTGTCTCTACAGGAGATTTTACTGCTGATAAACAAGGGGAATTACATGACGTCCCTCGACCTCCTAGACGCCTACTTCCACATCCCCATATATGGTAAACATCGCAGGTTTCTGAGATTCGAGGTGGCAGGGTGCCATTAATAATTCAAGCACAAATTGATTTCCTCAGAGAAGATCTTGGTGGAATGCATTTGTAAGAAAACCGCGGCCTGCTGTTTTGGGGTCCTTCGGGGCTTAAGACCTGTCCTGAAGTTTTTTGACCCCCCTACCAGGCAGCTGGTGGTTCAGGCAACAGTAATATCTCGTCTGGATTATGCCAGCTCTCTCCTGGTAGGGGCAAACCAGGCAGAAATCACCCGCCTTCAACGTGTCCAAAACGCCGCAGCTAGAGCCATAGTTGGCTTGCCCGGGTCCTGCTCTGTTTCTAGTACCCTTCGATCTTTGCATTGGCTGCCGGTTAAGACAAGAATTCATTTTAAAGTTTTATGTCTGGCTTTTAAGATCTTGAAGGGATCAACCCCCCAGATCCTCTCGAATCTCTTGTCTTGCTATGTTCCGACCCGCTCTTTGAGATCACTGGGCCAAGCGCTCGCTGTGGTCCCGAGGTTTAAGCTCAGCCGAGCTGGTGGCCGGTCCTTCCGGGTAAAAGCAGCAGTGCTTTGGAACTCTCTTCCGGTTGAGATTCGCTCGATGGAAGACCTTCTTTTGTTCCGTAAAGCCATAAAAACCTTCCTGTTTTACTTTTCTCCCTCTTACTAGCTGCGCCCTTTTCTCTGTTTCTATGCTCAGTGTTAGTTGTGTTTTACCTTGTCATGCGCCAGGACGCCCCTTAGCTGGGGCAGCTGTGCGCACTACAAATGTTCCTAACATAACAATAGCCTGGACAGAAATGTTTGCATATGCCTTTCCACCCTTCCCTCTCATTTCCAAATTAGCAGAATCCGTGTAGCCTTATTTTGATAGCCCCAGCGTGGCCACTTCAATATTGGTACACAGAGCTTCTTCTATCACTGTGCCCAAACATCCAGTTCAAACCTGTGGAGAATCTAATTTCTTTGAACAAAGGACACATTTTCAATCCGCAAATAAAGTCTCTCAACGTATCAGCTTGGAACCTCAGGACAATGAGTTTGGATTAATGACTATTTCTCAGGAATTTAGACCAGTTTTGAGCAATCACGTGCCATGGCCACTAGTAAATCGCACAGCGTGAAATGGAAAAAAGTCTGCTGTTGGAGTATCAATTGCAACCTACATCACTTTGCAACTTCTAAGGAACAGTAACTCCCTTACCTTCTTCAACTAGGCAAATCAGGTCTAGCACATACTTTATTTAAAGTGCATTTAGCTGCAATTTCGAGATTTAGGAGAAAGACATGCGAAGTCTCTTTTTGGACTAGTAGAACAATTAAGGAATTTATGAATGGGCTGTTATATTTTTTCCTCCTGTCAATTGTCCCCCAGTATCCTGGCAGTGAAATACAGTCCTAGCACAGCTAATGAAGACCCATTAGAACCTATTCATAAGTCAAATCTAAATATGTATCATGGAAACTGACTCTTCCCTTGTCCCTCTTTTCTGCAAGATGAATAAGTGAAATCCAAGCCTTTACTGTTGCAGACCTTTTCTTGCACTTCAAAGATGCTGGAGTGATATTGAGAACTAATCCCAATTTAATTCCGAAGGTCTCGTTTCATTTGAATGAACCAGTTGTGCTGTCAGCATTTTAAAAAAAATCCTTTTGCTATGGCAGAAAAAGCCTTACACTCTTTGGATGTCAGATGATGTTTAAAAATATATATAGACAGACCGAAGATTTTTGGAAAGTCCGGCCAGCTTCTTATATCTTTTGCTCTGCCTAAGAAGGGCTATGCTCTGTCAAGGATCAGTATAGCTTGGTGGGTGTCGTCAGCAATTACCCTGTGCCATGGGAAAGCAGGAAGGCCACTGCCATCAAAATTTGGGGCACATTCTACGAGGGAATTGGCATCTACGATCTTGTTTGCTGCTGTGTCTCTACTAGACATTTGCAGCGCGGCAACATGTACTAATGTCCATATATCCACCAAGCATTACTGTGTGGACTCGGCATGGAAGGCAGATGCTGCCGTTGGTCAGGCAGTATTACAACTCCTCTTCCAGTAAGGTACTAAAATCTTATTATTGCTGTCATATCGCATGTTGCAAGGTTTTACCGAGATTCTTTCATGTATTGTTGCATATATATGTTGACTGTTTATATTATGTTTATTTCATTGTGGAAGAGTGGTTATTTAACAAACCCACCGCCTCTCCTTTCTGTGGTACTGCTTACTAGTCTGGTTTAAGCATGTGAATCTATGAAAGATTCAATACTGGAGAAAACACAAATTACTTACCTGTACACAGTGTTTCTCCAGTACTGATTTCCTTCATAGATTCACATTCGACCCTCCCATCTCCCCTTGGTTTCACCACTCTGTATACATCTGATACTATTACCTTTTTACACTTGTGCTCGAAATCTGAAGTACCGTGGCCCTGCAGGGGAAGAGTGCTTCAGGGTCTGGTCTCTGATTGGTTGAAGTTTGGATCTATTAAAACAATGTGAATTATTTAACTATGTTATTGCTTCCCCAGGGATGTTAATGTGTATGTTCAGCACTGCTCATTATAATTACCGTGGGACTCCCACCATGACCACAGGGAAGATTCAAGCATTTGATTATATAAAAGATATATACTGGATAACCACAGTGTACAGGTAAGTAACTTGCTTTTCATAGCTGGGATCCTGATTATCAGTGTAACTGCTGCAGCGTGGTGATCCTCACACAAACTACTATGCTTCAGTCCACTTCTCCATAACAGGGACCCATTGTAGGAAGGACTTATGTATAGCCAAGTTACCTTTTTACTGGTACTCTTGAAATGCAAAGGTGGTGAAATATGTTGCTCAGATGTTTGATGAGTGCACCCTCAAAACCTTTCCAGCACTCAGAGAAGAATTTTCCCTTTTTCCAACTGACTGATGGTAACGCTATTAATTGGCTTATTGCCTCACTACTATTGCCCCACTCTCTGAACTTAAAGACACGTCATGGGCTATTATGCCGGGAGGGCGGACTAACATTTCGTACCCTCCCCTTCTCTTTCAATAGCTGATGCCCTTGTGAGGGGTCTGTAGTCCCAGCTAGTCTCTCTCCAGTGCCCCTCTCCTACTTTGTAACATTTTCTATCCTGCACAGAGATATCCTGGGCTCAGTTATGATCGTGGCCTACCTCCCACAAACTAGACTTGCCTGCATGAGGCACTTGAACCACCCAGAGGGCAGTGAGGTGGCACATTTTACTGCTAATAGGGGTGCCTCTGCAGGCTGTTTATCCCTATTGCTAAACCGGGTCACCCACCACTAACCTCTGCAACTCCTGTTGATTATCGGCGGGCTGGAGAGGTACTTCAGCCTGCAACAGCGTGTGTCTCACCATGGAATGTTGTCTGCAAGGATACCATGTGGTTATTGCTATGGTACTCATGTAATTTTGTTGAGGGACTGCCAATGGGAATTTGCCCACCAAAGAATAATTCTCCATTCTTCTGTTGTTCCATCCTCCCCCCTCTATTGCCCTGTTTACCCATCCCTCTCACTCCCTCCTTCCCCATTCTCTTACCATTATGAAACTGATGAGTTTTAGGTACTCCCTCGACTTGTTATACCGTAGCTTAGTCCTTATTGACTAGGAAATGTTGTCATCCTATCGACCTTGCAGATGCCTATGTAATGTTCAGGCGAGTTTTCTGCCCCTCTATATGTGCCTATATATCTGCACATTGTTCATACATTAGAATCCCTAACAAGCAAAAGTTGCACAAAAAATGAAAGGTAATGATAATTAATATTCTCCTTTTAGAAAGGTCTAGTGAATCATGTGTATCCATTTATTGGGCGGTTATTTTTCTACTTCTCATTTGAATTACCACAACAATAAAAGGCAATTTTCAGAAGTCACCAGCAGACCAAAAGGTGTACGTACTCCAAAACTCTGCAATCACTCGCATCTTTTAACTGGGCAAAGGAGCTGTTGTTTTGCAAGTATTTATACATTTCACTTGGAGAACTTTAAAAACTAAGATTGTCTGTAGATAATTTAGAGTTCGGAGGGTGCTGGAAATCTTCCAAAAAGTTGTGGATGCCCCATCAGCCCTATTTTTGGAGCGTGTAGACATCAGTACACACAAAATTTTCTGTACAGGACATCTGCCATTTATGGCAGATGTTCTAGTACAGCCCTTTCTCTTTTGACAGTGACCAGCAAACCATCCCATTGAATGTAAGTATTCAGGACGGTCTGGTGACTGATGTGAAAGTATGGTGGCGTCCACTCGTCTGTATTGAGATGAGGAAGGTAGGACTACGTCCTCTGCCAGAGTTGTTTTTATAAGTTTAATCAAATATTTTATATCACAAGATAACCTCTGACATCTCAGCTTACAGTGCTAAGCTTAGCTTGTTTAGAAGTGGAAATGTTATATTGCTTTTAGTAGTCCACTTCTCATAAGAGGCAATCCGACTAGTTTTCAGGATCGAGGCAAGCGAACTGGCCTATTTAATCACACTTCACTTTGCCCCAACAGGATTGCATTGCTGCAGCCGATTTGTAGTGCACCAGACCGCCTCCTGGTCACAAGATAAGAGTTCCCAAAGGTCGTGAATATTTTCATAGAGTGTATGTATTGTATTACAATGATTTATTTGTACTTGCACATTCATTTCAGTGACAATAAAAGGAGAACGTTTAAAACTACTATTGAGCTAGGTTAGTCTTTCACTGTGAAAAGTGTGTGACACAAAGACAGAACTGGGAGTTAATTGCCTAGTTTGTTGGAATTCCTGGCCATTCCCATTTCATCGTCAGCAAGTGACGGGGGCGGGGGTAGAGGAGAATTTGGTCTCCTTTACATGAGTGCACTCATCCAAAACATGTTGCCCAATAGTGCCCTACTTACTGTTCACTAATGTTGTAATTATTGACCAAGAAAAAACGTTTGAAAAATTCAAGAGAGCACTGCCATGCACACAATGGGCTTCATTCACCAACGTTTTTTCACTTTCATTACACGTAGTCATAAATTACACTTACAAACACAGAAAATCCACAACGATAGAGATTTTTTGCATGCACAAATACAGGCGTATGAGGGACCCATATGACCACAGCCATCAGAGCGCACTGGCCAGTGCTCTTGTGCATATCTAGTAAGATGAATCTCATGCTTCGCGAACAGAGTCTGCGGGGTATGGCTAAAGATTGATCCCAGTGAATGTCTGGGTGTGGAGGGCCTTCAGCGATGTCAGTGGTGATAGCCAGTGGTTAATTTGTAAAAAAATAAGCGTCTGGGCTTTTGTCAGGCGGCAGCTTGCACCAGCCAATTTCTCCTGTTAGCGGTAAGAACTACTGACCATGAAAGTGTGTGGGGGATGGTGTGGAGCGTAATGGCCAGAGCTGCCAACCTCGGAGCTGGGGAACATGAGTTGTCCTTAACTGGTGCAAATTAAAAGCGGCAGTGTAGATGATTAAGTGCTGGTGTCGAGCACCGGAAGCCACCGGCTCAAATTAAGCACTGGTGAAAGCAGATGCTTTGTCACTGGTGAGAACACTACTAATGTCATTAGCAGAACACAGGTAGCTCATGTTTGCGAAGCTCTCTCCACACATGATAAATTCTATTGATTTGTGCCCTTTGGATCGTAACCATATTGTGATGTGAGTAAGCAACCACATTTTCCACACAACACCGGCTATCTAGTGAGATAGAAAACATTGAGTCAGTGATAGCTATTTTATAGGTAAAATTCAGTTTTCTATGCCTGAGAAAAAAGATTTTGTATGGACAATAATCAGATTTTTTGTGTCCCATTTGGAAAATCTGAGCTAGCATTGCCAAAAAAGCAGGTAGCCACCTTAGACTTTCTTTTACTAAGTTGTATCAACCAGGAAGCCCGGTCTTGGTCAGGCTACAAATCCTTTACGGATGTGTGTAAAACTTTAATGTACTACTTATTTTTAATGTTTCTGATAATTAATATTTAATTTAAGCATATAAACAATGTAATGGCCTGGCCATCCCACTAGGTCAAGGACCAAGATTTGAATTAAAATCAAATCTGTTTGGCCAGTCCCGTAGAACTCCTTTCAACCATTTTGAATTTCAGATAAAGCCTCCTATATGATTGGTCAAAAACAAACCCCAAAAATTCTAGAATCTTATTCTGAAAAATAATCATTGTGGCCATTTAAGGAAAAGGAGAACAGATAGAATCAACGGGATTGATGGGGCTGACAGAACAGCACAGATCCCACACCGGAATTCCGGAAAATTCCATTACCAGTTAAAAGTAAAAAACATAAAGGAGTGCTGTTCAAGAGCTGGACTAGACTCGTCCCTGAGAGCCCAATGTACACAGCCAATTGGCCTCTGGGGAGAGGTTTGGTTTCCTGCCATACTTTTGCTTGGCTGAATTGTTAACGTTTTACTTCTCACTTGTAGGGAAACACTTTCTACTTTTTGGTTAAGCACTGCATGAAAGTGCTTACCCCGAATCTCCATGTTGTACTCACCCTTCAAGTTCTTGTTCTTTCCTCTGCAAACTTCCCTTGTGCTCAGTGTGTCTCTCTCCCTCGTGAGCTTCTCCTCCTTAAAAAAACCCTCTCATTCTGTCACTCTCGCCCTTGTATATTTTCCCCCAGACTACCACCACCCTGTTACCTAAACAGCACTGGCAAATCAAATCGGTTGAAAATATGTGATATATTGATTTTGCCAAACCTTGTTATTTATTGCACCTGTCTTGAATGTAGTTTCTATGTTTCTTCTCTGTACTTCAGGGTAACACCTATACTCATATGATGCATTGTAGTTGCTGTAGACCACTTGTTTAGCCATCGTGGACAACTGTAGATATCATAATATGTATGTTTTATTAAAAGTGCTTCTTTTGCATTCACTTTGTTAATCATGCTGAAGACGTTGACCTCTCTGGCATTGTGTAACCTACAATTAGCAATTTCAGTATGATCTATAAAATGAAATGCTGTCACTGGGGTTTTGGGTTTAGGTAAAGGCGCCACAGGGAAACTTCACATACGTTATCTGTTTTCTTGCTAAGTAGTTTGACGGTGCTATAAGGTGGGAAGTACCGCCTGACTTCCCAGAATTAAGAGCCTTTGCTCTAAACAGTTATGCATGATCTATAAAATGTTTGTCATGTTTCGCCAGTGTATAAACTCCTACACATTAAGAAATTGGTATTAATGTACTATTTGTACTAGGAGTGACATGCTTGAACAATTATGACTTTGGAAAGTGTCAGCGAATTTTGTTTCTGAAATATATACGATTTTGGAAAATATACAGCCTATGTGCAGCGAAGTATCACAGATTACAGAAAACTGTGTGCATACAATTTTAACATGGCTCCATTTGCTTTTTTTCGTTTATACAGGAGGTTGCTCTTGCTTTGCTGGCACTATTGTTGATTTTGGTGGTTGTCTACGCTGTCTTTTATCTCAACATGACAAGTGAAGTTGAAGGTGACCTCGAGCTTGATCCAAATGAGAACTAGGAGACCTATTTCACCATTCCTGAACATGAACAGCCTTGGACAACCATACTCGATGGCAGTTATTACCCCATGAAAGATGAAGAAGCCAAATTAGTCTGAAATTGTACGTTCAACTGCAGTATGCATTCCATAATACACTGAGCCTGTACTCCAGCATATATGTATACATACATTGCTCTCGAATCACATTAAAATGAAAAGTAAGTTTATTGGCAATGATTTCCGCAGGAAAGTAGAAAGAATTTACGGGATTGTGACTTTTAAAAGGACAAGATGACAGCGATGTTCTTGATTCATTAAGAGATTGCTTTAGGGAAAATGCAGTATGGACACAGATGGCATTCCCTAAATTTTCATATATATTCTTGTTCTTTTTTACAATTATTTTAGTGTTTTATCTTTAACCTATGCAATAAAAGTGCACCTTAATCAAATGGTGAGTTTTGAACGCGTTTCTTCTATAGTTTGGCTTTTCAAATATTCGATTGAAGCAATTTGAGTTGTTTGTTTTTCCCTCATAAGAGGTTTGTACACAAATTGACAAAAGGTTTTTATTTCCAATGGAAAGCTAAAAGAATTCTAATTTTATGGAATGTTATAATAAAGAATTATCTTTTGACCTTTTCAAGTATAAAAAGCCAGCAGAATGAACTGAGAGTGACTGGGGTGAAGACACATCAAACTGAATCAACAGCCACCTAGCACTGGTCCTCTCAGCTCTCACTTCAGGTCGTAAATCTAAGGTCACTTGGAACTTCTGTGGGGGTAGATGTTCACTGTTAAAACATGCTGGTCAGAAGCTAAATGATCTCTATTCTACTAGGAGCGCTGAGGATTTTATCTTTACAGTACACAGACGAAGTGTGCATTACGTAGTGATGTTTAGCTGTACATATATTTAGGCATACGATACTGGTCATTGTGCACCTGGTTTTCCTGTTTTGGGCTTGCATTTGTTACATTCTACTGTATGCCTGTCTGATTGTCAATGTTATATGGAAAGCACCTCACTGGTTCTTGGCTGATCTCTGTGATCAGCGGCAGTCTTACTGCAGCTGATGAACTGCACTTCGAGAGGGGTTGTTTTTTGCTGGTCTCAAGATTTGCACCATCCTGAATACGGTTTGAGATTAGGGCTTAAATTGCAGTAATCCCTCCTGCATTTGATAATTCCTTTGGTCGCCCATTGGCTTGCAGAAAAAAGTATCTCCTCCAACCGAGAATTTTTGTCTACTCTTTCTCTGTGAAAAGTGAAGGAGAGAAAAATGTTATTGGTTCTGTGTTTGTAAAGAGCACCTATAGTCGAAGGAGGCTGTTCTCAGACCTGGATCTAGTGGGAACTTTGACTTTCTTCCTGTATTGGTGCAGCAGAACACTTTAACAATCTTGTGTCTCACGGAGTACTTGTTGAAGACAAAGCGCCTTTCATATATCATATTAACTCTGAAACAGTAAGCTATACTCTACTATAATTTATCTGTTGCCATTAAAATTTATATTGGGCAGCTACCATTTTAGGGGTTGCTTTTTCCAGAAATAGAAACCCTTGCCTCTTCTGTCATTGTCTTTCAAGGTTCTGGTAGGCAGTTGTTTTTTAAAGTTTCTATGGGTTGGTTTAAAGCAGTTTGTTGTCATATGAGTAGGTAGGCTGAGTTTTGCCTGTACATCACTGCACGTATTTTCTAATTTAAAACATGCATGTATAGGCAACACAAGGTCGTTAGCCAGCAGTGTATATTCAAAATAGCTCATCATGCCATGGTATATTGCAATTCAGGTGTCTATTCTCACTAGGATAGTTCTTCGGATGTAAGAACTATAATTTATTTACTGAGAAATCCGAGTTGTATCTTTGTCAGTTGAGGCAATCTGTCTCTCTCAATTAGAGCTTCATCCTCAATCAGTTTCGGTGCTTGAGTAGTTTGTCCCATTTGGGGCAATTTATTATCCACCGCAGACGAGTGAAAACACACTCAGGATCATACAAGATTGCACATGGAAGACCGTCTTAACAATCCTCAAAACTGTCGTCCTTGATGTCACTTTAAGATCATAAGAAGGTTGGGCATTTTGACTGTAAAGTCTTTATGAAACCTAGATATATCTTCTATTTCTCGAATATTAGAAATCTGATTTCTCAGGATTTTACTGCATTTACAGTCAAAGCTATTGAATCTAGTTGTAGTTCTGCGATTCAAGGTTTACAAGAACAATGATGGAAACCGTTGTTAATGAAAATATTCTGAAAAATCTGGTAAACATGGCTCTAAAAGGGCAGTGCTTATGAAACTGATTAATGTTACACACATTGCTCAAGTATTGGCAAAGCCAATAGGTCTCACCTTTTAGCTTTGACATTTGTTTTTGCTGATACATCAGTAAAAAGAAAAAGAATTGTCATTACCTGTGCTCAACAGCATTGGCAAAAAATTGATTAAATGCATGAATGCATCAACATTCGTGCTCACATATTCATATAAGGACATTATGGGGGCCATTTTTTTTTTATTATTTAAGGTTCCAAGATGGCAGATGCCCATCTTAGTGTGAAAGCGTCCTCTTAGAAAAGAGTGGCCCGGTGGCTGATTGCAGCTGTTTGCAGCTGCTGGGCCCTCCAAAATAGGAAATAATCATTAAAAAAAATAAAAATAATAGGGAGGACATTTGAGAAATAGTGGACCACACAAGGGTGAGGGTAGGAGCTGGTTGATGCTGATCAAGCATGGAGTAGTGACAGAAAAAGGAATAAGTAGCTCAGAGATGTGGAACTGTGAAACTATCCAAGTCATCCAATCATAAGAATGTAAAGAAGCTATTTCCAGTTGAAGGCCAAGCACAAGGAAGCTATAGAATTAAAAAGCACATAAATGTGATTGACAAGAAAGACAAACGAAGGCAAGCAGCAAATTGCCCCAAAAC
Source organism: Triturus cristatus (assembly GCF_964204655.1). Taxonomy (NCBI): domain Eukaryota; kingdom Metazoa; phylum Chordata; class Amphibia; order Caudata; family Salamandridae; genus Triturus; species Triturus cristatus. Next base: position 454,790,283 of record NC_140587.1, read on the forward strand.
CACTCGAAGTATTGTTATTGTACACACCAGGACTTTGACAATTGAGATTTTAAAGCTGCCTGTAAGCGAGACAAAAATGTGAAACCTTACGGAAAAATCGGATAGTAATGGAGATGCATGTAACAAATCCATTCAGAAACTGGAAAACACTTTGAAGCGCTGCTCTGTAGAGTTTCGCGATTATCTGTAAAACTATGAAAAATTGCAGCAATTAGAAAATTGAATGAACATGAATAATCTGTATTGGATAAGGGTGTTGAAGGGAGCCATGATGGGTGGAGCTGCAAATAAATTGGTCATTAGGTTGGCGGGGGCTTCAATCCTTAAATTGGTGCATGGAAATCATATTGCTTGATAATACTCTCATTAACCAATCATACAATTAACCCTAGGAAGATCCTGGTGAACGTTATTATATTATTTAACCAGGGATTTCCCTTTCTATAACATCAGATACCTTCAATCCCAGGGATGATAAAAATACACTTGTAACAGTTCCTTTAACCTCTGACGTCTGAAATCAAATGAAAAATTCACAAACCTGCAATTTTCGGTACTGCTGAAAGTCAAGTGAAGTAAACCATCCATCTTGAACATAGTAACTCCTGCTGAGAAGCATCTTCAGGCATAGGTAGTGGGGTGTCAGGGCGACACCGATGTGGTATGGCAGCTTTCATGTTACACAGCTAACGTCTTTCCAGAGGACACAAGAAACAGTAGATTGTCTATGTTTCCACAAGAGGTTAGGTACATTGTAGACAGGGAATCAGCTGGTTCTCAATCAGGAAAATGGAGAGTATTTCTGTATTCTAATATATAGGAAAACCATCACTTATTACAAGTTCATTGATCATTAACTAAAATCCTGTGACAGAATTTAGAACAACAGTAAAAATCAGATCGCCATGCAAAGTAGTTGGAAAATCTTTGTTGCGATAATTCCTTGCAGTCATTATTCTAGAAACAATGAATGAATAAAATGTTACTAGGTCACTATTGGTGGGGTAGGTCGCAGAATTATTGTAGCACTATTTAGAGTTACATTTGTACCCAACATATTAGACACATTTAACTATCTGCCCCATTAAGCCCGCAATACTGAATATTCGGTAACCATTAGGGTTCTGTTTGCAACACCCACCACACATCAGGAACACTCTCCACTTCTTCCTGCTTTCCATTGATTTATTTTCTTAGGGTGCTCGTAGTAATCAAAAATGTACTTTTAATGCTGTAATAACATTTTTATTATTATTATTATTATTATTATTACTTTATTTCGGCCATTTTGGCCATAAAAGTCGCATACATTAAAAAAATCAAACTGTAAACATAGCAGCAATTTAAGAGAATAGTGCACAAAAAATGAATACCTTTTACAATTCATTTCATTTCAATTTTTAAAAATATATAAAAATATTAAAAATGTAAGAGATTTGTAAACATATACACATTTCCAACTCAAAGTACCTGTCCTTGTTTCTTACGAGTTATGTAGGCAGAGTATAGAAATTTACTTATGCTAAATACAATGTACTGGGTTGAGTTACTTTTCATGATCCTAAAGGCTATAGCACAGGACCTGGTTCCCAAAAGGTTACACATTGGTTTTAGCCATTTCTTTCTAGCATTCATGTAGGCGCTACAAACAAAAAACATATGAGCCTCATTCTCAGAACAGACATTGGAACACATAGGGCAACACCCCTTTTTAACATTCACTTCTCCCAATCTTTTTTGTGCCCATCTTTCGGTGTTGTGATTAAGCATAAGTATCCCATATCTGAACTTTAAATAAAGGGTTTTTGCAATGGGAGGCTCTATCTCGTCCAGGAATGGTTCAAAACGGAACTCATCCTTAACTGACAAAAAGAACTGGACTGCGGAGCCTACACTAATTCCATCCACTAAATTTCTGTTCATGTGGGTCCAAAAAGCTCGCTTAACTATTAGTTTAGAAGAGGTGGGCAATTTGTCGGGAGCCTCCCACATGAAATATAAGCCCAGGAGTGTAAACCATTTTTTAATATGCACTAGCCATTGGATGGAATTAAAAGAATCAAGAGTCATCAGTTCATGTAGACCATTTCTATATTCTATCAATTCCGGGGTGGACCAAAGCCTAACCCAGAATATTAATGGTCTTAAGATAGCTAGATGGTCTGTTCTCTTAAAGTTCAGGTCCAGTTGGAGAGATAAAAGAGGTGTACTATTAGGGACCCTTACAGAAGCACGCATGAATTTGTTGTCCAGATTTTGAAAGCTATTCTTGGCCCATGCGCCCCATATCTCTGCTCCATATAGCACAGCAGATTGTATTTTAAATTTAAAAAGTTCTAAAACCGGGGTTACACTTTTACTCGTGCTAGTATTCATTTTACATAAAATTGGCTTAGCATTTTGGGCATATGTTATCTTGCTTTTCTCGATTTGGGCTTTCCAACTTAGTTTGGAATCGAGCACAACACCCAGATAGGAGAAGTTTTCCACAATATCTAGTTTTTGGCTATTCAGGGTTAAAGACCCTCTATCTGGCATACTGGGATTTAATGACATGCATTTTGTTTTGTCAGCATTGATTTCCAGGCCCTTTATCTGACAATAGCGACTGAAGGAATTAAGGAGTGCCTGGAGGCCCTTTTTTGTTTGAGATATAGGTAATGTATCATCTGCGAAAAGCAACGCAGGCACCCTTTCACCATTGAGCTGCGGCGAATCGTTGACACACACATTCAAATAAGCAGGGGCATCATTAATAAACAGCGAAAACAAGGTAGGGGCCAGGACACATCCCTGGCGAACCCCGCGTTCAATGGGAATATTGCGTGTCAACTCGCCATTAGGGCCCCACCTGATGTTTGCAAAGTTATCAGCATGCAGCTCAACTATTTGGGCTAGGAGGCATCCCGGTAGACCCATTTCTCTTAGAGTTTTCCAAAGTAGACTGCGTGGGACAAGATCGAATGCAGCCCTCAGGTCAACGAAGGCAACATACAGGTGACCTTTTTTAATGTGCACATACTTCCAAATCAGACAACAAAATCGAAAAATTTGGTCAATAGTGCTGGTCCTACTCCTAAAACCAGCTTGAAATTTGGAAATTATGTTCGAGTCTTCCAGCCAGTCGTTGATCCTGAATAGCAAGTGTTTAGCATATAATTTTTGGAGCGTGTCCATCAGACTAATGGGTCTGTAGTTAGAGGGTGTCAATCTATCCCCCTTTTTAAAAATTAACACAACCTCCGCTGCACGCCAACTATCAGGAAAGTTGCAGTTTGATGATAAAACATTAAAAAGGCGGTTCACATATGGGGCCCAGACGTCAACTTCATGTTTGTAAAGATCCCCCGGTATTTTATCAGGACCAGGGGCTTTGATGTTTTTAAGTTCGTTGATCGCCCTTACTGTCTCATCCAGTGTAAAATTGAGGGGTTCAATAATGGGAGAATCAATAAAGGGGGGGCACCTTAAACTCCCTTTACTGTCGCCATCGTATTGTTTATAAAGATTTGTAAAGTGAGTTACCCAGGTCATCTCATCCAGGAATACATCTTTCACAACTCTCCCAGCATGCCCCCCATTAGCCACCAGCCTCCAGAAGCCAACATTATCATTAATTTTTGCTGCAGCTAACATTTCAGCCCAAATTGATTCTTCCCATAGTCTTTTAGATGTTTTAAGTATACGTTTGTATTCAACCCTTGCAAGATTAACTTCTTCTTTTGCCTTGTTTTTAATGGCAAGCAATAAGTTTCTTTTAGCAATCCTACACGAGTGGTCATACCATAACTTTCCGTGATTAGCCACTCTTATAATTTGTTGTTTTTTTCTCAGCATATCTGATAGATACGTTTTTAGTTCTGAAAAGAAGATTTTGTGGAGATCAACAAAATGATCAAAATGTTCAGGTAAGAAGGCATGGTCAACTGTGTGTGCAAACGTTTGCTCAAAAAGAGAGTATACCAACGCTAAGGCCTTACCATCCGCCAGAACACGTGACCATCTTACTGCACGTCTGTTGTTGTTTATATGGACGTCCTCACACGTGCTTACAGTTAATGTTGTGGTAGTATCACTAACCAAATTCATATTGATGTAAAGTTCCAAAGGATAGTGATCGCTTTCCCCCCTGCTTACTACTTTCAGATCGATCAAAAAATGCCAGATGCTAAGAGAAACAAGTACAAAATCTAGGTTGCTTTTAGCTTTAGAGAAGGTTGGTTGTTTTTGCAAGTCCGATGGGAGACGGCCATTTCCTGCTCTAAGGCCGTTGTCTGCGGTGAGTCTTAATAATTGGCTGGCCAATGTGGAGTATTTAACAGATTTTGAGGTACCAAGCTGGGGGATATTATACGCTTGGTCCTCATCTTCGAACACATCAGAGATGCCCAGAACAGGTTCGTAATTACAATTTAAGTCTCCTCCCAAGATAACCGGGATGTCTCCAACTACGTTTTTCAAGAGGAGATCCAGGGCTTCAAGTGTTGGTGAAACCTTGGAGTGGCCGATCGGTCTGTTGTAAACATTAATGATGTAACATTTGTTTCCACAGGGTGGAGTAACCCTTAGGGCCAAGATATCGGGAGAGCCTGTGTCAACAAGATCAACCTGCATGGCCAAGGTGATTTTTAGCCAAATTAATAGGCCCCCCGATGGTCTTCCTCGATCGGACTGTACTGCCTCAATACCATAAGTTTTATATCCTACCCGATGTGGAACTTCTGTCGCCCAAGTTTCTTGTAGCAGACAAATATCACAGATGTCAATATAGTCTGCCCAGTCAGGGTCTTTTAAGTTCTTACAAACACCTGCGATGTTCCAAGATAGAATAAGTAGACGAGGTGATAGACTCTGAGTGACATGGGAGGGATTGACTACACACTGTTTAGATAAAATGCCTAGCTGTGGATTTAGCATGTCTTTCTCTGCATCCCTGACTCTTTCTTTCACTACGGTATTAGATCCCCCAGCCGGACCACCCTTAGCTTTACTATAGCATACATTTCCGGCTTTGTAAGATAATTCCACGTTCTGGGGATTTGAGATCGTCCTATGCATCCTAACCTTAATGGTCTGATCTTCATCATGCAAATGTAGGACATTTTTTAGTTTGTTATTACCTTTGTCCATGCTACAGAATGTGTCATATAAATTAGAGATACAGTCAGGCATAGTGGCAAGTCAATCGACAGCATCAAGGCAACTGAATCTATTGGAGGTGGTAATGCCAGACCACATATTATAATCACCATGTCTAGCCAAATTGGGAGCACTGCCATAATAATGGTTGACATAGTTCCACTTGGGGACATGATGAATGGGTCTAGGTAAAGAGTAAAAAAATGATAGGGGTCTAGCTTCGATGGGAGGATTCACACCGTACGATTTCCAATTGCATATTAGTTCAGCACTTTGGGGTTCTTCGAAGGATATGACAATACAGTCACCCGTGGTTGATTTGGCCGTTGGCCCTACCCATGGTACCCTCCTAACCATAAGAATCTTACTTTTCATCTGGTTAGGAATGGGTTTATATTTGTCTAGCCAAAAAATCACTTTATTTTTTAAAGATTGGAAATTTTCTTCATATTGGCTATCCAATTCTGGTACCCCTGTGAGGACGACTACAAATGGACTAGCGTCTGGGGGCAGATCTATATACCCTCCTCTAAAGTTACTGTACATATGGCTAGACTGGTGGTTTGACTTATGAGTGGTATTTATAGAAGATTTATCTGGCAGGGATTGATTGCTTACAGAAGTAATATGGGAAAATGCAGGCGGATTAGATCGAGATTTATTTGGGACTAATACGCTCTGGTTGGAGGAGTGGGTAGAGGGAACAATTGGCAATTGAGAAGTCTTACTATGTACCTGCTTTTTCTGTAAAGGTTTACTGGTAGCATTTACAGCAGTAGAAGTTGAGGGAGTTGGATTAGGTTTATCTTTAGTACTTCTAATTGGTTGTTTGACATTAGTATTCCCTACTATCCCCTCCTTTTTTTGCTGCACAATCGATGAATATGTGTTTATTGTTAAGGCCGGGGCGGGAACTGGAGTTTGTTGGATGGCTCTAGGCACATCAGTACAGTTAAGGCTTAAACTTGACAAAGTGATAACACTTTTCTCAACTTCAAGTAGTTGGTTCTCAATGTCAGTAAGCCTGACTTCTAGTGGTTTGAGTAGTCTCTTTAGCGTCTCCCACACTATTTTTAAAAATTCTTCTCTTCCACCATCTTGTTCTGCCATATCAGACGAGACTCTTTGCCCCTCACTAGCTGAGTGATCAGACATGCTGATAGAGATTTGTTCATCTATGATAGCATTAGTATTTTCTACAATTGCTGGGGCTACATCGTGTACAATGTCAGTTGTTGCAATAGGCATACTTGGAGTTCCCCCCGTGATATTATGGCTAAGGGCTACTTTTGCTTTTTTCCTAGCGAAAGCGGTTAGGTGTTTGCGTTTTCTTTTGTGCTTTGATGCAGCCTTGGCAGATGACTTGCCTTTTTTAGACTCTATCTCAGCTAGTAGCTGACAGGGCTCCTCATTTGCGATATCCTCAGCACTCTCCTTTGGAAAATTCAGCAGTGATAGACTTCTAGTTTCGGCTCTAACAGAAGGCCCAGGAGGTTCCTGATAATTAAGAGGAGTTGTTTCATCTGCTGTTGAGTGAACCTCAGCCGAGATTATAATTGGTTTTGTGCCAGTAATGCGATCAGGCGTTTTGGAGGTTGCAATACTGCCTAGAGAAGATTTTTTTCCAAGTGCAAATTCAGATGAGAGCCTCCTAGCACTCTCAAGTTCTATTGAGACTTTGTGCTGAAGTTTGGTTATTTCATTATCAATTGAGAGATTGGTCCTGGTGATAAAATCATCTAGGGTGCCTGTAGCCTTTTTGGAGATCTTAGTAGCCTTACTCCTAGTTTCACGCGAGAACATTGTGTGAGAGGGATTTTACGATTATATGTAAGTAGTGCAGGAAGGCCAGCTAATGTAACACAAAAATTAAAAGCCAAGAGGAATGGCCCGGTCCGGTCTTACACGGTCTCTAACGGCCTAAAACGGCCCTGTCTTTGCCCGTCTTAGAGACCGTGTAAGACCCGCGCTGCGGGAGTAGGATGTTGTTATGAAGCCTCAGGAGGGCGGGGGCGGGCCAGCAGGGAGAGCGGACCGGAAGCTCTCCGTCGGTCTAGCAGGGGCTTCTGGTAATTGAAGTCCCCGCACACTCGCAGCCCCGCTGCAGCCACACGCCTGGTGCCGCTCCTCCTCCCCACTGCCTCAGTGCTCCTCACAAATGCCAGGTGTGTTCCCCTCCTCAACACAGGCGAAGGGGCACCCGCGAAGCGGGTGCGCCGAGAGGTGGAAGTGCGCCGAGTTGAAGACGGGTAAGCTGCTGTAACGCACTGGCTGTGTTTTAATCCTCCGTTTAGCGTTCAATAATTTATAAAAGTGTCCCACACGCTTGGCTGCAAACTGATGCTATGAAGCCTCAGGAGGGCGGGGGGCGGGCCAGCAGGGAGAGCGGACCGGAAGCTCTCCGTCGGTCTAGCAGGGGCTTCTGGTAATTGAAGTCCCCGCACACTCGCAGCCCCGCTGCAGCCACACGCCTGGTGCCGCTCCTCCTCCCCACTGCCTCAGTGCTCCTCACAAATGCCAGGTGTGTTCCCCTCCTCAACACAGGCGAAGGGGCACCCGCGAAGCGGGTGCGCCGAGAGGTGGAAGTGCGCCGAGTTGAAGACGGGTAAGCTGCTGTAACGCACTGGCTGTGTTTTAATCCTCCGTTTAGCGTTCAATAATTTATAAAAGTGTCCCACACGCTTGGCTGCAAACTGATGCTATGAAGCCTCAGGAGGGCGGGGGGCGGGCCAGCAGGGAGAGCGGACCGGAAGCTCTCCGTCGGTCTAGCAGGGGCTTCTGGTAATTGAAGTCCCCGCACACTCGCAGCCCCGCTGCAGCCACACGCCTGGTGCCGCTCCTCCTCCCCACTGCCTCAGTGCTCCTCACAAATGCCAGGTGTGTTCCCCTCCTCAACACAGGCGAAGGGGCACCCGCGAAGCGGGTGCGCCGAGAGGTGGAAGTGCGCCGAGTTGAAGACGGGTAAGCTGCTGTAACGCACTGGCTGTGTTTTAATCCTCCGTTTAGCGTTCAATAATTTTATTTCAGCTCGATAAAGTAAAACTTCCATTAAGGTGAAATTCGAGTGGTGGTCCATCATTAACATTTCTCAGCAGAATCATTTAAGTCATATTTTGCTTTCTCAATGAGGAATGAGGTTCAGATGAAGATAGTTGTATAACAGCTAGAACAGCACATGAACAACTCCTACATTTGAAGGATAGTCATATTGCTAGAGAAATAAGCTTTGGCATAAAATTACCATCAGTCAGTAATCACATTGAAGATGGAGCATCAGTTGGTCTAAATGGCTGAACAGGGGAGATGATGAATCTACTGGTTCAGAAACGACAAAGAAAAACAACAAAATGGTGGGCATTGGAATCTTGACTAAGGTAAAGGGCAAGGGATAAGCAACTGAATGATGAAAGGGTCCGGCAGAAAGAGGAAGGGAAGTACGCATTAATCAAACAGATGCAGGATAAAACAGAGGACTAAAGAAACTACGGCATGGAGAAAATAACAAGGTACAGGCACTGAAGACTGGTGCTTCTTACTGGAAATGAGACAGAACAGTATAAAGCAAATTAAAATGGGGTTAACTCCAATTTATTGTCACTAGGAGCTTGCGCATGCATAGTGGTCATTTTGTAAGAATAGCACTTTTCAGCAGATGGCTGCTGAGGAGTGTTTGCCTGGAGAATGCTTAGGGCCGAGACACTGATGTAGTGCATATGCACTATGATTAACATCATTTTAGCTGGTGGCGAAGACGGCATCTGATGAAGAACGATCCTGCATGTCATGCTGGCCACAACTCTTTTCGGCTTTCAAGGCAGAGACTGCTGCTCCTTCCACAGGGATTGATCATCGGCCTCTCGCCCCCACCAGAACCACTGGATAAGTCCTGGCACCAGTGCCTTTCTGATTCCTGGAAATAACTCCTTGTTATGTTAATATATGTTATGTTAATATACTTGTACAGTGCGCGAATACCAACAAATAGGCGTCTCGTCGCTAGTGTCTGTACTCTAATTTGAAGTAGAAAACGTGACTGGGACCTAATTAGTGGTCAAGGGAAAAACCTAAGATTTTAGTTACTTTCTGAATTATACTAGATTAGACTGAGATGGTCAGGCAGAGCCTTCCACCATTTACAGATGGAATGGGAGAAACTTCTTCCTCCCCAGTGGGCTTTCCGGTTTCTAGCGGCAACTACCTTATTAGCAGTGGTAGATCGATGATTGTGAGTGGGAACATACCACTTGAGAATCTTTTGGAAGTAGAGAAGGCCAACCTTGTGTAGTGCTGTATGGGCCAAGCACAGGGACAACACCTCCATTTTCTGAGTTAAGTTTTAAGATATTTTTCTGCCTCCACTCACCAATATTGATCATACAGGTGTTAAATAGGTTGCCAACTTTTTCAGTGTTTGAAGAGACTGACACCTCTATGTGGGTGTCGTCTGCATAAGAAAGTACTGAGAAGTTGTGATCTAATGAGCACAATGAGGGGGGGAAATATACACATTAGATTGGGACTAAGCAAGTATCGCTGAGAGACCCTGCAAGGAAGTGTAAAGGGATCAAAAGTGACGTTTCCTGAGGTGATGACTTGCTCGCGATTGGATAGAAAGGAGCCAAGCAGATCTACTACTCTATCCCTGATGCCTATGTGTTCGGAAGTGTGATAAAAAAAGAGTGATCATCCGTAGTGAACACAGACGACAGTTCAAACAATACCAAGGCCGCCTTTTCTCCATTGTCGACAATGGCTCCAATTTCTTCTGTTTCTTCTATAAGAGCTGACTCTGTACAATGTTTGGATCTAAACCCATGTTGTGAAGGATCAAGGATGTAAGTTGATTCCAGAAAGGCCATGGTTTCCAGGTCAAGCGTTTGTCTAGAATCTTGACCGAGAGTGGGAGCCGGAAGATCAGCCTATAGTTTTTAACTTCAAAGGGATTCAGTGAAGTGTTTTTTCAGAAGTGGCAGTATAGTTTCTTTCCAGAAGATACATTTTTTTTTAGGAGTGTTGCAAGGTGAATCGAAATTGTATTAGTTACCGGATAAAAATCCTGCGGAGGGCAGGCATTTGATGGGGCACCAGATTTGGAGCTTTCTATTAATTTATCCACTTTATCTTCTGTAAGAGGAGAGAACGTGGTAAGCATATGTTGTTTAATTGTCCCTTTCTCATTGTTAGAGGTAGTAGTTTCCTTATCTCTCGATGAAATCTCAGTTTTTCCCAACAGGGCGGTAAACTCCTGGAATATATTGTGAACTTTAGACAGAAAGAAGTCTGCTATTTTATTAAATAGTGACTGGTCTGGCATCACTGGATTTTTATTAGTGATCTTAGACAGGGTATTAACTGTATTGAATAGCTCCTTCGATGAATTCTTTGCAGTATTAACTTTATTTGAGAAAAATAGCGTCTTAGCCATATTTATGAGTCTTTTATAGACTTTGATCAGGGATTTGTATTTTATTTTTTCATCAGGGCTATAACTTGATCTCCATAGTTGTTCCTGGCATCTGCATTTCTGCCTATACGTCATAAGTTCTTTGGAATACCATGGAGCAGACTGCAGGGATCTTTGACTAGTCCTTGTTTTTAGAGGTGCAAGCCGTGAGACAGCCATATCAATCCAGCCGAAAAATTTAGTTGCCGCTAGATCAACGTTGGCGTTATCTCCAAATATGGGATAGGATTTCATCAGTAGGTTGTTTAATTCCATACTGTCAATGTTATTACACTGCCACTATTTTAGTATTGTTGGTATTTTGGAAGTTGAAAGGTTTGTTATTGAGATTCTTAGTTTGAAAATGATAGCTCTATGGTCAGTCTAAGGCAGACCTCGATCAACAGGTTGGGGTCATTGGTAAAAATACCACCTAGCATGTGATTTGCCTGGTGAGTCGATGATTTTACCAGTTGTGTCATGTCAAAGTTCATCAAAGTGTCAATTAAATATTTTGTGTCCTTATCCTCTGATTCTTCTAAATAAAAATAAAAATACCCCAAGAACATGACATTAGAGAGGAGTATGCGTGATTCAATGAGGTTCAGTAGGGATTGAATGAAATGTTCCCTTAGGACATGTTGGCGGTAGACCAGGAGGCCGTTAAAAGTGTTGCTATTGCTTTTTAAGTTGAACGCAAGAGCCTCACAACTATGAAGTGAGAGGGAATTAAAGGTGGTCTTAAGGTGATTCTGATAAAAAAATTGCTATCCCTCCTCGCATATTTTCTCTGTCGACTCTAATCACATCATAGCCCTCTGGGATGGCTATATTAAAGTCGGGGTCAGACGTGGTGTCTTCCCAGGTTTCAGTGAGAAAGGGGGCATCTGGTTTCTCAAGATCCAAAAGGTCCGCAAATGTCTGACAATATTTAATTAAAGATCTTGTATTTAGGAGCAGGCAGGAAAGTGAGTTGTAGTGCACTAAGTTCAGTGCTAAGCGTGCTGGGCATATAGTGATGCTGCTCATATATCTGGCTTGAGTGCTGGGTTTGAAAGCAAAGTTACAACTAGGTCAAGCATATCTATGGTCAGGTAGTTAAAGATTTTACAAAGTACAAAGCAGAGACTTACCTTTATTTCTAAATGACATTAATTCAGACCTGGTGTAGGTATGGGGGCTGTGGGGACCAGGGATCCTGGCGCATGGCATAGTCCGGTAGCAGGTATGCCTTTGGCACACCTACTGTGTGCAGATGTGCTTCCTGGTCCCTTAAGAGGGCTGTGGCAAGGAAGCATGGCCGGGGGCAGGACCAAGCAGTAGGAGCACGCTAGGGCACTTTGATTACAAAATATATTAATGGGCAGAAGAGCAAGAATACAAACTGGGATCCATCAACCTCCTTCGTGCAACACAGGCTCCCCTGAGCTGCACGGGTACTGGTAACAGAAACTAAACTATCCCAAAAGGTGCTTAAACCGTCAAATCTTACAATGAGTAAAACCAGCATCAGAGCCTTAAGTTGTAGGAGCCAGGCACCTCCCAAAGATGGCCACTACGGGCCTACAAGGAAATCAGCTCAGTCGCTTTTGGGTGGGTACCATTGGAGACACTGCACTGAAGTGCTTCCCAGTCCCTCAAGAGGGCCGTGGTGAGGAGGCATGGCTGTGGGTGAGACCAAGCAGGAGGAGCACGCTAAAGCGCTTCAATTAAAAATATAGTAATGGGTAATAGAACAAGAATACAAACTGGGGTCCAGCAACCTCCTCCATGCAGGACAAGCTCCTCTGACCTGCACCAGTATGGGTAACAGAAACTAAACTAAAATAAAGGTGCTTAAACAGTCAAATCATACAAGGAAAAAAAACTGTCATCAGAGCCTCCCTTCTCCTGGGAAGTGTATAGCAAGGCTAGGTTTCAATAGATTGCATCAATGAAAAGACAAATAAGGTGAGGAGTGTGAATGCTAAATGCTGGTTCCCAAGAGCGATTCTCAGGCCCACAACTTTTCCAATGGACTTGGTGTTGTAATCTGGCTTTGATCAAACAAGAATCGCAAGTCCTAGAGACTTCATGTTCCTGCATTGTGGAGGACGTTGCAGTAAATTCCAAGTAAGATAATGCACTGTTTTTATTTAGGCGATATAGATGACTCTCCATCTTCCAGTGTAGTGGAAAAGCTAATTCCAGGGCTATTGCATTCATGATGTGTGTAACCTTCTAAGGTCCAGTGTAAGTAGAGCAAAATTTGCCTTGGCATTTTAAGAAACTCAGGTTTCGAGCTGCTAACCAAACATGATCACCTACTACCCACTTTATATGAATATGTCTCTGTTTATTTGCCCTTCTGGTGTTATTTTGTTGAGCTCCAAGGTGTACATGTTTATTGCACTGATCTTGTATCCGTTTTATTTAGGAGGTTACAGCATGGGTGTGGATTGTGATGTCTTACAGCGACAAACTTCTTGGATAATCAGCATAGGAGGAATAAACAGGACTTGCTCCAGAGGACAAGTGGTCTGTGCTGTTACATGCATATTCGTACACAGAATGGAATTTATATAATTTAGCAAATTGGCCATGCCTATATCAGCGTATGTATTGTTTGAGAATCTGGTTAACCCGTCTTGTCTCACCTTTGATCTCCGGATGATATACAGAAGAGCAGGTCAAAACTAGACTAGAGATTTCTTTCCAGAGTTTGGAAGTGAATTGTGTATCTCGGTCCAATACAACCTGAATAGGTTGGCCATGGAATCAATACATTTGAATGTGGAAAAGAAATGCAAATGTCATGGCTGAACATAAGATCTTATTTTATATAAATTGGCCTTATTTGGTGGTAAAGGCCACTACCATGATGATTGCTGTCATCTTTTGTCAAGGGGTAATTAGCCAGGTTTTGCACTAACCTTATGCATAAGATCCAATAGCCGCAATATTTTTCCTGTCTGTCACTGTCCCCACCAATAATCACGTATACTAAGACATGAGACCCAGTGGTAGAAGCGGTAAAGGGTAATTGGACAGGAGAGAAAGCAGAGACCCAGGATTCCACACTTTGTCTCACAATCGTAGGGTCACAAAAGGCTTCAGGTTGTAGTGGAGCTCTACAAGACAAAGAGATACTTTCTCGGGCAGATTTAGAACTGCCTCTTGGATTCATTTCTTTCTCGTCTCAAAGAGCCTGGGTTTTAAATGTCTCCAGACAGTTCCCAATGGAATCTCGGATCGCTCAGCTTTAGAGTTGGATATTCTAGGTGAGAGGCGAAATCCCCAAATTAAGAGTTGGGTTTTCAGTAAGCAATATCTGCAGGAGGAGGGATGAGTTAGTGTACGTAAGGATGAGATTCAAGAGTTTTTGTCAAAGAACCATGGATCCACTCCACCAAACATGGTTTGGGATGCTTTAAAAGGTTATCTGTGGGGGCAGTTGATAGCTAAAGATGTAGCTGCTAACAGGAATGTGAGAGAGCAACATTTGGCCCTGAAAAAGTGTGTGAAAGAAGCACACGATAAGCTTTCCAGGCAGTATACGGAAGCGAATAGAAAGGGGCTTGAGAAAGTTAATCATGCACAGAGTTATTATTACTATACTACGTGCTATGTAAATAACAGGGAGTATCAGCAGAAGATCTATGAGCCAGGAAATTCATGACTTAGCATGCCTGAAAAAAAGCTGATAAGAATACCATTCCCACTTTAAAATGTCCTGTAATGGTGCTATGTAGTAAGGAATAGGGAAAGATAAATGAAATCTTTTTTGAAAAGTATAACCAGATCTACAGCTACACCCAGGTAGTGGATACGGAGGTGCTGGAGACACTTTGGGGGAGGGGGAGTAGATATGCCTGCACTTTTGGAAGAGTTGGTTAAGGTGGGGAGGAGCTTAAGGTCTGTGGCCCCGATGGCTCATCAAAGTTTTATAAGGAATGTTTAGTTGTTTAATGGAGTATCTGCTTTTAAGTGCAAATTCTAAATTTGGAGGCCGTATCCCACCCTCTTTTAATCTAGGTAATGTGGTCCGTTTTTAAAAAAAAGGAAGGTTGCTGAGGAACCAAACTCCTATCAACTGATAACATTTCTGAATTCCAATTACAAGTCAATCATTAAATTATAGATTTAATGGGGGAGCTGCTAAACTGATACACCATGATCTGAATGGCTTTTTCGCAGGGCACCAGTTAGGAACAAACACCCTTTATTTAGCAGAAGTGCTTGATTGTTTATTTGTTAATCAAATCCCTGCTGTGATCCTTCTACTGGACACTAAGAAAGCTTTTGATCTCGTGTTTCTGAGACTCTTTTTAGTATATTGGAGAGATTTAAGATACCCTCGCATGATACAGAAGACATATGATAGTGCAGAGGCAAAGGGGTAGCTCTTCAAACATTTTGTGGTGGGTAAGCATCGCAAAAGTGACACTAAACAGCGCAAAATGTTTTTGTCAATTTACTTTTCGGCGCAAAACTTGTTTTGTGTTGGAAAGTACCCTACAAGTAATACAAAGCAGCATGAGGCATTGTTTTGCGTTACTTGGCGCCAAGTGGCCGGTGCATGCAACCACCCATGCTTTGTGACGCAAAACCCTATCTACTAACAATTGAAGACGTGGTTTAGTGCCATGTAACGCCATCTGAAAGGAAGCATTAAGAGGAGAAATGGTTTCATTTCTCCATTCTTTTCCTACTTTGTATTTGTGCAGCACTTATACAAAGTGAGAAAGGTGTTTCAACTTGTCTAGGCAAGGCTACCCTTCCTGTACAAAACCTATGCTAGACTCTGGCACGCACCTTAGCGCTACGGCACAAAGGTGTGTGCCTGGCGCACGGCAGATGAAATCAATGCCAGCGCTAGGGAGAGGGGAGCAGAGAGGCTATCTCTGTAGATAAGGTGCTGTCCTGCTCCCTTCCTTGTCACACAATGCAGTGCAGCATTTGTGGCTGCTGCATTGCATGACTTCTGTGAAAATCTGCCCCAGTGATTACTATTAATGCATCGAAGGCTGGGAAGGTGCGAGTATTGTGAGGAGCTAGGCAGGTTTGCCCCCGGTCTTCAGTTCTTTTCACCTATTTTTTATCTAACCATTGGCAATTACAGTACTGAAATATGCTAAGGTTCGACCTCTTGAACTGCAGATGGACCGAATAAAACTCTATGCGGCAAATATAAAGTTACTGTTAGATATTATTTGATTGATAAAGTTTTATATAGTGCGAACAAGATCCCGAGGGATATCAGAGCGCTTTACAATAGAATGGAAGGAAGGACATAAATAAACAAATGTCATCAAGTAGGGGTAAAAAAGACAAAAAAAACGGATTAATCAACGATTCCAGGACAATTGCAACATGAAAGGTAATACAATAAAACAGGTATGAGCGGGCAATGAAGGGGGTCACAGTAAGCGGTAACGAGGAGCAGTAATAAAAGATGGTACAATGGACGTAGGAAAACAGTGTCTTCGAGCAGATGAGCCTAGCCCAATTAGGGTAAGAATTTATTCATAAGGAATCTTTTGGCTTCCAATTTGAACGCCGTCGTTGAGGAGATTCTGCGTACTTCCGGTGGAAGAGAGTTCCATATCTTTGGGGCAGGGCCGGAAAAGGCTCTCTGACAAGTTCTCTTTTTGCTAAGGATGAGTGGTTTCAAGAGGAAAGTATTGGCGCTTCTTGAGGCTCTTGCACCATAAGATAGCTCAAGTTTTTGCGCAAGGTACCTGGGAGTATTGAAGTGAAGGGCTTTGTGCGCCAGAAAAGCAATCTTTAACTGAATTCCTGCATCATAGGGCAACCATTTAAGAGATTTTAGGACTGAGGATATGTGGTCATTTCGTTTGATGCCTGTAACCAGTCTAGCCGCTGTGTTCAGTGATGCCCTTAGTGGAGCCAGGGTGTATTTTGGAAGGCTACAGTGGTTAGCTCTGCCGTAGTCCAGCCTCGGCAGGATAAGCGCTTGGACCACCTGCTTGAAATCATTTTGTGGAAGGAAAGGTTTGATATTTATGAGTGTCCTCATCAAGTGGTTTGCTCCCTTACACACCTTGCTGATATGATTTTTCATATTTAGGTGCTTGTCCATGGTGACTTGGCGATTTGGCTGAGTCTATGATGAGAGGAGTGCAGTTGAAGGCAGCGAGGTGACTCAGCCACATGTCTAGCTTGGGGATGTGGTTGGGAGGGGAGATGAGTAGGACTTCCGTTTTGGAGGTGTTGAGCAGGAGATGGGTCTCAGTTAACCAGTTTTGGGTAGATGTTAGGGTAGTATTGAGTGAGATGATGTTTTTCGGGGAAGGGATTTTCAAATAGAGTTGCGTATCGTTCGCATACATATGGAAGAGAATGTTAGTGGAGTTTAATAAGTTAGCTAAAGGTTCCAAGAACAGGTTGAAGAGAATAGGAGATAGGGTGGACCCTTGGGGAACCCCCATGAGAACTGGAGAGGGCTGAAGGAGAGAGAGTGATTTGCCTTGACTCTTTGAGATCTGTGGTGAAGGTAGGACGAGAACCATTGTAGCACCTGACCAGAGAAGTCCATCCTTTTTTCAAAATGGCAAGGAGGTTGTCATGATTAACCGTGTCGAATGTGGAGGAAAGGTCGAGGAGGATCAGGAGGCAGAATTCGTTTTGTTCAAGCATTTTTAAGATGTCGTCTATGACGTGAGTGAGTGCCAATTCAGTGCTGTGCCCCTTTCGAAAGCCGGATTGATGCTGGTCAAGGAGTTGGTAATTTTCTATGGGAGCACAAAGTGGAGATTGTACGCATTTTTCTATGAGTTTCGCTAGGGTGGGGATGTTGGAGATTGGGCAGAAGGTATTGAGATCAGCTTTGTGTGCGTTCTTTTTTTTTTTAGAATAGGAGATACCTGGGCTGCTTTTAGGCAATCCGGGATCGTGCCTTATGAAAGAGAAGCATTTACAATCCTTGTCCAGGAGGGGATGAGTACATTCTTGATTTTTTTAAGTTGGCCGGGGGCAATGGTTCACTGAGGTGGTTGGATGGGTTGATATTCTGAAGGATCTTGTTGATGTCTTTTTCACTGAATGGGGTAAAGGTGCCCCATGATGCATTGTTCTTGGTGATCAGGCTGGTAGATCTGCGCTTTTCTGAGAGGTCAAGGGGAGATACTGCCCTGGGGGAAGGTAGTAGGGCCTTCTTAGAGGCGAGGTCAATGGAGATGAGTCTAGCTTTCTCAGTGGAGAAAGCAGCAAGCTTGTCGCAAGAGGGTGGGTTGCCACCTGGGCCAGAGTGGATATTAGGAAGGCCATGCAGGAAAGAGTGTTTGAGATGTTTACTATGCTTCCTGGGGCTACGGGGGGCTATTAAAAAACTGATGTTATTTTATGTAATAGTGACAGTGATGTTTTGCCCACGCTATCAGCACATGAGGAGTACTCTCCCAGTCGGGACGCTTTGCCGGTAAATTTGATCTAGTACTCTGGCATGGTTTTAACCTATACTGGATTTCTGTATGATCCTGCCAAACAATAATACATCTTCGATTATATGGATGCATACTACCACATCAATGTACCAGCCCTGAAGAAGTCGAGGTGTTAATGACCAATTGACGAAACACGTGTTGGCTGATTAGCTTCAGGTCAATTTCATTACCTGCCTTCAGTTTGGGAAATTGTATTGAAGTACTTGTTCTCTGGAATACGACCTAGCAGTGATGGTCACTACACGCCTAATGTGAAGACTTGGACTATATCTATTTAGCCTGAACTGAAAACTTGGATTAAAGTGGACTATTACTTTGAGATTGCTGTACTTGTGACTATGTTTGCAAATACCCGAGTGCTCGGATTTGTATGTTGATAAGGCTTGCTCCCCATCTGGAGGGCATATTAGAGTTATTTTTGGTAACCAACCCCTTTTACTTGGAGCACCACCCATATACTATATGTGTTGTTTACTTCCCCGTAATTAGATTGCAGTGCGCCCTTTTTCGCTCTATCACCTGGTTACCATATTATTTTGCATTGGCAATTATAGTGCTGAAAGATGCTGAGGTTTGACCTCCAGTACCGCAGATGGACAGAATAAAACTCTATGCGGACAATATAAAGTTACTGTTAGATATTAGGAAGGTCATGCAGGAAAGAGTGTTTGAGATGTTTACTATGCTTCTGGGGCTGGGGGGTGGGGCTATACAAAACTGTTATTATTTTATGTAATAGTGACAGTGATGTTTTGCTCTTGGATATTAGTGCCTTTGGGCATGATCAACCGAAGCGTTATTTGGGTATCAGATACACAGTCAAAATTTAAGATTTGTTTGAACTCAACATTGTGCCATTTTTGTTGAAGGTTAAAGTGTTGTTTGCACAATGGAACTCACTCCCTCTTACCCTTTTAGTAGGGTGGCATTAATTAAAAAAAATTTTTTTTACCCTTGATTAATTTTCTCTTTGCTGCAATACCATAAGTACTTATTGCTATTTTTTTTTTTTAAATGTAGAAACTTTGTTCCCTTCTTTTATTTGGCAGAATAGAACTGCTGGATTAGCTCTCAGCACTTTGTATAGAGATGTGAAGGAAGGTGGTATAGCCCTCAACAATTTACAGGAATAATATTTTGTCTATTTCACACAATATATGTTTAGATTTCATACAAAAAGTGAGTTAGAAGGATTTTGTGGTGATGTCATTTAGAGCTATCAGCGGAATGGTTCTGTGTCATGTAGAATGTTTGATAGTTGCCTAGCTGCGCCTGGGCTGGAAAGGCAGTTGGAGGTTGCTGGTTGCCTTGCTCGGGTGTTGGAGCGGCTCTCTTCAGTTTACAATAAACTTCTTATGGAAATTGCCCAGCTGTGTTCCCTTTGATCTTTTCACTGGCGACAGAGGATCGGATTTCATTTGACCCGGCGAAACTGTGGTTCGAGTTTTTTTTTTTTTTTAAGAAGAAAGGAACTCAAGGTATTTCTTTTCGCAACGTGTCTGAGCCCTCAAAACTTCTGTGAGTACTTTTTCTATTTATTTAGCAGAACGTCAAAGCATCGTTTAACCGAGCATCAAGGCATACAATTACCAATTAATGAGATATAAGAGAGCCGCATCCTGTCCACTACTTTGACGTTTGCCACGCAATATACTGTTTGACCAAGTACGACTGTAACCGTTTCTGTGATAAACTACTAATGGGCAGCGATGAAATCTGTGATTTAAAAATGGGCATAAATCACTAGATAAAAGAGTCTCACCGTGTTAAAAACTGTTGGCCTTGCTCGCGCTTCTACTCACGAGCTTCACTTCACGAGCTGGGTGTTCTGCGCGCACTGCCACAGAATACTTATTATTGTCACGTCATACGTCCTGCTTTGACTTCCTGTATTTGTTTTTGGAACGCATACGCACGACGCTACATTGTACCTGGAACGCGTCAGTCTGCACGGCTGGGACATCGACGCAACGTCGCGTTTGGGGAGCATCAGTTTTCAAGAAAAAAACACAGTGTTGTATTTTTAACAATAGTTCAACGCTGACACGCACAGCAATTGCGTGTCAAAAGTTTTTGCTTCTTGTTGGCATTCGAAGTAACACTGACACGCACAGTTGTATATTTTTCAAGTCTACAGTTCAGATCAATGCTGCCACCTTGTGACTCAAGCAAATATTACACTACAGTTTCCAGTGTAGTATTTTGCAAATAACTATTGTCGTGTGAAAAATTTTCACTTTTGGGTTTATTCTTATCTTATTTTTCTTCTTTTCTCTCTTATTTTTTTAAAATTATTTTTATCTTTAGTATATACTTTTTTTTTTTTTCTTTGTTTCTCATTGCTGAATACTTTTAACGAAAAGTAAGCGCCAACATGCAAAGTGTTACTCCACCAGCACCTTTTTTACAAGATCCAGGAGATCCAGTTTTAGAGTGGAAACTATGGTTCAGGTCGTTTAAAGCGTATTTAGGAGCAATAGATGGTCAGAGATACAGACCAGATAGAAAAAAAAATTTAATGTACTACCATCTGGGGGTCGAGGGACAGAACGTGTTTGATCATCTACCCCCGTATGTACCACTTGAAGGTGAAAATCTGGATGAATTTGAAATAGCAATAGCTCAATTGGATAAGCATTTCACTAAAACGAAAAACATTGTGGTGCACAGATATAAATTCTTTACAAGAGTGCAAAAGTCCGATGAAAGCATTGACACTTTTATCACAGCATTAAAAGTGTTAGCCTCCAAGTGTGAATTTGAGAACTTTACTTCTCAATTAATAAGGGATCAACTAGTTGCACGTTGTCACTGCAAAAAAGTTCAAGAAAGGCTACTTACATGTAAAGATCCTACGTTAGACAAAGCGGTCGACATTGCTAAAAGTATAGAAAATTCTATTGATGACGCAAAACAGCTCGAATCAGCATTAGCGAATTCCTCAATTTCAGGCGCTGTTTCGACAAAAAATCTTGAATCAACTTCAGTGACTGGTTCAACAAAATATTCTGAGTCATTTCCTGGGAAATCACAGGAAAATGTTTTCAGGGGTAATACTTTTCATGACAACACAAGAAGATCCCAAGACAATACAAGAAGATTTGGTACTTTTAGAGGGGGAAGAACATCTATGCAAAATAGACAATTGAATTATAGAATGTATTGTTATAGATGTGGTTCATCAATGCATGTCTCATCTTTTAGAAATTGTCCAGCTGTCAACCAGCAATGTGGGAAAATGGGGCATTTTGCAAAAGTTTGTTTGAGTGGTAGAAGAAGGAATGTAAGATGTGTAATTAATGAGTTTGACGACATATATGATGAGAATGTTATCAATCAAGAATATGTTGTGGTGGTAAAGAATTGTCATGAGGAAGAGTTACAACATATCCCTGATCCTGAGGTTGATGTTACTATAGAGAACAACAAAATTCAACTGCTAGTTGACACAGGTACTAGAATCACAATTGTTTCGCAAGACAAGTATCAAAAGTTATGGTTTAGAAACAGTTTGCTACCTCCTGATATTTTCACGATAGCTTTTGAAGGCAGTCGCATTGAATTGTTGGGATATTTTTGGGCTACTATTAGTGTTTTAGGCGAGAGCATCAAAGGCAAAGTTTATGTGGCCAAGAGAGGTATTAATGTTCTTGGTCTGGTTCATCAAGCTGAAATTGGTTTAACGATTAAACCTGGGTCGAAGATTCCTGTTTTCATTGATAAACAAAAGAAGGATCATAATCAAATTCATTCAACTCATGACATTCTTTCACTTTCCAGCACTCTATCGAATGATAATTTGGATATCAAATTTAGTAAAGTTTTTGAAAATCGATTAGGAAGAATTACCGATTTTCAACATTTTATTAAACTGAAAGAAAATGTAATTCCTGTCAAACACAAGTTACGTAATGTCCCACTAAGTATTAGAAGTGAGCTTTCTCAACATCTTCAAACCTTATGTGAACAGGGTATAATTGAGAAAGTTGAGTCTACTCTCTGGCTTTCTCCCATTGTTTTGGCGAAGAAGAGGTCTGGGGACTTGAGAATGTGTGTGGACTTGAGAAGTCTCAACGAGGCTATCTGGGTTGATGGTTTTCCCCTTCCGCGTATTGAGGATCTCATTGCTAGAGTTGGGTCTTCTTCATTTTTCACTAAACTTGATCTCAAAGCGGCTTATCATCAGGTCGAGCTACATCCTCAGTCCCGACATCTCACAGCGTTTGTCACCCCTGATGGTGTTTTCCAATTCTGCAGGCTACCTTTTGGTCTAGCTTCTGCGGCTGCGGTTTTTCAGCGACTCATGACAGAAATGTTCAAAGGTATTTCCAACGTTGTAGTTTTTCAAGATGACATCCTTATTTTCACTAAGAAAGAGGCTGAACATGATTTAGTCCTTGAACGAGTTTTTAAAATATTAGAAAGTAGAAGTGTGACTCTACAAAAAGGCAAATGTTCTTTTAAGGTGAGGGAGATTGAATACTTAGGTCACATAATTTCTGAACAAGGCATCAAGCCTAGAGCAGGTTTGGTTAAAAGCATTGTAGAGGCACCGGCTCCACAGAATAAGGAACAACTCATGTCCTTTTTAGGTCTCTGCGAGTTTTATGCAAAATTTATGAAGGACTTTGCAAAAACAACTGAGTGTTTCAGAGCATTACTCAAAAAGGGGGCAACGTTCATTTGGTCAGACGAGTGTGAGAAAGGATTTCAATGTATTAAGAATCACATTATTCAAGCTCCTGCTCTACAAGCCTTTGTAGAAGGCAGACAGACTGTGGTTACGGTTGATGCTTGTGAGTACGGTTTGGGTGCTGTACTTTCGCAATTTGATGGAGGCAGAGAGTACACAGTAGGGTTTGCTTCCAGGACTCTTCGTCCAGTTGAACGGAAGTATTCCGTAATTGAAAAAGAGTTATTAGCTTGCACTTGGAGTGTCGAGAAATTCAAATCGTATTTGTGGGGAAGATCTTTTATTTTAAGAACTGATCACCGGCCATTAGTTGATATCTTGTCTGGGAAGAATCCTAAAAGCACTACTGCTCGTTTGGCAAGGTTTGCAACAAAATTGTTAGAATTTTCATTCTCTGTGGAGTACATTGCAGGAGGAAAGAATAGCAGAGCGGACTGTCTTTCTAGGTTACCAATCAAAGATATAGAGGAACAAGATTGGGAGAATGATGTAGAAGAATGTTTTGTGGCTTGCATTAGTCGTGAGACTGTCTCTTTTGCGGAGGATGAATGGATTACTGAAACTGGAAAAGATATCATTCTTAGTGAAGTGGTTTCATTGATAAAAAAAGGTTGGCCAAAGGAAAAATGTCTTTCTCCAGACCTTCAAATGTTCTGGAAGGTAAACAGTGAACTCTCTCTTGAGAGTGGTAAGGTTGTCAGAGGTAACAAATTGGTACCCCCCCACTTGTTATCGAGAAAAAATTATATTGGATGCTCATTCTGGCCATCTAGGTTCAACTATTACGAAAAGAAAGGTTAGATCTGATTTCTGGTGGCCCAGAATGGACATCCAAGTAGATGATCTAGTTAGACGATGTGCACGATGTAGTACTAGTGACAAGGTTCTTGTACTAGAGGGTTCTGTTGAACATCCTGTATCTCCTCCTGTAAGGGCTTGGCAAAAGTTAGGAATGGATTTTCTAGGGCCATTTCATGTTCTTCCTGCGAATTCAAAGTATTTTCTAGTTCTTGTAGACCATCTATCTAGATGGGTTGAAGTTGAATCCATTGGTGTACCGAATTCGAAAAGTGTCATCAGTTGTCTTAGTAAGATTTTTCTTAGAGAGGGTTTTCCAGAGGAAATTCTCACGGACAATGGTGTCCAATTTGTTTCGCAAGAAATGAATTCCTTTTTGCGTTCTTGTGGTATTAAACACACAAGGACTCCTCTTTATCATCCACAGAGCAATGGCAAAACAGAGAGTTTCAATAGGGTTATTGTGGAATGTGTTCAAATTGCTTACAAGTCCAATACGTGTGTTTTTCAGGCAGTTATGGATCTTGTGTGGTCTTACCGCACTACTCCTCATGTAACTACCAATTTCAGTCCATTTGAACTCATGAGAGGAAGAAAAGCTTCTTCACAAGTTTATCCTTTTTGGATGGTGAAATCCTTTCACCAGGGTTGTGACATGAGGAGTATTTGGGACTCTGCAAATAGGAAATCTTATGAGATCAGTAAAAAGAAGAGTGATTTGATGGCCAAGAGTGAAGATCACAAAATTAGTATTGGGGACTGGGTAAGAATAAAGAATCCTGTGTCTGTCAGGAAAGGTTTTTCAAAGTTTTTGGATCCTCAACAAGTTGTCGAAGTCAGAAGGAATGCGGTTATGTTGAGCAATGGTAATTGGTGGAATACATCTCGAGTGGCTAAAGATCCTGGCTTTTCACAAAGGAAGGTATCGAATGATAAAAATGTTGTAGGAGGGGATGGTGGTGTTAGGAGAAGCTCAAGAGATCATGTCAAGCCAAGCTGGTTACAGGGTTATGTGTAAATGGAGATATTTATTGTCTTTTCATTTCAGCTGTAGATTTTGTATCTTTTTGTTCTGTTTATCGTTTTTAATCTATGTTACAAATGTCATTTTATTAAAAGAAGGGAGGTGTGTGGTGATGTCATTTAGAGCTATCAGCGGAATGGTTCTGTGTCATGTAGAATGTTTGATAGTTGCCTAGCTGCGCCTGGGCTGGAAAGGCAGTTGGAGGTTGCTGGTTGCCTTGCTCGGGTGTTGGAGCGGCTCTCTTCAGTTTACAATAAACTTCTTATGGAAATTGCCCAGCTGTGTTCCCTTTGATCTTTTCAGATTTTTTAATCATTACCTGATGACCTTGATTTTAAGGTAGCACATCACAAGTGATGTTTTAAAGTTGACTAAATCCCCCATGAAACTTAGTAATAAAATCCTGCAAAACAAGCACTAACGGGGTAGAACTACTGGCTGTAGTGTTCTTTCAGCATTCTAGTTTCAAAATTAAAGACAATGGATATGAGTCTAACATTGAGTGGTCAAGACTTGGTCACTAATTTATTTGTGTCTCCAGTTTGAAAGTGGCCGGGTGCGTGGAAAATGCTTCTTGCATCATGCAAAGGGGTTTATATTTTTCAAAAAGGTTGTTAGTAAAAGGGAAATATTGCACTGACAAGAGAACAGTTGGGGAAAGTGAATAAACTGAACTTTACGGTGTTGAGAGGAGCCAATTGGCGCAGAATGCAGTTTTACACCAAATGGTTTCTATATAGAACCCCACCATTTTTCCATGAGATCAATTGGTCACTTTCTGCAGCTGTTTCAGTCGAGAATCGATAGAAGTGGCAAACTGGTCACATGTTATTTGGCAATGTGCAGCCATTCGTGATTTTTGGAAAGCAATATTTCAATATCTGGACCAAGTGTGGCAATACATCAGGTGCCCAGCGCTCCATTGGTACTCTTAGGCTACGATTTCACTTTGACATTAACCCCCAGATATCAAAAGCTGCTCTGTGTTTTGATGCTGGTGGCCAGAGCTTTGTTGTTGCAGAGATGGAAAACAAAACGAATCCCCTCTTTTGGAGAATAAGTGGGGGAAATTAGGTAGGTAAGGGCAAGAAAATTAATATATGCTACATGATGTGGAGGGATTTAACAAAATATGGGCCCTGCTTAGGCAAGTGTAGTTAGACCATTCTTATACGTTTCGTACAGATGAATTCAGAATTATAATTGAATAATCTTGTATAAAATTATTTCAATGTTGAAGGGTTGCAGGAAATTGCATGATATTGCAAGGAATTGTATGAAACCTGTATGAAATTAATTGGTTACTCTTTTTAGTCTTGGTCTGTATATGGTAACTATTTATTCTGGATCTCAAATAAACAATTTATAAATTGTTAGTATGACAAAGTACTTTAAATAACATGTTACTGGAACACTAATCATAGTTTGAAATAGTATACCTTGGTAATATCATGGTATAACCACTATCTGTGCTTTGACAGGATACTGCAAATTTCTAAAATCTAAACATAGAGACGTATATCATGGTAGACACACATGTACATACATCCTTCCTTATTTTAGAATAACCCCCTCAGCCTGTGTCATTATAAGCCCTTTTGTGCAAGATAAATCTAGTTTCTCCATGATTGCTGAAAACTGCGAAAATAGGAACATTACAAACATTTTATGATTCCCATGCATAGCAGCAAATACACATATTGGAATTCTAATACCTTACGAACTTCTGCATTAACATTTTTATACTTATGAAATGTCCTTTCAGATTCAGCCCTGTTACGTCACAAGAACTTTAGAAGGACATATAACTACAATCTTTAGCTAAAAGGCATACTAAATGTAAGAAATTTGGTTATTAGTTGAGGAGAGTAGGTATCCACCTATGGTAATACCAACAGTCCTTGTCGGGGTGAACTCAAAGTCACTAAATTAACCTGAGCTCATCCCCCTTTTAGCTAAGGCCCAGAGCAGACAGGCTTAACTTAGAGGTTATGTGAAAAGTATTTATGCAGTACTAAAACAGTAATAAAACCCTGTTACTGTGAAAATAGCCTATAGGGTGTTTTTTCCACTGTAAGGACATGTTTAACATTACATTTTTACATGGCCTTCTTTTAAATGCCATGCACTCAACCTTATGGGCAATAAGGCGTACTTTAGGTTTTTGACTGGTCGAAGTTTCAGTTAAAACATGCACAGCCAGGCTACTGGGCCTGCCGTTATGTGTCCATTGTCACTGTAGTGGTTGTCACAATGGGTGCTAAAGTCCATACATTTAACTTTCAGGCCCTATATACACCTTGACACCACATAGTAGGGACTTACAGAAAAGTTAAATATGCAAACCAGGAGTTTACCAGTTTTACCGTGTTGAAAGGAATCAGCACAAGCTTTTTACCTGTGTTTAGCAGGGGTAAAGTGCACAGAGTTCTATAGCCGGCAAAATAGGGCTAAGCAAAAAAGGCTAATAATTATGTGTGAACTTTCCATATGAAAGATGGTTGGGTGTGGGTGAGTCAACTTGAGCAACTGCTATCTGTTGGTCTAAATCAATCCGTTTGAAAACTAAACTCTCTATAATTATCAAGACTGCTCAAAAGAGAAGCATTGTTGAAGATTGCATTAATCTCTTAGCATGAGCTGAAAGCCATTTTGTCTTGGCAGCCATTTTAGTTAGCTATGTGCTGGCCATTTGCTGTTTCCCTCTCCCAGAGTCTTGCACATGCTCAGATGTGCTTAGCGAGTAGAGTGCACCTGTTCCTAATATAGAACTGTCAGGCTGTTCAAACTGATGTCAGCAACTTATTACTCCTCCTACTTGTTGACTGTGCAGTTTCTGTATGACCATCTATGTGCATAACTCTTCTCATGTGTACTTGTACCGCCTTTTTTCAGCCCCTGTGTGGGTATATAATGCCCCTGTTCTCTGTACTCCTTAGAAAATGTCTCATACAGTGACTTGAGAATACTGTGTGACACATTTTTTCCCTCTTTAGAGGTTAAATAAAAAGATGTCTTTTATATTACAGCTTCTGTGCCAATCTCTTCTTTGTTGGTTTAACCCCTTGTGTGCCCATGACGAGCTGGACTCGTCATGGGCTGCGGTTGCGCTGTGCCCATGACGAGTCCAGCTCGTCATAAACCCCGCCCGCTAATGTAACGGCCGGCACAGGGCGGGGAAAGGGCGTGGCACACAAGGGGTTAAAAGGACCAGGTGTATCAGTGAAGCCCCAGAGAAGGTTTTGATTTCTACAGCATCAGATGGAAATAACAATTGATTACAGTCAAAACCTACTCAAGCTTTTGCAATAAAGCCATGGTAAAACCACACTTTTGCCATATAGCCAGTGATAAACATCCATCAAACAAATAAGCAATAAGGAAACCAAAATGCTAACTGCTAAGATAGAATAACTGTTGGCTCAGGTAAGACACAAACTTACGTAGTACATAATATCGTACATAAAAACTGAAACAGATTTCTCTGTGGATTCAGATTCTTTCCCCAGCAACTCTTCCTTACCCAGTTACCTTACATATTTTACTTACTCCACATCCATCAATAAAGGTACAGCCAGAGGCAGGTCATATTGGATCAGCCGTCCTGCCATGGCAGGCACACCTCTGGGACAAATGAAATGGATCAGTTTGTATATAGGAAGACAGTGGACCCCACTATTTTGCTGCTTGAAAAGTGGTTTGTTGTAAGTAGGACTATGACATTGAATACCTCTTGGGCTGAATGTAAGAGTAAACAAGCACCAAGGATGCTGCTGACAAAAGAAGTGAAGCTAAGACTGTGGCTTGGAGGCCTTCTTCATTGGTGAGCCATCGACACACATAAGGTCAACGGGAAGAACCATAGGGCCTCTAGCAAATAATGGCACTAAACACTTTTGCGTCGCTTTTGTAAGGGCTTATAATATGGAGAAACCAACAAATCGAATAATCAAAACAACAGAAATCCAATAAGTAGGCCATGAGTTATTCGAGTTTACATACATCATAACGGTGCTTTAGAAAATCAACTGGGCTCTTATTAAAGATTGTACAGTAATTTGAAAGATACCTTAACTATTGTAGCCCCAGAAGCCGATGCACTTCTCTTAGGACAGATAAGGCTCCACTGTGGATTGCTTTGTAGTCACCTAATAGTCCATAGCTTCGAAGCGCGGTATAGAACTGCCCAAATAAGCCAAACAAGGTATGCGCAAAACAGCTGTGTTGGGCGCAGCACTGTGACACAGGGATCACCCTGGTCTGGTTATCGGCGACGATAAAGCAGAGACGTAAACAGCTGCTAGGAGCGCAGCAAATTCCTTAAGACTGCTTAGGTCTGCTCTTACAAAAGACCAGCACAATCAGCTGTGGTCGCAAATCAACAAGGACTAGTAGGCCCCGCTGCCACACAAGGCTCGCCCGGGCACCTAGCAGGGAGAAGGAATGCAACACAGTCATGAAGGCCACTCTGGTCTGTGTGGGCCGACCGCTCTTAACATAAAGTACCTTCAGGGTGGCAGGGAGCGTAGTCTCTGGTATGGCACTCCTGCCGTGGGGCTGGAATCCCAATCAGTTGTTCAGCTCAGCTGGGGCGGAGATTACGTTGGTGTTGCCCTTTGTAATCTTGTTGCCCCGGCAAACAGTAGGATAGGGGTGTTCTGGTCTCTGGTGCTGGGGCTAAATCAAGACTGCCGCCACAGTAATGTAACGATCTAATCGACGTCCTTACTCCATCGCGGTAGCAGCCCCGTGATGGAGTAAGGACGTCGATCAGATCGTCTCCAGTTGTATAAATTACGCTGTGCCCTGGATTGCCTGATTCATTCAGCCAACTCTTGCCATGCATACGGGCCTGAATATTACGTTCCATGGATGGTCTGGGCACCACCGTCATGGTTTATATCTACTGAATAACAAGATTTGTCCTTAGTTGGTCCTTGCCACTTTACGGGCATTGGTGTAACCAGTTTTTGGACTCCAATAGAGCATTGCAAGATTGATTACAGTCACTTTACCTGTCCCCTTGTCCTGAGGAAGATCCGCATGGCTGAGGTTTTAAAGTCCATCGGTTGCCGATAAGCCGGATCGAAATGTCGATGCTATCCCCCACTGCACCTGGACCAATTTCCCCTTCCCCATTACCCCTGTTTAGAGCCTTAACCCCTTCGATGCTCATGACGGAACGGTTCCGTCATGAGCATCGGTTGAGCTGTGCTCATGACGGAACCGCTCCGTCATGAGCACAGCCCCTGGGGGAAGCGCTGGCGCTCCCCCCCTGGGGCATCGATCGTGCCCCCACAGAGGGGGATGGCAGCGGAAGAGTTTCCGCTGCCACCCCCGAGCCCCCCCACGCTTCCTGATGACGTCAGCGCGCACAGCGCGCGCCGGCGTCATCAGGAAGCGTTGGACGCGCTGGAATTCATTTCTTCCAGCGCGTCCAACGGGAAGGGTAAGTGTTTTGGTGCTGTGTTGCGGGGGGGCGGAATTCCAGGGCCTTGAGGCATCGGGGGAGAGGAAAGAGTATTTCCTCTCCCCTGATGTCTCAATGCTGGGCATTCCTGTCCCACGATCGCGCACAGCGTCGCGATCGTGGGACAGGAATGCCCCCACTAGACCCCAGGGATGTTGTTTTTGGCCATTTTGGAAGCGACCCCTTGGGCAAGGGTCGCTTCCCTGGGGGAGAATTTGTGGAAGACTTTTCTGCCCCCCCTGGGGGCAGATCGGTCCACTTTCGGAAAAGCCCACTAGACACCAGGGAATTTTGTTATATCGTTATGGGAAGCGACCCCTTGGGTAAGGGTCGCTTCCCTGGGGGAGAATTTGAGCACAGACTTTTCTGCCCCCCCCTGGGGGCAGATCGGTCCACTTTCGGTCCGTTTCTGCCCCTGGGGGGGCAGAAAAGCCCACTAGACACCAGGGAATTTTGTTATATCGTTATGGGAAGCGACCCCTTGGGCAAGGGTCGCTTCCCTGGGGGAGAATTTGAGCACAGACTTTTCTGCCCCCCCTGGGGGCAGATCGGTCCACTCTCGGTCCGTTTCTGCCCCCAGGGGGGCAGAAAAGCCTACTAGACACCAGGGAATTTTGTAATATCGTTATGGGAAGCGACCCCTTGGGCAAGGGTCGCTTCCCTGGGGGAGAATTTGAGCACAGACTTTTCTGCCCCCCCTGGGGGCAGATCGGTCCACTTTCGGTCCGTTTCTGCCCCCTGGGGGGGCAGAAAAGCCCACTAGACACCAGGGAATTTCGTCATTTTGTTATGGGAAGCGACCCCTTGGGCAAGGGTCGCTTCCCTGGGGGAGAATTTGTGCACAGGCTTTTCTGCCCCCCCTGGGGGCAGATCAGTCCACTTTCGGTCCATTTCTGCCCCCAGGGGGGGCAGAAAAGCCCACTAGACACCAGGGAATTTCGTAATATTGTTATGGGAAGCGACCCCTTGGGCAAGGGTCGCTTCCCTGGGGGATAATTACTCCACAGACTTTTCTGGCCCCAGGGGGGGGCAGAAAACCCCTTTGTGTCGCTTCCAGGGGGCAATTTTTATAATATGTATTTGGCCCACCCGCACCGGGACAGAGTAGCCTTTTTTTTCCCTTCTGTTTTTTCCCTGCTGTTTTCTGCCCCACCTGGAACATAACCCGATTGACCATTTGGGTAGTAATATAGCATGTTGTAATGTTTATTGTTTTATTTTTTGTGAATCGCAATAGTAATGTTTTTTTTTTTTTTACTTTTTTGTTCTAGGTGAAGGCTTTTGCTCTTTTCAGTTAGCCGTGTTGTTTCTGGCGGTTCTGCTGTTTGTGTAGTTTGGTAAGAGACTCTTTTTTGTACAATGTAAATGTGTTTCATTTCTCTGCATGAATTTTTTTTGCAAATGGTGTAATAATAGCAGTATGTTTGTTTTTGGAGTGTCAAAAACTTTTTGCATTGGTGCTCGATGTGTATTTTGTTGTCTTGTGAGTAATTTGTTTTTTTTTCTTCTTTCTAGTTTGATATCGTTGGTTTTTGCTGTGTCACTGCAGAGTTGGTTTCTGGTGAGTGCAGCTGTCTCTTGTAATTGGATTGTATAGTTTTTGAGTATTGATCTTTGTGATAAAGGTACACATTTCTTTACTTACTTGGTTTGCACATTGTTGGTTGTTGTTGACTTGTTTGTGCAGTCTTCTATCGTAGTAAGTATAATGGCTAGCCGCAGGATGACTGCTCAGCAGGTTGTTGGTTTGCTGTTTGAGTCTTCCTCTGATATTGGTTCAGAGACTGACTCTGCATCTGAGGGAGAGGAGGCAGGGGACGATTCTGGCAGTGAGTTGTCTCTCCGTATGGAGTCATCGGATGATGAAGATACTCTTAGTGCGGATGAAGTGCCTGTGTTAAAGGAGGAGACTGATGTGCCGATAGTGCGGCAAGAGGCATCTGGGCTGCAGCCTGGGGCTGCAAGGCTTCCCATTGGTGTAGTGCGGCAAGAGGCATCTGGGTTGCAGGCTGGGGCTGCAAGGCTTCCCGTTGGTGTAGTGCGGCAAGAGGCTTCTGGGCTGCAGGCTGGGGCTGCAAGGCTTCCCTTTGAAAGTGATGACCTCTGGGTTGCCCCTGGCATGGTGCAGCCGGCATTGCCAGAGTTAACTGGTGTTCCAGGGTCTAGAGTGAATACTGAAAACTTTTTGCCGGTCAATTTTTTTCAGTTGTTTATGGACGATGTGTTTTTTGCAGAGATTGTTGAGCAGACTAATTTGTATGCCGAACAGTTTTTGAGGGACAACTGTGCCAGTCTTAAGCCACACTCTAGAGCTACCCGGTGGACTCCCACAAATGTTGAAGAGATGAAGAAGTTCTTGGGTTTAACTTTTTTGACGGGCTTGCTAAGGAAGCCATCAATGTCTTCATATTGGTCTAGCAGTCCCTTGATGGTAACGTCTATTTTTCCGGCAGTCATGAGTCGTGACAGGTATTTGCT
The DNA here is from genome assembly GCF_964204655.1 of Triturus cristatus. NCBI lineage: Eukaryota > Metazoa > Chordata > Amphibia > Caudata > Salamandridae > Triturus > Triturus cristatus. The sequence goes on from NC_140587.1 coordinate 454,822,773, forward strand.
ACTGCTTCGGATGATGCATTTTGTTGATAATGGTTTAGCGTTGCCATGAGATCACCCTGACTGTGACCGTCTTTTTAAGATTAGGCCTGTCCTTGATCACTTTGTTGATCGATTTCCTGAGATCTATGCTCCTGGGAAACAAATTGCAGTGGATGAGTCTTTGGTGTTGTTCAAGGGCCGCTTGGTTTTTAGGCAATACATTCCTAGTAAGAGGGCACACTATGGAATAAAGCTGTATATGCTGTGTGACAGTAGGACTGGATATGTCTCTAATTTCAGGGTGTTCACCGGTAAGGAATCTAGGTTTAACCTCCCTGGTTGTCCGTCCACTTTTGGAGTGACTGAGAAAATTGTTTGGGAACTTGGAAGAGGATTTTTTAACAAAGGCCACCATTTATATGTAGATAACTTCTACAATGGTGTGCGGTTGTTCAGGGAATTGGCCAAAGTGGACACTCTTGCTTGTGGCACAATCCGCTCTAACCGTAAAGGTTTCCCGAAAGAACTTGTTTGTCAAAAGCTTGTGCGGGGACAGTGCAGTGCGTTGCGTTGCCAGGAGCTTCTTGCTGTGAAGTTTACAGACAGGAGAGATGTCTACATGCTGACTACCATCCATGATGAAAGCACTGCACCTGTGACTGTTTGGGGTCAGGTCGCTGAAGTGCACAAACCTGTGTGCATTTTAGACTATAATAGGCACATGGGTGGTGTTGACAGAGTAGATCAGAGGTTGGAACCTTACAATGCTCTTCGTAAGGCTTACATTTGGTACAAGAAGTTGGCTATCCATCTTTTCCACATGGCAATGTTTAATGCTTTTGTTGTGTTCCAGGATTCTTGCCCTGAGTCAAAGATGACTTTTGCTAAGTTTCAGGAGTCTGTAATAGGCAGCCTTGTTGTAGTGGAACAGGCAAGTGTTCCTAGAGTTGGACTGGTGGAGGATGTTGCTAGATTGAAAGAACGCCACTTTCCAGATCACATTCCTCCCACACCCGCAAAAGATTTTCCCAGTAGGAGATGTAGAGTCTGTTGGCGAAAAGGTTTGCGGAAGGAGAGTCGTATGTACTGCCCCGACTGTCCTTCTCATCCTGCACAGTGTCTCTCTGCTTGTTTTAGAGCGTACCACACACGAAAGAATTTTTGGGAGGATTCTTGAGTGGTAAAGTGAACTGCCTGGTCTGTATTCTTTGGATAATTTGATTCTGTTTCAAGGTTGGTGTTAGTGCAATGTATTTAGTTGCTGATTTTCTGTTAGAAGATTTGTATCTATTTGCAATTTGTTTGTGTTTTTATTTTTTTCTAAAAAAAATCCTAAATGTGATGGCGGTGTGTGTAGGCTTGCGCTTGGCTGTTGGTGTGTGTGGACTGGCACTTGGTTGGTGGTGTGCGTGGAATGGTGCTTGGCTGGCGGTGTGCATGGACTGGCGGTGTGCGTGGACTGGTGCGTGGCTGGTGGTGTGCGTGGACTGGAGCTTGGCTGGCAGTGTGCGTGGAATGGTACTTGGCAGGCGGTGTGCGTGGACTGGTACTTGGCTGGCGGTGTGCGTGGACTGGTGGTGTGTGCGGACTGGTGCTTGGCTGGTGGTGTCCGTGGACTGGCGCTTGGCTAGCGGTGTGCGTGGACTGGTGTTTGGCTAGCGGTGTGTGTGGACTGGTGCTCTGCTGGCTGTGTGTGAGTAGTGACTTTCTGCTGGTCACTACACTCACTGCTAGCTGAGTGCCACTCCACGCAATCCATCAGCCTGTGTAGTTGCTGTGTCTGGATTGTGGGCGTGTGAAAGTGATGGGCCCTTGAATGGCGCTGTGTGCTGGTGTGAGTTTTGTTATGTGACGGGCCCGCGGCTGGCGGTGTGAATGGTTTTGTATGTCTCACACGTATGAAAGGTGTATGAATGGCCTGTAAAGAGGTTGGTGCCTTGTCGTGGCTTTACAGCTCACGAGCTGTGAGTCAATGGTTCAGTTTCTCGCCCTTTCAATTATTACCAGTGCATTTCATTTCTGTGAAATCACTTGCTAATACAATTGTATCTACTGAACCATCACTCACCCTCGTGCCAAATCCAACCAGTATGTGTGTGTGCTTGCGGATTAGATGGCTGTGCAGTAATATTTGTCTTTCTGAAGCAGGGTGTACCTTGTCCCTTTTTGGGGAATTTTGTAATGTGTTGCTTTTGTGCCTAGTGGTGCGAATGGTCTTGTTTGTATCACGTATGAAAGGTGTGTGAATGGCCTGTAAAGTGGTTGGTGCCTTGACGTGGCTTTACAGCTCACGAGCTGCGAGTCATTGGTTTGGTTTTTTGTGAATTTAATTATTGACAGTGCATTTCATTTTTGTGAAATCTCTTGTTAATAAAATTTAATACACTGAACCATGACTCGCCCTCGTGCCAAATCCAACCAGTATGTGTGTGTGTTTGAGGAATAGATGGTTGTGCAGGAATCTTTGTCTTTAGTTTCTCTGCCAAGTTACACTTTCCATGCAAGAATAACCCACCAACTGTAGATATTGTCGGAAACCCATGGGAGTTCATGGTGATGTCTCTATTGTGAATTACAAAAAAATTTTTATCCCCAATGTCCTGCAAACCTCAAAATGTCTGCCACATTTTCTTATATTATTCCAAAATTCTCACGCTGTAGGAACAATAGATAATCTGCCCAAGTACCCGCGGCAGGCAAGGTCCCAAAACGTAGTGATGGGACATTTGGGATAGGCAATGTTGATGTCGCCTCACTACGTTTTGGGCCCTTGCCTGCCGCGGGTACTTGGGCCTCCCACACAAGTGAGGCACCATTTTTACCGGGAGACCTGGGGGAACGCTGGGTGGTGGTAAATTTGTGTGAGCCCGGTGATGCCACTACTTTCCCACCCCAAAATGTGTGAAAAAAGTGATTTTTTGAGCAAAAATTGAGGTTTGCAGGGGATTCTGGGTAAGGAAACGTTGGGGGATCCACGCAAGCCATACCTCCCTGGAAGCCGCCGGGTGTCTAGTTTTCAGAAATGCGTGGGTTTGGTTGGTTTCCCTAGATGGCCGCCGAGCACCGGGCCAAAAAACCAAAGTGACCCCCCTTGCAAAACCAGGTGGTTTTGCGATAGGCCATTTTGATGTCGCCTCACTACGTTTTGGGCCCTTGCCTGCCGCGGGTACTTGGGCCTCCCACACAAGTGAGGCACCATTTTTACCGGGAGACCTGGGGGAACGCTGGGTGATGGTAAATTTGTGTGAGCCCGGTGATACCACTACTTTCCCACCCCAAAATGTGTGAAAAAAGTGATTTTTTCAGCAAAAATTGAGGTTTGCAGGGGATTCTGGGTAAGGAAACGTTGGGGGATCCACGCAAGCCATACCTCCCTGGAAGCCGCCGGGTGTCTAGTTTTCAGAAATGCGTGGGTTTGGTAGGTTTCCCTAGATGGCCGCCGAGCACCGGGCCAAAAACCAAAGTGACCCCCCTTGCAAAACCAGGTGGTTTTGCGATAGGCCATTTTGATGTCGCCTCACTACGTTTTGGGCCCTTGCCTGCCGCGGGTACTTGGGCCTCCCACACAAGTGAGGCACCATTTTTACCGGGAGACCTGGGGGAACGCTGGGTGATGGTAAATATGTATGAGCCCGGTGATGCCACTACTTTCCCACCCCAAAATGTGTGAAAATAGTGATTTTTTCAGCTAAAATTGAGGTTTGCAGGGGATTCTGGGTAAGGAAACGTTGGGGGATCCACGCAAGCCATAGCTCCCTGGAAGCCACCGGGTTTCTAGTTTTCAGAAATGCATGGGTTTTGTAGGTTTCCCTAGATGGCCGCCGAGCACCGGGCCAAAAACCAAAGTGACCCCCCTTGCAAAACCAGGGGGTTTTGCCATAGGCCATTTTGATGTCGCCTCACTACGTTTTGGGCCCTTGCCTGCCGCGGGTACTTGGGCCTCCCACACAAGTGAGGCACCATTTTTACCGGGAGACCTGGGGGAACGCTGGGTGGTGGTAAATTTGTGTGAGCCCGGTGATGCCACTACTTTCCCACCCCAAAATGTGTGAAAAAAGTGATTTTTTCAGCAAAAATTGAGGTTTGCAGGGGATTCTGGGTAAGGAAACGTTGGAGGATCCACGCAAGCCATACCTCCCTGGAAGCCGCCGGGTGTCTATTTTCAGAAATGCGTGGGTTTGGTAGGTTTCCCTAGATGGCCGCCGAGCACCGGGCCAAAAACCAAAGTGACCCCCCTTGCAAAACCAGGTGGTTTTGCCATAGGCCATTTTGATGTCGCCTCACTACGTTTTGGGCCCTTGCCTGCCGCGGGTACTTGGGCCTCCCACACAAGTGAGGCACCATTTTTACCGGGAGACCTGGGGGAACGCTGGGTGGTGGTAAATTTGTGTGAGCCCGGTGATGCCACTACTTTCCCACCCCAAAATGTGTGAAAAAAGTGATTTTTTTAGCAAAAACTGAGGTTTGCAGGGGATTCTGGGTAAGGAAACGTTGGGGGATCCACGCAAGCCATACTTCCTTGGAAGCCGCCGGGTGTCTAGTTTTCAGAAATGTCTGGGTTTGGTAGGTTTCCGTAGGTGCCGGCAGGGCTAGAGTTAAAAAACTACAGCTAGTCACTTAGCCAAAAAAGGGTCATTTTTCACTGCAAAATTGAGGTGTGACCACCTTGCGTTTTTCGCCGTTTCCTGTCGCAGGCACCAGGCCGACCCGCACAAGTGAGGTACCATTTTTCTCATATGACTTTGGGGAACGCGGGGTGGGTGGAAATTTGTGGATCCACGCAGATACCAGAACTTTCCATCCCAGAAATGTGGGGAAAATGTGGTTTTTTTGTCATTTTTTTACGTTTAAAAGGGATTCTGGGTAACAGACCATGGTGGGAGGCAGTCAAGTCACCCCATCCTGGATTCCCCTGGGTGTCTAGTTTTCAAAAATGTATAGGTTTACTAGGTTTCCCTAGGTGCGGGCAGGGCTAGGGTTAAAAAACTACAGCTAGTCACTTTGCCAAAAAAGGGTCATTTTTCACTGCAAAATTGAGGTGTGACCACGTTGCGTTTTGCGCCGTTTCCTGTCGCGGGCACTAGGCCGACCCGCACAAGTGAGGTACCATTTTTCTCGTAGGACTTTGGGGAACGCGGGGTGGGTGGAAATTTGTGGATCCACGCAGATTCCAGAACTTTCCATCCCAGAAATGTGGGGAAAATGTGTTTTTTTTGTCATTTTTTTACGTTTGCAAGGGATTCTGGGTAACAGACCATGGTGGGAGGCAGTCAAGTCACCCCATCCTGGATTCCCCTGGGTGTCTAGTTTTCAAAACTGTATAGGTTTGCTAGGTTTCCCTAGGTTCTGGCAGGGCTAGGGTTCAAAAACTGCAGCTAGTCACTTTGCCAAAAAGAGGTCATTTTTCACTGCAAAATTGAGGTGTGACCACGTTGCGTTTTGCGCCGTTTCCTGTCGCGGGCACTAGGCCGACCTGCACAAGTGAGGTACCATTTTTCTCGTAGGACTTTGGGGAACGCGGGGTGGGTGGAAATTTGTGGATCCACGCAGATTCCAGAACTTTCCATCCCAGAAATGTGGGGAAAATGTGTTTTTTTTGTCATTTTTTTTACGTTTGCAAGGGATTCTGGGTAACAGACCATGGTGGGAGGTAGTCAAGTCACCCCATCCTGGATTCCCCTGGGTGTCTAGTTTTCAAAAATGTATAAGTTTGCTAGGTTTCCCTAGGTGCCGGCAGGGCTAGGGTTCAAAAACTACAGCTAGTCACTTTGCCAAAAAAGGGTCATTTTTCACTGCAAAATTGAGGTGTGACCACGTTGCGTTTTGCGCCGTTTCCTGTCGCGGGCTCTAGGCCGACCCGCACAAGTGAGGTACCATTTTTCTCGTAGGACTTTGGGGAAGGCAGGGTGGGTGGAAATTTGTGGATCCACGCAGATTCCAGAACTTTCCATCCCAGAAATGTGGGGAAAATGTGTTTTTTTGTCATTTTTTTACGTTTGCAAGGGATTCTGGGTAACAGACCATGGTGGGAGGCAGTCAAGTCACCCCATCCTGGATTCCCCCGGGTGTCTAGTTTTTAAAAATGGATAGGTTTGCTAGGTTTCCCTAAGTGCCGGCAGGGCTAGGGTTCAAAAACTACAGCTAGTCACTTTGCCAAAAAAGGGTCATTTTTCACTGCAAAATTGAGGTGTGACCACGTTGCGTTTTGCGCCGTTTCCTGTCGCGGGCACTAGGCCGACCCGCACAAGTGAGGTACCATTTTTCTCGTAGAACTTTGGGGAACGCGGGGTGGGTGGAAATTTGTGGATCCACGCAGATTCCAGAACTTTCCATCCCAGAAATGTGGGGAAAATGATTTTTTTTTGTCATTTTTTTAGGTTTGCAAGGGATTCTGGGTAACAGACCATGGTGGGAGGCAGTCAAGTCACCCCATCCTTGATTCCCCTGGGTGTCTAGTTTTAAAAAATGTATAGGTTTGCTAGGTTTCCCTAGGTGCCGGCAGGGCTAGGGTTCAAAAACTACAGCTAGTCACTTTGCCAAAAAAGGGTCATTTTTCACTGCAAAATTGAGGTGTGACCACGTTGCGTTTTGCGCCATTTCCTGTCGCGGGCACTAGGCCGACCCGCACAAGTGAGGTACCATTTTTCTCGTAGGACTTTGGGGAACGCGGGGTGGGTGGAAATTTGTGGATCCACACAGATTCCAGAACTTTCCATCCCAGAAATGTGGGGAAAATGTGTTTTTTTTGTCATTTTTTTACGTTTGCAAGGGATTCTGGGTAACAGACCATGGTGGGAGGCAGTCAAGTCACCCCATCCTGGATATCCCTGGGTGTCTAGTTTTCAAAAATGTATAGGTTTGCTAGGTTTCCCTAAGTGCCGGCAGGGCTAGGGTTCAAAAACTACAGCTAGTCACTTTGCCAAAAAAGGGTAATTTTTCACTGCAAAATTGAGGTGTGACCACGTTGCGTTTTGCGCCGTTTCCTGTCGCGGGCACTAGGCCGACCCGCACAAGTGAGGTACCATTTTTCTCGTAGGACTTTGGGGAACGCGGGGTGGGTGGAAATTTGTGGATCCATGCAGATTCCAGAACTTTCCATCCCAGAAATGTGGGGAAAATGTGTTTTTTTTGTCATTTTTTTACGTTTGCAAGGGATTCTGGGTAACAGACCATGGTGGGAGGCAGTCAAGTCACCCCATCCTGGATTCCCCTGAGTGTCTAGTTTTAAAAAATGTATAGGTTTGCTAGGTTTCCCTAGGTGCCGGCAGGGCTAGGGTTCAAAAACTACAGCTAGTCACTTTGCCAAAAAGGGGTCATTTTTCACTGCAAAATTGAGGTGTGACCACCTTGCGTTTTGCACCGTTTCCTGTCGCGGGCACTAGGCCGACCCACACAAGTGAGGTACCATTTTTCTCGTAGGACTTTGGGGAACGTGGGGTGGGTGGAAATTTGTGGATCCACGCAGATTCCAGAACTTTCCATCCCAGAAATGTGGGGGAAATGTGTTTTTTTTGTCATTTTTTTACGTTTGCAAGGGATTCTGGGTAACAGACCATGGTGGGAGGCAGTCAAGTCACCCCATCCTGGATTCCCCTGGGTGTCTAGTTTTCAAAAATGTATAGGTTTGCTAGGCTTCCCTAAGTGCCGGCAGGGCTAGGGTTCAAAAACTACAGCTAGACTCTTCGCAAAAAAGGGGTCATTTTTCACTGCAAAATTGAGGTGTGACCACATTGCGTTTTGCGCCGTTTCCTGTCGCGGGCACTAGGCCGACCTGCACAAGTGAGGTACCATTTTTCTCGTAGGACTTTGGGGAACGCGGGGTGGGTGGAAATTTGTGGATCCACGCAGATTCCAGAACTTTCCATCCCAGAAATGTGGGGAAAATGTGTTTTTTTGGTCATTTTTTTACGTTTACAAGGGATTCTGGGTAATAGACCATGGTGGGAGGCAGTCAAGTCACCCCATCCTGGATTCCCCTGGGTGTCTAGTTTTCAAAAATGTATAGGTTTGCTAGGTTTCCCTAGGTGCCGGCAGGGCTAGGGTTCAAAAACTACAGCTAGACTCTTCGCAAAAAAAGTGTACATTTTCAGTGTGAAAATGTGGTGTGTTCAGCTTAGGTTTTGAGCCACTTCCTGTCGTGGGCACTATGCCTACCCACACAAGTGAGGTACCATTTTTATCGGGAGACTTAGGGTAGTTCAGATTTGTAAAGCAACTGTTATTACCTATTGATTTTGGATGCATTTCTCCCTTCCAAATGAAAGACATTGTGTAAAAAAAAAGTCATTTTGAAAAATGACCAATAATTGTCATGCAAGTATGAGTATTCCCAATTTCGAAAATGTGCAAATATGCACTGTTTCTAAACTCTGTAGTTTGTTCCCATTTCAGAAATACATAGGTGTCTTTCATACCGATTTTTCCATGTATACATTTTCCCACAATAATTGCTATAGACCCGGAACAAAAAAAAAAAACATTACAAAATGCTGCTCAGTTTTTTACTCTGGGTTCGTTGGCCTCTTGGTGAACCTGCAAGTCCTATATATCCCCACAACCAGGAAGGTCCAGTGGATGTAACGGTACATTGCTTTCTAAGAGATGTGATAATTAGAAGAAGTTACAGGTGAAAACGTTGACTCAAAAGGCTGCTTTTTTCAACTAATTTTTAATTTTTCTTATATTTAACTGTTAGTTTCTATAAAGAAACCTTGATGGATCTACACAAATGACCCCTTGCTGAATTCAGTATTTTGTCTACTTTTCAAAAATGTATAGCTTTCCAGGGTCCATTATTGTTTCTGTACCCATTTCTACCATTAACTGGAAGGAGGTTGAAAGCACAAAAAATAGCAAAAAGAGGGTATGTCCCAGAAAAATGCCAAAACTGTGTAAAAAATGTTGGTTTTCTGACAAAATTCTGTCATTCCCTAAAAGCTGGAGAAATGGTGATTTCAGCCCCACAAACCCTTTTTTGATACCATTTGCAGAGAAAAACCCAGAAGCTTTCATTTACAGCCCATTTTTCACAAAAAAACCAAAATGTTGCTGTATTTTGACTAATTTCTGGGAACCCTCTAGGAGAATCCACAAACCCTGGGTACCTTTAGAATCCCCATGATGTTGGAAGAAAAGGACGCAAATTTGGCGAGGATACCTAATGTGGTCAAAAAGTTACAGGGGCCTAAGCGCGCACTACCCCAAATAGCCCAAAAAAGGCTTAGCACAGGAGGGGAAAAGGCCTAGCAGCGAAGGGGTTAAGGGAACTCTCCTTACAACTTTAAAAAATATAATTCAAATGAATAATTTGCATGTGACCAGGTTGCATCTAACTGTGTATTGGATATCAGTTCTGTACAGTCTTGTAAATATATGCCCTTTACTTTTCTACACACTTTGAGCTCTCTTGACTCCTTTATATACACTTGAGCACTCTTTCTTACACGATTCCTAGAACATTCTCTTACCTTCTTGACCCTCTAGTGATTGTTCCTATAAATGACTAAATAAATATATTGTAATAATACCTAGTGGTTTTTCTGCACATTTGTTTGTTTTAATTATTTTCACGATTTACAGACGTTTGTGAGCTGATTAATGTAAGTGCAAATAAGTTGATAATTCTGCTAAACTAACTCTTCTTTGAATAACTGGTCCAGGCCCATTGTTTCTTTATAATAACCGATACCCAGGTCCTGGGACCATTTGGGAATACCCCATTGTTTATAATGGCTACTTTCTAAAAGTGGCATTTCTCAAAAAGTAGTAGTGCTAAATACAAATTTACCATTAAAGAGAATTTATCATTACTATTCCAACCATAACAAACATAATAAAGCCACTCCTCTCTGATTAGGAATTACCACTTACAAGTATATAAGGGAATTCTCAATCGTGACCTTTGGAAGGAGTAGGCCTCACAGCAGTGAGAAACACATTTAGCTGTTTGTCACTGCCAGGTTACATAAAACTTAAGAGTACATGTTCTGCCTTTAATTATACTGCACCCTTCCACTAGGGTCACATAGGACCTACCTTAGGGGTGACTTATGTATAATAAAAGAGATTTTGAAGGCTTGACAAGTGGTTTTAAATGCCAAGTCTAAGTGGCAGTAACCTGTGCACACAGGCCCTGCGGTGACAGGCCTGCGACAGGTTTGAAAGGCTACTTCTGTGGGTGGCACAAACAGTGCTGCAGGTCCACTAGTAGCATTTAATTTACAGGTCCAAGGTATATTGAATGCCACTTTACAAGGGACTTATAAGTAAATCAAATACGCCAAACAGGTGTAAATCAATCATACCATGTTTTAGGGAGACAGCACATGCACTTTAGCTCTGATTAGCAGTGGTAATGTGCCCAGAGTCCTAAAGCCAACCAAAAGAAGGCCGAGGAATGCAAAAAGTTTGGGGATAACCCTGCAAAAAGGGCCATTTCCAACGCTGTGAAACAAAATGCACACCTTCAACAAAAACGGAAGACCTCAAAATAGGTCAAGTAATACCAGCACCCACAGGATGTGGCTGCAAGAGGAAGATGATAGAGGAGACAAATTTGCATATGTACAGAGCCTTTTTTTTAATCTTTATCACCAACTGTGCAGCCAAACCATAAAAATGAGTCCAGCTCTTCGGCTACCACACATATAGGGAAAAAGTGAGCTTCAGTAGGATGTATATGCCCGGTGAGAAAATTATGCAAAACGTCATATACGTGCAATGTACTTTACAAAGACATTGGCCTATAAATCTATCTGGACATGTTACTGGGAATTCTTCACAACATATTTTCTACATCCGAAGCTGTTTTTTCTTCATACAGAGCCACACAATTCAGGTGTTTAGGGCCGCACAAGAAGCAGGATATCTTGCTGCTGTCTCTGTCATGCCATCATTGGAAAACACTGTGATGAGAATGAGATGTGCATGGCATTCCTACATTTTGAAGTTCTCATGGGAGGAGCCATGCTGTTCATATGGTATTCGAAGTGGTACAATGCATGATGTAACAATGAAGATGATTCTCGCTTGAACATACATTGTCTGCGTGTGCCTTAGTTGTGAGAGATTGAGGCCCTGATCACATATGTAAGGAAGATGTTTCAAAGCAGATGTTAACAGTGAGTCAACACATGCAACATTTCCCTCCTTCAAACTCACAATATTTAACACATGGACCTGTTCACTCAGCAAACTGTCTCTGTGGGTCCAGCTGGAGCTCTGCACGTACAGAGATTGTTTGTAATTGTATCATGTATGCAGCCTCCTACTGTGCATTCTCATTTCCATGTACAGCACTGTCGGTTTGCTTATGCATTCTTTACCGAGCAGCTGTACAGGTTTGTGTTTGCAAGGAAACACACTCCTATAAGACCTTGTCTGTGCACTACATCAGTGGGCCCTCCACAGTTATGCCATGGAATCAGTTGGGGTTTTGATGTGGCAATTCTGAAGTTCCTAGACTGCATCTCTATGACCTGCAGCAACCAAGCCCTGAAGACCTTCTATCCTTAGCACACAAAATAGCACACATCGTTGCTCTTTCTTTATTTAGATGTCTGGACTAGATTTCCATGAATACAGTGATGATTCACAAATCATTCACAAAGGTCAGTTACACTTTTGAGTATGTGTGATAACTACCGCTGTCTTGTCTGTCTTCTTGACGTTGAGGGCTCGGTGTCCCAGAACTACAGTGGGCCACAGGAGGAGCCTGCAGACACGCACACAGTGCTCGCACACTTAAGTGCAGCTGGGCTCCTGCTGCTCGGGACGCGCGCGGGCCAAGGGCAGGGCCACCCGCACCCGTCAGGTCCCGAAGAAGGCCGGGCCTTGGATCTGCTTTCTGGGGGCCCCATCCACCTCTACCTGCCTAAATCCTGGAGCAGCCGTAAAGACTAGCAGCGAGCAGCAAGAAAGGTCCTTGATGTTTTTACGATCGGTCTTCATTTGGTCCTGAGCTCACATACTGCTTCATTACAAGGTAAGGCCCACAGGGGCACCACTGTTACTTCCTTCAGTGTGGTTCTTGGACAGCCCTGGGTAGCTTGTGGGGTAGAGGATCAAAGAGGTCCCTGGTACTCTTCCCTTTTTTACATCAGGCACGCCAGCGCATATTCCTCGCAAACTGGTTTAACCCTCTTTGTTTAACCCTGCTTTTTTCTTCTCAATCTATCTTAATCTGGGCATTCAGATAAGCCCAGGGACACTGACCTGAGGGCCCTTATAGTGGTGCATCCCTGATATAGTGGGACCTCATGGGGAAATGAAAGACAGCTGCTGTAATCCATGCCGCTCCCGCTATCACGACTATGGACTGTTTTTACAGTGAGCAGCGGGGGTCCTTGAAAAGGAAATTGAGCTGGTGGCACGACGGCTTTTACGTTCCCTGGTACACCAACTGCACCCGCATGCCTCTAGCCCTACAAGTGGACAGGTTCTCTCATGGTGTACCACAGAGTTGGTGGAGCTGGTGACCCTACCCTATACCCCCTCCACCACCCTGCTCAAGATCCAAGCAAAATCAGGAGAGATGAATTCCAGACTGCCGTGGGGAGGACAGGCAGGGTACAGTCAATCCTAGCGCCTGTGTCAGGCTGTGGGGTGTCCATCCTCAATCAAGCAGAAACCCAAGCAGATACCCAGGAAGGGCAGTCCCGTGGCGGGACTGGACCTGGGGTCAAGCGTAAGTGTCCCACCCCGGGAACAAGGCAAATGCATTCGAGTGGACACTTCTACTTCCATTACTCAGGGAGCAGTACCCCCATCAAAAGACAAGCTAGCTGTCATGCTGGAAGCCTATGTGAGCTCCCTGCTCAATGGTTTGGACTCTAAACTAGAACCTTTTAAGCAACTCCTGTTATCTATCGAGAGGGAATTTTCCAACTGGTCCCGATTTATTAAGACTACCAACTTCACAACCAGGTTTCGTGATTGTGTTCCATTTGCTAGTAACACCCTCATGGGACAAAGCCAGCCTACTTCATCAACAATAATAGGGGAAGCCTACAAGGCCCAAATTATGCATCCTAGAAGCATCATTCCACCAACTGTACCCTCACCTCGCACTGGCACGCACCTATTCCCTACAGATAAACCGCATGTTGGGGCTCGTCCTCTAGATTCCTTCAGGCCAGAGGCTAGTCGTCCAAGTGACTTAACCCCCAGGACGGGGTTAGGAGGCAGGAAGCCTCCATCCCTGCTAACAGCGGACCGGGATCACTGCTCCAGGGCCCAAACATAATCATTCACCTACCGCCAGAAGCAACACCATATGTTGTTATTCTGAGAAACGTACCCGGCGTTACTGAGGATTTCCACCAGTTAAAAAATAAGTCCTTCATTGGCTTAATAGTAATACAACCTGTGGCTTTAGAGCGGAGAAGAACATCATGTTGGTTCGGAGGGTGGCCTGGATAGAAGGATTTAAAAAGAGTAGCAGCGGTGACTGCGTAATTCTCAATTTCAACCTGCCACATTTGGCAGAGAGAATTCTTCATGCAGCCAGCCGTCGTAACAGCATGGGCCCTGTCTCCTCCTTTATGGCCCTACCCCTGGGGTATTTTTACAGACCTCCACCCTTGGCCCCACAACTTAATCCTCGGCACACCAGGCGACCATTCAGCCCGGCTCTTCACGAGTGGCTCCAGGTTTCTTCACCTGGTCCATTATTTAACACATTTGCACTGCTGGGGTTCCTCGACAATTGTGATTGACTCAAAGGGCCAGTGTTTATAATCCCCAAGGCCCCTTCCTTACAACCGGACACCTCGCATCAGCTAGTCCAACACAATCCCAGTAGCCACACCAAGGACATTGATTCTTATTTCTTGGAATATAGCCGGCTTGGCCAGTAAGTTCACAGATACGGAGTGGCATTGTTTTATTCAGAAGTATGACATCATTTGCCTGCAGGAGACCTGGGCCATTGACAGTTCTTTTTTTCTGGAAGGGTACAAGTCGTTCAACGTACCCCCAACCCCTCGAGGTCTGGATGACCCAAGGGGGGTCTTGAAGTTTTTGTCTCACTCAAGATAAGAGGTGGTATTGTGGACCTGAACACTGACAATCCATGCCTGCAGGCCTTGCTATTTTCCCTAGGGCCTTGCAGTTTATTGCTTTTAAACTTTTACAATGACAAATCATCCCTCCCCCGAGGTTTGTAACATCACACAATTGGGCACTTTTTTGACAAAATTTAATGTTTCATCTCATTTCAATTGTAACGTAGTTTTACTGGGTGATTTTAATGTCTATCCTTGTGTGTATTGAAGGTTGCAGGGTTTTGGGAGTATTGCGGGTTCCCCCGTCCTCGCGTGGCTGACTTGCACTTCAAACAAAGTGGACAGGGGGACAAACTAAATTCCATAGTATGTGATCTGGACCTTCAATCAGCTATGGGTAAATCGGATCCCGTTCTGAGGAACTTAATCCTCACCTTTAAAGAATTATTGATTTTATTTTAGTGTCTTCGACTTTATTTTACCTGATTTCTGACCTTTCTATTATATCCACTAACAACAGCGATCACAATCTACTTTGTATTAAAGCTAGTTGGGCTATATTGGGTCTGAAGAGGATGAGTGATGGAGGAGGCATACTACGGCCTACAGATGGAGGAAGAAGGCCTAATTGGGCACAGATTATTCCTAGCTTTTTGCTTGAGATCCTCCTGGACAAGTGCCCGAACGAGATTCAGATTTGTCGGGGCGTTGAGTCGCAGCAGGACAACAAGACTATCATCTGCACCTTCAAATCTATTGCTCTTTCTGTCACTGAGCTATTAACGGTTCCCGCCCCAAAAGGCAACAAGTAAGGGCACCCAGATGGTTTAATCAAGAATGCTTGCTGGCAGCTAGGAGGCTCAGGAAAGCGCTGCATGCCACCCCCAGGGATAGCGCTTTAGTTAAATCACGAAGAAAGGATTATAAGCTAGCTCATAGCAAGCGCAAGGAGGCACTGAAGGAGGAAGCTTAGGGTAGGCTCATGGTAGCCTCAACCATTAAGTGTAGTGCCAAGTTTTGGACCATTATCAACAGCCCTTTCTTGGGAGTAGAGACTGCAAATGTCTTGGATGCACATATTGTGGAGAATAAGTGGGTTAGCCATTTTGAGGGTATGTTTGAGGGATCTTCGGCCCAGTTTTTACCGCCAGAGGGGGGAACAGAAAATACAGTCCTGACAGTTACTGAGGAAGAAGTGATGTGAGGAATTGTCAGTATGACGTGCAGCAAGGCCCCGGGACCTGATGGCATTCCTCCTGACCTTTACCTGTACGATTTAGAGTTTTGGGCTCCCTTACTTACCTCTGTAATAAATGCGGCTGCGAGGTCCAGCTCTCCGACTTCTTGGGCTACATCCATTATTGTCCCGGTTTTTAAAAAGGGGAACAGGGATAGTACTTATTGTACAGGCCTACATCCCTGTTGGACTCGGTGGTTAAAGTGGTCGATGGATCCTGCTGGGCAGGTTATCCTCCTGGGCTCTAGACAATAACATCCTATCAGATGCCCAATAGGGTTTCTGTACTGGCCGCTCCACTATAGACCAAAGTCTAAACCTTTTTATTGAATAAGTATACGATAGCCCGTTCTGGTACCATCTTTTTGGCCTTCGTTCACCTTTCTCCACTTTTGATTGTGTGAAGCTGTGGAAGATCCTTGTTTCCGTGGGGGTGGACAGGGATACAGTCTTCTTTTTGTAAGACCTCCGCCAAGACACTGAGATGGCCATGAGATATTCAGCCAGCCTGAGCGTAACACGCTTGTTTCCTGTCTGGGGTGGAGTTCGTCAGGGTTGTATCTTGGCCCCTTTTTTATTTAATCTCTACATTATTAATTTGGATAAAACCCTTTTGGAAACCGAGGCCAACTTCCCTCGGGCGAGATGGCGGGTTTCCCGGTCTTGTTATATGCTGATGATGCTGTCCTGATGGCCAGAACCGAACGGGGCCTCAAACGCTTATAAACTCCTTTGCCCAGTTTAGGGGGGACCTGGACTTGAGGGTTAATAACTCCAAGTTGTATATCATGCAAGATGGGGTCTGGTCCAGCAGGTCATACACTTTTAGGGTAGGACTCACCCCGATTCCAAAGTCTAGTGTGTTCTCGTATCTGGGGGTATTATTAGATGACAAAATGAATTGGAGGCCCCGACTCACCCGCAAGAAAAATGACCTCACCCGGGAAACTGCAGCCATTTTTAACTTTGCCACTAGTTTGGGGAAAAGACCAGTGGGGGCACTTTTAAAGCTCTACAGAGCTAAGTGCATCTCAAAGGCCCTCTACGGCAGTAACATTTGGGGGTAAACCGATATAGATGATCTTCAAATTGTGGAAAACAAATTGCTTTTATCCATCCCTCAGGGTACTCCCTCCTTCACTGCTCATGAGGAGCTAGGCATATCTTATATTTCTGACCTGATAGCATTTTGCCCTGTGTCTCTTTGGCTTAAAATTTGGGTTGAGAAGGGGACCTCCTTAAATAAAGCGATCATTAAAGATTGCCTGGCTCTCAATTATGAATCGAGTGCACTGGGAAGAGGAGATCTCTTTTCTAACCCCGACGCGACAAATAAGACCGATTTTCCCCTTATCAAGAAAGCCTTCTTTGAGTACCACTCTTTGGCAAGGGAGGAAAAGGAACTAGCGAAGCTCAGTGTACGCCGTTTTATCATGATAAAGACCACCCTAATGGTGGAGCCATACTTACTGGGG
Source organism: Triturus cristatus (assembly GCF_964204655.1). Lineage (NCBI taxonomy): Eukaryota > Metazoa > Chordata > Amphibia > Caudata > Salamandridae > Triturus > Triturus cristatus. The sequence goes on from NC_140587.1 coordinate 454,839,467, forward strand.
TTCATAAACTCTGACTGTTTTCTTCTGACTAGGTTCCGGTTCGATCTTTTTCACCTCCTCCTTTCCCATCCTAGGGGTCAGAACAAGGTACAAATTCTGTCGACCTGTAGTTGCGATGGAAAATCTCCACAGGATATGGTTCATTTGATGATGTTTTGCCCTTTTTATGACACCACAGAAAATCTTTTTGAATTCCTATTTTGACAAAAAGGCCTATTTTAGGCAAGCACGGCCTGCATTTATATTTTTTACAAATGTTGACGGTTAACACTGTCTTTTATGTGCCTAACTTTTTGAAATCCGCGATCAGGCTTATGGTGAGCTGTGACTAGCTAGCCTGACCCCCGATACAACCCCTGTCACTGTGCACTTTATTTTGCTCCACCTACCTGTATAATTAACAATCTGATCATTCGCCATGGTCCTATTGTATTCTCTAGAGTGATTTGTTTATCAGGTACCATCCGTGTGTTTGCGGAGCTTTTGTAATCACAAATATCTCATTTGGCACAAATTATGGTTAAACCGAGTATGTCCCTGGGTGGATTGCATGTATTATATTTATATTTTTATTTTGCGCCTTTATGGTTTAATATATGAAACCAAATAAAGATTAATTGATTGATTGAGTACATTTACACTTTATAGCAAGTTTACTACTTTCGATATACACAAACTCTGAGTGTAAACTTTCTACAAAAGTGTGAGATATATGTCTACACCCAGAGTAAAGCAATCTGCTTACTCTTGTGTGGGTGGGTGGCATTGCTCCTTAAAGCCTTCTTACTCTGCCCTAATCCCATACCCTTTACTAGTGAAAGACCAGAATAATTTAGCTTAAAATACATGTCTTAAATTGTGCAACATATTAACATGAAAATGCTTAAGGAATTAAATGAAAGAAAACACACCTTTTCTTAAACGTGCAAATTAACATGTAGCATGCTGGTTTCTTTTTTTCCCCATTTCTATCATAATTACATTGTCAAGTCAGACTAGGCCTCATTTATTTCTCTAACTCTTACTTTTTCTTTAACGTTCTTCTTAATAAATAAGTGCTTTGGCAGATGCTGAACTGTGCTGTATTAAATAAATAATTCCCGTTCGACTTCATCAGACGTCATCTTTGTAGAATTGCTGACTTTAAAGAATGTATTCCTTTCCTTCCTAAGCTACATGTTCTCATTGTATTTGGTTAGATTTTAGCTACCACACACCATACACAATAATGAATACTAAGCAGTATATTAAAACAAAGCTCATGAGTTAATTCAGTTACACCTAAAATGTTTCTGCTTTAGAATAGTCCATTGTCATGCAGTGAAGTTCTGAATTGGTAATAGTTTAGATAACAGGGTTCTCATATGAACTTGGAGTAAATCCAACACACATGAATGTTAGCAACTAAGAAGATGTTCTGAAGATAATACCTTCCCAACCTGGTATGTTAACCGTGGGAATGGAGAAAGAAGCAGCAGACCATTGGACATTACTTTTCCACTGGTTCGAGTTGACCTAACGAGATGACCTAACACCGGCATGGATGGATACATGTGTTTTTGTGCTTAATATATGTGTTCCTAGGTAGATTTACACAAAATCTATATACCACTTCTTTAAGCTGCCCAGACTGGTCCAGGCTATTTGTTTTGTGACCATCCTTTTCCTTAGCCGTTTGTCTTATTTGCTGTGAGCTACTGCTGATAGTGATTTCGAATTTCTTTAATGGTTGTTGCTGCTACTGTGACTACTTTCTGAGCTTAACTGTGACCATTTGTTATTGCAACTGTTTGCTGATGTTGTTTGAGAGAGGAGACTCGAACGAGTATCCAGAACTACTCTTCATGAATAGTTCAACTACAATCTGATTGTATTTCAATGCTCAATTAAATATCACTCTGTTCTGAAGGGACTCTTTCTGGCTTCTGGTAGGTTTGGATCTGCAAGAGTAGAATACGGATGTAGCTAATATTTCCTTTCTGCAACATGCTGTAATTTTCTTGATTGTCTCTAACCATATTTTTCTTGCTATTTCTGTAAACTGATTTATTTAATTTTTGATTTGTAAGCAAAATACTAAACTCAAAATGGGTGAATAAAGGTTTTAGAACTAAATAAAAAATCCCATTATTGATTGAACATAATAAACTGTGTTTATTGATATGTTGTTGGCTTATGCTGCATTCTAAAATGGTGGCAAAGATCCAGTCGACCTGAAGAAGAACAAGGCACGTAGTTAGAGACCATCTTTGTAAGTCACAGGTTGAACTGATTTAAATAGAAGGTATTTTCGTGCCAGCAGTATTAAGTCTGCTCCTTTTCCCATTAACTCCCCTGTGTCCCTCCCATATTTACTACTAAAATGTATACTCATGTGCGTAGACTCCTCAGTAGGGGTGGATAACTCAAAACAACATAAGTATAGGCAAAACTGAATTTTTATAGTATGTTTTGTGGTACGCTTTGTAGTACGACAAAACATTCTATGAAGTGCAGTTTGAGAATTGGGCTCTCTGTGTCTCGGATTCTCAAGATGTCTTTGCAATGCACATCATTGCCATTTGGGTTAAAGAGAGCTGGCTCCTACTCAATAGTGCCAAGAGCAAGAAGTAACCTTTAGAAACCTAGTCAATTCACAGCCAAGAATAATCCCTTTTTTTCAGCATATCTATAGGTCCACTGACAGAAGTCAAGAATTTAGAGGTATATTCCTTCAATAATTGTGTATTTGAGGTCTCTGTAGCCTCTTACCTAGTCAAAAGAGGAAGAAAAATAGTAGCAGGTGTCTTTGCTAATGTGAGGAGTAAATACTGCAGTGCTCTCTATGGTGATCTTCCTCAATGTCATCCTCACAATCTGCAAGTTTCGAAAAACACAGCAGAATTGCTGGTTTCAAGCAATATCACACATCAAACACTCAAACACCCTTTCATTGGCTTGCGATTATATGCCTTATTCACCTTAAACTTGCCCATATGGTACCTAAAAGTCTTATTCAGAGTTGCAGTTGCTATATTTTGGATGAAATAATGTCTCAAGAAGAGATCTGAAGTGTGCAATCTATAGAAGAAAACGTCTTATGATGGTCTGCAATAAACTAAGCTGCAAGGGGAAAGTATTGTACTCTGTCTAAGCCCTTTTATTGTATGATTCTTGCCCTCTTTCATTCACACAGCAACGGACAATTGATGTTATATATGAATTCCTCAATACAATACTTTATTTAGTTCCATGGTTCTTCCAGATTTAGAAGATTAGTGCCCAAATTCAGTTCAATGCATTGGGTGCACTATCCAAGTGAATGCTCGCATTCACTTGTCACATTCCGTTCAGGAATAAAACGATATCTAGCTGTTATTGAAATAGCAATTTACATGTAAAACCATGAGCCAAAGGGAGCTTGAAGAGTATTATTTGGTCATATGGAGGATGAGCACAGGTCCCATAGCACTGGGACAAACAATTGTTCAATGCACCTAAAATGACTATAACTGTGGAGTACCCCAGGTCTCGTCATTGTCACCTCTGTTCAACCTATATATCCACCCATTATTCGCTCGCTACAAGAAAGGAAGGTGTGTACGCACAACTATACCGACGTTCTGCAATTAATGTTTACCATCAATCACATTCCTGAATCTATGGCTGAGTTTCAAGCTACCATGCTGTACATCCGTGATTGGATGAACAGCAACCACCTAAAACTCAATCCGGACAAGACCGAACTCATCACGATAGGAGGCCCACAGAACCCATGGAGTTCCCATTTCTGGCCAGTTGTGTTGGACTCCCCGCCCTATTCCATCACCATCGGCCAAGAGCCTTGGGGTGATAATTAACAGAGACCTGACCATGAAACCCAAATTGGGTCAGTTACTTAGACCTGCTTCTTCCAGCTGAGAAAAATAAAGAAGATTAGCAGACTCCTCACCAGGGAGGCATTGATACAGGCTTATCTAGTCCTGGACATATCACACTTAGATTACGTATTTTGGCATCCCATCATACCTTATTAAAAGACTGCAATTGGTACAGAACTAGGCAGCAAGATTGATTTTTCAGCAGCCTAGATGGCAGCATGTCTCCCCCATTATGAGAGAACTGCACTGGCTTCCCATTCCTCAACGATCGGCATTCGATGTCGGCTGCATTATTTTTAAGGCTCTGCATTGTACGAGCCCGAAATTCATCTCCAGCCTCGTCCAAAGGCACGTACCCACTCGCAACCTGCGCTCCTCCCACATGAATCTGTTGGCCATACCCCCTTACAAATTGAAACGTCAAGGTGGCAGCAGGTTCGCTGTGCTGGCGCAGAGATATTGGAACTCCCTTCAACCTGATATCAGAGCTTGTACAGACCTATTGAGATTTAGAAAGCTCTTTAAGAGATGGCTATTTACCCAAGCGTACATCTGAATTTGGGCACACAATTAACTACCAGGGCTTCAGCAGATCCTATAAACCAGTCCCAAGAAACCAACCGGTGCATGTGCGCTCTATAAATTAACTTAACATAACATAACAATATAAAATGTGTGGTGGGCGGCTGTCAAAACCACCAAACATTATGTGTTGAGGGTCATCCCTAAATCTGACGGACGGTTGTCCTTCAGGGTGGCAGGTGTGATGTTGTCCACAACGCTGAAGAACGGAGTACTCTCCGTAGAGCTAAAAAGAAGGCCCAATGTTTTGAGGATTGAAATTTCAATATGAGGGGAATAGTGTGACGCATTTCTGTGTGGTATTTTTGCTGTTCATATATCTGATAGTGCTTTTTGTGTGAGGTAAAACAGGTTATAATAAAGTACTTCCATTTATTGTTCAGTCTCAAATTGGTTCTTAGATTTGATTACATTCAATGGTAAACTGATTTTCCAATAAAGCATTAGAGGGAGAGTGACAATGTTGGTCCCTTTCCAATTCAGAGCATGTCTGATCAGGAATTAAGAGAGGCAAAGCATGAATCAGGAACGTAGACTACAATGTCTAGAAAAATAAGTTTGCTTAAGGTGTCTTCCCCTTTTGTTTTAATATCTGGAGTTCTGGGACTCTCAATTGACGTGTACAGAGGAGTGTTTAACAGGCATGCCACATGTGTTCTGTAATCATGATGCGTCTTTCTCCTCTCCTTGTAGCCTCTGCTACAGTGGATCCACTTAAAATGCCCTGTTATGGACCTAGGCTGCACCTGAAAAATAATTTGTTAATATCTATTTCAGCAAGATAGCTCAAAGAGGTGAGTGTTTGCTGATGTGATCTGTGTATGATCTACATGTTGCAGGTTTTAATTCTTGGATGGTTGACTCAGTCTGCCATCCTTCTATGGTCAGTAAAGTGATCATAATTTTTTGATTGAGCAATGACAATTTCATATAAAAAAAATCCTACTTAAAGTGCATTGGATAAAAGTCATATATGTTTATTATTATCTATACCATTTTAAGCCATATTTTTATGTATTCCATTTTAAGTCAATAGTAAAAGTGCAGAAAACCTTGCGTTTTTCTTTGGGGTTACATGTGCTTTTGTAAAGTACCATATCTATACTGGCAAATCGAAGTGCATGCCATGCATCATACAAATTGCATTGGCCCTATCAGCCATGCTGCAGCACATGAGTCTCATAAAGGTAAAAACATGAATTATTCATTTGGATCTCAATTGATGAAAGCAGACCAAAGATGTATTCATCTATATATTCACTTAAAAAACCATAGGTTTCACACATGTTATAGTTAGGTGGATATTTCACTCGTAAAAAAACAATGAAATTCCCCTGTTATAGTTATTGAGATAACTATAACTCGCGCGCCCGCAATCCTCTGCTCATGACGTCACATATTACATCATTTATGACATGGTCAGTGGCATCACTCATGACATCACTGATGACATCATCCTTCTGATAGAGTGGCGGTCGCGCGAGTTATAGTTATCTCAACTAACTATAACGGGGGAATTTCATTGGTTTTTTACGAGTGAAATATCCACCTAACTATAACATGTGTGAAACCTATGGTTTTTTAAGTGAATTTGCAAGGTTTTTTAAATGCTAATTCCTAACTATAACGTGTGTGAAACCTATGGTTTTTTCAGTGAATTTGTATGGTTTTTTAAATGCTAAGTTATGTATGTATTATTATTTTTATATATATTTATTTTTCAATAAACTACGTATTAAAAATGTTGTTTTTTTTTTAATGGTTTTTCACCGTGCGCGCACGGTGCGCGCACCCCCGCGATTAAAAAAAAAAATGTCAATGCTTTTTTCTGCCTTCGGGGTCCTTCAGGGACCCCCTGTCCAAGGCTAGGGGGTCAGGAACTCTCTACCCTGCCCCCTTTTCACGTTCGCCACCTTCCTTTTCCACTCTCGCACTGAAAACAAACAAAATGGCGGCCGACACTTCCTGATTTCGACCAATTCGAACGTTGACTGACATGTAACAACCAATCAGAATTACGCTTGCGCACGTCAGGGTGCGCGCACGGTGCGCGCACGGCGCGCGGCTATAGAAATGTATGTGCTTTTAAATGCAATTTTCTCTGGAACTACTGAACAAATTAACTCCATATATGCAAAAGGCACATCCCTGACCTGAGGACTACCTCTCTGCCAAATTTCAAGTAATTCTGTTCAGCCGTTCGGGCTGTACCTTCGACTAAAGGTCCTGTGGGAAAATGCATGGGGAAAACCCATTTTGGCACCCCCCTTTTTTCTCGGCCCCCGCTTGACGAATCCCCCCGAGACTTTCAGGGTAGGAGCTGAGCGGAGCGCCCCATTAGTTTTGAAAATTTCGTGAAGATTCGTCAACCGGCGCCAAAGTTATTAAAAATAGAATTTTGAGATTTCCTATGGAAACACGGTCCTAACTATAACTATCTACTGGCGACCGACAGTAGATAATATAGTGCAATTGGCAAACCTTGTTAAGCACTTCTATATATTGACTTAGTTGTATGTTACCCCAACAAATATTATGTTTCATGCAAGAGTGCACAAGGAGATTACATGGCTAGTTAGAATGTGGCTCATTTTTATATTTAGGATTGTTGTATACACTGAGCTTGCACACTACTGCAGTAATGTACTAGGAGCAATAGAGAAGTGTATGTCTAGATCATCAGCATGAAGTGCATCTGCCTTCATATTCGTCCTTGAGAGGGGACACGACAAAATGAAACACAGGGATTCTGAATATAACCTCATTTTTATCTACTAACTGCAGAGTTGCAGATCTTATGCAAGTGAAATAATCAAAGTGTTTAACTTTGTGCAGTTTTGAACAAAGATTTTGATGTAATGGTGCCAATAGCAAGGCCCTAACTAGAGGGAAAATTAAAAGTGAAAGATTAGACCCACATTTTTCTTTTGTTGCAGATTAGAATGAATGTAGAGGAAATAGTTAGATATTCCAACCAGCATTGGAAGTTTGGTCATTACATGGTGGTGGTAAGGGAATTTTCTATCTGAACTATGATCGATAAGTACATTTAAAAAAGAAAAAAACATGGGTGAAGCCATTAGGTCTGTGTCATAAGATCTTTTGGCTTAGCCAATGCTTTTCTTCAAAAATTTGAACTTGCATTAAAAGATGGCTGCCGCAGATCTGCGTCAATCCTCCATCTTTGAATACATTTTTTAATGTGTGAAGAAACACTGTTCAAAGATGGGTACTGCAGAGCAGTGTAAAACCATGTGGGGCCTCTTTGAATGCATTTTCTCATATCTACTGCTCTTGGGAAATGGAGGGAAAAAATGGCACTGCATGCACTTGATTTGGCACCCTTGAATATTCAGAAGTGATTACAAGAGGAAGCATAGGCTCAGAACTCAGAGCAGGCGAAAAGTAGAAAGGACATGCTCATATTGTCCTGCCAATGAGCAGAAAAGACATTGAAATCCCTTAATACAGAGTATTGCCTTCACTGCACTCAATTTTGGATCGATTAAGAATTTTCAGAATTAGTCCTTCAACTGTGGTACATTATTTCTTTCTATATGTAATTAATGACTGTTTCTATGTGTAATTAGATTCTATTTGTAATTAATTTGTTTAATTTTTGTGAATTGAGCATCTTCTCCAAAATGGGAAATTACACATATCTTTATCCAAGAAGAATCCACAATAGTGCATCAAATGTAATCAATGCAACAGGATGTTTTTCTATCGTTAGTAAGTGCTTCCATGTTGGATAAATATATAGCAAAAGACACACAATTGATGGGTGGAATGCAGAACAAATAAAAACATTCACCCCCAGTCAAGAGATCTGGGTTAAATCCATCATTCTTTTGCTCACCATGCCACCCAAGTTTAGACCTGGCCATATGCAAATCAGTCTTGACCCTGTGCCTCATGGAAACAGTCCAGTGCCGAACTGCCAAGCCAGGTTCTCCCTGGACCGGAAACAAGCATCCTAGGACTGGTTTCGGGGTTTCACCCCTCATCAGCCAGGATAGCTTGACTCCAGTGGCACAGTGGGCCCAGGACCCACGTCTGGGCATACCTGGCGCACTTAGGGCGAGAAAGCAACAGACACACAATTGATGGATGGAACGCAGAACAAATCAAAATATTCACCCCCAGTCAAGAGATCTGGGTTAAATCCATCATTCTTTTGCTCACCATGCCACCCCAGTTTAGACCTGGCCATATGCAAATCAGTCTTGACCCTGTGCCTCATGAGAACAGTCCAGCCCGAACTGCCAAGCCTGGGCCTCCCTGGACCGGAAACAAGCATCCAAGGACCGGTTTCGGGGTTTCACCCCTCTTCAGCCAGGATAGCTTGATTCCAGTGGCACAGTGAGCCCAGGACCCACGTCTGGGCATACCTGGCGCACTTAGGGCAAGAAAGCAAAAGACACACAATTGATGGACGGAATGCAGAACAAATCAAAACATTCACCCCCAGTCAAGGGACCTGGGTTAAATCCATCATTCTTTTGCTCACCATGCCACCCCAGTTTAGACCTGGCCATATGCAAATCAGTCTTGACCCTGTGCCTCATGAGAACAGTCCAGCCCGAACTGCCAAGCCAAGTCCTCCCTGGACCGGAAACAAGCATCCTAGGACCGGTTTCGGGGTTTCCCCCCTCTTCAGCCAGGATAGCTTGATTCCAGTGGCACAGTGAGCCCAGGACCCACGTCTGGGCATTCCTGGCACACTTAGGGCGAGAAAGCAAAAGACACACAATTGATGGACGGAATGCAGAACAAATCAAAACATTCACCCCAGTCAAGAGATCTGGGTTAAATCCATCATTCTTTTTCTCTCCATGCCACCCCAGTTTAGACCTGCCAATATGCAAATCAGTCTTGACCCTGTGCCTCATGAGAACAGTCCAGCCCGAACTGCCAAGCCAGGTCCTCCCTGGACCAGAAACAAGCATCCTAGGACCGGTTTTGGGGTTTCACCCCTCTTCAGCCAGGATAGCTTGATTCCAGTGGCACAGTGAGCCCAGGACCCACGTCTGGGCATACCTGGCGCACTTAGGGCGAGAAAGCAAAAGACACACAATTGAAGGACGGAATGCAGAACAAATCAAAACATTCACCCCCAGTCAAGAGATCTGGGTTAAATCCATCATTCTTTTGCTCACCATGCCACCTCAGTTTAGACCTGGCCATATGCAAATCAGTCTTGATCCTGTGCCTCATGGGAACAGTCCAGCCCGAACTGCTCTCCATACCACTGGAATCAAGCTATCCAGGCTGAAGAGGGGTGAAACGCCGAAACCGGTCCTTGGATGCTTGTTTCCAGTCCAGGGAGGACCTGGCCTGACAGTACGGGCTGGACTGTTCCCATTGGCACAGGGTGAAGACTGATTTGCATATGGCTGGGTCCAAACTGGAATGGCATGGTGAGCAAAAAAGATGGATTTAGGCCCAGATCTCTGTACTGGGGTGAATGTATGACATTGTTCTGCATTCTGTCCATCAATAGTTCTTTTTGCATTTGTCACCCCGAGTGGGATGGGTATGCTCAGATGAGAGTCCCGTGCTCTCCATGCCACTGGAATCTAACTATCCTGGCTGAAGAGGGTGAAACCCCAAAACCAGTCCTTGAATGCTTGTTTCCAGTCCAGGGAGGATCTGGCATGGCAGTTCGTGCTGGACTGTTCCCATTGGGCACAGGGTCAAGACTGATTTGCATATGGCTGGGTCTAAACTGGAATGGCATGGTGAGCAAAAAAAGGATGGATTTAGGCCCAGATCTCTGTACTGGGGTGAATGTATGACATTGTTCTGCATTCTGTCCATCAATAGTTCTTTTTGCATTTGTCACCCCGAGTGGGACGGGTATGCTCAGACGTGAGTCCCGTGCTCTCCATGCCACTGGAATCAAGCTATCCTGGCTGAAGAGGGGTGAAACCCCAAAACCGGCCCTAGGATGCTTGTTTCCAGTCCAGGGAGGACCTGGCCTGGCAGTTCGGGCTGGACTGTTCCCATTGGGCACAGGGTCAAGACTGATTTGTATATGGCTGGGTCCAAACTGGAATGGCATAGTGAGCTAAAAACGATGGATTTAGGCCCAGATTGCTGTACTGGGGTAAATGTATGACATTGTTCTGCATTCTGTCCATCAATAGTTCTTTTTGGATAAATATATAGGGCATAGGCCCCACTATGCTATTTGAAAGTCTACAAGCAAATGTCTCCAATGATTGCATGAATATGTATTTTCTGCCATCTTTTGCTTTCTTAAACTTTTAGCAAGAATTCATGACTTCATATTGAACTTCATATGAAGAAGCTGTGCCTACAGAAACAGAGTTTCTCCACCAAACAGGGATGCTTTCTCTTAATTAAACAATCCCTTCTTCTTTGGTGGATATTTCCCTCTATTCTCCGGCATCAAGTGAAAGCCACAAAAACGGTTGGAAAAGAAGGCAAAACTTGCGTGATTTGGCATCCTTGAATTTTTTGAACTAATTAAAAGGGGGTAATCCTCGGATCTGTGATCAGTGCAGGGGAAGAGTAGAGAAGGCACACTTCTCTCTGTGGTGACAGCCAGAACAGAAGTGACTGAGATCACCCAGGTCTACACAATGCCATTATACCAGTCAAGGATTTCAGATTGTTTGGAAATTACATGAGTACATGTTTAACTGGGGCATTTACTATGTACGTATTGTGCTTCTGGTTTAGGTTTAATTTCTGTGAAATTTACATCAGGAGGAGCTTGAGGGTTACTTGGCACCCTTGAATCTTTTGAAGAGATAAAAAAGGGAAAACCATCAGCAATAGAAGGTTTTGGAAAATGTTTTGCTGCGAATGGGTAGCAGCATACCACTATTTTAATTTTCAAGTTGACCATGCTTGATGTGGTTCACTCTGTCGTCAGAGCAGGTTCTTTGAGTGCTCTTACTCACAGTTAACCACAAGCCTGTAGATTCATTCATTAAATAAAGGTAAATAAAACTGAAGCATTGTTGAATTTTTTTTGCCTAATGGTATTGTAACAGCATTACACAACATATATACTAGATTTTACACTGAAGACACACACCGATGAAGACCATCATAGAAACAGATAAAAGTTTGAGTTATCAGCACCGTACAAGCATGCTTGAATAGGTAGAAACTGTAGAATTAATGAATTAATGGGAACTTGAGGAGGAAATTTTACTAAATGAGTCCACCTCCTAGAGCTCCTCAATTTGAGTCTTTAAATACTTGGTACCACATTGGACATCAAAAGGAGAAAGAAAAACACCAGGGAAGATATAGAGAACACTAGATAATTATGCAGAAGCTAAATGCGATGCACAACAGAAAGCATGGAGAGCAGATGTCATACAGGGAACTAGAATTTTTACAATTTTACTGGTGGACGGTGATTTTAAGAGGAAAAGTATAGAGAAGAGGAAACATATAGGGACAGAAAAGAGTGATCCTGGAAAGGAAGGAGAAGAGAGTGACATAGATGACAAACTTTTGAATGATTTATTAATGAATTGTCCGCCACCATATAATGAATTTTAGAATGCGGATGTTTGCAAGTAGTATTACAGCTGAAACTCCAAATGCTGATGCAATGCCTGAAATGCCAAGAGAGTCAACACTTGTTACTCCTGTAAGAGCGAGAGCAGAAATAGCGGCTCCAGTGATCCCAATTGAATCTAATACTCTAGAGGCCTTGACTGTTCATGTTATTATTGGACCTGTTGTACCTCTTTATAAATCTGGGTTACAGGTAAATACTGTACAAAATCTGACTGTACCTGCTGGAATAAATATTGTACATAGTAATCAACTTGAATTGACAACAAGAACTGGTCCCGACTCAAAGTGCTGCTACTGGTACCAAGAGCACAAGTTCTATTCCGAATCTGACACAATCTGACCAGACAAATGGAATGAACCAGAGGTTTCCATCTTTTTGTCCCCATGGAATGAGTGGAACTCCTGAGATGAGTTATTATCTTCCTGAAATGTTTGTAGCAATGGGAAGTACAGCTCCTGATATTGGCACGTTAAAAGAGCAATCTGGAAATGTTAGAGATTTGACCAATGGAGATATGACAATCAGGATTTACTCCTGAAAAATTTGATGAATGGCTTAAAGGAAATAGTACCCCATAGAATAATCAGAGTGCAGAAGTCGTTTCAGTTTCAGCTCCAGTTCCAAATTCGAATCCAGTCCCTGCTTTAGTTACATTACCAGGTTCAGCTCTGGTTCCTATTCCAGTCTGAAATGTAGAATTAGAAGAAATTATTCAGGGAAATTGTAGTCCATCACAATTGAATACTTACCAGAAAGAGGAACTATTGTTTCTCAGTAAAGTTATTACTCGACGAGCTAGATTGATACACGAAAGATTGATCAAATTGGCTCAGAAATACAAAATTGACATTCAAAAATCTAAAATTTTACAGAGGAATTAGCTATTAGACTTTAAGGACCAATATTTTGCAAACATGAGGGCAGCTGAAAAGAAATTGCAGAATAAGGAATTAATTACACTGATTAAAAAGTGGAATCGAAGAGAGAAATTGGAAGGAAAATAGTCAAAGAAGAAGGAAGTAAAAAAAGTTAGAGTGCAGACACCTTCAGTGGTGATTGATGTAGGGAGTAGGAAATTACAGATGCTTCCTATGAGAGAAGTACCAGGTGAAGGTTAAGTACATGTGCCTGGGACAAGATGTGCTATTTTGTCATTTACAAACAAATTTCCAAAATTGAGAGAAAATCCAGTGGAGTGCTGTGGGCAGATAGAAAGATATGTGAAATCTCAAAGGTTTTGTGGGTTGATTTGAATACCTTGTTTGACATTGTGGTTCCTGGAGATTCATGGGCCGAATGTAAGGTGTCTCTGGATTGACTTGGAACAGAACCAGAGAGAGATCCGAGACCAGGCGCGCCATGTCCAGTGGTATTAAAGAAATACCAATATATGATAAATCACTTGAAACTTAAGTTTCTCCTAAAGAGAATGATTGGCAGCAAAGAGTCAGAACAGCCTACGAGCTTAAAGAATCAGTTCATGCCTTTTATGAGAGATGTGTACAGGCTTTCAATCAATAGTGGAATGGAAAATGTGGTTAACAAAGATGTGTGCATGTGTGCTGCACTGTACAGCCCACATGCAAAGTAGGAATAGATTTTAAACTTTCATAGGCATAGTATTTTGTACAGGAAGACTATCCTTCTTGTACAAAACCAATGCTAGACTCACGCACACACCCTAGCGCTAGGGCGCTAAGGTGTGTGCATGGTGCTCAGCAGCTGAAATCAGCGCAAGTGCTAGGGAGAGGGGAGGAGAGAGCTATTTCTATGTGTATTTGGCAGTCTCCTGTTCCCTCCCTTTCATGCAACGAGAATCTGGGCCCTTGAATTGTGAGTACTTTGTGTTATTCCCCATTCTGGACTTGTAAATTTGTGAGGGCTGGTCACTGGACTTCAGATATGGGACGGAATCTGTAACTCCCGTTACCTGCCACCTAATCATGGGACCCTCAGTCTTGTAGCATCTCTGTTTAATGCAGATGTAATGTTTGACACTTCTATCAACACATTTAGCTTTCCAAAATAGATGAAATGATATTATAGGTAAACAGAAGCAGCCCTTCTGATTGGTTTTCCCTTCTGCCACACCAATGGCTCTCTTTAGTCTTCAACCTTGTCTCTTTTCGTGCACTCTTATTACATTATGCACAAATAAATATAACGTTATGTAGGTAAATCTTGCTACTTTCCTCGCAGCCACACTTTTGATGGCGGTCTCACTGCCATGAATAGTGTGGCGGTCAGGAAACTCGTAGTATGCTTGGCAGGGCCGCAGCGACACTGCCAAGCATATTGTAGCCTCAAGACCGCCACCAGTAGCGGTCCGTGGAGGGAGTGACGGTGGGGCAGTGAGGCGGGCGGGGGAGGGGCAGGGTGGGGAAATGTAATCACCGGAATATGGATGAACGGAGGTAAGTACACATTTAAATAAGTAAAACGAATTCCGAACAAACTACTTCACAATCACCACACACATTCTTTCAGCTATAAAAAAAAACAGTCCTCTGACCGTGTCAATGCCCCTTTAATACGTTGCTTATAATACAATAAAATTCTGGTGTTGTAGTGAAATAGCTTGTGTAAATGTAATATAAAAGAAATTACTCATATCAATTCAACAAGTGTGTGTTATATTTAAGCAGTTAACACAAGCTCAGTGTTTGTTGTGCAGATTTATTCGGGCAAGTTTTTATAGTATGACATCATGCCATCTGTTGGCCCTGACAATCTGAATCTCGAAGGAGTGGTCGCAGGTGCTCTGCACATGTTGCTCATTATGTTTACACTTAAATCATTAAGATACGAGCTATAAATTGCCTTGGCTGAGAGTCGAGGCCAAATAAATTTGACAGTGAAAAACAGATTTGCAAATGCCTTCCCTTTCGGGCTGACTCATGCGGCACTCAGCAGTCCTGTTATAAGGGTGCGTTACATATTATCCTAATCTTGTCTTTATTTTAAGAAAATCCCTCCCACCAAAAAGGGAGTCGTGAAAATAAAGAGGAAAGTACATTTATCTTGGGTACAGCATGGCAGAACAGCCACCGGCGAAGAAGAAATGGCCTTTTCTCTCCTCAGCCCTCAGCCCTCCCCCTTATATAATGGGCTTTGCTCCTGTTTTCTCCTAGCAACGTGCCCCACCCTCCCTGCATAATTATCTCTATGTAGCCCATGGCCTAGCGCCACAACCACCATTATTGCGCCAGTCCACACCAGCAATGCCGCCTTCTGCAGTCGGCCAAACCTGTGCCAGTCACTCATTAAACTAGTTGGCACATGGTAATTCTGCTAATGGTAATCCTGCTCCACAGCAAAAGCTCCGGTTTCCTCAAAGTCATTGCAAATAAAAGAACCAACTGCCAGGCCCTGATAGCCAAAGGCACCAGCCGAGACATTGCGCTTCGCCTGCGCATTACACCAGCCCATGACCCGATTCTCCACCCTAGACAAAAACTGCTCAATTACAGGATCTGTCTGCTTCAAGAGGATCCCCTTGGGACATTGAAACGTGTCAGAAATAAATCCATCACCGAAAGAGATCCTTTCACTGATAAATTCTACTTTTCCATGAATGGCACATTAGGTTCCAACCTCCTACTCTCTAACTCATACTAGGGGTTCGGCGCTTCTCTCATACCCTTATGTGCCATCTCCTTATCTCTTACCTTAGGTAGAGCAAGAGGGTACTAGGTATTCATCACTTCAGAAAAATGCACTGCACTCCTTCCAACCAAACATCTGCACCAACGTCAAGATACTCTCACAAAGAAACAAAGGCCACCTATCAAATCAATGCCAAATATATGTGGTGCTCAGAAATTAACCCTGGCATGAAATCATTATGGGCTTGATGTATTAAATACTGCTTGCAAAAAAACTTGTCGCAATTTATTACCAGTATTTGTGCGACCAATATAGAATTTTAGGAACTGACCATTTTACTCCAATAAATCGGTTCATAAAAACTTCAATTCAGAGTGTTCTATAATCCGATCTACCTCATCAATAGTAGTGAGTAATGAGATCAATTGCAAATTCTGGCACACTCCGATTGGTTGCCATCACAGACGTGGCCTGCGAGGGTCAGCAGACCACCATGTCTGTGGTGGTTGCATGACAGAATCGCACATGCATTCTGCGCGCATACCTTTTCAATGCCGGCATTAGAACGAACGCTTCGTTGTGACGTGCCACTTTTGCACACAAGTCATTACCACAACTTGCCTTAGGGGGGCACTGGACTTTGGATCAGTATCATTTACTATTCCAACTCGTCTGCGCTACAGCAGCAAAGGTGCTCAATTTTAAATCCAACACCACTCCACAAATGCGCCCCCTGGAGCAAGTCGTTGTAACGACTTGCATGCTAAACAAATGCGTGGTAATGTCGCTTAATTTCTCCGTCCCTAAAAACATGAACGTTTCCTTGTGTAGTGTAACTAATGCTCATGTGAAGGGCTCAAATACCTTCAGGTCGAGTTTGCGCAATATGCACCTGCAAAACAAAAACAACGCAAAGCTTGGATCTAAAAATATACTTCTGAGACATATATAGCCATGGGTGTTAACTAGATAGGTTTTAAAAAGAGACGGTGATGTGGGTTGTGCAGAGTGTAGCAGAGATGCACACGACGGCCCCAACACGAAAATCTTCTCTTAGTGAACTACGAGAAGTTTTTCGTGTCGGCTCCATCTGCAGAACCTACATAAATGCATCTGGATATTATTTCATCATTTCCCTAAACTCTACTACCATTGGTATAATGTCTTGATGTAAATGTGCATTCATCAGAATCAAAATTATTGTTTTGGCTTTTTCAATCAATAGTTTTGCTGTACAGATTTAGACCAACCAGATAATTTAATCTTCTCAATATCCTTACTCACCTTCAATCAGATAAGGATAGGAAGTGGCCCAGAAGGCACGCTCTCCATTTTTTGGTAGAACCATTGTCGTTAATGGGGGCAGAATCTGCAATGTTGGGAATCTCTCGAACCGGGTATTTTGGAACAAAATGATATGACTTTCTTTCACTGGTATTTCAAGAAATCCCTCCTTCATTATACATTCAAACTGGTTTATGTTCCAGCTCTCTAAGCAAGATATGCAATGCATATTCATAATTTTACATAGGTAAAGGCCTACTTCTTCCTGAATAATCAACATGCTCATTTGTTAATACAATTCGGAAATGGTCATGAATGGATTGTTGCTGGTAACAAAGATTATTTTGATTGTGATTATTCTAGTGACCCCAAACATGTAATATGAAAAGTCCTGTGAGCAGTAATTCCACTTGAGAGTAACTTGATTTGGAACAAGGTAAACATGACAATTCAGTAAATAATTTAGATTATTAACCTTCCGTGTACATGTATTTTGTATTTTATTTCTAAACCTACAGCAAACATTACTTGAGAGGCCTTATATTTAGCATTCTTTGAACAAGACGAAAACAAAGAAATCTTTAATATTTATCTCACAGGTATTTTAACCCTCCACAGGTCTTGTCAGAGCATGCAGACAAATGTCCACTGTTTACATTGCAATGGTTTGGTTTTTGAATACTTCTGTTTGATTGTGTTGATTGTTATTGACTAGCACTGTTGCTAGTAGCTGTGTACTGTGAAAGAAGGACATCTAACAATGATGACAATGGTGTTGGATTGCAATTTATACTGCAGGTTGTCAAGATGTAAATGCATCTCTTGGATTGTTCATTGAAGATTCTACTTGCTGTGAAATTGAGAAGGGAGCAGCATTGGCTGAATTATGTGTCAGAATTTGAACTTGTGCTTTGCTTAAGTAACATTGTTGAAGTATACAGGGCAAGATAATAGTCTTGGACTCCTATTTAAATCTAGTAAGGGATATGAGGGAATCTCTCTGATAGTACTCACTTTTGGTTCCCCTATATCATCACACATAACAGTGTTATTAACCACTTTATCTAACCCTGAGATTGGGTAACTGATGGGTTCAATCAAGTTTGTTACAAAATTACCGATCAATTTTGGCAAAGGTGATATAAAAGGAATTGTTCTATCCCAGTCAGCTTTTGGTGACATCCCTAGCTTTCCATCCTTACAGCATGTTTTGGGGTTCTTTATAAACATCCCTTCTCTGTTTCTCCAATTTACACACCTTGTCAGTTCACAACTAGTGGGGTAAAAACTAAAGTTGTGTGGGCCTGCATGATTTTGGATCTCAATATCCAGAAGAGATTTTTTTCGGTATCTTTAAGCAGATGCGGTACACCTTGCACCTTATAAAGCCAATGGAGAAGAAACTTAAATCTACTCCGTTTCACAAGAATATAAGCTATAACCTAAACAAATGTTGTCAGATAGCCTTCTGATCTTTCATCCAACTTTAATGTAATATGGATAGTAAACACATTTGAGGTGTTTTAATATGAAGGGCAAATATCAAATTACATATTATTGTAAATTGCTTGAATGCTTCCCCTTCCACAAAGTCCAATTTGAGGACAGCCACCGCGTCTTGAGAAATTATGTAACAACATAACTCCACTATGGCATGACAATTGATTGCCAAATTCCAGTACAGTGAGAATGCAGAGCAGCCTCAAAGTGATTTGTCCTCCTGCACCCTGATGTATGTCTTTCTTCCCCTACACAGGCTCCCCGAGAGAGGAGAGCACAGTGATGTTGTTTCTTAACCCAGATCAGCAGTACTGAAGTAGTAGCACTACTATGTTGATTGCAAAGCTACTGGCGACAGCCAAAAAAACAACTGCTTTCCATCAGTTACCTGCAGTTGTTTGAAATGCAGTAGAGGGCAGAGAATTCAAACCCCTTTAAAACCATCAACACTGTCTTTTCTCACTGTAATGAACGAAAGTGCTTGAAACAGTCAAAATACTGTAACAAGTAATTCTACCAAATGTCAGCGTGTCAGCTTATCAGCGTGACGTCTCTGACTTGTCAACATTGCACGTTGTGCAACCTAGGACAATGGTGGGCAGGTATGAGCACAGCTAAGGGGACAAGGCAGGTGGAAATAGACAAAAACAGGAAAAGATGGAGAGCGAGTACCACAGCCTCACCAGGGCAGGTTGGCTTTATTGTATTCATTGCCTGAGGTCATTCCGGTATTCTCTAAACATGTAATTTAGTGGATGTTTTTTATGTGTCTCACTTGCTTTTGAAAAAAGTGAATGCCTCTGTCTTTATAGGGACACCCTTGCTATTGGAACAAGGTACAGTTATCTCTTAAGGGCCAGTGCACTACACTCTCAGTCCACTTTAGGATCTAAACCTTGTTAATAACAATTGATTGCTATCTGTCTAAGTATTGCTACAACAGTCTGACATTGGAGAGTGATACCTGGAACATACATAAGAATATGTGTTGCTACCAGCAACTGTGAGAATGAATAGTGCCATGCCATCCAAAATGTATCAGCCTCTTGCCCCACGCCGTACGATTATTGAATTGGTGTATATATAGACTGATAAAGCATTCAAGACTCCAGTCCAATGTATTTAAATACGTGATGATAGTCTCATTTATTATTACTTGTGATTGACATGAAAGCACAGCTTCCTTGATGAGTTATTTCAGTTCCTGCAAATGTTAATTTTAGTGATTTTTTGGGGCATTATAATTTAATCATTCAATGGGTTTGTAAGAACCTCAATTAAAAAATTCATGAGTATTTTAAATTATTTGGTACCTTCATTTTAACATTAGTCATTTAAATTTAAATAATGTTATGTATTCTCAAGGTTTAGATCATGGTATAATATTACATATATTTTCATTCTACAGAGGTTCATCACTTATGCGTTAAAGTACAAATTCTCTCCTCCTATGCAATAAATAATTAAGGGCCACATGCATCAAAGTAAGGAATTGCGAATACTTAATACCGATTATTGACAAATCACTATTAGGGAGTCGCAATTACCTATGTATGTAGGTTGCACCAAAAAAAATGTGATTCTTACATATTCCTTAATAGCGACATCGCAAATTGTGATTGGCTGTTAAAGGAATGCCTTCTCATTCATTCCTATGGGCCCAAAGGCCTATAGGAATGAATAGGAAGGCA
This sequence comes from Triturus cristatus, assembly GCF_964204655.1. Taxonomy (NCBI): domain Eukaryota; kingdom Metazoa; phylum Chordata; class Amphibia; order Caudata; family Salamandridae; genus Triturus; species Triturus cristatus. The sequence goes on from NC_140587.1 coordinate 454,859,557, forward strand.
TTCGCAATTTGCGAGTACCAAATAGGTAATTGCAAATTGCGAATGCAATTTCAAAGGTGATAGGGGGCCAAAAGGCCACCCTGATGAACCCCCAAAACATGTAAGTGTGCACATACATGCCCTAAGGGCATGTGTGTGCGCCACATGGCACTTTGAAAAATGCAAAAAAGTGCATTTTTCTAAGGATTTGCAACTTACCACCAACTTGAAGTTGGTGGTAAATTGCGGTTCCTTAATGCATGCTCGCAATTTTTTCATGCTTTCTGATTGCATTTAGGGAATCGCTAATTGCGATTCCCTAAATGCATTTGCAAAATAGGTAATCGCAAAAATTGTGATTCCCTATTTTGTTATTTGCTTTGGGCTTGGTGCATCCCAAATGGCAAAATACCAGTCGCAAAGGGGCCGATTCGCAGACTCGGCCCCTTTGCGATCGTTTTTTTGCTGTATGCATATGGCCCAATGTCTTAGAACACAATGGTTAAACCCAAAACAGTTTGTGAGACCAATATAGTTCTAGATATTTAAAAGTACAGTCTGAGGGCTTCATCATAAGTTTGGTGGGGCGGGAGCGTGACTGCCCTGCTCCCACACTGTCAAATCTATGTGCAAACCACCCGCCACATCGGGAGTCTTTTTCCTGTCTGGTGGGCGATTCTTTGGCGTTCCCAGGGCAGTGCCTATGAGATAGGCACCGCAATGGAAACGTCAAAAGTAGAAGCTGCACGTCATGGACTGCTGCAATCCATTCTGTGCAGGTACCGGTGTGCATACACAGAGTGCACCCTTGTGTGCATCCACATGACATGAGGCACAAGGAGGGGCTGTAGGGCCCCTTTGTTTCCTCGCAGCCACACTTTTGATGGCGGTCGCACTGCCATGAATAGTGTGGCGGTTAGGAAACTCGTAGTATGCTCGGCAGGGCTGCAGCGACACTGCCAAGCATATTGTAGCCTCAAGACCGCCACCCTGGCAGCTGTGGTGGTACCAAGGCGGCCTAACCTCCCTGGTCATTATTTGATGGTTGAAATACGGCCACCACTGTGCTCCCACAAGTCTGGTGGTCCGTAGACCACCAGACTTGTAATAAAGCCCTAAGTCAAGTTCCAACATCTACTGTTACAGTCTCTTACCCAATTAAGAGTCCTCCATTAACTCATCGTGTATCGAGCAGCGGGTGTCATCAAGCAGCGGATTGCAAACCTCATTTACTTTTGCTTAACCATGATCTTGGCAGCATGCATCTGGAATTTTAATTTCATTTGTTGCAAATATATCATAAAAGCTATCACTTTATGAGATCAGTAATACCACTCAATTCCTGTAATATTTGTATTGCTAAACATTTTTGTAAATCGGGTCAATTTAATTAAGTTTACTTTCTCATTTTATATTTTGGAAAAAACTATTTCATAAGCATGAATACAGGATCATGTCAATTGTACTTCCTAATTGCATACCTCAGCTAATGTTCTATAGATGTTTGCATGTGTTGGGGTTTTTCACCTACAGTATTTTTCAAGAATTTGTACCGTGTTGGCCTCTCTGGAGATCAGGGCACACGTGAAATTAACAAATGGACAGTCTGGTAAAATGTTGTTACTCTAATTGAAAAATAGAACCCAGTAGCAATTGTAAAATGATATGATGTTATAACAAGCTATAATATACTATATTCAGCTTGCCAGTGATAATAGGCATGATTAGCTACAAGGACAATCCATGGAAGTGAAGTTATGAAATGGTAGACATTTGTATATTGCTCATTTTCAAATGTCTTCCACCACATGGTTGTGGCATGTGTTTTGCTGCTCTATGGTTTGCGTAGGAATGTATAGTATTATGTAGTGATGCTAATTAGGCTGCACAATGCATATATACTCTCACAATAGCCCAGATTCACAATAATAAATCCTTAGCTCATTCCTTGTAGAGTGGCAAAGAGCAGTCAGGCTATACTAGAGAAACATGTGTTAAACATTTCAGAATACCAACATAGACGATAAGTAATTGACACTACTCGAAAGAAATCAGACACCTATTTATAAATATAAAGCAGATTTTTATATGAAGTTGGACATGACAATGAAGTCAATCGGATAAACATAACCAGAGTTATGGATTATAGGAGCAAAAATAAATCATTGCAATTCAATACTACAAAACTTTAGCATTGTTGTCAATGGGAAAAACCACTAGTGACTTTCAGTCACTTGCAGGTCGAGCTGCGTGAAACTCAAGGAGGGTTACGGTGGTGTGGGTGACAGGACCAGGTCACTACAGTCAGTTCGATTTCATCTGGCTCGAGATGCCCGGGTGCAGAGTTGTCCTGGCTGTCCTTGGTACTGAAGCAAGAGCCGCGGGGGAGCTGGTTTTATCGCTTACACAGTGCTGGTGAGGAAACAGGTGCAAAAAGTTGAAACATGGCCACTGCTGTCATTGTGTGATGGTGTTGTGGAGTTCCCTGTTGTTGCAGAATCCAGTAAAGGTGGTGGTCGCCGGGCTGGCCACCAACAAGCCTTGACACCAGCAATAAGTTATTTAGACGTCTAAACGTCCTGGGGTAAATGGTAGCCACCTGAAACTTGATGGAGGTCAGGACTACATTTCCCACAAGGCACTGCACCATCTACTTTTGAACGCTCCCTCGAAGGGCCTGATGGTCAGTTATTCTTTGGTTCTGCTACATTGTTTTTACCTGCAAACTGCAGAGGACTAGTTCCCTAGTTCCACTAGTCCAGAGGAGTCTGGAGTTGTCTTTAAAAATGTCAGAAACCTTCCTTAGCTGTACAGACAAGGCAGCTCACCCAAGATGTATGGCTAGCCTTTTGGGGGTGTACACCTCCTGACTACATAATTTTCCCACCTGCTTGGATACAAATGTGCCTGAAGACAGGGAGAGGGTTGTTCCCTCCTTTGGGAGGCAGCCTATTACAGTCGGTGTAAGCTTTGAAGCTCACTGCCTTGATGTGCCACTTCACTAGCCATCCTGTCAGGGAGGGAGGTGTGACCGTCCCGTCCAGACCATTTTTTCTGACTCTTGGGAGAGTTCACACCTCCTGGCAGGGGGTCAGATTCATGTCTTGGCGGCAGTAGCTGCAGGCTGACAGCCAGAGCACAGGAAAAGCTGGGGCAACCAGGTGAGAAAACCTCTAAGGTAGCCGCCTGGGTGCATGGCACATAGACCCTGACATTGTAATCATGTGGGTGATGAGGCATGTTGTTTGGTACCTAACATGACATACTTCTGTGGTACCATAATGGAGCTGCCAACCTTGGGGTGCCTGGTTGCCAGCCCATGTTATCCTTTGGACCGCTGATCACTTGTAGCCTTTAATGGAAAAGGCTACTATAGAGACATATAAGCTGGCACTTATATGTCCACACCCTTGATATAATGCACCCTGCCTCCTGGGCTCACGAGGCCTTCCATAGTGGGTGACTGGCATATATTAGAAATAGTGCATTGACCTTGCCACACATGGTGAGGGCAAAGTCGAGTTTGAGCAGTTTGCACTGCTCAAGTTTGTATCTACTCTATAATTTGGTCTTCTAAAATTAAATTAGTAGGTTTTCCTTGGTTACAAATGGCCACTACTGCTTGGTGTTTGTGGCATTTGATGTTGTATTCTGTGGTTTGTATCTACTTTATGATCTCATCTTCTAAAGCTCAACCAATAGAGGCCCTTCAGAGAAAAAAAAAGTGTTCTCACTTGTCACATTGTCACGTTTCTGACATGGTATTACTGTGATCAGTGGTTTGTACTTTTTCTACACTATTGCTCTGCTACAAACTTTGCTAAGTATATGTTCCTTATGAAATATATATTTCCAGTATTAGGACAGGTGTCATCGTTTTTTGGCCTTATGTGAAGATATATTTAACGGGATGCAAAATACATTTGACTATATATTAATGTATTTAGAAATTGTAAATCAAATTATTAAATGTTTCTGAATTCATACAAGATGGGTTTAACCCCTACATTATCATGTTACCCCCTTTTAATCAGTAGCACTAGCCTATGTGCCATAGCATCTCTTAAAAAATAAACCCACTAAAATGTTTTGTATGATCATGACAATATGTGTATATCAGTGGCGGCTGGTGAAATTTGAAAGCAGTGAGGCGTAAAATTTGTGTTTGCGTGCACCACAGCGAGCGAGTCCGAATGACCTGGTTACATGTTGAAAAATTAGTTTTTTTATTGGTTCCCCTCTCTGCCTCCCTGAGAGTGCCCACTTTCATTTTCTTTCAGTGACACACAGGGCTTTAAGTGGGATGAAAAAACAGTGGGTATGAGAGCATAGGGGCATTGCCGCTGTAATGAAGGGCATGGCTTAAGACAGTTAAGTTAAAACTCTGTGCTTAGCATAGTGTGTGCCCCACTGGTATTTTGCTGCTTCTGTCCATTCGTCCAGATCTATAACACAAGTAACATTACACCTACATACACCAAGACAGGACTATTGGCTTTGTCAATGGCTATCAATTGCATAAGATAAATAAACAACTACTATGACTTTTTTCATATGATATATTGCAAATGCTTCCATTCTTGTGGGCGAGGTTGTGTAGTAAGGCTAGAGCTACTGACTTTAGAGCTGAGAAAGCAGGTTCGAGCCTCAAGTCGGCTCAACATCCTGTGATTCAAATATGTCCAAAACCTTAAGTCTGCAATAGAACAACCGGTCACTGCCTTTGATGTAACTTCAGAGACTCGTTTTTCAGGTTTATATAGCGCAAACTTGGAGTGTTTTACATGAGCACCAGTTACCAGAACATATAATAGGTCCTGGTAACTGGCGCTCATGTAAAACACTCCAAGTTCACGCTATATTGGAACTGAAAAACGAGTCTCTTTTAAGTTAAATTAAATGCAGTGACACGTTGTACTGTATAATCTGTCATCACTGCCGTTGATGTAACTTTAAAGAGACTAGTTTTTCGGTTTTATTATGGCGCAAATTTGCATCGCTTTACATGAGCACCAGTTACCAGAAAATGTAAAATGTCCTGGTAACTGGTACTCATGTAAAGCGCTCCAAGAAAAACGAGTCTCTGAAGTTACAGCAAAGGCAGTGATGACGGGTTGTACAGTACAACCCGTCACTGCTGGTGTGTCCTGGTAACTGGCGCGCCTGTAAAGCGCTCCACGAAAAGAGAGTCTCATTGAAGTTATGTTAAATGAAGTGACGGGTTGTACTGTACACAACCAGTCACTGCCTTTGATTTAATTTCAAAGAGATTGTGACTGGTACTATTGCGGATCTAAGGTTTGGTCTATTACACACGGAGGGTAAAAAAATGGAGAGCCCCGTAGCGACCCAACATGATGCGACATCTACTCACGTGACGTCACGTTTCTCGATCCTGATCCGAATCTTCAACGCACATTGTCCAGCCAACGGCAACTTAATGAAGTTGTGTGTGAGGCCTGGTTGTGTGCTAGGCCTGGCATTGAATCAGGGAAGGGGTCATCACGACGGCGAGCTCAGGCCCCTCGGCTCTCTCTCTCTCCACACTCCCTGTTGTCATGTGTAATGGCGTATACCTACGCACGCACAGGGGAGGGGGAGAGAGAAAGGCTCAGATAACCAGTCACTGCACGGTTTCACAATAAAGCCGTGCAGTGATTGGTGAATATGCACGAGTCCCGTGGACATGCCCATTTCCTCTGGCTCTGCGTTCACTGACTATAGACGCTAAAGCAGCCAATGATTATCCCGAAAATGAAATCGGAGCTGCCTAGACGAACTCCTCCACAGCCCACTCCCCCAGCTTCCAACATCCAATCAGGATGTTAAACGGCAGTACAAACATGAAGGGATTCCTTCAGTTGTTGCCACCCACTTCGCTTCCTCGATGTAGGCTAGCCCTGCCCCTAACCATTTATTTCAATGGCACTCTGCTGAAAATGCCTGGGCCACAGCATAAGCGCCCCATACAAAGGTTAACCATTCCGCTTCTACCGGCCACTCCTACCATGCTACATCACTCTCTCCTCGTGTGTGCCTCAAGGGCGAGCGAAAGCCGTCGCCCCAGCCAGCACATGTGGACGAGGACGTCATTCTCGGCTCGCTCCTCAGTACTTTCATTTTCATTATTAAAGCAAATAAGCAAGTAAGCAACAGAATCTGTGTTGCAGAGTTAGTTAACACGAAGCAGAGAGCACTTTATTTAAAGCTGCTTCGTGTTGTACATTAATCTCTCTTTTCTCTCGGATGCTAGGGAGGGCAACGCCCCTTTCGCCCGTTATAACCAGCCGCCACTGTAACTCCTAGTTCAGAACTAGTAAAGCTTTTCTTCCGTGGTATGCACTGGGAAGAAATCTTAGACCGAGTGACGCAAAACCTTTGGTGGTCCCTCGATTTAACAGCAGTACTTTGGGAGGTCCGTGCCTCCATGTGCTATTGGTTTACATCTCGACCTAGTTTCCACATGACATCAAGGACTACCATGACGTACAGCCTTTTAAAAAGTGGTTGAGAGGTCAGCTTGTACATTTACTTAGAAATATTATTAGGAGTCATGCCATAGCGCCTCGTTATGGTTTAGATGCTATAAAACTGCTTGACTTTTGCATTGATCCTTGTGTCCAATTTTCTTGGCTTTGGTAATATTTTGCTCGTGATGTTTTGCATTTTATGTAGCAGGGTTTAGAAATGTCATTTCTTAAGTGATTGTCGTTTGCTTAGTAATTTCGTGTATAGCACATGGATTTCTCTGAGGAATGCCTTGCTGGTGAGCCACGTCACCACCTGTGGGACAGAGATTCCTCACAGAAACAGTGTTCATTTTGGGAGTGAGGTTACTTGATGGAGCTCAGTTACAGGTCCTATCCAAGCTGTTTCCGTACTCGATGTAGTGACCTGGGTCAGAGGGCACTAGGACCCTGCACCCGAATGTTGTGAGGGATCAGCAACTGGACACCACTTCCGGTCAGAGAGTGGCGAGGGCATTCTACAGACACGAGTGCACAGGGACAGATGTGCATGTGGGCACAGGAACAAAGAAGAGCAATGAAGCATTGTAAGCCGCATACCTGTCTCTGCGTGCTTACTGCCTGACGACACGACACTCACCAACCTCAATAACACGGTTTCCTTCAAAAGGCATTTCATTATAAGAGAATCGAGATAAACATGTGCTTTGGATGCAGTGAACTTATTAAAATAGATATGCAGATATTAGTCTCTGTTAACTAATACCTAAATATTACCCCGTCAAAAGCAGGTGGTCTGTGTTCTCTAAAATACATCGAACAAAGGAAATCCTGGAAAAGAACACTAAAAAACAATAGGAACAAAACAACGCACAAAAATAAAATACTTTGACCTGCAAAAAATTACACACACATGTGCGGAGTCAGAACTACCTAAGTAGCCATGCACATCTGAAACACTCACAGGCTGATTACAGCTGCTCATACTTGTACTCTGTCGTACACCACCATAGATGCAGCATTGCCAGGCCACTGCATCATTCTAGGCCAGATTAATATTTTGCTGCAACAAGCCACACAGCATGAGGTGGAACTTAGACTTTCCTGCCATGCCCTCAAAGGGTGCAGCGATGCAGAACCAGGGTTGACCTAAAAGGATAGATTCCCTAAACATGAGTCCGACTGACATTCTGTTTGCATGCAATTTCAATATGGGCACCATACAAAACATATTTGCATCAATAGGGATACCCTGAAGCCCAAACTAGGCATCCACTGTGCCATTCACTGCTCCTGGAAACGCTAGCAGTTCTACTAGAGTTCTTTGCAACACACACCACTCAATGGGCATTGGGAACGGAGCATCGCTTTTCAAGGTAATGTACCTCTTTTTGATTTCCCCCAACATAATAATAATAATAATCCACATTTGTAAAGCGCGAACAATCACCCGTAAGGGTCTCTTGGCGCTGGGGGCGGTCGGGAAGATTAAGCAAGCTATTGCCCAGAGTCGGTAAACAACGTTTACCACAAAACTTTTTCCCCGCATGGAATCACAACGCAGTTGTTACAACGACCACGTTGTGATTCTGCATACCATTACTCCGCAAGTCGGAACAACGACTGAGGGGGTCGGGGGGAGGTGTTGGATTTAAAATCCAACACCTTCCCTAGTGTCTGCACAGACTGGAGTTGGAATAGCAAATTATACTATTCCAACATCCAGCGCCCCCCTCCGCAAGTCATTGTTTCGACTTGCGGAGTAATGGTATGCGGAATCACAACGCGGTTGTTGTAACGACCGCGTTGTGATTCCCTGCGGGGAAAAAGACAGCGGGAATGCGACATAGATTCCCCAGAGTCACATGATGCTGGGCTAATCTGCCGCCGGCGCCGGGGATCGAACTGTGATCCCCAGATTCCAGAGTCAGTCGCCCTGGCCGCGGCGCCACACCTCTTCCCACATCATATCTCTATGTGGATTCAGCATGTATTTTATCTGTTTGCGCCTTCCAAAGGGTGTTCTGGTTTTCAGTCCGGTCTTCAGCATGAGATGCCCGATTAGATGATCTAAGCACCTCCACCGGGAGGACCTCAATGTCAAGATCCATAAACTTGTACTTCCTGACCCTGCTGAAGTTCATGATGGAAAATGTTGGCAGGTTTCTGCTTTACATGGCTGTGTAATGTCAGAGGATATCATTGGATTCCATGTGTTCATTTTTAAGGTACTTGGCCAAACAGAATGGCTGTTTGTACACTCCAACCCGGAAGTGGGTGTTGGTGTGCATTGGGGATGTCCCTGGGGCCTTCTGTGTGCTTCTCTGGCTGCTTCTGCTCTCTAGCAAGCAACTAATGTCTTACTGAAGGCAGTTCCAAAGACCGAAACGTTGACTTTGTGGTCTTGTGCTCGTGTACAATTTATCAGGTGTGGTATTTACTTCACCCAATAAACAGCACACGTTCAGTATTTCACACAGGTGATGTTGGATGGTTGGTTCTTATGGCATGAGGTAAATACTAATTGCAGAGGGCACAAAGAAACTCAGAAGCAGCAGTATTTACTGTACACATTATTTATAGTACCCTGTGGAACTGGTATTTATTAAATGTACATGTTTCATGCTTTTTCCCACCAGAATAGTGATCTTGGTCTATGTTTCTTCATTGTGCCACTGTGGTTCCAATTCTTTGTCTATGGGTGCTGTTATTGTACTTCTTCCATCTCCAGGGTACGTGCCCGATTGTAGCCCAACATCTATCCAATGTCTGTGTCCATCCGTCTCAGTATTTGCTTATGACAATTTGGTCAACATATGCACCTAACTCCTAGGGATGGAAAGTGCTTTGAGAAGCATCCCGTGCCTATGGTTGGACGGGTGCTTGCCACGGTAAATAGCTGAAGTAGTGTGAACTCTGGCTTTGGATAGTCATGCAACTCGAATGTGCCTCTGGAGTAAGCTATGCACCTGCAAACACATTGGGATTCGCAGTGCTCTCACTCAATGGTCTGGCCAGTGGAATGTGGGAAAAAGAGCCGCCCCTTCCTCTGACGTTCCAGTGAAGTAGCCTTCTATCTGTAAAGAGCTATTCCCCATCCATTACGACTAACAGATAAAATCACGTAATCACTAAATAGTGTAGGCTGATCAATAAGTGAATGGCTGGAAAGATCTGAGCTTTTGCCCTTTTCTTTGTGCAGATAGTCAAAGGTGTGCAAAATCTAAAGCTATGTATAGCCAGACCTAAAAAGGACTCGCTGGCTGCAGTGCATTGACTGCAACAAAGTCAATGGTTGTCCAGTGCCGAGCTTTTAGTTGCTAATTTTCTAAGAGGCTTCTTCAATAAGTTTTCACTGCTGCTGCCCTAGGCTGCCCCTGGACATACCTGCTGATTCTGTCCCGCGCCATTACTCAGCCTCTGCAAGCACCTCCCCCCTCCCGCCGCCGCTTTTTGGATTTCGCGGTCGCAGTGCGGAGGGAAGGTGAGTGTGACTACAGCGCCCAGACTCCCCAGGCTTGCACTGGCCACAGCGTCATCAGCTCAGCGCCGGGAGGCGCATGAAATCAGCGTCATTCCCGACGGAGCGGGTGTTTCACTGCTGCTGCCCTAGGCTGCCCCTGGACATACCTGCTGATTCTGTCCCGCGCCATTACTCAGCCACTGCAGGCACCTCCCCACTCCCGCCGCCGCTTTTTGGATTTCTCGGTCGCAGTGCGGAGGGAAGGTGAGTGTGACTACAGCGCCCAGACTCCCCAGGCTTGCACTGGCCACAGCGTCATCAGCTCAGCGCCCGGAGGCGCTCAAAATCAGTGTCATTCCCCGCGTCGCGGGACCGCGCGCGGGCGGCGCCGGGCTAAGCCCGGGTAAAGGGCGGGCCCTCTGTAGCCCTCAGGAGCCGATGGAGGCCGGGCCGGGCTCACCCCCTTGACTCTTGGTGGTACTGCTCGTTTGTGCGGCTGCTATTATCACTGGCATTAGTGGTTCTGTATATGCTTTGTGTATTTTACTGTTATCTTATTGTTGCGTCCAAGTATTTTTAGATTTGATTTACAGGGGTTGTGTAATACTACTGTTACTATCATGACCAGCAATTCCAATGTGGGTACCCTTGATGGTTATTTTCGGAAAGTTAACTCTGGGTCAGACCGAGAAACTACCCTTGCTGAACTAAGGGCGAGGCGGCGTAGTTCCTTAGAGCATATAAAAAATATGTCTTTAACTTCAAATCCTCTTTATGAAGTAACTCCACCTGACATAAGTGCTCTTTCTCACCATGATATTTTACATCTCTCGGACAATAACGATGTCTTAACACTCCCTGGTAATCCAACTATGGCCGATTTACCCAAAGATGTGTCCTCTTCTATTTTATCTTCTCCTACTGAGGTAATTACTGAACCAGTTGTACTGGATGAATTACAAGTAATGGTAACCTCATCCCAAAATACTATCTCTCCTGGGGCACCTAAACCATCAGGTCCATTACCTAGAAAGAGGAGGAAGCTGGATTTTGAGGCCCATAAAAATAAAAGCAAAAATAAATCCAGCTATAAATCTATTCCGGCTCACACTGACAATGGCCCTATCCATGGCACCAATGATATACCCATCCCTGGTACCTCGGTATCTTGTTCTGTAAACGACATTACGATTGCGGAATTAATGGACAAAATCGACAAACTATTTAAAATGCAAATGCTACCCATTGTCGACAGTTTAAAAAGCATTGAAAAAAGGCTGGCGAGAGTAGAATCTTTAATGGGTAGCAAAGGAGATTTATGTATGAATCCTGTAAAGCCAGTAATGCCGCTCTCCACTGTTACTGTTCCTGCGGTATCATCTTCTACTCTACCTTTACATCAGACAGCTAGACTGGGAGATTGTAGTACTAATAATACAATGAATAACCACGCAGGAAGTTCTAACATTCCTAAGTCAATTCAGTTAAAAAAGGATATAGCTTGCCGAGGAGGAAACATTCTATCACATGAGGTTGCAAAGCTCGATACAAAGAGTAGCCGCTTGGTTCCTATGGCCAAGATGCATGGATCTCTTTCTATCAATCTTCCACCAGAAGCTGTGCCTCTTGTAGTGGTGCTTGCGGGTGTCCCCATTTTGAAGGATGATGCTATAGAGGGATACTCACAACTAAAAAATAAGGTCATTCATTGGTTAGGACAAAACCGCCCCCTCCCTTCGTACATCAATGGGGAAATATTACATGTTAGGCGCTTACCATGGCTGGGTAACATACCAAAAAACATAAATGGAGACATTATCTTGATTAACTTCAAGGACCCCAGAGCCGTCAATCACATCTTAAACTGGCATACAAACCACACAAGGTCTTTTATTACAACCTGGGAATTAACTTATTTTTTTCCTAGACCCAGGCCAGTCTCTACCTTTAATCTTGGGGCTTCACCTTGCATTCAATCTAATGTTTCGATTTCGACGAGAAATCGTTTTGAGGTGTTAGCCAACCTTGAAGATGTAGATTGACTTAATAATAATCAGGTTATGTTAGTGAGTCCTGTTGAGCCATCGTTTGATTCATTTCCTTTTGTTAATAAGATAAGAAATCAACAAAAGGAAATAACCACAGATATCTGTTCAAAGCAAGTCCCCGATACTCCATCAATAGCTAATTGCCCTAACAACTCTCAGGGAACTACGGGGAGCTTATGTACTGGAATATTGCCGGGCTGACTTCCAAACTGGAATCCGTAGACTGGATCTGTTTTATTAATAACTATGATCTATGCATATTCCAGGAGACTTGGTCATGCCAACCTTGTTTTGTTCAGGGATATCTGAATTATTCCATGCCGGCTATAAAAGGCCCTAGGGGTAGACCCATGGGAGGCCTAACAATATGGGTTCGCCAGTGTTTAAAGCTGGTCATTAAAGTCGTTGACACCAAAAATCAAGATATCCAATTAATCAGATTGGATTTAGAAAAATTAGGTAGATTGGATATCTATAACATTTATGTCCGGAGCAACAAGGGGGGGAGGTCTGATGTCTTAGTTGCTTTAACTAGTCTTCTCGACACCTGTTCCTTAAACAACAATATTGTCATCGCGGGTGATTTTAATAGAACATTTGAACCCTTAATTAACGATGATGACTTATTCGGTGATGAGGAGGATCGACAATGGGGTGTTCCTAAACTAGAGCTTCCACCGGTTCCGCGGTGGACTGTTGATGTTATTGGCTTAAATACTTTATGCTATGAAAAGGGCTTAAGAGCCCTAAATGGTAGGACTAGTGGCGACAGGAATGGGTCAAGTACATTTGACAATGGTCGACATAACAGTAGAATTGATTATGTGTTATGTAGTTTAAAATTATGGCCTATGATTGGTGACATGGAGGTTGTAGAAAGGATCAAGAGCGACCATAATCCCTTGTGCACTACTCACAAATGGTGGTCCTATACCATCTTACCTCCATGTTCTTCTGTGACTGCTCCTCCACGGATTGCCCCCACAAACGATATGCGGAGACTAAGGTGGGAAAATGTAGCAATTAACCATCAGGCGATTGCTGAGATCAATGGTCAGGTGGATACAGCAATATCAGCTATAGAGCACCTTAATCCACTTGGTACTGGCTTAGATAAGGTTGAAGGAATACATAATTCTCTCTTTTGTGCAATCAAGGAGCATTTCCTTAAACCTGTGAAAAACAAAGGTAATAGAGCCCCTAAGCCTGCCAAGTGGTATAATGAACAATGTAGGGAAACACGACTAGCCCTAGGTGAAGCTATCAAGGGGGGGCAATCTACTTTAATTCAAGCCGCTAGAAAGAATTATAAAACTAGTATAAGTAAGGCTAAAAAAGCTTGGGATGAGCACCACTGGATCGAGTTAAAGGCAGCCAGTGACAGTAGGGATTCCCGGTTATTTTGGCACATTGTCAGATGGGGAAAATCTGGCTTACCCGAGTCCCCACATAACAATGTGCCTGAAGAAGAATGGATAAAATTCTTTAAAAACCAGTATGCTGCTCAAAATAATGATAACATGGCCCAAGAATTTAGTGTAGACCTTCCCAAAGTGAATCTTTTTGGTGCAGCTGAGATTATGTTGGCCTTGAACACAGTTGCCTGCGGACGTGCCCCTGGTCTTGATGGTGTGCCAGCTGATCTATTTGTAAATGACAAGGATCGCTGGTGTCAGTATATTCATCTTCTCATCAATGCTATTGCCTTGGGTGCTGCGATACCAAAATCTTGGAAGGGTGCAGTCATCATTCCTATTTTTAAGAAGGGCGATCGATCCCTTCCGGGTAATTACAGGCCAATAAGCCTCATAGATACCATTCAAAAGGTCGTGGGACGTGTGATCGTCAATAGGCTCCTGGATTGGGTGGATGAGACTAATGCTCTTTCACCATTCCAGGCAGGCTTTCGACGATCCACAAGCACGATGGATCAGGTTTTCCGTTTCACCCTGTTACAATGGAAGACGGTGGCGCTGGGCAAAGGAAGCTTGTATGCGGCCTTTGTCGATTTACGTGCCGCTTTCGACCTTGTCCCCCGATCTAAGCTTTGGACGGCCCTAAACAGGCAGGGTCTTCCTAGCGATTTATTATCTTTGATAATGAGGCTACACGATTCTAGCTATGCCAGAATACAGTGGGGAGGACTCGGCTCGGTAACCACAGACTTCCCTGTAGAGAGGGGAGTCCGGCAGGGATGTTCGATGGCTCCTGTCCTTTTTACTTTATATATAAACGATGTTGTTGCTCGCATGACCTCTGCACAAGTGGATGCTCCTTTTTTAGCTGGGACTAAAATCCCTATTTTAATGTTCGCAGATGACACGCTCATCCTATCTAAAACCCCTAGTGGATTGCAGTGTGCCTTGTCTATCTTTGATCAATTTTGTGGGGAGTATGGATTAGAAGTTAACACCGCCAAAACAAAGCTTATGATATTCAACCCCCACCGTAGCTTCAAATCTAAAATCATTCTAAATGACCGCCCGCTAGAAGTAGTGAATACTTTCACATATTTGGGCATGCAAGTATCTAGCGTGAAGAACTGGCGGCATCATGTTGATATTGCTACGCTTAGACATAGGCAATTGGCAGGTGCTATTTGTACAGAGCATAGAAAATCATTGACAAAACCTGTAAAACCCGCTCTACAGGTGTATGAAGCAAAGGCTCTAGGCTCCGCTCTTTACGGTGCTGAGCTCTGGGGCTTTGAGAAGATTGCTGCTCTCCAAACCTCAGAAAACAAATTTTTAAGGGCTATAACAGGCGTCCCTAAAAGTACTCCATTGTTGCCCCTTAAATATGACTTTGGTAGAAAAGCAATCTCAGACTTGGTTCAGCTTCGCCCTATTCTGTACTGGCACAGGCTATGGACGACTCCGGCCCTTTCTCATTATGCAGATGGTTTTCTAGACATTATAAGGTCGGATGTTTATCATAAAATAGGATGGCTAAAAGCACTTAGTACATCCCTGTCTGAGCTTGGTCTGTGCTCACTCTGGGATGATCCGGCGAGAGCCTGTTTCCCATCCAAAAGCACTTTAAAGAATATTTATTGGGAGATGGTTGCTCGCAGACATTGGAATAGTTCGAGTGCTGGCTCTATGACTGCAGACCTCATAGAGGCCAAGATGTATCCTTGTCTAGAACCATATTGGGATATTATAACAAGGCCCATGGAAAGAAAGCTTCTTTTCCAATTGAGAGCAGGCGCACTTCCCCTCAAATTCTTGACATCCAAGTGGGAAGGGGGTTCTTGTGACGGATGTCCCGCTTGTGGCTTCAGCAAAGAAACTATTGGTCATTTTCTATTTGCCTGTAAGTGTTACGCGGTCCCAAGGCGTAACTGGTTGTCCCCGATGTGTAAAAATTTAGGAACAACCAGTGGTAGCGTGGCCTTGCGTATTATACGTACCAGTGCTCTGCCATGGATTTCAGTAGCCACTGCAAAATATCTAGGCTGGGCGTGGTCAATTAGACAGAGACTGCTAGTCGTTTGATTATTTTCATGATTAGGGAGAGACTGCTAGTCTTTTGATTATTCTCTCCTATGTTCTATGTCACTATTTCTGCATTTCTATTATGGTTTTAAAGTATTTTTATTCAACTATTTATCTTGTGCTTTTAAAAAAAAAAAACTCAAACCACTTACCGACAAAAGAACAGTACGTTTATAGGGTCTTATATAAGACAAAAATTGTACATGTATGCTTTGTATTTGATCTTCTGATCATAATTTAATCTTATTCTTAATCATGTAAGAAATTGTTATTGTAATTGTATTTTTGCTTTTATGAATGATATTCGAATAAAGCATACTTTGAATTGAATAAATGTGCTTCTATGAATAAACAAGAAAAGAGATTAGCACAAGACAATCCTTTGGTGTATCCAGAAGAGTAAAAATAGAAAAGAGGCTTTCTCTCATTTTGCTGCTGTGGGGGGTGGGGCTGGTCAGCTGCACATGGTCCTGCCCACCCCATGTGATCTACAAAACAGGCAAAGCGAGCACAGTCGAAAGGCCTCCCTGTGAATGGCAGATGCCAGCAGACTGGCACAGCAGTCACACAGCAACCTATGTTCGCCCATTGGGTCCTATTACTTCTTCCTTGCCCTTGATGAACAGTCTGGGACTGTGCCCCATTGGGCCTTGGCATGGTGCCAGTTCATGCCTTCCAGCGCCCTGCTATAAACAGAGTTTATGAACTCACACTGCTCTCCAGTAATTTCACCAGCATCCTTAGCTCCTCTCTCCCTAGCCTTGTAAAGTGCCTTCTTGCTGAAGGCGAAATGAAAACAAGTTAGTGCTAGACGCAGCAATATGTTGGGGACGTTTTATTGCCGCGCTGACATATATTTTGCTAACAAATTAAATCAGTTGCTTGCTTGAGCCATTATAAAAAAGCACTTTCGATTAACTATGGGGGGGCCCAAGAACCATCTTTGAAATGTATTATTTTGGTAATTAAATTATGCTATTCTTAAACCAAATTGCTTTAAACACAAAAACGTTGCTCACTATTTAATTCCCAAGCGTTTTTCTTCGCGCATTCATCTTTGATCTTGCACCGTGTGAAGTTAAATGTGTTCAATGAAGCTATGTTCTTCTTTCTAAAACAAATTAGTACTTAAAAGATAACCATGAATTTAATATGAAAAGAATCTGATGTGAAAATAAATGATTTATTAAAAAAGCACTGTATTGAAAAAAACAATTTGCTGTCACAATTATTGATTTGCCAAATTACAATGCGTTATTCGAACATTTAAAGTCGTGGATAAACCGGCCTTCTCGCAAATCAGTATTTGTTTTCTTAATTGTAGTCCGACTCGCACTTTTTTATAGGGACAAAGCCCCACTGCCATCATCACCTCACTGAGCTCGGGATTCACGAGGCAGTCCCAGGCAGCACGTGCAAAGGTGAAAGGTTGAAGGAAAGAAGAAAGCTGCCATCTATGACGAGTCATGCAGTATAATCATCGTTGGTGGGTATTCTCGGGGCTCTAGGTTTCAGTAAGTAGAGATTCGTGAAACTCCGTTAAACCGTCACCCAAAGAATGTTACAGGAGTCTGGCACGGGCAGTTTACCTGAACATGGCGCGCTTTTCCATTGAAATCCCACCTCAGGCCTGATAATGGGTGCCTGCGAAGAGTAGGTGGTAATTAACACGGAACCGCTTCTACTTGTGATCTCTGCGCAAACTGCGCCTGCGCGGGGAGGGTCAGTTTACTCGGGCACTTGCAGGCGGGCCCATTAAGTCAGTGCCTGCAACATGCACACTGTGAATAGAGACTTGACATGCGAATAAAACATACACATATCTATGAATCTGCGCGTCAATGGCTACACTTTGAAGCGTAGATGTATAGAACTTCAATTTTTAACTTCAAGTGTCTGGGCCGCTGTTTCAATTGGGGAATGTTCTCAGAAGACACATATCTGCTTTCATTTAAAGGGTATGAGGAAAATGTCCTCGGGCATAAAATGCACTCCTGTGATATCGCATATGAAACTACTCCTCAAAGTTGAAGGAATCCGCTGCTCATCTGAAATTAGAGGCAGTCTGGTATTATTTTATTTAGGAGCGTCAACAAACGTGCCATTGTCAAAGTACAGGTGCTGCTGTCTCGTGCTAGGCCAGGTCCCTCCTCTGCTGTCCCGACCCTCCCGTGTCATTGGGCTCTGAGCCTCATTAGGGCCGTTTTCTCCCTACAGATAGTCCATTCCTCTGGTAGTTCCACACAAAGTCATTTCCCGGTCCCCAGCTGCGGGTTATGAGAGGCCTCCTCCGAGGCCAGACTCATCAACATTATCGAGCACCAGCTGGTGATGTGCTAGCTGCATGCAGCGCTAAGATGTTCCCCCGGGGCACCTTCCTCTTCTCCAGCACACCTGGGCTCAAGTGGCACCGACACGCAGGTCGCTGAGCGAGGATCCCTGTGCCGCAGCACGCAGCGTCACTGCCAAGTCATGGCTGCACCCGCTCACAAAACAAAGAGCAAGGACAACCGCTGTGCAACAAAGACAATACCGTGGATGTGTCTGTAATGTCCTAAATGTCTTATATTCCAACGCTGCTACAATAAAAAGCGACATCATGCCATCTGAACACTTCGTAACACAAACTATAGATGGGGAGTGTAATACAGATGTAGCTTACATTTTCAACATGCGACGCACGGAATTATTATTTTCTATTTAATAATTAAAACTATGGTAATGGTTTCAATAAAGAGCCATTTATCCTCATGTTCTTATAATAACTGTGTCCATGCTGTGACTGTGAATATATCATACAATTTGTCAGTATGGAGTTTATTTTTTTCAGAATTTGCCTGTTTCTCCCTTTTATTATGTATCTCTATGCACAAAATGAAGCTTTACATATCATATTCTTAAGATCCCTGAATGGGTGTAGCTTAGATGCAGGAGGGCATGATCCATGGCAAATTCTCAGAACATTCACATAAGGTTCATTTACATGTGTTAAATTAAAATGAAACACATTTCCATAGTAGTTATCCTGAAAATCTGTCATGCTTCAGGCCTCTGCAGACCTATTTTAGGCTGGACTAGAGCCCCACATTTTATGTGGGACCTTTCTTTTTGGAGCAGAAGACGTTTTTCTCTTTTGCTACTTTGCCTTTTGTCTCTATCCAATTTGTTATTAGATATACGTACAGCTGGAAGACTTCTGTAGCCTTTGTGATGTCACCGCCTACAGTTATGTCCTTATATGCCCATTTAACAGGTAAAGGCTTCATATGCAGATAGGCTGACTTTTAGAAGCACTCCCATGGCCTTCTTCTAATAAGTTTTGGACTTCATCCAGGAGGATTGCCTTATACCTATTTTAATAAGTAGCCTAGCCATCCATAGGCAACCCCTTTTCAATTCAGAATCAATTAACTCCAGCGAATTTCTTCTGGTCTCTCGTCCCTATGAAACTTATGCACAAATTTCATGGTATGGCCTAAGGCTGAGCTCTAGGTTTATTATCAACCTTGGCGAGGCTCAAACAAATTGTTTCAAGGTTAGTTGAGTAATTATCAGGAATTTAAAACCAAAAAAAAATCTGTTATATGAGACTATTAATGGTAAAAAGCATAATAAACAGTTGATTTACGAAAGAAACATATTTTGTGATTAAAAAAATCTAAAGTTGACATATAAGTGTGCTTAATTTGAGTTCTGGCACATTAGCTGTTTTCCTGATTTTAGCTGGATTCACAAATTGTTATTGCAGGCCAAAAAGAAATACTCTGACACCCTCATCATCACGGTCACTTCAAAACTTAAGAGTTTATAGGGAAGGCCAAATGGACCATTCGCAGCGGCTCAGTTTGTAGAAAAAAATATAACACAGCCAACTTTGACTATACATTCAAAGAAAGGAACTTCGTTAGGAAGGGCACAATATCAATTCTCTCTTAATGCCAGATTTGGTCATGCCAGGGTTCATACACTCAGCTAAGCCAATATCACCCAAAGGGAGGCAATTAGAACATCTCTTTTTATAGATTCTTATTCTGGGAAACGTGACTGCTGGGAATTAAAAGTGAGAGCTAGAGAATAGTGTGCCCTTCGGAATAGAGGCTTTAGTTTGAAGAGGAGGCACAGGACTCATGCTAGAAGCTCAAGGCAAGCACATTCATTAGCTGCAGCTCTGGGTGGGAAGGAGATTTGAACAAGTGAGACTGATATAGAAGGGCAGAAGGCAGCAAAGTCAGAGTGGGTCGACATGGCTTTAGCAAAATACAAGTCAAACGTCAACCCAGCAGGAAGCAACCGCAGTTCCATGTCAGATCAAGAAGGAGCCCCATGCTCATGATGTAGTTCATATACTCTTTGCCAGCTTAGAATGCACTGATGAATGCGATGCATGAGGTTGACGGTGCTCGCTCGGGTACCGGGGTGCTAACAGGCATGTGGACACCCTCCTTCCTGACGTTGGGAGCATGCTACAGGTCACTTGTATGCATGTTCTTCAGCGCCAGAGGAGGCAGGTAAACAACCATTCCCAGTTGTAAGGAGTTCAGCCAAGGTGATAGATGTTGGTGACTCCTCAGTGAAGGCAGCCAGAACCCCCATGCTGATTCTAGAAACATCTTCACACAACCACTTTAAAAGCTGATAAATAACCTTCAATGTCTCAGACCCAACCCAAAAGGAGTTTACTTGTGCAAATGCAGCACACACTATAGACCCTGACAATGAAATCTATATATTTTTAAAACATAACTGATCAAAGTTCATGTGGGATTGGCCTCCCTAGCACTAGGGGCCAGATGTACTAAGAATCAATTTGCAGATTGCGCACCAACCTTTTGCAAATCAACTTATGTACTATAAGGTCAGTTCCCAAAATGAACATTTGGAGTGGGTGACAGTTTGACGTACCTCATACTATTCATGGTGTAGGTCGCAAATTGCGCCTCACTCTGATTGGATGCTTAGCACCGGGACAGTGGGCTGCTGGGATCAGCAGGCAACCAAGCCTATGAGTGCATTTACTTAAAGTATAGTTTTACTTTTAAATGCATCCTGTAATGGAAATGATGCTGCATTATAAAAAAATAAAACTTTTTTTAATGTTTGTTTAACAGTTAGCAGTGATCCCCTGGACCACTGCCCACTCGCAAACTTTTTTTTAAATATATTCACAAAGAGGAGGAGGGCCTGACATTTCGTTTATATGTTTCACTAAGAGCTCCGAGGCAGAAGCGGTGATTCGCGCTGGCGCTATTATGACATTTTCAGTTGTTTGCTTCAAATATAACTCAGGGGCAAGAGCGGTGTTCCACGCTAGTGTTTTCAGCAACCTTTGCAGTTCTTTCTACGAAGGTTCATTTTGGATAGAGGCCAACCCTCACCTGAATTGTTTGTGTCCTGCACCACGCCTGCAGCTTGTCTCCCTCCCGCTGCTGCTACCGTTACCTAAATACGGCCGCTGTGAGGAGGCGGACTACATTGGCCAGCATTCACAGCGCCAGACCCGGAAGCCGCCGCACGTAATCTCGCGCCCGGAGGTGCTTAAAACCAAGCAGAGCCACTGGCAGAGCGGGCGAGTTCTTTCTACGAAGGTTCATTTTGGATAGAGGCCAACCCTCACCTGAATTGTTTGTGTCCTGCACCACGCCTGCAGCCTGCAGCTTGTCTCCCTCCCTCCCGCTGCCGCTACCGTTACCTAAATACGACCGCTGTGAGGAGGCGGACTAAATTGGCCAGCATTCACAGCGCCAGACCCGGAAGCCGCCGCACGTAATCTCGAGTCCGAAGGCGCTTAAAACCAAGCAGAGCCACCGCCTCGCGGGTCCGCGCGCGGGACAGCGCCGGGCTAAGCCCGGGCAAAGGGCGGGCCGTCTGTGGCCGTCCGGGGCCGGTGGAGGCCGGGCTGGGCCACCTCATTAACAACATGCTCTAGAAAACCCTGGGAATGGGCTTGATTGGACGGATCACATAGAGGTACTTCGTTTGGGACATTTAAAGTTGCTGCCAATATGATTTGTCGGTTATAGTCCTATTTATCCCTTTTGTTACATTTGACTGTCCAGGACTTCCTCTGACATCGCTATTTTACCCGATTATTCGTACTTTATATACCATTGTTAAAAGAAAATGAGTAAATCGGGCAAGATATCAAAGCTTGCTGTGCCCCGCCCAAATACTAGATTACATGCAGCACTGCCTCAGCCTTTACCAACACTCACGGCCATTGACAAAATGTTACAACAAACAATCGGAGTTGTGGCTACTGCAATCGAAAATACTGAAAGGAGACTATCTCTTACTCCCACAGTATGCTTACAAGATCATGGAGGGGATTGCTCAGTAATTACCATTGATCCTACGGTCTCCGACTCTTACCTTGTACCCACTTATGTTGAGCTGCCATGCTCACAGATGCCCTCTGAATCTTTAAGTGATGAGGAACTAGGGCAGGCCCTAGTGGAGTTTCCTAGTAATGTTGAAGACCTACACCTTACCCTGTCTCCTTCCTCCCCTGCATCAATTGTGAAATCTAGGAAGTCAGGACCTAAGTTGAGGAAAAATAGTCTCCCCAAAAAAACAAGAAAACTAGGCAAAAAAACGCTGGCCAACCACAATTTGGTGACCCCATCTGATAGCACATTGCATCCCCAGTTAGGGGTGCCATGTTGGGTCACCAATATGGTGGCTGATCTTCAGGCATGCTTGGAACAGACCATTGCCACCCATATTAAACCTTTAGTTTCAAAACTAGATAGAATTGTTTCCATTTTAAATAATAGGGTGGTGGGAACAACAAAGTCCATAATTACCCATGATAAGATAGCATCCTCTGCATCTGGTAGTTCGGGGGTAGCTATAGTCGATATCCCAGTAGTACAGAACACAAACTTAGGGACTACAACAAGTATCCCCAAGCCTAAAAGTTCTGTGCCACCACCCCCTCCTACTTCAAATGTACTAGGTCTTTCCTCCCAGTCTACAAGGGTTCTAGTCGATAATTCTAGACTACATTCTAAGGAGGATGAAATCTTGCAAAAAACTGATACACTTTTGCCAACGAGATCTGCTCAGTCTAGGGCAGTTTCTTGTCAGTTGCCTTCAATAAACGTGCCCCCAGAAGCCCAATCTTATGTGGTAGTTCTAGTAGGTGTTCCGGCTCTTAGAGAGGGGAAAAAAGAATATGAGACTGATCTCAAAAATAAATTTATCCAGTGGTTGAGTATAAACAGACCTCTCCCTCCTAATATTTCAGGGGAAATTCTGGCGGTGAGAAGAATAGATTGGATTGGAAGGAGTCCCAAAACAGTGGCAGGAGATGTTATAACAATAAATTTTAGGGACCCTTCCTCAGTGGACTATATCTGTAAAACCCCTTATTGGCGGAATTCTCAGATATTTCCACTGCACCTGTCTTATTTTTACCCTACCCCCAATTATAATTTGAATTGTATTCAGAGGCCCCAATATGATAGGAACCACTATTTGCCACCTAGTGGGACTCGACATTGGAAGTCACCTGTGGAGTGCCCCTTAAACCCTATTCCGCCTTTTCAGTCGTATGCCCATTGGAACAGGTTTAGTGTTCTAGAGGAGGTTGACTGACTGATTCAGACTGAAATCCCCATCCCAGAAGTGAGTAATAGTGAACGCACGGATGGTTCTGGATTAGTGGAGAATATTCTGTCCCTACCCTCTGGCGATGATCCTTGCCCTACTGACACTAGGAGGGTGGATAAGAGAGTAGAAGGTATCCGAGATCAGGGCCCCCTAAAAGAACAGGGGTCTGAGCAAGGCTCTGAAAAAGTGGTGGAAGGGTGTATAAAGATTCTTTCATGGAACATAGCGGGACTAAAGAATAAATTACTTGTACCGGAGTGGTTCGCTTTTATGGCAAACTATGATATTTGCTTGATGCAAGAGACCTGGGCCCTGGAAGGGAGTGCATGTCACGGTTTTGCGACCTTTGATACTCCCGCAGTATCCAGGGGCAAGGGCCGCCCTTCGGGTGGGCTATCCATTTGGGTAGGAACACACTTAGGAATACGGGCTATTCAGCTCGGAACAAACACCCCAGACATCCAATGTGTTCTATTAATCTTACCTGATAAGTCACGAGTGGCCATCATAAATATTTATTCTAGGCCTACTACGAATGGAAAGGAATCAAGTCCTATTAGCGCACTTGATCTTTTCATTCAGTCACTGGATCCCTTAACAACGATAATTGTGGGTGGCGATTTCAATTGCCAGTATGAACCTCTGAGCATTCCTGAACAGGGCAACCAAGATGAAGTCGACTCGCTTTGGTGCATTCCAGCTCCCACGATTACCCCAGTAAGGGCTTGGACCAAGCTGGTATTGCAAATTAAATCCTTCACACTTGCAATGTCCTTATGGGCGTGCAATGGAAGGTCTGATAATGCTAACTCTGGTCTACCCACATATAATAGGTTTAATAGTACTTCTATTATAGACTATATTTTACTGGAAGCTAAGAACTGGGATAAGCTCAAAGACTTTTGGGTTGTATTAAGACATGATAGCGACCATAATGCCCTGGTCCTGACGCTTAAGCCTGATGCATTTGGCTTAACCAACCCAGAATCAAGCACAAATCTGGCTGCACTACCTTTCATTATATCTAATAATAGGAGAAGGGTTAAATGGCCAACATGTTTGGAATCACCGACTCGTCTTGCAGAAATTTATCAGATTGCCATTCCGCTCATAAGTGAAATGGGGGGGTCTTGTCTCTTTTGGGCAGGCTACAGAGATACATAGGAAGTTGACTACGAGCCTAGGGGAGATATTCTATCCAGTTACCGGGACTAGGCAGTCCAGGCCCAGAACACATCCCTGGTATGACCATACTTGTAAAATAGCAAAGAGAGATATGCTTGCAGCAATTAAATCTAAAGATACCCTTAAAATTAGAGCATCTAGAATGCTGCATAAGAAGGAATTGACCAGGGCCAAGAGAGAGTGGGAGGAATTCAGATGGAATGATCTGAGACAAGCACTTCTCTCTAAGGATTCTAAGACCTTTTGGCCATTGCCACTTCAACATTGAGAGGCGAGCGAGAGGAAGGGGTCCCAAATATTGCTCCCCTAGTGTGGGAGGCGCATTTAAAGAACTTTATTCAAGTCCTGAGTTGAGGGCATTTGTGTGCCAGGAACAGGTTAATATACCATCTCATGGGACTTCGGCGTCCCCAGACTCCCCCCTCGAATATAGTCAGCTGGGACTTTTGGGCACTCGGATAGGGACAAGCTTACAGGACCCTCAGGATAGGATCGAGGTTAATTACCCAGATTCAATTTCTTTTAAGGAAGTAGAATCCGCAATTGAGGGACTGCCCCTAAATAAAGCACCAGGACTTGATAAGCTCCCGGGGGACCTTTTCTGTTCTCAACCTAAAATCTGGGCTCCATACCTGGTTGTTCTGTTTAACGCGGTTCTGCAAGGCTCCGCATTGCCGGACACATGGCTTGGAGCCGAGATTGTTCCGATTTTTAAGAAGGGCTGCCCACTAGCCCCATTCAACTATAGACTCATCAGTTTACTGGACACCACTCAAAAACTGTTGGGCCGAATTCTACTGAACAGACTATTAGACTGGATGGAGGTGAACAAAATATTGACTCCCCTACAAGCCGGTTTTAGAACGGGTATTTCTACCTGGACCAGATCTTTTGGCTCCAGGTCCTGTATTGGAAAACTGCAAGAGTGGAGGGTGGCAGCCTCTACCTTGTTTTTGTGGACCTGCGGGCCGCATTTGATCTGGTCACCAGGGAGAAACTATGGATGGTGTTGAAAGAACTCGGTCTCCCAACCTACCTACTTGATGTGCTGATTCGTCTCCATACAGGGAACTTTGCGCAGGTGAGGTGTGGGAAGAATGGGGAACTATCAGCTCGCTTCCCTGTAACTCGGGGGGTACGCCAGGGTTGTGTACTGGCCCCTACACTGTTCAGCTTATATGTAAATGGACTGATTGATGAATTAAATAATCTCAGGGATAATGATGCCCCGCATCTGGCCTCTGGTCGGGTGCCCGCTCTGATGTTCGCGGACGACACATTGTTGTTGTCGCGGACATCATCGGGCATCCAGCGGGTCCTGGATGGGTTTATGACTTTTTGTGCCTCGAGGGGATTGGAGATCAATCTGAGGAAAACTAAGTTCATGATCTTCAATCCCCCGAGGCACACACGCCCGAACCCTGCATTACGTGGTGTTCCCCTAGAAAGAGTTAAGACCTTCATATATCTGGGGGTCACGCTGACTGAGCACTTTGTATGGGATGCTCAAGTAGCAAAATCTTCCCTGAGGCTATCTCAGATAACGGGGGGTATCGGTAGATTTCATAGAACTTCTATATTTAAACCTGTCACTCCTGTATTAGAGATCTATAAAACACAGGTGAGGTCAGCAGCCTTGTATGCTGCGGAACTTGGGGGTCACACAAATACATCCAATTTACGGAAGGTAGAACAAGCCTTTATGCGTGGTCTGGTTGGTCTCCCCCAGAGCACGCCTCTTATACCACTGCGCCTGGATATGGATCTGGAACCCGTCAATGAATTGGCAGCTGCACGACCATTACTTTATTGGAGAAGGCTCTGGTCTGTCCCTGAGCTTGCATTTTTTAGAGTGGAATTTAATGCAATCTGGGGGCAGTTAAAGTACAAGAAAATACCTTGGCTACTCCATATAAAGACTTTTCTCTATCAAGTCGGTCTGCCCCAACTCTGGAATACTCCGGATACTAGCTGTGTGAGGACTCAAAGGTCTGAGATACTGGCTGCTGTTAGATTTTATAACTCTAAAATACTATGCTGTTCAACTTCCCTGGGCAGGCTGACCTCTGAGTTCTTATTGGTGAAAACTGATTCTAAGTTGGAGGTATTCTTGGATTTAGTACAGCCTCCACTGGCAAGAAAATTATATATTCAGCTGAGACATGGCTCTCTCCCAATTGGGGCGTTTACATCTAGATGGGAAAAATTGATGGAGGGCAATTGTCCAGCTTGCAAAATTTGTAATGAAGATATTACCCACATTATGTTCTTTTGTCCAGCATATAGCGTGATTCGAAAATGTTGGCTTATTCCTCTGTGCAAAAATGTGGGTCTCAGACAATGTGTAGAAGCTTGTAGAGTCTTAACTTATGATACTGATCCACTCATTGTTTATGCAGTTTCCCGCTTTTTATATGGCATGTGGCGGAGAAGGATGAGTTTTATTAATTTAAAGTAATGGCTTTTTTCAGCTTTTATCCTTTTTCTTTGCTAAATAATCACGATAACTTACTGTTTAATAATCTTTTAAAAATTCTCTTTGTATTTATGGTCTTATTCTTGTACTTGTATATATTTTATTGTACTTTTATGGTCTTGTGACCGAAATAAAGTTATCAAGAGAGATAAACCCATTCTGTTTTCTGGGAAGCAGTTACAGAATTAGAAAGTGGGTTTAGTACATAATAAAAAGACATTCAGCAGCCGACAAACCTGTGATTTAGCGAACGGCAAGCTTTGCGACCACTAAATGGCTTTGTACATCTCACACTGGGTCTTGAACTCCAACAGTTTTGTTGCTTAAATAGAAAGGACAATACTTTCTGCACTGAAACACTTTAACTGAAATGCACAGGATTACCATTCTTTTAAAAATTCTGATCCATTTTACTAAGAATTTTGCGAAGCCTTCGTATTTACAATCACCAGGAATTATGTTGTTAACTATTTAGCAAATCATACTCATCAGTGATGTAGTGATATTTTTCGAAGAGGGAAATCTGATTTTTTTCTGTTGTTAAGAAGATAGCATTCTCAATCTGTAAACACCTGGATGCTAGGTTTATGCTAGCCTTACAAACGTACCAATCACTGTTGAGCAATATAGCACACAGTGTCGCCCAGTAGTTGTCTAGGAGTGCTGGACATCTGGCTGGTTTTCAGGATACTCATGAGAGATACATCTACCTGAACTGGGTGTGAATGCAAATTATTTACAGTGAAGCAGGAAAATTGCCCTCCTCCTACCCTCTGGAGCAAAGTTAATCACAATTTATCTAGAATAATGTGATTATTGTCAGCGCCACATATGGGCTCATTCTTCCAGACCCCCTCTTTTCATAACCCCAGGAATAGCATTGTTTCTCTGGAGCATGGCACTTCACGAGAATCACTGGGGACAGGCCGATGTTGGAAGCTAGTCGCGAGCCGACCTATATAAAACTAGCCCTTGAGTTATATATTTCTAAAATCACAGTGACTCATATATGAATTGCATGTTGAAAGATAATGCTACCTTCAATACGTAAAATATAGATATCATAGGTGCAGCGCTTCGTGGCCCAAAAGGCCTCTACAGCGCTATTGACAATTATATAAATAAATACAAATAAAAAAGCATCCACTTAGGGCCTGATTTAAAGTCTGCCGGACTGGTACTCCGTCATAAACGGATGTCCCGTCCGCCTTATTAAAAGTGCATTAGAACATAATGCACTTCTGAAAAGCCCGACAGGCTGTGCGTTGCGCGTGTGACGGAGCAGCCCCTCCGCCAAACTTTAAATCTTGGCGTAAGGGTTTGAAATAATTATAAGACCCTGTGGGTGTCTGCCTGTGCATTTCCTGCCAGTAACGGAGCACAGAATGGAATTTGGCACATCCGTGCTGCATACATGTATTAGTATAACACAATAGAGTTTATCCACACATTCCTATAGTGTTGAAGCACTACAAAGCAGAGGTGTTCCTTTATCCAATTCTATGGACTTTAGTTTCGCGACCACAAATGTAAGGCTTAGTTGGGCAGTAATACCCACGTCACTGAAACCCATGCTGCATTGAGCCACGGGGCTATCATGATGGCATCTAAGGGCACACTTAAGGGAACACACACATTACTGTCCATTCATTGCATTGCTCCGATTTCAGCTTTTCTGTAACTTGGGCATAGCTTGTAAATCGGTAGCCATTTAAAGTGCATAGCTCGCCGCTCCTTATCCGTATACGGCACTTTTCAGATAGCTAGGTATCAGTGTGTCTAAAGAATGTGTGTTTTTCAAGAATCAGGAGAGAATCGAAGAGCATACTGCGTACTGCTGCTGACCGCAGACAGAGGGCGCTAGAACCCAGCTCAATACCCTTCTCAGAAAGGGCTGCAGGCTGTTGGGGCTATTGTGGGTTGTTTGTGGCTGCTTCCCAGGAGGGTGGCTTGCTCTTGTCAGTACTCCAGGCTGACAGGTAAGGTCTGACAGAACCCATCAATCACATCTTAAACGGCTTGCAATGCTGCCATTTCTCTCCCAGAGATAAGCTGCGGGGCAGACACGCGTTACCAGGCTGTCAGCGAGCTGAAGGTCCCCGGTGACACGAGGCCTCCTGGGGGGTTTCCCTGGGCTGTGTCTGTTTATACAGTGCAGCTGCCCTTTTCACGCCCACTCTCCGAGGGTAGCAAATAAAGCGACGGGGCGGGGGGTGCCAGCAAAAGCGCTGCTAATATTCACAGTCCTGCATTCGAGAAGGTCATAGCAGCCTAAAGTGTGTTAAACCAAGAAGCTGCGTTGCAAGCTCTTATTTTCAAGCAGCTATTTAACACTGAATGGGAACGAGTTGTTCAAATTACATTGTAATCATTTCAACCTATCTAATCAGCTTGCAAAGGTAAGGAAATATATTTCTGTAAAATACATTTGCCCAGGAAATGTGCTGCAAAATCTTTTCAGGTAACTCAGTGATGTACTGTAATAAAAAAATAAAAATAGAACAAGGAGGGAAAACTAGAACCAAGTAGGGTTATGCTTAATTCTGTGTAATAATATATCACATTAAGAAACACCTAAAATAAATTTAAAATTGTAACCTTTTGAAATACATTTGCAATTGCTATTTTACTCTGCTTGACAATTCTGGAATCGTATTCTTGGCATAATGTTCCGCAAATACCTCAATACCAACACTCTTTAGAATGGCTACTATTCTAAAAGCACAGCTCAGGCACCTCGAACACTCTCAGGTATGAGCCAGTGACTGAATGGGAATACGTTCCCTCCTACCTTAAGCATCCAAAGTAACCTTTCCGAAAGTGAGAGCATAGAGGCGAATGCACAATTAGATTCCGGGTGTGTAAAGTCTGTGCTGTGCAAAATTATATGGTTTGGAAATGCACAATCCTTACTTGCAGCGTGTAGCAAGCTTTGGCAAAACCAATAGACCTAGCTTTTTTGACCTGTTGGTTTTTCCAGTGCTTATTGCCGATGCTGTGCAGCATTAGCATAAAACAAGAAAGCCAAACAGGCTAGCTCAAAGACCACTGCTAGTAATGATATTGTTCACAAGAGGTCTTTCACAACAGACAGCAAAACGCTGTCTGTAGTGGAGACATAAAAAGTGTACTCTGCTGGATGAGCACAAAAAAACACAAAGTTGCATGGACCATTTTGTCATGAATGTACCCTTATAGAGAACCACTCAAAGGAAAGGTTACGATAGCACAAACGTACATAGCTGCAATGTTGTGTAAAAAATGAAAATCTAAAGTAAAAGTTCTTGTCTAAAAATGCAGTCGAAAAAGCACACAGAAAGCACACCATCCAAATAACACGCATCTCAAGTGTTACTTTCGAACAGTCCTGGTTTGTCAGCCATCAGCAAATTGCATTCTGGGACTTTATGTTTTACTGTTTAATAGTAAACATTAACTATAAATCCTAGCATTTAAAGTGCTGCTAAAAGACTAGACTTAAAGCCTCAAACATAATATCTGACCACTTGGCAGCTATGGCACATGCATGCCAGGCGTGGTGAGCAGAAAAACAATGGATTTGTCCCAAATGTCTGTACTGGGGTGAATGTTTGACATTGTTCAGCATTCCGTCCATCAATTGGCCTTTTAGAAAATTGGCATTTTACTGCCTAAGTCAAATATGCCTTTCACCCAGTATCCGGAGTCACCTGACTTTGATTGACTCTCCTGTGGTGTGATGTGTATTGCTCTCGGACAGTGTACAAAGGACCTGGGTGTGGAGAGGTGAGAGTCTTCCACACACGCTGGATGGGGAGAAGCTGTGCCCCTGTCCTGATTACACTTCAAAGGGTAGCCTGGGTTTGTATCCATCACTTTTTGACTTCAGAAGAAGGCTACCCTTACACTGGCAGACGCAGAAAACATCTGGGCCTGCCTGCCCTGTGCTACACTAGCCAGATTGGAGCCATAACCAGGGGAAAGGGAAGAACTGACCATGACCAGTAGAGTTAGACAAAGGGGTGTCCTTCACCCACAGGCAAGCATTAACTGTTGCGGGGATTCTGCTCATGCACAGAACTATGCACAGGAAACCAGGACCTCAGTGAATTGTGGTGTACCAAAAAACTCACCTCAGTACACAGAACCCCTCTCCGACCAGCATCAGTGTCTCATTCGTTCTCCGTATCATCTCGAAGCAACCCAGAACAAGTGATGTAGGGACTCTCATCTCTGCACAGCACATCTCCTGATCAGCAACTTCACAGAATTCGAAACAGTGACCCAGACAGAGCCTTGCATCACAGCACCATGCAGCTCCTAATTAGTGGCTCTTCGGAGACAGAGCCCTGCATCACAGCACTGCACAGCTGCTGATCGATGGCTTCACCGGATCCAAATCAGAGCAGTGCAGAACCTCGCATTGCATCATTATGCAGCTCCTGATCATTGGTTTCAAAGGCCCTGATACAGAGCAGTGGTGAGCCTTGCATTGCAACA
Organism: Triturus cristatus; assembly: GCF_964204655.1. NCBI lineage: Eukaryota > Metazoa > Chordata > Amphibia > Caudata > Salamandridae > Triturus > Triturus cristatus. The sequence goes on from NC_140587.1 coordinate 454,890,762, forward strand.
CCAAGGACATAAGGTACAACTCCTAGTAGGCCCAACATGATACCGTACCCAGCTGATGCTCCAATGCAGTCTGTTTGAACTTTTGACCTTGTCCTGATCGAGCATGATCAGGTGCTCACATTTTGCACTTCACGCCTCTTGGAGCTATTTATACTTTGAACTTTCAAAACTCATAACTCTGGTTCTACTAGTTGGTGTCATTTTATTTATTAAAATATTCTCTATTGTCTAAATTGGTATGGGATTCTTCTTGTGTTGCGTTTTCACTTTATTACTGTTTGAGTACTGCACAAATACTTTGCGCATTGCCTCAAAGTTAGGCCTTTGTGCCAGGCTATCAAAGGGCTAAGCACAGGTTTAGTTAGTGAGTTTTTAGTGATTCGCCCTGACAAGGATTGTGATTATTTCTTGAAGTGTATCCTCATCCCTTCAACAAATGACATAATTTCTTTCATCTCTAATAACCTACTTTTACATAGTACATAATTTTGCAGGGTTCTTTGTTTCTCATTGCAATAAGTAACATGTTAGTTGTAATAAAGTTCTGGACCTATTGTTATGAAAAACCATAGTACCGTGAAGCTGCTTTCTCGGGACAAAAGTATGATGCTGATGATTACTTCAATTTAAAAAAAACCCAGAACTTTATACATGTACATCAAGGAGTTCACAGTGTCATCCCGACACATGAGGGCCAAACATTAAGTGTAAATGGTGAGCTGATCAGTTAGGAATAGGACACCAGAGACAATGGTCAGGTGTGAGAAAGCAGCGGGGGCCATGGAAAGGCATCTCAGGCAGTCTGGGGAAGGGGAACAGGGGTAATATCTGGATTCCAGCAGACCCGTACACATATTGTCAATATACTGTGTAAATAAAGGAGAGATAGATCCATTAGTGTTGTGTTGCAAATAACTCAGCAGACAGCATACCATTCCAAGGTAAGGTATTTATTGATTTACCATCTGATTCACTTCCTGGCCAGAAGTCAACTGACCAGAATGGAACATTAATTTGAACCTCGGCCGTCATGTGGAACCCAGAGAGAAAGGGATTCCACATGCAACCCTAAACAAGCATAGGTTAATCACAACACATCTCCTTTTCTTCACAATCAAAAAACAAACTATAATAAACAAAAAGGGAAAGAGGTAAGAGAAAACTGGGCATGGAATAAAAGATTGTAAGGAACCTGAAACAACCAAAAACAATGGAATAGGATACATAAGACGGGCAAGAGGTCACCATACATATTGATCAAGATACACTGGGCACTGAATAAAATACTATAAGGAACCTGAAAGAAAGAATGATGAAACAGGATACCTGAGAAAGGCAAGAGGTCACCATACCTAGTCATCAAGATACACTGGGGTTTTACGTTCACTGGTTTGTCTCCCTTTAGCTCCCATGCAATTGTTGGTCGTTCCCTTGGGAGAACTACAGCATCAGAGGTGGTTCCCCTTCACCCTGGTCATGACGGGAGGAAGGAACTAGGCTACTGGCAAAGTCTATATCTTTTATAAACAAGGAACCATGCACAGCTTCCTCATACCCACACGAACACACACCACCTTTCTGACACAAGGCAACTCTATGCTTGTTCCAATGTTCTCCATTCTCCAGAACCACGTAAAAAACACAAGATCGCTTAACTTTGAAAGGACCCCTGAATTTAGTAAGCCCTCCTGATACTCTTCCTGCCTTGACTTTCACACAATCTCCCGCCACAATCCTTGTTTTCTTGGCAATTTCATCAACCGTTACTCCATTGTTAATGAAGCCCTCCTTCAACCAGCCAGCACCAAAATATCACCAGGGACACGTCTTCTCTTCACTTCAAAAGGGGACTTACCCAACGAGTCCTGTACAGTGGTTCAAAATGCTCAAACCATCTCCTCAACAGCTACTTTGTCATCCTGATTGGCGACACAAGACATCTGAATGACCCCGTTGACAAGCCTGTTGGCCCTTTCCACTGTGCTATTACCCTGAGTATTGTACAATGAAGTACACCTATGTCTGATACCCCTATGAACCAAAAATTCTTCCATGGCCTTGGAGGTGAGTTGTGTACAATTGTCCGTCACCAGAACAGAAGGAGCACTTTCTCCATGAAACACTTTTGTCAATGCACGAATGGTGGTATTTGTAGTGATGTCAGTCATGAATTTTACACGCAACCACTTGGAATAAGAATCTACGCAAACCATAGCGAATTTAAGATCACTGAGTACCTTAGACATAGGACCAATGAAATCCAAGCAAACAGTGTGCCAAGGTAAACCTGGGTTGTTAATGTGACCCATGATGGATTGGTCACCAACTCGGAGACGTTTATCACTTTCCTTACACACAACGCACGTAACAAGCCAATCCACTACCTGAGCATCCATACCAGGCCACCAGAATTGTGCTTTAAGACGTCCCTGGGCAGACTTTGTCCCAAATGTCCTGAATGAGCCATTGCTATCAACTTTTGCCTCAGACTCACAGGCGGCACAAACTTCTCACCCCTCATTATAATATGGCTCCCACATGTAGCCAACTCATCCACCAGCTTAGCAAAAAGTTGCAGTGAACTGGTTACACAACTCTCCCTCTGTTTGCCTGAAATCTCCATGCTCATGACATCGTTAAGCGTAAGGTCTTCATCCATAGCTTGGCACCAATCCTCCTTTGTGATAGCCTCTACACACCCCACAACTACATCCTGCACAGACGCAACTGAATCTTCGTTTTCACGTTCATTCACTGCAGGGCCTTGAACCACCTGCCAATTCAGAGAAAGACGAGACAGACAATCTGCCTGCACATTCTTCCATTCCTAGATATGCTCAGTTTCAAAATGATACTCGCCAGCCTCGCGGAACCCTTGCCAGCACTACCAGGGAGAAGGATTTTGATGAGAGGCTTATGGTCAGATCCTAAAACAAAGCGAGTGCCTCACAAATACGTGCAAAAGTATTCGACACCCCAAGCAGCAGCCAAAGCGTCCCTTTCAATGACAGAATAATTTCTTTCAGTTTCTGTCAACGTGCGGGAAGCAAAGTCTACTGTTTTTTCACCATCACAATGTTTTTGGAAAAGTAAGGCATCCAACCCTTTAGCACTGGCATCAACAGTCACAATGGATTTGAGTTTGCTGTCAAAAGGTACCAATATGTCCGCCTCACAAAGTTCTTTTTTTGTATCTGCAAAACATATTTCCTGTGCTGAAGATCATTAAAAACTTTTTCCTTTCTTCAGTATAACTCTTGAGGACTCAGTCTTATTTGAAAAGTTATGTACAAATTTTAAATAATATTCAACTAGGCCAATAAACGACCTAAGTTGATCTTTGTCATGTGGAGTGGGAGCTAAATGTATGGCTTCTAAAAGGTCTTTTTTTTTGGCTTACTCCACCAGCTGACAAAGTGTAACCTAAGTACTCAATTTCTTCTTTCAGAAAGGAACACTTTTCTTTTCTCAAGGTTAGGCCCACATCAGCAATACTTTCCAATGCAAGTTTCAATACAGTATTATGTTCATGAACGAATTTGCCAAAAATGAGTATGTCATTTTGAAAGAATATGACATTTTCTAGACCTTTGAAGACGTCAGTGAACATTCTTTGAAACACACTTGCAGCCGATGAAAGGCCAAAAGTCGCTTCATGGACAGCTAAAGTAATCTTGAAACAAACTCATCAATTGACTCATCTGCTCTCTGTGGTTGAGTATAAAATTTGTAGTGTGTCGTGACTAAATTTTCTTCTTTCGCAAACCTGACCTCCAATCTATGTTTAGCTTCATCAAAAAATCTAGAAATGGTTGACCACTTGGATCTGTAGCCCGAGGCGAAAAACTCGTGGTCCTTCACTACCTAAAATACTTAACAACAACGCTATTTTCCTAGATGGGAAATCCTGTCCATCTAAAACCTCCAAGTAATTATCAAACATTATGATCCAATCCTCCCATGGGACTACTGGGGAACCTGGGTGAGGTAAAAGAACGGAGGTGGTGCTACAGACACGTGTGCCACTTTAACTGCTGACGCGCTGGCAGTAAGCAGGCTTTCTGAAGCTTCACCCATTGTCACTCTAACCAAAACCAGTTTAGAAATGTTACCTTTGAGGGACTAGGGGAAAGTGTGAGCACACCGCCAAACACCCCCCCCAAAAAAAAACCAGAAAAAGAGCAACGATAAATGTAACGATATCCTATAAGGCGAGATTGGTATTGATTATAAGTCACTTACTCATGAAAAGTACACTGTTAATACAATACAAAAGAAAACCCATATTGGTGTGCGTATCACTGTGAAGGGATGACATGCAAACAGTGTGCGAGCAACTGAAAGATGTGCAACTTCAAAATAATACGGGCGAAAAGCATGCGAAGGGTCATGAGAAACTCTTTTTGCTACTTTTTTCCTTTACGTGGGTCTGTGTATCACCGCGAGGCAAAGTGAGAATGGAAAAGGGTGAGCATATCACCGAAGAAACAATGACATGCATAAAGTGTGCGTATCACCAAGAGAGAAAATCACCTGTGGTCTGTCATGTGGTGAGATACTTTTGACCACGCTGATTGATGATGTTACCACACTCCGACACAAACGATGTTCGGTCAGACACTCCCAAGATAGTGGCACGTTGACGTGTTACGTCAGCGGAGTGCTGGAGTGTATACCTCACTGAAACGTTTGTCCTGGTAGGGCCAAGATGGTGGTACGTTGGTGTGTGATGCAGGTGGACCGCAGGGATGCACTGGATACAGTGGAACACTAAACTGCCACAAAAGGTGTGAATAAGCTTGTAGTCAACGTGAAATGAAGCCGACATCTTCAATTACAGGAGGGACAGCGCCAATGGCTCTACAACACCAAAGAAAGTGGCTTGAATTATTCTTGACTCCGCACGTGGATTCACTCTGGGACGGCTCCTCAGATGGTGATGACTAGCCAAATCTTCGCCATAAAATGTTGCAAATAACTCAGCAGACAGCAGCATACCATTCCAAGGTAAGGTATTTATTGATCTACCATCTGAAACATCCCGGTCCCTTCCTGGCCAGCAGTCAACTGACCAGAATGGAACCTTACTTTGAACCATGGCCGTCATGTGGAACCCAGAGACAAAGAGATTCCACATGCGACCCTAAACAAGCATAGGTTAATCACAACACGCTGACTGTATCACCAACTCCCCAGAACATGACATGCAGGGATGCTTGTAGTTGTCAGAAGAAATACCATCCCACTGTAAAGCCTGTCATAACAAGGTTTAATGCTATTTGTCTTCGGGAAACTCAGTGGTGCAGTGTAGTGTTTCACAAAAAGCTGAACTTCACCGCAGTTCTGAAGTTTTTGGTTCTGAAGAGTTATTTGTCTTGAGAGAGTAGTGCTTTGCTTGAGAGTTGTCAGTGGCATGCGGAGAATGTAATGAGTATCTGCGAGATGGGTCGAGGTTGGAGGGAAGGATGGGGTACATGATTTTTTCAGCAGCGGCTCCTCCACTATGGTTGAGGAGCATCATCCCCCCCTTGCCAGCACTCTCACTTGAAAAATAAAATGATAATAAAATGGGTTTTAGACCCGTTTTATTATAGTTTTATTTTTCTTCTAAGTATGGCGAGTTTGGGGCGGGGACAGGGGATGACAAGCACTGAGGGGGAGTGGTAAGTGTACTGCTTTCAGTGCTCATGTGGGTTTGGCCAGCCATCTCAGGATGGCCAAACTCACATGCGCACTGAAGCTGTGTCCAACCCGAGCTGCGTTACCGGGTTGGAGACAGCAGGCCCCCAGTCTCAATGGGAGTGCAAATCGAGGGCGCTCAGACCAATCCTGATGCTGCTCTCATGCTGTGACCCCCCCCCCCTGCCCTGATATCAGCTGCCACTGTTATTTTTGGCTTAAGAAAGACAACTCTAAGCTTTGCATCCGGAAGAGAAACATAGAACCTTACTCCAAAAAACATGGGAGACTTCAATTGTGCACAAGGCGTGGCACTAAAACAGAAGTAAGCCTTTCCCTTCTCCTAGAAAGGAGTGGCTCTGCAACAAATTGAAATAAATTACAAAGTAATGGGTAGAAGGGAACAACGGTGCAGTGGGCGAGTGTTAGGCCCCTCAAAGAAAGCACCAATGAGCAACATTGGGGATGGGGAGAAGCACACAAGAGAACGAGAGAGACACAAGAGGGAGAGAGCGACAGATTGCTGGGCTGGAGCAGCACATAAGGGCAAGAGCCAAGAAACACACACACTCTATTGATGTTTTCAACGTAAATGAAAAACATAGTAGTTCTGTAAACATGAGCAGTGGAAGTATACAGGTCAACCATTCAAAAGGATGGTAAATAGGGTAGGCTCCAGGGAGAGACAAACAGAAGAAGTGGAAGGCATGCCATTGAATAAGAAGTAAGGAAATGAAAGAGTCAATAAAGCAAACCAATGGTAAGCAGTGGGTGGGCTGTAACCCACTGTATGTTTTGGACAGCCCACAAAGGGTGTTTTGCAACTAAACAGCTTAGGCTGTCTGGTAGATGAAATCTAATAATGACATTTCAATTCACAAATGTATTTGCAGATTGAATTATTAACATCGTGAGTCCTTGAAACAGAGGTCAGCACCCGTTCTTGCGGTCTGCATCAATAGTTTACCGCTGCTGAGATGAGCATAGACAAACTTTAAGCTTTCCACTTGGTATAGGTTCAACGTTGTGAGGGACAACTGTCAGCATAATGAGAGCAGGTCAACTGCATGCTTCCCAAAATTCCCTTTACCAGTGTATCATTTATATTGGCATTGTGATCCTTGTATTTTTAAGGGGTAGGGGTACCAGTGCTAGCAGGTTTCAAAGGCAAATGCAGGTATTGGATATCTAGTCTCCCTTGTGGACATACATCCCCTGCATTCACAGTTGTTTGCGAGAAGTGACACAAAGTCCTTCCTCATGAATACTAATGAGGTATCAGTTCCTGCGACTCCTTGTAAACAGTCTCCTTGCACTGTTCTGGATTGTAAGCACAAAGATCCGCAATGGTCACAATGCAGACACTGTAAATGCACCACATGTAGCTATCCAGCAAGGTGATACATCTGATCCAAAGTTGCATTTCAAAATTAGCCTGGTTTCCCGCACAAGCGGAGGCTGAACTCTGAATTACTATAGGAACCATTTTTGTATGGAAGAGTGTATTGATTGTATAACTCTGCCTTTTACCAAATATGTTGACTCATGATTGATAGGTATCTATGATGACTTCATTATACATTGAAATAATTTGTACATTCTTTCCTTTAAATGTTTTAAATAGCTATTTTATGATCATAGTCTACATAATAATACATGTGGTTTTAATATTCAGTTTAAGAAACAAATCTGTGCATTTTGAGTTTTTTAAAGTGTTTTCAATCACAGCTATAATATCTGGAAATATGTTTTTAACTCAAAAATAGTCTTAAAGAAGGAATGCTTGACACAGGCTAGAAAGAGAAAATTACTAAAATTCATTTATTAAGGTAAATAAATAATATTGTATTATAGCAACATAGTGACGTGTGAAGCATTTCTAATATTTTAATATGTAAGCAACAGAAGAGGTATAATGATTAGAGGAAAACATCTTGCCTTCAGACATCTCCATTGCAATAGAATATATATTGGGCACAAGACCAAGATGGTTTCATCATGAATGTATATTAAAAGTAATCCAACCTTATTGAATGTGATGAGTACGACCAGTGATTTATGTAGCTTTTTCACCCTAACTGAATGAAATAGTATTTGTTGAAATCAATTAAGGTATACATTTGACCGTTCAAGGTTTCTTTGGTTCAGTTGGCCTATGTTTGTGAAGAACAAACCAAAAATACAAATGAAAAGGATAAATAAACCATAGTCTTTTTGACAGTCTTGATTCCCATTCAACATAGTGTAGATCTGGGAGCGTGGCAAGCAACATGTCCGACAGGAGATGAGCCTCAGAGCTCCAGGCTGTCCTGACCAGTAATCCTGCTCCATCGTGCATCACTTATCCTAAGATCAGCTTAAATTCATCCTGTCAGTGTTTGACAGCAGAGCTGCATGCGCAGCAACAACCTAGTCAGGCTGCGGTCACCAGGGAGCGAGAGAATCGGCGACTGACGCATGGGCCGCGCTGGTGGGTGGCGGACAGCTGGCCGAGCGTAAGGAGGCCGTGGAAGGAGGCGGCCGAGCACCTGTCTGTGGGGCCTGCGGTGGGGCTTTATTGGACCAGAACACTGCTTGGGCGAGGGGGAGGCTGTGGAGCCCATATACAGGATGACCACTTGAGAGCTGGTGAGTTAGGGTGAGAGGGCCACGCTGCCCTGGGGCACTGCCTGGGGCTGCGGCCTATGCCATGGTGGAGACGTCAAAGATGAGGAGCCCTGCCTGCGGATGTGGGGTCTGCAACCTGCGTCCCAGCAGGTACTGCTGAGACGACCATAGCAGACTGTGGTCACGTGCCTGGGACCCAAGAGAGGCACCGTTGGAGGTTCGGTTGCGCTGGGTGAAGTCAGTCGGAGACCAACTGGAATCAGTTAAGAGAGTGCCTGTGGATGACAGCCGCGGTTGGCCCCACTGGGGTAGTGGAGGACCTGCGGACAGCTGGCCGGAGTTGGCAGGTACCTGGCGGGGGTTGAGCATGAGATCCATTGTCATTGGGGAGGCCCTGTGCGCCCACTCAGTGACCGGATCCACCCAGCGCCCGCAGTAGCAGTCCCTGGAGGGACATGCCTCCGTAGCAAGGTACCCTGCTTCATCCTGCGGTCTAACTAAGAAAGCCTTGAGCAGGGGAACACTTAGTCACTTCAGTCAGTCAGTCAGAAAAACTTTATTCGGTTTTTGCTTTTAAACCATAAAAGTTGCATTGACATAAAACAGTTTCAAAAAGTGGACCAATTAAGATAACAACCAATACAACAATAAAATTACATGTAATGAATAGATAGAAAAAGAGGAGATACTCTTTACACAACCATATAACTCCTAGATTTAACAGTGGCTTTTAAAAACCCTACTATAAAAAATATACAGTCCTCTTTCAATAATTGAAGGTACACCAGGGCCGGTCAAGCCTGTCTAAAATTCATTCTTTCTAAAATAGGAACCAGAAAGCGTTTACGCGGAATTTCATATATTTTACATAAAAACAGGAAGTGCAACGTATCCTGCAGAGATTGTCCATCGCAGCCGCAGGGCACTATATCTTGACCTCTATTAAAACCCTTGGGTCTGGCGAGCAAAAGATGAAAAAAGTTCAACCGGAACCTGGTTAACAAAAATTTTTCATGTGTGGACAGAGACCCCATGAGATAGGGTTCCGTCATGGGGGTTGTTTTGAGCATTATATATGTCCGCACACTAGGTTTTAGCACCTTCTTAGCTTCCCTTTCCATTTTCCTCAGTGACAAAAAGGCTAATTTGGTTGATTCCACATCTTTCTTTGTAATGACATTAGTGTTGGCAAATAAGTCCCCCCGCCCTCATCAAGACTTTTTTAAATATATCTCAGCCAAGAAATACGAGCCGAGTTGTCCAGAGTCGTGCATTGTCTTAGGATCAGGTGGGTGAGAGGAAGATCTTTGTTTAACCAACATTTGAGCCAGAAAATCAGAGGTCGCAGGGCAAGTGCATCACTTAAATAGGGAACCCCCAGTTCCTCGTGAACCGCTAAATTAGATGTGCCACGGGGAACACATAGTAAGCGTTTCAAAAAATCATTCTCCGCTATCTGTAAGGTTTCTGCAATAGTGTATCCCCAAATTTCACTGCCATAAGTAGCTATGGCCAGACTTTTGGCCTGATACACTTGCAACATAGCTCCTGTTGGCTTCTTCCCTATTTCGGATGCAAAATTAAAAATTGCTGAATTAACCCTGGCCAGATCCCCTTTTTTCTTCTGTAATAGGGGGCCCCATTTGAGCTGGTCATCAAAGAGGACCCCTAAATAGGAAAATACATTTGTGCGGGGGATCTTGGAATCACCTACACTAAACTGGAAGTTCTTTTTCCCCAGTTGCCCCACTTGCATGACATACGACTTGGAATTGTTAATTGCCAAATCCCGGTCAGTCATGAATCTGGAAAAGGCAGTTAAAAGCGATTGCAGACCCAATTCAGTCCTGGATATGAGGACGGCGTCGTCCGCATATAACAGGACGGGAATCCCTCGCCGTCCTACACTTGGGTAATCAACTCCCGTTGCCCTAAGTACACTGTCCAGTTCATTAATATAAAAATTAAATAAAAAAGGGGCCAGAATACAGCCCTGCCGGACACCCTTTTTGATATTAAAATCCCTTGTGACCTGCAGATCCTGTGAGAACCTGACATTAGCTTTCGTTGACATGTGCAGGTCCTCCAGAAAATTGACAATACTGTTCTCCACTCCCATTATCCTCATGGACTGCCATATCTTGTTCCTGTTGACACAGTCAAACGCAGATGACAAGTCCATGAAGGCAAGGTGAATTGTCCCAGTACGAGCAACAGTATATTTACTCAGTATCATAAATAAATTAAGACACTGAGCAACGGTGGAACGACCCGATCGAAAACCATACTGGACTTCCGACAAAATCTTATTGTCCTCCGCCCAAGTTGAAAGTCTCTGTAAAAGGACTCGTCCCACCACTTTAACCACTGAGTCAATAAGCAAAATTGGTCTATAGCAGTGGGTACTATTTCTATCGCCCTTTTTAAAAACAGGAACTATGGTAGAGGTTGCCCAAGACTGGGGACAGCCATTCTTTGCTGCAGCATTAAAAACTGCCACCAGTATCGGCGCCCAGAAGGAGGGGTCTGACTTAAATAGGCCTGGGGGATCCCGTCAGGACCAGGCGCTTTGCCAGCAGATAATCCTGTGATACCTTCCAGGATCTCACCCTTCTCAAATGTTAATTCTGGGTCCTTCCTATCCTGGGAGTTCCTGCAGCTAAGTTCAGACGGGCAATCAAACATAGTTTTAAAATGAAGTACCCACTCCTCCTCAGTGATGTTGAGCCAAGGCCCCCCCCCTTCATGGTCAAACAGGGGCCTGTTCACAACACTCCAAAACCTCGAGCTATTTCGGAGGGTGCTGGAATCAATCAATTCCTTCCACGCTTCTTCCTTCAGTGCTCCCCTCCTCTTGGCAAGGGCTACCTTGTATTCCCTGCGACAGTTGGAGACTTCCGATTGAATTCTAGGTTTTGATGACAGGACTTCCCTCAGCCTCTTGGCTGCTTTAGAGCAATGAGAGTCAAACCATCTAGGACCAGACAAGGTTTGACCTCTGGCTGTGGCGCATAATAGTTCAGCCACTTTTTGTGAAATAGAGTCGAATGCACCAAGGATAACTTTTGCAAGAGACCACTCCATTGTACATAGCGACAGTTCATCAGCACATACTATTTTAACCTTGTTATACAATATTTCTTTGGATACCTGAGACCATTTTAATCTGCGCTTCCCATCTGTTGATCTCAGTACGCCCTTACTTGGGGCATCCCTACATTTTGCTGAGAGTGGGCCTGTCATGTGAAGAGTTAAGGGGTTATGATCACTAAATTCACTTTCTGCAATGTTAAAATTGTTAATAAAAAATTGTAAAGAGGGTGAAATTAAAATAAAATCAATAAAAGATCCCCTCCCATGTTCTTTGAAAGTGGGCACAGTAAAGTTGGTGCGCGGGTCAGTTAGGATCATAGTAGCCACCAAAATCTAGTTCATTTGTCATGGTATTCAACAACTCAACTTGAGCGATATGCTCAAAGTGAAAACCCTTCATACGGGGACAACCCAACTCAGAAATACACGTAGTTGTTGGCTCACCACAAGGATGTATATTAAAATCGCCAGAGACCAAAAGGTTATGAAGACTTGGGCCTAGGGATTGTTTTATGGTTACTCCCAGGGCAACTATATTACTAGCCTCATGCGTAGAAGAGAAAGAATTGTTAAAGTTAACAATTCCCCAACTGATGTCCCCCCTTCGGGCCGATAATGCCAATATTCCTGGATGTGTTGTGGCCATCACCTGCAGCTTACAATTAATAGCCACGGAAATGTATGTGACTAGTCCGCCCTTTGGTCTCCCACTCACAGAGGGTCTAGCTGGAACGAAAAAGGCCTTGTAGCCCTCCAGGAACAGGTCGCAATCCACCGACCACGTTTCCTGGAGGCTAATTACCATAAATTGCTTAACATAAGACACCCACCGTGGATCCTGAAGCTTAGTTGCCAACCCTGCTATATTCCAGGATAGGAAATTATTCGAACTCGGCACTGGGAGCTCCACGACTACCTCCCCTAAAGCCTGAAGAGGTACGACCGGCTAAGACCCAATAAATATGGGATCCCGCAGTCAATCGCATTCCTCCATGCCTGTTAAGGCAGCAAATCTATTATTTGATGCAACTATATGACCAGTTCCAAATTGCCTATCTAATTCTAGCAGTGGTTGGACCAAGGGAATGGGCTGGTGTCTAGGGAGTATTCTTGTTAAACAGACACCACGATAGGGTACCCCATGGCCATCCACTTAGTTACTTGCAGACCACACGGATTGGAGAGGGTCCTGCCATAAAGTTTCAGGAGGCCCAATAGTCATGAGGGAGAGCCCTGGCACACTGACATTTTAGGGGATCAGGCAAACCCCAGGTATTGTGGTGCACCTTTGGTGGAAGTCTCATGGGGTGACCCCCGATCATGCACACAGTGTGCCAGGTAAATGATGAGGTGGGCCGGCTATGAGGAAGCAGTAAGCTGCAGGGGAAGAATGGTGGCCTGTGCGCATGGATGCCGGGAGGTAAACCAAGACAGTGGAGTGGGCAACTGAAGAACATGGAGTACGCGCCCCACACTGTCAGCAGACTGTCTGTGGAGGTTACTGGTGCATAGTACTGTGCTGTCTAACAACTGAGCTGAAGAAATACCCAGGCAAGGATAAGCCCCGTGAGAGAGGCAGGTTAGGAGGTGCCTGGTGGGCCTGGTCCGGGGATCACTCGGTGCTGCGTGGGACGGGACTGCCGTGGCCTCTCATGGCACAGAGGCGTCACAGGACCTGCCCGATGGGCAAAGATAAAACAGCACAAGCAGCAGACGCCAACACAATATACCACACCACCCATTACAGTGCATAACAAGGCAAATGAGTGATGCAGAAGGGGGAGAAGATGATGACAGAGTTGAGAACTCCTGTGCAGAGCTGTTGGCTGCTATCCAGGGGTCAAGGAAAGCCGTGGAAAATCAAAATGAGGCAGTATGCATGTATGTGAAACTCCTGAGAGCAGATCTGTGTGAAGTTGTAGATAAAGTGTCTGTGGCCGAGTGTAACATTGTGCACCTGAAGGCTGAGATGGTGACGCTCAAGCAGCAGTTGGCCCAGACGCCCACACCCACAAAGGCCCTTGAGTGCTGGGCTGAGGATGCAGAAGGGCATGCCCGGTGCAGTAATATACAAGTTCTGGGGTTCCCGAAGTGTGTAGAGGAGGGGCGGCAGAGCAATTTTTGGAGCAATGGATAGGCTTTCAATAGAGCACAAGGGACTGTCTGAACTCTGTCATCGAGAGGGCGCATAGGGGCCTGGTGCGGCCCCTCCCCCGGGTGCATCGCCATAGGCTATCATAGCTAAAGTGCTCAATTATTGCGACAGGGATTGCAACCTGCGTGCAGCCAGGGAATGGCAGGACCTCAGTTATGAGAACAATAAAGTCACCATATATCCGGACAACACCAACCAGGTGCAAGATCAATGGAAGACCTTCTTGGGGGTTAAGCAAAAGCTGCGGAACCTACAACTCCAATACATGCTATTCTACCCGACAAAACTGAAAGTACTGGCACAAGGCAAGGCCCACTTCTTAGAGATCCCAGAGGAGGTGTGGTAATCACTGGAGATACATGGAGACGCACCCCCCGTGTGAAGAGCGCGGTCAGATTCGAAGATGGGGCACTCACTCAAACACAGGGACGCAGCAAAAAGAACATCCAGTGGTGGCACTGGGCATGGACCTGCTTTAGGAACGGACGGTCACCGTGGCTGAGGATGGAACCATGCAACTGGGGATGATGGACATTGGGGAATCGCTATTGCCAGCTGCATCAATGATGCCGGACCTGGAAGAACTGCCGCAGACACTGGGCCCAATGGCAGATGTTGTCCCTAAGACCTTGCTGGATGTGGTCTCAGCAGTGGATGGTGACAGCTGGAATAACTGAACTTCTGGTCACTTTTCATACTTTCTATTGGAGAGTGTGATGCGCAAGAGGGGTTGGCTTGAGAGGCAGTGAATGCGAAGTGGCTCCGGGCATGACTGCAAGCTGAGCCGATATGCAGAACTGCTGGATGGGGAGGCTGGGAGGGGGATTTTGGGGGACGATTATGGGTGGAATCAAGGTACTATTGAATTTACACTGCATTCACTTCTTGGCAGGTAATTACTGGTTATGTGGTTGGTCTGGCCCGGTAGGGAGACTCATTGCACCGAGGAATTTAAAAGCCCCTGTTGGGCATTTGGAGAAGCTGTGTACGTCCTGGCACGAGTTGCACATTCATCGTCCGTGGGTGGGGGTTGGGGAGATATGTTACAGAATCGTTTTGTTGTTGTTAGTCATGGAGGTGCAAAAAGAACAATTGATGGACAGAATGCAGAACAATGTCATACATTTACCCCAGTATAGAGATCTGGGCCTAAATCCATCATGTTTTTGCTCACCATGCCATGCCAGTTTGGACCCAGCCATATGCAAATCAGTCTTGACCCTGTGCCCAATGGGAACAGTCCAGCCCGAACTCCCAGGCCAGGTCCTACCTGGACTGGAAACAAGCATCCTAAGACCGGTTACGGGGTTTCACCCCTCTTCAGCCAGGATAGCTTGATTCCAGTGGCATGGAGAGCATGGGACTCACGTCTGAGCATACCCGTCCCACTCGGGTGACAAATGCAAAAAGAACAATTGATGGACAGAATGCAGAACAATGTCATACATTCACCCCAGTACAGCGATCTGGGCCTAAATCCATCATTTTTTTGCTCACTGGGCCATTCCAGTTTGGACCCAGCAATATGCAAATCAGTATTGACCCTGTGCCCAATGGGAACAGTCCAGCCCGAACTGGCAGGCCAGATCCTCCCTGGACTGGAAACAAGCATCCTAGGACCGGTTTCGGGGTTTCACCCCTCTTCAGCCAGGATAGCTTGATTCCAGTGGCATGGAGAGCATGGGACTCACGTCTGAGCATACCCGTCCCACTCGGGGTGACAAATGCAAAAAGAACAATTGATGGACAGAATGCAGAACAATGTCATACATTCACCCCAGTACAGAGATCTGGGCCTAAATCCATAATTTTTTTGCTCACCATGCCATTCCAGTTTGGACCCAGCCATATGCAAATCAGTCTTGACCCTGTGCCCAATGGGAACAGTCCAGCCCGAACTGCCAGGCCAGGTCCTCCCTCGACTGGAAACAAGCATCCTAGGACCGGTTTCACGGGTTTCACCCCTCTTCAGCCAGGATAGCTTGATTCCAGTGTAATGGAGAGCACGGGACTCACGTCTGAGCATACCCGTTCCACTCGGGGTGACAAATGCAAGACGAACAATTGATGGACAGAATGCAGAACAATGTCATACATTCACCCCAGTACAGAGATCTGGGCCTAAATCCATCATTTTTTTGCTCACCATGCCATTCCAGTTTGGACCCAGCCATATGCAAATCAGTCTTGACCCTGTGCCCAATGGGAACAGTCCAGCACGAACTGCCAGACCAGGTCCTCCCTGGACTGGAAACATGCATCCTAGGACCGGTTTCGGGGTTTCACCCCTCTTCAGCCAGAATAGCTTGATTCCAGTGGCATGGAGAGGACGGGACTCACGTCTGAGCATACCCGTCCCACTCGGGGTGACAAATGCAAAAAGAACAATTGATGGACAGAATGCAGAACAATGTCATACATTCACCCCAGTACAGAGATCTGGGCCTAAATCCTTCATTTTTTTGCTCACCATGCCATTCCAGTTTGGACCCAGCCATATGCAAATCAGTCTTGGCCCTGTGCCTAATGGGAACAGTCCAGCCCGAACTGCCAGGCCAGGTCCTCCCTGGACTGGAAACAAGCATCCTAGGACCAGTTTTGGGGTTTCACCCTTCTTCAGCCAGGATAGCTTGATTCCAGTGACATGGAGAGCACGGGACTCACGTCTGAGCATACCTGTCCCACTCAGGGTGACAAATGCAAAAAGAACAATTGATGGACAGAATGCAGAACAATGTCATACATTTACCCCAGTACAGAGACCTGGGCCTAAATCCATCATTTTTTTGCTCACCATGCCATTCCAGTTTTGACCTAGCCATATGCAAATCAGTCTTGGCCCTGTGCCCAATGGGAACAGTCCAGCCCGCACTGCCAGGCCAGGTCCTCCCTGGACTGGAAACAAGCATCCTAGAACCGGTTTTGGGGTTTCATCCCTCTTAGCCAGGATAGCTTCATTCCAGTGGCATGGAGAGCACGGGACTCACGTCTGAGCATACCCGTCCTACTCGGGGTGACAAATGCAAAAAGAACAATTGATGGACACAATGCAGAACAATGTCATCCATTCACCCCAGTACAGACATCTGGGCCTAAATCCATCATTTTTGTGCTCACCATGCCATTCCAGTTTGGACCCAGGCATATGCAAATCATTTAGTCATGGAGGTGTGCCGCAGGAGGTGGGCAGAGGTATGAGTCATGTTTCAATTATTAAGATACACTGGTATAGAATAGAGGTGAGACTCCTAAGCTGGAATGTCAGGGGCTTGGGCTCATGTACAAAACACTATAGAATGCTCTGTTTTCTTAAAGGGCATCATGTATTGATAGGTTGTGCACAGGAAATACACCTAGATGACAAGGGGGCTGCCAAGGTGGCAAAGAAGTGGCGGGGTCAGGCATTTCATTCCTCCTATTCAACATACGCAAGGGGTACGCTAGTGTGGGTGGTCCCTAGGTCACCATCACCCGTACATATATGAAGGCAGATGTGAATGGCCACTGTGTGTCTCTGAGAGGTATACTGGATAGTCACGATATCACTATACTGAACACATACGCCCAAACACAGACGAACCTGTGTTTTTCCAATCCATGCAGGTCTTATTAGCTCCCGAACTTGACGCTCCACTACTGTGGATGGGGTACTTTATCTGCGTGGTAGAAACCGACCTGCACAGACACCCGCCTAGTCGAGGAATAAAACCACAGATGACACTGAAGATCCTCGAAGTGATGAGGGGGCTGGGCCTATGGGATGCTTGGCGAGAGAGGCACTCAACCTAGAATCTTTTTACATGTTATTCCCCCATGCATGATACACATAGCTGACTGGAGAGGGTGTTGGTGATGGGGACCCCCGCTTTCCAGGGGGTGTAGGTGACCCATTTGGCCCAATTCCTGTCAAATCATGCCCTGTTGAGCTGTGTGGTACAATGGAACACCCCCGTCCAGGGGCCTTGAATGTGGAGAATGCCCTCTGACATACTAGAGGACTACGTGGGGAGGGAGACCCTGTCTCAGGCATTAACAGCTTATATGACTCTCAATTGGGAGTGGACATTCAGTAGAGCCACAGAGTAGGAGGTGATAAAGATGGTTTTGCTAGGTGTAGGTATTGGATTGTCATGTGGGGTCACTCGTCAACTGCAACGGGAATTAAGAGAAGGGGAGAATGACCTAGCAGAGACTCAGGCGAAGGATCAAACTCACCCGTCCGCAAGTGACAATGAGCCGACACTGCGCACATGAACCAGTTACCTATTGGACAGATTGGATAAATACACACTCTGTGGATCCCGCCAATGCCTCCATGTTGAGGGGATAAATCGGGGCATCTACTAGCCTGGATTTTATGGAGGGAGCAGTTGTTTCCCCTGATGACCTGCTTGAGCAACTCAGTGAGGAGCAGGGCACACACCAGGGCGGAAATTTTGGAAGTGTTCATGCAGCACTTGCAGAAAGTATACATGGTGGACCCGGCAGTCTGGGCGGACCAATATATGCCGTTCTTACGGGGGTTGCCACTGACATGCCTTCGGCTGTCGGAGTTGAAGAAGCTGGAAGCACAGACGAAAGTTGAGGAGGTTTGTGAGGCATTGTGGACACTCCCTGGGGCCAAGGCACCGGAGAGAAACAGATTCCTGTCTGAATTTTACCAGGCGTACTCGGCAAAGCTGGCGCAGCCTCTACTACAGATGTACAAGGAGGCATATGAGCAGGAATTTTTGTCCCCAACTCCGTGGGAGGGTGAGATATGTATGCTTTTAAAATTGGGAGGAGATAGCCTGTACCCAGCTGCCCATCGCCCGCTTTTCATGATCAACTCAGAAGTAAAAATATTGTGCAAAGTGCTAGCGCAGCATTTAACACCACACCTGCCCCACTTTCCCCATTAAGGTCACTGTAGGTGTATACCCGGCGGTAACACTGGTATGAATATAAGGCGGTTAACACATGTCATACATGAGGTAAAACACAGGGATGAGGAGCTGGCACTGGTGTCCATAGACCTTGAAAAAGCCTTTGATACTGTCGATTGGGGATACCTGCAGGAAGTATTGAGTTTGACGGGATTTGGTCCAGGATTCCGCTGTTGGGTCAAAATCCTATATACCGCGCCATGCACCCAGATCCGTGTAGGTCAGAGTTGCTCTGACATGTGGTCGCTGGAGCGGGGTACGCACCAGAGTTGCACGCTGTTGCCCCTGCTCTGCATTAGCTATTGAACCAAAGGCGGTTTGGGTGCGAAGGGACCTTGAGCAGTGGGGCATCCGAACAGGGGTGACGGCGCACTTGATATCGCTGTATGCAGATGACACCCTCTTCTACATGGCCTCACCTTATATACCTAAACTGCTGCGGCTCAATGACTTTTGCAATGCTTATTTACCCTATGCTGCTTTAAGATTTTTCTGAATCTTTATGGGAAAATTCTACAGTTATTAATCTCACTCTTGCCTTTACTTTTGAACTCTTCATGGGCTCTGACTGACATCATTTGTGTCCCTCTTCTTAGAATAGGGTATTCTTTCTTATATGAAACGCATTGAATGCATTGTTTTATTATGATCTGCACTAACCATATTTTTCTATTATCAATTCTGTAACCTGATTTATATGTGACTAATGAATAAATAGTCAGAATTCCTAAACTTTGATTAGAAAATAACATCCTTTAAAATTACTCACAGCTCTCATTATTGACTGAAATTTGCAATTGCATTTAAAATGTCTTGTGATGTTGAAGTAGCTCTTTTGATAAAAATACTGTAGCAAAAATCCATCACCTGAGAGAGTAGAAATTGGTGCGGAATGGATCCTGATGGTGATTGAAAGGTTGTGCCACATTTACTTAAATTTGACTCAGAAATTTTGTGTTCACACTTTCCAAGTTGAGCTTCTTCTGGACTCAGGAGAACCTCTAAAACCAGGGGATATGTATATTCTTGTAAGTTACAGTATTCCTACATCCCTGAGTTGGCTGCATGAACATTTGGAATCCTGGACCATCACCATAGATAATCAGCACGCATCGACCAAGGTAACTGACTTTGCACCCTTCCTGCCAGCCTCTGATTAAACTCTTTGTGCTGTGAGGCCCTCTAGTAAACATTGTGATTCACTGAGGTTCTCAAACTGACAAATTCAGAAAAAAAGATTACTTTTGGTGCTCTTTCTAAACTTTCCATCATCACCTGCTCCGTAAGTGGTAATGAACTTTATAATCTCAAAAACTCTTTCATAGTTCGTTTTCATCATGTTTGCTTCACATTTTACCCTTTCGTAGTAAAACCTATAAATTAGTTAAATATGAGCTGGACTGATCTCCCTAAATGCCAGTTTGTTTCTTGCTCCCTCTATCATTTTACTTCACGTTGTGTTGATAATAGCAGATACAGCTTTCGTTTTTAACCTCACTATGGACCTTATTTTGTATGCTTCAGCTGTATTTACTCTTTGATGTGTAGTAGTCATGTAACCTCTTGCGTATTCCTGAAAGTAAGCTTTAAACCCCCACCTGACACTAACAGGTTGAGGGTGTTTTAAGAATCTTTGGTTTGCCTCTGGATGACCCCCTGACCAAGTTTCTGGGGGTTTAGCTGGAGCATATTCAACTTGCCGAAAACATATAAAACCGTGTTTCACATCTCAAAATCAGCCTCCCCAGCCCAGGTATGCCTAGAGTTTGGCCTGAAATATCAAATATTTCAATGTAAGAGTGCTTATACCAAACTGTGCTGGAGACTGCGCTCCTCTGAGAGCGGCTCCATTAATATCTTATGCTGGCAGGAAATTGAGGAGCAAAAACACAGCAATGTGAAAGGCTCCTGGGGATTCCATCTAAACCAGGCCATTAAAGATTTAGGTATGCAAGAAGCCTGGGGTATGAGCATGGGAAATTCTGCATTTTATCAAGAAATAAATGCATCAACTCAGCTTTTTTCTTACACAACAGATAAAAAGCCTATTCCTCGAAGAAGGCACGCCTGGGCTGTGATCAATTCATATACAAAATTGCAGCCTCAGGAGTACCCTGTTAGCACACTTTTCACAGGCCTTAAAACATCAGTTCATGTTTTTTTGGTTTTGGCATCATGGAGACCAAAGGGTAAAGTTATTTGCTGCTAAGGGCAAAAATAAATAGCTAGATGAGCTGATGGGTTAAGTCCATTGCTGATTTAAGGTCACACGTTAATAAGGCAATACAGTTTGATAAAGGAGACACTTTTATACTTATGTTAATACTTATATTTATTCATATGGATTTCTAGGTTTGCACAAGGCATTTGCACTTTAAAAGAGAGTAAGGACAGGGGTAAACTATCCGCTGCAAAGAGGAAAAAGAATAAGCAAGGAGAGATGACGGGTTTGTTCACCGGTTTATTCAAGATGATATGTTTATAGGTGCAATACTGCCCAAAAAAAGAATATTCTTTTATATTTACACTCATGATGTACTTTTAATATAATTGAATTTCATTGGTAGGATAAAATACATAGTTGATGGCGAAAATCCCTTTAAAGATGTTAGAGTAAATGGTTTTTAGTGTCGCAATTTTGTATTTTAAACAAATGTATTTTGAACAGTTTTATTGGTATGCATTGTGACTCTACTTGTCTCTCAGGAGTCACAAAAAAGCAGACACCTGTGAGATGGGAGCAGTTGAGCATTCAGATGTATATACTACAGAGCTGTGTACAAAGGTTTTAGGGCACCTGCCAAAGTATAGAGTGCATGCAAGCTGTGTTCTACAGCAAAAAAGCACAACAATGCTGTTTTCCGTGACTGAGCAACTGAACAGGCATAATGGTCTGTTCCACTTGCAGCTATAACTACTATGGTCTTTGAGTCCCAGGATGTTCTGGGGCTAGAGGAGTAGCCTTCTTCAATCTAATTGTAGGGGCTATAAAGCACGTGTCATCCACCCGCTATGTGGGACGAGCCCAGGTGAAGCCCAGACCAAGGACAGGCCTGTCTTGACCCGTCAGAGCCAGAAGGAGCCAGGGCTGGGCCACCCTCTCTTTTGGTCTGTGCGCTGTTGGTTTCTCTGGCAAGACTTTTTTTTTATTTTCAAGTACGCTCTTAACAAGTTTTTTCCCGCCTACCTCTTTCCATCAACTTTCTGCTCGGGACTTTGTTTTCCAGCTCCTTTGATTAAGAGCCAAGATTGTGTTTGGATTGTGATGTGAGCGTGGGGCACCTGGACCCTTGTAGTATGACTTATACTTGGTTTTGCTTTTCTGCTTCAGTTCGGACCCTTCTGTGACTCAGTTTTCTTTTTTAGGGGGGGCATGGGTAGTGGGCTGCTTCTACTGCTGCTGCATGGGGAAGAGGAAGGTGGACTCTGGACTCTCATAATACTGTTGACAAACATCCGAGGACTAGTAAAACCATTTGAACTTTCCTCAATAATGCAGTGGGGGCCCTCACAGAGGTGATTTCCTAAGTGGAAGATCAGTGGGCTACAATTCAGTATGAGTCTAACCCTGTTCATGGTCAAGGGGATTCCCCATCTTCTGACAGTACCCCATCCACACTTGCTCTCTGACAAATCCTCCTGCTAAGGAACCATCCAGGGACCCCGCAATTAACTCTTCTCAAGACCTGGTCTCTGTTACACATACTCAACAACCAAGAGTACAGAGGGAAGGGGGCTAGGCCTAAAAATAAAACTTGGGGGAACCTAGCAAATCCAAAGTGGCCATTAAATTGTTTAGGGGTAACAAAATAGGGACATAGCCTTACGAACCAGCCCCTGTTCGCCTCACAAGTCGGCCCCTGTTCTCAACTTGATCCTTTCAGAAAAAAGAACGGCTCATCTCAACGACGTTTGATGAATTGTCTCTTTGTATCTCCAAGGTGGAACAGTTTATGAGCAAACTGGGAGATTCTGTGACTGCAACTCATTTGCTTCAGACCACTCTTAACAAACCTGGTGTGCCACCTGATATTTTTGCTGCCAACCCTAGTTTTTCCCTTCATGCTCATTCCATTGGGTTTTGCCCTCCCCAACCAGGGGAGTCCAGGGATATGGTGTGTCAGTCCCCCAACCGATTATACTCCTAGCACCCTTCTGCCGCCTCCCCTTAACCCACAGTCTAGTCCTCAGTTATGAGGGGCATTCAATCCTAGTGGTTTCTATACTCCCCCTGAACACAATCTATCTCAAGCTCAGCGGAAAACAGGGAAGGGATGTCCCAAATTCTTCGAGGCCTCTGTGGGGATCCTTTCTTGTGATATTGCCTTTCAACTTCATCCTGCTTCCACTCTTCACGTTCTGGTTATGGCTAACATTTCCCCAGTAAGCAAGAGGTCTTCGAGACCTACCAGTAGCTAAAAAATAAAGTAATTCACTGACTGTCTGCCAGCGTAAATTTAGATCACTTTGTTTTAATGAAATCATCATGGCCAGGGGAGTTGGTTGGATTGACTACTCTGACAAAACCTTGGCCGATGACTGTATTGTTATTAACTTTTGCAACACCTGGCGGGCGATATTTTAAACAGGGTCACCCATTGATTTGCCTCTTGCAGTAATATCACTCTGCTCCCCCTGGGTTTATTTTACAAACCACCAGGCCTGAAGTCTGACAGGAGGAGTGGGGTGGAAGTATTGAATTTCATCCAAGCGGTTAGTGCTTCCTGTACTTGCCAGAAAGAACCGGTCCCCTAGTTTAGCATTGTGTAACCGCTTTGAGCCCCTAAGTGAGTTTAGTTAGATAGCTAGGATTGACTCGCTGCCGAACTGGATAATACCATCATACATAACCACCCATGCATTTCAAGCACCCTAAAGGCGACAAACTGGAATATTGCGGAGGGCCAAGGTAAATTAGATGATGAAGAGCGTATAAAACTAATTAACTCTTTTGATATTATTTGCCTACAAGAGACCTGGAATGTTGTGGGTATTTTCTTTCTAGATGGTTATGCCGTGTGTGTTTCCAATGCCATGCCCTCCTCCCATGGAAGATGTGAGAAGTTGGCCTGGTATGTGCTGTTCACTAGTTAAAGTGGACACCTTGCACCAGTACAATTCGACTCTTATGGAAGATAGGTTTAAGACAACCTTTTAAAGAAAGCTATCCTAGTGGTAGCTGTGGAGAGCAGCCTTCAGGCTAAGTCTTGGAGGAATGTAAAGCAGCTTGTTTTACCTTATAATCTCTTGAATTACTAAATGAAAGGACACCACACAGGTATATATATCAAATATATATGTATTTATTTCTAGACACACTCTACTAATCTCTTTATGAGATTTGAAGTCCGGAACATATGCACAAATCAACGTTTCACAATAAATTAAGCACAAATATGACTGGGGCCCTAGGGGCGTACCAGACCATATACTAAAAAAGAGACTTAGGAACAACGACTTGAGAAGGGACAAGGCCTAGGGCCTTCAGAAGCGCTGGGGCCTCACTAATCCACCCAAGGCAGGTAAGTAAAGGACCCACGGGAGACGCATGCAGTGTGAGAACACAGCTGCGGATCCCAATTGACTTCAATGGAGCAAGTCGCGGTTGGAATTTTAGAGTTTTAGGATACTTCGGGAGAGTCTACAAGCAAGTCACTTACAGGGTAAGTAGTTCTAGAGCTGACACACACAGGAGCAATGTAGTGCTGGAGTTACCTCACCCAGGGAAGCCGGTGCATAGGTGTCTTTTGGTGTCGGGTCGCGGCGCTGTTTTCAATGGGAGCCAAAGAAGACTTACTGCTTGTGGAGAAGTGTCCGGTGGAATCCAAGCCTGGATTCAGAAGAAGGAAGACCTGAAAGCAGAGGGGACAGTGTTCAAAGTCACTTGGCAGTGACCCGGGGCAAGGAAGCTGGATGCCCACAGTCGTCGGATGATTTCAGGTGATCAGGTGTCTTGACTCTTCAGCCACGAGGTTCAACAGGTGTCGATGACAACCAGCGGCTGGATTTGGCGTGTCACAAAGTCTGCAGCTTACTGCGGTGTCAGGGACCAGATTGGAGCCAACAAGCCTTGGCAACAGCAAGTCTCGTGGAAAGTGTAAAAAGTCAGTGGTGCAGACCAGCAAGGTCTGAGGGACTCACCCAGCAAGGGTAAGTCAGGGCAGGCCTGGAGCAACCAGAGGAGCCCTTTGGTTTTGTAGAAAAGTCTTCTGAGGACCCACAAGCCAGCCAGCAAGGGATCACAAAGACGCCTCGGGAGGATTCACTCAACAGGGGCACACGGTCACTCGGGACGGGGTAGGCCTCTGATCTTTGGTGGAAATCCTGTTGGAGGCTTGTACCACATGTGGCCCAAAGCACAAGTTCATAGAACGTCGTGAAGGGGTTGCACTTGAAAATAGTGCACTGTACCCAGGGATTGCGGTTCCTCATCACTCGTGGGATCCACTGCGACTGTTGATGCAAAGGTTTGGTGCCTGCCAAGCAGGGGAGTCACTCCTTGACTCCAAGGGAGATTCTTCAGTCTTCCAGAGGTAGTGGAACATCGAAGGTCCAGGATTCTTCTTCAGAGCATCATCCAGGGATATCCAGTTTGCAATGGCAAGGGTTCCCTAACTTATACTAGAAGGAAGGGAGGGACTAGCTCTATGACCCCACCTATGGGAGGGTCAGGGGAGTGGGTGGCTACACCCACTTCCCTTTGTCCAGTTTTGCGCCAGAGCAGGGGCAGGTAGCCCCTGAACCAGCTTGAGTGTCTGTGACTCGTGGCATCCATTTTGTGATGCCAGGGCTCTTCAGGATTCTACCGTGTTTCCACAGTTGGTACATGTCTATCCCTCTAGAAGGGTGGGATCATACTCCCACACCAGTTACTGGTGTGGGTGTATGATTCCAAAGCGTTTGACACCAAACACAACATGTTTTGATGCTGCCATTCCAAAGTTAGCATTTACCGCTAGGTTATAATGCACTTAAGAGTATATGGTTTAACCGCATCCACAAACAGCCACAGAGAATAGACTCTGAGAGCTGCAGAGGGGCCCTGCTCAGACAGAGGCACCCCCTCACATGGAAACCAAGCACCCTTCCCTCAGGATTGATAGGGCCTGCCTTAGGGGTGACTGATAGGTTTATATGTGTCTGCAGGTAGAGATATAGTGTACCTATACCTCAGTGAGGAGTGCTAACACTACCTCACCCAGGCTGCAGTAGCAGGCCTGTGGTGTCAGATTTAGACTGCTTCCCAGGGGTGGCATAATACATGCTTCAGCCCCTGGTAGGCCTGTGAAGTACCTATGCCCTTGGTACTTAAGGTACCATATTCTAGGGGCTCATAAGGTACCACAGTATCCAATCACTAGTGCATCTAATATACACTCAAAGTTGTTTAGAGAGAACAGAGAGGCTGGGTCCCTGATTAGCAGGGTCCCAGCCAGACTATAGTTAACATCAGAAAAAAAAGTGGGGGCAACATAAGTGCAGATCCTACTCTCCTACAGTAGAGCCAAAGAGGGGCTAGCTACCTTTATAAAATTGAGCTTTAGCTGTAAAATGGAGGGGGTTGCATCACACTCACCTTAAATTTGTGTACCCTTTTGATTTTTTTCAAGCCTGTTTAGGATCTATTTGTGAATGTTTGTAATGAAACGTTAGCAAGGGGGAGCATAACGTGATTCGTGATCTTAGAAATGTTTAAGATGACTTCGTAGCCAGTTCTACTAGATTCACGGCAGACTTGCTGATGGGTGATTTTAATTTGTATCCTTGTTCTAATTGTTACTTGTATGTAGATAATGACAATTAACTTTTTGGTATGGATCAAGTACATTTGAAACATTCCTCTCAGGGGGATTTGTGTAACAATTAGATTTTAGAACACTCTCTAGTGAAATTATTTAACAAGGGTAATATCACTCTTGTGGAACAAATTCCAACTTTAATGGGGGCAGGCTCCATCGATTACATATTTGTATCATCATGCCTATTTTCCTCCTTGATTAAATTTAACGTTGTCTGGCATAATCATAAGTGATCATAATCCTCTCCTGGCCAACGTCCGGTGGTCCAGAGACAGTAAAGGCTGACAGCCTATATAAGGAAACAGTCAACTGAAAAGATCAGGGGAGAAGGTTTAAGTGGGCCAAGGTTGTCCCTGCTGATTTTAATCTATATCTGTTATTCTCCTGCCAATCTGATGTTTATATTTGCCCTGATGAAGGAGCTACTGACACTAACATCCTGGCTGACTATTCCAAACTTACTGGGTGTATTAAGGCTGCTCTTACCTTGCCAAGTGCCTTGCATTCAGCAGCTCCAGTGCTTTGACAGGGCATGCTCACAGTCTCACAAAGTGCTTAAGGCATCTCTGCAAAAGCAACTCTGTAATTGTATAGAAGTGGTGAAGGCAAGGTCTTTATATCATCTGGCACATAGTGAAAGAAAAGCCACTATGTCCCTTCCAGATGGCAAGGCCCCGGGACCAGATGGTATACTGGGGGATCTGTTCAAATCCGCACAGTGGCTCAACACCTCAATGCAGCCACCCGTAGCTCGCTACCAACCAGTTGGCATCATTCTGTAATAGTGCCTATTTTCAAAAAGGGTAATAGAACAGATCCATCCTGTTATCGACCTATCTCCCTGGTGGATAGTGAGGTCAAAATTGTAGGTTGGGTGCTCTTAGACCACCTCACTCTATGGGTAAAAGAAAACATAGTTCTATCTGAGATCTAATATGGGTTCAGGGCAGGGCTGGGGACTGTTGAAGAAAATCTGAATCTCTCCATGCTGATTTCTGAATATACCAGGGCGAGGGGTGGGGCAGTCCACTTTTTCAGCTCTGCTTTTGATAGGGTTAACAGAGCTAAGCTCTGGCCTGCACTGGGCTCCATGGGGGTCGAGCCAGCCCTGGTCACCTTTCTGTGTGACCTACATGAGGGCCTCACTGCCTCTGTGAGGTACGGGACAAATGGTGAATGTAACCAAATATTTAGTTTGAAGAGAGGGGTGTGTCCTGGGTGTATCCTGGCCCCCTTTAGCTTCTTTCTGTACAGTAATGGTCTGGCAATAGCCTTAACGGAATCTGGGTTGGATGTGTTTTCCATTGCCTGCACTTTTATATGCAGACAATTCTGTTTTAATAGGATGCAAGTCTAAGGGCTTGCAGTGCCTCTTAGATCTTTTTGTTCCTTTCATGGAACTACTCTAAGTTGTTGCAGGGATTCTGCTCATGCACATAACTATGCGCAGGAAACCAGGACCTCGGTGTAAAGCCACCTCAGTGCCCAGAAACCGAATCCGACTAGCATTAGTGTCTCATTCGTTCTCCGTACTACAGCGAAGCTACCAATGATTAGACAACCTAGAACATGCGACTTAGTAAACTCTCAGGAATAGCGGGAAACAAGAACACTCTTTCATTCACCTTGTCCACAACGTGAGTAATCAGAGACACTGTATAGTTTAAAATGTTTATTTTTAACTAACGTGCTCTAGGGTGCAGTAGTCTAGCCACTACGAGCAGCATAATGCATAAAAACAGTTTAATTAGTATTGTTACAATTCCATAAAGCGCAAAAGAGGAAATCATATTATAATGACAGTGGAAACAGGACTATAGCTCCTTTTACCACCCTCCCCGTGCTCATGAGCTAGTTTAGAATAATTATAGAAGACCTCTGGGCTTTGTCAGCGAGACCCCATACCTACGAGATCAGATACAGTGAATTGCATCACAGGATCAGCACAGTTCTTCTATGTTGGAAAGGTTTTCTCCAAGTGCCTTCTCATGCATGTAATGCCATATTAACAGCACCCGAGTTTCAGTTGGGCCGCTGTGCTTCATGTTATGTCTATGTGCATGGGACTGACAAAAGTGAATCAACAGCATACATTGTTATTCGACCTTGAACAGGCTGTACAGACAGAGAGCGAGGTGCTCCGCTGAATATGTGAAAGGTAGACAGTTCTCATGTGAAGCAGCGCCAGCAAAGTATTTCACGAGAACAGAGTCATGTAGTGTTGTGTGCTAAAGCGGCAGAATGGAAGCCAAGCCTATACTACTTATGCTAACTTAGCAATGTCTGCAGTTAACCCCATTTCCTCACTACAAAATCTTACGTCATGGCCATTGGCCACAGAAATACTAGTTTAACAACATTTGTAGTGTAGGGCCATCGAATCAGCAGGGTTGTGTTTTTTTCGTACTAGTGGATCCTATTGAATTCACATTTTACCTGGCAACCATTGCTCTAAACAAAATTAGGATGTTTAAAAGGGTCGTCAATGGCATTAGTACCATTTCAAGGCAACTAGGCCACACACACACATAGAGGCAACCCCAAATGTATCCCTGCTGTTAGCTTTGGGTGAAACATTTGGGGTTATGTGTCCACAGCCCCATTACAGGTAGCTGAGAACATCTTCCTTGGAGGCCTTTTAAAAATCCCTCAAGGCATTCCCAGTGAGATTTTCTATGAAGACCTGGGGTTGGGGTACGTATTCTGATTTTATTTGTTTACGCCCCTTACTTTTATGGTTATCCCTCTGGTTGAAGGAGGAGCTACAAACTCAACAGATTTATAGTACAAGATTATTTGAACCTGTACAATATGACCTGTATTCCATTTTTCCCATTTATCAGAAGAAATCTCACTGAATTGGGCAGACCAGGACTTTTTATTGGCCTGATAATATTGTGAATGGGGACATTGCCTGGATGAAGCTGGTCTTTCACTCCAGGGTGATTGCAAAGTGAGAGGCCCATGGCTTGACTAAGTGCTTGATGTGCCATTTTATTATTGTCAAATCAGTAAGTGGGATAGAACCTTATTTGTACCTGGCGATCTCCAGCTACCATCACATTTAAGAAAAAAGGGGGGGTTGGCAAGCCAGTAACCCGGGTAGATCATTGTGTATTAGCACAAAAGGTGGTTTCGACTAAAACGACCGATCCTTCGGACAGCATTTCTTTGACTCTGAGTGAGTTTTCTGGCTTCCTTAGACTCACATAAAATGTATGACTTACTTTCCTTTTTACTTCATTATTATTTTGAATACCTATATTTTCCTGTTTTAAGGCCTCTCAGTTCAGGGTCATTTACTGCTTAATAACAGTGAAAGAATATCATTGTGTTGCAAAATTTAAAAAGGAGATTGTAATTCAGCAAGCTCTCACAAGCCAATGCAATAATGGTGTAACAATTGCGAATTCAGCCTTTTCCAACCCGTGACCTTTCCAACAGATTCTTACCCATTTGCTTGTCATTTCATTAAACAAGCCTGGATGAGGGACTCATTGGGTTAAATGCTCACGAGGATTCTAGAACTTTTGCATCAACTCCTCTGGTGTCTCCTTCAAACTTCTGTCCTGTTGATGAGTCTTTTCTGATTTATTTGACATTGCGAGTCGACACTTAATAAATGTGGACTGTTTTTAACTTTGATTGTGGATCACGACACTCATAGTATGAATGTTGTAAATGAAATCACATTAACCCTGTCAGTCACATGTACATAATATTGAATATAGCACTAGCGCACTGTTTATTCACCTTATCACCTGTAAACTGTGCTGTCACTTCAATAGGAGCACCTTAGTCAGATATTCGAGGTTATTGAAAGTTTATCTTTTTGAATAGAAAAATAAATATATTTATTGCATAAAATGTTAATTGTAAAAAGGGTTCCTTAATCAAATATTCCAGTGGAAGTCAAGGACTACACTTCCCCTCAAGGACCTTTTTTACTAATAATCAGCTACAATTGCAGACTGTTAACCTATTTCAGGCTAAATCTGTTTTATCAGCTGATGTTTCCCAAAGGGGGCTAGTCAAAAGTATTGGAGCTACAAGCGTGCATCTATGATAATATTTCCATTCATGATACTTTACATATTGTAATGGTTTGCCCCAGATTATTAGTCTATGTCATCAATATATTCACCTTCTACTTCTACCCCTGAATTTCAGACAGGCGAGACCAGCGTTCTTGTTTCTACAACTTTTACATTCTCATAGTTAGTGTTTTTTTGTGACTCACTTTTTATCTGGTATATTACATTGGCAATGAGCACATCAAGGAGTAGATTGTATTTACCTTGAGTTTCTGTAGAAAACTTTATTTTCCTCCTGAGAAGTTCATGATTGTGTTATGCTATGTTTGTGTATGTGTATTTTACCTCTGTGTGTATGTGGTAATTAATTTATTTTGTGGAAATATTGGCTTTTATTTAGAGAGTTTCACTCGCTTTTTATGGTTGAAACCTTTCATTGTGTGTACTTTTATGATTTTAAGACAAAATCAAATAAAGTCTGTACTACTATGGTTTTTCTCCTAAAAACCTTTTAGGCCTATTAAGCCATTTAAATTTACTGGGGTTGTAGATTATTTCAATGGAGTATAATGCCAGTGGCTGAGAATAGTTCAAACACTCAATCCTTCACTTTTTCTGCAATCTGAGTGTATGCGAAGTGCACCTAGCATGTCATTATGCTTGTGCAGGTACTCTGTTGGGTTATGACGAGGGAGATGCGCTAGTTAGCTTATGTCTCCACATAGTATCCATATAGTGTAGTATATGGAGAGTAGTGGAGCAACAGGCTGACCTGCACTGTTTTCATTTTCATGTTAGCTTTAAGTTTGTGTGCCCTCTGGCTGCAATATACTCCACCTCACCATTCTTTCCTTTCACACCTCTGCCTTTCGTGCTTCAGTAAGAGCCATCTCACACAAACTTAATGTCTTTGCATAATCCACACTGTGAGAAAATTGATTAATTGTTGGGGTGCTATATGGTCCACTACAAGTAACAATGTCACTATCCTTGGTAAGTTCAGTAAGTGTTTCAGTAATTGAAACCTGAGCTCACCCTTGGTAGCTATGGCACAGACCAGACAGGCTTAACTTAAGAAAGTGTGTAAAGCATTTAGAAGTACCAAAACTGGTAAAAAGTTGAAAAAACAACACAATAAAAAACCCACTCCTCTTTATAAAAGGAGTATATTTTAATTAACAAAATGACACTAAAACAACAAACACCCAATGAGGTGAACAAAATGACACCAAAACAACAAACATCCAATGAGGTTAACCAAGGGTATGAATTTCTAAAGTTTGACAAAAAGCCCAAAGTGCCAACTGTGGGCAACTGGCCAACTGCGATAAGGCATGAGTCAGGTACCCAGGTAACATTTGTCCAGGTTAGAAAGCTACCTTCACACTTTGAAAATTTCAGAGAAGGGAGAGTCTTTATCTGTACAAGCCTGCAATTAGATCTGAAGATAGGTTTGTCGATGTCAGATTGGCAAAGAACTGAGGCAGGAAATATCAAAGCGAGAAAAGTCCGGAGTTTGCACCAAGTCATTAGCTTTGATCAGATGCTGCTCGTCATCATGCCTGGTAAAGGTTTCTACCTTCGGACGTGAACTTTTTTATGAAATTCAGATTTCCTCTGCGGGTTAAGGTTGAAGGCTGTAGCCAAAGAGGGTTCAACGTCGTCTGATGCTGGTCAGTGTCTGGCCTGCTGAAATGGATTGGATTTGCTGCTGTGGAGAAGAATGTAGTGGGATCTGTGGTGAAGTCAAGCCCACTGGTGATGCAACCCCAGCGGATCGACTGGCAGGTTAGTTCCAGTCCCTCTACGGTTCTGCAGGCAAAAAGTTAGCTAAAAGTTTCTAAGTCCCAGGTTTCTATGTTTAAGCAGAAAGAGTACACCCTGACTCCAGCCTTTTGTTCCAGGACCTCAGAATAGCACTTGAGGTTTAGGACTCACTCCAACAAAGGCCATTAGCAGCAGGGTCCAGGGCAGGTCCAGTTGAAACTGGTCAGCTGGGCTCTTTAAGGAAAGTGGGCTTCTTGCAGCTTTTCTGACCCTGAAGTTTAACAAGCCAGACAACTGACCCATGGAGTCCATGTTTGGGTCCTGGGTACAAGTTAGAGTTGGTCCAGCCCTTAAGGTTCTCTTCACAGATTTCAACAGCAGGTGCAGTCATTCTTCTGTCTTCTACAGGCCACTATTGTTGTGAAGATATTGTCCAGGGGTGCAATCTTTATGCCTGGAGTAGCCTGTGGGTGGGGGTAACCCTCGCCCCTCCCTTGCCAATAGGGAAAAGGTTCCCACAGGGTAACTCTAACCATATTTGCAGCAGCTCTTGTGTGCCCTACTGCAAGCATTCCCAGAGTGACCCTCTCTACCTAAATCCAACACAGCAAATCCTTCTTCACCTGTGCAGAAATCCTGTGCCTACCCTAGATGTGTAGCCAGTGAAATAAGCAGCCCCTCCTCTGTGGTCACTCAAAACCTGTTCTGGGGACAGTTCCTCGCCCCCTGAAGCTGGTGCCAAGTTGGCTAGAAGGATCAAAGAGGGGGTTGGCCCAGGTGTTAGCTACAGCTGTCTGTGACAGGGTAAGCCTGCCCAGATGGTCATCCTTTCAGGGGAACAGAACACTTACCCATAACCATGGCCTTTGTCTCAGCTCATTAAGGAGCTATTCAACTCCTACGTGAAAGTTGAAAGCTTATGCAAATGAGCTCCTAGAGGCTTTAAGCAGGCAAAATGCACATTTTAGAAACCTATTTAGTACAAATCCAACTTTACCAAATGAATAGGATTTGTAATAAGTATTTTAAAAGCACAAGAATGAAAATATTAACTCCCAATGTTTTCCTTTGGAACAGCTAACCCTGCTACAGTTAAAAAAACTTTTGGGTCCTTGTCACTGTAAGGATATGTTTTACATGAAACATTTACATATCCTACTTTCAAATATCATGCATCTTGCCTTATTGGGCATTAAGGCTTACTTAGAGGTGACTTATTAATATTTAAAAAGAGGGTTTAAACTTGTCAAAAGGGTTTATTTTGATGGGTAGAATTTACAGTTTGAACCTGCACAGCCACGTTACTGGTGGCAGGACTGCAGTCATGTTTTGCAGTGTAACTCTAGTGGTGGCGCAACGGGTGCTACAGTCTATTAGTGACATTCATCTTACAGACACCTTGTACCACATATTAGGGACTTATAGGTAAGTTAAATATGCCAATTAGAAGTATAGCCAGGTTCAACATGTTTTAGGGGTGAGAGGACATGCACTAGGGCCTGGTTAGCAGAATCCCATTGCACAAAGTAAAAAATAAAACAGCAGCACCAGTCTAGAAAATGGGGGAATCAGAAGAAAGCGGCACTTTAATACACACATACTTATTCCCACACTGATATGTCTCCTTGGGATACAGCGAATCGAGTGCATACAGATAGTGCGCTATACCTAGCACAATGCATGTGTGGTAACTCCCTGTGTTATGTACCTCACTCACAGTGCAACTGAGTGTGTATTTTATTTGATCCACTTCTCACGAACTGTGTGTGTGACTGGCCTTGTTACGGTTTGCTTTGTGTTTCTATGTATTGACATAAGAATAAACTCATCATGCTGAACAGTCAGCCTATGTGGTTTTATTTCTTTTGCTTGCGTAATCTCACATAGTTCCTGAATTCTGCATTTTTAAAATTGTATTACATTTTCATAAGAAACAATTAAGCAGGGTTTTTCTCCATGGGAGTTGGGTTTAAGTAGAAAATGTCTAGCAACTGACATTTTCTCCTCGAATGAGGCATTTACCCCTGATATCTCATGTAACTTTGTGGGAAAAATATACCTTCACTGAGAAAAGTTACTCAAGATACTAGCAAAATGCATTTCACACAACGTGCTAAATTACACATAACTTATGCTTATTTCACAAAATAAAACAGATCTTCACATCCCCTACCATAAAGCTTTGTTAAGGACAGACATTGTCACAATGAGATATGTTAATCCTTGCTGTGAAACCCACTGGACCCAGTGAACATTGTATCTTTGGTCATGTTACATAGGAACAGAATTCATGGCCAGGAAAAAGCTATCACATGGTAGAATGATACCTTGTAATACTAGTTGCAGCTGATAGACTAAGCCAATTGGGTGAAGACTTATTTTGGCCATTAGGATTCTGGACAGGTGTGTAGCTTCAGGTGGGTGTTGGGATGTAATTCCACGCAAATAAATGAATTATTGGCTTGGTAGTAAGGGCTGAGGGCTCCCAAGTTGAGTTTGCTAAGTCTGTGTTGATGTTTCTCATTTATCTTATCTTATTTCAGTAAGAGTTTGTAACATATTTATTTATTGGATCGGAAACCTAAATATATGTAGCGACTAGTTTACCAAAATAATAGTAAATTTGCACTCTTAGAATTACTCCTTGAATGGGTGCAAATGTACTAATTTTTAGAATTCACAAACATTGATTTTTTTAAACATATTTTTATTGGCATTTATCATTAGTAACGGTTTGATAAGTACACTTGCAGTATCACATAAGTCACCCATCCATCAGGCTTATCATTGGCAAATATGAGATCTCTTATGTTAATTATTAATCATCAGTTCTATCAATATTGAATTCCAAACATTATAAACAACCTCGTTACATTGTCACTCAGTTAGACACATCTTGTTAGAGATGATATCAGGGGTGTGTGCAAATGTGCTACAGTGCCTACCCACTGTGTGTCCGTGACTTTGAAAGGATCTATAGTAAAATTCCCAAAACATTAAACCTTGGAATTCACAAACATTGATAGTAGTAGGCTTGGAAACCTGAGCCAGTCTGATGTTTGCAGGCATGCCGCTGGCAATGAAACATCTAAAAGGTGATGGGATGAATGTTTTCAAATAGTCTAATTACTGGCAATCACTCCCGTAAATTTCCAACCCACGTTTTTTTGCCTACTGTGCCATCCTAGACAGTCACACCTAATGCAAATCAGTACTAACCCTGTTCCTCATGAACAGTACACCCCGAACCTTGGTCATCTCACCGCTCCGCCTTGAGGCCCATTGCTTTATTAGTTGGGAAATTTGAGATTCACACCCCTGTTTCTCCCTGACTAAGCTAAGCCCCCGATTCTGGATCGATGTGAAATTTACATTGAACAGCATCAGGTGAAGAGCTTGAAAGGCCACAGAAGTTTAATGATAAAATGCTGCCTTTAAAGAATTTAAAAAAGTTCATTGGAGTGTCCGAATAGTGATTATTTAAGCGCTATTAATATAAAGAGTGCATCACAAGATGAAAACTACTGGTGCACGACACATTCCAAAGAATAAAGTGCATTCACTACTGATGCCCCCTGTTTGGACTAATGCTGTGGTGACATGATCAAAGTGTCAGTGTTATGTGGAGCAAATAGGTCCCGGCAAAGAGGTGATCGCTCATAAGGTAAAGCGTGAAGGACATATTACACGAAGGCCCTACCTTGCAGAATGATGTGTGGACCACTCTGGAGCTATAGATGAAGAGTAATGTGGAATCCAGGGCCCAAAGGAGTCTGTGAGCAATTAACACAGAAAACAGCAGCATAGCCTGCATCTTTAGCCACCACAGAGTAAGAATTAGAGCATGACAGTCCCTCATGTGAAAATAAATGGGGCACTCTTAAAAACCACAATTACACAGCATGAGTGGGATGGAAGCAGCGCAATGCATTGCAAACACAGGTTATGAAATATAGGATTGTACAATTGATCCATTGTTCCTGAGTAAATACAAATCCTAGAAACAACTAGTACTTTGAGTAAGTAATTTCTTTTTTTTCCGGATAAGTTTACAGCAAAAACAAAGCAAAACAAGATAAGGGTTTTCATTTTCCATGAAAATTGTGAGATCATATGCTTGTTTCTAAAAAAGTGGTAATCACAATTAGCAGCTTACTCTTCTGTGGCAAATGCTCCGGATTCACGCAACGGAAACCCGAAAAAGTAAAAAAATAGTATACACAAAGTAGCACTTTTTACTATGATGTCGAATCACACAGAGGGATGATCAAGGGAGTGACCTCCCGAGGGAGTGGACCATAGTCCAGGCCATCGGACCACTTGGCCACTGTCTCCTATTGACAGGAGGAGAGATGAATTATCTCAAGTGCTTAGTGCAAGCAACGGTGGGGTGTGCAGGAGGGGGGGCAAAGTGCTCTGTCCCGTGCCACTTTTATCAAGCACGTCGTCTACAAAATATTAAGAATATTAATATGAAAGACTGATAACTTGAAAAGCAATTGTATCGTATTTATATTGCTAAGTACAATTGTTTGTGGACGGTACAACTAAAACTATGCTGGCCATTGAGTACAACAGAGAATGAGTAGCCTATTTAATTTAGATATAAAGCTAAGTAACCCAAGGGAACCAGTTAATTACTGGTTTAAAACTAATTCAAGTGGGCTTCTGTGCTACAGGCTATAAAATGCTCTATTGAATTGCTGCCTTATTTTCAGGTTGAGGTAGTGCATCGTCCTGTAACTTAAAACGGCAATCATTTGCACAGCCAACATCAGTTAGAAACACTATTTTAGTGACATTTAATTTGTTCCCTTCAGGTGAGGATGAAAAACATTGGTACATAGTTTCTTTATACTTCAATTAGATGTGAACATGTTTGAATTCTTTATTTCGGAAATGTGTTCATTTCACATGTGAGGTTTGTATGTTGAATTCTGAATCTCAGTCTTCAATGATTTTCTGGTTGGTTTAGTCTGAGTTTCCGCCTGCAGCCTCCTATTTTGGACAGACTGATTGTGCCTAGATGTTTTTTAAAGATAATTTGAAAAGCACATTTCAGATCATGGGAGGCTTTCCTGACAGCTGTGGTGTCTGTTCCCATCATGGTGATCAGTAGCACAGAATGGAAGGGGGGTTTGGGGTACAGCCGAAGCATGTGAGGTCTGCCTCCCCCGTGCAGATTGGTAGGGGGTGGGGCTGGCCAATTTGCGGCCATGTTGTGTACTTTTTGGGCTCCATTTTAAACCAGTCCAATGTAGCCCACAGTATAAATGAGTTGTTGCGCCCCTCCCAACCACCGTTTTTGGTTTGGTAACCTCGTGGCTGGGAGAGGCGTAGCGTAGTGAAGTTTTTGTAGAGTTTAGGGGCGTTAGTTTGTGGGCAGTTAGCAGCAACAGGAGATAGGTGAGAGGTGCATTTAAGTGACTGCTTTGTATATAGAATCGTACCTTTAGGCAGTCAGAGCGATGGGGGACAACTGCGTTTTGGAAGTGGTGTAGCTCCTCAGTGAGGCAGGGCACCTCGACCAGCTGTTGGCGGAGGCTGCGGGAGGCACGCGCCGCATGCATCGTGCTTCCGCTGGGGTGGCGGCTGCCGTCGCGGCCTGCACGTCCCTGAAGAGGGCTTGCATCAGTGATGTGAGTGGGAGGGGCCGCTCGTATACCAGGAGAGCGGCCCCGTTGAAGGTGGGCAAGCGGTCTTGCCCCTGGTTGCCGAGCTGGAGCCTCGCGTCCGCGCAGAGGCTCTGGGGAAGGTGCGGGAGGGCAAGGCTCACCAGAAGGGCAGGTTGCGCACTCCACCTGGCCGCTGGCCACTCCGAAGTCCTACCTGCTCAGGGAATGGGTCTGAATGAGCCCAAGGCATTTCGTGCTTTAGAGGGCGGGTGGAGGGAGGGTGCGGGATGGGAGGCGAAGGGGGGGATGGCTAAAGAGTCCAGGGAGACACATAAGAGGCGGCTGGTGGGGCTGTCAGGCCCCCAGTCGATAGAGGGGGGGGCACCCCTTATTGGTCCATCAGGGAAGTGGGGAAGGGTTGGGGGGCAACGTGGGCAAGTAGGTTTTGGGCTGTCTCTGGGGATGAGCTGTACCCTGGATGGGGCCACCAGCTTTGAAGTAGGGGGGGCATCCTCTATGGTTGAGGGCACTGAGGCCGGGTTGGGAGAGGATGGGGTGCCAGCTGCTTTGGAGTGGGAGGGGGATGATGAGGGGGTACATGGGAGGGACGTTGGAGCCAGCTGGGGGCAGTCAGGCTTGGGAGGGCCTTGATATTTTCACCTCCTGGAACGAGAAGGTGAGAGGGTGGAGTAGGAGGGTGCAAATAGATGCCTATATGGCACAAGGTGGGGCGGTTGGCTTGGGTTGGAGGCTCAGGGTGGGCAAGCGAAGGGGGGGCCAAGGAGGTAGGAGGAAGGGTAGAGTAGGGAGGGATAGCAGCCCCTCAGGACTGGGGGCGGGGCCAATGAGCTCCCATGTAAGTGTAATGGCAGGCCTGGAACAGAGCAAAGGGGAGGAAGGGGGAGGTAGTGTTCAGGAAGCTGAGGATTTGTTAAGAGTGGGACGTAGTTAGTGAGAAGAGATTAAGGGAGATAGGGGAGGGGTCTATCAGGGCCAGCACACCAGTCCAATCCTTTTTTGTTTCAGGGAAGGGAGCAACAGCAGGGATCAGACTTGGCAGAGCTGGTAGCAGCTCAGAGGTGCCAAGGAGAAGGAAGGGCGGAGCCTCACGCAGCATGCCCAGTACCAGTGGAGGATCCCATCACAGCCGGCAGAAGTAGGTCCCGAGCGGTCTCGCTGGCCCCAACACCCGATGGGCCCTCACAGTCTACAGGGCGACAAGGACACAGGAAGATGCCGTTGAAGGGTGCTGGTGAGTACCGGCGGGTGTGGTCGGCTCCTCCTGAAGGAAGGAATTGGGGGCCAGGTGGGGGCCAGGAAGAGGAGGGTAGCGAGCAGGAGGAATTGGACTATGATGAGGAAAGCTTATAAGAGGGCAAATTAAGAGAAGGAGATGAGGGGGACACGGGGGTAGAGTAATGTGTCTCGTAGTATGTTACAGGTTGCACGCCGGGTGGCGGAGCCTGCGGAAGAGATAACCAAGGCGGCTTGGAGTATGATCCACACGGCAAGGCGGACTGCAGCATCACAGGCAGCCTTCTTAGAGGCAGGTAAAGCACAAGGGATTGGGGGAAAGCCTAAAATGATCTCGGTAGGGGTTGGGGGGGAGATAGAGAAGGGGAGGAGGGTACACTGAGGAAGTGCAAATATGTTTTGGATAGAGGTGTGGGTACTGGGAATAATGATAAGACGGCACACCAAAAACAGAGGGTAGTAAAAATACGGGTAAGTCGGGAGGAAACCCTACCAGAGGGTAAAGATAAATTTGAAAGAAAGGAGTTAAAAATTAAAAAATTACCGTACATGGGGGTGACTAAGCCGCTGGGTGCGCATCTGATGGTGACAACGAAAGAGCGCATTTGGAAGGGCGAGTATGTGGAAATGCTAAAGCTGTTGCATAGGGAAGTGCGCGCAAAAGAAGGTTCAAAAGACGAGGAATATGAGTTGGCCAAGAGGCCACGTGTTCCACTCACGATAGAAAACTGGACAGTGGCATTCTTAATTTACACAAGTGTTTACTGCGAGAAGTACCCGGAACGCTGTGTGACCCTTTTCAAATACATGGGTGTGATCTGGAAGACCCATATCACAGGGGGGATACGCGTGGGCACAGTACAATGAGGAATTTAGGGAACGTATGGCCTGGGATCCTGAAGCAAAGTGGGGGGAGTTAGACACTGACCTGTGGCAATACACAATGGGGGCTTCTAGGGTGGGAAAATCCATTTTCACGGCCAGTTGTCTCCCGTTAGTTTACCGGCCCTTTCAGGGGAAGCCCACCAGGGGAGGGGTGGGTGGAATGGATAGAGGACAGACAACACTGGGAGGGTCCTGCTGGGACTTTAACAAGGGAATCTGCACTCGGGAATTTAGTAAATTTAAACACTCAAACGCTCAAAATGCGGGGTTAGGCACGCTTTGGTCAGTTGCTGGGGGGGCCGGAATACCAACAGGGAGTCCACCAGTGGCAGCAATGGGGAGGTAGCAAGGGGGGACAGCAGTCACAGCATTTCACAGGAGCACGAGGGGCAAAGGGGGCTGGGCCAAAGGACTCTTACACCGGTTAAAGTGGACAAGGTGGAGGCAGCCTTACAGGGTTATGACAACCAGAAGGCTGCAGATGTGCTGAGAGAGGGTTTCAACGTGGACAAAGCATTACCGATGGGCTGTTCTATGTCTTGCTCATTATTTCAGTGCTTTAGCACGTTTCTCCAGTGTCTTTTTTCAAAGTGCACGGGTCACCAATTTGTGACGCATTATCTGGATGATTTCTTATTTGTGGGCACCTCAGGCTTCACAGAGTGCCGGGAGGCTCTGGAAAACTTCAGAGAGCTAATGAGGGAGTTAGGGGTGCCTTTGGCACCTGAGAAGAAAATGGAGCCCAGCACGGCTCTTTCCTTTTTGGGTATAAAAATGGATTCACGGACAATGCAGGTGCACTTGTCCTTGCACGTGGGAGGCGGGATGGAGGGAGATTTCCAAGACGAATGTGGGGCTCGGTTTTGTACATGAAAAGGGGGGCAGGGTGACTGAGTTTCAGCTGTTGGCAGTGTTGCGGAAAGCATTAAGAGTTTTAGGAATTGATGGGGTCGGGTTTGGGACACATTCTTTCAGGACTGGAGCAGCATCCAAAGCGAATAACAGGGGGTGGGGGCAGGGAGATTTTATACAGCTCGGGCGGTGGTCATCTGACTGTTACCAGCGATATTTGCGCAGCACGAATGGGGTAGCCAAAGCGGTTGGCATGACTTCTTAATTTCCCACAGTTTTTCTCGTGACAGGTTCAGTAGCTGACCCCCTCTCCAGGGAAATGACCATTTGGATTGTGGGGCATTCCTTTCTGAATTGGGCCCAGATCCAAGCACGCAGGAGTTATTTTGGGGAAAACATAGGTTTCTGACCAGGGCTATGGCTCATAATAGGTGTCAGTAAAATGCAACATATTTCTGCATTAGGTTAGAACGGGGAACACATTGTTTAGTCCTTAACTTCACGTTCGAACAGTCTTTTACACTCCTGCGATGAAATTCGACACTTGTATGATTCTGGACACTTTGATGTGTTTAATATTTGTTCATGTGGACCTGCACTGTTTACTCAATACTGACTCAGTTGCATGATGGTCACTGTTGGATATAGGGAAAATAGACTTCTCAATCAATCTGGTAGCAGAGAGGCTGAAAGAAGACTAGAAACACAGAGTATTCTGGAAAGCAGTCAAGAGGCTAATGGGATTCCTTGAACTTGGCCTAGAGATAAGGACACTGTCGCCAAGAAGATTTTTGCCTCATTGTTGTTTTTCTCTCTGTGGCAGAGGGCCTTTCTTTCCGTCGTCACCACTGAGAGGGCCCCATATACAAAATAAATATAGACTCAATGATATTAAATTCAAATTGACCAGAAAAAGCCAAAGAGACAGTCGGTAGCTGAGGGATGTTTCAAATTCATTGTGGTGTTTCAAAATTATATTTCTTAGGTGTGTATTTTTTTATTTATTATTCAGCTATTTATTATTCCACAATTCAGTGATCTGCAGAACCCTAGAGTCCTGGGGAACCCTGGTTGAGAAACGCGCATCTATAATCTTGTTTAGACCAGCCAGTCTTTGATGTGAGATGGTATCAAATGCCGCAGACATATCCAAAAGGATTAGGACGACCATCTGACCAAGGCAGTTCCTAATAGATTCAGAAACATCCAGCAAGGCTGCTTCTGTACTGTGTCTAGGGTGGAAGCTGAATCGAGATGGGTGCAGCAACTCATGCTGGTCCAGATACTTATTCAGTTGCTAATTAACTAATTTCTCAAGCATTTTGGACGTCGCTGTCAACAAGGAGAGGGCTCTGAAATTACCCAACTTGCCAGGGTCTGCCGCAGGTTTCCTAAGCAGAAGAATGTTGCCTGTTTCCAGTCCTTAGAGACTAATCCAGAAGTAAGTAATGCATTAAACATTGTATTAAAAACAGAATTAGCAGCCTCGATAGCTGAGGCCAAAAGGCTGGGCGGACAAGGGTCTAACGGAGAACCGAAGCGACAATGTAAAATCACCTGCCTGAATTTTTCTAAAGAGATCAGCTTTAAACTGAGTAAACAACGAGAGACTTTATCAGTGGAAATACCAGCCACTGATTCAGAGAGTAAATCTGGCCCTGTTTTAGAAAAGCATGGCTGGATTTTATCTACCTTCTCTTTAAAACAAAGTTGACAATTTTTCGCACAGCTCTTGAGTAGGTGGAAACCTCACAAAATAGACTCTGGGCTTGAGAAATGCCTTGACGACTTTACAAGTTTTTCCTGTGTATAAATGCCGGCTTCCCTAATTTTGGCTGAAAAAAAATTGGCTTGCTGTACCTTAATCCTTTTAATAACACTTTATGAGCCTGTTTGTAAGAATCTTTATGCTCCTGGCTATAGCTAGATCTTCATTTCCTTTCCAATTGTTAACACAGCTTTTTATTCAACAGTAGTGTAAGGGAGAAACATGGGGCTGGGGATATAGGTCGACAGGAATGTATGACCCTAAGTGGGGCCACCTTATCACTTGCCATGGACAGCCAGCTGGAGACAAAGGTGAAATACACAGACCTTGGTGTGCTTTAACTGACATAGGAAGTTTAAAAGGGATAAGACAGTGGTCTGACCAAAGAACTTTACAGGGAGAATCGATACTGATGGATTTTAAATTAGAAAATAATATTTGAATGGTATGTTCTGCCTCATGTGTAGGAGTTTTGATAATCTGCTGGCGTTTAAGAGCAGCCAGCATGTCGATCAAGCGGCATCGTATCGAATCATTCATGATTATTAAAATCACCCAAGACCGTTAAGTTTGCAGTTCTAACACATAGAGGAGCAAGAGCCTCTCCAATTGCTTTCGATGAACGAGCACCCTGGAGAAAGAGAAATTAGGGGACGTTTTTATAGAACAGTCCATCCCTTCTGCTTTTTTATTTATTTATTTATTTAGAGTTTTATATAGCGCGAACTAGACCCGAGACATCGGGTATCAGAGCGCTTTACATGAGCACCAGTTTCGTTACATGAGGACACATTCATTTTTTTTTTTAGGCACGGGGAGATTAAGTGATTTGCCCAGAATCACAGGATGTTGAGCTTCGCTGCCAAGACTCGAACCTGGTTCCCCAGCTTCGAGGTCGACCGCTCAACCTGGAAGGCTATATCATCTCGTCCAATAGATTGCAATAGATTATCAAGAGGGAGGGGAAAACATTGATATAAACCTTTAAAAATAATAGTGTATCTTCCCCCTTGCAACCAACTCTATCATGATGG
This sequence comes from Triturus cristatus, assembly GCF_964204655.1. NCBI lineage: Eukaryota > Metazoa > Chordata > Amphibia > Caudata > Salamandridae > Triturus > Triturus cristatus. The sequence continues at coordinate 454,934,229 of NC_140587.1, forward strand.
ATAATGAGATAGTCTGCAGGGACTTCCAGGGTAATTCAAGGGTTGAAAGAATCATTAAGCCAAGTCTCAGTAAGAAATAGAAGATCTGGCTTCAAATCCAGAAGGAGATAAACAATTTCAGAGAAGAGTTTGGGAAGTGACTGTCCATTAATAAGATAAGCAGCGAGAGTGAAGGTTGAGCTAGAGGATACGGATTTTAGGGGAGTATTTAAAAGGGTGACTGCAAGGGAACAAGTGGGAAAGGAGAACAGACTCAGTAACGGAGCCAAAGGGAGTTTGGTATTACAGTACACACATGGGCGCCCTATGGAAAATAAGGAAGATGAAGAGTAGAAAATCCTTCCAGGTGTAGAGGCCAAACCGGCAGCATGGCTGGCTCAAGCCATGATCTGGATGCGGACAGGCGCAGACGGTCTTACCTTAGGAGCACCAGCTGCATGCGTCTGTGCACTGATCATGTTTCAATAGGGTGCGGAATGCATTTTCAGCATGCTGGAGCATCAGCGAAGATGGCCACTAAAGATGGTACAGGGAGGCAGATGTTTTTCTTAGTATCACACTCTCTTCGAGAACTGAATCATGAATTGGAGAACTTCATAGTGCAATATAATATGGTAAAGTGCCAAAGAGCAAATAGAGTGCAATTTTGTGATATAGTGTTCTTTAAAGAGGTGAATCTTCAGTTCTTTCCTAAATTGGAGCAGCATTGGGGTGAACCTGATACATATGTGGCAGTTGTTCCAGATCGTGGGTGCAAAGATTCAAAAGGACTGATGTCTTTTTTTTTCTTTCTGATACTTCTATGTCCGCACTCTGATTGTGTGCTGGTTGCGAGTGGGAAGATAATCACCTGAGATGGTGAGCTTGCCTGTGAGATCATCAATGTACTGGCTATGATGGTTTTGTAAATGATCCAGCTGGTTTTGAAGATGGTGCAGGCTGACAAGGTGAGCCAATAAAGTTCCATAAGGATGACGGTTATGTGGTCATATTTCTTTAGGCCTGGGATTAGATATGTTGCAGAGTTTAGGCTGTCCCTAAGGGGGGCCAATGTTGAGTCTTGGAAACCTTGGAGTAGGGCATTGCATCCATTCACATGTGAGAGTACCTGGGCTGGAACAGCAGTCCTGGAGTTGCTTTGAGGAAGTAACAATTAGACTTTCCTTAGAAGAGAGCGCTGCACCAGGCAGTCTTTGGGGTCTATTAGAATGTCGGGTGGATCGCCACCGCCCGCATGGCGGTGGCGATCCACCCGACATTCTCCTCTGCCTGCATGCCATTTCCCCCTGCCATATTAGTATGGCGGGGGGACCCCAGCGGACGGAAAGACCATTCTTTCCCACTGCCGGTTTTCCGCCGGTCACACAGGTGACCGGGCAGAAAAGGGGCCTGATATGGTGGCGGTGTCTGCTAGACACCGCCATCCATAATATGATGGCAGCTGGAAGCAGCCTTTTCGTGGTGGCAGCATGCGGTTTCCTCAGTTGGGGGCCCGTTGCGGGCCCGCAGGATGTTGGGGGGTGGAGGGGCACATAGGGGTATCTATGGTCAGTGGCGGCTGGTGACATTTTAAAGTCATGGGGCGTAAACGTTTGTGATGAATGGTAAGTGGTGAGTGAGCACTGTGAGCCCGACCGTCATAAGGGAGGTCCCCCCCTCCGAGAAAAAATTGAAAAAATAGTGTGCAAATGGTGCATTTTCAAGCATCTTTGAGAAAGCAGGAAGGTTAATAAAGCAATTGCGAAAGTGCAGTTACAGAATCAATAAAGAGATTACATGTGCTAATGATGTCGGCAGCTGCTTATTCATTATAACCACTGAACTTCAGAACTGACTTTGAGATAACAATGATGAGTACCTTGCATATTTCTTTATTTGTTGATATACCTTTAAAAATGAAATCTACTGATGCTTGGTGCTCGCTTGGAATAAAATTGAGTGCAAAGTGGCCAGAATAATGCTAAGTAATTAGAAGTGAAACAATTGGGTTGCAAATTTTTACACCAGCTCACAAAACCCGTTTTGATGTCAGATAGGTGAAGCCTGCTAACTATCTTCCGAAGATAACGTACAGTGTACTAATAGCCACGTTTTAATGTTTGGTATTGCAGTTTGTTTTCCTCTTCATCATCAATCGATTCCTTAAGCAAAAGCATCACATGTGCAATCTAATTAGTCAACAAGTAACCTGCTCCATTCTGAAAAGATATTATTATCGATTTTTTAAAGTGCCATGTTTATACATAAAATACAATCAAAACTTTGAATAATCGTAGCTATATTAATAAAATGGGTCACCCTGCATTCCCTCTGCCAAGAGTAAAAGTATGAGGTAAACTGAACTGCATGGAAACTTGAAACATTATACTTGAATGTTCCGGAAATAGTTCCTCTCTGAGCGACCACTTGGGTTTGATTTAAATCCAGGTGCCAACAGCTTTGTGCAGCAGGTACGGAGCCCATTTCGGCTGAATGTGCTCCGCTGCAGTAATCTGTTCACAATCAGATTCAAATAAAAGCAAATTGGTCCCACGGAAAGAACCTATTTCCGTAACATTTAAGTATATTGATCAGAATTACATTCTTGGGGGTGACGAGAGCACGGGTTCTGAAGACCCACTCACGAAGATCAGTATTTTAATTTTAAAATGCCACCACAGGTCGGAGATAAATTCTAGTAGTCAAGCAAGCAGCAAGATGGGGAATTCGAACTCCAGCTTGTGACGTATATACTATATTCCTGCAGCGGCGGCCGGCATGCTCGAGGGGGGGGGGATCGCAGCCCGCGGGTGGGGAACGATTAACGAATAAAACTAAATTAATTAAACTCAGTGAAGATAGTTGTCGTTTTATTGGCATTACTTAATCAGCTTCCATTTCAATACACTGAGCATGCAGTTCAAAAGATCTCTTCAATTTCAAAGCAGCCTCTGTCTGACAAATTAAGTTCTGGTACCTGTGGGAACAGAAACGCAAGTCATAGGTACCTGCTCTGCCTATGGCGGAGCTTAAAAGTTAGTGTTGTGTAATAAACGCATCAATGGCGGCCGGCATGCTCGGGGGGAGGATCGCGGTCCGTGGGTGGGGAACGAATAAAACCAGTCGCGGCTCGCGAGGGGAGAAGAGGGGATGTCGTGTCGCGCGGGGGAGGGAGTTTTAAAATAATTAAAACCGTGTCGCGCGGGGGAGGGAGTTTTAAAATAATAAAAATCAATCCTACCTGACCAGGTCTGCGCCGCCGGCCTCGGGTCCGTTCTGGCGCCAACAGTGGAACAGCCGCATCACTGCTGGGAAGTTGGAACTAAGTAGCAAACCCTTCTAAGCCAATCAGAGCAGGCGTAGGGCAATGTTACGCTTTGCCCGCCTGCCCATTAGGAGACCGAGGTTCGCTCTCCTAATGGGCATGCGCCAGCCTGAGCAGGCACCAGTGCGCATGACTGGGCACGGTGCAAAAATTCGCCACCATCCCCACTCATGCGCACTTGTGCTTGCCTGCTGCCTGCCCCTGACAATCATGACTGTCAGTCAACATGACGCCAGACCGGAGACCGCCCACCCCCTTCAGACTCTGAAGGAGGTGGGCGGTCCGACGTCTGACTCATGCTGACTGACAGTCATGATTGTCAATGTCAGTTCTAACTTCTCCCTCGGAGCCGCTGCGGGCTGCGGGCTGCGGGCTGCGGCTGAACTTCAATAAATCAGTTAAAACTAAGAGTTACGGTGCGGGTGCGGGCGCGGGCGGGGGGCAACGCCCCAACGCCCACAATGGATGCACCGCCACTGCCTATGGTACCCCCCGCATTTGCATGGACGACGTGGTAGGCACCGCGCGCTGCCTGCCACGTTGTGCATGCAAATGCGCACATGCCTTTTTTGTATTGAGGCGGGTACTGCTGACCGCACCGCTCAACGCAATGCAAAAAATGCGGGATGCGCCCGCCAGTGTGGCGGGCGCATCCTAATTGCCCATGCGGGACTGCCGCACCTTTAGCGGGCGGTCCCATTTCCCAGGGCAATGGCGGGCGGACTTTCATAATAGACCCCTTAGTGTTTTTTGGGAATGTGTTCTTAGAAAGACAGGTTGATGTCTATTGTAAATCCAAGTGATTTGGCATTTATTGACCATTGCAGGCTTATCTCTGAATGCAGAGAAATGCAAATTCCAGAAGAAAAGCTGGACATTTTTTGACCATGTCTTTACTGATGGGGGTATGAAACCAGATCCAGCAAAAGTGCCAGTATTGTCTACTGCAAATTCCCCTAAAGACATTTCTATGTTACAATCCTTTCTTGGACTGGCCAGTTACTGTTCGAGATACACACGAAACTTCGCTACGGTCAATGCACCATTACAAGAAATTACAAAAAAGAATGTGTCTTTCATTTATCACCAGAGTGTGAGAAGAGCTTCCAATACAACAAACAAGCCATTGAGAGTGCCACTGAAATGGCCTACTTTGACCCCAAACTACATACAGAGATTGTAGTTGATGCTAGCCCTGTCAGGCTGGGCGCAATCCTTGCACAGCACAGTGGATAGCCAAATGACCGGAGACATATCATGGCATACGCCAGTAAGAGCCTATCACAAACAGAACGCACTTCCTAGCAACCTGAGAAAGAAATCTTGGTAGTAGTTTGGGCTTATGAATACTTCCATTTTTTCTTTTACGGAAAGCCTTTCATTCTACTGACTGATCATCAAGCCAAAAGCCAAAATGCCTCCTCAAATTGAATGCTTGGATTTAATGTTACAAGAAAGCAAATATACAATTATTCATCATCCGGGGAAAGACAAAAATCTGGCTGATTCATTTTCAAAAGTGCCATTAGAATATCCTGGTACCCCATCTAAGACATCAGAGGCCTACATCAATTTTATTGTAAAATTGAGCACACCAGCTGCCATGAGCCAAGAGAGTGACATGTTAAGATTAAAATGCATTATTGTTCATCAATATTGGAATCCGCACTCCAGGCCTTTCTCTAATGACAATGAGTATTTGAAGTTGTAAGAGATGAACTTTCAGTGTCCCAAAAAGGCCTCATTCTGTGATGTACACAAATTATTATTCTTGAGAGTCTACGGTAACAGGTAATTGATGTCGCCCATGAGGGACACCGAGTAATAGTTGCCACCAAGAGAGCTCTCTGTGACGGAGTCTGGTTTCCCTATCTCGATGATAGGGTCAAAACAGAATGAATGACTTGTTACATATGCAACTGTCTTTCATCTCAAGTCATTCAGCTCCCCTTGAACATGTCAGACGTGCCACATTATGCATGTGAGAGAATTACTAATGGATTATTTGGTCCTTTGGAGAATGGACATCATCTTCTAGTCATTGTAGATTAATATTCCCATTTCCCATTAGTGGAAGACCTTTCATTCGCTAAACATGCAAAGTTCATTCAAAAACTAGATGGCATATTTGCAACATGGGGTGTACCAGCATTATTAAAGTCTGACAATGACCCACCTTTCAATAGGCGAAAACTGACAGACTTTCTAAATCACCTCAATATAAAGCATGAAAAACTCACTCCTCCTTCGCCCCCAGCCAATGGCCTCGCAGAATGTTTTTTGATTACGCTAAAGAAAGCTGTTCAACATGCTGCATTTGAAAAGCTCGACTTCAAAGCTGTTTTAAACGCTACTCTTTAAGCTTACAGTTCAACCCCTCATTTAAAAAAGGGGAAAACCCTGCTACTTCAATGTTTGGAAGAGCCATGGCGGCCAAGCTGCCCAAATGGATCAATCTTGGAGCTAAGAATGAGAAAGACATTCACACTACAGACCTTGGTCACAAACAGAAGATGAAAATATAAGCTGACCGACAACTTCTTGTAAAGGACATCACTTTTTCAAGACAAGATAGAGTGTTGGTTAGACAATACAGAAAAAGGAAATCTGATGCTCCTTTTGAGGTTGAACCCTTTACTATCACCAACACCAAAGGACACATGGTGACTGCCCAACGTCTTGGGAAGTCCAATGAGAGAGATTCCTCCGATTTTCTGCATGTGGCCCATCACTCACCAAACATCGATGTCAGTGTAGAGACTGGGTCTAGACAGACTGTGGGTAACTCTATATCTGTGAATAACTCCCCCTCACCAGTGCAGATCACCAACACTTCAACTACCAGTCCCCAGTTTTCAGTGACCCGAACAGGATGTGTGAATAAAGTGCCACAACACATTAATTAGTACCAGTTGAATGCTCGCACTTTGACTGAGGTACTGTTTCTTTTTTCCCCTCCCACCCATCCCTTCTCCGTGTTGCTGCCCTGTCTGCTGTTCCCTCCTGGCTCCTCCAGACCTCTCTCGTGTTGCTATTCCCCTCTCTCGTTGTTGCTGTTCCCACCCTACTCCCCTCTCCTCCTTAATGTCACCCCCTCACAATTATTTTTAACATATTGCACAGCAGTGGGCTTAAAAAAAGCACTAAGATGCAGTCATTGCTGGCTGCATAATAATGCTATTCTTTTTTATTGACTGCAAGCCAAATTTGCTCTGCTCTGCAACATGTCTCAAAAAACATTGACAAAACCAATATATCTTGCATTGGAAAGACACATTGGCTTTGCCAATGCTTGTTCTTATTTCCAAATCCTAAGATTATGATGTATTTGTGACTTCTTAATCTAAGGTTCTTCTTTCGAAAGAAATCTGAACACTCCAGAACCTGCCATATTAACATTCTGGTTTGGTTTATTGTATTCTCTAATAAAACAACACTCAACTTCAGCTAGTTTGCACCCACCTATCTCCGAAAAGAAATATTCTTCACATTAGTACTTTTTATATTGGCACTGAAACTTTATAGTATCTGACATTACTTCAGTTCCTTCAAAAATTGTAAAAGCAAAATTGTATCTATTAGAACATTCCAATCTGTATAAATGTCCTCTAAAAAATTATTATCCATTATTATTGAGTAATTTACTGAACAAGACAGGACTGAGCATGAAACAAAGCCAACTGTTTGTAAGTCACACATTCTGATATAGAAGTATGAAGGTGTGTACAGATATAACATTCAGTAACATTCATGATCTCTGTAATTTTTAAACAATACTAGATATTTTCTAAATAAATATTCTCATTAGCATTTCTAGCATCAAATTCATCATGTTTAGTACTAATCTCATGAGCAGTATTTGAGAGATACCCTACAGAAGTAAATGCGTGTTCTACCAGCCCAACAACCAAAGCACAAATAAAATGACTTTGAACTCCATGTAGATCGTCTCTCTTCTTGTGGGCATTGTCTTCTCCAATCTATCTTGTAAAAACAAAGTTGATCAGAAAATTTTGAAAACAAACTCCTTCAAAAATCAGTTCAGGAAATCTGATTCAATTCTTCTCAAATACACCCATTCAGGAGCTGTGTGTTTTTTTTATTTGGATTTCTTTGTCTTGTTGATTTGCGTGTTACACCTCCCTCTGAGGATTCTTCAGGCTCTCCAGTAGCACTTTCTCTCGCATCTTCAGCTACATTGGAACCACCAAGTGCAGAACTCCTTAACACAACTCTTCTTTCTGAACTCTCCCTTTCAGTTTGAACTTGTTTTTATCTTGACTTTGACTTTATGCAACTGAACTTCCACTGAAACTTCTGTTTTCTTTCTCTGCTTTGGAACTTTGGTTTTCTTGTGCCTCTTTTGTCACTCCTTCTCTTTATCCAAGTTTTGAGTCTGGCTCTCTGACTCAACAGCTTAAGATAATAATCTTTTTTGGTACCCACACTCCACAAGTGAACGAGGCATTAATCCAAGAAGGCAGACCATTACCCTAACCGTGTTAGTTAGGAGGATAACCTGATGACGGCAGTTTCAACATTGCTGCAAACAGTCCCATCTTACATGGTTTTTCACAACAATCTATTCTCCTAGTTGAAGATTATGACATGCAAATGAGGGAACAGAGGGGGTGGAAAGCTGCACCTGTTGAAAGATAGAGTGCAAAGGATTAGCCAACCACTTGCAATAATCCAGGAACAAATCATCAGTTATATTGAGTAGGGCTGCTGACCCATGCTGTTCTGTAGTACCGAATCCACTAACAATACTATTTCAGATTCCTTGTAGTGCATTGTGGTTTACTGTTGTGGATCACTGCCAGGCCTTTTTCTCTATAGCATTGCATGAGGACAGTCACTTTTTGTTCTCATTTGTGTGCCAAATTCCACAAGAGTATACAGAGTCCTTCAATCTTTCATCAGATCTTGAAAAAGAATCTTGAGACTTCACAAATGCCTTGCATTTTAGTTTTTGTGCAATATATTGATGACATACTTGTGCTGTCAAGTACACAAGAAACTTGTAAACAACACACAATTGCTCTTTCAATTCATTTGACTGAGAAAGGATACAAGTTGTCCCTGAGCAAATTACTATACTGTTAAAAATTAATTGAAATTTAAAATGTAATAGGAAAGGTGTCTCAAGAGAGAATCGGAACAATACTGAAGATGAATCCACTCATAACTCAGAGAGCAGTCTGAATGTTTCTAGTCAAGGATAAACTAAAGAAACCAATAATAGTATTCATACATAGGCGCTTGATGTAAAAGGCAAAAGAATAAGGCCCACATGAATCAAAAAATGAATGTGCGATTCCTTAATAGCGATAAATAAGGAATCGCTATTAAAGAATCGAAAAAGCCAATGCAGCAAGAAAATCGGTAAAAAATAGCGATTTCTTAAAAATCGCTATTATCATTAGCGATTACTTATTTACCGAATGTGTAATTGCGAATTCGTAATTACAGAATCGGTAATTGCGATTTTTCCAGATTGCTGCATTGTGATGACATCACAACCAGCAAGAGATTCACTGATTCCACACACCTGTACACAGGGAGAGTCTGAGGAGGAGGAAGACTGGTGGAGCTCAGCCTGGAGAAAGTGTATTTGGAGCAGAAGCTGTGAGAAAATAACACCATGCCAACAGAAAGGGAATGAAAAAAAGGAGAAGGCGGGAAGAGAAAAATCAAATTCAGTGACAAGGAACTTGAAATCCTCACTGAGGAAGTGGCTTTGAAACATGACCAGCTGTTTGGAAAGCTATCCCTGCATATTGCTGAGTCTGTGAAGAGAAAGATTTGGCTTGGGATATAAGCTAAGGTCAATGCTGTGGGGGTAACATATCGTGACATCCCTAACCTGCAGAAAAGATGGTATGACCTGCGCAGCAGAGCAAAAGAGAGGGTGGCAGAAAGTCTAGCCGCAGCCAAAAAAACAGGAGGGGGACCATCAACCGATTGTTCAAACACCCCACTGGAGGACATGGTGGAATCTACTCTGCAGCCAGAGGCAGTTGTCGGGATCACACAGATCGACACCTCAGGACATGCGGGTACCTCCCAAGGTAAGAGCACAGCTAAACATAGTTTCATGTCAAATGTAACCCAAACTGCCCCAAATGCATATCCTGCATAGTGTAGCACACCTGAGTCCAGTCCACCTTTTACTTGCAACACCCTAATGCAGTGTGGGAGTTGAATGCAGACAAATGTTAGGGCAAGGCATGGAGGGACTAACACAGCTTCACTACAGCAGAGTACAGCAAGGAAGTGACAACAGTAGACCTTTTACATTACCTAAGCAAATTTAATGGACCTTTGCAGGTGTTATGTTACAAACATGTGCAAAAGAACGTAACTAAACTTGCACTGTTTTAATCACAGATTCAGCACAGGACAGTGACGTGGCTGATGACCATGAGTCAGAGGGACATATGGAACAGCCTGATGAGGGACAAGAACTGCCTGCATCCTCACCCATACCTGCTCCCACTCACCTCAGGAGAATAGTACAACCACTGCCTGATTTGGAGAGTGATGAGGACAGCCAAACAGGAGCCTCCACACAGCAGCCTGCCCATACACCACTACCAGCACCAGAGGTAACAATGCAGCGCCGTTCCATGCAGTTCCGCAGGCGAAGGCCCAGTGCACTCCTGATGTCTGCTGAGGACAATGGTCAAGTTGCCTGCAGTGTGCTTGATGCCAAGATGCTGAGGGGCCAGCACCTGCAAGGAAAACTTGTCCGTATCATTCAGGCCCAACTGGGATCAATGGCTACACACATGGGTGGTGTTAGACCCGGCCTCGTAGCATGGCTCTTCCTGTCCTCGCACTACCTAACCTGGTACCAGGGACCCCAAGCACACGGCCCAGCCAATCCTTCCCACCAGAACACACACACGCGACCCGGGCCTCCCCGTCCATGGCCTCTCTCCTTTCGGCCACCCCGGGCACGCGTGCCCACTTCGTGCACCAAGATGGCCGCCCGGCCCCAGCACAACCCGGGCCTAGAGGCGCCACTCCGGCTGGAGGACATCACGCTACCAGGGGATGAGAGAGGGAGGAGCAGTTTCTATCGCACCTCTGAACTACCGTGGGACGATGGGTTTCGATCGGTCCTCCGGCCTCCCTGAGGGCTGGCTCCACGCCTGCTGGGTGTCTGGGACTCCTCCCGACCCGGCCCTGAAAGGATCAAAAGACAATGGCAGGAAACCTCGACAAGCGACCCCCAGGTGACAAGACCCCTGCCTGCACAGACTCCGGACATCAAAGGGGGGTCGACCTATAACAAGGGGTGCTCTGGGACTGTCCGGCAGATTCGCCTTGGAACATCTGAGCCCTGCTGAGTGACTCGCGGCTCCCCGAAGATCGTAAGACCTCCGAACTGGTACCTGAGCCTGCTGAGTGACTCGCGGCTCCCTGAAGGACGTAAGACCTCCGAACTTGTGCTTGAGCCCTGCTGAGTGACTCGCGGCTCCCTGAAGATCGTAAGACCTCCGAACTTGTGCTTGAGCCCTGCTGAGTGACTCGCGGCTCCCTGAAGATCGTAAGACCTCCGAACTTGTGCTTGAGCCCTGCTGAGTGACTCGCGGCTCTCTGAAGATCGTAAGACCTCCGAACTTGTGCTTGAGCCTGCTGAGTGACTCGCGGCTCCCCCAGACTCTCTTTGGTCCCGCCGGACCCCACGACGACAAGCGTATCCCCCAGCTCGACGATTGTGAGCTGTGCGCCGGGTACGCTCCTGCATTTGATCCATATCCCCCCAAAGACTGTCCCGCTACCTCCTACCCCCGCCAGGACTCTGTGAGCCCACGCTCTGCTTGTAAATATCTGCCTTGCTGATCATAAAGATCCTACCACTTCGATTTGATAAAGCTTGAATCCTAAGAACCCTCGTGTGGTGTCTCTTTGTCGTGTGGTGCCAAGTGTACGATCCTAGATACGAGATTCCTCCCCTGCGGAATCTCCCGCCAGTGCCCGGCTACGATACTTTGAGGGTGGGTCTCAGGACAGTCAGGGCCCCCTCCGGGCTCCTCTGAGGTCGCCTTCTAACATTGGTGGCAAGCGACGGGATTCGGGCCCATAACCTAGAGATCGTACCGTGAACGACTGACACACTACCGACAAAGATGGCAGAAGGAAGCGCCATGAGCCCCGCAGAAAGCAACACCAACAGGGTGTTCCAGGTGGAACAACTAGAAGAATACACGCACAAAGAACTGAAGCAATTCTGCAAAGAACTTAAAATCGCTACCACCGGTCTCAACACCAAAGAAGATTTGCAGAAAGCACTGAAAGCTTGGGTGGATGCCGGGGCCTCCCGCCCAGAAGGCATGGGGGAGCGACACGACGAAGCAGAACCCACCCAAGGCGAAAGCAGCAGCAATCAGGTGCGAGGCTTCGTGCCAGACGGGGGCCTTTCCCCGGAAGAGCTCGCAGACAGAGAGAGAAGTCGCAATCACGAACTCGAGTTAGCCAAACTCAAAATCGAAGGCGAATTGAAACTAGCGGAAAAAAAGCTAGCAGTAGAACAAATGCGCGTACAAGGCGAATTGGAAGAGAAGAAGCTCCAACGGGAGCACGAAGGAAGGAAGCTCCAACTAGAGCACGAACGCAGCTTGAAGGAGATCGAGCTCAAAGCCAGAAACGAGGAAGGGAGGCCCCCGGGGAACCGAGAGGCGGCCTCCCCGGCGGAACAGAAGGTCCACATCCCCAAGGACATGGTCAAAGAATATTATAAAAATGATGACATTCAACAATGGTTCAGGGCCTACGAGGTCGCCATGACCTCTCATCGGGTCCCGCAGAAGGACTGGGGGGCAGGGCTGTGGGGACGGTTTCTGAGCGAAGGAAGGGACACCCTGCTCGACCTACCCCTCTCCCTGCAGACCTCCTACAGCCACATGAAAGAGGCTCTCCTCACTAGGTACGGCCTCACCCCAGAGATGTACCGTCAGCGATTCCGGGACTGCAGGAAGATCCCGGGCACCACCTGGGTGGAGTATGTAAACTTTTTCAGTCGGGCCTTCGATGGGTGGATCAAGGGCAGCAAGGTCACCACCCTCGAGGAACTCACCGACCTCATGTTGTGGGAACACCTGGCGGCGAACTGCTTTGTGGAACTACGCCAGCATCTGCTCGACAGCAAACTCACCGATCCCCGGAAGCTGGCTGTGGAAGCAGACCGCTGGACCAACACCCGGGTCCCCCGGAGCAGTGTAGGAGAATACCCCCGAGCCAGTCAGGGACCACCCCGCCAGAGAGGGGGAGGGAACCAGGGAGGGCAGAGAGAGTCCCAGTCGAGTCCCCCGAAGGCCCAACCTCCACCTTTCCCGGCGCCCCCCCCCACCAGTCTCCGGACCCCCCGGGAGACGGGGGCACCGGGTAACCATCACTTGTTTCCGTTGTCAGAGGCCCGGGCACTACCCAATGACCCGGAGTGCCCCATGGCCCCCCAGGTCCCCCCTGCTGCAAACCCTGCTAGACAGATAGCCAACGTAGCCCTGGGGGAGGAGGTTGAGGACACCGGGGAGTGGGAACCCGCAGCTATGGCCCTAGTATCCCTGGGAGATAGAGAGATGGTCCCTGGTAGCCTCCTGCCCTCCAACACGAAGAAGTACGGGCAGCTCGTCAAGATCAATGGCCACCAAATAGAAGCCCTGCGAGACACCGGTGCCAGCATCACCGGTGTCCTCAGGCACTTAGTCCCCGAGGAGCAGATCCTACCCAACGTCTTTTGCCCCGTAATTTCCGCAGATAATAGAGAGAGTATGTGTCAGGTAGCCCTGGTGCCGTTTGAGTGGGGAGGGGTGATAGGTAAACTGAGGGTTGCCGTAAGAACCTCCCAGCCGGTCGACTGCCTCTTAGGGAACGACCTGGAGAGTTCTCCCTGGAAGTACGTCGAGCGCAAGGCCCACCTAGGGATGATGGGACTCCCCGAGTGGGTGTGCGCCACCACCCGATCTATGTCCGCCCGACTCACCCCCCTGGGGGAAGTTGAGGACCCCCCGACCGAGGGAGTCAGAGCAGTCCCCGCCGAGGGTCCTCCCGTCCCCCCATCGGGAGGGTCAGTCGCCAGCGACGAACCCTCACCGTCCGACACCACCCCGGTCCCCGAGTTAGGCGATCTGGCCGAATTGGCCCCGTGGCGCCACGAGGGCGGGCCCACCCGGGAGGAGTTCTGCCGGGAGCAAGCCACCTGGCCTTCCCTGGTCGGACTGCGGCACCAGGCCGAGGGCCAAGCCGCAGGCGACCAAACCGGAATGCACCGAGTTTATTGGGAGAATAACCTCTTGTACAGTGAGCAGAAGTCGATGGCGCTAGGATCCGGCCGGGTGCTGGTGGTACCCCTACGCTTCCGAGACTTCCTCCTGGGCTTGGCCCACGACGTCCCCCTCGCCGGCCACCTGGGTCAAGACAAAACCTACAGCCGTCTCGTGACTCACTTTTACTGGCCTAGGATGAGAGTAGCTGTAGAAGCCCACTGCAAGTCCTGTCCCACGTGCCAGGCTAGTGGGAAGAGTGGGGGGAAGCGCAAGGCTCCCCTCCAACCCTTCCCGGTCGTCAGTACCCCATTCGAAAGAGTCGGAATCGACATCGTGGGGCCCCTGGATCCCCCCACCTCCCAAGGTCACCGTTTCATTCTGGTCCTAGTGGATCACGCCACCCGATACCCTGAGGCGATCCCCCTACGCACCGTCACGGCTCCCGTGGTGGACCGAGCCCTGATGGGGATCTTTTCCCGGGTGGGTTTTCCCCGCGAGGTCGTGAGCGATCGCGGCACTAATTTTATCTCAAAATACATGACGTCCCTGTGGCAACAATGTGGGGTGTCCTATAAGTTCACCACCCCGTACCATCCCCAAGGGAACGGCCTAGTAGAAAGGTTTAACCGGACTCTGAAAGGGATGATCAACGGCCTAGAAGAACCCCTCCGGCGTAAGTGGGACGTCCTGCTCCCCTGCCTCCTGTTCGCTTACCGGGAAGTCCCACAGAAGTCCTTGGGGTTCAGCCCGTTTGAATTACTATATGGGCACCCCGTCCGAGGTCCCCTCAGTTTGGTTAAGGAAGGGTGGGAGGCAGCACCCCAGACCACCCCACGAGATGTGTTCCAATACGTTCTGGCCCTCCGGAACCAGACCAGGAAGTTCCGAGAGCTGGCCGAGGCCAACCTGGAGGCAAGCCAAGAAGAGATGAAGCGCTGGTACGACCAGAATGCCACTCTGGTCGAGTTCCAGCCGTGCCAGCAGGTATGGGTCATGGCCCCCGTGAAGCCTGGCGCCCTCCAGGACAAGTGGACCGGGCCCTTCAAAGTGATTGAGCGGAAGAGTCCAGTCACGTACTTGGTGGACGTCCAGTCGCCCCGGGATCCCCTGCGAGTCCTACACGTGAACCGCCTCAAGCCTCACTTCGTATGGACAGAACTGAGCCTCCTGCTGGCCATCGATGACGGGGCCGAAGATGAGTCCGATCCCCTCCCGGACCTCCTGTGTGTCAAGGAGAAGGATGGCTCCGTGGAAGGAGTGAACCTCTCCCCCTCCCTCACTGACCAGCAACAAGCGGACTGTCGCCAGCTCCTAGGACAATTCTCCGACCTCTTCTCCCTGATCCCCCGAGTCACCGACTGGTGTGTCCATGACGTGGACACCGGGGACAGCCCGCCAGTAAGACACCGAGCCTACCGAGTCCCTGACCGAGTCCGGTCCAGCATTCAAGCTGAAGTCTCGAAGATGTTGACCCTGGGGGTGATCGAGCCATCCGATAGTCCCTGGGCCAGCCCCGTGGTCCTAGTTCCGAAGGCAGCGGCCCCCGGTGTCGCACCCGAGCTCCGATTCTGCGTGGACTACCGGGGGCTCAATGACGTCACCCGGGCCGATGCCCACCCCATCCCCCGAGCCGACGAGCTCATTGACCGACTCGGGGCGGCCCGGTTCCTCAGCACATTCGACCTCACCTGCGGATACTGGCAGATTGCGCTCACAGAGGAAGCCAAGGAGCGGTCCGCCTTCTCCACCCCAGATGGGCATTATCGCTTCCGCGTAATGCCCTTCGGAATGAAAAATGCCCCGGCCACCTTCCAGCGACTGGTGAATAGGGTCCTGGCCGGGATGGAACAGTTCAGTGCGGCCTATCTAGACGACATCGCCGTTTTCAGTTCCGGATGGAGTGAGCACCTCCAGCACCTCCGGAGAGTGCTAACCGCCCTGCGCCAGGCAGGCCTCACAGTAAAAGCCAGCAAGTGCCAGATTGGGCAAGGATCAGTAGTCTACCTGGGGCACCAGGTCGGGAGCGGTCAGGTCGTCCCTCTACAGCCAAAGATCGACGCCATCCTAGCCTGGGAACCACCCACCACCCAAACGGAGGTCCGAGCCTTCCTGGGCCTCACTGGCTACTACCGAAGATTCATCCGGGGGTATGGCAGCCTGGTTGGCCCCCTCACCGAACTCACATAAAAAAAACAGCCCAAGAGGGTGCAGTGGACGACTGCCTGCCAGGAAGCGTTCGATGCCCTAAAGAAGGCCATGTGCACGGCCCCCGTCCTCCAGGCTCCCGACTACTCCAAGGAGTTTGTAGTCCATACCGATGCCTCCGAGCATGGCATTGGAGCCGTCCTGTCCCAGGTGAATGACCAAGGCCTAGACCAGCCCATCGCCTTCCTCAGCCGGCGGCTGTTGCCCAGAGAACAGAGGTGGAGCACCATTGAGCGCGAAGCATTTGCCGTAGTCTGGGCCCTCAAAAAGCTGCGCCCTTACCTGTTTGGCACCCATTTCAAAGTACAAACCGACCATCGGCCCTTGCGATGGCTCATGCAGATGCGAGGAGAAAACCCCAAGCTACTGCGGTGGTCAATCTCCCTCCAGGGGATGGATTTCACCGTAGAACATCGCCCTGGTACGGACCACGCCAACGCTGACGGCCTCTCCCGGTTCTTCCGCCTCAGCGAAGAGAACCCCCCAAGATGATGGGTAGTTCTCTCCGGCTTTCAGCTGGGGGGGACGCGTGTTAGACCCGGCCTCGTAGCATGGCTCTTCCTGTCCTCGCACTACCTAACCTGGTACCAGGGACCCCAAGCACACGGCCCAGCCAATCCTTCCCACCAGAACACCCACACGCGACCCGGGCCTCCCCGTCCATGGCCTCTCTCCTTTCGGCCACCCCGGGCACGCGTGCCCACTTCGTGCACCAAGATGGCCGCCCGCCCCAGCACAACCCGGGCCTAGAGGCGCCACTCCGGCTGGAGGACATCACGCTTCCAGGGGATGAGAGAGGGAGGAGCAGTTTCTATCGCACCTCTGAACTCCCCTGGGACGATGGGTTTCGATCGGCCCTCCGGCCTCCCTGAGGGCTGGCTCCATGCCTGCTGGGTGTCTGGGACTCCTCCCGACCCGGCCCTGAAAGGATCAAAAGACAATGGCAGGAAACCTCGACAAGCGACCCCCAGGTGACAAGACCCCTGCCTGCACAGACTCCGGACATCAAAGGGGGGTCGACCTATAACAAGGGGTGCTCTGGGACTGTCCGGCAGATTCGCCTTGGAACATCTGAGCCCTGCTGAGTGACTCGCGGCTCCCCGAAGATCGTAAGACCTCCGAACTGGTACCTGAGCCTGCTGAGTGACTCGCGGCTCCCTGAAGGACGTAAGACCTCCGAACTTGTGCTTGAGCCCTGCTGAGTGACTCGCGGCTCCCTGAAGATCGTAAGACCTCCGAACTTGTGCTTGAGCCCTGCTGAGTGACTCGTGGCTCCCTGAAGATCGTAAGACCTCCAAACTTGTGCTTGAGCCCTGCTGAGTGACTCGCGGCTCTCTGAAGATCGTAAGACCTCCGAACTTGTGCTTGAGCCTGCTGAGTGATTCGCGGCTCCCCCAGACTCTCTTTGGTCCCGCCGGACCCCACGACGACAAGCGTATCCCCCAGCTCGAGGATTGTGAGCTGTGCGCCGGGTACGCTCCTGCATTTGATCCATATCCCCCCAAAGACTGTCCCGCTACCTCCTACCCCCGCCAGGACTCTGTGAGCCCACGCTCTGCTTGTAAATATCTGCCTTGCTGATCATAAAGATCCTACCACTTCGATTTGATAAAGCTTGAATCCTAAGAACCCTCGGTGTGGTGTCTCTTTGTCGTGTGGTGCCAAGTGTACGATCCTAGATACGAGATTCCTCCCCTGCGGAATCTCCCGCCAGTGCCCGGCTACGATACTTTGAGGGTGGGTCTCAGGACAGTCAGGGCCCCCTCCGGGCTCCTCTGAGGTCGCCTTCTAACAGGTGGAATACATGACTGCCTGAGAGAGCTGACAACTGCAGCAGTTGAAGGGCACAGGGCAGACAGTGCAAAACCTGACCGTGTAGCAACAGCCATAGAGGATATGTACAGGGTCATCGAGGCTGAGCATGTCTCAAATGGCAGGAGGCATCACCATTCCATGGGACGCATGCACAGTTACACCAGGGCAATAAATAGGCTGAGTACCACTACAGCTCAGCTTTCCAGGCGTGTGGTCAGCATGCAGGTGGAGATGAGCCACTGCTGCAGGGATGTGGCCAGGGGCCTCATCCAGGTCACCACTGCTGTGGAAGGACTCCAGACAGCAGCAGCTAGTGGAAACATCATGCATGCAGGGAGGGGGGGGGCAGTGAGGAGGCCTCCAGCCTCAGCAGTCTACTGGAACCTGTGGCACATAGCAGTAGGCGCAGTACCAGGAGTCATGCCAGCACAGAAGGCACAATGAGGGATGTAGCTGACCCTACTGAAAGGCCCACAGGAGTGTGTGGGCGGAGGAAATAGACATTTGGACATGTAAAAATCTGGTGCCGTAACTAGAAATGTGTTACTTCTGCACACAGAAGTTGCAGTGCCAAGGCAATGACTTTTAATTGTCTGTACCCACACTGCACTTGTCTGCAAATGGTATGTGTGCATCAACACATCCACACAACTATCACAATAAATCATTTGAGGAAAGCCTGTGTTGTTTTGTGATTACTCACCTTAGAAGTAACGTTGCTTGATCTCTCCCCGTCTCCATCTCCCCTCTGCTGCATTTGGACTGCATGCTGCTTGGAGTGGTTGTCTTGGCTGGTTGTCGAGTTCTGGCTCACTATCAGAGTCTTCCAGGGAGATGCCCCTATTAGTGGCTGTGTTGTGCAACATAGCACATGTTGCAACAATTTTACAGCATTTCTCCGGCCTATACTGTAAAGCGCCACCGGTTTTGTGGAGGATGCGAAACCTGGATTTGAGTACTCCAAATGTCCTCTCAATCACATTGTGGGTTGAATTGTGTGCCTGATTGTATCGCTGCGCCCTTTGTGTAGAGGGATTCAGATAGGGAGTGAGGATGAAACACCTCACAGCGTATGCGCTATGACCTACAGGATGTGAAAATTAAATATACATTAGTCACTGCTATGTGTCACCATGGTGGACAGGTGTGCAAGACACTATTAAATCTGTTTACCCAGCAAATATCCTTCTCCAAATTCTCCCGCAAGTAGACGTTTGTGTATGCCACTATGCCAGAAGATGTATGCGTCATGTGCATTGCCAGGGTAACTTGCCACTATGTCTGTGATTATTGTTTTCGAGTTGCAGACTACTTGAATGTTAAGTAAATGGTTAGATTTGCAGTTTAGGTAGATATACTCATTCACTGAGGGGGGACATATGGGTACATGCGTCCCATCAATGCAACCAATCACATGTGGGAATTGTGCAACCTGATAAAAATCCATTTTATTTTGCATCAATTCCTGTTGTGTTGTGGGGAACCTAATGTGGTGGTGTATCCTCTGCAACATGGCATTTAGGAAACAGTTAAAAAAGCGTGATAGTGCACTCTGAGAAACACCTCCAGCTGCAGCAATTACTCCCTGGCAGGTTCCTGAAGCTAGGAGATGCAGAGAACACAGGACCTGCACATGGGTGGGTATGGCATGTGTCCTTCGCGTCTGACACTGTAGTATTGGGTCTAACTCAGCAATGAGATCTAAGATTGTGGCAGCATTCAGCCTACATTTATTATATATCTCCTCCTCCATCTGCCCTAGCAAATGGCGCGCACTCTGAATATACTCTCCTGTATCGTCCTTCTTCTCTGTGCTGCTGCTCTTAGCCTCATTCTCCTTGCCACGACGTAAAGCGCAGCCATTGTGCAACATTCAGATGCATTCTGGGACTGTTTAAGTAGTTTACTATATTTACTTGGAAATATCACAGAGACCCCAGTAATTTTTCAATGCTTAATTATGGGTTTTTCAAATATACGTAATAAGCAATCCTTGTTTTGTAGGAGTACGTTTTTTTATATATATATACATGTTTGTTGGAACAGAATCAAGTCTATATTGAAAAAGTGTTAGTGTTCGTCAACTGTGATAGTATTTGCAGTACCCGCCATCTTACAGTGGGCAAAGATGCAAAACTATATCGAGAGACTCTTTTCTTATGCTCATCTGATGACTATAAAGAAAGGCTCACCATATTACAAATGGTAAGATTCAAAGTTATATTTCTAAAGGAACGACTTTTCCCACGAAAGGCACGTACTTAAATGCTTTCTTAGATATGTTTTTGGATTGTATATCAATGATGAAACCATAAAATGTTATTTATCAATCATGAATGCCCCACTTTTCGAAAAAGATTCTCATGATATTTGTTAAATTACATGGCACTTGGAAGCTTTTTTCAGCAGGTACTAATGAAATAGTGTATGTTTTTCAAACTATTGCATTGTCCATATAGCATGCAAACTTAGGGATTGTACATATTTGTTTAATCTAATTAGGGCACGCAAAAGGTTAAGTACATGTGTTTAGCTTAGTCACATTGTTTTGTGTGCTGTGATCACAATAATTGTACATACTTTGTTATAATTTTAATATTATTGTAAATATAATGTATATTATGTACACTTGTTTGTAGCCCTGAAGAAGTCCTTAGGGACAAAACGTGTTAGCTACGGTTGTTTTAAGAAGAATTTGAATAAAGAAAATTGAAATCATACCTGCTGAATGGATTTGAAACTTTTTTCATTCACTATTATATTTGATGGACATTAATTGGAGTGCTAAGATTTGTAGGATAGCGTATCCTAGGAGGCATAGGGGTATTGAGCCTCAGATTCCTGGCACCCTAAGAGTAGGACTAACTGTAACCCCACTGGGTGATAGGTGCAGTCACATTTGCCCCATACCCCATCTTTCCTTTGTGATTGTACCAGGAGCAGTGCCATAATCGTAGACCTGGTGACTGGGGTTTGATAAAAAACCATGTGCAAAAATCCTGTCTGGAGCCGAGGTGGAAAGCTGTCCGCCAAGTAATCTTGCTGTGAAGTGTGCTCCCCCAGAGAGTGAGGTGTCCATATGAAGAGGTAGTGTTCTTTTTAGCCAAGTCTGAGACCTCCTGTGTCCATACATCCTGAATGACCAGAGGGGGGAAGCACAGCAAAATTTCTCACCTATTGATGGATCAAGAGACGGCTTCTTAAGAAGGGGGAGAATCAGTGCCTGGTTCCAAGAAATTGGGACCGTGGCCTCACGAAGGGACATGTTGATGATTTGGTTAACTTCGGGATTAATAATATCAGCAGCAGCAGCCAGGAATCTGGCGGGACAAGGGTCATTGGGAGAGCCAGACTTCAAACCTTTAAGAATTTTTAGCATATCAGATAAATCTACAGGAGCAAAGGTTGATAGCGTATTAGACTTGGAGAGAGTGTTGCACCAGGAGTCTGATACTGGCATTGCTCGCACCAGTGCACTAGGGGACATAAACTTTTGAACAATGGTGAAGATTTCCTTCGAATTATTATTAGCCAGGGCAATACGTGAGGCATAATAGTGGCTTTTGGCGGCTGCAATGGCAGCGTAATAACTTTTTTGTTTGGCCCTAAGTGCAGGTTTGGATACAGGACCATATCCACTGGAACGCCATGCCCTTTCCAAAACCTTACATTCATGTTTAAGGTGCTTCAACTCATGGGAGAACCATGGTTTCTCCGTCTAACACACAACCACGTAGTACCATTGGTGGGACACACTTAGTGGAAGATATTTTTGGATCAATTATACCATTAGTAGGAGTAGTTTTAAATGATGAGAAAATGAGAAAGGTATCTACTGTAGTAGATAAAGTGGCTACTAGTACATCTGGCGCTTTGCTAGAAGTTAACACAGAATTAATGGATATTTGGTCTGTGATTCAGCAAGTTTGATTAGCTCTAGATATATTATTAGCAGAGAAAGGCAACATGTTAAAAGCTTAACAAAACTGCAATATGGGAGAGATCCGATTAAGATGCGGTAAAAATAAATAAGAAATACCGTGCGTTTAAACTTTAATCCAAACAAAGACATATTAACGCAACGCCGTACGTATAAAGTAGACAAACGTGAAACATGCAAGAAAGTGAAATGAAGAAACAGCAATGGCCGTAATAAAAATAGGTACCTGTAGAAAATGCTCATGAACAAGCGTGCAACATTCGAATCCTTTGTGCTGGAATCGCCGAAGTCAGTGTGCGTTGACACGGTGTTAATTAGTGTAAAAACCGGAAGTGAACCACGGTTAGTAATGAACAGTGACGATAGACGCGGCAAGTATGTGAAAGAGGAGGAAAGATTTGAGTCATACGCTCTATTGTGAAAACAAATTTGTGATGATCTTCTATTCACCCCACCTACCGCCGAATTCTTCCCGTTCATTCATACCGTTCTCCGAGTTCCTTATCAACCACCTTTGACTGGATGTTTTTATACACGGAGAGTGCACATTGTGATTATTTTCAGTGGAGGTTTCTTAGCATGACATACAATTATTTGAATTTAAGTTAATAGTTGTTGCACATTCTGCTCTAGGTATATTTAGTACCTTCCTTTTATTTTTAGGGATTAACCCCTGAAGAAGGGTTAGACCCGAAATGCATCTGGGTTATGATATTTAATTCCTGTGGATGGAAATTATGTTTGATTACATACGTCACTTGTAATGAAGAGTACAATTACAATCACGTAATACTAAGGATTATTGACCAACTGAAATACAATTGATGAATAAATATAATTGAAAAGTAATTAAAAACGAATTCATTCGGTTAAGCGATATTCAGGAGTGCTCATATGAGTTGTCTCTCCAGTGGTGAGAGCCATATTGTTTATTCTGAGTTTTCTACCTACACCTCTAGGTCGGGAGGTGACTCTCTACAGAACCCTAACAATTTAAAAGGACAGTTGAAGATTTATTTTCTGGTATACATTTGGAGTGCGACCAGCCTTTCCATTTTTAGATTTTCATTACTGACCACCGGTCTGCACCCACACTTATAATATCGTACGAGGATAGAGCCAACAATACAGGGAACAAAACCGATACATTCGGCTTCTCGGATGAAGATACAACCAGGATTTATTCACTAATACAAGAGCCATAATGCGTATCTTTAAGCACAGGATCAGTGCAATCCAACATTAAGCAATTATTATTCATGGCTAAAAGGGAAATTAACCAGAGGCTGCATGCCAGTACACTTATACGGTATCATAGAGTGCAGAGGATACCAAGGGGTATACGTATACCTCTAAAGTCCACATTGTGTAAGAACAATGCATGTTTCACAGAACGTTGGTTTGGTATTCTAAACAAGTGCTCACTTGATTTAATAATAGAGGAATTATCAAGAGCACTTGAAGAACTTGAAAAAGAAGTGGGACAACTTAAACAAGAATTAAGTGAAAAATTATCAGCCAATTAGAAAAATACACCACGGAAATTAATGAATGAAAGTTAAGAAAATTTAAAAGAGACACCGTCGACTATAAATTAGGAGAGGTCTACAGTAGGCCTGAGGCTTACGCCTCTCGGAGACATCAAAGACCTTTTGGTAACAGATCAACTGAAGAAACTTCATCATCTGATGACTCTCAGTCCAAAACATATCAAAATGGACAGCCACTTAGAAGTACCATTCCAGAAAGAGACAGTAGACCTTCCACTTCACAAGCAGGGAATTCAACCACAGTTTCTTTTTTAGGAAGAGGCAGAGGCGCGCCCGCAGAACCAAGCTGGCAAGATACAACAGAAACAGATCTACCCATAGTAAAATCCACCAGAAGCCAGAGAGTTTAGTTATTAATATCTCTCAAGTTGAACTATCTACATTTGAGACGCAAACTTTACAAAAAGGGACATCTTTTGTAGCATCGTATGATTCCAACGAACTTGAATCTCAGATTAGTTTGCTGAAATTCATGAGATCATTCCGTCTCAAACATTTCTTTCAAAATGTTGTTGACCAGCAAACAACAAGAGAAAAAGGCACGCTTATGGATTTAAGACCCAAAAGTTCATTTTTAGCCCCAATAAGTCAAAAAGTCCTTGATTCATTTGAAATGGTAGTACAGAGAGAACTACATGAAGAGTACAGAACTAAAGTGATTAAGAAACCCAATTTTACAGCTTAAGAACGCATTGCTATAAGACGTCTTGCCAATAATGAGAAAATCAAGTTTTGCAAAGCTGATAAAGGTGGTGCTTTAGTCATCCTTGATATTGATTTCTATCTTGAAAATGTACCAGCTCATGTTTCGGATAAAACCATTTCAATGGAACTCAGTTCAAATCCCACCCAATAATTCACCCTTGTTCTCAAAACTATCATCAATAAAGCACTACATTGGGGAACAATCACTGACCGAGATAAGAAATACTTAATCAAGGAGAACCCAAGTACACCGTACTTATATATAATCCCAAAGATTCATAACAATTTAGACAAACCACCATTCAGACACAAGACACAAGAAATTCCATTCATGAGCCCATTGGTAAATACATCGACCAACACTTACTACCTTATGTTCAAAAGATGACAACCTTTCTTCAAGACACCCTTGACTTCATTAACAAACTCAATGATATTGATATCCATGGATATAACGATTTACTGTTGTGTACAATTGACGTAAACTCCTTGTATACCACAATCCCACATGACTTGGGTTTACAAGCCATGGAATCTTTTTTAATTGATGCTGACATAAATGAAGATTTGAAAGTTTTCCTACTTGAACGTATGCATTTTACGCTGTACCACAGTTATTTTTCCTGGCAAGATCAGTTTTATACCCAACTCTCAGGAACATCTATGGGCAATTGTGCAGCGCCTGCGTATGCAAATCTTTTTATGCAATGATTTGGGATTGATCATATTCTATCAAGTCCAATCTGGCATGACAATCTGGTTACTTACCACCGATACATTGATGACATTTTCCTAATTTGGAAAGGCCAAGAAACTGATCTTTTACAAGCCATCAGTACCATCAACACCATTGATGACCGCATTCAGTTTACTCACATTTTAGACAAAGGCAAAATCTCTTTTCTGGATGTTGAAATTACCTTACAAAACAATGAGTTGACAACTACCGCGTTTTCTAAACCAACAGACAGAAACAATTTTTTACATTTTTTAAGCTTTCACCAAATGAGCCTAAAAAACACTTGCCTTATTCACAACTACTCAGAGCAAAACACATCTCATCTACCCAGGATTTATACTTGGAGAATAAAAGCAAAATCATAATGAAATTCAGACAGAGAGAATACCCAGAGACAATCCTCAAACAAGTAGAGGAAAGAGCAGAACTAAAAAACAGAACTGAGCCACTCAAAACCAATACTCGCACAAAAAAGGATGATGAACGCATAGTATTTGTAGCTAAATATTCCACATGAAGCAAACAAATTAAAAGCATCATTTGCAAATATTGACGGCTACTGCAGTCGGAAACTGATTTTAAAGGCATATTTAATCAATTACCCATTTTTGCTTATCAACGCACCAAGAACTTACAACAAATCTTACAGATGACAACTGATAAAATTGACCAAGTGTACACGGGTACCATTCCGTGTCACAACTGTGGAAGCTGTAACAAAATTATAAAAGGTACAACTCTTACGCATCCTACTCAAGGGACACCCATCAAGTTACAAGTATCTGCTACTTGCAACACTACCAACGTAGTATATTTACTCAAGTGCCCCTGTGGATTACCCTACGTAGGAAAAACAGAAAGAAAAAGAAAAACATGTCTAACTCAGCACAAGCGCAATATACGATTGAAGAGTATGAAATCGACTGTAGCCGCACATTTTTCTGCTATGAATCATAACATTAGCCAGCTAAGATTTCTCATACTTGAACAGGTTGCCAACAAAGAAGGCAGAGACAACAAAAAATTCCTGCTACAGCGTGAACTATATTGGATACACAAATTGAACTCGCTACATCCGACTATGATTATGCATTGAATCTTTCATCAGAACTCTTCATTGGGTATCTGATATGACACCTTGTTCTATTTCACTCCAAATTGAATTTAGATTAGGGAACCTCCTTTAAGGAACACACTTGCTGTACTATTACAGTATTAACTGGTATTTTAACCAATCTTGTACTTTCCTTATATTGAAATATTGATTATTGGATTATATTAACTTTCAGGGCAGATATTTAAAATGACTAATTACTGAATACATTATGAAAAACTAAAATAATAAAATCCTTTAAATCACACACGTTCTTTTTATTAAATGTACTAAAAGTCTTGAATGATTTTATTGCTATGTGTTTGAAGTAAGTTATTGCTCCCATTTGCTTCCGTTGTCGATGAACAAAGTTCCATATGGCCAGTGGCAGGGTTTTTTTAATGATTACACTGGAAGATCATTTTTAATAATCCAGTTTCCTTCAGAAGTTATCTAGTTACAAGGGAAGCAAGATGAACATATTCTCCAGATGTGGAGTACTTAATAGCTTAGATATCCACCTAATTCTCTGTTTACTACTACCTAAATATAACTCAGTCAAAAGCAGATGGTCAAAGTTCTCAAAAGTGTAATGAATGAAGGAGATCCTTATCCGAAGATCTAGATATAGAAAACCACACCACGACAAATGTAGATTGTAACATGTTGTTCACAAGCAATACAACAGGCTATAGTATGAGCAATTAGCTCGGCGACCTTTGCAGAAAACATATTGCATAAATATGATGCTTTAACAATGTATGTCAAAATGCAAGCAGCATATGCGTCATAAACATTTCTTCCAATCTCTCTTAAACTAGACCATTGTTCCAATAGGACCAAATCAGCTGAATTCAAGGCCTCATCTTGTATGTTAGGACATGGTTGAGTACATAATTCTGTTTGTTCCAAACAATCATGTACTTCATTAACATTGTCAATATACTTTTTTATTTCTGGACGTGGCAAAAGAGTATCAGAATTTAAAATACCACATCTTCTGATTGGCATATTTGGTACTGCAGGAATTATTAGCTCACAATTAATCAATCTTTCATTAGGTAGATGCCGGGTCCTGCTTTAGGTCAGAAATCTCCCCACAGAGTGTGGCACAAACAAAATTAATGTATTACCAAAAATAACGGAATCACTTTGTGTAATGGCTGTAGCACTAGTAGCAATTGATCGCAAACATCCAGGAAAGGCGACAGCAACGAGATCTAGTGTTCCAGAAAAACATGCAACAGGTCTATTGGTACAGCTTTGCTGCTGAGTAAGAACAGAAAGAGAGCACCCTTCTCTTTCAAGACAATACAAAAATAACTCTTTCTTATAATTTACCATTCTTATAGCGGGTGCTGTATGTAATGCGTGTCTCAGCTCCAGGAAGAATTTTATGCATTCGCCATCTCAGGGCACTGGATCAGTTATGTTGCTATGTGTCAGTCTCTGCAATGGCTTATAAATTAGGGAAACATTTGGAATCCACTGATGATAGGAGCCCATTTCCAAGAACACTCTTACATCTTTCTGTGTATGCGGTGGACTCATTCTCAGAATTGCTGGAGATGCAATACCTTAATCACTCCTTTCTGAACCTGATGTCCTAAATAAGTAACTTCGGTCTGACAATAGTGTAATTTTGCCATTGAGACCTTGTGTCCCTCATCAGCCACATGATTTAGCAGTGCAGTAGTTACCAATTTACAGGCTTCACTTGTTTTTGCAGTGATCATAAGGTAATAAGATAATTACTATATTAGACCACCACTGACTCACAAGGTAATCTCAGTGCCCTTAGATCTTTCTTGAAAACTTGCATATAGACTGATCGTGATTCTGCATACCCTTGAGGCAGTCTTTCACACACCAGTATTTTTAAATTTGAAAGTAAAAAAATACTGACTATCCTCATGAAGAATACCAGAGAAGAAAAGCTGAACATAAATCAATTACTGTGAAATACTTTGCATCTGCTGGAATTTGAAACAATATCACTGCGGGATTTGGAACTACTCAACAACATTTGACCACTTTGTTGTTAATCCCCCTTAAATCATCTATTATCCGCCAATTTCTGTTGACTTTGTGCATCCCTATTATAGGTTTATCACATATGCTTCCCAAAACTTCTCTTAGGATACTCTGTTGCACCACCTTCTCAATCACTGGGGTGATCCCTTCCTCAACTTCACAAGAAAGTATCTACTGTGGTATACATTGATAAACAGCTCCCTGTTTTAATATAACCTGCACTGGTTAGCACTTTTAATAAGATCAATGTCTTTACCTGTCGAATACAAAACCTCCCTTTGTACAGCTTGTCCTACGTTTTGAGGTATGTCCTCTTCTGTGAGAACTCGAAAAGCATTGATTTTTGCTTACTCTGATTTCAATTTGAAGTCAAAATCTGGGTCATTTGTTTTGATGTAGACACCATTTGGTGTATAATAAATTAAACAATTTAATGTGCAAAGTAAGTCTCTAACCAGCAGGTTCACAGTACTTGATTAGCTAATCATAAACTCACGCTTATCTGTAACTGAGCCTGTCTTGACTAGAACAGAAGCTGAAATGTAATGAACCACTTGTTTAATGATAATGCCTACAGCTTGGATGTTTTTCCTGGAGAGGGGTAAGTGAGGAATTTCCAAAGGTCTAACTGTGGAATGGGTAGCACCAGTATCAGCTAGAAGCACATGAATAACAATTAACTGTACCTTCTACATAGGGTCCACTCTGGTCTACCTCAAATACTGCACCAAGCATGCAGTCCTCCTTCCCCCTCCATCATTTAGTCTGACTATGACCTAGGGTAGCCGCATTTGTGGAAATGAATCACTAATCACTGATTATTTCGCAAATTAGCTGAATTTGAATGCACTTGTAAATTCTGTACCATTACAGGTACTGTCTGCATCTCATTGCCAGGCTGCTGCACCTGCATATAAGGAAGAGGTGTGGTGCAGCGGCCAGGCAGCTGACTCCGGAACACGGGGGCTCACGGTTCGATCCCCAGTGTCGGCGGAAGGTTTGCCCAGCACCTTGTGACTCTTGGCAATTGCTTGCTTAATCTTCCCGACGGCCCCCAGTGCCGGGACACCTCTCTGGAGGTAACTGTGCACTTTACAAATGCTGGTATTTCATTTCATTTCATATTCACTATACAATCTATTTTTTACAGTGCCCACTTTATCACATCTGTGGCACACTCCAGGCTTTGCTATCTTATTGTTGCCATAATTATTAAGTCATCTACCTCTACCTAGATCTTGACTTCTACCTCCACCTCTTGGAGGAATAAGAGCTTGAACACCATGAGATAATGTGGGCTGGTTTGTTGCCCCATTCCTTTTGATTACCACCACTTGCCATCTTTGCTGAAAGTCTCTGAGCTGATATCCACTTCTCATATGTCAACTTATTTCTAGACTCACAATAATCACTACGATATTTTACTTAAGCCAAAATCTCATTAATTGGCTTTGCTTGCCATCACATCACAATTTGTTGAAGCTGTGCACTCAATTCTAGTTTCAATGCCATCACAAATACTGACATAAAACCCAATGCACCCTCTTTAGCAGGATCTTCCTTCCCAGTATATTGCCTGTACACCTGCGTCTCTCAAAATATGCATGAACTGACTTAGCTGGGTTGTTTTAAATATTTTTGACAGATTCACCTGTTTCCCTGGAGCATTCCTCTTCAAACAATTAACACCCTTATTATGTTGTGTCATAACCTCTGCAGATGGGGAGACTTATAACATGGTGCAATCCATTCAGGTTCCATTTCTAGACATTTAACCACTGTCTTGCATTCATGCCACAAGTCCTTCTGTATCACAACTTAAACTCCAAATCTCCCCATAAAACTTGTGACACACTCACAATCCTATCAAATTATGAATAACATTCCTCTGGTTATTCTCTCCATCCTAGAAAAAA
The DNA here is from genome assembly GCF_964204655.1 of Triturus cristatus. Taxonomy (NCBI): domain Eukaryota; kingdom Metazoa; phylum Chordata; class Amphibia; order Caudata; family Salamandridae; genus Triturus; species Triturus cristatus. The sequence continues at coordinate 454,963,804 of NC_140587.1, forward strand.
GTTTGTAGAAACCTGTAAATCATGTCTTCCCCATGACACATAGATGGAAGTCAGACCACATGATCTAGGACCAGGAACCTCTCTCACAGGAAATTCCCCTTTGACAGTGTAACATGATAAATCAATTTTACCACTAGTACCATAACCTTCCAAAGCCTTTGAAACCCATTTACTCCTACGTCTTTCAACATATTCTCAATCTAAATGTTTTCCAGACATTATTCAAAATAATGTATCTGCTGCATGATTATTTCGATTCATAATTCATCTTCTGAAATTTTCATTATAAAACATTTACAAATTATCCTTTTGTCGAAGTTTTACGAACTGGTGCCTGCAGTCCACTTCATGCTGTACCCTTCCTAAATAGGACTCTGTCCCTGATTGACTGTCGCTTTTAAATTTGTGCCCTGCAATCCGCTTCTTGTTGCACCCTTATCAAACGTGATTTTGTTGGATCTGAACCGATCTCCTTCTACATCTCGGTCCTGAGAGGTATATTTGGAATTCCTAAACCATCTCTACATTTTTCTTTTTTACCTGAAGCATACCCTTACATTTATTACTACCACTGTGCATTTCTTTTAAAGTTTAAGCAGTCCCTCATAGAAGGTACTTTTGTTGGTTATTATCATGTGGCTTCCTGAAGAAGGCGCTGTGCCGAAATGGGTGTAGAGATATTGAATAAAAGACATGAGAAGATTGATTATATATTATATTTATATCAAATCATCTTTCGTTATTTATGATTAAATCATTATTGTTTATACTTGATGTACTCTGCTGTCTTAGAAGTGGTTGTGTTTTATTGAATGGATTATAATAGGAAAGTAATAGATTAGTGCTGTCAATTTCCAATCTTTATGCTGAACGCCTGGATTCAACAATGTTTTTAATACTTTCTTTACACTGCATAATAAGACCTTTAAATTAAATAATAAAAATTAAAAAATTTTACGTGCCCTCCTTGTCTGTTGAATGTGCTTTTTCATAAACTAGTGTTCATGATTCATATAATTTGAGTTGCCTCAGGCTTTTGCACATTGATATTTTCTTTCCCTGTCTTAGGAACTTACATTATCAGCAGGGGATCCTATTCTTCTTTACACAACCTTTCTGGTTTCCCCACCTCTGATATGTTCTTGCCGTCTGGTGGCAGGGAATAAGCTGTGACCATTTCAGTGGCTTGAGAGATGGTTAAATCATTGTGCTGTCTGAGCCACTTCTGTGTATGCCATGGCAATGCCTCCAAAAATTTCTCTAAATTGATTTCTTCATTAATTTCTTCCTTAGTTCTGTTCTGGGGACACAACCATTTTTCCTTCAATCCTTAATTTCATTTTAAAAAAGTGCTGTGGTGTCTTTGCTGGTCCCTCCTTTAATCCTAAAATGAGTGTCTTAATCTCTGGAAATGGAGTAGTCCCTCATGGGTTGGCTCCTTGATAAGCCACTTGTATACCACTCACCAATAATAGTCCCAAATAATGTTTCCATCTCCAGCTGGCCAACTGGCAACTTGTGACATTTTTTCAAAATGTATGGAGAAAGAATCGAGGGCCTCCCCAGGAGTGAATTTTTGCAATACCAACGAGGAATAATGAGGTGAAGCCCTAATCTCTCCAAGACCCACTCTATTTTCTTTTGTCCTTCGATGAACTGCTGTACCTAGGCCTCCCATTTAGTTTAGTTGGAATTCCATTTCTGACACCATATGCCTCGGGTTCGCCAGGGTACAAAGCAAATCTACCACAATATTGAAATTACAGGGGATTTATTATTTTTCTCTTTTTGGGTATGTCTTTTTACCGCCGTTATTTAAGTGAACACACAGTTTCACAGATTCTTTTTGTAAGGCCTTCCCATTTTCTTATCTTTACGTTTCTTCTCCCTCTCTTAGGTTGCAACCACCTTACCTTGCTGCCACATACTTGTATCCACCACATGCATCCCTCCGAAGAAAAGAGTACCAGTCATGTAAGTGTAAATTCCCCTTTCCTGTCCTTCTCATACCCCTCTCTGATTCCTATCAATCTATCAGGTCTTTCCCAATGTCTATCATTTATTTTTCCTTTTCTCTCTTCTATTAAGGAAGTAATCAATGTTGGGTACTATAAATTAGAAAATAAAGAATACACAATGTGTCATTGGGGTTTGTACTTGCCTCTCCAAACCATATCCTGGGTTCACAATTTGTATTTACTTTCATCATATTCACATGCACAATTTATCCCTTTCAGTTCCATTCTCCCTCTCAATTTACCACTGGGATTACTTCATGAGTTACTGTTGTTTACTGAGAAAATCTTTTAAGTGCCCCCTCTCCTACCCTCAGCTGCTCTTAGTTCTCCCCCTTCCCCATCTAGTCACTCACCTGACTAGGCCACGATCCTCCTGTGTTGCAGCTGGGACAGCGGGACTCCTCAAAAGGGCCATAGTACTGCTTTCTTGCACTGGAAGGTTCTCTATAGGTGGTCTCTCTCTCTTTTGGGCCCTTGAAGTGTCCTCCTGCTCTGTCAGGAAGTGCATTCTCTGTCATCACTGTTCCTCGGGTCTGCTCCTGATCCACTTTTTACCAAAACATCCTCCATGAAGTTCTTGCAGTGGCGGGCCAGAGTTCTTCATACTCTGCGTCTTCGATATCTTACGGATCTTGATCGGGCAGGTATGAGAGTCTTTTCTCCTTATTTATACTCTCTCTTTTTCTTCATGATTGCCTTTTTCACTCTCGCTTGACCTTTAGCTCATTTCCTGCCTCCCGCTTTCATAACTCACTTTTCTTTTCTTTTCCAGGCTGTCCGGTGCCATGACGAGGATGTGTTGGAACCATGCAGTCACCATCTACAGGTAAGTAAACCTTCTACCTTCCACACCTGTGCAGTCCACATATCCTGGAGAGGTACGGATGGCCAGAGTAAGACATTAGCCTGAAAAGACTTAACGTGAAAGTAAAGCATAGAACTATAGCTCAAATGATAAGAGATGGCAAGATAATTGAACTGCAGAAAAGGAGGGAGTGGGAGCTAGATGCAAACTATAGTGAAGTTGGAGTACCCCACTGGGGTGCTCAGCCATCTTGTAACATGTTTTACACTTTGTATGGTGGTCATTCATTCCCCACCGCTACACACAGCCTGGCTGTAAAATCATCCAGGACAGCCAGTGTCCCAACCACCTGGGTAAGTATCTGACTTTACCTGCACTCTGAGTCTCTACTTTAGGGGCAGAGACATAACATGATAGAGAGAGGAGCCTGACAGCAGCCTGCAATCCAGTAAAGCTTTGATTTCCACCAATGATTTTGTAATATATGTTATATACTATATAAAGCGGAAGTTTAGTATACCCACTGAGCATTACGGCCACAGCTACCACTCTCAACGTAATGTTTACACATCAGCATAAAAGTCGTGGAGTAAGACTGATTCCATCCTAGTTGATAGCCATAATCTCCCAAAGACAGAAAATATCCCTTTAACCCATTGTAAAAGTGTCCAACATGCAGTACAAACTGATCTTCTTTCCCAGTCTCAAGCATGTGATCAGAATCAGTTTGTGCTGCATGTTCGACAATATACCAATTGCTCTTACTCCATGACTTTTGTGCTGAGGCGCAAACATTGCTTTGAAAATGGCAATGTTGCTGTGATAATTAGCGCATATACTAATCCTCCGGTCTGACGCTTCAACTGACTTTAGTTTCTACTCAGCTGTAGATGACTTCCTATGATATCCTAAAGAAGAGGTAATATTGTTGTAGACTGCGAAACATGTGTTGGCAAACATTTTGTGGCTGTGTGCTTGTGTCATGATTTTCAGGAGCTCTAGAAAATTAACTTTACTATGGAACATGGAACCTGTTGTAAATTTGAACTTATGTTGAAATTGTTATATGCTAAAAAGTGTTAATTATTTAATACATTTACTTTTTTATATACTGTTAGATCTATGAATTAAAAGTTTGATTTCCCATAATTTGTACCCTCCCCCTCAAATTATAGAATATTGTTAGAGTTTTTATGGGATCAATACATCAAATTTACAAAAGGGTGGAGGCAGCTTTGTAGCGTAGTTCCTATATCCCTGATAGGCTCTGCGCATTGGAATAACATACACTATAGATTTGACATAGCACTAAGGTCAGTATATCTCTATCGAGTATATTAAACTTAATTACTTGTGTGTGTCAGCAAACTCAGAGGTCACTAGAAACTTCTCGAATGTACAAGAAGGGATTAGTCTCTGACAACCACATAAACATGACAACTTTGTTTCCCTTTAGAATCAAAACAATCTCAGAATCGTGGAAACAATAGATAACAGTTTCACTCAGTCAATCAAGCATGCTTCGTTTCTACAGAGTTGCCCAGAAATAGAGAGACGGCCGTTTCAATAAAAGGGTTTATGGAACAGTCTTATTTCTCATGCAAGAGATATGAATTGCTACAATCGTAAGACAGACTGCGATGTACATGTACGAGGTTAGCAGTAAGATAAAATAATACTACAATAGCATGGTTTGTAGCTATGACATATATTAATCAAAATACATACATAAATAACATAATGCTAAAATGTGATACTCATCTGATGCTTCTAAATTGTTCTACCCCAGTGTACCTAACCTAAGTGCAGTACGAGGTTTGAAGTAGGTGCTGTTTCTAAAGTATAGCTAGCTATATTTTAGTTTAGCCAAGAGTTGCCAAAGGTTTCTCTAAGTTTTAGTCAGCTCCATACCTGAGAATGAGAGAGGTTGGAATCTCTTTTCTGGACTCGATAGTCTAACCCCCTGCAAGGGAAGTCAGAGAGCACTGGAGCTGGATTCTCTGCGAGGAGGATGGCAGCGTCAGGTCAGTGCATCAGGCTGGAACTCGATCTCCTTCCGAACTTGCCGTACTTGTCTGGGTTGGATCGAATCCTCCGGGAACCGCAATTTGCCAAGGCAAGTGCTGGTATATTTATACCTTGAAGGTGTCTAGGGATGTCACTTTTACTGAGGCAAAAGTCGGGCAGACGAATGTCATGAATGAACCCCTAAGGAATAGATGTTCATGCATACTTCATGAGTTCTTGGAGAAATCAATATTCAAGCTGAGGGAAATTCCTAAAGGCTTAAGGGTCTGGTTTTCCAAGAAGTCATTGTGACGTGGATGGACGGATGTAGGTGGCCATGCCTGTATTTGGTTTGTACAGACAATGTCTAAATAAGGGCCGGATTTCTATGTCCAAATAAGGGCAATGTGAACTGTACCTATATAAGGACATAAATCGGGAAACTAAATCTCACACAACAGCTTTTTGGGTGGGTTTTGAGTCCTTGTCGGGCCACTCATACAGACAGTATGAGTGTGTACCTTTGAATCAGCATTAAACAGCCCGCTTATAGAATTATCAATATCGGGGGGGGGGGTAGAAACTTTTAATTGATCCTGTTAACATATGCAAAGGAGCTATGGATGTGCAAGTAGGTTTTAACTCCTAGGAAATTATGATTGCATCATTCTGCAGCTTCTCTTTGAGAGTGGTTTAATCAATGACTGCCTTACCAGTCCTATATGTCTAACATGCATGCCCTTAAGATGGCAAGCTATTTCACTCAAGCCATTCTGTAAACTGAAGAGGACCTGGGTATCCTTGGCATACAAATAGAACACTAAGCTATTGAAGCATATCAGGGCAGCATGAGGCTGAATGCGGATGATAAACAGAATAGGAGACAGCAAATACCTCAAGGAACACCACAATAGAAGGTCTTGGTGCAGGTGTGAATAAAGCAAGTGAACAAATCCATCTCAGGGGCAAAGTGAACTCTATCTTTATTTCCTCCTGGATTCAATCATTCCTTCCCTTGGTACATCTCACAGTGTACAAAATCCCATTTGGCATCTATTAGCTCCTTAGGTAGCAAGGGATGGTTCCAGGGTTAGGATCAGCCTGTGAACTTTTGGTATCCTAAATTTGTTGGCTATGACAAATACATTTCTGTACTCTGTATTGTATTTTGTTTGGGTGGCAGAATTTAGGAAAATATTTTAATCAGTCAAGACCTGCCATTTCCAACAATATTGAATTCTTCATTTTAGTCGCTTATTCTGTGTTAATTAATTGGTGGGTGTATCCTACAGCGGCTGCAACATATTATTTTTCTGTAGTGGGTACAGACCAGCCTCCCATTAGATTGGCATCATTTTTTCTGACTAAGTTGACTTCATGGCTTGCCCATATAAATGGGGATATCAATGAATGTAATTCATTATAACATGTATTAACTAGATGGGAGCTCCTTTGAAAAATTAAACTGTGTGATCATATAGTCATTTTGATCATATTGATTCACCCAATAAGCATAATGGTAGTTATTCACAATGGTTTAACTGGTTATGTATTTGCATCATGAATAAGCCATAATTTAGCTCATACATCTCTATTAATAACTGTATTAACCTGTATTCCCAGTTGCCCAACAGGCTTATTCGTTTCGGCCCATATGATTTTTTAAGTTAATATCTTTGGTTCTCTCTCAAAGAAAAATACTTCTGTTTTGTTATGATTCATTTTATACTCTGGTATGGAGGAAGATTTCTCTATTACATGAAATGCACTTGTTATAGTATCTCTTTCAGTGGCCAAATATAAGCCAAGTCATTGTTCTTGTCATCTAAAACACTGTAGCAGGAATCCTTCCAGATCACATTGTAGTCATGAAACAAAAGGACTGGACAGGTGCGAGGACCCTCAGAATAACAATGGATTATGGTTGGACTCTGGCATATATTCTATTTCAATAATTTAATTTGTTTAAATTTACACATGATGTGGCAAGGTGCATTTTAGATGAATCTTATGATTACATTTTACTTTGAAACTGCACAAAGAAGACCACAGTACATATCTGCACAACACACAGAAATAAATGTTTAGTTAAATACGGCTCTCTTAAAGGAGGTTGGTTGTTTTGTCTCTCCAAGTAAACTTCATTTTAAAGAGTTGACATGGGTGTTTGGCAAATGTTAAAGCTTAGTTGCTTCTATATCTGTTTTTTTCTATACTTCACATCAATAAAACCATTGCAATTATCAGTCCTACTGACATCTGACCTTTTATGAATCACTAACCCATAGTGTTGACTAAAGCCTTATATCAGAAATGGGGTCATTCATTTAGCAGGGGGGTGGGTCCCATGCCAATTCAATAAACCCATCCCATTATATCACAGTTCTGCGCTAATTTCGTTTCAACTACTGGCAGCTAGGCACAAGCAACAGAGAAGTGCGTGCTAAGTTCATGCAGTATCAACAACTTTAAAGTAACACAACACAATAAAATTCCTAAATTAATTTAGAAAAATAGAGAATTATTTAATGTTCAGAAACACATACGATCATCAAAATTGGATAAGGGAAACCAGAGATATGAGTTTTCTTAAAGTTGTGCTGCAAAAAACACCTATAAAAAGTCAGATACTATGTAAAACTAACAGTTCATGGTTAGGCAAGACCTGGGCACAGTTTTAGGATGCCCACCTTGGTCACAATGGAGAGACAGTGGAATGCATTAACTGGATTGTCCCGGTCAAAGGATTTACCTTCAGATTTTGTTTCCACCTGCTGGGAAAGCGTATTTTGGTCAGTCCTGTGGCCCCTAGCAACTCAGGGCAGTCACATAATCTCAGGTCTCGCTCCAACCAGGTCTGCTGCAGGGTCTATTCTTCTTTAGTCATCCGGGCCCTTTTGGCGTTAGGAGTCTTTCTGCTTTTTAGTGTCCCTGAAGAAAGTAAATAGGGGGCCAACCATTTAACATTCAAAAAGTAGTTCCAGTCCTTGTGCGACTGCAGGATTGAAGAGTCCTTGTGTGACTTTTCGTCTTCCAACATGACTTTGAAGTCAAAAGTCAGGATTTCTCTTCCAGTAGGGCTTTCTCCTTGTGATGGAGTATTCCTCAGTTAAGGTATGATGTAAAGAGATGGTGGTTTAGGTGCTACATTTATTCTGTGCATCAAGAGACTGTAGAAAATCTTTGACCAACCCTAACTATTTGATTGCAGGTCTCCACTCCCTATTCTAGCACATACTCTTCACCTTACTGTAAAGTTACCCAGGAGCACCTGTTCAGAATGCAAAATCAAGCTGACATCAGACAGATGAGTATTCAGCTCCTAAGTCCCTCTCCTAAGTAGGTGGACTGTTCTCCAATCTGACGAGGCAAAACAAGGCTTTCCTCCTACTGTGACTGGAGCCTGACTGTCTACGTGTGTACTGATAATGAATAGGGGAAGTTTTCTTTACATCTCCAAGTCTGAGGAGGTAGCGCTAAAGCTGTCTTGTGCTATGCCAACAGCTCAAGTCCACTGCCAGATAGATACTCCCTGCTACGCGGTCAGCGGTTAACACCCATTGGCCTTTCCTGGACTTGGAGACAGGCCATTGTTCTCTGCCTCAGGGTCATTAATTCTCACAACCAAGGATGTAAATTCCAACTCAGGGCATGTAATGAGTGGCAGAACTGCTTTTAAGCCATGTATGGCTCAGACAGACTCAAATACATTTTTATAAAGTTACTTTTCAGATGAGTTATCAAAAATCTGATTTCTTAATTAAATCGGATTATGAAATCTGAACGGGAAATAACTTTGAGATATTTTAGCAGACTTTACCTAAATGGAGATGTGGAATTAAGATTTTATTCCCATCTAAATTCCTAGGACCTACACAGTGAAATATTTGTTCACTTTTATTTCACTGTAGAGGCATGCTAACCTTTCTATGTAGTGTGCTCTATTTTATATATTAGCACCTGAACATGTGGGTTTACAAAGTCCACTTTAGGGGTGGCTTCTGAACATAGGAAAATAGTCAATTTAACCTCAGTGATGCTCCTGGCAGGCATATATATTTGTCATACATGTTGGTGGTGTAAATATACACTGCCACCCACATATGACATTTAACTTTCAAGGGCACAAGCACACTTTAGTCATAATTCACTATGGGTTTATCGCAACATTAAAAAGAGGGGAAGAACAGTCACTTTACCACTGCCTATCAGTGGGAAAGGACACAGAGCTCTAAAACCAGCAAAAATAGAGTCCAAAAAAAGGCAAAAAATCCGGCGTGACCATGTAGAAAAGGAAAATTTGCTCCACCATTGTTAAAAAGGAGGGCTACATATTTGAAGCAGTATGATTGTAAATTCAGAAAAAATAGTGCTACTTTAAAGATACACGGAGTACAACTTAGGCAAGCAGCAAGCTTCATAAAAAAAACTTCTACTCAATCTTCATTGTGCAAGCCAGCAAAACACCTTGACAGTCTGTGTGCGTTTTGTGCTGCAGTAGGAGCATGTCATGCCACATGCCCTGTGTCAGCATGCAAGTATAATAATGTGCATTATTGTATGTTGTGTGCAGAACGAGAATTTAATTAACTCAAGCATAGAGTAAATGTGTCCATGCAGGCTGGCTACCCAAAAAAAACTACAAAGTGCCACACAGCATCCTCAAATCCAGATTTGAAAGTGTCTGCTCTGTGTTCATGTTAAAGGGTCATCAAAATGATGGATCCAACATACCAGCAACTAAAACCACTGGGGAAATAGAAAATCAGTGGCAGAAAGATGGCAGTCTTTGCTCATTTTATGCAACAAAATTAGAATATGCTGTTTGCTTAACATGGTAAATTCACAAAAGTTGCAGACATGTGATCAAGGACATCTATGCTTTTGTGATCTACACCAAATCTGTTCATGATGTCGAAATGCTAGACTGATAACAGAGGACAAGCAAAGGGGAAACCTACCTAAAATATGCAGTCTGCCACTGGCAAGCGTTGGACTGGAAATGGGTCAATACCATGCCCATATAGGGAGTGAGAATAGCATGTGAAACTGACCCATTGTTCAGGTTCTTACTAGCCTGGAGCCTTAATTCTCTGCAGCAGTAATTGATGTATGTCGCTATGAAAGGTCTTGTTCACCTGTGTCAAATGAAGAAAATATATCATTCTGCAGCATACAGAGACAGACATTTGTCTGCTGTCTTTTATTGCACAGTTATTTATGACACGATTAACCATCAGCTTTTGGGTGAAAGGGATCTATTACGCTGGGAAAGGTTTGAAGGATCATTGACTGATGTCAACAGGCCACCCAAACTAGAAACATTGGCGTTGTTGTGTGTTTCTCTAAAGGGTACATTATCGTTCAAAGCAGCTTTGTCCGGAGCATAGTTGTTCACACTGGAGAGCGGCACACAAAGTCTAAATCTGATTTGGCGGATTTGTTGTCGTTTTGAGCCCATATGACTTGAGGATGCTCGTTTGGATAAGAAGCTTTCACATACAACAGTTGATCAGATGTTTCTAGGGAATTGTAATGCTTACAGGTGGTTCAGTGTCACCCTCCAGTTGCAGTCCTTTTTCAAGTCTCGGCTAGACAGCACATGTGCTGTCTCAAAGAGACATGGTGTCTTCAATATGTGGGCTTCAGCCCGCCCATAGTCTTCCCATTTGCTGGCTCCATCATTGGTCTCATATTCTTTCTCCCCATTTGCCCATGGCATACAAGCGTCATGCCTCTTCTTGTGTTTATCCCTCCCCGAGAGTATGGACCAATTATTGCTATCCATCCACTGCTCCCATTGTAGGAACTGATTTTGGAACTACTTTTTTCTTTGTTTAAGAGCCCTTCACATGAGCGCTCGTGTTTTCACTCGCCCCAAGCTACATTTCTGTAAACAGGTCTGTAAATATTGCTCTTATCTCATCACATTTGTTGTGCATTTAAAGAAGGAAGTCAAATGTCAGATGCTGCTTTCCAAGGGCACCTCTTTACTTTTCTTTCTCCGACCTCAAAGTGAGAGGATATGTTTTGTTTTTAATGTCCTGGTGTTGCTTGCTCTTCCCCCAACTCCCTCCTGCTTTGCTGCTTTATACTCTATCATATTGGGGGATATATTTTTGGCTGCCTTCTCAAGCACAAGGAGTAAGAAACCTAAACCACACCACACTGAATAAACAGCTGCTTCATAGCGCATTACCATGCCAGGCAGAATAGCCCACCTTTATACAGCACCTACTGTAATAACATTCATAGCATTAGTAATCAAGTTCCAAGCTTTTAAAATATTGAGTCAACAACAGAAAAAGTGGTGGAGGTAATCTAGGATTAGAAATCAAGCATGATCCCCAAAGGGACTCTAGGAGTTGCATCCCGTTTGCTGTGAGTTGGCACATCTGTTGGTCTAGCCACAGGTATCAGCCCCACTGGCGTGGCACCAGGGTTTAAATATACAGATCATTTAGAGCTACAGAAAGTAATGCATGCCACTTGCAAGAGTGCATTCCAGGCATAACATTTGTTTTCAGAACCTAGACAGAATGTTAATGTCCACTTTTTTTACAGACTTTAAAACTGGAGACTTGCCACATACCCAAGCACTCTAGATTAACCCTGGGCGGACAACTACGCTATGCTCACGTAGTTTGTGTAGTTTGTGCTACTTCGCGCTATGCGAATTGCATGTAGCACAGTGCAAAAACGCGTAGCGTAACGTAGTTGGCATTTTTTGCTTGCTCGCATTCCTCAACATCAAGTTGGCGACCGCTAGCGAGCAAAATGACATCCCGGCGAGACTTTTTCCTCGTTCGCGATCAGCTACATCAAGTTGCCGATCGCGAGCATGGAAAATAAACCTCCCAGCGAGATTCTCAACGTGGGGAGGTCAGGTTTCTCATTGCGAGTGCTCACGTATGCTCACGACCGATCGCAATGAGAAACTACCAGTCCGCGTTGAGAAAGCTGCTGCTCGAGTAAAAATCTACTTGAGCGGTAGAAAACGACAGCTCGCACTGTGCAAGATGCCGTTTTCAATGATTGCACAGTGCGGACAAGCATCCGGCACTGTGCAATCATTGCGAACAGCGCACTACGCGAACTACGCCCAGGGTTACTCTAGATTTAGAAGGTAAATAAAGTGTGTCATGGACAAATTAAGCGGCTTTCCCAGGACCACAAGGTCGGTTATTTGGAAATCTGGTTTCTGCAATACAGTGCCTAATTTGTAAAATATTAAGTCCAGGTGCTCAACTGTATGAGGGCACACCCACTCCCCCCTACTCCACCCACTTCCTCCACTGGCCCCATCCACTTACTCTATGTGCTTAACACACATCTTCAACTGCACTGCTAAAAGCCAGATGTAATACCACCGCATGGATACAGTGGGTCCCAGCGCCTCAAGGTGCATGTAGTGCTTCAACGCCAGTCTACCTGATGAACAGTAAGTAACAGTTCACAACACTCTAAACACACTTTTACCCAGTGGGACTCTGCAGCACAAGGGAGACCTTTTATCCAGATGAAAATGTTTTACATGGAAGGAACCATGCATCACACAAGACATTTTTAATACACTGTACTCTGCTGTTTAACACACAATCATTCTGCAGAATCATCTTAACCCAGTGACTTACTTTACCACACAGATATTTGCCACACGTCAGCCTCTTTACCACACGTACGGAACTGAATCCTTCAACTGGGAACTTTACCACACTGGCATTTGTCAGCTTTTCCCACGTGTGTCTTACCATAAGACCTTTACCAGAAGAATTAATCACACTGTCCTTGGACCTGTGGGACTTTGATCGTACATACCATGTAACACTCATAAAGCTTCTTTTAGATTGAAACAAGACCTCACATATTCAAAACAGGAAATGGTCACAGAGATTATTTACAATACTTTTAGTAAGCTGCTGTATTACAATATTGAAAGCACACGTCACTATCCCTGAATATTTGATGAAAGCACATTTATAATTTGGAGAGTATGCCTGTGCACTGTCAGTGACTTGGCCAAGGAGGGCATGAAAGAGCTGAAACTGGATCATAAATTCAAGCCTGCTCTGAATAGTATCCCACAAGATACGTTTGGCCCGGGGATTGCAAAATCCTTTTAATGTCCCTCATCTGTCCTTCCTAAAACTCAAGCTTTCTCCCATCATTTGTACAAGTATTAAGGGTGAGTGTCAAGTTCAATGCAGCTGGGAGGCTCGCCATTTTGTCTGACACGTTCCATCACAACATCACTTTGTATCACGGGGCTTGTCGTTTTGTGCAACACACATGGGCTTAAAAAAAATAATAACATAAAAAGGCATGCTGATTGCAAAGCTAGTACTGACTGAAGCTGCAACTTGCCACCTACCCCCAAGTCTTCATAACACCTGTCACAAACCTTAAACAAAGAGGATATGCTGACTTTTGTCATTTAGGTAACCTAACCTGGAGGTCATAAAATAGCAGCTCCTTGTAACCATGGAACTGCACAAAAATACATGTTGTCTGTTAAACTGATTAAATTTACAACTTAGATGCTTAGGAATATAACATACGCACAGAGTTTTGTCGCATTTTAACGTTACAAATGAAAACAGTTTTGACATTAAAATGCACTAGTCATAAAAAAGAAATAATATGTACTGCCTTTTAAAAAAACAATGGTTCCACATACAGAATTATGGTGTTGGGAGCCTTCTTACAAACTAAGTGAACTGTAAAAATGTTCACAATGGGTGTATGTTTTTGGAAGAAGTGGCATTCTCGTTTTAGCCTAAATTTTGTGATATCTTCATTTTCAGGTATGCCTTGGTTGATAGAAATAACTAACTGTGGAGTGAATGTGGCCTAACAGGCAGCGCTGCCCTCTTTTGAGCTGGGGAACAAGGTCTTGGTGTGGGATCAACAAACTGTGAATCTGGGCAAATCACTTAATCTCCCCTTACCTAACAAAGAATGAATGTGTCCTTGCGTAAACGTAACCTTCGGGTCGTCGAGTTTGTGCTTCATAAATCTGCAACAAAAAAAAGCAATATTCTCCTGCCCTTTCAGCTGTACTGATGATGGCTGCAGCAGAGCAAGAAAGGAAATGTTGAGTATGATCGTTTTTTGAACAGATGGCAGTACTGGTGCAGATAGAAGGACACAGTGCCTCACTTCAGAAAGGCGTGGGTGAACTCGAGGATTAAATGAGCGAATGTGAAGACAGCTCCACGTTCTGCGGAAACATCTTTCTATGGACCATGACGTCATCGAGCGATCCTCTCCCTCTCTCTGCAGCTGGCATGGACGATCTTGCCCACTAGATGTTCTGGGCCGTCACAAAGCAGAGCAACCTCTGACAAGAAACAATCTCTGCGGGGCGGCTGATTTCACCACATGTGGCAGCGCAGGCGCTAGCAAATTGGTCCTATCCTACGTATGACGCACATGGCGTTTACATTGACTGCGCATGACACAGTCTAGTCTCACACCCTTGATTGTGCCTGGGTGGGCCACTCTCTAGACATTCAGGCAGACATTCAGCCGAAGCAGAACAGGTAGGTACATTTATTTTGAATAATTTCTGGACCCATCGCATACTAGAGCATAATTAAATAGCCTGTCAAATAGGTGCCGGTGCTAATCACCGGAAAGCACTGGCACAAGTTAAGCACTGCTGCAATACAACCATTAAAAGTACAGACTGAATTTAGAGCCAGGCACTGGGAAAAAAACACACCCATATTTTAAATCAAAATACATAACGCTTGATTTAGTGCCAACAAAACTCTTGGTTTTACTAGAGATGTTTCAATCAATTAAGCTGGAAAGAAAACAAGCATCTGCAACACCAATTGATAAGACCCTGTCTAGCTTCTGATGCCTTTTTCTTCCTTTTTTATGGTGAATATTTGCAATAGGCGTGTAATACATGTAACAGTATTAAACAGTAAAACAGAAACTGTCTGAGGGTGTAGTGCATATATTTTTTAATCATTTAAATAGCACAAAGGTACATGGAATGAAAGCAGTGATTGAACTACCAGTCCTGACACTGAATTTAACTACTTTCTAGGCAGAGGTTTGCATGTGCTAGGAAAAAATGCTCTCCCTGACAAAGAGGAAAACCAATGATTGAAGTGGGTTGACCCACTGCCCCATGCAATAGGCTGTGGTGTACAGGAGCAAACTGTGGGTGACACCTGAATGGACCAATAGTCGAAAATAGCTGACAAAAAGCCCCTTTGTGGATAATACATGTATGTGTTTTAGTATGCGTGCGCTGTCTTGAAGAAACTGTTGTATTCAATATGTGGGCTTCAGCCCGTCCGTAGGCTTCCCATTTGCTGGATTCATCATCGCTCTCATATTTATTCTCCCCATTTGTGTATGGCATGCATGCATCATGTCTCTTCTTGCGTTTAACCCTCCCTAAGAGCATGGACCAAATAATAGTATCCATCCACTGCTCCCATTGTATGACCATTTTAATACCTACTTTGTTCTCTGTTTTTGAGCACTTCACACAAGCTCTCGTGTTTTCACTTGCTCTGTTCTCCGTTTGCTGTTGCCTCTTTCAATATTCTTCCGAGAGCTCTATTTCAGTAAAATGCCTCTAAATCTTGTTCTTATCTCATCACATTTGCTGTGCATTGAAAGACCGAGGTCAAATGTCAGATGCTATTTTCCAAGGGCGCCTCTTTACCTTTCTTTCTCTGACTTCAAAGTGAGAGGATTTTTTTTAATGTCTCGGTGTTGCTTGCCCCTCTTCCAACCCACTCCCGCTTCACTGCTTAAGCCATCCGCCCACCCCCTCCCTCATCACTGCCTTCCCTTCCTTTCTTGGCCCCTCCGTCCATCATCGCTTGCCCCATCTTGCTCCCCCATTGATGCTTGTTATTGCAATAGTGCTGGGTATCAACAACGTCCACCAGCAGCGGCAACCGGAACTTGTAGGTAAGAATGATGGAGTACATTTGGTCCGCAAGTACTTCAGTCAGCCCTCTAAAGGTGCACTGTTTACCCATCAATGTACTATTACTGGAGTGGGAAGCCATCCCTCCTGCAACATCACGTATACGCTATTTCGAAGAGACTGTTATATTTGCTTTCCCATCTCCCAACCCCCTTCCACTTTGCTGCTTGAGCCATCTCCCCATCCCCTCATCAGGAAGGGGGACAAAAATCTCACGTTTTCAACGAACCCCCACGCTGTTCTGCACACAATGTAATTATCGAAACAAAAGAAGCATTAGCTTGTACATTTAATGTAATACAGGGTCAAATGAAGTGTGACACTAGAGCGGCTCATTCCTTTCTTCCACACAGTGCGCTCTGAATCTTTTTAAAACTCAGATTTTCCACTGCATTTTGGGGAATATTGTTAATATAAGTGTGGCATACCGTGCAAGTCAGACATACTGGATAATCTAGACACAGTAAAATTAGAGGCTGTCCCCAATTCATACATCCAGGTCATCCATCATATAACTTGGCTTTACGTTCTATATAACTCATTTGCTGGGATTGGGCTATTAACTGCAGTTTTTTTTAACGTTTCAAGCTCTCCCATCTATAATGTATATTTTCTGCCTGCAAATGTAAATCACTGCTAGATTTTGCTCAATGTGCATCAAAGTAGACACATCCCACTCTGAAATCGGTTGCTTGCTAAATGAATAATGCCTGCAGCTTTCTTCCTCCCTTCCCCAGAAGGGAAGAAGTAGCCCTATGTTCGCTTTTATTATTATTATTTTTTAGTGTGTCATAGCACTTTTTTCCATGACTTTGAGACATGCTGAGCAGCAGCTGTGCTACTATACCACATGGCTAAAAAACATTGACATTGCAAACGCCAATAGCTCTTGCATTGCAGAGACCCATTGGCTTTGCCAATTCTTGTTTTCTTTCCTAGCAATATATCCCCATGTGCCTGGTGCAACTCTCCTTGTCCGTGATGATGAGGTAACTTTGTTATGTTGGCCATTTTTGAAAGCTAGCAACATGCTGCTCAGGGCATCGGGGAAAACCTGATTGACATATCTCCCAACTCCTTCCAAGCAGTTGCGCAAACTTCCCTCTGGGACATTTTTGAAACTGATCACTTGACGAAATTTGGTCTGTACTTCCAACGGTGCTATACAAATGTGTTTCAATTTAGTTGTGTAACTCCTCTATTCTCTTGTGCATAAGTGTACACGATGACACCGAGACAGAGGTTGATAGTTGACCTTTGTTTTTTGTGAGAATTCCTGAGTGAAGGTGTCATGCTGACTCAAGCAAAGTGTTGTTCTAATGGATTAGAGTTAGTGACCTGTGCCTGTCTCAGCTGTTATCTACAATGCTCAATGCATTACACTTTGATGGCTATCAGTTGAGAACTGTTTTGTGCTAAAATCACTTGGATGGTCCATTTTGTCCAGTGGGTGCATCGCATTGCATCGAATATATATGCATATGTTGGGAAAGGTTAAATAAAACCAAATTAAAATGTAAATACTTACTAGTACTTATATCGAAAAAAAATGTTTTCTACACGTTTAACATGGACGGTTGTTGCTGTTGGCTTTGACAATGCCAGCACAGGACATTTTACAAAATTCTGGATTTTGCCAATGCTTGTTATGGATTTTTTTGCCCTTAAGTGTTGAAACTCTCGCTGGCACCACCAGAACAACGTAACCCCTTTTCTTTGAGAGGACTTTAATTGTCATCATTAGCCACACAGAGGTGTTTTTGCCACATTGGTTAGTTGTACAGTACCTGTAGTGTTAAGCAGGGTTCATGGCTAACTTTTTTTTTTTTTTTTTAGAAATCTTGATCATTTCAATTACAATGAAGATTCGTAAATAAATGGTTTGTTAGCCAGGTGTGGACACGTAGGGTCGTTTCGGGAGGTTTTACCACTGAGTCTCTGACATCGACCTTTACACGTGATGCAGCTGTGGGACGGACTGTGTTAGAGAGAAGAAGGGTTTTCATGGTTTCATGTCCTGGAGGGCAGCGGGCCCATTCTTGAACTCTCTCAATGTCTTCACACCAGAAGATGCACGACCCATACAAGCACAGACTGAGGGATGCTGCCGGCCAGGCGCGCAACACCCATTGGACTCACAGGGCTTCAGCCCCCCCCCGTCGTGTGTGGCAGCCCGGGATGAGACAGCTTCCCGGGCAAAAAAGCAGCCGCACCCGAGCACTTCACAGGTCTTTAAAAGACCATTTGCATGTTAATGAGGCCTCGCTGTTGTTTCACCCCTTCTAAGAGCCCCTGCAGCTCCACTCTCCCTATTGCTTAAAGTTCAGCCCCCCCCGAAATTTTTGCTCAGCCCCCCCCGAAATTTGGCTCTAGTTGCGCCTCTGCTGCCGGCTCACATATACTTATGGCGACCAGATACGCCCGTGTCATATCAGTGACCCGCCTGCTTCAACGAGACCCTCTCTGAAACGAGCTCCTCCGTCACGGCTGCTGCCCCGGAAGCAGAAGCCTGCGTGCGCGTGGTTATGGTGGGCCTCGGGCGCTCTGTTTGATTTATTAGCTTTACACACAGGAGGTAATTAGTCACTTGTCCGCGGATAGCGATCTCGGCGAGATGCGGTGAGGTGTCACTCCGGTCCGAGAGCTGCAGGTGTTCAACAGGTGCGCTCTGACATATCCCCTCTCTGTTTGCTTCCAGCGCCTCTGTTTGCGCGCGCATTGTTCCTTTCAGGTGCACTCAAGCGTTGCGCACCTGGAGAGAGGCTGCCAGGCTGGTTTGCGGTGTGTACACGATTACACGCAGTGCTTTATCTGGGTCATGTACACCTGGACGCTTAGGTCCTAATCACCAAGCAAAAATATACCACAAGTTTATCTAATCGCCATTCTTTTATGGCAGGTTTTAACCTCAAAATGAGAATTTATAGGCTGTTTCTAAGCTCTGTTCAATGACTGCGTTGCAAAACATTACTTCACTTGTACAGTTTACAATTAGCTTTGTGAATATATTTCCAATATCATTTTTCATATATTTTAAGATTAAGTTACATTTTACATGTATGCAGCCATCGAATGCCATACCAGAAAACTACAAAGAACCTAGGATAGTAGGTTAGTATGGCATCTGAACTATTATGAATTCCACAATTAAAAACACTTGCCCCAAGGACGTATGGCAAGAAGTCAAAAATTGTCTAAAAGTGAGGCCCAAGGAGCATATTTCACAAACATTGGGCAAATGCATTTCCCCTCATTAGTCTTCATTTTCACTATAACTCCTTTAATATTACACAAAGGGGCAACACACTCTCCCTCCATTTTAGGATATCAGGCCCATTGTAAACCGGTCCGATTACAGTCAGTGTTAACTTATTTGAGTTTCGCGCTACACCTGATATATGAATCAGTCAGAGCGCAGCACCACCATTGACAGGGGGTCGCGAAATCTCCTGTCTCATTGATATGAATGTTTGTGACCTCCTGTAAATGACTGCGACGGGTGACATCTGTTTTTAAAAGCAGTCCCTGTCCCTTTGCGGATGAGACAGCGTCCCTGAGTCGTGAGTCGGTCTCTGGTCACTGGGCCGCAACTTCAGTTGTCAAAAAGCACGGATACAGTTCTCTGCATTGCATCTGCATTCCCCTACGCCAATGTCATGCTTCCTTCCTTTTTATTCGCAATTAGGTGCAAAAAGGGCATTTTGTGATTTGGAAACTGCTGTGACTCTCAGTGTACCCTTGGTACAGTGTTAGGGCATGTTTACAGCTGCAAAGCATGCGCTTTTGCGAATTGCAACCGTTGATATTCAAAAATGGATAGTAGATCAGGCCCTCGGTATAGAGTTTAGCATCTGGAAATTCTAGCAATAATGAATCACATCATTCCATACAAAATAGTCTTGGGTTGCCATCATAGACGTGTTTTGCAACAGATATTCCTGATCAGTAATATTAATAAGGCTCTTTATCTGTCTCCTAATAAATCTTTTCGTAGTATTTGAACCTAGGACCCATCTTCTCGAGAATAAATTCATAAATTCACGAGCTTTCATACAGTTTTCTCTCGAAAAATTGTTTTCTTTACCATCAACATGCCTCAAGTATAGGAAAGAAAATTAACCTATTAAATCAGATTTTGTTTTTTTAAACCAAACTCTGGTGATTTTAACATATAACAGATAGTGCATTTTATCCTGCATGTCTTCTCAATGTATTTGTAATACATATTTATAACTCATATCTGAGCAGTTGTATGTCGCTATATGTACACGAACATACTCTTGATATAACAACAGTGCCTTCAAAATAAAGAACTACTCTACTAAAGAAACTTCTAGTGCTACGGATTATTTCCCCTAAATGTTGGGTCTTTGAACAAAGTAATCAAAATCAACTATACCTGTTGCCAGTGCAACGGCGTTGCTGTTAATCATACCTCATTAATAATAGTGGTAAATCAACATGGACCCTCCATATTTCAAACTGTAAGAATGTGGGTGGAACTTCCCCTTTAGTCTCATTGTATCAACCTCTGACATTTAGCTATGGGTCTCCTCCCTAGTCCATGCCTCTCCTGTTTCCTCAGCACCGCTCCCTCCACTACCACCCATATTTCAAACTGTGTCTTCCATGTGCTATGCAGCGGGTCATCAGGTGAGCACCAGTGTGGAGCTCTGTCTCCCTTTGCGACCACCATACCCGCATCAATAAATCTGGAGTTAACCCGCAGGGCCTCTTGCCGGGGTTACTGCCCTCACAGGCAGGCCTCCACCTTGTACAACTGCTTGTCTTTCATTCTAAACCGTTTATGACATTCTTCCAGCATCTAATCATAACGGGTCAGTCCCACACCATTGTATAAAAAAATTAATCCTCTAACTTACACCTAAGGCATTTTTTATCAGTCGTTCCGACAATCACATCTAACCTATGCGGCGTGGGATACTTGGCATGTAAATAGTTCAATAGTCTGCATTTTAATTTAGTATTTCGGGACACCTTTTATGTATATTCACAGACAGAGGGCCCCATTATTTGTGCTGTCCAGATGCTCCTCTCCTACATGGCTCTCAGAGCCTGCATATTATACTTTAACATAGAACAACTCTTCAATATAATAAAGAAACAAGTTTACAGCCCTCCAGATTTAGGTATTACCTGCAGGAAATCATGCGTCCTTGGTCCTCCTGGTCCCCCCCGCCCACTTGTGCCACAGTGCCTGCATCATAAGCGGATGTCAGGAATTGAGACGCAGTTAACCCATCCTCTTCCATCAGGGAGGTAAGGCTTCGCACTGTGCCAGTCCAATCTTTCATTACCCACCCCACCAGTAGGGAGCCCCACAAGCAGCAAGGTTGGAGCACTGAACCTATTGAATCGGTTTTAGACCTCATAAAAAGGTAATGCAATTCCAAAAAACATAAGCCGGACTCTAACAGAAGTGTCTGGACCAGGAGCCATTTACGGGCGCTGTAAATCTCTTTTCAACACTTTTATCT
Organism: Triturus cristatus; assembly: GCF_964204655.1. Lineage (NCBI taxonomy): Eukaryota > Metazoa > Chordata > Amphibia > Caudata > Salamandridae > Triturus > Triturus cristatus. The sequence goes on from NC_140587.1 coordinate 454,985,092, forward strand.
CGAAAGTACTAAAATTGTGCCATCTGATTATATTACTTCACACTCTTACCAAGATAAAGGCTCAGACTCAGGGTGTCCTGATACAATGAGACATTGAGAAAGCACCATGCTGCACACTGAATTTAAAAATCCGCTAGCCAGCCCTAGAAATCTTAATTTTTACTACATCACAATAAGCCACCCAAGATAACGGTTTGGAGAAAGGCCTGAGTTTCTGCATGCTCAAGAACCTAGGAGTTTTCCCCATTTAACCACCAATAAGTCAAATGAGCCACACCCAATAACACATGTAATGAAAGACAAATAGTACTAAATTCCGGATGTGGCCCTCGAGGTTTTTAAATCAATATTCTATAAATTTTCAACTCTGCTTTTGGCAATTCCACATCAATTCCTTCACACCAACTATTTTCAATTCACCCCTTAAAACAGCCTCCATCCATACCTGTCTAGCTCAATTCCTTGCCTTTCATGCACTTAGCAGATTAATAATATAAAGAGTGTGTTATCAATATGTTGAAAATGATCAATGCAGCCGTTTCAAACCTTCTAGAAACGTGGATTTTGTGCCGTGGTTTCTGCCGTGAGTGCTTGTACCGACTGGGTGTGCATATGCTTGATCAACAAGGTGGAAAATGCACGTTTTTCAAGTTTTTTCATATAGGAAGGTTAGAAAGCTGTGAAACAATTTCTTAACAACAGTTGCTTCATGCCTTGCTGCCATGTTCAAAAATTCTCTTTTGTACCACATGTAAAACTCCCCCCTCTTTACCAGTAAACCTGTGGCCCTCACCCAGTAACCCGACCCCTGCAGCTTCCATGGTGGTGCAGAATCTGGGTATTTATATGGACACAGATCTTTCTCTTTCCACCCAGGTTAGCAAGCTCTCCACCACTTGCCTTTTTCTAATGAGGACACTTTGGAAGGTATTACCGCTCATACCTGATTAACATCGTCACAGGTGGTCCAGTCACTTATTTTAGGTTGGCTGGTTTACTGCCACTCTCTGTTTCTAGAACGCCTCATTCAGACAGCTGCAGCAAAGCTAGCATTAACCTGCTCCTGCCATGCGTCGCCATCAGCAGCCCTGGACAAACTTCACTGGTTGCCTTTGCCTTAACGGGTTAAGTTCAAGGCTTTGTGTATAGTCCATACAGCTACACAGTCGAAGGAATTGCTTTTTCTGCAATCACGTGTTAGAAAGCTCCCCTACGCCACCCTTCCCTTACAGTGCATGGAGGGCTTGTATCGGTGGCTGGGCTTTTTCTGTGGAGGCTGCACAGCTGTGGAACTCTCTTTTCATTCTATCACGCTCCCCCAATTATCATCTTTCCTTCAGGAAACTGCTTAAAAATCAGCTAGATGCGTTTTTAGGATGTGGTGTCTCTGACAGGTCTCTCTTCTGTTCTACCTGAAGAAGTCATAAGACTTTATAGCGCCAGGACACCGTGGTGTAACAGTTGCGCTCTACAAATAATAATAATAATTTTTGGGATGAATCAAGCAAACGCTACTATAAGCATCCTCTTCTAAGAAACAGAAAACGTGAGAATACTTTGGGCATAACCAGATTTCCATGTCAGCACATTGACTAGTAAACAGAGTGTTAGCGTACACTGCCTGGAAAAGGAGTCAAGAATAAAATAAGTGTTACGTACCGTAACCCAGTAGGTTGTCTGGGAGGATGACCATATTAACCTCTTTTAAATGGCAAGGGAGGAGTAAAGGCCTGATAAGACTTGTAATCAACTAACATGTTTAAACATCTAACTAACAATCAAGCTACATGGCATTCTGTTAGAAATTGGGTCTCTAGTTGGCAGAGCTATGCACCCTGTCCAAGTAGGTACTACAATTCTATTTGGGGTAACCTCGATACACACAAAAAGATAACCTGTGCTCACCCTCTAGTAGCTTGGTACAGAGAAGTCAGCCTTATCTAAAGAGGCAATGTGTAAAGTATTTGTGCAAAGCGCCACGCACACACACATATTAAGACAATGAAAACACCACAAAAATACTCCATACATGTTTAGAAAACTAGAGGATAATGTTATGAATAAAACAAGACTAAAATGACAGAAATACAGTAGAACCACAGTTATGAATGTTTAAAGAATAAATCAAAAGTAGTGCTTAGAGTCAAATAGCGCTTAGGGGTTACTTGAGGTCGTGCTGGACCGGGGTAAATCCAAAGTTCAGGCTGACCGCAAAGGAGGAAAGACTAGCTACAGTCCACGTAGGGCCCACTGAAAAAGTACCTTGGATTGAGCAGGCCTCGGCATTGAAACCTCAATGCGTCAGGTCTGAGTCAAGCAGTGGGGTCTAAGCGTTGTCGTTGAACCTCGTAGTCGGCTCTTGTGTCGGCATCAAACCCCTTGTGATGCAAGCTCTGTGTCGTCGTCGAACCTGACAGTCGGGTCCCTCATCGTCATTGAGCCACGTAGGGATGTCCTCGGATCAGCACTGTGTCAGCGGTGAAGGACGCTGTGTCAGTTCTGATCAGCGCAAAGTCGTCACTACGTCGGTTCTGATTGTTCTGGACATCAAAAATCACCTTTCAAGGGCACAGGACTGGATTGGCACCACTTAGCAGTGTGAGACTCACAGATGGCAGAGTCCGGATGCTGTTGCAAGGTTGCAGGAAGTCTTTGATGGCCCTGAGACTTTAGAACATGGGACAAGCCAGTAAACCCTTGGGGTTACTCTAGTTTCAAGTGAGATGGGTCCAGTCCTTGTCCTCAGCAGGGCAGAGATCAGCAGGCAACAGGGCAGATCCGCAAAGCAGAAAGCAGGACCTTGTGGCATAGTGAACTTTACTCCTGGCAGAGATCTTCACAGGTCCAGTAGTGTACTCTCATGGTAGGGTCAGAACCCCAGTATGTATACCCTAATGCTCCCTTGAAGTGGGGATGACTTCAAAGCTAGTGCCTTGAAGTGCACAGGTCCCCTTTCATCCCATCCCTGTCTGCTAGGCTATCTGGGGGTAATCAGCCCTTTGTGTAGGACACAGGAAACTGCCTATTCAGGTGTGCCAGCTCCCCCTCACTCAACCTACCCAGGAATGGAGATGAATGCAGATAAGTTCCCTGTCACACCCACCCTTCCCGTGTTTGTGGCTGTCTAGAGGGAATGCACAAAGTGTAGCTGTCACCCACCCCAGAGGTGTATTGGAGACAGGCTACAGAGCTAAGGTAAGAGCAGAGATATGTCCACTTTCTAAAAGTGGTATTTTTAAAATAGTAATGCTAAATCTAATTTTACTATCAAAGAGGATTCATCATTTCCATTCCAAAGATATGAAACATTGATGCAGCTAATCCTTTCTAATCAGGAATGACAGCTTAAAAGTGTTTTAAGGTTTTCTCAATGCTAGCCTATGAGAGGAACAGACTTCCCAGAAGTGAAAAAAAGACTTTAGCTGTTTGTCACTACCAGGACATGTAAAACGTACCAGTACATGTCCTACCTTTTACTTACTCAGCACCCTGCCCTTAGGGCTAAGTAGGGACTACCTAAGGGGTGGCTTATGTGTATTAAAAGGGGAGTTATTGGTTTTGCAAGTGGTTTTAAATGCCAAGTCAAAGTGGCAGTAAACTGCACTCACAGACCTTGCACTGGCAGACCTCAGACAGGTTTGAAAAGGTACTGGTGTGGGTGGAGCAATCAGTGCTGCAGGCCCACTAGCAGAATTTAGATTACAGGCCATGGGTTTATGATATACCACTTTCCAAGGGACTTATTAGTAAACTAAATACACCATTGTCACCATGTTTAGGGGAAAAGCATATGCACTTTAGTATTGGTTAGCAGTGGCAAAGTGCTCAGAGTCCTATGGCCTACAAAAAGATACAGCAAAAAGAGGAGGTAAGCAGGTAAAATGTTTGGGGGAAGACCACCCTAAGTGTGACAGATCTAACACATTCCTTTTGTGACAGTTGATACCTCTTGTGCAGACAAGGTTCATCCCAATCATTTTTTTATTGCAGGGGCTTGCCTGACTTGACTTTGGCTACAAACACTTTTACTGTTCCCTTAGTTGTAAACAAACAGACTTTGGAGTTGTATTGAACACTCATTACAATTGTTGTTCTAATTTGGGTAGTAATACTGCATCTAGTGAATACAACACGCACTCACCAGTGCACTCACTATCTAGCATACAATGCATCGCATGACAAAGGTATCACATTTGTTACATCACTTCCCACTACATCTTAAATGTAAGTAGATGTAGAAGTAAGAATTGTAAACAAATGCTTTGATGATGTAGTGGTAGGCAATGTAGTGGATACAGCAATTTTGTAGGTTGACTGGCTGTATAGGATATTCTAGTGTTCTCGTATTTTAACATTCTAACATTTCTTCAACCTTGATAAATTGCCTCAGTCATGTTTGTTTTTGACACGTATGACTTATGACCTTTGTATGATATGCTTTCATTGAGACTAATGATGTCATTAAGCTATTGACTTTCGCTTGAATCGAATGTTGATTTGTTATTTTACCTTTGTTAGTTCCCAGCATAATCCCCAAACTACTTTTATTTGGTCCTTGTTTGCCCTGAGGAAGGTGGCACCTACATTTCGGTGCGTTCACCGAAACGCGCGTCGGCGCTTCCATGAGGCCCACCCAACTCTTTGGATTTTGAACATGTATTATTCAGCACAGTATTGAATATCTGTATGACTTTGTATATATATTGATTACTGTGGTTTTCTGGGCCTCTTTGGGTCATTTAAACTTTTCATTTGTAGATGTGTGACGTTTGTATTTATGATGTGGTATGATATCGGTATGAGTCTGTACGCCTGTGTGTGTTTGATTATGTTTGGGGCCTTTCATGCATATATACTGTTATTTGATGTCTTTCTTACAAATTGTAAATAAGCCAATGCATAGAATTTATTTCTCTGAATCTGACTAAAGTGAAAAATAAAATATTTACAAATCCATTTTTGCTATATGCTGAACGTTTATTGATTTTTTTGCTTGTTGGTTCAGCTTAAGTGTCGGTATACTAATAAGATGATACATTGTACATTTTGAAAGATACAGGTAGAGAAACTTCTTTTCATATTAATTTTGTATTTTCCCCTGAGTCTCTACCTACATTCACTTTGCAGGGGTTCCCCTTGTTATATTAGTTGCCTTTTCCCGGCCCTGATTGCCGTGGGGTTCTCTTGATTTGAGCTTTTTATTCGCTTACGTTTACACTAGATACCTGTGTCCTTTCTGCCCCTATTACTTTGTATCACTCCCTCTTATTTGCTCTCTTTTTCCACATTTTTCTTTTAGACATCACACCATAGGGGACCAAGTGGCCCTTTTGAATAATTTTGGAAGTATTCCGGGATATCTTCGGATATATATCTCCCTCACTCAGTTCTTTGGTTTTTCTCCTAGCATGTATCTCCCTCTTTATATCGATCCAATTCCATGGACAGTATTAAGTCATTCGGCTTCACGGACGAGGATTTTGCCCGCCTTTTTAGACAGACCTCAGAGGGGGATCGACCATTCACTCTTTCTAGGGGCCCCAATGAAGAATGGACCAAACTCTTTAATTTAAAGAAAAAAACTAAGCGCACAGAGTCGCATGCTAAGTTCATGCTTGAATACCTAAAGGCTGGCGCTATCCCAATCGGCCTACGAGTAAGAAACATCCCGGGCTTGTTTATTGAAGTCAGACAGTTCCTGGAAAAGTGGGCCCTCATTTCCAATAGATGTTCCAGGGACTGGATGATTTTAATCATAGAAACAGCAAGAGAAGTCATCGAGTTACTCAATAAGGAAATCTGTGAACTTGAGGAGAAACTTAAACAAATACACAGTGTAGAAGAAGGCAAGAAGAAACTGGAAGAAATCCAGATTGAACTTGACTCCTTTAATGAATATCTCCTCAAGAGAAAAACTGAAAAGCTGAGAAAGGATATCAGAAATTTCTCCCAAGAACGCGTTTATCCATTCCTAACCGAGAATTTCTATACCAATAACGCAGAAAACACCGCAAATAATACTTACTCATCTTGGGGCCACAAGAGAGTCATTACCTTTTCTGACACCACAGATTCAGATAGTGAGGGCCCCTCATATAGCAACCCACAACACAGACAAGTAACAGACAGACAGACACCAGAAAATCGTTTTTTAGGCAATCGCCGGGGCAATTTCCGCCCCAGATACCAGAATCGCTTCCAAAACCAACCTCTGAATTCCCAATTCAGGGGACAATACCAGGACTCAGCTTTGAATCCACAATACAGAAGTCAATATCAGGAGCAAGCCCCTCCCCAAAGATACATTCAGACTCGTCAACGTCAGTATTGGAGGACATAAATAGAATCCCTGTTTTCAATCTATCATCTCAGTCTATGGACTGCTCCACTGTGTCCTTGCTTTCTAAGGGTTTATTCATTGTACCATCTGTTGGAATCAACAAATTCGAACTCCTTAGAGATTTACACACTTTTTCCCGCAAAGTTAGATTGAAAAAATACTTTGCAAACAGGAGCCTCAATACAGATATTGACAATCAATCAGGCTTCAAACCTCCCTACACCTTTACCCCAGGACTTGATATGGTCGGCATGGAGGTTAGTCTTTTTGAAAAAGCTGTCCTTATCAAGGTACAGAAGGCGATCAAATTTGTCCCTACCCCTACATACAATATCTCTAAAGAAGAAAATGCTGCCTTTAAATCCCTCAGAACCAATAACCACCTTACGGTCAAACCCTGCGATAAGGGGGGGGGGGGTATTGTCATCTTTGACAGTAAAAATTACAAAGAGAAAATGTTGGATCTCCTTGGATCCCCTAGACACTATCGTAAAATCATGTCTAATCCAGAACCCAGGGTCAAACGCAGGATCCTGTATGAAGTCGAACAAGCAATCGATAGAGAAGAAATTTGCACCCAAGAAGCACAATTTCTTACTCCTACACATACTCGAATCCCTATTATCTACGGGATCCCTAAAATGCATAAAGATCAGGTTAATCCTCCTTTGAGACCTATTGTCTCCACCATAGGCTCTGCTACGGAACCGTTATCGAAATACATCGATAAATTTTTACAACCTATGGTGGAATCCCTACACTCCTACGTGAAGGACACAGGGCATTTTATCTCAAAGCTAGAAGGTTTGCAATACAACCCTCAACAGGAAATCCTGGTTACCCTAGACGTTGAATCTTTTGTACTCGAATATCCCCCAAACAGAAGCTTGCAGGGTCGTGACCAGCATTATTGAAAAAGATCAAACCTTACACAATGGCAGATTCCTAGCTCGGTGTCTTGAAATAGTTCTAGAGGAAAATTTCTTTGAATACGATGGGAACTATTACCAACAGGTTCAGGGAGTCAGCATGGGGGCTGCCTGTGCCCCCAGTGTGGCCTGCCTGTATATGGGGCACTTCGAGCAATGCAACATCTACAATGAAATTGCCCCCTTTTTCGAGAATGTGCGTCTTTGGTCCCGGTACATTGACGATATTTTTTTCATTTGGACCGGTGACCAAGTGTCCATCGATGAATACATCGAATGGATCAATGCGGCTGACGTTAATCTTCGATTTACTGCACATACCAGTACCACCAAATTAGAATTTCTCGACGTCTGGGTCGAACATCGGGAATCCAAACTTTGCTTTTCCCTATACACTAAACCCACAGCCAGGAACACACTCCTCCATTTCGACAGTTTCCACCCGAGGAGCCAGAAGGATGGAATACCATTCAGCCAATTCCTACGCTTGCGCAGAAATTGCACTACCATCAATGACTACCTCCTCCATGCTGAAACCATGAAAGAAAAATTCATTCAAAGAGGATACCCACGCAGAATGGTAAGGAACGCTCTCAAGAGAGCCCGTTTCTACAATCATGACTCCATGTTTCAACCTAAGTTACAGAATCAGCCAGACAAGTTAGTCTGTGTCACGAAACATTCCGTGATGAATAATAAAATCAGACAAATTGTAAATTCACAATGGCACTTGTTAAATCTAGATTCGGAAACAGCTCACATTCCCAAACATCTGTTTGCATTTCGCAGGAAAAAAACTTTAAGAAACTGGATAGTCAGAGCCAAACAACCTGAGCCAAAGGGCTGGATGCAAAAGTCTATTGAGGGGACTATCCCCGTCAATGGCAATCACAAGTGTGGCACGTGCCACGCGTGCGCCAATGCCATAGTCGGCAACAATATTCGCATCAATGACTTCAACGTCAACATGAAAGACATGACTAACTGCAGGACATCCAACTGCATTTATACCATCCAATGTCCCTGCTTGCTCACTTATGTAGGCGAAACTGCCAGAGAAGTAAGGATACGAATTGGTGAGCACAAGTCAAACATTAGACGATCCAAACATGGAGCCCCTTTAGTAGACCATTGGATAGAAAGGGGACACTCCGAAGCTGACCTTCGTTGGACGATCTTAGAAAAGATTCGCCAACAAAGAGGATCCGACAGCAACAACATACGCAAGAAGCGAGAAGTATACTGGATATTTGTCCTTAAATCTAAGGACAACGGGTTGAATGAATCCCTTCCATGGGAAAATGCCATTTTTTAAGTCCTAGCATTCGCTACTGTCATGTATTACTATTAACCTTGAACACTCCTAAACTTCATCCTCTTTTTTTTTCTTTAATCCCCCCTTCTATATTTGAAGTCCAGCAATAGCCATTTTTCTAGATCTTTTTATTCTTATATGATATGACTTGATTTTTGGAGGCCATCGCTTAGGCTATACGTGATATGCTGCATGTTGCAGCCCACCCGCAGTAATATCTTTAATGATGCTGTCCTTGCATTATATCGGGCTCTTGTGTATTTATTCTTAAATGGACACAATGTTGCTATTATTCCACTAATGAGCCCTCGGGAATCCTTTCCCCTTTAAAAGTTACGTATTTCCCTAGCTCCCTGGTCCTTTAAGTAAAGACATGCCCCTTCCTTTCATGACATGATCGTTTATTGGCCCATTTAAACGGCTTTGAACACCTCCGTGTGTTTCTTGGACCGGTTCGGTACTTTCCCACCTGAGGATATTCTTCTCTCGGATTCCCTTTGACTGGCGGCGTTTTGCATGGTTCGCGCTCTATCAGGTACACTAATTAGACGCTGCCTCTTACCTCTATAGCGTTTAGTACGTTTTCTCCCTTGCATCCAAGAATCTGGCATCCATACACACTTTTAATTTAATCTATATTATTCTTTTTTTCTAGTTATGCTAATTATTGCCACGACGAGTGCTTTCGCTGACCTCTTGATGGTGCCCTTGCATCTTCTTTTCATTGACATATAAAGCTCTGCGCACCCAGGTACGGGTTGTTTTTCCTTATCCCATACCAATTCAGCCTACTTCATTAAATCTATTTTAATTGAAGTCTCTATTATTATTATTATTTTTTCTTGGCCTTTAGCTTTACCCAGGATTGAAAGCAATTAATTACACCTCTGCAATTTTACTATCGGAAGTCCCAGTTCAGACTACGAGTTCACAATATTCCTAATAGGTGAATTTTCTTTATTATCATTTTTTGCAGCTCTGTTTCTTTTAGCGAAATATGATATAGAATGTGCCTTATAGCCTAACGCTTGCCTTTCTCTCACCCCAGAGTCCTGGTATTCACTCTGAACTATGTCTGTTTCTATTAAGCAAAATATGATATAGTATGTGCCTTATAGCCTTACGTTTGCCTTTCTCTCACCCCAGAGTCTTGGTATTCACTCTGAACTATTTCTGTATTTGGATATATTTATTTATTGTTTTACCGTGTTTGTTTTTTTGACGCATGCGCTAACTTTATTAGAGACGAAACCAGCATTTTTCTCCCAACGAAACACGATATAGAATGTGCTATATAGCCGTATATTTGCCTTTCTTTCACTCCAGAGTCTCGGTATCCACTTTGAACCATGCCTATTTAGCGCTTTACCATGCTTGTGTTTTCTTTCAGATGCGCTAACTTTACTAGCGATTATCCTAGGTTTTTGCTTCTTTATTTAAGTTTGAACCTTCACTTAAAGACTACATCTGTATGTTTATGTACCCAGCAGATTTAATTTATGTAACGCATCGACCTTCCGTCTGAGGCCAGAGTGATCCTGCCTGTGTCTTCATTTTGACTTGCACACTATTCTTATAGCCTATAGCCTATTCAGGTGAGCGGGAAAGGTACTATGTTTGCCAAATTGTTGCCTCAGAGTACCCATGAGGTTCTGTGGCCCCCCCTCCCCCCCCCTCCCCTACTTTTCTTGCAATATTCTTTGATTGAGTTCCAATTCTGCGTAAGAAATCTGCCATTTATCATATGTATATTTCCCAATTAGTTTTTCCTTTTATTTTTATTTAAATTGATTATGGTGGCTGTATAGGATACTCTAGTGTTCTCGTATTTAAACATTCGAACATTTCTTCAACCTTGATAAATTGCCTCAGTCATGTTTGTTTTTGACACGTATGACTTATGACCTTTGTATGATATGTTTTCATTGAGACTAATGATGTCTTTAAGCTATTGACTTTCACTTGAATCGAATGTTGATTTGTTATTTTACCTTTGTTAGGTCCCAGCATAATACCCAAACTACTTTATTTGGTCCTTGTTTGCCCTGAGGAAGGTGGCACCTACATTTCGGTGTGTTCACCGAAACGCGCGTCGGCGCTTCTATGAGGCCCACCCAACTCTTTGGATTTTGAACATGTATTATTCAGCACAGTATTGAATATCTGTATGACTTTGTATATATATTGATTACTGTGGTTTTCTGGGCCTCTTTGGGTCATTTAAACTTTTCATTTGTAGATGTGTGACGTTTGTATTTATGATGTGATATGATATCGGTATGAGTCTGTAAGCCTGTGTGTGTTTGATTATGTTTGGGGCCTTTCATGCATATATACTGTTATTTGATGTCTTTCTTACAAATTGTAAATAAGCCAATGCATAGAATTTATTTCTCTGAATCTGACTAAAGTGAAAAATAAAATATTTACAAATCCATTTTTGCTATATGCTGAACATTTATTGATTTTTTGCTTGTTGGTTCAGCTTAAGTGTCGGTATACTAATAAGATGATACATTGTACATTTTGAAAGATACAGGTAGAGAAACTTATTTTCATATTAATTTTGTATTTTCCCCTGAGTCTCTACCTACATTCACTTTGCAGGGGTTCCCCTTGTTATATTGGCGACCTTGATAAAATGTCTTATATTTCTAAATACAGACACTGAGGCTACCGTATTTACCGTTTGGGATAGTACTGCAGAACTCCGAGCCTTGTCATGGGTATAAACTGCTATGGAAATAAGAGCACAATGTAATAAAATACAATAAATCATTTTGATTTCAGCATCTTGGAATGAAGGCTAAAATGATAATACTGTATGTCTTCTCCCCTATGAGTTGTTCAGACTGGGAATGATGCACTTTTTGCAAACACAGTTTCGACCTGGTTTCACACGGCCAAACCATGCAGGCGAAAACCTCCATGTGAGGTAAGTGCTGAACAACTTGGAGGTAGTGGAGTCCAACCAATGCCCTGCTTCTTCCCTTTGTCCTTTACCTTGATTGAGTGATAATTGCCTTCATATTCTAAGTTAACATTTAAGGAGGCATTTTCCATGTGCACTTATGGCACAGTTGGCCTGCCACACGTTCTTAAGCATGCAACTTCAACACAGTTTTCAGTAGCTCCACTTTCAGTTTCAATAATGTTTTGGACACAGCAGCAATCGCCCATCAATTTCATCACATTTATTCAACTGACTTGTCTTTCCCTTCAGTTAGTTATATTTGCATTGCCATCCAGTTCCTTCAACAGTGATTGTTCCCCAGCGTCTTTCACTATAAATACTTCAAATTAGACTCTTTGTGTCTGAATTGCTCGTTTTCTTGTGATGACCTTCAGTCATGACAAGGTATCTTGGAAGCCTTTTGTTCATTTGCCTAAGTAGATTCCCTCAAGGTAGAATTATGTGGTTAGAAAGCAGTTTCTTTGCTGTCAGGGGCTTTGTCTTTAAACACATCTTGTGCAGTTAGAACTCAAACATGTTGCTGTCCATTAGCAGAATACGTAGGGGCTGCTGTGCACCTTAACTGCCTATGTGTCCCCCATTATATTCTCACCAGTATTTGCTGTGTCTCTTGACTGCTGGTAGCCATGTGTGTTTCCCTTCCTTCCAGACGGAAATGTCCACAGAACCTGGCTCCCAAAGCTGCAATTTTTAGAGGGTTCCAAGAGACCTACCATTACTAGATCAGTGATTGTACCTCGTCATAGGCAGCAGACCGGCTCTGAGGTCTTTATGATTTTTCTCTGCTGCACATTTGCAAGTCCAAAGCCTTTTCTGCGAAGCTGAAGTATTTGGAAACTGACTTGTTAATGTGGCAGGCGAAGAAACCTCAGTTTTGGTTTGACCTGTGGCTGAGCCCCCAGAGTTAAATGATCTACTGTCTAGAAATAAAAAGCAGGTCCATGTGAGGATGCCTGTGCTTATCCCTTTGAATCTATGACTCAATGGCCGGCTTTCCTCAGACAAAGTGTGTGAAGCATCTTAGAAACACAAAAGTAATATGAAAGTTAGGAAATTGAAAAGTTAGGCCAATGTAATGATTATGACAATACCAAATTTGCAAAATCTGTTAAGTGCATCACGAATTATGAATGTGAAAGAAAAAATAAAAAGAATCAATTGAAAATAATGGAAACAATGGGGAAGTGAAAAGTCAATGTTAGTCTGTAGGGTACTGGGTTCCTGCTGGAGTGAAAGTTGGGTAAAGCCTAGGAGTTTACCTGGGTCAACAGTGTTACCTTCTGATTTAGTCTTTTTTTCCAGAAGTCTGTAACCTCCAGCGGGGTAAGGTATGACACTGTGGCTGAGATGGGCAATGAGATTGAAGGTGTTAAATTTGCAGTCCTACTGAAGTCTTGAAGTTTGGCCCCAAAAGCATAGAGTGAGATGAACTTCAGAATTGTAACCACCAATGGTGCTTTACTACTGGGGTATGTTTGACACCTTTCTCTGCTCCGGTGTAGTTCATTGGGATTTAGTAACATTTTCTTTCAGCGGGGCAAGGCTGAAATCCACAGATGTGCAGGACGCCATGATGCCAGGTACCTGGTTCCACTACCCTTGAGGAACTTCAAACTATGCTGTAAATAGTTCAGAATGAGATTAATCACAAAAACATTCCTAATAAGAGTTATCCTGGGTTGTGGAATCTCAGCAAATTTACCACAGTCCTCGTAGAGCAGAACATTTCAAAGTCCCAAATCCACAGAAAGATGAATATCTTTTTTCTCATTATGTCACGATTCCCAAACTTTCTTAAACACTTCCTAGAGTACCAGTCCACAGACAGCAGTGAGAGAGAGCTTCACATGCTCTCGATTCATCAAGACCTCTATTTAAAGTTCGGTCCTGCTAACCTCCTGGATTGTCCTCCAAGATGATGCCCTTAGTCCTTTCTCTCCCTGTGAATTTTCAGCAGGCTATCTTACCTGAGCCAAGAGAATGGTTTTTTATCTATAGAAATTCAAGACGAAGCAGGATATCCCTCAGACCTTCTTGGGTGACAGTTCATTCCACAGTCTCTTCTGGTTTTTCTTTAGAAGCAAGCAGCTTTCTGAAATCCAGGTGGTGAGCAGTGATCTGTATAGTAGAAACTTAGTAGTGATTAGTAGAGCCCCAGAGCCTATCAATATTACTTTTAGAAGTTTCTCCCACCTCTACTTTTGAGTTTCTCTGTTGAATTATGGATAAAGTATCCCACGGTGCAATAATCCAAGATAGCAGTGGATGCGTTCAGGCATGCTCGGCTGTATGGACTCCCTAAATCTGTCCATTGACTTGCCTACTCACTGCATTAAAATAATTCCCCTTAAACTTGTCACATAAAATACTTTCCGCCATGGGAGCAAGGAACCTGTATGCCTGTATGAAGGTCTGCATGAAAGGCTATTCCCTCCTGTGTCACATATTTTTGAATGCTTGTGAGGATGTCAGGTGCCAATTCCTGCTTTTGTGTGAAACAGCTGCTCTAAATTTCCCCTCCTCAGCTACCTGATATGTACTAGGCAGTTAGAGCTCTCGAAAGTATGTTTCCTTATTCTACTGATAATGTGTCCGAGGCACAAGGTGCTGCACCAAATGGTTGATTGCCCTACAGGAAAGGGAGTTAATTATGGTACGTCATGCCCTTCTGGACAGAGTTCGGAACTATCAGGAAATATAATGTAAGTCTAATATAACTACAGTCTCTGCAGGAGGTTCCCAGTCTGGCTGAACTGGTCTTCTACTTCCAGGTCATGAGGCAGAAATAAACAATGTTTCCAGAAATTATTTTTGTTGCATTTGCTCAACAATAAATTAGAATTTTGCTCATTAATACAATGGCACTAAAATGAAATCTGCATCTTTTTCCTAGCACCAAATACATACAACTGCTAGTAAAACACATTCATCTGAAGTCATTCCAGGACTACTTGTTCTCTCCATTGGTATACCTTTTATAAGTCATCTAAACCTCCCTCAGTGCCACGCTACAAGCTGGAAAATGGGACCAGTGCAGAGCTTAAGAACGGGCTGCCGTTCTGGAGCCCACTTGCCAGTCAGTCATAAGTCTAATTTTCAATGGTTTGTTTTATCTTACAAAGATAGAATTTGATGAATTTATTGAGTAGAGACTCACTGACTTCTCTCATTGAAACAAAGCATTCTTACCCTCGATGAGATACTTACAGGGACATTTAGACACACGAGTAAGTGCAAAATGGGTATGTAAATAATACTTGTTCCTATTAGGTACAAAGTATCGATTTGTCTTGATCTGGTTTTTGTACAGGTTTTTACCGCCAGCCTATATATCTTATTAATTCGCTCTGCAAAACAGTTTGGAAGGGGCAGAAACATAAGAAAAATAAAGTGCAAAAAACTGGCCTCCTTATGCACATTACATACCTTGGAAGCTGTGCCAAAGTGCAAAAATACAACCAAGGCCTGATGTTAATGCTTCCACGTGATGACAACTGGTCTGACAAGGATTTTGGTTAGGAAGAAACTAGTGAGGACAAAACACAGTGCACAGGGGCACATGCCCAAATATGGCACAAGTAAACAACAAAAGGGATGCGGGCACAGTCATAGTGGCACAACCCGACTCCATGCCGCCATGAAGCATGGTTGTGTGCACATTCCAGCCAATGCACTCAACAGTATGCTTTGTGCTGGACTGCACAGGTCATCCTTATTGAAATCCGGGTGTCATTCATCAACTAAAGCACATTAGTTGACAAACATTGACGAACGCCCAAAATATGAACTAATATGTTTTGAAACACCTTCAGGACACATTTGTTACAGGAACAAGGTCATTGAAGGACACATGTCACATATACTGGAAGCACCATTATGAGATTTTCTCAGTGGCATGCTGCAGGGGAAGGAAACAGTTACCGTCAGTGAGATGGGCTACTGTGCCCCACCACATATTTACTGAGAAGTAGGAGATACTTGCTCAACCAGTCCTATATATCCCGAATCTAAATTTATAAACAGTAGTTGCCACATTTATGCTAATCATAATAGTGCATTCTGACATTCCACTAACTGTCCACCTGGATCACAGCATAGGCACGTATTGCGATTAGGAGCCTCATCCGGCTTGACTGGCTGAATCACGCACCGGAGACCCCTCCCATTGTTCAGACCCCAGACTCATGCACCCACCACACCCACACACCCCCTCCTCCCCTCCTCTCTCTTCTCTTCTTACACCAGTTACCCAGTTTCTGGGTCGAAGACCATCAGTTCTGTTCCTTTTGTGCTTTCTTTTGACCGTCTATTCACCCAGCTGCATATATCTCTGCCGAGGTAATGGAATATAGTTTTGGTAGAAGGCCTGTCTTCCTAGTTACGGCACCTGAAGCAAGATTGTGGATTCCATTGCATTACAGACCCTTATGTGTGCCCAGGATTCCTTCCACCGATGCCTGATATAGTGTTGCAAGCTTGCTGGTACTATATGTATTCTATGAAACCCAATAAACAAATGTTGGGAAAAAAGAGAAAGTGTCTATGTGATCATCACAACATTGTCACTGTCGACAAGATTTGGTCTTCAATACAGGAGGCCCAACCTTCGAAGGACAGGCCTGTCCATGGCTTTATCCTCCACAAATGTAAACACGTTATCCCTCCTACTTTCAAATGCAATACACATGCAATATATGCTATCTCTGTACTTTAGACTACCAGAGGTAGTAATTAAAACCATAATGAACGGTATCTTATACCTACAGTCTAACAATAAACAATTTAACCACAATCTGCACATTCCAGACAGGCCCAATATCACACTCTGCTTCAGAGTGGACGGCACTAGGGATACCAGCTTCATAAACACCACCACGAGGAAGACCCACAAAGAGTGGCCCAGGACACCTGTTGGAGCAGGTAAGACGCCTGACCTGACATAGAGCTAATGCTCATTTTTGCAAAGGAGGCCAGTCTGCACTTGTGGCTCTTATATCTTCCTAGTAAACTGCTGAAAGCCCTGACCAAGGCTGCATAGGAAGACATCTGCAGGCGATATTATGCACGAGCAAAGCATAGAGTATGACTGAACAACTCAAAATGAAAGATTGCCAAATGAGACTGACAGCCCAATAGTGGCTAATACGGAAATGGACTAGTGAGGTGGAAGCCACGCCACTGTGGATGAAGCTGTCTGTAAATTATAGCAAGGCTTGTAGATGGATGGTATTGAGATGTGCTTCCAGCAATTTAGCAGACTAGCAGTTACATTTTACAGAGAATTGTTGAGCGTATCCCAGCTTTATCTTGGCTGATTTGATATTAGGCATATATATTCTTTTAGGGCTCGTGTGTAGGAGGTTGTTGATGATGTCATCGATTTGACAGTGTCTCTAAACCTTCTCAGTATCAGAAGTGGTAACTGAGATTCTAAGAAAGAACATTAATCACATCTGTATTCTCCTTCTAGTACTAGCATGCACGCTAGGTGGCGCTGCATGCAGTTCTTTGAGGCGGGGTACTTAACCGTGGTTGATTGTGAGTGGTTATCGCCTGTTTAGTGGTATAAAAAGGCAGGAGTATGTGCCTAATAAGCTCTTTATGCGTGTATATGTCTAGGCCTAAATTATTATGCTACGATTGTAACGGAAAGGTCAATGTGCCAACAAGGGATTTACTTTAAGGTGATCAGTTAATTCTAAATTTAAGTGATTTGAATCAATGAGTATGTTAAGATGAATTAACATAAATAAGAGCAATATATCGTGAAAACAGGGAACGGAATTAAGTCCTCTTTTCCGTTCCCTGTTTTCACGATATATTGCTCTTATTTATATTCCTTTTTGTACTCTTTTTTACTTGGATAAAACTATAAAAATCACTGTGATTAAATCACAAAAAGAAATCCCCGTGTGCGTTGTCATCATTAGATATTTATGATGTTTAGTTCATGGAATTGATTTCATATTGATGTTAATTCATCTTAACATACTCATTGATTCAAATCACTTAAATTTAGAATTAACTGATCACCTTAAAGTAAATCCCTTGTTGGCACATTGACCTTTCCGTATTTATCTGCCCAAGCCCTCAAGGGTATATTGGGTCTGACCCCTATTCAATATTACGATTGTAACGGGACTGGAGAGTCCATTTTGATAGCACGTATTTCACGAGTTGCTCCTGCTAGTTTGCTGTGTGCTTTGTCACGTTTCTCCCTTCCTGCTTAATTGCAATAATTCTCAGTTTTGCTTTTAACGTGTTTATGTCTTAATTTGTTTTCTGTTACTTTTTTAATTGTCAGCTGCGTGTAACAAATTTCCATTTCGGTTGTCTTTTCTGTTTTTTACACATAGGTTGTTTTTCTTTCTTCCTCCATGACCACCATGAATTGATGTGGTCATGCAGTTGTGTAGATCCCTCAGGACTCAGTTATTAGATTCGGTTTGGCAAAACTGTTGAATTCTTCTATTACACTCTTGCATTTTTTTCCTCAAACATAGTTTTGCTTGATAGGATCCATTATTCCAAGTACCTATTGCCTAATAATACAATATAAATTGTAGTGCTTTATGGAACATTTTTTTAAACCCATGAGTCTTGCCTTGGCTTAAAACCATAGTACTTTTGAAAAGAAATGCGTTTTGTGACCTAGAAAAGGTTCCTACGTGAGTGCTAGTGCCATATTTGATAACTGTGAATGCAATCAGTGCCAGAATGGTGGTGGTAGTTGGCAAATAAAGCAAAATAGTCTTCCACATTTAACAAGCATTTGCAAAACGAATAGGCCACCACAAAACGAAAAGAAAAGTTGCTGCTGATTGTGAGAAATTGGGTTGTTGGTTGAGTGGGGTGTTACCCCTCCTTAAGCAACAGCAAGTCACTATATTAACCTGTGCTTAACCCTCTGGTAGCTGGCAGAAAATCAGGAGAGGCAGTGTGTAAAGTATTTATGCAGCACAGAAACAGTAATGAAGTGAAAACACAAGACAAATCCCCCACCAATTTAGAAAAATAAAGTACATTTTAATACATTATTTGTCACCAAAACAACAAATATCCAATCAGTAGGATCGAAGTGATGAATATTTAAAGTTTAATATAAAAACTACCGCCTAAAAACTTAAAGCGCCAACCTCCGACATCTAGTCTCACGAGACCGGGTCAAAGTTGAGAAATATGGCCACCACGATAAAGCGCGAGTCTAATACAAAAAGAGAGACAGTAGAAGTTCAGCGGAGCAAGAGTGCAGGCAGCCTCTGAGAAGGAGACATCCTCGTTGGGAAGCCACTGGATGAAGTCGTGGTGAAGATTTCTATGTTCAGACTTACTCTCTTTTTGGAAGTTGAAAATCTGTGGAGAAGAATGTAGCGGGATCTGCAGCAGAGTCAGAATAAATGGTGATGCATCTTGGGTGGCTAGACAATCTGGTTGGACTCAGTCTTCTCTCGGTTCTCAGAGAAGGTTTTAGCCCAAACTTTTTCAAGTCCTGAGTTTAGGGTTTTGGCTATCAGAGTACCTTTAATAAAAAAAAGAAAAAGAGAAGAATAGGAATAACAACTTGCATTTGTCAATCTTGTTTTTCAAACTCAATAGCCTAAATAGTATTATCATTGCTTGATTTTCAACAAATCACAGAAATCAAATGTTTCCTCTTTTCTAGCATTGTAGAGACAGTTCTGAAATCAAGTCCCATTTTCCTTAACTTTTCACTTTTTGACATTCCAACGACGATTGCTGTAACTCACCCAATTTCTCATTATTTGCATTCTAGCAATAAGAATACATTGAAAAATAAATTGTAAATGAGAATTGGAACATCCTTTCACTAAAGCAAAACAATTATTAATGAGCGTAATGCAATCTTCCAGTCTATCAAGACGGTTAAAACTCTTATCACCTTATCCCAAAACAGTAAGATAAGGCTTCTGAAATACTACATATGGGGTAAGATATCACTTGATTGGTAACCTTGGTCAATCGATCTGGTGAGAAATAAAGTTGCCATAGGACAAAAAAAGTTCTTTTGTATTTGCCAGGTTTTATAATTTTATCCATAAAAGAAACAGTCTTTTGCCAAAACTCATCCTTTATGTGGAGGCCCAGCTCTACCTCAGATTTAGATTGCATGGTTGTTTCAGGCAGTGATGTAACACCCCTCAAGATTGTGAAGAGGGGCCCTGGAGTTTCCCATTTATTAATTGGTCTTGGGCTTAATGCGGCGGCCCCCTGAATGGTTGTAGGCCCTCAGAAGAGTTGGGGGCCTCACTGGGCCAAATGGGCTGAAGGAGCCGGTGTTCCATTCCTGGTTTCAGGATCATCCCCTTCTGCTAGGAAAGTATACAAAGTAGATAGTAAACTAGAATTTGACTGAACACTGAGTAGATCTTCCACCGCTGTGCTGTTTCCATTCCAGCCTATCACCACTATCCCTCTTTCCACTTGTTTGTATTGCATCATATTTAGATGCAAACGTTCTTTCATCCGTGAATGAGTTCTTGAGTTTGCAATTCTTCCCCTGGGAATAAGTCTTGGATACCTTTACCTCGGTTTGAATAATGGGAATGTTCATCTGTTTTTTCCATTACAAAACCAGGCAATGTTTCTAGCCACAATGTAGACCAATCTTTAATTATTTTAAATTTAATTTACCTGTAGAATTGAGTGTCACCGAATATGTACAGGAACCAACAGCTTGAAAGAAAGCAGTGATAAACCTGGTAATTGTGAAAAAGATTTCAGTTTGTTCAGCGTGGGTGAGGAACGATCCATTCCTCTCAGGAATAGAAGGGGAGGTGGATGGGAGGACAGGATATCTCTATATGCGGACGATATAGTGTTATATCTGACGAATCCGTATAGGTCAGTGCACAGGGTATTACAAATTTTCAAGTTGTTTGGGAGCTACCAACAACTGGAGCAAGTCTCTGATCTATCCATTAAAGGTTAACATCCCTCAACGGTTGACTGCTACGATACCGCTTACTCCCAAGCTTAAGTTCACATATCTTGGAATTCAAATTTCGCTGAATGAAGGTGAATTTCTAGCAGACAATTTACAGCCCCAGCCACAGCATCTAAAGACTGACGTAGATAAATGGAGAAGGTTGCCCATATCATTAATGGGAAGGGCTGCGATTTTTAAAATGATGTCACTGCCCAGACTAATCTATGTTTTGCAAAACACCCCATACAAAATACCTACATCTGTGTTCCAAGGTATCAATAACGAGCTGCGTAGGGCTCTATGGGATGGGGGATGCACAAGAATTGCTCTAGGCAAACTACAAAGAGGGGTCTACGAGGGAGGGTTTTGCTCAAGGTTCCTTTTGACTTCTAAAAATGTCATGCACTGATGTTGCACTGTCTGGGTGTAATCTGAGAATAGCAGTTTTATCTTGCAACTTTAAGAGTACGGCTGTTTTAGCCACACGTAAGATGATATCACTGACCCTGTAATAAAGAAGCCTGTCCGGCATGGGCAGTGGCGGAGCCTCCAGCTGGGGACACTGCACTGGGATGTGGTGCACCCTTTCCAGCAAAAAGAAACAGGTTAGATCTCTGGTAGAGACGAAGAAGTGAAACCAAGTCTCTAGAAACATCAGGGGGTCTCCGCCTTCCACCCCCTCTGGCAAGCCCATGATGTGGATGTTGCTCCTATGGGAGCCTCCTTCAGCATCCTCTGTCTTCTCCTCCAACGTGCAGACACAATCTCGTAGGTCTTGGAGGGCTCATTGGTTATCCGTTGTCTGTGGCTGCAGTGCAGCTAACGTTTTCTCTCCTTTAGTAATCTGGTCTGTTAATTTCCAGTGATTGTCTTGTAGGAAGTTCAGTTCCACTACTAGGGACTCCACAGCTGTTTCCATAGATTTCTGGGGGCTTTCGATTGCCGCCAACACTTGGTCAAGCTTGTATTGTGGAGGCTCATGAGGCTGCATGTGGCCTCTAACTGAGGGGTATCAAGTATCATAGATGGGGGCTCAATCTCCACTTGTTTCGAAGTTGACGTAGCAGATTACAATCGACACATGGTTTCTTGCTCTGGGGAGCTTTTCCCTTCTCCCATTGATGGGCTAGGGCAGTGTCAGTTGAGTCCACCCCTGGCTAGTATACTGTAGTGGCAGTGAGAGGGTGGAGAGTGGACACCCCCCTAAGTCAGATGAACACAACATGGGGTTCCGTATTCCCAGCGAAAGCTGTCTATCCTTCCTCTTGTTATTTTCAGCAGTTGTAGCTCTGTCGCTGAGTGCTAGGGTCCCCAATGTCTGCCACAGCCCTCTGCCTTCCGTGCCCTGAAGCCTTGTTACTAGGCAGAGACTCCAGCTGGGGGAAGGCCACAGCATGCCCCCAAATCCAAGTCAAGACCATGGGGGTCACGTACTCCTCTGGCCCCAGGGTGGCCCCTTTATCTACACAAACGTTCTGGGGTCATACACCCCAGCCTTCGATCAGGCGCTGCTTGCAGGTGGGCGCACTATGCAGCAACTATGGGGGTCTTCTCCGGGGTCAGTCTTCAGGTTCAATGAGAGGTTTACCTGTGAGTGGCGATTTGTGGGACTTGCTCCAGGTCTGGTCTGGAGTATATGTTGTATCAACGTTAGGGATGTAGTAACTTTTAAACTGTAGTTTGTGAGTAGTATTGGTCTTACTATTTAATAGGTGTGTTTGTATCAGCATAACTTTCCTAAGCCCCTCCTTAAATGTCAGTAAACTCCTCTCTTTTAGCAGGAAGTATTCTCCATTTTCCAGCCACTCCTTACATGTACCTCCAATATTTATTACTGAAAAGTAAACCTACCTGTTCTGCGATGCCCTCCAGCTTGGCAGAGATCCCCACACAGAAAAGATGGAAAAGGAGGAGGTGGAGGTCCCTGGCTATAGGTTTGTGAATAGCATTTTCTATTACATTAATAAAAATACTGTACTAGTATTACATTAAGGGCTATAAACTGTAGTTTATGAATAGGCCCCTCAGGGCTATCATTTAAGTAATCCTGAAAATGTTGAATCCTGAATTTTACAGGTGATTTTTTCTGTGAACCTCTGATCTCTTAAGAGGGTCCTAGGAACAAAACGCAAGGAAGCTAAATCAAGCCGTACTAGGTCTGATCAGAAAATATTTGAGTGGACCTCTCACATTGAGCTACTTTATCCTTGAACCCTCTGGACATTGAAAATTAATGAAGCCTAGAACACTGCTTATGCTTAGCAGAAAAAGGTTAAATCACACTGACATCGCTTTGACAGGACATCCAAATATCAACAAGGTGGAGATTATTGCCCATGCTTCAATTTTGGAAGATGATCTTCCACAATAATATTATACCAAAATAGTTTGGATTTAATAGGCGATTGAAATCACCTCCAATAACATATACCATGGAGAGACACCAGTTCTTCAATTAGCTTTATAAAGGATTCTGGGTCATCAGAGTTAGGACTGTATACAGTTACTAATTGTTTGGCTTATAACACATTTACCCTTGAATCAGCCATATATTGACAACTTTTTTCTTCAAGTTTTCTTTAAGTTTTCTGCTAATTAAAATAGCAACTCCCATAATATAAGAATTTTTGGGGAAAAAATATATCCCAACCACCTTAATCTTAAAAGTTTAGATGCTTCCTTCAGACTAAGTGGGTTTCTTCCAGAAAAAGAATGCCATAATTTAAAAAAGTGCATAATTTCCTTTTTTTTCCAATACTTGAGACATCAGACTTTGTTCATTAAGAGTCTCATATTAGTTATTGCTGTGGTTTCTCAAGCATATGCAGGTACTCATTGACATCAGAGACAGAGCAGAGCACTGTCATTGTATCACTGTACATGACGTGTAGCTTACCAGGAAATATGTCTCGTCTCTCACTGTTGCACTTTTTGCTTAAATTGTATCTATCAGTAGCCCCATCTGTCATTGCTTTTCATCTGTTTCCCTTGATACATATGATCTTATGATGAAGAGTAATTGAGTTGTGACTTCTCTTAAAAGTCTGAAATAAAATTATGATACCCATAGGTTTTTGCTTTCTTGGGGCATATGATCCATGGCTTCCTATCCTTTTGGATTTCTGTCTGCCTGGGAAATAGATTAGTCTCTATTAAATCTGAAATAAAACTTATCTTTGCCCTCTCTTGTTGCTCAGGCATACCTTGGAATAGAAGATTATTTCTTTGAGCTCACTCTTTAACCTTCCATTCCATAGCTTTCATTTCTTTCTCATGTCTTTTTAGAGTTCATTCTTGCCTCTTCATTTGTTTATCTAGCTTCTTCTGACCAGTTTCTAATTTCTGCAATTTGGATCTAAAAACCTTCTACTTTTCCCTCTAAGTTTGATAGAGATTGCTGGATTGCACTACATTTTGTAGCCATGGTTTCAAACCCCTTTTGCCCCCCCCCTCATCTGAACTAGAAATCCCATCTTAAGGTAATGTGCATTTTCAGTTGGAAGAGAGGTGTCCATTATCGATATCTCTACTGGCTCTTTACTTTCACAGGTATCGCTTTGTATACTCCCTCTTATCCTCTCTAACTCAATAGAATGAACGCCAATTGGTGTCTCTACAATGAATCCTTTTCTCATTCCACTAAGAGGACCATTTAGATTTGCTCAAATCAAGTACTATCCTTTCACGAGTAAGACTATCACGTCTGGTAAAAAACAGCCACACCGTCTCCAGTTAAATCTGAAGATACTAACGTTCTTATTTTTGGAGGGGACAAAGCAGTCTGATCTCCTGGTAACTTAATGCGCTAAAGTCCACTTTTTTTGTAACAGAGCTTGGTGTATCTGTTTTTCAACAGTCTCTTAAGTCTGTTTCCACTAGCAGGTCCAAAACTGCAGTGATCAGGGATTTTTTTTTTTTTTTAGTTGTGAAGATTAGATATGGCCTCACTTTCCTGGGTCACTTATTTTGCCTCTTCAATCTTATTTCGATAGCTAGAAGAACCAGGTCCTCCTCTATGCATGCAATCCTGACACACCGACCTACATCGACGGACGTACCGGCGCTGAAAGCTCCCTGCACACAGACCTTACCACTTTATCTGAATTTCCATATCCTTACTAAGGATTAGCCAACAGTCTCCTCGCTTTCCCAGGATTATCTCAGTGAACACACTGTGAGATTTCCTTTACTTCGACTTTTCGAGATTTTACGCCTACACCTAGCCTGCCCCAAGGCGCTTTATTGGCTATTTTACCTTGCCCTGAAGAAGCCCATGCTTGGGCGAAACGCGTTGGCTGTATCGAACTCTAAGCACATCAAGGCTGTATTGAACTTTGAGCACTTCAAGAATAAAGACAACATAAGAATACAAGCATCAACGTGGACTTTTTAAATTATTTGTACATTATGTATATACTGCAAAAATCCTACAACGTATTGCCTCTCATACCCCTGTGAATGTTATTATAATCTATGGTCATTTGGCAGCTGGCCATCTGAGGTAGGCAATACTTCTACTACTATTCAGTGACATGTCTAGGCAGTGCAGTCTTCTATAATCCAGCTGCTCTTTTTCTTGTCTTAATTTAAACTCGCTAAACCTGCCATCCAGGCCACGGGTCATTTTTTAGCAGATAAATTGGGGCACTGGGTAATCGTGGAATGGGGCTTGTGTAGCACTAAATTTACACTTAGCACTATCTATGGGTCCAACCTAGACAAACCTTTAGTTTTGGAAGAGTTAAATTTGGAACTCGCATCGTGGCCTGTACCATTGGTATTATTTGGAGACCTTAACATAAATCTGGTTATGAAAGAATTAAAAGGTGGGATACAAGGATACACTGGTCGCAAACCTAGGGTGTTTAAAGCATTATATAATTTGTTAAAGGATCATGGATTACTGGATGCATGGGATCTTCTTCAAGAGCCAGCGCCTGGGTTCACGTTTTATTCTTTTCCTCACCGGAAATTAGTACGCTTAGATAATTTTTTTATATCGTCTGTATGGCTCACAGGGGCACAAATGCATATATTTCCTAGGGTGACCTCTGATTATGCACCAATAGTTTTAGAAAACCCTGCTCTTTTCGTAGGGTGTACTCCAAGAGTTTTTTCATTTGGTAGAAAGCTGTTGCTTGATAGGGGTTTTAGAGAGTATATGCAGACATGGATTAAAGATTTTTTTGACAATAATAGACAATCTGCCCGTGTAGCGGTTCTTTGGGACACTTTTAAAGCTTGCTTTAGATGGGAAGTATTGAGTCTCGGGATATATTATCAAAAGAAAGCTAAATTAGAATTACAGGAACTATATCTCAAATTGAGATTAGGTGAGGAAAAACGTATGCAAGGAATTTCGCAACGTGTGGATATTGCAGACCTCGAAACTAATGTGGCAAGGTGTCGGGCAAATATTAATGTTCTTTGGAATAAGGAAAATGCTAGGAAATATTTAATTTATAAAAAGGAATTCCAGGAGTATGGCGAGGCGGTAGGTCGGTGTTTAGCTCTACGACTTCGGACGAAGGAATCCTCCCAGACAATTGTGGATCTTAGAGATAATTTAGGAGTAATGGCTTATGACCCTCGAGAGATCCTTGCGATCTTCCATCAGTTTTATACAGATAATATTGCTCGACGATGGGAAAGCATTTGATCGTATTGCCTGGGATTACATATGGGACATCTTTTATCGGTTGGGTTTTGGACAAATGGTTTATTCGGGCTTTTCAAGTATTATATAAGTCACCGGTGGCCAGGATATGCTCCAATGGTATGGTTAAAATAACTAGAGGTACTCGACAGGGGTGTCCTTGCTCCCCCCTGTTGTTTGCTCTGTACATCAACCCTTTTGTAGATTTGTTGGAGAAAAGCTCTTTGGTGAAACTGTTTATTGCTCAGGGGACTCAGTGTTCTGTCTTCGCCTACGCGGACGATATAGCTATTACCACCGCAGACACGGCCGCGGATATATTGGAGGTGGAACATTTACCCCAGGAATTCGGTCAGAGATCTGGCTATAAGTTGAATACAACAAAAACGCAAATTCTTTGTGCAAATAATAGTATGCCCGATGATTTAAGAGTGGTCAGGGAAGTGACTTATCTACGGATCTAAATTCGATCGTCGATTAAAGAGCTGGTGGAAGCTAATTGGGTAGCTATAATGAGTAGTATTAACGAATCTTTAGAAAGTTGGGGGTGCCTTCCTCTTACATTGGTGGCTAGAGGTATCATTTTAAAAATGAACATACTCCCTAGGGTCTTATATTTTTTTTAGATCTGTACCTTTAGAATGACTCGGGCTCAACTACAACAGCTACAGGTACTCTGTGCTAAATTTCTTTGGGTCCCGGGCAAACCTAGACGAACCGCACCGTTTATGATACTCCGAAGAGAAAGGGGTGGTTGGTAGATACCTGGCTTCATATTTTATTACTATGCATGTTTCCTGTCTAAGATGCGGACATTATTGACTGGAGAGGAGGTTAGTAATAGGCAGAAGCTCTGTCAATCTTTCAATAGCTTCTAGGAACGAAAGTTAGGAATTGTCTGTTCAAAGAAGTAGATGGTAGCTACTACAAGAGAACACGCTTTAAGGTTATAGATGCTGTTTTTAAGGTCTGGAAAGTTATTCAGAAGAAATTCTCTTTGGAGGGGATAACACATTATACACCTACAAATGCCCCAAAGATACTCCCACCGCTTGTTTGGGACTATGTAGCTGCAACTTGGAGAAGTAAGGGTATTATTCAAATTGGTGATTTTTATGAGGTTGGAGGGTTTTATCCTTCCTTTCTGGACTTTGCAAGGAAATATAATTTACCTAGGACGCAGTTTTTTAAATTTCTTCAGATTCGGGATTTTTTAGGTAGGAGAAACTTAGCGCCAGTACCACACAAACTTATTGCAGCTGTTAGGCGTCAGAACAAACTAGGGGTTTTGTATAAAATTCTTTTGACCTCTAGGGCGGACAATCTGGAGAAGCACAATGTTAAATGGGCTAATGTTATAGGAGAACACAAAATCTCCTTGTAGAAACCTATTGCAATGTCTCGGGATCTTTTTGTATCGGCGAACCTTAAAGCCCAATTCTTTAAAACTATCTTCAATCTATATTATACACCTGCAAAATTGTTGAAATGGGGGGAGGCAGGATGGTAATTGTTTTTGCTGTGGGATTGACAATGCCGATAGGCTGCATGTCTTCTATTCATGTAGCAAACTGGCTCTTTATATTAGCCATATTGAAAAGTTTCTATCAGGTATTACTGGTGTTCCTATTAAAATCTCTGCAGCAATGATGTTATTAGGAACTGGTCAGGATTTAGACCATGGGAAACCTATGTATAGGCATCGCTATCTATTGTTTATGGCTATGGCGGTAGCTTGTCTTTGTGTTGCTGTCTCTGGACTGCAGTCTGAGGCCCCCGCTTTTGAAATGTGGAGAGCCAGGATGTATAATATATTTAATTTAGAATTTAGTTTATATTCAGTAAAAGGCTCAAGGAAACTTAAGATTGGTATGGATATTTGGAGGGCGTTTTGTGAACATAGGAATGTTTGATGTATGATTTAATTTTGTGATACTGTGGATTAATAAAATAATTTAAAAAAAAAACGTTATTGTAAAGCACAGCAACAACTGAATATGTTCTAGAAACTTATTTATCTCATATTAGAATAAATGGCTATATGGTGACTTCATTTTAAGTAAATTGTTTTGTTCAGTTCTGATTTGTCCTTTAAGCCTCTTGGCAAATAGCAAGAAGGCATAAGTACATAGAGCCTCCCAGTACTGCCATTGCTTTTGAGACATAACTTTGCGGACCCCAGGACACTATCATGGTCCTATAAGAAAATAATAGAAATTTCATTAGTGAAGTGCAGCATCTTTAGTTCCCAAATGAAGAGCATACTTACCAGAGAAAACCCTTCGCAGAAGAGCAGGAATGTTATAGTAACAGACACCAAAGCTGAAAAGGATCCCCTGAAGTGCAGGATTAGCTCAATTCAGGAAATGTCAAGGCTCAAGTTTTATGTGATTACAAAAATGAATCAAGGGAAAGGGCATGCAAGCCTTGTCTGGCAAAATGAGGGTACCTTATTTATTGAAAGCCATATACAGGAGCCTGGAGTCCACATGCTGTACCATTGGGAATAACTGATACATATTCACGGCCAGAGAAGATTCCATTCTCTTTGGCCAGCTAGGTCAGCTACAAGTAGTGCCTCTGCAGTCTGGTGTCTTTACGTGTAGAACCAGGTGGCATAGTAGAGTGAGGTCATGCTGTTTCCACTGCCAAGGCATGAACGAACGAAGGCCATCAAGGCACTAATGCATGTTTTGAAGGCACCCTTCATACAAAAATAGGTCGAAACAGCATTTACCACTGCAACCAATAGTGGATGATAGAAAATCTCTGATCGAACCAAGTTCAAAGAGGTAGCAGACCTAGGTAGCTTGAGTGGTACAATGGTCTTGGTCGTCCGACAAAAGGAAAGGATGCCAGACATTGAACTGTGAGCCTGCTACTCTTATCCTTTTTGCTGCGGTGAGCTGAGCCTTTTCAATGCCTTTTGACTGTAAATATGTGAGAGATTTTAATGGCACAAAAATGACTCAGGATTTGTATTTGGGCCCTGAGAGAAGAAGTTTGCTCACCTAACATGGGCATGTAAATATAAAAAAACATACCACCACATAACAGGAGTATTTATCCTCCATAATAAAAGGGTTTCACTATTGTTGGTATGCTTCCATTCCGCATACGAGCAGTGGCTTGGTGCGAATTACTGACCCTTGAGGCCACAGATTTCAAAGACATAACACAGACAAGCCAAACATAATGTGGCTTTGGGATCCCATTAAATTCCTCAACTGCACTTGTGATGAGCTCCTGTATCATCAAGAGGTGAACCAGCCATGTTTGGAGTGGTAGGTGCATTTAGGGGCTGCAGTTCAATGGATATATGTCATGGCCTACATCCAGAGGTAGTGAGCAGAAACCTCAAGCACTCGTTAGGAGCAAGAGGGTAGATAGCAACATTAGTATGATGAGGTAAGTTGCAGGAACGAAAGAAGGGACTAGAATCAGTGACTGCAACCATAGAACAATCATAGCTTATCACCCATCAAGCTATGCCAAGTGAGGCAGTGGAGCAAGTTATACAAGGAAAGCCGGGATCCGCTGCTAAGTGAGTGGAGCCAAGAACCAAAGCAAGATGAAGGAAGGATCAGCATGAACTGAAATTCCATGTTTCGAACGTCACTTTTATCTTCAGACCTCCATAATGTATACACTTTTCATATCGTTAACATGAATGCAATGCATTGATTTGTATAACTGGACAGGTTTAAAATGTCATCATAAAATTCCTGAAAATTGCTTGGTCCGAATCCAGGGTTATGCGCTGTCTTCGGGTGGAAACAATACATTTCTTATGCAAGCTTGAGGTCATTTAGGTTTTGTCATGAGGCAGAAGAACGTGGGAACACAGCCAATACTTATGTGACTGACTTGTTTAAGTTCTAGAGAACACATCATATCCTAAAGGAATATGATCCGTTACAACTCGTACTAATTCCACCCGTGTCATTACAATGCGGGTATTACTACGCGTTGTCATTTACCATGACCTACCATTACATCGCATACTTTTACCACAAATATGCCTTTACCACGCATGCCATTACAACGCAAAGGCATGCATGGTAAAGATATACTCTTGGTAAATGTATCTAAGGTAAGTTACACTACCCTGCCCTACCCTAAACCCTAATTTAGTATCCCTGCACGACCCTCCCACCTACCCTCACATGACCCTCCCACGACCCCCAGTTCTCTTCCTACCCTAAAAAACTACCCTGTACTACCCAACCCTACCCTGAACCATAAAACACTACCCCCTGCATGACCGTTCCCTGACCCCCGGTCCTCTACCTACACTAAAACACTAACCTGCATGACCCCACCAACACTACCCTAAACCGTAAAACACTAGGCCCTGCACGACCCTCCCCTGACACCCAGTCCTCTCCCTACAATAGAACACTACCCTGCACAACCCCACCGACACTACCCTTAACCCCAAAACACTACCCCTTGCACGACCCTCCCCCACCCCAAGTCCTCTCCCTACACTAAAACACTACCCTGCACAACCCCACTTACACTACTCTAACCCCTAAAACACTACCACTTGCATGACCCTCCCCCGACCCCCAGTCCTCTCCCTACACTAAAACACTACCCTGCATGACCGCACCAACACTACCCTAAAACACTACGCCCTGCACAACCCTCCCTGACCCCCAGTCCTCTCCCTACACTAAAACACTACCCTGCATGACCCCACTGACACTAACCTAAAACACTACCCCCTGCACAACACCCCCCGACCCCCAGTCCTCTCTATACACTAACACACTAACCTGCACAACCCTGCTGACACTACCCTAAACCCTAAAACACTACCCCCTGCACAACCCTCCCCGACCCCCAGTCCTCTCCCTACACTAAAACACTACCCTGCACAACTCCACCGACACTACCCTTAACCCTAAAACACTACCCCCTGCACGACCCTCCCCCGACCTCAAGTCCTCTCCCTACACTAAAAAACTACCCTGCACGACCCCACCGACAACACCCTAAAACACTACCCCCTACACGACCTTCCCCAACCCCCAGTCCTCTCCCTACACTAAAACACTACCCTGCATGACCCCCCACCCTACCCTAAAACAGTACCATGTACTACACGCACACAACCCACCCTGACCCCCTTTTTCCCTAAAAAAAGTAACCCCCACCCGAGGCCCAATCCCCCTTACCTTTCTCCTCCTGGTTCCTGCTGCACGTCAGGCCTGAGAGGCGGTGCACATCGTTGTGAGGAAACGGAAGAACCTCTGGTTCCTCACAACGAGGTGGATCACCTATATTTTTTTACATCACTTGTGCTTTTACCACACATGCCTTTACAGCGAAAGCCGTTGTAAAAGCATGCATGGTTAAAGCAAATGCGATGTACAAAACTGCATAGTAATGACTAGGTGTTGGTACAACCCATGCGTGGTAACACTTGCAATGTAACGGTATGTGGGCAAACAGCCGCGTTGTAATGGTTGTTTCCCATCCTAAAGCAATATTTCAAATTTCAAGGTCGAAAAATTGGACCATGCGTTAAATTCAATATGACCCTCTCTCAGTCGCCTGCATCCATTATCTCAGTTACTGTACTCTACAGATCACAGGACTGGGGATTGAATTTGAAGGGTTCCATGTGAACTGCGGAATTTCGTAATAAAAGTATGGTTTTCAAGCAGAATGCACCTGAATATGAGCGAAAGGTGAAATTGAGTCACTTTGCCTTTAAGAAAGGGAGGCTCTGGAAGGATATGTGGAATGAATCTGATATTGGGATGAAAAACATGCTACCTATGCATAAACATGTTGCCTTCGATTTTTTGTTACCCAGGGAAATCTTTAAAAAAAAGACTTATTTTTGTAAATTATTCTTAGTAAAAGTTTGATAATTCATTTTGAAGCCATTTTACATTACATCACAGAAATATAGCTAGTTTAAAAAAACAGCTCCACTTCTGGAAATAGTGGTTGCTAATATAAATGGCTTAATGGAGCAATTAAGAATGTAGGGAGATACATTTGATAGCAGATAAACTAGAGTAATGAATATCTAATTGCAATTCTCCATCTTCTCTTTTCTGTTCCCCTGTTCCCTGCTGCATCACCATATGATTTGTACCTGAAATTTTACTGTGCTTATTAAATATGCAACAGTACTACATGTGCATTAAATATTGTGAAATAATGCATATTATCAATAATGCAGATTTACATAAAATGGCTCTTTCACTCAACCAGGATTCAATGACCCATACTGAAATGGCACTTAAAATTCAGCAGCTGGCCTTAGAGAGGTTTGTGTGCACATACTAAATCCATATGTCCGCACACTGCATCATGCAAAATGCACATTTTAAAATTCTCTTCTAGGAGCATCCTGCTTCTCTTATGCGGTTTACATTCTTGCTTCTGTGCCTATGTGATAAGTAACTAATTGTACCAAACTGCACACAAAATACGTCTTAGTTGTTTCTGTAATGTATTTTAAGCGTTTGCCACAGACATTAGTTATAAAGAAGCGAGTTTACTGAATTAACATAATCCGTGCAATTGTTGCACTATTACTCGTTAAAAAGGGAGCCGGCTGCGTAAAGCACTTGTTTTTTCCCCTCATTTTCACTCCGGTGCTATTTAGTTCCCACTGCATATTTGTAAAGTATGTACTATGTTTATTCATTTCTTCTTGTGGTAGCCTGTGCTATTTTTTCAACAGTAAAATTCGTGTCCTTGTTGTCAGTTTTTACAGCACTAACCACTACAAAAACATAAAACAAAGAAAACTTGCACTTAAAAATATATAAAATGATGAATGGCAAACTGAGCCTCGGTGCAAATTAGCAAAGACTAAAAAAAGAAAAAAATAATAGAAATTACCATGACCAACAAAGTTTCCACAAGCCGGTTCTAGAATGACGCCTCCATACAGTTTTATTTTCTGCAGTTTTATCTTTTTTAAAAGATATGCAAATGTTGTTCCCGCACCGGTACACTAAGCAGGATGCAGTTTGCCATCAAAATAGTAAACAGACTAAAACTGCTGAGTCGAAGCATTTCAAATGTAAGGGTACACCTCTCATTTAAAACCTTAATAGTTTTCCCACGCATTAATGACTACAAGCAAGCCACTTTACATACCCCTACGGATACTGGGAACGGTAAACACAACAATGAGCTAATTGTTTTCCTCCAAACTAAGTTACATAGTTTACCCAGGTTAATACTCCTGTCCCACAAAGGGTGGGTTTGTTGCCACTTAGGGAACAATGAACATGGCTGCAGGCATTGGAAAGTGTCCAGCTCCAGGAGCACGGCCCTTAAAACGGGGGCAGATTACTAAATAGATAATTAATGGAGATGAAGATATTGGATCTTCTGCTCGGCCTCGGGCGCCTTCTCGCGCTCAAAACGCAGTTCTCTGCCCCCGAGGACCTTTTTTGTTTAAAAAGCCTTTCTTTTGAAGACTCTTTGGCTTTCACGAATTTATTGGGCTGGTCAGCGAGGTTGAAGGGGGTCAGCTGACGATATCCTCTCTGAGGAATTGAAAGAGCTTTAAATGAACAAAGGCACTCGGAGGAATTTTTTACAGACTTTCTTCAAAGATTCAGTCTACAAAGGAAATCCCCTTTCACATAAAACAAACTCTAATGGCTGTAGAGGTTGAATTCATCCAACTTTGTCTTTGTTAGTAAATGTTAAGGCCAGCCAAGTTTAACCCCATAAATCAGAACAAAGTGAATAAGCAACATTTAAAAAAGAAAAAAAAGTAACATTATGTTCATATTGTCTATTTGCAATATCTTTTGTTGTACGTGCAATGCAAAATATGACAACAACTTCCACATTCTTCAATTAATGTGCTCAATATAGGAATAATGTATCCATTGCAAGGCATAAGAATCCTCCATTTTCAAAAATAAATGCAGCATTCCAAAATGAAGACTGGTTTTGCAAAAGAATATGTTTAATCTATACCCTTACACATTACAGAAGCGCAATTGTTACATGCTCTTAGCACTATATACTGTGTGTGCCTTAACTTTATTAAAGTGGAGTGAAGCATTCAAATGTACTTCTAAAGTGTATTTATTGTAGAAAACTAGAGTCTTATAAAAGTGTGCATATTAATGTTTAGATTAATCATGAAAACATGTAGTTCTGACATATATTTAAAGTAATGTTTCAAGTTGTATTGCATTCGTTGAAAGTGTATTGCATATGTAACCATGAACTCATTAATCTATATTTGTTTCTAGTCTTGTTGTATTTATTTTGAGCTTGTATGTGCACATTTAGGGCCTCATGTAGGTGGCATACACTTTACCGATTCTAAAATACCGAATCATACCGATTCGGTATTTTAGAATCGGTAAAGTGTATGTAGGTAAAAATTTGGTAAATGTTACCGAATCGGAGTGAGTCGGTAATTACCGAATCGGTATTTACCGATTCGGTAATGAGGCATACCTTCCCATTGATGGGAAGGTATGCCTCTATACCGAATCGGTAAATACCGATTCGGTAATGGGGGGAGCACATGCAAGGGTGGCAGGGTGTCACATTGACACCATGTTGCACCCCTGAATCGGCCATGTGTGCACATGTGGCACACACACATGCCCTAAGGGCATGCATGTCTGGCACATTGCACACTTCTAAGCGCTATCACATGCGTTTACACATCCATACATTA
The DNA here is from genome assembly GCF_964204655.1 of Triturus cristatus. NCBI lineage: Eukaryota > Metazoa > Chordata > Amphibia > Caudata > Salamandridae > Triturus > Triturus cristatus. Next base: position 455,019,939 of record NC_140587.1, read on the forward strand.
TTTACCACCAACTATTAGTTGGTGGTAAATACCGACTCAAAACATCACCCACACACTCTCCCTACATCTCATTTCTGTATTCGGAATTTACCGAATCGGTAAAATTACCGAATCGGTAATTTTACCGATTCGGTAATTTTACCGATTCGGTAAATTCCGAATACAGAAATTGTCCCCCTACATACCAAAAGCCTAAATACCGGTCGGTAACGGTATAATTACCGAAAATCGGCCGTTACCGACCGGTATTTGGCTACCTACATGAGGCCCTTAATCATGCATACAAGCTGCACATTATGAATGTTTAGTTAAGGTAGCACAACAAGTCCTATTTCTTTTTTTTTTTTTTTTTTTAAAAACCTTTATTGACATTTCAACCAATAACAAGTATGGGCCTACAACCCCCGGGGCCGGCCGCTAAGCAGTCAGAGTAACAGAAATCAATATTCATCACAGGCAGCACCTCGGGGAGCAGAATCTCCATGCTAGTATACTCTCGGCCACTGAACAGCCCAAGTAGGAGACCAGGATACAAAAGGTTTTCATTTTATAATAAGAGAGGATGGAAGGATCAGGTGCCAAACAGTTTCCCAGCAGCAGAAAATGGCAGGCAGAATAATAAACATCAACAATAAACAGCAATTTATCTAATCAATGGCGCTGAAACAGGAAGTTCAGGATGTGGAGGAATATCACGGCCATTTGCGCCTGCAGTCCCCTGCCCTAAAACCCAGAAAACACCACGGAAATTGTGGCACACATGAAAACGCAGTGATTAACAACGAAAGAGTTCTACCATGCTGATCCCAGAAAAGAAAGACAACGAAGAATAAGAGAAGAAAAAGGAGGCCATGGAAAAAAAGGGTTTAAAGACTAAAGGATCCCCTCCCCCAACCCCCCACCCTGCACCTCTGCAGATGAGTACGGCCCCCCCCCCCCAGCAGTGTGCCTGTCGCCCCGGAACCAGACCCGAAATATAGAAGAAACAGAGAAAGAGGAGTAAGGAAAGAAACCCCACCAGACGGGGGGGTAGAGAAAATATTAATAAACTGGAGGAGGGCCTTCAAAACATGCCCCCGGCTTCTCCCTCCCGCACAATATGTTTTCCCCCAAAGCAAACAATAAGCAACACAAAATCGATCATGTCAAAGAAAAATGGGGAGCATTATGCGCCTATTACACTAACAGTTATGCAGTGAGAGCACGCAACCCCTGAGCCCGCCCGCCTATTAGATGACCACCTCTGAAGGATCAGCCTTATCCTTGGCCACTCTTTGCGAATCTACCCATGCATACCCATCGACCCAGTGCCATGTCCAATGTTACCAAGAAGAGGAGCGTCCAAAAAAGAACAGGAAGCGACACACACAGGTAGGGTGGAAGTCTCTGAATACCAACACAGTCAGCAGTATGGAGGGTCGTCTTTCCCAGTGCTGCCCCAGGATCTGCACTGCACACAGGGTCCAAGAAGGCGGAATCAGCCAGAGCAGGCGACCGTTGCTTGGATATTGCCTGGGTCGCCGGAGGTCGCGCACGGGACAAGGCCACCACCCCCCACTCAGGTCCAAGACCTCCGGAACAGATCAGACCCACAGCCAGCCGATCACACGTTAGTATACTGTCCGGAGTTTCCAGCTGGTCACTATTCACAGGGGCGGCCACGACACTGTCCTCCTGTGTGCAGTGTAGGAAGTCCCTGTGTACCTGGGGACAGGCAGGCAGCAACCGTTCCGACGCTGATGCCACCCCATCAAGCTTACTCCCCAATACCCAGGCGCCGTGAACCAAGGTGGAATGAAGGGCACCGAGAGCCTCGAGAAGATCACCATACCCCAGCACAGCTCTCGGCGCTCGCTCCGCTACGCTCCTCATAGTCGCACACTTCCAATCGTGCTGCGACCCAGCGTACAGGATGGTAGACTTCGTCCTGTCAAGATGGCCGCCGGGTAGGTCCAATCCAGATTGGGACCAGGACTCAGGGACAAGCGCCTCAGGTTCCATGTCACTGGAAACAGGGTTTCGGGGGCAGGCAAAAAATATATCCGGTGTGTGGTCCCGGGCAACAGTCATCCCCACCACGGACCTGCGCCCGCGAAAATCCGGGAGCAGCCCGCAAGAATCAGGGCGAGTTACGGGCGGCGGCCGGGCAGCTCACCGGCGAAGGCTGAGTCAATCACCGGAGAATCTTGGATTAGCCACCTCGGGCATGCACTCGTTCCGCTACGCTTAGTGGTAGGAACGACCACGGCGAAATGTAGGCCGATATTCGCACCGCTCCGGTAGTCCGACTCCACCCAGTCACCAAAGGCCGCTGTTGTTGAACTGCCGCCCGGCCATGTTGTCCACTCGAGGTCCCGGTTCCAGGGTTGCACAGGCCGCAAACTTCAAATGGACGTTTCTCCGGCGATACCGCCGCCAGAAACTTCGGAGTCACACGGTCGGTTGCCGCTCTCATTCACCAACACGGGCATATAGCGCAGGCTAAGGATCTCATGCAGGATATCTGTGCGGGACGCGGAGGTTCACGGAGCCGGGAGCCTACGCTGCCGTCCCGGTCGCCATCTTGGCTCCTCCTCTGCAAGTCCTATTTCTTAACATGAAAAATATTTGTGTATGCTCTGCATGTTCTTTTCCTTTGCAGGCACACTTTTTTGATTTCATAGCTAGAGAAAGGAGTATTATGCATTTACTGGAATGATTATTAACATGTACTAAACTCACTTAAATGTGATCCTTATTGTGTGGTCAAATGGGTCACACAAACTTTAAATTGGTCATTTGAATGTCCACTCCCTTTTGACTCTCAGTCAACCAGAAAGATATATCAGGTGACAAATGGTAACCACTTCATATGCGCTCCCAATGCCATGCCATCACAATGTTGTGCAAAGTACAAATGTCACCTCTTAACAGCCAGTATTCACCAATGTTTTGGAATCTTTCTCTTTTGTATGTAGTAAAAATAAAACCTATAATTAGCGATGCACGCACAAAGCGAGAGAGAAACCTTTTTGACTGTCTATACACAGACATGAGAAGAATAAGTCTGTGCACAGAAAAGTACCTTCATATTAATGGATAGCCAGTCCCTAGCCAGTGGGTAGAAGTATTCCTGGTTCGAGAACCAATAGACAGAAGCCTACTAATGAATGTACAAAATTGACAATCCCAGATATGCAGAAGGTCAGAGGCAGAATCACAGATCTGTTTCTAACTGTATGCTTTGACATGTATAGAGAGTTTTTGCAGTAATCCCTAGCTACTCCAAAAGTGTTGTGTGATCCACTGTGCCGCATGCTGTGAACAGGTCAAGGGGCATTACCATTTCTGAGCAATCCACTCCCACAGTGAATAGCAGGTCTTTCCTGCTGTCAGCAACTGCTGTTTCCTATCTGGTCCTTTGTGTGAAACTAGATAGTCTGTCATGAAGACTCAAGTAAGATTGTATGAGTTCTTGCATCTGCAATGCAATCTCTATTCCCATGATCTTGGTAACAAAGGAATGGTAGAGATGGATCTGTAACTTGCTGGTTCTACTGGGTTCAACAATGATTTATTCAGCAATGGAGTGAGTATGGTATGCGTTATGGTTCTGGAGACCTTTCCTTGTTGTAAAGAGGCATTTATGATATTTGTGCTCTCTGTGGCAAGCATAGAAAAGTAGCCTTGTACTGGCCACACAGGGCTCAACAGGGATGTTAGTGGCTTTCAGTATGCCTCCTGCTTTACACACTCGTTTGGGCTTTAAACACCAATACTGTAGGAGAACACCAACCACCTTGTAAGAAATTGGGTTATTGGTTGAGAGGGATGAAAGCCCCACTCAGGCAACAACCACTGTCCTTGTCAGAGTGAATAACAAATGTCACTAAATTAACGTGTGCTTAACCCTTTGATAGCTTAGCACAAAAGTAGTCAGGCCTAACTTAGAGTCAACATGTAAAGTATTTATGCAGCACATAAACAGTAATAAAGTGAAAACACAACACAAGTAAAAAACTATTTAGAAACATAGAGTACATTTTAATAAATAAATGGATACCAGAACACCAAAAATCCAATCAGTAGAACTGGCGATATTGAATTTGAAAGATTTTAGTGAAAATAGCGCCAAGAAGCAGAAAACGCCACTCACGTTTATCTGGTCTCACTAGCCCAGGCTAAAGTCACCAGTTCAGGCCGACAGAGATGGACTGCAGTTTGGATACGCGGCCAGGTTTGTCCTGTTAAAGAGTTACCTTCTCAAGTTGGTAAGAGGAGTTCCGTTTGCCTTGGACGAGGTTGCGAGGAGGAGGCTTTCGGCAGAGTTTTGTCATTATTTGTCCCGTTTGATGTTGCAAAGAGCTCAAATTTGAAGATTTTCATCACTTACTTCAGGAGGAGCTCTTAATGATGCCAACCAAACGTTCAGGCCCTGGGGGGCACCTCTTGGGGGGCAGGACTCACTCTAGCAGAGGCCAGCAGCAGAGCTCAGGCAGGTCCTGGCAGGTCCAATTGGTGCCGGCCATATGGGCAGTTGCAGTGAGGCCTCCCGGAGCTGGTTGTGTCCCCATAGTTCACACAGGAGGTCAGCCAAGTCACCCTTGGAGTCACAATGGGTAGCCTGGGATCAAGGTAAGCAGGTCCAATATTCTTTTTTTCAGACACCAAGGCAGTCCTTTGAGCAGCAGGTCTGTCCTTCTGGTAGTGCAGCAGTCCTTCTGCTGAATCTTCAACAGGTCCAGTAGTGTTCTGAAGAGTGCTTCTGAAGGTCAATATTTACACCTGGTGCCAGCCTTTGTGTTGGGTAATTCCCTGGCTTACCTCCAACAATGGTTCTGGTTAGTTCTTTTACTTGGCTTGGGTTTGGCTCCAAACTGTGTAGTGAGACAGTAAAGTAGTCAACATGTAAGGTATTTATGCAGCACATAAACAGTAATAAAGTGAAAACACAACACAAATAAAAAACAATTTAGAAACATAGAGTACATTTTAATAAATAAATGGATGGGCAAGCCTGTTGTCAGTTATCTTGATTAGTTCTGTGGGCAAGGTCTTTTGAAATGTAATCAAGGTAGAGCTCCTCCCCAGCCGTCCTGCCAGAATGACCCTCTCCCAGCTACACCCAGGTCCCATTGTTCACTGTCCCAGTACACATTCTTGATGGGGAGTGTCATTAACAGGCCCATGCAGATGGAAATCTAGAAAGGCCTCAGAAACTTGGGGCAGGAAAACACCAATATTCTAAAAGTGGCATTTTCAAATTTATAATCTACAATCTGACTTTACTATTTAAGAGGATTCTATATTACAATTCATTTGAGTCTAAACATCATTTCTTTATCTGCTCCCAGTCTGAAGCAAGCACTTATTAATTGAAATAAGGTAACACATTGTTAGCCTATTGGAGATATAAGCCTTGCAACAGTGAAACTTCAGACGTTTTTCACTGTCAGGACACGTAAAGCTTAAATGCATATGCCCTACCTTTTAAATACCATGCACCCCGCCCTCTGAGCCTTTAGGGTCTACCTGAGGTGTGACTTATAAGTAATAAAAAAAGAAGGTTAAGACCTGGCAAAAGGTTTATTTTGCCAGGTCGAAATGTCAGTTTAAAACTGCACTACAGGCTGCAGTGGTAGGCCTGAGACATGTTTTAAAAAGCTACTTCAGTAGGTGACACAATGTGTGCTGTCGGCCACTAGTATCATTGAATTTAATTTGCAAGCCCTGGATACATGTGGTACTATTTAGTAGGGACTTACAAGTAAATGAAACATGCTGATTAGGTGTAGTCTAATTTTACTGTGTTTTAAACAGAGAACACAAGCAATATACTACCGTTTAGCTGGGAAAATGTGCAGAGTCCAAAAAGCCAACAAAAACTGGTACAGCAAAAGAAGGCAGAGGAAGGCAACATTCTGGGGTGACCCTGCATAAAGTGTGATGTCTAACACACCTCAATGCGTAAGACAGGGTTACTAACAGAAATGTCAGGAAAAGTTATATCTACATAAAATGCCTCCTTATGACTAATGAAATAACAACCATAGCAGAAGGTGCCCACTGGCCCAGAGGAATACCAACAGCTATAAATCTCCTTACTCGATTTTAACTGTTATACAAACAGCAGCTTTAGATATGAAATGGATTTTAATCATTTTGCTTTCAAGCATCAGCATATCAGTTTCTCTAAGTTCTATTTTGCTATCAAATATGCACTTTCCACATTAATTGAACCCACTCAAAGAAAATACAATTTTCTTGAGAAAAAACAACTTTTTTGCCTCAAATATCAGTTTTTTTGCAATCTCCCCAAAGGTCTTCATCACACTTACTGATTCTGCTCCACATGCCCTGTTATTACCATCACATGCTAAGGATGCCCACCATAATAATGAAGATGCCTACATTATTCTAAGGATGCCCACCATTATGTCAGGGTCACAACTATACCATGGCTGCCCACCATAATGCAAATAACCATTGCATTATTTCAAATGTGTCCACTAATGTGTGATAGATGGCCACAATTAGACCAAACCTACTCAAAACATGTCAGTTATAGCTGCCAATATGCCATGATTTGTCTAAGGATACCTAAAATATATCAATAAATACCTGTATTATGCTAGTGCCAAAATTATAGGAATAGTTATATGTGCAAGAGGTGAAACCCCTAAATTGCGGGAACCATATACATTTGCTTTTCCCTGACAGAATTAATGGCCTCCAGAGCGAGATAATGTCTTTCAAGGAGGGGCACAGCACCAGCCTCATATATAGCACATACATAATAGCTCACATATGCAAACATATGAAGAAAGAAACATTCTACCAAATGCCCAGATATACATAACCACACCACTCTCACCATCTGAAACAAACAAGGCCATTAACTGACTGTACTCTCCATCCAGCCTCTGCTCATCTGGGCTACAGGGCTGCTAATGCACGGTTATCACATACTTCACTCTGTCTCCAGCAGTCCCACATTCTAGCGACTCCACTCTAAACTACTGTTGGCACTTATTTGTTGATCCAGATTTCAGAAGTACTGTATGATACAGAGATTTGGGTTTCAAAATTACCAATCTGCCAGTGACTTTGATACATTGAAAGGGAGACAGGTGGTAATATTTCAATTACTGTAGACTCTCACAGTGTGTGCATGTGCATAAGCACTACCATTGGCTTCACAGGTGGCTTCTCCAAAGATACATAGATATGTATCTTCAAATTGGCTTGACTCATTGAATTATGTACGGCATTGACCTGCACTCCAGGGAACTATGTAACCAACGACTCATGCTTCAGGCAGCTGCAATATTAAAATTTCACTTAAGCACTTTATAACAACTATAAAAGGGGTTCGACAGTAAATCACCATCTAACTAGGCACCCAAACTAATGGCGATAGGAATAACTAGTATTTAAAGTTAGTCTAAAAATCCACTTTGAACCAGCTTTGCCACTGATGATGAAAGGAATTATTTTTAAGCAGATGTCATTAATATGCACAGGTTTGGTGCATTCACTCACAGTGAAGGTAGCCAGTGGGTGAAGTGGGATGACCCATTTTCCTATGCTGTGGTGGGTGAATGTAAAATGTGATTGACAATTTTACCAGACCAATAATTTAAACTTGTTGACCAAAAGCCCCTCATTTTATGTGTAGAAATTGTATTATTATTTGAGATGGGCGACTGTCCTCTTCAAAACATGATCACAGCTCTTATCAGGCTGAACATTTACAGTCACTAAACTAACCTGAGCTCAAGCCTCCGGTAGCAATGGCACAGAGCAGACAGGGAAATGTGTATATCATTTATGCAGTACCAAACCAGTACTACAGTTAAAATTCCAAACAATAAAAATCCCAAAGTCAATTATAAAAATAGAGTAATGTTTAATAAACAAAATATCTAATAAATGACAAAAATCGAATAAGGAGACTAAAGGTATGATTTCTTTTAATTTAGGGAGAAAAAACAACAAGAAAAACAAAACTGCCAATGATAGTCAGTGGTCGCTGTAGACCAGGATCTAGGAACGATTTGTGGGCAACCAATATAAAGGCCTGCTCAGCTACAACAAGTAGATTGGTCTGGGTTAACGAACGCAAGACAAAGAGTTTGAATTTTTTTAAGTCACACTCCTCCGGAGGAAAAGTTTTCAAAAATGTTCAAGAGAGCAAAAAAGGGGGACAGAAGAGGCCGTTTTTCCACTCACAGGGGAGTGGGAGGTCCAGTGGGAACAGGAGCCCCTGATACAATAATGGCAAAAGATGTTCCTATAGTTCCTCAAAGAAAGAGAGAAATGGAGTGGTATCAACGCAAAGGCTAAGGTGGATAAAAAGCACCGTATAGTTTTTACGGAAAATCCTTTTGTCGGATTTAAATGCCCTCACACACCCTTGCAGGTGTCATGCTTCATCATTTGGGCTGCTCCTCGTCGGGCCGGCGGTGCAATGCCCGACGGGCTCCCTAAAAAGGGGCTCTTTGGCGGAGTTCTTCAATCCGACTGCCGTATAGATGAAGTGCGGGTGTGGGGCCTAGACAAATGTAGATATGGAACAGTGAAGTTAAAATAGGGTAAGGAGTACCTAATGGAAGTAAATTTTATTCGGATGGCCTCCTACCTTAATTTAAAAATGTGTATACATGGCACTTATACAAGTGTAATGTCTCCTGTTGTAGTGGCATGTAATATACAATGGTCAGTCAACATGTTTCTCGCTCAGAGTAATTTAAACTCGCGATTCTTCAGGACCTATAAGACAAATAACTATCTACATTGAACAGCCTATTTAGGTTACAGTTATTAGTTAATCTACATATTCAATACCTGTTGGTACCGGTAGCTACCTGAAAAAGAAGGGAAGTATGTTCAAAACAGGTATGGTCACACAGGTATGCAGGTGCTAATAATAAAAACAATTGGTGAAGCCTACAAGGTTACACACACTCTATGGGGCCGATTCACAGAACAAACTTAAGACAAAATCCTAAACTTAGTACCATTTTGGTATTCACAGAATGCACTTACTACTTCTGGTATTGACAGAATGAACTTACTACTTTTTCGATTCACAGAAAAAACTTACTTTTTTTGCTATTCACAGAATGGATTTACGACTACTAAACTTACGTCCGCACTCGGGCCGGAAATTCCGGCCCGGAGGCGGAGCTTCCAGCCCGGAGGCATGGCTTCCGGCCCGGAGGTGGGGCTTCTGGGCCGGAGGCGGAGCTTCCGGCCCAAAGGTGGGGATTCCGGCCAGTGGCGGAGATTTTGGCCATGGCTAAATCTCCGCCTCCAGGCCGGAAGCTCCGCCTCCGGCCCGGAATCCCCGCCTCCGGGCCGGAAGCTCCGCCTCTGGGCCAGAAGCTCCGCCTCCGGGCCGGAATTTCCGGCCCGAGTGCGGACGTAAGTTTAGTAGTCGTAAATCCATTCTGTGAATAGCAAAAGTAGTAAGTTTATTCTGTGAATCGCAAAAGTAGTAAGTTCATTCTGTGAATACCAGAAGTAGTAAGTGCATTCTGTGAATACCAAAATGGTACTAAGTTTAGGATTTTGTCTTAAGTTTGTTCTGTGAATCTGCCCCATACACATTGATGAGTTAAAAAGCCGAGGTGGTGGGTCCCTAGGTGAGCTAAAAGTGACTACTCACCAGTGTGTAACATCTATAAGAAGAAGCACACAAACGTGCGTGAGTGACTCACCCTAATCAGTCACTATCCTGGTATCAGCAGTACTCGGTGGGTTTGTACCCGAGTATGGTTTCCTCAAAAGTGTAGGACTGTATTGAATTAAATACACATCAAACATAAACTCAATAACGGTTGTCATGGAACACAAAGGAAAATTATCAGGGAAACGTTCTTCAAACATGGAAAAAGTAACATGATCAATGCATCCGTTGGAAAAGCATAGGATAGCAAATGTCACCAAGTTGTGTATTTGTTAATCATTCGCTTTTGCTTGGAAGCGTATATATTGCTTGTGAAACAAGAAATCGTGAGAAGGGGGTCAAATAAAGACTGTCGTTGCTTGTATCAGTGATTACATATAAGCATATGTGTAAGCGTATGGTGTCTTCTCCTCACCAGCAATTGAGTTCAGTAGGGAATGAGGAGGAACCCTATCTGTAACCTTCACTGTTCGTGCTGGGTGTTTAAAACACGAGCGTATGTCAAAATGGGCTTGTGACACCTTAAAAATAATAATCCAAAAGAGGTAGTTGTGGAAGCTCTAGGAAATAATAAGGTCCACAACGCGGTTTAATTTGCCCAACAGAGACTCACGTTGACCCATGGTTCTTTGGTATGGATGGGATAAAAAGATTAAAAAACGCTTATGGGTGAAGATGGCTTTCGTGAGCATTCACAAGACTGCCCACGATATTGAATGTGGTTATTTTGTTGTTAAAGATGTCAACACGGCAGTAGACGGGGCTGGATAATCATGTTGCCTCATCACAAACGGCCGAAGGAATTACTATTTATAAATCGAGTGAGGCTAGGGGAGGCAGGTCCTCGATCTACAGTTCGTACTGTCCGTAGTCAAAAGTTAAAAATGAAAGCATTCGTCTGTTATAGCGTGTTAATGAAACAAACGTGTATCTGGGAAGGACTAATGCGAGAGTACAATTGCCGGTCCACGGTGTACGGTGTCTGTGTCAGCTACGACAGTGTTAGGGCTTAGGTGCTTATATTTAGCATGGCTTGTAATGAAATCTGGACTTGTTAAAATTGATGTAGTCAACTTACATGTCTTCTCCTCAGGTACCGTGATGCGACCTACCCTCACCACCGAGTCCGGAAGGTGATGTGGTGGAGACGGAGGAAGGACTTGTGTGCTGGGCCTGGTCATGTGACGCGTGACTTAGTCACGTGATGCATTGCAAGGTTGATAGGAGGTGCACTTTAGTGGCCATGTTGGATTGGGGTTCACAATCAAAGTTAGAAAATAGGGAAGTGGGAGAATGGTGACAGAAGTACGTAGTATAACGTTATTTGCGTGGTCACGTGATGCATTGCAAGGAGAATCACTTTGGTGGCCATGTTGGATTGGGGTTCACAATCATTGTTAGTAAATAGGGAAATGGGAGTATAGTAACAGAAGTACGTAATATAACGTTACTTATGTGGAAGGGGCGCTCAGAATTCATTAACTCAGGACTACAGATGGAACTTATTGTAAAAAACAACAAATAGTATGTTCATGGCAACAATAGTTGAAGACTGAGAATCTGTACAAAACCCAAACTTCCATACATAACAAGAATATGTATATGAATAGGGTAGACCCACTAGTAAAAATATATATGTTAGACTCAATATAGTGGTCTGGGATGTGCTTGTGTGATACAAAGGTTTTTGTCAGGAAGGTTTAGACTCATGTTTAGAAAAATGTTAGAGAAATGGTTGAGAAATTAACTCTCAACCAGAGAGAGCAAAATCAGTTCTCCTGTATGTTGTAACAGAAGGTGTACATGTCAAATTCAGATTTTGATTGTCCCCCAGGGGATATCGTCGTTAAGCCCATTAGTGCTAGTTGATAAACGATGGATCCATCGCTGTTCCTTCGCAAACCGAGACTCTGTTTAGTGATATTGGGAAATGCTTCCAAGATTAGCCACCTCACTGTATCAGGTGAATGGTTGTTTTCAAGGAAATGGGTGCTTATTTTGGTGTTATTTTTCAAACAACGAAAATTGCTGTGATGTTCCGTGATGCGTAGTTTGATTGGACGGGTTGTCATCCCTATATAGTTGAGATTACAGGGGCACATGAGAAGATAAATACAATTAGCAGTATTACAATTGGTATGTGTTCTCATTTCCCAAGTAAAGGAATTGTTGAGGGTTACCGTCTTGTGTGTGGTTGTAAACGCACATACACTGCATCCACCACATGGGTAGTGTCCTGTCACCCTTGGAAGGTGCCACAAAGTTTGTTGTGAATTTTTTGTGGTTCTTGCTTTCGGTCTGGTTCTGATCAGCATATCCTTGATGTTTCTCGAGCGTCTAAAAGCAAATCTGGGTAAAGCAATATTCATAGAGCCTGTGTTGAGTATACTCCAATGTTTCTTCAACACCTTGGTCACCTGATTGGATATTGGTGTAAAGGTGGTGATGCACGTCAGTACCTCAGATTTATTCCTAGTTCTGTGTTCAAGTAAGGCCTCTCGATGATTATTACGTGCTCGTTTTTTTGACAGTATAATACTACTGTGCGGGTATGACCTTTCAATCAAGTTTTGTTCTAGAATGGTTGCCTCACTCTTATAGTCATCCACCATGCTGCAATTCCTCCTAATTCTCAGGAATTGGCCAAAAGGTAGGTTTTCCTTGAGAGATTTGGGGTGGTGTCTACTGTAATGGAGAAGGCTGTTACGGTCAGTAGATTTTCTGAACATGGTGGTACTCAGATTACCCTGTGTAATCTGGATTGTAAGATCCAGAAACGCTATCCGTGACGAAGAGGCTGTGATGGTGAAAGTGAGGTAAGGATTAAGATTATTAATCCATTTGAAGAAGTCACCATAGCTATCCCGATCTCCTGTCCAGAAGATCAGGATATCGTCAATGAAACGCTTCCAAAGGAGAATGTGATTGCGGTAGGGGTTGGTTTCATTGAGGATATGGTTAGCCTCAAAAGCTGCCATATAGAGACAGGCCACACTAGGAGCAAAGGTACTCCCCATAGAGGTACCTTGCATCTGATGGTACAGTTGGCCCTTGAATTCGAAGAAATTCTCAGTAAGTGCCAAGGTGGCGCACTCCATGATAAATGCTGGTGGTGTGGTTAGCCCCTCAGGGGATGTGTTCAGAATGTCTTCAATCACTTCTAGGGTGGCCCTCTGGGGGATGTTGGTGTAGAGGGCCACAACATCTAGAGTGATTAGAAAATTGATGTCATTCGTACCATGAAACTGGTCCAATAAACGTAATACATCCGTGGTGTCCTGGATGTATGACGGTATCAGTTTTACTAGAGGTTGGAGGAAGTGATCACAGAATTGTGATAAGGGTTCAAGGACTGAGTCTATCCCTGATACTATCGGGCGACCAGGTATAGGTGTGGTGTCCTTGTGGATCTTTGGCAAGATGTAGAAATATGGGGTCTTAGGTTCCCTCTTGATGAGAAAACTTGCCTCTCTCTTGCTTATCCACCCCTGGTTTTCTGCTGAATCTACTATGCCCATGATAGTTTTCTTAAGGCGTTCAACAGGATTTTGGGACAGCGGTGTATAGTATTTCCTGTCACCCAATTGTCTTAGGCACTCTGTGTCATAATCTATGGTTGACATTATGACAGTTGCACCACCCTTGTCCGCCTGTTTGATGGTGATAGTATTGTCACTGGCGAGAGTTTCAATCGCCTGCCTCTCTTGCCTGGAGATATTGTTGAAGTGTTTGTTGTTAGTAAGAGCCCTTACATCTTTCAGAACAGCTTGTTCGTATGTCAAAACCTCATTAGTTATCATCCCACTCTGGGGAGTAAAGGAAGAGGGGTTGTGTAGACCTGAATCTTCGTCAGGAATATATTCCTTCCCCTCAAAGAAGAATTTAAGGCGGATCTTCCGGAAGAACTGGTGCAGTTCACAAGTCTGTGAAAATAGATCCACTCGAGGTGTTGGAACAAAGCCTAGTCCTTTCTGTAGTACGTCGTTTTCAGTCTTGATTAGTAGTCTTGTAGACAAGTTTACTACTAAGTTTCTTTTCGGTTGCTCTGGCTCCTGGTTTCCACTCCTGATTGAACCGGGTCCTCCCATTGTACTCTTTTTTCTTGTTGAGTACCTCTTTTGCGCCCTCGCCCTCTGCCCCAACCTCTGCCTAAAAAAGGCTGGCGTATGCCTTGGGGTGCAAATTGTGGAGGGTACTGAGGGCCAAATTGTGGAGGACCCTGAGGGAACATAGGGTATTGCCAGAAGGGTGGAAGGTTCTGATGAGGGCCCTGATAGAGAGGTGGTGGGTATGTGTTATAACCTTGCCTGCCCCTCCTACTTCTGTATTGGTTGGGTCCCATATTTTCTGTGCTAGAACCGCTACTGTTTGATGAGCTCCTATTGGAGGAGTTTGAACTAGCATCAGAGGCATAATTGGTGTTATGAGCGAGAAACATGTTGACCGACCATTGTATATTACATGCCACTACAACAGGAGACATTACACTTGTATAAGTGCCATGTATACACGTTTTTTAAATGAAGGTAGGAGGCCATCCGAATAAAATTTACTTCCATTAGGTACTCCTTACCCTATTTTAACTTCACTGTTCCATATCTACATTTGTCTAGGCCCCCCACCCGCACTTCATCTATACGGCAGTCGGATTGAAGATCTCCGCCAAAGAGCCCCTTTTTAGGGAGCCCGTCGGGCATTGCACCGCCGGCCCGACCAGGAGCAGCCCAAATGATGAAGCATGACACCTGCAAGGGTGTGTGAGGGCATTTAAATCCGACAAAAGGATTTTCCGTAAAAACTATACCGTGCTTTTTATCCACCATAGCCTTTGCGTTGATACCACTCCATTTCTCTCTTTCTTTGAGGAACTATAGGAACATCTTTTGCCATTATTCAAAAATGTTCAAACATTCTTCTGGTCCCCAATCAACCACCAGAATGCACTTCTAAATCACTCAGGACCTCAGGGAAGGCACTTACAGGGTGTCAGGTCGAATGCACAGCAGGGTCCAGTCATGACCCTCTTGACACTGCTCAACTGGGTATTCCAGGAAAAGGCCTCTTGCAGCTTATCTCCCAGATCCAGAAAGTCTTCTGAAGTGGGTGCTTGGAGGGGCCACATGTATGCCTAGTATCAGGTACTGGGTGGGGGTGACTCCTGGGCACTCCATAACCAATGGGATAAAAGTTCTCGGGCCAGCCCTACCCACTTTTTCAGTACTTCCTGTTTGGCTTACTTCAAACATGCAAAAACAATAGTTGATGAACAGAATGCAGAACAATGTCATACATTCACCCCAGTAAATAGATCTGGGCCTAAATCCATCGTTTTTTGCTCCCCATGCCATTCCAGTTTGAACCCAGCCATATGCAAATCAGTCTTGACCCTGTGCCTCATGGGAACAGTCCAGCCCGAACAGCCAAGTCAGGTCCTCCCTGGCCTGGAAACAAGAATCCGAGGACCGGTTTTGGGGTTTCACCCCTCTTCAGCCAGGATAGCTTGATTCCAGTGGCATGGAGAGCACCCGTCCCAATTGGGGTGACAAATGCAAAAACAACAGTTGATGGACAGAATGCAGAACAATGTCATACATTCACCCCAGTACAGAGATCTGGGCCTAAATCCATCGTTTTTTTGCTCACCATGCCATTCCAGTTTGAAGCCAGTCATATGAAAATTAGTCTTGACCCTGTGCCTCATGGGAACAGTCCAGCCCGAACTGCCAAGCCAGGTTCTCCCTGGACTGGAAACAAGCATCCTAGGACCGGTTATGGGGTTTCACCCCTCTTCAGCCAGGATAGCTTGATTCCAGTGGCATGGAGAGCACGGGACCCACGTCTGGGCATACCTGACCCACTCGGGGTGACAAATGCAAAAACAACAGGTGATGGACAGAATGCAGAACCACGTCATACAGTACAGAGATCCGGGCCTAAATCCATCATTTTTTTGCTCGCCATGCCATTCCAGTTTGAACACAGTCGCCTTAAGTGTTACTTCAAACATGGCCAGAATGCTACGCATCATGGCATTTTCAACATGGCAACAGTTTTCAGCCACACTAAACTTGGGGTTCTAAGGGCTTGGGGTGTGTGGGAGTGTCATTGGGAAATCACTAGTGTCCTCTGACATCTAACACTAAAATCCATGTTAAAGCAGGCACTGTACTCACAACAAACCCAGAGACAGAAGTCTGGTAGGATGTCACTTCGGGACACAACAGTATGTGAATAGATGGCTGTGCTAATCTTGGAGGAGCAAGATGTACATCCAGAAAGAAGCCAACTCCCTATGCCTTCTAGAGCCCTGTCACCTCTGGAGGAGAAATACAACCTCCTAGTTATAACAGCAGCCACAGGAAAGGGATAATTGGAGAAAACAAATAATGGTGTAATCAAGATTCTTTTGTAGCATCCACCTCACTTGTGGAGTTTCTAGAGGAGTCGTCATTGCTTCGTGTATCTACCGAAATAAATGTAACAACATTTATAACCAGTTTGTATGGTTCCTATGTTTCCACTTTTAGATAGATTTAGCTAATTATTGTGTTATTCTTTACCATAAGTTTTTTTTTTTTAAAGAGTTTTATATAGCGCAAACTAGACCCAGGAATTCGGGTATCAGAGCGCTTTACATGAGCACCAGATTTGTTACAGATGAACACATTCATTTTTGTTAGGCACTGGGAGGTTTAGTGATTTGCCCAGAATCACAGGATGTTGAGCCACGAACCCGGGTACCCAGCTCCGAGGTCGACCGCTCTAGCTGTAAGGCTACATTCTCTCCCACAAGTTCCCAATTTTCACGCTGGTGACCTAACAAAAAATAGCCACTTATCAATCAGGGAATTACACTTATGATTTTGGGAAATCCCCAAAGTAAGTGACATACAATGAGTGTCTCACAGTTTTCCAACCAACATTGCCACTTCACAGATTACCATCTCCCCTTCGTCTATGATAACTTCTATCATTTCAGTATACTTACAACACATGGGAACCCAGAAATCATCCTTCATTCCACATAGGTTCTCCAAAAACAATCCAACAAAAACAGCACAATAGGTGCTGCATTTTACAAATGGCATTTAACTTCCAGGCTCTGGGTGCGCTTTATGCACCATATAGTAGTGCCTTACAAGCAAGTTAAATGTGCCAATTAGGAATAAGCAATAAAACAATTTTTAAAGGTGGGTATAGGCACTATACTGTTAGCAGGGGTAAAGTGCACAGGGTTCTAAAGTCAGCAAAATTATAGAGTCCAGAAAAAGGTGAAAAATCGAGGTGACCACACACAAAAGGTAGGTTTTTTACAGTATGTATATTAATGTATAAAGTTTAAAAAACAAAATGTTATACAAAACAGCTAAAGCTGCCTCAAATGTCAGACATAAAAAACAATGGTTTAATACAAACTCTACAGTGTTTGTGCAGACTTGTGTTGCACATGCACTGTAGATGTGGCTTTAGTCAGCCATTTTCTTTCCCCTTCGTAGAGCTTAGCATATAAATGATTTTGCACAACCCCAGGCAGACATTTAGCAGACATTTAGCCCCTCCGCGCTTTCTTTGGGGGCGTGGGAGTGTTAGTTAAGGCACCAGGGCGAGAAATACTCTATGCAGGGCATTCTGCATAGTGGACCCGCAGAACACCCAAGGAATGTCCCATTGACCTATTGCCTTTGTCCAGCCTGACCTCAATATCCTGTGCACCTGTATTTGTTATGTCTATGGCTTCTACTATAACGAAATACGACACAGTACCGTTATTTTGGACTTGATTTACGATGGGCTTATCATAGCCCTTATTTCTTCTACGCATGCTTACTTCCATTGTGCATACTCGGCACTATTTTGAAACAGATGGTCTGTTACGGGTTTATTACTTACTAGGAGCTTTTGCTACTAGTCAACTCCCTTCCTCGGGACTCCGAGACACTTATGTTATTTCTACAACATTTTGATTTGGAACGTTTGTCAGCCATCTAAGATACTTTTGAGCCTTGAAAAAGTCGTCAAACGACGAAACATGTGTCGGCTGTAATCGTCTTTGGCTGTATTCATTTTTGGACTACAATCCAGATTGTTCTTCTTTGGAAATTAGAATATTTGAAACTTCAGACACAAAAGTTGTCTTGTACTTGGACCTTGATTATTGTCTGTACAAGTTTAAGTTTAGAGCTCTGTTTTGTGGACAAACATTTGGACCTGTCAGGTTGACAGACCAAGACATTTGAATTTTGTGGTGCTTTGGGCCATTTTAATATATAAAGTCTATGCAGCGAGCGACATTCAGAACTCTGAGACCGACCATCACCAATATTTCGTGTGCTATGCAAGCACCGAAATGAATAAAATGAGAGTACCCCGCGAACGTTAATAGTTTTGTGTGGTTTTTCAATTGATAGTCTGAGAATTAATTTGGACAGCACACCTTTAAGGCGCTGAATTCGGCAGGAAAAAGGTCAATCAGTTTTGTAACTAAATATAACAATACACAAGTGACCTTTGTGCAGAAAGTGAGCCCCGTAGTTGGTTTTTTTTCAATACAATTTCGTCTTTCAGAGCTCTTTAAAAGACAGCATCGAGTTCTGCTTTGTCGCTGTGTGCATCCGTGCCCACACTGTAACCGCGTCCTTCATGTTGAACGCTGCAGTGGGTTTTCTGTAACGTGCAAATTACCGTGAAGTGACTTCACGTCACATTAAGATTTTACTCCAGAAAGGTGACGCGTAATTGTACAGTGCAAGGCAGCGCCTGCAATAATTGAATCTTTTAAAACTGTTTGGCTCATCCCTGCAGCTGCGGAGCCATAATGCTTTCATTAAATATCACATCTGCTCTGAATTAGAACGGGAGCCCTGTCCAGCCTCCCTACATTTGTAAGGTTGAACGTGTTTCTCATGGTTCCTGAAGGCCTGTCCAAAAATAGAAGGCCGTGACAGAGTGCAGGCCTTCTCACGAGCTGGTACAGATTGCTATGAACATTCCTGCCATGTTATTCACCGTCTGGCTCCAATTTGGAAGTACATTTCCCCAGTGTTTACTTTATTAACTTTCATGTGACTAGCCCTTTTGTCTAAAGTGGAGCAGAAATATGTTTGGGCGGGGCTAGGGAGTATTCAGAGGTCCTTACTTTCCATCACACATTTCGGGATTTTACAAAACGGTGCATTAAAATAGCCTTTAAAAAACATGATATTCCAGAGGCAGTTCAAGTCTTGCCCTGCGCGCGTCGCTGTTTCCGCTCTGGGAGGCAGTCTGCATTAGACAGAAGTCCCAAACACACATCTGGCACCTGGCATCCCATCCTTCAGCCGGTTTTGTTACAGAACAGTTCAACTTCTTGAAAGCAGTATTGGAGGCGGCAGCTTAAAGAGGCAGGGGTGGCAGCAAATGAGGTGTCAAGCGGCATGTCTTAATAAATGGATCAGAAATCAAAGAAAGCAGAATCCAACAGCAGCAATTCAGCAGGACACTAATCTTTAATCTTTCACCTTGTCTTAAGATATTTATCCGTGCACCTCACGCGTGGGAGAACACTGAACTGCTCTGAACTCCTCACTAATGTGGACATCTTGGACTTAACTCGCCTTTTGAAGGCCATGTAATGCAATATAGAGAGCGAGGCGCGGATACATACATCTACCTGAAAAGAACCAACTGTCCAGGCAAGAAACACAGCTGCTTTTTGACTTAGAAGAGAATTATCTTCCAGCACAGAAAGCACTGCAGTAGCCTGTATCAGCACTTTGTGGCACTTTAAAGCGATAAATGGTATTGGTGTTTTTGTTCGATTTTATTTAATCCATATTCAGCAATATTTTCGAACATGGTGACATCATTTACGGGGTGCCCACGTGTAAAACCAGAAGGATCTTACATGAAACAAATAGAATTTTCATCATAGCAAAGAAAAACACAATTTCACTGTTACCTAACGATTCAGATTGCACCTCGGCACAGCACAAAACGCAAGTGTAATGTTGTGTGCTCCAACGGATGAACCAGCACCAAGATATCCTCCCAGGTGATAGTGGCTCTACAAATCTACATAACAAACCAAACAGTCTGTATCACCGCACAGGGCCTGCACACCATACCACAAACAAATTTAGCTACAGGGATTATCCTTCAGGGCCACCTCCCTGTGGGTAGGTAAGGATGTGCAAGGGTAGCGCAGATTCTGATGAATGTTGTTGACTCACGCAGGAAGGACATTCCCAGACTAGACTAGCCGCAGCGGGCACCGGGCGTTACCGCCAGGGTGGGGGCCCGTTTTAGACCCCTGGGTGGCCGTTTTTGTTACAAGGGGCCGCAAGAGCTGCCGACTTTGGAACTGGGGAACCGGGTTCGAGCCTCGGCGTCGGCTCAGTATCCTGTGATTCTGGGTAAATCACTTAATCTCCTGTGCCTACAAAAAATGAATGTGTCCTTGTGTAATGGATCTGGTGCTTATGTAAAGCACAGAGAAAACAAACTGGGAGTCGAGGTTCCAAGGGAGATTTTGAGACCAGTGCGGATAAATTCCCCAAAGAAAATTACTGCTAAACACAAAGTATCCACGGTTCCAACATGCTAGAGAAGCACCATAAAAAGACACAAGCAAAGAGAACTAGTCACTAATGAAGAAGTTGCTTTAATTAGGACGAAATCCCATCACCCACCAAGGTGGCATACTTCATCATCTGGGATTCTCCTCTTGGCAGAGACACCTAGCACCGCCAAGGGCTACAAACCCTTCACTGTGAGGGAGGAGCTCAGGGATGTTTTTAATTCCTACTCTACAAAGGATATGCTAAAATCCGCTCTCTGTGAAACACTAAGCTGGTTGGGTAATGGGTGCAGTGTAGGGAAATACTTAACCAAGTGATGTGTGTGCTGTAAAACTAACTACTAGCTAGAAGTGAAAATAACTTTATTGGCTCACTACTAGTGTCAGGATTAAAAACAGTGCATGTGCAGTATAAAAATTGTTGACTGCATATCCATATAAACAGGTCTACATGTTTTGGCCAGTGTTATCCGCAAGGGTGTCGTGGCCTTCTTCAGGACCTAGATGTCAAATGCTACTACGTTTCAACAAGTGATACAGTGAAAGTTGAGAAATTTAGAACAGATACAACATACAAAACTAGTAGTCTCACTCTTGGTGAACACCAATAAACTGGTATTAACCTGTGAAAAGACAAAAGGGACAAACAAAATCAAATGTTTGTGTCTAGAATATAAAAATGATAACAAAACGGCGTGAGTCATATATACTCATCAGCAATCTGCCTTGTAGCGTGCAACATGCATGGTTGTGTAAATTATTCTTACCCGTTATTTACGAGTGAAAGGCCTCACATCAGCTTGGCAACAGCTCAGGACGGGAGGCACCGCTCTGAAAAAGGGAACGTTTGCCAGTGTCAGACCTATATATCAATATTCAGTCAGACACAACTGCAACATTTAGATATCATTAAGAACCTGTTGGCCGAGTCACTCACAGAAAAGGGATGCCCAGGGACTGGTGACAAAACATTAAGTACATGTTAACACATACTAGCACCTGAACCAGGGCCTGTTGCAATGAAAATGTGTCCAGTAAGAACAAAGAATACATAGCTGGAGTAAAACGGTACGACAGTGGAGTTATCGTGTACTTAACATGGTCTTCTAAACATGATCTTATAAAAACTCTAAAGACCCGTGGCAGTGGAATCAACATATAACACACATGATCTTATAAACATGATTTTCTAAAAGCCGGTGGCTGTGTCAAAACACTGCACATTGAAAGAAAGGATAGTTAAATTTAATATCCGGTCTTTTTAAGGGCAAAACAGTATGACCATGCCGAATGCAGCTAGCTGAAGAAGAGTTCTTTTGTGACTTTACTTGCCGGTGGGCTGTGCAAAACTTGTTACGTGTTTAAATTCAATTATAAATGCATGCCACACCTCAAAGCAAAAAAATATGGGCTCACTGCTTAAAGAAAGGGGCGCACTAGTTAAGCTGCGTGTATCGTGCCCAACATAAGGCTATGCAAACAAGTTACACATAATGCAACAGGTTCATCGAGATATCGCAAGGCTTGTCACGGCTTAAACCAAGGTATACAGTCGCTGGAACGAATGTGTTTCTGCTGCTTACCACTCCATCGGTACCCCGGGTGGTTAAAGAGTTGTACCCAGCGGTACCTGACGACCAAATGACGAGGCATTAAGTAGGCTCAGAAACGCCATGGGCGGTCACGAAAACTTGCCTCTAAATATAGTTACAAGCAATGTTTCACAGTTTACGGCCCGCCTGATGACGGTAGGTCATAGAAAGATAGAGCTACCACTGAACCCGAGGTTTCATGGGATATGGAGTTATCTGTTGTGTGACGTTAAAGAGTGTAACTATCCACCAACGTCAACGTAAAAAAGAATGGATTCTTTATATGTTTGATAATAGCAATTGCCATATAACAGGCATAATGTCTGACAAAGCAGACATGCACTAAATAGAGTGACATGAAGGATATACACAACACTCGCAGGAAAATGTGCGTATATTGGTCACATTACGATCTTAGGAAAATGTGCGAATATTGGTCAGTAAACTATTTAAAGGATGATTACAAAAAAGTGCTCATTGAGGGTAGTATTATACCAAATGGAGGTGCAAAAACACTCTACTGGTAAAAGGAAGAGTGCATAAAAGTTAGTCAAGGTACTCATTGGGAATGTTAAATATTGGAAATGAAGGTCATATATGATGTACTGCTGTATTCACTATATGGCAATGCGCATCTCTCTAGTTCGATGTATAAAAATGACGGAATAAATCTTTTGCCAAATGTGTTAGTAATACCATAACCACAAGAAGAGATGTGAAACGGAATCACAGGTGTAATCAAGTTGTTCTCTACCACTTTGTATATGCCTATAATGTTGTCCACTGTATATCATCATTTAAACCATTGCTGTCGCACCGTAATTTGTGGACCCATCTTTGCTCTTTAACAAATCAGAATCTAGCCACATCTGTGATACGAGCAGGTTTATATGGTTGTTCAAAAACAGTCCAACAAAGTTCATCTGCTGTGTGATTAGACTCAAGGAAATGGTTCTTGAGTTTGGTGGCTTGTTTTTTTACACCTAATGGTACTCTTATGCTCCAAAATTCTTAATTTTACTTTGCGAGTTGTCATGCCCACATAGCGGAGTCTGCATGGGTATGTAACCAAGTAAATAAGCCTCTCACTATTACAGTTTGTGTGTCTAACCTGTGACCATGGGCTATTAGTACCTATGTCCACCATTGTTGAGTGTTTTGTCTGGAGACAGGCTGCGCAAGTCCCACATGGAAAATGCCCCTTGACTACCGGTAGACTCCATAAAGTATCTTGTGTGGAGCATGGCTTGGTTCTGGGTCTTGTGTGGATTAAGTTGTCTCTCAAGTTGGTACGCCTCTTAAAGGCAAAGAGAGGCTGGGGAATCGGTTGGTTGCCTATATTTAAGATTCACCACTTCTTATGCACACTTTTTTGTATTCCGTTGGAAATTGTACTGAACGTGTTCACGCACGTGAGTCTAGACATCTCTGCTTTCTGCGCCGGTGGCTCAATAAGTGCTTCTCTGTTATTATTGGCTGCACGCTTAAAAGAGCGATGAATAAGTCTCTTAGGATAGTGCCTGTCTTCAAGTTGGGTGGAGAGAGTTTTGGCATGTTCATTAAATTTATCCCTTGTAGTGCAATTCCTTCGAATCCAAAGGAATTGCCCATATGGCAAATTATCGGGAAGCGATTTAGGATGGTAACCATTGTATGACAAAAGGGAATTCCGTGCCATCAGTTTTCTGTAGAACCCAGTCTCTAAACCTGTTTCAGTGGAAAAAAATCCATATATCCAGGAAAGGCAAGCTTGTT
This sequence comes from Triturus cristatus, assembly GCF_964204655.1. Classification (NCBI taxonomy): domain Eukaryota; kingdom Metazoa; phylum Chordata; class Amphibia; order Caudata; family Salamandridae; genus Triturus; species Triturus cristatus. The sequence continues at coordinate 455,043,511 of NC_140587.1, forward strand.
TTGCTAAATTCCATTGGGAGTCGAAGAAATTAATTCCTGGTGTTCAGCCATTGTTGGAAATTGGAAATGGTATCGGGCTCACCTCTCCAAATGACGATCACGTCATCAATGTATCTCTTCCAAAGGAGCATCTGATTATTGAATGGATTGTTGCCTGACAATACGTGCTCCTGTTCAAATACATGGACGTGGAGATTTGGTAAGCTGGGCTCAAAAACGCTGCCCATAGAAGTGCCTGACGTCAGGAGGTATATGGTGTCTTCGTATTGAAAGAAGTTCTCTTTCATGGCTATTCTAGCACACTCCATAATGAAATGTACCGGTGATATAGTCTCATAGTTTCTATTGTCCAGTAGCAATCTTACTGCATCCAAAGTCTTATCTTGGGGTATGCAAGTATTCAAAGATTTGACATCGAGCGAGACTAAATAGTCAGTGGTGATGTTGAATTGTACATCTGGTAACAATCTAAGGATGTCTGTGGTGTCCTCAAGATACGTTGGCATCTCCTGAACCACCGGGTGGAGAAAGTGGTAGACAAAAGTGGATAGGGGTTCTAAAAGGGTCCCTGTGCCGGAAATAATCGGTTGGCTCGGTGGTGGTCTTTGAGCTTTATGTATCTTTGGCAATACATAAAAAAATAAAGTATCACAGGGTGTGAGGTGGTAAGATAGCTTGCCTCTTGAGCCGTGATCCATACTTCATCTTTAGCCTCCTCATCAAGGTTAGCAATCTCTCGTGTGAGTCTTTTGGTTGGGTCAGCTTTAAGTGGATGGTAGAAGCGTCTGTCCCCAAGCTGGCACAGGCATTCAGTGTGATATAGTGGTGTGCTCATAATGACTATTGCTCCACCTTTATCTGACGGCTTGATGGTGATAGATTCATCCTTTGCCAGTGCTTGCAAAGCTTTCTGCTCATTCGTGGGCACATTTTGAAAGTGTCGTTTTTTAGAGGTGCACATAGCAGACATCTCTGTTACCGCTTTTTCAAACATAAGCACTTGGGCAGGAACCAAGTGAGCTGCAGGATTGAAGGTGGAACGGGTTCTCAAACCAGTGTTAGTAGGTACCACTTCCATGATTTCATTAGTCTTCTCTTTGAAGAAAAAGTGCAACCGAATTTTCCGGAAGAATTGCACTTGTATTTGGAAAGAGTCACCTTCATAAGTGGGAACAAATCCAAGCCCTCTGTTAAGTGCAGCCTGTTCATCCAGTGTGAGTACATGGTCACTCAGGTTGACCACTAGATCATGGCGCCACTAGTCCCTGGCTGGGGCATTGCTTGCTTCTTGCTGCGTATGTTCCTCGGGGAAGGTGGAGGGCGCCAGTACACTTGTGCTTGCTGATTTCTTCTCCTGCCTCTTGACCGTCCCCGGCCAGATCCTAAAAAAGGCTGGTTGTATTGAATTTGGGATGGGTAGTATAGGTGGCTAGAATGGCGGATTAGGATACCCCCAAGGTGAAGGAGGCCACCATTGTGCTTGTTGCGGCCAGATGGACCACTTCTCCAATTTGCTCTGTTGTTCCGCCCTCTGCCTCTTTGTTGTTGTCCAGCATTGGTGGATGAGTCTGAGTCACTTGACCATTCATTAGTGCCTGAAGAGGAGTAATTAGAACCATACCTTCTTCCTTTCTTGTTTAACTCTGGTGGTGAAGAGTTATCCTCTGTGTAAGGATATACTTTCTCAAAAGAAAAGCGTGCCGGGTCTTTCTTAAATTTATTGATCTTAGTCATAGGAATAGAGTCTTTAAATTCCTTGTTGGTCTTGTTAGTTTCCTCTGTATTCTTCTTGGATAGAGTCACAGAAATGACAGATTTTTTCTGTACCTCGAGGGTTTGAATCTCAATGAGAATGGTGCCTGCAACACGTTTGGCTGAGCCAATCACACATGCATCGCCAGGCAATGAGTGACCAATCTTTCATGAACATTTTATACTCAAGGAATAGTCTGGGTGTGTTGGTCACTATCAAGCCTGTAGGGGCAAAGTTACCTCGCAAATACTCTGTCATTATTGAACTGTGTATCAATGTCCATGAATGCTATTTTTTAAGGACAACAAGTTTGGCCCAGTCAGCCCCTTGAGTGGTCAGACTACTCTGGACCGTGTCAATGTAACTAGGTGTGGTCAGGATAGCTTGCACCATGGCTTCATCAAAAGCCAGGCCCTGTATCTCTGTCATGGCTGTCTGTGCACGACCTGTTAACATATAACAATACAGAAGTAAAACAGGTTCTTTCTACGCGCTGAAAGAAAAACACCATCATAAATCTGAGACGGTGTGAATAAAAGGACCCGCAGCCGAGGCTGCTCAAGAACAGAGAAACAAACTGGGAGTTGAGGATCCAAGGGAGATTTTGAGACCAGCGCGGATAAATTCCCCAAAGAAAATTACTGCTAAACACAAAGTATCCACGGGTCTAACATGCTAGAAAAGCACGAAAAAAAGACACAAGCAAAGAGAACTAGTCACTAATGAAGAAGTCCTTTAATTAGGGCAAAATCCCATCACCCACCAAGGTGGCACGCTTCATCATCTGGGATTCTCCTCTTGGCGGAGACACCTAGCACCTCCAAGGGCTACAAACCCCTCAATGTGAGGGAGAAGCTCAGGGATGTTTTAATTCCTACTCTACAAAGGATATGCTAAAATCCTCCAGATGTGAAACACTAAGCTGGTTGGGTAATGGGCTCAGTGCAGGGAAATACTTAACCAAGTGATGTGTTTGCTGCTAAAACTAACCACTAGAAGTGAAAATAACTTTATTGGCGCACTACTTGTGTCAGGATTAAAACCAGTGCATGTGAAGTATAAAAAACATTGACTGCATATCCAAATAAACAGGTCTACATGTTAAGGCCAGTGTGACCCGCAAGGGTGTCGTGGCCTTCTTCAGGACCTAGATGTCAAATGCTACTGCGTTTCAACAAGTGATACGGTGAAAGTTATTGAAAATTATTGAAAAGTAGGTGTTTAGAAATTTAGAACAGATACAACCTAAAAAACCAGTAGTATCACTCTTGGTGAACAACTATAGACTGGTATTAGCCTGTGAAAAGACAAAAGGGACAAACAAAATCAAATGCTTGTGTCTAAGAATATAAAAATGACAAGAAAATAGCGTGAGTCATATATACTCAACAGCAATCTGCCTTGTAGCGTGCAACATTCTCAATGAGTACATTGGCTAACATTTATGCACTCATCCTTTTGCCAGTAGAGTGTTTTTGCACCTCATTTGGTATAATACTACCCTCAATGAGCACTTCTTTGTAATCACCCTTTAAGTAGTTTACTGACCAATATACACACATTTTCCTCAGAGCATAATGTGACCCCTATATGCACATTTTCCTACAAGTGTTATGTTTATATCCTTTGTGTTACTCTATTTAGTGCACATCTGCCTTGTCAGACATTATTCTTGTTATATGGCAATTGCTGTTATCAGGATGGACGGAATGTTGCACATTGGCAAAACATTCACCCCCAGTCACAGATCTGGGTTTAATCCATCGTTATTTTGCTCACCACGCCACCCCAGTTCAGACATGGCCATATGCAAATCAGTCTTGACCCTGTGCCTCATGGGAACAGTCCAGCCCGAACTGCCAAGCCATGTCTTCCCTGGAGCAGAATCAAGCATCCTAGGGCCGGTTTCGGGGTTTCACCCCTCTCCAGCCAGGATAGCTTGACTCCAGTGGCGTAGTGAGTACGGGACCCACGTCTGGGCATACCCTTCCCACATAGGGCGAACAGCAAAACACACAAGATGATGGACGGAATGTTGCACATTGGCAAAACATTCACCCCCAGTCACAGATCTGGGTTTAATCCATCGTTATTTTGCTCACCACGCCACCCCAGTTCAGACATGGCCATATGCAAATCAGTCTTGACCCTGTGCCTCATGGGAACAGTCCAGCCCGAACTGCCAAGCCATGTCTTCCCTGGAGCGGAATCAAGCATCCTATGACCGTTTTCGGGGTTTCACCTCTCTTCAGCCAGGATAGCTTGACTCCAGTGGCGTAGTGAGCACGGGACCCACGTCTGGGCATACCCTTCCCACATAGGGCGAACAGCAAAACACACAAGATGATGGACGGAATGTTGCACATTGGCAAAACATTCACCCCCAGTCACAGATCTGGGTTTAATCCATCGTTATTTTGCTCACCACGCCACCCCAGTTCAGACATGGCCATATGCAAATCAGTCTTGACCCTGTGCCTCATGGGAACAGTCCAGCCCGAACTGCCAAGCCATGTCTTCCCTGGAGCAGAATCAAGCATCCTATGACCGTTTTCGGGGTTTCACCTCTCTTCAGCCAGGATAGCTTGACTCCAGTGGCGTAGTGAGCACGGGACCCACGTCTGGGCATACCCTTCCCACATAGGGCGAACAGCAAAACACACAAGATGATGGACGGAATGTTGCACATTGGCAAAACATTCACCCCCAGTCACAGATCTGGGGTTAAACCATCGATAGCTTGACTCCAGTGGCGTGCTCTCCATGCCACAGCTATCCTGGCTGAAGAGGGGTGAAACCCCGAAACCGGTCCTAGGATGCTTGTTTCCAGTCCAGGGAGGACCTGGCTTGGCAGTTTGGGCTGGACTGTTTCCATGAGGCACAGGGTCAAGACGGATTTGCATATGGCTGGGTTCAAACTGGAATGGCATGTTGAGCAAAAAAACTATGGATTTAGGCCCAGATCTCTGTACTGGGGTGAATGTATGACATTGTTCTGCATTCTGTGCATCAACTGTTGTTTTTGCAATTGCTGTTATCAAGCATATAAAGATGCCTTATTTTTATGAATTGCCAAAGATACATAAAGCTCAAAGACCACCACTGCGGGGACCAATTATTTTGGGCATAGGGTCCCTTTTAGAAACCCTTTCCAGTTTTGTCGACCACTTTCTCCGCCCGATGGTTCGGGAGATGCCAACTTATCTTCAGGACACCAAAGATATCCTTAGATTCTTACCAGATGTACAATTCACCATCACCACTGACTATTTAGTCTCGTTCAATGTTGAATCTTTGTATACTTGCATCCCCCAAGATAAGACTTTGGATGCAGTAAGATTGCTATTGGACAATAGAAACCTTGACACTATATCACCGGTACATTTCATTATGGAAGTGTGCTAGGATAGCCATGAAAGAGAACTACTTTAAATACGAAGACACCATATACCTCCAGACGTCAGGCACTTCTATGGGCAGTGTTTTTGCGCCCAGCTTAGCAAATCTCTACGTCTATGTATTTGAACAGGAGCACGTATTGTCAGGCAACAGTCCATTCAATATTCACATTCTCCTTTGGAAGAGATACATTGATGACGTCTTTGCCATCTGGAGGGGTGAGCCGATACCATTTCCAACTGTAATAGTGAGAGGCTTATTTACTTGGTTACATGCCCATGTAGCCTCCGCTATGTAAGCATGACAACTCGCAAAGTAAAATTAAGAATTTTGGAGCATAAGAGTACCATTAGGTGTAAAAACAAGCCACCAAACTCACAAACCATTCCCTTGATTCTAATCACACAGCAGATTAACTTTTTGGGACTGGTTTGGAATAACCATATACACCTGCTCATATCACAGATGTGGCTAGATTCTTATTTGTTAAAGAGCAAAGATGGGTCCGCAAATTACGGTGCAACAGCAATGGTTTAAATGATGACATACCGTGGACAACATTATAGGCATATATAAAGTGGCAGAGAACAACTTGATTACACCTGTGATGCCGTTTCACATCTCTACTTGTGGTTATGGTATTACACTTTAAAATGATTTCTGTAGAACTCTAGTTAATTCCGTATTCAATTTCAATCAAAAACTTTGTACATGACATAATCCATGATTTAATCACATGTTTATTTGTTCGATTCAGGACTTTACATCTCTCATATTTTTCAAATGTTGCAGAAATGCCTATCCGGGCCTTTTCGACAGCACGTGGGAAATACGCGGCCCAATGCTGCTAAGTTTAAAATTATCCAATGCATTTCGGGCTATACATTGCCCTCGTTCAGGGGTAGCTGCAATATAAAACAAATGACAATGTCACTACTTCAGGCACCTCCCTTTAAACATGATTGTAATCTGAGCTTTTAAGACAACCCATTGGTATTAAATGTTACTACTGATCTATTCGTGCAGTAATTAAATCGCTTTTTTCAAGAACAAAATTTATGACTTCTCCCCAAAACTCGTCCTTACTCGAGAACACTTAAACATCAGGGGCCCGATTCACAGAACTAACTTAAGACAAAATCCAAAACTTACTACCATTTTGGCATTCACAGAATGCACTTACTGCTTTTGGTATTCACAGAATGCACTTACTACTTTTGGTATTCACAGAATGGATTTACGACTACTAACTTTACGTCCGCACTCGGGCCGGAAATTCCGGCCCGGAGGCGGAGCTTCCGGCCCGGAGGCAGAGCTTCTGGCCCGGAGGCGGGGCTTCCGGGCTGGAGGCAGAGCTTCCGGCCCAGAGGTGGAGATTTTGGCCACGGCTAAATCTCCGCCACTGGCCGGAATCCCCACCTCCGGGCCGGAAGCTCCGCCTCTGGCCCGGAAGCTCCGCCTCCAGCCCGGAAGCTCAGCCTCCGGCTCGGAAGCTCAGCCTCCGGCCCGGAAGCCCCGCCTCCGGGCCGGTATTTCCGGCCCGAGTGCGGACATAAAGTTAGTAGTCGTAAATCCATTCTGTGAATACCAAAAGTAGTAAGTGCATTCTGTGAATACCAAAAGTAGTAAGTGCATTCTGTGAATACCAAAAGTAGTACGTTTAGGATTTTGTCTTAAGTTACTTCTGTGAATCGGGCCCCACATACTCATTACTCGTGAACATGAAATCCAATGAAACTTCTCAAATCCCTTCTAATTAATGCCCACTTACTTGAATAAACATTACAAAAACACATACCTATTTCGTAAATCAATCAACATTGCCATTTTCATAGCACAGTGACGTGTTGCATTATGTGTAACTTGTTTGCATAGCCTTATGTTAGGCACGATGCACGCGGCTTAACTAGTGAGACCCTTTCTTTAAGCATTGAGCCCGTATTTTTGAACTTTGAGGTGTGGCATGCATTTATAATTGAATTTAAACATGTAACAAGTTTTGCACAGCCCACCGGCAAGCAAAGTCACACAAGAACTCTTCTTCAGCTAGCCGCATTTGGTATGGTCATACTGTTTTGCCCTTAAAAAGACCGGATATTAAATTAAACTAGCCTTTCTTTAAATGTGCAGTATTTTGACACAGCCACCGGCTTTTAGAAAATCATGTTTATAAGAACATGTATGTTATACGTTGATTCCACTGCCATGGGTCTTTAGAATTTTTATAAGATCATGTTTAGAAGACCATGTTCAGTACACGATAACTCCACTGTCGTACCGTTTTTTACAAATATATATTCTTTGTTCTTACTGGACACATTTTCATTGCAACAGGTCCTGGGTCAGTTGCTAGTATGTGTTAACGTGTACTTATTATTTTGTCACCATTGGGAGATCAGTCCATGGACATCCCTTTTCTGTGACTGACTAGGCCAACAGGTTCTTAATGATATCTAAATGTTGCAGTCGTGTCTGATTGAATACTGATATATATGTCTGACACTGGCAAACGTTCCCTTTTTCAGAGCTGTGCCTCCTGTCCTGAGCTGTTGCCGAGCTGAGGTGAGGCCTTTCACTCATAAATAACAGGTAAGAATAATTTACACAACCATGCATGTTGCACGCTACAAGGCAGATTGCTAACGAGTAGATATGACTCACGCCAATTTGTTGTCATTTTTATATTCTTAGACACAAGCATTTGATTTTGTTTGTCCCATTTGTCATTTCACAGGTTAATACCAGTTTATCGTTGTTTACTAAGAGTGAGACTATTGGTTTTGTATGTTGTATCTGTTCTAAATTTCTCAACACCTAATTTTCAATAATTTTCAATAACTTTCACTTTATCACTTGTTGAAATGCAGTAGCATTTGACATCTAGGTCCTGAAGAAGGCCACGACACCCTTACTTGCCGAAAACATGTAGACCTGTTTATTTGGATATGCAGTAAACATTGTTTATACTGCACATGCACTATTTTTAATTCTGACTCTCTGAGTGAGCTAATAAAGTTAGTTTCACTTTTAGTAGTTTGTTTTAGCAGCACACACATCACTTGGCTAAGTATTTCCCTGCACTGAGCCCATTACGCAACCAGTTTAGTATTTCACATCTGGAGGATTTTAGCATATCCTTTGTAGAGTAGGAATTAAAACAACCCTGAGCTCCTCCCTCACTGTGAAGGGTTTGTAGCCCTTGGCGGTGCTAGGTGTCTCTGCCAAGAGGAGAATCTCAGATGATGAAGCATGCTACCTTGGTGGGTGATGGGATTTCGTCCTAATTAAAGGACTTCTTCATTAATGACTAGTTCTGTTTTCATGTGTCTTTTAATGGTGCTTTTCTAGCATATTAGACCCGTGGATACTTTGTGTTTAGCTTATGTAAAGCACTCCAATACCTTCAGGTCGAGTTCACGCTATATCAATCTGAAAAAATAAAAATAAAGAATAGCTGCAATATCGGTCATGAGCATTCAAAAGCAGCACAGCTTTCTGGTAGCACCCCACCCTGCCTGAGCTCTTTGCCAGGGACGGTTTCATTTCCCAGACCTGCCCTGGTCATGGTGCTGCTTTTATACAGTCATAACCCAACGGTAACCCCAGCGGAGGCTGGCACAGGTAAACGCTGCGGGGCGGGGATTCGACAGACGACAACCTGTGCTGGCCGCTGCTGGGTAACCCGAGACCAAGCCACATCACTACTTCTAAAGTGGACCACATTCATGCAGGTTCTGGTCCACGGATTTTCCAAAGCACCACATGCAAATGTGCTGGATTATAAAATCCCACTGAAGGCATTGACTTCCGCCTCTTGGCTACTGGCCTGAAAATATTACTCCCCACCGCATTATCCAAATAATTAGCATACCTGCTGGGCTGCACCCACCAGTTAGCGTTTCCCTGCTATACACAGAAAGTTTAATGCCTTCAGGAATATACTACTCCACAATAGCATCCTGCTTCAGACATTAAGGGCCAGATGTACAACCCACCAATTTGCGGCTCGCAAATTGCGTCGCATTTGGGACACACAAATTGGGATGTATAACAGTGTCTCAGACTCTGTTTGCGATTCCTAATGTGATCGCAAATTGCATGCCTCATGATTATTAATGAGGCAGGTGCAATTTGCGACCCCATTAGGAATGGGTAGCACTCCCAGGGATGGTGGCCTGCTGGGGTCAGCAGACCACCATGTCTGTGGACTGCATTTAGATAAAGCAGTCTTTTTAAGAAGAATTCCTTAAAGGAAAACGGGATGCATTTAAAAAAGAAAAATGAAACTTTTCAGTTCCATTTTTTTAAGGGCAGGCAGTGGTCCATGGGACCACTGCCTGCTCTTAAAAATATTTTCTCACATACTCACAAAGGTGAAGGGGTCCCCTGGGGACCCCTTCCCATGTGCAAGTGGTTCACCACCTACTTGAAGTAGGTGGCAAACTGCGAGTATTTTGTGGCAGCAAATGCAGTCGCAAAACAATTGTACATGGCATGGTGACTCGCTATTAGGAAGGGATGCCCCTTACTAATAGTGCGAGTCGCAAATGCTATTTTGCGAGTCAGTGACTCGCAAAACAACATTTATACATGCCATTACCCTTTTTTGCAGTTGCAAATGGGAGGATCTCCTGTTTGCGGCTATAAATAAAGGTCGTACATCTGGCTCTAATTAACATAAGGATCAAGCATATAATCCAGTCATAGAGTTGATTGTTCTTGCTGCTACTGATTGGGATGTTGGATCTATACGGAGGATCTGAATGAGATAGTGGTGGCATTTTACTAATTAGTTAACCATTCTTGCACTGGCCAAGCACAAGCTATCATTCTAAATTCCACTTGAGAATCTGTACAAAGGATAATAAAAAATCCTATAATGACACAAGAGGGGGCATAGAAATTATTTAAAGAGGAAGGAGTTTTAGGGACTTGTGTGTTCATATGGAAAAGTCCATGTTGATATGAAAAATGATACATTCATTTATGTTAACGAAATTGCTTCTTTATTAACAAATTTGCCCTTTTAATCAATCAATCAAAGGCTTGTAAAGCGTGACTACTCACCATAAGGGCCTCAGTGCGCTAGGGGGGGGATGGGAGAGCTGCAGGTCCGTTGAAGTGCTGAGGTTCAGTCAAAGTGCCACTTCTTGAGGTCCTTCCTGAACTGAGACAGTGATGGTGTTTGCCTGAGATGGAGAGGAAGGGTGTTCCAGGTCTTCGCTGCGAGGTAGGAAAAGGATCTTCCTCGGGCGGTGGTTTTGCGGATACGTGGGATGGTAGCCAGGGCAAGATGGGCGTAGTGGAGGTCTCTGGTGGGTTGCAGAATGCGAGGAGGTGGTTGAGGTACACCGGTCCCTCGTCATGTAGGGCTTTGAAGGCATGTGTGAGGTGCTTGAAGATTATTCTTTTGTTGACTGGGAGCCTGTGGAGGTCTCTTAGGTCACTAGTGATGTGGTTGTGTTGGGGGATGTTGAGGATGAGTCTGGAGGAGGCGTTCTGGATGTTCTACAGTTTCTTGAGAAGCTTTTGGTTGATGCTGGCATAGAGTGCGTTGCTATAGTTTATTCTGCTGCTGACGAGTGCGTGGGTGACTGTCTTTCTGGACTCAGTCAGGGATCCATTTGAAGATCTTTCAGAGCAGGCTTAGCGTGTGGAAGCACGATTATGAGATGGCGTTTATCTGGCGGCTCATGGTGAGCGAGGAGTCCAGGATGATGCTGAGGTTCCACTCGTGGTCTGTAGGTGTGGGGGGTTCCAAGTGCTGCAGGCTACCAGGAGTCATTCCAGGTGGAGGGGGTGAATCCCATAATGAGGGCTTCGGTCTTCTCTGCGTTGAGCTTGAGGCACCTGTTCTTCATCCAGTCAGCAACAGCCTTCACCCCGTCATGAAAGTTGTTCTTGGTGACTGTTGGTTTGTCGGTGAGGGAGAGAATCAGCTAGGTGTCATCTGCGTAGGAAACAATGTTGAGCTCATGGTTCCTGATGATGGCTGTGAGCGGGACCATGTAGATGTTGACAAGCGTGGGGCTTGGGAAGGAGCCCTGAGGAACTTCTCAGCTGATCTCTGTGGGTTCCGAGAGGAACAGAGATAGTCTGACTCTCTGTGTTCGGCCGGTGAAGAAGGAGCAGATCCATTCCGGGGCTTTGTTGTGGATGCCGGTGTCATGGTGTCTTGGGCATAGGGTGTGGTGATAGACAGTATTGAATGCGGGCAAGAGGTCTAGGAGGATGAGGGCTACAGTTTGGCCTCAGTTGAGGAGGGTGCGGATGTCGTCTGTGGCGGCGAGAATGGCAGTCTCGGTGCTGTGGTTCCTTCAGAAGCCAGAATGGGAGAGGTCTAAGATGTGGTTTACTTTGATGAACTCAGAGATTTGGGCGCAATGGCCTTCTCAATGACCTTGGCTGAGAAGGAGAGAAGGGAGATGGGTCTTAAGTTCTTGAGGTCCGTCGGGTTGGCAGAGGGTTACTTCAGCTAGGGCTTAATCTCTGCGTGTTTCCAGTCCTCCGGGAAGGTGGTGGAGTTAATGGAGCAGTTGATGGTGCGGCAGAGTTTGGGGGCAATGGTAATGCCAGCTCTGTTGAAGATGTGATGCAGGCATGGGTCAGAGGCTGCTCCGGAGGGGATGCTCTTCATGATCTTGAGGGCGTCGTCCTCTGTGAGGGCAGTCCAGCTGAGTAGGGTCTGTTGGGGTCCGACATCGTAGGGTGCGGTGGTTGTGGGTGGGAGGGCCTTGAGTTTTGAGGCTGCCAAAGCTGTTGTATATCTCCCTGATCTTATGGTGGAAGTAGGTGCTGAGGTTGTTGCATAGGATTTGGAAGGGAGAGATGTCTGCTTTCTCTTTGCTGTGTTGGGTCTGGTGAATTCTTTGACCCTGGCGAAATGTTCCTTGCTTTTGGGTGCGTTGATGTTGATACTTTCTTGTAGGGCCACTTTCTTTGTTGTTCTGATGAGGTGGTGGTGTGCGCTGACAGCTGTCTTGAAAGCTAAGTGATCTTCCGGAATCTTGCTGTTCCTCCATCTCTTCTGGAGTCATCTACAGGTGCATCTGGACTCATGGAGGACGGGGGAGAACCAGCTGGCTTTCTTGGAGTGTTGCTTGCTTGGGGCTTTCTTCAGAGGAGCTAAAGTGTCGGTGCAGTCGAAGGTCCATCGGTGGAGGTTGCGTGCTGGGATGTTTGTGTCTGTGTATGTCGGTAGAGGGGTTTCACTAGGGCGATTGTGAGCTGTTCTTCCGTGACTTTGTTCCAGCTTCTATGAGTGATGGGCATGGTGGTGTACGGTGGGTTTGGTGAAGGCGAAGTGGTCGGTCCACTGGAGCTCGGTGGTAAGGCTGAAGGTGATGTTGTCACTGGCGGAGAAGATGGGGTCGAACGTGTGTCCTGCTGAGTGGGTTGTGGAGGTGACCAGTTGTTTGAGTCCGATGTTGGCAAGATTCTCTAGCAGGGACGAGGTGTTTTTGTTGTTGGAGTTGTCCGGGTGAAAGTTGAGGTCACAGAGTAGGATGAGGTCTGTGGAGGCGAGAGCGTGGGGTGTGATGAAGTCGATGATGGAATCCCTGAAGGGTGAGCATTGTCTGGGGGGGTCTTTAGATGAGGGTAACGCAGAGGGTGGTCTGGACCTGGAAGTGGAGTTGCTCCATGTTGGCTGAGAGATCATCCATGTGGGTGGTGAGGCGAAGACTGCTTTTATGTACAATGGTGATGTCTCCCCTCGGTTTGTTGACGCAGTCCTTGTGGATGATCTTGTAGCCGTCCGGGATTGTGGTGGCGATGTCCAAGGCAGGGGTGGGGTTCATCCAAGTTTCCATGAGGAAGGCGATGGTGGGGTTGACAGAATTTAGCAGGTGCCTATACTTCCACGACATGTTTGTGGAGGGAGCATGTGTAAAGTAGGATGCAGTTGAAGCAGCCAGGTCTGATCTTAGATGGTCATGCAGTGGGTGGCATCTGCAGTTCCAGCAGGGAAAAGGGCCTTGGGTGTCCATCGGCAATATCCGGTGGCAGGCTGTGTGGTGTCCGATGTTGAGAGCACGGAGGCTGCTGGCGCTGTAGTGGTGGATGGTCCAAGAACCAGGGTTCATGGCGCTGGGTGCAGTCCAGGCATGCACGGACGCAGATAGGCTTACCTTTGGCCTGCCAGCGGCACAGCCACACGGCATCTGCCATAAGTAGTGTGACAGCTGGGAGGCAGGAAAGCGATAACCGGTGCTGGAGGGGGGTGGGGCCATGGGGGAGCACGGGGAAAAAGGCACATAAAAAGGCAAGAGAGCAGAAGCAGAAAAACAGCAGAAACAGTGAAAAAAAGTAAAAAGTGAAACAGAGAAGGAAAAAGAGATCAGAAGGCAGATGGACAGAGGGCTGAGCAACGGCAGAGCAGAGAAGCTCCCCACTGGACCACGAGAGATGAGGCAGAGATTTGCCCCAATAAAGCACACATGGCCGGAGGAGATACGCACGCTCCTAAAAACACCATAAAGTCATATGCCACATGTTAGACCTGGCATCTTTGGCGTGGTTACCCCTGACTTTTTGCCTCTACCTCCTGTATTTTTGATGCTATGCTGGATTTTGTTTTTGCTGGTTTAGATGCTTTGGGCACTTTGCCACTGCTGATCAGTGTCAAAGTGCAAGTGCTCCCTTGGTAAATTATTGTGTTGATTGGTTATCCATGATTGGTATATTTGTTTCACCTGTTAGCCCCTAGTAAAGTGCACTGCGTGTGCCAGGGCTGGTGATTCAAATGCTACTAGTGGGCTGCAGCACTGATTGTGCCACCCACAGGAGTAGCGCTAAAATGATGTCTTAGGCCTGCTTGCAGTGCCTATGTGCAGTCCAGGACTGCCATGTCGACCTGGCCAGTGCACCCACTGACCAGGCCTTATCCTTCCCTTTCTGTACATGTCAGGCATCCCTATGGTGGCCCTAGGTACCCCCCTGGGCTGGGTGCAGTGTATCTGAAAGGTAGGGCATGTACTGAGGTGTGTAACATGCCCTGGTAGTGAATTACAGCCATTTTCGTTTTTCACTGCTGAGAGGCTATCTTGCCCATAGGATAGAATGGGGAAGGCTGTTTACATGCCTATCTTCCCATAGGGGCAAGGTAGAAAATCCAAGTTTGGTATCTCTGTGTTCAGAATTTAATTATACATCTTTTTAGCAAGATGGTTTTTAAATTCACTGTGTGGGAATAGCACTTTTTAGAAAGTAGCTATTCTCCTGTTTAACCTTCCTGTGTGCCTGTGTGCTGGTTGGCTGACTGGTGTCAGGTGATGTGCTAGGTGGCTCCAGGAGCCTGGATGAGTCAGCAGCAGGGTGAATAGGGAGATCTGCTTTAGATGGGTGGGAGGAGTAGTCCCTGGGTCTGAATAGGGCTGCCCCTGACAAACACAAAGCTGGCTCCACCCCCTGCTGGCCAGGCTGAGGACTCTGCCTCTGCTGGCACAAAGAAGGCTCCACCTCCTGCTGAGCGTCTAACGACCCTGCCCCTCACTCTGAAAGGAACCAGGTGCTCCAGAGCAGAGCACACCCAGGAACCGGTTTGAGCAGGGGAATCCCCCCACTGAAACACAAGAGACAAAGACTTGGAGGGGTATAAGAAGAGGACCCCAGACACCTAAACTTTAGATCACTTTGGAACTAAGAAGAAACCTCTGCCAAGGAGAAAGCTGGAAGAAACTGAAGAGGAGAAGACTGCCTGCTTGCTGTTTTGCTTTGCTGCCAAGGAGAGGGGAAGGACTTTGCTGTGTCCCCTTCTTTTGATTCTGATCTCCAAGGGCCTGAGAAGAGCTGGCTCCCTGTTAAGAAGTCCCAGGAACAAAAGGACTTCACCACCAGCTCCCCTGGAACTCTGCTGAGAGAGTTCTGACCTGCCTTGGAGTGCTTGCCCAGTCTTGGGGCTTCAGGAGGTCGTTTTGCTGTGTTGAGGGAGCTGGGAAGCAGAAGCGTGAACAAGAGTGACTGGTACCCAACGCATCATCCGATTGCATGTCGCAAGACGAGAGTGCGTGGAAAATTTCATCGCGGCACCATCGCAACACGCAGGGTCTCCGCATCGCCGAGTGCGTCGAGCATCGTCCCGAAGCGTGAAGCTTCCTGCCATTGCGAGGGTTGTCGCAGAACCAGTTTGCGGGCCGCACCACTGCCGGTGCGTGAAAAGTCTCCAATCGCTGCGTGCGTCGACGCAGAGTCCCGTTCCGTGGCGCATCGAGAGTTGCGGCGCCGGAAGGCAACACTGCGCCACGCATCGCACCACATCGAAGAGTGTCGCATCGAACCTGTGCGTGAAGCTTCCCCCTAAGAAACCTACGCAACGAAAGCCAAAGGTATCGCATCCTCCCCCTACAGATCGGAGCCGGCGCATCCACCTCTGCTGCGTGAAGCAGGGCTGCTGCAAAGCCTCCCCAGGATCTCAGGAGCATCGCATCGCCTTTGCCATCTTCCTTGTTATAGCTTTTGGGAACCTTATCGCAACTACAGGTACTGTTGGGCACGAAAGTGTCGCATTTTGTGCATTGAGAGTCGCATTGTGCAGGACACTGACTTTGACATCCTGGAGTACTTTCTGCAAACTCTTGAACTATCCTTAAAGTAACCTTTTTGAATTATATGTTGGTTTGTCTGTAATATTTGGTCTTGTGAAGTTTTTAGTAAAGATACCTTATTTTCTAAAACTGGTGTGGAGTAAATCTGTGGTGTTTTCACTGTGTTACTGTGAGTGTTGGTACAAATACTTTACACATTGCCTTTGATAGCCTAGACTGCTCAGGCCAAGCTACCTAGAGGGTGAGCAGGGGTTATCTTAACAGTGTATCCCCCTTTCCCTGACTAGAAGCAAGGGTCCCTACTTGGACAGTGGTACCTACCCTGCCAACTAGAGACCCCCAGATCTAACATTGGTGGCAGCGGTGGGATTGAACTTGTATTTGTACTTGACCCACAGTAATTGGTGTACATCACTAGTTTAAGTGCAGACCAATAGACAACCACATACTATATTTTTTTGATTCTATTTTTGAGTAACTCTTCAAGAGCATCATGTCTCAGGTGGCAACAAGCGAGAAGGCAGAATTGGAGTTTTCCATTGCGGATTTATATTCATACAAAGTTGAAGATCTCAAGCAATTCTGCAAAGACCGTGGTTGCTCTTTTAAAAGCGGGGCTAGAAAAGATGTGCTACAAAGAGTCCTGAAGGCCTGGTGGGAGGCCCAAGAGGAAAGTGATGCAAATGAAGAGGATGGTTTTGTTCCCCAAGATCTGCCTGTGAGCAGACCAGTCTCAAGGGCTAGCAGCTCCCATTCCAGTAGGGGGCTCACTCCAGAGGAGTTGGAGGAGAATCAAAGGGTGAGAAACCATGAAATGGAAATGATGAAAATGAAAATGAAGCAATTGGAAGTAGAGAAGGACAAGGCGGCGGAGGAGAGCAAGAATGCCCGTGCCTTGGAAGAGAAGAAATTGCTTCTGGCTCATGAAGTGAGCATGAGAGAACTGGACATCAAGGCCAAGCAGGTGGAGTCCGGTTCAAATGGTGGCAGCGCACAGCCAGTGCAGGGGGGTAAAGTATATATCCCCAAAGATTTAGTACAGAATTACAATAGGAGTGAGGATATCTATGCCTGGTTCACATCGTATGAAATTGCATTGAGGATGAATGGGGTGCCTGAACAGCATTGGGGGGCGGGCCTGTGGAAACATTTTGAGGCTTCTGGGAGGAGTGCTCTAGAGCCCTTAGAATTAGCAGGTGCCATGACCTATCCCAATATGAAAGAGGCCCTATGTCTCAGGTATGGACTTACTCCAGAGCAGTATAGACTGCAGTTTAGAAATTCCAAGAAGAAAGAGTCTGAGACTTGGATGGAGTGTGTGAATCTGTACTCGCGGGCACTGGAAGGTTGGATGAAGGGCAGCAAGGTAACTGATTATAAGGGGTTGTTACATTTAATTAGTTGGGAGCACTTGAGTAGTCTATGTGTTCCAGAGCTGCGCCAGCATCTTTTAGATAGCAAGTTGACGGACCCCATTGAGCTTGCTAAGGAGGCGGACCGCTGGACCAGTACCAGGGTCCACAGAGGAATTGTGGGTACCGTTGCCAAAGGTGGGCAGGGTCCCCAGCAGAAGAGTGGGGGGGACAAGGGTAACCAAAAGGAGTTCTCACAAGGGCCCCAAAATAGTTCCCAGGGTAACCAGTCCCAGCCCCCCAAGTCCAAACCCAAACCAACCTGGCCCCCTAAGGGCAGGTCGGATAACAAGGGTCCCATTAAGTGTTATCACTGTCAGGAATTGGGTCACAAGTCTCCTGTGTGTCCCAAGAAATCCCAGGCACCCACTGGTGCTCCAACACCGGGTATAGCTAGTGTAGTTTTTGGGGGGGATTTAATTTCTAGTGATTTGGAGGGTTTAGCAGTTATGTCCCTTGTCTCTTTAGGAGACACAGAGATGGTCCAGGAAACCCCTGTCCCTGATAACACTAAGAAGTACAGGCAGTGGGTGACCATCAATGGGAGGAGGGTGGAGGCTCTCAGGGACACTGGAGCCAGTGTGACTACGGTCAGGTGTCAGTGGGTCCCTGAGGAGCTGATCATTCCAGACGTACTTCACCCAGTAGTGTCAGCTGACAACTCTGTGCGCCTTTGCAAGGTAGCACATGTTCCCTTTGAGTGGGGGGGGGTCTCAGGTCCTCTCAAAGTTGTTGTGAGTCCATCCATGCCAGTAGACTGTCTGCTAGGTAATGACCTGGAGAGTTCCCCGTGGAAGGAGGTGGAACGCCAGGCTCATTTGGAGATGTTGGGTTTGCCTGAGTGGGTCTGTGTGACCACCCGGTCCATGGCAGCCAGACAGGGTTGTGAAGCAGACCTGGAGCCTGAAACAGTGGCCCAGGTCCCTGCCAGAAAGAGGAAGGGCAAGGGGCGTGGTGCGTCCACCCCCGCTGTTCCCACGGTCCAGGAAGGAGCAGAACCTACGGGGGATGCCCTGGAGCCTACAGGGGAACAGGTCGCTGAGCTGGGAGACATACCTGAGCTGACCCATTGGCAGCAAGAGGGTGGTCCCTCCAGAGAGGAGTTCTGCCGTGCGCAGAAGACATGCCCTACTCTTGACGGTCTGCGGCACCAGGCTGCAGACCAGGCAGCAGGTGCTGATCCGAAGAACTTTTTTCTCTACTGGGAGAATGACTTGTTGTACAGCGAGCCTAGGTTTGCTGAGCCCAGTGGATCACGTACCCTGGTGGTACCCGCAGGGTTCAGAGACTTCCTACTGGGTCTGGCTCACAACGTGCCGCTTGCAGGACATCTCGGGCAGGACAAGACCCGACAAAGGCTTGCCACCCACTTTTACTGGCCCGGGATGAAGACGGACGTCGCTTCCTTTTGTAAATCATGCCAGACTTGCCAGGCAAGTGGCAAGGCTGGAGGAAAATGCAAAGGCCCTCTCCAGCCTTTTCCGGTAGTGAGCACCCCTTTCGAGCGGGTGGGAATAGATATTGTGGGGCCACTGGACCCCAGGACCGCCTTAGGCAACAGGTTCATCCTGGTCCTGGTGGATCATGCCACCCGGTACCCGGAGGCTATCCCTCTCAGGACAACCACAGCCCCGGTGGTGGGCCGTGCGTTGATGGGGATCTGTTCCCGTGTGGGTTTCCCCAAGGAGGTGGTATCTGACCGGGGTACCAACTTCATCTCCAGGTATATGAAGTCTCTGTGGGAGGAGTGTGGGGTAACTTATAAGTTCACCACTCCTTACCACCCTCAAGGAAATGGGTTGGTTGAAAGGTTCAACCGGACCCTGAAAGGCATGATCATGGGGCTGACAGAGCCCATGAGACGGAAGTGGGACGTCTTTTTGCCATGCCTATTATTTGCCTACAGGGAGGTACCACAAAAGTCTCTAGGGTTCAGTCCCTTTGAGCTTTTGTACGGGCACCCTGTTAGAGGACCTCTCAGTCTGGTGAAGGAGGGTTGGGAGAAATCCCCGGGGAAAACCCCTCAGGATGTGTTCAGCTATGTGCTGGCCATCCGCAACCAGACACAGCGCTTCCGGGCCCTCGCTCAGGCGAACCTGGAAGCCAGCCAGGATGAGATGAAGAGGTGGTATGACCAGCATACCACTCTGATGGAATTTCAACCTGGGCAGATGGTGTGGGTGATGGCGCCAGTGGAGCCTTGCGCGCTCCAGGACAAGTGGACTGGGCCATATGAGGTGGTGGAGCGCAAGAGTGAGGTGACCTACCTGGTCAACTTGCGATCTCCCAGGAACCCCATGAGGGTCCTACACGTGAACCGCCTCAAACCCCATTTTGAGAGGTCTGAAATAACAATGCTACTGGCTACAGATGCAGGGATGGAGGAGGATAGCGATCCTCTTCCTGACCTCCTGGCAGCTAAGGAGCAAGATGGGTCAGTGGATGGAGTGGTCCTCTCGCCCACCCTGACCCCAGAACAGCAGAGGGACTGTCGCCATGTGTTGGGTCAGTTTGCATCTCTGTTCTCCCTGACCCCCGGTATCACCAACTGGTGTGTCCATGACGTGGACACGGGAGATAGCATGCCTGTGAAACAGAAGTTTTACCGGGTGGCTGACAAGGTCAGGGCCAGCATCAAGAAGGAGGTTTCTAAGATGTTGGAGCTAGGGGTGATTGAGCCCTCCAGCAGCCCCTGGGCTAGCCCAGTGGTACTTGTACCGAAAGCTGCTGCGCCAGGTGCCACTCCAGAACTTAGGTTTTGTGTGGACTACCGTGGGCTCAATGCTGTCACGAAGACTGACGCACACCCCATCCCCAGAGCAGATGAGCTCGTGGATCGGTTGGGAGCTGCCAACTACCTCAGTACGTTTGATTTAACTTCTGGGTACTGGCAGATTGCCTTAACTGATGGGGCCAAGGAGAGGTCTGCGTTTTCAACGCCAGAGGGGCACTTCCAGTTCCGTGTCATGCCCTTTGGGTTGAAGAACGCCCCTGCCACATTCCAGAGACTGGTCAACCAGGTACTGTCCGGGCTGGAGCAATTCAGCGCCTCATATCTGGATGACATCGCTGTGTTCAGCTCCACTTGGGAAGAACACTTGCAACACCTCTGCGCAGTGTTGAAGGCTCTGCATAGTGCAGGCCTCACTATCAAGGCCAGTAATTGCCAGATAGGGCAGGGTTCGGTGGTGTATTTGGGACACCAGGTAGGAAGCGGCCAGGTGGCGCCCCTACAAGCCAAGATAGATACCATCCGGGCTTGGGAACCCCCCAAAACCCAGACAGCGGTGAGAGCCTTCTTAGGACTCACCGGGTACTATCGCCGTTTTGTCAAGGGGTATGGCACCATTGTTGCTCCCTTGACAGAACTAACTTCCAAGAAGTTACCGAAGAAAGTGATTTGGACCAGTGCCTGCCAAGAAGCTTTTGATGCCCTGAAGGAGGCCATGTGTACAGCACCTGTACTCAGGGCGCCTGACTTCTCCAAGGAGTTCATAGTGCAGACAGACGCTTCTGAGCATGGAGTGGGAGCGGTGCTCTCACAACTAAATGATGAGGACTTGGACCAACCTGTAGCTTTCATTAGTAGGAGGCTACTTCCCAGGGAACAGAGGTGGAGTGCGATTGAAAGGGAAGCTTTTGCTGTGGTCTGGGCGCTGAAGAAGCTGAGGCCCTACTTGTTTGGGACTCACTTCCGGGTTCAGACGGACCACAGGCCCCTCAGATGGTTGATGCAGATGAGGGGTGAGAATCCTAAGCTGTTGAGGTGGTCCATTTCCCTACAGGGGATGGACTTTACGGTGGAACACCGCCCCGGTACAGAACACGCCAACGCTGATGGTCTGTCCAGGTTTTTCCGCCTTAGCGATGAGAACTCCCAAGAGGGTGGGTAGTTCTCCCCACTTTCAGCTGGAGGGGACACGTGTTAGACCTGGCATCTTTGGCGTGGTTACCCCTGACTTTTTGCCTCTACCTCCTGTATTTTTGATGCTATGCTGGATTTCGTTTTTGCTGGTTTAGATGCTTTGGGCACTTTGCCACTGCTGATCAGTGTCAAAGTGCAAGTGCTCCCTTGGTAAATTATTGTGTTGATTGGTTATCCATGATTGGTATATTTGTTTCACCTGTTAGCCCCTAGTAAAGTGCACTGCGTGTGCCAGGGCTGGTGATTCAAATGCTACTAGTGGGCTGCAGCACTGATTGTGCCACCCACAGGAGTAGCGCTAAAATGATGTCTTAGGCCTGCTTGCAGTGCCTATGTGCAGTCCAGGACTGCCATGTCGACCTGGCCAGTGCACCCACTGACCAGGCCTTATCCTTCCCTTTCTGTACATGTCAGGCATCCCTATGGTGGCCCTAGGTACCCCCCTGGGCTGGGTGCAGTGTATCTGAAAGGTAGGGCATGTACTGAGGTGTGTAACATGCCCTGGTAGTGAATTACAGCCATTTTCGTTTTTCACTGCTGAGAGGCTATCTTGCCCATAGGATAGAATGGGGAAGGCTGTTTACATGCCTATCTTCCCATAGGGGCAAGGTAGAAAATCCAAGTTTGGTATCTCTGTGTTCAGAATTTAATTATACATCTTTTTAGCAAGATGGTTTTTAAATTCACTGTGTGGGAATAGCACTTTTTAGAAAGTAGCTATTCTCCTGTTTAACCTTCCTGTGTGCCTGTGTGCTGGTTGGCTGACTGGTGTCAGGTGATGTGCTAGGTGGCTCCAGGAGCCTGGATGAGTCAGCAGCAGGGTGAATAGGGAGATCTGCTTTAGATGGGTGGGAGGAGTAGTCCCTGGGTCTGAATAGGGCTGCCCCTGACAAACACAAAGCTGGCTCCACCCCCTGCTGGCCAGGCTGAGGACTCTGCCTCTGCTGGCACAAAGAAGGCTCCACCTCCTGCTGAGCGTCTAACGACCCTGCCCCTCACTCTGAAAGGAACCAGGTGCTCCAGAGCAGAGCACACCCAGGAACCGGTTTGAGCAGGGGAATCCCCCCACTGAAACACAAGAGACAAAGACTTGGAGGGGTATAAGAAGAGGACCCCAGACACCTAAACTTTAGATCACTTTGGAACTAAGAAGAAACCTCTGCCAAGGAGAAAGCTGGAAGAAACTGAAGAGGAGAAGACTGCCTGCTTGCTGTTTTGCTTTGCTGCCAAGGAGAGGGGAAGGACTTTGCTGTGTCCCCTTCTTTTGATTCTGATCTCCAAGGGCCTGAGAAGAGCTGGCTCCCTGTTAAGAAGTCCCAGGAACAAAAGGACTTCACCACCAGCTCCCCTGGAACTCTGCTGAGAGAGTTCTGACCTGCCTTGGAGTGCTTGCCCAGTCTTGGGGCTTCAGGAGGTCGTTTTGCTGTGTTGAGGGAGCTGGGAAGCAGAAGCGTGAACAAGAGTGACTGGTACCCAACGCATCATCCGATTGCGTGTCGCAAGACGAGAGTGCGTGGAAAATTTCATCGCGGCACCATCGCAACACGCAGGGTCTCCGCATCGCCGAGTGCGTCGAGCATCGTCCCGAAGCGTGAAGCTTCCTGCCATTGCGAGGGTTGTCGCAGAACCAGTTTGCGGGCCGCACCACTGCCGGTGCGTGAAAAGTCTCCAATCGCTGCGTGCGTCGACGCAGAGTCCCGTTCCGTGGCGCATCGAGAGTTGCGGCGCCGGAAGGCAACACTGCGCCACGCATCGCACCACATCGAAGAGTGTCGCATCGAACCTGTGCGTGAAGCTTCCCCCTAAGAAACCTACGCAACGAAAGCCAAAGGTATCGCATCCTCCCCCTACAGATCGGAGCCGGCGCATCCACCTCTGCTGCGTGAAGCAGGGCTGCTGCAAAGCCTCCCCAGGATCTCAGGAGCATCGCATCGCCTTTGCCATCTTCCTTGTTATAGCTTTTGGGAACCTTATCGCAACTACAGGTACTGTTGGGCACGAAAGTGTCGCATTTTGTGCATTGAGAGTCGCATTGTGCAGGACACTGACTTTGACATCCTGGAGTACTTTCTGCAAACTCTTGAACTATCCTTAAAGTAACCTTTTTGAATTATATGTTGGTTTGTCTGTAATATTTGGTCTTGTGAAGTTTTTAGTAAAGATACCTTATTTTCTAAAACTGGTGTGGAGTAAATCTGTGGTGTTTTCACTGTGCTACTGTGAGTGTTGGTACAAATACTTTACACATTGCCTTTGATAGCCTAGACTGCTCAGGCCAAGCTACCTAGAGGGTGAGCAGGGGTTATCTTAACAGTGTATCCCCCTTTCCCTGACTAGAAGCAAGGGTCCCTACTTGGACAGTGGTACCTACCCTGCCAACTAGAGACCCCCAGATCTAACACCACATAAGTGAGGAACATATAGCCAATCAGCACACATCACATGCAGTGGTCACATGCTTCATTGCCGGACACGTTACCAGCTGGCAACATCATGTCCACGCAAGGTTGAGGCCCACCAGTATTATCCCTCAGACAATTAATTTATGACTCCAAAGACAGCAACATGCACTCCTCACCATACAAGGATCGCAGGAAATGTTTATTACCTATGTTGAACTGTATATAAGAAGGCCGCAGATATATTGTAAATTGAGACAGTCCTTAGACCCTACGCCTGTAACTGTTCTCCTGGCCATCACGTTTAATTAAACAAACTGTTCCTGTTTTGCCAAACACCTTTGCCTGTTAATTCTTTCAAGGTATTTCATGTTCAAGTAACATTTTGGTGAACCAGCATCAGAGCTGATTGGTAACTCGAACCTGACTGCAGCCAAAGGAAGGAGAACCCGCCCTGATGGATTCACATTACCGCATCAAGGAAGGTGAGCAGACACTTCAATTGATTGGAAAATCTGCTGAATCCGTGGGACGGAGGTCCGTCCTGAAGCAGCCATCACAGAGGGTAAGGGACTACATTAAAACCTAATTTAAAGCATTTGGTGTATGGTAAACTAGGGAGAAGCATAAAAAGATAACCTGAACGCCCTGCCACTAATAGAATCTGGCATATTACTTATTTTATATGTCCTAACTGAGTAGTCGCAGAATCCACCAGTTTTCGGTAGTCAACACGCTAGGAAATGTGAATATTTGTTTATTTATGATAGCCCTTTATCTCTCCCAACATGCTACTTTTCTGATACAGCGATCCTATATGGCTGAGGTTTTCTCAGTGCTATCAGTTTCTTAACAACGATAGTATCTGGAAGGAGGAAGAGGTGTTGTCACTTGGACGACTGGGTGTGAAAAAGATTGTACGCTTGGCCACTTAGTGTGACATAGGGAGTAATTCAGACCTTAGGGAAGCTTCAAACCCAGGAAACTGGACATAATTTTTGTGTGGCAAACAGGGGCCGGTGATTCCCAAGTTACTTTTTTTGGTACTTGTGACTATCACCTTTGTCTAAGAGCAGATAGTGGCAGACTATCCGGCTCACTTAGGAACGTGTTCCACACTAGTCCTCTTGCTAGAATAACATGTTTAAACATATTGATGAAGGGACAAATTAGTTCTTTTTTTCTGTCAAACACTAATAAAATGTATTATTATATATGAATGTTATGCATTGATAGTTATTAAAAACTGTACTGTGTAAAAGTCGTGCTCATGCAGGTAATATTTTGTGTCATTTAAATGCTCGTTTGAAATGTTTTGTAAAGAATTGAAAGCGCTGAGCTCATAGGACGTAAAATTGTAAGAGTCTGTTTGCTCCCACAATTAGAACAAACAAAAACTCCCAAAAGATTTGAGTCATATTTGTCCACAAACTTCTAGAGTAGTCATGGATTCTCCAAAGAAAACACATCGAGACCAGATTCCCTACACAAGTAAAGAAACATAATACGTTTTGGTAGAAATGGCATGTACACACAAAGGCACACACAATTCCCTGACATTAGGAGGGAACATTTGACACTAACATAATGGTGCATACAAAATCACATATAAAAATGAAATATATAGGTCAAAAGAGAGAGACGAGAGAGGCAATATTAGAATTCTGGGCCATCTTCGAGAAGGCCACGAGTGATAGCCCAACAATGCAGTTAGCAACCGAGGTGACAGTGCCTCCCCTACCGTACGCAGGAATGGAGGTGCTCACACCAGCTCCCTCTGCATTGGGATATTCCAACCCAATCATAGTAGGAGCCGACGAGCCCCCCCGAAAGAAGGGCAGTTAGGCCCAAGCACGACAAACCAAAAGACTGGCAAGTCCAGACGCTTCCAGAACAGCTCAAGCCCCTTGTTAAGGTCCCCAAAAGCTTGACCGCCCATCTACCATGCCCAACACATAGGTCCTCATCAGTAAGGACTCCCACGAGTTCAGGTGAACATACATGAGTGACAGGGAGATTTGAAGCGGTTTTTGACAGTGATTCAGCGAGTAGGGGTGAGGAAGAAAATTCCACTGCAGACTTTGCTCAGGTAGCCGAGGAGACAACAAACAGTGATTTTGAGGGTGAAGTCTTGCCAAGAAGAGCAGAACGAAGGTGTCAAACTAGACGGGGTGAGGAAGAGAAGCATGAGCTGAGGTTAAAAAGAGAAAGAGCACGTACCCTGGAAGTGTGGCCAGAACACAGGGTAGCGTGCTCTTCACATGAGGAAAGTGGGGATGGTAACAAGGTGCTGCTCTGGGAAGAGTTGGAAGCATAGATGAAAAGCTTTTAGCAGGGATCAGAGCCTCACCAATCTGTTGACAAAGGAGAGGGGCTGAACTGGAAATAAGAGACCAAGGCAGTCTTGTACTAACCCAACTGAGACGCAGGAAGAGTAGGTTGGCGCCTTTGCGTTCACACAACGGGAGCGGCAACGAGAACGTATGGGAGATAGTAGCAAGAGAGAAAGGTGAGATATTTGTGCACCCATTCTGCCATCTATTAGCCTACTGGGCTGTTGAAAAGGACCTAAATGATAGACTTTGGCTGAAGTAATGATCATTTGAACCAGGAGACATGGTAATAGCGAAGGACTGTATCTGACATGGATCAGGAGATCCCAAATGGAACTTCCCCTACATTCAGGAATGCCTAAAAAAATGGGAACGCCATGATAGGGAGAAACCCGTAGAGTCGCCTGAAATATGAATGTATCCATTACTACTGAAGGGTATGGCAGAGATGGTATATATGCCATGGGTCCAGGTGGATAAAGAAGAGTTGAGAACAAAGTTGAAGTCATTGCTGGATGGGGCAGAAAATATGAATTTTAGGGTTTGAAAAGAACACCACAGGTATCACCCTAGCTATAGGTGACATCAAGAGCCTGCTAAATAGCGTCATTGGCGAGCAGACTAACACGGTGTTCACTTGAGCTCACATTCCAGATATTAAGCTAACAAACACCTAGCACAACAGGCTGCATTCAAGTCATACCGGCACCGGATATTGTCAGAGTACCAAGGATCCACAGGAGCCGATGATGGTCCCAACGCCCCTCCACCTCAGGCACCACCCGAGAATACTCAAGGTAGTAACTAAAGCAGGGGGGAAAGGGGAAGTGGATAAGAAACAAGAGAGACAGCCTCTGAAGATGGTAGGTCTTCACACAATGGTCTGGGTGGATCCTCTTGCTGCACCTGGATATGAAAGACACAATGTAAAAACCACCCACACTCTTTATATGCTTAATGTCTAACCATGTCATTAAATTTACCCTGTAGACCTCTGGCTGTAGCTTCTCTCTTCTGTTTTTATATTTATTTGGTGTTAATCGGCATCTGTATCTAGGGGAAAACAACAGCCTTTAATAACATTCCTATACCGACTAATTCTAATTGGCATATGTTAGTGATCTCCCATGTAATTACCTTCGCTACATGTTGTAGCTTTTAAACCCAACTGACAACTGCTGTTATTCCTTGAATAAGTATGAGTACACCAGAGAGCTAATTAACTTGCTCACGATGATAAGATTGTCTTTCTGTTAAAGATTTCTGAAGCGTTATTTGGTAATACTATTCAGTCATAAAATAAACTCCGAAGTTCACAACTTAATTATCTGGAACATGAAGCGCCACAAGTTACCTCAATAGTTCTATATAGGACAAACGATACCATTTGCTGGAAATCTGGAATCCAAAAACCGCTACACGAAAATTCTCTTGGCTTGGTTTTCTCTTGTCAGGAATGTTGACTCCCACGTTGCGCATGCGGGTTCTAGTTGTGATGAACAGAATTGTTGAGGTAAACACAAATTAGCGCTGCGTCATGAGGTGACACTACACACTCTCCAAGGCTACAGTTGAAGTGCGCAGTTCCTTCGTGGAACGCGCTCCTTGAGCCTCCTGACTGCCGCGTGAAGGGAAACACTAGACCGCTCACCTGTTTTAAATCTGTGCTCATTTGCGCGGCCATTTTCCACCCCTAAGTCTCCTATTATTGTTAGGCATCGTTTTAACAGGATTTTGGGCGCCAAACATTTCCGTCTACAGCGCGGATACTTAATTTGTTTAGCCCTAGGGTTGCAGGGGTTGACGTTGCATTTTGTCATGGTAGCAGTTGCTTCCCAAGTCTTGACAGTACCTCCCTCCAAAGAGGGCTCCCCCAATTTTGGTTTAGTTGGATAGATTTTATGGAAATTCCTGACTAACTTGGGTGCATGTACATTGGAACTTGGTTCCCAAGACCTTTCCTCTGGCCCAAACCCTTTCCACTCAACCAAATAGTACAATTTGTTTCTGGAGACTTTAGAGTCTACAATTCTACTAACCTCAAATTCTTCTCCTGACTCAACTCTAACTGCGGTTGGGTTTGGTTTTAACCTTGCATTGAGTGGATTCTTTTTTAGCAATGATACATGAAAAGCGGGATGGATTTTTAACTCTTTGGGTAATTGCAGCCTCACCACTACTGGATTTATTTTCTTTTGAACCTTAAAGGGACCGAGGAATCTGGGCTGAAACTTCCTATTCCCTTTTAATCTTAAGTGCTTAGTGGACAACCAGACCTGATCTCCCACCACAAACTTGGTGCCCACCCGTCTCTTCTTATCTGCCTGTCTTTTGTAGGATTGTTTTGCCTTAAGTAAGTTTGCTTGAGCCTTTTTATAAGAGTTCTTCAACTCCTTCACCACATCAGTGACGGCAGGCCCCATATCATGTTTTTTCCCGACCATAAAATCAGGGTGTCTTCCAGAATTCAAATAGAACGGTGAATACCCCGTTGAGTCATGTACAGCATTATTGTAGGCAAACTCGGCTGTCCACAAAAGATCCGACCAGTTCTCATCCTGTTCCAACAAATAAAGCCTCAGGTATTGCTCCAACTCCTGATTGACTCTCTCCGTCTGTCCATCGGTTTCAGGATGATAACTGGTGGAGAACCTCGTGTCGACCCCTAAGCTGTGCATAAAGGTTTTCCAGAATTTGGAAATGAATTGGGTTCCCCTGTCTGAAATGATTATTTGTGGAATCCCATGTGCCCGGACTATGTGTTGATTAAATATCTGAACTAGTTGTGGGGCGGTGGGTGTTTTCTTTAATGGAATGAAATGGCTCATTTTGGAAAATGAATCCACTAATACCAATATGACTGTATGTCCTTGACTAGCTGGTAGATCCACTATCAGATCTAAAGACACAGTATGCCAAGGATAAGGTGCATTAGGCAGGGGTTGCAATAATCCCTGAGGGGCCTGCCTACTTGGTTTCCCCTTTATACAGGTTTCACAAGTTGAAACGTACTATCCCACCTGAGCCGCCATGCCAGGCCACCAAAAATTTCTTCCAATCAACTCTAAAGTTTTCTTGATGCCCTTGTGACCTGCCAACCGATCGTCGTGACATTCCTTAAGAGCCTTCGTCTGCAAATCTTCGGTGGGCAGATACAATTTTCCATCATAATACGGGAGACCTCCTGTTATAGTTTTCCTGTCGTCCTCACCGACCCAGTCTTTCCAAATGCTGTCTGGACACTTCTCTTGGATTTCCTGTGCAAATTCTTCAAGATGGACCATGCCAATAATCTTGTCCAATGGAATAATGGGTTCCGCCTTAGTGGCTCTCACTTCTTCAGGTGCATTCAATCTAGATAAGGCATCTGCTTTCCCATTTTTCGCTCCCGGTTTGTAGGTGATCACAAAATTGAAATCTGAAAAGTACAAAGACCATCTCAATTGCCGTGGCGTAAGGGTCTTGGCTGACTTTAAAAACAGTAAGTTACGGTGATCTGTGAATACAGTTACGCAATGCTTGGCTCCCAACAGATAGTGTCGCCAATCTTGAAAGGCTTCTTTTACTGCCAACAGCTCTTTGTCTGCAATTGAATAGTTGAGTTCCGGTTCTGACAGTTTCCTTGATCTAAATGCCACTGGATGAAGTTGACCCGTTTGTTTGTCCCTTTCTGACAGGATCCCTCCTGTAGCGAAATCGGACGCATCTGTTTCCACGTAAAAGGCCTGTTCCGGATCGGGATGCATCAAAATTGGGGCTGTAATGAAAGGTTTTTTTAGAAATTGAAACGCTTGTTCAGCCTCATTGGACCAATCAAATTTCTTCCCCTTATTCAAAAGTTGAGTGATAGGAGATACTTTGGCAGAAAAGTCTGGAATAAATCTTCGATAAAAATTGGCAAAGCCAAGGAAGCTTTGTATTTCCTTTACGTTCTTGGGTGAAGACCAATCTTGTATGACTTGCACTTTAGCGGGATCCATAGCTACTCCTTCAGCAGATATGATGAAGCCAAGGAACTCCACACGCTCAACATGGAAGGAACACTTTTCCAGTTTGACAAATAGATGATTCTCTAGTAACTTTTGTAAAACTGCTCTTACATGTTTTACATGATCCTCTATGGTGTTTGAGAAAATCAGGATGTCATCTATATAGACAACTGCCACTCGATCCAGAAATTCTCGAAGAACATCATTTACCAGATGTTGAAAAGCTGCGGGAGCATTACTTAGTCCATATGGCATCACCTGATACTCGAAAAGGCCATATTTAGTCCTGAAGGCTGTTTTCCACTCATCACCTTCGGCCACTCTCACCAAGTGATAAGCTCCACGTAAATCAAGTTTGGTGAAAACCTTAGCTCTTTTGACCTGATCCAGAAGTGGTGATATAAGTGGTAACGGGTATCGATTCTTCACCGTTACCTGATTCAATGCTCTGTAATCGATACAGGTGCGTAGAGTTCCATCTTTTTTGGGTCGAAAAAATAGCGGCGATGACACTGGTGATTGAGAAGGTCTGTTAAAACCGATCTTCAGAAATTCGTCTAGGTACTCCTTGAGATAGACATTTTCTGCTTCTGTCAAGGCGTAAATTCGACTACACGGCAATACTGCACCAGGCTCTAACTCAATCTTGCAGTCATACTCCCGATGTGGTGGAAGCTTCTCCGCATTTCTTTTTTTTTTTTTTTAAATTTTATTGTGCAGAGAAAAAGGGTACAAGCACGGGCCTACAACCACCTGGGCCGGCCGCTAGTATTCAGAAATGTTCAAGCAGTTCAAAAATAATAACTGGCCCGCAGGGGCTCCGCTAAATGACAGGAGATCAGGCTGCACATAAGGGAAGTCAGGATACACCCTATTTTACATAAATATCAACACAAGTAAAGAAAAACAAAAAGCAAGGTGAAAAACATTAAAAGGGCGTCTAACCACAGCAGAGGAACTCCACATAGGACCACCCTAGGGTGGTCAATAAAAAGGGGGTCTGAGAGGGAGGGGGGGGCCACGGGAAAACCAAATCTATACTCAGATGAACAAATTAAGCAAGGAACCCTCAAGGATCAGGGGGACAAGGCAACATCAGACGTATCCACCAGGGGGGGAGAACAGATAGTCCCTCGATACACATTCCACTGACCCCAGATTCTACCCCACGCCCCCGGTTTACCACGAGCCACATACACCGTCTTCTCCCTGAACATGCACCAGTCCATGTTCTCCTTCCATACGGACACGGTGGGAGGCCGTTGGGAACCCCAAAGCTGCGCAATATCTCTCTTTGCGATCATGTTCCCAAGGGCCGCCCACCGAGCCTGGGCCGCATTATAGTCATTGGGCTCCCACACATTCAGAACACATCGGCGCACCTCCGGCAACAGAGCGACCCCAGTGACTCGTTTCATAACATCATGCACCTGGCGCCAATATTCCGCCACCTCGCGGCACTCCCAGAGGATGTGGAGAAAGGTGGCACTGAGCCCGCAGCCACGCTTACAGAGCCCGTCGTCAGAAAACCCCATCGAGACCAAACGGGGACCCGTCACATAAACACGATGGAGAATCTTAAGCTGGACCAGACGGAGACGGGCCGGGATGGCAACCTCCTTAGGGGATGACAGCGCAGACTGCCAGTCCTCGTCGTCCAACTCAACCCCATCTCCCGTCCATGCCTCCCGAAGACGTACCAAGAGATCAGCCCGATTATTTATTAGTTTTTTATAAATCAGGGAGATAGTACTGTCGGGGACGTGTCCGTCGAGTATACGGTCCTCGAGAGGCGAAGAAACAGGGACCGTGGTCCCCTCCCCAAAGACCGAGAGTAGGGCGTGCCGAACCTGGGCATAGCGGAAGAACTCCCTTTCACTAAGCTCGTACTCGCTCTGAAGCGCCGCGAAGGATTTAACCGCGCCTTTAACCCATAGGTCCCCCACTCTGCTAATGCCGATCGTATCCCAGTGCTCAAAGCCTTTCGTTGTCCAGAGGCTTCCCAAGCGCTCTGAGGCGAATAGAGGAGTAGCACACGTTAACCGCTCACTCCAGCCCACAGCTACATTCGCCGCCTTCCACACACGTACCGCAATCCTAGTAGAGCCCGTGAGGGTCCTCCCGGCAGATCGAGAGTAGAGCGCTCTGTTATAGTTACCGCCGGGAAGCAGGAATTTATCCATCTCATATGCCGGGTTCGAGCCAGGAGCGTACGTAGCATGGTTAATGGCAGACAGCTGGGAGGCCCAATAGTACCTTCTAATGTCAGGAAGCGCGATGCCCCCGTCGTACCAGGGAAGAGTCAGTTTTGCCAAAGCGATACGCGCACGACCGTCCCAAACCAGTCTCCTCTGCAAACTCTCCACTTCCCTAAAGTAGGCCGCCGGAATGGTATCGAAGGAGTTCTGGAGTGCGTAAAGAAATCTGGGAAGGGACATCATTTTAAACAGTGCTGCGCGACCAAGTGGAGACAAGGGCATCTTACACCACCGAGCCGTATCCGCCCTCAAACGCCGGAGGGGAGACAGGAGATTCTGCTCGTAGCGGACCGCCGGATCCAACGAAACGTATACCCCCAAGTATTTAAAGCCGGATTGAGATGTTTGGATCGGAAGCCGAGGCGGCAAGAGAGGAAGGCCACCGGAGATAGGATACACGCAAGATTTGGACCAGTTAATTATCAAACCCGAATTTCTCCCGAAGGAAGTAAGGACATCAAAAAGCACATTGAGCGACTTCCGCGGCGAGGTGAGGTAGAGAAGAATATCATCCGCGTACAACGAGACCCGATCCTCAAAGCCCGGGGCCCACCGGATCCCTCTGATCGAGGGCTCCCAGCGGAGCCAGGCAGCGAGCGGTTCCAAGGCGAGAGCAAAGAGCAGAGGGGACAACGGGCACCCCTGCCTAGTACCCCTCCCGAGAGCGAAGGGCCGAGAAACCCGCCCATTGACAACAACCTGAGCCATTGGACCAGCATAGAGGAGCTTCACCCAACTAATAAATCCCTCCCCAAAGCCAAACTTCGCCAATACGGCCCAAAGGAATGGCCACTCGATGGTATCAAAGGCCATCGTGGCGTCTAAGGAAACCAATATGGCCGGTTCAGAGAAGTACTCCGCCCTAGCGAGGACGCCATGTAGACGCCGCAAGTTGAGGGCGGTATTACGATGAGGGATAAAGCCGCATTGATCCGGATGTATCAAATCACATATAACTTTCAGCAAGCGATAAGCGAGGACTTTGGCAAGGATTTTCGGTTCGGCATTTAGTAGGGAAATAGGCCTATATGAGGCACAGCGGTCTCTTGGCTTACCATCCTTAGGAATAACAACTATAGTAGCCAGACGCTGGTCGTTGGGAAGGGAACCCCGCTCGAGCGACTCCAGAAACATACGACGGAGGAAGGGCGCGATTTTATCCGGGCGTAGTTTATACAGCTCAATCGGCAGTCCGTTGGGGCCCATAGCCTTGCCCGAGCGAAGGGAACGAATCGCGGTAGCAATCTCGTCGACAGACAGGGAGGCATCCATCTGCTCACGGTCCTCGACGGATAGGCCGGGCAAGGCAATATCCCGCAGCAAGAGACGAGAGTCATCCTCATCTCTATCAGACACCGGGGAGTACACCGCCCGGAGGTGGTCAGCAAAACACTCCACAATCCCACCAGGGTCAGTCACACACACTCCATCCGAAACCCGAAGCTCCGGGACCACACGATTCACTCTCTCCTTCTTATCCAACCAAGCAATCAGTTTACCCGCCTTGTCCCCAGCATCATACAACCTACCCTGTTGCTCCCTATACATGATCTTGGCAGCGTCAGTGACAAGAGACTTATATTCAATCTGCTTCAAGCTGAGGGCATGAAGCCCATCCTGAGTGACACCCGTCTCCAAAGCCGCCTCCAGCCCCGATATTTCAGTCTCCAGCTCCACCACCGCCTCATTCTTAACCCTCTTAGCCTCCACTATCTGGGATAAGGCATGCCCGCGGAGCACTGTTTTGAAGGCTTCCCACAGGGACACTGAGGACAACACCGACCCCTCATTCTCGAGAAAATACTGATCAATCGACTTAACAAGGCTATCACGAATCTTGGGGTCTCGCAAGTACCAAGGGTTAATAGGGACGATCCGCCCAGCGGACCGCATCCCGGTGTCGAAAAGCAACCACAGCGGGGAATGATCAGAGATACCCCGGGCCAAGTGCTTTACCTCTCGAATCCGGGCAGTCTGGGCCACGGGCATAAGAAAATAATCCAATATGGAGAGACTCCCATGGGCCCCAGAGTGAAATGTGTACTGACACTGTGTCGGATGCATTAACCTCCAACAATCCACCAGACCGAAGGTATCCAAGAGTCCGCCGAGCCACGCCTGGGCAGCAGGGAGGGCCCTGGGCGGGTGGCGATCCAACTCACCCGAAACAACCGAATTAAAATCCCCACCCATAAGCAAAAGACTGTCAGGAAGCTCAAGCAGCATACGACCCAAGTCTGAGAAAGTGGAGTTCTGGAGGCCCGGGGGAACATAAACCGAAACCAAGGAAAGGGACTGTCCCTCCCACCTCCCAGTCAGAGCCACATAGCGCCCTCTATCGTCTAGGACAACCCTGGTGATCTCTAGCGGAAGTGAAGATCGTAGGAGAATGCCCACCCCTCTAGAGCCAGTGGTGAAACCGGAATGGGCCACGAGTCGGTATCCCCCCCTGTTCATGGCATGACAAACATTACCAACCAGATGCGTCTCCTGTAAGAATACCACATCAGGAGTCAAACGACGCAAATACTGCAGCACAACACCCCGTTTGATACGATCCCCCAATCCGTTGACGTTCCAAGACATCAGTCTCAACCCGTCCCCCCCATCCCCTCCAGTAGATCAAGGGTCCCCCAGCAAATAGCGCGACACCTGAAACTGAAACAGAGCCAATACCTCGCCTTGAAAACAAAAAACACAAATCCAAACAACCCCTCCCACCCACCTACCCCCCCCCCCAAATTCAACTCCCCCCACCCTGCACCCCTGCGGTCCAGAAAACCACCCCAACTTGCAGTGTGCCTGTCGCCCTAAAAAACCCATTCTACGAAAAGACCCCGGAGGAGGAAAGGGACCCGTCCCCGCCCGCCCCCAACACAGATCATAATTAAACAAAATGTACAAAAGAAGTAGAACCCAGCCGAACAAAACAAAATATCAAAGTCAAGGACCAAAAGTCACTCCGAAGGAGGCCCGCCACCCTCGGTACCACCAGAAGGCCCAGGCCGGTCACCCCGGTCTGGCAGAGAATCCAGCCAGTCACTCACGGTCGCAGGACAGTCAAAAAAGGTAGTCCGGTCTTCGTATTCCACTCGGAGCCTGGCAGGAAAAAGCATCGAGTACTTAAAACCCAGGTCCCGGAGACGGCGCTTCACCCCCTGGAAACCCATCTGCTGTTTCTGGACAAGTTGGGTGAAGTCCGGGAAAAAGTTAACGGATGAGTTCTCATATCGGACCGGGCCATGTACCCGTGAGGCCTGCAGAATCGCATCTCGGTCTCTGTAGTGAAAAAGTTTTGCGACAATAGGCCTCGGGGGAGCTCCCGGTCGCGGCCGACCGCCTGGGACTCGATGGGCCCGCTCCACGGCAAAGAACTTACTCAGGCCAGCGGGGGCAAGCTGTTTGAGGATGAGTTCCTCAACCATAAGATCCACCGGGCGATTGTCGGAGGTCTCCGGGACACCTATGACGCGGATGTTATTGCGTCGAGCCCGTCCCTCGAAATCCTCCAGCCGCCGGGCCATCAGGTCGTTGGCCGACTTGAGGTCGCCGAGAGCAGTCTGCAGGTCCGACACATCCGTACCAAGGGTGGACGTCCGCAAATCCAGCGATTGAACCCTCTCATTGGTCTTAGAGAGATCCGCCCGAATTAGCGTAACATCAATGGCCACCGTGTCGATTTTACGGGCCAAGGCCTCGTACTGCTGAGCGATGGTCTCCTTGATGCCGTTAATGGCGCCCATGATGTCCTGCAGTGACAAATCCGGAGGGGCGGACGGAACACCCCTAGCGTCATCCGGGAGAACACCGGCCGTCCCAGGGGACCCTTTACCATGAGTGTAGCGGTCCATGTTGTTGGTCTGGACCGGTCCCCCACGTAGGGATGTCTTGGTCTTACGCCTCTCGGGATCCCCTCTGCCTCCCATGTGGAACCACGCTCGCCGAAGGGGACCACCGAGCAAGCGTCAAAGTGGCACAGGCGAAGCCGACACGAGCCGTACCAGGGACCGCAATGTGGCGGTGCGAGAGGATCCAAGTCAATGGGCACACTGGTTTCAGGCGGAGGCAAAGGCACGAAGCGAAGGCCGAGTGAAAACCCAGCCGCACAAAGCAACTCCGCTGTCCAGCCACTCAGAGATCCAAAAGTGAAACCAAAAGTGATGAGACGGCCGCTGGCACAGCCCCGATGCCGTTGTTGTTCAACTATGCCCCGGCTCCACAGTTCACCTTCGCACCGGGCACAGCCATCAGTTGGGCCTCAAAAGTTAAAACCACCATAGATCAGGTCTCCCAGGTCCTATTCGGTTTCTGAAAAGAGTTTAGGGTTCAGCCAACGTTCATCTTCCAGAATCCGTCAACCAAGTCAGGATAAAGTCAGGATAAGTTCCGAGGAGCAGCGAGGGTCCGGGGAGCCCTGTGCTCACGCGACCATCTTGGATGCGTGCTAAGCTCCTCCTCTTCTCCGCATTTCTTTTGTCGAATACACTGGTCAAGTCTGGGTATTCTACTGGAATTTCTTGGGTATTTACAGCACACACGCAATTGATGAGTTGAGCCAATTCTGTAGCTGGTGTTCCTTCTGAATGGTTTTTTGTTCCTGGGAAACAATTCTTGATACAATGCTCAGAGTCCATTTTGACTGTTCTTCTTTCCCAGTCAATAGTGGGGTTGTGCTCAGTCAACCATGGTAATCCCAGTATTAACTGAAATTGTGGAGCGTCTATGAGGTTGAATCTAATATATTCTCGATGACTCTGTAACCCAACTAACTCTAAAGTTTCCGTTTCATCAGTAATGGGGCCTGAAGTTAAGTTTGAACCATCCACTGACTTAACCACTTCGAAATTCTTCTTTTTGATTGCTCTTACTCCTATTTCTTTTACATAGCTCAGGTCACAAAAATTTCCTGTTGCCCCAGAATCAATCATGACTGACACCCCAGGAACTTCCTTGTGTCCAAATTTTATGGTAAAAGAGACTATTAAATGCGGAGCTGCTGATTGTAAAGTATTAACTAATTGTTGGTGTTCCGGAGTTGACTGTTCTTTATTTCCCACCAGGGCAACCCCCTCTACTGATGGGATCTGTCTTTTAACCCCACGTTTGTCTTGGGCTTTTTGTGGCAGTCTTTTACAAAATGTCCTGAATCTCCACAATACATGCATAAGTTTTTAGTTCGTCTTTTCTCTCGCTCTTCCTTAGTAAGAGGCCCTCTTATAGACCCAATTTGCATAGGTTCCTCTCCACTGACTGTTTCAGTCTTGTTACTGTCTGTTTTGATGCGGTCCTAGCGGGGAACAAAAGACCGAAACTCCTTCTTCTTTTCTGAACGCCTTTCCAATAGTCGATGATTGATTTGTAGAACTAGATCTATCAACTCTGATATCTCTTGAGGTCTCTTGGGTATTTGAGCTAAGGCGTCCTTTAATTTGTCCTTTAGACCTCGATA
The DNA here is from genome assembly GCF_964204655.1 of Triturus cristatus. Classification (NCBI taxonomy): domain Eukaryota; kingdom Metazoa; phylum Chordata; class Amphibia; order Caudata; family Salamandridae; genus Triturus; species Triturus cristatus. The sequence goes on from NC_140587.1 coordinate 455,080,972, forward strand.
GAATAAAGCTGAACGTTTATCCTCAGGCCAGTTGGTTTCCACAATTAGTTTATTAAATTGAGCAATATATGCTACCAGATCACGACTTCCTTGCTTCAAATCCAGCAGTTCATTGTCTGTAGCTTGGTTGGCGGTTCTTCTGTCGAAAATTCTCAGGAACTCCTTCTTAAAAAGCTCGTAGTTGTACAGGGCTGGGTCATTACGAGAGATCAAAGGCATGGACCAGGCGGCAGCATCACCACTCAAGTAGGACAGCACAAATGCAACTTTAGCCTGCTCTTCCTTAAAAACTACCAACCTACACAAGAAGTGCAATGAACACTGGGTCAGGGATATCTGCGCTTTATGTGGATCCCCATTGAACCTTTCAGGATTAGCTAACGGTACAATAGGAGCTACAGAATGAATAACTTGTGTGGCTACCTCTGTCGCTGCCCCGCGATTAGCTTCTAAACTTGGTAATGGCGTAGTTCCAGCAAGGAACTCTTCCATTTTCAATTTAATTTGGTGTGTCTCCTGTTGGGACCTTCTTATCTCATCCCTAAGACTCCGATTTTCATCGGCTGATTGTGTCAACTGGTTTTGTAAACCTTCAAGCACTCCTGCCAAGGCCTTTAAATCAAAACCCTCAGCCATATCGACTCAGGTGGATTAAAGGCACTTCAATCTGTCAGAGTACCAAGGATCCACAGGAGCCGATGATGGTCCCAACGCCCCTCCACCTCAGGCACCACCCGAGAATACTCAAGGTAGTAACTAAAGCAGGGAAAGGGGAAGTGGATAAGAAACAAGAGAGACAGCCTCTGAAGATGGTAGGTCTTCACACAATGGTCTGGGTGGATCCTCTTGCTGCACCTGGATATGAAAGACACAATGTAAAAACCACCCACACTCTTTATATGCTTAATGTCTAACCATGTCATTAAATTTACCCTGTAGACCTCTGGCTGTAGCTTCTCTCTTCTGTTTTTATATTTATTTGGTGTTAATCGGCATCTGTATCTAGGGGAAAACAACAGCCTTTAATAACATTCCTATACCGACTAATTCTAATTGGCATATGTTAGTGATCTCCCATGTAATTACCTTCGCTACATGTTGTAGCTTTTAAACCCAACTGACAACTGCTGTTATTCCTTGAATAAGTATGAGTACACCAGAGAGCTAATTAACTTGCTCATGATGATAAGATTGTCTTTCTGTTAAAGATTTCTGAAGCGTTATTTGGTAATACTATTCAGTCATAAAATAAACTCCGAAGTTCACAACTTAATTATCTGGAACATGAAGCGCCACAAGTTACCTCAATAGTTCTATATAGGACAAACGATACCATTTGCTGGAAATCTGGAATCCAAAAACCGCTACACGAAAATTCTCTTGGCTTGGTTTTCTCTTGTCAGGAATGTTGACTCCCACGTTGCGCATGCGGGTTCTAGTTGTGATGAACAGCATTGTTGAGGTAAACACAAATTAGCGCTGCGTCATGAGGTGACACTACACACTCTCATAGGCTACAGTTGAAGTGCGCAGTTCCTTCGTGGAACGCGCTCCTTGAGCCTCCTGACTGCCGCGTGAAGGGAAACACTAGACCGCTCACCTGTTTTAAATCTGTGCTCATTTGCGCTGCCATTTTCCACCCCTGAGTCTCTTATTATTGTTAGGCATCGTTTTAACAGGATTTTGGGCGCCAAACATTTCCGTCTACAGCGCGGATACTTAATTTGTTTAGCCCTAGGGTTGCAGGGGTTGACGTTGCATTTTGTCATGGTAGCAGTTGCTTCCCAAGTCTTGACAGATATGAACAGCACTGAGGGATATGCTCACTGACTGCCCAGATGTAGGAGGGTTAATGGCAGAGACCATGGAACCAGGGGAAAGTGTTGCCAATTTCTTAGATAGAATGAGGGTACGGTGGGGACAAGAGACATGACAGTCATGGACCGTTACAGGCCGAAAAGCCGCTTTTTTCTACAACATTCTTGAAAAGGGGTTACCCACGGAGATACAGAACGGACTGGATACCGTAGTGGGTTTAGACACCAAACCCTAGCCGGAAATACAAGCCCACATACTACATTATCACAAAAAGAGACAAGAGAAGGATAGGGAAAAACAGGAGCAAGCCCAAAAAGCCAACTCTAAACTGATCCAGCACAAACTGAAAAAGTCTGGCCTAGAGGGGGCCGCATTAGCCATGACCATGCAAATGGCACAAGTCTAAAGGGGAGCTCCACCTCAAAACCCTGGAGGGTTCCAGCCGAACTAAGGCTGTAGAGGCCAGGGAGGTTGGCAGCTTCCAGAACCTAGTGAGTGCTACTATTGCCTGAGGCATCGCCACCTGACAGACAGATTAAAGGTATTCCATGAGCAGAAAGCAATGAGCCAGGGCCAGCCACAACAAAGCCCTATGAATGTCCATCCACAAATCCAAGCACAGGGGAATCAGAGTGCACCCTACCCTCAGCCGCAGGTAGGTCACAGGTGGGGTGGCAAGTAGCCGGCAGACAAACATCCGAACATGAAGCCTTAGATCGGTCCAACATATAGGTGCAGCGACACTTCAATGGTCAAGGGAGTTTGGCCCCAAGAAAGCACACATGGCCGGGGCGGGGTGGGGGGGGGGTGGATGCGTGTGCTCTTAATACCCTAAAGTCAGATGCCACATGAGTAAATACCATATAGCCAACCAGGACACAGCACATGCAGTGATTACGCGCTCCCCATGCAGAATATTTGGACACGTTACCCACTTGCCACATTGTGTCCATGCGAGGTTGAGGCCCACCTGTTTTATCCATCAGACAATTAAGTTATGACTCCAAAGGCAGCAACATGCATTCCTCACCATAGAAGGATCATCGGAAATGTTTATTACCTATGTGGAACTGTATATAAGAAGGCAGCAGATCAGTTGTAAATTGTTACAATCCTCAAATCCTGTGTCTGTAACTGTTCTCCCGGCTGTCACGTTCAATTAAATAAACTGTTCCTGTTTTGCCAAAGGCCTCTTGTCTCTTCTTTTGTCAAGGTATTTCCTGAATCTCAGGTGGAAGATTATTCCAGGCTTATGCAGTAATAACAGGAAAAGCATGTCCACCTAATATGGACTTATGAACTTTGGGCACAGCCATTCTATTGGAAAAGGAGGAGAGAAGCAGTCAGGCAGGCCTGTATCCTGTACATATATATTATATCATATTTACAGGGGCATCCTACTAGTCTTGCTGCAGTGTTTTGAATTAAATGTAATCTGTGCATTAGGTAGGCAGGAAGACCTACATATAACGCATTGCAGTATTCAATATTACTGATGACCAGTGCTTGTGCAAGCATTTGTCTGCATCTCTGTAATATGGTCAGAAGAGTTTTTTTAGGACCATCATGGTAAAGAAACAAGTTGCCTTCCGAGGCTCAAAAGACATTTTAGAGTCTCAAATGACTCCAAGATGTCTTGCATTGGTAGCTGGGCTGAGGCAAGGGCCTATGGATTCTGGCCACGGGGATGGGGAGCAGTAGGAAGTGCTACCTCTGTCGCTGCCCCGCGATTAGCTTCTAAACTTGGTAATGGCGTAGTTCCAGCAAGGAACTCTTCCATTTTCAATTTAATTTGGTGTGTCTCCTGTTGGGACCTTCTTATCTCATCCCTTCTTATCAGCATTGAGATGGAGAGAGTTGGTTTTCATCCAGCTTGCAATATTAACTAAACAGCTTTTGAAGCATTCCTGCAGAGGCCAGTGTTGCTATCCAGGAGTAAAACCTAATTGAAAAGGATTAAGAACCTTGTTCTATTCTGTGTAATGAGATAATTGATTTTTAACCCAGCTCTCTAGATTTTAGTTGACAAAAGGGAAAAGAGAGATAGGGTGATATTTTGCTAAAAATCTTTTGATCCAAAGACAGTTTTTTTAGAAGGGATATTACAAGAGCATTTTGAAAATGCTTGGGACCAGACCTGTGTCCAGGTACTTGTTGCATATAGCTGTAACTACAGGTGTACATCTGGGAGCAATTAATTTACTTTAAAAATTCTAGCTGGACAGGGATCTAGCATGAAATTCTGTCCGCATAGTAAAGATTAACTTGGGGGGAAAAACTACTGCAAGAGCACATTTAGTGTGCAGTGTTCCTGCTGGTGTTTATGTTCTGTTGCATTTAGTACTATTTTCTTAGAGCAAAGTGTATCCTTGCATCTATTTTGGATGAGCAGGTGCAGGTGCATTTTGCACTAAGAAACTAGTGCTAAATGCTGGGAGTAAATTGGGGGAAATTCATACCCCAAGTGCACATATAGCTTGTGCGAGCAGCTGCTTGTGTTTGTTACTCATGTTCTGTTGCCTTTAAGCCTGTTTCGTAGTACAAAATGCATTCTCACATCCATTTTAGACGTGAAGGGGCATTTTTGTGCTTAGAAATAGTGCTAAATGCAGAATTACTCTTCTCGTGAAATTCTGTGTAATCTTGTGGAATTTTTGGGTAATTCTGTGTGATTGTGCTACACGGAATTGCTTGAGTTACACCCACTCCCAGTGATGTCCTCCGTCAAATTGAATCAAGAGAACAAAAGTTTAGTAACTGGCTCTGTTCAGGCATCTATCAGAGGAGTGAAGCTAAAAGAGGATAGTAGATTTGAGATCTTGTTATGAGAAAAATCTGCTAGATCTGAGCATTGTTGTTGAGTGAGGGGTGGGTTAGGTGTCCAAAAATCTCCACTAGTTAAGGATCCATAAACTAACAAAAGTTATTTTGTCAGATTTATAGCTGATACAATTCTCTTTTGATAGTATTTTGATCCAACACCAAGTAGTACAGTCTTTTACGGCTTCAATTCAGAATTGTGTGCCATTTTCTCTTCATAAGCTTAGGTCAGCCTTCAGGTGTTTTTTTTTGTTTTTTTGCACTTTCTTTTAGCAAGTATTAATGCAATGAGTTTCGTGGGACAGAAGGAGTTACACAATGGCATTAACCTGATTTGAGAGGTAAGACTTCATCCAGGGCTCTTGTGATCCAATTAGTGAATATTATTATTTAGTTGAACCTCAGATTGCGATGTTTGGTGAGTGAGCTTATGAATATCTAACTCAAACCAAGGCCTAAAGGTGATTTTTAGAGAGGTGGGTGGGTAGTAGCTTTAGGGTAATCTGCTAATAGAGAAAAGAATACAATTTTATGGTCAGACCATGGGAGTTCTATAATGGAATCAATTCTGACCTTGTTGGAGTAGGCATAAATATGGGCAAGTATGTGACCTGCGTGCTGTGTGGGTGCCTGCACATGTTCATAGATATCGAATGGGGGAAAATATTTGTAGGATATGGTGCCTTGATGTCAGCAGTATTGTCTGCATGGATGTTAAAATCACCCAAAACAATTAGATTTTTGGTTTCATGTGGTACCCTGCAGTGAGCTCTGCTTGTAGTGAAGTCAAGAAATTTGTGGCTGTCCCAGGTGTTCTATAAAACAGGATTATTCTGAGCAAACAATTTGGATTAACCAAGACTAAAGTGGTTAGCACTTTAGCATCTTGCAGTCGCTGAGCGCTCAAAGTGGATATGGCAAAAGCCTTTTTATATATTAACACTTCTCTACCTCTCGGACGAATTGGGCGATTAGTTGAAAAGATAGCATATGCTTGGGAGATAACTAAGCCTAGCTCTTGGTTGGATCCTTTTAAGCCATGTTTCTGTTACAAACAAGATCAAAATGATTATCTTATAAAAACATTTGTATTTTGGAAGCATGAACTACCAGAGAATGTGCATTTATCGCATTTATTACATTGACTAGAAGCATTGTCAATACCGTTTGTGGGAGTACTTGTAGGAATGGACAGAAATAAATAGTTAGAAGCTATCTCGAAACTGGTGGAAGATAGAAGAATACAATCTTAAGTGTCTTTAATTTTAAGGAGCTCAGGAGTACATGTCATGCTTAATATGGAATATGTTAGACTTAACAGGGACTCAGGATTCAGAGTTGTGCTGTGTAGATGGGAAATTGAACTGGCAGCAAGATGGACTTTGGGCATGGAGGGGGTGTGGATGGTTGCAGAAAGGCTTGCCTATAGCACAACTTTGGTGCTTTCGCTGCTTGCATCAACTGTGCCACCCAAGGCGGACACCCTTAAATAATCAGAGGACGGTCTGCAAATAATGGCCTGACCAAACACTAGAGTGCAAACTGCTCAAGATAGCCGCTGCAATGTAGAACAATAGAAAGAAAAAATGGTAAGCAGTCCAGAGAGTAGACACACAACATAAAGCCTGCCCACTCATTAGCTCTGTATGAAAAGATTTTAAATTTACAGAAAATACTTATTGGTCTGCCAACTTTTCCTTTCCCAAAATGTCCTCACATAATCCACTGTTTACATGACATAATAACATTTAATAAAGTGCAATTAGCACTAAAGGCATGTTAAATGAAATAGTGAGGAACATTTGAACCGTCATAGTACATATCAGCATTCAGGGTTATTAGAAAGATAGCTACACACATTATCAATTGAATACATTTTATATTTAGACATGGTAATTCTCTGTATTTACAAATGAGGAGAACTGCAAAATTAGTCAAGATTAATCTTTGATTACATGAGGTTTCAAGGGTCTGCCCCCCCAAAAAACATATAGTAATATAGTTGCAATGAACCATTTTATATGCATGCATTTTATGACATTGGTCAAAACTGGATTGGATTTAAGTCCCTCTTTACTTGTGGTTTTGGAGCTCCTCTTTCATGGTTTGGGCAATTTACTTGTCACTCAGGCATTTCTTATCACATGAACACAGCAGGATTATTCAAAACCGGGTAAGATTTAAAGATCACTTTAGAGTGAGTTTTGAAGGTGATCCTCCCAGAAACATTTGACAAATGTACTTGCCATTGCTGCAATTTAGGAATGATAAGCCTGAACCAAACAGAATGACACAGACGCATGAGGAAAGAAATAACAATGTCACTTTTGTCCCGAGTGTCTTCCACCAACAAAAACAAGGTCTCACCTCTGAAAAAGTGCTGCACAGTTGAGCACCACAGCTCTATGGTGAGCCTTGATGAAGGCGAGCCTTGAGACAGCCATCTGTTAGTCCTTGAATCAGAGATGCTCCCTCTCCCACAACTACAAGTTCAGCCTCAGCTGTATACATTAAAGCACACGCCGAAACTATTGACACCAACAGTAAATTCTCTGCCTGTCATACTAGCTGTGAACAGTAGGTCACAGCTATGAAAGTACTCTGCACATTACTAACACTTTGTAGGTGAATTCCATAGGAAATACCTTTTTAGCTGTGTGATTAGGGGTTACAGGAGCTATTCTAATTTGTTATTCGACAATTGTCAATTCCTGCCATGTGCATCCCATTATCAGCCCCTTGCAAGTGTTCAAGGGTGTGTGGCCGCTCCAACATGTAGGATGATAGAGACTCAAGTTGGACCAGCTGGCAAGCCTCCTTTTAATCCAGAACCATGGGATTACTCTTACCAAAATCTTGTTACAAAGGATGATGCTTGGCAAGTATTGCCAATGATGCACCAAATAAATCTTTGCAATTAAAAATTTATCATCGTCAGCATTACATCTAAAAGTATACTATTATTAAAGGCCCACCATAGATGAAAGCTATTCCTTCATCAGAGGCAACATCCTACAAATATCAAGATATCACTCAAAATCAGTGGACTTACACATTTCTCTATCCTGCTGTACAGTTTATGCTTCTAAGCAACTTTAAAATTGACCATGTAAGAGAAATCTGTGTTTTAATGTAAGAACTGATTAGGTCGGATTTTTGTTGTTGCCTACTAGCATACAAATGGACCATAAAAAGGTGGAAGTTGTTTTGATCTGGCCATCTCTAGTCAAACATATGCAGAGCTTTTTAGAGTACAGAATCTTTTTATAGGTGGTTCAGTCAGGGTCTTCTTAAACTGAGCAGATCACCAAATAGAGAAGAAATGATTCACCACGGAGCTAAGATATCTTTGAAAAAATACACACACTAGACCACGCTGCGACAGAACAAGAGCTCATTACATAAGTGAAGCCCAAGATTATTGCTTGAAGATGCAACAGTTACCTATTATACACAATATCTTGGAAATGTAATTGTGTTGGACTTGGACGTTTTTCCAGGGTCATCCTGAAACTTTTTGCCTTCCTCCTGTATTTTTTCTGACCTGTAGTTGGTGATTTTATGACTCCTGGTACTTTGCCACTGCTGATCAGTGCTAAAGTGGACATGCTCGCTCTTGTAAACTTGGCAAGATTGGTCTACACCTGTTTGGCATATTTAATTTACCTGTAAATCCCTTGTACAGTGATATTCCATATACCCAGGGCCTGTAAATTAAATGCTACTCATGGGCTTGCAGCGCTGCTTGCGCCACCCAATGCAGTAGCCTTTCAAACCTGTCTCAGGCTTCTGCCACTGCAGGGCCTGTGCTCGCAGTTTAATGCTGCCCTGACATGGCATACAAAGGTTGTCATGTCTGCAACTCCCTTTTTACTACATATAAGTCACCCCTAATGTAGGCCCTGTGTAGGCAAAAAGGTAGAACGTGTGCCTTAATTGTGCGGCACGTCCTGGTAGTGACAAACAGCCTATTTGGTTTCTCATTGCTGTGAGGTTCCCCTCTCATAGGGATGCATTGGGGATTCCCTGATATGTGCTTCAGTGGTAATTCCTGACATGAGAGTGGTACCTTGACCATGTTTAGTATGTTTGGAATAGTAATGATAAATCCTGCTTATTGGTGAAAGCGGATTTATTATTACTATTTTAGAAATGCCACTTTTAGACATTTCTGAGTCCTTATATGTCTTTGTGCCCTGCCTGGATGTGTATTGACCTTCTGGTTCTGACTGACAGGGGAGAGGGGATGGGCATTAACTCCAGCCAGTCCCTGGGGGTGGAGGGGTTGAGGTGTGTACTGCCTTTCCTGCGTGACTCAGTGCTAGGCTGAATAGGGCCGGTCTACATTTGGAGTAGTGGGAGGAGTAGCACCTGCACCTGAATCAGGGACATATTAAGGATTTTGGGGGCCCTGGGCCAAACATATTTTGGGGGCGCTGTTCCCAGCAGCTTTGAATTTATGATCCAATTTCAACTCTTTCATGCCCTCTTGGTCCAGGTAACTGGTAGCTCACTGGCACACTTGTCCAAGTTCTTAGTGTGTTTACATCTAATATTCAGGGATAATGACAGTGCTTTAAATGGGCCGGTACTGTCCGGTACCAGCACTTTTTTATTTTGAGGGGGAAAGTGCCTGCACTACTCAAGAAAAATGTAATACTTTTAATTGGAGAGTACCAGCACTTCTTAGAAATAAGCAGGTACTCTGACACAGAGTACCTGCACTTCTGTTTTTCCTTTTCAAGCACTGGATAGTGATGTGTGTTTTCTATATTGTAACATAGCGCAGCTCACAAATATTACTGCAAAAAATCTCTGTGATACCCTCCCATTTCTTTCATTTGAGGTCTTGTTTTGATCTAAATGAAAAAAGTTTATGGATGCTGCATGAAACATAAACACATTTTTCTGCAAATTGTCTGTAATATATTATCACACATCTTATCTTAACAATAAATTAAAGGAAAACAATATTTAAATCAAGTTTAAGAATTATTGAAGGTCATCAGGACAAGACTCTTGAGAAAGTAGCTGGCTCTATGAGAGGGCCTCCTGAAGGGCTGGGGCCCTGGGCCAGAGCCCACTTTGCCCATGCCTTAAAATGTCTCTGACCTGAATAGGGCTGTGCCTGCCTTCCACAATGCTGGCTCCATCTCCCTGTGGTTTGTCTGGGGCCTGGGCTGAAAATGTGAATGGGGGTGTTGTGCACTTAAATAGTGGTTGAAGTGCCCCAAGAACAAAGACACTAGTACGATAAGTACAGGGGCTGTGACCCCATGGAAGGAAGAGAAGACACTGCGTGGGTCTGTACTCAGAGGACTGCTGTGTGCCAGGAGGAACCACCCCCTGGGACTGCCTGCTGAGTGGCTGAAGGGACTGCCCTCTGCTTAGGGGCCCTGCGGGCTGGTCTATCTGTGCCCTGTTCTCTACCCATGTGTCTCCAGGGACTACGTGGCGTGCCTCCTGCCTGCAGCACGTGGAGAGCTCTGCGAAGTGTGGTGGTTCGCTCTGACTTAAAAGAGCACTGGTACTCTGATTTAAGGGGAAACCTCCTAGTGCTTGGCTCCTGGTGATTTTGGAGAGTGAGCGCGTGCAGTGCTGCAGATCCCCATGTCCTGGGAACCGAAGGGGGGAGGATAACTGAAGTGTTGGAAGTGCTCTCCCTCACCCCCACAGCCTTGATCCCCTTATCACAGCCGGGGCTCTTCTAACCGGCTCGAGCTGACAACTCCAGTCCTGCCAGAGGAGGCCTGTGGGTTTTTCGGAGCAAGGAAGCACCGAGAAGTTGCAGTGTGGCCACTCATTCTGCTGGGGCACTAGGTGTTGCCTAGCAACTTGCAGGAACAGTGGGGAGAGAGAGACACGGCCTGCCGCTGCCCCGCTTAGCAGGACTTAGAGTCAAACCTCGGAACGGCAAGGATGCGCTCTAGGCAGGAAGAATCTGTATCGCTTCTCTCTCCATGCCGCACCCGAAGGGAGTTCCCTTCAAGCGCTGAAGCCCAGGATGAGCCTGCATGACTCAAGACTGGCTGGTGGGTGACGCGTGCCAGTGATTATCGGGCCTGAGGAGGTAGGTGCGGGGGCACCTATCATTGCTGCATCGGGTTCCTGTTTTGTTTGTAGCAGCATCACATGTTTGGAGGTAGCTGTGTCGGGTGATTTCTGATGGGGGGACGAGTGATATCTCCCTGCATAGGTGGGATGTGAGTGGGCCCCCTCCCTCCTCGGTGTGACACACCGCTTGAGGGGTGCACTTGTTGTGAACCTTACGAGGACAGCCCTCAACGGAGGCACGGGTTCACGGGCTAAGAAAGGCTGCAAGTATAACATTACAGCATTCCCTGTGGATACGCGGGCAGGTAGCTCAGGAGCCTACACAGAGTAAGACAGTGGCTGCATCAGGTAGCAAGAGTGCAGGTGCCGCTCATAGTTATAGTGACCCATTGTCTGGGTTGCAACCTATCTGCAGTGCAATAATGGTGGTATGCCTACTGTTGGCATGATGTTTCTAAAGTGTGCAACCTACAAGTGTGCTATAGTTTCATGCACAAATTATTACCACAGTGGGTTGGCATTCATGTCTCCAACCTGCTCCTTGCCAATACCTAGAGCCTTCATCAGGAAAACCACCAGTCCCAGGTACCATGCACTCGTGGTCCACAGATCCGCACTTCCGTGGTGGGCAGGTCCAAGACTGGGCCAGCCGTATTAAATCTAGAAAAAGGGTTGCCCCCATACGGAAAAGCCTCTCAGGTGGAATCAAATTCCTTTAATGAAGGTGCAGCGAGCAAAGCAGCGACAAGATGCCTAAAATCACAGCCATTTTTTATTTGCTACACTGGGGCTGTCAGGTTGCTCTCTACTTCCTTCCTGCTACGGCTCTGCGTGACTGTGCCTGAATGTGGGTGGTGCCTCCCAATGCGCCTCGCCCCCAATGCCAAAATTACATCTATCCTTCTGCAATTCCCAAACGAAGTTGGGGCACTCAAAGCTGACTTTTCATTAACAAGAAAAAGAGAAAGGGTTGGTGGTAAGGGATAATCTTGTTCCCCTTGTAGAAGATTACAAAAACATTAGAGGGAGTATGACCCAGAGGAAATCAAGTGAGATACGTGAGATACAACAGGGTTAGCAGAAAGGAAAGACCACCACCTGCACTTTTTGACAGATACCACGGGCCATTATAACCCCTGTGAGTATCACACACTGCTTTTAATCGTGTCGTATTGCTCCACATTAAATCTTAGGGAGTACAATAAAGATACTTTTAAACTCACTTCACACTCACTTGCACCCTCACTGTGATCAACCAACTCCACTGTAATCAGGTGTTGTAGCGCACCCGGGTAGCATTCGGTTACTCAGGTGGGACCCCTATGATGAAGCATGTCACCAACTTTCTGTCGTATCTCGCGGATCTCACTTGATGATTTCCTCAGGGTCCTAATCCCCCTAATGTTTTTGCACTCAAAGCTGATCCAAGTGGTTTATTCATAGGTCAGTTCAAACATCAAACTACAGTCTCACAGGACGCGTTTTGGCTTCTCGCCTTCATCAACAGGTGAATCTCCATTTTGGAGTGTATTTATATTGTCATATACATTGCATGGCAAATAATTCATAGACATAGTTAAGTTGCAAACAAGTTTTTGCACAATTTTTCAATCAAGCACAATTGGGCAAAGAGAGTTCGTAAATCAAAATGTATAACAAAATAAAAATTAAATAATATTAAAGTAAACAAAGATTGACAATTTCGCTCAAGTGGGCAAAGTGGTGTGAATCAGAGGTAGGGTCCTCAAACCAAAATAAACATCTATAAAATCTAGATGTCTATATAAGCATACCACTCCTATGAACTCAAAAAGTAAAAGTCAATCTTACTAGACCCAAAGCTAGCAGGTAACTTCCAGCACAAGAGGGCAGTAGCTTCACTTGATGTTCTCTGGTCTTCATGTCTAAAATCTGCAAAAAATGAAACACATATAATAAACACATTAGTTGACAAATCCCCAACTAATCAAAAGTAATTCTTAAAACAATATACTCAAAATGGAATTGGTACAAACTGCTAGCAGTTTCGAACAGTCATCATTTTCTCCACAATCAAGCACATTTGTAAATTCACAGTTTAGTAGTCAAAGATGAACGTACAATTCCTCATCAGCATTGAGCCCTTTTGTTCCATGCTGTCTAGTGCCAGGATATATTTGGATTCAAGTATCCTGAGTTTTTTGTCTCTGTCCCCCCTTCTTTCATCACTTTTTATACCATCAATCACGCTATATTTGATGTTTTTAGTGTTATCAAGGCATATATGGCAGTGTTTAGCTAATGCATAGTTTTGATCATTATTCTTGACCGCTCTCAGATGTTGTAAGATGTGTCTATGTACCTGTAGGGTGGTACTGCCTTCATACATTTTTCCCACAACCACATTTGATAGTGTATACCACATAGTCACTTTTGCAGGTGTAATGCTGTCTGATCTTCTGGGATCTATTGTTTATTCTGAATTCTCTTCGATTCTCCCCGTTTCTACAGGCTTTGCACTTGCTACAGCGGAAAAAGCCTTCAATGGGACGAAGCCAGGTTTTCTTTTCTATTCTCACATCACTGTGCACTAACTGATCACGAATCGAGTCTGCTCTTTTGTATTTGATTAGATGGTTTTTGGGTATATATCGATGCCTATGATGGAGTCACTTTTGAGCAAATGCCAGTTTTTCTGTAGTTTAGGGCTACGTTTTTCTAAATATTCACTAATAAAAGTAAAGGTAAAGCAATGTCATAGTTAGTTGAAAATGTCAGTTAAAACGTGTTGTTTTAAACTAACAAAACCACTGAAATTCATAGTTATATTTATCTCTAGTAACTTTAGATATTGAAATATAAGCTTTATTCGACAGAGATGTCATAAAAGCTATGGTTGAAATACATTTTTCCTTTAAAAAGAGGATACAAATATACAACATTTCCAATTTACATAAACAATTGATACAGCGAAATGGTCAATTGAGCCCTAAGCCCGATATATATCATTTTCAAAATATTAAAAAACGGGATAACATTAACAAGTGCACAATTCAGTTTGTCAAATATATTTCTACAGTTAAGAAAGTATAAAAACAATCAGTTCATCGTCAAAATGATGAGGGGCCAGTATACTAAAAAGTTGTTAAAATGTCCCTGACATAGCAGCGGAAGTTTGAAAAACAAAGTGCTTGTGCAAGAGAGTGAAAATAATTTTGATGTTAAATCATGAGTTTGTCACTATCCTAGTTTCAATTAAAATTATACCGATCTTCCAAGAGCTTTCTGCCTCAAAAGCCATGCTTGTCCCAAGAACTTTGCTAAACAGCATGCAAAGAACGGCCTAAGATCGGACCTAAGGATGCGTAGTGCTGTGTGATGGTCCCATGTGCCCAATTGCTGACAAAGGGGTTTCATCTATTTGGCCCGTGGTGTTTTATATGCCGGGCAGGCAAAAGTTAGATGGGCAATGCTTTCTGTAAGGGCCATGCAGCATGGACAGTTTTTTCCATTGTTAGTAGCCCACTTTGCTGTCACCTCACAAACGGGAAGAGTTCCAAACTTAAAATGCATATACAGCATTCTATCTCTTGGTACCTGAAGTATATCAAGGAAGGGCTCAAGATGTCTTATTGGTTTGTGGGAAAGGAATTATGTTGTTAATTTGCCCACTTTAGGTTTGGAATTCTCCCGTTGGTCCACCCAATCCCAATATAGGCATTTGAAATCTTCTCTCCTTGGGGGTTCCTGGCTGACCCAACAGATTCAAAGACCTATGGCTGTCAGGGTTTTTTTAATGTCAGCAATATACACCCGGTATCTAGGCAGATGATCCCTGTAAGGGCATAGGCATAGGAAAGAAGCTCGGGAGTCCGCCTAATGTGGGCCCAGAAGAGTACAGGGCGTAACCTAGCTACGTCAGCATTTGACCGCCTACCCATATCCAACAGTAGAGGAGTGAGGGGAACGTATCTAGGTGCCATAACCAGGTCTCTTAAGAATTTATGTTCAGATCTGCTAAGCTCTTCAAGTTTGTCAGAGCCCCAGACCTCTGCTCCATAAAGGGCTGAGCTAACTGCTTTAGTGTTGTATACTTGGAGAACGGGTGCTACAGGCCTAGTGTGTGAGAAGCGATGTTCTTTCCCTTAACTCCGGCCACGCGCTTATGTGCCATCAGCATCTTTGCTAAGTGGGGTCTCCAGGACATTTTATCAGTAAGTCTTAAACCAAGGTAGTCGAAGGTGTCCACCTTTTCAAGGGGTACCCCTCCCAGCAAAGGGCCGTTCCTATATGACCTGTAGCATTTAAAGGCCATAAATATAGTTTTTGAACTATTTATTACCAATCCCCGGTTATCGCAGAAGGTTTGAAATCTATCGATAAGGTGTTGTAGTCCAACTGGGGTCTTTGATATCAACAGGTTGTTGTCTGCAAACAACAGGGTTGGTATCTTATTGCCCCCCAGAGTGGGCGAGTCTGCAGGTTCCTCCAAGAGAAAGTCAGCTACCCCATTCACATAAATGGAGAACAGATTTGGGGCCAGGACACAGCCCTGTCGGACTCCTCTGTTGACAGGGATGCACTCTGTTAGTTGTCCCTGCTCCCCCCAACTAACCTGGGCAAAAGTCCCCTTGTGGAGCCGAATCAGGGTTTTTAGGATAAAAGGGGGATACCCATTTCACCCAGCGTCGTCCACAGTCTAGATCTGGGAACCAGGTCAAAGGCAGTCTTCAAATCGATAAAAGCAAGATAGAGACTGCCCTTGCCCAGCACCACTACCTTCCAATAAATGAGGAGGAGTCTGAACACTTGGGCCATTGTCCCGGTCTTTGATCTAAATCCGGCCTGATACTGGGATAGGATTTCTTCTTCCTCAGACCATGACTATATCCTATGCAGAAGCATCCGGCCAAAGACCTTCTGCATAGCATCAATCAGACTGATTGGTCTGTAGTTAGAGGGATCGTCTCTGTCTCCCTTCTTGTAGATAGGGACAACTTCGGCCACTTTCCATGACACTGGGACTGGTGTTCCGTTGGCTATTTCATTTGCTAACAGTGAAATGTAGAGGGCCCAGTGATGGGGGTCGGCCAAGAACAGGTCCCCAGGCAAACCATTGGGACCCACTGATTTGGATGGGCCAATTTTATTTATTGCAGCTTCTGCCTCCTGTAAGGTGAAGCACTCCTCTTCTGCCCTGGGCCCATTTATTCCGTCTAACTCCCCTTCTTTACTAACCTCTGCTGTTGAGTAAATCCCTTTAAAGTGGTCATACCAGATCTTGCTAGTAATATAATTTGGGGTTTGGCATGCACCTGCCTTGCTTCCCCAAGTAACCAATTTCCAAAACAGGCTGGTGTCTTTCGAAGAGCATGTATCTTTGAGTTGTTCCCAGCGTAATTCATACCATTTTATCTTTGCCTCCCGCTGAGCTGCTTTATAGGAGTTTATGGCAGATTTTATGAGGGTCCGATTTTCCCCTTTGCTCGCTTTAGCCAGGAGCAATCTTTTTTCCCTACAATCTTTGTTATACCATGAGTATGGATCTCTGGTAATGTGCCTGAGTTTTTTATTCTGATTTGGGACTTGAAAATATGTGTTGATTTGGGTGACAGTATACATATGGGCCTTAGACACATCCGCAGGTCTTGTTGCGCTTATGACCGCGGCTTGCAGTTTGGCCGTGCCTACGTTTAGCTCGTGTTTAATGCCTGCAATCTTTGCCTCACTCAAGGCTACCTTCTTCCATTTCAGAAACTTTTTACAGTTAGATGGAACTATATCCCGAGCAGCTATCAGGAGTTGGTTTTTTGCCTGGTAATAAGGTGCCTCCCACAAGGGCTTCAAGGTTAAGCACAGGGGATTATGGTCGCTCTCTGTAGTCGAGCCCACTGTCATATCAATCATACTCCCCCCATACTTGTACATCAAGGAGGATGTAGTCGGCCCGGGATGGGCAGCTGGCTCTATTAGAGGATATATCTCTAGTAATATAACTTGTGCCTTAAAGTAACTATAACTCGATCCCCCGCCATACACAGTGTTATCATAAATGATGTAATTTCAGATGTTGCAGTGATGTTATCAATGATGTCACAGAACATGTCATGAGTGATCTAATATTTGCGGTAAATAGTAGTGCATTGCGAGGGGACGCATTATAGTTACTGTAGGGCATGATTTATAGTTACTTGAGATAACTATAACTGGTGAAATTCAGTGGAGGTTCATGCCATGGGGTTGGCCACAGGACCTGGCATCTGGTAGTGGGATAGCGCTGGTGGGGGTTGGGTGCAAAGCCCGGGGCCCAAACCACGTGAATGCGCACTGTTCACTATGTGATGTTACAATGTAACGGTGTCATTTTAAGTAAGGAAGACCTTCTGACTTTGTCAGTGGGTCAGAACACCAAATGTAAAAAGTGGGCCTATTGGCTTTATGAGGGGGTTCATCATCTAAACATATATATAAAGCACACCTATTGTCTTTGTGAAAAAAATCATAAAAATATTTTCAAATGTATATTTCATTAGTTCACACAGTGTAATACGTAATAAAAGTGATTATCATTAAAAGATTGAATGAAGCGTTCTTTTCAAAAACATGTCTTTGGGTCTTTTTTTAAACAATTTTCAAGCTACAAAATACAGCTATAGAGCCAACCGCAAGAAGGTGCTGCACTCCAGCTGTAGAGCATAGAGCCCCAGCTAGGAGTGCTTTAAAAAATATAGTGAGCTCTCCATGGGTTATAGATTTAATATCCCATGAAACTTTTTTTCTCACTATTGCTATCGGGCTGCTGCACTTCCTGCAATCCCCCACAACATGAAAAAATGAATGATTGGTGGTGCCAAAGCTCCTTTTTGGGGCACCACCAGGATCTATAAATAACTAAGTAAAGCCCTCATAGTGCATTATGGGATGCTCCCCCTGAAGAAGCAGTGAATATGAAATGCTATCCACTGCTTTTTTGAAACAAAAAAATATTCTACAGTCCGCACGAGAAGCCCACTCCCACACCGCATTTACATTTTTTTTAATAAGCAGCACGAAAAACCCACTTTTTCTCTACCCAACCTCTTTTTTTTCTTTTTTCTTTGAGCAACGCGGGGATCATACTACCGCCCCCACAAACCTCTTTTTATTTTTTCTATGGGCAGTGCGGGGAACCCACTCCTATGCTACTCAACCTCTTTGTTTTGTTTATGTGCAACGGGGGAAGCCCACTCATGTACTGCCCAACCTCTCTTTATATTTTTCTATGTGGTGCACGGGGAACCCACTCCTGCACTGCCCAGCCTCTCTTTATTAATGGACGGCAGAGGGAGCCAATTCATGCTCTGTCCTAGGGGCCGCATGAGAATGCCCATGGTCCTCAGGGACCCAGCCAGCAAACTTCTTGGTGCATCTGGCATTTTAAGTTTGCTCTCAGTAGGAACAGCTTTTTTCTCTCCTCCTGACAGGGAGCAAACCTATTATCTGCCTGCCAGATGGGAGCTTTTCTGCTCCCTCTGGATGGGAGCAGGACGCTGTACTCATTTAGTTGCCTCTGGGAGATGGGGACCCCGAGGCGGTATACTGCTTGGGGAGGGGAGATGCATGCTCCCTGATTTATAAAATCAGGAGGCCTCAGGGGAAGAGGTCCCCATGACTATGTTCGGCTCAGCCCCTCACTTTCATAAATGTAGTTGCCTGGGAAAATAGGGTTCCCGAGGCAGTATTTGGCTCAAGGAGGGAGGGTCCATGCATGCCCTCCTCCTCAAATAATTTAATAATTTAAGTGGCATGACTCCTGGGACCTGGCCTACCCCGTGAGTGTTTTAGTTAAAAAATGAAACATCTGCCATTTTGTGTTCTTTAACTGCAATCCTGTGGGAGAACCGCAGGATCACAGGAAAAAACATTTTTGTTTGGCCCTGGAAGGTCCCTCTGGGACACCCCCACAACACCTGGGCGTAGGGTATTGATACCCTGCTCCCTTATAGTCTTTTTGACAACTGTTTCAGGACAGGGGACTAAGTCCTAAAGTCCTGCTATAACTGGCTGCAACATTTTTCGGGAGCTTTATTCCGGTGGGAGACAGCTGGCCTAAGGTAAAAGAAGACCCATAGGTCAATCAGAATGCTTTGTTTTTGAAGTTGGGTTGAGGAACTCTCATGAGATGGGGCAGAGGCACCATCAAGCAGTTTTGTTAATGTTACGGGAGGCTGCAAGAGGAACAGCAGCCCCCCAGCAACACTACAAATAAACTGTAAGTCTCCTCATCGCAGAAGAGCTTACCATAGTTTTTTGAAGGACTCCAAACTGGAGATGTAAGCTCTCCAGCTGGAGTACAGGGCCCACTTATGGTTGTTTTTATCACTGCATTTTTTGGGGGCTGAAAATGCTCAAAGTCATGTTGATTATCTTAAATAAAACTTTACTAAACATTGTTCAGGACAATCACTTTAAACATTGCATAGTGTGAATTAATAAAATATACATTTGATGATAGTTATTGGTGATTTTGAAAAAAATATACGTCTTCTCTATATATGTTGATATGCTAACCCTTTGATAAAGTCAAAAAGCTCCCTTTTTATATTTTGGTGTTGTTTTACAAGTCCCCCCCCCCCCTGGCTCCTCTTATTTCAGTGCAGTCCCCCTTCTTTACAGCAGTTAAAAGTCTGTCTTTCGCAATCCAACAGAATTTTGAGTACCATCTATGGGGTTTTTTGGTCCGCTCCTCCTCTGCCTATCTTTTGTGAACAAGGTCCCCAGTTGCTCCATCAAATTACAATGTAGGACCACACAATTCAACTCAAGAAGCTGTCAGGATTTATCTGACATAGGGGCCATTCCCTCTGCTAACAAAGTGTAAATTTGGACCTGGACTTAATTATCTTTTGCCAATGCAGTGTGATTTGTATTTAATTCATTTTTTGGTGTCAAACATGTAGCACAGCTTTTATCTTGCGTACTCGCATGCAAGTATTGCGTGGCCTGATCAACATGCCGTTAGTCAGCTTGTAACAATGAACTCCTGCACACACATATAAACATTGATTACACTGCAAAACTACATGGGAGTGAAAAAGGTAGGATAACACACTTATGGGCAGATGGTTCTTACCCTTTTCGATACTTTCTGTACCCCACTGGAACAGGCGAGGGCACACCCCTATAGTGAAACTCTAAAGAAGTAACCTAAATAGTGCTTTGAAGTTCATATTTGTGCCCGAGCTAGTATTACTTGTATGTCGTTTATATTAGTTAAAGTGTTCAGCACTCCAAAGGTGCTGTGCCGCTGTAAATACCTAGATTCTCCTCAGCCCTGTCCCAAATAACCACTGTTATCGGCATAAGGTCTGTGATTTATAGTGTGCTGTCTCCTTCTTGTGGCTTTCCTCGTAGTGGGGTGAGTGGCTGTGGCTATGCGCAAGGCGTTCGCGTTGTGCGTGCCACCGAGATCGTGGGGATTGTAGTTTCTATTTTTGCTGGTTATGAGAAACGAGTGGGCTCCTACATCCACCTGATTTTTATGTTGTTTAAAAAACTGTTTCAAAGCAAACCCACGTTTGACCCTGGATATACCATACATATTCTTTATTTGTCATTGCATTATCAGTTAAATATGAAGTTATGGTGCTACCATGCTCAATGATTTACAGTGGAATCTTTATGTTAAACGCAAACCAGGGTGGAGGGGTCTGAACATTGTTAAAACTGTAAGGAGCGGGCCTATCCTCAACAGTCCAGCTTTTCAGGTGGGAGCAAAAAGGATGGCGAAACTGTTTATTATCGCGTGTAACCTGTCCGTCAGCATGGTAAGGGTGCTTTGCACCAACTCTGTGTTTTCTTCAGTTGCTCCCATCTGATTTATATTTGGAGGTGTGTTGCAGTGGTTGCACGATCGTTCATACAACCACGGACTTGTATGTTATAGTCCAGCATATTAGAACCTTCTTTCTGGGAATTTTGGTGTTTCCCTTACTCCTAGGAAGAAGCAGTAATTGAGTAATTGTGAATGACACACATGCCATCACATCTGATTCGGTATCTGTGAAGAAGATATTCTTAATCTGTGCAAACTTTGGCTATCTTTTGTTGACGAGACATTGTGATGACAAGTATGACAACAGGTGGTTATGGTGAAAATAATGGCTGTATGCATATAACTATATCTTCAAAGTAGATAAGGAAGCGCTTTTTAGGGATTTGCACTCAACATTATTTTGTGTTCATTATGTTTATTCTTTTTTCAATCTTAACAAAGGTGCTTTAGAGTCCTTGGAGGTGGTTCTTCCCCAGTGAGACAAGGCATATTATTTATTTTGGTATATTTATATACCATATCAATTAAAGTGAAATATGGGTGACCATAAACTTATAGTACATGAGTAACACATTTTTTTATATTACAGCATTATTTAAAGAGGAAGATAAAAGCCTCAAACTAACATGTGATCAATATTGCCTTGTTGAAGCAAACGTAAAAGAGTATTTTTATTTACAGGTAATGAAGGGTTATACGGTATAGCTTATTATATGTCATTTATAAAGGTCAGAGTGATTCTATATGCGTCTGTACTTTACAGGTCTCCTTCCCTGCTGTTCCCTCCCTTTCATTCCCTCACTTCATCACCATAACCTTCTGTGCAATAACAGCAATCAGAATAGAGGCGTTCAAGAGGTGGACCTATTGATCATTGAGCTGACACTGAGGGTTTTGATTATGACAGTGCTACAGAATAATCTGCCCAATAATTATTTACCTCCTGGTCAGTTTGGTGCCAATATGGTCACATTAGAGGACGTGTTGGCAGCTTTAGCTGTGGTTTGCCAGGAAGTGATTGCATCTAGAGCAGAGACAGCTGTGCTACAAGATAGAATAGAGAAAATGCAAAGGAATACTTTTGATGCAAATAACGGGAGAACAACATGGGGTGCTTCATGATTGTTTAATGGGAGCACATGACAGAACCCTCTGATCTCAGTAGAAGTACCTACTCCTACAGCATTAGCAGCGCCAGAACCCTTTAATGGGGATGGTACTAAGGCGCAGGTATTTCTGGGACAAATAGTCTTACATTTCACGTGTCATCCTAAGGCCTTTCCTACAAATCAGGCCAGAGTAGCATTCATGATCTCATATTTAGCCGGGGATGCCGCCCAATGGGCAGTACACGTAGTGTGAAGAGACGATTAGCTTTTTTATGATTGGGTAGGATTATGAACAGAATTTGACAAGATATTTGATTGTAGGACAACCACCTTCACCGCAGACAGTGAACTGTTGGAATTAAAACAGGAAACAAAAGATTTAGTACTATATTTAAACACCTTTCAAAGGTTGGTTTCAGAAACCAAATGGCTGGAAGTAAAAAGAGCGGTGCAGATAGACCCTCAACCCACAAGCTGCAATGATTTAATTAATTTAACTTTGCGTTTATAATAACGGATGAGTGAATGCAAAGAAGATAAGAGATACTTCTACTGAACCCATGGAAATAAGTATCGTTAGGGCCTCACTTAGCCAAAAAGAAAGCAATGAGCGAAGAAAGAGCACTCTTTGCTTGTATTGTGGCACAAAAAGGTCATTACGAAAAGATGGTTTTGCTAAACTAAGGAATTGGACTCGGTGGTCAAAAGTACCAGCACCGAAAAGAAACCAGAAAACTATTCAGCTCAAAGCTAGAGAAAGGGAACAGCTTGAGCTTCACTGATATTTCTTCATTGAGTGAGTTAGACACAGTACCCATAGAACATTTCTTTCTACCCTTACTAGTAAAGACACAGAGGTGATGGCAAAATACCCAGGTCATGATAAAATCAGGAGCTACAGGAATCTTTATGGACTAGACTGTAGCTCAAGGGTTACATTTGTCTTTGCTAAAGAAGGAAAATCCCAAAATTGCGTTTGCAGTAGACAGCAGAGATCTCGCTTATGGCCCAAATAAATTCTATACTGAAGATCTTCTGGTCAAATGTGATGAGATACATTCTGAAATCTTGAGGTTTAATATCATAAAAGCTCCACAGTTTGGATTAATACTAGGATTGCCATGGTTACAACAGCACAGTCCTACTATCAATTGGAAAACGAATTCTCTAATTTTTGAGTCATGGTTTCGTAAAGATCATTGTTTTATGGTAGGTATACATCCTGAGAAAGCATTAGCTTTATGTCACAGAAAAGCCACAGCAGCGGAGAAGGATATTGTTCTTCCCAAACAATATCATGAATACCAAGACGTATTCAGTGAAAAACAAGCAGACGTCTTGCCCCCACATAGATAATATGACTGCCAAATTCATGGGGCAGTAGTTCCATACGGGAGGATCTATGTGCTCACAGAGCCAGAACACAAACATCTGATGCAATACATTCACAAATATCTAGCAAATGGGTTTAAACACCCGTCTAAATCACCAGCCTCTTTGCCTCTGTTCTTCATACCCAAAGCTAATGGTGAGAGGAGAACATGTATAAACTTCAGAGCCCTTAACAACATAACCCTAAAAAATCGTTTTTCTTTACCCTTAATTCCAGTCCTTTTGGAACATGTAAAGAAAGCTAGTATCTATACAAAATGTTATCCCAAAGGGGCTTATCATTTGGTCTGAAAGAGGAAATTAGATGAATGGAAGACAGTCTTCCGTACACGTTATGGTCTCTTTGAGTATGCTGTAATGCCTTTTGGGCTCTGTAATGCACTAGCGGCTTTTCAATACTTTTTAAATGATGTGTTGAGAAAGAAGATGGATATGTTTATAGTAGTCTATATTGATGATATTTTTATATACTTATAGAATACAGTTGATCATGGGCAGCATGTGGATCTAACCACCACCCTCGCCCAGAGCCCACCCGCCGACCCCACCAACCCTGACACCGCCGCCCGCAACTTCAGACAGTGGATCGACGACTGCGCCAAAACCCTCACCCCACTCAAGAAACCCTCCAACAGCCACACCAGCAAGAAAGCCACCTGGTTCACCGAAGACCTCCAGGCCTCTAAACTAACATGCCGAAAACTGGAGAAGAACTAGATCCGCAAACGAACACCAAACGGCTACGCATCCCTCAAGAATGCCACCCGCAGACACCATCACCTCATCAGATCCGCCTAAAGGGCCTCACTCAAAGACCGCCTAGATAATAACGCACACGACAGCAAAGAGCTCTTCAACACCGTGAAGGAGCTCTCCAACCCCAACTCCAACACCAACGACATCCCACCTTCGCAAGACCTGTGCGACTCGCTGGCCACCTTCTTTCACCGCAAGATCGCCGACATCCATGACAGCTTCAACGCCACGACTGCCCCGACAATCACTGAGACCTCCTCCCCCACGACCACCACCCGCACCAAACGCCTGCTCTCCTGGGCCAGCATCAACGACGAGGACACCAGCAAGATTATGAACACCATCCACTCCGGATCACCATTAGACCCATGCCCACACCACATCTTCAACAAAGCCAGCAGAGCCATCGCACCCCATCTCCGGAAAGTAATCAACATCTCCTTCGAGACAGCAACCTTCCCGGAAAGCTGGAAGCACGCCGAGATCAACGCCCTACTCAAGAAACCCAAGGCGGACCCCAAGGACCTCAAGAACTTCCGGCCCATCTCCCTGCTCCCGTTCCTGGCTAAGGTCATCGAGAAGAACGTCAATAAACAACTGACCCACTACCTCAAGGAGAACAGCATCCTGGACCCATCACAGTCCGGGTTCCGCAGCAACCACAGCACCGAAACCGCCCTCATCGCCTCCACCGATGACATCAGGACCCTGCTAGACAATGGAGAAACAGCGGCCCTCATCGTCCTGGACCTGTCAGCCGCCTTCGACACGGTCTGCCACCGCACACTATGAACACGCCTACACGACACCGGGATCCAAGAGAAGGCCCTGGACTGGACCACATACTTCCTCTCCAGCAGAACACAGAGCGTCCGCCTCCCCCCCTTCCACTCCAATGTCACCGAGATCATCTGCGGTGTACCCCAGAGCTCATCCCTCAGCCCAACGCTGTTCAACATCTACATGGCACCTCTCACCCACGTCACCCAACAGAAGAACCTCAAAATCATCTCCTACGCCGATGACACCCAGCTGATCCTCTCCCTCACCAAAGACCCTCACACTGCCAAAACCAACCTCCACAAAGGAATGAAGGCCATCGCCAAGTGGATGAGGAACAGCCGACTGAAGCTGAACTCGGACAAGACGGAGGTCCTCATCCTTGGTTCCAGCCCTTCGGCCTGTGACGACTCCTGGTGGCCGACCAAACTGAGAACAGCTCCAACACCCACCGACCACGCACGCAACCTAGGGGTCATCCTCGACTCCACCCTCTCCATGACTAAGCAGGTCAACGCCGTCTCCTCCTCCTGCTTCAACACCCTCCGCAGGATCCGCCAGATCTACAAGTGGATCCCCACCAAAACGAGAAGAACGGTCACCCATGCCCTCGTCAGCAGCAGGTTGGACTATGGAAATGCCCTCTACGCAGGAACTTCGGCCAAACTCCTGAGACGGCTGCAATGCATCCAGAACGCCTCTGCACGTCTGATCCTCGACATCCCCCCCACAGCCTCATCACACCCCAACTGAGAGACCTGCACTGGCTCCCCATCAACAAGAGGATAACCTTCAAGCTCCTCACCCATGCACACAAAGCACTCCACATAACCGGACCAGCATACCTCAACAGACGACTCAGCTTCTACATCCCCACCCGCCAGCTCCGCTCCACCGGCCTCGCCCTCGCCGCAGTCCCCCGCATCAAAAGTAGCAGCACCCACCCCCAGCGCCTTGAGACCCTCACGGGTAAGTAGTGCGCTTTACAAGTGATATGATTGATTGATTGATTGATTGATTGATCTCATATTGCAAGCACTGAAAGAGAATAGATTGTATTGTAAACTCAGCAAGTGCGAGTTTCATGTGCCAACAAGAGTTCTTAAGGGTAATGTTGTCTTCCAAGGGTCAGGAAATGGCAGAGTGTAAAATCAAGGCCGTAAAAGAGTGGCCTCAACCCATGAATGTATGTCAAAGGCATCCCATGCTTTCTGGGTTTTTCTAGCTTTTACAGAAGGTTTATCAATCAGTTCTCTAAGAAGGTAGCCCCCATTGCTCAACTTGTGTGTAAAAATACACCCTTGGTCTGGTCAGAAGAGGCAGAGTAATCATTCAAGCAGTTGAAACATGCTTTCACCACGGCACCCAGCTTAGCTCATCCCAATCCAGAGAAGCCATATATTGTAGAAGCTGATGCATCTGAGGTAGCTGTAGGAGCCATATTGTCACAATGAAATGAGGTATCGCGGCAACTGCATCCAGTGGCTTACTTGTCACAAAGACTGAATGAGGCAGAATCACACTACACTATTGCGGTGAAGAAATTGTTGGCCATTACAGGCTCATTCAGTGAATGTAGACACCACCTAATGGGGTCCAAAAATATCATAACGCTGTATACGAATCACCGCAGCTTACAGTTTATGAGATCAGCTAGAATGTTAGCTCCCAGACTATTAAGGTAGATATTGTTTTTTTCAGAATACAATTTCACAGTTACCTACAGACGAGGGATTGAGAATCATAAAGCAGATGCACTTATTCAACAAGAAACAGTCCTTGTGCCCACGGAACAGCAAGCTCAGTTAATATTGAGTCCAGCTCAGGTCAGATGTACGATTCAAAGAGATTAATTTTTACAAAAAATCGCACAAACTATACAAACTGCTCCCTGGACACAATGGCTTAAAGATCATTCTACATGGAAGTTACAGAAAGGTCTTCCTATATGTGAGAATCTATTGTTGATTCCATCAAAACAACAACAAAAAGAAGTTCTCTGTGCTGGGTCACAAAGGAGTTGAAAAAACTCTCAACAGAGTGTTAAGACAATTTTGGTGGCCTACAGTAACGAAAGATGTACGTTGGCTGGTTCAGGAATGTGTAGTGTGTGCACAGTAAACAACAGATCATCAAAGATCTCAAGGATTGTTGCAACCTTTGCCTACACCAGAAATGCCCTGGGAAACCATTTCCTTAGACTTCATAGTAGGGTTGCCTAAAGATCACTGATGTACAGCAATCATGGTGGTTGTTCATAGCCGTACAAAAATGGGACCCTTCATTGCCTGTACCCAGTTGCCTACCGCTGGTCAACTAGTGCAACTGTTGTTGACTCACATCATCCACCTTCATGGTTTACCTAGGAATATTGAGTCTGATAGGGAAACACAATTCACAGTGCAGTTATGGAAGGTTTGGTGTGATGATTTACACATGATATCTGTAAAGTGTGCAAGTTTTCACCCTCAAACTTATGGCCAAGCAGACAACGTGAATCAAACCTTAAAACAGTACTTGCGATGCTAAGTAGAAGAAAACACTGATTCTTGGGTAGGACTGTTATGGGTGGCAGAAGTAGCTTATAACAGTGCTAAACACAGCTCTACAAAAATCACTGCGTTTCATACCACAAATGGGTTTCATCCACATTTCAGAGCTCTTATACATCCTTGTAAAATAACTAATCTTACCCGAAGCTCATAAAAAAGTGACACATATACAACAAACTTAAACAAACTTGAGTGAATCTTCAAGATGCTGAAGTTCGATATAAAAAAAACAGCAGATCAACATCACAGAACAGGGCCAATATATCGCAGTGGAGATGCTGAATGGTTGTCCACCCTGAAATCTCTATTTTCGGAGATATAATATTTTCAACCCAATGTTTATTGGAATCTACAGAATCAAGAAATGTATAAATCCAGTAACTGTGCAATTACAGCTCCTTAAGTCTCTCAAAATACATCCTGTCTTTCACATCTAACTATTTAAACCATCTAGTACCAAGATAAAGAAAATACTTTCTCCCATTTGGATAGACAATGAACTAGAATATGAAATTAGCAAAATTCTAGATTCTAAGAAAGAGGGTCAAAGCTATGGTATCTAGTTGTGTGGAGAGGGTATAGTTATGAGGAAAATTCATGGGAACCTGCCACGTTCGTGCAGCATGAATTCTAAGATCCTATCTTACGGGATGTCTTGGGAAACCAGGCCCCTGTCAGCGACCCCAAGGGAAGGGACACAAACCAGGGTGGAGTAGACTGAACATTTGTTAAAACTGTAAGACGCTAGCCTATCCTCAACAGTCCAGCTTTTCTGGTAGGAACAAAAACAATGCTGAAACTGTTTAATACTCTGACAGGGTGGTGGGGAGTGTAATACACATTACTTAGGAGAACTTTGGAAAGACACGAGAGAGAAACTACAATTCCCATGAGCCTTGCAAAGAAGCAGTCGTCATCTGCAATCTGATTGGCAACAGTAGCTTTGAACCAGAAGTACTATAAATAGTGCTATTGCCGGCATTGTGTTGCAGATTATTATTTCGTGTGACTTGTCAGTCTTGCTGAAGCCGATTCTGTCCCGCTCCCCGAGGTGGTAGGGTGTGTTTTCTTTAGTTGCTCCCGTCTGATTAATATTTCGGAGTTGTGTTGCAGTGGTTGCACAATCGTTCTTAAAGCCACAGATTGGTGTGGTATAGTTCGTCATCTAAGCTGTGTTTTGTTATGCCATTTTGGGGCTTGACTGCAAGCTGTGTAACCACCTTCTCTCTGGGAATTTCAGTATTTCCCTTACTCCTAGGAAGGAGCAGGAATTGAGTAATTGTGGATGGCAAGCATGCCATCTCATCTGATGCGATTTCTGTGAAGAAGAAGCAAGACACTTTGAGTTTATATACACTTTGTATTCTGTGCAAACTTTGGCTACCTCTTGTTGATGAGACAGTGTGATGACAAATATGACAACAGCTGGTTATGGTGACAATAACAGCTGTATGCATATAATTATACCTTCAAATTGAATAAGAAGAGCTTATTAGGGACTTGCGCTAAACATTATTTTGTTTATTATGTGTATTCTTTTTGCTTGAGAGTCCTTGGTGGTGGCTCTTCCCCAGTGAGGCAAGGCACATTATTTATTTCGGTAGGGTTAAGGTGAAACATGGGTGGCCAAAAACTTATAGTACATGAGTAATACATTTTTAATATTACAGTATTATTTGAAGAGGAAGATAACAGCCTTCAACTGACATGGTATCTATATCCCCTCTCTGAAACAAATGTTAAAGAGCATTTTTATTTAAAGCTAACAAAGGGTAATATGGTATAGATTATTATATGTCAATTATAAAGGTCAGAATGATTGTATATGTGTTTGTACTTTACAGGTCTCCTTCCCTGCTGTCCCCTTCCCTTCCTTTCCTTCACTTGCTTGATCACCTTTAACCTTCTAAGCTATAACAGCAATCATAAATGAGGTGGTCACGAGGTGGACCTATTGATCATTGTGCTGACCCTGAGGGATTTGATTACGACAGTGCTACAGAACAATCTGCCCTTGTGGTCATGCCTACATACTTGTCCCTGCAACAACACTATATGTAGGCCTTTAACAACCATGGGAAAAGAGGAGACATACCAACTGTAACTCCACAATGTGATCCATCTCATTACTTGTATCTGTGGGTACAAGTATGTAGGTGTGACCACGAGAAAGATTAGACTGAGAATCATTGAGCATTTTAGCACCATTAAATGGCAAATTTAGCAATATAAGAATTACATTATACTTTCTAGAGTAGGGAGACTGTGAAAATGACAATATATGGACAATGACTGAGAAAATTACAACATCAGTGAATATACAGAAGACCCTTTTAAAACGGGAGCAGAGATGGGTCTACAAATTGAAGACTCACCGAAAAGGTTTAAATGACGACATGCCTTGGAACCTGCTAAACACACTATAATTGCTTAAGTCTATAGGGGTCTACCAGGACTGAGCCCTGCCCCCCTTTATATAAAAATAAATGACAGAGTATATACCCAGTGCCTTGTTCCACTTGTCCATTTTCACACAGCACACATAAAACAATATGCAAACATAAATAGGCTCTGAATGAAAGTAAATATAAAGTGCTATACCACACTGGGAGGCCTGTTATATAATATTTATAGACAAAATGTTCCCAAAAATATTATGCTTTACCATCATATTTATCCCAGAATCCAAGAAAAAAGAAAACAATATGAATGGCATCCCGAGGAGAAAATGTGGGTTTTCTTAGTTACTTTTTTAAACAAAACACTTAAAAATGAGGAGAAACTTATGAGCCCACTCACTTATCTTAGCTGGCAAAAAAAGAGACTACAATCCCCAGGATCACCAGCTGCACGCACACCGTGATGCCACCCCCCCCCTCCACCTTGCACGAGGAATGCTGCAGGAAGTTGACAGCATACTATAAATGACAGGCATTATGCCAATACCGGTGGTCTTCGGGGACAGAGCTGAGGAGAATCTAGATATTTACAGCGACAGTGAACCCTTGAAGTGGAGACCACTTTAACTGATACAGAAGGAAGTATAGGTAATACTAGCTAGGACGCAAATATTAATTGCAAAGCGATATCCGGGCTCCTTCTATAGAGTTTGACTATAGGGACATGCCACCGCCTGTCCCAGTGGGGTAAAAAAAATATCGACAGGGGTAAAAGCCATCTGCATATGTGTGTGTTATTTCAGCTTTCTTTTCACTACCACGTAGTTTTGTGTAATTACCAACAACCACACTCAAATAATGACCAATGTTAATATGTATGAGCATGAGTTCATTGTTACATGTTGACCAATGGCATGCTGATCAGGCCACGCAATATCTGCATGCGAAGAATGCAAGGTGCATGTTGTGCTACATATTTGTCACCAAAAAATGAATTGAATACAAATAATTATCCTATCTGCTTTATAGGCCATCTTTTCTTTTCCTTCATATATAAGCATTATTCAGTGCCCTTATGAGAAGCCCAGGCAAGTAGGCCTGGCATGAGTTTTCAATGTTTTATGTTGTCTTTGTTACCCTGACTCTGACCAAATAGGATACACAGACAATACATCATGAACATTTACATAGTTGTCCTGATGAAATCCCAGGACCCATAGTGGCCTGTCCACAAAGTAATGAAATATGCTGACTGATAGAACTCAAGAACTACCAACTTTTAACTATACCAGAGGCATCTGAATTAAGGGATACCTTGGCGATCGCTTGGTATTTTTATCTATAATTACAGTAGACCTCTTTTAGAGGTATATGTCAAAGTGCTCCCCAGCATGTGTCATAGCCTGTACTGGTTTACAGGGAGCAGAGTGAGACCCGATGATGAAGCAGAACACCAATAGGGTGTGTGAGGGTCAACAGAAACAACACATGGTCGCATACACCAGGAATTTAACCTGGTCAGTGTTTTAATGATATAGTTGTAGGATACCTTTATGGTGTTAACCATCAAATGGGAGGAATTATCCTATATCCCTCGAAAAACCTCTGAACCCTTCCCAGAACCACTAAAGATCTGGGGATATTGTTTAGAGCATATCAAAAAAATAAACATGATCAAAATGGAAAAGACTTCAAATACCATCCCTGAGTCTGTCTGCAGTGTTCAACCCTGGTACCTGATTGGTTGTTAAAAGGAAGGAGGGCTTTTGTGACAGACCAAGAATCACTCGCACAGGACAGGAAAGGATAGGGGTTCCAATTCACGTATTGCTACCTACTCATTTCTTGCCTGTGTTTAATTTTGCTGGAGTGCAGCAGGTCTTCTCCCTGTATTGACATTCTGCAATGTTCTCCACCAACATTCCTGCTCTTGCTTACTACCTGCACTCTTTTTGTGAACCTTCCATACTGCATTTGGTAGATTTCCTTGATGGCTTCTGCTGCCTTACAAACATGATTCTTGGTGTCAAGTGCTGGCCTTTAAGATGGACCAGTCAGGTTAGAGTACTGTCAGTCTGACCTGTGTTGGGGCCCAGGGCTGTCTGGTTTCCCAAATTCTCACCACCATATCCCAGTGCAATGCCCTTTTAATGGGGGGGACATAAAAACAAGTGCTTAGGTGGCACCAACACATTCAATGTGTTATCTTCTGTGATGAGTTGCTGCCAGTATGCGAGTTGTATGGGACTAGAGGCTCATTTCTCCTCTATTAGTTTACCCTGCATACACACACACGCATGCATCCACACACACATGCATGCACGCACTCACGCATGCACACACCCATGCATACACACATCCTGATTATTGAATTGCTGCTGCACATGTGATGCCTAATCTGTGTGAGGAAGTGTACACTGCAACTGCTATGCAGTACTGTTTCTGTGTATGCGAGAGAAGCCTGCACTGCTTCTGTGCATGCTGTATCTTTTCAAAATATGCCCATTGATGAGATGCACATTGCTGATCCTTGTGCTGCAACTTATTTTGTGTGTGTGTGTAAGAGAGAGAGAGAGAGAGAGAGAGAGAGTGAGAGATATAGAGAGAGAGAGAGAGAGAGAGAGAGAAAGTCAGCCATGCACTGTAATTGCAGCCACCTGGCTGTATCTTTGATTTGTGTTAGTGAAGCTTGGTGTGGTATATACTG
The DNA here is from genome assembly GCF_964204655.1 of Triturus cristatus. NCBI lineage: Eukaryota > Metazoa > Chordata > Amphibia > Caudata > Salamandridae > Triturus > Triturus cristatus. The sequence continues at coordinate 455,113,152 of NC_140587.1, forward strand.
TTCTAGCCTGAACCTTAAATGGTTGCATGTTGGGGTTCTTAAGTGAGTCATAGAGAACGTTCTAACTCAAAGATACTAGAAAGTGCATCCTTCTAAAGGGGCAGTTGCTGGAGGGACGTGATTGTGGATGTGGTGTTTCTTTATATCGTTGTAACTTGGATTGTTATGTACAAATTATATCTATCTTTTATTGAACTTCCTTACACGTTTTTGGGTTCTTGAAAGAGTTGTTCACCACAGAAGAGATACCCTAATGTATTCTTACAGGCAATGGTGTTCAACTTGTGTCAACTGAGAAGGAAGCATTTTTAAAGGGAAAAAATGTGAAGCATAAGAGATGCGCCTCATACCACCCAGCTTCTAATGGGGTTGTTGAGAGTTTCAGTAGGTGTTGAAAGAGTCTATTCAGGTGGCCAAGCAACAAGGTCAAGACTGGAAACAAGTGATTCGGGAGAGAGTGGAGATGTATCGCCTCACACCACACTCGGTCACAGGTCAAGTCCCTTTTGAATTGTTCAGGGGAAGAAAGCCCAATTCAGATGTGTGTCTTTCATGGATGAATAATAAGGATGTTGGTATGTTGTTGACTGTTGAGAATGCTGGTTGGTGGAGGTAGGCAAAAGAACAAATTGCTTAGGAGGAAGGAGATATTTGATGAGAGGAATAGCGTGAAATCCACTCCAGCGCGTGTGGGTGAGGTTTGTGAGTGGTGAGTCAAAGTTTTATGAACCTTTGAGGGTTGTTAACATTTTCAATAATGCTGTAAAGTTGGAGGACAATCATATGTGGAACTTGAGCAGAATTTGTGTGTCCGAGTGCTGTTGGTTATCGTGGTAGTTAGAGTGTTCCTGATGGTGAGTGGCAAAAGAATGTGAGTGGGTTTGCCAGAGAGAGGAAGAGTGCGAGAATTTCCTGCAAACCTAGGTATTTGCAGGATTACGTGTGATGTGGATTTTTTTTACCTCTTTCCGCTCTCGTTTGTTTGTTGTTCTAGGGTGACAGGGGGAGATGTACGGTATATACTGTTCTAGCCTGTAACTTTAATCTTTGCCTGCTGGGGTTCTTAAGTGAGTCATAGAGAACTCTCTAACTCAAAGATACTAGAATGTTCATCCTTCTTAAGGGGCAGTTGTGGGAGAGACCTGATTGGGATGGGGTGTTTCTTTACATCATTGCAACTTGGAATGTTATATACAAAATATATCTATATTTATTGAACTTCTTTATACTGTGTGATGTGCTATAATTATATACACTCGGTGATAACTGTTTTCACTATACAAGTGCCAATATGTTTGGCATTGTCACTGCTTGTTGCCTTAAGCTGTGCAAAGGAAAATGTAAATTGAATCAAAGTAAAATAGGTGGTATTACACATGTTTGTTGTATTCGATATAAGCAGAAGGTTAAATAGTGGATCCACTCAAATATTTCACAATAGAATGCAGTAAGTAAGAGCAAGAAAATGAAGATATCTCAGGCTGTCTTGAATGTGGTCTTCCCTCCGGACATTTTTATTAGTTCTTGACTCTCACTTGCCTTTAATTGTAAATAATTTCCCACTCCTGAGTTTTCTTTCTGGAATCCCCAAACCTTGTAATTAGCCCTATAGTGGGCCGGCCAAAGGCCACTCTCGTCATTACTGTCAAGATGTCCCAAAAGCTTTCTTTTGGGACATCTTAGAGTTCTCATGTCAGGTGATCAGAAACTGGGTAAACAACAGCTATGACAAGGTAAAGGGACAAGGAGGCAGAATTTTGTAACATAGAGGGAATGGTTTAACAAACAGACAGAGGATGTGGCATTTGTCTGCAGTGGCTTGGCTGCTCCAGAGACCTCTTCTCTCATACTCAGGGCCACTGGAATTATGCGCTTGTGCGCCTGCGTCGATTTTCGTATTATTATAAGTTTGCCACATCTGCCACAAAATCCACCATCTGCTGCATAATCTTCTGATTTTAACAAAAAAAAGTGGGAGATTCTTTGCAAAGCAGGACTGGTCACCTTTCTGTTGCTTATTGCTATATTTGGGTAGTAAACTTGTACTAATGAAGTGCAACAAATGCCCAGACAGTGTTACCAAGTTTAACAAGCATTTGCAATGCAATCGGTCTCACCTTTCGGGCCTTATATGTATTTAGCTATGCAGCACATTAGCATGGATGCTGAAACATCTACTGTTCTTGAACATGGATGGAAAGTAAGCACCAAACTGTGTGCCACACCAGGTATGGGAGCATATGGAGAGAAATATTGCCTTTCAGCAAGAAATGGTACAGTCAAAAGCTCTGTTTTTAATTTGAAATCAGGTCCTTCGGTGGTCATATCACTGAAAATACAAAAAAAAAATGTTTTATTGTCTACGGATGCTCGTGGAAGACAATTTCTATGGACTGGAATCTATAGAATTTAGAGAATGCTAAAGTGATTCTGGTATTTTACTGACCTCTGCTGGTCATTTTCCATCATGAAAGTTAAATAGAGGCAGTTGAACGAGCAGAAAGCAATTCTGGTATTTTACTGACCTCTACCGGTCGTTTTCTGGCAAGACAGTTAAATAGAGGCAGTTGAACAGAAAAAAAAGTCCCTAAGCGGAAGGAGACAAGCCCTGGGGCTGATCTCCAGAGCCCACAAAGTACATACACATATAAGTATATACTAAAGTATATAAAGAGGTCTTAAATGCTCGACCTAAAAATGATGACATTTTGAAGTAATACCGCCATTACTGTTAGGCCTACTCCTCTCCCCTAAGACCACATATGATGGTAGGTGAGCTGCCGTATGATGTTGGCTGTGTGGATTATGATAGTGAATTTAATGTTGAATGATTATGCTTTCACCTAATATGATATTGGGTGTGGTTGTATAATTCGGGGTGTGTTGTATAACGGTGGGTGCCTAACATCAGCAGAAATATGAGAATGATATTGGGCAAAGAAGGTTTCAATCTCCCCACAGACTAAAGGAGTAGAACAGAGTTGCTGGCTTCACCCTTAGATGCTATTCCACCTTTTAAATCATCTTGCAACCACAGGTGCATGACAAGCACCCTCATCTTAACTAGTTTGAGCCTAGACTATGTCGAAAGGATTGAACTTGGACTCCTTCAACATGCAGTGGAAAAATAACATACAGATCCCAGCAACTCTGACTTTGCTGAAACAGCCACTGTAAACCTCAACCGTGGTGTCTCCACAAAGACTATAATCTTCAATGCGAAATAGAATTTAGTTGTTACTGCAATACATCCCCGCCCAATGTAATCTCTGCAACATTTATGACTAAAGTTCAAAGGATTAGGACATTTTGGAAATATGAAGTTTATAGTCATTTTGGGAGAAAAGGTGCAAATTGACTGCCCAATGCTCCTAGAACCATGGCACATCGTATGATCTGTTTTGAGGGGTCTGATACAGGTTACTTCCACTGGCCTATGTGGGAATGCACTTTCAGAGTTTATTATAACATTAGTGATAGGAAACTCCAGTGTATTTCCCTACTATATAGATGCAGGTGTAATGCCATTCAAAGAAACATCAGCAACGAGAATCTATTAACTTGGAAATTGGCACTTGGGTCACGTAAGCATCATCAACCTTTACAAATCAACATGTGAATGATAACAATCATCAATCATTCACTCTGCTGTCACCAGCCGCCATTCACTCTGCAGGCACGAGTCACTAATCACTCTGTGGTTACTTGTCACCATTCACCCTGCAGTCACCATTAAGTCAACATGCACTCTGCAGTCACTCGCCCATATTCACTCAGCAGTCACATGCACTCTACAGTCACCAATCACTCTGTGGTTACTTTTCACCATGCACCCTGCAGCCACCCGTCACCATGCAGTCTGCAGCCACCCGTCACCATGCACTCTGCAGCCACCCATCACCATGCACTCTGCAGCCACCCGTCACCATGCACTCTGCAGCCACCCGTCACCATGCACTCTGCAGCCACCTGTCACCATGCACTCTGCAGGCACCCGTTACCATGTACTCTGCAGCCATCCGTCACCATGCACTCTGCAGCCACCCGTCACCATGCAATCTGCAGCCACCCGTCACCATGCACTCTGCAGGCACCCGTTACCATGTACTCTGCAGCCACCCGTCACCATGCACTCTGCAGCCACCTGTCACCATTCAGTCTGCAGTTACTATTTTTCTGCAGTCACCATTTACTCTGTAGACACCATGCACTAAGCAGTCACCTGGCACTATGAAGTCACCTGCCACTATTCACTCAGTGGTCAAATGCACTCTGCAGTTACCCATCACTATTCACTCTGCAGTCACATGCACTATGCAGTCACCCGTCACTATTCACTCAGAAGTCACATGCACTCTGCAGTCACCCGTCACTATTCACTCAGCAGTCACATGCACTCTGCAGTCACCCGTCACTATTCACTCTGTGGTCACATTCACTCTGCACCATTCACTCTGCCGACACCATTTACTAAGCACTCTGCAGTGACCACTCACTCTGCAGTCACGAATTGCTCTGCAGTTGCCATTTACTCTGCACTCACACTTCACTATTTACTCTGCAGTCACAATTCACTCCTCAGTCCCCCATCAACATTCACTCTTCCAGTCAGGATTTACTCACCAGCCAACATTCACTGCGTGTTTACCATATTTCTTGTTATATGTGAGAGTACCGGCGAGGTAGTGAGTGTCAGATACCAGTAAATCTCCAACTAGAGGTGATCTATCTGACCACAAATGACTACCTTAATCTTCTAGCGATAGTCTTAGAGGTAATTGGCTGCCATCCCACTGTTGAATATTCACCAGGCAACTCTCCAGTTCTGCTGATGTTAGGCACCCACCGTTATACAACAACGCACCCCAAATTATACAACCACTCACCCAACATCACATTAGGTGAAAGCATAATCATTCAACATCACATTCCCTATCATAAATCCACACAGCCAACATCATGTGGCAACTCACCTACCATCACATGTGGTCTTAGGGGAGAGGAGTTGGCCTAACGGTTATGGCGGTCGACCTTGAATGAGGGGAACCGGGTTTGAGTCTCGGCAATGACGCTGAACATCCTGAGATTCTGGGCAAATAACATAATCCCCCTGTGCCTAACAAAAATGAATGTGTCCTCATGTAACGCAACTGGTGCTATGTAAAGCGCTCTGATACCCGATATCGGGTCAAGTTCCCGCTATATAAAACTCCTTCAAAAGAATAAAAAAATGTAAAAAAACACACCATCATGCTCCAACATGCACACCATCATACAATTGCACAAGCAACGTGATATGCAATACACTATGATCATATGTGCAGACAGTCAACACGTTGCAACATACCAACTGTCATACACCAAAACATAAAAGTAACTCCCGACATATTTCACTCATGACTCTACCTTCAAGCTCTCTGGGAAACTATTATTAGGTAGAATTGATGCATAAAGACAGGCGGCGTTATCTCTACTTGCCAATAATGCTTTTTTATGGTACATAGTGACAGTAGACCAAGTAGTGCGTTAATTGCTATATTAAATAAATTAGGAAGCACAGTGATATCCCCCATTTAAGTGATATTCATGGGCTTTAAACAGGCTGTGGAATTTGTAGATAGACACTAGCTTTGATCAGCAGTCAAGAATAGTGCTAGAGAAGAATTGATGATATAAATGTTGGAAACACTAGAAATCCACAGTAACAAGGGGAGTGCTTCAAATGAGCTTTAATTTGATAGAGCGAGTGCCCTCACTTTCAGATCTGCTGCAATACCTTTAATTGGAGGGTACCAACACTTCTCAGGAGCAAATAAGTACTCTGACTTCATTGTTAAACTGCAGCAACTGCAGCAGGCAGCAGGACTCTATGTTGTGTGGTGCCTACATAACTCTAAGACCACTCCACATGTCAACAACTCTGTGGCTACCACTGTGGGATGGATGTTGTTGGAAGCCAGAGTTCCAGTCATGCACCACTGTCACAAAGGTGCGACCCGGACTCCTCACTCAACGTTAGGCCAAGTAAGGACACCCTTTGGGATAGCCCTGCTCACTCCCTTAATAGCTTGGCACGAGCAGCCAGGCCTATCTCCAAGGCACAAGTTTACAGTATGTGCAACCATGCCCACAGCAACCCACTGGTGACACCACAAATGGACTCCACACGAGTTTGATAAAAAATGAGTATACATTTTATATAAAAAGAAATGCGATCAGACCACACAATATAAAAGCCAACATACAATAAAGGGTAATATTTGTTTCGGCTGCCTGGTAGGTTCAAATCCCAACCACCACTTTCAAAATGCTATGCTGGTTGCAATGCTAGAATAACACACGTTGCAATGGACAAACAATTGTGCGCTACATTACGATACAATCCTGTGCTGGGCAAAGGAGAGATAATACAATGCGTAATGATAAACCCTGGTACCTTGCAATGGGAGAAATAATGCAATGCATACCGCTACAAACATGTACTGCGCAATGAAGGAATAATGCAATGCATCACACCCCAATCACGTACTTTGCAATGGAGAAATAATGTAATGTGCACCGCTACAATCATGTACTTTGCAAATAAGGAATAATGCAATGCGTAGCTACAATCATGTACTTTGCAATGAAGTAATAATGCAATGCGTAGCACTACAATCGTGTACTTCGATATGCAGAAATAATGTCAGGAGTCCTAAGAAAGTCTTGCAGTTCGATAGCAGCAATATTGGCAATGTGTATTACGACATTCAGCCTCTTCAATAACAGTTGTTCCCCACACTTATCCACGATGATGTAAAGTACAGCTTCTCACTCGAGCCCCAGTACTGCCACTCCTTTGGTCAGTACGGGCCCCAATCTGAGCCGAAGCAAAGACTTGCATCGCCAGAAGGACTGAGAGTCCCTCCGAGCCCACACCCCGCCCATGCAGTGATCCACGTTACGTGGGGGAGCGACCCCACTCTCCTCTCCTCCTTCAGCGAACTGGGCCTTCCGTGCAGAACTTTCTCAATGGGCCTCAATGGCTCAGCCTGGCAGCTCAGCTCCTCCGGGCTGCCGGTCCGGGCAGCGACTGTTAGGATGGTCTCAGGTGGCCGTAGGGCACACGTACCCCACACCTCTGAGATTACGTTACTCTGGGTGCACTTTCACCACAGCACCCTCCGGGTCTCTTCTGGCACGAAGCCACACACACAACACTGATGGGACTTCACATCGACTCTGAGTGCACACTCACCAGGCACTCCTTCCTGCGGTCTCAGTTGACACCAAGACACGCACATGGCACTGCAGAGACTCACTTTCTTCCGGTGCAGAAGGTGATCCGCCGATCACCTCCACAGTCCCAGTTTGCACAAAAGCACGCACACTGCTTCACTGAGACTTACTCCAACTTCGATGCCCCGATATCCAGGCGCTCTTCACCAACGTCTTCGGCCGCATCCCGACACGCTCACCGTGTTCGAGCCTCGCTTCTACTCCGGTGCACTCGATGACCAGGCGCTCTTCACCAGCGCCTCCGGTGCACCCCGACATGCACCCTGTGTGTCCGAGACTAACTCCACTTCCGATGCACGCATTAACCAGGCGCTCCTCGCCAATACCTCCTATGCACCACGACACGCGCAATGCGCGTCCGAGTCTCACTTCACCTCCGATGGACACGCTGATCAGGCGCTCTTCACCAACGCCTCCTGTGCACCACGACATGCACCCAGCACGTCGAGACTTCCTTCACCTTCGATGCACACGTTGACCAGGCACTCTTCACCATCGCCTCCTGTGCACCACTACACGTACCCAGCGTGTCTGAGTCTCACTTCTCCTTTGTGCGTCCAAGATCACAGGGCACACCTTCCGAGGGTCTCAAGCTGCCATAACACGTGCCCACCACTTCGCTTGAAACGTCTCCGGAATCTTTTATGTTCCTGTCTTTCCAAACAGGGAGTCAGCTCACCTCAGGACCTTGGGGTAACAAGACACAGCACAAAGCACAGGCTTCTTCAAGCAGGAGGACCCAGCGCATAAAGCACAGTCCCAACAGCCTCTTCCTTGGTTAAAACAGCAAACTGCAGACCAGCCACAGATCACAAAGCAAGGGTCGGTCCTTCCCAGCAGTCTCTTCAGTTGTTTCTTCCTCAGCAGAGTTTCCTCTTGACCACGAAATGGGTCCAAGCCTTTTCAGTCTTAATCCATTTCTATTCCAACGTTCAGGGCTTTCAGCTCTCATAGTTATACCCCTAAATGTCTTTGAAGTTCTTTGTGCTCAGGGGTCCCTGACCCCTGCCTAAATCAGTTCTGGGTGTCTCCCTCCCAGTGTCACCTTTCTCCCTTAGATACTGGGGGCCTGGATCCTTAACCACTCAGCAGGTGACGGGTCAATTGTTTTATAGCAGCAACCCAGGCCTCTTCACCTCCCGGGGTTTCTCCTCACATACTCTCCAGATGCAGGTCAGCCTGCTACCATCTTCACTCCTCCCTTCTCAGATCCAGACAGTCAATCCATATTCAGCAGAAACACACAGAAATGCTTAAAGCACAAAACACAGTGACAAAACCACCTTCATAGAAAGATGTGTTATGCCACTGTGCGTTCATACATACTAAACTTCACCTCTCCATTTTAAACTTATGAGAAACACAATACCTAGCCTCCCCCATTCTGTCCTATGGGCAGAATGGACTTTCACCAGTGAAAAACGAAATGGAGTGTTTCTCACTGCCAGGACATAACACACACCTCAGTATATGCCCTGTCTTTTACTTACACTGCACCCTGCCCAGGGGTTACCCGAGACCTACCACTGGGGTGCCCACTGAAGGCCTGAAAAGTGGTTGCACTTGTCAGGACAACATGCTAACTTAGCAAACTGCGCGCAGGCCCTACACTGCAGGACTGAGTTCCCTTCTCCATGCACATTTGCATTACTATCCCTGGCACACACAGTGCACATCACTAGGGACTTTACTAGTAAGACAAACATACCAATCATGGCCAACCAATTACCTTTACACTTTACACAGGGAACCTTAGTACTTTGACACTGATTAGCAGTGGCAAAGTACCCAAAGTATCTAAATTGGCAACTCTATATCAGGAAAACGGTCTAGGGGGAACGCAAAAAGTTTTAGTGAACTTTTGCCAAAAAGGCCATGTCCTACAGATGTTGTGTTCTGCTTAAAACTTCTGTTTGGATTGTGGTAATCCACTATATCCTGGTCTACTTAGATATTTGATTAGATGTCTAAAACTAGTGCAAAATGAAACAGCAAGATTGTCCTCTGTCCTTGAGCATGCAAGTCAAATATCCCAGCTAAACTCCTCTGCCTCCCTATGTGAAAAAGGTTGGCCTTCAAGGCCCTGAGCCCATCTCCCAGGGCTACCAGAGTTCTTCTCTTTATTGCAGGTAAAGCTAAAGCAATATTTGCTGATGAGGTCCTGCACCAAATCAACTTTGGATGCAGTGTATCATTATATTCAGACTTGTAGGAACTGTCTTCTCCTATTAATAACTTCTCACTATGCACAGAGGTATGAAATCGTTTGAGCAGGAGTTTACTTTACAAACCCTATAAATTCAAGTTCTATCTTCCAATATGCTCATCGAGACACAGCATGTAACAAAATAGTCCCGCCGCCCTTGCACCTCCCAACGCACAGAAACCTGTCAGGCCACTTGTTGGGCAGTAACAATTCTACTGCAGCAGGGAACAGGATTCTGGAAAAAGTTATTAGGAGAAGAAGACATAGTGGCAGAAGAAAGTGGCCAGGCCCCACAAACGGAGGTAGGAATACTGGCTACTCACCCATGATTTGGGGGTGGTCACCTCAGATCCCTCTAGAGATAGGTCCTGAATATGGACCAACGGTGGTAGGGTGCGAGTATGATTCAGATGGGTGGGGGGGCGGGTCTGAGTGTTATGATCAGAAGCTGGTTAGATGTAGGGAGTGATGGTGTAGGGTGAGAAGGCACCTATAGGATCTTAGAATGTAATGGCATTCTATACATTTTGTGGACTGTCTCTCCCCCCTCCCCTTTTTTGTGAGTCGGATAGTGTAAAGGTCCACTAGGATAGTTGAGTTGGGTAATGTCTGGTTGTTTCCATCTCCTTCACATGCTGCTGCTCCTGCTTTGATACGTTATTACTATTAAGATTCAATTGTCGATATACGGTATTGGCGCCGCATGTCCGTGTTCACATCCCCTTCACAGGAGTAGCATGTGGGAAGCCAATATTCGTGTTGGCTGGTACTAATGAGAATAGAAGGTTGGATAGGAACGATATTTGATGTTTGTGTTCGTGACACTGTGCCTTCTTACAAAAACAATGAATATATACATTTAATTAAAATAATGGGTAGCAGCTGCGGAAAGGGAAAAACGAACTCATCATCTATAAAAAAAACAATTCAAAGGTTTTGATAGCATGAGCATGTACAGCTAAAAGACAGCGTCGATGTAATGTAAGCCGGAATATCATAAATAAACATTAAATATATGCTGAATCAATCCCGTCTGCAACATTGTGAGCAGATGTTCGTGATCTTGAATACACTAATGGGGGAGGCAGCGGGAATGTTTTCTTTGTGGATGCTGATTGCCAGATTTCTTCTCTTTTTTCTTTTTTTTTTATAAAAGGGACAACAGGGGGGCGTTGTACTAGAGTGGGTAGGCTTCTGGGCGAGGCACGAGGTTTAAAGTTGGGCCTGCACCCGCACCAAGACAACGGGAGAGGACATTGCGCATAACACCGAAAAACATGAACATTTGCCATGGACTTTCAGGACCGAAGTTTCGAGAACAGTGAATAGAATCTACTGAAGAGGAAACGTCGCTTAGATATGAGGAGCGAGCGCGCGGCATTAAAGGACGGAAACAGAGACATCTGCTGTCAAACAGCTCCTGTTTAATGACTAATAAGCAGAAGGGTACATTTAATGCTCCACAAATTGCCTCATTATTTGGTCAAATTCATTAACGGCTTCTAGAGGCAGTTGTCGCAGTGAATGTGAATGCAGATTCAAAAAAGAGATGGGATGCATCGGAGCTGTAGGAAAGAGCTTTTCTAAAACAGAACACAATAAGGCACTCTTTATTCGGGCCGTTGATATATATATATATATATATATATATTCCCATCAGTTGCATCTGCGAGGAAACATTATGCAGAAAGACCCGCACACTTACATGCCAAAAATGGCAATATTTGATTAAAGGAGAACAATTGTATTACTGCGCCGTTTCTTCTTTCACCAGGAATGTTTTCAAATAAACTTGGATGGAAAAGGTGTCTGAATCACAGGAATGACATGGACATAAACACACCTGATTGTCAAATTCATTCAGGTTTTCAGCATTTCCACGGCGAATTTGTATGAGGAAAATGTACGCCTAAGGTAAGACACAATCCTGCCACACGCCCAGCCTCTTGGAATTGATGACTTTGAGTGGTGATTACTATTCACACAATTATCTGATCCGGTAATACTTTCCCGATTAAAAACTGATACCGATGAGTGAGGTATTTACCAGGCGTACAATCACTGCCTCTGCCAATGAATTGTTGGCCTGCTCGTGGAATGAAAGTCACAATAAAGCAGTTTGCCCCACACAAATTCTGCCAACAATGAAAGTGGTGCAATTGTGAATAGAAATGCTTTACAAGAAGAGTGCTCCAGCATGACACAGTGACCCAGTCGTATGGGAGGAGAACATAAACCACGTTGTGAATTCGAGGTGAAGTAAACAACACAGGTTTGTGTGGGAAAAACAGCGCAGACAGATTTTCAGGTAGACGCAAAACTGCAGCAATTAAAAACGAATTATGACCGAAATGTACATGCATTGTTTGAGGGAGATTTGCCTTTTAGTCCCAGGAACTAACACTTGTGTGTTAAACTCCTCAAATAGAGAGGGTGGCTTTGGTGTATGTAATGAAGGACAGGTAGGTTTCAGAGAGACCACCAGACTGTGATTGAACAAATAATACCAGTAAGTGTTGTAGCAGGTCTGCTTGATAGAAAGATTATTGGGGGTTAGACTAGGGGTAGCCTTAAATACCAGTGTCAACAGCTTGTGGAATTGCAAGATTTGGATGAGAGCCTGACGGCCTGGTGGTGAATAGTAGAGGCAGTAGTATGCCTGAGACAATTGTAAAGCATTTATTTTTGCAAACTTTAGAGCATGATCTTGAGTTTGATGGACAGCCTCTTTTAGACATTGGTCAGGGCACTCAGGGCCTTCCTTTGGCATGGGGAAGCTGTATGGTGGACCACGGCAACAACAATCTGAGGAACAAATCGAATAACATCCATAGTCTTACAAAACTTGTCAGACTTGTATTGAATGATTTTGGAATGTCATTAGTGATGTAGGACATGAGATTATCTGAGACAAGGGTGGCCCTGGCTGTGGAGGACCAAGCCAGTGGGGACCCCGCCATTTATTATTTCACAGCGCACTTGACTTTAAAGATAACATAGATACTGTTACTTTTGTGGACAGAGTACTCCGTGATAGTGATAGTGACAGATCGCAAAGACTCTGAGTTTCAGTTTGCCAGACGGGTTACTCCATCATTATGTGTAAGATATCCGATACCATATTTGCATGTCTCATGTTTTGTAATGCACTTGTAATGAGGTGGACGGTATATCCATCACTTTGTAATAGACCAACACGTCCAACAAACTCAAAATCAGACCCTGTGATGTCAAGTAGCATTCTGATCATATATACATAATGATCGTATCCAAATTGCCATGACATATACACAAGCTATTGCTAGACTAGGTTGCCAACAGGGGGGATCTTCAGGCATCGACTACCGCAAATGTTGCGCGAAACCTTGATGGTGGTGCCCATAATGTAACACATTCTGGCAGTGGTCTAACCTGACTTGGATGGGGAGCTGAAGGCCATGGAGCAAGGTGTAAGTTTTTTCATTTGAAAAAAATATCGACGTTCCTTTTAACCCTTCTTTACAGTTTTCAGTTATGAATAGTGCAGGACAAACTTCTAGGATATAATGACATTTCTATTACAAGTGCCACAGGATATAATAGCTTTTTAATTCAGGGGACTGATCAATCAGTCACATTAGCCTCTGAGTAAGCATAAAAAGTTTGAAAAAATCAAGCCTTATGTGACTTCACAATGGTTTTAGTGTCTATCCCACAGCGCTTTACTAAATTTGTACCTGTATCTTTACATCTTAGCGTGCATGGTATGGGCCTACATTTATGCTCTAGCATATTTATGTGCAACCTATATAACAGGCATGTTTTTACAAATAAAAGGTCTGATTTATAGTTTTGTGGATGGGTACTTTGTGACATTTATCTAGGCTATCCTTTTTTAGGTTTAAACCTATAATAACATCAAAAACCCACGAAAGGGAAATACTCCTCAACAGTGTAAACATATAAACACAGAAAAGACACCCGCAAAACTACAAACTAAATGCCAATCAAAGAAAGGAAAAGGAGAGTGAACGAGTAATTTTTGTTTCTTCCTGAAGGGGCCAATACAATGGAACTTTGTCATATAAGGTAGCAGCAAGAAATACTGGGCTCACATTATTCTGCTTGAGTTTTGTTCTTTTAGGTATGTCACTAAAATATTGTTTCTTCTTCTTTTTGCTTTTTTAAGTTATGTGGTCTTTGGTCTTAAGATGCAGGGTTTAGAAGCATGTTTTGGTTCTTGTTTAATTATTTTATTAACCTGCGGAGAATCAGGAAATACCAAAATCTTATTTTATATTTTGGCTACGTTTGATCCCTTCATTGATAGGTAAAATTGCTGGTTTCGTAATAATCTTTCCCAATATGTACCATCACATTTACCCACAGAGAATGGGTAAAACCCCTTGATACATTAGCCCCTTTTCTACAGAGTCACTATTGATTGTAGGTACATTGCCAGACACCCCAGGCTTTAAACATTCACTGCAAGGTGTATTGACAGGTATACAGGTATATGTGAAAAGAGTGCTGTCACCAAGCATCTGGGATAGTGGTGAATACATGATACCAGACTTTTGGAAAACATGGAATGCAGTGTCACTTGGGATGCTGCTGCAAAAAGTTCTTGGCAAGTTCAACAAAGATTGGAATGATATTGTTTGTATTTGCAGTGATTCAGCTACGTATATGAAAAAGTTGTGTGATGACCTGGCACAATCGATACCTGAGCTGAAGTGCTTCCCTGTAAAATATCCTTGCCACTTGCTAGATGGTATGCTGAAGGCATCTTTACAATTGTCAGAGTTAATGAAGAATGTATGACTTTTTAGTTAATTCTGGTGCACTGTTTTGTTATGTGCGGGAACTAAAACTCAAATATTTCTCAATTTGTGCTTGTGTTGCATCAAAGAAAGAGTCATCCCAATTGTGTCATTTAGCTGGTGGTTCTGAATGCCGTGAATGCTATATTATCCATGTGGTAACTGTTTACAGAGTGATGATATCAAAGGTAAGAAATGTGAGAATCTTTGGTCGCATATTGATAGTGATGTGAAAAAAAGTACACTCTACTGCATTTTTACAGGAAAACAGACTGCTGTAGTGGACATAATAAAAAATACAGAGTCTGAAAACACCCTTGTCTACCAAGTGTTCAGCATAATTTGTGTAGATGTGAAACATCTCCTTGAGAGTAGGCTGGGTGACACTTTTAGTAACTTTGGTACTGCTACATGTTCCATGTATAGTGCTTTCCAGTTGGTAAGCAAAGAAATGGTGAGGAGCAATTCAGAAAATTTTATTTTACAATGTATGAGAAATAGCTTGCAATGATGCATAGAAATGTTCCTCCACCAAACAAGCCATTTGAAGTCAATGAAGCCTCACTGTGGTACTAAATCCCTTCTGTAAAGGGTAATTTTCTCTGGACTTTCAAAAGTGCAGCTTAATTTTCAATGACTCTGAGGGCATATGCGCCCAGTTCAAAGCATTTGTTGCAGAACCTGTCCAGACAATCACAATGTTCAGGTGCACCAGTATTGGCATGGAAAGCTATGTCAGTGGCCAAAGTTAGCAAATTGTGTACTGGCTGTTATGGCGTTGTCGGTCTCAAGTGCCAAAGTTGAAAAGGCTTTTTCACAGATAAAAGTTTATATGGGTAGAAAAAAGCAGGTGCGCATGACCAAAGACTTGAAGAAGTATTGTATGGTGTACTACAATAATTTTGATTTGCAAAAATGTATTTGGACCTCATTTGCTCGGTACATACACTGTCTACATACCATGCATTATCAGTGCAGAAAGCAGGCAATAATAAAAGCAAAATGTTCCATATACACCGGAAAAACAACACGGTTTCTGTTGTTTTTAATGGCCCGAAAATGTGTAACTACTGATAACCACTGTTTTGTATTGAAATCACTTGAAAACAATGAAAAAACCCCACAGGAATTTACGAAAAATAGAAACTGAAAACAAGAAATCCTACATATATCCCATCTGCCATATTACAATGGCCGCAGTATATAATTCACTTGCAGTAAGGCAGACAAGATATCTGTCACTTTTGTGATTGAGTAACTCATAGGAAAAACTATAAATGAGGCCCCAAAGATTACTTGATAATTTTTTGTATATGTAATTTTCCATTGAAAATTAAACATATCCCATGTGCTGTCTTACAAGTAACATCGGCATTAATGTCATTGTAACATTGCAGATGGGATGTCTATCAAATTGCTGATGAAAAATTTGAAACCATGTCCATCAGGTGGTTCATGAGATTCAAACTACTGTGGTGCAAGTAAAAAGTGTTGGACATGCTCAGATCTCTATCAAATGTGATGTGTTGCCACTATTGTACTATTAAAAATATTCTGTGACATGGGTAGTATTATTTTGCCATTACTGTGTCTGAATCTTTTTTTGGACATCCAGGTCCTGGGCAACTGTATTGACACACTACTGTCACAACGACAGCTTTGGCCTTCACACACACGCAAAAACACAGACACACAGACACACACACATTTTTGTTTTATGTTAGGTGCATATAATAGACTGAACAAGTACTGCAGGCCAGGGGACCCATTTGCAGCACTACCACGTGTGTTTTAACTTTTTTTAGGTACAAAACTAGTTTTTGCCCACCTCAAATGGCTATCCACCAATTTAAGCTAGTATTAATTTGAATTTTAAGTAACAGCACAGTAGAGCGTCAACTTTGAAAGAAAACATTGGTAAAAGCAATATGCTAAATGATCAATAAGAATAGATAAATTGAGAGGTCTTTTCCTTTTTTTGGATTTTTTATTCAAGGTCTTCTGATTGAAAATAACAGTTCCGTGCGTTTTACCCAGTTATGGGCTTATGCAGCGCCACAAAATCATATGTTTATTCCTGATACTTGAAGGAAGATTTGCCCTGCGATTTTTCCTAGTCCACATGTGACTTTAGTGCACACGTTCTCCGAACGTATTGCAGAACAGCGTGTTTTGTCATTCCACGTCATAATAATAGGACTAGTTCCTCTTAGTTCGTCTGTTTATCTAGAGCCGTGTTCGGCCATTCACAGTTAAGTCCGTGCAAGTTGGGCATCCTCCAAAGTTTAGTAAAAAAATACAAGCTAGCAATATGTGCCTGATTTAGAGTGTGACAGTTGGAATACTCCTTCACCAACATGACAGAACACACATACAACATGTTCCAAGTGCATTTAAGCATCTCTTACTTGTAATGCTTTGGACAAACTACATGTCACATTTGTGATGGAGTGTCACGTCAGTCAGACTCCATAGATATGACAAAGAGTTTTAAATTGGTAAATAGTTACTTAGGAAATGTTAGGTTTGCTTGAAATTAGTCATTTAACAGACTTATGCATGATTTAGAGTTTTGCAGATGAATACTTAGTACACCAAATTACACTGTTTTATGGTATTGTATTATACACATGTACACATGCACGAATTTACCATCTCTATATGAGTAGATAAGGATTCTTTGGTCTTCATGAAATGCTGTGATACTTTGGAAAAAAAGCATAAAACATGTTGACCCTTTTGATTTTTCAGACACACTAACTAGGGCCTTGGAGGTTCATTATACCCTGCTCTTGCCATGACTTTCTGTTTTTTAATCATAACATAGGAACCCAGCGAATAAAGAATGTTTGAGATTCCTCTACTTATTTTTATTGACACAGACTCCCTCCATTTTTACTCAGTCTCCTTCACCACATCCCCCACCACTCTAATCAACTCAAATAGGCAGAAAAAGAAAAGACCTCTGGCAAAGAGCCCTCCTGTGAGGCCGGTTGGGCATTGCAGCACCGGCCCAACGAGGAGATACCCGATGAAGCATGATACCACCTGGGGTGTGTGAGGGCCCTTGCTCCTAAAAAGAGAAATCCCCCTTCTGTAAAAACCTAGAACCTTTCTTTCTGCCCCCTCACCCCACGGGAACAGCATACCTCTTGTTTTAGCAATCTAACCTAGGGGCACACATGCAGGACCTGCCTTAAGCCCCCGTCCCACCAGTCTCCTTGTCTTGCACCCACAGTTAGGACCATAAATATGGATATCCTGGGCATTATGCCTCGAAATATTTGACACTCTTTAAACTTTCTGGCACCGCATCATGGATCACCATCCCCAAACCTGCAAACAAGTGGTTGGTTAAGGATACCAAACAGTATATCTCTAATCCGTTAATCTCACTGGCAATCAATTATTGAGTACTCCCACTTGTCCGAATAGATGTGCCGCCTGTAGGTGGATGAGACCTAACAAACAAATGCTGTGTAACCTTCAAATTGGTTTACATCGACATAACTCTTTCACTGTGCAAGTAAGAGAAACAGAAAATTGTCCCTTAGCATTTAAGCATGAGACAAATGTTACTTTTAAAATTGAACAGCATATAAAATCATGTGCCAAGGCATAAAGCAATGCTTGCAATGATAACTTCCAAAACTACTGTATGAAAACATCTACACACATACACCTCAGAATGTTTATTGGAGTATTGGAGACAGTTCAGTTAACTGTGTGTCCTTTGCACATAATCTGCTTGTTTCCATTTGTTTTTACACTGCTCTTTGCATTCATTGTCTCAACTGTTCAGAGTATAAATGACTGTACTCCAGGAATCAAAATGTCATGCCATTGAACAATGGCATAGACCCTTCTGGGTTTGCTACCTTGCTGTCATTGAGCTCCACTGTTTGGCTGGTGATCCCTCTAATTTTACACCATCTTTGCTTGTTCAGCAAGGTTGCACAGTTAAAAATCTGTCTCTACAGTCCGAGCAGAGTTTATTAGTGGAATGCATATATGACGTGAGGAGTTTATCCTGCTTTTTTGTGCTGTTGCCCTGTGTGCTTTCAGACTGAACCTGTAACTCTGATTATATCCTTTTACTAGTATGCATTAATACAGTTTAACACCTTAAAAACAAATGGTTTGGTACTATATTAACTGTCTGCCTCTAAGGTCATTGTAAAATCAAGCAGTGGTCTTGTTCTATCTCACTATAACCTGCTAGTTTCCACTTATGATGCATGTTTAACTTCACACTGGCTTTCAATAAGGGATGGAATATATTATTTTTTTTAGGAACCTGATTTGTGTCACTTTCTAGCTCAGCGTGGAAGGCACTGTGCTAATCCTATGTTTAAAAACTCTGCTAAAAACACAGACATTTGAGGTGAGCAGATTCAAAGTTTCTGTGGTGTTGTAGGGTGCTCCATATAAAGGAGCTGCTCTCAACCTAAAACTTGGAAACTACCAAGAGTTGACCTCTTCCTTTTTTGCATCTATATCTATATATCAATATCTCTCTGTCTTTCTGTCTATCTCTGTCTCTCTGTCTCTCTCTCTGTCTCTCTCTCTCTCTCTCTCTCTCTGTCTCTCTCTCTGTCTCTCTCTCTCTATATATATAATATAAAAATAACAAATATTCAGCGCTCCATCCATCATCTCCTTGTGTTAGCTTTGATCGCTCTAAGTCAGCAGGGTATTCCCCGACTTGGATCCCTTGCTCACTTTGCCACTGGATTCAAGCTAGCCTGGCTGATGAGGGGTTTTACCCTGAAACCGGTCCCAGGATGCTTGTTTCCGGTTCAGGGAAGACCGAGCTTGGCAGTTCGGGCTGAACTGTTCCCATGAGGCACAGGGTCAAGACTGATTTGCATATAGCTGTGTCTGCACTGAGGTGTCAAAGTGAGCTAGAAAATGATGGATTCAACCCAGATCTGTGACTGGGGGTGAGTGTCTGAAAAGTTTCAGCACTCCGTCCATCATCTCCTTGTGTTTGCTTTGTTCGCCCTAAGTTTGCAGGGTATGCCCAGACGTGGGTCCCTTGCTCACTTTGCCACTGGATTCAAGCTAGCCTGGCTGATGAGGGGTGTTACCCCCAAACCAGTTTCAGGATGCTTGTTTCCGGTTCAGGGAAGATCTAGATTGGCAGTTCGGGCTGGACTGTTCCCATGAATCACAGGGTTGAGACTGATTTGCATATAGCTGGGTCTGAACTGAGGTGGCAAAGTGAGCTAAAATACGATAATGGATTGAACTCAGATCTCTAACTGGGAAAAGTTTCAGCACTCCGTCCATCGTCTCCTTGTGTTTGATTTGTTTGCCGTAAGTTGGCAGGATGTGCCCAGGTGGGAGTCCCGTGCTCACTTTGGCACTGGATACAAGCTAGCCTGGCTGATGAGGTGTGTTACCCCGAAACAGGTCCCAGGATGCTTGTTTCCGGTTCAGGGAAGACCTAGTTTGGCAGTTTGGTCTGGACTGTTCCCATGAGGCACAGGGTCGAGACTGATTTGCATATAGCTGTGTCTGAACTAAGGTGGCGAAGTGAGCTAAAAAACAATGACGGATTCAACCCAGATCTATGACTGGGGCTGAGTGTCTGAAAAGTTTTATCACTCCGTCCATCGTCTCCTTGTGTTTGCTAGAATTGGGTAATGCCATGGTCTAACAGATGCCAGAAGGTAACTTTAAATGGCTAATATGTGACAGTGATCACAAAGGACCACCAACTAGATAGTTCTAGAAAGGAAGCATGGTGGCTACTTCCCTAGAGACTGTCACCCTAGTTAATGGCACGTGAGAATGAGAAGTCACCATATATGCCCCAGAGAACATTGAAGTGTTTCTTAATGATCGTGAACTGATAGTTCTAGGTCAGGGAAGGAATCCTACAAGAGAAGCAGCTGGCACTAGGGAATAGGAAGCACAGACGACTCACCAAACTAATAAAGCATGACCGGAGAGTTTAGGCCATACTTCCACTGCCAAAATTACCTGATGAGAGACCATTAAGATCGTTGAGTGATTAAACAACTTGGTGAATGATATCTATTTGCATTCTGAGGAGGGGTTTGATTTGACTAATCCTTTCAAAAGATATGTTGGGCTGTTCACCTACCTGCACCAAGAGTTGTGTAATTCTCCCTAAATGACATACAAGAGCTTTTGTTGATAGAACACTGGCATGTCCACAAACATACTCCTACCTCTAAATTTGAGAATAGGGGAATTCCACCAGACTGGCAGAATTTCTGTATTTACAAATCCCATCTATATTGTAAACATCTATCCATTCTGAGTCTGTGAATCATGACTTGATATTTGCACTCACAAATGTAATATATAAAGAACCTAAATATGTGTTCAAACACTTTTGGGAGTCAGGTCATAGAACATCATTAGTGGAAGCGAATACTGTTCTTATTAGGTGTTGACACTTTTGCATGCAACAACAGATCACTTGCTAAACACATAGAACTTATAAAATGGGAAAAATGTTCCATACTTCACACTATTATAAAGTTGTAAAAATGCCCCGATTTAGAGTTGGGTGGTAATAGAAAAATCCTTTCCAGTTCTAGAGGAAGTGATACATTAATTCAAAGGGACCATGGGAGAGGTCTATGCCTCATTTAAAGGGCATCTTCCTTCAAAATTATTCAGAAATTTCTTCTACACTTTTTCCCCATAATTTCCTGCTCATTCTACAACATAACTTGTTCCTGACTGTTGGAATCCAATACAATACAATATGTATATTGCTCTGGTCAAACCATTCCAATCCAGGGGAACCCTTCTTTGCCACATACAATTTTCCAAATGTTTTCTTCTCCTTGAACTTGAAAATTAAAGGATGGTAGCCTAACATGTCTATCTTCTCCCCGCTGTATACTTCCGGCTGACTATCTGACTCTTTTTTTTAAGCTGTAATATTTTTCCTTTTTTTGTTACCATCAGTTAAAGTTCCAGTCTGATCATCCGATGATTTATGCTCTTCCACCACACCCTTAACTTGTGAATTTTTCTTTTTCTTGCGAACGTTAGCAAAATGGCCTACAATATCACAAGCACTAGATTGTAATGTAAGCTAAATGGCTGTGACTATCACAGGGATAGCATCTAGGTGTATCTCCATACCAAGTCTGTCTCCCCTACACATTCTTGCATTTCTGCTGTTAAACTCTTCAAGTTCCAGAGGGAGCGCGCGTCGCCGACAAGATGGCCACCTAGCCCCAGAGCTCCGCATCGCGGGTGAAATGTTGCGGTGATTTTCGCGACTCAAATGTCAGCTATGGGTGTATTTTTGAGGTAAAACCTCTTTTATTTGTTCTCACTCCTTTGCGGCCACCATTTTGATTTCCTCTATTAGGCTATCCTTGCCTCTTGCCTCAGATATTATGCCGCATGCCTGATTTTTGATAGCAATTACTATTTTCCTGCTTTTCTTTGCCTGACCAGACCTATTTTTATTTTTATTATTATTTTATTAGGAGGATTCTTTGTGTTTTGAGCTGCTTGCGCAATTACTTGTGGAGCCTACCTCACACACTGTGAGTCATTTCAGGTTTTGTTTGGTGTTTTTCTTTGCTCTCACGCAGTTTTTCCTTCCCTGCTCTATGGGCAGGAGCAAGAAATTATTACATACACAAAAGAGATCTACAGTTAATTCTCCAGTGTTAGTATCTTCTTCTTCTGCTCCTGTATCTAGGGACACTATCATTATAGCGCAATCCAGCTCTTCAAAGTCAGCAACTTTTACGCCCTCGTCAATTAAATCACACACTCCAGCTTCTGCTACTAAACGCTTTAAACAGGACCCTCCCTCTCCACCAAAGTCTGTTTCTCCGATATCTCTAGACACCATCTTTGAGGAAATTTGCGCTTTGCGACCTTTTATTGAAGAGACTAACTCTCGCTTACAGACTATGGACACCAAATGGGCTTCTATGGATTCTCGTATTTCCACAGTGGAACAGCAAGTTGATGAACTTCAAAATGTCTCTTCAAAATTAGATGCCCTTGAGAAGGAGGTCCTTTGGTTGAAGAAATCATCGGAGGACCTTGAAAACAGGAATAGGCGCAATAATCTATGCTTATATGTTCTTCCAGAGAATTTAGAAGGTGATGATCCAGTTCCCTTCTTCAACAATTTTCTCATAAAGCGTCTGGACCTCTCTGCATCTACAAATCTGAATATTCAGAGAGCTCACAGGTTAGGCCCCCGTCTGTCTTCATCAGTTGCTCCTTTCAAGCCACGAGGTGTGATTTTTCTGTTTTTGAAATTTACGGACTTGCTACTGGTTTTAAATGCAGCTAAATGCAAAAAAACATCTTGTCTGGTCAGGCGCTAAGTTATTTCTCTCTCAGGATGTTTCCTCTGCAACGGCTAAATGGCAGAAATAATTTTTGGATCTTCGATTACCTTTGCGCACACTTAGAATTTGATATGGTCTTTTTTACCCCTGTTTATTCAAGGTTACATACCAAAACAAGACGTCCACTTTTGAGGAGCAGGAAGAATTGAGGAAATTCATTCAATCGCACTCTGCATCGTCGATGGATGTCTCTGGTTCTCTCTCTTCCACATCCTCCATACCTTGACTTTCTTCTTGTCTGCTTCAGATTTAATTCACTTGGTTTTACTTAATGCTTTTTATCTCCGCAGGTTATTGTTTATAATTGTATTGTATCACTGTGTTGTATCATTTTGTTTTCACCACCTCTTTTTCTCTTATATCCTTCTATTTTTCTAGATAATTTCTTGTCTTCTAACGCATTTCTTTCTCTGTTTCCTGTTTATCGCATATGTTCCCTGCTGTGGACTCCCTCCCCGGTTGGTTGTGCCGTCTTCCTTGTGTCGCCACTCCCCGCACTTCTTTTTGTCTTCCCTTAAAAGGTACATATCACAGTCGTCACCCCCCTTATTTTCTCAATTTGCATTCCTATATTACATTAAGTGGTTGTCATGTGCTGTCTTCTCTTATTATCTCCTTTTTCAGTCCTTCTCCCCCTTCTTACTCCTTCCTCCCCTTTCCCTCCTTTTCTCTAATGTTGTTCTTATGTGTGGTTTGTAAGTTTGATTGTAGTATTCATTGCATCTTTGTTAATATTGCATGTTTTGTTTTTGTTGTTGTTCTAAATGTATTTTTGAGGATTTTACATTCAGTTATTTCTTGGAATGTCAAAGGTTTCATTAACCCTATTAAGAGACTGAACATTTTATCACATCTTGCCTCTTATCACCCTGACTTGGTCCTTCTACAAGAGACCCATCTAACAGAAATTGAGGCATTAAAATTGAAGAGATGTTGGGTGGGATCTGTTCTATTCTCTCCCAACTCTAATAAGAAAAATGGTGTTATAATTCTATGCCATAAGAAACTGAATTGTAAAATTATTTTGCAAGAAATTGATACAGAAGGTAGATGGTTGTTAGCTAAGTTGTTAATTAAGAATATTTCTTTGACTGTTTTTAATGTTTATGGTCCCACTCATCCTGATTGTTTCTTTTGGCCTCTGATCACACAAAAATGTATTCAATTTAGAGATGATTACTTTATTCTAGGAGGTGACTGCAACCAAGTTGTTGACCCTTTTCTAGATCACTAATCACAGACACGATTCACCCCTCATAAGTCTCATAAACATTTTCTTTACATTATTTCTCAAACACATCTTGTTGATTCTTGGATACTCACTCATCCTGATTCTCGTGACTTTTCTTCTATCTCTCCTCCTCATAATTCCCTCTCTCGTTTAGACTATATTTTTCTCTCTCAATCTTTATCTCAAAACGCATTATCCTCCTCTATTGAACCTATCGTTATCTCTGATCATCCCCCAATTATAACTGACTTTGACTTACTGCCATCACATCCCAGGTCCTCCCGTTGGCGTTTCAACAACTCTCTTCTACTTGACCCACTTTTCTATTCTTCTTTCATCACCTTTGCTAATGAATTTTTTGACCTAAATAACGATCCTAGCTCCTCCCCCTACATGATTTGAGATTCCTTTAAAGCCACTGCAAGGGGTTTCATTTTAGACTATGTCTCAAAAAAAAAGAAACGACTCCCTTGGCCCACATGAAAGCTTTAGAGCACAAATTCTATGCTTCATCGGATGACGAGGTCCTGCCAGCTCAGATTCGCGCTAAATTGGCATTCAATAAAACTTCGACTGATAACGCGTTTTCTATACTTCTCCGTAGTAGTGCTCGTTATTACGGAGGTCGTAATAAAGTTGGTAAACTTTTAGCAAATTACCTTAAATCCCGTAAAGATCGTACGCTGATTGACTCTATTTACTTTTCTGATGGTTCTCTTCTGCATAAGGATCAATATATTCTTGACAAATTCAAACTATTCTATAAGAATCTTTACACCCCTGAATCCCCTCCTTCTAGTTCCCTCATTCAATCCTATCTTGATAAGTTACCATCCCCATCCAACCCTCATCTTAACCTTTCTGATCTTGAGGTTGACTTATCCCTTAATGAACTTTCCTCTGCTTTAACCGCTTTAAAGAAAGGGAAAACCCCTGGCCCGGATGGTTTCTCAGTTGAATTTTATTTGCATTTTTCTAATGTACTCCTTCCTAAACTCTTAAATCTTTTTCACTCCTTTCTCTCTGGTAAAACAGAAGGTACTTTTCAAGAAGCCACAGTTTGCCTTATCCATAAAGAGGGACGAGACCCTATGTTTTGCAAAAACTATAGGCCGATTTCCCTGGTTAATGTTGATTATAAACTTTTTGCCAAGACACTTGCTTTACATTTAGATCCTCTCTTACCTCATTTAGTTGGTAAGGAGCAATGTGGTTTTGTCAGAGGCAGGTGGACCTCGGATAATTCTCGTCTCTTTCTTAATGTTTTAAACAAAGTTCCTTCCCTCTCCACATCCTTCGCGGCCATTTCTGTCGATGCTGAAAAAGCATTTGATAGAGTAGATTGGTCCTTTTTATTTGCGTCTTTGAAATGGCATTGTTTTGGTCCTAAATTTACTTTTCTTATATCTTTATCATATTCTGCCCCCAGAGCTTCAGTACTAGTTAACGGCTGTATTTCATCCTACCTTCACCTCCAGCGTGGAGCCCGTCAAGGTTGCCCTCTCTCTCCTTTTCTTTTTGTTCTTGCTCTTGAACCCTTCCTATCCTCAATCCGTAATAATCTTTCCATTTCTGTTTTTTCATATGGTGACTGACATTTAAAACACTCTGCTTACGCAGATGACATCCTACTCTTCATTTCTGATTCCGAAACATCCATTCCCCTTTATTACATGAATTTACTTCCTTTTCTCTTGTCTCTGGATATAAAATCAATTCTGATAAAACAGAAATTCTCCCTCTCACTAAATGTTGTCTTCCACATTCCTTTTCTTCCACTGGTTTTGAATGGAATAGCTCTAAAATCAAATATCTAGGTATATGGTTCTCCAACTCTATTGCCTCCTCTATTAAATTGAATATGACCGCGATCCTGTCTCGGATTGACAAATTACATTCCTCTTGGAATCATCTCTTTCTTTCGTGGTGGGGTCGGTTGGACTCAATTAAGATGATGTTTACTCCTATTTTGATTTATACTATTTCTATGCTTCCTATCCACATTCCTGCCTGTTAATTTAAACAAATTGATTCTCGTCTTTCTAAATTTCTTTGGCGAAATAAAAAACCCAGGATCTGTCTCTCTTCTCTTCGTAGGGCAAAACCTAATGGAGGTGTGAATTTCCCTAATTTTCGCTTGTATCATAAATATCATAAATCATTTTGTCTTCACTAGGCCTCCAAATGGATCCTCTCTGACCTTTCCCCTTTTACTCCCCTGTGGCTTTCCATTGAGCGTACCTTATCATTACCTTTCTCTTTAAAAGAAAAGTCAGCCTTTTCTGCCAAAGCACCTCTTACCTCCCTACCCTTGTTTAAATACACTTGTTCCCTATTGAAACCTTTGATACACCCCAATCCTATCTCTAGAGAATCCTTTTTAGATTCTCCTAATTGGCATAATTCCCTCATTACCATTAATGGCAGAACCATCTTTTGGAACTCTTGGAGATCACGGGGCATAATCTGGGTCAAGGACCTTTTTGATGGTCTATCTCCTTGCCTATTTTCCCAATTTCAAACCACTTTTCAATGTCCCTGCTCCTTCCTACAGAAATTTACCACTCTAATGACGGTCATTCTTCATATTTTCTATTGTCTCCCATTCTCACTTCTTCACCATGTTCCTAATTCTCTTCTCAAAATTCTTCTCTTGCTGCCTAAAGCTTCTCTTATATATAAATACTTCTCAGCCCCTAATCCAGAACATATTAAAACTAAGTTGGAACTTTCATGGGAATCTGACCTGGGGTGTGAATGGTCTATCATTTTCTGGGACAAACTTTGGTCCTGTTCTCTCAAAATCTCTCGCTCTGCTTCTCTTACTCAATCTATATTCTTTCTCTATCATAGACTCTATCTTACCCTCACCTCTATCGCATAATTTTCTCACCTCACTAATACAGACTGTTGGACCTGTGGCTCCTCTGACGCCAACCTTCTTCACCTTCTCTTCCTTTGCCCCTCGGTCTCTACTTTTTGGGAGAAAGTTTGGTCTTATATTTCTCGTCTATTCAATATTTCCATTCCTTATTCCATTTCCCTTCTTTTCTCTGGAAGTCTCTCTGATTCCTTAGACCTTCTTCCTCACAAAAATGGCCTTTTCGACCTTATGCTCGCTTTAGCATTCCAACACATCACTCTCAATTGGAAAACACTAAAAAAACTCTCCATCCAACACTGGTGGAACAGTCTTTGTCATATGCACCGACTTGATATTGCTTTTGCCTCCTCCTGTAAACCATTGGTCAATAGAGATCTCTTTTGGTTACCTCTTACTACTTATTTAGATCAATTAGTATTAATAGATGTGTAAATGCTGAAAATTTGAAACCTTCTTGAATGTCTGTTTTCTTTGTTCCTTGCCTTTCAATGGTTTTTGATTTACTACATATATTAGCTTTATTAGCATAATCTCTCTTATTCCGATGTAAGATGCAGCTTCTAATTTTATCAGTTTTGGAATGTTTAACTTCATCTCCTCCCTCTTTTTTCCCTGTTTTTCCCCTCCCTCCCTTATTTCCTTAAGACATTTAAAAATAGCTTTCTCTTCTTCTTTATATTAACCACTCATTTGATATGTTTTTTATCTTGTATTGCAGTGTTTTGTATCACTCTTTTTTTTTGTGTTACTAATTATTCGAATAAAGCTTTCAAACTTAAAATAAAAAACACTCCAAGTTCCTTCTTGACAGTAATAGTAGCAATATTTTCCATATGATTTGTCTTAATCTCACTCTTAATGACCTTGGCACTTCTACCTGATTATGTAGCTTTGCATATAAAAGCTAAAATGTTCTTCAAGTTTGAATCACCATTTACCCAATGCATTTCTTGAATACTAGGATCTCTTGCATGCATTAAAACTTGATCTCTTATAAGTTCTTCATGTAAGGCTCCAAATATATAATACAAAGATAATGTATTTAAGGCATTCACATATTTATCTATGTTTTTATGCTCATCTTGTTTCCTTTAATTTTTTTTCTACCTAGTCAAATCAATCAATCTTCATTTTGGATTTTAAACAAAATCCCTAAAAGAACAAAACGATACAATAACACAAATACATCAAAGCTAAAATCTCAATATAGCTAGCACATGTTTTATAATTCATTAAATAGTTAAAAACATACTGGTTAACAAGCATTTCACAAAAAATTCATCGAATTGCATAAACAAAGGGCACATTTAAAAAAACTTCCAACTGAAGAACACACCAAGGAAGTAGATAACATACATAAAAAGCAAAGTGCTGGTCTGTACTGATAAAATCCATTTGATTTTAAAATTGAGATAAAATATTTTTGCCTAGGAAATACATAATACTTGCATAAAACAGTAAAACGTATCAGAGACTGAGGGGAGACCTTATTAAGGGACACAATAAAATAGACTCTGTGTCATATTGACAAAATGATAAAACCCAGTTGACTCCCAATAGTGCCTAACCAAAATGTGGTTAACAACAGCCTTTCCCAGGTATTCTTCACAAAGACTAAATAGGGTTCTGTACCATTGCAGCTGTGGATATGACATAATCTCTAACAGCAGGTTTATTATATTCTTCCTCTTCACGATTTGCCCTATAAAAAGACATAAATATATTTTTGACACCTTCAGCGTCTCTCTTAACTATCACGTTAGGGGAAGTAAACGGTTCAGGTCTGCCCAATGCTTTGATAAAACGTTTAATATAGCTTAGCCATTCAATTGTATGACCCCCTCGCATGCTAGACAGTCAGTAGTGACTCTTTGATTAATGCTAGCTTGCTGGCCTACCTAAATGGCGATCCAGAGGAGGAGTGGCGCTGGCTTAATAGAGTCCTCAATATAAGGAAAGCCCAACTCCTCATGTATACAAAAATATAGACTAGAGGGTGAGAGTCCTAACAAGGATCAACAGAAGCAGTTTTCCTCCTGTTGGGGTTTAGCACATTTCCAATAGCCCCAGATAGCAGGCCCTTAGGAAAATACTGGGATGCACTTGCGTTTATAAATTTCCAAAATAGGCAGCACTGGTTTGTTTCCTACCTTTCTGGCTAAGTCAAATACTGTCCCCACTGGTTGATTAAAGAGGAAACACCTGTGCGAAGTACGAGATAACCAAGAGCTCTTTGTGTCGAAAGTCACCCCAGATATAAAATATCATTCACACTTGTAATAGATTTCCCCTTGATAGTTATTTGCCTGACCTTATGAAATTGATTATATCAGACCATATAATGTGTTTTTGAGATGTGAGTATTGAGGCAACAAAATTACCAACATGGGTTCTCGAACTATTTGGGGTTCAGTCGATTAAAACAACATCATCTGTTTATAGCAGTGTTGAAACAACCTTGGGATCCCACCATTAACAGTTTGTTGTCATTGGCGATCAAAATAATCACTCATTCTGTTGATATACAAAATAAATAATATGGGGAGAAGGACACAGCCTTGACAAACCCCTCTAGCTAGCCTAAATGGTGCAGTACATTCCCCCCTCTGGGCCTTACCTTACAGAAGCTGTCACCTCACTATGGTACGCCCATAAAAAATTAACAAGAGGTTCGGGTAAGCCCATGAGTAGCAAAATAGCACATAACTTTGAACAATTAGCCTGTTCAAAGGCACTGCTAAGGTTCATGAAGGAAAGTTATATGGTTCATTTTTTGCTATGGTATATTTTTCAATAATCTGATGGGCACTCTAGCTTTGCACTTGGGTGCCTAAACATGTTCTAAATCTGAACTGCACCATGATGATCACCTTATTCTCATTTGCCCAGGTCTCTGTTCTGTAAAGGATAACACTCCCTACTATGTTGGCTTCTGAGTCTATTAAATATATTGACCTTTAGCACTTAGGGTCGTGCTCATTGCTCTTCTTGTACACATGCACAATAGTAGCCGTGTGCCATGAAGTTGGAATACCAGTCTTCAAGGCCGAATTCAAAACGTTGGCTATGGTGGGTCCCCAGAGCTCAGTGTTTAATTTATACAGGTCCAGCAGGACCCCTTGGGCTGGCATTAAGGGCACACACAACCCAATCAAGTGATCATTATCATCATCTATGTAAGAAAAAAATATACAACTAAATTTCTCCACCCAACCTTCAGCACTAATATTAGTGCCATGCCCATTTGTATTATCAAGACCACTTTAATTATCATTTACATTTTTCTGAAGGCAACAGAGTCTTTATCTTTACAGGATTTTGTAAAGTTTTCCCAAATTTCTTCCCTTGATTCAGCTTTCCACACCTCTTAAGATAACATGGAAATCATTGGAAACAGCAAGGCATTGACTCTTTAAAACAGTTATAACATGAAAACATTTATCGATGTCTCCCTCATTATGCTGCATGTTGAGTGAATTATAAAAACGAATGTGATAAAAAATCAAATAAACTAGTACAGATGACCCAAAGGACCTGAATTCCTGTATCATTAAAAACATCTGGTTCAACATTAAAAGCACCACAATTTCGAGCCAGGGGAAGTAACCCTGCAGAGCACTACCACTATTAGAAGGAATGGCAGATATTCTAAAGCTCAGAAAACCACCCCGACCAATATCTTCAGGGCACCAAGTTTCCTGGAACATCAGTATATCATACGTCTCAACAAATGCTGACTAATCATTTTTTGACAGCTTGAACCAGAGTTATACCAGCACAGCAATTTGTACAGCAAGTTTCCAATAAATGGGATAATGCTAGTTAGCATCGGATTGTCAGCCATGATCCTGGAAACACCCTTATGTCTTTTAAAATTGTATATATTAGAGTTATGATTCAGTCAATCGAATTATTCCAAATTTGCAAGCAGTGAGAAACAATTTAAAACTGCGACCTGAGTAGATTCTCTTCCTGTAGCCAAGGAAATAGGTGATGGCTTTACATTAGGAATGAGGTGTCTATAGAAGAAACCAAATGGGAGTAAGTTAAACTTATTGTGAAGATAGGTGGTCGCTGTGTTATTGAAAAGTAGTTGATATGCCAATTGTGGATACTTAAAAGTGACAACCAAACAGTCGCCGCTGAATTGTTTGACATTGGGGCTAATCCAATTAATTCTTCAAACAAAGAGTATATTTCTATAGGCACAGACGGAGAAGTTTGAGATTCTAAATAGCAAATGGCTCACTTTGATCTTTAGCAGTATGGTGGATTCTTCCACGGCTGCCGATAGAGGGGGGACATTTGACAGTACAACCACATACAGACGGCATTACGGAGGAAGGTTAAATCGGTGACTATGTCTCAAATTTCTTCTACTCCTTAATTTGGATCGATTTACTGCCAGAAAGAGTTCAGGATAAAATTACTGGATTCATTAAAGGTTAAGGTACTTGGGAGCTTTCTCTTTCCCATCTTGTCAATTACTCTCCCGCTCTTTAGCACTTCAATGTCGGGTGGCCATGCACCAGTTTATATCCTGCTGTTGGATTGCAGGAAGGGTGACCCATACCTGTGCCACCAGGATGTTCTCAATACTCAGCCGGCAGATCTGACAAATCCCCATGTCAACAGGGCTCCAACTATCACCTTCCGGCCTTCCAGTCTTCTCAGACTTCCGAGCCCCAATTGTTATTGTCACCATCTACAGTAAGCTCCAGGGTAAGCTCTAATCACCTCACCTCTGCAGCTGAGCCCAGCGCTCACCTGATCCAAGTCCCAGCGGGCCACAGTAGCTGCTCTCCAATCTCAATTGGGGGTACCGGGGCCCACGCAACTTCCCACCATGCCTCAGTGCTGTTCTTTGCCTCATCCTTTAAGCTCTAGAGCGCAGCCTCATCACAACCCCGCAGCCATGATGGGGTCACCTCCCGCAGTGCCCACACCAATCCGCCACAATTTCTTCACTGGCGTGGCGGGCCTCTTATACCTAGCACACAAATACACACTTTAGGAAAATATGTGTCAAGGTCCTTTAAAGCACTTAAATACAGCCCTCTGTTTAGGTGCCTTTGAATTAATCTTCAACCCTTCTGGACCCAACGAATGTAACAACATTATTTTCTTCCACTTTTGTGACAATTTATTTTCTTTATCAATCAGTGCTATCTATTAAAAAAAATATTCCTTCATTCAATACACAAGCTGTTCAATGAAAATTCCTTTTGTAGATTTTTTTGTAAACTATGAGTTGACATTATGTAATTTAGTGTGGATTAGTTCTGTGATAACCTTCACCAGGACTGAAACTGGACTACTCACAGTTCACACTCCTCCACACTGCAGTGTTCTTCTTTTGTTTTTCTTCCTTCCATTCAGTGATAAGAAAATAGTTGTGCGTCAATAGAAATGTAAAAATATTTTTTTCTCTGTAATTCAACATTGGCCACAGTCTCTCAATATTTCTCACCTTAAATGCACAACACAAAAGATAACAGTGTTTAATGACACAATATCAGAATATTTCTCACCTTAAATGCGGAGAGATATAGGTAAACAGTGATCAATATGTAATCTCACATTAACTGCGACCCTCCGACATGGCACTGAGCATGCCTCCCAGAAAGCTGTCCAGGTCTAACTCACGTCAGAATCCACGACGTCGACACAGCCATGAGGAATTAACTCTACAGCAAGAGAACAACTCGGCTGCATGAGGCATTACCACAGGCAAGGCTTGCAGTGGCTAAACAGTGGTTCCTCAATTCGGTAAGCTAAATACTAATACTAAAATACCATACAGTAAAATCAATACCGCCTGCACTGTAGTAACTCCTTAGAGATGAGATGTACCATAAGAGAAAGAAGCACTGGCAAAGCCAATAGGGTGCGCCTCTGTGAAATCTATTGATTTTGTTAATGTTTTTTAAGACATGTTGCACATCGGCACTAGCTGCGTTACAAAATGGCGGAAATATTTTTTTTAAAGTGCTAGGACACGGACAGCATTAACCGCATTATAGCACTTTTTTTTAACTTTAAGCCATGCTGCTGTTTAAAAAGTATTGCTCAAACTAATAGATTTGGTAGGGGCGAAACCAATTAACTTTGACAATGCTTGTTATGTTCTAATCTTTAAACATGTCTTTTTAATTTTTATTGCTGCAGTAATAAATTATGCTTAGCTCCTTTTTTCTGCACGTCTTGACTGGCGCTTGTTCTTCCGAGTGTGCCCAGAGGTGCATGACCTCAGTGCGGGTCACTGTTTTACACGGTGGATAAATAATAGTGAGGTGTACATTCTGATACTGCAGGGATGTGTACAAAACATTGTGAACATCTGTTCACACCGCAGAATGATCACAACATAAATGTTTTTTTAAATTGAAAAAAACTTGTATCCACTGCATATGTAGACATGGAAGCCTCCTGTTGTCAGCTTAGTTCAGCTGTCACATCCCATATTATGACTACTTCAGTCTATATCATCAGGGCATGTCTTCCCAGCCTTGGGATTTTAACTC
Organism: Triturus cristatus; assembly: GCF_964204655.1. Classification (NCBI taxonomy): domain Eukaryota; kingdom Metazoa; phylum Chordata; class Amphibia; order Caudata; family Salamandridae; genus Triturus; species Triturus cristatus. The sequence goes on from NC_140587.1 coordinate 455,146,446, forward strand.
AAATACCACTGCTATCAAGTGTGTTAATCTTAATAGTTCAATGAAGCAAACCAAGACGATAACACCCAGATTGCATCAGTTGTCACCCAAATGGAGACACATGCCCTCTCATGGCATGGAGTGTGGTGACCACTCTAAAGGATCATGCAGGGTAAGGCTAAGGCAGTCCTCGAGGCCAGAGAACAGAGGCTCCCCCTGTCAGCAATATTCAACTTAGAATGTCAGAGCTTGTATCCAGAGCCTCTGCTACCTGACAAAGGTGGACAGTGTGGTGCCTTGGTGGGATGCAGCGTTAGGCACTGGCAAAGTTAACTCAGCCCTCCTCTGGGCCATCCTTCCCACTGAGAAACCAACAAAAGGGGATGGAAGGAAACCCTTGAACTTCTCAGCCACTGGGAACTACTCTGGGTCGCATTCGATTTCATCATTTTTATTAGCTGCAGTATGTAATTCGAGGACAGGCATCATTATGTGGGGATTTGTAGCCTAGAAAATCAAACAGGAAGACCTCTTTAGAGTAGGTTAAGGCTGATTTGTACAGAGCTGGTCTTCTATATCTGTAAATACATTTGAGAGAGTTTCTTTAGTTCCATAAGAATGACACCTACCTCTCAATTCTGGGGAAACAATCTTTCAGTCTTCACGCTCACACTCAGGTCATGGTCAGCAGCCACACAGCCAGCAGTTTCATCTGTGGGCTGAGCGAGCAGTCTGTAAAAGTCATCCCAAATGGCACATCTATATGGGAAGACCACTTAGCATCACAACAAACAAAGGATTACCGTATGATGATGTAGCTGAACATTCTCGTAAATTATTCTCATGAAGTATCCTGGAAGGCCTCAAAGGATGGGCACTCTGCAACAATATCATATGTATGGAACAGAGAGCTTTTAGGTTCACATCTTGAACTACAGCTACAGCTACGTATTCAAAAATATGTAAAAGCAAAGTAAAAGGGCATTACTATCTGCTCTAGAATGAAAAATGTCCTAGCTATCGTAACGGAAAGTTTCAATTCTATTAAGGACTCGAGGCGAGGATTATGCCTTCTCTCTTCACTTTTATTATACAGCAGCCTTAGAAACAACAAAAAGACTACATTTCCCAAGAACCTTGAGGAAAGGTGTAGTCAACAAAGAAATGTCCAATAGGATTATCTTTCCTCTTCCAATCAGGATACTCTGTCTCCCACATAGTCTGCTCTCACTGGCCCTTCCTCCTCTTTCTTTGCGCGAAGACAGCCGGTGACCAATCGTCAAGCTTTCTGTTTACCCGCATCTTAACCTAGGAGGACAAGGGAATCATCAGTCCACATAAAAGTAACCCATAACACGCACTACTACATTTTGAAGCAGACAAACACATCATGAAGAAGAAACACAACAGTGTGAGATTGAGTCCATGAACACGAGCAATGATAACATCAACTTTTGCATTGCGCAATGAAAAATATATAATTCATCAATACAAGTAAGCACAAACCAGTTTACTTACTGCAGTATGGGTGGGAAATCATTTTAGAAATCCCTAGGGTGGGATAATCCTCGCCTCCAGTCCTTAATAGAATTGAAACTTTCTGTTACGATAGCGAGGAAGTTTTTCATTCTATGTGAGGACTGGTGGCGAGGATTATGCTAGTTCAAAGCTTGCTCACAACGAGGTGAGCCATGTCCAGTACTGGCTTGAAGTAAAACCTCTTAAAGGTAGAGTCCGAAGACCAGTCAGCCGCATTCAGGATATCCTCCAAATGAGCACCCAAGCCAAAAGCCTTTGAGGCCATTGCACCAGAGCGCGGAATGTGCTCCGAAATCCCTGAGGCTTATGCCTGCTTCTTGCATGACCCACCTGACCCACCGGGTTCTGGTACGGGAGGAGACAGCCTTGAAAGGTTTGCGAAGGGCAATGAGAAGTTGGAGTTCTCCTGGAGGTCTGAGCTCCTCCGTCATCTACTCATAAGCCTTTAAGCAGCGGACAACACACAACTCTGGGGGATCTGGGAACTCTGGGTAAGTGATCACTCTCGTGTGACACTTGGTCCTTCTATGCAACGTAAAAGTCACTCCTGAGGGCATAAACATCCTGGAGGTGATGTCCAAAGCCCTAACATCAGACACCCGTCTACAAGAAATCAAGCAAAGTAACATCGACAGTTTAGCTGACAGTTCTTTCCATGACAAGAAGCGATTATGTTGCCAGGACAAAAACAAATTCAGAACTTGGTTTACATCCCATAATGCGGAGTAACGAGGTTCAGGAGGCAAAGAGAGGCAAATGCCCCGTAGACGTTTGCAGACAAGAGGATGTTCCCCGACAGGGGCATTATTAATCTGAAAGTGTCCAGCAGAAATAGCTGACCGAAAAGTATTGATGAACCTGTAGGTCAAGCCAGATGATGCTAAATGTGCCAAGAAATTCAGAATGTACACTACATCAGCGTCCAAGGGATCAGCACCCAGCCACATACACCAACGGGACCATCTGCCACATGCGGATCTATAACGTTTGACCGTACTGCCTGCCCATGCCTTTGACATGAGTTCCTCAGCCTCTGCCGAAAGGCCTGGGACTTTCCAGCGACTCCAGTAATCCGCCATGCCACCAACCGTAACAGGTTCTGCAGGACCAGAGGATGAGGAGTTAGGAGAGGGTCCAGAAGGAGCTCCGGAAACAGGGGGAGTAGGATTTGAGAATCCCAGGAAAGTTCCAGAAGAACTGGAAACCACACTTGAGAGCTCCACAAGGGGGAGAGAACCACCAACTCTGCCCTCTGCCTCCTTACCTGAGCAGTCAGACAAGTGATCATTGCGAAGGGGGAAACACGTACCCCCTCTTCATGCTCCAATCCTGGAGAAAGGCATCCGTGGCCACTGCCAGGGGATCCGGCCTCCAGCTGAAAAATCGGGGAAGCTGGTGAACGAGCCTCGAGGCAAACAAGTCCATTGAAAACGGACCCCAAAGATCATTCAGGCTCTGAAAAACTGCTGGATCCAACTTCCACAGGCTCGAATCCGCAAAGGTGTATGACTGAAAATCCGCAACCAGGTTTTCTCGACCGGAGAGGTACTCCGGAGTCACCGACACGTGGTGATCCAGGTAGTATTGCCAAAAAACGGTGGCCAAATCGAAGAGGGCTTTGGACCACGTGCCTCCCAACTCGCGATAAAGGAAGGGCGCCGGGAAAATCGCTTGGATAGAGTCCGAGAGTAGACCCACTAACCGAGCTAAATCCCTGAGGGAGACCTGACTCCTGGAGAGCGCTCGCCGCAGTTGGTGTTAGATCTTTGCCATCTTCCGAGCTGAAAGGCTGAGAGTAAAGGGCCTTGAGTCTGTCACGAACCCGAGAAACGTCAGGCATTGTGAAGGGGAAAGCATCGATTTTGCCTCGTTGATGACAAACCCCAGACTCTGAAGAAGATTGACTGTCATCTGAAGGGGCTGATGAAGTTGACGAGGACAAGCGTCCATAAGGAGGAGATCGTCGAGATAGACAATCATCCGCACGCCCCGAACTCTCAGACACTTTACCACTGGCTTGAGAACCTTGGTAAAGCACCAGGGGGCCGACGACAGGCCGAACGGAAGAGAGGCAAACTCGAAAGCCTGATCGTGCCAAAGAAACTAGAGGAAACGCAGATATGGGGGAAAGATCGAAACCACCAGATAAGCATCTTTCAGATCTAGACGAACCATCCAGTCGGAAAGACATAGAATATCTCTGAGAAGATGGATACCTTCCATCTTGAAGTGGCGGTAGACCAGCCACTTGTTGAACTCGCTCAGATTGATCACCGGGCGCTTGCCCCCATCAGTCTTGTCGACCAAGAAGAAATTGCTGACAAAACCCCTCGGGTGCAGGGAAGTGGGGACGATAGGACGCGGCACTCGTCCACACCAGAAACAATCAAGACCGGATGAGCGGGAGCGAAGCCCACAAAAACCGAAACTTCACAATGCGACGAAATAGCCGCGAACGCGCATTAGAAACTGCAAAGGTAATAACATGTACAGCGCTAAAAACAAGCAACTTGCCACTTACCCCGACAATGTAAGTCTAGGAAACTAAGCATGAAACACTAGTATAACATTGTACTATAATGCTAGCATAACCATTAACATCTGACAAGTAAACAGAGAGCACTTATCTCGGCTGCGCAGTAGCGAAGAAAGAGGAGGAAGGGCCAGTGAGAGCAGACTATGTGAGAGACAGAGTATCCTGATTGGAGGAGAAAGGACTATTCCTATTGGACATTTCTTTGTTGACTACACCTTTCTCTAAGGTTCTTGGGAAATGTAGTCTTTTTGTTGTTTCTAAGGCTGCTGTATAATTAAAGCGAAGAGAGAAGGCATAATCCAGTCCTGACATAGAATTACTGCTGCATGCCTATCCCTTTATTTATGCTTTTTCGGAGATTACATAGTATGAGGTTTGTATTTATAGGGGTTACCTAATTATTGATGAATTATTTTAACTAGATTACAGAATGCCCTAATATTACCAACCAAAACATTACTATGAAAACGAAGTTGGCCTTGAGGAGGAGATCCACTGATGAAAGTGATCTACTTACTCTGTGGCTTTGAAAAAGCAGAGCCCTCCCAGTCATCAATACACATGTCAGACTTTGGACTATAAAGAAAGACGAAAGAAATGTTTGTGAAGAAATAAACATTTTATCAAGAAATACTCTGATGCTTCAAGGACTCTTTATCCCACTGTGTAGCGCCTCGTCGTATTGTGCTTTTATCTGCGTGGGAGTTAATGCGTTATAACAAAAAAAAAAATAATCAAAACAGAACAGATACGCCTGCAGCTGCACACTTGGTCTATCAGTGTCACGTGCAGTGTCTCACTGGAGAAATCACCTGCATAAATATATTTAAAATTGATTTAGAAGGATGGTTTCCTTGGACAGCTTTCAAATTAAAAATCAGTGACATGTTGAAGACTAAGGGAAAAAATGTTTGTTTCCTTTCTGATATATGTAGTCCTGCATACTTAACTGGAAAAGACAATCTACAAGTACCATATTGTGAAAAAAACACAAGCGTGCTACTTGCTCCGGACATGTGAAACATTATTGAACCCACGTGGGGAAGTAAAGATTTCTGCCTGCCACAATTCCAGCAAACTTGGTTGCCACCGATGAAGTTTGAGGCTGTAGGTGACTAGATTTTTGCTTAAATCCAATTTCTAGTGCAGGTTTAGTTAAAAAGTGACTTCTCCATTGCTTACAAATGCAGGTAAAGAGACAGCCTGCAAATGATACACTCTGATGGAGTGCTACACTTCAAAATAATTTAAACATTTGCAGGCGCATGAACGCTAGCCACCGGAAGCAATACTTGGTCCAGGCTCCACAACAGGACTACGGAGGTGAGGAGGAGGCGCTGACCAGCAGAGTGACGTGGGAGCCTTTGTGGGAGCCAGCCAATGGTAAGTAAAGTGAGGAAGGACTCATGTGGGAGCCAGCCAATGGTAAAGTTATGTTATGTTATGTTATGTTACAGCGTTCTTTTATAGCGCACGGCTACTCGAAAAGAGTGTCCCGGCGCTTTCCACCTGCATCTCAGAATAAAAATAACACAACACAGCAAAAAAATGAGAAAAAGAACTGAAACTGAAGCAATAAGAACAGCCTAAAGATTAAAAAGCCAGGTCTTCAGGCTCTTCCTGAACTGGAACAAATTGACAGTGCTGCGCAGCGAAAGAGGAAGCGAGTTCCACAGCTGTGGGGCTTTGCAGCTGAAAGAGCGCCCTCCCGTGCGGGCCTTCCTCACCCGAGGGACCACCGCTTTGTAAAGGGATTCCGAGCGCAAGGAGCGGACTGGTCGATAGAAGGCTAGTCTCCGCCGCAGGTATCCAGCCCCTGATCCAAACAGGGCTTTGTGCATCAGAGTCAGGGATTTAAACTGGATCCGCTTCCGGACAGGCAGCCAATGTAGCGCCTGAAGCAGCCCGGAAGCTCGGGCTCGTCTACGCAGGCCAAAGATAGCCCGGGCGGCAGAGTTCTGTACCACCTGTAGGCGCTGAACTAGGTAATCAGGGAGGCCAAGGAAGAGGGCATTAGCATAATCAAGCCTCGAACCGACGAGAGCCTGCACAGTAATACGCCTGTGCTCCTCAGACAGCAGGGGCAGGAATTTACAGAGCATTTTCAAAATTCCATAACAGGTGCCAGCCAGACCCAGAATGTGTGTTCGCAGCGATAGCTGGTTGTCCAGCTTGACACCCAGGGTTTTAGCCACCAAGGAAGACTGTGCAGGAGGGCTCATGTCGGACGGCCACCAATGCTGCCACTCCGGATCGACACCGCAACCAAAAAACAGAACCTCGGACTTGCTCGAGTTGGCCCTTAGACTGTTCCGTTGGAACCAGTCAAAGACCAATGTAAGACAGTCCCGAATTCTCCCTCCATCAAACTCCTGGTCTTTCCCGCATGTGAAGAGGAGTTGCGTGTCGTCGGCGTAAGAGATGATCTGGGCCCCATATGCTTCCACCAAGGCCGCCAAAGGGGACATAAAGATGTTAAACAACGTGGGGCTCAACACAGATCCCTGTGGAACCCCAACTCCCAATGGCGGCATCTCGGCAGAGCTCTGGGAAACCCAGACCGTCTGGCGGCGGCCTTCAAGGAAGGATGTAAACCACCTGAGCGCCGTCCCCCTAAGGCCGATGTCATAAAGCCTCGCTAAGAGCGCCCTGTGGGGGACGGTGTCGAAGGCCGCCGATAGATCTAACATGACCAGCATCGCCCTCCCGCCGACATCAAGAGTCTCCCTGATGATTTCAGTGACCTCTAGCAATGCCGTTTCCGTACTAAAATTAGGACGGAAACCGGATTGAGATGGATGGAGCAGATTGTTAGCTTCCAGAAAGCGCGACAGGACACCGTGGACGTGTTTTTCCGTGATCTTCGTGAGGGCCGGAAGAAGTGAAATTGGCCTATAATTGGCCAGAACCTCGACGTCGAGACCCGGTTTCTTTAGGAGGGGGATCACCATCGCTCTCTTCCAAGAGCTGGGGACCCTCCCCTCCCTCAGCGAGGCGTTGAGGATGGGATTAACCAGCGGATTCACCACCTCCGCCATCCCAGCCAAAAATTTGGCGGGGCAGGGGTCAAGTGGCGAGCCAGATTTCAAATTGGCCAACAGCTGCCTGGACACATCGCTGGAAACAGCAGGAAAATCAGACAGCACCGCCGTCGGTGTGTGCGGAAATCCGCACCCAGCCCCGGTGACGCCGCTTCCATCCTCCGGTCCTTCCACAAAGGAGGCCTGAATCGCCTTGATCTTATTAGTGAAGAAGCCGGCCAGATCACCTGCCCACGTATCTGAAGAAACTAGAGGGGGCGATTGGGAACTAGGGGTCGTGAACTCCTTCACAATGGTGAAGATCTCCTTACAGGAGTTCGCGGAAGCCTCGATCCTCCTAGCCAAATAGTCCCTCTTAGCTCCCAGAATGTCCCGATGGTAGGCCTTCACCACCGCCTTGTAGGCGAGTTTAGCCTCCCCATCATACAAACGTCGCCAGGCCCTCTCGGCCACCTTACATTGGCTGCGAGCCACACGAAGAGCCTCCGTAAACCATGGTGCAGATTGCCGTGCCACCGTGGATCGGAGGGCTACCTTGGGGGCCAGATCGTCCAGCCTATCAATGAGCCACCGCTGCAGAGCCTCAGTGTCGCTATCCAGATCGCCCGAAAGATGGCATGGGTGATCCAGAAGCGCCTGTTCCAGCATGTCAGGTGTCACTCTGTGCAGCGCTCTCGAGGTCGGTCTAGACAAGACTGAGGCACTGTTATCCGGCCGCGCACTCTCCAGCACCGAAAATCTGATCAGCCTGTGATCAGACCAGAGCACCGGCAGGGTGTCAACCTCCGTAAGAGGGACAGATGAAAACACCTGATCCAGGGTATGCCCCTTCTCATGGGTTGGCCCCGACACGAACGGTAACAATCCCAGTGGAGATGTAATATCCAACAGTTTGACCGCATCCGAGTCATCCGCTACGTCAAGGTGGAGGTTGAAATCACCAGCCATGACGCAGTGCTGTGAGGTCAGCACCAACTCAGAGACAGCTGTCTGCAGATCTTCCAGGAAGGAACCCAAAGGGCCTGGTGGCCTGTAGACCAACAACCCCTTCAGGGCCTGACCCGGGGACAGTCTGAGCGTGAAGGCGAGCGACTCAGCGCTCCCGATGGAATTAAGAGGAAGAACTGAGCAGGAAACGCTCTTTTTCACCACTACCGCCACTCCCCCGCCTCTACCCTTCACTCTATCCTGCCGGAAGATATTGTACGCCGGAGGAATGGCTGAGAAGACATCCGGATTGGAAGCCTCTCCCAACCAGGTTTCGGTAAGTAGCAGGCAAAGGGGATTTTCCCTAACAAGGAGATCGTAAATATGCAGGGCATGACAGCCTACCGACCTTGTATTCAACAGCAAACAAAGATGCTGTGCGCCAGCCGTTGCAGGGCGAGGAACATTAACATGGGTCCAGAAAGGCGTCCAGCCACAACACGGACAACGGCGTTTACCCTTAAATCGCCCCGGGAAAACGGAACGGCAGGAGCTAGAGAGGCCCCGCAAATCCCGCAACCTCGCAGAGGTATAACAGATCATCTCAGCCAGTGTGTCACCGGACCAGCTTGCCCCGTCGCCTCCGGGACGCTGACGGGCGCAGACGGGCAGGACTCCGGCACGACTCAGGCTAAGCGAGGGCGTCCACCTGCGCGTCACGCTGCGCGTGAGGGAGCGACTTTAAATAGGCTCTCCAATCAGCCCTGAGCGTGCGAGTCCGCTCCAAGATGGCGGCCGCCGCTGGCTGAGGTGTCCCAAACAAAGATGGCGCCCAAAATGACCCCCAGGACCCGGACCCACCGAAATGGTGGTGCTTAGCAGGCAGAAAATGCCGTTTTTTAAATGCAGGTAAGGGGAGAGAGGGGCGCAGGCTACAGGCAAGCAGGCTAAAAGCAGGGAAAAATCAAACAGAAAAACGAACCTAAATACAAAAACCAGGCAGCATTAAAATACTCTGTGCTAGTATCAGCGCGAGTGCAGCGATGTGGTAGATGGTAAGTAAGGTAGGGACACATGGGAGCCAGCCAATGGTAAGTAAGGGGCAGGATCTAATTCACTTTTAAGATTTGTTTTTAATACAAAAGATTTTGCAAGCACAGCGTAAGCTCTGTACAGGTGAAACTTAAAAAGGAAGTCAGCTTCTAATGAAAAATGTCTTAAATTGCTCTAGAAATATTCCACAGGGCAACCAATACTCTCTCCGATTTCTTGTAATATTCCGTATCACACACGTCAGGTGCCAGGTTGCTGCCAATCTCATCTCCAAATCCTGTAGTACACATGCAGAGGACAAGAAGGTGTGTATAAAATCCTTTATTCTTTCAAGTAGAACAGCAACCTGAAGGAATAGCCACATAGACATTCGCCCACTTTCTTCCCACCACATTCCAAAGCTTACCAATATATACTTGTACAGAACATTCTATGTTCTATAATTCAATAGTAAACAAGCTATCAAAATCACGCAGGTACTTTAAATGTTTATCAAATATGACCTCTTTTTATTATTGCATGATTTTTGGAAGCATAATTCATCCATTGTTTTCACAGGAATCTCTGTTTAAAAATCTAAATTACAGGGAGTGGCTAAATCAACTTTCTTTAAACCGGGGATGGTTACCCAGATGTGTGACAAAAAGCATGAATAATGAATCCAAATTTGGTATACAACATATATTGGCTTTACAGTGCTTTTAAATGCATGCAGTAATATGACACAATTTGCATTTGCAAACTCAATCTCAAAGCAAGTTGTTCACATTATTTCAACCAATATAATTGTTACACGGCTGTTGATAAAATATGTGGATCGTCTGCCTGTCAGAAGGTCAAATCCCAAAAAGGCTGTCTCAACCTTCAGAAGTTGATAAATGAAGTGCCTTAATATTGGTCATAGGAACAGCTGTTGTTTTGCATTGCTTAGAAGTGGCAGTAAGGGGTCTGATGTGCTTTATAAGAAACACATTATTGCTTTTTGCTTCTTTTCCAGTTCGGTGGGGGCAAGATATATATTTATGAATATTCCTATGCTGCGCTAAAAGGCGCGTCCACGTGAGCATCCACCTACGGCATCCCATTGTGAGGAGGAGCCCAAAAATAGAGCTGACGGTGAACTGCACCCTGGTTATTATGACTGGGGGACTTTTTTATACTGTCATTGTCAAATAAAAAGATCCATAAACTAAAAAAATTAAAAAAGCATCTATTGGTCTTATCTGCAGACAGGGGAAATTATGGGTTTCTTTTATTCTCCAACATCGGGTTTTCCAAAGATCCTATTCTCATACAGGACATCCTTCATTGTCAATTGTCATTGTCGAGGTCACTTATTGTCAGGTCTCCTTGATAGAGATTCCCATGATTCGTCTAAACCGTATCCTGTCAGCCACTGCTCTTAAAAAATCTTCTGCGTGTTAACTACTTTCTAAACCATGTTTTCTGCTCTGAAATTCAAGCTCTTTTTCGGGCTTAATTTCTACTTGGTATCATCATGGTTCCTTCCTTTAAAATATCTATCATATTATGTACTGTGGGTTTGCCCCTATCGTCGCTTGACCAAGCTACACAGTGCCAATGCTAATAGTTGTATTTTTTCTTCCACTCCATTGAGTCAGACCAAGCATTGATTAGCCAAATTTGTGTCACATACTCCATCACAATATGGCTGCCACCATGCGTGATGGTTTTAAATTATTTTTCTATTATGTCTAGTCCCAGCACCAGAATGTCAGAGGGCAAAGAAGCCCTCTGCAGATGAGCATTATGAAACAACTCACAGTCTGGTAACACAAATACCTCAATCCTATTATCAATAGACATTAACATTACTAATGCAAATGTGCCGTTTAGCTTGTCCTTTTTTTGTACCAACTAAATTACATGATAATTGCTACTCTTTCCAGTGATTTTAGTTCCTCTTTCGATTGTGGCTGCTCTCAGCAACTCAGGCTGCAAGCAGAACATCAGAGGGGCTTTTGTGGGCTCTAAGCTTTCCCCATCGGTTTAGGGGAGCTACACAGGCCAGAGGTTTTGACAGCTCCAGCTATAGACAAATTGTAACAATGTCAGTAAAATTAATGCTTCAGTCTACGGATAATTTACAGAACACAACTGAGACTGGTTAACTATATGATGTCTAAATACAAAATAAATGACATGAGATGTAAAAGGGAACCTCTAGGAACCACTGATTGTCAAGCACAAGGATTCCCAACCACCTAATATTTTACCGTCCAAATTGCTAATCTTTAATCTGAGGCTGGTGTTGTTATAAATGTAATAGACCATCCTCTATATTTTTTTGTCTCTGGACCCTTAAGATTAGCAGCACTTGCTCCATGCAGTCTGACTATTTCTCTATGTTCCTAGTGTTGCTTTTTGTTTCATTTCGCACAATACTAAAGGAGGCTTTCAGGAGGCGGCCTGCCTTGGCAATTTCTAAGAAGCACAGTCTGCCTGGTCTATTATTATTCACTTCATTCATTCAGAAGGAAGGCATGATCTCACAAGAGTAGATACAACATTTCTGACCACCTTTCGAAGCAGATAGTCCCTTACTATCAGATGGTGTCTGCTGCCTGATCTTGGTCATAAGTCTCACTGGTCTACCAACTCAGCTGCTTCTCGACTTCACATTCCTTTGGACTGTCTATGCTGGTGATGCTCCTCATCCTTCAGGTTGCTGAAGGACGGGCTATTCCCACTTGGAGGCTGCTTGTTCAGCTATACTGTCTCCATGGCAGCCAAGACAGATATCTCTTCCAAGCAGGAGGCTCTTATCCAGAGGCTGAATGCATCAAGACTGTGATCCCTGGTTGGATAGTATTTGCATTTTGTGAGAAAGCCTAACCAAGATTGGGGAATCAAGTTACTACAACCAATCCTTCCCCTGTACCCATTTAATGTCAGTGTCAGGGCTGCAGAATAATTGTCCCACAGACAAGATGAGCATAGAACGAATCTGGTAAATTATGTGGAGGCGAGGAGGGGAACTTCTTTGATGCGCTCACCTTTGGAAATTTAGTTAACTCCCTTGTAACTCTAATCTAGAGGACCTTCAATTGAGGAAAAATGACATGATGACAGATTGACTTGTTGCAGCACAGTTGTTTTTGTGCAGGAGACAAACAGTGAGGTGAGATAAAGATATAAAATGAAAAGTTAAAGTGTGGGAAAATTAAAGGAAAGAAAGTAAGAGGCAAGATACAGATTTGTGTTGAATTTCTGGGATTCCTGGGATTTATGCTACACCTGTTTCAAATTTCATCCACCACCGTGGTGGAGTATTGCATTCTGTCATACTCACCATTAATATGAACAATATTTTCTCCCAAAATGATGGCAGTCTCTCAGACACTCATAAATGGACTTGAGCCTTGTACCATATCCATCTTTAGTCCATCTTTCAATTGCCATTCATCAACCAAGGAAAGAGCACAATCAGAGTCAAAATGTTCCGATGTAGTAATTTAAAGTACAAGTGCAAAAAGACAGTGGCAGGCCGTGGATATGAGCAAAATGCCTGCTTTGAAGGCAAGCAGCATTAAAGCGCTTACTAAAAGTATCATACAAAATGTACATCAATGGGGTGCAGCTGAACCGCCCGCAAAATGACCGCGGGCATGTGAAACACCAAGCTGCACCGTAGCCCTTTCTTTTTGGAGGTGTCACTTATCTCCATACCGGGAAGTAGTGAGCGTGGAGATGCGAGCGGTTGCGGGGGCTACATGTACTTTTCTTTTTTTGACACCGTGTGTGCCTGCTATTGCTATTTTTTCCCCTGCGATGTCCTCCCTCGCGCTCGACGGCTGTGGCCGCCATTTTCTATTTCAGTGAGCACGTCAGCAGTTTCGGTGCTCACACAATCCTGCATTATTTTGAACATGCCATTTAATGCCATGTGAAAAAACAAGCATTGACACTCATTTTTATTTGCTTCACAAGGATTTTGTGCACATATAATTTGGCAACAAAGGTGAATGAGAATAGCTTAGCTCCTTACCGCCTTGGGCTGGTTATATCCAACTATATTTTTTTGAATGTACTACTAGTGGCATGCTACTTACCCCTTTGTATTATTCTATAGCCTAATTTTGCTATACTGGTCATCTTCATCAATATTTATTTGATAACTGTGAACTAAGGAGGTAACTTGTTGTTTTGACCTGGGGCCTGACCCATTTTTGTGACTGGCATTTGGGTGCACATCACTGGTCTTCTTGATGGTGTTTTTCACTCTGTGACACTGGCCTCTTTGGTTGTGCTTCTGCAGTGTGTCTTGGTTTTCGCCGCCTTCTTGCTCTTACTTATGGAGTCCTCATCACCTTCTGCCCAGAAAGTTTCCACCTTGTCTGGCAGCATGCCTTCAACATGCAAGGAGGCTGGCACTGCATCCTAACATCAAAAGAAAGATCCTGGATTACCTACAGAGTCGCCTTTCTTCCACAAATATGGAAGAAATTAAGCTTTAGAAACCGTTTGTTTTTTAAACTAATACTACTCTTCAGCGATTGGATGAAAAATGGTCGAACCTTGAATCTAGGGTGTCTGAAGTTGTACTACACGTCAGCAATATACAGGATGATGCCACCAAAATCGAGGGCATATCCACGGAAATAGAACTTTTGAAACAAAAGACAGATAATTTGGAAAATCAACGCAATATTCTTAGAATTTATGGTATTCCCAAGGGGGCCAAGGGTTCGGAAATACTAGCTTTTCTTAAACTCAAAATTTCTAAGATTGTTGGTCTTAAGGAACATAAAAGTCGGAATCTACAGCGTACCCACAGAGTAGGAGCCAAATCCCTGTCTTCTTCTACTTCTGGTCGCCCAAGAGGAATAATATTGCTATATACACATGGTTTTAGCTGCAGCCGAACAGAGGAAGCAAAAGCTCTGGGTGGGTCAAAGGGTCTTTTATTCACAGGATGTGGCTCTTGCTACTGCGGCTCGTCAGAAGGAGTTTCTTTCACTTCACCCTGAACTGCGTTCTATGAATGCGAGATACTGTTTCGTTCATCCTTGCTTTTTCAAAGTGACTTACAAGGAACACAGTTTCTCGTTTGATACTGCAGATGATCTTTGAAAATTAATTTTGCAGTGCAAGAGTGATGAAATGGTGCTTGTGAAGACCTGATAGCTCCGAAAAGGTTCCTTTATTGGCAATTTCTTTCCTGCATGCTTCTAGTCTTGTTCTGAATGCAGTTTCTTCTCATGTATTTTTGTCATGAACCATTTCTTGTCTCGGAATTTGATAGTATTTCTCCTTTTTTCAGATGTCTGTTGTCTAACCCAGATCTCTACCCAAGCTGTGTCCACCCATGTGCTTCCACTCCTAATCCTATTGTATACACCCCATCCGCTTTTGTTGGTAAGTTTCTTTCATTAGTCTATTGGATTGTCCTTGTTATTATTATCATTGGGTCTTTTTTTCCGGTATTACTCTTTGTTTCTGATGTGCTGTCTCACGTTGTATTTTCAGACTGCTGTCACCGTTGCTTTTGTTTCTTTCGTTTGGTTGTTGTGACTCTGCATTTTGGCTTATTACCATCCTTTCTTTTTCTATCAATACATTTCTTGCTCTCCTCTTCCTTCTTCTTTTCTTTTTCTCTCTCTGTTTTTGTGCTATTCACATTTCATTGCAGTAATATTCTTTTTATACTCAGTTGGTTGGTTTGGCTTTACTTTCTATCTTTCTTTGTACCTTTTATTAATTTAAGAGAATGTTTAAAATATATGCTGTCTGCACTCCCAGGTTCTCCAATTGTGTCTTGGAGGTGGAGGGCACTGATGGGTCCATGCAGAGAGACACTGTGGGCATCCTTTTTGCCTTCTCCACTTATTTCTTCACACTATACTGTACCTGCAGGGACCAGCCGGCAGATGTGACCCCTGCCTCGAGGATATAGATTTGGGTTGGCTGATCAATGTGCACAGGGAGTTCTTTGCGCCAGACATAGAGGAAGAGGAAATACGGACAGCTATTATGCAATTGCGATCTGGACGCGCACCAGAACCTGATGGCCTACTGGTGGGTTTTTTAAGTGCTATGTAGGGGCGCTAGTTCCTATCCTCAGAAAAGCAGAAGCAAATAGCATGGGAATCCTCCCACTCTCTATGCAAGAGGCTATGTTAGAGGCTATGCAAGAGGCTATGCTTATCTCTGTCCTCAAACTGTGAAAGACTGCCAGCAAGTGCGAGGCCTATAGGCCCTTATCCTTAATCAATTGCGATGCCAAAATACTGGCAAAGGTTCTGGCCAATCGAATCAGCCTGTTGATGGAGGGACTGGTCCTTCAGGACCAATCGGGATTTGTGCAGGGACGAGCTACTTCCCATAACCTGTGCACCTTGTTTGCGCTGATAAAGGATATAGATCTTACTGTAGTGGTGGCCTTTTTAGACTCAACCAAGGCTTTTGCCTCCATGAAGTGGGACGACATTTATAGTGTGCTACGGCTGATGGGATACCCCCCTTTTCTAGCCCGGATAGCCCTCTTGCATTGTCAGCCACATGTACCTGTACAGATTAAGGGTTGCTGCTCCCATTCAATTGGCATCTCTCGTGGCACCAGGCAGGGGTGTCCTTTGTCACTCCTTCTATTTGCGCTGGCAGTCGAACCTCTGACTGTAAAACTCCAGCAACATCATAGAGAGTAGGCGCTGTGATGAATTACTCGCTATCTGCTGATATTTTTGCTCTATGTAGATGACATCACACTCTACTTTTGAGACCTACAAGTTAGTCTGAATTCCATCCTCTGGGGGTTTATCCACTTTGCAGAGATCTCAGGGGTGATTATCAACTGGGGCAAGTCCCAGATGTTTCCTCTCACTCCCAACACGCTCAGATTCCCACTTGATTACCAACTGACATGGTGCAATTCAAGACATAAAATATTTGGAACTCGTGGTTTCCCAGGCTGCGGATGAACTATGGCACTGCTTTTGCCATGCTCCTGACGTCTGTATCCCGCTGGATCTCTTTGCCCCTATCATTGGTGGGACGGATCTCTTTAATCAAAATGGTTGTACTGGCGAAGCTATTATATTTATTCCTCAGTATACCATACCCTCCTGGATGCCATTTTTACAACACTTTAAAGAAACAGCAGACTTGATTGGCCTGGGGCACCGCCATTCGTGTCCCATGGAGCGATAGAGCAGGTCTACATGGCTCCCATCTCCACTACTGCTTTTATAGGAGCAAAACCCCCCAGTACAGGCAATTGTTCCTCAACGGTGGCATGCACTAATCTTGAGTGGCAACGATTGGCACAAAGCTAGACAAATCCTTACTATACTCCCCAAAGATGCTACTTTCCATCCCCTGACTCCAGTCACTCATGAGACAACCTGTCATAACATGTTGCATAAAAGGAGTATAGCCACCGTGGGGGATCTCTATCAAGAAGGAGTTTTCTAAGAGCACAAGACATTGCTGCAGGGGGAGATGATTACACCTTTGGAGATTTTTTTTATATATTAGGCTTAGGCATGATGTTAAAGCTGTCACTCCCACCTTCCCCCAGGAAGCCCCCACACTACATACACTGCATGCGTTACTGCAGGCTTCAGGGCCCGCACATATGGTCTCTCTGCTCTGCCATAGTGCCCAGGCAGAGCGCCCTGGAAGCCAGAACAGCTCACAACCTGGCTTTGATTCGGAGCTGGACACACCAGTTTCAGATAAGCAATGCCTCTACCCTTGTAAACCAACAGCTAGTACCCTCCTACATATCATACATTTCAAATGCATACATCGTGTTTACTATACTTCGGCGAGACTCTGCAGATACAAATTATGACCCGATGATTGCTTCGCCAGATGCAGAAGCGATGGGGCAGATTTCCTGCATCTGGCAGGGGATTGTCCGGTGGTACAAGAATATTGGCCAAAAGTGTCAACTGCCCTTTTGCACATGATAGACACACAGATACACCTCACCCTGGTCATGGCGAAACTGGGATATACGTAGGGAATTGAGGCCCCCTATAGGAAGTTCATCTCATTGGGGTTACTCTTGATAAAGTGACGGATGGTGTGCTAATGGGGGCGGGGCATGCTCCCAAATTAAAGGAATGGTTGGACAATTTCATACTCTGTAAATATCAACTAAACACCTACACCGAGTTGTTACCCCTGACTTTATGACCATGTGACATTTGGGGCCCATTGCAGGCATACCTAGGGAAGGGCCCCTACTGCAACACTGAATGATGGACAAGATCACTCCCTATAATTCAATACACGAACGTGTGGAAGTCAAATTTATAGCCTATGCTGATGATATTGTTTTATATTACTCAGACCCATTAACTTCCATACCTGCCTTCACAGGTCTTTTGAATTCCTTTTCAGAGGTTTCGGCTACTAACTAAATTTTACTAAGTTTGAGGTCTTCCCATTAAACAAATTTTGTGCAAAAGAAATGTTTATAGGAACTGATTTTAAATGGACTTCTAGTTACATTGGAGCTAAGACTTCTTCTACTACAAGGATTCAGATTACTTTAGAGGACGTCCTTCAAAAAATACTTCATATGTCTGAGAAATGGTCTCCTCTGCATTTATCTTGATCTATAATTCAATACACAAACTGGGAGCACAGTTTGCAGCACTGACGCAGAAATTGTGTGTGTTTCATATCTGAGAGACCCATTCTCGCTGCTCCCTTTTCTCTTCATTTGGAGGAAGGGGAGCTAATGGCAAAATGTGGATATGCATTTGACATGGGGCACTCAGAGCCAGGGAAGGCCTACATTAACTATTCAACTTTCCTCTGGGGGTATCAACTGCAACTGCTGAAATTGGGCTCATGTGTGAGCTATTGTAATGTAGACATCTGTCAGACTTAGCAAATGTAAGTGCACTGTTTTGCTCTTATTATGAAAACTTAATAAAGAATTTTGTTTAAAAAAACAATGCTATGCAGTCATGGAGCTTGGTGGATGCATAGAGGATTTTTAACCCAGAGACTTTAGAATTCACATTTCATTCTCCAACACACAATTCTAATTCCAGAATTGCTTATATTTTTTTGATACCTCAGTTACTTCCAGCTTTAATACATGCTGAGATTGGATCTATTTTAATATTGGATCACGCACCGGTTTATATTGATTTAGAAGCGTATCTTCTAAATCTAAACAATGGCGTTTTAACAATTATCTTTTGAAAGATCTTATTGAAATCGAAAAAACTGGGTTTGTTAAGGGCAGGCATATGACTGATAAATCATAAGCTCTTCTAAATATCATTTATCTTGCCTCAAAGAGCTCCATTCCAACAGCCGCTATTATGTTGGATGTGGAGTAAGCTTTTGATCGTGTGGGTTGGTGCTTTATGAGGAGAGCTCTCAAATGGCACAGTTTCGGACCTAAAATCTTGCAATATATTCGTTTGCTTTACTCTTCCCCAACTACTTTTGTTTTTGTTAATGATATTCAATCAATCTCCATATTTTTCTCTTCATTGTGGAACCAAGCAATGGAGTTTCCTATCACCTCTACTTTTCATATTATCATTAGAACTTTTCTTGCTTGCCTTACATCATTCCTCTTTCTTTCGGGGTTTTGTTTATAAGTGTGTGGAAGTCAAATTTATAGCCTATGCTGATGATATTATTTTATATTACTCAGACCCATTAACTTCCATACCTTCACAGGTCTTTTGAATTCCTATTCAGAGGTTTTGGCTACTAACTAAATGTTACCAAGTCTGAGGTCCTCCCATTAAACAAATTTTGTACAAAAAAAATGTTTATAGAAAGTGATTTTAAATGGACTTCTAGTTACATTAAGTGACTAGGAGTTAAGACTTCTTCTACTATTACTAGAAGGATTCAGATTAATTTAGAGGATGTCCTTCAAAAAATACTTCATTAGTCTGAGAAACGGTCTCCCTTGCATTTATTTTGGCTGGGGTAGGTTAGATACAAATAAAATTATGATGCTTCCTGTGATTAACATTTTTTTTAATCTATGCTGCCTCTTAAAATCACTTTATATATTTTTTTAATCTCTTAATAATTCTTTGAGTAAATTTTTATGGAACGGATGTAAATCTCGCATATTTCTAGCTTTTCTGTGCAAACCCAAAGATCAAGGAGGGGTCAATTTTTCCAATTTGCATCAATACCATTTGTCCTTTATGATTAAACAAGTTTTAACTCACATTCATGCTTCTTCCGAATCACTATTGACGGTTTGGCGTCTCATTAAAAACTCTTTGCTTTCCCTTTTTCCTTTCTGGATCACATTTCTCATCCTCCACATTCTTTCGTGTCACCCACCACCTTCATTCTGAGGAAATTCAAATACGGCCCCATCTTTCCTAGTAACAGCATTACGCTGTTGCCCTCACTCAGGCACCTTCAACCTTCGTAGCGTTTCTTTCTCATTCTATACTGTTGCGCATATTACACGACCTTTCCTGTTTCCCTGAGCTAAGTCTATTCTGAGACCCGGCTCGAAGGAACTAATCCCCGAGATAACCATCTATTGACCCTTGGTGACCGTTCTGGGCCTCTCCAGTTGTTTCACGAATCACCATCTTCAACACGTAAACACGTCCTGTCGTAAATTAATTTAACCAAGGAATGGCTATGCCACCTGACCTATAGGGTCGGGTAGAGAACACGACCTTAGGGAAGAAATTTCTATTACCCATTAGGCACCTTGTCATCAACTTTATGGTCTCGATATAGGACATTTCTATAGATGAATAGTTGTTTTTCTCAATATCCGTTGACGCCACCGTTTTTATGGTTTAAAAGTAAAGATGATATCAGTCCAAACTCTTTTATCAATTATAAGAGCCGGGTGGAAGCTAATTTCATTTCTTAGAATGGCTTCTCTTTGTTGTGATGCTCTTGATGTCGCATTCACGATCTCATAATTTTCTGAGGGTGTGTACGCGGCCTCCCTGCGTCAACGGATGTCCGGGGTTCTTGTTGGCACTCACTCTTAAAGATACACCACACCCGCTTCAATGGACTGCGGAATGTCAGAAAAGTTTCACTGATTTACGCACTGCCTTGTGCTCTGCCCCGTGTTAGGTACTCCTGATTACAGTAAGCCTTTTACACTCTATGTTCATGAGAAAGAAGGTTGCGCATTATTAGTTTTAACGCAACGATTTGGGGACAAGCAACGTCCCTGTGCCTATTTTTCGGCCACTTTAGATCCAGTGGCCAAGGCATTACCTAGCTGTTTGAGGGCTACAGCAGCAGCGGCAGTTTCCATTCGCCAGTCTGCTGGATTGGTATTAGATAATACCCTTATTGTCATGGTAGCGCATGCAGTAGACACCCTCCTAAATAGAACAAAGACCCAACACCTCACGAGTGCACGCCTTTCGGGGTACGAATTGACGCTCTTGGCTAGCCACATACACATTAAGCGATGTAATACCTTGAACCCGGCAACATTGCTGCCAACCCCAGTAGAAAATGACACTCAGTAGCAACACGACTGCTTCCTCCGCACGGAGGAAGAGACAAAAGGCAGAGTTGATTTAAAGGATACTCCACTCCTGGACCCGGATGGGACCTTATGGGTGGACGGTTCTTGTTTTAAGCTTCCCAATGGTGAAACGACCTCAGCCTATGCAGTCACTACCTTATACACTGTTGTAGAAACAGCGCGTATTATACATAATGCAGCCCAGGCAGCTGAATTGATAGCACTGACTAGAGCTTGTGTGTTGGCTGAAGGAAAAAGGGTGAATGTGTATACTGATAGTCAGTATGCGTTTGGAGTGGCGCATAGTTTTGGCCGCCTGTGGAAGGAAAGAGGGTTTCTCACAACCCATGGCACTAAGATACAGCATGGCCAATTGGTAAATGACCTCCTTGAATCACTCACCTTGCCCACTCAGATAGCGATTGTGAAGTGTAGTGCACATAAGAAGATCACTGATGATGTAGGTCAAGGAAATGCTTTCGCAGACCACATAGCGAAAGAGACAGCTAGAGACACTACAAGCCGCATGTATGTTGCAGGATCTGCTAGATGGGTTGCACAAGGAGGGATGTGCATGGTGGGAATTGAGCGCCAGTTGGGTATTTTCTGGAGATGGGGATACTCCAGAAGTAAGGAGCTTGGGAGTACATTTATACCATTTATGTTGGCGGGACGGAAAAAGGATATATGGGACGGATAGTGAGAAGTCAGAATATGTTGATCGCCAAACCAAATCTACGGATTTGTATTTTCTGCCCTCTAATAGAACCTCTCGAAAAGGACAAACTTTTCTACTGGTACCTGGACAAGCACCATTCTGTATCAGGAAAGGAGGGTTAGAATATAAAGGTACAAGCAATTGCCAACATATTGTGACATTGAATGGGACAGATTGGCCTCGCATGGTTCCCTCACGTAATACATACTTCGTGTGTGGAAATAAGGCTTACACTTCTCTACCAGGTAATTGGAGAGGCACTTGTTATATCGCTTGGTTGTTGCTACCTACATATATAGCAGATGCCAAGCATCATTTACAGAAAAGAGGGGTGATGTCTGACCAGGATACGTCAGGACAAGGAGTCGGGGATGTCTTGAAAGGACTCCTTCCATTCTGGGGCCCAATAGCCAACAGTAGAGACATAAGACAACTAATTCGAGTTGTAGAAGCCACTGTCAATGAAACAGCTGGAGCTTTGAGTAACATCACTGCAGAACTCGCTGCTGACCGCCTTGTCACGCTTCAGAACAGGATGGTATTAGATATCATCCTTGCTGACCGTGGGGGCGTATGCAGATTGATCGGATCTAGCTGTTGCATTTTTATTCCAGACAACGCCCCTACAGTATACCAAGCCATCTCTAAGCTACATAAGATCGCTGAGTCCGTTCACCAGGATGAAGGGAATTGGTCTCTGATGGGATGGTTTGGGGGACTACTGTCTACATGGGGATGGAAGATTCTTACCTTTGTCGGAGCGACTTTGGCCATTCTCTTCTCATGTTGCCTTTGCCTACAATGTGGTCCAGCGCTATGCGGGCTCTGCGTCACCCTGTGTGTTCCAAATCCGATATCACAGAAAGCAGCGAACACAAAGATAATGCTGCCACAACAGCTTGTAGATTTCATGGCTATTGAAGTCGATTCAGATTAACAACAGCCTCTGGTTTCTTTGCCTGAGTAATGGCAAAAGGAGGGTCTGAGGAAATTCAAATACGGCCCCATCTTTCCTAGTAACACCATTACGCTGTTGCCCTCACTCAGGCACCTTCAACCTTCGTAGCGTTTCTTTCTCATTCTATACTGTTGCGCATATTACACGACCTTTCCTGTTTCCCTGAGCTAAGTCTATTCTGAGACCCGGCTCGAAGGAACTAATCCCCGAGATAACCATCTATTGACCCTTGGTGACCGTTCTGGGCCTCTCCAGTTGTTTCACGAATCACCATCTTCAACACGTAAACACGTCCTGTCGTAAATTAATTTAACCAAGGAATGGCTATGCCACCTGACCTATAGGGTCGGGTAGGGAACACGACCTTAGGGAAGGAATTTCTATTACCCATTATCCTGTATCTTGTACAAAGAATGTTTTCTTGTGGATGATTTGTATTTTTATTGCACATTGAGGGGGGTTGTTGCTTTAGGGGATTCAAGCGCTACAAAAGACTGTGAGCCACAGATTGAAGTGCCAGTCTCCTTAGAACCTACCACTGATGTACTTCTAGGACAACTGTACCTAGCTGCAGCTAATAAATTGAAGTTCCTATGCTAAACAGAGTGTTCCGTGTCTCTGTAATTTGGAAGGCGAACTCAGAAGATTTCAGGCGTACCCTGCGCCGCCAGGCTTAATGAGCCCAGTTCTTCAATTCTATTTCCACCCTCTTTCCAATCTTCACTAAATTTCTTACGCCATTAAATGCCTTTTTGGAATCTTCCATATGGCACAGCAAACATATTAAGATATCTCATCGCACCATTTTTTGGAAGGATTGGGTTGCAAAGGGGCTACTTCAGGTCAAGAAATTATTTCACGGAACGCGCCTTCTTTCTCCACTCAAATTACTAGCTGGGTTCGACTTTTCAGCTGCTTTTACATTTAAGTATGAACTGTTACAAAATTCCTTCAATCAGTGCATTTCTTCTATTTCACACGTTCCTTCCTCTATGCCTGATTGGTCTTCAGTTCAATCACTTCTTTCCCTACCCTTTAATGCTTCTCATATATACAAATACATTTATTATTCCATACCTCATCGCTCTAAATATAGAATATAACGTTTTGGGGAATCAGGCTTACTATACTCTTTTTTTAGTACAAACTAGTTGTTCCTTATTTTAAAAATACATCACACTTCATGTAATGCTAGCTTTACGCAAACCGTATATTATTTTTTATCATAGATTGTTCCTAACCTCTACCTCTATTTGTAAATATAATTCTAGCTTGTCAAATTCTTGTTGGACTTGCACTGGCACTCCCGGGACATTTTTGCATGCATTCTTTCACTGCCCACATATTACCTCTTTCTGGAAGAAAAGTTGCAGGATGATTTCACTTTGTGCTCTGTGGACTTCCTTTTGAGGTTAAATAAAGTTTTTTAGGCAGTACTTCTCCTTTTTGGACTGGCGCTCGTAAAATGGGAAAGTTTGTGGATTTACTTATTGCAGTCGCCTTTCAAACCATTATTTCTAACTGGAAAGATGCATCTCAAGTCACCTTTAATGGTTGGTAGTATTTGCTTTGTCACCATCACAGACTCGACAGAGATCCTCGTCATCCACATTTCAACTTCTTCAGAAGGACGATTTCTTACCACATATTTATCTACTCCTTTTAATTTCCATCCATCTTGAGTTATTTATTTATTTATTGTTAATAACTTAAATTGTTGATATTTGCTGTTTTCACTAGCCATTATACTCCCCTAATTCATGTCATTTTCTTTATGAATATTTGACCCTTTATTTTCTTGTGTTACTAATGCTAATTATTCTTTTTCTTTCCCGTTTCTCTTTAGTTCAATCTTTCTTTTCTCCCTTGTATTTACTTATTCTTTTCTTCTTCTTTTTCATTTTCTCTTCTTTTTCATCTTATTTAAAAAAAAAGTACAAAAAGCTACTTTATTACAGTACTATGTTTAAGTATAGTTTTTACATTTGTTTCTCTTTCACATTTTGTTTGTATATTATTTAATGTACCATCTGTAATGCGTTCTCCATAGTGACTTTTGCTTCTATTGTATTTATCTACATCACCTTGTTATGCCATTCTTTTTTCAAGTTATTTGACAAAATTTAGCAAGTGTACCATTTTTATGAAATCATTCTAATAAAAGTTTAGTAAACATACAAAAAACAGTATATCAACACACTATATATTTTTTTAAGTAACCTTTCTTGCACAAATACATTACTTTCTTTAATATCAACACCTGAAAAATATTGCACTGCATTCACATAATTATATAGGCAATACTTTAAGCAATATTGCTAATATTGCAGAAAGAGTTGCTTTTAATGGTGGGGACTTCTTCCTAAGTCAATCTGTATTCACCAGATTCCTTGCACATGCAGGGACAATGCAAACATGCAGTGGAATGGAAGCACTTCCCTGTAGATGGAATGATAAACCAGTTGGCTAAAGCCTGAGGTGAGAGATAATTACTTTCCTGAAGTGTATGATATGTATATTTTTTATGAGTATGTTGAAAAGCACTAGCAGACAGCTGCTCAGTTAACCCAAACGTAATAATCTTTTATTATCTACGTCTGAAGAATGTTAAAGACAGTAACCTGCCCCTCCCTCCTCTTTCAATGCCAAAATCTCTATATCAAAATGCCGACGTGGGGAAATTTTAATCTGAGCACTAGTTGGAAAATTTGAAGATTCGACTATCGCTTTAAAAAAATTCATAGCTTCTGGAATCAAAGCAGCCACCTTCAGCCCTCTGTTTCCATTCCTAAACTACCCAATAGACAGATAATCCCAAGCCCTATATTGTCAACATCAATTTCTGAGTTCCTCTAAATCAACCAGATAACTTACCCCTCCCACCAACCCATTATAAAACACAAGTGAATTCTCTGAATCTTCACTGAATTCTGTTCCCCTTCTAAACTCCTCTTCTTCCTATTTTAACAACTTAAAAGAAAAGAACTACCCTTCCCCTCTACACCCTCTGACAGGGTGTACAACTCCTCTTCCTACTTTCAATATATAACTGACACAAAACAAAACAATACCTTTGAATCCCCAAAATGCCTCAGACAGATAACATAGCCTTCTTTATAAGCCTAAGAAGTTAGCACCTCCTTCTAGCCAGAATGCCCGTTTGTTGCTGACTCAATCCAACTGTCACCCAAATACAACAGACGCCTGCTTAAAACATGAAATCAGCAGCTTTCACCTATCACTTGCTCTCAAAGAACTCTCATCCTTAAACGGACACACCCCTCAGAGAAGCACAATCTATCTCGGCTGACATTAAAGGCACCTGCACCATCATTTCCTTTCTTGAAAACACTTTCAAGCTCAAAC
This sequence comes from Triturus cristatus, assembly GCF_964204655.1. NCBI lineage: Eukaryota > Metazoa > Chordata > Amphibia > Caudata > Salamandridae > Triturus > Triturus cristatus. The sequence goes on from NC_140587.1 coordinate 455,172,036, forward strand.
TTAATTTCTTCCATTCCTCCCACTCATGGTCCCCCTCCAAATCTGAAGAAAGGACCAGAGCAAGAAGTAATAAAGATGTGTACCCATGCAGTACCGGTTTATATAAGAATATTGAGAAGCAGAAAAACAGCCTGACTTAAATATTGTGAATAAGTATCGTCTACAAAAATATCCCTTCACCGGTGTGAAGATTTTTTATTTTTATGTCCAATTAGGTGATATTTTTGTAAACAATTTAGGACTCAATATTTTTGTTAGATGATACTTAGGTCACAATATTCCGGTAGTGTGACAAAGAAAAGTTACCCTTCTCTTCAAAAATAGACCTTGAGGTTCTGCTACAGGGATGTGACAAGGAAAATGACACCAATTACTCACCAGAGATCTTCATCACTCCCCTCACTGTGAGTTAGAAAAAGAGAGACTTCAGCCTTTATAACTAAGGTGCTCACTTAAATAACCTGACAGAAACCAAAAGAGGAATGATAATCCTATTCACTACTCCACTGGTTTCTCTCTACTTCCTCCCTTTATGACTGCGGTTGACAGTGAAGCACAGCTCTTTGATTGTAGACTAATTACATTGTTTAACCTTGACCTACTATGTCTTACTGAAGCATGGCTAAATTAATTACCTCATCCAACATTAGAACTCCTTTTACTACCAGAGTATTTTGTTCATATACCTTGACTGGATATAGAAAAGCTAATGGGGGTAACAATAATCCAAAAATACTCATGAGCAAGAGAATAAGGAATGATCAATTCATGGAATCTCAATGTATGCATGTAAAAATCAAAATAATGATCTAATCACCACCAAACTACATTCCATCTATCATCAACCAAGTGACAGCATAGCATTTTTCACTTATTGCTTTCTAAGAAAAAAACTTGGGGACTTCATTTTATATTAGGGAGATGTAAAGGAGTCACCTGTGTCCACAATTTCTTCATTTTTGCACAGCAATAACCTAATACGTTTTCTTTTTTCTTTTTATACATTTCTTTATATTTTTTCATGAGTCAGCAAACCACATTTAATCTTTGTCTGAAAGACTACATGACTGTCAAACTTGTACAAAACACAAAACATCCATACATTTGTTTTCAACTCATGCCTTTCTTAAAATAATCCATTCTTGGTCTCCTCATTGCAACGTAACACAAGTCTTAAAATAACCAATCCTACTGTCTTAGACAATAAAGTAGCCTTCATCATTACAGTACATCCCACCAGACTTGAGGCCAGATATATGGCTGTTTTTAGCTGTTGCAAATGGAGAATCGGGATGTTTGCGACCGCTAAAACGGCTTCTAGCAAGTAGAAACCCTAATTTGCGCATTAGTAACCTATTACGGACTAGCAAAATAGGGTTTGCTAGTCACTATTAGGAAGGGGCATGCCAAGGGCATTCTTCCTATTTGCAAGTCACAGGGGTATGTACGAATGTTTTGCGACCGTAATGCGGTTGCAAAACATTCATACTTTACCGAACCCGTGAAGGAGGTGGTGTTAACCCATTTGCAAACAGGAAGGGGTCCCCATTGTGAATGTGGGCACCAGCATTTTTAAGAGCAGGCAGTGGCCCTCCGGACCACTGCCTACTCTTAAAAAATCAAAAAGGAAACTTTTCACCTTTCATTTTTAAATGCATCAATTTTCCTTTAAGAAAATGGACTGCATTTAAAAAACAAAATCTTTATTTAAAAAGCAATCACAGACATGGTGGTCTGCTGACCCCACCAGGCTACCATCCCTGTGAGTGCAGGTCATTCCCAGTGGGTCAACAATTGCGACCTGCCACTTATATATTAATGAGGCAGGTCATTTGCGACCCCATTGGGTATCGCTAAATGAGTCTGAGATAAATTAGTACATTTTATTTAGCAAGACTCTAATTGCGAGTGACAAAAAATTGCAATTAGCCACCCGCAAAATTAAATGGTTGTACATATGGTCCTAAGAGTCAAAAGACTTATGACCCAATATTTGGAGACCATGACAGAAATCATGGCTACAGAGAACCAGAGGAAACTGAAAAAGAAAAAAGAAAATAATCTGCACAATAGCAAACAGAATATTTTAAAAACCTAAAGTGGGATACTCAGGGCATGTATAGGGCTAAGATTCTTCCCCAGAGCACCATGCAAACAGGAGATTGACTGAAAGAAATATAAGCAACACATTTTTAAAGACAAATCAACCTTTCTCAGAATGGCAATTTACAAAGCAACCAACCAAAAAAGTAACAAATTGTAGTCATAATTCTTTAGAGGAAATCATTAACTGTTCCAAAGACAAATGTGAGGAAATCTCTACCTTTTTGAGAATAAAGTGTTAAAGATAGAAAGTGCCCTAACACTTTTCCTGATGATCCATAATTGTGTGAGACTAGCTAAAAATCTAAGACTTCGTAGTTATCCTTCAGAGAAGTCAAACACATGAAAAAATGCCCAACACTATTGCAATACCGGATTTTTCTCTTATTTACCAATAACCCATACCTTCTATGCTTATCAAAGATAAACATTTACCGGACTAACAACTCTGGCTTAAGGACCAAGGAACAGCAAGCACTGTCTAAATATAAGGTAGGCTTAGCCCTTTTAAAAAAACTCCGAGCAGACCTCATGATCTAAATAATTCCACCCAGTTTCTAACTTACTCTTCCATTGGAAACTCCTGGAAAGCTGGAGAATTAGCTTGAACTTTTCATGCATGAAAAAATTACCTAGTTCTTCATTCTGGTTTCAGATCAGGTTGCAGCATGAAACCACAATTCTAAATAAGTAGTTGGCATTTCAATTCTCTTTCTAGGCAAAGGCAAGTACTACTTCCTCATCCTTCTAGACCTGTCTGCAGTATTTGACTCTGTAAACCATTCAATTGTTTTATTTGGATAAATGGATATGAAATGCCTGGTCCTCAGCTGGTCGAGTCACACCCCAAAAACCCGCTGTCAACACATTGCTGTGTCATTTGCAAACCCTCTGTTCACCACAGGGAGTTCCCCAACATGTTGTACTCTCAGATTCTCTTTGTAGTCTCTGTATATGAAGCCACTTGCTTCCTTTCTCAAGTACTCAAACATCTCACACCGCGTTTACATCGGTGGCATTCAGATCTATTTTAAAAGACATTGAAACACAACCCAGGTTCTGGTTGACATCCATTCCTGGATAATGGTACATCATCACAAACTCAACGTGCTTAAAACAGAGTCCCTTCTGATTTTCCTGCAAACTGCCACATTCCAGTTTACACATTGCTAAACTCATTTGCTGTGCTGAAGTGTCTAAGGACTTCTTTTTGTTGAGTTTTGCAGATGCAGGGCATCCACCAAAAAGCAGTGGATAGTTCATCCACCCTTTTTAGCGACCATAGATGTCTATGCATGTAAATAGGATAGAGAAGAAATGTGTCACTTCTTGGGAGATGTATCCCCCTAATCTCTCCATCCCCCAATCTCTAAATCAGGCCCTAATTCTGTAGATTTGTAGAAGAATCTGATACTTTAAGTGCCCTCACTGACTTAGGGAGCACAATATCAAATAAAGCTTTAAATAATGTTTTATCTGGTACATCTGTATTTTATATAGCACTTGCTTTTGCAATATGTAAATTACATACATTATGTGATACTCCGCTACTCTATTTTCTCAGTTATTCTACCCGCATTATATGCAATGATCAAACTTGTAACCTGATCCCAAGTAAAATGCCCGGTAACCTACTGTGTCTTACCCATGCTTTATAAAACTGCAAATAAAAAATGAATAAAATAAATAAACTGGACTGCCCCATTTACAGCTTCTTGCTTTAATTGATTCTAGACAAGAACAACTCAGGGTTCATCATTCCTGAACACATCTCTCCTTCAACAAGGGCGTATATACTCAATAATCCTGCCTTGTTCTAGATGTATCCTCGTGCTCCTTTCACACTTACTAGAAAGCATGTAAGTGCTGCCAGCATAAAAATCCCACATTAAGGTCTGATATCTACCTATGGCAGCATTTTACATATTTTCACATCAATGTCTCTTAAAGTCATTCAAATTCAAACATCATATGAAATCGAAAGGACACGGTTTTAGTGCACCGCAATCACTACCGCATTAATATCTTTTATAGTACCACATTTTTACTTTATGATTGTTCGGTTTCCATAACAACCTGTAAAATGAAATGGGACTCTGAAGCCTTTTATCTTGTTAAAGTATATTTTAATTAGAGTAAAATAAATGCCTTTTTCGCTCTTCAGCTCGAGTTGTCTACTTCTCAAATGTTTATCCAAATTGCTCATTAGCAATCTATTTTGTGCTAGAGTAAATACAGTTTTTATCATTTGAGTTGCAGCCATTTGACTTAGATATTTTGCTATAAAGACCTTACATCGTGAGAGGCATTTTGTAATAAAAAGTAATCAGCAAAGCCTGCCAATAAGGAGGCAGCTGGGCGGCCCGAAAAGCATATCACTTACGTTTCTGTCTCTGTGCCAATTTTCCCTGTTCTCTCGTGAAAGGATGTTTTGTTTTTGTTTACCCAATCGTCACAGACAGAATACATTTTTGATGCTGCAGATCCGTTATGTTACAATATCTGCCTTGATGTCTGAAGCAACAGGCAGTGTTGCCTAATTTCCACAACCCTCTCAGAAAAAGCCAATACAGAAATCTTTGTCGTGTTTGAAATACCGCTTTTCAAACATTAGGGGGCATATTTACAAGCCCCTAGCGCCACCGGAACGTCCGTTTTTATGACGCTCCTGTGGCGATAAACCCTTTGCCTTATTTACAAGGCAGCGTTAAGCCTCTTAATGTGGCTTAATGACGCCTTGTAAATAATGCCACCTTTTATGCTACACTTAGCTTGAAAGGACACGTGCAATGGGTCGTGCGGTGGGTCACTTTCCTGCACATAGACAATCATTCCCCCCAATTCAGACACCCATGTACTATGGTGAAAGGGGGCCTGCGTAGGCGCTAGGCAGCTAGATTTTGCGCCAGTGCTAGGAGAAATGCGGGGGTGCGCAACATTCTTGTGAATATGGCACATCCCTTCATTTTCAGAATGGCTTAGCGTGACGTAGGCAATGTTTGCTTAATGCAAATCCCTTGTAAATATGGCCCTAGGTGTCTTCTGTGCATGGGGTAATAAACAGGGGCAGACCACAGTGCATGTATCACATAACTAGTGCCAATTGTGCCACAGATACATACTTCAGAATAGTGAGGGTGCCTGGTAATAAAACACGTTGTGCCAAATTGTGCCCGTATTTGTATAGTGCTGATCTCTTGAAGTTTTGAAGCACTGCACTGTTACATTGTCCAATAGTGTTAAGTGAGACTTGTCCGACATTAAACATTCAATATTTCTCGCATTGGCACAGAGGCAGAGCAGTTGACACTAACAGCATGAGATTGACCAGCTCCTTAAATCTCCATACCCCACAATCATCTGACCTCTGACAAGGGTCATCTTTAAGATATTGAATGCCATAGGAGTAGGGGCTATTGACATGGAGATCCTTAGAGGGAACCATGCCCATTCACTATTTGTTTCACCCTGCTCTAATCTTAGGGCCATCTGTGCGAAGGCATTTTTCATTTCTGAATCGCAATTTTGGGTTGTTAGGGAATGCAAAATGACATTTCTGAATGTACGAAAGTCATTTGCAACGGTGCAAAATGTGATTCCTACCTAGTAGAAATTGCATTTTAGAAATCGTAAAAAATAGGATATCACAAACCGGGATTTCCAAATTGCGAATAGCTAACCGCGAGTACAACAGATTTCCTAATTGCAACTAGTTGCAAAATTGCTATTGAAATAATGCTATTAACATTGATTCGGAGCAGGTGGTAACCAGGTGCAAACTATAAAAGGCGACCAGAATGCATCAGGCTCTTTCACAATGATGGCTTTGTATCTTCTGGCAAGGAGGATGAGGATTTTGGCTGGGAGCCAGAGAAGGAGGAGAAAACAGCAGAGGATATTCAGGGTGAGGGTCACCCAATTAGACTATACTGATGAGGAGATTTATGAGAGGTACAAACTTGGTAGTCAAACTAGTTACTCTCCCCTGAGGCGGAAGCCGGGGGTTCTACTCTATCCCTTGTGACATTATTGGGCTATTTTTTAACATTTTGTAAATATCTTAATTGTTGTGTTTTAATTAGTATACTACCGCGCTTAGTGAGGACAAGATTTGTCAAGCACTGAGGCACGCTCCTCTCACCCTTCCTCACCTTTCCTCCCGCCGTGGCCGATCAGGGGCTGACGACGCGGGGTAAAGGCGCCATCTTGGAGGGAGAAAGGGTTGGCGGTCCAGTGGCAGGACGCCTCCCACCCTCCCGGATATTTAAGCAGTAAGTGTCCATCGCTCTGCGTACTAGTTACTCTCCCCTGAGGCGGAAGCCGGGGGTTCTACTCTATCCCTTGTGACATTATTGGGCTATTTTTTTAACATTTTGTAAATATCTTAATTGTTGTGTTTTAATTAGTATACTACCGCGCTTAGTGAGGACAAGATTTGTCAAGCACTGAGGCGCGCTCCTCTCACCTTTCCTCACCTTTCCTCCCGCCGTGGCCGATCAGGGGCTGACGACGCGGGGTAAAGGAGCCATCTTGGAGGGAGAAAGGGTTGGCGGTCCAGTGGCAGGACGCCTCCCACCCTCCCGGATATTTAAGCAGTAAGTGTCCATCGCTCTGCGTACTAGTTACTCTCCCCTGAGGCGGAAGCCGGGGGTTCTACTCTATCCCTTGTGACATTATTGGGCTATTTTTTAACATTTTGTAAATATCTTAATTGTTGTGTTTTAATTAGTATACTACCGCGCTTAGTGAGGACAAGATTTGTCAAGCACTGAGGCGCGCTCCTCTCACCTTTCCTCACCTTTCCTCCCGCCGTGGCCGATCAGGGGCTGACGACGCGGGGTAAAGGCGCCATCTTGGAGGGAGAAAGGGTTGGCGGTCCAGTGGCAGGACGCCTCCCACCCTCCCGGATATTTAAGCAGTAAGTGTCCATCGCTCTGCGTACTAGTTACTCTCCCCTGAGGCGGAAGCCGGGGGTTCTACTCTATCCCTTGTGACATTATTGGGCTATTTTTTAACATTTTGTAAATATCTTAATTGTTGTGTTTTAATTAGTATACTACCGCGCTTAGTGAGGACAAGATTTGTCAAGCACTGAGGCGCGCTCCTCTCACCTTTCCTCACCTTTCCTCCCGCCGTGGCCGATCAGGGGCTGACGACGCGGGGTAAAGGCGCCATCTTGGAGGGAGAAAGGGTTGGCGGTCCAGTGGCAGGACGCCTCCCACCCTCCTCGGCACAGTATAAAAATATGGGGTCTTTCCGTCCGCGCAGCGGGCGGGCGCAGCGGGCGCGCCGGCGGCGCGCCGAAGGCAAGCTCGTCTGCGCCCGTCCGCGCCAGACACGGGCCTAGGGCCACCACCCCTGGCCCTACTGACTCAGCCCGTCCTCCACCTTACACTCGCTCCTCACTAACCGACCTACGTCCACGAGCCATGGAAGGATGTATTAGACACAGTCCGGAATCCTTATTTTCCAAGACGATCCTGAATTGTGAGCACTGTCAGGCGGCCATCCCCCTTTTAAATAAATTGGTGGAAAATCAGGTAACACAAAATTTTATAACTGCCCTTATTAACGTCCGCTCGCTGGCTAAACACAGGCAAGAAATTGCTGATCTGCTTCTGGACAGGAACATCGATATAATGTTCTTGACAGAGACCTGGATGGATAAAACATCGGACCCAGATCTTGTTATAGCCGTCCCAAAGGGATTTAAAGTATATAGGCTAGACAGAATTAACAAAAGAGGAGGTGGGATAGCAATCATTGCACGAGATACCCTTAAAATTCACATCAAGGCAATACCTACTACCACATGTGAGGCGCTTCACTTTAATATCTATTTATCGCCCTCTTATAACTTCAGAGGCATACTATTATATAGACGACCAGAAACCCGGTTGGGATTTCTCACAGAAATTGCCACTATCCTAGAAACATCTGCAATTGAGAAATCCATAACATTATTAGGAGATTTTAATTTCCATCTGGACTGTAATGAGGATAAAGACACTATATCCCTACAATCGGCAATGGAGGTCTTTGGCCTGTCACAATTGGTGACAGGACCTACCCACAATGCTGGGCATACATTAGATGGAATATATACCAATTTAGATAATCTCCTAATCACTGACGTCCTCCCAATGACTTGGACTGACCATCACCTGGTACTAAGTACTATAGAAGTTAGCGACACCTCCACTGTTAAAATACCCACTCCCAGACAGGAAACCTTTAAGGTATGGAAAGACATTAATATTCCGAACCTTAAGGTAGCATTAGATAATTCTAAGCCCATCCTGTCTACGGATCCAGAAACAGCCACAAACCAATATCAAGTTTGGCTGGACCAGGCTACTAATAAATTAGTACCAGTCAAACGAATGTCCAGTAACAGAAGCACCCCTTCAGCACCCTGGTATACAAAAGAACTTAGAGAACACAAACAACTATGTAGAAACAAAGAAAGACACTGGAGGAAAAGTTATGACGATGAAAGCAAAAATATGTATAAAAAGCTCCAAACTCAGTATAAACTCCTGATCATAGAGGCCAAAAAAAAGTACTACAGCGAGCAAATTGAAAATGCTAAAAACTCTAATAAAAAGCTCTACAACATAACTAAACAGCTTGTAGGAGATGTTCCTGATTTAAACCCCCCTTGTTCACAAAGTGTCTGTGACTCACTAGCATCCTTCTTTTTCACTAAAGTGAATGATATCTTCTCAGTATTCAACTCTACTGATACTCAAAACACAGATAACATGCTAAAACCACATATTGAAAACACCCTTCCACAGTTTGCGGAAATCACAGAAAAACAAATTGAGGACATTATCAAATCCATTAAGTCCGGCTCAGCTCTAGATCCTTGCCCCGTGAAAACCCTTCTCCCACTACTGGACACAGTGGTGCCAGTTATAACTCAAATCTGTAATCTGTTTTTCCGCACAGGTATCTTCCCTTCCCCTTTAAAGAAGACCTTGCTAAAGCCACTTTTGAAAAAAGCTGGCCTGAATAAAACAGAGTTAAAAAATTACAGGCCTATAGCCAACCTCCCGTTTCTAGCCAAAATAGTAGAAAAGGCTATGAATGCTCAACTTGCGGATTTTATCGAGCAATACCATCGGCTCGATGATACTCAATTTGGATTCCGCAAGTTTCATGGAACAGAAACGGCTCTGATCAAAGTAGCGGATGATATTCGTCTAATACGAGATCAAGGAGGCTCAGCATTGCTAGTGCTTTTAGATTTATCGGCCGCCTTCGACACGGTCGACCATAAGACCTTGGTCGATCGTGTTGAAGGCATGGGCGTGCGAAGCCTAGCAAAGAAACTGCTAACATCGTTCCTGACGGATAGATCACAGGCAGTCGTCCTGGGACAATTCACGTCAGCAGAGTTGTCCTTGCCATGTGGGGTGCCTCAAGGTTCATCCCTCAGTCCGACACTATTTAACATCTACGTGTCGGACCTTGCTGAGACGATCAAAGCACATGGGATGAACCTTACCTCATATGCGGATGACACCCAGTTGATCTTGTCCGTCAGAGACGATGGGGAAACAGTAGCGGAGAGTTTTAGAACAGGTATGCAGGCCATCGGACAGTGGATGTCAGCAAACTGTTTGAAGCTGAACTCCGACAAAACCGAGGTGGTAACCTTTGGCCATCTCAACCCTAACTGGTCCTCGATATGGTGGCTGGTATCTTTTGGAGCTTTGCCTAAACCGACCACGAAGGTGAGAAATTTAGGCGTCATTTTTGACGATAAATTGAATTTTATGACTAATGCAAACCAGACGGCCTCTACAGCATTTTATAAATTACGCCTGGTAAAAAAGATCCTGCCATTTCTTCCCAAGAGTGTAGGCAAGACTTTAGTAAGTGCCCTAGTCCTGTCTGCATTGGACTACTGCAATGGCCTGTTCATCAATGCTCAAACCAGGGTCATTAAGAAAATGCAGACAGTACAGAATGCGGCGGCCAGACTCCTCTTGGGTATCCCCAAGTTTGAACCCATAACTGACACATTGAGAAGCCTCCATTGGCTCCCTATCAGGAATAGAATCAAATTTAAAACATTATGTATAGTTTACAAATCGCTACACTCGCAAGGCCCTCAATTCCTGAAAGATCAGCTTATTCCGTACTGTCCTCCTCGACCACTTCGATCAGCCAAACTGAACGATATAGTGGTACCTCGGACCAGACTAGTCAACTGGGGAGACAGGCGTTTCCTGGTGGCTGCCCCGAAACTTTGGAACACACTGCCACAATCCATTAGATCTAGCCCAAATCTCCTGTTATTTAGAAAAATGCTCAAAACATGGTTGTTTAACCTCTAAGAGCTAGAAGCCAAGTAAAGGAGAGAGTGCATAGTACAGCGCCGAGACGCCTGCGGGCATTTGTTCGCGCTTTATGAAATGTTAAAAATAAATAAATAAATAAATAAATAAATAAATACATGATTTAATTGCTAAGGAGTTACAACCTCAGCTACAGGCCCCAACACCCAAAAGCATTACAATCTAACCACAAGTGCACATATTTTGTTTCCTATCCCTCTTAGGTTCTGGCAGTTACCAGGGGGTCATAGCAGTGGGAGGGGGGGGGAGGAGGGTTGTCACGAAATGCGTTTTCCAGTACTCTTCTACAGGTTTCCGGACTTCATGGTGAGCAAAGGTAACCAATATATATCATTCCCCTATACCCCCCAATTATTTCAACAAACCAAATTGATGTTCTACAGTGGAGCACAGTTCTCCAATGTCATTGGCTGTGTTGATGGCACACAAATTGCCATTTGTCCCCCCTGAAATTAATACATGTACAGAAACGGCAAAAGATCACACTCATTGAATGTGCAGGTGGTGTGTGATGCCTCCTGTATCATACCAGACCTTGTGGCCAGATTCCCAGGAACCACCCATGACTCATTCATGTTCCGCCAAAGTAGAATGCAAAACCGACTGTCACCGTGTAAATTTGGCGATGATTTCCTCCTAGACTCAATCACAGACTCAATGAATACAGTGGCCAGGCCAGTGTGTGTAATATGGCCTAATGCTGTGACTTCTCTTGCTCTTAACAGGAAAGGACTGGAAACAGCAACCAGCCCTGCCAGATTGCTGCTCCACCGGTAGAAGCACAGCTCCCGCTTTTGTTACAAGGGGCCGATATTGTGAAACCTGCCCCAAGTGACAAAACTGACCCCACAGGCACAAAACAGCCACCACCCCTCTGTCCCACCTGAGGAATACCTGGTGCCTGCTACAGCCAGTCCGGCTTTGGCTCTTAAGGTGACAGTCCATTTGCCTTACGTCCCTGGATACTCACAACGTACCTGACTCCAGGGTCAAGAATTAAAGGCAGTATAACAGGGCCGACAGGACTACACGTTTCTATAATAGAGAGGACCTGTGGATCTTAAAGTCTTGGTTTTGGTGCCTCCACAAGACCAGTGGGGCACTACTGTACAGACCAGATGCATGATCATCACCATTTGTGCCATACTGGCCAATATTGCAATGAAGAACGGTCTGCACAACATCCCCATAGAGCCTTATTCTGACTCTGATGATGAGTTACCACCACTACCGGTGCAGCAGGAGGGCACACTTGCAGCAGAGGGATGTGCACATCACACAGAAATCACCAACAACTATTTCTGAGGTAAGAGTAATTAAAACATCTAGTAATGAGAATCACACATGATGGTAATGCTTGGTACATAAAGGAGAGACCACCTTTTATTCAGGTAGCAACAACATTCTTTCACTCAAGGATCAACTGTATCCTTCTAGATGTAACTTTATTAAATAGTAATAACAAAGTAATTAATGCCAATTAAAAGGAAGACGACTCATTCCTCTGAGTGTACAGTGGTTCACTTCTTTCTGCCTCTGGTGTTAGGTGCCTTGTCAGAAACACTGGGTTGTGGGACTGTTAACAGTCCCAGAAGGGTGTCAGCGTGAGTGTCTTGAACTGCATGCATCTTGAATGGATGTGCCACTAAGGCTAGAACCCTGTTCGCTCCCAGGTGGGGCAGATGTTGGGGATACACAGGATGTGGGTGTGGATATTCTCAAGGGCTGTGGTCACTTGCATTAGCCCACGTGCAATGTCCTGACAGCAGTGCCCCATGTCAGTCTGAGTGTTCACAGTCCACCTTGCTAGCATTGTTGTGGCTACTGCCAAGTGGTTGATGGACCGGCTGAATGAATCAAACCTTGCCAGGTACTGTCTGTGCCTCTGTCACTGCACACGGTGCTCCTTCTCTATTGCTGCTAGCCACCGGTCCTGCCCTTTCTCCCATTTCTGCCGCGACCTAGACATTTGTAGCAATGCCTACTGACAGTCCTTATTTGTTGTGTCTGAAGGTGCTGGATGGAGATGATGGACCTCTCCAGTCCACCATACACAGGGGAATTCGCCGACATGTCATCTGAAACATTATCAGTACAGAGTGCTGGTGTTTGGGATCTGTGCTGTCTGCGTGTCCTTCCCTCTGACGTTGTGAGGGTCCCTGCACTGCGATTGTCCCTCATCATGGTCCACAAACTCTGTCAGGAGAGATGGCTGCTCTCCTGGCAGTTGGAGTAGGGGTGATGGACTGGGGGAATGATGGTGTTGTGTCCTCAATGACCACATCAGTGTCAATAGTCCGTTCCGCTGCCATGGTTCCTGACACTTTTGGGCTGTGACCTGTGGAAATGTATGTATATAGTTCATGTAAATAAATGGTTAATGTTTGCCCACAATGTTATGTTATGTTATGTTAAAATATTTTTATAACGCGCAATAGTTACTCCGAAGAGTGTGCCAGCGCAAACCCAAGAGGGGGGAGAGCCAAGATAGGAGCAAGAAAACACTTATGGAAACAGATGAGTTTTAAGGAGACGCTTAAAACAGCCTGGGTCCTGGGTATTTAGCAGGAGAAATGGCAGAGAATTCCATGCAGCGGCAGCTTTGACAGCAAGTGAGCTGCCCCCAATCCTAGACCGGGAGAAGCGTGGAACACTTGCAAGTAAAAGAGCTGATGAGCGAAGGGTTCTGGTCGGCACATAAAAGGCGAACCGCCTCTGCAGATAAATAGGACCCAAGTTATGAAGTGCCTTATGGGCAATGACCAAAGCCTTGAACTTAACCCTCTCAATCAGGGGCAGCCAGTGCAAGGCCTGAAGATGAGAGCGGACACTGCACCTTCTAGTGATACCAAGAATGAGCCTAGCGGCCGCATTCTGGATCACTTCAAGTTTGTTCATGGAGTAGCCAGGCAGGCCAACATAGAGGGCATTGGCGTAGTCCAGGCGGGACAGAACCAAAGCCCGAACAACCGTTTCCTTCGCCGTTCTAGGAAAAAGTGGGAGAAAACTCCTGAGAGCCTTAAGAAGGCCAAAACAACCACCCGAAATCTTCTTCACCTGGACTGCGAAAGACAGATTGTCCTCGAACCACACTCCAAGATTTTTTACGGAGCTCCCCTTGGAAGAGGGGGGGGGAAAGGTCCGGGGGCCAAATCTTACATCTGAAGTCCAAGGGGAAGTTACCATAGAGAAGAATCTCCGATTTGTCTTCATTGCATTTGAGTTGAGCCCTGGCAAGCCAACCAATTACCGAGGACAAACACTTCTGTACAGGCAGCACGGAATCATCCCCCTTGCTCCAGGTGAAAAGAAGCTGGGTATCGTCAGCATAGGCTATCACCTTAGCCCCCAGTTTCTCGGCCAAGAAGACCAGCGGTGTAACATAGATGTTAAAAAGGAGGGGGCTAAGTGACGAGCCCTGGGGGACGCCGGTAGAGACCTCCTGTGGAAGTGAGGCAGCGGGAGGCAGCCAAACCTGTTGGGTACGCCCCTCCAGAAAGGACCTCAGCCAGGCCAAAGCCAGGCCAGAGACACCAATCTCGGAGAGGCGGGAAAGCAGTCTGGCATGTGGCACCGTATCAAATGCGGCTGACAGATCAAGCATCACCAGAGCTGCTCTGCCACCCGCATCTAAACAGTCCCGAATTGCCTCCGATATCTCAACTAGCGCCAACTCCGTGCTGTAAGAAGCCCGAAACCCCGACTGGGCTGGGTGCAGGGCCTCAGATCTTTCCACAAAATCGGAGAGTTGTCTAGTCACTACCTTCTCACATACCTTAGCAAGGCTGGGGAGGAGGGAAATAGGACGGTAATTACAGGGCAGTGAGGGGTCAAGGGCCGGTTTCTTCAATAAAGGAAGAATTTTGGCCTGCTTCCATTCCGGTGGAACCCAAGCCCCCTCAAGAGAGAGGTTGATAATGACATTAACCTCCGAATTAAGGGTCTCTGCAACCGCTGCCAACAATCTAGCTGGACAGCAGTCAGTGGGGGAGCCGGACTTGAGGCCCTTAAGCAGTTTGAGAGTGCTAGCGGGATCAACCGGCGAGAAGGCCGACAGAACGTGATTTGAGGCACCCTGAAGAGGCACCGTCTGACCGTCATCCAGCCATGGAGCAGCACATACCGTTAAGGACTGCTGTATCAACCGGATTTTATCCGATCCGAGAAGAAACAGGAAAGGGTATTACACCAATCAACAGAGACCGGGCCCGAACACTTAAGAGCGGCAGGGGCTGGGAAGCTTTGGACTATATGGAATATCTCCTTTGAATTATTACCAGCCTGCTCAATGCGGTCAGTAAAGTATTGTTTTTTAGCCAGGAGGATGGCCGAGTAATAGATCTTTTGCCTGGCCCTCAAAGCAGCCTTGGCCAAAGGACAATATTTTTGACGACGCCAAATCCGCTCCAGCTTCTTGCACTCTTGTTTGAGCAGGCGTAAATCATGCGAGAACCAAGGTTTAGATGGCGAAACTCTCGAAGCCCGGGAGGAGGTGGGAGTGGCGAGCGAAGACATAGACTTGTCAAGCCAATTAGAAAAAGTCGCCAAGCTCTCTGCAAGATCACCCGTTATGGACGGCCTAGTAGCCGCCAAAGCCCCAGCCAGAGAGGCGGGATCTACCTTTTTGAAGGTTGGTTTCCGCGAGATAGATTCTGCAGCAAGGGGAAGGCCGGCCTTCCAGGAGAAAAAAGTAATGAGATGGTCCGACCACACAAGGGGAAGAGGATCCTCTGCCAGGATTATAAAATTGGAGCAGATAGGATCAAGGATATGTCCAGCCTGATGTGTAGGGAGAAGAACCCATTGGGATAGCTGGGCAAGCTGAAGCATATCTTTAAGAAGCATAGCATCAGTATCCGACCCCTGATCCAAATGGATATTCAAGTCGCCGAGGAATAGGAAATGGGGGAAGCGAAGCGCCCTAGAAATTAGCTTATCACCCCACTCCCGAATGGTGGCATTGGCCGGGCCAGGGGGGCGATAGACCAGCGACCCCCCTAAAAGAAAGTGAGGGGACAGCCTGATGCTGAAGTCTAACACTTCTCCAGGCCCCCAATCATAAGACTCACCCCTAATAAGCTCCCACTTTTCTCTGAAAATAACCGCAACACCACCCCCCCTTCCATCTAATCAGTCGGCCCTAGCAACCTTGTACCCCGGGGGGATAGCCAGGGTGATAAAAGGGTCAGCGTTGGAATCGAGCCATGTTTCCGTAATAAACAGAAGATCAACCGGGTGATCAGAGAGGAGCTCAGAGATGTCGGCGTGGTGTTTTTTAAGTGAACGTACATTAATTAAGGCGGCAGAGATGGGCGGAGCCGTATCCTGCTTTGGCCGACTGCCTGGGGCGAATGATACAGTCGAGGAGGGGTCAGGGAGACGAAAGCCACATATAGAACAAACATGCTCCTGAGCATCTGCCAAATCGAACTGGGGGTGAGAGGAGCATGCAGATAATAACAAGTTACAGAGCTCATCCCTACCATACAACAGAGCTGCGCGCGTTCCCCCCGTCCGTGAAACAGAGTGGGGGGCCACGGCCACAGCCGGGACGCGGACGGGCGCAGACGGGCTTGCCTTAGGCGCGCCTTCGGCGCGCCAGTGGAGCGCCCGCTGCGCGCGTCCGCTGCGCGTTCGCGCAGCGCGCATGCTAAATAGTGTGTTGCCTACAGACCCCAGGTGTTGCTGCTCACGCGTGCCTGACCCAAGATGGTGGCCGGGCAGGACAAAATCCCTCGAGCTAGTGTGGGCTGCGGAGAGTGTGGGTAAGCGGATCAATTTTAAGCTAACACACGTTTATATAAAAAGCCCCTGAAGTGCCAGCAACAATTAAAAAAGACAACAGGATAAAAAGCAATAGTTCAACAAACGTTAAAACCAGGTGTCAGTAGTTTTAAAAGGAACGAAATTAAAAGCAGAGCAGTCAGTGCAAAACAGGAAGATTCACAAGCCCAGGAGAGGTAAACCATGTGCTCTCTCCCTCTACTTAGGCAAAGGCGTTCGCGCAGCGCGCATGCTAAATAATGTGTTGCCTACAGACCCCAGGTGTTGCTGCTCACGCGTGCCTGACCCAAGATGGCGGCCGGGCAGGACAAAATCCCTCGAGCTAGTGTGGGCTGCGGAGAGTGCGGGTAAGCGGATCAATTTTAAGCTAACACACGTTTATATAAAAAGCCCCTTAAGTGCCAGCAACAATTAAAAAAGACAACAGGATAAAAAGCAATAGTTCAACAAATGTTAAAACCAGGTGTCAGTAGTTTTAAAAGGAACGAAATTAAAAGCAGAGCAGTCAGTGCAAAACAGGAAGATTCACAAGCCCAGGAGAGGTAAACCATGTGCTCTCTCCCTCTACTTAGGCAAAGGCGTTCGCGCAGCTCGCATGCTAAATAGTGTGTTGCCTACAGACCCCAGGTGTTGCTGCTCATGCGTGCCTGACCCAAGATGGCGGCCGGGCAGGACAAAATCCCTCGAGCTAGTGTGGGCTGCGGAGAGTGCGGGTAAGCGGATCAATTTTAAGCTAACACACGTTTATATAAAAAGCCCCTGAAGTGCCAGCAACAATTAAAAAAGACAACAGGATAAAAAGCAATAGTTCAACAAATGTTAAAACCAGGTGTCAGTATTTTTAAAAGGAACAAAATTAAAAGCAGAGCAGTCAGTGCAAAACAGGAAGATTCACAAGCCCAGGAGATGATGTTGTGACTCTGCTTCATGTGTTCGTAACATGTTTATGTTGTACAGATATGTTGTGTGTAGTCATCAGCACACAGTACAACAAGCAACTGATGTTTACTATAACTCTCATAATGCATTGGCAGGGTGGGGCAAGCATCTCAATGGAGCTATTTGTGCTGTGATGTATGATGTATGGATTTGCTAACATTATGTTTTACTAGGTAAGTAAATGGAAGATGACTTACCCTGGCTTGTGCCTGTTGGATCAGAGGTGTCAATGTCAGCACTTCCACCACACTCTCTTGGGTTCTAGGGTCCACTCTATGAGTATCTCCATGGGAGTGAGGGGGGAAGTTGAGGATCCTCCCCCTGGCCCCACCACCCACCTCTCTTAACTGCATGGGCCGTGGCTGGAACTAACTGTTTTTTCCTTTACTCTGCATAACCCATCCACTCAGCTTTTGTGCGTTATGCCAAATAACCTTTTTCTCTTGTAAGTGGTTTAATGAGCTCTTGTGAGACTTCTGACATCTCAGAGGGGCCCATGCTTGACCTCACAAGTAATTCGGCAGGTGTTGCTATTTCAGTGGCACCCACTGACTTTGCAACACTTTTCATCACAGTACTGAACTTCATGTAGTTAATTTCCAGAGCGAGTGTACCACCAATGAGTTTGAGCCCAGCAACTGTTTTAACTTCCTTGTGTACCTACCTGTGGTGGACGTCCTTGCTGCGAAATCATGACTTGTTGAGTCTCACATGCAGTGCAGCCTTTATTTCTAAAGTGGAAAAGCATTATGACTAGTGACATACCATTTACACAGGTGGATTGTATGGCAGCAGTGTTATCCTACTGCACATAGCTTAACATTGCCCCTACTAGATTTGAGCAGTGGCTGAGTTTTGCTTGAAAAAAAGTTCACATCTGGTGGGGAAGTTTGAAGCATATGTCTGGATTGGTGGAGGTCACTAGATTGAGATCAGCCACTTGCAAGACAAGAAGATGGGTGACAAAACATAAGGCGAGTCTTTCCTCCAAGAAAGAACTATGAATATCTTTACACAGCAGAAAGAAGGGAGAAGGAAGAATAATTTTACAAATAATACCATTCCTGGAAGCTGTATGATGGTCATCTGAGTCAGGGTTCTTTCCAGAAAATGCATATTAGAACAGGGAAGATACAGTTTATAACCAGTGAGACTCAAATTCACTTTTTAAGGATGGTGTCACCAAAGGTAGTTTTAATGAGTAAGGGATTGACGCACAGTTTGTAATACAGACTTTAATAAGATTGAGGGAGCATGAATGTACTGCTCTGGGAGGAGGGTGGGGAGGGATTTGATGAGATAGTGATCAGCCTCCTGTCAGCTGGTGTTTTTTTTTTTAACAGAGTTCAAAGTGGTTGTGGATTGTCTACTTTTCACATTTTCTTGAAAACCCTTTGCCTCATATTTCCAAATGAGTCTAAAAATATCTCTAATGCATCCCACCTGCCTACTGATTGGCTTACTGTAATGCAGTTGCCAGGTGTGTATCAGAACTTTGAATCCTTTTCAGAATGTGTGGTTTACATATTTCTTGACTATAAAACATGAGGATTCCCACAACAGGAGTATTGAATGCTCAGTCCTGGCTGGTGATTTCTTTCTGGTTAGCACCAAGACTTCAGTAATAGCTTCTGAGGGGAACTGGGTAGCATCAGGAATACCCTTATTGCTTCATATGAAATCAGAAAATGGAAGTAGGATGAGGGTTCAAGTGAGAGTGATTATCAACACTTATGTTGAGTTGTGCCCATTGGAGATTAACATGGGTAGAAAAAGATTTTAATCTTGCGGAACATAATCACTTACAAAATTGAGCATTTGGTTTGTAGAAAAAAACCTTTAAAGAAGTCTACAATAAATAGCATTTAAGAAGTTTATGAAATTCCAGCCCTAAATATTTTGACAAATTAAGAGTCAACTCTTTATTAATTCCAGTTTGAAAAGTTCTAAAGTTCAACATTATAATTCTTCAATTTGCGGCTATAATCCGAATGATAATATGTAATTTCCTACTTGATCCATACACATTCTAAGAAACTTTGTTCTGGAGTCTCTTGGCTAGTACAATAACAGAAGCATCAGCATTGGAAAGATAATAACAAATTTGAAGACCCCCACAGTATCAATTAGGCATAGCGATGGAGGTCTATGAAAAAGGTGCAATATCTTGATAAACAATGCTCAGCTAGTTGTGATAGATACATTATGTAAAATTGATTCGATTTAGATAATCAGTCTCCTCAGGTAGCCCACTGCTTGATTAATTTCTTGAGCACCCCTTTGAAATAAAGATATGGTATTGTGCAATTATTGTTTTTTATTTATCTTTTCATTAAACAGTTGCTCCGTGCACAGAAGATGGTACAATCTTTTGCGCATAAGGTGACACTTCATGAAGAAAAGGCATAATATCATTGCAGTCTCAGTTAATAACAGGCCATAATACAGATCTTATGGGTGTAATTGTAAGTACACGCAAGTATTATCATCATCAATCACCATACAGACCCCAAAACCCTCCCTTCAGCCCATTTGCCTCC
Organism: Triturus cristatus; assembly: GCF_964204655.1. Lineage (NCBI taxonomy): Eukaryota > Metazoa > Chordata > Amphibia > Caudata > Salamandridae > Triturus > Triturus cristatus. The sequence continues at coordinate 455,191,771 of NC_140587.1, forward strand.
CTGTATACTCGCCATGGTATTGTGCAATTATTAACCAGATCACGTAGACCTACTTTCTCATCCTAGCAAATAAAGTGTTGTAATAGGGGATTCAATTTCAGATTTGTGCCATTAATCCCAAGAAGTTATGGTTCTCTGACCTTTTTATTTGCACCAGAATTTGAATAGACTCCTGATTTACCCCATCTTGGTAGAGCACTCACCCAATCCAGTCTGATGGCTTGGACTGATATAGATTTTGCAAACACTGTGCCTTGCTATGCATAGTCTTCTTCAATCTACCTAACCATATTAGATAAGACTGAGTCCAGGTGATGAATAGCAAATTATTTTAGAACCCACGCTATTAATAAGGGTTCATGAGATCTCTCCCCTAATTGTTAAGCTTTAGCAAGGCACCTATAATGGTTTGAGCCATTGCTCCCTTGACTTACTTTTACAATCTGAAATCCAATTATCAATCAATTATTAGACCTGGATATTTGCATTCAGGTACAATTTGTAATGCTAAGTCTGTGTATCTACATTGAAGTTTTTATAAATATCGTTTAAATACATGATTGTAATTTTGTTCTGATTAGCCTTCAGGCTATTAACTTTACAATAATGTTCTAATTGATTTAACAGTCGTACTAGTCTTATGCAAATGTGAATTTGTGACTGTGTTAGATCATATCATCCACATATTGTCCACATCAGCGCAGGAAGTTGCAGGCCTCCACAAAAAGCCATTCACTTTCAAACAATATTGTGCAAATCAGATATAGACAATTATAACATCAAAGAAGCTAAGAAACAGACTTTCTTCACACCCTGTGAGGCGGGCACTTTATTAGTTTGGCAATGATCATTGCCCATAGTCGTCACCGCCAAGTTATTTTAGTATACCAGTGAAATGGCTTTCAAAATACCCATTAACCTTTACGATTTCCTGAAATGCTTGGGTCTATATATGTTGACAAAGGTGCATTAGAGATGAATAAATGCACACTATATGGGGACACTTATTTTAGTTAGTGCTGTTGATATCCAACTCACGAAGGCCAATATATTAGTAAGTGTAGGCATTTCTTTAAACCCAATTTGGGAAGAATAAGGGCGGATTCTATTTCTTTCAAGTCTTACAGTTCATTTAGAATAATCCTTGCAATGACTTTGTTGGCAGGACAAAGCATAGCTAAAAGATGCTAATTTTCAGAGGGCTCCTCTTGTCCTTTTTAAATACAGAAACCATAATCATTCCTTCCCTGTCTTTGGACTTAATGCATTGCCTGTTCACCACAATCAATGCCCTTCTCAAAATTGTTGCCCTTGATTGTGCAACCCTCTGCTGTACAATGAAGGTCCAACTATTGGGACCTGACGCCTTAGACGGATCCACGGATTTAATAGTCTTTTGTCATCTAGTTGCCCTCGATATAAAACATACTGATTACATTAGACAATCATAGACCAAAGAATTATATGTCAAACAGACAGAAATTCCTTTGGTCTAATATGATTATCTCATACAAGGGACATTTATGAATAGATTAACAGGTCCCAGTAGATTATCTATGTTAGGAGTTCGGGGATATTTTAAAATGTTGTATTTCCATGTTGTATTTATTTTGCCTTCACTGGTTTTCACACTGCGTCGTCTACACTATTGTTACAATTATTCTATTTATGCACCTATGTAAATATGATGCACAAGTGACTAAAGAAAACTAAAGCGTTGATGAATATTCCTTTATGTTAGAACCGGCGGTCTCTAGTTGGCAGAGGTATACACTTCTGACAAATAGGGACCAACCAACTCTAGTCAGGGAAAGGAGATTACACACTCAGATAACCCCTGCTACCCCCTTGGTAGCTTGGCAGAGCAGACAGGCTTATCTCAGAGGCAGTGTGTTAAGCATTTATGACCACATACAGTAATAAAGTGAATACACTACAGATGGACACGACACAGAAGTTATTATAAAAATAGGATTTTTATACAAGGCTTAGCACAAGACCAAATAACGACAAAAATATACCACAGTCTTAATAAATACTCTTTGGAAGGAAAAATAATAGTTCAAGTAAGGTTTCTTCTTGGCAAATAGTTCTTTAGCAACAAAATTAAGTATTCTCCTGAAACACAGTTCTTTGGCAACAATGTGACCCCCACAGGAGTCACACTACGTCGAGTCTACAGGATTCCCAAGGTTCGGCGTCGACCGCGAGGAGCACTACGTCGAGCCTGGAGTTGCAACAGACCCCACAAGTACAGTACCTTGAGAAATGAAGAAAACGATGATCCACGGCGTCGAGATGTCGGCGTCGAGGTCGGCGTCGATTGTGCCTCGGAGTCGGGTCGATCTGCAGCGGCGTCGAGGGGTGTCGGGCAGGAGCAGCGCTCACGGCGTCGAGAAGGGTGTCGAGTCGATGCGATCAGTAGCGGCGTCGGGACGGGGTCGCTTGGAGGTGGAGCCGATACTCACTCCTCACTGGCGTCGATACCGGCGTCGAGACGGGGTCACTTGGAGCTGGGGCCGATACCCACTGCTCACTGGCGTTGCTGCTGGCGTCGATCGGGCCCGGCGGCTGGCGTCGAAGGCTCGGGACACTGGAGCCGTTACTCACGATGTCGAGCTGGATTCGGCGGCGTCGGCGGCGTCGAGACTGCAGATTTTCCCTTGTGTACTGGAAACAACACTTTCCAGCAATTCAGCAATTCAGTAGATGGTGAAGTCCTTTGGCCCTGTGACTTCAACAGGAGACTGGCACTCTTCCAGCCCTTGGAGATTTCCTAGCAAGCGTTCAGAGAGTACACACCAAGTTCCTCTCTCCTTGTTCCTTGGCAAAAATAAAGAAGCAGCTTTCAGGTTCCTCCACAGCAAAACAGCACTCTGGCAGAAAGGGGAGGCAAGTCCTTAGATCAGCAGGCTTCTTGTCCTTGGTACAGGTTTCCTTGTCAGAAGTGATCTGAGTCTTTGGTTCAGGGGTCCTTCTCTTATACCCCTTTTCTCCTTTGTTCCATTTGTCCAAGCAGGGAAATTCCCCCCATCTCAGGTTCGTTGTGGGTGTTGCCAGGCAGAGGCACCTGGCCTATTCACTGAGCAGGGCAGAGTCCTCAGCCGCCCAGCAGGAGGCGGAGCCAGTATTGTCACTGGCAGGAGCAGAGCTATCAGTCGCCCAGCAGGAGGTGGAGCCAGTATTGTGTCAGGCCGGGCAGGCTACTCTTCCCTCACTCTATGTGTAAATGCCTCATTCACCCCACACTGACTCATTCAGACCTCTGGAGCCACCCAGTCCCTGACTGACACACACACCAAACCAGCAGAGACCGGTGGATAGTTGGACAAGAAAATAGCCACTTTCTAAAAGGGCTATTTTCAAACACAGAATCTAAAAACCATCCATCCTAAAGGGTTTGTTATTAAATTCTGAGTTCAGGGATACTAAACTCGACCTGCTACCATGCTCCCTGAGTCAGATAGATTATAATGGAGTTAATAATCAGTCTGCCCAGTCTGGCCTATTGGAGGCAGGTAGCCCTTCAATAGTGAAAAACGAAAATGGCTGTAATTCACTATTAGGTCATGCCACACACATCAGGGCATGACCTACCTTTTACCAACAATGCACCCTGCCCTAGGGCCTACCATAGAGGTGTCTGAAATGTGGCAAAGTGAAGGTTTAGAGACTGGCAAGTAGGTTTCCTTGCCAAGTCGACATGGCAGTCAGGGACTGCACGCAGGCGCTGCGGTGGCAGGCCTGAGACACATTTTACAAGCTGCTTCTGTGGGTGGCACAACCAGTGCTGCAAGCCCACCAGCAGCAGTTAACTTACATGCCCTTGGCACCCGCAGTGCACTAGACTAGGGACTGAACAGTAAGTCAACCAAGCCAATCATGGTAACACCAATCAATGTAACAATTTAACATAGGGAGCACTTTCACTGTGGCACTGATCAGCAGTGGCCCAGTGCCTAAAGCAATAAACCAGCAAAAACATCGTAAACAGAGGAGGCAAACAGAAAAAAATGGAGGAGAGACTCATGCCAATGATGCCAGGTCTAACACTTTATTTTTCATGAATTTGTGTCTTAATGTTTTGATTTGGATGGGTTACTGTGGATTCATCACAAACGGCTACCATCCTCAACCAGTCCCACGGGACCTTTGTTCCTACCTCAACATCAAAGATGCAGCCAAGCAGCGAAGATACCAAAACAGATACTATTTTATCTGGAAAAATCTGTAATCTGTAGGCGATGACAACCTGAAGTTCATAGGAATAAACGTGTAGGGAGCAAACAGTTTCTGGGCAATTGGACATCGCTGGATGTCTGAGCTGTAAACCAATATCTTGCAGAACACTGTGCACAGTTTAAAGGTGGGTGAAACAGATCTTTATACGAATTAAATGTAGATTTTCCTAGTTGTTATGACGGAAAGTCTTAATTTTATTAAAGACACGGAGGCGAGTATTATGCTTTCTTATCTTGCATTTTATTAAACAGCAGCCAAGATAAGTGAAAACTACAGTTCCCAGGGGTCCAGGCAGACCAACTGGCCAATGGGAACAAAGTAAAAACGAGAGTAAGGCACCAATCATGAACGATCTCATTTGTAAAACTTCACTTCTGACTGCGCAGCTTCCTCTTTTCGCTGACGAGCAGATCAGATAATGTCAGAAAACAGTGGAATAATTGGTAGAACTATGGAGAACGCCAAAGTCCAGGAACAAACTTCTTGAACTAGATCCATCCAGAGAAGACCAACAAGCCGATGCTCCGAGGATGACTCCAAACCGGAAGGAGAGAGACTCTGATGAGGAGACCACAGCCGGTGATGAACTGGACCATTACGAAGATGCCGGTGGCAAGGCTGGATTCGCTGGAAGGGAGGGAGAACATAGGTTAGTGTAGTAGAGGCGGGATAATACTCGCCTCCGTGTCTTTAATAAAATTAAGACTTTCCGTCATAACAACTAGGAAAATCTACATTTTATGTCAAGACCGGAGGCTCCTATTATGCTTGTTTAAAGCATATCAACTACCAAAGAAGCCACAGTTTCAATAGGTTTGCAATAAAACATACGGAAAACACTATCATTAGTCCAGTCGGCTGATCTCAGGATGTCCTCAAGGCGAGAGCCTGCCCAAAAGGCCTTAGAGGCCATGGCTTCCCTGGTGGAGTGAGCTCCGAAAACGGAGACATCAATGTCTGCAAGGGACATAACCCAACGAACCCAACGGGCAAGGGTAGCAGAAGATACAGGAAGGTGGGTTTTGAGAAAAGAAATGAGAAGCTGGGAATGATGAGGCATTCTAAGATCAGCAGTCCTTTGTTCATACATTTTAAGACATTGACCTATGCATAGTTTGGGATGCGAAGGAAAGTAAGGGTAAAATACAGAATTCAAATTCGTTTTAGTTTGTCTAGAAATCTGGAACACAACACCTGTAGGAGAAAATTGACGATTAGAAATATCTAGCGCTTTAACATCAGAGACATGCTTAATGGAAACAAGGCACAAAAGCATGGTAAGTTTAGCGGATAACATCTTTAGGGAAAGAGAAGGATTGTCTGGCCAGTCAGAAAACAACTTGAGAACTACAGAAACATCCCATAAACTGGAATACTTAGCCAACTGAGGTTTGGAACAACAAACTCCTTTCAGAAGGCGACATACCAAAGGATGAGCGCCAACTGGTTTGCCGTCGATAGGAGAATGGTTGAGGGAAATGGCAGATCTGTATAGGTTAACCGTCCTGTAAGACTTACCCGTACTAGCTTCAGAAGCCAAGAAATTGACTACGAAATTTAGAGGGGCTGAAAGGGGATCGACATGCCTTTCCAGACACCAGCTTGCCCAAAGAGACCAAGCGGACTTGTAAGCTTTTGAGGTCCTGGGGGCCCAGGCTTTGCTGATAAAGAGGGAAGCTTCCTGCGAAAGGAGGACGTCAGCAGGGGCAGACCGGAAACCTTCCAGGTGGACAAAACTAGGGAGTTGTTCAGAATGAGGCTGTGAGGCTGACCCAAGGGATTGAGGAGTAAATCCTCGCACGTCGGAAGAAGAACTGGAAAGTCCTCCGCCATCTCCAAGAGAGATGGAAACCAAATCTGAGATTGCCAGAACGGGACGACCAGGACCAGGGATGTTGATTGACGGCGCACTTGGGACAAGACCCTGTTGATCATGAGGAAAGGAGGAAAAGCGTAGTTGAGGTGAAGAGACCAGTCCTGAAGGAAAGCATCCGTTGCCAGGGCTGAAGGATCTGGACGCCAGCTGAAGAAGCGGGGTAACTGAGAGTTGAGACGGGAGGCGAAGAGGTCTATATAAAAAGCACCCCATTTGAGAGAAAGAGAGCGGAAGACGGATGGCAGCAGCCTCCAGTCGCTGGAATCTCGAAGATAACGAGAATGCCAATCTGCCACCGAATTGAGATTTCCCGGAAGATATTCCGCTGTCAAGGAAAGTTGGTGCGACAGACAGAATTCCCAAAGGCTCTTTGCCAATTCCGCTAGGGGTTTGGATTTGGTACCGCCGAGATGGTTGATATAACGGACCGCAGAAACATTGTCCATGCGAAGAAGGATGGAGCATCGAACTCTGTTCTTTGAGAGGCTTTGGATCGCAAAGGAACCTGCAAGCATCTCTAAACAGTTGATGTGCAATTTTGACTCCTCTTGAGACCATGTACCGCCAGTCGAGATTGGACCACAGTGGGCGCCCCAACCCGCCAGGCTTGCATCTGATTCTAACACAAGATCTGGGGCGGAAGCGAAGATCGTGCGTCCGTTCCACGCATCTAAATGGTCGATCCACCATTGAAGTTCTTCGTGTGATTCTTGGTCTAAGGTGATAAGGTCGGCGTAAGCCAAGCCTTGGCGAAGGTTACTGATTTTTAGCCATTGGAGGGCTCGATAATGGAGGGGGCCTGGAAAGATGGCCTGGATGGACGCAGAAAGGAGACCGACTATTCTCGCCAGAGATCTTAACGAGATGAGAGAGGTCCGAAGGACGGAAGAAATTTCCGCCTTGATTGTCGAGACTTTTGACTGAGGTAGAAGAAGAGAGGCAGTCACGGAATTCACTAGGAAGTCCAAGAACTCGATGTTCTGAGATGGAATAAGCATAGATTTTTCGAAATTGAGGAGGAAACCCAGATCCAAAAGCAAAGTTTGAGTGGTGTCGAGTTGAGACAGCAGGAGTTGTTTGTCTGAATTCATGATCAAAATGTCGTCCAAATAAATCATCAGCCTGATCCCGAGGAATCGTAGAAATGCTACCACTGGTTTTAGGAGTTTTGTGAAACACCAGGGTGCTGAGGAAAGACCGAAAGGAAGAGAGGTGAAACTGTAGGTTACGTCCGCCCACCGGTATTGAAGGAATTTGGCATGAGAAGGATGGATGGGAACCGTGAGGTAAGCGTCTTGTAAATCCAATCGTACCATCCAATCATTTGCACGCAGGGTGTCCCTCAAGTGAAGAATGGTCTCCATCTTGAAGTGGCGATAAACTACAAACTGGTTGAACCATTTCAGGTTGATCACTGGGCGAAGTTTTTTGTTCTTCTTTTGAACGAGAAAAATGGAACTTAGGAAACCCGAAGAGTCGAAAGGAGCGATTTGAATGGCTTGTTTTTGAAGAAGGGCGTTGGTCTCCGACGAGATCAGTGAAGCCATGTTTTTTTAAAACACTAGAGGAGGGGGGAACACAGTCTGGAAAGGCGGCGAATAAAGCTCTATAATATAGCCTTGGACAGTATTTAGAACCCAAGGATCGGAGGTGATCGATTGCCACATTGGAAGAAACCGTTTTAAGCGGCCTCCCACCGGGGGAAGGAGCAAAGGACCTACTTTGCTGGTTGAAGTTGTTGTTGCGATAACTCTTCTGGCCTCGACCTCGGAAACCCCTACCCCGCTGAGGGTAGAATTGAGGCTTGTAGTCTTGGGTGGAAGAGGAAGATCCCCTGGAGCCTTGGTTGTGATAGGGACGGCCGGAAGAGCGACCCCTGCCTCTGCCGGCCCGTCCAAGAACCCAGGGAGAAAAAACCTTTTTTTATAGATTGTTGCGCCTTGTCTAGAGATGCAAAAGTAGACACGAATCTGCTGAGATCCTTAATCAGAGAGTCTCCAAAGAGAAGGCCGTTAGCTTTGTTGCCCAGATCCAGAGGGGCTAAATTGGCCAACTTAGGGTCTAACTTGATCAGCAGGCCTTTACGGCGCTCATGAGTGATGGCAGCATTGGCGTTCCCAAGGAGACAGAAGGCGCGTTGGACCCACAAAGAGACATCCTCAGCTGATAAATCAGCGCCTTCTAGGCGAGCAGACTTGGCCAAATCGAAGATGCGCGCCAAAGGACCCACCACGTCAAGGAGTTTGCCTTGACAAGTGGACCAGGCTTTGTCCACTCCTTTACGAGGGTCCTTACCAAATTTAGAGAAGAAGGTAAGTAAGGGTTGGTCGATAGCGGGAACCATGGTAATCTTATCAGGCAAGGAAGGCTTGGGACATTCCGACTTCAACCTGGCTCGGACCGAGGAGTCTAAAGGGAGGCGAAGTCTGGCGGAAATGTAATCTCCCACATGGGAGGCAGGCGACCATTCAGTGGAATTGGGATGACGTATTAACGAGGGGTCGAACATAGGGACACCCTCGGAATCAACTACTGGTTCAAAAGTAAAAGAATCCAACTTTGATTTTTTGGACAGAGGAGATGGAGGGTCAAAAACATCATGAAGACTAAAGGGATCATCTGCGTCAGCCATGTCGTCATCAGTGTCCAAGATGGTGGAAATAATTAATTTTTGGGGTAAATCTACATGCTTGGATTTGTGTTTATGCTTGCCCTCGGTACCTAAAGTCCCCTCCTTGGAAGGAGGCCTGGGAGGAACAAGGTCCTCATTCAAGCGCGAGGAAACCTCGCCAGTCAACAAAGACGCAGTTCTGGAAGCATGAGAAACAGAGGAAACCACCTTTTTTGGTCTGCTATCCCCCGCAGACTGGGCCAGTGCCTTGGACAAGAGACTTATCATGGAATTCTCCATGCCCTTTGACATGCGCCTCATGGATGCCGCCACAGCATTCTCCACTGAGGAATTACTACATTTATTTAAATCATGTTTGAAGGCTTTGCCTTCCTCATTAAGCAGAACCTGCTCCGGGGAGCTGTCTAACTCCATATTACTGAAGAAACAGGAGAATTTCCAGTCAGGAAAGGGTTAACAGACAGAGGGAGTAACCAGGGGCACCCAGAACACTCCCTGGAGGCGTGGCTAGCCTTCGAGCGTGACCGAAGCTCAGAACGGCAGCCAAGAAAGGAAGGGCTGAAGCGCTGATGCTAGAAACGCTGAAACGAGGGAAAATGCCAGCGTGAGCAACGTGAGCATAAAAGAAGAAAGGCCGGGTGAGCCAGCAGTGCGTGTGTGGGGCCGTTGGGATTAAGCGCGAGCGCCCGGGAAAAACGAGGCGGGAAGCGCGCGACGGCCGGGACCATGAAAATAAACCCGAGGGGGGGGAAGGGGCAACCCGCGATATCGCGGAACACAGAGAGGAAACGCGCTCAAGAGCGCGAGGGTATTTAAATAATTAGCGCATAACCATAGCAATGCCACAATAGAAATACCACAAAGAGGAATGAAACTCTATGCATAACAAGCAAAAAGTCGGAGAAGTTACTTATCTGACTGCGAGCAGCAAGAAAAGAGGACGCTGCGCAGTCAGAAGTGACGTTTTACAAATGAGATCGTTCATGATTGGTGCCTTACTCTCATTTTTTCTTTGTTCCCATTGGCCAGTTGGTCTGCCTGGACCCCTGGGAACTGTAGTTTTCACTTATCTTGGCAGCTGTTTAATAAAATGCAAGATAAGAAAGTATAATAGGAGCCTCCGGTCTTGACATAAAATTTGAAAAGTTCTGCCACTCATTTTGAAGGTTCGTCAGGACTGCTGTAAAGTGCCCATAAGTGTGTACTGTAAACTGCTTCTAACTTGCAGCCCATTGTAAACCTGCAGCCCATTGTAAACTTTCAGAAAGGGGAACAGTGTATGATGTAGCACAGTCCTTTTCTTGTATTGTACCAATGCACTCCATGTGTCAACCAAACGTGTTGGAGGGTGAATGTGACTCTGGTGGAGAGTATTGTAATGTTAAACATCGTTATGTAGATCTTTTCACCGTGTACATCCTCACAGGTAGAAATGAAAGATTTAAGAAAACCCACAGTTCAAGGGATTTAACTAAAAACCAGAGACTGCGGGCTGCCCATTCTCTGAGCTTGAGCCCTCCTTCTGGAACGCTACTGCTCTAGGTTTTGAAAAGTACAGAATCCGCTAACTTTTAATAAATGGATTCAAACACAGCTTACATCTTTGACAGTGGACAGCATCCAATTGGGGTGATAAAGCACTGAATAAGAAGCATGTAACTTATCATAACATATTGCAGCATAACATATTTATGACCCTCTTTTAGGACTTCTGCTGAGAATCTATCGATTGAGAATATTGGACTCATCTCGAATACATCATAGTTTTATAAAGTAATTCTTGTGTTATCTTTTGTCGGAAAATACACAAAAAAGTGAAATATCTGGGATGGCATGTCACGAATGAAAGATGTTCTCTCATCTGACTATAGCAGTTGACCTCCTAAACAATGCATCAATCTTATGCATTTTCAACATTGGAAAGGTCTGGTCACATTACATCACCTCCATGCTGATAAAAAGGTGTGCTTTGTCCTTTTGTTTGACTGCCTGAAGGTCTGTGATGCTGTCCTGCTGATGACATATCTGCCATGTTGCTGGCATGCTGCTGCGGGCAGGAGTCAGGCCCTTTAACTAGAGTGTCTCTCTCTTTATTGCATTCCGCTAACAGGATTACTGAAATGATTCCTCAATAGCCACGCTGAGCTGATAGATGGTTGTTGAGAGTAAATAATAAAAGCCTTTTACCAGGATTGCTGTCATTTTCCTGTTGAGGCGCACATCTGTTACTAAGTCTGCTTGTATGTGCGGCTGCCTCGTATGAACCCTCTCTAATTTAGTTAGACTGATGGGTGCACTTGTAGCTTTCACTCTAACAGTATTAAGAGAGATGAATAGGGCAGTCATTGCTTGACAGCAATTTGTGGGAGCTTCTGTCTGCTAGATTGCTTTCAGGATGCAACCTCGTAAGAATGGATTTTTTTTCAGAACCTTTTGGAAAATGTTTTACAGTGATCTAGGAAATAAGCGTATAGAAAGCAAATTTAATCTGTTCTTGTCAAGGCAGGAAGTGGGTGTTAAAGTCAGGCTAGCTGCTCAACTTAAGTGAGGTTCTACTCTACCTGTTAAGGTCAAGGTGTACTGCGAGATTGAGGTGAAATGAACATTTAGTACACTCTCTTTAGGGAAGATTAATTTTCAAGGCTAAGCAAAATAAATAAGGTACTCACAGTTTTAACTGATATGTAGACAGTGTTCTTGTGCAGTAGCCTTTTCTGGGATTTGTCTGCTGCAGCATGGAGCAGTTCAAGTGATGTCAAAGGACAGGCCAGGGAAAAAGCTGCTACCCCTAGCCAAAAACGACATCCATGCTTGCAGGGAAAAAAGAATAATGGTTCAAAATTGTTGCAAAATGCTACTCTTCCTTGGATGCAAAAGCCCAGTTTTAGACTTGTCAACCTCAGGATGGTCTTCCCCCAAACGTTTTGCCTTTACCCTCCTATTTTTCTGAATTCGTTTTTGCTGCCATTAGGACTGCTAAAGTGCTTGTACTCACTCCTTAAACTGTTGTAAAACTGGCTTACACCCGATTTTCATATTTAAAGTACATTTAAAGTGGTATACCATGTAATCAGGGTCTGTAAAATAAATTCTACTAGTGGGCCTGCTGCACAGATTGCACCATCGATTTAAGTAGCCCCTTAAAACATGTCCCAGGTCCAGGGCCGGACTGGGAACCAAAACCGGCCCTGGCAAAGTGCTCGGCCACCCCCCTCCTTCCCCCCTTCCCCCCTCACCCCCGCGGGTGGTTGTGGGTGCCGCAGAGCTCTTTGCCAGGGCAGTTTTTCAGCCGATTTTGTTACAGGGCCGATTTTGCAAAACCGGCCCCCACCCGTGAGGCGCACCGGGGGATTGCCCGGTGCCCATTTAAACTGTCGATTCGACTTGGCAAAATAACCCCATTGCCAAGCCATAAATTCCCCTTTTATTACATATACGTTACCCCTAACGTAGGTCCTAGCTAGCCCACAGGGCAGGGTGCATTGTAATTAAAAGGCTGGACATGTACTTTTAAGTTTCACATTTCTGCCAGTGAAAAACTCCTAAATTAATTGTTCACTACTGTGAGGCCTACCTCTCTCATAGGATAACATTGGGTTGCCTTATTACATTTAATAAGTGTTAACTTTTCATTGGGAACAGGCCAACATTTCATGTTTGGTATCGAAGAACTTGAATTTAAAGTCCTATGTCATGCTAAAGTTGGATTTTAGGTAAGTGATTTGAAAATGCCACTTTTAGAAAGCTGGCATTTTCCTGCTCTAGCTACTTGGTGCCTGCAGCCAGTTCATGGGTGAAATGGCTGAGTGTAGTTAGCAGTTGAACTTTGTTTATTCCTCCCAAACAGCCACACAATAGAGGTATTGGGTGTGCCTGGATGGGTCATCACTAGCAGGATAGAGCAGAACCGGGTACAGCCCCAATTGAAACTGAATAAGCTGTGCCCTTAAAGGCAATTCTCCATAAACCCTCTCCTACTTTCAGAGGACTGCCTACTGCTGTGGCCTGCTCTGTACTTTAGAAGACTGCTTTGCTGCATCCAGGAATAAACTTATGCACAGAGACACCTCCGAGCTAGTTTTTATCTTCACTGCACTTTTTCTTTCGGTGATCCCAATATATTTTGACTTATTATTTTTGTATATTTTATATGTTATGTCTTGTCTTCCCCACCCTATTGCTCCACCCCAGGCGTTGGTCTGCGCAGGGGTATACTGAAGCAGCCCTATGATGAAGCATGTCACAATTTTGTGAGTGAGAGCAGTATTTTCACACCAAGCACGTGCCACCACAAATGTTTGACCACTCTCTACACCTCTTTGTGTATTTGAGTTTGTGAACAGGGGGGCCGGAGTAGAGGGGTTAGCCTCTGACCCCTTCTCTTTGTGTAATACAAAAAGCATGCCATCCCATAAATGGTAAAGATGTAACAAGTCACAGAAGAGTTCAGTGACCATATAGATGAATGAGAAAGAATTCTGAGTTTGTTTATAAGTTCAAAAAGAACAATTGATGGATAGAATGCACAACAATGTCCTACATTAACCCCAGTACAGAGATCTGGGCCTAAATCCATTGTTTTTTGCTCCCCATGCCATTCCAGTTTGACAGCCATATGCAAATCATTCTTGACCCTGAAACCGGTCCTAGGATGCTTGTTTCCGGTCCAGGGAGGACCTGGCTTGTCAGTTTGGGCTGGAATGTTCCCATGAGGCACAGGGTCAAGGCTGATTTGCTTATGGCCAGGTCTAAACTGGGGTGGCATGGTGAGCAAAAGAATGATGGATTTAACCCAGATCTCTTGACTGGTGGTGAATGTTTTGAATTGTACGGCATTCCGCCCATCAATTGTGTGTCTTATGCTTTCTTGCCCTAAGTGCGCTGGGTATGCCCAGACGTGGGTCCCGGGCTCACTGTGCCACTGGATTTAAGCTACCCTGGCTGATGAAGGGTGAAATAATGAAACCGGTCCTAGGATGCTTGTTTCTGGTCCAGGGAGGACCTAGTTTGGCAGTTCGGACTGGACTGTTCTCATGAGGCACAGGGTCACTGCTGATTTGCGTATGGCCAGGTCTAAACTGGGGTGGCATGGTGTGCAAAAAAGATGGAACTAACCCAGATCTCTTGACTGGGGGTGAATGTTTTAATTTGTTCGGCATTCCGTCCATCAATTGTGTGTCTTTTGCTTTCTCGCCCTATCTGCGCCGGGTATGCCCAGACGTGGGCCCAGGGCTCACTGTGCCAATGGATTCAAGCTATCCTGGCTGAGGAGGAGTGAAACCCCGAAACCTGTCCTAGGATGCTATTTTCTGGTCCAGGGAGGACCTGGCTTGGCAGTTCGGGCTGGACTGTTCCCATGAGGGACAGGGTCAATGCTGATTTGCATATGGCCAGATCTAAACTGAGGTGGCATGGTGAGCAAAAGAATGATGGATTTGACTGAGATCTCTTGACTGAGGGTGAATGTTTTGATTTGTTCGGCATTCCATCCATCAATTGTGTGTCTTTTGCTTTGAGTTCGTTTACAAGGTCATAGATCTTTGAGGTGACTTGCAATATCCTTATAAAATAAGGCAAAGTGTAGTCATGATCCCATACTACATGTTCACGCTATCACCTTTCACACAAACTGCTTAATTCCTTGCTGTGTAGCTCTTCCATATGAAAGAAGTAAGGAGGTTACCGATATGAAGAATAAAAGAAAAATCTGTAGTGCCATTTTAAACACCCCAAAATGCATTTAGATATGTGTTGCAAATGGGTATAAGAATAAGTGTAATACAAGTCAGATTTAAAAGTAACACTGTATCTCAGAATATGCAGAACATGCAAAGAGATTTTACTTTTTCTACACCTACCCAAAGTGTTAAAAATGTAACATACTGTCATACATTTCTCCTTTCTGTTCATCTAGAAAAACAAAGCAGAGGAAGGGAAAGCCAAGTTTCCATTTTACTGTTTCAAATGCATCATTAATTATGCAACATGACCTACCTTTCAACTTGACTGCTGGCAGCAGGCAATATGCCATCAGATTCCAACTGTAATAAATTGTTACAGTTGAACAACTGCATCATTTCTTTATTACAGGTGACTAGAGATGTCACCAGTCACCTGTCATAGGGAAATTAGAGATGGGCTTTTGTACAGGGATTGCAGGCTGTCATGTATTCTATTCTGCTTCCGAGCCAGTGAATAATTCTCAACTTGTATTACTGGGGGTCATGTTCATTCTTCACCTTTCAATGAAAAATGATGCCTTTGGGGTACCAGGTAAGTATATATGTAGGTATGTATTCATGTAGTTTTATTTATACACTGCAATCCCTGATGGAGAGCAATGGAGCTCTGGACAGAAGATGTGGGTCCTGCAATTCGATTTGTTTACATTTGAAAGAGGTCAGATGTGGGTACCTTTCTACTGAGCCCATCACTTATTTGCAGATCCACAGGGTTGTAAAGTAGAGAATGGGACACAGAAGCATAGACCTGTTTTGCCAAGTAGGACAACAGCCTATTGAAGCTAATGTTACAAGGGAGGTTGCAGGGCGGAAATTAGGTTCAGTTTGTTCTGTGTCTGTCTTCTGCTCTGAACATGATGTTAGTCCATGTGTTATTCTGTGGCAGTGAGAAAGAGAGACAGTGAGGTCAGGATTGTGCTGAATATTATATATAACTCTAAACAAGCAAATAATATACAAATATGCTACCTGACTGCAATAGCATGAGGATTAAATAAAGAAAGAAAGAAGAAAAAGGCAGCACTCGTCTTAGAGCATCAGGAATGTATCACAACGGGTATTTTGGTTGTTCCACCAGAGTCTGATTATGAGGCAAAGCAAATGTCTAAAGACAAAAGAGTGGTTACTTCACCATGGATTACATATAACAGGCCTCAGCAGTTTTTTTAGGGGTGGGTGTAACTCATGTAATTTTCTGTAGCGTAATTAAGCCAAATTGCAGCAAAAGTAATGGAGATTGTGCGAAGAGCCTTAACCTGTATTTAGCACTATTTTCTTTGAGCAAAATGCACCCTCGCACCCAGAATGAAGCCAAGGATGCTTTTTACACTAAGTAAATAGTGCTAAATGCAATAGAACAGGAACAGCAGAAGCCAGCAGCCACTCGTTCTGTTTCTCTGCTATTAGGTAGGCATTTGTTTACCCAAATTACTCAGAAATTACGCAAATTGCCATGATTGCATACTTTTCAGTGATTTCACATCACAAGGGTAATGTGAAATCACTAAAATCACTTGGATTATTCTGGAATTTCTCCCAGGCCTAGTTATTTTCCAACAGAAACGTCAAACACAAACAAATTAACTATCCTTTCTTAGCTAAGCTCACTATTGGACAGAGTCACTGCACAATGTCACACAAACATCTAATGAACCAAGATTCAAGCAGGAGGATCCTCTAGATTGCAAATACTCTGGTACCAAGAGAGTTTCTGGAACATGAGTATGAAGCACCAGATTCAGGGTACATCCCCTTTTAGAGGAGATTATGACATACAGCTCACAGCAAACCTTCCATGATCTACATGAGCTCTGATGTTCTTCAGTCCTTCCGTTAAGGTATCTAATGATCTAGATGCCAGTTTGGCAATGTAATTACCTGCTTACTACAAGCTGAGAACTGGATGAGCTATAACAAACTGATCAACTGAAGCTTAATGGGGCAAATGATAGTGAGAAGGGAGCACTTGGGGCCCTTAATCCTCAATTTAATTCTCTTTGGAAACGTTTGAACTATAGGAGAATCAACTAGAAAAACTGATTAGTGTGCTGTAGCATTTCAAATCCCATGGGTAAAGCTCCTGCCCTGCAATTGTTAAGACTTTGGATTCCACACACCAGATTGTTTGGGTCTCAGATAGGCTTAGTTTGATACAATGAACAATACATTTTCTTTTATTCATTTTTAGAAACAAAAAGAGAATGTTGTTCCCAAAGAGAGGTTCCATACCTGTAATACAGGTATGGCATAGAGATCACAACAAACTGTAAGCAGGGAAATCGAAGTCCTTCAGTCCTTATGTTACGATATCTAATGTATGAAACCCATCATTGGAAATATCCCGTCTGATGCTTTTGTCAGACATTGTACTTATCTTGGCATAGCCTAAAGTCCCTTTTTGCTCTTTTTAGGTTTCGCCTGCACAGCGCTTACTCTGTGCTTGTGAAATCTATTGTATTTAATATAAATCTTACATCCCACACTTACTTTTCATCGGTTGGTGTACTTGCAACTTACTTTTCCTCTGTTTCTATTGGCTTTAGCATACTGTTTCCTGTTGTACCTGGTGTGCTTCTCTTATCAATGTTCCAAGGCCAAAGTACTGTTTTCATCCGCTTATGTAGAATTCTTTTCTTTTTTTATTTTGCTTTTACATTGCTTGCTTTGTTTGTCCTCCGCCCTGTACCTAATGTCTCTGTGGCTACCCACATTTCAAGTGTGGTTGTTTTTTTTCATCTTCGCACTCCACACAAATGCATGTGTTCTATTTGTGCTCCCTGTCACCTAGCCCTGTTGTTTCCCAAAAGCCCTTGTATTTTTATGTTTGTATACTCTCTTTTATATCCCATTGTTCATTCTTTTTTTAAATTAATGACAGGATTTTGAGCCTCCCGCCAAGACTCGAACCTGGGTCCCCAGCTTCAAGATCAGCAGCTATATTCCTTACGCCACTTTGTCTCTCCTCTCTGTGGACACTGAGCTCACCATATAAGATGGCTGGCACTCCGCTGGAACACACAATTGAAAAGCATTTCAATTATGTGTTCCAAAGCAGCACCGGCCATAATGTGCATTGATTACATCCCCTGAACATTTCTGCAAAATGCCACTGTTATTTGTTTTTGACTCTGATGTCTAAAGAAATAATCTGTGAGTCTGCGTTCATGACTACAATTACTTTAAACCAAAACAATTATTAGGGCGCTGGGGTCTTCTTAACGTACACTGCACAGCAGCCCAGCATGTTAATTATTTTTCTTATGTATATTTAAACCTCCTATGTGAACCCCTAGTATGCTCCATAGTTTCACTGCCCTCAGAAAGTCCACTCTCTCCTGCCCCTTCCCCTGCCCTCCTCACCCCTGTCTCTCTCCTCTTTACCTCTCTCTTCTCTAACTCATGTTGCTCTTAGTCTCTCCTCTCTACGTCCCACCTGTCTCTTACATCTTCCACTGCTGCTCATCTCTCATCTATGCATTACTTACGAAGCCTGTAACCATGTGCCTTTCTCTTATTAAACACTGACAATTGTATGACAGCCTATTCACTCATTTTATTATATTCATTTTGCCTTTTTGCAAGTGCCTTAAATCACTGTAGGTGTCTTTTTAATAGACTCTTTGATGGTTTATTGGCAGATCGTTTAAAGCGCTGAGAACTATATAACTCTGTCACTGCACCTTAACCTACTTCAGGTTGTATATGGATGACGTTTTAGGGCCGCACACCGATCTGTAATTATTGTTCCAACTATTTCAACACTATACCTTGTTTACAGTTCACTGGCAAAATCTTTTTCAATTATGACCTTAGGCAATACAAAAGACATATGCACAACTCTACACAGGTTCCTCAATTCCAAAGCACAGACATCCCCAACATCCTAGAACTGGGGAAACAGGTCTATCAATGCATCTCTACCTAACCCGCAATGCTCCAGGCTGTTTCTGTGCTGACTCCCATGCCCAGTTCTACTTATTCTCTGCTGTTCCAGTTCCATGGAGAGACACCTTCAATTTTATTTGGGAAACCTCTGCAAATCCTATACTGAGAACCAAGTATCAAGCTGCCTATGAAAGAGTCCATAATAACTACGTAGATAGATTTCAATAATGGGAAATCAAGACTTAGAATAGGATTCAAGGACCATCCTAGAGCGCGCACTCTGATGCCTGGCCTGAAAAAAGTGTCACATAAGTAAACAGAGTGCCAAAAAGTGAAATGTACAAGACCTTTGCATGAACTGCATGGATAGGAGACCCTTATTAAGAGACACTGGACAAAGCGTCTCACATTACTGTTGTGGTCTCCTGACACGAATCTGTGCGGGACAGACACTTTTCATTGATGATATGGCAATTTGCACATGAAAATAAAACGAATCCATTTGTCCAAGACGGCCACTTTACAGCGCTTCCATGTGCTTCATCTTACATCAGTTTGCTTATGTATTTTATCGAGGGTCATGCTTTTTATTATTTCTCTTTGATTTTCATCTCGCTCCTTCTTTGTTCTTAGCTTATATTTTTTCAGATTCCATGTTTATTGTACTTAATAGATATCTGTTTTCGCAAGAGGCTTTTTGTTGTACAGCACTCTTTAAATAACTAAGGAAATAAATTAACTGTGTTTAAAAACACAATAAGACAAGGATCAGAGTTGATTCATAGTCAAAGCGGGCGAAAGCGGCCTTTTTGTGTATGTACTGTAGAGATTGCTCTGATGTGGGGTTTTTTCACCGGACAGGGTTAAGTAGGGACACAGCATTTTCTCCTAGGTACCCTATTTTAGCAACGAAAGTCTACCAATGCTATTAAATGTTACACTATGCATTTTCATCTGAAACTGTAGAAAATTAGGTGGGGATGGAAATTCTCCAACACCAACTGGCAACGACAATAGGTTGCGCTTATAGCTGAAAACTTCCTCCATATTGACTTCTTGACAGATGAGATTAGGCAGTCAGCCACTCATCAATCATTCACTCCATTTTGCTTCCTTGCATTCCTTCACACACACACACACACACTCAGGTATGCACGCACGCATGCACGCGCACACACACACACAAACACACACACAGTCTCACTCACACGCTATAGACACTCAGTACCATTTGTTACCAATTTTGTGTTGTAAACCTCTTAACACCTACTGCCGGGACTTATATCAAAACTGATGAATTTTCCTATACCCTCCTGCAAGGATTGAAAGGTTGCAACAAAAAATGCACTCAACATTCAGAAAACACATAACATGCTTGTTATATTATAGCTGCATATGATTGTTTACTTGTTCTCTGCAATCACCTAATCTCCGTCTGTTTGTATGCCTTCACTCTATATTAATTAACAACTTTCCGGAGGTGTAGATATTTCATTAGGACTGCATATGATTTGCGCTTTTTGACTGAATTTTTTGGTTTGTGCAACTCTTTTAATTAAATCTTCTCATGTCAGCACGCATTTCAAGCATGCTTGGGAGCTGTATGATTTTCTTTTCTCCTATGCCTTTTAACTCATCTTCTCGTAGTTTGTACGATGCGTTGGATTTCATTTTAGTTAAATCCTCTGCCCTTCACCTAATCTCCCCGCTTTATATCACCACCAGTTAATGCACAATATATTGCCTTTCTCAATAAAAAAGTTATAACACTTTTATGGAGTTGTAGTATCTTGTACTACACAACTGCTCACCAAGCTGAAACATACAACAAAATACCTTATTAATAATCACAAGGGTGAAACCTATAGCATTTACCAATGCTTTTTAAGCTTACAGCTGCTCTCCTTCACCTGTGACGATACAAGTATCAGATAGTATTTTTTTCTTTTACTAGAGATCACATCTTGCTTTTTGCCTTTCTCTTTTACTTGTTCTATGTTCTGTCACATAGATGCCAGACCTTCTATCTATTGCCTACACAACTCTAAATACAGATTACAGCAAACTATTGTAACTATCCAAGCACATATGTTAAACCTTACCGTTTTTCAGAGCCTCCCACTGGTGTGCCTACTTTTCGGTCTCTTGCTGCCTAGTTGTTGCACGAGATATGTGCCCCTTTTCTTCAGACAATGCACCCTTACGCATCTCAATAATACAATTTTTGTGTTGTGTGGCAAATGTCCTTCACGCAAGGTTCATAATGTCATAGTACCTGCCATATACCTGTGTTAATTATTTATTACCCTCAAAATGTCCTTTGTGATACATGCTTTGATGATCATATTTTTATGTACATGTTTTACAACCTTGAGAAAGTTCCGCGCCTGCGTGCCAGAGAGGTCAAAACAAGTGTTGGCTGTGCTCTCCTGATGTACATCAACTTCAGAAGACAGGATTACAAAGAAGCTCTTTAATACAATTTACAGATCACCTTCTCTTTCGTTTCTAAGAATGTATAGAAGAAAATATATTGTTCATTGTAGCAAACCAGACTATCTTTGGCCCATAAGGTTTGGTGTGTAGCATCCCAAGGTATAATAAATCTCAATGAGGGCAGGATTGAGATTCTAGCCTCTCTTTTTTCAAAATCATTTTAATGTTACCCTTTCTGGCAAATGGGATTAGGAGCCAGCTGGAACCAGTTTCTTTTGTGCAGAATTTAAGTGTCAAACTGAAAACAGGCCTGGACCATACATCTCACATCAATGCAGTAGTCAGAGCCTGCTAATTGCACGTTCCCAGGCTGATATGGATAATCCACGTGTTCACTTTGTCTCCTAAATTAAGGATTAGGAATGCCGTATTCAGCAGGAATCGACTAGTGCAGTGCTCTTTATCTTGATAATCCAGAACATGGCTGCGAGATCGATTCTGGTTTCTCTAAACAAGGACACGGCTCTCTGACCTTAATTGTCTGCATCGGCTCCATATCAAAAAGAGAGTGATGCTTAAGTGTGTGTGTCTTCCCACTTTCATTGATATCAGCCCAATTGTCCCATCAGGTCAGCGCATCAAGGTTTTCTACAAATTCCTAGATTCAAGACATGTAAGAAAGAGGGCAGAGTGTTCTCAGTGGCTGCATCTTCTTGTTGGAACCAACTGGCAGGAACAATTAGATGAAGAAACATACCTTAAAATGTTAGAAAGTCACAAAAAGATTGCTTTCCGCATCACAGCAGAGTTACTCACCCTCTTATTCATGTGCAGTATTTCCTCTAGAGAACAGTCCAGGAAAGACTCCGCTTCGCTGGTTATAGCTAATGTACACATATGCACGGCACTTGTTTCTATGACCTGGTCTTGGCATCCATCTTTCTATGTATAACTTCACAAGTCCTTCTAGGCAACCACTCAAACTGAGTACTGCACTTCTGACATGTCCAACTGCTGTAAGTAACAGCTGTAACTATTACCTATTTTAATATTACTCGATGTATTGACCTTGGAAAGAAAGAAGAAATTCTGAGTGAGCTTTGCAAGACTTCAAGTCCATGCACAGCAGATATCTGCACTTCTTCAACGGGTGAAACACATTTGCTGCAATTGTGTACAGTACTTCTGGTAGCACGCCCGCTACAATCTTTTATACCATGTAATCGATTAATGGGAGACAAAAACGATTGTAGTAATCGCAGACCATTTCCTGAAGTCAGCTGACTGATCAGCACGGCCCTGTCCATGACGTGACTGATGCTTCACAATGCAGCTGTAGAAGACAGAGCCAATCGAAACACGTGCACTCACACAGCATGTGACGTCATACAAAGCAGCGCCTCGCGAGTCCGTCCCGGTAATTCTAGCACCTTTGATAAAGTGAGCGTTTACTAATCACAAGTGAAAGTTTTAAACCATTTCCAAATCTGCAGGTGCACGAAAAGACATCTGCAAGAAGAATTGGCTGTTTATAAGAACTCGCTCGAGCCGCTGCCGGCAGTCAGTGTTTATGGTGAATGAGCTCCTGTCTCTAGGGAGACGCGCTGGCTGAAAACCAGCCAGGTGACTGCAAACACCTGCACATCCCTGAAGCTGTAACTGGGCCAGCAGCAGACCTTCCCGCTCATTCCAGAAATAGTTTTATTCGCTGTTTGTTCTCCCTGAGCTGTGTTCATCAGCGTGGCTAATGCATGGATCCCGAATCACTCATCTCTCCTTCCATTCATATGCTTTGCGTGTATAGATTCCCACGTTATGTTTTACAGAAGGCATTCGGTCAGGGCAGGTAGGAGTTGGCACGTACATTTCTCTCGTTTTCGGAGCATTTACTACTGTGTGCTGTTTTTGAACATCTGTTTACAGATTCCGTTTGCCAAATTATCGAAGATACTGTGACCACCTGGAAATGTCTGTCCACGTTTGCAGTCAGTGCTTATGTAGTCTAGTATCCTCCCCTGAGATCTGCTGTCCCTTTAATTCGATTCATTTGCCTGCTCTATGTTTTAAAATCCAAAATCTTTTGCAAGGTTTGCACATTTTCGTCTTTATTGCAAGTGGGGCGTCAGAGTTTAAGTTCTAAACAATAGAAGAACAGGTGCCCACCATTTTTCAGGAGGCATCGCCACTTCCACCATAGGTGTCGCCCACAACACCCGCAGGCACTGCCCACATGGACACCTCCTAAAGCTGGAATGGAGACAGTGCCATCCTCATAGCGGGTTCCATGAGGCTCTCGCACAACAACATTTTGAAAAAGTGTGATAAAGTAATCTATTTGGTTGCACAAATTCCTCTTGTTGGAATGGCCATGCAAGCAGACTGGGTTGAAATGGAAGTTCTGTTCACCTTTAGTGCAATGAAAATAATCCCGGCTCTGCATTTTCCAAATTGCACAAAACTGGTTTCAGTGGTGTGGCATTGACACCATGGAACCGAATGCAGGCAGGGAAAATGGGTCCCGTTGCTTCCCGACTGATTAGCAAGAAGACGAGTCAGGTGTCTCGCTTGGGCTCCTGGACCCTGGTGCCACTGCACCTGATTCAGAGTACTAACACTAACGAGAGCTCTGTGCTTGAGTGGTTCCAAACTACAACATTTCATGCAGCAAAACGGGGTTAAAACTGTTCACAACACCAGTTATTAGTGTTTAAACATACAGAAATATGTGCTGTTGGCTGCTACTGAAATATACGTTAACGTTAACAGGTTAAGAGCTCTGATTTATCTGCATTTTATCATTTCATCATTGATCACTGTGTGGCTTGTTTCAGATGATTTTGAGCCATTCACATTTTTCTTCTGTCAGGTATTGAAAGGAAGGGCTGGTTTAGATTCTTGTTTAAGGTGGCATCGACCCCCAGCAGTGTCTGTGAAGATCAAACACCCACTCCTCTCCCACTCTTCCGTGCTTGCTTCAATTGTTTATTTCATAGGCAGCTCTCAGTGTTGTGGTTCCTGAGCTCCTGTGATGCTGAGGGTCCCGACAGGGTTCAATAACCTCTCTTCAGCACTCAGTCTGCACTGCCTCGCAGCCTGTCATTGGTTCAGCCCACGGTGGACCCTGGGCAGCATTGACCGCAGGGGCCTGTGTGGTGACTGTATCAATCTGTGAGACACTCACAGATGAACAGCAATGTCATCCTCAGCACTTCGAGCAGGCGCGGTGCGTCCGTTGGGGCGTTGGGGGGTTGCCCCCCCGCACCCATCCGCGCCCGCAGCTCCCTCCTCGGTGTCTCTGAACTTAGTTTACTTAAGTTCAGAGACGCCGAGGGTGGGGAGAACTGACAATGCATGTCAGTCAGCATGACGTCGGACCGTGGGCGGTCCGGCGTTATGTTGACTGACATGCATTGTCAGACAAGCCAGGGAAAGGCAGCACTGCAGCACAAGTGTGCATGAGTGGGCATGGAGAGCAATTTTTAGCCCGTGCGCAGTCATGCGTACTTGTGTTTTTACTGCCTTGTGCATACCCATTAGGAGCCCCTCGGTCTCCTAATGGGCAGGCGGCGTAGTAGCGTAAGCTGTGCCCTCAGCCAATCCTGGCGCTGCAGCAGCGCCAGGATTGGCTGAGGGGTTGCCACTCCAGTGCTGACGTGGTGTTCCGGTTTGAAGGGGGCAGAGGCGCCAACGTGGACCAGGAGCAGAGGCGGTCAGGTAAGTTTTTGTTTTAATTTTATTCAGTTCTCATGCTGCTGGCAGCTGCCTCCCCCCTCCTTCCGCGCTAGAGCAGTAGTTCATTCTTCGGGACCATTATCCCCAGTATTTCTTTCTTTGCTACTTTGCATTGCTTGCTCGCTCGACAGCGACGGGGCACTCCTCCAGCACTTTTACGCCCGCCATTTTCAAATGTCACCAGCCGCCCCTGACTTCGAGTCACAAACATTTCATGTATTGGAGTCTCCTGCTTTGCCGGTAGTCAAGAGAAGGCATGAGAAAATCAGTTCACTAAACCAGCTCATTTCTATGCAAGACGTTAGGTTGACCATCATCAACAAAACCATTATTAGGATAAACATCTTTGATAAACATCATTGACTTGAGAAACAGCCCATCCGATACCTCCTTTGGAAAGAGCTTAAAAACTTTACTCTTTGACTCCTGCCTTGACGTCATTTAGATTTTGCTCCTAGGCTTCCTTGCTGGTAATTTTTCGGCTAGTGACGGGACGTCTCCTTGTAGGTAGCCGTGCACTCTACAAATGTATTGTATTCTATTGTAATATGTGTTGGTCCCCAAAAGGAGCACAAATTCGCCACAGTAGGGCATGATATACTAAATGGTTCTGAATGGTCACGTTTGAGCAGGCACTCACTCGTGCAATAAATAGCATTTGTTGTGGTGCATGTAACATCACAAATCAACCATATCAGGTAAAGTCATTTTGCAGTGAAAGCTCATGTGAGTGCTGCACTGAAATGACTTTGAGCTGCGGCACACCAGCCCCCGTAATCTATGCAAAGGAGGAGTAACAGGGCAGAAACACTGCAAACACCCATAGGTTTTCATGCAAAGCAAGTGCTACTCAAATAGCGTCACTTGGCATTGCTAGAAATCCTAACACCAACGCCTCCATTGGGGGTGCAACCCGTGCTGCCACACCGGGTGCCCAGGTGGCGCTCTCTGCTGAACTTACATAAGAGCAGCCTGCAGAGATCTTTGCATGTGTAGCATTTTTCAGGGGTTATGCAATGCTTTTATCAGTCTTGTGGTTAATGCACTTGAGGGAAAGAACTGTGATTTGTGTAGTCACAGTTTTGATTCAGTATATAGTAGCAGAGAGAGCAAAATGCTCCTGCTGCAAAGCACAACGTGTGACATGCAGATCACAGATTAGTATTTTATGTTGATAGCTCAATGGGTTATTGCTTTTTGTCACAGAGTTCCTTTTGTTACCTGGAGTTCATTAGTAACAATCCTTCTAATACAGCACCTTGAGCTATGAATGGGCATCAAAGTGCTGCATGCAAATTGAAAGGTATAGGTTTAGAACCTTATTGTTTGTTCCACTCAATCTTTCGTTATTCTAAAGTTGCTAAAATGTGTTAATTTGGATTGTAATACAATTTTATTAATATGATGCCCCAATCGTATTACATTTATGGGGTGGATTTCCTAGTAATTTTGCCTGGTTTGCATCACAAGATAAAGTTGTGCAAAGCGTTTTGGGGCTTACTTTCCAGCACAAATCCATCCTAAATTGTGTTGGACAGAAACCCTAAGGTATCACAAAGCATTCATATGAGTTACTTTATGTCAAGAAGGTATACCATGGGCGGTACATGGACATTCCCATGCACTCACCATGGATTTTAACGCTAATCCCTACCTACTAACATTGTTGAAAAGGGTTTGGTGTAGACAAATTATGCCTCCTTGAGGCAGGCGTAAAGTTGGAGAAAATATTTGTTTACCCTCCCCTTTGCCTACCCTCCACCTGCCCATTTCTGTCCTACTACATCACTCTTTCCTACTCTTTCTCCTCCCCTTACAATTCTCTCTGCTTTTCTTTCTCTCCTTTCTTTTCTCATCTCCTGGTATGTTCTTGTTTTTTTCTTTCTTTTTGATTCCTTAGTAACCAAGTTGGGGGTCTCCGATGTTTATTCTATGGCTGCCATTTTATATTTTACATTTACCGAGAGACTACTCATATGTACATAATTTTTCAACTCTTGACCCCACATGTTTCTTCTTGTTAATGATAAAACTCTAATACAAATTGCTTTGAGATGAAAAAAGCCTTGAATTTTATACTGGAAAGGTCCCCTTCCAGTATAAAATATAACCTTGACATCACACAAATACCCTTGCACTGTGGTGAAAAGGTGTGTACTTTGGTGCAAAGCAGCCTTAGGTGCCCCAGCACTAGGGCAGAGAGCAACAGCACCATATCGTTGTAGATATGTTGCTGTTGTGCTCTATCCTTTTCACATAATGAAGTGCAGCAACCTTGGTTCTTGTGCATCATAAAAGCTTAGATAATCTGCCATTTTCTGTCTTCAGACTCGTCACTCTTAACATATAATGCCTACCAGTATGGATGAGTTGTAACTCCTACATCTTGTAACCCTTATTATCTTCAGTAACATTTCCTATACATTAACTTTCACACTAGGATGGTTTATTGTCTCTCTATATGTTTGCGATTTAAAGCACTCTGATAGTCTACATTGGGATGAGTGGCACTATAAAATAAATGTGAGAGAGGGGCTAAGGATTGATTAGGGACTCAATTGAAGAGTAGTAGTGAGTAAATCCATGAGGGAGACGGTCATAGGGGGTGCCAACAAAGATTGCTGCACTGGGCACCGTCAGTGCTAAAGCAGGCCCTGGGCTCCAACCACAAATGAAGCATCTCCATATTATTTTACCCAATTTTACTCTCAAACAAAAGGCGCAGCACTCAAAATGGCCTATCAATGTATTTTATTAAAAAAACATTTTCAGGGCTGTGGGTAGCCAGCTTCAGAGAAGAAGTGGTATGTTTTACACTTACCATATCAGTGTCTATCGTTATGCGGGGTAAGAAGTTATAGACTTTGGAAAACTGAGCAGTGGAGGGTAGAAAGGAGAAACTAAATGATTAACTTTGTTTTTAATGCTTCAAAGGGTTTAAAATGTCAAAAGAAACTGGAGGTTATGAATTAAAATATACAACTCAAATAAAATTACCTGAGACAAAATAATTACCAAAATCAACAATTTGGAACAAAAAATGTTTATCCTCACCAGAGGTTATACAATATCAGACAATTGACATTTTGACCAAATGCTCTGCAAAAGCAACACAGACCAAGAGAAGTAATACTTGATGTTCTGACAGAGCTTGTTGATTCTCCCTACCACATGTTTAAATCATTTGCAAACTAGCACAGTTTAAATTGAAAAACCAACAAGGCTCAATAAAAGACTCAGGCAGGCATTAGATTCATTTGGTTATTGTACTAAAGATTCAAAATTCGTAGCCATAAGAAATCTCTTGACACTTTCAGTTAAAAATATCACAGCTTGCATTAAAGCGCCAAACATCTAAGCACAGCTTTATCGGATGGCTATTATAAAAATCAGTTTGCAGAGTTACAGAATCCCACTACCATTAAAGGCAGAAGGATAGTTCATTTGTCTAAAAGCTCAAATCCTACAATGGTGGGGAAAGGTTCAGATTTAAAGTCCAATAAGGGCTAGTCCATTAACATAGAACAAAAGAAATAAAGGAAAATTAAAATTGAAATGGTTCGGCAAAGAAGGTTTCAGTTCATCAGCTACTGACTATAGCATCAGCAAAGCAGTCCAAAAGTAAGGGGATAATTCTCAGTAATCATCAAAAATCGATAATCATTGCATCCTCTTGCAGGGGGAAATGGAAAAATATGGTGTCTCCCCTCCTTTGGGGTTTCTTCTTTCATAAAGTGTCTAACAAAGTTCCAGTGATGTAGCATCTCATCACCATCGAAGTCTGTCATATGTAAGCCTGGGCACAGTTCGCGGAGTTTTGGTATGTGGTTTTCTGCAAGGTGACAAAAAAAACCTCAAAGCTACGCGGAGTTCCGCAAGCAGTGAAGTGGGTTACCTCGCGCCATTCGCTCTGATTTTTAGTGCCGGGTGTTTGCCCCGTGCTCTAAAATCAGTGCAAATGGCATCTCACACAGGGCTGCTTCTTTTATCCACTTGAGTAGAAGTAAGGAAGGAAGGTTTCTCAACAGGAGCGATAGCGACAATGCGCGACCACCCGCATTGAGAAATCTCTCTGGGAAGTGGTCTAGCGTTGGATTTTCCTTGCTCACGGTCACCAATTTACCAATGATGACTGCGAACGAGGAAAAAACTATGCTCCACCAAGCGGAGATGGAGTTTTTCGGAAATCTGCAGAGAACAGAGTGCGAAATACTCCACAAACCCCACAAACGGAACGGAGTTCACCACACAGGCTTAGTAATATGCTCAGAATCACATAATGTCATCTGAGACACTCGCAACAATAAGTAGCTTTCCTATACTAAAAACATAAGATTTGAAAGTCCACATAGGCCTAACATTAGTGAAAAAGAAAGACAATGTATCCATCCATAGCAACAGCTGAAATCCTGTTCCCACAGGAATATTTCACAATGAACGTTGAAGAAACATTTAGGAATGTCAAAAATGATACATGTACGAAACAAATAAAATAACAATTCACTAGTTGTAAATGGACTATTGTATTAGGACATGGGAAAGGTCAGCATTAGAGAAAAAGCATTTTCGAAAAAGCCTTTTAAATAGGCATTATACATTTTAAATGAAATAACTCTAAATCAATATCAAATATAGTATATTAAAATCAATTCAGTTAGAGAATATGTAGAACTTTCACCAGACATTATTAGATGGAAATAGCTAAGGTTAGAAATACCCTATGATCACACATTTTTCACAATATTCTTATATGCATATCATTTTCTAAGTTCATACTACAAAATTAGTTTTTTACTTTTCATAAACTATAGAATCGCTGATATTATTATGCAACATTTCAAGATTGTACCTAGTTTGTACATATTTTTGCAACAACATTTCTAAGTGATGCATTCTAACAGAAGGTATTAGAAACACTAAGCCATTTTATTAACAGCACAATTTCATCAATAAACGTTAATAAATAACATGTTCATAGGAAATGCACATTAGTGCAACTCATTTATATTTATTAGCATTGTTGTGTATGTATGTTTTCTTCATCTTGCATTTTAAAGCACGCTTTATGGTGCTTCTACTACACTCGTCTCAGTTTCATATTCATGCGTCACTGTGTCTAACATGCAAAGTGCACTTTCAGCTTTTTCTGTCTTTTAATCAGTAAATGTGTTGTGTATTATGATTTTTTAAATCTTGCGTCATCACTGTGGATGGGTCTAAAATCAAACTGAGTGGTTTCATGTAGCTGGTGGTTCTTGAAGTGGTCGGTGAGGTGTTTGTTGATGGTTTTCACTAAGACCCTGGCTGGGAATGGTTGCAGGAAGATTGGTCTGTAGTTGGCAAGCGCTGAAGGGCCCACAGATGGTTTACTCAGCAATGGGCAGACAGTTGTGTGTTTCCCTGCATCTCGGATGCTCGCAGAAAAGGGGGAGGTATTCAAAATGAGTGCAAGGATGACGCTGATGGGTTGCAGTCCTTTGGAGTAGGCGTCGTTTGTGCAGGGTTCTGATGGGGCCCCTAAGTGGATGGACTTCATGGTGGCAGCAGTTTCTTGTGGCGTGATGATGGGCCATATGGTTAGCATTGGTTTTTTGGATGAGATAGGGAGGTTTTTGGCGATTCTTGTTGGGTTCAGTTGTTTGCAGAGTTTGCTGTAAATGGCAGTTATTTGGTTTCTGAAGAGAGTGATTGTTGCGGAGGTCCTGCGAGGGGGTGATTGTGTTGGAGGCACCTGATTGTCAGGACACTGGAACTCAGTCCTTGTGTTCTGAAAATAATGTAAACAAATTAAGGGAGCAGAGTATGAGTACCCTGATGCCACGGCTCAACACCAAAATAAAAAAGGTTTTTTGCGTGCCGGTCCCGTGACCCCTTGTGCTCCAGCAGGAGTCCACCTCTGTATAACTTTCACCACTATAATGCACTGCTTATGACGTCACATATTACATTACTGATGACTTCTGACATATTTGGTGGTGCAAGTTATACTTAGGTGAGTTATGTATAACTGGTGAATTTCAGTAATTTTTGTTTTTTAAAGATTAAATTTTCGATTATTAGATGACCACATATAATGCACATATAAATGCACTTAAACATTTTTTTCAGTTAACTATCTAATCTTTTGTTTAACATATCTTAAAATCTTACATACTTTACTTTTGTACAACTCCACTTTAACCTTTTTTTTCAGTGCACAGACATATCTACATATCTATATATCCATCTATTTATGCAAAACCCTCACCTTCTCCAGATCCCATCCGCGGGAACAAACGAGATATATTATATATATCTATATAGTTATATCTATATATATATATATATATATATATATATATATATATATATATATATACATATATATATATCAAACACCGCACGAGTTGCCTGCTGAGGAAGACACCGCACCACTGGTAAGTGATTTGCCAAATTCGTTTATTCAAGAGAGCTGCGGCCAGTAGATAACTCGAACCACACATCAATTGTCCAACCCGACGCGTTTCGTGATGTACTTCATCAGGGGCATTGGACTCGAGTGAAGCAGCAGAACACTTTTGGCGGCAACTCTTGTCTTTCAAATCCCTGCCTCAGTGGGCGTGGCCCTCACACGAAGGCCTGCTGGTACTTGTAGTGCCGCTATTCTTCTCAGGTGAGCTGCCCGCTGCTAACTCGATCAATTCTTAAAATCACATCCCAGTGGATCGTGGCACAAAGTTATTGTCCTTGTCACAGCTTTGGATCTCGTGAAAAACAGCGCCAGTGCCATTAGCCAGTCCGCCGGTTGACGGACCAACAGGAATGCTGGAACAGCATCGGAGCGTCTTCCGCGGCTCAGGCCAGCCGCTCTACATCAAACACCGCACGAGTTGCCTGCTGAGGAAGACACCGCACCACTGGTAAGTGATTTGCCAAATTCGTTTATTCAAGAGAGCTGCGGCCAGTAGATAACTCGAACCACACATCAATTGTCCAACCCGACGCGTTTCGTGATGCACTTCATCAGGGGCATTGGACTCGAGTGAAGCAGCAGAACACTTTTGGCGGCAACTCTTGTCTTTCAAATCCCTGCCTCAGTGGGCATAAACGAATTTGGCAAATCACTTACCAGTGGTGCGGTGTCTTCCTCAGCAGGCAACTCGTGCGGTGTTTGATGTAGAGCGGCTGGCCTGAGCCGCGGAAGACGCTCCGATGCTGTTCCAGCATTCCTGTTGGTCCGTCAACCGGCGGACTGGCTAATGTCACTGGCGCTGTTTTTCACGAGATCCAAAGCTGTGACAAGGACAATAACTTTGTGCCACGATCCCCTGGGATGTGATTTTAAGAATTGATCGAGTTAGCAGCGGGCAGCTCTGCTGAGAAGAATAGCGGCACTACAAGTACCAGCAGGCCTTCGTGTGAGGGCCACGCCCACTGAGGCAGGGATTTGAAAGACAAGAGTTGCCGCCAAAAGTGTTCTGCTGCTTCACTCGAGTCCAATGCCCCTGATGAAGTGCATCACGAAACGCGTCGGGTTGGACAATTGATGTGTGGTTCGAGTTATCTACTGGCCGCAGCTCTCTTGAATAAACGAATTTGGCAAATCACTTA